>NC_064841.1:12560000-15060000 GCF_024166365.1 Elephas maximus indicus | reverse complement strand
TTTTATTGTGCTTTAAGTGAAAGTTTACAAATCAAGTCAGTCCCTCACATATAAACTTATATACACCTTACTACATACTCCCACTTACTCTCCCCCTCATGAGTTAGCCTGCTCCCTCCTTCTGTTCTCTCATTTAGTGACTGTTTCGCCAGTTTCTAACCCCCATACCCTCCCATCTCCCCTCCAGACAGGAGATGCCAACATAGTCTCAAGTGTCCACCTGGTACAAGTAGCTCACTCCTCATCAGCATCTCTCTCCAACCCATTGTCCGGTCCAATCCATGTCTGATGAGTTGGCTTCAGGAATGGATCCTGCCCTGGGCCAACAGAAGGTTTGGGGACCATGACCACCGGGATTCTTCTAGTCTTAGTCAGACCATTAAGTATGGTCTTTTTATGAGAATTTGGGGTCTGCATCCCACTGTTCTGCTCCCTCAGGGGTTCTCTGTTGTGTTCCCTGTCAGGGCAGTCATCAGTTGTGACCAGGCACCATCTAGTTCTTCTAGTCTCAGGATGATGTAGTCTCTAGTTCATGTGGCCCTTTCTGTCTCTTGGGCTCATAATTACCTTGTGACCTTGGTGTTCTTCATTCTCTTTTGATCTAGGTGGGTTGAGACCAATTGATGCATCTTAGATGGCTGCTTGTTAGTGTTTAAGACCCCAGATGCCACACTTCAAAGTGGGATGCAGAATGTTTTCTTAATAGAATTTATTTTGCCAATTGACTAGATGTCCCCTGAAGCCATAGCCCCCAAACCCCTGCCCCTGCTATGCTGGCCTTCGAAGCATTCAGTTTATTCAGGAAACTGCTTTTGGTCCAGTCCAGTTGTGCTGACCTCCCCTGTATTGAGTGTTGTCCTTCCCTTCACCTAAAGTAGCTCTTATCTACTATCTAATCAGTAAATAAACCTCTCCCACCCTCCCTCCCTCCCCCCTCTTGTAACCACAAAAGAATGTGTTCTTCTCAGTTTAAACTGTTTCTCAAGATCTTATAATAGTGGTCTTATGCAATATTTGTCCTTTCGCATCTGACTAATTTCACTCAGCATAATGCCTTCCAGGTTCCTCTATGTTATGAAATGTTTCACAGATTCATCATTGTTCTTTATCGATGCATAGTATTCCATTGTGTGAATATACCATAATTTATTTACCTATTCGTCTGTTGATGGATACCTTGTTTGCTTCCAGCTTTTTGCTATTGTAAACAGTGCTGCAATAAACATAGGTGTGCATATATCTGTTCCTGTAAAGGCTCTTATTTCTCTAGGGTATATTCCGAGGAGTGGGATTTCTGGGTTGTATGGTAGTTCTCAAAAAAATTTTTTTTTTTATGGTAGTTCTATTTCTAACTTTTTAAGAAAACGCCAGATAGATTTCCAAAGTGGTTGTACCATTTTACATTCCCACCAGCAATGTATAAGAGTTCCAATCTCTCTGCAGCCTTTCCAGCATTTATTATTTTGTGTTTTTTGGATTAATGCCAGCCTTGAAACTTTTTTTGTTGGAGTGAGATGGAATCTCATCGTAGTTTTAATTTGCATTTCTCTAACGGCTAATGATCGAGAGCATTTTCTCATGTATCTGTTAGCTGCCTGAATATCTTCTTTAGTGAAGTGCGGTTTCATATCCTTTGCCCACTTTTTGATTGGGTTGTTTGTCTTTTTGTGGTTGAGTTTTAACAGAATCATGTAGATTTTAGAGATCAGGTGCTGGTCGGAGATGTCATAGCTGAAAATGTTTTCCCAATCTGTAGGTGATCTTTTTACTCTTTTGGTGAAGTCTTTAGATGATTATAGGTGTTTGATTTTTAGGCGCTCCCAGTAATCTGGTTTCTCTTCATCATTTTTGGTAATGTTTTGTATTCTGTTTATGCCTTGTATTAGGGCTCCTAACATCTCTATTTTTTCTTCTATGATCTTTATTGTTTTAATCTTTATGTTTAGGTCTTTGATCCATTTGGAGTTAGTTTTTGTGCATGGTGTGAGGTATGGGTCCTGTTTCATTTTTTTGCAGATGGATATCCAGTTATGCCAGCACTGTTTGTTAAAAAGACTCTTTTCCCCAATTAACTGACACTGGGCCTTTGTCAAATATCAGCTGCACATATGTGGATTGATTTATATCTGGGTTCTCAATTCTGTTCATTGGTCTATGTGCCTGTTGTTGTACCAGTACCAGGCTGTTTTGACTACTGTGGCTGTATAATATGTTCTAAAATCAGGTAGAGTGAGGCCTCCCACTTTGTTCTTCTTTTTCAGTAATGCATTACTTATCCGGGGCTTCTTTCCCTTCCATATGATGTTGGTGATTTGTTTCTCCATCGCATTAAAAAGTGTTGATGGAATTTGGATCAGAAGTGCATTGTATGTATAGATGGCTTTTGGTAGAATAGACATTTTTACTATGTTAAGTCTTCCTATCCATGAGCAAGATATGTTTTTCCGCTTATGTAGGTCCTTTTTAGTTTCCTGCACTAGTGCTTTGTAGTCTTTTACATCTTTGGTAAGATTTATTCCTAAGTATTTTATCTTCTTGGGGGCTACTGTGAATTGTACTGATTTGGTGATTTCCTCTTCGATGTTCTTTTTGTTGAGGTAGAGGAATCCAAGTGATTTTTGTATGTTTATCTTGTAACCTGAAACTCTGCCAAACTCTTCTATTAGTTCCAGTAGTTTTCTGGAGGATTCCTTAGGGTTTTCTGTGTATAAGATCATGTCATCTGCAAATAGAGATAATTTTACTTCTTCCTTGCCAATCCAGATGCCCTTTATTTGTTTGTCTAGCCTAATTGCTCCGGCTAGGATCTCTAGCACAATGTTGAATAAAAGCGGTGATAAAGGGCATCCTTGTCTAGTTCCCGTTCTCAAGGGAACTGCTTTCAGGCTTTCTCCATTTAGAATGATGTTGGCTATTGGCTTGGTGTAGATGCCCTTTATTATGTTGAGGAATTTTCCTTCAATTCCTATTTTGCTGAGAGTTTCTATCATGAATGGGTGTTGGACTTTGTCAAATGCCTTTTCTGCATCAATTGATAAGATCATGTGGTTTTTGTCTTTTGTTTTATTTATATGGTGGATTACATTAATGGTTTTTCTAATATTAAACCAACCTTGCATACCTGGTATAAATCCCACTTGGTCGCGGTGGATTATTTTTTTTGATATGTTGTTGAATTCTATTGGCTAGAATTTTGTTGAGGATTTTTGCATCTATGTTCATGAGGGATATAGGTCTGTAATTTTCTTTTTTTGTGGTGTCTTTACCTGGTTTTGGTATAAGGGATATGGTGGCTTCATAGAATGAGTTAGGTAGTAGTCTGTCATTTTCTATGCTTTGAAATACCTTCAGTAGTAGTGGGGTTAACTCTTCTCTGAAAGTTTGGTAGAACTCTGCAGTGAAGCCGTCCGGACCAGGGCTTTTTTTTGTTGAGAGTTTTTTGATTACCTTTTCAATCTCTTTTTTTGTTATGGGTCTATTTAGTTGTTCTACTTCTGATTGTGTTAGTTTAGGTAGGTAGTGTTTTTCTAGGAATTCATCCATTTCTTCTAGGTTTGCAAATTTGTTAGAGTACAATTTTTCATAATAATCTGATATGATTCTTTTAATTTCATTTGGTTCTGTTGTGATGTGGTCCTTCTCATTTCTTATTCGGGTTATTTGTTTCCTTTCCTGTATTTCTTTAGTCAGTCTAGCCAATGGTTTATCAATTTTGTTAATTTTTTCAGAGAACCAGCTTTTGGCTTTGTTAATTCTTTCAATTGTTTTTCTGTTCTCTATTTCGTTTAGTTCAGCTCTAATTTTTATTATTTGTTTTCTTCTGGTGCCTGATGGATTCTTTTGTTGCTCACTTTCTATTTGTTCAAGTTGTAGGGACAGTTCTCTGATTTTGGCTCTTTCTTCTTTTTGTATGTGTGCATTTATGAATATAAATTGACCTCTGAGCACTGCTTTTGCTGTGTCCCAGAGGTTTTGATAGGAAATATTTTCATTCTCGTTGCATTCTATGAATTTCCTTATTCCCTCCTTGATGTCTTCTATAACCCAGTCTTTTTTCAGGAGGGTATTGTTCAGTTTCCAAGTATTTGATTTCTTTTCCCTGATTTTTCTCTTATTGATTTCTGCTTTTATGGCCTTGTGGTCTGAGAAGATGCTTTGTAATATTTCGATGTTTTGGATTCTGCAAAGATTTGTTTTATGACCTAATATGTGATCTATTCTAGAGAATGTTCCATGTGCACTAGAAAAAAAAGTATACTTTGCAGCAGTTGGGTGGAGTGTTCTGTATAGGTCTATGAGGTCAAGTTGGTTGATTGTAGCAATTAGGTCTTCTGTGTCTCTATTGAGCTTCTTACTGGAAGTTCTATCCTTCTCTGAAAGTGGTGTGTTGAAGTCTCCTACTATAATTGTGGAGGTGTCTATCTCACTTTTCAGCTCTGTTACGGTTTGTTTTATGTATCTTGCAGCCCTGTCATTGGGTGCATAAATATTTAATATGGTTGTATCTTCCTGTTCAATTGTCCCTGTAATCATTATGTACTGTCCTTCTTTATCCTTTGTGGTGGATTTAACTTTGAAATCTATTTTGTCAGAGATTAATATTGCCACTCCTGATCTTTTTTGATTGTTGTTTGCTTGATATATTTTTTTCCATCCTTTGAGTTTTTGTTTGTTTGTGTCTCTAAGTCTAAGGTGTGTCTCTTGTAGGCAGCATACAGATGGATCGTGTTTCTTTATCCAGTCTGAGACTCTCTGTCTCTTTATTGGTACATTTAGTCCATTTACATTCAGCATAATTATAGATAAGTTTAGTGCTGTCATTTTGATGCCTTTTTGTGTATGTTGTTGACAATTTCATTTTTCCACTTACTTTTTTGTGCTGAGAAGTTTTTCTTTGTAAATTGTGTGTTCCTCATTTTCATAGTAGTTGAATTTATTTTTGCCGAGTTGTTATGTTTTTCGTGGTTTTTATTTTAAAGTATGGAACTGTTAGACCTCTTTGTGGTTACCTTAATATTTACTTCTATTTTTCTAAGTAAAAACCTACGTTGTATCATCCTATATTGCCTTGTTTTCCCCTCCATATGGAAGATCTATGCCTCCTGTATTTAGTCCCTCTTTTTTGATTATCGTAATGTTTTTCATAATGACTTCAATGATTCCGTTTTGAGCATTTTTTTCTTTTTTAAATTAATCTTCTTTTGTTTTTGTGATTTCCCTATTTGAGTTGATATCAGGATGTTCTGTTCTGTGACCTTGTGTTGCGTTGGTATCTGATATTGTTGATTTTCTTACCAAAGAATTTCCTTTAGTAATTCTTGTAGCTTTGGTTTGGCTTTTGCAAATTCTTTAAGCTTGTGTTTATCTGTAAATGTTTTAATTTCACCTTCATATTTGAGAGAGACTTTTGCTGGATATACAGTTATTGGCTGGCAGTTTTTCTCCTTCAGTGCTCTATTTATGTCATCCCATTGCCTTCTTGACTGCATGGTTTCTGCTGAGTAGTCTGAACTTATTCTTATTGATTCTCCTTTGTAGGTGACTTTTCTTTTATCCCTGGCTGCTTTTAAAATTTTCTCTTTATCTTTGGTTTTGGCTAGTTCGATGATAATATGCCTTGGTGGTTTTCTTTTTGGATCAATCTTGTATGGGGTCCGATGAGCATCTTGGATAGATATCCTTTCGTCTTTCACGATGCCAGGGAAGTTTTCTGCCAGCAGATCTTCAGCTATTCTCTGTGTTTTCTGTTATCCCTCCCTGTTCTGGAACTCCAATCTCATGCAAGTTATTCTTGTTAGAGTCCCACATGATTGTTAGGGGTTTTTCATTTTTTTTAATTCTTTTATCAGATTTTTCTTCAACTATATTGGTGTCAATTGCCTTATCCTCCAGCTCCCCCGCTCTGCGTTGTACTTCCTCTATTCTGCTCCTCTGATTTCCTATTGAGTTGTCTAATTCTGTAATTTTACTGTTAATCTTTTGGATCCCTGAATGCTGTCTCTCTATGGATTCTTGCAGCTTATTAATTTTTCCACTATGTTCTTGAACAATCTTTTTGATTTCTTCAACTGCTTTATCAGTGTGTTCCTTGGGCTTTTCCTTTAGATTGCCTTATTTCATTTCTGAGGTCATCCCTGATGTGTTGAAGCATTCTGTATATTAGTTTTTTTATATTCTGCATCTGGCAATTCCAGGATTGTATCTTCATTTGGGAAATATTTTAATTCTCTAATTCGGGGATTTGTAGAAGCAATCATGGTCTTCTTCTTTATGTGATTTGATATCGACTGCTGTCTCTGAGCCATTTATAAGATATCGTAATGATTTATTTTATATTTGCTCACTGAGTCTTACCTTCTTGTTTTGTTTTGTTTCAGTATACCCAGATGGGCTACTAGATTGTGCTGTCTTGATTGTTGTAGCCTTTGAATCACTTATGTCCTATTACCAGCTGGTTTGAGCTGTTACCAGATATAGAAGCCTAAGAGTCCTTTCACTATTGTTGAATAGAATCAGCTTAGGTGTTCTGATTTTGGGTCACCAAGTGTGTGGTGTAGACTGTCACCTATTAACTTAAAGGAGTAGTGGTGATAGTTGTGTGCACCAGGTTCTTGTGGTGGCAGGAGGTCACACTCGAAGGAGTGCAGGATGCTGACAGCCTTCCCCCACGTGCCAGTGAGATAGGTATGCCTCTATTCCTAGAGCACTTTGGAGGGTGGGCTCTGCAGCTGTACTTTAGGCACCCAGTGCTTGTACCTCTAAAGATTGGTAGGCATCACTATCCTCAGACCCCTTTAGCAGGTAGCTAGGTGGTTTGGGTGGAGCTTCAGCCCTCAGTTCTCGGCTGTGGATCAGTGAGGGCTCTGTTTAATAGGTAGAGAGGTCTCAGACCTCGAAAACTTGTCCTTCTACTGCTCTGCTATAACAATTACAGTTAGATCTCTATCAGAATTGCCTTTGCATTATAATAGCCACCTTGTTCTGTGTTTTTATTCCAGTTTAGGGAGGTCAGGGAAGGATTTTTCCCCCCTGGGTTGTTAGTTGCTGCTTCTCTCAGGCCAGGAGAATGGATTAGGAAAAAAAAAAACAAAAAACCCTGCAGAGCACTTCACTCCCTGGCCCAGGAAACTCCAATGTTAATGAAGCTGCCTGGGGCAGGGAGGGGAGGGATCAGATAGATAGGAGAGAGTAGCTCACGGCAATATAGACCAATTTACTTATCTTGCTTGGTGACTGTTTTATCTGAGATTCCAGAGGGGCTTGTAGCCTGTGTGTGCTGGCTGGGTCGAGATTGCCCCTGAGGGTCAGGCCTGCGTCTCGTGCTTGTGCTGTCTCAGGAAGCTGTGATCAGCTCCTCCGCTCCTAGTCCAAAGCCCAGTGCCAAGGTTTTCTGGCTGGGATGATGTACTCCAGGCTCCAAAACCAGTCACTGCTTCCCGGTAATTTGTCCTCCTGTCAGCTGCATCATTGTGCAGCCTGTGTGTGCTGGCTGGGTTTCCCCTGAGGTTACTTCAGGGAGCTAGGGCTGCGTCCCGTGCTTGTGCCATCTCAGACAGCCGTGCTCAGCTCCTCTGCGCTTAGCCCAAAGCCCGGCACCAAGGTTTGCTGACTGGGACACTGGATCCAGGCTCGGAAAACAGTCGCTGCTTCCCCATGTTTGCTCATTCTCTTGTCAGCCACGTCAGTGTTCAGCCTGCTTAGGCTGGCTGAGTCTCTACTGAGGTTACTCCAGGGCATTAGGGGTTAGGGCTGTGTCCTGTGCTTGCCCCGTCTCAGTAGGCCGCAATCAGACCCACCACTCTGGCACCAGGGAACCACAAGGGCTCAAGGCTGTGGCGCAGGACGCCGATTCCAGAGGTGGTCGCTGCTTCAGGGTGCAGCTTGTTGCTCCACTGTCACTCAGGTTAACTCTTTAGTTCTGTGTTTGATGGTCAGGGTTCATAGATTGTCATGTACGTGATTGATTCCGAGTTTTTCCGAGTCTTTGTTGCAAGAGGGATCCACGGTAGTTCCACCTAGTCAGCCATCTTGGCCCCCCTCTTATGCTTTTAAAACAACATAAGGAAAGCAAAAATCCTCACAACTGGACAAAGAAGCAACATCATGATAAATGGATAGAACATTGAAACCGTCAAGGATTTCATTTTACTTGAATCCACAATGAACACCTATGAAAGCAGTAGTCAAGAAATCAAATGACGCATTGGACTGGGCAAATCTGCTGCAAAAGACCTCTTTGAAGTATTAAAAAGCAAACATGTCACTTTAAGGACTAAGGTGCACCTGACCCAAGCCATGGTGTTTTCACTCATTCATGCGAAAGCTGAGTAATGAATAAGGAAGACCAATGAAGAACTGACAACTTTGAATTGTGGTGTTGGCAAAGAACATTGCATATGCCATGGACTGGCAAAAGAAATGAACAAATCTGTCTTAGACGAAGTACAGCCAGGATACTGTTTAGAAGCAAGGATGGCAAGACTTTGTCTCACATACTTTGGACACTTTATCAAGAGGGATCAGTCCCTGAAGAAGGACATCATACTTGGTAAACTAGAGGGACAGTGAGAAAGAGGAAGACCCCTGAGGAGATGGACTGACACAGTGGCCACAACTGTGCGTTGGAGCATAACAGCGATTTTGAAGATGATGCAGGACTGGGCAGCGTTTCGCTCTGTTGTACATAGAGTTGCTATGAGTCAGGCTGACTCAACGGCACCTGACAACAACATGTTTTTTAAAAATCTCCATTGCATTTGTACTTGTGCCTTATTTTTGTTCTATCTTGATTAATCTTGGTAAAGGTTTGCTTATTTCAGTAGTTTTTCCCAAAAGCAAACTTTGAATTTTATTGATTTTCTCAACTGCATCTTTTTCATTTAAGTATATTCTGCCCTTAATTCTTTCCCTGTTTTCCTCCTCCCCTTCCTTTTCCTACCCTTCCTCATCCACCTCTCCTCTTTCTTTTCTTTCACTTGTTTTCTTAGCTCCTTTTTTGCATTTATTTGCAGCTTTTGAAAATTTCTCTCAAGGATACAAATTTACCTCTAGGTATTGTTTTAACTGTAGTCTATAATATTTGATATATACTGCTTTGATTGCTGTTTATTAGAATATTTCTCTAGTGGTTTCCTCTTTAATCTATAACTTATTGAGAAGTATGTAGTGAAACTTCTAAACATATAGATTATATGTCATGTCTGTAGATGCTCACTGAGTTTTAGCTACAATTATTATTGGTTCTGTATTTTATTTTGATCAGAACTTTGGTTAGTAAAATAGAAATTCTTTGAAATTATATGAGACTTACTTTGTGGTTCTGTATATATATATATATAAATTTTTTTTTTTTTTGGTAAATGTAACATATATTGTTGTCGGGTGCCATCAATTTAGTTCTGACTCACAGCAACCCTATGTACAACAGAATCAACAGAATGAAACACTGCCTGGTCCTGAGCCATCCTCACAATCATGATGTTTGAGCCCATTGTTGCAGTCACTGTGCCAATCCATCTTGTTGAGGGCCTTCCTCTTTTTTGCTGACCCTCTATGTTACCAAGCATGTTGCTCTTCTCCAGGGACTGGTCCCTCCTGATAATATGTCCGAAGTACGTAACATTAAGTCTCGCCATTCTTGCTTCTAAAGAACATTCTGGCGTACTTCTTTCAAGACAGATTTGTTCCTTCTTCTGGCAGTTCATGATATATTCAATGTTCTTCAACAATACCATAATTCAAATGCATCAATTTTTATTCAGTTTTCCTTATTCATTGTCCAGCTTTCTCATGCCTATGAGGTGACTGAATATACCATGGCTTGGGTCAGGCACACTTTGTCCTCAAAGTGACATCTTTGCTTTTTTAACACTTTAAAGAGGTCTTTTGCAGCAGATTTGCCCAATGCAATGCGTCATTTGATTTTTTGGACTGATGCTTCCATGGACGTAGATTAAGGATCCAAATGAAATGAAACTCTTGACAACTTCAATATTTTCTCCATTTATCATGATGTGGCTTATTGGTCCATTTCTGAGGATTTTTGTTGTCTTTATGTTGAGGTATAATCCATACTAAAGCCTTTGGTTTTCATCTGTAAGTACTTCCAATCCTCTTCACTTTTAGCAAGTAAGGTTGTGTCATCTGCGTAACTCAGGTTGTTAATGAGTCATCCTCTAATACTGATGACACGTTCAGGGGTGGATTAACCAGTAAGCAAGTTACACATGGATTTACAGTAAGCAAGGTATGCACAGGCTTACTTGTGCTTACCTACTAATCTGTAGCACACAGTTTCACATGGGTTTCACCATACGGATTTGTGTATCTTACTTATTGGATAACCTGTCCCTGTGCATAATTCTTCATACAGTCCAGCTTCTCAGATTATTTGCTCAACATACAGATTGAATAAGTATGGTAAAAGGATACAACCCTAATGTACACCTTTCTTGATTTTAAACGACGCAGTATCCCCCTGTTCTGTTAGAATGACTGCCCCTTGGTCTCTGTACAGGTTTCCCGTTAGCACAATTAAGTGTTCTGAAATTCTCATTCTTTGAAACGTTATCCATAATTTGTTATGATCCACACAGTCGAATGCCAATAAAACACAGATAAACCTCTTTCTGGTACTCTCTGCTTTCAGCCAAGATCCATCTGACATCAGCAATCATCATTCCACATCCTCTTCTCAACCCGGCTTGAATTTCTGGCAATTCCCTGTAGATGTACCGCTGCAACCATTTTTGAATTATCTTCAGCAAAATTTTACTTACGTGTGATATTGATACTGTTTGATTATTTCTGCATTCTGTTGGATCACCCTTCTTTGTAGTGGGCACAAATATATATCTCTTCCAGTTACAAAAGTAACATATGTACTTTTATTAAATAACCACACTTTTCATTTTCTATAGTTTTCATACCACCTGTTCTGGCATCATTTCTGCTAATGTTGTTACCAGTTTTCACATTCTAGCTTTATTCCATCACTTATACAATTTAAAAATATTTATATAAAATAATTTAGAACCTGTTCCATGAAGAATAATTGCATCTGCAGTAAATTCGTGCTATACAAAGGTTGGCTATCTTTCTTAGCCCTAGTTTGCTCCGTGTGATTTATAATTTGTATTAGAGAGCTCATTGCAATTTGTTTATTTATTTGTTTATTTTCCTGTTTCTTCTGTTTGCTTACCCTTCTTTGCTGTGTTGCTTCCACCTGTCTCCAGTCAGGCCCTTTGTCCAGAAGGTGGTCTTCTAATGATCTTCTGGGCCCATTGTCTCCAAAGTCGCAGTCCTAGTCACAGCTCTGCATTTCCATTCCATTTCAGCCCTATTGGAGATGTTTGTTTTGTTTTATGAATGTCACCTTTGTTTTGGTGTTGTAATTTCCAATCTTAACTCTCAATGTGTATTTGTAGCATGGGGGTAAGCCAAAGGGTGGGCTCCTTTTGCCATTTTATCTGAAAGTCTCTGTGAATGTTTAAATGTACATCTGAGTCAACACTGAACTTCATTGTCTCTTTGTTGGTAGCGTTAGAACTCATTGGATCCTTGTCCATGCACTCATTATTATGTATCATCACTTTGGGAAAACTTCAGCTGTCATAATATTTTGTATCCGTTAAAAGTTTTCAGTGCAGAAAATTCATGCCTTGCAGATTTGAAATTATAGTTTCTCAGAATGTTTATTGTGTATATAAAGATTAAACTGGAAATCAGTGGCCTAAAATATGTAACTTACAATACCAATGAAAGTAATAACAGCTGAATGTCATACAAATATCATATCAGGATATGTATGGTTTCATATAGGGGCAGGTAATCGGATGACAGTGTGAAATATTAAGAAGAATGCTAGTCTCTGGCTCAGGAGATGGGGATCTACTCCAGGCGTTGTCGGCAAATAGCCGCAAGCAGCTGAAGGAATCAGATGGCTTCTCTGAACCTTGGTTTCCTCCTTTTGTAAAATTAGAGTATGGGGATACAGAACTTCTAAGATTTCTTCCAGCTCTAATATCACACGATTCTGACATTCTAACCAATGTTATGCTTTTCCGATGCTGTCCAACATTCGCAAGTTGCTTTGATTAGAATAAAAAAGCAATTTTTTAGAAGATAGAGCTATAAAGGGAGTTGATTCCAAATGAGGCACTTGGGTTTATAAAAAAAGAAAAATAACTGGCAATCATGCACAGGTAGAGAAATAAATCATAACAAAAGAAAATTGCAGTAGTTACAAAACAGTTCAATTTCTGAAGAGTTCTTTTTTTTTCTTTCTGGAAAGGGAGATTTCATCTGGGCAATTGAAAAGTTCAAGATTGTGTTTTCAGTTTTCAAGTGTGAAGATCACTTGAATCCACTGCTTAGTTTCTATTTTAGCATTGAACAAAAACATAGTTTATGGAATTCAAATGATCCAGGTGATGATACTAGCATATTTCACAAGGTATTCCATTCTGCACCTTGTAGTTTGTTAGTAGGAAGTTGGTAAATGTGAACCCACTTGCTGACAGGGCACGGGAACACAATTTCAATAGAATTTGGTTTCCTTATCACCACAGAAATATAGTCTTAGAAATTTAGAAAATTATATAATAGTAACCATATTTTGAGAGCTTACTGAGTGTCAGGTTATCTGAAAAATGCCTTATTTTGATTTATTGTTGAAGTCTTCAAATGGCCTCTCTTAATTTACAGAGACCATGGTGTCAAAGGGTCAGGAAGACTCAAAAACTTACGTGTGAGTTCAATTGAGAGCAGACCCAAGTATAAATCATTTGTGTATCTTCATTACCCACCATAATATTTACCTCATATTTGTTACATGTGCTTTGCTGAACTGATGTGAACGAGAAAGTTTAGACTCCAGGAGTCTATCACTCCTGCAAAGTGAGGAGAGATTTGAAGTTTTCATCCCTCTAACAAAAGTAAATAAACTTGTGCATATCAGAGCTTTGCTGACCTCTAGAAATTGCAAAGCTTTCGGTCTGGGAATTTAAATATTTCAGATTTTAGAATGATGGTTTTTGCATACGCTGTATATTGTATATCACTTGTGGAGGTGCCTAAAGCAGAACCCCATAATCAAAGGAATAAAATTTCTGCAGTAAAAAATGAGTATTCGTATTAGATGGTGTAAATAGCATCACATGACATCAGGTTTTACTGTCAAATGAGTTCGTGGCAAACAAACTTCTCAAAAACAAAAAGAAATTTCTCAGAGCTTTTTAGATTTTGGAATTGCCACTAAGGGACGATGGATCTCCATTGTTCTACAAGCACAGAGAACGGGGAGGAGTAAAGAAGATCTATTTTCATTAAGCAGAAAATACTGCGAGTCAGCAACCACTGAGGATATTCGTGTGTTTAGCTGATACAATCACACATTTGCCATGCCCTCTTGAGATACAGCAAACATTGTAAAAATCGGTTGGTTGGATGGAGTTATTGGGGCAATGTATGTCCAAGAAATGGATTTTTTTTTTTAATATATGAAGGTAAAAACCTAGAAGGCGCCCTGGTGGTGCAGTGATTAAACTCTCAGCTGCTCACTGAAAGGTTGGCTGTTCGAACCCAGAAGAAGCTCCATGGGAAAAAGGTGTGGCAGTCTGCTTCTGTAAAGATTATAGCCTTGGGTACCTTATAGGGCAGTTCTACTCTGTAATATAGGGTGCTGTGAGTTGGAATTGACTCAACAGCAATGAATTTGGGTTTTGGGGGGGTTTAACAACCTAAAAGGAAATAGATGTAGGGCCTTGACTTCTTTCATAACAGACAGTCAACAACAGTGGCAACAGAAATGAGAAGATCGAACAGATGATTAAAAAACAGATTAAAAATTGATTGTTGTTGTTAGTCGCTGCTCAGTTGATTCTGACTCATGGTGATTCCATGTGTGCAGAGTAGAGCTGCTACATAGGGTTTTCGAGGCTATGACCTTTCAGAAACAGATCTCCAGGCCTGCTTTCCGAGGCATCTCTGGGTGGGTTCAAACCGTCAACCTCTCAGCTAGTAGTTGAGCATTTAACTGCTCCACCCAGGGACCTCTTAAAAAAATTGATTAGCCACCATTAAAATATTAGAGCACTCTGGGTCGTTTGGTATATTGTGTTGCCTATTTATGAAGTTGGAGCCATGGTGGCGCAGTCAGAATCCACCAGCTGCTCCTTGGAAACCCTATGGGGCAGTTCTGCTCTGTAGTATAGGGTCACTATGATTCAGAATCAACTGAAGGGCAACAGGTTTATAGATGAAGTCACATCTGAGCAAATTTAAATAAGAAAAGAAATACTGCTTCAGTGAGGGAGAGAAGAGACATTTCCTAAGTAAATAGAAAAATAAGTGAATAAATAAACAAATACAAGTAGTTGGCACATAAACTTATTTATCTAACAACAGAAGGAACTTTGTTAAACATATATACACAGTAAAAGTTTCTGACATGTATGTATTTAGTGTTTGTTTTTTTTTCCCCCCACATATACTCTTAAATTTTACATCACATGATGAGTGTGAATACAAGCAGATTCACCATATTTCAAAGACAAAGACAAAATATGGAATAGGAATAATTGTGCTTATCCTAGAAGGGGAGCCCCCGTGGCACAGTGGTTAAGTGCTTGGCTGCTAACCGAAAGATCGGGAATTTGAATCCACCAGCCTCTTCGTAGTATTGCTGCAAGTTGGAATCTACTAGATGGCAACAGGTATCCTAGAAAGGATGCTGTCTGAGGTAGAATAATTCATATAAGCATAGAAGGACACAGAATAATAAATAAAACACATTCTGATCACAAAAAAATAATCCCTTTAAGATTTCATCCCCTCCTAGTAAGTGGTGTTATCCTTGTTTAGCAAAAAATAAATACTGTAAAGAACACTAGACTGTATAATAGAGTCACAAAACTTAGGGACACTTGTCCCTAAGTTTTGTGACTCTATTATACAGTCTAGTGTTCTTTACATTAATATTATTAAGGAAAATAGCAGTGATTAGTATGCAAGGAGTTTACGGTTATTAAATTGAGTGGCTCAGTCCATCTTAGGCTGAGTACTTTTCCCAGTCATGTCAGTGAACAAGTACTCTGGTCTAATATGGCAAGTCATGCATATCTGAGCAACAAAGCTGTAGTAAAGGAACATTGGGCTATAATCCAATATCACCACTTGCCAGTCATACAGCCCTTGGGAAGTCATCTAATCTGAAGTTTATTGCTCTTTCTGAAATAATGGCTAACTCACAGGCTTATGTATGAGAGCATTTTTGTAAACTGAAAACAGCACTAATAATAATAAAACACAGTCTTAGTATTACGGTGCTCTAACAAAAGAGCCCACTACCCGTCTGTCTGTTTTTTGTACTGTGGTGGCTTGTGTGTTGCTCTGATTCTGGAAGATATACCACTGATATTTCAAATAGCAGCAGGGTCACCCATGGAGGACAGGTTTCAGAGAGCCTCCACACTAAGACATATTCAGAAGAAAGGACTGGTGATTTGGTTATGAAAATTAGTCAACGAAAACCCTATGGGTTACAACAGAATATTGCTCAGTATAGAGCTGTAAGATGAGCCCTTTAGGATGAAAAACCAAAAAAAAAAAAAAAGCAAACCCATTGCTGTTGAGTCAATTCTAATTCACAGAGACCCAACTACCGCGTCTTTCTCCCAAGGAGCTGCTGGTGGGTTTGAACTGTCGACTCTTTGGTTAGCAGCCGAGCTCTTAATCACTGTGTTACCATGGGTCCTGGTCACAAGAATGGACTCCAGCATACCAACAATTTTGAAAATGACACAGAGATCAGGCAAAGTTCGGTTGTGTGGTACATGGGGACACATATGTCAGTGTCAACTTGGCGGAAACTACCAAAAACAAATAGAAGAAACAAATTTTGAATAGTCTCTCAGTCTTGTTCAAAATTTCGTTCTTAACCTAGCCAGCTTTGACTATCTCTCATGACCTCAGTTTTCTCTGCTGTAAAACAAGGATAATATTAGCAATAGTGAATATCAACCCCTCATTAACAATGAAACAATGCATAAAAATGCTCCCCACTGTGGCAGATCTAGCATATATTCTCAATTACGTAGCTTTCAGTTCTGAGGAGGAAGAAGTAATGGCTACAGTAGTGATGGTGCTGGTGGTGCCGCCATTTGCATTCTGAGATCAGTTTAGGCTCAGAGTCTTAGGAGCAGATCCAGAGAGAAATCTTAAGCAGAGAACTTGGCTGAGCAAGGAAGAATCACCATGTTTAAAGTCAGTTTGTGTATTATTTATCTAATTTTTCTGCATTAGTTTTAATATACTTTACTTTTTACCACTTAAATTAGTTTTTGCTGTGATTTCTTATGTAAATATAAAAAAAGCTATGTTATGTCTACTGTGTAGTTGATCAATGCTTTTTAAAAATATATCAAATTCTGTTTTCGTCTTTATTCATTACTAAAATCATTCAGTAAAGAATAAAGACTGATCTTTGAGGCTTATACACTGTAAAACTGAGCCAATTCATGGTAAAAAATGAATAATTACCATAACAACAGATTTTAGTACCAATTTTGAGTAATATTTTCAAGAAGATTTATAAAATATGGTAACAAAAGATTTGTGGAAGCTATTATTTCTCCAATGGAAATTAGGAATTTAGTATTATTCGGCTAGATTCAGACTAGATCTTTTCTGTTGCATGTATGTTTTTAAGCCTCTCAGGATATATATATATATATATATATGTATATATATGTATATATGTATATATGTGTATATATGTGTATATATGTGTATATATGTGTATATATGTATATACATGTATATACATGTATATATATATATATAGTGTGTAATTTGAATTAGTTATAATGCTCCTTTGAATCACTTAATGAAAACAATTTCCAGATAGATATTTCTGATTTTACCACCTTGCTTGTAAAGGGAAAATTCCTAAAGCCTGAAGTATCCCTCTTTCTTCTTTAAAAATTATGTTTTATAGAACTGTTTCACTACCCTAGTTGTCTTTCAACTTATTTATAGTCTAATTATTTTTGACATCTTTTCATAAGTTATCAGTTTTATATATTTCTCTCCTTTTCCATAGTTGAGCACTTGGCTCAACAATTAACGTGAAGTAGATGATATATGGCCTCCAACAAATCAGAAAAGTCTCCACATAAAGAATATGTTATGAAAAGTCACAATTTTGTTTAGCCTATATTTCAGTACAACTGTCCAAGCCATTTTTAGTAAAGTTGAAAAGTTATAAATAGAAAGAGGAGGAAAGCTTCTATGCCTTTGATTAATAATGAATAATCTGACCCCAAATCTAGGTTTACAAATCTTGAACAAATTCATCCTCTTTTTCCATTTGAGACCAATGGCAAACTGTAACCTCCTTTTCACAACTGAACTGGAATAGAGCTGTAATTTTACAAAAAGTGTTATGTATTTCTTTTACTGTAAAAGAAATTATTCTTTTTATTTGTTTCCAATATCAGAGCTCCATTGTGTGAAAACTTTTCACTTTCAAAAGTCAATAACAGAGGTCTCTGCTGTTTTAAATGCTGTGAAACCATTTTAAATATCTGGAAATGAGTGTTCTGCTGAAAAGATTATGTTCAGTTTATAGGTAAACATTCTAAAGACATAGCTCATGAAAAATATTGTATACTATGTTTGAATTGTTTAAGATTTATGCATTATTGTATCCCCTAGCTTCTTTTGGAAAACAACAACAAAAACATATCAGAAAAACCCACTATGGTATGGGTAAGGGCTTAGGGATGCATTTCACTTCTTTATAATTTGAGTAGAAAAATACAGCCCTTCAACTGGGAAAAAAAGTATTGAAGGAGTTACTTCATTGACAAGGTGAGTATATAATAGGAGATAGATAACTACTTTTCTGGAAGAAGAACAGAGTTGCCATTTTCCCAGAGTTTTGAGATGAAGGAAACAAGATTGCTAAGGAAACCCCTGAGTATAGCTGAATAAGGACAGACTAAGTATACAGCATTGGAAACCCTATGGGACAGTTCTACTGTTGTCCAATAGGGCCAGCATGAGTTGGAATCGACTTGAAGGCAACAGAAATCACAATAAACTTTGAGAACCTCATCTTGCCTGTAGAAGACTGACACCCCAATTGATTCCCATAGAAGTAACATCTGTGAGGATGACTCTGGAAATAGGTAATAAGGAAATCACAGAACAGACTTCTTTACCTGAGTAAATGAAAGGGGCAGCCATGAGAAGTCTTTAACAATTTGATGACAAGTAGATTTGAAGTACTAGAAATAAGGGTTACCTTACCAAAAGGTCATTTATAGGGGAACATCGTAATAAAAACTTGGAGACAGATCAGAGTTAATTCAAGGTGTGAATTCATGATTGACTGAATGATGACAGTTAAAGATTAGTGAGAAGTGTACTGGATAGTATACCAGTGGTACCATACTTGATAATGTAACTGACTTCACTCCGTTATTATAATTTACATTGTTTTAATGGCAATATTTTTTCATGTCAGTATTTTTCATTGATAATTTTGAGTTTGACTCACATCAATATTTCTCAGATTGTGATACACAATATAACTGTTTTAAAATTATCGGTGTGTTTGCCAAAAATGCATATTGCTGAGTCTCAGTCAAGACATATAAAATAAAATCTCTAAGAGTTGATGCCCAGGAATCTGTATTTTTAAAGCTTTCTAGATTATTGGTATGTACTAATGTTTAAGAACCACCAATTTCAACCATGTACATAACACGGCCAAGTATAATGGAGAAATCCGGCGATAACATATGAAATAATAGCTTCAAATTCCTTGAGGGAGAAATAATCGTCTTGTAAACTTAATCTATAAATCTCATCCTGTGAGACCCTAGGAAACATCACGTTATGATCGTCACATAATCAGGCTCTGCGTTAATATCTGTTCTTGTTTCCCAACAACTTCTGAAGTATATGACAAATTCTAAGGAACTGCTACACAACAAGAGGGTCTCAAAATACGCAATAAATTTAATTTGTGATCTGGTTCATTATGTCAAAACAGAATGCTGGCTGCTAAGAATTTCAAGCAGGGATGATGTATAATGCATTCCAGTGAAGGGTGGAGAATCCAGAGAAACATATTTTACAAATCACAGCTGGGTTAATTCTCCATCTGAAAGTAAAGCATCTTTTTAAATGTATTTGATAATGATGAACGCTTTCCAATTAACCTTGATGATTATTATTTTAAAAGTCATTTTGGTAGGGAATTGCTGTAAGTCCTTCCTATATTTTCATTACAGCCACCAGTCAAATTTAAGTACAGATAACTTTTTCGTTAATAGTAAAATACATCTTGAAGAAAATGGCAAGGCCTCTGTGGGTCTTAACAGTGTTTATACACCCTATGTTAAGTCTAAACTAAATTTAAAATTAACGGAGGTGAAATGCCCTCCTGGGGGTCATTTATGAGGTCAGTGGCAGACAATTAAAATCAAGACTGAGTGGAAAAGCAAGCTTCTTCAGTTCAGGCTGTGGACCCATACTCAGTTTGTTAACCCAGTGCCATCGAGTTAGTAGCAGAATATTTGAATTATTATTTCTATTTCAGCTCCATTGTGTGTTTTGTGTGCACGCACACACATATGTCAATTTTCCACATTAATTGTTAAAAGAAATTAAAAAAAAATTATACAATATTATTTAGTGATAACTAATTTTTTTTTTTTTTTATGTT
Organism: Elephas maximus indicus; assembly: GCF_024166365.1. Classification (NCBI taxonomy): domain Eukaryota; kingdom Metazoa; phylum Chordata; class Mammalia; order Proboscidea; family Elephantidae; genus Elephas; species Elephas maximus. Next base: position 15,040,265 of record NC_064841.1, on the reverse strand, counting down.
TAATAAGGAGCTCTGGTGGTGTAATGGTTAAGAGCTCAGCTGCTAACCAAAAGTTCAACAGTTGATATCCACCAGCTGCTCCTTGGAAATGCTATAGGGCAGTTCTACTCTGTCCTATAGGGTCATTATGAGTCGGAATCAACTCAGCTATAACAGGTATGCTTAATAAACCTGGAAGAAATCTGTTTACCGTGGCATCAACTTCATCTGGACTTACAGACTCAGAAGAGAGATTGATTTTTCTAAATTTCTTTTTAAGAGCCAGGCCCTGATTGAAGCTTTGGAGACCTCTGATAAAAGACCATTATTGTTAAGTTTTTCATATGAACTTTATTGGAAAAGAGAATCCCTTCATACATGGGAAACTTGTTTGATTTTTCAAAAATCCAGGATGTTTAAATTCTAGTAAAAAAATAATAATGGCATTGTGACAAGTCCTTCTCTCATTTTTAAACCTACTGGAGGTTTTAGTGATAATTTGGGCCACGTGTTTCAAACTTATTTACAATTCAATTCAATTCAAGATTATTCAGTTCTGTGGAGAAGAAAGAGATAAAGGCATGGACCCTACCAACAAATGTCTTCGGTATTTTCTTTCCTTTTTTCACTCCCTTTCTTCCCTCCCTCTGTCCTTCACTTTCTTCCTTCCTTCCTTCTGATTTCTTTTTAATCCCCTATCTCAGATAGTGTTTTTTACTGGGATTTCAAAAAGGCAGTAGAACTCTTTCTTAATCCATGGTGAACTCTATACAGGATTCAGATGCATATCAAAATATTAGCTGGTATAGTAATATTACAGAAAAAGCTAAGGTTTTCCTGATTGTCGCCTCCACCCCTAAGTCAAGTCCTTGGTATGCAGCCAAGGGACAGAAGAGATTTAACTACACAGTCCCTACACAGTTGCAAGATTCTTTGCCTGGAATCCAGGACGGTACAGAGGCCTTTAGATATGTTTGGTGGCATCTAATCCTGTTTTGGAGACCCTGAGTGGTACAAAATGCTAATGTTCTTGGTTGCTAACTTAAAGGCTGGAGGTTCGAGTCCATCCAGAGATTCCTCCTAAGAAAGGCCTATTGACCTACTTCTGGGAAATATATATATATGTATGTATATATGTGTATGTATGTTTGTATGTATGGTTTGGGGGCATCTGTGGTTCAGTGGTAGAATTCTCGCCTTCCATGCAGAAGACCTACATTAGATTGAAGGCTTGTCCACCTCTTGTTCAGCTACCATCCGTCAGTGAAGGCTTGCATGTTCTTACAATTCTGAAGAGATTTCAAGGGAGATTCCAGACTAAGGTGAACCAGTAAGAAAGGTCTGGTGATCTACTTTTGAAAATCAGCCAATGAGAACCCTTTGGATCATAATGATCAATCCACAGTCGATCATGGGGATCGTGCAGGACCAGGCAGCATTTTGTTCCATTGTACATGGAGTCATCATGATTAGGAGCCTGACTTGACAGCAGCTAACAACAGCAACAGGATCCATTCATTGATGTTTTTGTAAAGTATGCCAGGTGATATGATTGTGCAGCCAGATTTGAACACCACTGCTCTAAACCACATGAAGATTGCCAGCAAAAATATTTAAACCAACACTCTACCTAAATTACCCAATGTGACGTTGCATTTACTGATTTTTTTTTTTTTCTGGTGGATAATTTTTATTGAGATCCCATTTGGGTATTACTTATGCCATCTTGTGCCCTGGTGGTGCAGCGTTTAAGAGCTTGGCTGGTAACCAAAAGGTCAACAGTTCAAATCCACCAGCCGCTCCTTGGAAGCCCTATGAGGCAGTTCTACTCCATCCTGCAGGGTTGCTATGAGTTGGAATCCACTCAAGGGCAATGGTATGATATATGATATCTTGATTTCAGTGGCTCAAAAGCAAAGATACCTGCAAGTTCACATTAAACACTTTCCCATTGTCTCCAAACACAGGCAAAATGGAGAGGAATCAACTGGCTCATCTCACCCCTTCTTCACTCTGATCTGTTTGAGGATGAAACTCTAGCGCTGATGTGTAAGTAAGACAGATTGGGTGAGGAGAGCATACAAGCAAGAGGCTGTTGGAGTAGTAAGTGAGAAGGAAGATCTGCAGCATGATGGTTGGCAACGATATTAGAAAGAAGATGCCAGATAGTATTTTATGATAATTACTCAAGCTACTATGAGAATCTGAAAATACTTCTTCTCAGAAAATTTTACAAAGTGAAATTAATGAAGTCATCATAAGTAAGCTTAGGTAAAACAAGACAAGCAAACACCTTCCTGAGCCCTGAAAAAATTTAAACCTTATGAAACTTTCTCTTTCATTCCCAGACAGGTTTGAATAAGCTTTCAAGTTTCTCCATAGGATCCCAGGTTTGATCAGAGGAGCACTTTGTGACAAATGAGATTAGGTGAGCAGCACAAGGTTCCATCTGCCCCTCTTATGTTGCCTCCCGTCTGACTCCATGGAGACACCGGTTTCCAACAGCCCACAGTTACCACCAGGTTCAGCCTCCTGGGTTAGAGTAGGAGTTGTACGGACCACTGTGGAATATAGAGCGTAAACACTGTCTAAAGGCATTATAATTTTGCAACTTTAGATGATGGTCACTGTCCTGAATTGAACAGTATCCCCCCAAAATATGTGTCAACTTGGCTAGGGCGTGATCCCCAGCATTGTGTAGTTGTCCTCCATTTTGTGATTTGATGTAATTTTCCTATTCATTGTAAATACTAGTCTCTGCCTGTGATTAATGAGGCAAGATTGGTTATGATAAAGAGGATTAGGATGAGATGTACAACCCTTACACAGGCCACACCCCTGATCCAATATAAGAGGAGCTCCCCTGGGGTATGACCTGCATCGCCTTTTATCTTACAAGAGATAAAAGGAGAGAGAAGCAAGCAGAGAGATATGGACCTCATACCACCAAGAAAGAAGCACCAGGAGCATATCCCGTCCTTTGGATCCAGGGTACCTGCACTGAAAAGCTCCTGGACAGGAAAAGATTGAGGACAGCAACCTTCCCCCAGAGCCAACAGAGAGAGAAAGACTTTCCCTGGAGCTGGCGCCCTAAATTCGGACTTCTAGCCTCCTAGACTGTGAAAGAATAAATTCCTCCTTGTTAAAGCCATCCACATGGTGATATTTTCTGTTATAGCGGCACTAGATAACAAAAACAATCACCACAAGAAAATATAGGCCTAACCTTGCCATATCTTTCTATTTTTCAGTAGAAGCCAAACATCAGAGTTTTTTCGTGTGTTTGTGTTTGTGTGTGTGTGTGTGTGTGTGTGTAAATCACTAATTTATAAAATCTTGTGGGGACAAAACCAAAGAAGTCTATGAGTTAGAACTGGCCTGAAGTCCTCCAGATTGAGGACTTTGGGGTGGAGAGACAACAAAAGCAAGGCTGTTGCTTCAGAAATCTATTACCTCTACCTGGTATCTCTATCCCGGCTATTCCACCAGCCCTCATCTGATAGGTCTCTGTTCCAACCTGTCTGGGCACAGAATAAATTGGCATCCTATAGCATTTCTCTTGTCTTCCACAAAGCTCATTCGCTCTCCACTGCCTCTTTACAAATCCTTGATTTATTTAGTGGGTATGCTGTTTCCTTGCTGGAGTTTAGGATCCTTAATTGCAGGCATCAACTGCATCCTTTAGAACCTAGCAAGGTCCTCTGTACTTGTAATTCCCAAGGAAGTACATGTTGAACGTAGATTATCATCTTTCCTCTGAAATAACACCATGAGATAGGTGCTATTATTGTTCCTATTTTAGAAGCTGGGAACCTAAAGCTCAGACATTATGTAATCTGTCCAAATTCAGCCAATGCATGGTAAAGCTGAAAAGTTTTTTGACTCCAGGTGCTGTGCTCTAAGCTACCACAGAAGGCATTCTGCCTAATGTTTTTCCCACATCATCACTTGTACCATGTTTAACCTAGTGGTAAAAACTAAACATTCTAGGAGAAATATGACACATTAAATATGCTACTCGACTTCTAGTTTTCATGGGCTGCAGTTGAATTAAAAAGTCTTTTCCATAGTAATGTTATTACCATAACATTGCATTAGTATTATTATGTCTCTTTACTAATATATAAACTAGTTTAGAAGAGTAAAGTAACATTTTCAACACCAGTATCTAAGGATGGTAGGATCTGAAACCTGGTATTTAAACCAGAGCCTAATAGTCCAATGTTTTTTACATACAACTGTCTCAAATAAAGGCACTATGTGATAACATGGTCTTTGTTTTATTGAAGAAGAATCCCTGCCCTCTCTTCCCAAAAGGCAGATACCAAACAAATAGAAAATGTTAGTAAAATGAGACAGAAAGGGAATTACTCCTACCTTGTTGCTTTTATGTAGAAAATTTTGAACTCTAGAAAATAGAGGTGGAATTGACACAAGAGATCACGTGATAGAATTTTGCAAGACCAATGACTTATTCATTGCAAATACCTTTTTTCAGCAACTTAAACAGCCAACTATACATGTGGATCTCACCTGATAGAATACACAGGAATCAAATCAACTACATCTGTGGAAAGAGACAATGAAGAAACTCAATGTTATCAGTCAGAACAAGACCAGGGACCGACTGAGGAACAGAATATCAATTGCTCCTGTGCAAATTCAAGTTGAAGCTGAAGAAAATTAAAACAAGTCCATGAGAGCCAAAGTATGACCTTGAGTATATCCCAACTGAATTTAGAGACCATCTCAAGAATAGATTTGACACATTGAACACTAATGGCTGAAGACCAGAGGAGTTGTGGGATGATATCAAGGGCATAATACATGAAGAAAGCAAAAAGTCATTAAAAAGACAGGAAAGAAAGAAAAAGCCAAAACAGATGTCAGAAGAGACTCTGAAACTTGCTCTTGAACATAGAGTAGCTAAAGTAAAAGAAGAAATGATGAAGTAAAAGAGCTAAACAGAAGATGTCAAAGGACTGCTAAAGAAGACAAAGCAAAGTATTATAATGAAATGTGCAAAGACCCAGAGTTAGAAAACAAAGGGAAAAGAATGCACTGGGCATTTCTCAAGCTTAAAAGAATGAAAAAAGAAAAAAAAATTCAAACTTTGGGTTGCAATACTAAAGGATTCTATGGGCAAAAAAGTAAACGATGCAGGAAGCATCAAAAGAAGATGGAAGGCAGAAAACATGGCCCCCGGACTCTCTGTAAGCCCAGAATGAAACCATTCCCAAAGCCAACCCTTCAGACAAAGACTGGACTATAAGACATAAAATTATAACTGAAGAGAGTGCTTCCTAGTTCAAGTAGATACATGAGACTACATGGACAGCTCCCGTCTGGAGAGGAGATGAGGAGGCAAAAAGGGACAAGAGCTGGCTGAATGGACATAGGAATCCGGGGTGGAAAGGGGGAGTGCACTGTCACATTATAGGGAGAGCAGCTACGGTCATACAGCAATGTATGTATAAATTTTTGTATGAAAAATTAACTTGAACTGTAAACTTTCACTTACCTTTCACTTACAGCACAATAAAAAAAAGGAGAAGAAGAAGATGGAAGGAATACAAGAATCACTGTACCAAAAAGAATTGGCCAACATTCAACCACTTCAGGTGGAAGGGTATAATCAGGAACTGATGGTACTGACAGAAGTCCAAGCTGCACTGAGAACACTGGTGAAATCAAGGCTCCAGGAATTGATGAAATACCAGCTGAGATGTTTCAACAAATGGAAGCAAAGCTGAAGGCTCACTAGTCTATGCCAAGAAATTTGGAAGACAGCTACCTGACCAACCAACTAGAAGAGATCCATGTTTGTGCCCATTCCAAAGAAAGGTGATCCAACAGAATGCACCAATTATCGAACAACATCATTAATATCACAAGCAAGTAAAATTTTGCTGAAAATAATTCAAAAATGGTTGCAGCAGTACCTTGACAGGGAACTGCCAGACATTCAAGCCCCATTCAGAAGAGGAGGTGGAACCAGTGATATCATCGCTGATGTCATAAGGATCTTGGCTGAAAGCAGAGAATACCAAGAAGATGTTTACCTGAGTTTTATTGACTATGCAAACACATTCAATTATGTGGATCATAACAAATTATGGATACCATTACAAAGAATGGGGATTCCAGAACATTTAAATATGCTCATGTGGATGCTGTGCATAGACCAAAGGGCAGTCATTCAAAGAGAACAAGGGGCTACTGCATGGTTTAAAATCAGGAATGCTGAGCGCCAGGGTTGTATCCTTTCACCATATTTATTCAATATGAATGCTGAGCAAATAATCCAAGAAGCTGGACTATATGAAGAAGAACATGGCAGCAGGATTGGAGGAAGACTGATTAAGAACCTGCAATATGCAGATGACACAATTTTGCTTGCTGAAAGTAGAGAGAACTTGAAGCACTTACTGATGAAGGTCAAAGACTCCAGCCTTCAGTATGAATTGCACCTCAGTATAAAGAAAACAAGAATTCTCACAACTGGAACAATAAACACCATCATGATAAATGGAAAAAATACTGAAGTTGTCAAGAATTTCGTTTTACTTGGATCCGCAATCCATGGAAGCAGCAGTCAAGAAATCAAATGACGTATTGCATTTGGCAAATCTGCTGCAAAAGACCTCTTTAAAGTGTTCAAAAGCAAAGATTTCACCTTGAGGACTAAGGTGAGCCTGACCCAAGCCATGGTGTTTTCAGTTGCCTCATATGCATGTGAAAGCTGAGCAATGAATAAGGAAGACAGAATAATTGATGCCTTTGAATTACGAAGAATATTGAATATATTGAACTTCCAGAAGAACAAACAAATCTGTCTTGAAAGAAGTACAACCAGAATACCCCTTACAAGCAAAGATGGCAAGACTTCATCTTTCGTACTTTGGACATTTTATCAGGAGGGATTAGTCCCTGGAGAAGGACATAATGCTTTGTAAAGTGGAGGGTTAGCGAAAATGGAGAAGACCCTCAATGAGATGGATTGACGCAGTGGCTGCAAAATAGACTCAAACAGCAACGATTATGAAGATGGTGCAGGACATGGCAAGATTTTGTTCTGTAGTACATACGATCACTATGAGTTGGAATCAACTTGATGTCACCTAACATAACAACAACAGAAAATAAAATGAGTTGGTACACATTTTTATAAATTTTATGTTTTAAATTAAAAATAGATGGTAATTACTGGAAACGGTATATTGAAATATCTTATTTAATATGCAAGGGTAAGAAAACACAAAATGTTTTATAATTTAACTAGACCAACAACATTTTCTTCTGGAATTTCTATTTCATGTCTAAGTTTTTAAGAATTTAAATAGTAACCTTGAGAATTTTTCATTCAAAAATATGTCATTATAATATCTTACTTAATGTCACCAAGGTTTGCTTTATTTTGAATTTAGAGTCCCTTTTTGCTCTCTCTAAAGTGTAGTTTGACTCTGAAGACATTCGTCTTCTCTAACTAAATATAATAATGTCATTCAATATAGATCTTTGGGGTCCTAGAATTTTCTTTCTCCCAATTTTCTGCAAATTTCAGTTCAGTGACAGAAATCTTGAAGTTAGAAATCAAACTATTATTTGAGTTCCAGAAATGCTATTATTAATTCTAAAATGATGGGCAATTTTATGACTATGTATTTTCTGTGCTCCCTACTGTACTTTCTACATAAATAATATATTTCTAAGAATGCCTGAATGGATTTCCCATTTAAGAAAATGAAAAAGATTGCTTAATAAGTGTGCAGGATATTCAGTCCTTCTGATACCTTTATCTCTAATCCAAACAATTTGAACCATAATCTTTTGTGAATTTTTGGACATGTGTAAAAAAAAAAAAAGCTACTGGAATACCAGGAAAAGCGGGGGAGGGGCGTGGGGGGAAGAAAATGAAAGAAAGAAATTAAGAAACAATAAAAATTAAATTTTACAGTTGTTTCTTGGGAAGAAAGTACTGGCAAGAAAAATTTTTTAAGAGGTTCAACTATTTTAAAGCAACTGAAAAACAATGCCCAAATTCTGCCCAAATTCATGGTTTCTTTCAGCAAGCGTTTTTCTGCAAAGACGTTGTTGATAAAGGTGAATATCAGTGAAATCACCTGCTGAAGGTTTATTTCAATTCATTTACATTCTGGAACTTCACATCATCTGCTCTTTACAGTTAACTAAACAGGGCAAAGCTAAGCTCCTAAGAATGTCAATCCTTGACCAAAATACAAAATTTAGAATTGACAACTGGATAATAGCCAGACAGTAGGCTTGAAGCTGTACCTCAACAGAGAGAAATGTATAATAAAAGGTACAGGGGGTTAGAAATTTTCTTTTTCTTATAGGATGCTGTAATCACTGTTCTTTTGGCCACCTGTGAGTAGTGCCACTCAGTGGCAGATGGGACTAGATCCTTAGAGCTGTGACAGTGCTTTATCTTTACCCAACACTAGAGAGCTGAAGAGGCAGAAATTATGCTGGAGTTAGCTTGATTTTAAAGATGACATTATCAGAGATGGTTTCAATAGTTCATTTCCTGCTACACACATATATCTGTATGGCTATTTGAGTCATGTATTATATTGGATGGGAAAGGTGTTGAGGTCAATCAAGAAAAAATGTTAACATAGGGAGAAAGAAAGATAAAAGAAAAGGAAGGGAGTGAGGGAGGGATGAAAGAAGGAAGGAAGGAAGGAAGGAAGACAGATGGATGCCAGGACTTTATAATACTATGCATTGCTGCATTCTCAGAAATGGAGTCATGAGCACTGTTGAGTTAGGCTAAGAGCGGAGCTCTCAGTATACAGTAATTGTATGCATCTCTCAGTTATCTTGGAAACAGCACCTGCACCTATGGATAATGAAATTGTAATGAGAAAACCCCTTATGAGGTAAAGTAAATAGCAATAATAATTAGAGGCAAAGAAATACATGGTCTAGTTAGTGCCAGTTTGGGGAAAGATTAAAGAAAGCATTTCAGAGGAAGATTGTGCAGCTGACCCAGGTAGAGATGGTGGGAGGGGAAAGAGAAGATAACAAAAAGGAACCCAGCCTGCAGGCATCTTGACGTTTAAACCTGTATCTTTCCTTCCCCTTATTATTGTTGTATCATTAGAATCCTGGCGGGAAAAAGATAGCATGCTCAAATGGGGTAATTAAAGAGAGCTTAATGAACAGACTATTTATACAAGTCTGTGCAGAATTAAAAGAGCCCTGGTGGCACAGTCGTTAAGTGCTCGGCTGCTAAATGAAAGAAAGGTCAGTGGTTGGAACCTACCAGCCGAGCTCCATGGGAGAAAAGTGTGGCAGTCTACTTCTGTAAAGATTTATAGCCTTGAAAACCCTGTGAGCAGTTCTACTCTGTCCTATAGGGTCCCTGTGAGTTGGAATTGACTCTCTAGGGCTTTGTTTTTTTTTTGGTACAGGATTAAATGGACTCCATAGGCACTTGGTTGTTAATCAAAAGATAGTTTGAATCCACCCAGAAGTACCTCAGAAGAAAGGCCAGCCAATCTACTTCTTAAAATACCAGTCATTGAAAACCCTATGGAGGGAGCACACCTCTACTTAGACACACGTGGGATCACAGTAAGTTGGAATTAACTCTAAGGCAACAACAGCTAGTTTTGGTTCAGGATTAAGGAAAACCAACAAGGGAGAATGAAGCATCACAGCACTAGCAACAAGAGGAGGTACTTGCCCACCCCCTGCTCCCCCAGCCTGATATTTAGAAAGAGGTGGTTATGAGACCTTGAGAAACCTGAAGCTATAGGAGAAGGCCCTCTGTGGCCTTTCGTGGAATAAAGCAACCATTGAAAACCAAGACTCTGGCAAGGAGAGAACTGGTGAGGTGGAGGGGAATAACCTGACCTTGGCTTCTGCCTTCCTCCCATTCTCCTGCAGAGCATCTCATGGGATAAACACAGCAGGAGGCCAGAGGACAGGGGAGCCTGTTCATTAAATCCACAGAAGTCAGCTTCCCAGGGCACATAAACCCAAACCCATTGCTATTGAGTTGATTCCAACTCATAGTGACCCTATAGAACAAAGTACAACTGCCCCATAGGGTTTCCAATCTTTATGGAAGCAGATTGCCACATCTTTCTTCTAACCAGGGCACATAGCAGGATGGAAAAGGGTAGAGAGTGCATTTGTAAGGGCAAATGGAGGCTATTTAGCATAGATGTAAATGCTCCCTTACCTGAAGGCCCGGGCATTCATTTTGAAATTTAAATAAATAAATAAATAAATTCTACTCCTTGCCTCTGATGTCCTCATGCTTGTGATTCTAGCTAGTGATAGTAACATTTTATCACTTGATTAAAATTTGAATTTTCTTTGAGAATAAGGGAAGCAGGAGTTCTGATCAATCAGTAGGATTTGAAATTGAGAGTCATTTGGTGAAGAAGGTAATTAGGTTTCATTAATTTATCTATTTTGGAAAAAATAATTAAATTTCACCCATTCTTACATTTCATTAGCTGTAAACTTTTTTGTGCTCTAGTTATATTTCTTAATTTCAACTACCCTGTCTTAGGTTGGGACCCTGGTGGTACACTAGTTAAGAGCTCAGCTACTGACCAAAAGGCCAGCAGTTTGAATCCACTGTGGAAACCCCATGGGGGTAATTCTACTCTGTTCTATAGTGTCGCTATGAGTCTCGAATCAACTGGATGGCAACGGGGTTGTGTCTTAGGCTGAACTTCTTGAGCCATTTGCATGACAGCCTCACAGTGAGACTGAACACCTTTGGATGGAAAGGCAGCTTTCTATTCTCTCCAACAGTATCTTCGAATATTTTTCATATGAAATATGAGATTTATGGCTCAAGAATTTCTGTTTTTACAATTTTACATACTTAATTATTTAACCTCATTAAATGCAGTTTTATTAACATTAAGTTATATTTTTAAACGTTTTGATGAAGATAACTGTAGGTACATTTTAAACCCAGTAACATTTAACTTGTTTTATGCGTCAGGGTATGGAAAGCAGATATTTCACTACTTTGGCCCTCTGTGTGAGGTACTAAGTCTCAATATCAGAGAATATGATCAACTAAGAGAAAAGCATCTGCTCTGCCATTGCTTACACCTAACATTAATCCCTAATTAACATATGAAACTGTTGAACACAGTAAAATTAGTTCCAGAATATAGCTGGTATCTCTTTTATGCACCGTTTGTTTATATGTATGAATATGGCATTGCTATGGACCCCTGGTACAACTGTGGTTAAGAGCTTGGCTGCTAACCGAAAAGTCGGCAGTTCAAATCCACCAGTCACTCCTTGGAAATCCTATGGGGCACTTCTACTCTGTTCTAGTGGATTGCTGTGAGTCGGCATTGAGTTTTATAATACTATAGTTTGGATCCAAGTGGAGAAACAATGTCATATAGTAAAAGCAATAGGAGTTGAAGTTAGAAAACTTGGGGTGTCCCATATCTGCTGTGTTTAACTGTCCATACACTGGTGTTTCACTGCTTCAATTAAACTTTTTGCATCTTCATTTTCTTCATTTTTCAGATGAGAATAACCACATCTATCCCAATTAGATATTTCTATTTACATATGCTGAATGATAAAAATTTCTCTGTAGTAATATAGGGGAGTCTCTGGATGGTGCAAACAGTTAACATGATCAGCTGGTAACCAAATGGTTGGAAGTTCCAGTCCACAGAAGTATATGCAGCATATGTAAGTATAGGCAAATGTATTAAAGGAGGACATAGCTCAAAAAATTAAATGTTGACATCTCGGTCAAGTAGGCCAGCATGGTATACAGAACTGTTTTGATTTGTACTCAGTGTACTCAATGGTAAAGAAAACAACAAGCACACTGACATAAAAACCTTCATTAAACTTCAAATTGCACCTAATTTAGTGATATATGACAGAGTAGAACCACCCCATAGGGTTTCCAAGGAGCAGCTGGTGGATTTGAACTGCCAGTCTTTTGGTTAGCAGTCAAGTTCTTAACCACTGCACTACCAGGACTCCAATTTAGTGTGAGTACACTAAAACTCTTGAATGTGGAGTACTAAAATGAATGGATAAAATAATGAAGTAAAAGAGCTAAACAGATGATTTCAAAGGGCAGCTCGAGAAAACAAAGCAAAGTACTATAATGAAATGTGCAATGACTGGGAGTTAGAAAACCAAAAGAGAAGGACCCACTGAGCATTTCTCAAGCTGAAAGAACTGAAGAAAAAATTCAAGCCCCGAGTTGCAATACTGAAGGATTCTATGGGCCAAATATTGAACAATGCAAGAAGCATCAAAAGAAGATGGAAGGAATACACAGAGTCCTTGTACCAAAAAGAAATGGTCAACGATCAACCATTTCAGAAGGTAGCATATCATCGAGAACTGGTGGCACTGAAGGAAAAAGTCCAAGCTGCACTGAAGGCATAATTATTGCTTTTTAAAATTTTCTTCTGCTCCCAACATTATGTAGCTGCATTTTCCCAAATAATGTCTTTTTTCTTGTTGTTGTTTTGTTTTGTTATGTTGTCGTTTCTTATTTTGGTCTTTAAACTATATGCTTAGAGACTTTCCTTAAGTGGTATGTTATTTTTTTCTCCATTTGTCTATTTAATACAGTATATAAAACTAATTACTTAAATCCAATCTACTAGAATATCGATGGGAAGCTCTTTGCATCATTGAGTTATTCTATAGATGACCTGCCACTTCAGAGGGAAAGTGGGCCATAAAAACATTTCAGTAAGTTTAAAAGGATTTAAATCATTCATACTATGTATGTTCTCTGACCACAATGAAACTAAGTTAGATCTTAATGAGGGAAAGAAATTTGGGGAATTTATAAATATTTGGAAATTAAATTACACTATCTAAGTCAAAGGGAAAATCACAAAGGAAATTAGAATATATTTTAACTCAATTAAAATGAAATATAACATATCAAAAAACATAGGCTGTAGCTAAAACATTGCTTAGAGGGAATTTGTAGCTTCAAATGCTTGTCTGAGAAAAGAAGAAAGTTCCCAAATAAATAATCTAAGCCTTTACCTTAAGAAACTTGAAAAAAAAGAAGAAACAATCCCAAAGCAAACAAAAAGAAAGAAATAATAAAGATCAGAGGAGAAAATAAAATCAACAAAAATACATGTTGAGTTTTTTTTTTAAATCAATAAAATGGATAAAGTTTTAACTAGACTCATCAAGAAAAAAAGAGAGAACAAAATTACCAAATCAGTAATAACAATGAAGATAACACTAATTACAGAAATTAAAAGGATTTATAAAGAATATGGTGAACAAGTTTACATCAACAAATTTAAAAAGAGAGATGAAATAGAAAATTCCCAGAAAGGTACAATTTACCAAAACTGACCCAAGAACATATAGAAAATCTGAATAGACTTTTAACAGATATCAAAATAAAATTAAAAATAAAAATATTCAGCTCATAAAAAGCCGTAGTCCCAGATGGCTTCAATAGTGAATTCTATCAAATATTTTATGAAGAAATAATACCAATCTTATGAAAACTATTTTTTTAAAAGTAGAGGACTAGGAACTGCTTTGAAATTCATTCTATGAGGCTATTATTAACTTAATACCAAAGCTATCACAAGGACACTATAGGCAAATATCCTTCGTGAACACAAATGCAAAAGTGCTTAAAAAAAATATAGTAAACAGAACACTGCAACCTATAAAACGGACCAACTGAAATTTCTCCCAAGGATGCAAAGTTGGATTCCAGAAATCGGGAATCCAAAAATCACTGTTATATACCTCAAAAATAGAATAAAGCAAAACAAATATGTGGTCCTCTCAATAGATGCTGAAAAAGCATTTGACAAAATCAAACTACTATTTATGATAAAAATGCTCAATAAAATTAGAACAGAAAAGATCATCTTTGATGTAACAAAGCAAATGTCCAAAAAACTTATGGCTAACATGATACATAATAATGAAAGACAGAAATCTTTCTCCCTGAAATCGAGAACAAGGCAAGGACATAAGCTCCCACTGTTCTATTCATTATTGTACTGCACAATGCAGCCACTACATTAAGGCCTGTAAAAAGAAATTACAGGCGTGCAGTCTGGAGAGGAAAAGAGAAAACTGTCTCTATTTGCAGACAACATCATCCCATATGCAGAAAGTCTGAGGAATCACCAAAAAACTATCTAGAACTAACAAGCTAGATTAGCAAAGTCGTAGAATGTAAGATCAATATTTAAAAATCAGTTGTATTTCTATATACTACGAAAGGAAAATATGAAAATGAGATTACAATAACAATTCTATTCACAGTAGCATTAAAAAGAATAAACTAAGAATTTAAGAATAATTTGATACAGTACACGACATATACACTGCAAATACAAAATACTGCCAAGCAAAATTAAAGATCTACATAAATGGGGAGACTTTTCATATTCACGGATTAGAAGATTCCTTATTGTTAAGTTCTGAAAAATTACCAATTGACTTAAAGATTCAATACAATCCTTATCAAAATACTACTATCATGATTGTGTTAGAGAAATTAACAAGTTGATCCCAATATTTATATGAAAATGCAAAGGATGCAGAATAATAAAGACAACCTTGAAAAAGAAAAATCAAGTTGGAGGATTAAACTCCCCATTTTCAGAACTTACTGGAAAGTGACAGAAAACAAGACAGAAAGCATTAAGGATGGGTATATACAGCAATGCAAAAGAATACACAGCCCAGAAATAAATCCTTGCATTCATGGTCAATTGATGTCAACAAAGATAGAAAGGAAATTCGCTGGAGAAAGGGCAGTGTTTTCAATAAAATTTCTGAGACTATTGTTTATTCAAAACAAAAAAAAAATAAAGAACTTAGAGCCTTACCTTACATCATATATAAAAATAGACCTAAAGGTAAACACTAAAACTATGTAACTTCTAGGAAGAAAAAGATAAGAGATCATCTTTGTGCCCTTACGTTATGCAAACAGTTCTTAAATATGGCACCAAAATCGCAATCATTAAAAAGGAAAAATGATAATTTAGACTACATCAAAGTTAAAAACTTTTGTGTTTCAAAATACAACGTTAGGAACAGGGAAAAACAAACCGCTGGTAGGAAATATTTCCAAATTATTTATCTCATAAAAGATTTGTATTCATAATAAATGAAGAACTCGATTTCAAGTCAATAACCAACAGCCAAAAAAAATTAAAAGTGGACGTAATGTTTGAATTTCATTTCATCAAATAAATTATGTGGTAGTTAGTAAGCATAGGAAAAGAACCTAGGGAAATATAAATTGAATCCATGATGAGATCCCGGTACACGCACACCAGAAGGACTAGTATGACCATACCAACAGTGGCAATACCAAGTTTTTGCAAGGATATTGAGAAACTGGAACCCTCACCTATTGCTCATAGAAATGTAAATTGTGTAGCCATTTTGGCCACAGTTTGGCAGTTCCTTAAAAATTTTATTATTATTGTTATTATTTACCATATGACTCAGCAATTCGACTCATAGGTATCTACCCAAAAGAATTAAAAACGTGTCCATGCAAAGACTCCTTCGCAAGTATTCATAGGAGCATTATTCAAAAATAGCCTCAAAATGGAAAAGATCTAAATGTCCACCTGGTGAAGGACAAACAAAACAAAGTATATCTAGACAATGGAATACCATCCAGCTATAAAAAAGGAACAAACTACTAATGCATGTTATAACATCGATGAACCACAAACACATTGTACTAAGTCAAAGACGCTAGACATAAAAGGCTTTGTAGTGACCTAACCCAGTTATTAGAAAGTTTGAGACAAAAAATAAATCAATATGCACAGAAAGCAGATGAGTGGTTGGGGATGAATGTAGGAGAGGGGATTGATGGCAAATGAGCATGAAGAAACTTTTCGGAGTGATAGAAATATTCTAAATCCGAATACTGGTGATGACTGCACAACACTTTAAATCTACTAAAAATTATTGAGCTGTGTGCACTCACATTAGTTGTATTTTATATTATGTAAATTATACTTCAATAAATCTGCTGTAAAAGAAGTTAAAAATGCAATGTACTTTTAATGTTTTTACCAATGGAATTTTCACATAAGTGCTTTTACTTTTTATACTTACAGGATGATTATTCCAAATAGAAAATAATTTCCCAGCTCTTGTCCTCTGAGCATCATTTTTTTTTTTATACTCAATTATCTTGCAGAAATCTTAGATCTCCACGGTAACGGCTCCTTTTCTAAAAAGAGGTCTATAAAACAAAGATTAATTTTCTCATGTTAAAGCAGAGTTACTAGCTCTTAAAAACGCAAATTTTTCTATTTTTCTTCTTGTACTGATATCCCCCCCCGCCCAGGAAGCCTCCATCTGTGAGAATCCCAGAATTTATTAGTTACTTTAGCACTTCTAAAACCTTGGCTGTTATCTTTTTCTGCCTACAAAATTGCAGCCTTTTTTTTTAGTCTGTGCCATGCTCCAGGAGTCCCCAGAACCCTCTTTATCCCCGATTTTATGATCCTCAGTAAAGGAATTGTGAATTCCTGTGGGGGCAGCGAGGTCCCTGTGCTGACTTTAGACCGTTCTCCCATACAGTGCTTCAATGCAGTTAGACATCTCTGGTTTTTCCGACTTTTCTCAGGAGGCTTATATGACCAAAGAACTGTGTTTCATGGCACTTTCTCCTAAGATTTTATTATCTTTATTAGATATCATTGTGCCCTAAAAATGGATCTGGAGAAGTGAATAAAATTCTATTGATATTAATCCTGTCCTACCCCTGTTCCTAAACTCCTCTCCTTGAGCTCTTTGTCTGCCCTGAGAGGCCTAGAAGACTCAGGATACCAGTTGTCCAGAAACTTTTAGATGAAACATCTGTGCTTCAGAACTCTTCATGCCGTTTACTTTGACACAGCTTTAGCATGACAGGTGAGCAATATGTTGAAAGGAAGGAGACCACAGACATGCACGTACACACACGTGTGTGTGTGCTTGCACGCAATAAGACTAGGTTAAGTACTCAAATAATTTTACCACATAAATAGAAATCAGGCAAAAGCGAGGTAGCTGCACAAAGTAGGAGCAAATACAGTTTTTTTTTTTTTTTACATTAAGATGTCGCTTACCCTTAAAAGTGCCTAACAGAGAACTCACAGCTTCCACGCCCAACCTGCATGGGGTAGCACCTTGCTAGATCCAAAAAAACAAACTGAAGAAGCTGATAAAAATCTTCAGTATCTTTGTCTTTGGCCTTAGTGGTCGGTGTGTACATTTGAATAATAGCCATATTAACTGGTCTTCTTTGTAGGCGTATGGGTATTATCCTATCACTCACAGTTTTGTACTTCAGGATAGATCTTGAAGTTGTCATTTCTGGCATAGTAGACCACATGTTTGTCCAATTCAAAATGGCCAATACTAGTTCATTTCAGCTCACTAATGCCTAGAATTTTCATGTTTATGCATTCCATTTCATTTTTGATGAATTCCAATTTTCCTAGATTCATACGTCATACATTCCACGTTCCAATTATTAATGGATGTTTACAGCTGTTCCTTCTCATTTTGAGTCATACCACAGTAGCAAATGAAGGCCCCGAAAGCTTTACTCCATCCACGTGATTAAGGTTAACTTTACTTTGAGGAGTGAGCTCTTCCCCAGTTGTCTTTTGAGTGCCTTCCAACCTGGGGGGCTCATTTCCCAGCACTATATCAGACAATGTTCAATGCAATTAGACATCTCTGGTTTTTCCCACTTTTCTCAGGAGGCTTATATGACCAAAGAACTGTGTTTCATGGCACTTTCTCCTAAGATTATATTATCTTTATTAGATATCATTGTGCCCTAAATGCATAAGGTTTTCCCTGGCTAATCCTTTTCAGAAGTAGACTGCCGGGTCCTTCTTCCTAGTCCGTCTTATTCTGAAAGGTCACCTGAAACCTGTCCACCATGGGTGACCTTGCTGGTATCTGAATACTGGTATCATAGCTTCCAGCATCACAGCAACACACACAAGCCCCCACAGTATGACAAACTAACAGACGCATGGGGGTTTATACATGTAGACAAGCTTATTTTCAAATTTCTCTAGAAAGACAAAGGAAACAAGAATAGCCAAAATAATTTTAGAATATAATGAAGTTGGATAAATCGCCCCACTCAATTTTTAGACTTAGTGTAAAGCTACAGTAATAAAGAAAGCATGGTATTGTTGAAAGGATAGACACATAGAACAATGGAATAGAGTCCAGAAATAGAGCCACACAATATGGCAATTTGATTTATGACAAAGGTGCCAAAGTATTTCAGTGGAGGATGAATAGTGTGTTCCATAAATGGTATCGGAACAATTGTACATCTATAGGCAAAAACGAACAAAACAAAACAAAAACAACTAACCTTGACCTAAACGTCACACATATTATAAAAATAAACACAAAATAGATCATAAAACAACAACAAAAAAATCATAGAAAATACAAATCTTCTAAAAGGAAATATAAAGCTTTTGTGACCTGGCATTAGGCAAATATACTTAGGTGTGACATCAAATAACTATCCATCAAAAGAAGAAAAAAAAACTTGATTAATTGGACTTCACCAAAGTTAAAATTTTTCTCACTGTGAAAACCATGGTTAAGAGAATGAAAAGACAAGTTATGAACTGGGAGGAAATATTTGCAAATCGCATTATTTGACAGAAATTTTTTCTCCAAGGAATATAAAAAACTCTAGTAACTGAACAGTAAGAAAACAAAGAACCCAATTAAGATATGAACAAAGGACTTGAACAGCCAATTCACTGATCTATAGAAATTAAATGACTTGCGAACAGATGTTGATTACATACCTATGCAAATGGCTAAAATGAAAATACTGACAATATCAAATGCTTGTGAGGATGTGGAAGAACTGGATCTTTCACGCACTGCTTGTAGATCCAGACACTCTGGAAACAGTTTGTGATGTTAACCTATAATTACTATATGACCCAGAAATCCCCCCTCTGTATATTTGGTTAAGAAAAAATTTTTTTTAAAATCTTATTTTTTATTCAAAACACTGGATGCAAATGTTTATAGCGTCTTTCTTTATAATTTCCCAAAACTGGACACAACCAAAATGTTCTTGAATGTGTGAATGGATAAACCAACTGTGGTATACACATACAATAGAATACCCATAACCCATTGCTGTCAAGGCAATTCTGACTCATAGCACCCCTACAGGACAGAGTAAAACTGCCTCAGAGTTTCCAAGGAGTGCCTGATGGATTTGAACTGCTGACTTTTTGACTAGCATGTAACCACTACACCACTGGGGTTTCCTACAATAGAATACTATTCAGCATTTAAAAAGAACAACTTACATGCATCTCAAAGGCTTGATGCTGAATGAAGAAAAGCTAGTGTCAAAAGGTTACCTATTGTATAATTCTATTTACATGACTTTCTTGAAAAAAAGAAAACCATAGTGAACAAGAATAAATCAGTGGTTGTCTCAGATTGGAGTAGGGGGTTGGGTGGGGAGTGTGACTATAAAAGGTTAGTATGAGAACTTTTTTGGGATGATGGAACAGTTCTGTATCCTGAGTGTGATGATGGTTACCGAATCTATGTTGTTGTTGCTAGCTGCTTGTTGAGTCAACTCCACAACTCATGGGGACCCCGAACAACAGAATAAAACATTGCCCACTCCTGCATCACCTTCAAGATCACTGGCATGTTTCAGCCACTGTGCCAATCCTTCTTACGAGGGTCTCTCGTACCCTTGTGATTAGTTATTTCTTCTGGCAAAGAGCCAAAACTGTGTATTGGTGTTTGATATAGTCATAGAAATATTCTTTGTTTTCTTGTTATCGTGTCTTTGAAATTTGTTTCTTTTTATTTTATCTTACTTTTTTTGATTGCTTGTCTGCTCTTATTTCCTTTCTAATTCTGAAATATCCTATAAGCGTTATTTAAATCTTTTAATAAAATGATCATCCCATACTAGCAAGGGATTGTTTTGTTTGGGACACAGGTTTTCTCTTTTCAGAACCAGTCCATATCTCTTTTTCCCACCTTTCCTGTTTAATCATTTAACTACCATGGGTAAAAAGTACAAAATATATATATTTCATTTTATTTTGATAAAATCATATAATTTATATTCCACAATCATCTTATTTGTCCTTGGTGTTTCATAGGAAGGAAGCACTTTTGCACTTTCTCCTTCTAACTGGTTTCATTTATCAATCTTCTTACTATACTTTCTTGTAACAGCTTTATGAATCCCTGCCTCACGTCTGAAAGAACAGCAAGAAGGAGTGGTTTCTTGTGAAGAAGGTAATAGCGCAAAGTCTAGTGAAGAAGCAACTGTTGATGAACCTCACTGACTTTTAATAGTATACTCAAGTGTCAAGAAACATTCTGGTACCATTAAGGCTCTATCTCAATAGACATGAATTCAATAGAAATGTCTCTTAGTGTCATTTCCACTGTGATCATAATGGCTCCCAAGGAAAAAATAGAAATAGAATCATTATTCATACTTTGTCTGCCAGGCCATTAGATGCAAATGCTTTCAATGAAAATATCTTATATGCTAAATTCTCTAATTTCTGTTGCTTTTGGTGGAAAACTGAAGAGAACATATGCTGAGTTTTAGATTTTATGTGCCAATAGTCTTTCCTGGATCCATAGACTATGGTCACTTTCTAAAATAAAACAAGAGGGAAAAATGCCACATGTATATATATATTTTTTATTTTTATAAATATATAATGTCTTTCAAAGCTTGTTGGCATTATATTGACATAAATGAGATGTGAAGGAGAATCATTACTTAAATTACTGTCTGCAGAGCCCACGGCTTTTGCTTGATTAAGTCTTCTGGGCATTCTTGTTTAATTACATGGCATATTTCTCCCAATTTTTTCCGTTTATAAAATATATTTTTTTATCTAAAAAAAAAAGCCAATGAGTTCTTTTGTTGTGAGGTCAATGAGTTATTTTGTCGTGAGGCTGGTGAGAAGTTTGCTTACATATCTGTATCGGAAGGTGGCACTAGTAATTTCAACAACTAAATCTTACAGCTATAAAAGAGGCCCAGATCCATTTCTTTAAACTACCCCGTACTCTTTTTCATATCTTGCTGCATTTATATAACTTCTAGTGTTTTAATAATCTCAGGTCTTTGGTTAATATTTTCTATATTGCACTTTATTTTTATTTTCATTTTTATACCTTGGCTATAGCTCAGTTTTAGGATATAATCCTTACCTATTTTTAGCAGAGATTCTGCCAACATATAATGTATAAGTTAGAATTTTGGGGTATGAAAATTATAAAGTAGAAAGTTATTTTACTAAACATTCTCATTAAATATGTCCAGAGAAATGTGATTTTTTTTTACAATACTTTTTAGGAATCTTTTTCTGTTCAAATCTTAGTGACAAGGGATGGGGCAGAAAGATCTGACCCTGTTGATGGAAGGTCAAACGTATGGGACTAACAGTTCAACTGAATCTAATTATTAATCTCCAGATCCTCACTATGCTAAACAAAGGGTAAAGCCACAACCACAGGGCCACCGGAAAGAGCAACATCTTAACTTGACTTCCCCCCAGAATTCCGTCAAGTTGTTCTTCCCAAGCTCACCTGCTGACAACCCTGCTGCCCAGAAGGAGATTTATCATTCTTAGGATAGCGCCTCCTTTGTACCAGGGCTTCGAACCACTTCAAAGCCCTGCTTTGTGCACCCGAAGGGATTAAAAAAAAAAAAAAAAAAACCCTGCTGGCGTAGTGGTTAGGAGCTACGGCTGCTAACTAAAAGGTCAGGAGTTCAGATCCACCAGGCACTCCTTGGAAACTCTACAGGGCAGTTCTACTCTGTCGTGTAGCATTGCTCTGAGTCAGAATCAACTCCACGGCAATGGGTTATGGGTTTGCTTCTCTTTTTCCCTTTATCCCTTCCTTCTGTCTTCAAGGTACAAAAGTGTAGGAAATGGGTGGATAAATCAAGTTCCTAATTAAATTAATTTCTGAATTTGCTCTTGATTTATTCCTGATTCACCTTGTGCTGAAAGTTTGCTATAAGGGCAAATTAAAAAAAAAAAAAAAAATTAAGGTAGCACCCGGGACCTGGCGAGAAAGAGGAGGAGAGTCTGAAAGTCCTTCAGGACTGGGTCCCTTGGGCTGGGCTGAGATTTCACCTAGAGGAGGCTGGCTGGGCCTTAAAGCTGGCCCCTCTCTGCTTTGTCTCTGGGCGTCTGCTTCCACCAAGGAGGGAGCAGATGCTTCCCAGCTGTAGGTGAGGCAAATTAAGGAACCTCAATTCGGGCTTTGAAATTCAAGCCCAAGACATTCCCTTTATCCCCATTTTTTATCTGATCAGATGTGCTGTTGTTGTTTTTGTTGCTGTGTGCCACGGTGTAGATGTAGGTTACAGTAATACATAAAAATCTGAAATTCATGAAGCTAGACTGGACAATGTCTGGGGTTAGCTATCCTTTGAGTGCATCATTCACCTATAAATTGTTTTGGCCTTTAACAGATTTATTGTGAAAATTATGATGATCATTTTGAGCATGGTAGGCAAAATAATGAACCCGTAAAGACACTCAGGAAATCCTGGTGGCGGGATAGTTAAGTGCTATGGCTGCTAACCAAAGGGTTGGCAGTTCAAAATTCACTAGGTGCTTCTTGGAAACTCTATGGAGCAGTTCTACTCTGCCCTATAGGGTTGTCATGAGTTGGAATTGAATGGATGGCAACGGGTTTGGTTTTATTTAAAGATGCTCAAGGTCATCTGATGGTGCAAACAGTTTACTCTAGGCTACTTACCAAAAGGTGGGTGGTTTGAACCAGGGCTTAGAACCAGTTGGCTCTGGTTCAAACCCTTGATGATAATGTGCATTTCTAACAAATTCCCAGGCGATGGGTTCGAACCGGAACAAACCAGTTTGAAGCCCTGGTTTGAACCCATCTAGCAGTGCCGTGAAGAAAAGCCTGACAATCTGTGTCAGTAAAGATGACAGCTAAGAAAAACCCAGTTCTACTCTGTAACACATGGGGTCATCATGAGCAGCAATTGACTCGATTGCAGTGTTCTGTTTTATTTTTTTTTTGGTTTAAGATGCCCATGTCAAAATCCCCAGAATATGTGAATATGTTATATTACATGGAAAAGAAGAATTAAATTTGAAGATGAAATTAAATACATCAGCTGACCTTAAAAAGGAAAATTACCCTGAATTATCCAGATGGGCCCAATGACATCACAAGAGTTCTTAAAAGGGAAAGAGGATGGCAGAAAAGAACCAGAGAGATGGCACCCTGAGAAGAGTTTAGCCCAACATTACTGGCTTTAAAGAAGAAAGGGGCCGTGAGCCAGAGTTCAGGCAGCCTCTAGATGCTCGAAAAGGCAAAGAAAGCTATTTGCCCCTAAAGCCTCCAGGAAAGAATGCAGCGTTGTTGACTCCTTGATTTTAGTCAGGTGAGAGCCGCCTCAGTCTTCTGACCTACAGAAATATAATGTAATAAATTTGTGTTGTTTTAACACTTTCAAGGGCACGGACACGTATATGTTCCTGCTACATTTTCCACCCATGGAGGTTTATTGGGAGGCATATGAGCCAAGTTAGTACGTTCCGGGGTTGGGGTGGATACTGGCGCAACTGCCTAAAAAACAAGGTAGTTGGTTTGCACCACATTTGAGTGTTGAGAGCCATTCATTTGAGGGGATGCTTCCCAGAGAAGTGATTGTATGAAACGTTTGTATCTTTTGGCTTTTGGACAGCGAGATAAGGCTTGCAAGTATATTTACTATTTCCTTTGTGTTACTGGGAATGTATGGTTACCACACTAAGTTTGTGGTCATTTGTGATAGTAGCAACAGAAAACTAATACACTGATAAAAATATTCTTTATTATCTTTAAAAATCATTAGGGCCATTTATGTTGCAGTTGTTGATGGATTTGTAGATGTAGATATCAGTATACTGGTGATAAATCAGGATATCATAGTGATTAGATGTCTAACTCTGGACTCTGAAGTCAGATGGGAAGTCTGCCTTCAAAACCTAGACCTTCCAAGGACCAGTAGTAAGAGTTTGGCAAGATATTTAAACATGTCCTTACCTATAAAATGGAGGACTAAGTGTTGTAGTTGTAGTAGTTACTGTAGTTGTAGTATATATACTAGATGTTGTTGGTGCTTGTCTCTTTACAAAGCATCCTGGCTCTAGCTGCTGAAACTATGGGCTTCTGGGCTCACATCAACACCTTTCTCCAGAGAACTGTTTTCAACTAATAGGAGATGCCTTACCTGGAAATACCTACGAGATTATGACCCCCGCCCCCCATGTGTGTGAAGCAGGGCTTCCAACCGGTTCATTCTAGTTCAAACTACTGCTGAGAATTTGCATTTCTAACAAGTTCGCAGGCACTGCCAATACTGCTGGTTGGGGACCAGTTCTGAGAGCCACTAGTTGAGCAGTGGTTCTCAAGATTTATTATGCATAAGAATCACCTGGAGATCTTGTTAAAATGTAGATTCTGATTCAGTATTATGTGAGATGGAAATGCAAATTCTCAGCAGGGGTTTGAACTGAAATGAACTGGTTTGAAGCCCTGGTGTGAAGGCAGCCACAGCAAACAGCAGAATGAGAATTGCTAAAAAAAAAAAAAAAAAAAAAACTGATCTAATTCTTTGATAGGAAAACAATGCAGTGTCTTTCATACTTAGAGGGAGGACTATAGATATAAAATGTGCTTATAATATTAGATCAAGGAACCGTTTTTGTAGAACTTATAAGTTAGCTGATATGTTTATTTTTTTACCCATTAAAGCAATCAACCCTACTCTTCTCCAAAAAGATAGAGTATATATAATTTTTCTGCTAAGTACAACTGAAAACCCCAGACAATATAAAATAAATACAAGAATATTTTGAAAGAGAGAGAAAAGAACACAGACTGGAAAAGAACACAGAGTGGCTAGAAATCTCGAGACTCACGAAAAGAAACTATGGTAAATTCCTCAGTTTTGTTTTTCCTTGCCTAATACGTATATTAGGCCCTGGTAGCACAGTGGTTAAGAGCTTGGCTGCTAACTAAAAGGTCCACAGTTCGAATCCACTATCCACTACTTGAAAACCCAATGGGGCAGCTCTACTCTATTCTGTAGGGTCGCTATGAGTTGGAATCGACTTGATGGCAACAGGTATATATATATATACCCATCAACCCATTATCATCGAGTTGATTCCAACTCATAGTGACCCTGTAGGACAGAGTAGAACTGCCCCATATGGTTTCCAGGGAGTGCCTGGTTGATTTGAACAGCAGACTTTTTGGTTAGCAGCTGCAGCTCTTAACAACTACACCACCATGATTTCCATATATTTGTGGAACTGGGTATATATATATATCCCAGACTGGATCTGAAAAGGCCAAGAAGTTGGAAACATCAACAGACAAAGATGACAGCAGCCCCAACAAAAGCCTGCTTTCTCTAGCCAAAGGACCAGGAATGTGGCAGCCTAGCAAGACAAAAAAAGAACTTTCAGACAATAACCACTTTACTCCAGCCAAAGACTATAGGGGGAAAAAACAATCAATCAAAAACAACCATTGTGGTTTCAACACCACTGATACTAGTAAAGGCTGAATGAGGAGATTAGCTTCCATCCTCACCAGCCTGTAATGAGATACCCTAGCCCCCAGCCAGGGAAGTATCAAATTTTGCCAAATAGGGAGCTAGGGCTTTCATACCTGCCAGCTAGTTACAAATTCCCCATCCCCACAGTCAGTGGAGACCAAATGCGGAGCTTGTACTTCCATCTCAGCCTGGCAGTAACCAGATGACCCTTCCCCTCCCCTGCTGAGGTGGTGTCAGAGGAGACCTAATGGAGAGTCAAGACTTTGACCATGCCCAAGTATAATAAAGCCACCTTCTATTGTGTTGGTGAAGGCCATACTAATGAGGCACTCCCCTTACTCACAGGTAGGTGGTATCAGTGGAGGCCTACCTAGGGGGAGAGCTAGAACTACCACACCTGCTCAGCAGTAACAAGTAGCCCCTAACCCCCCCTCCCCCGCCACCATCATGCCAGAGGAGGCTGAGTGGAGAAGGATATCTCCCCCAAACTAGTCTTAATAAATCATGCTTGCACATTAATCCCCTACTGGAGCAGTGAAGAGGAAGCCTGCTAAAACACATGATTTGAATAAGATTCTGAACCTCAAAAGATAATACTCAAAAGGTCCCCGTTTTGATGAAAAATTACTTGCTATATCAATAACCAGGAAAATATTAACATGAAAGAATAAAGGCAATCAATAAACACAAATACCAAGATGATTGCAATGTTAGAATTATCTGACGAAAACTTTAAAGTAGCCACTGTAAAAATAATTCAAGGAATAACTATGAACCTATGTTCCTCAAATCAATTTTTGAGGCCACTATAATAAATATTTTATTCTTATTACAAAACCAGACAACAGTACGAAAAATAAATCTACAGAAAAATATCATTTATGGGTATAGACATAGAAGTCATTAAGCAAATATGAACAAATGGAATTCAGAAATACATAAAAAGAATTAGTTACAATGACCAAGTGAGATTTATTCCAGGGATGCAAGGCTAATTCAGTATTTCAAAATCAATCAATGTAACCCACCATAATAACAGGCTAAAGTAGAAAAATCACAAGATGAAATCAGTTGATGCAGAAAATAATCATTTTACAAAATTTAACACCTATTAAGGTAAAAATTCTCAGAAAAATAGTAATAGAGGGGAACTGTCTCAATTTGATAATGAATACTTACAAAAAACCTATAACCAGTACACTAAATGGTGAACAACTGAAGACTTTCCTGCTAATATCAGAAACAAAACAAAAAATAGTTCCTCTCACTACTCTTATTCAAAATAATATTGGACATAGTAGCCAGTACAATTAGGCAAGAAAAGGAAATACAAGGTATACAGATTGGAAAAGAAGAAATCTCTATTCGAAGATGATATGATTAGCTACACAGAAAATCCTAAGTTATCTACAAAGAACTAGAACTAATACGTGAGTTCAACAAGGTCACAGGATACAAGATCAAGAAACAAAAATCAATTGTACTACTACATACTAGCAATGAAAATGTGAAAACATAAATTTAAAGAAAACAGTTATAATGCTCAAAAAATAAAATACTTAGTTGTAAATCTAATAAAATATGTACAGAACATGCATGCTGAAAGTGACCATATCTTAATCAAAGAAATAAAATATCTAAGTAAATGAAGAGATATGGCATGTTTACATAGTAAAAATGGCAATTCTCTGATTAATTACTGATTTAAGACATTTCCAAGAAAAATCCCAGCAAGAATTTTATAGACATAGGTATTATTCTAAAATGTATATGGAAAGGTGAAGGAACTCGAATAGCTCAACAATTTTAAAAAAGGAGAATAAATTGGGAAGAATCAGTCTGCCTAATTTTAAGATGTATTATGCAGCTACAGTAATCAAGACTATGTGGTACTGGAGGAAGGACACAGATCAAGAGAACAGAATAAAGAACTAAAAAAAGAAAAAAAGCCAAAATAGAACTACACACATATGCTCAACTGATTTTTGGCAAAGATGCAGAAGCAGTTCAACAGGGAAAATGTAGCCATTTTGACAAATAGTGCTGGAGCGATTGGGCAACCATGGGCAAGGAAAAAAAAAAAAAAAGAGCTGCATCCTAAAATTTACACTTATACAACAATTAACTTAAAATAGATCACAAAGTTAAATGTAAAACATAAAAGTATAAAACTTCTTAGAAAAATATATAGACTACATTTCTGGGAATCTAGGTCTAGGGAAAAAGTTCTTAAACATCACACCAAAAACACAAACCATAAAAGGAAAAGTTGATAAATTGGACAGACTTCAACAATATTAAAAACTTTTGCTCAGTAAATGATCCTGTTAAGAGGATGAAAAGACAAGCTATAGACTGGGAGAAAATATTTGTTAATCACATATCCAACAAAGGACTTGCATCTAGAATATACAAAGAACTCTCACAATGCCACAGTAAGAAAGCAAAACAAAACAAAAAATCCAGTTTAAAAAATGGACAAAAAACATGAGGAGACATTACAACAAAGGCAATATGTAAATGGAAAATAAGCACATGAAAAGATGTTCAATATTATGAGCAATTACAGAAATGCAAATTAAAAATAACACATCACTGTATACCTCTTAAAATGGCTAAAGTAAAAAAAAACGTGACAACAGCAAATGTTGTAGGTACAGAGGCTAGATCATTTGGGCAGAAAAGAGGTAACATCACTCATATTTCTAACTGCCAATTTGTTATGTGTTTCCTATAAATGTTTAATTTCTCCTTCATTTTTTAAAGGATGGCTTTCCTGAATATAGAATTCTATTTTGTTTCTTTCAGCACTTAGAATATGTAATCCCATTGCCTTCCAGTTTTCATGGTGTCTCATAAGAGATGGCTGTTAATCTTACTGTGGAATCCTTGTACATAATGAGCCATTTTTATTTTGATGCTTTTGAGGTTGTCTCTATTTTTGACTTCTGAAAGTTTGACTGTGATGTGTCTAGGTGTGGATCTTTTTGAGTTTGTCATACTTAAGGTGTGTTGAGCTCCTTGCTTGTGTAGATTGTTTTTTTTTTAATTTTTTAATCAAATTTTGAATATTCTGCCATCATTTCTCCAAATATTCTTTCTGATCCATTCTTTCTCTCTTGTCCTTCTCGGAATCCCATTATGCATACGTTGGTATGCTATGGTATTCCACCAGTCTCTGAGATTCTGTTGATTTTTCTTCAAGCATTTTTTTCTCTTTTCCTCAGAATAGATTATGTCAATCTGCCCTCAAGTTTTCTGGTCCTTTTTACTGCCAGCTGAAATGTACTGTTGAGCATCTCTAGTGAATTTAGTTATTGTACTTTTCAACTCCAAAATTTCTATCTGATTCTTTTTGAAAATTTTCTATCTCCTTTATTGACATTATCTGTTTGATGAGACATCATTCTCAAACTTTCCTTCAGCTCCTGAGACATATTTTCCTTTTTTAGTTCTTTGAATGTATTTATAATAACTAAAGTCATTGTATAGCATGTCTAACATTTGTGCTTTCTCGGGATCAGTTTCCATTGATTTTTTTTCCCTGCGTGTAGGCCGTACTTTTCTGTTTCCATGTACATCTTGCAATTTTTTGTTAAAAATGAGTCAGTTTATATACCATAATTTGGATCTCTACAGATCAGATTCCCATCCCTTCTCAGGGTTTACTGTTGTTATCTGTTCTTGTTGGTTTGTATGGTTCTTTAGTTACTTTCCTGGGCTAATTCTGTAAAGTCTGTATATTTGTTCTGTGCTATCACTGAAGTCTCTGCCTGATTAGTTTAGTAGTGAGCAAATAATTGGAGAAAGATTTCCTTAGGTGACCAAACCAAAAATTTCCTAAGTAGCTCTGTCTGTGTATTGGAATTCACTTTCAACCTTCCGACAGTTTACAGCTGTGGTTTAAGCTTCACTTACTGTTTGTTCAGAGCCTCAAAATCAGCCAGAGGTGAGAAATTAGAGTTTTCTCCCTTCTCTCTTTGGCAAGTACACAGTCTTATACATATATGTGGCCTTTTAGACTCCCAGGAGTTTACTAAAGCCCTTTCAAGACCCCTGTGGACACCTTAGGAGCCCTAGTGGTGCAGTGGTTAAGAGCTACGGCTGCTAACCAAAAGGTAGGCAGTTAGAATCCACCAGCTGCTCCTTGGAAACCCTATGGGGCAGCTCAACTCTGTCCTATGGGATTGCTATGAGTGGAAATTGACTTGATGGTAATGGGTTTTTGGTGGTTATGGACATCTTATTCCCTGGGTTTATTTTTTAACTTTTTAGGCCAGCCTGTTATTTGCTCCAACTGGCATTGCCTTCTCAAGCAGCTGTTATGGAAAATAATTGCTACCGATTATTTTTGTCCAATACTCTAGGAAGACGGCATTCTTCACTGAGTGAGCTCTGAATCAAGTCAAATAAAGACAAGGTCTATATTTGGCTCTTTTTCAGGAAGCTTCCAGACAGGTGCAATAGTGACAATTCTCTGAGGGTAAGGTTTTGCAGAGCTCCAAACCCATTCTTCTCTCTCCAGTGTTTGCTAGGCTATTGTTTTCCACAGCTCTCACAGTTATGAGGCTGCTGTTTTCAAGGTTACTGCAGAGCCTGGGAGAAGGGGATGAGGATAGGGCTGTATAAAATGCCGCAGAGCTTGCTTTTTTTTTTTTTTTAATTGAGATTCAGCCTTTTTTCTTGAGTACTCTGTGGCTTGCTTCAAACCTTTGGTTAATTCACAGAATTCTAAAAATGTTGATTTTGACAATTTTGTAAGTGTTCCCGTTGCTTGATGAAGGAACAGATTTTCAAAGGTCCTTACTCTACCATTCTGAGAGTGCTTCTCCTCTGGAATATGTATTTAAGTGAGAAAAAAAAAGTCCCCAAAGACAACATGTAGCAGAATGCTCTTTTTGTAAAATCAAAAACAACTAGAATTTAAAAATTTTGGAATATATGGTATATAAAAAGATATGCAAGAAGCAATGAAAATGGAATTTGGGGTGATGGTAATCAAGTACAGGGAATGTAGGGAAAGGGATAGGATTCATCCATAAATGAAAGTATAGCACGAAACAAAGATTATAGTTAATCTCCCTGAAGGAATCAAAAAAAAAAAAAAAAAAAAAAACCCATTGCCATCAAGTTGATTCCAACTCGTAGCAACCCTATAGGACAGAGTAGAACTGCCCCACAGGGTTTCCAAGGGATGGCTGGTGGATTCAAACTGCTGACCTTTTGTTTAGCAGGCAAGCTATTAACCACAGCAGGGCCACTGATGGAGGAAGGGAAAGATAAATACCTTATTATCTTATGATCATTGTAAAATTAAAAAAATAATAATAAACCAAACACTAAAATTCAGTTTTTCTAGATTTTACAACTACTTACATACATTGACCATGCACTCACATACAAGAATTGTAGGCATATTTTTCTGCTAAACAGCAAAGTATTTTGAGCAGAGTATTCTCTGCTTTTTAATAAGCGTGGGATCTAGGGACATAAGTTAAATATCAAGTACATATGTGTTTCCTGTTGTCTGATTCAGCTCTGCATGGAAATTATGAAGCAATCTATAAAAGTTTTAAAGGGAATTTATCTTTTTTCTGTTTTTTTTTTTTAAAGGAAGCGTTATTCTTTAAACGTTGCTGCTCTATTTGATCTAAGGTTTTATGATCACCTCTTTTAGGTTACACAAACTACTTAGGCATTTATGATGTTGAAAGGGCAGCCAACCAAGCCATAAAAATTCAGCCCTTGCTTTAATAAATCTTAAATCTGTTTCTAAATGGTGCTAATCTCCATGCATCATTATCTTCTGCTCAAAATATACTGACCACTAAGCATAGCTTTGCAGCAGATATTTATGTCTGGTTTTACTAAATCTAACCACTTATGGTCCTTCACTTATGAACTGGGAATTTACTGCAACATAGTTGTTTTAGAATGACTGAATTTAATAGAGAACACTGAAGTCCTCAGTCCTACTTCCCAACATTTCTTTATCCTCAATTTGACTTCATTTACTACCTCGTTTCTCCTTATCTAGTTGACATTGAGCTAAAAGCTTATAGAGCACTCACTAGAGGAAAACAAAATCTTCTAGAAGGCCATCAGGGTTTTTGTTTTGTTTTTATCAGATTTGAAGATTTGAATGAAAGTAGCTTATGAAAGGAAAAATCAGCCTCTCTCTTCATTAGTCTTCCCAGGTGGGTGTCAGTTGAGCCAAGGAATAAGCAGATGTTTAGATCCTCTGACTTTCGCAATGATGAATGTTTGTATCAACAGTGTGATAAACCTTGTTCAACAAGAATAGAAGAGAGCACTAAAGGGGTTGAAAAAACATTGCAGGACCCACATGCTGTTATTCCTTTTAATTTTCTATCTCGTTAACATCTCAGATGGGGATATGCTGAGTGTGCGCAAGTTGTACTTATCATTAAATGTTTTGGTGCAAGCCATAGCCATTGCTATTTCTTTATTATGTGTGTTTTTGAAATGATTTTACAGAATGACGTGTATATATTATACCATATTGTACCATATCCTATCATATCATATTACATCATAGCTACCTGCCTATTTGAACCACAATAAGAAAGTATTACACTGTTACATATGGGATGATTTACGCCGCATTTGATTATTTTGTTTGTGAAGCATTTGTTATTT
This sequence comes from Elephas maximus indicus, assembly GCF_024166365.1. Lineage (NCBI taxonomy): Eukaryota > Metazoa > Chordata > Mammalia > Proboscidea > Elephantidae > Elephas > Elephas maximus. The sequence goes on along the minus strand of NC_064841.1, from coordinate 15,007,978 downwards.
AGAATTAAAAAAATAACTGTATCTTAAGATATTTCATACCTAGAAAATGACTCTATTACCCTTCCTATGATATATAACAAAGAAAGGAAAAAGAACCTGGGACATAGGAGGAAAGAATTTATTTCAGTTCCGGGTCTACCACTGAATTGATATGAGATCATGGGAAAGCCATTTAGATCTTCTGAATATTAGATACATAACAAAATAAGAAAATATTATTTCCATGGTCACGATTGTTCCTTTTGGGGTTTTCACTCAACCCTTAATTTTATCACCATTTTTAAAGTCTTGTGTTGCTTTGTAATTATCTGTTTACTTTCCTCCTAACTGAATAGAATGTAAATTACTAGAGAACAAAACTCCCCCCCAAAAAACCAAACCAGTTGCCTCTATTCCAACCCATAGCGACCCTATAGGACAGGGTAGAACTGCCCCATATGGTTTCTAAGGAGCGCCTGGTGTATTCAAAGTGCCGACCTTTTGGTTAGCGTCCGTGGTTCTTAACCATTACACCACCAGGATTTCCAGGTTTCTAGAGAACAAGGTCTTTGTTTTATTTGTCTTTCTGTTATGTATATTAAAGAATTCTAAGATCATATGAAGCTTTAAAACTACATGAAAATGTCTTTTTTTTTTCATTTTTTCTGAATGGTTTTAAATGCATAATTTAAACTTTCAAAAGTATTTAGCAAATTAATATATGTATTTACATGACAGAGTGAGACCTTGTGTCCTTTAAAACTATGATATGCTAAGTAGGCTCAGCTCATATTTAGGGATTTATGCAAAACAACCTCTTTCACACAAAATTCTTGTGCAGATGTGTCTTCTTGTTGATTTTTCACTTTAGAATGTTAGTCAAGTATCCATACTTAAGCTTTAGTCAGCAAAAAATAAATCACATAGTATTTAGTCAAGAGCTTAAGCTGTTAACATTCAGAGAACTGATCATAGATACTAATCTCACAATTACAAAATGTAGAAAGTATGGCAATAATACCTTTGAGACATGCTGCATTAAAAATCATTACTTTGCTAAAGTAAATTATTTGACTTTATATTCTGAATCCATAATCTTTTGTTTCCCCCGTCTCACTATCAATATATTTTTTTAAAGTATATTGGTGTGTCCTTTTTGTATGTCTCTCTTGTCCCTATCAATCTTTCTGTCTCCCGACTATTTTAGAATAGTGAAGCTAGCATGATTTAATTCTAATAGTGGACTATCCTGGTTACAGATTTAGAGATACATGTAGGTATGGGGTGTCAGAGCCCAAGTGGGTTGGGGTGTCAGAGCCCAAGTGGGTTGAAGAGGGTTCCACAAAAGTAGGTGACCCAACACAGAGTTTAAGAACCAGAGTGGAGTAAGCAGGTTGTGCCCTTAGATGTGCCCAGCGTAGGGTGTCAGAGCCCCAAGCAAGGTGAGGAGGACATTCATGGGGGGGACATCCCACCATGAGTTTTGAAGTTCAAGAGGACTGAGGCAGTGACTTCATAGAAAAGCTAAAACCAAAAAAGAAACCTGTTGCCATCGAGTTGATTCTGACTCAAAGAGACCAATAGGACAGAGTAGAACTGCCCCATAAAGTTCCCAAGGCTGTTATCTTTATAGAAGCAGACTGTCACATCTTTCTCCTAGGGAGCAGCTGATGGGTTAGCTGATCCTTCAGTTAATAGCTGAGCACTTAACCACTGTACCACCAGGGCTCCTGACCTTATAGAGGGACAGAGCAATGTGTGGTGCCAACGTACACACAGTTAAGAGGGAGTCTGCATGGGAGGGCTGCCTGGCCTGAGGTTTTGAAGACTGAGGAGGGTGAGAGCAGGCTGCCCAAGTAAAGGGTGAAGTATGTCACGGAATACTTAGCCCAGGTGCAATGACAAGGGTGTCTGTGTGGAGTAAGAGGAGGAGGCGCTTGCAGTGGGGGTGGGAGATTGTTTACATACAAGGGAACTGAACAATAAGTTATATAGAAGAATGCGAGTCAGTTTCCTCATTGTCAAGGAAGGGAGATATAAACAAATTAATTATTTTGGAAGGTGTGATGAGTGTATTCACTTTTTATGCTATGTAATAAAGTATCACAATCTTAGCAGCTTCATTTTGCTAATTAACAGCACACATTTATGGTCTCAAAATTTGGGTCAGGAGTCAGGCAGTGTGGCTGGGTTCTCTGCAAGGCTACACTCAAGGTACCATCCCACCACTTTTTCCATAGACTATGGTTTAGAAGCAACGTACTGATCCTGTTCATACTCAAAGACAGAGGATTGTGCAAGGACATGAGTATCAGAAGGTAGGGTTCATAGAGGGCCATGTTAGGGTCTATGTGCCACAATGAGAAACAGGATATTTACATAGTGTCAAGGTACCTTCTTACAAACACCTTCTTGATTAAAAAATGAAAAAGAGTAATTTTGTAGTAGGAGAAGCATAGCACATACCACATTAATCCAATGGTCAGAGTGAGCCTTATTTATAATGCAGTGAACTGAAATTTTGTGCCACCATATTGAATACAATGAAAAGAACACGGTATCACTTCTGTAATTTTTCTGCCAAAGATATAAAGTTTAATTATGAGGAAACATCAGACAAGCCAAAATTTAGGGGTATTCTACCAAATATCTGGCCTATAATCTTCAGAAGTGTCAAAGCCTTGAAAGTCAAAGTCATTGTTCCCGAAGGAAGGTGACTAAAGAGACATGACAGCTAAATGAAATGTCATGATTTTGAATTGAATCAAAGGACATTATTGGAAAAACATGAAGGGATCTACATATTAGACTGAAGTATTCTATCAGTTAATTTACTGATTTTGATGGTACTATTATGATTATTTAATGTCCCTGGGTGCTAAAAATGATTTTTGCTGGTCTATTAACTAAATGTTGGTGGTTTAACCCTCCCAGCACAGCCATGGAAGAGAGACCTGGAGGTTTGTTTCCAGAAATATTACGCCCAAGAAAGCCTTATGGAGCATTTCTATTCTGACACACATGGGGTAGCAGGCCAGAAACTTCTTCAGGTTTGCCTCTCAAGATCTATAGGTCAGGGAGTAGGCTTTTTGCCTTCTTCATATATAACAGCCTTGATGCCATCCCACAACTTGTTTGGCCTTTGGTTATTAGTGTCCAATGCATCAAATCGATTCTTGAGGTGGTTTCTAAATTCAGGTGGGACACTTTAGCTCTAGTGGACTTGTTTTAATTTTCTTCAGCTTCAACTTGAACTCACATGTGAGCAATTGATGGTCTCTTCCATAGTTGGTCCCTGGCCTTGTTCTGACTGATGATATTGACCTTCTGCATCGTCTCTCTCCACAGATGTAATTGGTTTGATTCCTGTATATTCCATCCCGTGAGGTCCCTGTGTATAGTCGCCATTTATGTTGTTGAAAAAGGTATTTGTAATGAGTAAATCATTGGTCTTGCAAAATTCTATCATGTGATCTTCCGTGTCGTTTTTATCACCAAGGCCATATTTTCCAAGTGCTGATTGTTCTTCTCTCAGCGTATTTACTCCTTGTCTCATTATCTCTGAGTTTTCTTCTTAGCACTTCTTCCATTTGTTTACTTGTATACCTGGTTCATTATTACATTTTTTTAACCATGGCTTTCCCCTTTCTTATCTCTTTCTCATATGCTAGGCAAATCTTACATCTTTCCAGTCACTTTCCGCTACAAGAACAATCATGATCAGGAGCTTACACTGTTGCTCATTAAAAGTCCAAGTCCTGTCTAATATCAAAACTTCTCACTCTTGTCCTCACTTATTTGTATTTTCAGTGCTTAGCATATGCCTGGCACATAATAAGGACTTTAGAAATATGTCTTGAATATATGGATGAGTAAACAATTGATTAAATAGATAAATAGATGAATGAATAATTGAGATAAGGATAAGATTCATTTGGAGCTTGAAAGGAATCATGTTCAACTCCAGAGTTAGAGGGACCAGGAATAGGAAAAGTACCAGTGAAGTGCTTGCTCTTTAGCTGTGTCTTGAAAGATGACTAGCAGTTCACTAGGTAGACCAGGGGTAGAAAGCATTCCAGTTGGAGAAAGAAGGGTGGATACAAGTTTAGAGACTTGAAAGCACACAGAGTATGTGGAAGACTGAAAAGCACATGTGAAAAAGGGATTGAAGTCTCCCCTGAGTTTCTTAAGGAGAACTGGGTGCTGGAATCATGACTGGATTATTCATCTCTAGTGCTTAGTACAGTTCTTGATGGTTGGCACGCAATAGATGTTAGAGACATTGGCTGGCTTATCTCCTTTCCTTCTCAATTTCCCCAATGTTATCAGTTGCCCTCAGGTTGATTCCAACTTATGATGTCCTCATATGTATCAGAGTGGAACTGTGCTCCAGAAGGTTTTCAATTGTTTTTTTTTTAGAAGGAAATCACCAGAACTTTCTGCCAAGCTTCCTCTGGGTAGACTCAAACTTCCAGCCTTTTGGTTAGCATCCAAGCTTATTAACCATTTGCACCACCCTGGGACTCCTCCCCGGTGTTACTTTTCCACTTTGTGGCAGCTTATGGAGTGCTACCTAATGTAATAAATAACAATGAATCAAAAGCAAACCTAAATATAGTTGACAGATAGTGACAACTTGGGATGCTTTTACCTTGTATAAAGGAGTCAGCAGTAGTGTTGGAAACACACACGCACACACACACACACACACAAAACCACATTTAACTCCTAGTTAATACAGATAAAATCTCTCTCTCTCTCTATTTTAATGGAGGGCAGATAAAGAAGAGGGAAAGGGCAATAAACGTAAAGGCTTCTTCATTTTGTTGTTGAGTTTTATAGTAAGGCTTTAATTCTTACTTATTCATCCTTGTATTTGAGTCTTAGATGCTTATAATGCCTTCCCCAAGGGAGAAATTTTCACAAACTAGAACATCATACTCTTCATATTCATACATTTGAACATGGTTGCATAGTTTGGATTGTTTAATTTGACATCTTTTAAACATGCTTGGGTTAAAACTAGTTTATTTTTGCTACTGATTTTTTTTTTATTTCTTTTTCCCTGTTGCCTCTGAGAGTGTAGATTGATCCAGTTTCATCTAGACTGATTAGGTTGTTAAATAAGTTACCCAAAGCACACTTTGTGAAATGTATCTGGTAATGCAATTCTCAATGGACTGTAAAAGTCTGTTATTAGTTGATTATCAAGACACTTCGGAGAGCTATTAAATTATCCCATTTGTCTTCTGATTATTATTCTGGTGTCATGTAAAATTATAAGATGTATGAAGAATGCCCTGTTAAATACTACATTTCCAACATGCATGATTTTTACAGCTATAAATGCAATCTTTTAGTCCCCAAATTTTAAGAAGTTCATCCTCAACATTTATCCCTGTCATTTGCTGCCACATGGACAGCTGTATAATTTGATATTAAAGTGGAATCTAAGTTTGACTCACTAGATTTCACTCTGGATTTGTTACCATCTGGTTCACCTGGTGAAGGTGCCATTTGTGAACCCATGCCTGGAGATTAGAAAGCCAATTTGCTTTCTGACGTGTAGTGACAGGCAGTTCTGATCCCCTTACCAGCAATAAAGCTGTACCTGCCTTCATGAAGCAAATGAACAGTTAATTCATCAGTAAACAAATGATGGTTCCTCTAATCAATATCATGTACCCTCTCTGTGGTTGGCTTTTCATCTATAAAATAGGAACAGTAACTATCTCACGGTTGTTGTCAGTATTGAATGAGCTCCTTGGCATTTAGAAAATGAGCCGTACATATTAGCTTAACATTATAAGACCTTAGAGATAGGTTCTCGGTGGGCTTATCAGATGGGCTTTATTAAATGTGTCAGGTAGAGTAGGGCATTCCAAAAAGGTTCAGATGAAAAGCTTCTATTAAGTTTGCCAGTATGGAAGCCCCTAGTGTTGGTCATGTTGTTACCCTTGGTTTCATTCTTCTCATAGTTGAAGAGTCTCTTTGTTTTAAAACCATGTGCATTAATGAAGTTCTTCCTTTTCTACTTACTGTGTGTTGACTAGGAAATCCTGGTGGTGTAGTGGTTAAGAGCTATGGCTGCTAACCGAAAGTTCAGCAGTTCAAATCCACCAGGTGCTCCTTGGAAACTCTATGGAGCAGTTCTACTCTGTCCTACAGGGTCAATATGAGTCAGAATCGACTCAACGGCAATGGGTTTTTTTTTTTGTTTGTTTGTTATGTTGACTAAAATAAGAATACTTACTTTTAATTCTACTAGTGGCCTACCTAAAGTGAATAATTTTGGCATTAACCATTCAGTTAAAGTAATACTTCCAAGATGTTCTGCTTTTTAACTTGTTCCATTATAAAAAAAAAAAAAAATTAGGCATTGCAGTCTCCTCTACTCACTGTCCTTCTTTTTCCTTAGCTTGAATGCTGCGTCCTCTCAGGCAGGTTATTCGAGAAAAAAGAGATATTACAAAGAGAAAAAAAGTAATAGGAATTTATAATTATCTGTGTTATCCAGGAAAGTCTAATGAATAAGAATGTGTTACAAAAAGCTTTAACGGAAATTATGTATTTGTTTTCTATTTATACCCTAGTGTTTTGTTATACAGTTCATTGCCCAAATTTAGCAGAAGGCTAAATGATTATTCAAATAGATGTTGTTTTAAACAGGTTTAACCTTTTCCTGAATAACATGTCAAAAGCAAAAAAAAAATCCTTGGATGAAGAGGTATTTTAATAGGTTCATTAGGAACAGTCTAGAAGGGTTTGAGGATGCTGTTACTCTTTAGGATTAGGAGAGTCTTACGGAGAAAGAAGAAAAAAGTTTGAAAATAAAAGGAATCAAGATTAGAATATCGGGAAAAACCTTTTTAAGTTTTAGTATTGCTAAGCTATATTTTATTCTAAACTCACATAATCTAAAATTAATGCAATTTTTATAAGTTAAAAAAGATTGTGTCTAAATATGAGTTGTGATAAGGGAACATTTCAAATGAAATTTAATCAGATGCCAGAAGTTTAGGAAAGCTTATATCAACCGATCTAATCTGTTAGGATATTGAAATGTCTCTTCAAAATGAGGATCATAATGATAAAATTGGACTCAAAGTTTGACTAAATGGGTTCTGCATTTATATGAATCATGGAAAATAATATTTCAAAACGTTGCTCCAGTGAACTAGTAATTATACATTATGAAAAAAGTTGTGTTACCAGTCTTGGAACAGTGAAATCTACAGTATTGCAATGGATTGGCAGATGATGCATTATCAATACATTATTATTGTATTAAATAGATTTATGAACATAAACTATTTCCCAAGTGTTATTTACTTAATATATAGAAAAGCTGTAAGCAATGAAGATGCAATCTTATGGAAACTGTGTTTTCTCCACTGAAAAAGCAGGCTATGCACATAGGATGTAAACGTGAGAATGTATGCATAGATGATTACTTGAATATTTGAATGCTTTGTAGTTGCCAATGATTTTTGTTCCTACAAATGATTTAAATACATATATATATACACACACATATGTATATACACACATACATACATATATATATATATGCCCTGATGGCACAGTGGTTAAGCTCTTGGCTGCTAATTGAATGTTCAATGGTTCCAACCCACCAGCCAGTCCACAGGAGAAAGATAGGGCTGTCTGCTTCCATAAATATCACAGCTTTGGAAACCCTATGGGGCAGTTGTACTCTGTCCTATAAAGTTGCTATGAGTCAAACTTCATCAATTCTTCCTTTTGCTTTAGCTGCTCAACACTCAAAATCAAGTTTCAGAGTCTCCTCTGACATCCATCTTGGTCTTTACTTTCTTTCCTGTCTTTTCAGTGACCTCTTGCTTTCTTCATGGGTGATGTCCTTGAAGGAAGAATTGATGAAGTAAAAGAACTGAACGGAAGATTTCAAAGGGCCTCTCGAGAACATAAAGTATTATAATGACGTGTGCAAAGAGTTAGAGATGGAAAACCAAAAGGGAAGAACACGCTCAGCGTTTCTCAAGCTGAAAGAACTGAAGAAAAAATTCAAGCCTCGAGTTGCAATAGTGAAGGATTCCATGGGGAAAATATCAAATGACACAGGAAGCATCAAAACAAAATTGAAGGAATACACAGAGTCATTATACCAATAAGAATTAGTCGATATTCAACAATTTCAAGAGGTGGCATATGATCAGGAACCGATGGTACTGAAGGAAGAAGTCCAAGCTGCTCTGAAGGCACTGGCGAAAAACAAGGCTCCAGGAATTGATGGAATATCAATTGAGATGTTTCAACAAACAGATGCAGCACTGGAGGTGCTCGCTCGTCTATGCTGAGAAATATGGAAGACAGCTTCCTGGCCAACTGACTGGAAGAGATCCATATTTATGCCTATTCCCAATGTGGAAATTATAGAACAATATCATTAATATCACATGCAAGCAAAATTTTGTTGAAGATCACTCAAAAACAGCTGCAGCAGTATATCGACAGGGAACTGCCAGAAATTCAGGCCAGTTTCAGAAGAGGGTGTGGAACCAGGGATATCATTACTGATGTCCGATGGATCCTGGCTGAGAGCAGAGAATACCAGAAGGATGTTTACCTGTGTTTTATTGACTATGCAAAGGCATTCGACTGTGTGGATCATGACAAACTATGGATAACACTGTGAAGAATGGGAATCCCAGAACACTTAATTGTGCTCATGAGGAACCTTTACATAGATCAAGAGGCAGTTGTTCAGACAGAACAAGGAGATACTGATCGGTTTAAAGTCAGGAAAGGCGCGCATCAGGGTTGTATTCTTTCACCATACCTATTTAATCTGTGTGCTGAACAAATAATCAGAGAAGCTGGACTATATGAAGAAGACGGGGCATCAGGATTGGAGGAAGACTCATTAACAACCTGCATTATGCAGATGACACAACCTTGTTTGCTGAAAGTGAAGAGGACTTGAAGCACTTACTAATGAAGATCAAAGACCACAGCCTTCAGTATGGATTACACCTCAACAAAAAGAAAACAAAAATCCTCACAACTGGACCAATGGGCAACATCATGATAAATGGAGAAAAGATTGAAGTTGTCAAGGATTTCATTTTACTTGGATCCACAATCAACAGCCATGGAAGCAGCAGTCAAGAAATCAAAAGACTCATTGCACTGGGTAAATCTGCTGCAAAGGACCTCTTCAAAGTGTTGAAGAGCAAAGATGTCACCCTGAAGACTAAGGTGCACCTGACGCAAGCCTTGATATTTTCAATCACATCATATGCATATGAAAGCTGGACAATGAGTAAGGAAGACCAAAGAAGAGTTGATACCTTTGAATTGTGGTGTTGGCGAAGAATATTGAATATACCATGGACTGCCAAAGAACAAACAAATGTGTCTTGGAACAAGTGCGGCTAGAATGTTCCTTAGAGGCAAGGGTGGCAAGACTGCATCTTACATACTTTGGTTATGCTGTCAGGAGGGATGAGTCCCTAGAGAAGGACATCATGCTTGGCAGAGTACAAGGTCAGCAGAAAAGAGGAAGATCCTCAACGAGGTGGATTGACACAGTGGCTGCAACAATGAGCTCAAGCATAACAAGGATTGTAAGGATGGCGCAGGACCGGGCAGTGTTTCGTTCTGTTGCGCATAGGGTCTCTATGAGTCGGAACTGACTCGATGGCACCTAACAACAACAACATGAGTCAAAATCAACTGGATGGCAATTGGTTTGGAGACATATGTATATATCTATATCTATCTATCTATATATGTATATATCTGAGTTTATATCCTCAAGAATTTCATATCTAGTTTGGGGGTATATAATTTATGCAAAATAAACTATGAAGCAAAAGTATACACATTTATTAAAATGCTAAGCTGTGTTGCTACAGCTGTAATTGTTATAGGCCTTCAGAAAAGGGGAAGATCAGTGTTTGCTAGACCAAAAATTCAAAGACTGTCAGAGCAGGAAGAAGGTTTAGTGATGAGTCTATAACCTAATCCCTTCAGGACAGTTCAGAAATCTGAGACTTAGAGAGTCTCGGAGTGCCAAAGCTAGTATCAGAAACCAAGCCCCATGCCTTTTCAGTGTTTTTATATGGGGTTGCACTTTGGTGTGGCTATTCTTTATTTCATACATCATCCCACTTGTTGTATGCATTATGTATCTCTGCCAGTTTCTCAGCAATATTTCCAAATGCCCCATACATTTCAAACGCCCTCTGGAAGATGTGCCAACTTTGGTTCAGAACGCCTTAGCACATCAGTTCATTGAGATACAGGAAATTGAGATTTGTGATAAAACTTTGAAGTATATAAGAGATTTATGATGAGGATGATGATGATTTGTCTGCTGCCAGCGTAGCAGAATACTTCTACGAAAAATTTCAGATGGAGCTTGTTCATCAACTATAAACTATAGAGAGGATTGCTAGATAGATTAAACGGTGTTCCACTAGACGAGATTTTTTTTTTTTTAATTTTTATTGTGCTCTAAGTGAAAGTTTACAAACCAATTCATTCTATCATGCAAAAACTTATATACACCTTGCTATATACTCCTAGTTGCTCTCCCTCTAATGAGACAGCACATTCCTTCCCTCCACTCTCTATTTTCGTGTCCATTCGGCCAGCTTCTGCCCCACTCTGCCCTCTCATCTCTTCTCCAGACAGGAGCTGCCCACATAGTCTCATGTGTCTACTTGAGCCAAGAAGCTCACTCTTCACCAGTATCGTGTTCTATCCCATAGTCCAGTCCAATCCGTGTCTGAAGAGTCAGTGAAATTTAAACGAAAGAGCATTTTTTCGGCTTAAATGTTTATTTTCTTAGAGACTCTTAAACTATAATTTCTCACTCAGATTGAAATAGGAGCAAACTCTCAAGGATAAAACTAGATGAAAGAAAATACAAACACATTTTTATTAGGGGTTGCAAACTTAAAACTTAAGCTACCCACACTGGCCAGTAAGGTACAATAAATGAACAGACTGGGCTGAACGGAGACTGATGGGGAATTGAGAGCACACAGCTGTCTTTATACCTCCAGCAGTCAAAAGAATCGGCCTTAAGGCAGTCAGACCAAAATTTCCAGTCTTTCAAGAGAAATTGCAAATACACATATTTGCCTGAAATGTGTCCATTTTTAAAGGTTGGCAATTAATTAAAACATTTATAAACACTGTGTGGGTCAAACAAAATTGGCCTGTCTTTCAAAGTCTACCTCTTTCTTGACTTGTTGCAAACACCACAGAATCAAGACCGAGGCACCATTTTGAATCTAGACACAACTGTTCAGCTTTGCTTAAAGTGATCCTGAATTATGATTCCATTCAACTGCATAAATTGTCAGGTTGTTTTACACTGATGACTGAAGATTGTGGATGGCTTCTTATAATGTTTATTTTTCATGCATTTTTGATAACACTTAAAGACACCTATGTCTTATTGTACAAAAATCAAGAATCAAGAATTAAATATATGTTTTTTTTCCTTAAGTATGTTTTTGTTTGTTTGGGGGTTCAAATTCTGACTCGGTTTCTGTCATTTTACTGATTTGTAGCTATATGTTTCTAGAGATTCCAAATTATCAGGCATGTTTACTGTATTTGAAAAGACCACTTGATGTATTTGGACAAAAATTGAAGCTGAAATAATAAAAATTGGTAATACTTAGGTGTCACTTTGCAAGGCATGTTTATGTATTATCTCACTGTTTTCCCTACTACAGACCTACGTGTTATATCAGACTAGGATTATTCTCATCACTTTTCACAGAACCGCTCAGGAAGTGTGGATAAATTCCTAGAGATCACACGGCCATGTAGTTGTGGAGTTGGGATTCAGATTCCTCAGATGACTCTTACATTGTTTTCAGCATACAACAGTGTCCCAAATTTGTTCTAAAAATTCCTTTTATGCTGTTCTATGTATAGACACATCAAAATTGCTAAAAAAAAAAAAAAAGTTTTATCTTGAGACCTCTAAAAGAATACAACTGATTTAAAATTTAAATTAAAGAAAAAGTAATCTTAGCACGAAACAATGATTGCATTTAAGTAACAAACTTTTACCTTTGGGGTTTATTTGCACAGTTTTAACAGATTTTGTATATCAACACTAGAATATGAAATAATTCTTGTTTTGGTATGCAAATAATAGGAACATAAATATATTTTTAAATATATAGTCACCTCTGGCACTATGTTATTTTGTCAAAATCAGAAGTATCAAGTGATGCTTGGTTTAAGTAAGATTTCAAACTTATTTTTTTTTAATCGTTGTTCTCTGTTTATGCTGGTGTTCGAAGCAATATCACATGATTACTTCTGTACCTCAGGAAACTCAATTTCCATTTCAATTTTGTTTCCTAAGAAGCTGAAATATGCATAATCATCCTAGATAAATGTTTCAAGAAAAGTTTTATATATGAAGGCTTAGCAAGCTGCTATATTTATTAGAAACACAATTATGAATACCTGTTATACGTCAAAGTAGATAGAAAAACACTATGAATTCCTTAATTCTTCAATTGTGATGACAGCAGGAGTAATACTATAGTTCTCATATGCCCAGTCGGGTTGTATAGCTTGTTAAAGCCTTTTTGTATGTATGGTGAGATGATATATTAAAAGTCTACACAGAAAAAAGAAGAATGTGTTAGAAAGTCCCAAAAGTGATGGCACTGAAATGAGCTCTCTGTAATAAATTATGCCAAGAGTAAAGAGATCTCCCAATTCCCAGAGTTTTTGTATGTGGAATATTTAAAATTAGTCTTGAATTTGATATGCTAAGTACCGCAAATATTAAGTGTATAAGAGTAACAAAGGGAGCTAATGAGTAATTGCTGTTAGCTGCTCATAATGGGAAATGCCTTTTTTGTTGGAATGAATTGAGTAGGAAGCATCAGATCATGAACACAAAATGGCATAACCTATTCCTGGCTCAATAGAGTGAATTACTGCTTAAATAATAATTCTAGTATCTTCAAAAACATCCAAACCACATAGACAGAATTTGAGAAACTAAATACATGTTTTTGTATAGAAACTCTTTCTCCATAATGACATACTGTTAGGAAGGAAGCAAATTATAGAACGTTATTAAAGATTATCTTAAATGAAGCTAACTGTATTTTTTATTCCTTACCAACCTCTGCTTTGGAAGGGAAGGTAAACAAATACTGAATTCCAGAAAGACTACTGGATGAGACTTTTAAAAATGAAAACAGAGCGATGATGATGATGTGGTTTTCTTTACGCTCCAGAGACCTAAAATAAATAACGTTATGTAAAGTAAACGTTTTGAGAGTGCATACACACAGACACATACATTTGGTCAATCGCTGTGGTTACAAATGAAGAAGTGGTGAAACTGAAGGAAAACAATATGACTAAAACACTCCATATTTCAATCAGATCCAAAACCTCAGTGTGAGGTAAGAGAATTGTTATTGCTGGAAGGAACATTAAAGTTCAACGAGTCCCATTTTTTTTCATTGAAGAAATCAAGTCCTTGAAAACGTTCCCCTTCAAATTACACGTGACCTTTGAATTGCCAAGTCCAATGATCTGTTCTGTCTTCCCTATGCTTGATCTTTCGGCTGGACCTGACCTTGATATTCTTGCAGTGAGCTTTACTAACTGCTTTCTTGTAGCTTCTTTTCTAGATGTGTCTCTCCCTTTCTTTCTGCTTGCTTTCCATGTCTTCTCTTTTCCTGAAGTGCCTTGTATGCTGGTATTTCTCAAAGTTCTGCTCTTTATTCTCCTCTTTTTACATCTAAAAAAAAAATGTCTTGACTGATGACAGCTATTTTTATGGCTTTCGTTATCACCGATAGCTATTCTTCTAGCCTATGATCTTTGTCCTGAAACTTCAAATCCATATTTCCATTCTCTATAAAGACTTTGCTTTTCTTCATGATTTTATGATCTGGAAGAATATGACAGCTTAGCCTTGACTGGCATTCAGTTTCCATTTGCATTGTATTCCCGTATGTCAAAGAATATGCCCGAAGCGCTCAGTTGCCTTCTACCATAGAGAGATAATTATTCATTCCCTCTGTTTGTAGCACTATTTTCAAGTTGTTCATTTTTCAGGGATAAACTCTTTCTGCTTGTTCCACGAGGCCCAAGCCAAGGATCACTGAATTATTTTCTATTTTCCAAACATGATTTTGTGTCATGCATTCTCATAGAACTTCTGCCTTGGCCTGTAATGTCTTTCTCCCTTTCTTTAACTATCAGAACCTCCCTTCCCATAAGTTTCACAAGGGGTGCAAAGCAGGAAATTAAATACAACTTTTCTAAGGAGATGCAGGTCACCTTTCCAAGGAATTGCTTGATTCCTCCTCAATATTCCCAAAGATACTATGCTTATTTAATGAGCCATGTCCTCATCAACTTATGCATGTAATATATTTTACCCTTATATTCCAAATTTCTAATGTCTGGCTAATTACAGGGCTTCTTTGAATTAAACTTAATTTTCTAATTTTTGTTGGCATAGAATTTAACATGTTTTAAAAATTCTGTATTTCCTATGGAATTAACTTCCATGATTGTTATTTCATTTTCTGTTATAAATAATAGCTATTATTTATTTTTTCTTGTTTAAATGCCATAAATAATATTTGAATCTATACAAATACTGAATGACTTACCAGTGGCATATAACTAATCATTTAAACAAGCCCATATCAGAGGATAAATAATAAAATATTTTTGTCTTCACTGAACTTTTTAAGTATATTCAATGAGGGAGTTTTTCCCTGTGCTTCTGTTAAAAATTAGAGCAGGCCCTATTTCTTTTCTGGTCATTCGTAGATAATACAAAGCTCTGTAATCAGTAATTAAAATGTCCAGTTCCACGTAGTAGGCAAAATTCTTTGTATAACATTGTCTTATCCCTTCATCATCTACTGTCTGTCATAGACAGAAAGCTTACATGAGTTGACTTGACAACTGCTTTTATCTTAGTTCTATCATTTTTTGCCCATATTCCCTAGCTTGCTAACTGTGGTTTCAGATCCCTCAGGGCAGGTAATAAAGTTTAATATAGGGAAAAGAAGAGACGTCTAGAAAAATGGTTATGGATAGTCATTCTCATGGGCCGCAGTCACACTCTCTGGGCCTGGCTGGTGGTTAGAGCTATCTTTCCTACATGTTTTTTTCAGAGATGTCTCCGTCACCTGTAGCTTTCACCTGCACCTCCTTCAACTCAGATAAAAGCATCTCTACTCTAGCTGGTCACTTAAAGTTTCTGTGGCCCCCAAAGAATCTAGCAATACCTTCAGCTTCTGTCTGCTTAGGACTGTTTCTCCCTCTAGGTGGTCTTTCAGGAGCTAAAATGAATCTACCATGGCAATTTCTCACTGACACACCCACATCTCATTCATGAGTAACACTCATCCCAAACTCTCTTGCCCTTTAGATCTCCTAGGTAGAGACCAGTCCACTCTGTCTCTCAGTAAAGACACAGTCAAGTTGCTCCAGGGGTCCCATTTAAGTATCTCTCACAGGCTTGCTGTGAGTAGCAGGCATTCCTCTGATATACCAACAACTCTCTCAAGCCTCTCTCCACAGATACCCTCTGATCTCTACTCCTGAAATACTTGCGATGTGGGTGAGGTTTTAAGAGTTGTTTAAATCGTATCTGCCCACTTACTTCCTGATAGCCCAGTACAGCAGTGGCCTGTCTCACACCTCATCTGTATACCCAATATTATTGTGGTAGATTCTCAGGTAAAATTTTAATTTGCCATCATGTTCCACGTGTTAGCGATAGAAGAGGCAATGGAACTTGACCTCTTGAGTGTAAAATGAATGGTAGTTGGAAATTCCAGGTTTGAAATGAAAGTTCTGTATAAGATGGGGAAAAGTTATTAGAGGTTCCCCCACACACTTTCCTAATGAACTGGCTGAGGAAGAGGAAGGGTGAGCCGGAAGATCATTACTTTCTGTGAATCTCAATCAGAGGATTATTTTTTGATGTTTTCAAGTGTAGATGGATTCTAGCAGGTAACCCAAACTCAAATCAGGGAACTCAAATCAGTAAAGCTTTTGGATATAAAGAACGGTAAGGCATGGCATGGTTAGAGAAGAACTGGAGAGTGCTCCCTCCATGTAATTTTGTTATTTAAAAATGACAATAACGACAACAAAAAACATGGTGCTGTCAAACAAAATAATCTTACATAAGATACCATTTCGGAGGTCTTTACACTAGTAACTAGCAAACATGCCTTAATTACTTCTATCATGGCATGGAATTTTCAGCTGTTTTATCTTATCTGGTTATATGTCTTATTTATGTAATTTGGTTTGCTTTATCCACTGTATGTTCAAGAATTATTGAAGCCATAAAGAGCTTACCTATGGCCAACAGCATGATAACACTGTACTATTAACAATTTCATTGAAAACTTTATTATGAGAAATGTATTATTGCTCATACCCACATAAATTAAAATATGAATTCTCATTTTAGTTTGCTTTGAAGTCTGAAAGAGAAACTGAAAGAAAATTAAAACATTGATTGCTCTGACTTAACTTATGTGGAAAAACTTCATTGAAGCCTACCAGCTAGGGGATTACCTGACAAAAAGACAACTCAAAAATATATTTTTTCCTCATCTGTTCTATCCATTCAGAGAGTACACAAAAGTAAGTGTCCTTTTCATTTTTTATAAAATAAGACACATTAAAACATTTCTATTACTATATTACTATAAAACGTATGTAAGACTCTAGTATAAATTATTACTGAAATTCCTGAGTGGCACAAAAGGTTAAGTATTGACTACTGTTATGGATTGAATTGTGTCCCTCAGAAACATGTGTCGTAAATCCTAACCTCTGTGCCTGTAGTTATAATCCCATTTGGGAATGGGTTTCTTTGTTATGTTGAAGAGGCAGGATTAGAGCAGGGTAGATCTTAAGTCAATCTCTTTTGAGATATTAAAAGGTTAAACAAGCAAGCTAGAATCAGAGATGGGGCAAGAGAGATGCCAAGCCACATGAAGGGGAGTAGAAGCTCAAAGAGTCAATGACCTTCCTCCAGAGCCAACACAGAGAGACAGCTTTCTCCTAGAGCCAGCACACTGAATTCAGACTTCTAGCCTAAACTGTAAAAAAATTAATTTTCTTTGTTAAAGCCATCCACTTGTGGCATTTCTGTTACATCAGCGCTAAGACAACTACTAACTGAAAGGTGGGCAGCCTGAACCCACTCAGAGGTGCCTTGGAAGACAGGCCTGGCAATCTGCTTCTGAAAGGTCACAGCCTTGAAAACCCTCTGGAGCAGTTTTACTCTGCATGCATGAGATTGCCATGACTTGGAGTCTACCAAATGGAAACAGGCAACTACATGCAACAATATAAATTAACTAAAGGAAGGTGCAAAGATACTTCCTAATTGTGAGATGTTAATATTTCTGAGCAGTTAATATATTTCTATAGACCAATTTCTTATTTTATAATTTATTAAAAAAAAACCTTCAAATTTTTAAAAAATGTTATAAAGAATGTCCTTACTCTACACCCACGTTAAGTGCCATCAAGTCGGTTCCAACTCATGGTGACATGTACAACAGAAACACTGCGAGAACCTGCACCATCCTCACAATCATTGTTGTGCTTGAGCACATTGTTGTAGCCAATGTGTCAATACATCTTGCTGAGGGTCTTCCTCTTTTCTACTGACCCTCTACTTTACCCTTTATGATGTCTGATAAAATTTAACTGAGAGTTTATTCCCTTGCACCGAGCCTCACAAGGTATCAACAAAGCAAAACCTTTAAGGGACTTTAGATTTGGCCACTGTACTCAAATCTAGCAATGCCTCCCACTTCCCTCATTTCTGCTCATTGAGTGGACCCAGATGGTTACCACAGGCGAGCAGACCAAGCTGTCTGCTCACCAGAACCAAACCAAATCAAACCCATTGCCATCAAGTCAATTTCAACTTATAGCAACCCCATAGCACAGCGTAGAACTGCCCCCATAGAGTTTCCAAAGAGTGAGCACCTGGTGGATTCAAACTGTCGACCTTTTGGCTAGCAGCCATAGCTCTTAACCACTCTGCCAGTAGGGTTTTCCTCTGCTCACCAGCTCCCTTTAACTTCCAGTCATGGAAGGGGGTTTCTTCCAATAGGCATTGACTTCCTGAGTCTATGCATCCAGCAGCAAACCATGTGCTCAAAATTCAAAAAGCAAAATGGCCACATTTTTTCCTCTAAATTCTTCTTTCATTGCAAATCTCTTTTCTCAGCAGTTCTGGGTGGTTCCACATGTCTTTTCAATGCAGGTAGTAAATCCTCAAACTTTGTTCTTTTTTTAAAAAAAATTATATTGGCTATTTTAGTTTGTTTGCCTTTCCATACACATTTTATAATCTTCTTGCTCATATCTATGAAACACTGTTAGAAGGATGATTGGGATTGTGTTGAATCTGTAGCTCAAATTGGACACGATTAATCTCTTAATAATACTGAGTATTCTAGTCCATGAACATGACAGGTATCTTTGTTTATTTAGGTGTTCTTTGATTTCTTTCTTAGTGTTTTGCTGTGTTTAGCATGGAGATTCTGCACATAATTTGTTGGAATTATACTGAAGCATTTTTTTTCTTTCTTAATTAATTCCTCCTTTCCTTTCCTCTTACCCATCCTTCCCTCTTTTCTTTCTTTCTTTTGCTTCTTTCCTCCCTCTTTCCTTCTTTCTTTCTTGGTGCTATTTTAAATGATATTTTTGTTGTTGTTGTTATATTTTAAATTCCAGTAGTTAGTTTATTACTAATATATAGAAATACCATTTTTTTTTCCTGCTAGTTTGTGTCCCAAATAGTATTGCATGTTGTCCATTTTCTTCATTAAAGCCTTTAACCTATTAATCATAGCTATTTGAAATCTCCTCTCAGATTCTTCTAGTGTCTGTATCATATCTAAGCCTTGTCCTCTGATAATTTTGCCTCTTCAAACTTTTTCCTTGCCTTTTCACATGCGTTGTAATTTTTGGTTGAAATTCAGACAGTTAATGTGGGACAACAGAGACTGAGGTAAATAGATTTTATTCCTGGGTATGGGAATGCTTTCTTTCTGTCAAACCTTTAAAACAGGGTTTCCTTTAATATATTTACAAGCTGGGTTGAGTTTCATATTTATTGTTGCTGTAGTTACTCTCATTGCACATCAGATTTCAAATTTTTGTAGAGATAGCTTGTGATTAGGGTGGGGAATGGTTTGTTAGAGCAATATCCATTTGATTCTGAATTTTAGATCTTCTGCTTGTGTTGTGCCTCAAAAATAATCTTTTACATATTCTTATTTCCTGTCTCCCTTTCAGCACTATTTGCTGCTATTTCTTATTTGTAGATTCTTAGCTTTGTGGCAGGGGTGTTCTTTTTTTTTCTTTTTCTTTTTTTTCCTGACTAAGCCTCGGTCTCGGGCATGTGCCTGGGTCTAGGAGGTATGGCCATCTCAATTCTTCTGTCCGTCTTTCAGCTATAGTTGTGGGTTCAGAATGCAATATTGTCCCTCAGCCAGGAGTAGGACTTTTTCATCCTGTCCCTTTCCCCAGCTACAATAAACTTTTACCAGTATCCGAAGGTGAGCAATTTTTCTTGTCTTTCCCTCAACAGATAAAAACTTGTGTTCATAGTATAGACAGAGAAGAAGAATCATTGTGGGATTTGTTGCCCTACCATCTGGCTATTATTCTCTTTTTTGAGATCTGCTTCTTTCTGTCTCTTTCCAACTTTTTTCTGTGAATTTCCAGTATAGTTTGTGGAGTAAGAGCCTGCACAAGGGTGTGAAGTCCCCAATTTATTGGCTTCCCAGGGTTTCACACTATTCCACAACATACACTGGGTCTTTGTCAATTTGTCAATTATTGTAACTGAATTCTTCTTACAGGTGAGGTGGGCACCATGCCCTGTGTTTCACACTCCCGCTCCGCCCCCCATGAAAAGCCTTTCCTGGGGTTTGGTGCCAGTTGGTCACTCTGTGACTTCAGTTCTTCCATGGATTCAAATAAAGTTATGCATTAGAAGTTAGCCTATTTCTCTTTCATTGTAAGTTTGGGAACAGTACGCCTTCTAGCTCTTTCCATCACAGGGCAGATACTAGAGGTCCCTATCTCTTTTGTAGGGGTTGATAACTTACACATTTCATGGACTTATCAGGGGCTTTGTAATAAAGTTATTTTATTAACTGTCTATTTTTATCTGTTGCTTTTATTTTGTTTTATCTTGGATCATGCTGTGATATAACATTTACTGTGCTTTTATATAAAATAATTGTTAATTCTCAATTCAAGTTTAAAAAATTTACATTATTAGTATTTTTTTCTTCATCTATATATTTTTTTATATCTGACACCTTCTTTTCGAGATTGGTTGCCTTTGATTTTTTTTTTATTAACTTTTATTAAGCTTCAAGTGAATGTTTACAAATCCAATCAGTCTGTCACATATAAGTTTATATACATCTTACTCCATACTCCCACCTCCTTGCTCTTCCCCTATTGAGTCAGCCCTTTCAGTCTCTCGTTTCGTGACAATTTTGCCAACTTCCCTCTCTCTCTATCCTCCCATCCCCCCTCCAGACAAGAGCTGCCAACACACTCTCAAGTGTCCACCTGATATAATTAGCTCACTCTTCATCAGCATCTCTCTCCCACCCGCTGACCAGTCCCTTTCATGTCTGATGAGTTGTCTTCGGGGATGATTCCTGTCCTGTGCTGACAGAAGGTCTGGGGAGCATGGCCGCCGGGATTCCTCTAGTCTCAATCAGACCATTAAGTATGGTCTTTTTATGAGATTTTGGGGTCTGCATCCCACTGATCTCCTGTTCCCTCAGGAGTTCTCTGCTGTGCTCCCTGTCAGGGCAGTCATCGATTGTGGCCGGGCACCAACTAGTTCTTCTGGTCTCAGGGTGATGTAGGTCTCTGGTTCATGTGGCCCTTTCTGTCTCTTGGGCTCCTAGTTGTTGTGTGACCTTGGTGTTCTTCATTTTCCTTTGCTCCAGGTGTGTTGAGACCAATTGATGCATCTTAGATGGCCGCTTGTTAGCCTTTAAGACCCCAGACACCACATTTCAAAGTGGGATGCAGAATGTTTTCATAATAGAATTATTTTGCCAATTGACTTAGAAGTCCCCTCAAACCATGGTCCCCAGACCCCCGCCCTTGCTCCGCTGACCTTTGAAGCATTCATTTTATCCCGGAAACTTCTTTGCTTTTGGTCCAGTACAATTGAGCTGACCTTCCATGTATTGAGTGTTATCTTTCCCTTCACCCAAAGCAGTTCTTATCTACTGATTAATCAATAAAAAACCCTCTCCCACCCTCCCTCCCTCCCCCCTTCGTAACCACAAAAGTATGTGTTCTTCTCAGTTTTTACTATTTCTCAAGATCTTATAATAGTGGTCTTATACAATATTTGTCCTTTTGCCTCTGACTAATTTCGCTCAGCATAATGCCTTCCAGGTTCCTCCATGTTATGAAATGTTTCACAGATTCGACATTGTTCTTTATCGATGCGTAGTATTCCATTGTGTGAATATACCACAATTTATTTACCCATTCATCTGTTGGTGGACACCTTGGTTGCTTCCAGCTTTTTGCTATTGTAAACAGAGCTGCAATAAACATGGGTGTGCATATATCTGTTTGTGTGAAGGCTCTTGTATCTCTAGGGTATATTCCGAGGAGTGGGATTTCTGGGTTGTATGGTAGTTCTATTTCTAACTGTTTAAGATAACGCCAGATAGATTTCCAAAGTGGATGTACCATTTTACATTCCCACCAGCAGTGTATAAGAGTTCCAATCTCTCCGCAGCCTCTCCAACATTTATTATTTTGTGTTTTTTGGATTAATGCCAGCCTTGTTGGTGTGAGATGGAATCTCATCGTAGTTTTAATTTGCATTTCTCTAATGGCTAATGATCGAGAGCATTTTCTCATGTATCTGTTGGCTGCCTGAATATCTTCTTTAGTGAAATGTGTGTTCATATCCTTTGCCTACTTCTTGATTGGGTTGTTTGTCTTTTTGTGGTTGAGTTTTGACAGAATCATGTAGATTTTAGAGATCAGGCGCTGGTCGGAGATGTCATAGCTGAAAATTCTTTCCCAGTCTGTAGGTGGTCTTTTTATTCTTTTGGTGAAGTCTTTAGATGAACATAGATGTTTGATTTTTAGGAGCTCCCAGTTATCGGGTTTCTCTTCATCATTTTTGGTAATGTTTTGTATTCTGTTTATGCCTTGTATTAGGGCTCCTAGGGTTGTTCCTATTTTTTCTTCCATGATCTTTATTGTTTTAGTCTTTATGTTTAGGTCTTTGATCCACTTGGAGTTAGTTTTTGTGCATGGTGTGAGGTATGGGTCCTGTTTCATTCTTTTGCAAATGGATATCCAGTTATGCCAGCACCATTTGTTAAAAAGACTATCATTTCCCCAATTGACTGACACTGGTCCTTTGTCAAATATCAGCTGCTCATACGTGGATGGATTTATATCTGGGTTCTCAATTCTGTTCCATTGGTCTATGTGTCTGTTGTTGTACCAGTACCAGGCTGTTTTGACTACTGTGGCTGTATAATAGCTTCTGAAATCAGGTAGAGTGAGGCCTCCCACTTTCTTCTTCTTTTTCAGTAATGCTTTGCTTATCCGGGGCTTTTTTCCCTTCCATATGAAATTGGTGATTTGTTTCTCTATCCCCTTAAAATATGACATTGGAATTTGGATCGGAAGTGCGTTATATGTATAGATGGCTTTTGGTAGAATAGACGTTTTTACTATGTTAAGTCTTCCTATCCATGAGCAAGGTATGTTTTTCCACTTAAGTATGTCCTTTTGAATTTCTTGTAGTAGAGCTTTGTAGTTTTCTTTGTATAGGTCTTTTACATCCTTGGTAAGAGTTATTCCTAAGTATCTTATCTTCTTGGGGGCTACTGTGAATGGTATTGATTTGGTGATTTCCTCTTCGGTGTTCTTTTTGTTGATGTAGAGGAATCCAAGTGATTTTTGTGTGTTTATTTTATAACCTGAGACTCTGCCAAACTCTTCTATTAGTTTCAGTAGTTTTCTGGAGGATTCCTTAGGGTTTTCTGTGTATAAGATCCTGTCATCTGCAAATAGTGATAACTTTACTTCCTCCTTGCCAATCCAGATACCTTTTATTTCTTTGTCTAGCCTAATTGCCCTGGCTAGGACTTCAAGTACAATGTTGAATAAGAGCAGTGATAAAGGGCATCCTTGTCTGGTTCCCGTTCTCAAGGGAAATGCTTTCAGGTTCTCTCCATTTAGAGTGATATTGGCTGTTGGCTTTGCATAGATGCCCTTTATTATATTGAGGAATTTTCCTTCAATTCCTATTTTGGTAAGAGTTTTTATCATAAATGGGTGTTGGACTTTGTCAAATGCCCTTTTCTGCATCAATTGATAAGATCATGTGGTTTTTATCTTTTGTTTTATTTATGTGATGGATTACATTAATGGTTTTTCTGATATTAAACCAGCCTTGCATACCTGGTATAAATCCCACTTGATCATGGTGAATTATTTTTTTGATGTGTCGTTGTATTCTATTGGCTAGAATTTTGTTGAGGATTTTTGCATCTATGTTCATGAGGGATATAGGTCTGTAATTTTCTTTTTTTGTAATGTCTGTACCTGGTTTTGGTATCAGGGAGATGGTGGCTTCATAGAATGAGTTGGATAGTATTCCGTCCTTTTCTATGCTTTGAAATACCTTCAGTAGTAGTGGTGTTAACTCTTCTCTGAAAGTTTGGTAGAACTCTGCAGTGAAGCCAACCGGTCCAGGGCTTTTTTTTTTGTTGGAAGTTTTTTGATTACCGTTTCAATCTCTTTTTTTGTTATGGGTCTATTTAGTTGTTCTACTTCTGAATGTGTTAGTTTAGGTAGATAGTGTTTTTCCAAGAATTCATCCATTTCTTCTAGGTTTTCAAATTTGTTAGAGTACAATTTTTCGTAGTAATCTGAACTGATTCTTTTAATTTCATTTGGTTCTGTTGTGATGTCGTCCTTCTCGTTTCTTATTCGGGTTATTTGTTTCCTTTCCTGTTTTTCTTTAGTCAGTCTAGCCAATGGTTTATCAATTTTGTTAATTTTTTCAAAGAACCAGCTTTTGGCTTTGTTAATTCTTTCAATTGTTTTTCTGTTCTCTAATTCATTTAGCTCAGCTCTAATTTTTATTATTTGTTTTCTTCTGGTGCCTGATGGATTCTTTTGTTGCTCAGTTTCTATTTGTTCAAGTTGTAGGGACAGTTCTCTGCTTTTGGCTCTTTCTTCTTTTTGTATGTGTGCATTTATCGATATAAATTGGCCTCTGAGCCCTGCTTTTGCTGTGTCCCAGAGGTTTTGATAGGAAGTATTTTCATTCTCGTTGCATTCTATGAATTTCTTATTCCCTCCTTGATGTCTTCTATAACCCAGTCTTTTTTCAGGAGGGTATTGTTCATTTTCCAAGTATTTGATTTCTTTTCCCTAGTTTTTCTGTTACTGATTTCTAGTTTTATTGCCTTGTGGTCTGAGAAGATGCTTTGTAA
Organism: Elephas maximus indicus; assembly: GCF_024166365.1. Taxonomy (NCBI): domain Eukaryota; kingdom Metazoa; phylum Chordata; class Mammalia; order Proboscidea; family Elephantidae; genus Elephas; species Elephas maximus. The sequence continues at coordinate 14,983,433 of NC_064841.1, read as the reverse complement.
TATTTCGATGTTTTGGACTCTGCAGAGGTTTGTTTTATGACCTAATATCTGGTCCATTCTAGAGAATGTTCCATGTGCGCTAGAAAAAAAAGTATACTTTGCAGCAGTTGGGTGGAGAGTTCTGTATAAGTCAATGAGCTCAAGTTGGTTGATTGTTGTAAGTAGGTCTTCCATGTCTCTGTTGAGCTTCTTACTGGATGTCCTGTCCTTCTCCGAAAGTGGTGTGTTGAAGTCTCCTACTATAATTGTGGAGGTATCTATCTCACTTTTCAATTCTGTTAAAATTTGATTTATGTATCTTGCAGCCCTGTCATTGGGTTCCTAAATATTTAATATGGTTATGTCTTCCTGATCAATTGTCCCTTTTATCATTATATAGTGTCCTTCTTTATCCTTTGTGGTGGATTTAAGTCTAAAGTCTATTTTGTCAGAAATTAATATTGCTGCTCCTCTTCTTTTTTGCTTATTGTTTGCTTGATATATTTTTTTCCATCCTTTGATTTTTAGTTTGTTTGTGTCTCTAAGGTGTGTCTCTTGTAGGCAGCATATAGATGGATCGTGTTTCTTTATCCAGTCCGTGACTCTCTGTCTCTTTATTGGTGCATTTAGTCCATTTACATTCAGCGTAATTATAGATAAATAAGTTTTTAGTGTTGTCATTTTGATGCCTTTTCATGCGTGTTGTTGGCAATTTCATTTTTCCACATACTTTTTTGTGCTGAGGCGTTTTTCTTAGTAAATTGTGAGATCCTCATGTTCATAGTGTTTGACTTTCTGTTAGTTGAGTCGTTACGTTTTTCTTGAGTTGTGGAGTTGTTATACCTTTTTGTGGTTACCTTGTTATTTACCCCTATTTTTCTAAGTAAAAACCTAACTTGTATTGTTCTATATCGCCTTGTATCACTCCCCATCTGGCAGTTCAATGCCTCCTGTATTTAGTCCCTCTTTTTGATTATTGTGATCTTTTACCTATTGACTTCCATGATACCCTGTTATGTGTATTGTTATTATTATTTTTTTTAATTAATCTTAATTTGTTTGTTTTTGTGATTTCCCTATTTGAGTTGATATCAGGACATTCTGTTTTGTGACCTTGTATTGTGCTGGTACCTGATATTATTGGTTCTCTGACCAAACAATATCCTTTAGTATTTCTTGTAGCTTTGGTTTGGTTTTTGCAAATTCTCTAAACTTGTGTTTATCTGTAAATATCTTAATTTCACCTTCATATTTCAGAGAGAGTTTTGCTGGATATATGATCCTTGGCTGGCAGTTTTTCTCCTTCAGTGCTCTGTATATGTTGTCCCATTCCCTTCTTGCCTGCATGGTTTCTGCTGAGTAGTCTGAACTTATTCTTATTGATTCTCCCTTGAAAGAAACCTTTCTTTTCTCCCTGGCTGCTTTTAAAATTTTCTGTTTATCTTTGGTTTTGGCGAGTTTGATGATAATATGTCTTGGTGTTTTTCTTTTTGGATCAATCTTAAATGGGGTTCGATGAGCATCTTGGATAGATATCCTTTCGTCTTTCATGATGTCAGGGAAGTTTTGTGTCAGGAGTTCTTCAACTATTTTCTCTGTGTTTTCTGTCCCCCCTCCCTGTTCTGGGACTCCAATCACCCGCAAGTTATCCTTCTTGATAGAGTCCCAGATGATTCTTAGGGTTTCTTCATTTTTTTAAATTCTTTTATCTGATTTTTTTTCAGCTATGTTGGTGTTGATTCCCTGGTCCTCCAGATGTCCCAGTCTGCATTCTAATTGCTTGAGTCTGCTCCTCTGACTTCCTATTGCATTGTCTAATTCTGTAATTTTATTGTTAATCTTTTGGATTTCTACATGCTGTCTCTCTATGGATTCTTGCAACTTATTAATTTTTCCACTATGTTCTTGAATAATCTTTTTGAGTTCTTCAACAGTTTTATTGGTGTGTTCCTTGGCTTTTTCTGCAGTTTGCCTTATTTCGTTTGTGATGTCTTGAAGCATTTTGTAAATTAGTTTTTTATATTCTGTATCTGATAATTCCAGGTTTGTGTCTTCATTTGGGAAAGATTTTGATTCTTTTGTTTGGGGGGTTGGAGAAGCTGTCATGGTCTGCTTCTTTATGTGGTTTGATATGGACTGCTGTCTCCGAGCCATCACTGGGAAACTAGTTTTTCCAGAAAATCCACTTAAAAAAAAATGCAGTCAGATCCCTATCAGAGTTCTCCCTCTGGCTCAGGCTATTCAGATGTTAATGAAGCCGCCTGGGGAGGGTGGGGGAGGGATCAGAGAGATAGGAGAGTAGCACCTCAGAATATAGCCAGAGTTGCTTGTCTTGTTTGGAATGACTATTATATCTGAGATTTCCACAGGGCGCGTTGCCTATGTGTGCTGTCTGTATGGAGATCGCCCCCGGGGGGTCTGGCCCACTGGAGTCACGGTCAGATCCTCTGCTGCCAGCCTGGGACGGTGCACTCCCGACTCCAAAATCATTCGCTGCCTCCCGGGGACTCCCCGTCCTGCCTACCGTGTCGCCACGCCAGCCCCGCGAACCGGCTGGGCTCCCCCCCCGGGGTCAGCTCAGGTGAGCGGAGCAGCTCCCCGTGCCTGCGCCAGGACGGCGCGTCCTGACTGGGACGCCACTCTCCCCGCTCCAAGACCCGTCACTGTCTCCCGGGGACTTCTCCCACGGGCTGCGCCACCACGCTGCCCTCGCGAACCGGCTGGGCCCCCTCTCGGGGTTAGTTCAGGGAGGTGGAGCAGCTCCCCGCACCCGCTCCCCTACTAAATCCCGGCGGGATGGCTCCCCGTCTGGGACGCTGTTCTCCCCGCTCCAAGACCAGTCACTGCCTCCCGGGGACTTTTCCCACCGGCTGCGCCGCCGCATCCCCTACGCGAACCGGCTGGGCCTCCTCCCGGAATGAGTTTGGGGGCCAGGGCTAGGCCCCTTGTTTGTGCCGTCTGCCCCCCTGGGCTTTGCCCCAAATCGGGCGCCGCAGGTCACCTGACTTGTACGCTGGCTCCAGGCTCTGAAAACAATCGCTGCCTCTCCGTATTTGTTCGTTCTCTGTCTCTAAATCTGTGTTTGTTGTTCACGGTTCGTAGATTGTTATGTACGTGATCGATTCACTTGTTTTGCCGAGTCTTTGTTGCAAGAGGGATCCGCGGTAGTGTCCACCTAGTCCGCCATCTTGGCTCCGCCTCCTGATTTGTTTTGTTATAAAACCTCCTTATTTATTTATTTCCAAAAAGGGTTATCTGGTAGTTGAATTTCCTGAGTCCTTTAACTTCTAAGCCAGTATTTATTTTGCTTTTAAATTTAATTGATAGATTTCCTGAGCACAAAATTTTACATGCAGAGCAATCTCTCAGAACATTAAAAACTCCACTGTACATCAGTAACCTGGATACTTGAAGATAATGAAGTTTGATGTTATTTTTGATCCCCTTTCTTTTTAAATATTTTCTGGCTATGTTTTTCCCTGTTTCCTTGGACTCTTTTAATCTAAAGTACCTAAGCTCTGCAAAATTTTGAACCAATATCTTACCAATTGTCTATGAATTTTATTTGTCTGGTAGAAGCAGACCTCATTATATGTCCATGCATTCACAAGGGTCAAAACCAAAAAATTAAAGTGTAATTTCTACTTTTCAGTTTATCCAGTACAGACTTTTTTCCTTATCAGATTTACTGTAGCATTCAGTTTTTATCAAAGCATTTTTTTAATCAAAGCAATAGTATCATATGTTATGTTATACTTTTCACTCTAGTTCATAGCTACTTTTAGGTCAGACTTAAGTTGCACTTGTAATAAGGATGATACGTATTTCTTTATATTAAAATTTCACAATTTCATAGAAGTTTTATTTAAAAACCAATTTTTAGGGGTGTTAAAAAAGAGTATTCCACTGTATACACTGAACTTTTTTAGGCACATGTGAACACTTTCACATAAATAGGTAGGCTCCAAATAATGAAAGAGGCTTATCTATTGAATTCAAATATAGGTTATAAAGTTGCAGCCAAGACATAGACACAAAGAATGCCCATTTTTATTCTTATGATACTTAGGTAGGGTCTTACAATGTGTTTATAATTGAGCATAGAATCTAACATTAATATAAGAAGGTACAGTGATGATACAGGGTTTTAACTAATCTGTGGACCCTGAAGCAGCAATTGTCCATGTCTTTTTTTTTTTTTTTTCTATTTATTACAATTCAAAAGTCATTGAAAATTTCCTGTCATGTACCTTAGTACCCCAGTCCAATTGTGTTGCTTCGTGGGTTCATATGTCTGGCTCATCTTCCATGAGAACAGCTTGAAAATTTAAAGGCACTAAAGTGCTTCCTAGATTTCAGTCTTCAGATTGTCATTATTTATTTACTTATGTAGTTGTTTATTTTTGAAGAAAAAAAATATCCTGGCTTTCTTATAATTACCTTTCATTTACTGAGATTTCGGTTTTTAGCAATATTCTTTATGGCCAAGTGTATCCCAGTGAATGCTCCTTATTTCCTTTGTCTTCTTTTTTAAATGAATACGTTAATAGAAAAGTGCAAGCAGGGTATTTCAGATAAATACAGTAATTGAAAAAACAAATGAAGAAAGTTGTTCATGCTCAAGTTTTTATGTGGCGTTGATCTTAAAAATCTGGAAGGTTACAGGGATTAAAAATAGTTATAGAAAAAATATGAGTGCTATTTGGTGGTTACAGACAGATTTGGAGTGGTTAGCAATATGGTTGTAGAAACATGTAAACATTTAGCTTTTGAAGTCAGAATGGAAAATTCCACATTGAGTTTTAAAATCAAATCATTTTAGTCAAGAGAAAGAAATGTATCCTAAAGTCTGGTTTATTCCTGGCCTAATCTCTACATCACCAAAGACACCGTTCTATGAGCATCTACTTTATGTCATACATTACGCTAGAAATTTTATTTCATTAATTTTCACAGTCATGAAAGGAAGGAATTATATCCCTATTTTTTTCTTTAGCTGAGGAAACCAAGGCTCAGAGATGTTAGAGTAACTTGCACAGTTTCTTATAGATTATACTTGGTGGGGTCAATGTACACAACATTCTGACTTTTCAATCAGAAAAATACAGGATTTTTTTTCTAATTACCTCATGCTGTATTTCTGCCCTTCTTATATGCTGCCTTAAAATTTATATGGCTACTATTATTCTCAAAGGAAAATAGACTATTTCTACACTCATATCAGGCATTTTTTTAAACAAGGACCACTCTATTGACATTTTGTACCTGACAATTCTTGTTGTGAGGGCCCGTCTAATGCATTGCAGGATGTTTAGCAGCACACCTGGCCTCTCCTCACTAGAAGCCGGTAGCAACTCCACAGTTGTAACAAGCAAGGATGTCTCCAGTCATTGCCAAATTCCCCTTGGGGGTAAAACCAGCCCTGGTTGAGAACCACTGGTATATAGAAAAGTTGACATTGCCCAGACCTATTTGCAAATGTGGGCTCCTTTTCCCATTTTTAAAATACTTTTTAAATGCATAGTCAGAATAGGTCACTTTTGGAAGGCAATTGGAGGAAGTGACAAAGGTGGAAAAATGAGGGAAATAACTGATTATTGAGTACTTGCTCTGTGAAAGACAGTGTGCTATTTTTTACTAACAATTCATTTTATAATAAAACAATCCCATTAAATCACTAATGTTCACACGTGAATAAGTTACACACTTGACCTAATCAAACATAGGAAGTGATGGGCTTGTGGTTGAAATCCTGTTTTTTGTCTGTTTGTTTTTGCATGAACTTTGTCACATTCTTAGTATTTTTAATATCTTCATGAAAAAGTATAGAAACAATTTTTGCGCGTAACCACCCCATCTACTCCACTGTTCAACAAACTCCTTTTAAGAACTAGCTGAGTCTACAGAATAGTTGCCATATCCCTTGGTATTGCTTTGATTCCCTCAGTATTCATTTATTTTGTTTATATCACCTATCAAAAACCTTGTTTTCTCATTGGCTTGGAGTAATTTTTTTTTTTTACTTGACATATCTACTTCTTTAAATTCCTTAAACAAAAAATTTCTTTAAGTCTCAAATCATAGCTTGAGGTACTCATCTTACTCCTGAGGCATCTCTCAAGATGGTATTTATAATTTTGGAAGAATAAGTTAGAGGATATATAACAGTGAAGAGAAATAGTTTTCCTAAAACATTGTATATCTTTTCAAACAGCTATAAATAAAAAGACTGCTAAGACATACCTTAATTTTTATCAGATTGGTATAGTTGCTAAATTTAAAGCATAAATAGCCAATTATTTACTTGGTATAGCTGAGGTGTCCCTGGGTAGTGCAAATGGTTAAGTGCTAGGCTACTAGCCTAAAAGTTGGAGGTTAAAACTCAACCAGAGGCACGTCGAAATAAAGACCTGTTGATCTGCTTCCAAAGGTTTACAGCCATGAAAATCCTACAGAGCACAGTCCTACTCTGAAACACATGGGGTCGCCATGAATCATAATCAATTCGACGGCAACTGTTTTTTTTTTTTTTTGTGAATAGCTAAGGTATATTTTTTCTCTTTGAAGTGAGGGTAAGAAAGAAGTATTTGATGAAGAAATAATAAAAACCTATCCTCAATTAAACACATTTTTAAACTAGCTCCCCTCAGATGTAACAGGAAAGGAAAATGTATGTTTGTTGGGGTTTCCTCATTGGGAGATGCATAGGCTGCACTTCCTTATATTTAAAACAGTTGCAGTTTTTGATTTAGCTATGATTCACCATCTGCTTCATAGAAAACAATATCATCCCTGCAGCTGAAATAAACACTTTATGGTATCAAATAGATAAATGGAGGAGAACCATCATTCTTTGTCAGAAAGTAGGGTGCAGACCAATTTCCATATATTACATTTTCCAGGAGCATTTAGATGTTAGTTTCTAACATCTAACTCACACTGGAGCAATGACTCTGCATATTTCCTGTTTATCTCACACTCGCATTGAAGAAGTCCAAACCCCACCCCTCTCTTTCTATCTGACACCTGATGAACATTGACATATGAAACTCACATAGAATAACAAGACACAAAAGAAACGTCAATTTGTTTAGGAAATCTTTAGATACTCTGACTCTTCTATGTATATTTGAAATACTTTTCTAGATTTTTAATTATTTTTAGACAGATTATTCAGAAAAACTGCATTTTTAATTCATTTATCCTCATGTATGGAAGACTGCCTTACTTTTGTAAAAGTGTCAAAATGACTAATGCAATCAATGGTTGATGTCAGTTTGGGGAACATAGGAACAATTTCAATGTAATTATTTGTACTTGTGATTTTTGTCGTGGTTGTTATTGTTTTTAGGTGCCATCAGATTGGTTCTGACTCATAGCCACCCTATACACGATAGAACAAAACTGTGCCCAGTCCTGAGCCATCCTCACAATCACTGTTATGTTTGAGCTCATCGTTGCAGTCACTGTGCCAATCCATCTCATTGAGGATCTTCTTTTTCACTGACCCTCTACTTTATCAAGCATAATGTCCTTCTCCAGGGACTGATCCCTCCTGATGACATGTCCAAAGTAATGAGGTAAAGTCTCGCCATCCTTGCATCTAAGGAGCATTCTGGCTATGCTTCTTTTAAGACAAGCCTGTTCATTCTTCTGGCAGTCCATGGAATATGCAATATTTTTCACCAACACTATAATTCAAAGGCATCTATTCTTCTTCAGCCTTCCTTATTCACTGTCCAGCTTTTGCATGCATATGAGGTGATTGAAAGTACCCTGGCTTGAGTCAGGCGCACCTTAGTCCTCAAAGTGACATCTTTGCTTTTCAACATCTTAAAGAGATCTTTTGCAGCAGATTTGTTCAGTGCAATACGTCGTTTGATTTCTTGACTGCTGCTTTCATAGGCATTGATTGTGAATCCAAGTAAAATTAAATCCTTGACAACTTCAATATTTTCTCCATTTATCACAGTGTTGCTTATTGGTCCAGTTGTGAGGCTTTTTGTTTTCTTCATTTTGAGGTGTAACCCATACTGAAGGCTATACGTAGTCTTTGATCTTCATCAGTAAGTGCTTCAAGTCCTCTTCACTTTCAGCAAGCAAGGTTGTGTTATCTGTATATCACAGGTTGTTAAGGAGTCTTCCTCCAATCCGGATGCCCTGTACTTCATATAGTCCAGCTTCTTGGATTATTTCTTTTTTATTAACTATAATTCTATGAATACAATGAGCATAGTAACTTTTCTGGTATATTAGGTTATTTTGACAATTTTAAAAACTCATTCCTAGAGCATTATAAATAATGGATAATTTTCTCATGGAGTTACTAAGTGTCAAGAAGAGTGGTAGATGTTTAAATGGATTATTTCATCAAATCCTCACATCAGTCCTGTGATCCTTCTTTATAGATGAGGAAACTGAAGTTCAAGAGACTAACTTACCCAAGGCCACCCAGCTAGTACGTGTCATCACTGAGAATTAAAACCCAAGCCTGTTATATTTCATAGATGATACACTTTGGCTCTTCTTTAATACTACCCTCTTAGGAGTTCCAACACGAAGAAATGAGCATTATTTTGATACATCTGGCTGACTACCAAACAGATATTTTGAGTAATTATGGCCATACTGTATTCCTTCCTTAATGTTATTTGTTATTTTTGTTTTAGTATTGTTTTTTATAATTTATTTTATTTTTATAGAGAATACACACAGCGGAACTTACACCAATTCAACAGTTTCTATGTGTTACAATTCAGTGAAGTTGATTAATTCTTAGAGTTTTTGCAACCACTCTCACCTTCCTTTTCTGAGTTGTTCGTCCTCCGTTAACATAAACTCACTGCCCCCTAAGTTTCTTATCTTTTGAGTTGCTATTGTCAATTTGATCCCATGTAGTTTTTAAAAGAGCGTAATGCTCAAGGCAGACATTCTTTACTAATTAAGTGAAACTATTGGTATTTTATTGGTTGGTTTTAAGAAGACTTCAGGAATAATTTTGGTTGAAGATTTAAATATATAACAATGATAATGTGCATAATTTCACATATTTCTGTGAGTATTATAACAAACAAAGGGCAGGCCCCTGCCTCAACTGTCCTCATCAGATTCCTACTTTTCAGAATTAAATGTATTTTGCATATTAACTGATTTTCCTGGTCTTTACATTCGTATTTTTAGGTAAAATGATTATTCTATTTACCTTTTTTTTTTTTCAATTTTAGATATAAACTGTTGACTTTCCAAGGTAAGATATGAGGGCTTGACGTTCTTCACCACTCCTCTCAAACATATATACCTCGTCTCTCATACTCTTCATATAATTATACCATAATCTTTGCCTTCATAAATAACCAGTGTTTGCATTACTACAACTATGTAAATATTGTTCAGAGCTCTATCGCCTGTGTACCATAATCGTTTCATTTTTCTTAACAATTTTTTCCTGGAGTTAGTAGTTGCCAATGTTTTGTAGATTTCGTATATATATATATATACATTTTATGTATATATATGTATCCATTCTAATTCTCTGACACAAATATTATATCTGGTCAATTTAATATGCTTAAATAGAATTGTCTATCCTTTTTCAAATTGAACTTGTTCTCTAGGTCTGCCTCAGAGCACTAGTCCTGGAACTTCCCATAATGACCATGCTAAGAATTTTCTTCCTCTCATCCACCTTGATTCTCCTATTTCTAGGCTTCCCTTGTAGATTCATTTTTGCTTTACTCCCTTATTTCATGGAATATATTCTCCAGCATCTTGCTGAGAATGCATACATGGAAATTAAATGTTCGGGCCATTGGACAAATGAATATATGTGTATTTTACCCTCACAGGATCAGGTTAGTTAGCTGTCATCTCATAGCCCACTGTGAAAGCCAAGAGGCTTCCAAGCCAACATTTAAATAAAGTCGTATCTCCAGAACCTTAATCCATCACTGTCAATTCCAACTCACAGCAACCCCACAGGACAGAGTAGATCTGCCCCATAGGGTTTCCAAGGAGAGGCTGGTGGATTCGAATTGCCAACCTTTTTGTTAGCAGCCAGAGCTCTTAACCACTGTGCCACCAGGGCTCTTTAAGGGCAGAGTATAATGAAAATCAGAGCCAGGATATAATTTTAAGGGTAGCAAAATAACAAAGGAGACCAGTGAATAGACGATAGGTCTCCTATGACAAAATCATGGGCTGGCTAGAGAAGAGAGACACTCTAAGCTTTTTTGAACCTGTGTGGATGAATTTGGGAATATCAAATTCCTGGACATCCTGGGACAACACAAAAATGTCCCTCCCCCTAGCTTAAAGAAAACATTCACTTCTTTAGTAGAGACACTTCAGAAACTTCAACTCAGGGAGGTGGCTCATAAAGTGATGTCTTTCCCTTCAAAATGTCTCTACTACTCTTCATTGCCACACAATGGATAACCAGAGAGAAGTCGTAGCACAGCTTAAGCAGAGGAATATAGTCCCTTCTCTAAAAGGAAAGAGCTTATACCCAGAAAAAATTATAGGGCCTTCTGTAGGTATGCTACCCACTTTGGGAATACAAATGAGAGTGGTTCCTATGGGCATTAGATCAAGGAGTCCTGAATAAAAGGCTAGAAAGAAGAAAATTTGTTGACATGGAAGCACTTTTCATGTGTCAGGGTTTAATGTCCTTGTAAGGAATTCTGGAACCAGTCCTAATATGCTGCTGGTATAGCTCCTTGAATCTTGAACATGTCAATGGTCTCTGTCTATGGTACATGAATTAGAGATGCCAGAATTGCTTTGACTCAGAGTTAAGGACAAGTCTAAAGACTCACATAGGTAGAGATGTTAGAATGGATTTATTATTTGAGAGAAGAGAATCCACCCCCTGAATGGGTTCCCCAGGAGAAATCAGAATAAACTTCCTTCAATAAGGCAACAAGAAATGCTCCATATACTTAAGAAGAACAATGGAGGTGATGCACTATTGACCAGGTTGAGAGTAAGAGATGCCATTACTGTTGATAGAACTGAGCTGGGCTCCTTAACATCAGTGAGGATGGCAGGATTTAGAATATTAAAGGCCTGGCAGAGGTAATTAACATCAGTGATAAGGAGGATGTAATTATAGTAATAGACAGCAAAGTCTCTTTAACCTGTAGAAGTCTGTGATCACTGATATATTACAGTATTCTTAGAGAAAAAGTGTTTGAGCAGCCAAACTACATAACTAGAAAAAGGAATGCTGACAAGTAGAAAGCTGATGTTAGCCACAACAGTGGAATCTTGGTCCCCAGTTCAGTATCTAGATCTTATCCAATTCTCAGCCTCAGAGCCCATCAATTTGTCTGAGATGCAATTCCCTAAAAAAAGGACCTGCAATAGATATATAAGATATGTAAGAATAGACAAATAAGATCATTATTACCCAAATTTTTCCCAAAGCCAACTGCCTGACTAACTGTACACTGGAGAAAGGAGAATATCCAGACCTTTCCAGAGCTGTTGAATACAGCATATGAGCTGATGCTGATACCAGGGAAGCCATGGTTCCTGGTAGGAGTGGAGGCTTATGGAAGCCATGTGATAGATGAGGTCCTGGTCAATGGGTTCAGTGGGTTCTTAGAAACACCCTGTGGTGCTTTCACTCATTGGTGAGAAGAGTTAGCATAAGCTTCACATTTGATCTCTGATCTGTGGAGTTTCAGAGCTATAATGACATAAAAGTCCAAGTAAATCTCCCATACAAACCAAATAGTAAATCAGGAGCAAGTCTGCATCCCAGAGGAAATAGAGATATTAGCACCATACTTCAAAAACTTACATGATGATGTAAGAGTAATGACATCCACCATATATGCTTTCAGTTCACTTATATGACCCCTGCAAACTTCAGATGGACCAAGGCAGATGATGGCATACTACTGAAAATTTAACCAAGTGGCTGCCCCTGTGACTTATAGTCAATGCCAGATTTCTAATGCACTCTTGGGCTGATTTTCTGTTTTTTTCCTAATACCCTCTTTCCCATCATTATTTCTTATGAACACTTTCCGTAATAAACTAACTGCACACGAGTCCTTTCCTTAGTCTTTGCATTTTGGGGAAATTCAGGCTGAATCAACCATTTTCTTCTTAAATCACATGTAGTTTGGCAAAATGGCAACATTGCTCTTCATTTCCTTTATCAAGAGGCAGAGTGTATTTTCTTAATCCTTGAGTATGGACCAGGTTTGTGACTTGTTTTGACTACCACGATTTAGCAGAAGTGCCATTGTACCAGTTCGAAGTTTAGGCATGAAGTGATCTTGTAGCTTCCACTTTCAGTGCTCGTGGTACTCTGTGACTGCCATATGGACAAATCTGAAGTATGACAATAGATGGAGAGAAGCCCTTGTTCCATGACTTAGAGAAGCCCTTGTTCCATGACTTAGAGAAGCCCTTGTTCTAGGCTAAGCCATGGATGTTAAACCACCTACTCACCAGCTAATAGATATGAAAGTCCAGCTGAGATCAGTTTGTTTCAGGCCAGAAGAATCACCCAGCTGCTCAGCCATAGTCATTTAGCCCTTCCAAAGGAGAGCCACTTAGATGATTGGCAGCTGACCACTGACATATGAATGAGCCCAGCTGAGACCAGAAAAAGAACTGTCTAGCTGAATCCAGCCAAAATTGCAGACCCACAAAACTGTAAGCCAAATAAATGGCTGTTGTTGAAAGTCACTAAATTTCGGGATGGTTTGTTATGCAGAAAAAGCTAACTGATACAGAAATTGGTCCATAAAATGAGGATGCTGCCATAACAAAATCCTAGAACATTTGGCATTGCCTTCAGGAGGCTGAAAAAGTGTTGAGGAAATTATAACAAATTCTGGAAAAATAGCATATAAACTGGCAGTGTCTCTTTAAGAGTAAGATGTCTAGGGTCCAAAATGTAAGGTGGTAGTACTTGCACGACCATGTGAGTGAGTGCCTATCTTAAATTTTACACACTACTTCCCTTTTTGATTCACCCTATTCCTGGTTCTGTCGAGTAAAAAAGGAGGCTAAAAGGGCAGTAAAGTTATGGCTATGGGAGGTTGGAAAAATGGCCTTCTTGTTTTGAGATAAATTGCCTGAAGTAACTTGAAAGACACAAAATAAACCTACTGCATCTGTTGAACTAGTGAAAATCACTTTTAAGCATGATGTTAAAAATTTTAGTTGGAATCTTTCAGCTGTGAATGATAAGGTATAGAGAGTGAGGAGCTGAAGTAAGAACAGAGATGAGCTAAAGTCAGAACAGTTCAATTTGTATGCAGAATTTAGGGGGAATATTGAGGGGGTCAAGAGTTGCTGTGTTTAAAAAGAAAACATTTTTACTTGCACACTCTCAAGCCAGGAAAAGATTCTCAAAGTAAGAAATGGTCTCGGGGTAAAGATTAAATCAATGGCATAGCTGTAGATGGCTTTGTTATAATCTCCGAAAGATTTAAGACTGTGCCTAGTGGAACCTCTTAGCTAGATATAAGTGCTTCTATTAATCTTAAGATCATTAAACCACAGCAGCTAATCATGCCCAAAGTAGAGAGAGCCCTGTCACACAAAAAAGTTATGGCTAGTTCATCTGGGGCATGAAGAGGTCACATATCAGATTCATAGGAACCTCAAAAAATATTTAAAAGAGTTTTATTGGCAAATGTTCTGTCAGCTTGGGCTAAAATTTACAGAGATAAAATGAAAAGGGGATCTGAGTCCCCAGTCTCTTAAGGGCTAGAGGCAGGATTAAAAAGCTATTCAGATACAAACATGAGCTTATGGAACACGATGATGCCCAAAAGGATAGAGGTAAGATCTCAGAAAACAGAGTTAAGGGCCATGGAGAACAATGAATGAAGGAGCCACTCAAAAAGAGCAGTAGAGATAACTGGGCTGGGAATATACTTCCACGGGGCAGAATATAGTTCTAACAGAGGGGTATTCTCTGCTCCTGAATTAAGGGCTGTTGTTAGTTGCCGTCAAGTCCATTCCACTTTATGGCAACTCTATGTGTGCAGAGTAGAATGGCTCCATAGGGTTTTCAAGGCTGTGACCCTCCAGAAGCAGGTCTCCAGGCCTGTCTTGGTTCAAACTCTAGCCAACTTTATGTATTTATTTTTTATTTATTGTTTTTTTTTTAATTCTTTCACTTACATATTGTTGAGAAATACTTGAGATTTTTCTATTTTTATTATTCTACAAAGTATTTTCTCAGATGTTTGGTATATGTAATATATGTGATTTTATGTATGTATATTATTCTCCTAGTGATTATGGTTAATATTTGAGCCCATATATTTAATTTTTATTTGCTATCAATGTCTTAACTCATTTATACTCATTATGGAAAGCGCTTAACATACTTTTCACATCCCCCTTCCTGTCTCAACCCAAATCTCATCTCATTTTGAGCTTATCTAGGATTTTATTGCCTATTTGCCATACTTATTTTTTTCTACCAGTAATTATTTAGCTTTTGGCTGTATCTTTTACTGATTTCTTTCTTCACAGAGAGTCTTTGAATGGCTGAAAATATCTTCATTCTCCACCACCACTTGACTACGCGTTGACTAGGTTTACCTTTAGTAAAGAATCCTAGTTGCCTATTCAACTACCAGTCTACCGTTCTCCTTTACTGACAGCACAGGTCCCCAATTTTGGGGGTGACAATAATTACAAAATTACTTTTCTCAGCCTCCCTTCATGCCAAGAGGTGGCTATTAGACATGATTCTGATCAATGTGCTGCAATCAGAATTTATTTAGTGTTATTTCCATAAAATCTCCTTAAAAAAAGAGGACAAACTCAGTTAACAGCTGCCTTTTTGTCCACTGCATTTTTTCCTTCTGTGGGAAATTTTATGTGATCTGTGAAACTGAATCATCCATTTGCATGTGTTAGAGAAGGTCTAGAGAATCACAGATACCTAGGCTTTTATACTTTTGATACACTGAATCAGTGCTCACTATGGGCTATTCACTACATGAAATCATAAGTCTTTATTAGACAAACCCCCAAAACTAAAGTCACTGCTGTTGGGTCAATTTCTACTTAAAGCAACCCAAGAGAAAGACCAAGATATAATTAATAGTCATGATCAGTAATTATACACAAGGTACCTGGGCACTAAATATTCACGATACACTAAATATATAAGAAAAACCAAACCCATATCTGTCAAGTCAATTCTGACTCATACTGATCCTACAGGACAGGGTAGAACTGCCCCATAGGATTTCCAAGGCCGTAAATCTTTACAGAAGCAGAGTGCCACATCTTTCTCCCATGGAGCAGCTGGTGGGTTTGCACCACCGACCTTTTAGTTAGCAGCCCAGTGCTTTAACCACTGCACCACCAGGGCTCCTGTTAGACTAAAGCATTACTAATTTGATTTTATTTTTTTGCCCTATGCATTCATAACTGTTGCAAAGACTGTTGAACCTCATATATTAAAAAAAAAAGAAATTAGTCACTTTCCTCTCTAATACTGATTACCATAACTACATTATTTTCCTTGGACTAAAAAAAAAAACTCCATTGCTGTCAAGTCAATTTCAACTCATAGCAACCCTATAGGACAAAGTAGAACTGCCCCACTGGTTTTCCAAGGATCGGCTGGGTGGATTAGAACTGCCCATCTTTTGGTCAGCAGCCAAGCTCTTAATCACAGCACCACCAGGGCTCCACTTTATATAATAATAATAAAAAAAAGTAAATGTAATTACTGACTTCGTTATGAATTTTTGTGTTTAAGATCCTAAAAGAGTCTCAATTTCATTATTAGAATTTATTTAATTCTTTCAGGTATTCAGGTATTTCAGTTATGGAAGAGATAAGTAAAAGAAAATAATGAATATTTCCAAATTCTCCTTCTGATGACACAAATAAAGTAAAATAGAGATCTTTTTCCATTTAAAATAATTGCAACTGGCCCCTGAAACTGATGAGTTAGTGTTTTTCTTCATGAGGCTTTTCCCCCCAAAGAGCTGATTATGTGAAATTTTAATCTGAATTTTGTAAGGGGGTTTGTACATAAATATCAAAAGATAAAAGTAAAAATATAATGCCACCGGGTTTCCAAGTAGTCTGTGTACACACACACACACGTACACACACACGTACACACACACATTGTTTTTGGCTTAAAGTAGAAAACGCTTGTAAAAAGATAATACAAATGTGTGATGTACAATCACAATGAAAAAATTAGCATAAATGGAACATGCTTGCAATTTAAAGAGTAAATGAGATTTGAAGAAACACATGGCAGAATGCCCTCCTCCTTTAAGTAATTATAATTTATGCAATGTAATGCTGAAAATATTAAATATGGAATTATTCAAGAGAAGAGTGGGAAAAATTGTAGTTGTAACTGTGAAAGTAAGTGGATAATTAATAAAATAATTAAAAGGAGAAAATAATACAGATAATTAAAATCTCTTTCAAGTTCGCTATTTTCTTTTTTTTTTTTTTCCTTTATTTCTGGTTTTGGAAGCAAACCAAGGAGAGTCACAATTTTCAGGTCCTAAATATATTATCAGCAATTTATGTTGTGATAAACGTTTTTTATTGTGGTTACCAGATTCATTTCATTAGAAGGCTAGTGGTTTTACTAATACAACAATGTAGAACATACAAATGTTTGTTTTAGTCTTAATGCAATTGCATTTTGACCCATTTAAATAGGCCTGGGTTTCACTCTTTCATCATAAAGCCTTTAAAATGTACTTGAGGGTGCAGATGTGTTAATGGTGCTTGTCTTCTGAGCTGCAAGGAGATTTCCTTTCTTTTCAATTTAGCTGTTGGGTGTTTGTTAGTCATACAGGTGATTACAGGGAGTTGGTGGTTTTCCAACACATATTCTTTTTGCCTTGTGCTGCAGGTTCACTGACAGCCTAATCTTTTGACATCATCACCTTGGCTCTTAATCTTTATCTAGAACAACCTCAGAGCTCTGCCTGTTTTTTTTTTTTTTCACACTATAAGGCTAAGAGTTTTTGGTTGTTGGTATGGAGAATTCCAAAATGGCGTCAAAATTTTTTTTTTTTTTGCAGACATACCAACATGGCATCAAATTCTCTGAGGAAAAATTTTATCTGTCAATAAATGGTTTAACCACAAAGCATAGACTTGATTGGTATAGACAGACTTTAGTTTTTTTAAATATATATTTTCAGTGATCCTTTACTTTCTTTATAAATTCAAACTGTATAAAAAGCTCTGTGTTTGGACTCACTCCTAGATTCTAAGTCTTTTCTGCCCCAAGAAGCTGTGAAGCCTTCTAACCATATTGAACTATGGTTGCTTGCAAGTTGCTATGATGCTGGAATGTATACCTTCAGTATTTCAAATACTAGCAGGGTTACCCTGGTGAACAGGTTTCGGTGCATCCAGACTAAGACAGACCAGGAAGAAAGACCTGGAAATCTACTTCTGAAAATCATCCAATGAAAACCCTATGGATCATAACAGAATATTGTCCCACGTAGTGCTGGAAGATGAGAGCACCCTAGATTTTAGGCACTCAAAATACACAGTGGCCTCAACAGTGGACAAATGGACTCGAGTATACCAATGGACATGAAGATGGCACAAGACTGGGCAACATTTTATTGTGTCGTACATGGGTTCTGCAGGAGTCAAAGCCAAATTAACCGCGAATAACAACAACAAAGTGTAGTTCAACAGTTGATGGCATGATCCTTTTGTGTTAAATATTAATATTAACAATGTTTATTCAGAATCAAGGTTGGCTCTTGATACTACATTTGTCGTAGCAGAAGGGTGCTCACTATTTCATGAATAAAATGGTTTCCTACTAAAGAGCATCTGGCTCAAGTTTAGGTGATTTGTGGAAGTGCCTCATACAGAGCTGCTTGGTAACTTGTCGATTCTATGCATCCAGTCATAACTTGTGTGTGCTTTAATGGCATAATAAAAAAAATTATTCATTTAAAACATTCTCAAATGGCATCTATTTTCATTTTGCTTTTATATAAATGATTTCTTCTAGCCATACCACACTCTTCAAAGTCTAATGAATGGATGTTTTGCTAAAGTATGTTCATGAATCTATTGATCTTTTTAATGAAGGACTTACATGCTTCTTATGAGGAAAAAGGTGTTATTAAACTATACAGAGACTTTATTTTAAACTTCCCTTTTCTCTTTCTGTTCGTTTTAATAAAAACTTTATTGGGTTTTCGGATGAGAAGCTCAGCAGGAGTTGTTTCCTTCACTAGAAAATCGAAAGTTCTTAAGGGAATAGAATGTATTAGTTTCTTGTTTTCAAATTTGTTATACTTTTTTCTTATATTTGGCTAGTGGGACTTAAAGCTGAAGGGAAATCATCTTACATTTTCCTATACTTGATCATCCATATTTTCATATGATCTTTGCACAATCAAATCTTAGAGGTTTTACACAATACATAATAATTTTGGGTGATCTGAAAAATTAAATTAAATTCCTATCCCAGGATACATAGAAATAATAAACATATACACGATAGGACATTTTATCTAAATTGCATTCTACCTGGTGACATTTTCACATTGGGGCAGCCACAGCTGCACATATGAATTTGCTGCAGTGTATTAGATCTATAATCTGATTTTGGCTTCTGGGAGTTTGTTTTTTGTTTCTTGAATTTTTTTTAAAAAGTTTTCATCTGAGTACATTTTAATCTGCATAAAATATTCACACTGTCTAGAGCTAAGAAAAGGATTCTTATGCAAATGAATTATTTAAAATTCTGAATAGCTGCTTCAGACAAATGGGGGAGAAATGACAGGGAATTAAAACTTTGGAGGAATATTTTCAATACGGTAATTGGATTCAAACACTTAATTTTTCTGCAGAACATCGAAGACCCACTCACAAGCCTGTTCCCAGATTAAGTGAAAGTTATAAGACATACATTTAAATACATTTTAACATCTTTCTAACAATTTAAAAATATAACCCCTATTTTTTTATTCATATACTGTTTGTTATACATCAGTCTTCACTGTCCAGTCTCATGAGCAGGGCTGATAATAAAAAGATTTATCAACTACTTTTGAGAATGCACTCCAGCAATCACGAAGTACACTGGCCAAAAACCATTTGCTCAGCCATGACTGAATGAACCACTCCTGGCCCTCTTTCATCAATTTAGTGGTGCTTTTTCATGAGTTGGAAACCCAGGTGTCCTGGTGGTTAAGAGCTACAGCTGCTAACCAAAAGGTTGGCAGTTCCGATACACGGGGCGCTCCTTGGAAACCCTATGGGGCAGTTCTACTCTGTCCTATAGGGTTACTATGAGTCACAATCAACTCAAGGGCAATGGATTTGGTTTTAGATTTTATCATGAGTTGGAACCCTGGTGGTATAAAAAAAAAAAAATGGGTTTGGGTTTTTTTTTGTTAGTTTTATAATGGGTCGCCATAGAGAATCTCTGGTTGCTATGACATTCTTTGAGACAGGCATTTCCTTTTTTGTTTGGATCTCTTGGCCCTAAGATATCCGGTCAGAATCTGTATTCTCGTCTTTTTGAATTTCCCTAGTAATGAGAAGCAAAGGAGTTAATAATGCAAACATTATTTTAAAAAATGAACAAGTAACGCAGTTGATCAATAAACTCCAGATCTAGTTCTTTATGAAGACCAAAGCATTATTAAAGTACATAAAGTTTTAGCACATTTAGCACAATAAAGAATGCTCTAATAAACACTATACAGATCTGAAAATGAAATTTAATTAGAGAAAAGAAAAAAATTCATAAATAAATGTCAACCTTGAATAATTCCATTGACAAGCTTTATAAAACTTTTAAGGAACAGATATTTCTTAAGTATTAAAATTATTCCAAACTACTAAAAACTGAGTACATACTGAATTCTTTTTAAGATATTATGTTATTCTAATACAAGGAAAAAATGGGGTGAGGGGGAATCTCACTTATGAATAGTTAAGCAAAAGTGCTGTATAGAAATATTACCAAATTTATCCAGCACTGGATAAAAATAAATCATGACCAACTAGGAATGAAAGGAATTAAAAAACCTAATGTACTTTACAACTTAATTGATTTAAATTATACGAACATTACAATTGCAGAAAAGTCATTTGATAAAATTTTACAAAGATTTTTGGTAAAATATCTTAGCAAACTATGAATAAATTGGAACCCTTTCACATTAAACAGAGAAGTATATCGTATATTTGCATTATAAAATGGCAATTCTCCTTAAATTCACCTACAAGTTTAATATAATAAAAATCCTCATCCCTACAGGTTATTTCTAAAACTTAACCTGCTGTTTCTGATAATTATAGAAACTATAAATCTATGTTAACATTCTTGGATGTTAACTAAAATGTTTGCGTCTACCCAGAGGCATCTCAGAAGAAAGGTCTGGCAATCTATTTCTGAAAAATCAGCCATTGAAAACCCTATGGAGCACAATCTGACATGCATAGGGCCCCCAGGAGTTAGAATTGACTCAACAGCAATTTTTTCAAAATAAATCTAAAACAACATTTTAAAAATAAAATCAAAAGGGTGACTTGACTTACCAGATCTCAAAATATAATTATATTTTACATCATAATATAAATCTGTAAGTTACAAATCTATGTAATATATAAATTACAAAAGATATTATAATTAAAACCATGTGCTATTGTCTCAGGAATAGAAAAAAGTACATCAGTGGCATTTTGAAAATATCCCATCAACAGACCCACAAGCACGTGGGTATTTGGAATATAACAGTGTTGGCAAAGCAACACAATGGAGAAAATTTGGGTCTGGGTTTGACAGTACTGGCGATCCAATTTGAAGGAAAAATAATTCTACCAGCATTCCCAAACTGCAAAAGGATTAAAGATCTAAGAGAAAAAAAAAAAAAAAAATTACCTCATTCAAGTCTTTGCTGGAATGTTATCTTTTCTGTGAGATCTACCATGACCACCCTGTTTAAAATTACAAGTATCGCTTTTTATATTTTTTACTGACTCTCCATTTACATTAAAACAAAGTCTTTATCCACATCTCTGATCACTCCAGTAGTATACATTCATACAGTAAAATTACTGAATATAAAAGTGATTTCATTTATCTCTTGGTACGCATTAAGGCATTGCCACACCCTACCCTTCTTTACAGAGGGCCCTTGTGGTGCAGTGATTAAGTGTTCGGCTGCTAACCAACAGATCAGCAGTTGGAAACTGCCAGGGGCTGAGGGAGGAAAATGTGGCAGTCTGTTCTCATAAAGATTACCCATTAAAAAAAAAGGAAAAGCAAAAAACCATTGCCGTCCAGTTGAATTCCGACTCATAGCCACCCTACAGGATAGAGTAGAACTGCCTCACAGGGTTTCCAAGGCTGTAAACCCCTATGGAAGCAGATTCCACATCTTTCTCTCTAACAGCGACTCCTAGGTTCTAAGGTCCGACCTTTAGGTTTGCATCCCGGCGCTTAGCTATTGCACCATCAGAGCTCCCAGCATAAAGATTACAGCCTTGGAAACCCTGTGGGCCATTCAGCTCTGTTTTATAGGGTCACTGTGAGTCAGAATGGAATGGATGACAATGTATTTGATTTTATTTTGGACCCTACTTCACTATCTCACACTGCACCTTCCCCACCCAGGTGTATTTTACAAATATACTTCCCACCAGATGCATAAAAGAATGACCAGCAGACTTTATCCTCACGAGAAATTGAGGATACTTTTCGTGTTTATCAGGATTATAGGCATAAAATGGAGCTGGTAATTTGTTTTAAATCAGGTATTCTGACCATTATATTTAAATCTTTATTGCTTTGGGAAAAGTATTATGACTTCTTGTTGTAACTCCCTTTGTGAAAAGATCTTCGACAACATTTTTTTAACGTATGTAATTGTATTTGAAGACCTCAAAAGAAATGTCAGTGTAACTCCTTTATAACATTCTGATTATTTTCTGAACTTGGTCTCACTGCAGGTCATAATGCAGGTCTAATTATATGACTACATACAACAAAAGGTTGACAGGACATATGTAACCTGAGAAACAGTTGTTAGTTCTAGCATAAAACATCATTAATACGCCTTTCTCCATCTTTCTATTGCTACTCCCATTCTAACTTCTGTATTGTAAAATATATTATTCAGCAATGACTTCTTATGGAGGGGTTAATAAAACATTACTTTTGATTAAAAAAAAAATCAATGATCAAAGAGATTTCCATAAATCAAATCAGCGCAGTTTATGTTGATTTAAACTAAAATTGAAGGAAAGAATTACGAAAGACCCTTGGAATTTGGCAGAAAACTGGAAGCAACATTAAAAGAAAACATGTCTCTCCCTTGATAGAACAAGCTAATTTACAGTCCTATTTCAGATACATGGCAATTTTCCTGTCTCTTACTAACGTAACTTTCTTGTTTCTTTTCATTAGCACCTGGTTGGAGCTCAAGCCCCCATTGGGAAACACCTGTCCGTAGTTAACAAGGTGTTAATTGTAGAAATAATGGAAAGTGGAGTCGGGGAATTAGGTCACAAATTTTTCAAACAAATTATGAAGAATTCAAAAGAGTAGACAATAAAAAATATAAACATGTTATTTTTCTAAGAACCAAAGGTTTATAGTGATTTTACTGAATCTCACAGGTTAAGAACAACTCACAAAGCTGAAAAACACTTTCTTACAAATTACCTGCCTGACAATGAACTTGTATCCAGGATACGTAAATGATTCTTAAAATGGAGAGTAAAAGTCAAATTACCCAGTTAAAAAGATTGTCAAAAAATTTGAACAAACACTTCACAAAAGAAGGTTTATAGGTGACCAAATAAACAAGTGAGAAAATAGCCAATATCATTTATCAGGAAAATAGAAATTAAAACTTCACTGTGCTAAATCTGCTGGAATACCTAAACTTAGAACAACAATATTGAAAAACATTGGCAAAGTCGTGGAGCAACTGGAGCTCCCCAACATTGCTGGGGGAGTGAAAAGTTGTGTAGCCACCAGGGTTTTGAACTGCTTTGGTCCAGTCCGAAACCCTGCTGAGAAGTTTCATTTCTAACAAGTTCCCATGAGATGCTAATGCTTCTGGTTAGGGACCAGTTCTGAGAACCACTAGTAAGGCAGTGGTTCTCAAATTTTGTTACACCTACGAATCACCTGGGGATCTTGTTAAAGTGTAGATTCTGATTTAGTAACTGGAGTGGAAATGCAAATTCTCAGCAGGGGTTCAAACTATTATCCACTTAAAAAATGAGAAGGTAACAATCAGAACGTAAGGATTATCTCAAGCATTTCGACATTATAAAAAACGTTATAAAAATGCCTCTAGACTAGGCAAAGTGGATTAAATAACAATTTATATAAATGAAGGTTAGAATAAAGTAAGCCTAGAAATATTTCTTGAATTGGAAGATTTGAAGAGAACTCAAGCCTGATTGCAAAATATGGAGAACCAAGAAACAAGATGGATCAATTCCACATAGTGCTGCTGGAAAAGTATTTCAGGAAAAAAGTATCCTATCAAATAAGTGCCCAATGGGGCATCATTAAATTGAGATATGCAGGCACTCACTCTGCTTTGTTTTTGTGGGGTGTTTGTTTTAATGGGGGCAAAAGAGTGGTAGACAAACACATGTCATGTGTGCATAATTTTGAACCAGAATTCTTACAGACACCCTTTTAAATGCAGAAATCCCAGCTCCCTTCTCTGCTTGAAATCTAGAAAGAGGGGAGGTATAGAAAGAGGAAGCACAGGTCATGTTTTACTGAAACCATGACTTCCCATGCGGTTATAAAGGCTCATAATGATACTAACACACCAACGGAGGAATAAAATTAGAAGCCAGCCTGAACTCTGAGTAGTGATTTTCAAACTTTTCCGTTTCATATTGCCTAAAAGAACTTTGAAAAATTTGGTATCCCCTTGCACATTTTAAACTTAAATCTAAGAGGTATTATCATGAATTGATATAGTATGAAGGACAGATGTTGTGGCATTTTGTTTACAGGATCTTGCTTTTAACAGACAAAAAAACTCATGGGTATCACAAACTCAGATACAATACCGTTGGTTTCTATCCTTTGCAGAAGCTTCACCCTGGTCATTGAATTAAGCTTACAATAACTCAACCCTGCATTTAATTCAATTTAAATGTTTGGACCTCAGTTATAGCATTTTGGTGGCATTTTAGCATATTTTTCATCAAAACTATGAGATTTAACCTTTTCAAATTATGGAAAATATCTACCACATAATCTAATTGGTGAAGGCAGTCTTCATCAGCCAAAATCAGGCTGAATTTCCAAGAAACTGTCTACATTCTTTTTTTTTTTTAATTATTTCAATTTAAATATAATCAAATTTTTATTCCCATAAGAGATTTATCACTACTGGATTCTAAGATAAAAAGTCAGTATGGATGAGAAATATAGAAAGCCCTGCCACCTTTCTGTCACCTGGATAAAATGGGGTGCTGCCTCGTCAATCTCTCTCTTTGTTTTACCCTCACACTACTTTCCTCAAAGGCAGTGTATTTAGACCAGTCTCCTGGGTGTCTGAGTGTGTTTTCACCTGATGACAACGTACCACATTAGAAGGGATGGGTGAGATGTACCCCTTTCTTTTGTAAAATGGTGAAAGGGCAATCATGAAAAAGGAGGTGACAAAAATCATAGATGTTCTCTGGCAGATTGATTTTAGGAAAGCACACATATTGAAATTCAGGGTCTGGAAATTGATTTTTTTTTTTTTTTTTTTAAAGCTACCTCTGTCTATACCCATATACCTGCCAGAAAGTCTTTGTGTATTCTGTGGTGATCAGATACCCAATTCTGAAAACCACTGCCTTATAAGATAATAATTCAAAAATGTCTTAGTGGCACTTTTCATGTTTGCTTTCTACTTATAAGGCCTTATAGATTTTCTCAAAGATAATTACAGAAGGTAATGCTTTGAAATAAGAACCAAGGCTACAAGTTTGGACTTGTTCTTTCCTCTGACATTGGCCAGTCTTTGTGTCTGTATATCTTCTGTACCAGCCTATGCACATGTGTGTGTATGCATGAGTGCATGCATGCACACACACACACACACACACAAATACTCAATTTGCCTGTAACAGAACTTTCTCATCCATGTTTTACAGTCAGTTATTAAATAAAGATGTATGCACTAGACACTTTGCTATGTCCCAAGAATATAAATATTTATAAGATGCAAACCCCAAGAAGGGCATAGTCTAGAGAGGAAGAAAGGCTGACAAGCATTACCTTGCCTCTTCCTAAGCTGTCTCACCACACAAGATTGACACACATGAGGCTACAGAGTACCAGTGCTGATGGGAGCCTGTGGCCTGCAGAGTGTTCTACTGCTTCGAACCAGCACATGCTGATGTATTCGTAGCTGCCTCTGCCTCTGTGAGGTCCAAGGTGGCACTTTCTGGTAGTAAGTCAGTGTGGCCAAGATGCTGTTGAGCCTGGAAAGGTATAGCCATAACGCCTTTTTGTTTATTTGTTTGTTTTATTTTATCTGTTTGTTTGTAGCGGTAGCTCCAAAATCAAGAGACAACCAGTGCCTCACCTTAGACTAACCCAAAATGAGGAGCTCTTCCTTTGGGGTCAGAAGCTCTTTGCATATGGCTAGAGTCCCCGGGTGATGCAAACAGTTATGCACCCGACTACTAGCTGAAATGTTGGTGGTTCAAACCCCCTCGGAGGTGTCTCAGAAGACTGGCCTGGTGACCTGCTGCCAAAAGGCCACAGCCTTGAAAACCATATGGACACGTCTCCTCTACACAAATGGGTCACCATGAGTGGGAATTAACCCACGGCAACTGATAACATCAATCTCCTTCAGAGGGGTTCTATTTGAGGGTTGCCTTATGTTATGAAAATGTAAAGTAGCTAAATATTCCTAACTATGATAGTTAACCAAATATGGAAGATAGCTTCCTGGCCAACTGACAGGAAGAGATCCACATTTAGGCCTATTCCCAAGAAAGGTGATCCAACCAAATGCGGAAATTACAGAACATTATCATTAATACCACACACAAGCAAAAGTTTGCTGAAGATCACTCAAAAACGGCTGCAGTAGTATATAGAAAGAGAACTGGCAGAAATTCAGGCCTGATTCAGAAGAGGGTATGGAACCAGGGACACCATTGCTGATGTCAGATGGATCCTGGCTGAAAGCAGAGAATACCAGAAGGATGTTTACCTGTGTTTTATTGACTATGCAAAGGCATTCGACTGTGTGGATCATAACAAATTATGGACAACATCACGAAGAACGGGAATTCCAAAACACTTAATTGTGCTCATGAGGAACCTGTACATAGATCAAGAGGCAGTTGTTCAGACAGAACAAGGGGATACTGACTGTTTTCAAGTCAGGAAAGGTGTGCCTCAGGGTTGTATCCTTTCACCATACCTATTCAATCTGTATGCTGAGCAAATAATCTGAGAAACTAGACTATATAAAGAAGAACAGGGCATCAGGATTGGAGGAAGACTCATTAACAACCTGCATTATGTAGATGACACAACCTTGCTTGCTGAAAGTGAAGAGGACTTGAACCACTTACTGATGAAGATCAAGGACAATAGCCTTCAGTATATTCAGCATAAATAAAATAAAAATCCTCACAACTGGACCAATAAGCAGTATCATGATAAACGGAGAAAAGATTGAAGTTGTCAAGAATTTCATTTTACTTGGATCCACAATCAACATACATGGAAGCAGCAGTTGAGACATCAAGAGACAGATTGCATTGGGCAAATCTGCTCCAAAGGACCTCTTTAAAATGTTGAAATGCAAAGATGTCACCTTGAAGACTAAGGTGTGCTTGACCCAAGCCATAGCATTTTCAATTGCAACATAAGCGTGTGAAAGCTGGACAGCGAATAAGGAAGACTGAAGAATTGATGCTTTTGAATTGGGGTGCTAGAGAAGAATATCAAATATACCATGGACTGCCTAAAGAAGGAACAAATCTGTCTTGGAAGAAGTACAATCAGAATGCTCCCTGGAAGCAAAGATAGTGAGACTGCGTCTTACATACTTTGGACATGATCAGTCCCTGGAGAAGGACCTCATGCTTGGTAAAGTACAGGGTCGGTGGAAAAGTGGAAGACCCTCAAGGAGGTGGATTGGCACAGTGGCTGCAACAACGGGCTCAAGCATTATGACGATTGTGGGGATGGAGCAGGACCTGGTAATGTGTCATTCTGTTGCACAGAGGGTCGGTCGCTGAGTGGAACCGACTCGACAGCACCTAATAACACCGACTCGACAGCGCCTAACAACAACAATGAAGGTTAAAAAAAAAAAAAAATTCTTGAATCTTTGATTCCAGTGATATCTATAAAAGTAATTCCAGTGGTAGCTATAAAAGTAATTAATAAATTAAGCTTCCTTAATCTCTGATAGTTTTGCTTATTTCTTAAAATAACAGTTTTCTTAGCATATTTGGTATTAAAACGTAAGCTTATTCAATGTCTTAAAATAATTTCTACCATCAAAATGTATTGTCCTTAACTTTGTTTGGAATATGTTTCATGCCCATTAAGTGAAGCTATATTGAGCAGAAAATATATATATGTTAGTTAGAACATAAAACTTCCACTTACAAACAAAAAAAGAACCTAAGAACAGTTCGTACTTTATAGATTTTCCAATGCTTTAGTACAAATTAAAGGTTCCTTCCTGCCAGTCATTAAAAGTATAGCAGTAGGGTTCATTTTGTTGCCACGCAATAATTTTTATTTACCAAAAGTAAGTCTCTGATAACAGCATTGATTTCTCCACACTTGAGGCCATTTAATCTGAAAGAAAAGTGTTGTACAAAAAACATTTAAAAATAACAACAGCAGTAAAGGGCAGCCGGTGGAGATTTAATGAGATTTTCTGTTCGGATGAAGTTTAGCATTCCTGTAGAACAGTACCAGCTTATTTTACCTAGGTATTTTGGAAGGCTTCATCACAGTGTTATTTTCATCACGAAGTCTCCTAAGGGACTCTGACAGCAGATGGCAAAGGGATCTGTAAAGGCTGCCTGGTCCATACAGAGATTGACCACATTCAAAATATTGGCTTGTATTCTCCCCAGACTTGTTCTCAGAAGGTAATAGTTTTTTGGACTGAACATCTATATTGCCATCAAGTCGATTCTGACCCACAGTGACCCTAGAGGGCAGAGTTGAACTGCCCCATAGGACTTCCAAGGAGCAGCTGGTGGATTTGAACTGCTGACC
This sequence comes from Elephas maximus indicus, assembly GCF_024166365.1. Taxonomy (NCBI): domain Eukaryota; kingdom Metazoa; phylum Chordata; class Mammalia; order Proboscidea; family Elephantidae; genus Elephas; species Elephas maximus. The sequence goes on along the minus strand of NC_064841.1, from coordinate 14,955,199 downwards.
TTTTGGTTGGCAGCCATATCTAGACCTACTGAAAAGCAAAGCAAAGTAACCAATAATATACCAAAAAGATGTGTAACCTGACAGAGTTCTAAATGTGGCACCTGGTTGAATGTGTATATTCTTCAAAGTCATGCCTGCTCTTTAAATAAGTAGCCTCCATCTATATCTATTAAGTTTGCTTTCCAGCAGAACAATTTGGAAGGGATTAGAATGAATTTAAACTCTAGTCTAGGGGGTCCTCTAGGCTATTAGCCTCTGAGAACAATATCACTATAATTATTAGTACTGTAAGTATGAATTTTTTTTTTTTCTTAAATTAATGCACTGTGAGGAGTCCTGGTGGCTTAGTGGTTAAGAGCTACAGCAAGCTATGGCTTCTGACCAAAAGGTCTGCAGTTCAAATCCACCAGCTGTTCCTTGGAAACCCTGTGGGGCATTTCTACTCTATTCTATAGGGTTGTTATGAGTCGGAACCGACTCGATGGCACCTAACAACAAAACAACAATGCACTGTGAAGGAGCCTTGGTGGCACAATGGTTAGGTGCTTGGCTGCTGACCTTAAGGTCTGCAGTTTGAACCTACCAGCCACTCCGTAGGGGAAAAGATCTGACAATCTGCTCCTGTAAAGATTACAGCCTTGGAAACCATATGGGGCAGTCCTACTCTGTTCTATAGGGTCACTCTGATTCAAAATTGACTAAATGGCAAACAACAAAAATGCACTATGCAACCACTGTGTGACAGATACTGTCTTCTATGCTTCTATATACGATCTCAATCACAGGTGCCTAAAACATACCTTTGATAAAAGTTGTTTTTTTTTTTTTTTAGTTGTGCTTTAGTTAACAGAGCAGATTAAGTTTCTCATTAAACAATTAATACACATATCGTTTTGTGACATTGGTTGCCAACCCCGCAACTTGTCGACACTCTCCTCTTCTCAGCTTTGGTTCCCCACTTTTGTTCATCCAGCTTTCCTGTCCCCTCCTGCCTTCTCGTGCTTGCCCCTGGGCTGGTGTGCCCATTCTGTCTCGTATGCATGGTCAAGCTATGGGTATTATTTGGTTTGTTTTATGGGCCTCTCTAATCTTTGGCTGAAGGGTGAGCCTCAGGAGTGACTTCGGTACTGAGTTAAAAGGGTGTCCAGGGGCCATACTCTGGGGGTTTCTCCAGTCTCTGTCAGACCAGTGAGTTTGAATTTTGTTCTACATTCTTCTCCAGCTCTGCCCAGGATCCTCTATTTTGATCCCTGTCAGAGCAGTCAGTTGTGGTAGTACGGTACTGTCTAGTGCTGGACTCAGTCTAGTGGAGGCTGTGATGGTTGCGGTCCATTAGTTCTTTGGACAAATCTTTGTTGAAAGTATTTTGATCTTCATGATTTTGCAGATGGGAAAACTAGGCTCAAAAGAAGTAATTTATCCAGTGGTTTTTAAACTATGATTAAGTATCTGATCCAGGATCTTAATCTAGGTAAGACTGATTTCAAATCCTGTGATCCTCATAGTGCTGGACACCTATAAAAGCTTCCAAACAAGAGATTTCATTACTGTACTGGTTCCTAACACTAGGGATTTATGAAAGAAAAACTTAGTAAGAAATGCCTTTAACTTTCATTTCAGGAGTATATGTGGGTCTTCAGGAATCAGAAAATGTAATTGCTACATTCCCTTAATAAATTTAAAAATTCTATTCTGGAAGCTATCGTAGAACTGAAATGATGATATTTCCTTTACGCTTTATGCATGGTTTAGTTTTAATATTTAAGTTCTTAAGTTTGGCTGTCTGGAGAGTGATGTTTGGAAGTATCACCTTGGTATGGGAAATATACTGACCATTGATCCAAACAGTGAATATGGTCACTCCTTACTTCTTTGGTGACAAACATTTGATTTTTGTCCCTGGCATTCAGTTCGTTCCATTATTTACTCTTAAAATCTACATTCTTGTTCATCAGTAAATCTCTTGTGCTGAGCTTAGGCTAGGCGAATTTATCACGGGATTTTCAAACTCTAAAGGATATAACAGGAGCAGCTAATAGAACACGTTCCCTGTACTCCCCCTGGGCTTATAAATTGCTTCAAAGTACAATGTTCTAACTAAAATGGTGCAGTACAAATACTGTCTTGGTATGTAGTCTCCAAAGTACATCAAAGGTATTTCTTTTTTTCTAAATAAAAATCTAACAGCAAAAAAAAAAAAAAACATTAGTGGATTCTATTAAATACAGTATGCTTTCCTTTTTTTAAGAACTGATAGAGCAAGGACTCCAACGTCTTGCTATAACCAGCTCTTTCATGAGCAGATCCCTTGAGAATTTCCCACAGCATTAATTTTATTTTGGAGAAGTCAGAGATAAATATCAAAAAATGTCCATTGCAATACTTTGGGTAGCATGTGGCATTAGATAACTGCATAATTATATGATAATTCCAACCAAACAGTCTGTGGAAGAATTGTTAATTCTGTCACATAATATTAGCTTTATTTATGAATGTTCCTAAGTTTAACTACTATATATTTTTATTGTACGGTTTTTGTCTCTTAGAAGAAAAGCTTACATTTCCTTTGTGAAATGTGTTTTAGTAACGGCTATTTATTAGTGCATAGTAAAACATTAGTAAAACATTAGTTTTGCTAGACTAAGACAATGTGTTCAGTACTATATAAATCAAATGAACAGCTTTAATGTTGCTTCCCAACACTCTTTGTTCATCAGAATCACCTGTGAATTCATGGACCTCATTCCAGAAATTCTCTTCCTTTGGTTTAGCTTTGGACCTGAGCAGAAGTACTTTTTAATTTAAAAGTTCCCCAGGTAATTCTAACGTGCAGCCAGGGTTGAGAACCGCTGCTTTAGATTAAAATGAAAGGGATGAATTAAGAGCAGCTCCTCAACCCTGGCAGAAAATGGGAAGGGATTTTTTTTGGAGAAATAGTCCCTTGACAAAAGAAGGTTCTTTATTGCCCACTTTCAAATACATGGCAATTTCCCTGGATCCTAGTCACCTACCATTCTTATTTCTTTTCAATAATAATGGGTTTCCATTGGGAAACATCTGTCCAGTGTTTAACCAGGTATTTACTGTGGAAACATATGACCTTGGAGTTGTAGAGCTAGTCCATAGATACTTGGAGAAAGAAACACACCTTTGAGGAGTGGCAATGTCCTCAGTGCTACATCCATCCTTCAGGAGTCATATTCATGCATCAAAAAAGCCCTTATTCTTATTTTTATAAAAATGTGAAGGGACTTGAGTAGATTCCCCTCTTTTCCTTCTTCTGATGAAGTAGTAATGAAAGAGTTTGGGGACAAACAGAGAAAATGAATGGACAGTGCAATGCTCTTTCATGAAAAGAAATGTTTCAGAGTACTCAGCATGTGATATATTTTTTAGAAGGTCCTTTAGGATTCTGATGATAAATTAACCTTGTCTTAAGGGAACTGTGTTTATAGACTGCTCGAGCCTGGGGGGAGCGATATGACCTGCACTGCATTTTCACCATCCCTGAAGACATTCTGACCTTTTAATTTCAGTTTCTTAACTCTCTGGAATGTACCATAGGCCCTTCAGAGCAACACTGTGCATCCTTTTAGTTTTCTTCTGAGACGAAGTAACATTACAGTGCTCAATATTGCCAGTAACTTGACCTTTCAATTCAGCGATGCTCATACTGGTAACATGTGAAATCTCTTTAAGAAAGAAAAAAAGGAAAGAAAATACCAAGAGGTTTACGCTCTCTGGTTATTTAGAGTTTCTGACACATTTACTACCATGGTATATAGTCAGAAAACCTAATAAAGTCCATTTTCTGTTTTGTTTGCAGACCCACAATATAGTTTCTGTTTATTTCAGGCTAATAATGACCCAATTAAACAACTAACCTTTAAAAATACTTGCTAGAAGCAAATGAACTTCTTAAAAGAGAGGTGATTGGAATAGCCTTAAGTGGAAAGAGTAAAAAAAGGTCAAGAAAATGAATCTAATATTTATAGACTTTCTGGCAAGCCATGATGACTTGTTTATTTTTTTCATGAAATGTTCCCTGTAGACTTAATATCTTAACATTTGCATTACTTGTCCAAACCTTGGGAAAAGAGTTCTTGGACACAGAGCATAATGTTGGCTGATAATGTGTGTATTTATTCCCTTTTGAGAAACAGAAATGGATGGTAATACGTTTAAAAGACACAGAGGCTTGTATTTACCAACATGCCATATTATTTGCCATTCTTAAACACAGGTGCAAAATATTTGTGATGCACTTTTCTCCCTCTCTTCCTTTTAACCCAACTTCTTTTCTACACTCCCTGTTCTTTAATTATGCAAGAATATTTGTTGCCACCAGCACGTTTTCAGAATAAGCACAAAGAGAAGGAGACCACAGAACAGCCATTATTTTGGTAAAGAAAATAATGAGATATACGTGGTTACAAATATATTCATCTGTAATTTATTTATTTGGTTGGTAACATAGTAACAAAAATCTAGTGACATACCACTGAGAATATAGGATTCCTATACTGTAATGCAAGTAGATTTGCAAACGAGATGATTTTTAAAGTCGTATTGACTTCATTGATTTTCGTAAGTGTGTCTTCTGTTCTATGTAATGGAGTTTTTATTGCAATTTACAGGTAAGCAGTTGCAATACCTTAAGGCATGTTTTTCTTATTGTAGTGACAGAAGCTGAAGGTGGAATATGTCACTGTTAACCTTGAGACTATTGAGCTTTATGGGCTTGTGTTTCAGGCACCTATTATTTAAGTACATCTGTATGGTTATAATATTTTATTTACCAACACAGCAGAAGGAATCTATGAGTCCTATATTTTAGGAGGTATTTAATGGGGTTTTTTTTTTTAATGAAATAGAACAAAGTACTTCTTACATTTTTTAACAACTGTTAAGTGACTTTAAAGTTTTTTTTTCCCCTGAAATATGGCCTGTTTATAATTGGTTTAATTGGTATAACTGGTTTAACGTATACATACGCATATGCACACACTGGCTGTGACTGACCCAGCAAATACTGGTTTTTTCTTCTACTTTTGCTTTTTTCAGAGCCCTGGTGGGTCAGTGGTTAAGCTGTTGGCTGCCAATCCAAAGGGCGGCAGTTCAGATCCACCAGCTGCTCTTTAAAAACCCTATAAAGCAGTTGTCCTCTGTCCTATAGGGTTGCTACCCCCATGTGTCTGTCAGTTTGTCGTCCTGTGGGGGCTTGTGTGTTGCTGTGATGCTGGAAGCTATGCCACTGGTATTCAGATACTAGCAGGGTCAGCCATGGAGGACAGGTTTCAGCTGAGCTTCCAGACTAAGACAGACTAGGAAGAAGGATCCGGCAGTCCACTTCTGAAAAGCATTAACCAGTGAAAACCTTATGAACAGCAGTGGAACATTGTCTGATATAGTGCCGGAAGATGAGCCCCCCAGGTTGGAAGGCACTCAAAACATGACTGGGGAAGAGCTGTCTCCTCAAAGTAGAGTTTACCTTAATGACATGGATGGAGTAAAGCTTTCGAGACTTTTATTTGCTGGTGTGGCATGACTCAAAATGAGAAGAAACAGCTGCAAACATCCATTAATAATCAGAACCTGGAATGTATGAAGTATGAACCTAGGAAAATTGGAAATCATCAAAAATGAAATGGAACGCATAAACATCGGTATCCTAGGCATTAGTGAGCTGAAATGGACTGGTATTCACCATTTTGAATCAGACAATCATATAGTCTACTATGCTGGGAATGACAACTTGAAGAGGAATGGTGTTGCATTCATCTTCAAAAAGAACATTTCAAGATCTATCCTGAAGTACAACGCTGTCAGTGATGGAATGCCTACAAGGAGGACAAGTTAATACGACTATTATTCAAATTTATGCACCAACCACTAGGGCCAAAGATGAAGAAATAGAAGATTTTTATCAGCTGCTGCAGTCTGAAATTGATTGAACATGCAATCAAGATGCATTGATAATTACTGGTGATTGGAATGTGAAAGTTGGAAACAAAGAAGGATCAGTAGTTGGAAAATATGGCCTTGGTGATAGAAACAATGCCAGAGATCAAATGATAGAATTTTGGAAGACCAACGACTTCTTCATTGCAAATACCTTCTTTCACCAACATAAACGGCAACTATACACATGGGCCTCGCCAGATGGAACACACAGAAATCAAATTGACTACATCTGTGGAAAGAGAAGATGGAAAACCTCAATATCATCAGTCAGAACAAGGCCAGGGGCCGACTGTGGAACAGACCATCAATTGCTCATATGTAAGTTCATGCTGAAACTGAAGAAAATCAGAGCAAGTCCACGAGAGTCAAAATATGACCTTGACCATATTCCACCTGAATTTAGAGACCATCTGAAGAATAGATTTGACATATTGAACACTAATGACCAAAGACCAGATGAGTTGTGGAATGACATCAAGGACATCATCCATGAAGAAAGCAAGAGGTCACTGAAAAGACAGGAAAGAAAGAAAAGACCAAGATGGATGTCAGAGGAGACTCTGAAGCTTGCTCTCGAATGTTGAGCAGCTAAAGCAAAAGGAAGAATCGATGAAGTAAAAGAACTGAACAGAAGATTTCAAAGGGCGTCTCAAAAAGACAAAGTAAAGTATTATAATGACATGTGCAAAGAGCTGGAGATGGAAAACCAAAAGGGAAGAACATGCTCACCATTTCTCAGGCTGAAAGAACTGAGTCAGAATTGACTCTATCGCAATGCGTTTTGCTTTCTGTGATTATAGCAAAAAAAAAAAAAGAAACACAAGTTGCCATTAATTCCAACTCTTAGCGACCCTATAGGACAGAGCAGAACTGCCCCATAGAGTTTCCAAGGAGCACCTGGTGGACTTGAACTGCCAACCTTTTGGTTAGTAGCCAAGCTCTTAACTAGTATGCCACCAGGACTCCTCTGAGATCATAACACTTTGAAAAAGAAAAATCACTTTTCCAGGAAGCTTCTAGCAGAACAGGGCAGGTGGTTGTTGAAATGATATTTGAGTCTTTTCAGTCACTCACGCTCCCGCAAAATTAAATACTTCAGTTTTCAAAGGGTTTGGAAATGAAAAGCATCATGATTTTTAAGGAATAATGAAGCTGGTAAATCTTTAAAATCTCACTTCAAAACTTGAAGGGACAATATGCTGGCCTCCTTTTTTTTTTTAACGGGGAAAAATAATACTTACAAATACTTAACAAATGGAGCTAGTGAGCCCCATGTTGATTTCAGGCATGATCCTGAAATGATTTATTATAGAGATAATTTGTAAGTGTTTGTATTTAAAAGAGAAAAGAGCTTGACCCTTTTTTTACCTTTTTTTTTTTTTTAGACCAAAAGCTATGTTTTTGACTCACTGTAAGTTAACACAGGAAAAAAATAAAAAGGAAAGATCAGCCTAGGGACTCAGATAGATTCAGGCTTGAATACCAACTTTACAATATATGCCTCTGAGAAGGTTAACTTTCTGGATGAGTTGCTTCATGCGAGTTACATTACCTCTCTATGGCTCATTTTCCTCACCTGTAAAATGGAGATAATAATATCTTCCCCATAGAGTCGCTTTAAGGATTAAATGAGTTCATATACGTAAAGCACTTGAAAAAATGGCAGATGTAGTATGGGCACCATTAATGCATGAGAATATTATTGTTGTGGTAGGCAGAATGACACCCACCCCCAAAGGGATCTCCAGCACACGTGAATATGTTACCTTATACGGCAAAGGAGACTTCGTAGATATGGTAAAGTTTACAAATTTTGAGATGAGGGAATCATACTGGATTATGGTAGGCCCAATTTAATCATATGAACTCTGAAAAGCAAGAGAGGTGGAGATTGGGTCAGAGAGATGAGACAGAAAAAATGAGGAGAGATTGAAAGCAAGAAAGGGAAATGACCCACCTTTGATGGCTTTGAAGATGGAGGAAGGGGGCCGTGATCCAGAGAATGCAGGTAGCCTCTAGAAACTGGAGACAGCCCTGAAAGGACAGTTAGCAACAAATCAGGGATTTCAGTTGTATAAGCTCAAGGGACTGAATTCTGCCCACAGTTTGAAGGAACTGGGAAACAGATACCTGCCCTGACACCTCCACTAAAGGATTGCAGACCTGAGGACCCCTTGGTTTTAGCCCAGTGAGACCTGCATCAGACTTCTACCTACAGAACTGGAAGCTAACATTTTTTTTAAGCCACTGAATTTGTTATGGCAACAATAGAAAACTAATACAATTACTATCATCATTATCTTTTCAGTTTCATCATTAATAACTTGAATGAACAACTGCCGACTGACGAACCTCATCCCAAATAACTGTATTTCCAGGGAGACAACTGATTTCCAAATATTTGTCGTCAGAACCTTTGTTTTCTAATAAGCTGCAATCTGTACAAGAAAAGGAAGTTATCTGTGATTAGTCATGTGGGTTTACATTGTTCACTTACACAGGATGAATAGTTATGTGTCTAATTACCAAGAGTCTCTTGATGGGGCAATATTTTCTTGCCTTAAAAGATTTCTACTTACTTTGTAGTCTTATAGTGTTCTCTTTGTATATAAACCAAACCAAACCCAGTGCCGTCGAGTCGATTCCGACTCACAGCAACCCTACAGGACAGAGTAGAACTGCCCCATAGAGTTTCCAAGGAGCGTCTGGCGGATTCAAACTGCCGACCCTTTGGTTAGCAGCCGTAGCACTTAACCACTTCGCCACCAGGGTTTCCTCTTTGTATATAGAGAAATTAAAAACAAAATACTTTTTTTTTTTTTTTTTTTTTTTCTATACCAGACAGGTAAAGAACACAAAATGAGAACATTTCTAGAAAATCAAGTTGGGCTACTGTTGATATGTAGAGACATGGCGCTCGGTTAAAGTGTACTAGAACATGTATTGTTAGACCACTTTAGAAAGAATGGAAGGTAGTTTCCATGGAGCTCACACAACTTCAATTATGTTCGTATCAAATTTTTTTTCCAGGAAATCTTTCTGGACTGACTGACTTGGGCATCCATCAAAGTGCCATTTACAATTTTTACGTGAAAATCAAAAGGTTGAAAGAATAGAAAAAACCCTTATATTTCAAAACACGGTGTACCAAACTACAGAAGTGGGTAGTAACCACATATTAACTATCAAACATTTTGTCATCGTCAGAGGATTTTGTAATTGGAGTAATTCCCAGATTACTGAGCAAAAGTGATACTTGTTGCCAGCAGTGAATTTCAGCATTATATACGTTTCCTGGATTTTCCTTTTGTGTGAAGGACAATTGTACCAAAATGACCAAGACACAGCACCTGGCATTTAAAAAACGCTTTCTTAAGTACATGAGAGGGAAACATAAAAATATATACTTTATATATAAAGTACCTTATGCCACTTTACAATTGTTTTTCTGTACATGTTTTTAATTTTCCACTTTCCAGAAAACCTACATAAAATTATTCATAATTACCTGTTTTCTTGTCCTACATTTCCAATCATAAAGAAGATCAAAGAGATGGTTGAATGAAATCAGAAAATATTGACATTATGTACACTTAATATTTCAGACAGGATGATTTCTAAGTCTACTACTGTCAACGCAAGCATCATAATGGTTTAAGTTATTTTTGAGCATTGATAAAAAGTATGGTGTTAAAGAAGATTATCCTAGAAAGCAATTGAGGACAGACTGTCAAAAGTAATATGTGCCTTTTGTATGGTGAGACTAACAAATACCAGCTGTCTCTGTACAAACCACACGAAACCCATTGGCGTCAAGTCAATTTCGACTCATAGCAACCCTATAGGACAGAGTAGAATGGCCCCATAGGGCTTCCAAGGCTGTAAATCTTTACAGAAGCAGACTGCCACATCTTTTTCCCTTAGAGCAGCTGGTGAATTTGAACTGCCAACCTTGACCTTTTGGTTAGCAGCAGAGTTCTTAACCACTGTGACACCAGGGCTCCAGTTGCCACTGTCCATACCAAGAAAATCTGCATATTTGTTCTCAGCTTTTAACACACAAATGCTTAAATTCCCAGCCATTTCCTTCATAAATGAGCCATAATATCCAGTGGTGTCTGACTGGAAGTAAACATGTTTTCAATGCCCACATTGTGAATAATTTGTCACCAGTCACAACCCTCATTCCAATCACTTGATGGTTTGATAGGTGCTTGTGTGTTATTTGCCAGAAAGTCTTTTTTTTTGCTAGAATCTTTGCTTTCTTTTTCCTTTCTGCTTCCTTTTGTTGTTTGAAGAAAACAGCAGTAATTGTTGCTCTCTTTCCAAATATGATTAGAGTCACACAGAAATGCTGTTTTCTGACAATCTTCTATAATCTTCTGTGTAGATTACAACTAAACATAAGCATGTCTTAGCAGGAGAGTCTTTCACTACTTACATGTAAGTCTTATTTATTGGAGAACAACCTGATTGTCAGTTCTCTCATCTGTAGGGTAAATACCATGATAGTACTAGATTAGGACAAAGAAAGAGGAGATTGCATCTGAAGAAAAAATAATGTTTTCCAATTATAAATTTTAAACATATTTCTGAGAATAGAGGAATTTTATTTATTAAAAACATAATTTGCCTGCAAACTGAAACGGGTCTTAGTTTCTTTTAGACTACAACGAAGTGGTAAGGTATAAAAATGTTCCTAGACCAAAAGTATTATAAAAATGAAGTTTGCATGGTCTAAGTTCAGTAATTGACGTCCCAGTATCCTCTTTCAAATCCATTCCATTAAAATTTTGTATATACACAACCCATCTTCCATGACATATAAACATTGCTTGCTAAACTTGGCCACATAAATTTCTAAAGGTCAATGTTATCTGCTTTCTTTCAATGTAAGCAATCCTAATAGAAACTTAAGGAGTTTTGGACAGCTTGATTGGAAAATTATATATATAAGACAAGCAATTTTATCATTAACTCTCTTTTTATTATTTCCAGCATCATTAAACATTTCATTAATGTTTTCCATATTATGTATTCCCCTTTCATGTTGTATAGCTGTCAAGATTTTGATCTCAATTTAGTTCTCTTTCTCTTACAGTAAGTTATGACAATGTTTATAAGCTGAGCTTGTAATAGTTTAGCATCTACAAAAGCTAGTATAAGTTCATAGAACTTTGAAAGCTGTTATTTATTGATTCTCTTGCTTTCTCATACAAGATTAACTCTGAAGTATAGTTGAAACCGAACATCATTTGTAGCTGTGTTTCACAAAACTACTTTTCAGTGATACAAAGTATTCAAAAGTAACCTGAAAGCTTTATCCCCCCAAACAAGTGGTTTAAATATATTCAAGTATAATTTCATGTAAATGCAATTGTGGAGTCCAAATGTAACTTCTCTATCCTGTAATTAACCATAAGGGTTATTTTCATTAAAAATTCAACAAAATCTATAAAGTCAATACATTATATGATTTTAGTACTCATGTTTATTTGCTGTCAAAATAAATACCAGCTGTATCATACACCTGCTACGGTTTTATGCCCTACACATAATAGTTCTCTTGCTCAAACTCAAATTATTTGAACATTTCCAACATTTCCTGTATATTTTCATTTCAACAATGGCTGCAGCAGTACCTCGACAGAGAACTGCCAGAAATTCAAGCTGGGTTCAGAAGAGGACGTGGTATGATGGATATCATTATTGATGTCAGATGGATCTTGGCTGAAAGCAGGGAATACCAGAAATATGTTTACCTGGTTTTTTTTTTTTTTTTTTGACTATGCAAAGTTATTTGACTGCACAGATTATAACAAATTATGAATAAAATTGCAAAGAAGAATGGGAATTCCAGAACACTTAATTGTGCTCATGTGGAACCATGATCAGCAGGATGATTAAAAAGGAAGAGCCCCAGAATTACCTTGAACAATAATTAAATGCGGTTGTTCTCGTTTTTCCAAGGCTCCTCGTTTCTCATCTCAACATTGGAAGAGTGAGTACAAAGAACGCATAGGGACAGAGCTTTATATTCACTTGCTCCTATGTTTCAGGCCACTGGAGTTGCAAGTCTAGCATTGTAGAGTTTAATCTTCCAACTTTTGAGATTTCTCAATCAAAACAGTTATAGGAGTAAAGGAGTAAGAGATCTGGAGGGATAGGAGGATGTGGTCAGAGAGCAGTACACTAGAATTTAACCTTTTTGATCAAATTTGGAGCTCTTACGGTTGACCATGGGAGAAGGTTGCCTAACTAAATTATAGGCAAAGAAGGTTTCTGTTCGTTAAGAAGGATAAAGGTTAGCCTCTTCACATAATGTTGGAGTTGTAAGTGGTGACAGCATTTGTAGGTCTGGAGAGAAAGTCCATGATTCAGATACCAAGTATTTAGTGATGAGGGCTGACCAAGAGGCCAGATTAGTGAAATGTAGCAACAAGGATCTATAGTGGATGGTTTTGTCAAATAGCATAACCTCAAATGAGAATCAAGTTTAATATCAGGTTTGGAATGTAAGAGAACATGAAAAACTGAAAACTGAGCAATATTTATTCCACAGTGTAACAGGAGTACTTGTGCCCTCAAGGAAGAGCCAGATGTTATATTTTTCCTTTGTTAAAGATTAGGAGGTTTTCTTCGGGTTTCAAAAAGCACAGAGAAAGAGTTTTGTAGAGGAAGCACAAAGAGAGAAGAGTATGTTAGAAGAAAGGCATGTTTGGATTGATTGATGTACAAATTGACGGCTCAGGTGGTATTGGTTGCCTGCTGAGGTTGTTGGTAGATAAAGTTAGCCTTTTATGATCAAATGGAATGTGGGCAAAAGTCATGGTAGCTTCTGAGATTTCTTGCTGGCCCCTTACGATCGATCACTTTCTCATGGATTCATTCACAGTGGCTTGAAGTGGTTTCCATATTGAAATTAAAGAAGCTTGTAAAACCTTGAGGGGAAAAGATTGTAGCAGAAATCTCTCCAAGCCATTGTTCAGCAAAGTGAGTTTTGCTGAACCCTTGTTCTATGAGCTGAAAATTGGGGTCACAAAAGAAACAAAGAAATCATTTAATCTGGGAAATGTTGAATTAAATAAAATACAGGCTTTTTTTTTTTTTTATTGTAGGGATTCTGAGAGTCTCTAATGCCCTAATATACATACTGAATTTTGAAGGAAAGATAAAAGAAAAAGGCACATTATTAAAAAAATGCATTTTAGCATAAGAAACTCCTACCTCTACCCAAGCAGCTAGAGAAAGCATAGTCTTGAGAAGGGAAAATTATTTTCGCTGTTGTAGGTCTTTTACATTTCTGGAAACCTTGGTGGGGTAGTGGTTAAGTGCTACAGCTGCTAACCAAAGGATTGGCAGTTGGAATCAGCCAGGCACCCCTTGGAAATTCTACGGGGCAGTTCTACTGTGTCCTGTAGGGTCGCTACGAGTCAGAATTGACTCGACAGCGCTGGGTTTGGTTTTGGTTTTTAATACATTTTTAAATTACTTTGTAAACTTTTCCCAAAATTCAGCTGGTATTTTGATTGAGATTACATTGAATCTATAGATAAATATGGAAAGAACTTACATCTTAACAATATTGAGTCTTCTCAATGCACTAATAACGTCTGTATCTCAATTTATTTGCATCTGTTTCACTAAAAAAAATATTTTTTAGTGTTTTGTGTACAGGTATTGTACATCTTTTGCTAGATCAGGCCCTAAAAATTTCATATATGTGATGCTATTTTAAATGTTATTGTAGTTTTTAATTCAGTTTATAGTTATTTAATTCCAGTATGAATTGATTTTTCTGTATTGATTATATCCTGATTGCATATCTGATTATATACCTGCCAAACAAACATTACGCATGGTAGCTTTTTTGTAGATCGTTTGGGTTTTTGTACACAGACAATCCCATCATCTGTGAATGAAGACTTCTCTCTTCCCAAACTGGAATTCTTTTGTTTCCTTTTCTTGCCTGATTGCAATGGGCATAATCTCCGATACTACGTTGAATAGCAGTAGTGAGAATAGATATTTTTGTCTTATAACTGGTCTTAGGAGGAAAGCATTCACATTTCCATCATTTAAAACTATGGTCTTAGCTATAGGTTTCTCATGGATGCCCTTTATCAGATTGGGAGAGTTCCCTTCTAGTTCCCATTTGCTGAGAATTTTTATCAGAAATGAAGTTGGATTTTGTCAAATATATTTTTCTATGTCTTCTAGCTTTTTTTTTTTTTTACGGGAAGCTGAGGCTTCAGTTACACGTTCTCAGGGTGGTTGTGATGGGGATTCCATTAACAGGGGTTCTGAGGACAGAATCTGTGGCTCTGGGAGTAGCAATATCAACAGTAGTGATGCCAACCACTGCTCATTCACACGGGATGTTTATAGAAGCCACTTCTGGTCACAGCCTGTCCGTTCATCATATTGTTGGTCTCCCAATTCTTTTTTTAAAGGGTTATTATGTATTTCCCTCTCTTCTTAGAACACAGAGAAAAAGTTCTCTCTTTCCTATAGTGCTTTTGAATGTTCTTATTCAGTAAATGTAGTCTCTCTGCTTTCAGTCTAGAAACATAAAGAAAATAGCATTTCCCTATTTCATACCATGCCTCAGCAATCAAGTTCCCAGAAATCCTACCAGTTATGTATATATATACTCAGTATATGGAACTATTTTCAATAGAATTATTAAATAACCCCAAAGCCTCAAAATTCTGGATGCAAAATGAGGAGACCAACGGTCTAGATTATCACTAATTTGCTTTGTGACCTTAAACAAATCAATTAAACTCTTTGAGACTCAATATCTGCATCTGTAAGATGCAATGAAGCAAATTCTGTACATGAAGAGTTTGGAAACTTGGAGTCCACAGTCGTCCCTAAGAACCTGGTCTGATTTTCATAGCCTATTAACATCAACAAATTATTGTGTGAGAAGTGCCTTTGAAGGTGTTTGTGTCACATTGTCACCTTTGGCTGTTTGTGTCCTCGACCTTTGTTTGTATCAGTATCATCTGGTTTTGGACAGGATTATCCTAATGATGCTTTGTATGCCTGGAATGAATTGGGATTGCAGTGGGGATTTTTGTTTGAAAATATAAATCTAAATGACAATTACGGACATCAAGAATTATGGTTGTTAATTTATCAAGCCATAATTGACAGATGAGGGTAGATGCGGGAAGTTAGATAGGAATCTAGTAAAGGATACATTCTACAGTAATCAAATCTTTTCTTCCTTCTAAAGCAGCTTTTATGCAACAAGGAAGAAAGAGGGTTTTGTCTGTAATCTTCAGTTTGCAAGTGCAAGTGCAATTCTTATCCCAACCCAGTTACTGTAAAATGGATTAAAAAATGGGATGGAGAAAGGGTTTGAAAAGAGCAGGATTATAACAAAGAAGAAGCTCAAGCATTATTTCTCTCTAATGCTCAGAAGCCATCACTCCGTAGGAAAATAAGCTGACGTTTTTATGATGAATCCTTTTTAGCACATAATTCCTACTCCCCCTGCTATTAACACAGCTGCCTCTACTCATGCTCTGAAATTAAAGCCAAAAGGCAGAAATCTCAAGTTCGGAATGTAGGGTTGTATGAAAATATATCTAATAAGGTAACTCATTTCCTTTTGAGAAGAGGTAATGTAGTTTTGGCTTGTTTGTGTAGCTCTACAGCATCGTTTTATGAATTCTTTGAGTGATTTTCTATTTGCGTTTATACTATTCGCTCTGTTCCCACAAATGAAGAAATCTGCACGCAGAGGGATTATGGATGATTTTAGGCAACATCACATAGGAATGCAATGGTACTGGAAATTTTAAATTTCCTGTACCCCGATGCTTTGTTTAACCCTTTAGTGGAAGAAGGTCAGTACAGTGAAAAAGCTTGGTCTTTAAATTAGGCAGACAAAATTTAAATTACTGACCGTTATGGATCAAATTGTGTCCCCCAAAATAATATGTTGAAGTCCTAGCCCCTACTCCAGTGGGAATTATCTTTTTTGGATACAGTCTTTCTTTTAAATTGTGATCAGTTAACGAGGTCATACCAGAGTAAACCAGTTGTTGCTATTGAGTCAACCCCAACTCATGGTGACCCCATGTGTTTCAAGGTAGAGCTGTGCTCCATAAGGCTTTTTTTTTTTTTTAGATCATCAGGCTTTTCTTCTGAGGGGCCTCTGGGTGGACTCGTACCTCCTAAGTTTTAGTTAAAAAAAAACAAACCCATTGCTGTCGAGTCGATTCTGACTCATAGTGACCCTAAAGGACAGAGTAGAACTGCCCCACAGGGTTTCCAAGAAGCACCAGGTGGATTTGAGCTGCTGATCTTTTAGTTAGCAGCCACAGCTCTTAACCACTGTGCCACCAGGGTTTTGACCTTTCAGTTAGCAGCCGCATATTAGCAGACTGCACCACCCAGGGACTCCTACCTGAGTATGGTAGGTCCTAATTCTTTCCCGGTAGTGTTCTACAAAAGGGATGAACAGACAGGGAGATAGGGTCACACAGGAGGAGACACTATGTGAATATGCATCTAAAAGCCAAAGAATGCCAAGAAACGTCTGAAGCTACCATAAGCTGGAGGAGACAGGAAGAATTATCATCTAGAGAAGACAGAGAGAGCACAGATTCTCTGAGGCCCTGATTTTGGACTCCTTACCTCCAGAACTGTGAGATTATAAATTTCTGTTCTTTCAAGCCACCCACTTTTCTGTATTTTGTTATGGAAGCCCTAGGAAACTAAGACACTGGCTCTACTGCTTAGCCTTATGACATCACTATGTCACTTAATTTTGCAGATCCTGAATATTCCAAATGGACAAATGGGGCAATAATACCTCCTTACAAGTTGTTCAGTGGATTATTCAAAGAAAAAAATGCATGTAAACCAACTAACAGGGTTAGCATGTGATTGGCAATTTTTTAAACTATTTGCTCTCTTTCCTTGAGTTTTGGTTCTTGTTCATTTCTAGTTCTTCTAACAGATTTTTCATGCCCCATGAATAATAATGTGAAAGACTCTTAACGTAAGTGACCAAGCACAATTTTCATACGGAAGAAATATTTTTGGATTCTGCTATAATCAACTTGTAATATTATAAATCTCCACCATTTATTTACTATTCTCTGAAAATTAAAAATTTAAACCAAATTTCTGAAAGTATTTTTAGATAAAAGAGGAGAAAAAAATTATTTATTTATGGTTCCACTAACTGGATTTTTCAACAAGCTGTCTTAGCTAGAAATAAAGTCTTTTTATCCCTCTTCTCTATAAAAACAGCCTGTTAATAGCCCCATCCGTTTCATGGTGGTGGGGTTCAATCACAAATACAAATTTACCTTAAAACACTTGTAACTCTGTTATAGTATAAGAATATATTTTCCCAGTGGGAAAATCTTTTATTTTTTTTTCTTTTATCCATTTTTTCCATTCTCTCTCATGGCCCTTTGATCATAGTGGGTTTCTTAAATTAGAATGCAATGACAAAATTCATCACAACCAGAATGGTTGAACGGGTCAGCGGAGGGATCTCAAGAGGATTTCAGAGTTTCAAGGTAGTGGTTTGACAGAATGGTGGCACCATTAGAGGAAATTAGAGATATTGGAAAGTCTAACTGGAATGATGTTTTTTCAGACAATAAGTCATGGCCCTTGGAGATTTCATGAAAGATTTCCTCACTGTAGGTTGTGATCATAAAAACACTTCTTGCCTTGCTCAGGTCCCAAGACAACTCAGAGCACCAAGAGAGTGAACTTCCAATTTTTCCTGGTGCATGACTTCCTTTTAGTAGCACTGTTGACAAGTTAGTAGGACACAGTAGGCAGGAAGGGATGTAGTTATATGTTTTAATTACTACCTTGAATTAATTAGGGTCATTGAGTGTAGCAGTTGCTCTGCAATACCCCAAAATTCTCTGCACATGTTTGAACTCTTCCATTTTTGGTTTCCTAGTTCCACTATACTCATTTCCATCTAAAATCTCCTTTTAGGTAGCAGGTAACATCGTCACTACCACCCATGTCTCAGTCTCAAAGCTCCTTAATTACATTACCAAACTAAAACAGTGTATTGTTCGCCTTGTCTCTATAACATGGGGTACGGTGATTGGTATAGCAGATATTATCAATCATTGCTGGTGGGGTCTTAAGTAGTAGACCTTAATTGAACATAATATCTTGACAGCAAAAAACTGTATATTTTCATAAAGTGAGATAACTCAAGACCATGTATAGCCTCACAGTGGTTCAGATCATATTTTGTCTCCAAATAAGTTTGCCACAAATTACAAAAAGACTTTTGTTTTCAGTTATATTATAATTTGGAATGATGGCGAAGAAATTCTGCACTGATCATCAAGATTAATTTTATTTTTAACAGTACAGTTTCAAACATTTTTCTGATTATACTGGAGAAGTTCACAATCATGTTTTAGTAGTTATCCCAACAAATTGCCTCAACAAATGACACACCTTAACTAAATTCAAAGAGATGAATTTATTGAGTCATGTAAGTGATGGTAAACACCTTAGGAGCATGTATCAAAAAGAAAGTGTTATGAAGTTATTACTTTATTATTTTGTAAGATGAATATTTTTATTCAGTGCCTTAGTTGTCTAGTGCTGTTGTAACAGAAATACCGCAAGTAGATGGTTTTAATAAAGAGAAACATATTTCTTCACAGCACAGTAGGCTAAAAGTCCAAATTCAGGGCGTCAGCTCCAGGGCAAGGCTTTCTCTGCAGGCCTCCTCATCAATCTAACCCCGGACTAGGAGCTTCTCCATGCAGGGACCCCAGGGCCAAAGGATGTGCTCTGCCCTCAGCACTGCTTTATTGGTGGTCTGAGGTCCCCCCCTCTCTGCTCACTTCCCTTTCCTTTTATCTCTTCTAAGATAAAAATTGATGCCGACCACACCCCAGGGAAGCTTCATTTACATTGGATCAGGGATGTGGCCTTAATAAGGGTGTTACAATCCCACCCTAATCCTCTTTAACATAAAATTACAATCACAAAACGGGGGACAACTACACAATACTGGGAATCATGGCCCAGCCAAATTGATGCACACATTTTTGGGGGACACAATTCAATCCATGATGTTCATCATTTTCAAAAGTTCTTTGATAAGAATGTATTATATCTTTGCATTAATGTTAGCATTTGTATTTTCTCACTATTTGTCAAGTTTCCTGTTATATGTCCATTAGTTAAGCAAAGAGAAATAACAATTAAGCATTAATTTTGACCTTTTTGTTAAAACAATACCAGATGCCTTTACAGAAGTGTGCTTATATTCATTTATATGAAATTTATACACTTGACTATTACGCTGATCTTTGAAGTATTTTTTTTGTAGAAATCTAGGACAAAACATTTCAGAATTCTGTAGAACTAGCTCTAACTCTTATGCAATTGTTTAGAACAGCAAAGAAAAATTTTGACTTTCAGTTTTTCCATTTGAGCAAGAGAAAATGATACACATTTGGTAACAGTTTCCCATTATTGTATTGTGCAGGATACAGGAGCAACT
The DNA here is from genome assembly GCF_024166365.1 of Elephas maximus indicus. Taxonomy (NCBI): domain Eukaryota; kingdom Metazoa; phylum Chordata; class Mammalia; order Proboscidea; family Elephantidae; genus Elephas; species Elephas maximus. The sequence goes on along the minus strand of NC_064841.1, from coordinate 14,935,710 downwards.
GCCTTATTACTGAGACCGAACAAAAGTTTATGGTTAAATTGCACATATCATGAAAACCCTCTACAAACCCTTCTTGACTGAAAATGAAGTCGTCTGTTAGAAATTACAAGCAAAGAATAACCTGAAAAGTACAGAAACATGTGGATACAGAGGGATAAACGAAAAGGATGACAAGAAAATGAAGAAAGAGGTAATAAAGGATACATAGAAATGCCCCAAGCAATATACCTTTTGACCAAGGTAGAAATACCAAAGTTGGTAGCTGGCTATTTTTAGCAGAATGACAAACATACAGTTTGCATTATCTGAGGTAAACCTTTGTTCATTGGTGTTTTATACAGATCCTTGGACCTAGGAAGACATTTTATTTTTAATAACTTTTTCAATGAGTATCTATAATTTAATACCATACAAATCATGATGCTATTTATTAAATTACTTATTTTCATCAATGGAATATCACTTCATTAATCTGATAAGCTTCATTTCAAGGATTCAATGGAATAAGATCATCTCATTATTTAATATGAAAGATGACAACTATAGTTTCCTAAACCTGTATGGCCAAATGAGATTTTGTTGTTAGTTGTTGTACAGTGGCTCCAACTCATGGTGATCTTACGTGTAACATAATGAAATGCTGCCCAGTCCTATATTTCTCCATGACCTTTCATATGTTTGAGCCTATCTTTTTTTTTTTTTTTTTATTGTTGTAGCTATTACGTCAATACATTTCATTGAAGGTTTCCCTCATTTTCACTGACCCTCTACTTTACAAACATGATTATTTCCTGTTGTTGCTGTTGTTAGGTGCCGTCGAGTCAGTTCTGACTCATAGCGACCCTATGTGCAACAGAACGAAACACTGCCCGGTCCTCAGCCATCCTCACAATCCTTGTTATGCTTGAGCTCATTGTTGCAGCCACTGTGTCAATCCACCTCGCTGAGGGCCTTCCTTTTTTCCGCTGACCCTGTACTCTGCCAAGCATGATGTCCTTCCTAGTTATGGCTAAGTGAGATAAAAATTATGTAAAATGCTTGGTGCGCAAAAAGGATTGAATAAATGCCATTACTTTTTTTCCCATCACTCCTTCTCCTAAGGGTCATAACGTGAACCATACTATAAATATATAATATTTCTAATGGGCAACTCAGAAGATATTAACTGACTTATCAAAGGAAATTTTTTTTTGTCTAAATAAGGACAACAAAAAGACACTATGGATACTAACAGAGATAAAAGACCCTATCTTGAAAAATTTTAGTAGACAATGTTTAAGATTTTCAGGTTTCAGGGATATTTCATGAAAGGCAACTTTGGTAGATAATGAAAAATGTTTTCACTTCTCAAAAGAACAGAGTAAAGAGTTTTATTTTTTGTAGGTGAGAATCTTGCAAATTCTGTAAAATCTAGGATTTGATGAGAAGTAAATCATTTTACATAAATTCTGGTCATGATTGTTCACATAGTTAATACAGAAGGTTGAAGATATCTAAAGTGAGTTGACATTTTAAAAAGCATAGATAACAGCTTTTTCATAAAAATTAGGTTTTTTCCAAACTAATTATACTCTGGAAATACATATTTCTTTTGCATCAAGAATAATTCCTTTTCACAAATTATATTAAATATGTTAAAGGTTTTCTATGATCCCATAAGATTAAATTTTAAAAGAGAGTAAAGTAGCTGTAAATAGTCTTTTATCTATATTATTTTGAATCATCAGAATATGTGTGTGTAGTTTACTCCAGAGTGGAAAGGTACTCAGTTTCTTTCTTTCAACAAATGGAATATACTAGCTTCATGTTAAATTGCTGAGATACACAAAGATACATATGCCACCCCTGACTTCAAGGAATTTGTAGTTGTTGTTAGCTCCTGTTGAATCAGCTCATGACTCATGGTGACCCCATGCACAAAAGGACAAAATGCTGCCAGGCCTTTCTTACTAGTCCGTCTTAGTCTGAAAGCCCCACTCAACATTATAGTAACACTCAAGCCTCCATTTGCAGGTGGTTGGTGACTGTGCACGAGGAGTATTGGCCAGGAATCAACCCACGTCTCCCATGTGGAAGGCAAGAATCCTACCACCGAACCACCACTGCGTTCTCAAGGAGTTTGGGGATAGCTATATTTGCCTGTTAGTTTGTCATCTGTGGTGGCTGACGTGTTGCTGTGATGCTGGAAGCTATGTCACCGGTATTTCAAATACCAATAGGAGCACTCATGGTGGACAGGTTTCAATGGAGCTTTCAGGCTAGGAAGAAAGGCCTGGCCATCTATTTCTGAAAAGTAGTCAATGAAAATCCTGTGGCACACAAAGAATATATAGTGCAGGAAGTTGAGCCCCCCAGGCTAGAAAAAAAAAAAAGAAGGCACTCAAAATACACAGTGGCCGCAGCAACGGCCTAAAGCATATCAATTGTAAAGATGGCGCAGGTCTGGGCAGCGTTTTGTTTTGTTGTACATGACGTTGTCACAAGTCAGAGCTGTCTCGTCAGCAACTAACAACAAAAAAGACATCATATAGGTAAAGAGATGATGAGAACTTAGGTAATAATGCAGTCAAGTTGGAGCGTCATAGAGCAAGTGTTCCAAAGAAAATGAGGATGCATTTGAGTCCTTCGTTACAGTAGGGTTGGCCAAATCTTCAGGTGGGAGAAGGCTCATATAAGAAGAAAACAACTATGTTTCAGTTTAAGAGACGAGAAAGCCCTGCTGGAGAAAATACCAGTATTTTTACTTTAGCGGTGGCTGAGGTTGGGAACACGAAGGGGATAATAAAACCAGTGATCTAAGGAGAGACAGATCAAGAAAATCACAGTGTGTTCTGAGAAAGAGTGTCTTTTTTCAGAAAGCCGTGGAGCAATTGGAGGGTTTGAAGAAGGATTTGCATTTTTAGAAAAATCTTGTCAGCTACTGCAGAAAAATAAAGTAGAGAGGACCATGACTGAAATAAGGTCCCTGGGAGGCACAAAGAGTTTGCACTCAATTACCAACCCAGAAGTTGGTGGTTCGAACCTGCTCAGCAGTGTCATGGAAGAAAGGCCTGGTGGCCTGCTTCCATACAGACTGTAGCCAAGGAAACCCTATGGAGCAGTTCTATTCTCTAACACATGAAGTCGCTATGAGTCGGAATTGACTCGACAGCAGCTTTTTTTTTTTTTTAATGAATGAAATCAGGGAAATATGTTAGGGGGCTGTTAGAAAAATTCAGATGAGCGTTGACTGAAGGGCTGTAGAGAAGAGAATATATTTAAGAGATGAAGGAGGGAGAATGAACCCCTCACTTTGAAATATTTAACATGCAGGGTGTAAGAGAGGAATGATAAATGTCTCTCCTATATTCCTGGTTTGGGAGACTGTGTGATTGGTGTTGACATTCCCTGAGATGTGAATAATATTAATAAGAATAAAGTTATGGAGAGACCAAAAAACCACCCAAACCTATTGCCATCATGTTGATTCTGACTCATAGTGACCCTACAGGACAGAGTAGAACTGTCCCATAGGATTTCCAAGGAGCAGCTGGTGGATTTGAACTGCTGACATTGGTTAGCAGTGGAGCTCTTAACCACTGCACTACCATGGCTCCAAGTTTGGAGAAAGGCAACATAAAAGTATTTTAGAACTGTAAGTGTTGAATTTGAGGCACCTGTGAAACGCTGGTGAAACCCTGGTGGCATAGTGGCTAAGAGTTCCTCTGTTAACCAAAAGGTACCAGGCACTCTTTGGAAACCCTATGGGGCAGTTCTACCCTGTCTTATAGGGTTGCTATGAGCCGGAATCAACTTGACAGCAAGAGGTTTGGTTTTTTGGTTGCTGAGACGTTGGAGTGCTGATGTGTTGTCAAGTTGCTGTGATAACCTCCTTGCTAACAGATCATAAAGAATCTACCTCAGAAGCAGCCTATTGTTGTCATAATAGCCTGATCATACGTACACTTTTTCAAATCTTTCAATACGAAGAATTCAGGCAGTTAAGCACTAATGCTTCCTTTGTACCAGTGACTGAATACTTATATTTTCGGAAATAGCCTCTAGAGAAAAGTGTGTTTCTTATCCTGACTTAACATTCAATTGTTGAGGAAGTTGTATAGTTGCACAATAATTAAAAACCAAACTAATTTGTGATTATAATCAATGAAATAAGATATTGGCACAAGGAATTCTTTTTCTTTATTTTTGTTGTTGCTGAGAATATATGCAGCAGAAAATATAACAACTCAATAAATACATGTACAATCCACTGATATTGGTTACATTTTTTCAGTTGTACAACCATTCACATCATCCTTTTCTGAATTGTTCCTCCCTTGTTAACATAAACTTACTGCTATCTAATCTTTTGAGTTGCTGTTGTCAATTTGATCTCATGTATATGGATCTTAAAAGAGAATAATGACAAAGGCAGACATTCTTTACTGGATAAGCTGAACTATTGTTTGGTTTAAGAAGACTTCAGGGGGTATTTTTGGTTCAAGGTTTAAGTATTATTTCAGGGCAATAGTTTCAGGGGTTCATTCAACCTCCATGGCTCCAAAAAGTCTGGAGTCCATGAGAATTTGAAATTCTGTTCTCCTTTTCCCTTTTGATTAGTGTTCTTCTATAGAACCATTGATCAAAATGTTCAATAATGGTAGTTGGGTACCACCCAATTCTTCTGCTCTCATGACAAAGGAAGCCATTGTTCATGGAGGCAATTAGTTACACATTCCATTTTCTCTTCCTGTTCCTCACTCTCCTTCTTCCTCTGTTGATACAGGCAAATAGAGACCAATTGTTGTAGCTTGGATGACTGCTTGCAAGCCTTTAAGACACCAGACACTACACAACAAACTAGGAGGTAGAACAAAAGCATTAAACATGTTATCAGGCCAATTAACCGGGATGTCCCATGAAACCATGACCCTAAACCTCCAAACCAAGGAACCAAATCCCACAAGGTGTTTGGTTGTACATACACAGTCTCAGAAGCTACTTTGTTTTGTTTTTGTTATTGTAAATATATCTGTCATGCAACTTTTGCCAATTCAAAAGTTGTGTGATGGATATATTTTTACAAATGCAACTTTTTACAAGTGTACAACTTATTGGCAGCAACTAATCAACTCTGCAACCCTACCCTTAATCAATATAATTTTTTGATCACTGTAAATCAAAGATCCGTACTCCATGAGGAATAATGCCCCCTTTCCCCCTCTCTTCTACCCCTGGTAAAAATGAATAAACTTTGGTCACTATATATTTGCCTGTTCTTGTCTTTTTATGTAAGTGTGGCCATATAATCTTCGTCCTTTTGCAGTTCACTTATTTCACTCAGCATGCCTTCAAGCTCCAACCATATTGTAGCATGTATCAAGACTTCATTTCTCTTATTGTCTGAGTATTATTCCATTGTATATATGTACCATATTTTGTTTATCCATTCATGCGTTGATGGACATTTAGGTTGTTTCCACCTTTTGGCTGTTGTGAATAGTGCTGCAATAAACATTGGTGTACAAGTATCTGTGTGTCTCTGCTTTAAAGTCTTTTGAGTGTATGTTTAGAAGTAGGAAAAACATTTCACCAAAGAGGACATTCAAACGGCCACCAAATACATGAAAAGACGCTCGATATCATTAGCCATCAGAGGGATGCAAATCAAAACCAAAATGAGATACCATTTCACTGCCACCAGGATGGCTAAAACAAACAAACAACAACAACAACAAAAAGAAACAAAACAAAAACCAGGAGAAAATAACAAATGTTGTAGAGGGTGTGGAGAAATCACCACCCTTATCTGTTGCTGGTGGGAATGAAAAATAGTACAACCATTGGGGAAAACAGTGTGGGGGTTCCTCAAAAAACTAAAAACAGAATAGCCATACAACACAAGGGATTCTCTGCGTGAAGAACTTTCCAAAACGATTCTCTGACTTAAATGAATTTCAGAGAAATAAAACTTCAAACATTTAATTTCACTTCATTTTCTCTATTGGATTAAGGTGAATATGTTCTGGCCAAAATAATATTTCCGGTGTGGAGTTTTATAACATCTTTATGCTTAGATAAGTGTGTCTATTTCCTTCACTCTGCAGTTTTTACCTTATGGACCATTTTGTGTTGCTGTTGTTAGTTGCCTTTGAGTTATTTCTGACTCATGGCAACCTTCTATGTAACAGGACAAATCGTTGCCAGGTCCTGCACCATCTTCATGATTGTTGGCACGCCTGAATCCATTGTTACAACCATTGTGTTGTGCCTTCTAACCTAGGGTGCTCTACTTCCAGCAGTATAGCAGACAATATTCTGTTGTGATCCATAAGGTTTTCACTGGCTAATTTTCAGAAGTAGATCTTCAGACTTTTCTTACTAGTCTTAGTCTAGAGCTCCACTGAAATCTGTTTACCATGGGTGACTGTCCTAGTATTTGAATACTAGTGGCATAGCTTCCAGCATCATAACAACATGCAGCCCACTACAGTAAAACTATGTGGACCATAGTGCTTGATTAAAAAAAAAGTTCTACACTTTGGTTGAAATCCTGAAATCATTTTGATGTCTTTCACCTCCCTGTTGCTATCACATAAACTATACAAAATCAGCTATAGGGCATGGTCGTTTATACACATGCTGTCTCATCTGAGTGTCCATTTCTTTTGCCCAAGGCAAAAGAACAGGGTTTCATTTAGCTGATGTTGCACATAGCTTCTTTAAAACTTATTAAGTCTTTTCACCAACAGAAAGGAGAAATCCTACTGATGTAATGTCTTTTCACCATCTCTCGCTTTCCCTTCTTTCAAATCTGAAGTCAGGAGTATTCTGCAGAAAGCAGATCTTATCTGAACTGAACTTTCTATGCTCACTCTTAAATAAGAAGGGAGCTGACGTGAACGTGTAACTTTCATTCATTTGGGAATGTATGTTAAGCCACTAGTACATGTCAAACACTGTGTTAGACACTTACACATACAATAGTGACGAAAACAGGCTTCCTGCTGTCATGAAGCTAAAACTAAGTATATTGGGGGGTAAGTCTCGCATATTTTGGACATGTTATTAGGTGGGACCAGTCCCTGGAGAAGGACACCATGTTTGGTAAAGTGGAGGGTCAGTGAAAAAGAGGAAGATGCTCTATGAGATGGACTGTCACAGTGGCTGCAACAATGGGCTCAAACATAGCAATGATCGTGATGATGGCATGGGACCAGGTGGTGTTTTGTTCTATTGTATACAGGGCCACCATGAGTCAGAACCAACTTCATGGCACCTAACAACAACGGCATAATTGGTGGAAAATCTTCATTTAAAACATTGGAATGTAGCCAAAATATGTTTTACAGAAGCAAAATCTCTTATATTAGCATAAATGATCCTCAAACCAAAATACTAAAAAACTTGAAAGCATCTAAAAATTTTAAAACTGTGTCATTGTACATAAAAATTAGACAAGAAGCCCAGAAACATTCTAGTAAAATCACAAAACTACTCATCCCCACGTTTGTCTGGTTCTCAAAATATGCTGACTGTTGTTGCTTTTGTCAGTATCTCTTACTTAATCACCTCATGCAGCAGCCCCTTCTAGAAAAGTCGACTAATTTTCTTAGAGTCTTATGAATTACTAAATCCCGTATGCATTCTTCTAGAAGAAAATTTTCAAATTTTATAGCATATGTGTGACATCCTATTTTGGTTTCTAGACCTAATTCAGCCCCACCTCCCCCTCTTATTTGTGTTTTCCATTAGTCATTTCTTTAATTTTCAATTGATGGTGGATGGGGAGGGGACTGGTGCAGGATAGAAAAGATACCTGTGCACACATTGCTTCTCCTTCCTTGAAGACTCTTGTTTATGTTCTCTGTGGAGAATGTTATATCAAACTGAAGTGCCAACAGTGTGAGAAAGTGAAATATTGGGTAAATCAACCTAAATTTGATTTATTTAAATACTTATATATAAGCTTCATGTTCTATGAGTCAGAATCGACTCAGTGGCAGTGGGTTTGGTATGGTTTTGGTTCATGTCCTCTAAAAGCCTTCCCTAAAGCTCACAGCTGTGTAATTATCTTTTCTAAGTTAGCTTGTAGTAATATTATATTTTTTTGTGTGTGTATGAGGTGTGTGTGTGTATACACACGCATATATATATTTTTTAATTTACCTCATTACATTACAATGATATGATATAATTACCTTCTCATTAGCCTGAAAGACTCTGGAGGTCACGAATGTATCTTAATAATATTCAAATCCCCAAGATCTGGAATAATGTGTGCACATACGGTAGTTTCAAAGAAAGGTGAATTGTATACATACAAATATGGCCATTTCAAGTGTTTCTTATTAGTGTTTAGTACTAACACTTATTGATAAAACATAAATTTATATGATTTATTTATATAATGTTGTTGTTTGGTGCCATTGAGTCTGTTCCAACTTATAGTGACCCTATGTACAACAGAACAGAACACTGCCCGGTCCTGTGCCATCCTCACAATCCTTGTTATGCTTAAGCCCATTGCTGCAGCCACTGTGTCAATCTATCTTATTGAAGGTCTTCCTGTTTTTCACTGACCCTCTACTTTACAAAGCATGATGCCCTTCTCCAGGGACTGATCCCTCATGACAATATGTCCAAATTATTTGAGACATAGTCTCACCATCCTTGCTTCTAAGGAGGATTCTTCTTGTACTTCTTCCAAGGCAGATTTGTTCATTCTTTTGGCAGTCCACAGTATATTCAATATTCTTTGCCAACACCACAATTCAAAGGCATCAATTCTTCTTCGGTCTTTATTCAGAGTCCAACTTTCACATGCATAGGAGGCAGTTGAAACACCGTGGGCTTGGATCAGGTGCACCTTAGCCTTCAAGGTGACATCTTTGCTTTTCAACACTTTAAAGAGGTCTTTTGCAGCAGACTTGCCCAATGCAATGCATCTTTTGATTTCTTGACTGCTGGTTCCATGAGTATTGAATGTGGATCCAAGTAAAATGAAATCCTTGACAACTTTAATCTTTTCCCCGTTTATCATGATGTTGCTTATTGGCAGTTGTGAGGATTTTTGTCTTCTTTATGTTGAAGTATAATTCATACTGATAAATCTGTATTTATATGATAGCCCATGTTTTTGTATAATTTATTTATGTAATAGTCCATGTATTTGCCTAGTTATTTAATGTGTTTATAGTCAGTCTAAGGATCCATTAAAATGTGAGGTGTAACACTGATTTGACACTTGACCAGCTTACTTTGGAACTATATGTTGATGACGGGTACCAGTACATAATTATTCTGCATTGGTATTCAGTTTTGCAATCCTTGATTATGTTTATCTACCATTGCCTACATATGATACTTTGAAATACTTGACATCTGTTTTATAATCATAATTTAATGACAGTAACTACCATTAATAATATTTCAGGAATAATATCTGACTTCAAAGACAGGTTGATTTTAATGTGGTTATTTAGAAACACCCTATGTGGACAATTAACATGTGCTAATAAATATGTAAAATAAGTTACACCATTGTGTATCTGCATGCTGAAATCATGCAAAAACAATGATAGAACTCACTAAAAAGGGATTAGTTGGTTATTTTCACATAATATTATGGAATGAAAAGATCAAGGGGAAGTTTTCAGCTGGTTTCGTGGCTAGTAATTCAAATAATTCATCTTAAAGGTAACCTGACACCCACAACCCATATAAAATAGGATTTGACCCCGTTCTAACATGATATCAAAAAACATCTTCAACTATCCATGAAAGAAGTTATGACACTGGGACAAAATGATTCATTGTCTACTAGGGTGTGGGTAGAAGTAGTCTCTGCACATCTGTTAAGTTGTCCTAACAATGAATGCAGAAGGAATTTAGCTTTACCCAAAGTTAGGTGGCCTTTGTCCTTGGTTCCTGAGAAATAATCCGTGGAGTAATTGGGGTCCCTTGGTATGGGACTTCCAGGCCACACCTGAGGATTTGTGCTGGTGAGTGGCTGCTGGCCAGACCAGAAAAGGCTCACCTGGGAGCCCAATATCAACTAGCCTCAAGAGACATGATTTAGTCTGTCATGCAAGACTGACCAATAGAAACTCATAGCATGAAGTCTCAGAGAGCCTGCTAGTCAGGAAAGGAAGGGAAGGTGACACACCCTCTTTGAGACTAGGAAGCTCTGTGATGGGGAACTTCCCAGACCTTGCCTGTGCATCTCTTTCTTGTGATTATTCTGATTTGTACCCTTTTGCAGTAATAAATATATTACCATAAATATAGTACTCTCTGTGAATTCTGTGAGTCATTCCAGTGAATTATCAAACCCCAAGGAGAGGGAGAGCCAGCAGGTAAAAGTGAGGGTGTCATGTGGACTCCCCAACATACAGCTAACACCTGCCTATTTGGCAGTCGAACGGAGGGTGAGATCTGGGCTAGCTCTGGGTGGCTTCTGTCAGAAAATCTGCTGCATGTGTGGCTGGTGCCAGAAATGACTGGGAATTGGGAAGGTGGGGCTGGATTATTTCGAGAACTGGATTCACGCTGATTCTTATCCAGGAAGCTAACCAGAAATATGGCTAAACAGGATTTAAATGGGATAAGGTATAAGGTAAAAATATAATTAAGACCTGGGCAAATGATAAAAGTTGTCAAAAATGAATTTTCTTACTCTTACGACGACAGTTCAGGGTTTATAAGACATACAGTTGTGGTAATAAAGAAATGACTGAATTCTGTTTGCTGTGATCACCCCTCCACCCCCCAACATTTTTTTACCTGTTTGTGAGACCATGTACTATATTTATTTTTAGCCTCAAATACTTCTTGACTATCCACTGTTTACAAAGGCTTCTGGTAGTCATTTGATAGACAAACAGCTTAGAATTTATAGAGAAATATAAGTACATATAAAAATATAAATGGCAATGTGTAGTCCAAAATGGTAGAGGTAATGGTTCAGCCCAATTAATAAAAAACTGAGAGAACTTTGTTGGGGCCATAACAATCTCTTCGTATTCTTTGTATAGGATTTATTATGAGAATTAAATAATAAAAATTACATTACATGCCATTATTGTGTATCTGTGCTGGTGGTTTATAGTATTATGTTCAATAATCCTCACAACTACCCTGTGAGGAAGATCTTATTATTCCCATTTTACGGCTAAGGAAATCAAATAACTTTTACAGAGACAGACAACTGGTAAGTGTTAGAGTTGAAATTTGAAATCAAGACTCATTGAGTCTAAATCCCAAATTCTTTCTGCTATGCTATGCTGACTGCCAATCTGACCTCCAACTCAATTTTTCCCGTTCAAACATTGTCATTTAGTTTGTGAAGGCATGGCACAACCTCTAAGTAATATACAATTGTTTCACAGAGACCATAAAATGAGAGCTTAAGGATGGGAAAGTAAACTTGTCAGGCATACTGTTATAGCCACTGCTTAGACTCGACGGCACTGGGTTTTTCTGTGTTAGATGACTTTATTTTCATTGAGTTCCTGTTGGTTCTGAATAGCATTACAATATTGGTTTAACATTGCGTTTGGCTGCAAGTTACAAAGGCCAGAAATAACAGTGGTTCAAACTGTGAAGAGAAATGATAGAGGTGTATTTCTCTCCTTCATACAGGAAAACTAAATACATAGTCCACAGCTATTTTTACTGCTATTTGCTGACATCAATGACTTGGATTTCTTCTATCTTTCCATCTTTGCACGGCTCTTTCAAATTTAGGATCACCTCGAGAACCAAAATGACTAATGGAATTTATGTCATCATATCTGTGTTTCAGGGAGGAAGTGAGAGTAAGGGAGAGAGCATATGCTAGTTCTCTGTGTACCTCTGTAAGAGCTTTCTTCCAATGCTTCCAATCAATTTCCACTTATATCTCATTAGCAATCTCCAGCTGTATGGAAGTCTGGGAGATGTAGTTATTCAGCTTTGCCAATTGCTGCCTAGAATGAAATGTGGGTTTTGTTAGTAAAAGAGAAGGGGAGGTGGGCACTGAGTAGCAATTTGGACCCCAAGCGCTAAAATACCAAAACAGTGAAAGTAGTTCAGACTCATATGACTGAAGCACTTTCAGGAGCTTGGCTCTCTTGTTGGGGTTAATTGGGAGTTTATGGAATCCCCATTGGAGGGTCTCAAAGGAAAAACTGAATGATCCAGTAATTTATGCAGTTCAGGTCAGGAGAAAATTTTAGTTAAACTCCTGTGATGTGCTGTGTGTCACAAAGCTGCCTGTCTGCTTACGTTTTCTCTCAGTCCATCAGAAAGAATTAACTTAATCGTCAGTGCAAGATCAAACTGTATTATGTATGCAATTTTGTATTCCAAGCAACTTTCCATCAATCACAGAAGCCATTTCACAATAATTTATCGAGATCATGATTATATTTTCATAGTCAACTTCTTATTTCCACAATTCACTTTCATAAATTTATGATACACAATATTCACATGCCCTAATGGTTTTCAGATATTGTGTCCCTCAGGAAACATTTCAAATGCTGCAGTTCACAACAATGGAGAAAAATTCTGACAAGTCAAATGTAAGGTCACTTTTATAATTTTTCTTCACTCTAAAGTAAATTAACACCTTAGTGGAAAAAGTATGTTTCAGGAAGGCAGTGTTGCACTATAGAAAGATTATGGACTTTGAACTTAAATAGATCTCGTTTGAAATCCCACCTTGGCCCATTTATTTCCTTGCTATGTTAATTTGAATAAGTTATATAAACTCTGAGCTTCAACCTCCGTTGTAAAAGTGTGATGAAAATGACAGCTATTTCTTGTATTAAATTTTAAAAATAGATGCCAAACATATTAGGTTGAGGTACAAAAGTATAACGAAGATCTCATATACTTTTTTCATCATTGGAAATGCAATGAATATGTATTACAAAGTAATACATATTTGTGCTTTAATAGTCTCTAAGTTTTATACACAGACGATCATCGAAAAAGAGGAAGACCCTCAATGAGATGGATTGATACAGTGGCTGCAGCAATGGGCTCACATGTAAGAACAATTGTGAAGATGGTTCAGGGCCAGGCGATGTTTCCTTCTGCTGTACGTACAGTCAATATGAGTTGGAAACAACTCAATGGTACCTCACAGCAACAAATTTTATTTATGTTTATGATAATCTATGCTCCACAGATTTGTTTGTTCTTCAAACGAGCAAATCAGAATGAACAAATCTGTCTTAGAAGTACAACCAGAATGCTCCTTAGAAGCAAGGATGGCGAGACTGCGTCTTACATACTTTGGACATGTTGTCAGGAGGGATTAGTCCCTGGGAAGGACATCATGCTTGGCAGAGTACAGGGTCAGTGGAAAAGAGGAAGACCCTCAATGAGGTGCATTGACACAGTGGCTGCAACAATGAGCTCAAGCATAACAACGATTGTGAGGATGGCACAGGACCGGGCAGTGTTTCGTTCTGTTGTGCATAGGGTTGCTATGAGTCGGAACTGACTCAATGACACCTAACAACAATGTTCCACAAAGTAACCATTGAATTTCTTCTTCTGTGATAGATACAATAATAGTTTCAGTCTCTTTCATGAGTGATAAAAGGTAAATAATGAAGGTTTAATCAGGGAGACAAAAAAATTAATTTTTTAAAAATAATATTTTATTGTGTTTTAGGTGAAATTTTACACAGCAAATTAGGTTATCTTTAAGAATTTTTGCTTTTATACAAATTGTTCCATGCCATTGGTTACAATTTTTACAACGTGCGGTATTCTCATTTTATCCATTCTGATTGTTCTGTTTCCATTGATCTAGCTTCCCTTCCCCTCCTTGCCTTTTAGCCTTTGCTTTTGGGTAAATGGTGATTGTTTTGTTTCATGTAGTTCATTGTTTAAGGACCATATTACACGCAGGTTAACGTACTCAAGCTGCTAATCCATGGATCACACGGGAATAGCAAGGGCAAGTGCTCGGAACATTGAGAGTACACATTCAACCCATTCTTGAAAATCTTAAAACAAAAAACCAAACCAATTGCCATCATGTCGACGCCAACTCATAGAGACCCTATAGGACAGAGTAGAATTGCCTCACAGGGTTTCCAAGGCTGTAAATCTGTGTGTGTGTGTGTGTGTGTGTGTGTGTGTGTGTGTGGTGGATGAATTATTTATTTGTTTTTACGTCCTTTTCTTTTTTTATCTACTTTTTCATTAAAAAAATTATACATTTTAATTGAATTATTTGCCTTTTTGTTGTTCATGTTTTGAAGTATTCTATAGATCTTAGAGATTAGACCCTTGTCACATACATAGTTGCCAAAAAATTTTTCCCAGTCTGTTGGTTCTCTTTTTACTCTTTTGGTGAACTCTTTTGATGAGCATAAGTGTTTAATTTTATAAGATCCCAGTTATCTAGTTTATCTTTTGGGGTTTGTACACTGTTAGTTAGGGTTTTCATTGTATTTATGCCATGCATTAGTAACCCTAACATTGTCACTTTTTTTTCCATGATCTTTATCTTTTTTGCTTTTATATTTAGGTCTTTGATACTTTTTGCTTTAGTTTTTGTGCAAAGTGTGAGGTATGAGTCTTGTTTCATTTTGTTTAGAGATGGATGTCTAATTTTGGCCACACCGTTTGTTAAAAAGACTACCTTTTCCCCATTTAATGGCCTTTACTCCTTTGTTAAAGATAGGCTAACCATAGGTAGTTGTATTTACATCTGGGTTCTTGATTCTGTTCCATTGTTCTATGTGTCTTTCATTGTACCAGTATCAGGCTGTTCCAACTACTATGTCTGTATAGTAGGTTCTAAGATCAGGTTCTGTGAGGCCTCCTACTCTGTTCTTTTTCTTCAGTGATGTTTTGCTTATCCAGGGCCTCTTTCCTATCCACATTAAGTTGGTGATTAGTTTTTCCATCTCATTAAAGAACGCTGTTGGTGTTTGGAAGCCCTCTTGGCTCAGTGGTTAAGAGCTATACCTGTTAACCAAAAGGTCAGCAGTTGGAAGCCACCAGCCCCTTCTTGGAATCTCTATAGGGCAGTTCTACTCTGTCATATAAGTTCGTTATGAGTTGGAACTGACTTGATGGCAAGGGTTTTGGTTTTTTGTTTTTGGTTGGTATTAGGATCAGGATTGCATTATATATGTAGATTGCTTTCAGTCGGATTAATATTTTCACAATGTTGAGTCTTCCTATCAATTAGCCTGGCATGTTTTTCCACTTACGTAGGTCTCTTTTAGTTTCATACGAAATGTTTTTTACTTTTCTTTGTATAGGTCTTTTATGTCCCTGGTTAGATTTATTACTAAGTATGTCATCTTTTTAAGGGCTATTGTAAATGGTATCGTTTTCCTGATTTTATTTTCAAAGTTCTGTTTGTTGGTATATAGGAATCCAGCTGATTTATGTATGTTGATCTTGTATCCTGCTACTCTGCTGAATCTTTTTATTAGTTCCAGTAGTTTTCTTATGGAATATTTGGAGTCTGTAAGTATAGGATCATATCATCTGGGAACAGGGATAGTTTTACTTTTTCCTTCCCAATTTGGATGCTCTTATTTCTTTTTCTTGCCTTATAGCTTTCAATAGAACTTCCAGCACAATGTTAAATAGGATTGTTGATAAAAGGCAACCTTGTCTTGCTCCCGTTTTGAAGGGGAATTCTTTCAGCCTCTCTCCATTGAGAATTATATTGGCTGTGGGTTTTGTATAGATGCCATTTATTATGTTGAGAAACTTCTCTGTTTTTCCTGATTTACTGAGAATTTTTTTATCAGGAATGGGTGTTGGTCTTTATCAAATAATTTTTCTTTGTCAATTGAGATGATAATGTGCTTTTTTGTTTTATTTATGTGGTGGATTGCATTGATTGATTTTCTAATGATGAACCATCTTTGCATACCAGGTACGAATCCCACTTGGTCGTGGTGTATAATCTTTTTGATATGAAGCTGAATTGAAGTTACCTTCTCATACTCTCTGTCTGTGATCATGGATGGCTGTTCTCCAAGATGACGCTGTTCCATGTTAGTTGGCAAGGGACCTCCATTCCATATTGCTCCTCATTCTCTGTTTTTCTTCAGTTTCTTCATCCATTCAGTGTTTGACCTAGGTCTTTATCCCTTCATTTGATTCTTAGGGTTCCAGGATTGGTGTTTTTATCTGCTACAGAAGGACAGCATGATGTGACTGTCTAGGGTACCCTGTTGGCTCTTCCCTCCCCCCCCCAATTAAATCTTGACAAGAAGACAGTGACTGTCATTAAGCTAGGAAACTTACTGGTTGTTGTGTTGTTGTTAGTTTCCACTGAGTTGGTTCCTACTCATGGTAATCCCATATGTGCAGAGTAGAGCTGCTTCATAGAGTTGTTGAGGCTGTGACCATTCAGAAGCAGGTCACCTGTCTTCAGAAGTGCATACTCACTAACATTAACTCAATTGTCATAGAATAGGCAATTGGCATACATTTTTCATCCAAAATTATTGGAATCAGTTCTGGGAGATAATATTGACAAGTTTTTATATTCTGAGTTGTGAAGAGACAAACACATAGCTTGGGCTTTGTATTCTCTTTTTTTCTCTGATCGCCTCAGCTCATATTCATCTCAGTCTTCATCCTTAATTTGAACATATAGGCTTTAGGTGGGTTGATTTTTTTCTTTATATATAAAGATCTTTTTTTTCTAACTAGGTTATAAATTCCTTGAAGCCAGGCATAAGACAGACTTCTAGTCCCTCAAAACATAAGGCAATATTGTCTTTCATTTAGCATATATTTTCTAAATATGAATTACTACAATAATAAATGCACATGAATTGCAAAATCAAGTCATATTGTCAATAATATACCCAACCTTCTTCCTGCATGTCACTTCAATGTCCTTACTTGGGTTCCTTCATGCTTACCGCACCAGTCTTTGGTTCTCAGGCAAATATATTTTCATTTGTTTGTTTAATTTCATGGACGATCCTGGCATGTAGCTAGGCCTGAGAACTTCCATTGCTTTTTTTGTTGTTGGGTGTTGTCAAGTTGATTTTGACTCAGAAGGACCCCATGTAACAGAGTAGAACTACTCCACAGGGTTTATATCTCTGGAATCTTTATGGAAGCAGATTTCCTGGTCTTCTATGGAGCTGCTGAATGGGTTCGAACCGCCAACCTTTCAGTTAGCTGCAGAACCCCTAACTGTTTGTCCCACCAGGGCTCCTTGGGAACCTCTGTAAAAAGATGTATTTAAGAAATGTCTGCTTATTTACTCTTGAATAAGCATCTTACAAACAAGTCAATTTTCCTGTTTTAACTCAAAGAAATTCAAGTTCCTGGAATTAGGCCCCTGCTTTGATAAGCTGTGAGAAGTTCAGAGATCCTGGAGCATGAAAGTAAATGTGTGGGACTCCCTGGTTGAGTATATTCTATGGGAGAGAGTCAGCATATTGAGCTCTTATCCTGGGGGCTCTTATCCTCTTATCCTTGCTGTCCTGGGGGCTCTGGGGAGTCAGCGCATAGCACAGTGTCTATAACATAAATTTGTCCGCAGACCAGCTCTTCAAGTCTAAGGAAAGGAGCAGGTTGTTAAGGAAAATGAAAAAAACAAAAAATTATTACAGGTTGGAACACAAGCAGCTGTTACACTGCAACCTTTAAAAAAAAATCGCAACCCACCAGGAGAAAACCACTATTCCAGTTTTGCCACAAACCAGAGTTCCATCTTAAATACTGACTTGAGAACCTGTCAGCTGAGGTGGAGTGACTTTGATACTTACCATAAGAAGTAAAACAGCTGGGCAAAGTAGGCAGTTATTTTCCAAAGCAGAATGGCACAGTGCAGTGGATAAACCCATCATGCTCAGGACAGCTGAAGTGGCCCTGGCACAGAACTACTAAATAGATGATTCAGGAAGAACTTCAGTGCATATGCATGATGCCTTGTGGGTACGTTAGGAGTGGAGTATCTAAGAGTCACCATCTAGAGCCTGTCAGAAATACATACACAAAACAGACAATAAAAGGGATTAAGAATCCTGAAGTTAAGCAGATGGGGCACATGAGCCAGCAAAATTAGGCTATATATGACAAGGTAACCATTTATATTAAAGCCTGTATTCCAGGTCTAGCAACCTGGTCTCTGTCTTATTCACTATATGTATACATAAAATGAGCCTGAGCTGAGTGGATATAAATCCTGTTTAGTGTATAACCTAGCATAGCAAGTGGAGTAAAGTGTTTCTAAGAAGCAACAGTAATGTGTTAATGTGTCATTTGGCCTAGGATCAGATACCACAAGACAAGTCTAACAGGCCCAGAGAGTGAGTCAGAAAACACACATGAAGAGCAGACTGCCAAATCCAGTAGGGTCAACAGAGAAGCTAAAATAATCAGGAACTCAAGACTGAGTTACAAATCCAAAAACTCTTGTAGATGAGAGAAACTGAATTCTGGATTGAAAGCAGGGAATTGAGAGTCACCAATGTGGTAAACAGACAAGACGAATGAAGTTATCAGTTGTGGGGCAGCAGATATATAAACAGATATAGCCATCTTTTGTTTTGGTTCTTTTGTTCATAAGTCAAAAGGTGTCACAGTGTTTTTTAAGCAATGAATAAGCAGGAGCGTTGAAACTATCTAGAATCCCTCTTGTTTAAGTTGAAGATCCAACATGGTTTTTTCTAGTTCTTCAGAATTCTGGCATTCTGCTACTTGGATTATAGTTCCATTTACCTAGTGATTAACTGTTACAGATTTCCTAATTACACAACCATTTCCCATTTTCTCAATATTCCCTTCTGCCAAATTCTACTTTGATTGGTTTCACTTATCTTACAGCATCATCATAATACTCTTGCTGAAATTCTTGGAAGATAACCAAGCCTTGCCTAAGTGTCTGTGTAACACCATACTCTTTAGACTACGCTCTACCTGTTGCCTGACTGTTCCCCTAGAGCAAACACATATAGATTCTATACCAAGGTTCTTTTTGGTCAATCAGGAAGCACTGATGAGAGTGCCATCTCTTTTGGGCTGACCTACTACTACCTGACTACCTGTTATGATGATGATGATATAGTAGATACTCATAGATTAGGCTGCTAGCCTTAGAATCAAAGTCTTAGCCATAGTAGAAAATGTGTTCCAAAAGGCAGTATGATTTATCTTGATATCTTAGCTCAAAGGACTGGAAAACAAAACAAAACTAAAATGTAAGTTTGCATACTGTCAAAAGGCTCAGGATTTATGGTCCCACCTCAAAGTAACTGGTTGGTAAAGGGATGAGCACTCTGCCATCTGGCTAGGTTTCTGTGCAGGTGGTGACTATTAGGCAGGCCTGTCCCTCAACCATATGGTGAGGCCTTTACTTCAACCTTTGTCTGGAGTGAAACAATGTTTCTGGTAAGTTTCACCTCTTTTTGAATGGTTTCTACAGAATGTGGCCTGTCTCCCTACGGCACACTCCCATACTCTTCAATGTACATTCAAGGCTGCCCTATTCTTTCTTCTTTAATTTTTGTTCCTGTTTCACCTCCTAAAACAGAAGCTGGAATTAGACTTGAGAAATCATTAATCTCCTTTACACATGTTTGTTCAGGAGGTATAGTCACTCGTACTCAGGTAGAAAAGCTATCTTTTCAGTAAAGAATTTCTTCATCATCCCCACTTCCTCTCCTGAGTTTCCGAATAAAGTTCCCTTTAGGTTTGATACAAAATCTATTCTACAAACTCATTATGCCAGTAACTAACAACAGGTGAGCTGGTTCAGCTCGTATCAGCTCCCCCCCAAGAGGGGCAGTGATTGTGTAGGATCATCATGGCCCAGGATCTGGGTCTCCATTTTTCAGGTTGAGAAAGATAATTGCATCATTTTATACAGAGCTGGTCAGACTCTAGGAGATGTACTCATAGCAATAGAAGAGGCCAAAATTATTATTAGGTTACCTGAATTAAGAACTACGTTTGCTCCACTGTGAAGAGTGCTTCTTTCTACCACTCACTAGGCTACATTAAAAATCTAAAGGTAGCATAAGCATGGAACAGAACAAAGGATGCTGGATATGCTCAAAGAATTTTCATCAAATTATGCAACATAGGTGACTTATGCTGATTCATACGAAAAGTATTCATGTTGAAATACCTGAAGTTGGTCTTCTGGTATTTCAGAACAGCATCAGTTAACAATTTTGTTCTCTATCTTTTAAGTTTCTCATTCTAGATTCCATTGAACCCATATCAGAAATGTTATGGCAGAACAACTCCTAATTCATGCATTTGAATAGGATCGAGTTTTGGGGTGACAATCATTTCTCCTTGGTTGGATTCAGGAGATACTTGGCTCCCAACACATTTACAAATCTTCCTTTTGAATATGTAATTATGCCCATTCAGTTTAGGAGGTTGTATTTGTGTGACGTTGTCCTCAATTCCTAAGGATGGATATTACAATCCTATTGCACAGATAACATAGTAGACTCTCTAAAGAAGGAAAAATGGTATAAGATAATTATTCGTATACCATTTTAAAGTAATTTATTCATTCTTCATATCTCTAGTTTTATTTTTTTATTTTAGAGAGTAGTTTGCCTTGAAGTTTAAAGCGTATTGGCTTATTATTCACTTCTCAAAAAGAAAATTTAGCACCCTGGCCAGTTTATAAATGACTTTGCCTCTGTGGCTTATCCGCAAATGACAAATGCTATACCTGAATATTTTAATCCAGCCATGGGTCAGTCTTCCAAAAGCACCTCATCTATACAGTCTCACTTTTGTATTTGAAAAGTTAGAATAATATATTTAAGAATATATTTTAAAATGCTAATATATTATAATAT
This sequence comes from Elephas maximus indicus, assembly GCF_024166365.1. NCBI lineage: Eukaryota > Metazoa > Chordata > Mammalia > Proboscidea > Elephantidae > Elephas > Elephas maximus. Next base: position 14,914,912 of record NC_064841.1, on the reverse strand, counting down.
TAGATTAATAATAACCATAATTCATAATAACCCACTGCCATCGAGTTGATTCCGACTCATAAAGGCCCTATACGACAGAGCGGAGCTGCTGCATATGGTTTCCAAGGAGCAGCTGGTGGATTTGAACTGCTGAACTTCTGGTTAGTAACCAATCTCTTAAGAACCTGGCAAAATGCTGTGTAACCTTATGTGCCTCAACTCTATTGTAGAGATGTAGATACTATATTACTCGATTAAATACATTTTGAAAAATATAATCTACTTTTCCAATCCATGAGTAATTATTTAGATGTATTTAAGGCATATCAGTTTTTTCTAGTTAGATCTAGTTTTATTGAGATGAAAATGTTGGCAGCTTGTAAGTAAACAAGTTAGATATTCCAGGCGCACTGATATTTTATCATAAAATAGAAATGTTTGATACCTTTGCTGCAATTATTTTTTATGAGATTTGGAGAAAGATGAAGTACAGGTATTAAGCATAAATTAAAACAGCCTTTTCTGTAATCGTTTTCATTCTCTCAGAGTTTTGATGGTTGGCCTTCTTTTTAATTATGAACCACCTGGGGAACAGTAAGTAGCGCTTATACGTCTTGACAAACACAATCAGAAGCCTTATTTTATTAGCCCCACCTGTCTTTAAGCACTCAATTTCTTTCTAGTTACTAGAGACATCGTGAACCAATTTATATGAATTTTTTTTCCAAAGTGGCTTTTACTTTTTTTGTGTGTGTGGGTATGTGCACTAGTCTTATAAACCCTGCTGTTGAGTTGATTCCGACTTATAACAACCCTGCAGGGCAGAGTAGAGCTGCCCCGTAGGATTTCCAAGGATTGGCTGGTAGATTCAAACTACCAACCTTTCAGTTGGCAGCCAGGCTCTTAAATATCTAAGTCAGAGGGAGGAACAGACAGCTTTTGCTTATATATTTGACTCTCTGGGCATTAATACCTAGTATTATTCTGGACACAGTTTCATGGATGTTGTTGGAAGATGTGATAGGTCTGGGTCAGACATGAGGCCTTTATTTCTCGAAGCCCAACAAGGAGCACATGAAGTGCTTCACTTGAGTGTCACACACACAGTGGTTATGCATCTGAGCTAAGGAACCTCAAGCTTAGGTTACTTGAAAATGTTATAAAACAAACCTATCCAAATATATCCCAGGAGGAAGACATTTTCTTTGTGATACTGGGCAGTAAACAAACCTACCTTCTGCTCTGAAAGGAGACACTATATCTATCTTCCAAGAGTGTTTGCTATACAAACATCCTTGAAAAATAGTCTCGAACAAAAGATGTTAGTGCCTCTGCTTGGGAGAGAAGCAGCAACACAAGAGACCGCAGAGAGTTGTCTACCAACAACACTTTGCAGAGATATATTTTTATGGTTCCCGGTAAGCAAAAGTGTTCTTGAGTAGCAAAAATGTTTTATTTTAGGTATAATATTGAGAGGCTAGATATACAAATGGACGGCGGCCAGACCATATATGACAATAGAATGTCGACTCTATATGGTCAGAAATTGGTCAATGACTGCCAGCTTCCCTATTTTGCCCTGGTTTCTAGCTCAAGACCAACCAGACAAACCCAGATATGGTTGGCAAATGAATCACATAGGATGCCCCTGTTGTACTTAGCCCACTTCCAACCTCCACTTTCCAATAACCTCCAAGCAGAGCTTACCTGAAGCCTGCTGGGTTTTGTTTGTTTGTTTGTTTGTTTTTTCGCTATAAAGCTTTCCTATTCCCCTAGCTGCCCTTGAGTCTCTGCCAAATGCAAATGATGGGACTGACTCCTTTGCAAGCTCTAAATAGCCTCTGTTTCTTTTTTTTTTTTTTCTTATTTGGGTGGTCTTTATTTCCACAATATGCATATTTAAATAAATATGAAAATTAGAACCAAATCCAACAACAATTTTATTTCTATAAAAGATACCAAGTTAAAAAAAGACCTAAGTTCTAGAAACATATTTTTAAAATCTAGTCCAAATGGTATAATCTTTGGGGACTTGTATATTTTTGATGTCGTGTGGGTGCTGAACAATTATGAAAAAAGCAACAATCTCACAGTTTTCTTAAATTATAGATTCCATCTCCAGAAACTTATAAAATGCTGTGTAGCTGGAGATATTTCTCTGAATAAATTTAAAAATTCCTAATGCATTATAAATATTTACAATCTATTAAAAGTTGTGTTGCTTTTATAACCTTACTACCCATGAAATGGTTTAAGTGAGATAACCTCCTACACCGTTGTTCTTTAGTGCAAAAGGAGAAGGCATTTTGCAAGTAGCAGCTGGCCTTATCAACATTTGTGACATTTTGCAGCAAAACGAAGAGGCCTTATAAAATGTGCAAACTGAAAAGTAAGAGGCGGCAGGATTAAAAATATGCTTCTGCCCTAAAGACCAAGGAAATGTAATACATAACTTACTGCTGTTTATAATTTTGCCTGTACCTGGCATATATTAGGTGTTCAAGCAATGTCTGTTTAATGGATGGATGAGGATATTTTTAGAGATGGAAGTTGTGAAGCCCCTAGCTTGCCCTTGTGATACTGAACTCTGAGGAGACAAGTAGATACTTGGCTGAGAATTAGCATCTTTTCTCCAGCCCCTTGACTGCTGAATACAATTCAGTGGAGATTTCATCGACATTAAGGTGCTCACCTCTGTTAAGCACCGACATAGACATTTCCCCGATTTCCACTCTGTCATTTATACATGTCCCCATCCCTAACAAAGCATCTCCATTGGAAAATAAAACAACTAAAATAATTGGGCTAATTATAGACTCAGAATAATGGTCATTTCAGCTACGTATCACTAAGACGGAATGACGCTGATTAGAGTGGCTCTTCGTCATGCTTCAGGACAGCTTAAGAATTGATAGAGGGCTTAGAAATATGCTCATATCTAGAACATTCCTGACCTGGAATCATGTAGTTGTCTTGCATGAGACGTCCAAAGAGCTCATTCATTTGTAAAGCAACACATTTCATTTTCAAACAGGTTTAAATAACAGAAATACCTGCCTAATAATAAGGCAAACTGTGCAATATCATCGTCTGTCCCTGCCCTCCAGGTAAACATTGCCATTCTTAAAAAAAAAAAGTATATGTATATGACAAAAATGTGTATTAATCTAAGGGAACTTTCCCATACTATCCCATGTTGAATTATCTCAGTCTTTCTCTATGACGCCATCTTTACAGATCTCTGAGCATTCTGAATGCAGTTCTCCAGAGAGAGCTGAGTGACCTGATTTACTCAGAACTTAATGGGACCTCTATCACTTCTGATACGAACATTCTGCTGAGTGTGTATATATTAGCATTGTAAGCTGCTAACAAGTGAAACACCAGGTTTTTCTGTTAAGTTTCATTATTTGTTCCATATGTATGCACTTAACTTTTGAAATTTGCATTTCAAAATTATAGTGTTTAGATTATGTATTATTTCATTTTTCTAAGGTCTGAGTCTATACACGATGTCTCCTGACGTTCAATGAATTGATTATCCTTCCTAGTTTAAGTGATAACTGGTGATTGAAAGATAACCTGATTTCATCATTCTCCTAAAAGTTCTTGATAAGAATGTTGAAAATAATAAGGTGCTGAGTATAGCCCTGGTGCCTGCCCTCAATTGGCAGCCACCTAAGGAACCCTAACGTCCTTCCTCCCCACCCAACCCCCAAATCAGTGCTCCTTACCATGGACAGAGAGGTTAGAGGACTATGTTTGGAACCATGTGTTCGGAGTGTGAAAGGGGCAAGCCATTCTCCAAAAAAAGGAGGGAGGTATATTTCCAAGAAAATAGGGAAGACGCATTTCTATATAACAAACAAAATATAAATCTATGTCTACGTTAGGTTCTGATTATATGCTAGAATGAGGTATATGTAAGGAGAATTGAGTATGGGGTAATAATGGGTCCACAGAATTGGCAAATGTGGGAAACACTACACCTAAATCTGTATATTAATAGACATCAGTGTGGGACTAAAGGCTGGCCTGTAGGAGTGATTGAGATCGAAGATGGGGCATTTACAGAGAAAATAGAACAGAAATTGCTTCGTTTGAGAAGAACCCTGAAAAGCAATGCCTTGGTGTGAATTATGGATCGCAGATGGTGGGACCTTAGTTAGATGGACAAGCTAAAGAGTGGACGATGACTCCCCTGGCACACCTGAAATAACATCACAGAGGGTCCACATTAGAGGCTATGGCTTATATTATAGACCAAATCTGCTCTGTCTCGGATAGGCCAATTCTCGACAGTCACCCAAACCAGGCCTAAAGCGAATCTAGGCTAGATTTTGTTTTTATATAGTTTTATTTTTCCTCTTTGTTAAAAAAAAAAAAAAGCTTTCTCTTAAATAAATGTCTGTATGAAATAAGATATACACTTATAAGATAGAACAGAAAGCTAAAAGAACAATTTATTGATATAGCAATTCAGAAACAATAAAAAACATTTATTTTTAAACTTGAAGAACTCACTGCTCTTTCAAATCTTGTTCTAGTGTAATGAGAGTCCAAGCAGCCAGATAAAAATGTCCATTAAACTGGCTTTTAGCTCCAGCACCATGAGGTTTGGGATAATTACCAGCCATTCTCTGTCATATCAGATGAATGACGCTTAACTTTCAGGCTGTCAGAGAAAAATCAACATTCTCAGGAACTTGCTGTGGGTTCTCCTCTCCTCATTCTTTCTTTCCCCTTTGATTGGTCTTTTTTAAAGGACTTCTATTTGACCTCTTGCAGGATACTAAGGTCTTTCCAATATAATGGCATCAGTCATTTAGCTTTTTTTTTTTTTTTTTTTAATAATTTCATTGGGCTTGATAATAAGGAAGAGCAGAGACTTGTTAGTTATCTGAGATACTATCTTTAGCTGACATCTGTTGGTGTTGCATTTGTTCCTGTCTTGAGGTAAACAGGTGAAAAATTTTGAATAAGTTTTTTTTTAATGATTATATTACTGAATTGATCAAGTCAAATGGTAATTTTGGTGTTTTGGGGAAGCAGGTGAAGAGGGACTCGAGAATATTCAAGGTGGGACCCAGCTACAACTATTTGCTTGCAGCCACATAAATTTAGTGACTTAACTGCTGATCAAAAGGTTGGCAGTTCAAATCCACCAGCTGCTCCTTGGGAACCCTATGGAGGAGTTCTACTCTGTCCTATAAGATCAGCTATGAGTTGGAATCTACTTGGTGGCAATGGGTTTGTCCTTTTTTTTTTTTTGGTATGTTGTAATAAATGGTCTTATTATACCTTCATATCATATTTATAACAAAATCTTGGCCTAAATTGTATCAAAGGCGATTCCAATGCTTTATGTTTGAATATCAATTTTAAGTTAAAGTAAATTTGCCATTAGGTAGCTTCCAGAGAAATACTTTGTTTAAATTTCTTTCTGGTAAATATCACTACTGAGGGTCAGCTTTGAGTACAACTTAGGACGAATCTTTCCCTTTATTTCAATTTTCAGAGTACCCCAAACTTCGAATGCCTCAGATACCAGTGTCTGCAAACTATTGCCCTGAATGTGGTGCCTTTCTGACCTTCTGAAAAGAAATATCCTGAGAGCCTTTAAAACAACCACCATCTCTTGCACAGATGTCTCCAATCTCACCGTCTTCTCAATTCTTGTATAAATGGAAGCTATCCTCAACCGATAGTTTAGATTCCAACCATAAACTATTGTTCTTAACTTTTGAAAAAGACTTCACACATTAGTCACAATACTGTGGTGAGACTGGATTATGATTTTGACTCACTGCAAACCATATTACAAATGAAGGGCATAAACACGGCATCAAATAACACTGCAGTAAAATTAGAACCAGTACTTCCAAATTTCTGAAATCACTTAACATGCTACCATTAGGCCAGCTGCTTGCTCCAGCCATCTCTCCTCAACATGCAGGTTCCACAGACCCAATTTCTCTCTCTCTCTCTCACACACACACGGACACACACATGGACACACACACTCTGGATAGCGTTCACATGTGCTGGGTGCTCTCTGTACAGTTTTTAAATCCACCCCTCACTCTCTTGCTTAAGTAAGCACATCAATAGGGTAACCTCAATGCCTGCCCAATTTGTAAAGAGCTAATTATTTGAAAATTATGGTTTTTATCTATTGTGACATGTCTTGTGGATCATGTAACACTTCTTCCTGTGATAACAATGTTGCTTCAAAGAGTGATACATCATCCAATTGCTCTATCCCAAACCTCTGACCAAATCAAACCAAACCAGTGGCTGTTGAGTCGATTCCAACTCATAGTGACCCTATAGGACTGCACATTTTTACAAATTCTTGAGCTACTGCCCTCTTTGGAGTAAAGAACTCTGAGAATGTCCTGCCTCACAGATACCCAAAATATAAATCTCCTTTGGGAGTCAGAATGTTACTACTAGTAACCAAGGTACTCATTTCACTTCTCAGAATACACGGTACTGGGCTTTTAAGTAAGATATTCATTGGAACTTCTACCTCTCCTATAGGCCCCAGGAAGCTGGTTTAATTGAGAGGCATAATAAGTTCATCAAAGAACTCTTATTTAAGACAAAAGGGAGCAAATGGGCCCCCAGTGTCACTAAGGCCATGGGCACTGATTAAATTCACATTCCCTGGGGATAGGCATGTCCTCCACCAATACAACACAGGTACCTCAATTGCTTTTATTGGCCATAAATGGGTACAGATCCCAAGTCCATGTTTTTGATAACCACCTTACTAAGTGGCTCTCTCCCTCCTGATCAAGTGCCTACTTAGATTCCTAGCGAGATACTTCTCCTATACCCTAAAAGTATTAGTCATCACTAAAATCTAAAATGGCGTCAGGGCATGAAGGGATCAAATGTGGTATAAGACTTAAAATTAAGGTTCAATAATTTGTGTTGTCTTGACATCTGATGAAATTGGAAGGGACTCAAACACCATAAACATAGTTCTCCTCCCCAAGTGGGAGAGGAGAACTAAGTTTAGGGCATTGAAGTCCCTCCCAGTATATCCCCAGAAAAATACCCTAGCCATACAACCCTCCTATCAAACAAAGTAGGTGAAGTTCATGCATACCTCTGAGTAGCGGGTTTCAGTTCCTGCCAGCCCATGGAATTATTCAAACAAGCAAACAAACCAATTACATCCTCCCATGAGAATGAAGGGTCAACCCATCCTTTTGTTACTACAAAGCCACATCCCACAGTCCCTGCTGGTTCACTTTCTGCATACAACCTGCGTGTTCCCCTATGTGTTGTGCTGTGTTCTCCTCCCCTGAGCTGTTACCGTATGTGTCTAATCAACTTCTGCCTTCAAACTTCGACCTCAAATACACAGCATTTGTCAGGGACAAGCACAAACAATGATTGCTGTAGTTACAGTGAGCATGGCAAGCTCAGAGGAGAATAAATGGTTCCTGTCATCAAAAACTTACAATCCCCTAGTGGCACCAAGTGAGCAAGATGTTCATAGCCTTGGTAACTGCTATTCCACAGAAAAGCATAACACTGTGAGAGCACCTGAGGGCAACTCTACTTCATGTTAATGTTGAGTATTGTTTTCTTACATGAAAAGTGCTTTTTCTCATTACAAAAGCAATATAGATTCATTGAAATATAATCCAAATACCTACCTATGTAAGCCAAAGACAAATTTAAAACAAATAAAAAGTGTATAAACCTACACCTGAGGACGATATTATTCATTCAGACCTTTATCTATATAATTTTATAGAATTAGAATCGCAGGCATCTTTTCTTTGGTAACCAACACTTTCATGACTTGGGCTTTCCCACCAGTGGTTTCCTTAGCCTGGAATATACTTCCTTCAAAATTTCACCTGCCAAATATCTATTACTTCCTCAAATCTCAGTTTAAATGTTGTTGTTTGGTGCCATCGAGTCGGTTCCGATTCATAGCAACCCTATGTACAACAGAACAAAACATTGCCCAGTCCTGTGCCATCCTCACAATCACTGTTATGCTTTGTGTTACTTACCCTCAAAATAAATTAGTTCATCCATTAAACTCTTTCAGATTGTACCCAACACATTTCATCTAAAACCAAACAAACCTGTTGCCATTGAGTCAATTCCAGCTCATAGTGACCCTAAAGGACAGAATAGAACAGCCCCACAGGGTTTCCGAGGCTGTAAATCTTGATGGAAGCAGAATGCCACAACTCTCCTACACAGTGGCTGAAGGAATCGAACTGTTGACTTTTTGGTTAGCATCCAAGTTCTTAACCATTGTGCCACCAGGGCTCCTATTCCATCTTAGGACTTATTATAATTTGTAATTAGTTTAGAGATACATATTTAAGCAGAAATGTTGTATTTATTATTAACTTTCTCTCCATAAGTGTTTCTCTTTCAGCATGTCAGAGGACATGTGTTTAAAAAGCAACCACACATTATTAATAGCCCCATTTCAATTTGCAGTTGCTATATTTAAGCATGGAACACTTAGTGTTTTAGGTCCAATGGTGGGGGATTTTCCCGAGAACCTTCCAGAGCAGAAGCATTTGATAAATATTTATTGAACCCAATATAATAAATATAATTTAATGGATCATTTTTCCCACCCTATCTCTAAAGAGTCTGAATAGTGTCTGTTATATGCCTGTACCATACAGCATTTAATTAAGTGCCTATAATGGGGCAGTTGCGTTGTTGCCATTTTTATGATACTATTATACTTTTTATTATACGTGATGCAGCAAAGAAGTTACATTTTACCCTCAATTTTTTTTTTTTTATAAATGCTGGAAGTGGGTTTGTTGGATAGCAAAAAGATTTACAAATTTTAAGGCTATTGAGAATTTTAAAAAACCAATAGTAGATGATAAAATAACTTTTGGAGATCAATATGATATTCAATACAGGGACATTGGTTTACTAATATGATTTTGTTTTGTCTCTTGGAAACTAAGACATCTCTAAATATTTTTATCAGCTACTTTCTCTCTTTCTCCCTTTCTCTCTCTCTCTCTTTATTTTGGCTACTTTTGTTGTTGATACCCTGCTCTGGTTGGATAGATTATCCAAAGTCATTAAGTTCAAAAGTAGAAGTGGTAAAGAAATAGACTCAGTTATTAATGATGATTTATTTAATACATGACACATTAGGGCCATCGTTATATTTTAAAAGTGTAATCTAGCTTTTCTCATACCAAGTTATTTGGAGCCCATCTATAAATCTTGAGTGGTTGGCATTGATTTTATTTTGCATTATGATAGTGTTTTTGCATAGTTGACAACTTAAAAGCAGAAGTTTGAGTAGAGTTATGAATTATTATAATGTAATTATCATAAATTAAATGTCACACAGTACTTATCTTGCTGCATCATTAACTCATGCTAGGGTTGGATAGCTATAAATATAACTCAGGCACACTTTTATCTATGTCACCTAATTTTAGACATGAAGTATTTTTTAAGACTTAATAATTTTAGAAATTAAATTATGTGTTCCAAGCCAAAAAACCAAACCCACTGCAATCAAGTTGATTCTGACTCATAGTGACCCTACTGGATGGAGTAGAGCTGCCCCATAAGGTTTCTGAGGCTGTAAATCTTGACAGAAGCAGACTGCCCCATCTTTCTCCTACAGAGTGGCTGGTGGGTTTGAACTACTAACCTTTGGTTAGCAGTCAGCCACTTTACTGCACTACCAGGGCTCCTTTATATTATGTGTTAAAAGAGACTACTAATTACCTACACAAATCCCAGGACCTTGTTTCTTCTTCTTTTTTTTTATTTTATCTTACTTTATTATTTCTTTGTGTTTGACACGTGTCCATTGTCGACAACTGGAAAATAAAGATAAATTACGAGAAAAAAAAGCAATATTAATTTTGCAATAATCTCATGAATACATTGGTGTCTTATCCCGGAAGTGTGAGTACACACACACACACAATCTTCTCACATATATTACACAAAATATATGTAACAAAGAATGGGATCCTACTAAATATACTTTTTGGTATTTTTGTTTTCCATGTAAATAAATGTGTTTAGGAGTGTCACTTTTTTTTTTTTTAAGAAAATTTTTTATATAATTTATTTTGTTGTTGTTGTTGAGAATATACACAGCAGAACATACACCAATTCAACAATTTCTGCATGTACAATTCAGCCACATTGGTTACATTCTTTGAGTTGTGCTACCATTTTTCCTGCCTTTTCTGAGCTGTTTCTCCCCATTAACATGAACTCATTGCCCCCTAGGGTTCCTATCTAATTTTTTTTTCTCTCATCTTTTTTTTATTTTATTATTATTTTTTTTAATAACTTTTAACGTTTACAAATCCAATCAGTCTGTCACATATAAGTTTACATACATCTCACTCCCTACTCCCACTTGCTCTCCCCCTCTTGAGTCAGCCCTTTCAGTCTCTCCTTTCTTGACAATTTTGCCGGCTTCCCTCTCTCTCTACCCTCCCATCCCCCCTCCAGACAAGAGTTGCCAACACAATCTCAAGTGTCCACCTGATATAATTAGCTTCCTCTTCATCAGCGTCTCTCTCCCACCCGCTGACCAGTCCCTTTCATGTCTGATGAGTTGTCTTCGGGGATGGTTCCTGTCCTGTGCCAAGGGAAGGTCTGGGGACCATGGCTTCCAGGATTCCTCTAGTCTCAGTCAGACCATTAAGTATGGTCTTTAATGAGAATTTGGGGCCTGCATCCCACTGATCCCCTGCTCCCTCAGGAGTTCTCTGCTGTGCTCCCTGTCAGGGCAGTCATCGATTGTGGCCGGGCACCACCTAGTTCTTCTGGTCTCAGGATGATGTAGGTCTCTGGTTCATGTGGCCCTTTCTGTCTCTTGGGCTCTTAGTTGTCGTGTGGCCTTGGTGTTCTTCATTTTCCTTTGCTCCAGGTGGGTTGAGACCAATTGCTGCATCTTAGATGGACGCTTGTTAGCATTTAAGACCCCAGACGCCACATTTCAAAGTGGGATGCAGAATGATTTCATAATAGAATTATTTTGCCAATTGACTTAGAAGTCCCCTCAAACCATGTTCCCCAGACCCCCGCACTTGCTCCCCTGAACTTTGAAGCATTCATTTTATCCCGGAAACTTCTTTGCTTTTGGTCCAGTCCAATTGAGCTGACCTTCCATGTATTGAGTGTTGTCTTTCCCTTCACCTAAAGCAGTTCTTATCTACTGATTAATCAATAAAAAACCCTCTCCCACCCTCCCTCCCTCCCCCCCTCGTAACCACAAAAGTATGTGTTCTTCTCAGGTTTACTATTTCTCAAGATCTTATAAGAGTGGTCTTATACAATATTTGTCCTTTTGCCTCTGACTCATTTCACTCAGCATAATGCCTTCCAGGTTCCTCCATGTTATGAAATGTTTCAGAGATTCGTCACTGTTCTTTATCGATGCGTAGTATTCCATTGTGTGAATATACCACAATTTATTTACCCATTCATCTGTTGATGGACACCTTGGTTGCTTCCAACTTTTTGCTATTGTAAACAGAGCTGCAATAAACATGGGTGTGCATATATCTGTTTGTATGAAGGCTCTTGTATCTCTAGGGTATATTCCTAGGAGTGGGATTTCTGGGTTGTATGGTAGTTCTATTTCTAACTGTTTAAGATAACGCCAGATAGATTTCCAAAGTGATTGTACCATTTTACATTCCCACCAGCAGTGTATGAGAGTTCCAATCTCTCCGCAGCCTCTCCAACATTTATTATTTTGTGTTTTTTGGATTAATGCCAGCCTTGCTGGTGTGAGATGGAATCTCATCGTAGTTTTAATTTGCATTTCTCTAATGGCTAATGATCGACAGCATTTTCTCATGTATCTGTTGGCTGCCTGAATATCTTCTTTAGTGAAATGTGTGTTCATCTCCTTTGCCCACTTCTTGATTGGGTTGTTTGTCTTTTTGTGGTTGAGTTTTGACAGAATCATGTAGATTTTAGAGATCAGGCGCTGGTCGGAGATGTCATAGCTGAAAATTCTTTCCCAGTCTGTAGGTGGTCTTTTTACTCTTTTGGAGAAGTCTCTAGATGAGCATAGGTGTTTGATTTTTAGGAGCTCCCAGTTATCTGGTTTCTCTTCATCATTTTTGGTAATGTTTTGTATTCTGTTTATACCTTGTATTAGGGCTCCTAGGGTTGTCCCAATTTTTTCTTCCATGATCTTTATCGTTTTAGTCTTTATGTTTAGGTCTTTGATCCACTTGGAGTTAGTTTTTGTGCATGGTGTGAGGTATAGGTCCTGTTTCATTTTTTTGCAAATGGATATCCAGTTATGCCAGCACCATTTGTTAAAAAGGCTATCTTTTCCCCAGTTAATTGACACTGGTCCTTTGTCAAATATCAGCTGCTCATACGTGGATGGATCTATGTCTGGGTTCTCAATTCTGTTCCATTGGTCTATGTGTCTGTTGTTGTACCAATACCAGGCTGTTTTGACTACTGTGGCTGTATAATAGGTTCTGAAGTCAGGTAAGGTGAGGCCTCCCACTTTCTTCTTCTTTTTCAGTAGTGCTTTGCTTATCCGGGGCTTCTTTCCCTTCCATATGAAATCGGTGATTTGTTTCTCTATCCCCTTAAAATATGACATTGGAATTTGGATCGGAAGTGCGTTAAATGTATAGATGGCTTTTGGTAGAATAGACATTTTTACTATGTTAAGTCTTCCTATCCATGAGCAGGGTATATTTTTCCACTTTAAGTATGTCCTTTTGAATTTCTTGTAGTAGAGCTTTGTAGTTTTCTTTGTATAAGTCTTTTACATCCTTGGTAAGATTTATTCCTAAGTATCTTATCTTCTTGGGGGCTACTGTGAATGGTATTGATTTGGTTATTTCCTCTTCGGTGTTCTTTTTGTTGATGTAGAGGAATCCAAGTGATTTTTGTATGTTTATTTTATAATCTGAAACTCTGCCAAACTCTTCTATTAGTTTCAGTAGTTTTCTGGAGGATTCCTTAGGGTTTTCTGTGTATATAATCATGTCATCTGCAAATAGTGATAACTTTACTTCTTCTTTGCCAATCCGGATACCTTTTATTTCTTTGTCTAGCCTAATTGCCCTGGCTAAGACTTCCAACACGATGTTGAATAAGAGCGGTGATAAAGGGCACCCTTGTCTGGTTCCCATTCTCAAGGGAAATGCTTTCAGGTTCTCTCCATTTAGAGTGATATTGGCTGTTGGCTTTGCATAGATGCCCTTTATTATGTTGAGGAATTTTCCTTCAATTCCTATTTTAGTAAGAGTTTTTATCATGAATGGGTGTTGGACTTTGTCAAATGCCTTTTCTGCATCAATTGATAAGATCATGTGGTTTTTATCTTTTGTTTTATTTATGTGATGGATTACATTAATGGTTTCTCTGATATTAAACCAGCCTTGCATACCTGGTATAAATCCCACTTGATCAGGGTGAATTATTTTTTTGATGTGTTGTTGGATTCTATTGGCTAGAATTTTATTGAGGATTTTTGCATCAATGTTCATGAGGGATATAGGTCTATAATTTTCTTTTTTTGTAATGTCTTTACCTGGTTTTGGTATCGGGGAGATGGTGGCTTCATAGAATGAGTTGGGTAGTATTCCGTCATTTTCTATGCTTTGGAATACCTTTAGTAGTAGTGGTGTTAACTCTTCTCTGAAAGTTTGGTAGAACTCTGCAGTGAAGCCGTCCGGGCCAGGGCTTTTTTTTTGTTGGGAGTTTTTTGATTACCGTTTCAATCTCTTTTTTTGTTATGGGTCTATTTAGTTGTTCTACTTCTGAATCTGTTAGTTTAGGTGGGTAGTGTTTTTCCAGGAATTCATCCATTTCTTCTAGGTTTTCAAATTTGTTAGAGTACAATTTTTCATAATAATCTGAACTGATTCTTTTAATTTCATTTGGTTCTGTTGTGATGTGGTCCTTCTCATTTCTTATTCGGGTTATTTGTTTCCTTTCCTGTATTTCTTTAGTCAGTCTAGCCAATGGTTTATCAATTTTGTTAATTTTTTCAAAGAACCAGCTTTTGGCTTTGTTAATTCTTTCAATTGTTTTTCTGTTCTCTAATTCATTTAGTTCAGCTCTAATTTTTATTATTTGTTTTCTTCTGGTGCCTGATGGATTCTTTTGTTGCTCAGTTTCTATTTGTTCAAGTTGTCAGGACAGTTCTCTGATTTTGGCTCTTTCTTCTTTTTGTATGTGTGCATTTATTGATATAAATTGACCTCTGAGCACTGCTTTTGCTGTGTCCCAGAGGTTTTGATAGGAAGTATTTTCATTCTCGTTGCTTTCTAGGAATTTCCTTATTCCCTCCTTGATGTCTTCTATAACCCAGTCTTTTTTCAGGAGGGTATTGTTCATTTTCCAAGTATTTGATTTCTTTTCCCTAGTTTTTCTGTTATTGATCTCTAGTTTTATTGCCTTGTGGTCTGAGAAGATGCTTTGTAATATTTCGATGTTTTGGACTCTGCAAAGGTTTGTTTTATGACCTAATATGTGGTCTATTCTAGAGAATGTTCCATGTGCGCTAGAAAAAAAAGTATACTTTGCAGCATTCGGGTGGAGAGTTCTGTATAAGTCAATGAGGTCAAGTTGGTTGATTGTTGTAATTAGATCTTCCGTGTCTGTGTTGAGCTTCTTACTGGATGTCCTGTCCTTCTCCGAAAGTGGTGTGTTGAAGTCTCCTACTATAATTGTGGAGGTATCTATCTCGCTTTTCAATTCTGTTAAAATTTGATTTATGTATCTTGCAGCCCTGTCATTGGGTGCATAAATATTTAATATAGTTATGTCTTCCTGATCAATTGTCCCTTTTATCATTATATAGTGTCCTTCTTTATCCTTTGTGGTGGATTTAAGTCTAAAGTCTATTTTGTCAGAAATTAATATTGCTACTCCTCTTCTTTTTTGCTTATTGTTTGCTTGATATACTTTTTTCCATCCTTTGAGTTTTAGTTTGTTTGTGTCTCTAAGTCTAAGGTGTGTCTCTTGTAGGCAGCATATAGACGGATCGTGTTTCTTTATCCAGTCCGTGACTCTCTGTCTCTTTATTGGTGCATTTAGTCCATTTACATTCAGGGTAATTATAGATAAATAAGTTTTTAGTGCTGTCATTTTGATGCCTTTTTATGTGTGTTGTTGACAATTTCATTTTTCCACATACTTTTTTGTGCTGAGGCGTTTTTCTTAGTAAATTGTGAGATCCTCATTTTCATAGTGCTTGACTTTATGTTAGTTGAGTCGTTACGTTTTTCTTGGTTTTTATCTTGAGTTGTAGAGTTGTTATACCTTTTTGTGGT
Organism: Elephas maximus indicus; assembly: GCF_024166365.1. Taxonomy (NCBI): domain Eukaryota; kingdom Metazoa; phylum Chordata; class Mammalia; order Proboscidea; family Elephantidae; genus Elephas; species Elephas maximus. The sequence continues at coordinate 14,899,622 of NC_064841.1, read as the reverse complement.
TACCTTATTATTTACCCCTATTTTTCTAAGTAAAAACCTAACTTGTATTGTTCTATATCGCCTTGTATCACTCTCCATATGGCAGTTCAATGCCTCCTGTATTTAGTCCCTCTTTTTGATTATTGTGATCTTTTACCTATTGACTTCCATGATTCCCTGTTATGTGTAATTTTTTTTTTTAATTAATCTTAATTTGTTTGTTTTTGTGATTTCCGTATTTGAGTTGATATCAGGACGTTCTGTTTTGTGACCTTGTGTTGTGTTGGTATCTGATATTATTGGTTCTCTGACCAAACAATATCCTTTAGTATTTCTTGTAGCTTTGGTTTGGTTTTTGCAAATTCTCTAAACTTGTGTTTGTCTGTAAATATCTTAATTTCGCCTTCATATTTCAGAGAGAGTTTTGCTGGATATATGATCCTTGGTTGGCAGTTCTTCTCCTTCAGTGTTCTGTATATGTCGTCCCATTCCCTTCTTGCCTGCATGGTTTCTGCTGAGTAGTCAGAACATATTCTTATTGATTCTCCCTTGAAGGAAACCTTTCTTTTCTCCCTGGCTGCTTTTAAAATTTTCTGTTTATCTTTGGTTTTGGTGAGTTTGATGATAATATGTCTTGGTGTTTTTCTTTTTGAATCAATCTTAAATGGGGTTCGATGAGCATCTTGGATAGATATCCTTTCGTCTTTCATGATGTCAGGGAAGTTTTGTGTCAGGAGTTCTTCAACTATTTTCTCTGTGTTTTCTGTCCCCCCTCCCTGTTCTGCAAAACAAAAGTATTATTTGGTATGCCAGTGGGTCTTTTTAAGAGACTAGGTATTTATGACTTCCTGAAAGCTAGGCACGACTATGTAACTAAGTTATGTAAGTTATGTCGTATTAAATGTAAGAGAAAGTAATATCTGTGGCTTCCAGGAATTCTCCCTATCCCTGTTGCCTTGAGCTTGAATAGGAGGTGGTGCTTTCAGTGGTGGTTAGCCAGCTTACTCTAGAGCTAGAAACCAGCCCTGAATTGTCCATATCAATATTTGTTTTTATAGGGATGTATAATCGTATAATCCAAGTTATTTTATATTTTTGTACATGCAGGCAAACCTAATCTTAATCCTATCCATATTGATATTCGTTCCAAATATCCAGGCTATACTCAGAAACAAGACTGACCATTTTGACTGTTCATTGTGTACCAAGTGTTTATGAGATCCTCAACTGTAAATCATAAAACACAGTAGATAAGATCTACTGGTTCCCCAGAACTGTAGATCTAATAGGAGCTCCAACGAAGTCAATGTTTTCTTCTACTTACCTTTATGTTATCTTCTAAATTATTACTCCTTATATTATTTATCTATTTTTTCATAACAAATTTAGTGGATTAAAACACCATACATTTATTATCTCACTGTTTCTGTAGGTCATGAGTACAGGCTTAATTTTGGTGAGTCCTCTGTTTCAGGGTTTCATCTAAGAACTGTAATCCAATTTTCAACTGAGATTGTGGTTTCATGTTGAAGCTCAGTTGGGGAAGGATTTGTTTCAGAGGTCATATCGTCATTGGCAGAATTCAGTTCTTTCTGGGATTTTGGATGGAGGGCCTTAGTTCCTTGCTGGCTATCAGCCAGAGATCACCCTCAATTTCTAACTGTTTGGTGGCCTGAGACTGCTCTCACTTTCTTGTTGGGGACCTCCCCAATATGGCCTGTTGCTTCATCACAGTCAGCAAGCTATCTAGCATAAACACTGAAGTGATATCCCATCAACTGTGCCATATTTTATTGGTTACAAGCAACTCACAGGTCCCACCCACACAAAGGAGGAGTGGAATACATACACGAAGCCGTGAGTACTAGGAGGTGGAGATAATTAAGGGCTATATCAGAGATATGCCACATCCTCTGAAACTCTAAAAAAATCTATATCTGTCTCTTAACCATGACATGATTCCACTTAACTTTAATACTTACCTCTAATCTTTGCAAGACCTAATTTTTAACAATTACTTTGAATTTCTTTATTTCCCAAGGAATAATAGCACCTCAGCTGGCTTCAGAGTAATCTGCAAATTCAAAATATACTCTTCAATACCTTCAACCAAACCACCACAAATATTAAATAATTCTGCCTGAGTATTTAACTCTGTTCTTTACTATTAAATCAGCTCAAACAACAAAAAAAAGACTCTTAAATTGATTATATCCACTTTAAGATAAATAGTAAGTGTATATAGCGTGCTACATGAAAAACATTCATGAACATATTTTTGTTTTGTTTTCCTAAAGCTGAATTGAATGAAAAATATATAAATAAGGCTAATACTTTGCAATAAAGGATAGCACAGTGGCTAAAGTTCTTGGCTGCTAACTGAAGGGTCAGTGGTTTGAACCTACCAACTTCTCCGTGGTAGAAAGATATGGCAGTCGGCATCCTTGAAGATTGCAGCCTTGGAAACCCTATAGGGGAGTCACACTCTGTCTTATAGGGTCACTATGAGCCGAAATCAACTGGATGACAATAGATTTATACTGAAATCAATAATGGCTGTCAAATAGAATTATTTTTTGTTGTTCCTAGACAAAAAAACTGGGCTTTAACTCAGGATCTGAGTTATTACATAAATTAATGGACGTGTGAAATTTATTAACATGGGATCCAGATTTTGAATCCTAATTCCTGCGTATGCTTAGTTGTTTTTAAAATTATGAAGATTAGTTGTCCTATTTAGAAAATTTGTGATAATTAGAAAATATAAAAGGATTAGGGATGAATAAAGAATTGGCAGGTGAAGAGAATTCAAGATAGAAAAAGATATTTTTGCAAAGCAGCTTTGAGAGAAATTAGGAAAGCAGAGCTAAACAGACAGAGGCTTAGGACCACCTTTCTCTCTGATCGGGGGGGGAGAGCTACCTGTGGGTGAGCCAGCTGACCAGCTAAAGGAGTTTATGGCTAGAATCTCTTAAGGTCTGGATTCAACGAAGTCAGCATTATTTGGCATAAGGCAACAAGTTGAATTTTTGGTTCAAATTTTACTCTGCAGAGTAAAAATTACCATGTAGTATTTTTAAGTTTCAATGTTCTCATCTGTAAATGGGGATACAAATTCATACCTCTTAGGGGTGCTGACGAGTATTTTGTGAGATAACATCTATAAAGTGCCAAAACAGCTGCATAAATGATGTATAATTGCAAAGTTAAAATAAAAACAGGCCATTTGTATGTGTGTGTGTGCTTATTTCAGAGAACTAGGGATAGCAAATGGAAAACCATCCCTGACTGTAAACCCCCAGAGTTATTCATAGTAACATAGTAAGCTCATCAATGTTAAATAGTATTCTCTTATATCGTATTGAGACTCATTACAGTGCATCCTGGAAGGTTAGAGTCTGCCTGTTGAATAATGTGTTAGAAGAGCTCAGCACATTTATTGCACATAGTAGGCTCTCAATAAATACCAATTCCCTTCTTGACTACTCCCGTTCCATTACAGAGTCCATAAAATGTCTCTGGATACAAATGCTTTTGATTTTTACAAAGTAAAACTTCCCTTTTGTCCCCAAAATGCATTTAAAATTTTCTTTGTAAAATGACAGTCTAATTTACTTTGTTGTAGTAAAGCCTTGCTTATAGATAAAAAAAATATGAGATTGGAGTCTTTTGTGGGAAGAATGTTTGAAATTACATTTTATATTAAAAAATGCCATAATTCTGCAAATGATGAAGCTTGTGACTTAGATATTAGATGATGTTCTAATTTCAAGATTTTTCTTAGAACTTTTCTCAGCCTATTTATTAGAAGCATTTCAGTTGTTGTTTTAAAGGACATATTGCCTAGCCTTATTCCAGTTGCTAAAAATGAACCTCAGGAATTTTATAGAAACCAGAGTCTTATTAAATCTTCTCTTAAAGCTATTCTTCTACATTGTGAAATCACACTCACATTTTAGCATTTGAAAATTCATTCAATGATGTACATTTATTCTTATCTTTCTGGTCCTCACCTACTGTCAGACATATTTTTTTTTAAATCATTTTATACTGCAATTAAACTATTCCTAAAACCCTGGTGGCGTAGTGGTTAAGTGCTACGGCTGCTAACCAAAGGGTCGGCAGTTCGAATCCACCAGGTGCTCCTTGGAAACTCTGTGGGGCAGTTCTACTCCGTCCTATAGGGTCGCTATGAGTCAGAATGGACTCGACGGCACTGGGTTTTACTGGGTTCTATCCTGAATATTATAAACCAAGTTCAGCATAATCTTTGAGTTTTACAAACAAATATAATCTGTTAAGTACATATATCAGTAATAACCAGGAATGTATTTATTTTGAATTAATTTGAATTAGGATATTTTCCAGTATGCTTATTTTCTATCAATGTATGCATGGTATATGCCTAAGAAAAAATTTCACAGCCTGGGTGCTGAGATATTCAAGAGATGTGCTAAGTACCTGGTACTAGTAAAATTAACAATGCCTCTTATGTAATACGGATGTGGTAACAGACCAAAATAAAATATGTGAATTGCCTGTGATATTTGGGGAAGTACATAAGCAAAATAAGAAATCTATTCTCACTTAACTAAATCTTGAAACAATTTGGAAAGAACATAAAACCATACAAGGTGAAATAATTCAGATAAGCAAAATTTTTTCTTTCGGAAGTTACGGCATATGGAAATTGTACTAAATTTGTAGTTCAGAGTCCTGAGTTATATCTCTGATCTTTTTCTTGCTGAATTTAAGTAGCAAATCATCTAGCACCTCCAAGTCATAATTTTTTTATCAGCAAAATAAGAATACAAATACCCACTTCATATGGTTGTTATGTGGCTTAACAACACACAATGTGTAAGCCCGTTGAAAACTGCTAGACAAATATTACTCATTACTGAACTGTCTATGAAAGTACTTTATCAAATATAAAGTACTATCGATCTCTAGATATTATTGAAATGCAACACACATATTTTCCTGTATTAGTATTACTGGAGTTTAGGAAGCTTACTTATTCAGCAAGCAGTAGTCCCCAGAAGCACATATTTGTTCAGGGGTTGTAAAAAGGTGTAAGTAAATCTTTGATATTTCCCTCTATTTTAATTATCTATATGAACTCTCTGGAAACCCTGGTGGCATAGTGGTTAAGTGCTATGGCTGCTAACCAAAGGGTCGGCAGTTCAAATCCACCAGGTGCTCCTTGGAAACTCTATGGGGCAGTACTACTCTGTCCTGTAAGGTCACTGTAGAGACACTGTGAGTCGGAATCGACTCGATGGCACTGAGTTTGGTTTTTTGGTTTTTATGTGAACTCTGACCCTGAGAATATAATTGGCATGGGTGAATAAATTGGCTGGAATTTGTCCACACACAAAACATGGAAAAATATGTAGCTACCTAAAGACTTTCAAAGGGGAGGATTCTTTGAAAGGTTCTTATTTAGGTGATTATTTTCTCTTCTTAAAGGATTATTAGCCTGTTTGCATCTTATACTTGTTACTACTAATTTCTCTAGAAAACAAGTTTCTCAGCTGATTTTTCTCAAGTTTTTCTTGATTCCAGTTTGGACAAGTTTATTTCCCTTTTTTTTTTAATTACCAGTGGGGAGGAATGGTAGAACTCAGTTCTAGGTGAAACTGACAATGTGGAGAGTCAGTATATACAATCTATAGGAAAAAAGAACAAGGAAGATATTAATGAATACTTTTTATTCTTCTATGAATATTTCAGCATCAACAGAGGATTATGGGTAATTTTCTTCATATCGTCCATAAAATTTTTTTTTTAAAGTTGCTGTCGTGTCAATTCTGGCTCATATCTCCCCTACAGGACACAGTAGAACTGCCCCCATGGGCTTCCAATGTTGTAAACCTTTACAGAAGCAGAATATCACAGCTTTCTCCTGGTGAGCAGAAGGTGGGTTCTAATCGACAATCTTTCGGTTATTAGCCAAATGCTTAACAACTGCAACACCAGGGTTCTTTTATTGTCTCTCTTTATGTATATACATACACACAAACACACACATTTTTTTCCTAATTGTGAAAATGAAACTCTATGACTTCTGTATAAGGCATGTATATGGATTATTTTGAGTGAAATACTCTGAGTTCAAATATTGATTCAGACACTAGCTATGGAAATCTGAGCAAGATTTAACTACTTGGAGTCTTTATTCTGCAACAATGAAATGGGAGGAAATAACATTTACTGTAAAGTTTGTTTTGAGCATTCATTGAGATAATCTGTGCTCTAATTTCTGTAAACACTCCCATCAATCTACCAAAACTCATACAAAGGACACTAATAAATTCTATGTCTGTCTTTCCAGTCTGTATCTGAAATCTGACCTCTTAGCAGCATTTGGTTTTACTGATCATGCCTTCCTTCTTGAAATACTGTTGTCAATTAGCGTCCCTTGACATCACGCTTTTCTTATTTTTCCTCCACTTCTTATGTCTTTTTTTTTTTTTTTTTCTTACGTCACTCCATCTTAGCCTCGAAAGAATCATTATCTTTAACCCAGAGGATAAATGGAGACTCCTGAGGCTCTTTTACTTCGTACTCTGCTGTCTCTCTTAAAGCAGTCTCATACTGCCCCTTGTTTTCAATTACCAACCATGTAATGATAAATAGATAAACGCATATCTCTGGCTCAGACCTCTTGTCTGAGCATCAGACCAACTATCCACCTGCCTACTTTAAATCCCCACTTTTCCTGGAGGTTTAAATCTCATCTCAAATTCATTATGTCCAAGATTAACTCCTAAACTTCCAAATATCCATCTCCCAAAATAAAGGAAATAAAAAGTTAATATTCAGCATTCTCCTTTTTTCTAATCTAAAGTTTCCTGCATTGGTGAGTTTCACCACCATCCATCCAGTTACACAAGTCCAAAACCTAGGAATTCTCATTGACACTGAATTCTCCCTCCCCACATACTTACTCCGTCATCTAGTTCTGTCCTGCATCTTCAATACCTGTCCTACATCTTCAATACCTGTCCTACGTCTTCAATACCTGTCCTACATCTTCGATACCTGTCCTACTAGTTGACTTCTGTGCATCTTCATTTCAGCCACTCCGCCCCTATTTCAGCTAATAGTTTCTCCCATTTGGACTATTGCACTAGCCCCTGTTCTAGTCCCTAGTGTCCACCTGGTCCTTCTCTAACCTGCCTTTCTTACTGTAACTATTTTATGCTTCCCAGGACATGCATTTGACACTGTCACACTCCCACCAAATTGCTTATCATACTGTTATTGCTTTCCATTGTTCTTAAAGAAAACTCCAAGTTTCAAGACCCTTGGTTGAGTCCACAGCCTCCTTTTGTACCACTTTCTCTGTCTCCCTGTGATTCAGTCTTAATGGCATTCTTTCATCTTTCCTTGTCACAGTGCGTATCTACATGCTGTGCGTAGTCTTGAGTATTGGCATCGGTCACCATCAGCCTCCTCTTCTTCTGGTTCTATCTTAACTCATCACCTCTGTAGCACTGGCTCAAGTACTTTTTCTGCAGGGACGCTTTCTCCGAAACCACAGTCCTTTTAGCTAAAATTTCCCATATACAATGGCTGTTTCCTTCACATCACCCTCCTCAGACTCAGTTTGTAACTGTGCCCTTGTTGATGTGATTATTTGAATAATGTCTATCTGTAGACCCTAAGCTTGTTGAGGACAGTGACCATTTCTGAAGTGACTCAACTGGAGTACTTTGAGTGCAATGAGCCTGAATAAGTGTTTTGGTCATATTGTTTTTAATGGTGAAGACCTCCACAATGTCTGTTATTGTTGTTGTTAGGCTCCATCCAGTCAGTTCTGACTCATAGTGACCCTATGCACAACACAACAAAACACTGCCCAGTCCTGAACCATCCTTACGATTGTTGCTGTGCTTGAGTTCATTGTTGCAGCCACTGTGTCAATCCACCTCGTTGAGGCTCTTCCTCTTTTCCACTGACCCTGTACTCTGCCAAGCATGATGTCCTTCTCCAGGGACTGATCCCTCCTGACAACATGTCCAAAGTATGTAAGACGCAGTCTCGTCATCCTTGCCTCTAAGGAGCATTCTGTCTGTACTTCTTCTAAGACAAATTTATTCATTCTTTTGGCAGTCCATGGTATATTGAATATTCTTTGCTAACACCACCATTCAAAGCCGTCAATTCTTCTTCTGTCTTCTTTATCCATTGTCCAGCATTCACATGCATATGATGCAATTGAAAATACATGGCTTGGGTCAGGTGCACCTTAGTCTTCAGGGTGACATCCTTGCTCTTCAACACTTTGAAGAGGTCCTTTGCAGCAGATTTACCCAAAGCAATGCATCCTTTGATTTCTTGACTACTGCTTCCATGGCTGTTGATTGTGGATCCTTGGATGAAATCCTTGACAACGTCAATCTTTTCTTCATTTATCACGATGTTGCTCATTGGTCTAGCTGTGAGGATTTTTGTTTTCTTTATGTTGAGGTGTAATCCATACTGAAGGCTGCGGTCTTTGATCTTCATTGGTAAGTGCTTCAAGTCCTCTTCACTTTGAGCAAGCAAGGTTGTGTCATCTGCATGACGCAGGTTGTTAATGAGTCTTATTCCAATCCTGATGCCCCATTCTTACTCATGTAGCCCAGCTCTCATGTTATTTGCTCAGTATACAGATTGAATAGGTGTGGTGAAAGAATACAACCCTGACGCACACCTTTCCTGACTTTAAACCCATCAGTATCCCCTTTTTCTGTCCGAACAACTGCCTTTTGATCTATGTAAAGGTTCCTCATGAGCACAATTAAGTGTTCTGGAATTCCATTCTTCGCAATGTTAGCCATAGTTTGTCATGATCCACACAGTCGAATGCCCTTGCATAGTCAATAAAACACACATAAACATCCTTCTGGTATTCTCTGCTTTCAGCCAGGATCCATTTAACATCAGCAATGATATCCCTGGTTCCATGTCCTCTTCTGAAACTGGCCTGAATTTCTGGCGGTTCCCTGTCGGTACACTGCTGCAGCCATTTTTGAATGATCTTCAGCAAAATTTTGCTTGCGTGTGATATTAATGATATTGTTCTATAATTTCCACATTTGGTTGGATCACCTCTCTTGGGAATAGGCATAAATATGGATCTCTTCCAGTCAGTTGGCCAGGAAGCTGTCTTCCATATTTCTTGGTATAGACAAGTGAGGACCTCCAGCGCTGGATCTGTTTGTTGAAACATCTCAATTGATATTCCATCAATTCCTGGAGCCTTGTTTTTTGCCAATGCCTTTAGAGCAGCTTGGACTTGTTCTTTCAGTACCATTGGTTCCTGATTGTATGCCACCTCTTGAAATGGTTAAACATCGACTAATTCTTTTTGGTATAATGACTCTGTTCTGTGTATTCCTTCCATCTTCTTTTGATGCTTCCTGCGTCATTTAATATTTTCCCCATGGAATCCTTCACTATCGCAACTCGAGGCTTGAATTTTTTTCTTCAATTCTTTCAGCATGAGAAACGCCGAGCATGTTCTTCTGTTTTGGTTTTCCATCTCCAGCTTTTTGCACATGTCATTATAATACTTTACTTTGACTTCTCGAGCTGCCCTTTGAAATCTTCTGTTCAGCTCTTTTACTTCATTGATTCTTTTTTCTTTAGCTGCTTGACATTCGAGAGCAAGAGTCTCCTCTGACATCTATCCTGATCTTTTCTTTCTTTCCTGTCTTTTCAGTGACCTCTTGCTTTCTTCATGTATGATGTCCTTGATGTCATTCCACAACTCGTCTGGTCTTTGGTCACTAGTGTTCAATGCATCAAATCTATTCTTCACGTGGTCTCTAAATTCAAATAGTATATACTCAAGATCATATTTGGCTCTTGTGGACTTGCTCTGATTTTCTTCAGTTTCAGCTTGAACTTGCATATGAGCAATTGATAGTCTGTTCCACCGTTGGCCCCTGGCCTTGTTCTGACTGATGATATTGAGCTTTTCCATTGTCTCTTTCCACAGATGTAGTCAATTTGATTTCTGTGTGTTCCATCTGGCGAGTTCCATGTGTATAGTTGCCATCTTTGTTGGTGAAAGAAGGTTTTTGCAATGAAGAAGTCGTTGGTCTTGCAAAATTCTATCGTTCGATCTCCGGCACCATTTCCATCACCAAGGCCATATTTTCTGGCTACTGATCCTTCTTCTTTGTTCCCAACTTTTGCATTCCAATTGCCAGTAATTATCAATGCATCTTGATTCCATGTTCAATATTTTTCAGACTGTAGCAGCTGATAAAAATCTTCTATTTCTTCATCTTTGGCCCTAGTGGTTGGTGCATAAATTTGAATAATAGTCATATTAACTGGTCTTCCTTGTACACGTATGGGTATTATCCTATCACTGACAGTGTTGTACTTCAGGATAGATCTTGAAACGTTCTTTTTGATGATGAATGCAGCACCATTCCTCTTTGAGTTGTCCTTCCCAGCATAGTAGACTATATGATTATCCATTTCAGCTCACTAATGCCTAGGATATCGATGTTTATGCATTCCATTTCATTTTTGACAATTTCCAACTTTCTTAGGTTCATGCTTTGTACATTCCATGTTCTGATCATTAATGGATGTTTGCAGCTGTTCCTTCTCATTTTGAGTCATGCCACATCAGCAAATGAAAGTCTCAAAAGCTTTACTCCATCCACGTCATTAAGATCGACTTTATTTTGAGGAGGTAGCTCTTCCCCGACTGGGAATGATGACTATCTTCTGAGTGCCTTCCAACCTGGGGGCCTCGTCTTCCAGCACTATATCAGACAGTGTTCCACTGCTAATCATAAGGTTTTCACGGGCTGATGTTTTTCAGAAGTAGACTGCTGGGTCCTTCTTAGGGTGTCTTAGTTGGGAAGTTCAGCTGAAACCTGTCCTCTATGGGTGACCCTGATGGTATCTGAATACCGGTGGCATAGCTTCCAACATCACAGCAACACACAAGCCCCCATGGTATGAAAAACTGACAGACACACGGGAGCCACAATGTCTAGATTTACAGTAATATTGTTATTCTGTGTGCCTCTGCTTATTTTTGTCCACATTCAGGATCTCATTTTATATTGATTAGAAAGTTATTTTTTTTTGTAGCATTTTTAATGATGATGAATTTATATGCTAATTATTAGCAAAAAAACTCTCATACAATAAATGAATTTTAATAAAACATAAAATTTAGAGACTCTCAAATAAATATTATTTATATATGATTTTTGCCAAATCTTCACTTCACCTTACTTTAAAAGGAGACGATTTAAAGCAAAGTTACCTTACCTTGTATTACACTCATAATGTTAAATGGAAATGAAATACCATTATGCTGTCTCGTCCTTTAGGGTCTACCAGAGCATGAAATCAATATCACTACTAGCTCAAGTACAATCAGATATTCTTTCCAAATTTCCAAATGCTGTCACCTGCATTTACAATTTTGTGACACTTTAATTTCACACACATTTTCTCCCACGCCTTTTGGAAAAATTCACACAGCCATCTAGAATTATCAAAGGGTCACTGTTGAGCTGAATAGGATTAAAATTAGAATACAAGATATGACTCATGTAATGGGAGGATGATTATCTCCCTTGCCTTTTTTATATTGACTATATATTCTGGCTTCACAGGTAAGCTGAGTAATAGAATCACAAAAATTCCTTTGTGTGCGGCACATCCAGTGTTGGTGAGGACTGATTTCGGCATTGACAGCAGGGTGTGGCAATCTTGGAGAGGGTGGTCCCTGAAATACACCAGCTTGCTGGAACGGGGCAGATGGTAGAAGGAAGAAACCAGTTGTACATATGGAGACATCATACAGCCTGGTAAAAACCCAAATGACTGACACTGGAAAGAGCTGGGGAGCAGACTGCTAAGCTGAAATAGTGAGCAGAATGAGAGGAAATGTAAGAGATAGAGAAGCTAACCCAAAGGAACCAGTATCTATCAAATAGAAAGTCCCTAAAATTATCAAAAGAATGAGAAGGAGGAGGGAATGAAAAAATTAAAAAAAAAATTTTTTTTCAAGGTCTGAGTAAAAGCCTGCATCCTTAGATTGAAAGGATTTACCAAGAACTGAATAGAATGAATTAAAAGAAAAACAAAAACAAAAAAAAACCCTGGACCTATTTTGGAGTGAATTTAGAGTATCAGGGAGGAGAGATGAACTCATAACGCCTCCCAGTAGGAGCTGATAGATTCTCTACAAAAAAGAAAAAAAAAAAGAAGTGAGAATTAGATCATCAGACATCTTTTTAGTAAAACCAGATAGAAGAGGACAATGGAAAAACATAGTGAAAGTTCTGAGGAAAAAACATTCTTTTGCCCGGCTGTTGCTGTTGTTGTTTTTCAGTGCCGTGAGTCAGTTCTTGACCCATAGTGACCTCATGAGACAGAGGAGAACTGGCCCATAGTTGTTTTCTTGGCTGTTATCTTTACTGAAGCAGATCTCTAGGTCTTTGTCTTGCAGAGTCACTGGGTGGGTTCAAACCACCAACCTTTCGGTTAGTGCTGTACTGTTTTTTTTACCAGGGCTCTTTTGTGCCCAGATAGTCACTCCCAGTTTCTAGAGGACATACTCAAAAAAAAAAAAAAAAAAGCCAAGGAGATGTGCTATAAGGAGTAATGGCATACAAATAAACCGTTAAATAATTTTATTTTAAATTTCCTTTATAAATGAAATAAAACAAAGGCACAAATGTAGTGTTTTAAATACATTAAACTTAATAATAGCAACCTGAAAAAAAATACCAGAAGAATTCAATAAGGGAGGTAGCTGGAGATCTGGGGAATTTGGAATATTTGAGAAAAAGGAGAACAGAGATGAAAGAACACTAATATTCTTGTCTTATTTTGGAGAGGGAACTCTAGGATTGAGAAAAAATGTGAGTGTATGGTTTTGTTAAAATTGTGCTCAAGTTTAATATCCTTATTAGTAGAAAACATAAAATAAATTGAGGGATTAAATTCAAGCAGAGGAATATTTACAATATATTAGAATGACTTAAATTATTCTATTAGTGCCTTTTTAGAGCAGGTTAAGTACCATCAGTTAAATGTTTCCAAAGAAAGATGTTAGAAAATAACTCTTTATATAGGAAATTTAGGAAGATAGGGGGTGTGGGTATATGTGACAAAAAATAGAAAACAGGTGTGTTAACCCTAACACTATTCAAAATACAACTTAAGGCAAAAAGTATGAGTTGCTTCAATGAGGAATATCATATCACTTCCCCAAGACCTTCATCTAAGACAAGAATACTTGTCTGTGTTTTCTTTTTCACTTTTGCAGAAATAATTGTGATTTCAGATTGTAAGGGATAGAATCAATTATTGTATTTATTGGTTGCAGTATTGTGTATCCAAATGTGTTTTGATAAATACATTTTGAATGGAATAAATGATAAGAGTGTTCAAAATCACTGAGATTACTTATAGAATCTGGGAATAGGTAAGACTTTTTAAAATAAGATGCAAAATAGAAAAAAAAGATTAAAGGCATAAATTTAAAAAATTGGTATAATAAAATAGTCCATAAATATAATTAAAGGACAAATAAAAGTATGGGAGAAAGTAGTTGTAATGCTTGCAACAGAGAATTGAATAACATTTGAACGTAATGCTTACAACAGAGGATTTGAGTAATATTTGAACCCAACAGTTGCTCTATGGGAGAAAGATCTGGCAGTCTGCTTCTGTAAAGGTTACAGCCTTGGAAACCCTATGGGGCGGTTCTGCTCTGTCTCGTAGGGTCCCTATGAGTCAAAATCGACTCTATGGCAATGGCTTTCATTGGGTGAAAGATGTGTTGCAACATTGAAAATCCCAAATGTGAAGTAGAAAACTGTAATGCAGTTTGAATATGGAGCATTGTGACTTAAAAATAATATTTTCAATACAAAGTTAAGTATTTTGCCAACAGTTACACTATTTGCCAATGATACTTTATAACTGGCAAAATATAAAGTTAAGTATTTTGGCAATGATAGTTAAATATTTTGCCAATGTGCTTACAGTCTACCATCATGCTTATATAAGCACTTGATTTGGATGTAGAACTTCTTTATCTTTGAGGATAGAGACTTTTACGTTGAACAAGGGTATTTTCCAAAAGCCTAAATATGACAGATGCTATAAGGATTAAATGAGATAATGGCTATAAAAATACTTCTTCATATAAAGTATTGAAACGTTCACTCATTTATTCAACAAATATTTGTGAAGTGCTGGGCACCAGACTATGAGTTTAAAGTGCAGGGATGATTAAGTCATAAACTCTGTCCTTTAGGAATTTGCAATTTATTTACTAAGTCAAATAAGTACTCAAAGAGATTGTAATACAACACAGTGTATGATAAAAGTATGTACTTGGCCTGGGAGTGTTTATTTTCTTCTTTGAGGAATAGATTTATGAGCTGAGTCTTGAAGAATGAGAAGGATGTGAGAGAAGAGAGATTAGCAAATGCAGTATCTATTTTCTTTGTTATACAGCGTGAAAATGTTCCACCCTTTCCTACTTTTGTGGTTTTGATTACAGGCTGCCCCCAGTTACAAACAATATCCATCCCCGAGTGTGTCTTTAAGAATGTGTAGGTGAGTCGGGCACGGTTGCATAGGGTTCTTATTTAGCCTTACTTTAGTGCAAGAGAGCACTGGTGGCATAGTGGTTAAGAGCTTGACTGTTAACCAAAAGATTGGCGGTTGGAATCCACCAGCCACTCCTTGGAAATCCTATGGGGCAGTTCTCCCTGTCCTATAGGGTTGCTGTGAATTGGAATCAACTCTACAGCAACATGTTTGGGTTTTTTTTTTGTTTGTTCGTTTAATGCAAGAAAAGCCTCAAAGTCTTCCCAGTGTTTTAAAACTGTGCGTGCAGCAAGTGAAGGTGATCAGGATGAAGAATTTGTTGTGAGTAGGGGTTAGTCCATCAATTTCAAAGTGAGGGCAAATTTACACAGCATTAAAGGCAAATACGAGTTGTCTGTAAGTCAGACATTCGTAACCTGGGGACTGCCTGTATATTGTTTCCTATGCTTGGAATGGTATTCCCTTCACCCTCATTTCAGCCTCTGCTTGATAATCCTGTCCAACTTTTCAGAGCCAACTTACATGAGAGCTTTTCGTGGTGACGTACCAGAATGGTGATCCTTTCTTTTCTCATAAGTTCTCTCATCACTTCATACTTCTGATCTCATTGCCCCTTTAAATGGTTTGTCCTTGATAAATTATCCATGTACATGTCACGTTGTCTTTGACTGATCAGCTCTTTGAGTACAGGGATTATGCTTAGTTACCCACGTATCACAAATATTTGACCAGTTCTTGTCCATCTTCGGAACTAAAGCAATGTTTACTGGGTTAAATTCTCCTGATTTAATGACTTAGACCTAGAATCTTACTAGGCCCAATATGCGATAGTCATGTGTCATGGTACAAAGTCACGAATGGGGGCAAGAGTGCCAAGTATGAAGGAATCACTGTGGGTATATATTGATACAGAGTTTAGTGATGTAATGGCACAGATATAAGGGAGAAAATGCAGAGCTAATTTTTATATATGGCATTTTTAATTTTGTAAAGGTGTCCAGATTCCTCTCAATAGCTTTTAATTTGCCATTGCTTGGGTCATATTTTTGGACTGAGCAATTCAACTTAATAATGCCCTGAGTGGAAAAGAATGACGAGGGCCCTTTGCACTTCTGTTAAGATCTGTCTGTTAATCGAAAGACTTCAAATCATGCATTAATTCAGAACTACATTTTATCAGAATAAAGAATAATGCCCACGCAAAGGCTTCCAAAATTCCGCAAAGCACTTAATGTACCCGAAATAAGTAAAGGCTACACTAGAAATAAAAGCATGGTATTTATTCTTCCTCATTAAAGAATGATCTAGGTAATTAATTCTTCATAAATCTTTTAGACAACAAAGAAAAGACTCATGGCATTATGCCTTCAAAAGAAATGCAGGAAAGTAGGCTTTGAATCTATTTCCTTTTTTTTTTTTTTTTTTTTTTTTTTATAATAACTTTTATTAAGCTTCAAGTGAACGTTTACAAATCCAATCAGTCTGTCACATATAAGTTTACATACATCTCACTCCCTACTCCCACTTACTCTCCCCGTCTTGAGTCAGCCCTTTCAGTCTCTCCTTTCTTGACAATTTTGCCGGCTTCCCTCTCTCTCTATCCTCCCATCCCCCCTCCAGACAAGAGTTGCCAACACAATCTCAAGTGTACACCTGATATAATTAGCTCACTCTTCATCAGCGTCTCTCTCCCACCCGCTGACCAGTCCCTTTCATGTCTGATGAGTTGTCTTCAGGGATGGTTCCTGTCCTGTGTCAACAGAAGGTCTGGAGAGCATGACTGCCGGGATTCCTCCAGTCTCAGTCAGACCATTAAGTTTGGTCTTCTTATGAGAATTTGGGGTCTGCATCCCACTGCTCTCCTGCTCCCTCAGGGGTCCTCTGCTGAGCTCCCTGTCAGGGCAGTCATCGATTGTGGCCGGGCACCAACTAGTTCTTCTGGTCTCAGGATGATGTAGGTCTCTGGTTCATGTGGCCCTTTCTGTCTCTTGGGCTCTTAGTTGTCATGTGGGGTTGGTGTTCTTCATTTTCCTTTGCTCCAGGTGGGTTGAGACCAATTGCTGCATCTTAGATGGCTGCTTGTTAGCATTTAAGACCCCAGACGCCACATTTCAAAGTGGGATGCAGAATGATTTCATAATAGAATTATTTTGCCAATTGAGTTAGAAGTCCCCGCAAACCATGTTCCCCAGACCCCCGCGCTTGCTCCGCTGAGCTTTGAAGCATTCATTTTATCCCGGAAACTTCTTTGCTTTTGGTCCAGTCCAATTGAGCTGACCTTCCATGTATTGAGTGTTGTCTTTCCCTTCACCTAAAGCAGTTCTTATCTACTGATTAATCAATAAAAAAACCCTCTCCCACCCTCCCTCCCTCCCCCCCTCGTAACCACAAAAGTATGTGTTCATCTCAGGTTTACTATTTCTCAAGATCTTATAATAGTGGTCTTATACAATATTTGTCCTTTTGCCTCTGACTCATTTCGCTCAGCATAATGCCTTCCAGGTTCCTCCATGTTATGAAATGTTTCAGAGATTCGTCACTGTTCTTTATCGATGCGTAGTATTCCATTGTGTGAATATACCACAATTTATTTACCCATTCATCCGTTGATGGACACCTTGGTTGCTTCCAACTTTTTGCTATTGTAAACAGAGCTGCAATAAACATGGGTGTGCATATATCTGATTGTATGAAGGCTCTTGTATCTCTAGGGTATATTCCGAGGAGTGGGATTTCTGGGTTGTATGGTAGTTCTATTTCTAACTGTTTAAGATAACGCCAGATAGATTTCCAAAGTGGTTGTACCATTTTACATTCCCACCAGCAGTGTATGAGAGTTCCAATCTCTCCGCAGCCTCTCCAACATTTATTATTTTGTGTTTTTTGGATTAATGCCAGCCTTGATGGTGTGAGATGGAATCTCATCGTAGTTTTAATTTGCATTTCTCTAATGGCTAATGATCGAGAGCATTTTCTCATGTATCTGTTGGCTGCCTGAATATCTTCTTTAGAGAAATGTGTGTTCATATCCTTTGCCCACTTCTTGATTGGGTTGTTTGTCTTTTTGTGGTTGAGTTTTGACAGAATCATGTAGATTTTAGAGATCAGGCGCTGGTCGGAGATGTCATAGCTGAAAATTCTTTCCCAATCTGTAGGTGGTCTTTTTACTCTTTTGGTGAAGTCTTTAGATGAGCATAGGTGTTTGATTTTTAGGAGCTCCCAGTTATCGGGTTTCTCTTCATCATTTTTGGTAATGTTTTGTATTCTGTTTATACCTTGTATTAGGGCTCCTAGGGTTGTCCCAATTTTTTCTTCCATGATCTTTATCGTTTTAGTCTTTATGTTTAGGTCTTTGATCCACTTGGAGTTAGTTTTTGTGCATGGTGTGAGGTATGGGTCCTGTTTCATTTTTTTGCAAATGGATATCCAGTTATGCCAGCACCATTTGTTAAAAAGGCTGTCTTTTCCCCAGTTAATTGACACTGGTCCTTTGTCAAATATCAGCTGCTCATACGTGGATGGATCTATGTCTGGGTTCTCAATTCTGTTCCATTGGTCTATGTGTCTGTTGTTGTACCAATACCAGGCTGTTTTGACTACTGTGGCTGTATAATAGGTTCTGAAGTCAGGTAAGGTGAGGCCTCCCACTTTCTTCTTCTTTTTCAGTAGTGCTTTGCTTATCCGGGGCTTCTTTCCCTTCCATATGAAATTGGTGATTTGTTTCTCTATCCCCTTAAAATATGACATTGGAATTTGGATCGGAAGTGCGTTAAATGTATAGATGGCTTTTGGTAGAATAGACATTTTTACTATGTTAAGTCTTCCTATCCATGAGCAAGGTATGTTTTTCCACTTAAGTATGTCCTTTTGAATTTCTTGTAGTAGAGCTTTGTAGTTTTCTTTGTATAGGTCTTTTACATCCTTGGTAAGATTTATTCCTAAGTATCTTATCTTCTTGGGGGCTACTGTGAATGGTATTGATTTGGTTATTTCCTCTTCGGTGTTCTTTTTGTTGATGTAGAGGAATCCAAGTGATTTTTGTATGTTTATTTTATAACCTGAGACTCTGCCAAACTCTTCTATTAGTTTCAGTAGTTTTCTGGAGGATTCCTTAGGGTTTTCTGTGTATATAATCATGTCATCTGCAAATAGTGATAACTTTACTTCTTCCTTGCCAATCCGGATACCTTTTATTTCTTTGTCTAGCCTGATTGCCCTGGCTAAGACTTCCAACACGATGTTGAATAAGAGCGGTGATAAAGGGCATCCTTGTCTGGTTCCCGTTCTCAAGGGAAATGCTTTCAGGTTCTCTCCATTTAGAGTGATATTGGCTGTTGGCTTTGCATAGATGCCCTTTATTATGTTGAGGAATTTTCCTTCAATTCCTATTTTGGTAAGAGTTTTTATCATAAATGGGTGTTGGACTTTGTCAAATGCCTTTTCTGCATCAATTGATAAGATCATGTGGTTTTTGTCTTTTGTTTTATTTATGTGATGGATTACATTAATGGTTTTTCTGATATTAAACCAGCCTTGCATACCTGGTATAAATCCCACTTGATCAGGGTGAATTATTTTTTTGATGTGTTGTTGGATTCTATTGGCTAGAATTTTGTTGAGGATTTTTGCATCAATGTTCATGAGGGATATAGGTCTATAATTTTCTTTTTTTGTAATGTCTTTACCTGGTTTTGGTATCAGGGAGATGGTGGCTTCATAGAATGAGTTGGGTAGTATTCCGTCATTTTCTATGCTTTGGAATACCTTTAGTAGTAGTGGTGTTAACTCTTCTCTGAAAATTTGGTAGAACTCTGCAGTGAAGCCGTCCGGGCCAGGACTTTTTTTTGTTGGGAGTTTTTTGATTACCGTTTCAATCTCTTTTTTTGTTATGGGTCTATTTAGTTGTTCTGCTTCTGAATGTGTTAGTTTAGGTAGGTAGTGTTTTTCAAGGAATTCATCCATTTCTTCTAGGTTTTCAAATTTGTTAGAGTACAATTTTTCATAATAATCTGAAATGATTCTTTTAATTTCATTTGGTTCTGTTGTGATGTGGTCCTTCTCATTTCTTATTCGGGTTATTTGTTTCCTTTCCTGTATTTCTTTAGTCAGTCTAGCCAATGGTTTATCAATTTTGTTAATTTTTTCAAAGAACCAGCTTTTGGCTTTGTTAATTCTTTCAATTGTTTTTCTGTTCTCTAATTCATTTAGTTCAGCTCTAATTTTTATTATTTGTTTTCTTCTGGTGCCTGATGGATTCTTTTGTTGCTCACTTTCTATTTGTTCAAGTTGTAGGGACAGTTCTCTGATTTTGGCTCTTTCTTCTTTTTGTATGTGTGCATTTATTGATATAAATTGACCTCTGAGCACTGCTTTTGCTGTGTCCCAGAGGTTTTGATAGGAAGTATTTTCATTCTCGTTGCTGTCTATGAATTTCCTTATTCCCTCCTTGATGTCTTCTATAACCCAGTCTTTTTTCAGGAGGGTATTGTTCATTTTCCAAGTATTTGATTTCTTTTCCCTCGTTCTTCTGTTATTGATCTCTAGTTTTATTGCCTTGTGGTCTGAGAAGATGCTTTGTAATATTTCGATGTTTTGGACTCTGCAAAGGTTTGTTTTATGACCTAATATGTGGTCTATTCTAGAGAATGTTCCATGTGCGCTAGAAAAAAAAGTATATTTTGCAGCAGTTGGGTGGAGAGTTCTGTATAAGTCAATGAGGTCAAGTTGGTTGATTGTTGTAATTAGATCTTCCGTGTCTCTGTTGAGCTTCTTACTGGATGTCCTGTCCTTCTCCGAAAGGGGTGTGTTGAAGTCTCCTACTATAATTGTGGAGGTATCTATCTCGCTTTTCAGTTCTGTTAAAATTTGATTTATATATCTTGCAGCCCTGTCATTAGGTGCGTAAATATTTAATATGGTTATGTCTTCCTGATCAATTGTCCCTTTTATCATTATATAGTGTCCTTCTTTATCCTTTGTGGTGGATTTAAGTCTAAAGTCTATTTTGTCAGAAATTAATATTGCTACTCCTCTTCTTTTTTGCTTATTGTTTGCTTGATATACTTTTTTCCATCCTTTGAGTTTTAGTTTGTTTGTGTCTCTAAGTCTAAGGTGTGTCTCTTGTAGGCAGCATATAGATGGATCGTGTTTCTTTATCCAGTCTGTGACTCTCTGTCTCTTTATTGGTGCATTTAGTCCATTTACATTCAGGGTAATTATAGATAAATAAGTTTTTAGTGCTGTCATTTTGATGCCTTTTTATGTGTGTTGTTGACAATTTCATTTTTCCACATACTTTTTTGTGCTGAGGCGTTTTTCTTAGTAAATTGTGAGATCCTCACTTTCATAGTGTTTGACTTTATGTTAGTTGAGTCGTTACGTTTTTCTTGGTTTTTGTCTTGAGTTATAGAGTTGTTATACCTTTTTGTGGTTACCTCATTATATACCCCTATTTTTCTAAGTAAAAACCTAACTTGTATTGTTCTATATCGCCTTGTATCACTCTCCATATGGCAGTTCAATGCCTCCTGTATTTAGTCCCTCTTTTTGATTATTGTGATCTTTTACCTATTGACTTCCATGATTCCCTGTTATGTGTATTTTTTTTTTAATTAATCTTAATTTGTTTGTTTTTGTGATTTCCCTATTTGAGTTGATATCAGGACGTTCTGTTTTGTGACCTTGTGTTGTGCTGATATCTGATATTATTGGTTCTCTGACCAAACAATATCCTTTAGTATTTCTTGTAGCTTTGGTTTGGTTTTTGCAAATTCTCTAAACTTGTGTTTGTCTGTAAATATCTTAATTTCGCCTTCATATTTCAGAGAGAGTTTTGCTGGATATATGATCCTTGGTTGGCAGTTTTTCTCCTTCAGTGTTCTGTATATGTCGTCCCATTCCCTTCTTGCCTGCATGGTTTCTGCTGAGTAGTCAGAACATATTCTTATTGATTCTCCCTTGAAGGAAACCTTTCTTTTCTCCCTGGCTGCTTTTAAAATTTTCTGTTTATCTTTGGTTTTGGTGAGTTTGATGATAATATGTCTTGGTGTTTTTCTTTTTGGATCAATCTTAAATGGGGTTCGATGAGCATCTTGGATAGATATCCTTTCGTCTTTCATGATGTCAGGGAAGTTTTCTGTCAGAAGTTCTTCAACTATTTTCTCTGTGTTTTCTGTCCCCCCTCCCTGTTCTGGGACTCCAATCACCCGCAGGTTATCCTTCTTGATAGAGTCCCACATAATTCTTAGGGTTTCTTCATTTTTTTTAATTCTTTTATCTGATTTTTTTTCAGCTATGTTGGTGTTGATTCCCTGGTCCTCCAGATGTCCCAGTCTGCATTCTAATTGCTCGAGTCTGCTCCTCTGACTTCCTAGTGTGTTGTCTAATTCTGTTATTTTATTGTTAATCTTTTGGATTTCTACATGTTGTCTCTCTATGGATTCTTGCAACTTATTAATTTTTCCAGTATGTTCTTGAATAATCTTTTTGAGTTCTTCAACAGTTTTATCAGTGTGTTCCTTGGCTTTTTCTGCAGATATCCTAATTTCATTTGTGATATCATTAAGCATTCTGTAAATTAGTTTTTTATATTCTGTATCTGATAATTCCAAAATTGTATCTTCATTTGGGAAAGATTTTGATTCTTTTGTTTGGGGAGTTGGAGAAGCTGTCACGGTCTGCTTCTTTAAGTGGTTTGATATGGATTGTTGTCTCCGAGCCATCACTGGGAAACTAGTTTTTCCAGAAAATCCGCTAAAAAAAAACTGCAGTCAGATCCCTATCAGAGTTCTCCCTCTGGCTCAGGCTATTCAGATGTTAATGAAGCCGCCTGGGGAGGGTGGGGGAGGGAACAGAGAGATAGGAGAGTAGCACCTCAGAATATAGCCAGAGTTGCTTGTCTTGCTTGGAATGACTATTATATCTGAGATTCCCGCGGGCGCGTCGCCTATGTGTGCTGTCTGTGTGGAGATTGCCCCCGGGGGGTCTGGCCCGCTGGAGTCACGGTCAGATCCTCCGCTTCCAGCCCCACGCCCAGCGTCAAGGCTCCCCTACTGGGACGATGCACTCTCGACTCCAAAATCAGTCGCTGCCTCCCGGGGACTTCTCGTCCCTCCAGCCGCGTGGCCGTGCCGCCCCCGTGAACCAGGTGGGCCCCCTCCCGGGGTTAGTTCAGATGGGTGGAGTAGCTCCCCGTGCTTGTGCCGCGACCGAGTGTCCCGGCTGGAACGCTGTTCTCCCCGCTCCAATACCAGTCGCTGCCTCCCGGGGACTTCTCCTACCGGCTGCGTCCCACGCCGCCCGCGCGACCCGGATGGTCACCTTCCCGGGGTTAGTTCAGGGGGTGGAGCAACTCTCCGTGTTTATGGCGTACCTGCGTGCAGTCCAAATCCCTGTGGGACGGTTCCCCGGCTCGGATGCTGCTCTTTCTGCTCCAAGATCAGTCACTGCCTCCTGGGGACTTCTCCTAACGGCTGCGTCCCACGCCGCCCGTGGAACCGGCTAGTCCCCCTCCCGGGGTTAGTTCAGGGGGGTGGAGCAGGTCTCTGTGCTTGTGCCGTACCTGACTGGTACGCTGGCTCCAGGCTCTGGAAACAATCGCTGCTTCCCCGTATTAGTTCGTTCTCCGTCTCTAAATCTGTGTTTGTTGTTCAGGGTTCGTAGATTGTTATGTATGTGATCGATTCACTTGTTTTTCCGTGTCTTTGTTGTAAGAGGGATCCGAGGTAGCGTCTGCCTAGTCCGCCATTTTGGCTCCGCCTCCGAATCTATTTCCTTTTGAAAGCTGAGCTAGATGAATTCTATTCTAAACTTCAGCTGTGCTGTGGGCGAGCAGGAAAAGCTGCTATCTGAAATGAGGTCAAGTCCATAGCTGGGCTCAAAGGCAACTGTTCTCAAGAATCTGAGAGTTTCATTCCTGCACCTGCAATATGATAGTGCCAGAATTACTAACTTGCCTCCCCAACTGTTGTATTAGATCTCTGGAGTTAGCTTGTTTCTACAACACATCTAAAAAGTAGCCCAAAACAATGAAAGGAATGCATTACCTATTCAATCTTGATTTGCATCATTGTTTGCTCACTGGTGCACTGTATTATATGCAGACAGCTACGTTATGTAAAAAGACGGTCCTGAGCATACAATGCAGTGTAGTTACCAAACACAGGGCTTTGTAAGGGGGTCCAACCATACTGAGCAGCACTCAGGGGTCTCTTTGACTCCTCTCACATGCTGTCTTTGATAATTGATTTTGGGGGGGGATTTCTAGAAATGAATTTAGGAGACACGAAATGAATAAATCATTTATCTTATAAAACTTAAGTAGGATGTTTCATTACTGAAGTTACTATTGAAGAATTGCAGAAATATCAGTCCTACTGGTATCTGAATGTGCCTACATCTAAAACAGAGGATGTAATTGTCAGGGATGAATGACCAGCATGCGGTAGTTCTCTGCTGTCCTAAAAGGTACAAGACCCTCTGTGAGAAAGGGGTTTCCTTTGAGAACTTGTGATTAAACTCCATTAGTGGCTGAATTAATCATTTACCCTCTCAGACCTA
The DNA here is from genome assembly GCF_024166365.1 of Elephas maximus indicus. Lineage (NCBI taxonomy): Eukaryota > Metazoa > Chordata > Mammalia > Proboscidea > Elephantidae > Elephas > Elephas maximus. The sequence continues at coordinate 14,875,484 of NC_064841.1, read as the reverse complement.
TTTCTTGCCTAATTGCTTTTAAGCTGCCCTCTTGGCCTAGCCTTAGACTTTGAGGTCCCTTAGATCTCAGTGTACTTGAATTTTCTTTTACGTCTGACTGTATTGGTTCTCTTCTTATTGAAACTCTCCTCTCTTGATGTCAGGGACTTAGCATCATCTTAGTCCATTTCCTACTTTTCTGATTGCTTTGCTCTCTCGTTCACTAACTTTTCTCTTTTCCCAAGAAATGAGCACTTCCAAAAAAAGTGGAGCATCCCCAAGATTACATAATGACCCTCTTTTTTCATTATGATTTCTTTCCTGGTGGTGTCAGCTAATAAAACTGCTTAAAATAGCCCATGCTCTTCCATCCTCCTTGTCCATTTGCGCCAATGGACGTTTCCTTGTATTGTGTTCTCCAGAAATTGCAGAGAAGGCTCTGTTGAGTGAAATTACTCTAACATCTGAATTTAGTTAAATGGAGATTCTTCTGCATTCATTTGTCCCTGGCTTTTCTCTTTCCTAATGACTCCAGTACAAGAGATGCTGGGATTAAGAAGCTTCCCTTCTCTGTGATGCACACTCCAAAAAACGTCTGCTTCCAATGACCCTGGAAATGCCTTCTCTCTGTGTTTGTTCCGCATTCCCACTCTGCTAGTCTCCTTCTGTGCTGTGACTGTCTCCTTTTCTACACCTCCCTGAGTCACAGTGCAGCTGTGGTGGTGGCAGAGAAGGGTGCGGAGGGAAAGAGAAAAAGGCTATTCAGGTGGACATGAAGGTCAAGGAATGACATGAGATTGTGATATCTGCACCTTTTGATAGAAGGAAAGTACTTCCCGTTTGAACACTAAATACAAACTTTTTTTTAGTGTACGTAACTCTAGCTTTTAGAAGGGGAATCCGTCCAGTTCGAACGTTGCTTGAAAAACTTTTTTTCCCACCATGCATAAATTTCTGAGCCTGCGATGCCCTCTATGTGGCCCTTTAATGTATACCCTCTCCATCCCCACCTACCAGCCAAGGTTTTCTTTGTAAGCTGGTTTATTACCTTCATATATATTGGAAACCCTGGTGGTGTAGAGGTTAAGAGCCACAGCTGCTAACCATAAAGGTCAGCAGTTCAAGTCCACCAGGCGCTCCTTGAAAACTATGGGGCAGCTCTACTCTGTCCTATAGGGTCACTATGAGTCAGAATCAACACAATGGCAAAGTTCTTGGTTTTTATAGGCCATATTTACACAAGGTAGGTGCACAGCAGAGCCAGATTACCCACTAAGCAAGGTACGCAAGGCTTAGTTGTGTATACTTACTATTCTGTAGTGAACAATTTCACAGAGATGTGGTAAAATCCATGTGAAAATGTTTACTACAGATTAGTAAGTAAATGGAAGTAAGCCCTCATGTACCTTGCTTAATGTAAACTGGTGCATACTTTGGTTACTGGTTAATCTGGCCCTGGTTCACAGTAACTATGTATAGAATGAATGGCTAACAATTAATTTTAAAAATCCCCTCTATAAAAAATGGCTAACAATTAATTTAAAAAATCCCCTCTATAGCTAATACTAAAAAGAAAAAAAAAATGGAAAAAACCAAACCCGTTGCCATTGAGTCGATTCAAATAAGCCCAAAATTTTCCACTCATTCGTAGAACTATATTTGGCCTTTCTACACTCTGTGGAAGTGAGTACAAGTAGAGAGAAATGCTGTGGTTTCTTCTACTCATATGAGAGAAATCAAAAACATAATACTAATGTGGCTTGTTAAAAAGAAATTGCTGGAGCAACAGTTAATGACCTACTTTGCCTCCCGTGGCGTGTCATATTGCTGTATTATTTTACTTTTCATTTACTAAAAAATGGCATGGAAATTGTTTAAAATGTCATAGTGGATGATTATTTAGAAGGCCAATCTTAGAAAACTATTCCCAGAGTAATCTTTGATTATTGGCACTTAAACAAACACATACATTTTTCCAAGAATTCTGCCAAAAATGAATAATACAAGTGCTTTCACCTACAACACAGAGGATTTACAAATCTCTCTCTCTCTCTTCAGTTTCAGTGTGCTTAATCAATCCCGCTAACTCTTTTCCTCTAGAGAAGAGTTGCCAATACATACCTTAATGAACTGATACAATGTCAATAATTCAACTTGGAGGTCTGCTTTTCTGGGTCTCAGAGAATATGAGAACCTTTCACAGCTGACATTGCAAAGTTAGATTTACCTCTCCCTGTTCATTTGCTATCTCACAAAAACATACTTTCATTAAATTTCAAATGATCAAATAAAATATTAAATATACGCAGATTTACTAACTACTGAAATATTTAAGACTTCAATCTTATTCGAGCAGAGCCTTGGTTTGCAATGGCCTTAATGTGTTGGTTTTCTTAACACACATATTACTTTAATTAACACTCACAAACTTTGGAAAATGTGAAAACAACATAGCTCCTTGGGCATTTCAGCACTAAAAAAATGAATTGTTATTTGAGCAACTTTATAATGTGTGTGTGTGTGTGTGTGTGTGTGTGTGTGTGTATATATATTTAATTTGAAGACCATCATGATCCCTTGTGGGACTGTGGGTAATTTTTCATGGTCTTCTTAGGATCTGTTGATTTTTCCACCATTCTCCATAACCAACGTTTTGATACTCATCCTTGCAATTGAAACCATATTTATACATACATACATGACTTTGGAATTGGTGGTCGTAATAGTTTTCAAAAAGGATGTTGGTAAAGATTAACTTTCTAAATCCAGATATGCAAGAAAGCCTCGATAATTCATGGAAAAGTAATGAGCAGAATCAGCACACTCACATAGCTGACAGTAATTAACAACGTATATGCTAATGTGTCAAAGCAATTGATGGAGGTCATGGTCGGATGTTGTAGTGAACCAGTGGTCCCCATGTTGCTTACCTCTCGTTCATCAATCACTATGATGCAGTTGTGGAAATGTGTTCTGTTAAAGCCCTGATGTTAGTTTTACAACTAACATTAAAAAAGGTCAGATCACGTGGAAAGGAAAATCTTCAGGGCAACCACTGGTTTATGTAGAGGGCGCAGCTTTTCTAAATGAGCAAGAAGATACTGTGGCTCCAAAGACTCTGTTAATAAGTTGTTAGGTCTCTCCAAGTTCTAGATTTTTCACTCTTTGAATATATTCGTATGATGAAAAGACATTTTGTTCTTGTTTTTCCAAGCATTCTAAGTTGAATTCAATAGTATTAACATATTTGCAATGACATAACTAGGAACCATTTACTTATGTCTGTGTTCTATGTTCTTTAGACGTCAAATTAAGGAAAGAAAAGGATGCTGCACTTTCTTACTTTATTATCTTATTTACTGCTTCTCCAATGAAATGTTATTTATAAAGTTCATAATATTTATTAATAAGAAAGCACAGAAACCCTTCATATTGTTTATTAAGGAAATTCAGATAAATGAAAATAAGAAAATAGGTCAGTGTATAAAATGCTGAAACAAAGCAATTTTAAAAAGTGGGACATTTACATTCTAAAATATTTTTGAGAACTGGTTTATGCATCCATGTTACGTAAAAGGAAATTTTTGCAAAATTTAAAAAGGAGATATGAAATAATGTCTTTTAAACATTTACTAATTAAAACTAACAAGCCAAAACCAAATGTTAATGGAAAATTAAATGTCATTTCTGGAACATAGCGATTCTTTCTCCAAAATCCATTTCATGATCACCACTGTGGAGCAGCCAGACATTATTTTGGAGACGTGGACCCAACTCCAATTGTCGGACTGGGCGCTGGATGGCCTAAGCCAAACAGCTAACAGCGGGCCTCACTGATCAGTTTGCCCAAGATGGCCCAATCAGAGTAAAGCCTAGAAATATCATTCAGTGGTGATGGTAGTGGCCGATGGTGCTACTATCTTCCAGAATGCATGTTGTATGGATATAGAATTACAGTATTTTTATACAAATAATGCATACCTTCTACATTTCTTTGTCAACCAATTGCTCCCTCCCTCTGGGAGGTATTTTCGTAAGTGTGTTATGCTAATTTTTTTTTTTTTTTTACACAACATGTAAAAAAGCAATTGGCATAGTGGCCCTAAAAAAAAATAAGTGAAGCTGCCTGGAGTTCTTTGCTTCCTTGAAGGAAAGCCAGTTTGAGTAGGAAGCTGATAAATAAGGTTATTCAGAACAAAGAAAACTAAAAAGAAATGGATCTGCTGCCTGATCTAGGCATACTTGGAGCTTACCCAGACACGAATAAATCCTGTTGCTTACTTCAGCCAGTTTGAGTTGGATTTTCTGTTACTTGCTACTAAAAGTAGCTTAAATGATAAAATGAGTGGAAAGCCCTTGTGTTCATAAAATATGTCCTGTTTTGACAAGTCGATCTGTAGCTATCAAACAGTTGGGCATTGTTTCCAATCTGTTGCTGGCTTTTCATTGATTATGGGCAATATTAGACAGCCTCCAATCAATCATTCAGTGTTTTGTTCTCATAGTGCTTCATTTCTTTTTTTAAGTTATTTTGGGTACAGCAGTAGCATAATTGTCAAGTAAGTAACAGTTCAGTATGAGACGTCCTATTGAGAGAATTTTGCAGAAACAAAACCAATAAACCTCAGCGAAAAGTTGTTTCACGTGGGCAAAGTTTGATAGTAATAATAGACAGTATTTACTAGGCAGATACTCCATGCCAAAGGCTTTCTGTGTGATAGATTGTCAGTAATCCTTACATCAACTCTGTAAGGCCTGCTTTATTATCATTTTATAGATGAACAAAGTGAGACTCAGGGAGTTTGTGTAATGGATCAGGCTTATTCAGTTAATATGTGGAATATTATAAATAAAGTCCAAATTCTTTTGGATCCAAAACTCATGCCTTTTATCCACTTTTATGCTTCTCTTCTATATGTTTATTTTCACAAATATTTTGACCTGTAGTGTTTAAGATATAATTTGGAAGAGTATCAGGTATATTTCTGAGGGCCAGAAGAATTCCATATATAGAGAGAGAAAGGACTGCATGAGTAAAAAAAAAAAAAAAATGCTAATAATTAACTTGGGCGCAAAAAATAAAGAATTCCTGAACAGCTGTAAGGAATTCTAATTCTGAAATCCCGGCCTGTTCCAGGAAGAGAGTTTCATCTGAGCTCGGTCTTAAAGAAAGTGAACATTGCAGTAGATACAGCGTATAATGAGGACATTCTTGGCTGCAGAGTATTTGTGAGTTAGTATATATGAAAAAAAAAGTATATATGAAGGCGGTACAATTCAGCACATATGAGAACAAACTCATGATCCAATCTGGCCTCATGAGAAATATGTGATAAAAATTGAGACTAGGAAGAAAGGATATAACTAGATATTTAAGGTCACAGAGATTGCAAACGTAAAAAGTTCTATGAACTGTACTTAGTTCATATTGCTGTTTAATGTGCGCTAAACTATGTTTTAAAAATATTTGAATGATCACAATTTTGGTCCGTAATCTTCAGCTCCTCATAGTCCCCACCACTCCCTCTTGTCTGACACCAAGCAAGTTCATCTGTCCACATGTATGTACCTTGATTACTACCTAACAAGGGTCAATTAGATTCTGGACTTTATTCTGTAAAATGGGGGTTGGAGACATGGAAGGGACATGATCTCAACTGCTTCTGCAGAGCTGGCTCAAGTGATAGTGTATGAGGTAAGTAAAACCAAACCAAAAACCAAAATCCATTGCCATTCAGTTGATTCCAACTCATAGTGACCCTAAAGAACAGAGTAAAACTGCCCCATAAGATTTCCAAGGAACAGCTGGTGGATTCAAACTGCTGACTTTTTGGTTAACAGCCAACCTCTTAACCACTGTGCCAACAGGGCTCCATGAGGTAGGTAGGACTGTGGAATAAAGTAGAATTAAGGAGGCTGGTTAGGATGCCTGTATGACAGTATAAAAAAAAAAAAAAAAACTAAACCCACTGCTGTCGAGTGGATTCTGACTCATAGTGACTCTACAGGACAGAGTAGAACTGCCCGATAGAGTTTCCAAGGGGTGCTTGGCAAATTCAAACTGCTTACCTCTTAGTTAGCAGCCGTAGCCCTTAACCACTACGCCACCAGGATTTCCGTATGACGGTATAGGTATCATTTTTTTAAGTAATGCCTTTAACTAGACTAATGGCATCAAGGTTGAAAAACCTGACTGATTGCAAAATCTGTGTAGCCAGTAGGACGATCTGTTAGTATATTAAATGAACAAAATAAGTGTTTATTGTCTAGAAAACCACTTATGGGATAAAAAAAAAAAAAAACAGATGAGCACTACAAACAACTTTTGATATCTAAATGAGAATATCTCTGAAGGGTAGCAAGGATGCTATGAATGCCTCATCTTTTAAAAAAAAAAACAAACTGAATGTATTAATATAACTGGATGCTTGGTGGAACTTGGGACTTAAAAGGTCATTGTGAAAGAAACAAGTCATTTCTGCCCCCTGGTCCAAGCCTGGAATTTATTTTTGGGAACAACTTCTTGTAGCTTTATTTTCACACATACAAGATGTTTTATTTTCACACATACAAGGCAAAAACGCACCAGTTAGAGGAAGTCCTCATTCAAGGCCTGACTCAAGACTTAACACAAATGCAGTTACTTCAGATTGAGTTTTGATATATTTTAAGAAGGAACAAGAATTTGGTGTTTCTTTAGCAGAATTAGGCTCCATAAACCTAGAATTTTTTTTTTTTTTTCCTTCGCCCACATCTCAATTTAGGCTATCTTTGACCTCCTCCCCCCACCCAAAAAAAAAAAAAAAAAACACCTTAAAATATGTGCCTGTATATCCTTGTTTAAGCATTTGGTCACAGGAGATTAAAAGTGGAGACCAAATAGCAGTAGGGTTTTGTGAAGGATGGAGTATCTTTTCATCTCTTGCCAACATGAAGACTAAAAAAACAACTGCAGTGAGCTTGGCACAGTGCTACCTGGAGCTGGTTGCTGTTGCACCACAAGTGATGTTATTTAAGACTTAATAATAATACAGACTCTTGGAAACATATGGCCAACTAATCTGATTATATTTATCTTAAGAGTCATGGGGACTCAATCACTCTTTATATGAATGGGTAGGGTTTCCCTTGAAGACAGGGGATGTTCCCACAGTCAAATCCTGGAAAAAAAGGTCAATTGTAGATTAGACAATGAGGTAATACTTAGACAAAATAAGGGAAAATAATTTCTCCTTTTTTCTGGGGCTTTGGGTGCACTGTGACTTATATCAAATACATGGAAGAGGTTTGAATAATCTTAAGCGTGGGAGTAAGGCTGGCCAGAAACTAGACGGGTAGGAGGTAACTCTTTGGGAACTTGGAAGTCAGGTCTGTGTCTGCAAACGTTAAAACATAAAAGTAGCCAGTGTTCACAGCTGTTTCAAGAGACTCTCTGCTTTGTATTCCATTATTGTGAATTCTTCATTCAAGACTTGTTCAAAGGCACAGCCTTGCTTGACTGTGGCATGGAGAATTATGTAGGGTCCTTGGAAGAAGTGGGAAAGGGATGAGCAATTTTGGGGAGTACCACCAGAAGAAAGTTGTGTCCAGTAGAAAGATGTTCTTATGAGGAATTTTTAGGAGAAGGAACAGCTCAGTGAAGACTTGTTGTGAAGAAATGGAGAAAGTCTTTTCATAGCACATGTGAAGCAGGACACTGGAAGACTCTCAGGGTGTGAGGAAGGGGCTTATGAAGGGAATCATTTCCAGAAATTAAGATGGTGCATCCTTTCTTTATGCCTTAATAATATGTATATGGAAAAGTAAATCTATAGTTTTTACTATAACTAAAGAATTTACATATGGAAATACAACTTTTAATAGTAATGCATAAAATAGAGAACATTACTGACTCAAAGGTACACAACAACAACAACATATTTTGAAAAGATAGAGACCAGAAAGACTCATTTCTGGTTTAAAACCATATTCAAAATTTGCTGTGATTTGATTGTCTAATTCAAATATTTCACAAATCCTATATTTCTGAAGTAATTTACAGTTTTAGATTTTGGGTAGATTTTAGTATCAAAATAAAAATCAGTGTTTCACATATATATTCACCTGCGTGTGCCATTCCTTGTAGAGGTGACAAAGGCTGCACTTCTGTTTCCAACAATATCTCCTTCCCTGGGAATGGCTCCAAATTTAAATGGCCCTTTCCTGACCTGGTCTGAGCTCTAGCCTCTGGGCTTAACCGGCATAAACTGGGACCATCAGGTTCTTTTTCAGAAACCTGAAGTTTATAACATAAAGCCACTAGGGATCGTTAGAGTAGAGTCAGCAATGGCAGCTCAGATGAAAGGTGCTTGAACTCTGGTTCTAGAAATCCCTTGGACTGCCCTTCCATATTCCTGGTCATAAACTTTTTTTGGCTCTAGAATATTCATCGGTACGTTCTCATCAATCTGTTTGAGCTTATAGAGGACACAGTTGATTACCAGTACTTTCAACCAAATTTACCTTGACATCCTAGAATGCAATGTGCTAGTATAGGCATTCCCCGGGTTATGAACATCAGATTAACAGATGACCCTGGAAACCCTGTTGGCATAGTAGGTAAGTGCTACAGCTGCTAACCAAAACTTTGCCAGTTCAAATCTACCAGGCAGTCCTTGGAGGTTCTGTGGGGCAGTTCTACTCTGTCCTATAGGGTTGAAATCGACTCCAAGGCAACGGGTTTGAGTTTTTTGGATTCGTACTTGCCCTTTAATATTATGTAAATTTCCCTCACTTTGAAAAAATTGAACCAACCTCTACTCTGCAACAAATTCTTCATCACAATCACATTCACTTGCTGCACTTGCAGCTTTTAAATCATTGAAAAGGCTTTGAGGATTTTCTTGCATTAAACCCAAACCCCACTGCCATAAAGTTGGTTCTGACTCATAGCGAGGCTATAGGACAGAGTAGAACTGTTCCATAGTGTCTCCAAGGCTACAAATGTTTATAGAAGTATACTGCCCCACCTTTCTCCTGAGGAGCAGCTGGTGGGTTCGAACTGCTGACCTTTTGGTTAACAGCTGAGTGTTTTAACCACTGGGCCACCAGGGCTCAAGTAAAAACCATATGCACCTTTTCCGACTTACCTACAAATTCTTAAACACACTGTTGGGAATGGATCTCGTACATAACTGGGGGACTGCCTGTATGTTTAATCTAATGGGATTATGTAACTACATAGTTTGTTTGACTACAATTTGCTAAGAAAACTCTACATGATTTATGTGAACAAATAGACCCATTTTACCTACACGCATTTGATATTTGTAAAAAAAAAAAATTACTAATTTAACCTTTCTACCACTTTTCTAGATTCCTTTACTTCTTAGTTCATTGAATACTTTAATTGGTCGAATACACATTTTCTATTTTCTTTCCTTTATGTTCAGATAGAGCCCAGGTGGTGCAGTGGTTAAAGTGCTGGACTGCTAACTGAAAGGTTGGTGGTTGGAAACCACCCGTGGCTCTGCGGGAGAAAGATGTGGCACTCTGCTTCTGCAAAGACTTACAGCCTTGGAAACCCTATGGGATTGCTATGAGTTGGAATCAACTTGATGACAGTGGGTGTGTTCAAATTATTCTACTGAATTTGTGTTCTCTGGATACGGACATTGGTTACAATTTTCACAATGTGTCAGCATTCTCATTATTTCCATTCTGTTTGATCTGTTTCCATTGATCTAGCTTTCCTGCCTCTCCTTGCCTTCTCATCTTTGCCTTTGTTTGAATGTTGACCATTTGGTCTCATATAGTTGATTATTTAAGGGAGCACATTACTCATGGGTGATATTGTTTATTTTATAAGTCAACCTATTATTTGGCTGAAAGGTGACCTCCAAGAGTGACTCCAGTTCCAAGTACAAAGAGTATCTTAGGGCGATAGTCTCAGGGGTTCCTTTAGTCTCTATCGGTCCAGTAAATCTGGCCTTTTTTAGGAATTTGAATTTTGTTCTACCTTTCTTTCTCACATTCTATTCGGGACCTTCTATTTTATCCCTATTCAGAATGGTCAGTATTTTGCCCAGAGACATTAATTGGCACCATCTAGTTCTTCCAGTCTCAGGCTTGAAGAGGCCATGGTTGGTGTGGACTATTAGTTTATGGACCAGTTTCCTCTTTGATTCTTTGCTTTTCTTCATTCTCTTTTGCTCCAGACAAGCAGAGACCAATAGTTGTATCTTAGATAGTCACTCACAAGATTTTAAGATAGCAGAAGCTACTCACTAAACTACGAAGTAGAACATTGTCGTTACGAACTATGTTATGCCAATTGACTGAGTTGTCCCATGAGACTATGGTTCTAAGCCTTTTAACCCAGTAAACCAACCCCTCAAGGTGTTTGGATATGTCCAGGAAGTCTCCATAAGTGTGCCTTCTATGTGCTTTTTTATATATATGAACACATATGCAGCACACTCAAACATGTATATACATATGCCTACGGATACACCTATATATGTGCATATATGTACTCAACATATGCATTCCTATACACATATATGCATACATATATACCTATGTAAGGGTCCTGTTGGCGCAGTGGTTACAGCATTCGCCTTCTAACTGAAAGGTCGGTGGTTTGAACCTACCAACTGCTCCATAGGAGATAAATGTGGCAGCCTGCTTCCCTAACAATGAAAGCCTTGGAAATCCTGTGGAGCAGTTCTACTCTATCCTATAGGGTCACTATGAGTCAGGATGGACTCAACGGCAGTAGGTTTGGTTTTATACCTACCTAACCCCTCCCATACTTTTTGATTATTACTGTTGTTGTAAAATTGTTTGTTATAGCATTTACCAAAATTGTCACTTATTCTTATGTACTTCTTAGTGTCTTCATTTGTCTTAGTCAAATTGTGCAGATTTCACTCATATTGGGTATTGTCTTTCCCATCACCAAAAATAACAAATGTGTACTATCTAAAAAGTGGCTCTGCCTCCTTCCCTCTCCCATCTCTGGTAACCATCAAAGAACATTGCTTTCTGTGTGTATGCCTGCTCTTCACTTTTTATAAAAGTGAGATCATACAATATTTATCCTTTTGTGATTGACTTTTTTCACTCAACATAATGTCTGTTTACAATAGCCCCCAAAGGTATTTTATCCTTTTGGGGTTATCATAAATGGTACTGTTTTCTTTTTTTCCTTTTTCTTGTTCTCCTTGTTAGTGTAGAGGAACCCAATTGATTTTGCATGCTGATCTTGTACCCCACCACATTGCTGAATCCATCTATCCTTCAGTATGGATTACACCTCCTTTCCAATTTATATACCCGTTATTTCCCTTCCTTGTTTTATTGCTCTGGCTAGAACTTCCAGTATAACATTGCATAAGAGTGATGATAATGGGCATCCTTGTCTCATTCCCATTCTCAAGGGATCTTGGCTGTAATCTTAACGGAAGCAGATCACCAGGCCATTTTTTACACAATATCACTGGGTAGGTTTGAACAGCCAAACTTCAGGTTTACAAACTGTTCTCGCACCTAGGGACCTTGGCTAGAAAGGTAGAATATTTTTTTAAAAAAAGGCAAACATGGTTCTTGAAAGCTAAGTGATAGAATAAGTGAATGTGAAAATTATTGAAAGCGTAATGCTGCTGAGAGGTCAAGTAACACGAGGACGGAAAATCAGTCATTAAATGGGATTCATGAGTGACCCTGACAACAGCTGTTTTGCTGGGGTAGTAAGCATAAAAAAAAAAAAAAAAAAATCCTTACTGAAGTAGACTCAAGAGAAAATTGAAAGAGAATTGGAAATAGGAGCATTGGGAATTCATTCAGCAAGTTTTATTACAAATGAGAGCAAATAAATGAGGTGGTAGCTGGAGCAGTTATGGAGTTGAAAAGTTTTTTTTTTTTTTCATTAAAGATAGTAGATGTTAGAGTATGTCAAAAAGAATTGAGCATTACAGGGGTAATGATGATGCAGAAAAGAGACAATTGCTGATGCAATTAAGCAGGCAAGAGATTATAGGATTAGATGCAGAAATGATTGGCTTTTAACAGGAATATGGAGAGTTTACCAATTTTAAGCCAAAACCAACCTACTGTCATCAAATGGATTCTGACTCATAGCGACCCTACAGGACAGAGTAGAACTGCCCCATAGGGTTTCCAAGGCTAAAATCTTTACGGAAGCAGACCACCACATCTTTCTTCTGCAGAGCAGCTGGTGGGTTTGAACCACCGACTTTTCAATTAGCAGCTGAATGCTTAACCAGTGCTTACCAGGTCTGGCAGGAGGGATGATGATGTGGTAGGAATTTTTGGAGGCACTGATTATTTTGTGTTTTTCTCAATGAAATAGAAACAAGGATCAAGCATTGAAACTTAGACTGTGGGAAGAGGTGTAAGAGGCTTGATGGGAAATGAGGAGTCATAATGTTGTTGTTGTTAGGTGCCGTCGAGTCGGTTCTGACTCATACCGACCCTATCTATGCACAACAGAACGAAACACTGCCCAGCCCTGCGCCATCTTTACAATCGTTGTTGTGCTTGAGCTCATTGTTGCAGCCACTGTGTCAATCCACCTCATTGAGGGTCTTCCTCTTTTCCACTGACCCTGTACACTGCCAAGCATGATGTTCTTCTCCAGGGACTGATCCCTCCTGACAACATGTCCAAAGTACGTAAGACTCAGTCTCGCCATCCTTGCCTCTAAGGAGCATTCTGGTAGTACTTCTTCCGTGACAGATTTGTTCGTTCTTTTGGCAGTCCGTGGTATATTCAATATTGTTTGCTAACACCACAGTTCAAAGGCGTCAATTCTTCTTCAGGCTTCCTTATTCATTGTCCAGCTTTCACATGCATATGATGCGATTGAAAATACCGTGGCTTGGGTCAGGCACACCTTAGTCTTCAGGGTGACATCTTTGCTCTTCAATACTTTGAAGAGGTCCTTTGCAGCAGATTTGCCCAATGCAATGCATCTTTTGATTTCCTGACTGCTGCTTCCATGCCTGTTGATTGTGGATCCAAGTAAAATGAAATCCTTGACAACTTCAATCTTTTCTCCGTTTCTCATGATGTTCCTCACTGGTCCAGTTGTGAGGATTTTTGTCTTCTTTTTGTTGAGGTGTAATCCATATTGAAGGCTATGGCCTTTGATCTTCATCTTCAAGTCCTCTTCACTTTCAGCAAGCAAGGTTGTGTCATCTGCATAACGCAGGTTGCTAATGAGTCTTCCTCCAATCCTGATGCCCCGTTCTTCTTCATACAGTACCCAAAAACCAAACCCATTGCCATCAAGTCGTCAGTACAGCTTCTCGTATTATCTGCTCAGCATACAGATTGAATAGGTATGGTAAAAGAATACAACCCTGACGCACACCTTTCCTGACTTTAAACCAATCAGTATCCCCTTGTTCTGTCTGAACAACTGCCTCTTGATCTATGTAAAGGTTCCTCATGAGCACAATTAAGTGTTCTGGAATTCCCATTCTTTGCAATGTTGTCCATAGTTTGTTATGATCCACACAGTCGAATGCCTTTGCATAGTCAATAAAACACAGGTAAACATCCTTCTGGTATTCTCTGCTTTCAGCTAGGATCCATTTAACATCAGCAATGATATCCCTGGTTCCATGTCCTCTTCTGAAACTGGCCTGAATTTCTGGCAGTTCCCTGTCAATATACTGCTGTAGCCATTTCTGAATGGTCTTCATCAAAATTTTGTTTGCGTGTGATATTAATGATATTGTTTTATAATTTCCACATTCAGTTGGATCACCTTTCTTGGGAATAAGCATAAATATGGATCTCTTCCAGTCAGTTGGCCAGGAGATATAGACAAGTGAGGACCTCCAGCGCTGCATCTGTTTGTTGAAACATTTCAATTGACATTCCATCAATTCCTGGAGCCTTGTTTTTTGCCAGTGCCTTCAGAGAGCCTTGGACTTCTTCCTTCAATACCATTGGTTCCTGATCATATGCCACCTCTTGAAGTGGTTGAACATCGACTAATTCTTTTTGGTATAATGACTCTGTGTATTCCTTCCATCTTCTTTTGATGCTTCCTGAGTCATTTAATATTTTTCCCATAGAATCCTTCACTATTGCAACTCAAGGCTTGAATTATTTCTTCAGTTCTTTCAGCTTGAGGAATGCCGAGTGTGTTCTTCCCTTTTGGTTTTCCATCTCCAGCTCTTTGCACATGTCATTATAGTACTTTACTTTGTCTTCTCGATAAGCCCTTTGAAACCTTCTGTTCAGTTCTTTTGCTTCATCAATTCTTCCTTTTGCTTTAGCTGCTCGACATTCGAAAGTAAGTTGCAGAGTCTCCTCTGACATCCCTCTTGGTCTTTTTTTTCTTTCCTGTCTTTTCAATGACCTCTTGCTTTCTTCATGTATGATGTCCTTGATGTCATTCCACAACTCATCTGGTCTTTGGTCACTAGTGTTCAATGTGTCAAATCTATTTTTCAGATGGTCTCTAAATTCAGGGGGGATGTACTCAAGGTCATATTTTGGCTCTCGTGGACTTGCCCCCATGTGTCTCTCAGTTTGTCGCACTGTGGAGGCTTGTGTGTTGCTGTGATGCTGAAAGCCATGCCACTGGTATTCAGATGCCATCAGGGTCACCCATGGAGGACAGGTTTCAGCTAAGCTTCCAGACTAAGGCAGACTAGGAAGAAGGACCCAGCAGTCTACTTCTGAAAAACATTAGCCAGTGAAAACCTTATGAATAGCAGTGGAACATTGTCTGAAATAGTCCTGGAAGATGAGCCCCCCAGGTTGGAAGGCAGTCAAAAGATAACTGGGGAAGAGCTGCCTCCTCAAAGTAGAGTCAACCTTAATGATGTGGGTGGAGTAAAGGTTTCAAGACCTTCATTTGCTGATGCGGCACTACTCAAAATGAGAAGAAAAAGCTGCAAACAATCATTAATAATTGGAACCTGGAATGTACGAAGTATGAATCTAGGAAAATTGGAAATTGTCAAAAATGAAATGGAATGCATAAACATCCATATCCTAGGCATTAGTGAGCTGAAATGGACTGGTATTGGCCACTTTGAATTGGACAATCGTATAGTCTACTATGCTGGGAATGACAACTCGAAGAGGAATGGTGTTGCATTCATCGTCAAAAAGAACATTTCAAGATGAATCCTGAAGTACGACACTGTCAGTGATAGGATAATATCCATACGGCTACAAGGAAGACCAGTTAATACGACTATTATTCAAATTTACACACCAACCACTAGGGCCAAAGAAGAAGAAATAGAAGATTTTTATCAGCTGCTGCATCTGAAATTGATCGACCATGCAATCGAGATGCATTGATAATTACTAGCTATTGGAATGCAAAAGTTGGAAACAAAGAAGAAGGATCAGTAGTTGGAAAATATGGCCTTGGTGACAAAAACAATGCTGGAGATCAAATGATAGAATTTTGCAAGACCATCGACTTCTTCATTGCAAATACCTTCTTTCAGCAACATAAACAGAAACTATACACATGGACCTCACCAGATGGAGCACACAGAAATCAAATTGACTACGTCTGTGGAAAGAGACAATGGAAAAGCTCATCATCAGTCAGAAGAAGTCCAGGGGCTGACTGTGGAACAGACCATCAATTGCTCATATGCAAGTTCAAGCTGAAACTGAAGAAAAGCAGAGCAAGTCAGAGTCACAGTAGTCATCTAAAAGATGGAGGCCTGAATGGATTTGAGAAACGTATGAGATAGTTGGACCTTATCAGGGTACCATTTATGGTTAATAATCATCAATGTTAGGTGACACTGATCTACAGGGTTATATTTTTTCTCTAGCCATTTGCTGCCAAGATATAGACAGAAAGCTGGATTTAAACAACATAGTTGTTTTTTCTAGATAAGTACAATAAAATGAACGAAGGGCAAGGGAGTTCGGGCATATAAAAAGATGGATAATGATAGAAGTGTAATTTTAGCCAGGTGAGAGGAGTTTGTGAAAGACAGCAAAAATATGGTAAATGCTTTGAATTAAGAAAAAAAAAAAAATGTTGGAATCCAGGTATGGGAAACAGTTTTATGGAAATGTAGTAGATGTTGGTATGAGAATCCAACAATTGAAATTAAGATTACAGAGTGTGTACAGTTATTGATAAAGTCTAACATTATTGATAAAAACCTACACGAAGTCTAAGGTACCATCCTGTGAAATGGGTAGGTGAAATAAGGGGAAGACAAGACTATTGGAGGATAGGAGAGTCCATCTTTTTAAAAAGATCACCTATGTGATAATGATTATGACAAGGATTGAAGTGGAGAAATAGTGAGGCAGATATGAAGATCTTCAAGGAATGAGAAGTAACTCCTGTGTTCTGGAGATGACTGCAACAGTGACAGGTTTTATTGGCTTAAAAGTGGGAAGGTATCTAAAGAGAGAAGGCAGTGACGATGCAGCTAACCTACTCCACACCAGACCCAGTCGAACAAATGTGTTACAAATAAATGGTGGTCCAAAAGAGTGATACTAGCAGAAATACTCAAATGGGGACCAGGTTTAGGTTAGAGAATGATGGTGGAAGAAGTATTTTTAAAGAGTTTACGGATAAACTGACTTGGCTGCTGAAAGACTTTGAAGTCTAAGAAAGATGAAGAGGTTTGGGAATAAGGTATTTGTGGGAGAAAAGGTTTGGTATAAGTAAAGAATCATTTGAGGATGAAAGTACAGGTAACGGAGGGTGATATGGAGGTCTTGGATTCCTAGGTATAGATATCGAGGGACCTTTATGTCCCCTTTGCAGCAGACATATATGTTTTCATTGTTTTGACTGTCTTTAAAATGTACCATGTTGTTTCCTGTGAAACTTAACACAAAAGGGAAATTTTGAATAGCCCCAAATAATCAGGTCAAAGATGGAAATGACAAATAAAATTTCCTCATATTACTAGAAACAATTTGGTTTAAAGGAATAAATATCCTCTTGTTTAAATGCAAATGCTTTAGAATTGCAGCGAAGCCATTAAGGACAGTATCATTCCATGTGGTCTACAGAAGTAAGACCAGACTTAATTAAGCGACAGAATTGGACTCAATTCTCTACGTAGGTCATCAAGAGTTAGGACAGGAAACGCATACTACTAAAGAGAATTTCCTTTTTGGACCTTGGAAGAAACACTATATTATCTTTAGATGCACTGCTGTATGAGAGTTGGGATTACATATCCTTCATATATCTGAAAACCATAATTTTGTTTTAATATTTCAGTAACAACATCCATATTTTCCTTTATTTATATTATATGAACATGAATATGCATATTTGGATACTTCCTATATTCTTCAATATGCATTAGCTCCGTGTTGTGCTTGAGAAATGTGCCCAGTCCCCTCCACTGACTGCTAATTCTAGTTGCAGAACATTTCTTTTAGTTTTAATTGTCCACAAGTTACTCTAATAAACTTGTCCCCAAGTTTTCACTGATAACCAGTCGTGTAGAGATGTACTGACTCAGAGAATGGAGTCACAGACAAAGCAGAGGTAAGCATGCACATACCAGAAGGAGCAAATAATTCCTTTCTCCCAGTTGACACTTATTTTATCATTTTTTAACAGCTTCATCAAAGCACTTATCCTTTGTACTTGGGTAAATTTTGCATGTCACTCTGTCTATGATGAGACTAATTATTATTATTTTTTTAATTGAGAGTCACATCTGATTCATGTTTGTATCATGTTGAGCTTAACAGGATGACTTACAAAGAACTGTGTATTCTATTTTTATATGACAGCTATGTCATCACTGAAAATATAGACAATTGGTTTTATTTAATTAAGAAAATCTCTAAGCAGGTAGGTATTATGATCTGATACTTCTTTTTCATGCTCTTTCCAGGTGGTGGTGCCTTCTAAATGATTTAATGTCACTATTTCCTGTAATCCATCAGAATTATAATAATTAAACCCTGCAGTATGGTATTTCTTTTTCACACGTAGAACACCAAGCATTTTAAACTTTTGGGGGACCCCCAGTAGGAGCTGAGATTTTGTTATCCAGGTAGGGATTAGAAGAAAAAAGATTGAATTCTAAACCCGATAAAGCTGATGGCATCTTGGCTATTTAGAGTGAGTTATTTCATCCACTTGTCTCTTCATCAAGGAAGTTGTGAATGCAAGTTTTCACTGATAACCAGATGCTGTGTTGTTGCTAATGTTTCCAATTAATCAGACTATAACCTTACAACACAACAAAAATAGAAAGTGGAAGAAGCAAATGGAAACAGCATTGCAAATTCCACTGTCTTCAGAAATTACTACCTGGTATATCCCTTAACTGAGAGAGGACAATTTGGCCCCAACTTACGTAAAAATGAATATATAAAGCACATGACTAAAAGGAACTATTTTACTGTTTTTAGCTAAAGAACATAGAACCAGTGGAGTTGGTAAATAAAAAAACATGTTATTTTCTCACCTTTATGAATTCTCATTTGATACCAAGGTTTGACCCCCCTTTTAATGAAGGCCACAACTTGGTTTAAGGATACCTACTGGAAGGAAGATTTTTCAGAAGTAGTTAAAATTAATGACTATTGAATATTTCTATAGAATAAGTGATTGTTAATATACCTAAATGGACTATGGTCTCAGCAGTGACCTTGGCAGGGGAGGAAAAATAAGTTTAATTATGTGTGTTTTATGCACCTAGCGCTGTGTTGATAAAACATGGATAAAAAAATCATTGAAGTTATTCATGACTTGAAATTATCTTCTTATATCTAGAATATAACACATCCTCCCTATACCTGTTCCTACTGCTTTGCTTCAAATTCAAATAAACATCCATGTAACTTGTTACGTAGCTTGCCATGCTTAAGCAAGTTTTAGAGAAAGTTTATATATCGTCCTTCTATAGCATAACATTGGGAAGATAATTACAAAACAGATAGCATCTGTTACAGTTTTGGGGTGTGTTACAAGATAAGTATTTATTTATCTTTTAATGGCAGCTACCTTGGGAAGATAATTACAAAACAGATAGCATCTGTTACAGTTTTGGGGTGTGTTACAAGATAAGTATTTATTTATCTTTTAATGGCAGCTATAAGTTGAAGTTTGGAAAGGGTTTAGCATTGTTGGAAATTCCAACTGCTTGAGTAGTTATAGTAAACAAAGGCAAACAGTTTATTTCCCCATCAAATCTTCTACAACTTACTATCCACATTCAAATTTGTCTTCTACAATTTTTCTTTATGTACTCATGCACCAAGACTTTATTTTAAAGAAGAAATCTTTTTTTCCTTTTTAATGCTTAGTATAGATTAATCTGCATTTTTTTTGTTCTATTCATATCACTTAAAAGATTTTACTGTGAAGGATCAGATCCTATAACAGTGACACCATATCAACAAGAAAGCTGAATTGTAGCCTCTCTGTATTTATAGACAATTCCCTTTGGAAATTTAGAGAAAAATAACAACAGGGAATTTTGTGGTAGTGGTTAAAAGCTACAGCTGCTAGCCAAAATGTCAATAGTTCACATCCACCAGATGCTCCTTGGAAACCCTATGGGGCAGCTCTACTGTGTCTCATAGGGTCACTATGAGTCAGAATCAACTCAATGGCAATGAGTTTGTTTATTTTTTACTTTTTTGGTAATGTTATCCTCAGAGCAGCATAATCGGGCAGATTCCTTACAGTTGCCTCTTTGTTTCTTACGCAGTATAGGACATGGCTTCTCCCACTGGCCTTTTGTTTGCAGCATAAAATAAGGTTCTTGTCTACCGGCTCTCACTTCTTAGAGAACAGGAGACTTTTTGTTCTTGTTTTTATTTCAGGGACTGGTTGTTTTAACTAGTGTACCATAAGTTTGTTTTGATCTCTACATTGTTTTTACTTTCTAAAGCTTCTTTAAAAATGTTCAGCTACATGTTTGTTCATTTGCTTTTTAAATTGGAAATTTAACATTTCAATTTTTTGAATTCTTTATTGCTGAAAACAAACTCCAGGGCCCTTTTACTTCAACCATCAAATCCACACTAGAATACATGGGAATACTGTTTGAAAGTTTCCTGAAGTCGATTTATCATCTTAATTTTCTTTACAGTTTTTGATCTTTGGGGAATAGATTGGGAATTTATGAATTGGAATTGACTCAATGGCAATGAGTTTGGCTTTTGGTTTTTTAATTCATTCCCTATGGAGCACTTCCTGGAGTAGTGGTTAAGAACTACGGCTGCTAACCAAAGGTCAGCAGTTCGAATCCACCAAGTGCTCCTCGGAAACCCTACGGAGCAGTTCAATTCTGTCCTAGAGGATGGCTATGAGTTGGAATCAACTCGAAAACAGTAGACTTGGTTTTTAATTATACATTCCAGGGCAAAACAAAAACATATGAGACAAGATATTGTATAAATAGTTAAATTCAGGCAAACGCAAAGCAGGCAACCATAGAATAAACAGCATAATGGGAAAATATTTACCAATAGTGTAATTACAAACCATAAACTCTAATGTCATTATATAAAGACCAAGGGATAATGATTTACCAAATGGTGCATCTTCAAACTAAAAGATTTATTTACCATATACAAAGACCTAGATTTAATGAAAGTTGAAATGGCAAATGTTTTGTTGTATATATTTACCACAATTAAAAAAAAATGTCTCCCCAAAATATCAAGTACTAATCCCTGGAACTCATAAATATTGCCTTATTTGAAAAATGAGTCTTCAAAGATGTGATTAAGTTAAGGATTTTGAGATGAGGAGATTATACTGGATCATCTAATGGGCCCTAAATGCCACCAAAACATCTGTAAAAGAGGCAGAGGGAGATTACAAACACACAGAAGAACAGGAGGTGATGTGACCATGGAGACAGAAAGTGGAGTGATCTGACTGCAAGTCAAGAAATGCTGGAAGCCACCTGAAAATGAAAAATACAAGGGACACATTCCCCCTCAAGTCATCATAGGGAGAACGGCGTTGCAGACAGCTTGTTTTTAGCCCAGTGATAGTGATTTTGGACTTCTGGCCCTAAGAATGATGAAGCAATAATTTTCTGTTCTTTTTGCCCCTGAATTTGTGGTAATCTGTTACAGCAGTTACAGGACAATAATAGGACAACCTTATGCAAAGATCCATTTGGTTACTAGGATAACATAAGTTTGGCAAAAAGTGCTCAATGCATAGTCAGAGCTCAAATCATTTCTGATAATGACTCAGCTGACAGCAAATCTGAAGGACAGAGTGTCTATAAAATTGTCATTTATTGAATAAGCAATTGTTAAACCAGTTCTGGTGACTACTTTCATAGTTATAGAATAGTTAGTTTTTTCTTTTCTTCATAAGTGTGAGAATTTCTTTATATTCTTAGGCAGAATTGTGTCTTGCTCATTTTTATATACCAGAATAAATGATTTTTTAGTCTCTGAATAAATAATTTTTTTAATTAATGAAGGTTTATAATCAAGAAAAAAGTGTTCTTGTGTAGAAATGGCAATCATTGTCTCACTAACAAATTGTTGTGTAGAATTGTTTCAGGTGGTATACTGGGTTGACTATTGCTCCATCAGAATTCATTCTCCACCCAGAACCTGTGAATCTGACCTTATTTGGAAATTGGATATTTGTAGATGTAATCAAGTTGAGATGAGATCATACTGGATTAAGGTGAGTTCTACAATGCCCAGAGTCTTTATAAGAGCAATAAAAGAGAGATTTGGATACAGAGACACAGAGGGCAGAAGGCCATGTGAAGACAGAGACAGAAATTGGAGTGATGCAACTACCCAACAAGGAATATCAAGGACAAACAGCAACTGCCAGAAGCTAGGAAGAGGCAAGGATGGATTCTTCCCTAAAGCTTTTAAAGAGAGCATGGCCCCACAGACATCTTAATTTCAGACTTCTAGCATCCAGAATTGTGAGGGAAATAATTTCTCTTGTTTTAAGCCATCCAGTTTGTAGTACTTTATTATGGTCTGCCTAGGAAAATAATAGATGTAACCCCCTGTCTTAGTTGTCTAGTGGTGTTATACTAGAAATACCACAAGTGGATGGATTTAACAAACAGGAATTTTATTCTCCCACAGTCTAGGAAGTTAGAAGTCCGAATTCAGGGCGCCAGCTTCAGCGGAAGGCTTTCTCTCTCTTTCGGCTCTGGGGGAATGTCCTTGTCATCAATCTTCCCCTTGTCTAGGAATTTCTCAGAGCAGGGAGCCCAGGGCCAAAGGACACGTTCCCCTCCTGGTTCTTCATTCTTGGTGGCATGAGGTCCCTCCCCCTGTCTCTCTGGTTGCTTCTCTCTTTTATATCTCAAAAGAGATTGACTCAAAATACAACTTAATCATGCCTCGTTAACATAGCTGCCTCCAATCCCGATTTATTAACATCGTAGAGGTGGGATTTACAACACAGGAAAATCACATTAAATGACAAAATGGTGGACAATCACACAAAACTGGAAATCATGATCTAACCAAGTTGATACACATTTTTGGGGGGACACAGTTGAATCCATAATACCTGCAGACAATTAAAATATTTAAAACTGGCTGCTTATAGGTGGGACTTATCCTCTACTACTCCCTATTGCCTCACATCAAGCAGTTTAACACATTTCTATGAAGTGCGTCAAGTCTGAAAGCATAAAAATTTACAAGCACTATTAGAGCAACATCAGTCGCCAGTGTTTTTTATTTTCCTGATGGCCACAGACATGAAATAGATTACGTGTGCATGCATACTCAGAGTGAGCCGGTACGAACATGGACATAATGATTGAATGTAGGGTGACCCCCTGTTCCCAGGTATTCTTCCTATAACTTTCTCTCTTTCTCTTCCGCTCAAGAAACCATACTGAAATGCAAGTGACATCATGAGAATCAACTCAATTTACCCCGGAAAAATTACTTGCAAACTGAAACCAAAAGGATTAGCAACCTACTCTGCCTTTCCTTGGGATGATTGCTCCTGTAGAATAAAAGAAAGAAATGCCCAGGTCAAATCTCTGATGATATTTGGTAAAAGAAAGAAAATGAAGAGTCCTCATCTATAGAACACATTTAACAAGATATACGTGGGCTGTGTGGCTTACTTAAAACACCTTTGTGAACCGTGGGACATATATTGCTGTCATGGGTTGAATTGTGTCTCCCCAGAATATCTGTCAACTTGGGTAGGTTATGATTCCCTTGTATGATTGTATGATTGTCTACCATTTTGTCTTCTGATGTGGCTTCCCTATATGTTGTAAATCCTATCACTATGATGTAAAAAGATGGATTAGTGGCAGTTATATTAATGAGATCTATGAGATTAGCTAGTGCCTTCAGCCAATCTCTTTTGAGATATAAAAGAGAGAAGTGAGCAGAGAGACACGAGGAGCTCATACCACCAAGAAAGCAGTGCTGGGAGCAGAGTGTATTCTTTGGACCTGAGGTTCCTGTGCTGAGATGCTCCCAGACTAAGGGAAGAAGGACCTTCCTCAGAGCCAACAGAGAGAGAAAGCCTTCCTCAGGAGCTGACGCCCTGAATTTGGACTTGTAACCTACTAGACTGTGAGAGAATAAATTTCTTTGTTACAGCCATCTGCTTGAGCTATTTCTGTTATAGTAGCACTAGATGACCAAGACATTTGCCCACCTATATTTTCCACCTCTGGGGTTTATTGGGTTGTTGCTTCACTACTGACAGTGCGTGCTGCCGAAAGACAGAGATCTGTATGAGTTTGAAATTGAAAAAAATGGAAATGTGACACATATTACTGTTTTTACAAGGTATTGTCTGAAGTGGTGCTGAGTCAATGTTCTTGGTATAAAAAATATGGATTTTGATAAAAAGTTTTTGGAGGCACATATGTCCCACTGGATTGCAGGGTTGGGGTAGAATTAGTAGGACACATATGTCTGACTGGACATATGTAGGATTGGTGTGATGAGGCAAGAAAAAAATCCATAGTACATACCAAATATTCAAACACACTCCATGATTCAGTATGCATCCCATTAATGAAAACACATTATATTAACAAAAAATTAAAAGCAGGAAATAGTTGGGTCTTGAAAGGGTTATTGTAAATAAGTCTAGAATATATGGATTTATGGGGCATGACCTGCTAGAAAATTTCATGTTGGCTGTATAATTATTGGAGTATAAAATGAAGATGTTTCATGACTGAAGTAGCTCCTTTTGAACAAATGACATCTCGTATACATCATTTTGAACATTGTATGTTAAATGTGGACCGAAAACAGTCTTAGTATTGTGAGAAAGGACCTGGGGAGACTTACTGATAATTTCAGACTTCTCCGTGCTTTGCCTATGTCTTCCTATTATTGGTATCCTTTGAATTACTAGTAAAGTTTGATACTGAGAAATATCTCTCTGTTCTTTTGAATTTATTTTGATAACCTGACCCTTTGTATTCTCTCTCAAACCTTGATGTTTTAATTTTATTAGTAACAATTTGTACTAATTATTTAATACAACCTTAGGTATGCATACATCATGGTTGGGAATCGTACCTGTAGAGAAACCAATCTAATAGTATTGGAGTTGATTTGGAAGAATACTGGCATAAAGAACCTAATTAATTAAGATGTATGTAATATAGACATACTGAAAAGCTAGGAAGCAGATTTGAGATTTGCTATGATGGGCAATGTGAATTTTTATGTTGTTTGGTACATTGGTTCTTACTTGTTTGTACCTGTAATACTTTAGGAGATTAATCCTATGACTATGAACACATTTAGCTAAGAGACTATTGCAGTCATCCAGACATTAGGAAGCAGCAATGTGAGTGAGGGTGTCTACAGCGTGGAAATAAAAAATTCAAGGAAAAATTCAAAGGAAAAATCAACAGGACTTGGTGACAGATTGAGTAAGTAAAATCAAATCAGGAATGATCCAAGATGACTACAAAATTTCTAATCTAGAATCTGTAAAAGCGTGTTCAAAAGTGTGCTCATTGCTGTAGTATGGATTAGCAAGGCTTAGTGGGTTTATTTTACAGCAAAATTTTTTATTAGAATTTAAATCATATAAGGATCCTTGGTGATGCAAATGGTTACCAGCCTTAAAGTTGGCAGTTCAAACCCATCCTGCTGCTCCATGGGAGACAGACGTGGTGATATGCTTCGGCCAAGATTACAGCCAAGAAAACTCTATGGGGCAGTTCTACTCTGTCACACAGGGTTGCTGTGAGTGGAAAATGACTCTAAAGCACTTAACAATAAGTCTTTGGCCTGACTAGATTGCTGCTGGTGAGGTACGTTAAAAAAAAATGTTAATAGCAACCTTAGAGATAATTATGTAGCTAATATTTTCAACATTTCAAATGAGTGGCACCAATTCGATAATTATATAGAATTTGTAAAATTTTCTGAATTATACCCAGGTTTTCCTTTTTAAATTTTTATAAAAGCCTCATATAATTTTATATCTTGTATCGCATTAATTGATTCATTCGTCTAACATAGGTCATGTGTTAAGTATGATGATAGGCAGTGAGAATTGGTGTGGCTATTGAGACTACATACTCAGATTTTAAATTGTACTAAACCATTTACTAAGTATTGCATTGTAAATAAAGGAAGGAGGGGACTGTTTACCATCCTGTCTGCTTTGCAACCCCCAAACTCTACTTTCTTAACACATAAAATATTACAGGATTTCTTACAGACAGTTACAGTTGTTGGTCCACTGCAACAATTGTCTTCTGATCAAGAAGGGAAAAGTGTTCCCATGACAAGTGGCGAGGTATCATGGATTGAATTGTGTCCCCCAAAATATCTGTCAACTTGGCTAGGTCATGATTCCCAGTATTGTGTGACTGGCCACCATTTTGTCATCTGATGTGATTTTCCTATGTTTTGTAAATCCTATCTCTATGATAGGAAACCCTGGTGGCTTAGTCGTTAAGTGGTACGGCTGCTAACCAAAAGGTCAGCAGTTCGAATCTGCCAGGCTCTCCTTGGAAACTCTATGGGGCAGTTCTACGCTATGAGTTGGAATTGACTGGAGGGTAGTGAGTTGGAATCGACTGGAGGGTAGTGGGTTTGTTTTGGGTTTTGGTATCTCTATGATGTTAATGAGATGAGATTAGCAGCAGTTATGTTAATTAGGCAGGACTGGATCTACCAGATTAGGTTGCGTTTTAAGCCAATCGTTTTGTGATGGATATAAAAGAGAGACATGAGTAGGAAGACAGGGGGACCTCATACCACCAAGAAAGTAGTTCCAGGAGATGAGCACGTCCTTTGGACCCAGGGTCCCTGCACAGAGAAGCTCCTAGTCCAGAGGAAGATTGATTGACAAGAACCTTTTCCCAGAGCCAGCAAAGAGAGAAAGCTTACCCTGGAGCTGGACTGAATTCTGACATCTAGCCTCTTAGGTTGTGAGAGAATAAATTTCTGTTTGTTAAAGCCATCCACTTGTGGTATTTCTGTTATAGCAACACAGGGTGACTCAAGGGATGGTAAGACTTGATTCTGCCATTGTAAATTAGCAAATTCACAAAGATTATTTAAGAGAGGTGATGACATTTCTAATAAATCCATTTGTAAGGGGTCAAAGTGTTTATGCTGTAAAATATGAGGGAGCTATGATTTAGTTGATATTTTTATTTTCTTTCTCTAGCTCTTAAAGGACCCACCAGCCACTCTGAAGGAGAAAGATGTGTCAGTCAGCTTTCATAAATATTACAGCCTTGGAAACCCTATAAGGCAGTTCTACTCTGTCCTATAGGGTCATTAAGAGTCAGAATCAACTGGATGACAATGAGTTTGGGTTTTTTGTTTTGTATTATTTTGCTTTTTTGGTTTAGCTATTGAAGGTAACCCAGTAAGAAAAACCCAGTGCCATCGAGTTGATTCTGACCACCAGCGACCCTATATGATTGGAGGTAGTGCTGCCTTATTAATGAAGGTCTAATATAAATACAGACAAAAGATGCTCTTTGAGGGATGTTGAAACTATAATTTTATTTCTAAAGGCAAACCAGTCTCCGAGACAGGGTTTCAGACATTAGAGAGGTAAAAAAATCTAAGATAATCTTTCTTTGTTCTAAATGATGCTATTCTTTATTATAAGACATGATGTATAGTTGTGTGTGAGGTGGAGAATGTATGTATGTGCACTACAACTATTTAATGCATAGTGGCTTTCACTGTTCATGCAAAGAATGTAATTTGACTTTCTGTGCATTTAAAAATAGCCCTTTACTATTTTATGTCATGGAATAAAGACTTAGGAAATCTTTCTGTTTTTTATCCAATTTGGAGCAAGGTATCTATTCTAAAGTAATCAAATTTAAATAGAGTAGGGATTGTTTTCTACAAGTCTGCAAATATTCCTGAACTAATGGCATGCAAAATGGTAGCCTTACCTGAGAAGCATTTGTTCTTATAAAAGCCATTCTCTGTGCATTTTAGGAAACCTCTTGGCTCAGTGCACAGGGTCAAGAGTATGAGTCACATTGTTGGTATACTAGTTTCCTGATTGACAGAGCTATGAAAATGCCACCTGCTCTAAGCTACTCACTGAGGTATATGGGAACCATAATCGTATGTTCCTAAGGCTCGGTTTCTCAAGCATTTCATATCATCGGACAGAGAGAAAATGATAATACTGTACTCAGACATAAATGTGCCAGAGTGCTCATGGCTGGGTGTGATTGTTCTGGCCTTTCCAGCTGCCACCTGGCTGCCTCAAAGTCTGAAGGCTCTTATACCTCAAGACTGCCCAATTCAGTCATTAGGTATTAATCAGAATTTCAGATATTGAGTGAATGGACCAATCTCTTAGTGAGAAAGATGAGTCAATGCCATGCTCTTATGTCAGGGAAAGAAGTAATGTATTAGTGAAAGAAACTTACATGATCCATTTTGCCCTTCCTAAAAAATGGCAGAAATTTGATACTTCTAATTGATACTCTAATTTTTGGAATAATCAACAACTTAAAAATTAAATAATAATTTAGGAATCATTAGTATTTAGAGTGTATACCAACTTAGTGTAAAACATTAGGTTAGATCCCTTTTAAAATTAAACTTAATATAAACATTCTCCCTTTTCCAATGATTGGCTTTGTTCTTATATTAGGGGAGTTTTTTTCCCTCGTGGTAAGTACTGGACTCCCAGGAGCTTACTAAGACCAATAAGTCAGGCCTGGTTACTACCTACTTGCAGATAGAACAACAGAAAACCTGATAAACCCTTTATTCCTTGTTGTTGCTCTTAGGTGCCGTTGAGTCAGTTCCAACTCATAGAGACCCTATGCACAACAGAAGGGAACACTGTCTGGCCCTGTGCCATCCTTACTATCATTGTTATGCTGGAGCCCATTGTTGCAACCACTATGTTAATCCATCTCATTGAGGGTATTCCTCTTTTTCACTGACCCTGTACCAAATATGATGTCCTTTTCCAGGGACTGGTCCCTCCTGAAAACGTGTCCAAAGTACATGAGACGAAGTCTCGTCATCCTCAATTCTTAGCAGCAGTGTGGCTGCACTTATTCCAAGGCAGATTTGTTCATTCTTCTGGCAGTCTGTGGTATATTCAATATTCTTCTCCATCACCACAATTCAAAGGCATCAATTCTTCTTCGGTCTTCCTTATTCATCATCCAGCTTTCACACACATGTGAGGCAATAGAAAACACCACGGCTCGCGTCAGGCGCACCTTAATCTTCAAGGTGACATCTTTGCTTTTCAACACTTTAAAGAAGCCTTTTGCATCTTTTGATTTCTTGACTGCTGCTTCCATGGGTGTTGATTGTGAATTCAAGTAAAATGAAATCCTTGACAAGTTCAAACTTTTCTCCATTTATCATAATGTTGCTTAGTGGTCCAGTTGTGAGGATTTTTGCCCTCTTTATGTTGGGGTGTAATCCATACTGAAGGCTGTGGTCTTTGATCTTCATTAGTAAGTGCTTTAGGTCCTTCTCACTTTCAGTAAGCAAGGCTGTGTCATCTGAGTAATGAAGGTTGTTAATGAGTTTTCCTCCAATCCTGATGCCCGATTCTTCTTCATATACTCCACCTTCTCAAATTATTTGCTCACATACAGATTAAACAGATAAGATGAAAGGATACACACCTTTCCTGACTTTAAACCATGCAGTATCCCTTTGTTCTGTTTGAACGACTGCTTCTTGGTCTGTGTACAAGTTCCTCATAAGCATAATGAAGTGTTCTGGAATTTCCATCCTTTGCAATATTGTTCATAATTTGTTATGATCCACAGGGTTGAATGTCTATGCATAGTTAATAAAACACAGGTAAACATCTTTCTGGTAGTCTCTGCTTTCAGCCAGGATCCATCTGACATCAGCAATGATATCCCTGGTTCTACGTCCTCTTCTGAAACCGGCCTGAATTTCTGGCAGTTCCCTGTGGATATACTGCTGCAGCCATTTTTGAATGATCTTCAGCAAAATTTTACTGGCATGTGATATAAATGATACTGTTGAATAATTTTTCCATTTTGTTGGATCACCTTTCTTGGGAATAGGCATAAATATGAATCTCTTCCAGTCAGTTGGCCAGGTAGCTAGCTGTCTTCCAAACTTCTTAATATAGACAAGTAAGCACTTCCAACGCTGTATCCATTTGTTGAAACAGCTCTATTGGTATTCCACTGATTCCTGGAGGCTTTTTTTTTTCACCAATGCCTTCAGTGCGCTTGGACTTCTTCCTTCAGTTCCATTGGTTCTTCATCATATGCTACCTCCTGAAATGGCTGAACTTCGACCAATTTTTTTTGGTGTTGTGACTCTGTGTGTTCCTTCCCTCTTCTTTGGGTACTCCCCGCCTCGTTTAATATTTTCCCTGTAAAAGCCTCCAATACTGCAACTTGAGGTTTAATTTTATTCTTCAGTTCTTTCAGCTTGAGAAATGCTGAGCATGTTCTTCACCTTCGGTTTTTTATCTTCAGGTCTTTGCGCATGTCATCGTAATACTTTGTCTTCTCAAGCGGCTCTTTGAAATCTTCTTTTCAGCTCTTTACTTCATCATTTCTTCCTTTTGCTTTATCTACTCGATGTTCAAGTGCAAGTTTCAGACTTTCTTCTGACATCCATTTTGGTTTTTTCTTTCTCTTCTGTCTTTTTAATGACCTTTTGCTTTCTTCATGTATGATGTCCTTGATGTCATTCCACAACTCATCTGGTCTTCAGTCATTTGTGTTCAATGCATCAAATCTATTCTTGAAATTGTCACTAAATTCAGGTGGGATATACTCAAGGTTGTACTTTGTCTCTTGTTGACTTGTTCTAATTTTCTTCAGTTTCAACTAGAACATTAAAAAAAAAAATTTTTTTTTTTATGCATATGAGCAATTGATGATCTGTTCTGCACTTGGCCCCTGGCCTTGTTCTGACTGATAATACTGTTTTTCCATTGTCTTTTTCCACTGATGTAGTTGATTTGATTCCTTTGTATTCCATCTGGTGAGGTTCAAGTGTATAGTCACTGTTTACGTTGGTGAAAAAAGACATATGGAATGAAGAAGTTACTGGTCTTGCTAAATTCTATCATAAGATCTCTGGTATTGTTCCTATCACCAAGGCCATATTTTCCGGCTACTGATCCTTCTTCTTTGTTTTCAACTTTTCCATTTCAATCACCAGCAGTTATCGATGAACCCTGGTTGCATGTTAGATCAATTTCAGACTGCAGAAGTTGGTAAAAATCTTGAATTTCTTCATCTTTGGCCCTAGCGTTTGGTGTGTAAATTTGAATAATAGTCGTATTAACTGGTCTTTCTTGTAGGCGTATGGCTATTATCCTATCACTGACAGCATTGTACTTAAGGAAAGATCTTGAAATGTTCTTTTTGACAATGAATGTAAGTAACACCATTCCTCTTCAAGTTGTCATTCCTGGCAGAGTATACCATATGATCGTCCGATTCAGAATGGCCAATAACCATCCATTTCAGCTCACCAATGCCTAAGACATTGATGTTTATGCATTCTATTTCATTTTGATGATTTCTAATTTTCCTAAATTCATCCTTCATATATTCCATGTTCTGATTATTAATGGATGTTTGCAGCTGTTTCTTCTCATTTTGAGTCATGCCACATGAGCAAATGAGGTCGGCTGATTCTACTTTGAGGAGTCAGCTCTTCCTCGGTCATCTTCTCAGTGCCTTCCAACTTATGGGACTCATCTTCTGGCATTATATCAGACAATATTCCACTGCTATTTGTAAGGTTTTCACCGGCTAATTCTTTTCAGAAGTAAATTGCTGCATCCTTCTTCCTAGTTTGTCTTTGTCCGGAAACTCGGCTTAAACCTCTCCACCAATGGATGACCCTGCTGGCATTTGAATACCAGTTGCAGAGCTTCCAGCATCACAGAAACACGCAAGCTCGCACAGGACAACAAACTGATAGACGCAACTGTGAAAATGGCTTAGGGACAGTATCTGACCTCCCCCAACCCCATAAGGGGGAAGAAGAACCAAGATCTACAGTACAAGGCTGACTCCCATGAGGCAGAGGCCAGACAAGCCTCCTCTCTGCCATCCCTATCAGTTCTGACACCAACTGTCCCATAGCACTCCCTACTGGGTTCGATAATTCATTGCAAGGGCTGCACAGAACTCTCAGACCATACTCACAATCATGGGGTTTATTAGAAGAGTGACAGTTACAATTCAGGCTCAAGAACACTCTGGATACAGTTCTTCCATCAGGATAGCCTCTCCCCAGCCGTGATCACAGGCACGCCTCTCCCTGGCCCTCAGTCTCTGCCCAAAGGCACTCAGTTTTCTCTCTCTGTGGGCAGCCCACCATGCCATCTCCTCCTGTTTGGCAGGAATGTGGTTTTCTTCTATTTCTGTGGTGACAGATGCTCTGGCAGCACTTTATCCAGATGTGAAGAGGCAGAGGACCTCTTTCTGGAGTGTTCCATTTAATTACAATCAGTCGGCACCACATTCTGCATGGGTTCCCAAGGATACAGATCTTTGTTGATGTATCTCCTTGTCTGTTTAGCTATATTTTTATCTGAGACACTCCAACCTATCAGAGGGCTCAGGTATAGTAAAAGCAAAATACTGTTCTGTGACACTTTTGTTTTAGTTTTATATATACACAGTGTGAGATGAATTTATTACTGTGGTTTGAGGTGAAAAGACAGTTAAGAAACACTCCTGCAGCAAATCTTCAGTGCCAGTTATAATCTTCTACCTTGAATTACAGTATCTCTATTTATTTTATATCTGGACTAGATTATTCAGTTCATCAGGGAGGAACTATGTCTCAGACCTAAAACAAAGTCTTATGTGCAGTATGAATTCAAATATGTAGACCAAAGAAAATCAAAGTCTATGTTTCATATTTTCAATTTTGTTTTCCAATAAATAGTCATTAAATGTAAATCTTTTTCTTTAAATTTCCCTCTTCTGATATAAAAAAATCTTTATTATTTAAACAAAAGTAATACTTTCGTTGATAAGATACCATTGCAAACATTCCAGTGTTGGCAATATATAGAGACAGTCAAGTAATTGATTAAAAATTTCCCCCTATTAAATGATTGGATTTCAGGAGAAATATTACATTTTTTTATCAACAGATATTGACTATGTGTTAATGAGGGCTAGATACAGTTCTTGGCACCAGAAATACGGTGGAGCACAGAATGGTAAAGACCTTCACCTTTGGGAGCCAACAGTCCACTGGGAGAGATAGTTATCATATAAGTAGAAGGATTTCATGGCAACTAGCCCTGGTGGAGCAAAAGTTAGGTGCTTGCCTGCTAATCGAGAGGTCAGTGGTTTGAATCTACCTGGCATTCTACAGGAGAAAAGACCTGGTGATCTGCTTTCATAAAGACTACAGCCTAGGTAATCCTATCATAATCTTTCCTATAGGGTCACTGTAAGTCAGAATAGACTAGACAGAACACAACAACAACAGCACTATAAAAACAGTTCTGTGATACAGCATCACTGACAGGACCTACTATAGAGAGGGTAGTCAGCAATGTCTTCTCTTTGAAGGAGAATGTCCCGTCATCCTTAAGAGGTTGATATTTGCCACATATCTTAACCCAGGGTGAGAATACACAATCATCAAAGGTAATTCACTGTAAAATAATGTGATTATACCTGGGTAGAATTAAGTTTTCACTAACAGTTTTCATATTATTCAGTGGTATATACAGTTGTTGTCATGGATTGAATAGTGTCATCCCAAAATATGTGTCACCTTGGCTAGGCCATGATTCTCAGTATTGTGTGACTGACTACCATTTTGTCATCTGAGTTGATTTTCCTATGTGTTGTCAATCCTACATATATGATGTTAATGAGGCAGGATTAGAGGCAGTGATGTTAATGAGGCAGGACTCAATCTACAAGATTAAGTTGCATTTTAAGTCAATCTCTTTTGAGATATGAAAGAGAGAAGCAAGCAGAGTGATAGGGGACTTCATACCACCAAGAAAGCAGCACAGGGAGCAGAGTGCCTCCTTTGGACCCAGGGTCTCTGACCCTGAGAAGCTCCTAGATCAGGGCAAGATTGATGACAAGGACCTTCGCCCAGAACTGACAGAGAGA
The DNA here is from genome assembly GCF_024166365.1 of Elephas maximus indicus. NCBI lineage: Eukaryota > Metazoa > Chordata > Mammalia > Proboscidea > Elephantidae > Elephas > Elephas maximus. Next base: position 14,841,945 of record NC_064841.1, on the reverse strand, counting down.
AAAAGGCTTTTGCTAGAGCTGGCACCCTGAATTTGGACTTCTAGCCTCCTAAACTGTGAGAGAATAAATTTCTCTTTTTTAAAGCCATCCACTTGTGATATTTCTGTTATAACAGCACTAGATAACTAAGGCAGTCATTTAATCGATGTTACGTTATTATAAGAATATTTATTTATACAATTGTTATGAACTGAAATGTATTTGGGCTTTACTGAAAAATTCACAATTTCCTCGCTCAACAGATAGATAGGTAAGTAGATAGACAGGTCTCTCTCTCTACACACACACACACACATATACGTACATATTTAAAGTTTGAACTTTATATATTCATCTTTTACTAACGTTTAAAAATTTTTTAAACTGTTTAATTTTACCTGTGTACTTTAACAACATAAGTACAATCACATTTTATTTAACTTACATCAGTTACTTGACATAAATAATTTTAATTTTGAGAGCTACAAATTCAGTGTCAGTATTCTGCTTTTATACCTTTGTGAGGATGGTGCAGTACCAGGCAGGGTTTCCTGTTGTTGTACACAGGGCCTTTATAAGCCAGAACCGACTCGACAGCACCTAACGACAACAACAACAGTTCTTTGTGTTCTAACTCAAAGTTTACTACAATTGAGGGAGCAGAGTAAATGAGATTATGCTTTGAAGCTTAGTTTTCAAAAAATGGGACTTTGATATTACTGCATATAGACTTTGTATGTCATCTTTCCCCGTAGAAAGTCCTTTTATTTCTTCTGAAGTAAAAGGTTAGTTTCATGAAGGTTTTCTTGTATAGTTCAAATTCAGGTATTCACAATATTCAGAAATCTCAAAGTATATTGTCTGGTACTTCAAAACTAGATCAGCCTGCTAGAATACCCAGGAAAATGCCTTAAAAAGAAGTTTCAAATAAAAATGATTTTAAATGGTACATTAAAACCAGTTGCCGTAGAGTTGATTCCAACTATGTGTGAACTCTTTGTGTGCCAGAGTGGGACTGTGCTCCCTAGGGCTTTCAATGGCTGAATTTTCAGAAGTAGATCTAAAGGCCTTTTCTTCCCAGGCCTCCAAATGGTACATTAAAAACAAACAAACAAACAAACAAAAAAACCAAACCCGTTGCCGTCGAGTCGATTCCATTAGTGGCATAGTATTAATATGCTGCTTAGTTTTATACTGGAGTCCCTGGGTGGTCGAATGGTTAACAAACTCAGCTGCTAATGGAAAGATTAGTGGTTCAAGGCCACCCAGAAGCACTGGAGAAAGAAGGCTGGAAATCTATTTCCAAAAAAGTCAGCTGCTGAAAACCCTATGGAGCTCATTTTTACTTTGACATACATGGGGTAGCCATGAGTCGGAATCAACTCGATGGCAACTCAAATTGACTTATACACTGCTGTTGTCATATCTGATTTTCACTTTAAGGCTGGAAAGGAGCAGGAGTGCCTCAAGATAATTGATCTCTTGGTTCCACTGACTTTTAAAGTTTGGAACAGGCTGGTTTCCCACTTAAAGACTTCTAATTCCTGCTAAATTAAATACAAACAACTCAGCATGAAATCCAAGGACCTTCAGAACTTGACTCCAGCACATTTCAGCCTAGTTGCCAAACAACCCCTGCATGAAGTCTGCATTCTAGCCAAGCAGAAATTCTCCTTGTTCCTTTCTAAACCTGACAACAAACTCTAGCGTCTGTGCCTTGTTCATGTTATTCATTGACTCATGAAACCCCTTTCTACCTACTTCAATTTAACCTATGTTTTAAAGACCAACACAAACACAGTCATTTCTGGGTAGACTTTCTTAGATAGGGTATAATCTCCTCCTCTTTGGTGGTCCAAAAAAATCTACTAGGACTTTTGGCAGCTACCATTCTCAAACTTGTTATTTTTTTATTTTTTGCATCTATCATTTCTCTGCTACTAAACTATGAATTCACTGTTTCCTCACCTCTATAGCCCAAAGATGTTCTTCAACACCAGCTCAGAAAAACTACATGTATGCTTTTTGATCTGTGAGCCTTACAATATATTTAAAATAATGTTTTCTCATAAATTATTGAAACTTGTACTTGGGCCTAAAAGAATAGCTCAGACTTCAGACAATTATTTTGAATGATTACATTCTTAACTTTTGCCCAAAAATTATTTGGCAGATTATTTTAGTTTCTCTTATGCTCTGTTATTATTGCTTTGTTTCAGGAAACAAAAAACATGTTTAAATCTTGGTTTGATAAATCTTTGATGTGAACAAACACTTATTCAATATAAGTCAGTAAATATATATCACACTGCTAAAACTGAAAACCAAACCCGTTGCCGTGGAGTGGATTCCGACTCATAGTGACCCTACAGTACAGAGTAGAACTGACCCATGGGGTTTCTGAGGAGTGCCTGGTAGATTTGAACTGCTGACCTTTTGGTTAGCAGCCATAGCTCTTAACCACTACCTCACCAGGGTTTCCGTTATGCTTCTAAGTATACGTTATTTGGGTGATGCTATAATATTTGCATTTTTTAAATAGACAAAAATAACTGAAACTAGAGTAAATTAGTGTTTACTGGCTTTATATTAAGTACCACAATGAAGTTATATTTCTGCCTTTATGCACCACAGGGGTCCTCTATCATTATGTATCAAACTTAAAAAAAAATGCCTCAGTGTTACACTTTAATAAGATCCGAGAGCACACTAAAAAATATGCACACAATAATTTTTCTGTGTGTGTGTGTGTGTGTGTGTGAGAAGAACTATAGTTAGGCCAGTTTCTTCTAGTTCGTGGGAGTAGCATGAGAAACATGGCCTGAGATGAAAAATGATAAAATCTATTTCCATTACTTAATTTCTGCAGGCTTTTGTGCCTTTTCTTGTCTTCTGCTTCTGCTATAAATCTTTACTACTTTCTTCTAAGTCTAACTTTAGGGACTGTGTATTTAATTAAGGAGCACATGACAGTGCTCTAGATAAAATGGGGCAAAAACTGCAAAAGCGTAGCCAAGAAGCCACCCCAACAAATAAAAAAAAAGGCTGTCCCTCTGCTTGGGTGTGGGAAGAGACTGGCATTTTCTGGATAAACCATTGAGCAAAATTCTCCTCATCTGAGGTTCTGTTCACTGACATTAGAAGAGCTGTGTGGAGGGATATGATTTAGTATTAAGGATGTAATATTTTATTTAGAGACGTTAGGAACCCCCATGTTCTGATTCCTCAGTGACATAAGTTTGCTTGTTTGGGTAATAATGAGTGGTTACTGATACATTAAAAGCAGCCCTAATACTTTATGATTTGTCTATAGAAATAATCTGATAAATCTTTCTGCCCACCAGCTGGTGTTCAAACACTCGAACCTGAATAAAAGACTCTTAAGAGATTACGACACATGTTTGTAACTTGTAATTCCACAGCGTGGAAAACACATTTGTTTGAATGAAAATTTTTTTCCACGGAACGTTTGCGTTTGACATTAATTATCATAATTCATAATAATTTGCATAACATTTGATGGGAAAACATTGTTCTAGAAATCCTTAGGATTATAGACTGCAGAAAGCTGAAAATTGTGTTCGTTTATGGGCCATGTAAACGTTCATCCGTGTTTGCCAAATATTAGGCAGGCAGAAATTTTTTTTCCTTGAAGGAGGGACAGATTATGTATAGACATTGTTTCTTTCACATGGCGGCTTATTAATTTAGAGGGATCACTCCATATCTAATGTAGCATAAAAACTGGAAACTTTATCATAGGAACTATGACATTTTGAAAAAGCATTTCTTTTTAGAACTGATTTTCAACTGCTTTGAATGGAACCACTGTGCCTAGTTGACACTTGGAAAATTTGGACTTAAGTAAAATTTTCTGTTAATCCTTCCACTAAAGGAAACATTATATGTGCTTTTCCTGCTTTTCTTTTTCTCATTCCTTCTCTCCTTGGATCTCACACTCCAACAAACTCAGCACCCCTCGCACCCTTTCTTCCTCACTTAGCTTTTCTGTCCAAGAACTCAATGCCCTCATGCAGCTGTTGGTGGGTATTTATAGGAATCTGGGGTGATCATGCCAAGGTATTAAGGATGCAGTGCTTCTCTTTCTCACAAATATGCACTTTTTTAAAGTGGGAGGAAGACTATCAATCTTCATCCTAGTATGTCGTTAGTATACAGTGTACTAGAGGGAAGTTGTGTGTGTATGAGAAGGTGTGTGTATGAGTTATTTGCATACGAGAGAAAAAGAGAAGAGAGAAAGCTTCTCAGCATTACCTATGTAACACCAAGCAAGGAATTTGGCATTTTTTATTTGTTTGTTTTTCTACGTTGGAAAGAAGTCACTATGAGTATGTTTTAAGGAGGATTATTACTGAATTGTTATGGATTCAATAAATTGTTTCACATAAATAATTTTCTTAACCAATGTTGTCAGCACCGTTTAGAACATCGATATGTTATCTATTGGATATAAAAGTTAAGAAGACCTCAAGAACCTTGCAGTATTCTTGATTCTAGTATTCTTGATAATAGAAAAATAATTATATCTAGATGAATGGTTGGATAGAAAATTATATTGTTGGAAATTTATGCTTATTGAGATAAGTTAATTTAGAAAAGGACAAGATATCGTCACCTGGCAGGAGAAACGGCTTCATGGTGAAGGTCACTTCTGAACAGAATCTTGAAAGATACAAAGGATTGGACCTTATAAAAATGATATATAAATGCCCTTTTCTGTACCTCTCCATAAATCTACCATCATAATTTGCTAGTACAATTATGATAATTTGCAAATATGTCTTTCCTATTAAATACTCCACCTGCATTGTGTAGGAATCACTCATTCATTCATTTCATACTAAGTACTCATTTTGTGCAAAGGACATGAGGAGGTAGATACATATGTTACTGATTATAATAAAAGAGTAAAACAGGAGAATACAGAGGAAGGACTGACTAGGAAAACTGCATAATCTTCACAGGGGAGATGACATTTGATCAAGGCCTAGCGATGAGTAAAGAGTATGGAGAGAAGGGGAGAAAAGATAGGCACAGGGAACATGAGCACAGTAGAAAAAAATAGGACATTTTTGTGAAAATGTAATAAGAATAAGGATAAAAGTTCTTGAGAGGATGATAGGAGGAATTCAGTTCATGCAAGACTTTGGATGTCACCCTGAAGTAGACCCTCCAAGGAGCCATCCAGGAGCTGCTTGTAGCCATCTTCAAGGTCCATGGTTCACTGGAGGAAATCTTCTGGAGACTCTTTGGGTTTGCCACCAGTCGCAGTGCTGTGGCCTGTGACCTCTTTCTTAGAAGTCTACGGATTATGATGCACGTGTCCTGTGATGAGATTCGTGAGTGTCTGTTTGTGTGTGTGTATGTAAAAACACTAGAATAACATCCAGCCAAGGCGACCAAGCCAGATAATCCAGAGAAAACACATAAAAGAGCTGCAACCCTGGAAGGGACATAATAGCCTGACAGAAATAATGGTGTAATAATTTTAAAAAAATAGTGACCAAAGATGAATAATTGTCTGCATGTCTGTAGTACTGAACAGAGGGCAGAGGCTGCTTTTATTGACCGCAAGAAAAATTTAATCCTAATTAGCAAGTATTTGCATATATTTGTCTTAACATTTATTTGGAATTTGGAAATGGGCAAAAAAGATTATTGGTGTCTCTTTTACTGCAGTGATGGGCTTGACCTTTTATTTCCTGGGAAATTTTCACATCTGTAAGGGCAGATATCAACTTGTAGAAATTTCTCCAGTTGAGATGAAAATTGGAGCCCTGGTAACATAGTGCTTAAGAGTTGAGATGACAACCAAAAATGTCAGCAGTTCAAATCCGCTAGCCGCTCCTCGGAAATCTTACTGGGAAGTTCTACTCTGCCCTACAAGATCTTTGTGAGGCAGAGTTGATTCAAGGCAACTTTTTTGGGGGGGGGGGCGGTTAGAGATGAAAATAATTTCTGTCCAATGCAACAGATTAAACACCAAAGATTGTGGTTTATGATTCTGTTAGATATTAACCACTTTTTATTTAAATCTAGCCTAGCAGTCATCTTAAATTTTCTTTGATAAATTGTCCATATACACTCGTTACCCTAATGTTCTTTGAAAAATTTTAAACATGTTACTGATTTTTTTAGATGGCAAGAGGGGATAGGAAAGCTGGGTGAATGGAAATGGGGAACCCAAGCTCGAGGAGACAATGCGTTGGTTGCCAACACTTCACAGGGTTGCCAACCAATGTCACAAAACTGTATGTGTATTACCTGTTTAATGAGAAACTAATTTGCTCTGTAGACCTTCATCTAAAGCACAATTAAATAAAAGAAAAAAGAATTTACCTTCAAAAAAATACGTTGAACAAAATCTTTGACATAGCTTCATTTTACATTTGCAAGAGATTCATGATTTTATTTATTTTTTTCAAAATTATGCTTTCGCATATTCTTATAATGGAGAGGACTTTAGGCTATCATTGTTTGCCTTTAGGGTTATCAGATGCTCCTCAGTTTTATTTTCTTCTTTTCAGGCAAAATTTTGATAGAAATTTGATCCCTGCATTAACGAGGGAGTTACGAACTGCTGCTGCGAGTGTTATGTTTTGTTTAGAAACTGAAGTCAGAATGAACGGAATTCCACTCCCAATTCTTCCTGTGTCATAAACAATAACTGAATTTCTCTGATTCCTCATCTCCTCAGTAAAATGGAAGAAATAAAACATACTTCAGAGTGCTAGCGTGAGAGTTTAAATGGAGTATTTAATTTACGGTGTCCAACATAATATCTGAAACATAGGAGGAATGCAATACATTTTAATGGTACTATTTGTGACAAAGCCTTCGGTGTTTAAATGTAAGGTTTAGTAATTAGTTTTCTGTGTTGCGTGTATTTAACACATCCTTATCTCAAATATTGTCTTTTGTGGTTTTGCTTTTTCCATTTTTTTTTTCTTTTATTTTTTTTGGTGAACTCTTCCTCCTCGCTATAAATGTTTCTGTTAGTTGTTGCCTGCTTCTTGTCTCAGGGCTTGTGGAGTGTTTCGTTTGTTTGTTTTTATTTTTTCCGCTGGTAAGTTTGGGAAAAATAAAGTGTCCTACTTGGCTTAACTCTACCCTTTCTCGCTCCTAAGAGCTAGCAGTGTGCAGAAAGCAAGTTTTCTTGATGCTTCCTTAGAGGAAGATTCTCTGCACAATTCTCTCATTACATGGAGCTGAAAGGTGGTGTCTGTGGATGGATCGGTACATCAGCCTAATTCTGGGTTCACACCCAGCTATCACCCCCAATTTATTTTAACCACTAATAAAGATGAAGCTCTCCTCTACTGCTATCTTCTCTTATTTCTCAATTCCTTTAGGAAATGGATTGGGAAGAGAGGTGTCTTGTTAAGGGCACCTAAAGAACACAATGTTATTGTTGTTGATAGGTGCCATCCAGTCAGTTCCAACTCATAGCAACCCTATGTACAACAGAATGAAACTCTGCCCAGTCCTGTGCCACCTGCACAATTGTTGCCATGTTTGAGCCCATTGTTGTAGTCACTTTGCCAATCCATGTCATTGAGGGTTTTCCTCTTTTTCTCTGACCAGCTACATTCCCAAGCTTGATGTCCTTGTCCAAAGACTGGTCCTTCCTGATAACATGTACAAAGTATGTGAGACGAAGTCTTGCCATCCTTGCTTTGAAGGAGCATTCTGGCTGTACTTCTTCCAAGGCAGATTTGTTTGTTCTTCTGGCAGTCCATAGTATATTCAGTATTCTTTGCCAACACCATAATTTGAAGGCATCAATTCTTCTTCAGCCTTCCTTGTTCATTGTCCAGCTTTCACATATATATGAGGCTATTGAAAATATCATGGCTTGGGTCAGGAGCACGTTAGTCCTCAAAGTGACATCTTTGCTTTTTAACACTTTACAGAGGTCTTTTGCAGCAGATTTGCCCAATGTAATAGTCATCTAATTTCTTGACTATTGCTTCTATGAGCATTGATTGTGGGTCCAAGTAAAATGAAATTCTTGACAACTTCAATCTTTTCTCCGTTTATTATGATGTTGCTTATTGGTCTAGTTGTGAGGATTTTTGTTTCTTTATGATGAGGTGTAATCCACACATACTGAAGGCTGTGGTCTTTGATCTTCATCAGTAAGTGCTTCAAGTTCTCTTCACTTTTAGCAAGCAAGGTTGTGTCATCTGCATAATGCAGGTTGTTAATGAGTCTTCCTCCAATCCTGATGCCTCATTCTTCTTCATATAGTCTAGTTTCTCTTATTATTTGCTCAGCATACAGATTGAATAGGTATGGTGAAAGGATAAAACCCGGACACACTCCTTCCCTGATTTTAAACCATGCGGCATCCCCTGGTTCTGTTTGAACAAATGCCTCTTGCTCTATGTACTGGTTCCTCATGAGCATAAACAAATGTTTTGGAAATTCAGTTCTTTGCAATGTTATTCATAATTTGTCATGATCCACATGGTTGAATGTCTTTACATAGTCAATAAAACAGAGGTAAACTTCACTCTGATATTCTCTACTTTCAGCCAAGATCCATCATTAGTAATGATATCCCTCATTCCATGTCCTTTTCTGACCAAAACCAAAAAAACACACCTGTTGTCATCTAGTCTATTCTGACTAATGACAAGCCTATAGGACAGAGTAGAACTGCCCCATAGGGTTTTCAAGGAGTGGCTGGTGAATTTGAACTGCTGACCTTTTGTTTAGCAGCCTGAGCTCTTAACCACTATGTCATTAGGGCTCTCACAATAAGCCAAGCATTTTCGCATAAAAATCACAACTCAACAAGGTCAGTAAAATTATCTCCATTTTACAGAAGAGAAAATAATGAGGCACAGAATAGTTAAGTGACTGGCTCAAGTTAACACAGCAAGAGATGGCCAGCATGGTCAGAGCATGAATCCAAGTGGCTTCATTCCAGGAAATTTTCAACTCTTCATTAGACTTTTAAACTTTCTGCCTTGTTCTGACCACACTGGTTTGAAAGATGTTGGCTAGCACCCATGCTTCTAGCCACTTGACATTTAGTGGTGAAGCCAGTACTGCTTCATGTCCTGAGTGATTCATGATGGAGGGAGTGTTGCTTTGTCTTTTTTGGTCTCCTCTTGTCTTATGCAATCAAATATGTTCTAATAACACAGGAGGGAAGTTAGCACGTGATACATCTTGCGAGTGAGCATGATGTATGAGAAAGCAGAAACAAAGAGAGGCTGGAAGATAGTCTGTGATTCAGAACAAATCCATGCTTATCTGACTATGCTTACTAACTTCATGTCCTTAAGAAAAGCTATGTAACATCTTTGAGTTGCACATTTCTCATGTGTACAGTAGAAATATTAATACCTATCTCTGGCAAGTATTCAGGGTAAAAATTTTTTTACCCTGAATACTTGCCAGAGATACTGTGAAGGTAAAATGAAGGGGGAAAAAGAGGGCTAATATACTTAATTGATTTCCTTGTGTCTTGTTCCAGAAAGGATTTATGCAGTGAGAACATGCATATGGAAGCTCTTTGCAACTGTTGATTGTTAAACAACTGAATGTAATCATATCCTTTATAAACACAGATCCTGGCAGAAGTAAGCAGACGCCTGCTCCAGGAAGAAAGTCTTTGCTCTGGAGAGGCAAGGCTTTTGATTTCTGGGTGAGGAGTAGTTTATGGAAATGCATCCATCTTGGTTGTGAGAGGAAGTGGGAATTTCTAATGCATTAATTGTCACCTTGCCTGCTGGGATCAGCATGATACAGATGATGAGGCTGAATAAAAGTAAATCGTGTGACTTTAGAACTTTGAAAAGATGGAACCTGGAAACTGCATCATAGGAGGAAGGAGATAGCAACAACCAAATAATTTGTAGAGGAAGGAAGAAGAGCCTGGTGTTAAGGACAGACAATGTGTGCAATAGATCTGAGATAGAAAAGTGCTGATGGATTGTAAGTGAAAAAGAAAAATAAATAATAACTGCTGTATTTAAAAGCTACATAGCTTTCTGGACATTTCTCTCAAACTGCTGTGTTTTCTTCCTACAGTTAATTTGCTGAAATGCTTAGAGTTCAACAACACGTGCAAAACATTATTCTCAGGAAATAAATGACCTGTTTGTATCCAAACCACTGATGTTAGTAATGTACAAAGTAAGTGAATCATATCAGCTAGTGGGTACTTGGAAACCAATTCAGCCACAAGTATTGCAACATAGGAAATATATACTAGTTTTAAAAGCACAACAAAGGGTATAATTCTGACAATTAATATTCCATTGTTTCATATGAGGATACTTTATCAGAATACAAAATTGAATAAAATGAGGCATCGCTATGTATTTTTAGAATGCGTAGCAAAATGCAATTATGGACATATTACACTTTTGGGGTGAAATACATTTTAAATTAAATTCCATTTCAGTATTGAAATAACAATAAAATCCACAAATTAATGCCAGTAATTGAAAATTTTATATTTTACTGCTAGAGAGTAAGAAAATCTTGGTCGTTGTAACAGAGGGAGCAAAGGCCCTGAGATCGGAGGGTACTTGTTTGAGGAACAGCAAAGAGATTGGTGTGGTTAGAGGAGAAGCCTGTAAAAAAGGGATAGGCAATACTATCAGGGAGGTATTAGGGGGTTGGGTGTGGAACCTAAGGACTTATTAAGACAAAGAAGAGAGGGGCCCCCAAATCTGCAAAGTAACAAGAAATGGACCAGGGTGCAGAAACAAAGCCATTCAATAGTCCACAAACTTTGTTTCAAGTTGCCTTTCAGAAGCAGCTGGAGAAAACCAGCCCCAGGGACCTACGCAGAATATCCACCTGTGACTGCTATGTGACCTTCCACCAGGGGCAGTGAGGGGCTGCAGCCCCAGCCAGGGAATCAAATGCGGGGAGCGAGAGACTGCGCAGGAGTGATACCCCATAATAAGTCCTGCTACGAATCCCAGAGGCCTCTCGGGCAGGAGCCATCTTGGAAAGCTGCTGCTCCTGCATCTTAGTTAATCCATCCCCACCTGTGCCTATGAATAGACATGAGTCTTTTCCCACCCAAGAACTTTTAAAAACTCAGGCTCATGTTTTGTTCTGTGAGACGAGGGTATGTGTTGCCCTAGGCCCTCCTCATCTCCACTTCCAAGCCTCTTCGATAAAGCTTTGCTCTTGAGGAAAACTACATGCCTTACCTGCTCGTTCTTGACCAGTGAGAGGCAAGAACCTCATTCCGGTAATAGTTGGAAGCATGGACTTCTGAGTCAATGAATGGGTTTAAAGCCATGATATGCCATTTCCTAACAAAAAACCCTCATGTAAATTACTGAAAGTCTCCATTCCTCTGCTCCTCTTATCTGTAATATGTATGTATTAATAAAGACCACAGGTCTGTAAGACTAAATGAGGTAATGTATGTAAAACAAATAGAATGGTGTCCAATTCATCATAAAACTCAATAGGTTGTGTATATTCTTTTCCTATAGCTTTATTGGATGTTGTTGGTATAATTTTGATATTTCTGTTTTTGAACAGGGGTAATATATTTGTCAAGGAGCCATGGTGTGCACTTGTTAAGCATTTGGCTGTTAACGGATAAGTTGGTGGTTAGAACTCACCTAGCAGCTCCATGGAAGAAAGACCTGGTGATCTGCTTCCATAAAGATTACAGCCTAGTTTGTTTCTTACTGTGTGTAAACCTTTTCATGAGTTTTTATAATAGTGGTCTTATACAGTATTTGTCCCTGTGTGATTGACTTATTTCACATAGCATAATGACCTCCAAATTCATCCATGTTGTGAGATGTTTCACAGATTCATCATTGTTCTTCATCTTTGCATAGTATTCTATTGTGTGTCTGTGCCATAGTTTGTTTATACATTCATCTGTTGATGGGCGCTTAGGTAGTTTCCATCTTTTTGCTTCTGTGACTAACGCTGCAATGAACAGGGGTGTGCATATGTCCATTTGTGTGGTGGCTCTTATTTCTATAGGATATATTACTAGGAGTGGGATCACTAGATCATATGGTATTTCTATTTTTAGCTTTTTAAAAAAATTTTTATTGTACTTTAGATGAAGGTTTACAGAACAAATTAGCCTTTTATTAAATAGTATACATATTGTTTTATGACATTGGTTAACAACCCGACAACATGTCAACATTCTCCCTTCTCGACTTTGGGTTCCCCATGACCAGCTTTCCTGTCCCCTCCTGCTTTCTAGTCCTTGCCATGGGCTGATGTGCTCCTTTAGTCTCATTTTATGGGCCTGTCTAATGTTTGGATGAAGGGTGAACCTCAGGGGTGACTTTATTACTGAGCTGAAAGAGTGTCTGGGAGCCATACTTTCGGGGTTTCCCCGGTCTCTATTTCTAGCTTTTTAAGGAAGTGCCTATTGTTTTCCAAAATGGTTGTACCCTTTTGCATTCCCACCACCAGTGCATAAGAATTCCAATCTTCCCACAGACCCGCCAACATTTACTACTTTCTGTTTCTGTGATTCATGCCAATAATGTCAAGATGAGAAGGTGTCTCCTTGTAATTTTGATCTGAATTTCTCTAATGGCTAGTGATATCAAGTATTTCCTCATGTGTTTGTTAACTGCCAGAATGTCTTCTTTGGTGAAGTGTCTGTGCATATCCTTTGCCCATTTTTTAATTAGATTACTTGTATATGTATTATTGAAGTGTTGCAGTATCTTGTAGATTTTAGAAATTAGACCCTTATTGGGTATGCCATAGTCAAATTTTTTTTTCCCAGTCTGTAGGTTCTCTTTTTACCCTTTTGGTGAAGTCTTTTGATGAGCACAAGTGTTTAATTTTTAGAAGAATCCAGTTATCCAGCTTATCTTCTGGTGTTTATGTGTTTTTAGTTATGGTTTATATCCTATTTATGCCATTTATTAGGGTCTCTAATGTTGACCCTATTTATTCTTCTATGATCTTTATAGTTTTTGGTTTTATGTTTAGGTCTTTGATCCATTTTTAATTATTTTTTGTGTATGAGGTGAGGTATGGGTCCTGTTTCATGTTTTACAGATAGACATCCGGTTTTGCCAGCACCATTTGTTAAAAAGACTATCTTTTCCCCATTTAATTGACTTTGGGCCTTTGTTGAAGATCAAGTGACTGTACCCCAACCCAGTGCCATCAAGTCGATTCTGACTCATAGCGGCCTTGACTGTAGGTGGATGGATTTATATCTGAGTTCTCAATTCTGTTCCATTAGTCAATGTGTCTGTCATTGACCAATGGAACAGAATTGAGGCTGTTTTGACTACCTTAGCTGTGTACTTAACCCTGGTGGCATAGTGGTTAAGTGCTACAGCTGCTAACCAAAGGGTCGGGGGTTCAAATCCACCAGCGCCTCCTTGGAAACCCTGTGAGGCAGTTCAACTCAGTCCTATAGGGTCACTATGAGTTGGAATCGACTTGATGGCAACAGGTATGGTTTTGATTTTTTAGCTATATAGTAGGTTCTGAGGTCAGATAGTGTGAGGCCTGAGGAAGGGGCTGTGTGGGGAGGGAAAAACACTAACTACAGAATGGATAAGTGATAACTTTGGTGAAGGGTAAGATAGTACACAATACTGGAGAAGTCAGCACTTGACCAAGGCAGTCATAGAGGCTTCCTGGATACATCCAATGCCCCTGAAAGACCAAACTACCAGGCTGAGGACTGGGGATGATGGTCTCAGAGGACATCTAACTCAATTGGCGTAACATAGTTTATAAAGAAATATTCTATATCCTGATTTGGTAAGTAGCTTCTGCGGTCTTAAAAGCTTGTGAACAGTCAATCTAAGATACTCCACTCATCCCACCCCATCTGGAGCAAGGGAGAATGAAGAAAAGCAAAGACACAATGGAAAGATTAGTCCAAAGGAGTAATGGACGACAACAACCACAGCCTCCACCAGACTAAGTCCAGCACAACTAGATGGAGACCAGCTACCACTACCAACTGCTCGAACAGAAATCACAATAGAGGGTCCCGGGCAGAGCTAGAGAAAAATGTAGAACAAAACTCAAACTCTCTCTCTCTCTCTCTCTCACACACACACACACACACACACACAACAGACTTACTGATCTGACAGAGACTGGAGAAACCCTGAGAGTATGGCCCCCAGAGGACACTCTTTTAACTTAGTACTGAAGTCACTCCTGAGGTTGACCCTTCAGCCAAAGATTAGACAGGCCCATAAAGCTAATAAAAATACAGTTATCTCAACCATGTATATGAGACTAAATGGGTACCCCAGCCCAGGGGCAAGGACGAGAAGGCAGGAAGGGGTAGGAAGCTGGAGGAATAGAAATGGGGAACCCAAGGTCAGGAAAGGAAGAGTGTTGACATGTTGCAGGGTTGGCAACCAATGTCACAAAACAATATATGTATTAACTGTTTAATGAGAAACTAATTTGCTCTGTAAATTTTAATCTAAAGCACAATTAAAAAACTTGCCCAAAGATCAAAAAAAGTTACAGCCTAGAAAACCCAGTGGGGCAGTTGTGCTCTATCACATGGGGTTGCTGTGAGTCAAAATCAACTAGACGGCACCTAACAACAACAGTGAATCTGTTATAGCTTGAGAATCTTTGTAGGCTCAGTTCTCTAGCATATTTTCACAAGATATGTTTACTTTAAGAAAATGGAAGGAAACTGGTATTTTTCAACACCTGCTATGTGTCAGGAACCCGATTTGGTGCTTTGTTTCTGGTGATACTGTGAAATCAATTTTATTTCCCCCATTTTATAGAATGAGATTAGGGATATGATGTTAATGAACTTGGCGTCCCAGTTTTCATAGAGGCTCGTTAAGTGGTAATGGTTAAAAGTACGAATTCTGAAGTCAAACCACTTGGACTCACGACAGGACCCTGTCATTTTCAGTTGTGCAAACTTGTACGGATCACTTAAATTGTCAGTGTTCTCACCTGTAAAACAGAGATAATTATGGCACTTACTTCATAGAACTCACGTGGGAGTTAAATTTGATATTTAGAGTGCCTGGGACATAGTAAGCTCTCAGTAAATATTAACTATTCTTCTCCTTCTTGTTATGCTATTATCCTTATAAATGTCAATATTGAAAGGTGCATGAGATTTACAGTTTTCTACTGAACCAGGATTCAACTGTTCAGCTCTGTTTGATGATCACTTCCAGTCATGGGCGATATTCAGCAGGCATTGGTCAGTGTCCCGTGTCTTGTTCTGGCCACACTGGTTGTGAAAGATACAGAATATCACCCATACTTCTGGCCATTTAACATTTAGTGGTGGAGTTAGTCCTGCCTCATGTCCTGAGTGATTCATGATGGAGGGAGTGTTGGTGTGTCTTTCTTGGTTTCCTCTTCTCTTATGCAATCAGGTATTCTCTAATATCACAAGAGAGAAGTTAACATGTGATAAATCATGTGTACGAACATGAAGGTAAACGCCAATTAGAACATGCATGGAAGAACTGACAATTTAAAAAAAAAAATTTTTTTTTTTTAAAGAATTAATAAACTGCTTTGGAATCAAATGGTTACACAAAGGAACAGATGCGTAACTTCTACTTTGGTTGTAAATTAGATATTTCCAAGGTTCATCAAGATTATAGTAGATATTTTCATCCACCTGGCTGTCAAAGAAAGAAAAACAAAAATTATTCACTCTGATGTAGAGTTTTGGCTGAGAAAATTATCTTAAAAATACGCAACACTTTTTTTCAGAGTCTCTCTTTTATAAAGTGATAATGCCATAAGGAAGCTTGCATTTATAAATGTGATTTCAAATTGTGATTTGGGCTGAAGCGTAGCGACGGGACGACAGAGGAATCCTCACTTAATTGAGTAAGGTCCTTTGACAGAAGTCTAATGGAAAGGGAGGAGAATTCATCCAAATGAAGTTAACATGTGTGATTTAATTTTACAACCATCTTTAATTTGAAAATCCCCAAGTGCATGCTAAGCAGCTGAATTTTCTTTTATTTTTAATAGCCTATCGACTCGACGGCAATGGTTTTTTTGGGTTTATGGCTCTATAACAATTTAATAGTAATTCATCCACTTGGTCAGGGAGAGAATCGATATAGGAATACAGAGATGTAGACAAATTTCAATTTCCTGGTTATTTAATTTCTTTTTCAAATCCTATTTTCTTAATTCAAGAGCTTCCATAAGAATTTTTAAGTTGTGAAAATAATCCTATAGACATACTTTTCAAAAGGTAGAGATCTGAGCAGCATAATCCAGTATAGGAGATTCTGGTGGATTTGAACTGCCGACCTTTTGGTTAGCAGCCGTAGCACTTAACCACTATGCTACCAGGGTTTCCAGATATATATATATATGTATACACACACATATATATGTGTATTTTTTTATATATGTGTGTGTGTATTTTATATATAATCCAGTATATATATGTGTGTGTATATTTTATATATATGCATGTAAATATGTGTGTAGACACATACACAAGCACATGAAGCATGAGTACACATTGTTTCATTTTATTTCTCATTTAAATGGAGTCATATTGGGATAGATTAGAAATCTACAATAGTAACTAGGCCTACTCTGATAGCAGTATGTACTTCTTGCTGAAAAATATTTTTTATACATAGGTGAACTTCAGTGCTTGATATTCATGTTTCCTCCACTGAGCGATAGAGAATTGGACTCAAAGTCTTATTTTTATAAATCCTATTTAAAGCTTAAGGAGCCCTGGTGGCACAATGGTTAAGCACTGGGCTGCTAATCAAATGTTCAGTGGTTCGAACTCACCTGCAGCTCTGCAAGAGAAAAGACCTGGAAGTCTGTTCTCTTGAGATCACCCATTGCCATCAAGTCGATTTGGACTCAGTGACCCTACAGGACAGAGTAGAACTGCCCCATAGGGTTTCCAAAGCTGTAAAACTGTACGTAAGCAGACTAAAACATGATATTGCAAATCAAGCTTAGAATTATTGATTGAGTCTCTTTGGTATTCAAATAATTTATTAGTAAATAACATTCATAAAAGAATATTCGTGAGATAAAAGTACCAATTTAAACTTCAGAGGAATATTCACTGAGCTATACTTTTTTATAAATAGGCTATGATCTCTTTTTGGAGCCCGGGTGGTGCAGTGGTCAAGAGCTGTGGCTGCTAACCAGAAGGTCAGCAGTTTGAATCCACAAGCTGCTCCTTGGAAGTTCTGTGGGGCAGTTCCACTCTGTTCCACAGGGTCACTATGCATCAGAATTGACTCGACAGCAATGGGTTTGGTTTTTTGGTTTTGACCTATTTTTAATGTCATAAGTTATTATCATCATCATAATGGTCACCCCGAGTCACCCCCTCAATGTTTTTGGTTGAAGACAAAGCAAAGATATTAGCAGGTTTCAATATGAAATGTTCTGGTTATGACTATTTTAATACACTTTTAAATACTCAATCATCTTTTTCATTATAATTGACAAGCATCTTAGTGTCTGTATCCACCCACTTAGGCAGTATGGGGTAGCACTTATACATCTGAACACTTATGTTACCAGAACCATGATTAGGATTTCTTTTTTTTTTTCCCTACTTCTCCCCTCCCACCCTTTCTTCTTCCTTTTTTCAAAATATATTAATTGAGACAAAAATGCCCTGCCCTTGTGGAACATACACATGAAGTAAATTATATAGTGAGTAACCCACCACCAGTCTGTCAATTTGTGGAACTATAGTGGCTTGCATGTTGTTTGATGTTGGAAGCTATGCCACCAGTATTTCAAATACCAAAAGGATCACCCGTGGTGGGTAGGTTTCAGAGGAGCTTTCACATTAAGACAGACTAGGAAAATAGGCCTGGCAATCTAATTTTAAAAATTAAAAAACGAAAATCCCATGAATCGCAACAGAATACTGTCGGATATGGTGCTGGGAGATGAGCCCCGTAGATTAGAAGGCATCAAAATACACAGTGGCTGGAGCAATGGACTTGAGCACACGAATGGTCATGAAGATGATTCAGGACAGAGCAACATTTTGTTCTGTTGTACATGAGGTCACCATTAGTTGGAACTAACTTAAAAGCAACTAACAACAAGAAAGTAATAAATGTTATCCAAACCCCCACTGCCTTCAAGTCAATTCCAACTATACGACAGAGTACAACTGCTCCATAGGGTTCCCAAGGTTGTAAATCTTTACAGAAGCAGACTGCCACATCTTTCTTCCGTGGGGTGGCTGATGGGTTCGAACCAATGACTTTTTCATTAGTAGCTGAGCACTTTAATCACTGTGCTACCAGAGTTCCTTAATAAATGGCATAAGATAAAAGTGGTGGGCAGGATAAGGGAAATTGAGAATTCTGGGGATTTTTAGATTTTAAATAATGTGGCTAGGCTAGATCACACGTAGAGGAAGAGATTTGAGGAAAGATTTGAAAAGGTGAAGAATTTAACCAACTGGAAATACAGAAGAAGAATACTCTAGGCAGAGGAAACAGCCAAAGTAAAGGTCCTAAGGCAGGAATATCACAGGAAGGCTATATAGCTTAAGCAGAATAATGAGGGGAAAAATATTAGGAAATGATTTTTTATCGCAGAGGCAATGCAGGTCCAGATGATCTATGGTAGGGGTCAGCAAACTACAACCTATGAGCCAAATCTGGCCTGCTGCCTGTTTTTGTAAGTAAAATTTTCTTGGAACACTGACACGTCAGTTGCATTGTCTTTGCCTGCTTTTGTGCTATAACCACAGCAGAGCTGAGTAGTTGAGGCAGAGAGTGTAGCTTTCACAGAGTTTATTATGCATGGTCTTTGGTCATTGTAGAGTGGGGAGCCATTGGGGGGTTTTGAGCAGTGTAGTCACATAATTTGACAATGTTAAAAAAATGTATTTTGGTTATTGTCTTGTGAATAAAATAAAGGAGGTAAAGGTTAGAAGGAGATATTAAGGAGCTATTGTATGAATCCAGGTGAGAGACGATGGTGGCTCAGGTATGTATTTGTGGAAGTGCTGCCTCTGTACTTTTAAGGACAGTGCTGGTTAGGGCTCAGAAGGAAATGAAGAATCCATTAATATGGTGCAACAGAAAACTAATACAACTCTCTAGTTGTAACACTATAATTTTATCCTATTGGTGGCTCGAAGACCATGTATGACCACGTGAAGGTACCAATATCAATTATATGTATTATATACAACTAATAAAAGTTTTTTAATTTAATTTACATTTAAATTTTTCTTATAAATAATATCAATTTTATCAAAGAATGTCTAAAACACACACATACTATATATGTACATATATGTGTGTATATATATATGCATATATATACACCAAAAAAAACCAAACCCGGTGCTGTCGAGTTGATTCTGACTCATAGCAACCCTATAGGACAGAGTAGAACTGCCCCATAGAGCTCCTGGTGGATTCGAACTGCTGACGTTTTGGTTAGCAGCTGTAGGTCTTAACCACTGTGTCACCAGGGCTTCCAATACAAGGATATATATATATATATTTGTTGTGCGCCATCGAGTCGATTCCAACTCATAGCAACCCTATAGGACAGGGTAGAACTGTCCCATAGGGTTTCCAAGGAGCAGCTGGTGGATTGAAACTGCTGATTTTTTTGGTTAACAGCCTGACCTCTTAACCACTTTGCCACATCTTACTTTTTTCTTTACCATACATAACCATATCTTTACTTTTTGAGTCATCATTTTACAATTTATGTAAATGGGACTAAACAATATGTTTTTTTTAACTTTTCTGCTTTTTGAAATTAGAATGATGCTGATTTTAGACTTTTGTCCCTTGATTCTTTTGCTGGACAGGCTATATTACTGTGTTTCTGTAAGTTCTATTGGGTTTTACTAAGATGTGTACAAGTAGGAGATAGTAGACTTTTCAAGGTTATTAAATGTTATCACATCTGCCTCTAATAATATGAAATCTCTTATTTGCTCCAAAGTAAGAGAATTTATAAATCTTTCTAAATTTTTGCCAGGAGAGAACATTTACCAGTCTGAAGACTCCCTAAAAATGTTGACCCAACTTCTCAGAGATTTGGGTGAATTCTCACCTTGTAATCAATTGGTGTCCTTGGCCTCAGCACCCAAGAACAAAAACTATCTGCTTTCTATTTCTTTACGGTGTCCATTGAGGTTTAGAACATGTCGATTCTGTCTTTAACACTTTTATATCTTATTCACCAAGGATTTTTCATTCATTTTAATTTTTTTTGAAATATTGCATTAAAATATTTATCACGACTACCTTAAATTTTGTGCTTCGCTTGCCTTACTGTAATCCTAGCCCAGTGGAACACACGTCATATGTATCTTAAAACAAGATATCACTAACAGAATATAGAGGGCAAAGAGAATGACAACTAAATTAGTATTGTCCTGTTACTGCTTTTTATATAGCTTTTCATATGGATTTCTATGTGTGTGCATTAAGTGCGTTTGAGAAATATAGGGAAGTCCCTGTTTTGACATAGGAAAGAATCTTTATATTTCTTTAAAATGTCACCATGAGAATTTATAAAATTATTCATCTTTGACACCTGTCAGAAATTATATAAGTTTAAAAAAAGAAACCAAAGTTTTTTTTTTTAAACCATACTTGACTGCTTCTTAGGATACAGTTTGCCTTCCTAACCATCAAACTGTCACTGAATTTTGACATAGTCCACATTTCAGGTTGTATTTTTCAAGATAAGTATTAGTTCTGCCAGCATATCCTTTGTACCAACTGATATTTTGACAGACTTGAGATCTGAAGTTGAAACTGTTGCAATACTTTTAGTGATCTAACATAAACTGTTATGATACATCATTATGATGAAACAAAAACAAGAAATGATCTCATTAAATCATGAAGCATTTTATGACATGTCATTAAGTAGCACCAGGTGGCTATATTCAGTAGGGTTGCCAGAGATGTCTATATCCTACTAAAAGTTAGATTAGAAATGGATAAACTACATCAAACATGGAAACCTTGGTTGCCTAGTGGCTAAGAGCTACGGCTGCTAACCAAAAGGTCAGCAGTTCAAATCCACCAGGTGCTCCTTGGAAATCGTATGTGGCTGTACTACTCTGTACTATAGGGTCACTATGAGTCAGAATCCACTCAATGGTAATGAGTTTTTTTTAATGGTTTTTGTATCAAACGCAGTTCAATAAGGGCTGTCTATGAGCATCAGAAGAGCCAAAATAGACCATCGCAAATGAGATATATCCAGGAATTTCTTGGCGTAGAGTGACGTAACATTCAACTAAAAAAATAAGATACACTAAAATTTGATTTCTTAATACTAGATTTAGGTGATCTTTCAATGAGTTGGCAAAACAAGGTAAAACTTCAGAATAAGATGGACATAAATTTTGATGAGATAAGATAAGAAGCAATAAATGCTATGAGATGACAAAGTAACCATGTCTTGTCAAATTTTGAACAAAATTAAGTATTATTCTTATTTATAGTTCAAAAGTGTTTCAATTCCCAAAGGTTTAAGGGAAAAGAAAAAAAAAAGATGACTGATTGGACTTTTCTATCGAACTCTGTTTAATCTTTTTTCTTATGTCTGAACCTTTTCTCACAAGTAGACATGCTTGTATAGTTTATACAAATTTTATAATGTGAGTGTATCAAGACAGAATATTAAACCTCAATATTAAAAAATTTAGAATAAAGCTACCCTTTACTCTCTTTTACTTTTTTACTGATTATATCCTGTTATCTGATATTTTGCCTTTACCAGAGTAGTGAAAAATCTACTATGCAACTATTTTGCACATTAATAACATGCATCTGGCAGTAACAAATGCTAAGGTGTGAAGCAAGAATAACATTGGCTGTGGTAGTTAAGGTTATGTGTCAACTTGCCTGGGCCATGATTCTCAGTGGTTTGTCACTTATGTAATGATGTAATTTGGCATTTATGTAATGATATAATCATTCTCCATTTTGTGATCTGATGTGGTTTTCATCCATTTTCACATAAAGCTGATTTTCACATAATGACCTGGTCTTTGAAACCTAACAATGTCAATAAGTGAGGAGTAGGTATGTATTCAAAATAAATAACGTCTTCACACCTATATGATACTATACATTGACTTTTGATATATTCTATAGGAACAAAAACTTTCCATAGGTAGTGGGTTTCTGGCTCCTGGGTATTTCAACAAAGTGGAATTCTTCAACAGCATAATTATAAATTCATACACTTGACTTTGTTAACTTTGGCTTAGCCATTTTAGACCTCACCTTAAATAAGGACATATATATTAGAACTTTATCAGAAAACTATTCTACCATAATAAGAGATATCACTTGAAAGTTTTCCAAAATGATAATTAGTGAAGAGAAGACACATAAAACTGTCCAGATAGAAGAGTTATTGGCACTGATGCTCCAAAATATGAATGCTATTTACCTGCAGACATTAATTATGGATGGCTTTTTTCAAATAGGTTAATAGGCAGTTTTCATTGGCTGTCTCTTATAACCGTGCTCAAGAATCATCATAATGAATGGGCCACCAGGTCTGAAAGTATTTGCATTTCAGGTGTGACAAGGTTACCTCAAGATCTTAAGAGTATGGTAATTTGACACTTGACATTAAATTACTCTCAGTGGATACATTTTGCAAATGTTCTCCTGGCCTGTCAGTATAAGAGCTCTAGAATATACTAGACTCTTATCTAACCACTTTTAGTTGTTTAGGGGGATTCACATGTTAAATATTACATTTTGAGCCTACTTAGAATTTTAAAAGACAAAATAGTCCACATGTTATTTGTTAAATGGTAACTTTAGTCAAATTATATGCATTTCATTTTTAATAAGTGATGTTATGTATTTTTGTTAGAAAATGTGCCTGTAAACTATTGTAACTTTAAAAATTAACACTTATTGTAAGATGGTGGAAACCCTGGTGGCATAGTGGTTAAGTGCTACAGCTGCTAACCAAGAGGTCGGCAGTTCAAATCCACCAGGCGCTCCTTGGAAACTCTATGGGGCAGTTCTACTCTGTCCTATAGGGTCACTATGAGTCAGAATCAACTCGACGGCAGTGGGTTTTGGTTTGGTAAGACAGGGATAAAAGATAAATGAGAATGAGATGTGTATGTATGAGAGGGAGAAGCGAGGTGGCACTTAAAAATTGCCAATATATGTGAATTAGATTTGAAGTTTTCAAGACTCTGTGGGGCTTGACGTTTGGATGAAGACAACTATAAGCTTGCTCTGAGGAGCTTTTACCAGGTATCCTTATCACCTTAACCAAACTGGTTTTCTTTTTTCAAATATATTAATAATCTTAGTTTCATGTAAGTAAAATGGAGATTGTGTTTGAATACACATTATATATATATATATATATATATATGTATGCATATATATTGTTGTTGTTAGGTGCCTTCAAATCAGTTCTAATTCATAGTGACCCTATGACAACAGAACAAAATGCTGTCCGGGCCAGGACCATCCTCACAATCATTGCTATGTTTGAGCCCTTTGTTGCAGTCACTGTGTCAAGCCATCTCCTTGAGGGTCTTCCTCTTTTTTGCTGACTCTATACTTTACCAAGCATAATGTCCTTCTCCAGGTTCTGGTCCCTCCAGATAACATGTCCAAAGTACATACGATGAAGTCTCATCATCCTCTCTTCTAAGGAATATTCTGGCTGTACTTGCTCCAACACAGATGTGTTTATTCTTTTGGCAGTCCATGGCATGTTCAATATTCTTCACCAATGCCATTATTCAAGTGCATCAGTTCTTATTCCATCTTCCTTATTCATTGTCCAGCTTTCGCTCGCATATGAGGAGACTGAAAATACCGTGGCTTGGGTCAGGCACACCTTAGTCCTCAAAGCGACATCTTTGTCTTTTGCAGTGTATTTGCCCAATGCAATACATCGTTTCATTTCTTGACCGCTGCTTCCATGGGCATGGATTCTGGATCCATGTAAAATGAAATCATTGACAACTTCAATCTTTTCTCCGTTTATCGTGATGGTGCTTATTGGTACAGTTGTGAGGATTTTTATTTTCTTTATATTGAGGTGTAATCCATACTGAAGGCTTTGGTCTTCGTCAATAAATGCTTCAAGTCCTCTTCACTTTAGCAGGCAAGGTTGTGTCATTTGCATATCACAATTTGTTAATTAGCCTTCCTCCAGTCCTGATATGCTCTCTTCTTCGTATAGTCCAGCTTCTCAGATTATTTACTCAGCATACAGTTTGAATAAATATGGTAAAAGGATACAGCCCTGATGCACACCTTTTCTGATTTTAAACCACAAAATATCCCCTCGTTCTTTTCGAATGATTGCCTCTTGGTCTATGTATAAGCTCTGCATGAGCAAAATTAAGTGTTCTGGACTTGCCATTCTTTGTAATGTTACCCGTAATTTGTCATGATCCACACAGTTATATACCTTTGTGTAGTCAATAAAACCCAGGTAAACCTCGTTCTGGTATTCTCTGCTCTTAGCCAAGATCTGTCTGACATCAGCAATGACATCCCTCATTCCAAATCCTCTTCTGAATCTGGCTTAAATTTCTGGCAGTTTCCTGTTGATGTACTGCTGGAACTGCTTTCGAATTATTTTCAGCAAAATTTTACTTGTTTGTGATGTTAATAATATTGTTCTGTAATTTCTACATCCTATTGATTTTTCTTTCTTTTGAATGGGCACTTACAGGGATGTTTTCCAGTCAGCTGGCCAGGTAGCTATCTTACAAATTTCTTGTCATGGATGAATGAGTGCTTCCAGCCTCGTATCTGTTTGTTGAAACATCTCAACTGGTATTCCATGAATCCCAGAGCCTTGTTTTTCACCGCCAATAACTTCAGTGCAGCTCAGACTTCTTCCTACAGTTCCCCTCATTCTTGATCATATGCTGTTTCCTAAAATGGTGAACTTCACCCAATTAGTTTTGGTATGGTTACTCTTTGTATTCCTTCTATCATCATGTATGTATGTATGTATATATGTTTCAGGATCCTTGTTGGCGTAATGGTTAAGTGCTCAGTTGCTAACCTAAAGGTTCACAATTCAAACCCATGAGCCACTCTGAGGGAGAAAAATGTGGTAGTCTGCTTCTGTAAATATTACAACCTTGGAAACCTTAGGGCATTAAACTGCTTTGTCCTACAGAGTTGCTTTAAGTTGGAATTGACTCAATGGCAATAGGATTTTTTTTTTCTGTTGTGTGTGTGTATGTGTGTATATATATACACAGGGAAACCCTGGTGGCATAGTGGTTAGGAGAGTTATGGCTGCTAACCAAAAGGCTGGCAGTTCGAATCCACCAGGTGCTCCTTGGAAACTGTATGGGGCAGCTCCACTCTGTCCTATAGGGTTGCTATGAGTCGGAATCAACTCCACAGCAACAGATTTGTTACATATATAATATATATATATACACACACACATACATACATACATAAAATTAATCTGCCTCCAACACAAGTTCAAATGTCGGAATTAAAAATGCATGGAAAATGGATTTTTCAAAGTGTTTCTTCCAAGGTTTTTGGGGGGTAGGTGATCTGAATACTATGCTTTGATAGATATTGTTCAGTAGGTCTAATTATGCAAGCAGCTGCAACATATGAATGTATAATTGGAAATGATATTTTAATGACAGGCAGTGACCTAAAGAATATATCATTAACCAACCCAACAGCTTATATGCTAGCCCTCTTAATGGAACTATATTTAAAAAAAATAAATACTTCATAAAAACAAGAAGTTCCCTACTCTCTATTTATGGATACACCTAAGAAAAGTTTTATTTCACTAAGCATATTTGGACCATAGCTGTTTTTAAAATCAACTGTTCTGCTCCAGAGCCTGATAGGCCAGCTTAGAATGTGTAATTAGTGGAAAAGAAATAAAAGGAGAAACTAAAAATATCTATCTCTATATAGACAGATGCCTACTGTGAACAGATGAGCACTCACATTTCTCTTGGCTTTGTTTTTATCTTTGCAAAGCCCAGAGACCTCTGATCTAAGGTTGCTTTCCATTTAACGAAGACCAGAAAATACATTCTCTCAGTTGGAACCAAATCTGGAATATTAATTTGACAATATCACCCTGTTTTAGGATATTTTATATAAGATTTTAATTTCATCACAAAATCGCTTTGATTAAAAAATATTTTTAATGAAAACTATCTTTCTCTTTAATTTATCACATTCTGACTTGTATAAAATTGTTTTAAATCTTCTTACGGAATATTAAATTCCCCTAGCTTCCTGAGAAAAATTCTGTAGTTATTTTTTAGTTAAAAAAGTTATATGTATTCAAAACAATGAGCAAAAAATTCCAAAAATACAAAGACAAATGAGCAAAAATTAATGGTCAATGTGCCTCCTGATTTTTCCTTTTTTTTTTTCCCCTGGAGTTAGCAATGTTGACAGAATGACACGTAACCTCTCATTATTTTCTGTGTGTTTCTATCAATACGTAGACACACTTTTTTTTTTTTTTTTTAGTTTAAAATGTAATCACACTGTAGGTATTAATAAGTCAATTTTTCAATTACAAATCTGCCTTGGATATCTTTCAAGGTTCATTGAAAACAAGATCTAGCCAATTATTTCCACAACTTCATAAATAGTCCATCATTTGCCCAATCATTAGTCTACTGGTAGCTATTCCTGTGATTTCCCATTTTATATCACTATAAATCTCCCTCTTACAAGTATCCAAGTATATATTATCTACTATTTTTTCTTTAGACACTAATGCTTTTATTTCTGTAGGATCGATTTGCCGAAACAGAGTTGCTGTGTCATGTAACCTGCTCTGATGGATACTGACAAATGACCTTCCAAAAAAAGTTACTACAATTGGTTGTTGAACTAGCAGTGCACCAGATTGCCCTCTTTCCTCACACCTTGTCTGCAACATGTCATTGGTCTTCCCAACCTTTGATAAGTTCTGATTGAATTTTTGTGCCTCTGTTTTTTTTTTTTTTTTTTGCATTGATGGGAATTGTTCCAAGCACTGCTGATTTTTCCTATGTTTTCATGCACTTCTTGGTGTTTTTAGATCCAGCAGAGGAAAGTAGTTAAGACTATGCATTCTGATGCTTGAAGCAGAATTTGAATCCTAGCACCTCTTGTTAGAAGGCGGCCTGGTGACTCAATGGTTAAGTGCTCAACTGCTAACTGAAAGGTTGGTGATTCGAACCTACCAGCCACTCTGCAGGAGAAAAGTCCTAGCCATCTTCTCCCATGAAGATTAAAAACACAAAAACTAACCCCGTTGCTATGGCATCGACTCTGCCTCATTGTGACACTATAGGGCAGAGTAAAACTGCTCCATAGGGTTTCCAAGCCTATAAATCTTTACGGAATCAGACTGCCACATCTTTCTCCCACAGAATGGGTTGTGGGTTTAAACCACCAACCTTTTGATTAGTATACTTAGAATAGTTAGTATACATAGTGAACATTTTATGCAACATTTATATATATGTTTTTTTCATGGATTCATTAGGAAGACTGGTACATAAGAAGCTGTGTTGACTCACGATGTGTTTTTTAGGTCACGCCTCTCATTTGAAAAAAAATTACTGCTCATTTAGACATAAAAATATGATTTAAGCTTTATGTAACTCAGTTTCTTCATCTAAAAATAGGGATAATAACAGTTGCCAACTCATAACAGAGACAACTGGTCAGACCCAACTTTTCCTTGCTTTCTTCCAGTTCCTGTCCAACTACTGCCAGTATAGCTGTCCAACAGTGACCCACACCCACCAAAATACTTGTCTAGAACTACAGAGGCAGTAGCTAAACAGTGACAGTGACTTCCCTTAGACCTCTTTGGGAGCTCGCCATGAAGGTCCCTCTTTAGATTTCTCTGCAAGCTACTGAGAAAAAGAAAAGCATCCCCTGATATCTGGGAGCTTGGTTGATCCTCTCAGCTGGGCCTTGGTGCTCTCCTGTTGAACATGAGCGATTTCAAAAGAGTATCAACATCAGACAAGGCCGCTCTGTGACTATGATGGATCAAGACAAGAACAAGATGACTACATAATCATGTCTGAACACATATGAAAAACATGAACTTTGTGCAAACTTCAAAAATGAGCGAACATTCCTCTCTCCTGGTTAATATAAGTGACTACTGGGTTTTATTTTGTTGTTGTTGTTTTTTGTTTTTACCAGTTGCACCTCTAGCCTTGTTCTAGGTATCTCTCCTTCTAAATAAAATTTATTAGGGTATCAAATTATTGAATTACCCAGGCTTCGAGTGCAAAACTCTGCTTACTTAAACCCTCAGCAAAATCACCTGCCACAAGCCTAAATCTTTTAAAATAATTTTATCACTTTCTTACTGAAATAGCCCACAGTCTCCATAGTGTACATCTTTCTTGTTGCAATGAGTAATAATCCCAGTTTGTTCAACGACAAATGTGTTCCTGGTGGTCTTTGGTTGGATGGCACAGAGGCTATAAATTGTTAACTCACACCAGCGCTTCAGACAAACTCATTAGTGACTTAGTGAGTCCCTTTCTGAGAGAATACCCCTTCCAGATTTTAACTTTCAAAGCATCTCTCAATTTTGTGTAAAGTCTGATTCCTATAAAATTCATGCCTTTGATGACTGAATTCTGTTGGATGCAACTCTTCATTGCACACATTTTGCATGTTAATGTTTTTCTTGATTTTATCTATTTTGGTATTCTCACTTTCCTGTTATCTTAAAATATTAACTTGTTTATAATGTACATATATTGATACATTATTTGGAATTATTTGGACTCATTCTTAAATTAGAAGAAGGTATATTTTAAATAAAATATTTTTTTTTCATGGAGCAGGCCTTTGATTGGTGCAAAAATATCTAATTCTTAAGTTATTTTATCAGTGCAGTATCATACCAACCACTCAATTTATTTGTTTTCTGATTTATGTTTATTTTCTGCTGCATTTTGAGTAGTCAACTGTAAGATTTTATGATAGAGACCCTTGACTTCATATTTCCATACTGAGGAGATCCAAGGAGGCCAATTATAAGGTGGTAAGTCTCATATATTTTGGACACGTTATCAGGAGGGGTCAGTCCCTAGAGATGGACATTATGCTCAGTAGAGGGCCAACAAAAAATAGGAAGACCCTCAACAAGATGGATTGACACAGTGGCTGCAACAATGGGCACAAGCATAACAAAGATTGTGAGAATGGCACAGGGAGCAAAGGAGAATGAAGAAAACCAAAGATTCAAGGAAGCAGTTAGTACAATGGACTGATGGTCCACATGAACCATAGCCATCTCTTTGCCATCAAGTAGATTCTGAATCACAGCAACCCTATAGCCTGAGACCAGAAAAACTAAATTGTTCCTGGCTATCTTTTTTTTTTTTTATCACTACCTACCACTCTGACCGGGAACACAATAGAATGTTCCAGTTAGAGTGGAAGAAAAAAGTAGAACAAAATTCAAATTCACAAAAAAGACCAGACTAGCTGGTCTGATAGATCCGGAGGAACCTCTGAGACTATAGCCCTATGACACCCTTCAATCTGGGAACGAAGCCACCCCCCCCAGAGATCACCTTTCAGCCAAATAATAGATAGGCCCAAAGGTAAACAAAAACACCCCTGAGGAATGTGCTTCTTAGAACAATCAACTATACTAGACCAAGGTATATGAGAAAGTAGTAAGGGGCAGGGAAGCTAAAGGAATGGAAACAGGGAACCCAGGGTGGAAATGGGGAGAGTGCTGACACACTGCAGGGATTGAGGCCAATGTTACAGAACAACTTGTGTATAAAATATTGAACGGGAAACTAATTTGATATGTAAACTTTCACCTCAAGCACAATAAAACGTTCAAAAAATAAAATATTCACAAACCACAAGAAAAACTATAGTTGCCACTTCCTAGCAGTACACAATTATGAAAAAAATTAAATAATATTTCACAGTTTAAATTTTTCCATCTAGCCAATGAAAGAAATACATGAATTGTGATGTTTTTGCAACTCAAATAAATCTGTGATGTTGAGCACAAGTATATGGCACAGATTAGGGGTTTTGTAATTGTAGGTCTATCAATCATTAAAAAATGAATTTATTTAGTTATCCATGCTGAGAGAACAGGAGAAAATAGATGAAGAGTGGAATTTGATCTTCTAAAGAGTGCACAATCTCATTTAAAAAAAGATGAAAACTAACATTTAAAAAAAAATAGAAGACAGGAAAATAAATTCAATTACTCATTTTACTATTTATTTTCAGTGTGAATGTTGTTCAATATTGTGTTGTTATTTTAATTTTTTCTGTTCATTGTCCAGACTCATATAAAACTTCTGTGTGTAAATTTATAATATACAAACTGTATATGGGAAATTTCACAAGTTTTGGGCAAGAGTCACTACAAGGGATTTAATGCCTGCTTGTCACAAATGTGACAGTCACAAATGTGACATTTTATATGTAGCTTCATCTCTCCATCTTCATAATTTTGTTCTGAAGATTAACAGAGAGAAGACTTGGAAACAACAGACTTAGAAACTCGATTGATCATACATATAATTTGAGGGTTTTTTGCTCCATATAAAAAAAATAACTTTTTATTTTCATGTGAATTATTCAGGAGAAAGCAGTCTTCTGCTTTTGGACCTTTATTCTAATTTTTTGTTTTAAAGGGGGGGGAATAAAAAACCTATATGTATATACATATAAATTTTAATTTTTAAAGATATGATGGAAAGACATTGATTCCCTTGACCCTATAGCTTAAGTTGGTATAAATATGAATTCTTCTGAGATTCTTTTCCTGTACTTTGTTTGCTAGAAATGAAACCAAATAATTGGAATAATTTAATACAATTTTATAAATGATTTTATAATTTCATTAGAATTATTAGGTACTTCAATATAAGAATTTTTCTCTGTAGAAACAAGTTCATTTGCTGAAGTACAGCTGAGCCAAAATTGGCTCTAATGATGGGATAAATTCTGAAGCTTCTCATGAGCCCCATTATACAATTGTGAAATGGAGTACAGTTTTAGCCAAGTATTCTCTATGTAATGCTTACTCATCCTGTCCACTAGGGAATGCCTTGTGAGATACTTAAGACAGAATTTGAATTCCTGCTGTTCAGCAACTAAGGGACATACTGTGCCTTTTGAATCTAATTGATTTTCCCAAAAACTGATTTATAATTTTTATAATCAACCGAGTAGCTAGATCAAGGACTTAAATTCGTAGAATTTTGGAATTGAATTAGAATTTAGAGAAGGCATTTGGATTCTTGTGGAAACTTTAGGTTCATAGATATATTTGATTTTTCTCAATACCTTGTGGATTCATTTTATGGTGAAAAAAATCTCCTTTTTTTAAATTTTGTTTTTTCAGATATTTAAATTATTAAGACCCACAGTTGATGGGTAATATTTTCACTTTATGCCTATCTTTATCTTAATCCTTGTTGATCCTGTCTAAATTATTTTATTTCATTAAACATTGAAAATTTCAGGATGTTACAGGGACATTATAAAGAAAATAAAATTAAGGTTGTCACCGAAAATTCAGATATTTGTTTATATCTTAGCCCAATGGTCTTTCCTAAGCAGACAATTCTATTTTCATAAATGAGCTATAGATGAAAATATCTTTTAGTCATTGATACATAATTTCTAGTGGCTTTACCAATAGAGATTTTTTTGATTTCTTCCAATTTTTCACCATTTATCTTTCCTTAAACTTAATGTCGCTATTTGCCTGCGATGCAAACTAAATTTTCCAGGGCAGAGTTTCTTTATGTATTATATGAATAGACAGAGAATTTAAAACACCAAGGCTCACACACACACAAAAAAGGCAGAAGTAATGACCTCTTTTTTTGTAATATTTCACTGGTGTTGCTCAGAGTGAAACAATCTTTCTAGATGAATCTTCTGTGTGTGAATATCTAGTTAAAAAATCAATTTGGACGGTGAACATTCATGGGATTCTGTAAAACATCTTCTAATGGTAACTGCACGGATACTCGATTTCAGTACAGTTGGGAAATCATTATTGTAGGCACACTTAATAAATCATAAAAATGACCTGGAAGTTACCTGAACAGGATCTTTCTCTTATTTTAAAAATTGTATCCAACAGTTCCCTGAAGTGTTGGCTTTATTAATTCATGATGGAATCATAGGGCCGTAAGATCAACATTACAAGAGCCTACAGACTCTTGTACAAATGCATTTGTTTATGAAAAATTAAAACTTCAGACAGTTGATAATTTAAATTCTTTCTCCTCATAACTGGAGCTGCTTTCAGGCATGCAATAGCTATGTGGTGTAGCGGTTAAGAGCTATGGCTGCTAACCAAAAGGTCGGAAGTTCGAATCTACCAGTTGCTCTTTGGAAGCCTTATGGAGCAGTTCTACTCTGTCCTATACGGTTACTATGAGTCGGAATCCACTCGACGGCAATGTTTTTTTTTTCTTTTCTTTTTTTGTTATAGATGTATTTTAAGAAGGAGCTACCGGGGCAGTCTTCCAAAGCGTGCTTTTTTATATTACTCAACTACAGAATTGTCCTGTTCCTCAAATTTCCACGCCCTTTGGACTAAAGTTTCAGAAAAGAAGGCCTGGCTGGGGCAGCACACGGAGGTTTAATAATTGAGTGCTGAATCTTACGGCTGAATTTGTAATCTATCTGACAGCCTGGAGAACAAATACTACTCTTTGAGGAGATATAAGTTCGCCACCATTGTACAACTAACCACCCTGATGGTGCGTTTTGTTCTTAGGGAACCAGGGCTCTTAAATTATCATGCTGTTTATGCACTTCAGTTTGAACAGAAATATAAGGATGTATTGATGACTTGAGATGCATTCCTTACTTAGATTTGTATTAGTGTGAATATTTATACAACTCAAATTTGTATACACATGTATACAGATACAAATGCAAATAAAAATATTTAATTCCCCTGATATAGATCATCAGTTAGTTTATAAAATCGCCTCAAGAAAGTGTGTATCTTAGTAGTTAAGAGACTAACGCACTTTATGTGCTCAGTCATGGGATCCCTGCTATTTTTCTGGCACCCACTCAAATATATGCTACGTACAATTGTATATGATAATAATAACCAGAATTTACTGAATTCTTACATGTTCCATTTTCCATATATTATGGAACTAACAACTCCCCCCCCCCAGAGAGGTGTTATGCCCACTTTAGAGATGAGATTCAAGTGAGTTAAGGCCATTCAACCAGTATATGGTAGATATACTGACTGATGCCAAGTTACACAATCTTCCAATTTCATTACACTAACAATTTAAAGGCATTGTTTAATTCACTTATTTTCTGGTATTTACTAGTCTGAGCAATATTTACTGATGGGTGCATTTCAACCCAAAGTATAATATGCAAGAAAGGGTGGTGGTCCCTGGTGGGCTCCTACTTAAAAAAAAAAAAATTCTAAATTTTGTAGCCAAACTGCATATTGGTATGTCTAAACATATGTGTGTGGTCTGTAACACAAGATTGTTTAGATTTATTTATAGGAATGAGATACTTGAAATAAATATTTCTACTAAGGGGTGAGAGGTTATGCATAATACAAGTTTATGGACAATTGGTGTGGTTTAATGAGGGAGCTGATTTTGTAATTCAGATTATCTTCTAGTTCAACTTCAATGCCTATTTGATTTATTCCTGGGGAGAAGGGGCTGCAAATATATGAAGATAAATAAATAAATAAATAAATAACCCTGATTCATTCATTACCCTTTGAGGCAGTGATACAGGAGCCAGGGCTGGTAGAGATAGCAGTTTTTGACAGATATGCTTTAATAATAAATTAGGGGGATTAGAGACTGGGCAGAGATACAGGACAGTGCTCTTGCAACTGTGTATCAATGGTCTGTCCAGTTAAAATGATGGCAAAAAGTCAGGGTAAGAAAGGAAGTATCATGGATCGCATGCCAAGCAAGAGATTGTAATTATGAACACAAGTGAGACAACCCTTAAAGTTCTGAGACAGAGTTTTGCAAGACTTAAAGGGGGAGGGTGTGTTGGAGTTTCCAATATTGGGGGTAGGCATAAAAAAAAGGAAAATTCTGATGACTACAATTGACACCATCAGGCTAATATGATCTGGAAAACAAAGATATGAATATAGAGCGTTTTATAATCAGACAAAAACATAGAGAGTCTTGTTTCAACCTCATAACTTCATAATTTGAGTTTGAATGGTGACATGACTTGCCTAAGGACACCAGCTAGTTAGTGAAGGAGAAGCGAGAACTTCAAATTCCCACTCCAATGCCGTTTGCACTAAGCTATGCCTTACCTTCAGTGCACAAACTTATGTTTTGGAGGTATTATAGCTTAATGCCTCAGAGCATAGCATTCTGAGTCAGGTAGATATGAATTCCATTCAAGTCATTTTTTTGCAAGCTGTATGGTTCTGGGTAATTTAAAAACCTCACTGTGTCTTAGTTTTCTCATCTGAAATATGCAGATAATGACAGTAGCAGCCTTAAATGATTGTTTTAAGGATTAATTTTGATTATCTAGGAATAGGGTCTGTCTTTGGCTGGGTTCTCTAGAGAAGCAAAACTAATGGAACTTACATATATGTTGTTGTCGTTGTCCTTAGATGCCCACGTCAGTTTTGACTCATAGCGACCCTGGGTACAACAGAAAGCACTGCCTGGTCCCATGCCATCCTTGCACTTGTTGCTATGCTTGAGCGCATCATTGCAGCCACTGTGTCAATGCATCTCATTGAGGGTCTTCCTATCTTTCGTCAGCCCTCTACTTTACCAGGCATCAGGTCATTCACCAGGGACCACTACCTTCTGATAACATCCTCACTTCTAAGGAGCATGCTGACTGTACTTCTTCCAAGACAGACCTGCTTGTGCTTCTGGGAGTTCATGGTGTATTCGATATTCTTTGCCAACACCACAAGTCAAAGGCATCAATTTATCATATACATACATATGTGTGTGTATAAATATTTATCTCAAGGAAATTGCTCAGATGTTTTTGGAGGCTAGTAAGTCCCAAATATGTGGGTCAGGCATTGGGCTGGAAGCTTCTTCTGACTTACATAGTTGCAAGGCTAATGAATCCTAAATCAGCAGGTCAGACAAAAGACTGCTGGCCCATGGGGTTGCAGAAGTTAGTGAATCCAGTCAAATGGTCGGCTGCTAGCTCAAGTTCTAAGAACAAGAGGTAGAATGACAACAAGTCACATGCAGGATCCAGAGTGAGTGTGAGCTTTGCTGTAACATCCACCTATATATACTGGAGTCAGGCCACACCCAAAAAGAAACTCCTTTTCCAACTAATTGGCTGCTCATATCAGACCACAAAATGGAGGATGACTCCATCATTACAAAACTGTCAAACTACATCACTACATAACTGCCAAACCACTGAGAATCATGGCCTAGCCAAGTTGACACACAACCTTAACCATCACAGGGTCTAACTTCATAAATACTAAAAAGTGTACTTATTTTTTTCATTTAGGAGTTCCTGGGTGGTTAAGGCATTCAGCTGCAAACCGAAAGTTTGAAGGTTAGAGTCCACCCAGAGGGTCTTCAGAAGAAAGGCCTTACGATCTACTTCTGAAAAATCAGCCATTGAAAAATCATCCATGGACCACAGTTCTACTTGAACACACACGGGGTCACCATGAGTTGGAGCTCAACTCTACAACCGGGTTGGTTTTACCATATTAGGGTGAATTCCAGGATATTTTTCTTCAGATGTCAAAATATTTTCATGTAGTTTTGAAGAAATCTTGGGAAAAACAGGTATATTTGTTTTTAAGATTAAGAAATAAAGTTCTGTGTCTATAACCAAAAAAAAAAAAAAACAACCAAAACTAAACCCATTGTCATCGAGTTGATTCCTACTCTTAGCCATAAAAAAACTGATTAATTTCATCTGTAAACCTTCTCGTTACTTGTGTAAACTTTAGTTTTCAAAAATATTCATTAGAATTAAATATTTACGATTGCTCCTTGTCAAATGTGATTCTAATTTCACATTTAATAGTGGCCTGATGTACACGTTAGAAAGCCAAGTGCTTAAAAACAGGGATTGATAAAATAAAAAATGACTTGTTTATCGTGTCCGTGAATATGAGTGTCGGAAATTATTGGAACTCTATAATAAAAATGAAATGATTTTGTCTCTGAAGAATTAAATGGTTTTTAAGGAATTTTCAGGACTCAAGAAAGGATACTAGGTTAATTCTCATTTTTTTTTAATTTAGCTGAAGGCATCATTTTAATAAGAAAGAACAGTTACTGTTCATGAGACATAGCAGATCCTGTAGCTGATAGTATTGAAAAAGAGCCGTGCATAGGCAATTTACCTCCAGTATTTCATCTTATTTAAAATATCTACTAGCAATTTTTGTTATGAGTTATTATTTATTCTTACTTTATAAATAAAGAAACAAAGTTTTAAAGAGGTCAGTTGCTCAAATTTATACAATTAATAAGTGAAGAATTCAGACAATACATTACTATTTAATGAATTTAAAACCTGTTCAGTCTTTGAATTCCAAGTACATATCCATGACGATATTATTACCACTGATACATACTGATAAAATATGATCTTTGTTGTAATACATCAGCAAAACATGGGTGTTTATTTACACCAACTAAATTTTACCCAAGCTAAAAATAGATTTATATATCATTGTATACTCTACTAACAGGATGTGCCTGTGTGATGTAAATGGTTAACACACTCAGCTACTAACTGAAAGCTTGGAGGTACAAGTCTACCAAGATGCACCTTGGAAGAAAGCGCTGGCAATCTACTTCCAAAAACTCAGACATTGAAAACACTGTGGACCCTAGTTCTACTCTAACATACATGGCATTGCCATGGGTCGGAGTTGGCGCTATGGCAATGGGTTACTACTGGTTGTATTGACAGGATAAATTTCAAAATCTGAGTAAACTAGATTCAACTGAGAGCATTGCTATTTTTGCAAGCAGAGGAAAATGAAATAGGTAATTATTAAACTCATACTATGCTTCCTAACAACCAAGGTAAAAGGAGAAAAGACTAATATAGTTTACATTATCTATTGTAAGGAAGAACAACATATTTGAAAAAAATTATGTGTATGTGTATATATTAAAAACAAACAAAAAAAGACATTGCCATGGAGTCAATTCCAACTCATAGCAACCCTACAGGACAGAGCAGAACTGCCCCATGGAGTTTCCAAGGAGCTTCTGGTGGATTTGAACTGCTGACCTTTTGATCAGCAGGTGTAGCACTTAACCACTACACCACCAGGGTTTCCATATATGAAAAAAAAAATACTTAGCATCAACCTTTAAGGGAAATATACTAGCAGACTCTACGTGTAAGACATACCGAAGACCATAATAGATCATACTTGTAACATTGTATGACCTTTTCTTAGGTCAACCAGTTATAAGAAAAAATGTTAAATCCTAGTTTAGTGAGAGCATTCCTATGAAAAGCAGAATAATAGAGTCCAGTTACCTGGCTTGCTGGCTTTTTGCCCTCTTAGGTAGAATTTAAGAGAATCTGTAAAAGTAAACGCTTGTAATATCCCTTAGGTCAATCCTTTCAAATATCAGTTGTCAAGTTTTGGCACTAGCTTTTTGTATGAGACAAAATTTCAAGTTGAGAACCCTGACAAGCAAGTGCAAGATGTTCTGAGTTTTTGATTGAGAGGAATCCTCCTCAAGCTCTAGGGACCTGGGGTATAGGTTGTAAAGTTCACGTTTTCAAATGAAAGTGAGGAAGTCTGACTAAATCCTCTTAGTATGCCTTACTTTATGCAATAATTACTATTTGTAGTTAAATAAAAGTCATAAAAATGTCAAAACCATTCTGATTTAGTGAATTAAAATTTAGGATTGCTGCTGAGAAGACTGTCATTCATACTTTCTCTCCATTTTCTCCTATTTGCAAAGAAGGAAAGAAGTCCTCTTCATTTGTTAGCACGTACTTACCTTTCTTTGTGTCGGTGTTAACTCTGGGATTTTTACACCGAGTGCATAATGTAAGTTCAGCATGTTACATGAGGAGCACTGGTGGTGTAGTGGTTAAGAGCTTGGCTGCTAACCAAAAGCCTGGCAGTTCAAATCCACCAGGTGCTCCTTAGAAACCCTACGGGGCAGTTCTACTCTGTCCTATAGGGTTGCTACCAGTCAGAATCAACGGGACAGCAATGGGTTTGATTTTTGGTTCTTCTGTTACATAAATAAATTTTAGAAACCAAGAGCTTGTTTAAAGATGATTCTTTTGATTTTACTAAAACCAGAATTAAAAATTAAGTTACTGAAAATATCTATTTTGGTGACATCAGGGCATGAATCATTCTCTCATATCTTGTCTTTCTTTAATTATTTTTGATATAACTTTTTCCAGGAGTTTTATCTTGTTCCTGAACTACTTTAAGAAGCACAATAAACTATGGTGGGTTGTTTTCCAAGGCCACCTAATTATGATTTCTTTCCTTTAATTCTCCCCTATTTTGGAAATGCATGTATTGATCACGTCAGCTGAAATTTTCCAGCTAACGTGGTGAGAAATTCATACTCATTGATGAAATGACAAGCTGAGATGCAATAGCACTGTTTTGCTGCAAAACCATCACTTATGAACACTACTTATTAGAACTTGACAGTCATTGACTATGCAAAGCAAGATGGCACAGTGTCTTGAGTTTTAACATCTATCTCTACTCATACAACTGGTTAGAATTGATGGTAATCGATGCAAATAATAGTTGAGGGTCTTGTACGTGCAATGCATTATCATTATAGTAGGCAATGTGAGGGATACAAAGATTCACTTCACCCGTTCAGTCGACATATATTTATTTAGTGCTTACTGTATGCCGACTACTGTTCTAGATAGAAGGGATACAGCAGAGAACCAAAATGACAAAAAGAGAAAATACTGAATAAAACAGATATAAAGATACATTTGTCAGTCTTTCCTTCAAGGAGGGGAAAAATATGTACATATTAGACATTACAGACAAGATAAATTTCTGAAAAATAATGACAACACTTTTTAAGAGGCAATAAACTTTGGAAGATAAAGGCAAAAATGGAAATAATTTTTAAGTCATGTCCTAGTCTTTAAAAATATTAAAAAAAAAATTTAAACCTGGTTATAAAAAAAATCCTAAATTGTGCAAACAAATGTCCCCAAATTCATTACTAGATAGAATGAGGAGAGAACAGCCTCATGTCTACAGTGACCATTCGCCTGCCCTGATTATATAGTTCCCTGATTACTTAGGGCTGGTAGGAGCCATTTGAAACCGAGCCTTCTAATGAGGCATTTTGGCAAGACTGAATCTACTAATGGCTATTTGGAACTTTGGCGTCTCCTGGAGAAAATGTCTTACATTAAAAAGAAATTGTTACATTAACAATTTTATTTGTTATAAAGGCATCTCTGAAGGAGTCTCCAATACTTTAAAAGGAGATTCTGACTTCTTCTCTTGTATTTCCATAACAATTGATTAATTAATACTTTTCTACAAAGAAGCCCTGGTGGCACAATGATTAAGGAATCCGCTGCTAACCAAAGAGTTGGTGGTTCAAATCCACCAGCCACACCCAGGGAGAACAGACCCAGTGATCTCTTCCGGTAAAGGTTACAGCCTAGGAAACCCTATAGGGCAGCTTACTCTGTCCTATAGGGTTGCTATGAGTCAGAATTGACTTGAGGGTACACAACAAAAAAAACACAACAACTACAACAAATTCTTTTCTTCACCGTATCATGGAAGTGTATCTACGTACCGTTTCGCCATCAGAGGCCGCCACTGGAGGCCAAGGGGCGGGGGGGGGGGCTTTATTCACTGCGTGTCTCTCAGCACCTAGCACGTGACACATTATAACTGTGCATCAAACAAATGTTGAACCAATTAAATGAAAATACCGATAAAACTGGGTGTTCTTAAGATCAGCACAGTGTCACATTCAAAGAAACAAAGCTCACTCCAAAAGCAGTCAGAAATAACATGGATCTTTGCTGAGGTTTCTCTTGAGGCCCAACTCTCATCCCTACAACTGCTTAGTTGCTTTCTCTCCCTCCCGCTTCCTTCCACGTCTCAATTTCCCAAAAGGACCCACAGCGTTTGGGCTGTTGCTCTTTTCTTACTCTTTCGCCTTCAGAGAGTTTTCTTCCTCTCTTCACTCCAGAGCCTTTTTATGCACCGTTATAGCCGCTTTCAGCTTCCTGAAGTTCTTTTCATCCTCTCCGCTGCAATACACAGTCCTCGGGATGTTGACCCAGCATCCAAAAAGCTGCGCCTCTTCAGACAGCTGGAGACGCCAGTAAGTGCAAATGCTCGTGGCAGTTTTTCTTTTTTTTTTCATCTCTGTAACAAAAAGACAACATGCAGATTGAAATATCTGCCTGTTAAAATCTTTGAAAAAAAGAAGCAAAAACATGTAATAAACACAGTGGCAGTCACTAGCTGCAGGTTTCTGAGTAGAGAGCAGGCACAGTCGGGGGAGGGGGACATCACAGGTGCTGCCGGAAGCAAAATGTCCTGGAATTATTAGATTACACAAAGGAAAATAAACATACACAAACAGACAGACTCTAATCAAGTCTAGGTGGGCTCCTGATACTCCGGCAAGTTGTTTTTAGGTGCCACTGTGTCCCTTCTGATTTATAGCGACCACATGTACAACAGAAAGAAACACTGCCCAGTCCTGTGCCATCCGCACAATCATTTCTATGCTTGAGCCCACTGTGGCAGCCACTGTGTCAGGCCAGCTGTTGTGGGTCTTGTTCTCCTTACCTGACCCTCTACTTTACCAAACACGATGTCCTTCTCCAGGGACTGGTCCCTCCTGATAATGTGTCCAAAGGAGGTGAGATGAAGTCTCACCATCCTCGCTTCTAAGGAGCATTCTGGCTGTACTTCCTCCAAGACAGATTTGTTTGTTCTTCTGGCAGTAGTTAGGAGAGACTAAAATAAAATAAAACTAGCATGATGTTACAACTTTAGAAATTAAGTAAGTAGGAGACTCTCTCAAGGACTGAATGTGCCTGGTCCCCATATTCTTGACCTCTGTTCATTAACCAAGAAGGGATGATCTTGGCTCCCCTTAATAGACAACCCCCTACTGTTACTGTGAACCTACTTGCTCTCACTTCTCAAAGGCTGATTCCACACATTCTCTTACTCTCTCTTTATACTTGCCTATTCTAGCATTTTCCTAAATAAAAATATCAGTGGCAATGTTGAAATTACTAGCATCGCCAGAGAGCCTCATGCATTTTGTATTCACAATATGCTCATTTTCTAAGCAAGGCTGACTTACAAATACGCACAGGCCCTCACAGTGACCTTCACGTGGCTGACTCCTTCTTATCATCCACATGTCAGTTTAAATGTCACCTCTCCAGTTGACTGTAAGAAGCCACTCAGTCTCTCCCTATCACAGCACCCTTTCTTAATTTCTGTGTATATCACTCAGCACTAGGTGATGTTGTTTATTTCTCTATTTGTTTATCATCTGTGTGTCTCCCCCACCAGAATGTAAGTTCTGTGACAACTGAGACTCTCTTGTTCTCTGTCGTGTTCCCAGGGCTTGTCTGGCCAGACAACGCCATTAGGTTGTGTCTTGTTTCTTTTAGCACCTAACATCAGAACTTGGCTCACAGTTTAATTTCACGACAGCTTCCATATCCTTGTATTTTTCTGAATTAAGTCTTATACCCTTTATAATTCTTTGTAATTCTATATATATAATTCTGTGTGGTCACTATGAGTTGGAACTGACTTGAAGGCAAGGTTTTGTTTTTTTTAAAAAAAATAATTCTAAAATCACTGTCCCTCGCATATTTAGACTTTGTCCCATTTTGAGGTATGCAAAATAAAGCTACACAAGTTCACTTCTGTTAAGAAAATTAACAAAAGGAATTCTCTGGCAACTCTAGAAAAAGATTAAAAAAAATAATGACTTTAGACAATTTATATTTTAGAAAAAAATATGACCAATGCCTCTACTTGAGTAAGTGTAGTATATACTGTAAGAAGGCCTGCTGGCTCAATGCTTAAGCACTCAGCTATTAACCAAAAGCTTGGTGGTTCGAACCCACTCCTCCTGTGGAGGAGAAAGACCTGGCAATCTACTCTTGAAATGATTACAGCCTAGGAAACCTTACAGGGCAGTTTTATCCCATTGGGTTGCTATGAGCCAAAAATTTACTAGACGGACTTAACGAGAACAGTAATAAATAACGTGAAGATTTTTTTCTATTATATGTTGGAAAAAAATAAAGAGCAAACAATCAAAACAAAAAAAGCAATGGTTGTAAGTAGTGACTCTATCTTCTTATGTGTAGAATGCCAGGTTCACATTTCCCATTCCTTTTGTGTGTGTGTGTGTGTGTGTTTCCTTTTAACTTGCTACAATTACTTTCAAGAATAATTGTGCACTAATAAAAAACTGCACACACATCTCCTGTATTTTTTTATTCAAAAACCCACTTTTTGGGGGGTTTTTGAATAAAAAAATACAGGAGGTGTGTGCAGGGGTAAGTTTTGTTGTTATTGTTTGAGTCATTATTTTTAACAGGTTTTATTCTCCATACCGTTTTACCTAAGTTTTTTGAACTTCTCAACATCCTTTCAGGGATTAATTATACCCCAAGCATTTTAGCAAATATGGAAATCTAAATTTCTGGAAACACAAGTTCTACGCTCCATAATGTCCATATAGAAGGGGCTCATGGGAGTAGTCACATTGCAAGGAATGTCTCAGCATGTTCTCTTAAAATTACATTTCTATAACATGCACATGGATCCCTGGTGGCACAGTGGCTAAGAGCTACTGCTGCTAACCCACAGGTTGGCAGTTCAAATCTACCAGCAGCTCCCTGGAAACCCCATGTGGCAGTTCTACTCTGTCCTATAGGGTCACTATGAGTCGGGATCAACTTGATGGCAATGGTTCTGGTTTTATAACCAGAACAATGCTCTTTTTTGGTGGTGGTTTTATTTGGGCTCGCTTTCAGTCCGGTATTGAGAATATGGCAGAGGACATTAAACTCCCCCCCAAACATTCTTTCCTGACCTTTAAAAAAATACTCAAAATTTAAAATCAAAATATCAACTTGCTTAGAAAGCTTGAATAAATAATAAATTGTATCTATATCCCAAAGATAATTGGAGATAACATCTTTATTTGGACATGTAAGTTTTTTCCTTAAAAATATCAGTGATTGGTGTTTAAACTACTCTAAACACCAAAAAAGCTTCATGCATTTGACATTCAGAATATGCTTATTTACTTAGCAAAATTGTTCTGTTCATCCTTTACTGCTACTGTTAATTGTCAGTGAATTTTAGTAAAATCCAAGTGTCAAATGCCAACCCATTGCCATCAATCAGTCCATTCCAACTTACCTGGAAACTAATGCACAGAGTTGAACTGCCTCATAGGGTTTTCCAGGCTGTAATCCTTTTGGAGGGCCCTGATGGTGCAGTGGTTAAGAGTTCAGCTGCTAATCAAAAGGTTGGCAGTTTGAATCCACCAGGTGTTCCTTGGAAACCCTGTGGGGCTGTTCTACTCTGTCCTGTAGGGTCGCTATGAGGCAGAATTGATTCCACCGCAATGGGTTTGGTATTTTTTGGCTTAATCTTTAGGGAAGCCGACTGCCACATCTTTCTCCTTTGTATCAGCTGATGGGTTCTAATTGCCTACCTTTCGGTTAACAGCTCAGCTCTTAACCATTGTGCTCCTTGTCAAATGTCAAGTGTCTGCAAAACAATTTACTAAGTAGTTAGTGGATCTGGTCAGCTTTTCTCCAAAAGAAATGCATTTGAGGGTCCTTGCTAAGAGGTGACATTATAGTGTGAAAGGTGAGAAAGGAGGAACCCTGAGGACAGGAGCAGGACATGGACGATGAAAAGGATTTTAGGGCACAGCCCATACGTGCAGTACCTTGCCGAGTCTTAGACTGTTGGGCTTGCTGTGGATGGTTCCCTTATAATATCCCTTGGAGAAAATGCTTTAAGTGAGGATACATCGCTTCCCAAAATAACGATAAAAGTAGGAGTTACGTCCCAGATTTGTTTGTTTTTTTTTCCTCAACTTATTAGTTCTAAAATCAGGCCAGTTAAGATATTGCAAGAAAGCCAGGAAAAAAAAAAAAAAAAAGAGTCGGAAAAAGTTCGCAGGACCAGGCACTGCTTCCTTCTGTTGTACAAGGGGTCGCTATGAGTCGGAACCGACTTGAGGCCACCACCAACAACAAAAACAAGAAAAAGTTCACTCTAAAACAGCTGTTTGCAAAATAGATGAGGGAAACCTGGTCATTTGGTCAAAATCTCCCTTCTATTTTTGCTAAAATAATTACATTTTAATGAAATCTCTTTTACTTACGCACTTTAAGGAAGCACGCACTGTTAAAGCTTACATGAATACATGAGGGAGGACAGTGCTTTTTGGAAACCAGTGGCTCTGATTTTGAGAGCACTCCATTTTTCACTGGCAATTCGTCATTTTTACTTAGTGGATTTTATT
Source organism: Elephas maximus indicus (assembly GCF_024166365.1). Taxonomy (NCBI): domain Eukaryota; kingdom Metazoa; phylum Chordata; class Mammalia; order Proboscidea; family Elephantidae; genus Elephas; species Elephas maximus. The sequence continues at coordinate 14,797,406 of NC_064841.1, read as the reverse complement.
CTCTTAAAGCCTCCAGTTCTGTGATGTGTTCTTTCAAAAACTGAGTGGTCCAGTTAGTGAATACTTGTTTTTTAAGTGCTTTCTCATAGTAACACCCATAACAAGACAATTAGGACATTGATCAGAATTTTAATATTTCTCTATGTACTTATTTTACCCCAGTACAATACTGTAAACTGTTGGACTGAGTCCCTGAAAGCTACTTTTCTGTGATGTGTTTGAGCTACTTAGGGAAATGTATAATGCTTTCTCATGTATCTTAGGTAAAATGATCTATTGAAAATTTTCCATTTTGAAGGTGCATGATTTTTATGCAGCAATGCTGTCAATGATTAGCACCAGGAGTTTGGGATTGGATGCAAAGGTCAATGCCTCGAAAGGAGAGCCCTTTACCCTGAGCACACAGGATTTAGGACTTAGGAGTCTCACCTCTGTGCAGGGCGGTGCTGGTAACATGATGCTTAACCTAGGGTCCAACACAACTTGTGCTGAGTGAGCGAGACTGAAGTTCTCAGACTGCACACCCAGTCCAGCTTTCCAGGGCTGTGCTTTGCCCACAGCGCTGGACAAGGCCCCATGCCTTGTGCTTAACGTGACTCTCCATTACCTATGGTGGTCATTACACTGCAGGAGTTTCTGGTATAACTGGATCATGCATATTCAAAAACCAACTGCTCCAATATCTGCAGTTCAGCATGGTGGCTTTGCTGCGAGCCTTGCTGCTGTTACGAGAAAATGGCTAAACAACAGCAACAGAATTTTAAATAACTTAGTACTGAGCACCAAAATGTAGAGCAGAGAGTGTCCTTGTTCCATTTACAGAGCATTATCTCACCTCTAACTCTGATGAACATCTTTCACACTGAATACCCTGGTGACTTAGTGGTTAAGAGCTTGGCTGCTAACCAAAAGGTCAGCAGTTCAAATTCATCAGGTGCTCCTTGGAAACTCTATGGGGCACTTCTACTCTGTCCTATATGGTCACTATGAGTTGGAATCGACTCAGTGGCAATGGGTTTGGTTTTTGGTTGTTGTTGTTGTTGTTAGGTGCCATCGCGTCAGCTCCGACTCATAGTGACCCTACGCACAACAGAACGAAACACTGCCCAGTCCTGAGCCATCCTAACAATCGTTACGTTTGAGCTCATTGTTGCAGCCACTGTGTCAATCCACCTTGTTGAGGGGCTTCCTTTTTTCTGCTGACCCTGTACGCTGCCAAGCATGATGTCCTTCTCCAGGGACTGATCCCTCCTGACAACATGTCCAAAGTATGTAAGACACAGTCTCACCAGCCTTGCCTCTGAGGAGCATTCTGGCTGTACTTCCTGGTATGGTGGTTTAATTGTACACTAGTACTTAAGATTCCAACATTTGGCTTCAAAGCTCCTTACATAAAATTGAATTGAAAATTTCATTTCATTTATTTTTATCTTTGTTATTTAAAATGTGCAAATGAGCACTCTGTTTAAAATGTATTATTTTTCCATCACTCTTGATTATCATAAAATCCTAAGTATGTTGACATTGTTCTCTAGCAGGCTTGTCATTTGTTGAGAAACTTAATGCCATCTTATTGGTCATATAAATTTAATCAATGATTCGATTTTTCTTTTTTTTTTTTGTCATTTGATGAGGATTCTTCGATATGCCATGTTTTTATCATCCTCAGTTCATGTGCATAAAAGAGAATCTACTTCTTGGGACATTTAAATGAATCTGTAGTTTTTCCAATGGTAAAATTTTAACTAATGCTCTGGGAGGCTGGTTGAGTTATGTTGCATTTCATGTTCTGTAATAGAATTTCTTTAAGCCTGCCATTTTCAGATGCTTTTTTTTTTTTTTAAAGTTTGCAGTCGAGCAATTAAATATTTGCACCATATTTTATGCTCTGAAGGTATCCCATGGGAAGTGTAAAAACAAAAGTCTGAATTTCAATGAGTTCAAAAATAGATTTTCATTTTCCTTATTGTGAAAATAAAAAAAAAAAGCTTGAAAAGTCAATGTATCTGCACTGCATCATTTATTTATTTATTTATTTTTGTCTACATTCAATTCTACTTTGGATTTATGAGAGATAATAAGAAAATATTTAAAAGTCCACTAAAAAAAATTAAAAGAGTGAGACTAGTAAGGGTTTCAAAAGAAATATATCCCATCTGAATTTAGAGACCATCTCAAGAATATATTTGATGTACTTAACTCTAATGACCTAAGAACAGAATTATGGAATGACATCAAGGATGTCATACTTAAGAAAATGAAAGGTCATTAAAAAGACAGGAAAGAAAGAATAGATTAAAATGGATATCAGAAGAGACTGAAACTTACTTCTAAGTGCAGAGTAGTACTGGGTTACTGGCTAGTTAAAGAAAACAGAAGAAATGATGAAGTAAAAGAACTGAACAGAAGGATTCCAAGGGTGGCTCAGGAAGATAAGATAAAGTATTATGATGAAATGTGCAAAGACCTGGAGGTGGAAAACCATCAAGTTGACTGCAAATCATAGTGACTCTATTGGACGGAGTAGAACTGCCCCAGAGTTTCCAAGGAGCACCTGATAGATTCTAACTACTGCTGACCTTTTGGTAAGCAGCCAAAAGGGAAGAGATGATTGACATTTCTCAAGCTGAAAGAACCTCAAGTTGCAATACTGAAGGATTCTATGGGCAAAAATTTAATGACACAGGAAGCATCAAAAGAAGATGGAATAATTATCAGAGTTACTGTATCAAAAAATATTGCTTGACATTCAACCATTTCAGGAGGTGGCAAATGATCCAGACCCACTCTTATTGAAGGAAGAAGTCCCAGTAACACTGAAGGCATTGACAAAAAACAAGGCTCCAGGAATTAATGGAATACCAGTTGAAATGCTTCGACAAACGGATGCAATGCTGGAAGCACTTACTCACCTATGTCAAGAAATTCGGAGGACAGCTCCCTGGGCAAACTACTGGAAGAGATCCAGTATTTGTGCCTATTCCAAAGAAAGGCAATCAAACAGAATGTGGAAATTGCTGAATAATATCATTAATATCCCACACAAGCAAAATGTTGCTCAAGGTAATATAAGATCTGCTACAGCTGTACATTAACAGATAACCGCCAGAATTTGAAGCCGGATTCAGAAGACAACATGAAAGGTGGGATATCATTTCTGATGTTAGAATGATCTTGGCCAAAAGCAGAGAATACCAGAAAGGTGTTTACGTGTGTTTTGTTGACTACACAGAGGCAATCAACCGTGTGGATCATAACAAATTGAGGATAACATTACAAAGAATAAGAATTTCAGAACACTTAATGGTGCTCGTGTAGAATCTGTACATGGATCAAGGGGCGGTCATTCAAACAGAACACGGGGATACTGCTTGATTTAGAATTAGTAAAGATGTGCAGCGGGGTTGTATCCTCTCACTTTACTAATTCAATCTGTATGCTGAGCAAATAATCTAAGAAGCTGGACTATAGGAAGAAGACCTCAACATCAGGATTGGAGGAAGACAACCTGTGATAAGCAGATGACACAACCTTATTTGCTGAAAATGAAGACAACTTGAAGGTAAAAGATGACAGCTTTCTATGTGAATTATACCTGAAGGTTTTTACTTTCTTTAAAACAAGAATCTTCACAACTGGGCCAAAAAATAACATCGTGATAAATGGTGAAGAAAATGAAGTTGTCAAGATTTTCATTCTACTTGAGTCAACAATCAATGCTCATGGAAGCAGTAGTCAAGAGATCAAACAAGGTATTGCATTGGACAAACCTGCTGCAAAAGACCTCTTTAAAATCTTGAAAAGAAAAGATGTCACTTTGCTGACTAAGAGGCACCTGACCCAAGTATTTTCAATCACCTCCTATACATGTGAAAGCTGGACAATGAAATGGGAAGACTGAAGAAGCATTGAGGTTTTCAAATTGTGATGTTGGAGAAGAATATTGACTATATTATGAACTTTCAGAAGAACAAGCGAATCAGTCTTGGAGGAAGTACAGCCAGAAAGCTCCTTAAAAGCAAGAATGACAAGACTTCATCTTGCTTACTTTGGATAAGTCATCAGGAAAGACAAATTGCAAGAAAAGGTCATAATGTTTGGTAAACTAAAAAAAAAAAAAAACAACTAAAGAGTCAGCAAAAAGAGGAAAACTCTCAGTGAGATGAATCGGCACAATAGCTTCAATAATGGGCTCGAACATACCGATAATTGTGAGGATGGCACAGAAGCAGACCTTTCCTTCTGTTTACATAATGTCTCTATGGATCAGAGCTGAATCGGCAGCACCTAATAAAACAACATATATGTTAATTTCACTTATTTGTGTCATTCCGTTAAGAAAGAATTGTTTTTCTGTAGGAGTTTTTTCTATTTTTTATATGCGTTTTGCGGGGGGGGGAGGTGGTAATTGAAGCAGCCAAGGCAGACTTCTGCCTCTGAATAGCAAGGCAATCTAGCTCTCCTGCTACAAAACACGTGACCAAACCAACCCATCGCCATCGAGTCAATTCTGACTCACAGCAACACTATAGGACAGGGTAGAACTGCTCCATAGAGTTTCCAGGCGGGCCTGGTGGATTTGAACTGCTGACCTTTTGGTTAGCAGCCATAGCATTTAACCACTATGCTACCAGGGTTTCCACAAAACACCTAGAATCTGGATAAACTAAAACAGGCATATTTCCAAATACATTGTCAAAACTCAGCCAAACTCAGAAGTGAGTACCAGAAATTCATGACAACCTCTCCCCATTCCTCTATTCCCCTCCCCATGAATCTGTGTGTGACAATAATTTATTACAGTTTATTGCTAACATTAGCTATAACTCTTTGATTAGTCATTGTTTTAAGATTTATAGTTTTCATATCTAACCTATTAGTCTGTATTCCAGCAATATTTTACCAATTCACGTAAGTATAAAAACCTAAAATAATGTTTTAATTCCTCTTATCCTCACCTTTGTGCTATTGTTGCCATAGTTTACTTTTATACTTCATAAAGCCCTCACTATACTGTAATCCTTTTTATTTAAACATCAATTATCTTTTAAAGAGATTCAAATAATAAAAAGATCTTATATATTTACTCATATAGTTACCATTTCCAGTACTTCTTTGTGTACATCCAGATTTCCACTTGCCATCATTTTCCTTCAGCTGAAGGGCTTCCGTTAACATTTCTTGTAATGTGAGTCTCCTGGTTATAAATTCTTCAGGTTTTTTAATGACTGAAAAGTCTTGATTTAGTTTGATTTTAATTCTGACTCCACCCCTTACTAGCTGTGGGACTTCAGGCAATTTTTCTGAGTCATTTTCTTCATGTGAAACATGGAGATAGTAGTAGTACTTACTTCAAAGAATTGTCTTGAAATGGAGTAAATTGATGATGGTAAATCACTTATAATGATGTACTTGATAAATGTTTTAAGCTATGATTGTTTCTGTTGGCAAGAAACAAAAATCTGAGTAACATTGATTTAACCCATTGTTATGTTTGTTGCTTACTTAACAGAAAGTCTAGGGAGAGGTAGTTCCAAAGTTTATCTTACAACTCAATGATACCAGACCAAAGGGCGGACATCTAAGTAATTTTCTCTTTCATGGGACCCAAAATTGTCCTTTTTGGTCTAAATATCAAATTTCCATGAAGTTATATGCATGAAGGAGGGAAAGAAGAGGTAGTACAAGTCAGCCCCATTTATACTTCTGCCCCTTTTACCAGAAAGCAAAAATTTTCCTGGCACCCTCCTAGTAGACATCACCCAACTTGGTCACTGGTCAGATCCATGTCATATGGGCACCATTAAATCCAAGTGAATATATTCTTCAGGGGAAAGGATGAGGATGACTGAAATAGAGCAGTCATGATTTATACCCCCAGGGCTGGCCATGATGCTGCCTGTATAAAACTGGAGCTTTCTTTGCAAGGAAGAAGGAGAGGTAGCTGATAAGTAGGTAACCTGAAACAACAACCAGCTTTGGAAATTTTGTAGTAATTCTTTTATTTTTACACTTGAATCTTGCAGGATCTATTAATAATGCAACGCAAAATTTTACTCAATTCCAGTGGCAAAAGAAAAAAAAAGCGTTGTTTGTGAATGTTGATGAAAAACTGGTTTCCGTGATAATGGAAATTGGCTTAGGATGTGATTGAAAATTGGATTGTTTTTCTTTTTCATACAATCACTGCTTTCCTAGTTGCAGACACTATTTGAACAGAATCACCTTTGGCAAGAAAAACACTCCTTGAATCACAGGCAGCTACAAACCTGATGATTAAATGATGTTTCTTTGGTTGAACATGTAGAGATGTGTTACATATCCTGCCATGAACAACTTCAGATAAAAAATTTTATGTGTGATTACCATGTATAAAGATGGTCTTCTTATAAATTCATATTAAGTGTATCATATCTTTTCCTAGTTTTTAGGATCTCTCTCCTGCTCAAATAGCAAAAAGAATTCACCATCATTATATTAATTTTTCAACAATTTTATTTTTTTCTGCACCAGTTGTGAGGACATTAGAAGTAAAATTTATGTGCATATCATTCATAGATAAGGATATACAAAAAATATTAACTTGTAGTTATTTATCTATGCAAAATAGTATCTGTAGAGTAACTACTATGTCTCAAATGGAGAGCCATGGTATAAAAATAAAAATCTCCTCTTACTCACAAAAAAATGTGTACATATATATGTATTTTAGTTATAGAATGGACTACTGTGGTAGTGAAATTTTTCAGTAACTATTGTCCTGTTCTTCCTTCGTCAGAAGAATACAGATTTCTAGCTAGGCACATTGTTATCAAGCTTAATGTTACATTTCCCAGCTTACACTGTAGGAGAGTAATGAAGGTCAGAATTCCCAGGAAGCTATGCGTTGAAGACTTGCACATAGGAACTGTATTGAGGAATTCTTTCAACATCAACATTAGCAGATAGGTGAAGAAGGCAGATTGGGAAGAGGGAGAAGTTGAGTTTTACAAGGCAGTCACAGCAAAGACCTTAGTCACTCACAAGGAAAATTTGGAACTTCAATGGCCCAGAGTTGTCCCATTTTGGGTCACGTGTACTAGGCTTTAGCCCTTTGCATCAACCAGTACTTGGAAGGGAAGACGTTGTAATTTCAGTGAGGCAACTTTCTACACCTTTGACAATCCTGAAAATGTGGGGGAAAGGGAGCAGAGAGAAAAGAGACAGAGAAATACAAACTCAACTGCAAGTTCTCACTCCCAGGGACCACTAGGGGAATGAGAGATTAAGTCCTAAAGAGTAGCTTACCTCAGGACATGATCTCTGAGCTGGCACCTTAGATGAGCCTCAATTAGCTGTTCAAACACTTTCAGATTGACAATTTCTGGGAGGAGAGGTACGTGATAGGACCAGTGGATCCCATTGTCATTCATTTTGTGCCTTACTGTCTTTATTCCAAAGTGGGTATCTTGATTCATTTCAAAGTTATGCAGAATCCGTGTCAGTGAATCAAATACTCTGTATAAGTCCTTGGAGCTTGGTGTTGACTGAAGCACTAGGGGCAGGAAGAGCAAACCTACATTTGAAATAAGTCAGATTTTAGTAAAGATATATTGTTGCCCCTTCTAGATTGGAAGTGGTCCATGTTATGGATTGAATTGTGTCCCCCCTCCAAAAGACATGTTGAAGTCCTAACCCTTGTACCTATGAATGTGACACTCTTTGGAAATGGGTGTTTTTTGGATATGTTAATGATGCCATACCAGAGTAGGGTGCATCCTAAACCTAATCCTTTCTGAGTGGTATCTTATGTAAAGGGTTATCAGACACTGAGACACACACATAAGGGAAAAACCTGTTTCCATCTGTGGATTTGACTCATAGTAGGACAGAGTAGAACTGCCCCACTGGGTTTCCAAAGAGCAGGTGATGGATTGAAACCACTGACCTTTTGGTTCGCAGCTGAGCTCTTAACCACTGTACCACCAGGGAAGCAGATACAATGTGACCATGAAGGTAGAAGTGTCTGCAAACCCAGGAATCCAAGGATTGCTGGCAGCTACTAGAAGCTGAAAGAGAAAAAGGACGCTCTTCCCCTAGAGCCCACGCCCTGATTCTGAAACTGTGAGACAATAAATTTCTGCTCCTTAAACCCACCCTCCCACTGGCATGTTGTAATAGCAGCCCTAGCAAACTAAGTTCAGTATTAAAAATTTGCTGCCAAGTCAGATTTGTTCCCCTAAGGAAAAAAAAGAGTATTTGAGCCAATAGTAAGTTGATGCCTAATACCTTTAACTGAGTGTCACAAAATAAGAATAATTGCAATGATCAGTAAGAGGCTGATTCCTTTGGAGGAATGGACCCCTTGAGGAGCTGGCTTTCCTTTGACTAACAGAAAGTGAGTAGGAATGAGTATTCCAAAGGTTAAATTTTTGGGTCACTAATGGATTTTTTTTTTTTTTTTTTTAATGGAAGCTGCTATTATAGACTTTTTTTTTGGTCAGATAAATCTTTGAAACTTCATTCCACCTCTATTAACCTCTGCAATAAGAATATACTGAACAACTACAGTGGGGGCCCAAGACAGTCCAGCTGGGTGACGGGGAACTGGTATCAAATCCAATGCCACCAGTACTCATCCTGAAGAATGTCCAATCTTGAGATTACTCTACATTGGAACCAAACGTAGATGAGTAGGGAATGAAGTTTTTGCTTTCTGCCCAGAGAACTAAATTTAACAACAACAAAAAACATATTTGCTCCTTTTCTGGTATATTATGTTTGGTATCCTAATTCAGGATGAAGAAAAACAAAACATGAGTGTAAGCTAAGAAAAAAAAAGTGCCATCGAGTTGACTCTGACTCATAGTGACCCCATAGGGTTTCCAAGGCTGTAAATCTCTATGGAAGCCAACTGTCACATCTTTCTCCTGCTGAGCCCCTGGTGGCTTTGAGCCACTGACCTTTTGGTTGGCACTGGATCACTTTAAGCACTGTGCCACTAGAGCTCCATGAGGGTATGTTAAAGGGTAGTAAAAGGTTCTTTTTTGGGGTGGGTGGGTGTGTATTTCCTTCTTTTATTAATTTCTTAATGCCAGTTCAAAAATTATTCTGTAATAGTGGCTCAGAGAATTAAAAAGAAACTTGAGCCTGCTCGGCTAAGTAAAAGACAAAACAGATGACAAACACATTACGAAATTAATACATGACAAACACATTTTCAAAATAAACATAGAATTAGATATTTTTCAAATTGACACCAGTTATATAGGTGTCTTTTGTTAAGCCAGATAAAAATGAAATTTTCAAAAAATGTAAAACAATTTCAATCTTGTCACTTTTTTGTCTTTTTTGGATAATATATTTATTTTTAAATTAAGATATGTTTTTCTTAACATGTAGTGGGTTTATTATTGCTACCTTTAAATGTGTTAATAGACACATAGTTTTAAATTTCTAAGTTTTTACTTCTAGTATGATAAATACTGATAGATACAACACAAAAAAGCTATTTGTAGTCCTCAATAATTTTTAATAGTACAAGGGGATCCTGAAACCAAACAAATCGAGAATAGCTGAGCTGGAGGAAAGCAGATATTTGGACCTTGCTGTTTTAAGTGTGTACTTAAAGACAAATGAGTACAGAAATTAAGAATGTCGCCAAGAAAGTTATTCAAGATATGGACAAGGGGGCCTATCCTAAAAACAAAAAAGGATAAAAAGAAGAACGAGTTTATAAGCAGAGACCGTGAAGTGTGTAGGGACTGGCGGTCTCACTGAGATTGAAGAACAGATATAGTGGGAAAATGAGAGAGTTTAGAGCTTCTAAAGGCTGGAATCATAGGGTAACAGATTTGACTTTCTACTTCAGAGCTCCCTGGCTCTTTGGGAGAACATGCAGGAGTTAGCTCTTACAGTGTGTGACTATGGTGCAGTAAGGTGTACGTTACTGAATATGACCCTGAGGAGTAAAGGCATTGGATGGTTGTTCACCTAGATGTTTAAGATCCTCATGAGCAATGGCAGAGCTTGGGTAATGGAGTAAAGGAAGGGAGGAAGTTCTTCAATACATGAGGGGAACAATGGGGAGATGGCAGACAAACCAAAAATAGGAGGAGAGACAGTATCAAAAAAAAAAAAAATGAGGGGAGCAAAAACCCATCTGTTCTAAGAGGAGAGGTAATAATGTCCTCTGTGATAATTACTTGAATGGAAGGGAGCATGCTGAGCAGCATCCACTTAGAAGTACTGAAGGAGATGTGGTGACCTCAGAGAAGATCTTTTCTTCAGGCGAGAGACTGGAGTGTTTTGAGGAAATAATGGGGGTTACAGGGTTCATGATAAAGATGGGGCGAGTAGGCTCTTTGTTATAGAAAAGGAGTTTCCTTGGGCCTCATAGACCGGTATGGGTGTTTGAGAGTTTGGGTTACCAAAAAAAAAAAGAAATACAGAATTGTATAGGGAAGGTTTTAGAAGAGAAAATAGATGGCTTAAGATGTTTACATTTTGGATATCTACAGAGCATGACACGAATATGAAGCAAGCGGGCAGGAGTAGACAGCAATACTTTCATTAAAATTACTTCCACCACTTACTCTCCCACCCCTACAAAGCAAAATAAATAAATGTCATACATCTCTTTTTATGACACTTCCACTTCTTTACCCCTTGATGTTCATTTTGATCCTATTTCTCCCAAAGAGTGTTTTGGGATATTCCAAAATATGGTATGCTTCTTTCTATCAAACATGGTATTGCCCTCTGAAAAAAACTTCCTTTTGTAATTCGTGAATTCTACAATCTTAGATTAATGCAGGTAAAAGGAACCAATGATGCCTATTATAAAGATAGGCCGGGGTAGGGGTCATTGAACATTGGCCATGCTCTCAGGTGAATTGCACATGGCAGATGCCTTTCATTTAGATCACCTGCAGAATCAGGGCATGTGTTGAGCTTGATTGTTTCTGTCAGAAGATTCAATTACCTTTGGTCAGTAAATCAAAGACATAGATCGACAGTGGATGCCATTACTCCATTAGCTACAGTGGTATTTCAGGGAAACACCATACACATACCACCAGAAAACATTTGAAAATGTTGCCAAATACATTTATGAACCAAAATATACATGTTGGCTACATGTACTTAACATTATAAAATTTTAATTTTAAGCTGAATAGTTCTTGATTTGTTTTAAACAATTTATTTTTTCATTTTTTATGATAGCTGTATACATGTGAACAAAAAAAGTGTATAAATTCTCATACAACTAATAAAAAATTGAAATAAAAAATTGCTGCAAACATCCTCTTTTAGATGTGGGCTAGGTAGCCAGGCTCCTCTGGAAAGATCTCTTTTATTGAGTAAGTAAATTGCCTCTTCAATCTATGGTTTTTCACATATAATTCTCAAATTTTATGGAATTGACACTTTTTTTTTAAATAGAGATGTCCAACTGCTTGATTCATTCAGTTGCAAATTGCTGAAATACTGTGACAATCTGGGGAAGTGGGATTTGGTGGAGGCAAAATCTGGGGTTAGTCTCAGTTGGTGTCTACAGAGAGAGAGAGACATGTCATGTGAAAGGCCTGGAAGCTAATTTCTAAAGTCAGGTACAGTGCACACTGGGAGTATACACAAAAGGGTTCTTCAAAAGAGAAGAGGCCTGAAAAAATTGGACTGATAACTAAAGCCTGTGTGAAGGGCCACGTAAGAATTTTCTAAGGCATAGAAAAACTTCTCCTCCATCCATTTTCCTAAGAAAATGGTTTCATGGTATATAATGAAAAGTCCATCAACCTTTATTGCCTTTTGAAATTAAATAAAATACTAAGAAGTGTGTATATTTCGAGTGACATTGATTGTGTTGAACTCTGATTGTAGGGCTATTTTAGAATTGCCAATTAAGTGATATTCTTATATAGTACATGAAATCTGAAGGTGAAGTGGGTCATATTTGAGTCTTAATGTGCATCACATTGTTCTCATGATAGCTTGCAAGCACTGCAGAATAGCCATGTAAGTAAAGATGACTGTTTCCTAAATTCTTTATTACAAAACACGGTATTTTTCCATTTGGCCCATTATTTATAATAACTCATATAGCAATTCCAGGAGTAGTTGTTCAAATTTCAATTAATATATAAATTGATTTAAAATATTCCACAAAACCACCTCTTTATCTCAAATTTCATAATAAGATCTATATCTGAATATTTATTTTTGCTAAGCGAAACACTAAGTCAAGTGAAGTCTCTTTTTTCTTTCAAAAAGAAATTTTGAAATTCATCTTGAAAGGTGCAATTGCTATGCAATTTTCAGTACAAAGTGCAAAAGAGAGAGATTAATTGAACAGAGAAGGATATCTTTAATGATTTTATTATCTTGCATTTTCTTTGTACTTCACCATAAAAATGCAACAAGCAATTTAGCAGTTCATAAAGACTTTAATGACAGGAAAATGAGAGACTTACAAGTGAAGAAATATAGAAATGCATATCTGGTTAAGAGCTCGGCTGTTAACCAAAATGTCGGCAGTTCGAATCCACCAGCTGCTCCTCGGAAACCTATGGGCAGTTCTACTCTGTCCTATAGGGTCACTATGAGTCGAAACAGACTCGATGGCACCTAACAACAACATGTATGATTGTAGAGAAAACAAATTTTTAATAATATTTTCTCATTGTTGATTCTTTACTTGACTTGGCTTTATGAGTATTAATTTTTTTTTAATGTTTAACCACTATGCTACATTATCCAAAAAACCAAACCCGCTGCAGTCAAGTCGATTCTGACTCATAGCGACCCTATAAGACAAAGTAGAACTGCCCCACTGAGTTTCCCAGGAGCACCTGGTGGATTCCAACTGCCAACCTTTTGGTTAGCAGCCATAGCTCTTAACCACTATGCCACGAGGGTTTCTATATGTATCCTGCACCTCTTATTAAAACCATTTTTTGTCAGACAAAGCCAACCTAAATATTTAGGCTATTTCTACTATGCACTGTTTAGCTTCTTGGTAATATAGCTCAGTGGTAAGCCATGCTATTTTTATGTTCTTGATTTTCACATGAGACCTGAGATGTAGAAATTTGAAACATCAGTCATTAACTGGTAATGGGCTGGGACTGATCGACCAATATTTTCTTCATCTAAATCCTATTAAGCAATGGCAGGTAGTAAATTAAATATTAGAGATATTTAAAAATTATTTTAGTTAAACTTAGTCACCTTCTTTCTTCAAATTTAAGAAGGACCATATTAAATTCTTGTACTATCATTGAAGACATAAAATCCTATTCATGGCACTTCACTGTATTTTTCTATCTGTGTTAGTTTTTAACTACTTGAGATAACTTCTTGGCAATCAAATGTACCATCATTGTGGTCCTCCACATCTCAGGCTCATTGAACAAAAAATTCTCTTCTTTGAAGACTCGCGTGAACTCTCTTGATTTGTGCGTCCTTCTGATTTCTCCAAAAATGCGCTGTACTAATCCATCATTTCTGAAAGCTGTCTCTTTAATGATGTATTAATAGTCTATATCACCAGGCGGAGGCAGAAGAAAGATGGATTGCTTTAACTATGGTTTCTTCCATAGACCACAGGATATTTGGAGCAGATTAATTTTAATTATAGAAGAAAGGAAGACTACCTCCAAGCAAATTATATTAGCTCTTTCCAGTCCGTATCTGCATCTCTTCAAATAAGTTTGGAGGTGGCATTTAATTGGGCTATTTTATTTTGAAGCAAAAAAAAAAAAAATTGTACTGGTTCTTCCTATTGGTATTTGTATATGAAATATAGTCTTTGGTCACTTTTTAGTTATAATATTCACACGATTTCTCTTCAACTAAAGTAGTTTTAATGGAATTGCATTTTAAAAGACCCTGACTATGTATGGGTGGGGGCAGTGGTAGTTTGGTGGTAGAATTCCTGATTTTTGTGTGGGAGACCCAGATTCGATTCCTAGCCAATGCACCCCATGCTTGTCTGTCGGTGGAGACTTGCATGATTCTATGTTGCTACGAGGTTTCAGTGGGGCTTCCAGACTAAGATGGACTAGGAAGGAAGGTCTTGTGAAAATGATCATGGGGATGTCTCAAAGACCGGACAGCATTTTATTCCATTGTGCGTGGAGCCACCATGAGAGAAAATGCCATCATAAAAAAGGCGCAAGTAAAACAAGAGAAGGCAAAGAGAATAAGGCTGATTTTAAAAAAAAAAAAAAGTGCATTGAATAGAAAACAGCTATACAATGGAATATTATTCAGCAATAAAATAAAATAAACGATCAAGCCACAAAAACACACTAACTAAATCAAACCAAACCAAACCCGTTGCAGTCGGGTGGATTCTGACTGATAGTGACCCTATAGGACAGAGTAGAACTGCCCCTTTCAGTTTCCAAGGAGTGGCTGGTGGATTCAAATGGCCGACTTTTTGGTTAGCAGCTGAACTCTTCACCACTGCGCCACCAGGGCATTGTATCTCATTCTTGGAAAGGCAAAACTAGAGAGACAGTAAAAATATTAGTGGTTGCTAGGGGTTTAAGGGAAGAAGGCGGACAGCTAGATAAAGCAACAGCATTTTTTTAGGACAATGAAACTATTCTGTATGTGAGTGTAATGGCGGATACACGACATTGTGCATTTGTCATAATGCATAGAGGTATACAGCACAAAGTGAAACTTAGGGCAAACTACAGACTTCATTTAATAATAATATATCAATATTAGTTCATTAATTATAACAGAGGTACCACACTAATGCGAAATGTTGATAATAGGAGAAATAGTATGTGTTCCTCTTGGGTGGTGAATGGGAACTTTCTGTACAAGCTCCATTTTCTATAAATCTAAAAGTGTTTTAAAAAAATGTAAGAGAGAGAAAATTGTTGTTGCTGTTAGATTCTATGGAGTCGGCTCCAACTCATAGGGACCCTATGTACAACAGAACAAAACACTGCCCAGTCCTGCGCCATCCTCATAATCCTCATTATGTTTGAGCCCATTGGTACAGCCACTATGTCAATCCATGTCATTGAGAGTCTTCCTCTTTTTCCCTGACCCTCTACCTTACCAGTCATGATGTCCTTCTCCAGGGACTGGTCCCTCCAGATAACATGCCCAAAGTATGTGAGGTGAAGTCTTGCCATCCTTGCTTATAAGAAGCATTCTGGACATACTTCTTTCAAGATAGATTTGTTCCTTCTTTTGTCAGCCTGTGGTATGTTCAATATTCTTTAACAACACTACAATTCAAAGGTGTCAATTCTTCTTCAGTTTTCTGCACGCTTTTTCACTCATATGAGGTGAATGAAAACACCATGGCTTGGGTCAGTCATGCTTAGTCCTTACAATCACATCTTTGCTTTTTAACACTTGAAAGATGTCGTTTGTAACAGATTTGCCTAATGCAATGCATTGTTTGATTTCTTGACTGCTGCTTCCATGGCTGTTGATTGTGGATCCAAGTAAAATGAAATTCTTGACAACTTCACTCTTTGTCCATTTATCATGATGTTGCTTATTGGTCCAGTTGTGAGAATATTTGTTTTCTTTATGTTGAAGTGTAATCCATACTGAAGGCTATAGTTTTTGATCTTCTTCAGTAAGTGCTTCAAGTCCTCTTTACTTCAAGCTAGCAAGATTGTGTCATCTTGATACGGAGGGTAGCTAATGAGTCTTCCTCCAATCCTGATGCCACATTCCTCTTCATATAGTTCCCCTTCTTGAATTATTTGCTCAGCATGCAGTTTGAATAAGCACAGTGAAAGGATGCAGCCCTGATGCACACCTTTTCTGATTTTAAACCATGTAGTATTTATTCCCTTGTTCTCTTTGAACGACTGCCTCTTTACTATATACAGTTTCCTTACGAGCACAGTTAAATGCTCTGGAAGTCTCATTCTTCACAATGTTATCCACAATTTGTTATGATTCACACAGTCAAATGACTTTACGTAGTCCATAAAACACCTTTCTGGTATTCTTTGCTTTCAGCCAAGGTCCATCTGACATCAGCAATGATATCCCTCATTCTATGCCCTCTTCTGAATTTGGCTTAAATTTCTGGCAGTTCCTTGTGGATGTACTGTCGCAACCATTTTTGAATGATCTTCAGCAAAATTTTACTTTGTGTGTGATATTGATGATATTGTTCAATAATTTCTGCATTCTGTTGGATCACTTTTCTTTGGAATGGGCACAAATATGGATCTCTTTTAGTCGGTTGGCCAGGTAGCCATCTTCCAAATTTCTTGACATAGATGAGCGAGCCCTTCCAGGGCTGTATCCATTTGTTGAAACATCTCAATTGGTATTCCGTCAATTCCTGGAGTCTTGTTTTTGGCTGATGTCTTCAGCGCAGCATAAAAAAATTAAAGAGAGAGGAAATTAGAGCCAGGGAACCTAGGTTAAAGTTATTGTTCTTCCACTTATTAGTCAACTGATCTTGAAGGGGGAAAAAAAATCTCAAAATCTTGTTAGGTCTCAGCTTCTCATTGGCAAAAGAATCTCTATCCTTTGTAACTAGATACATTTCTTCTGAGTTCTGAAATTCTATGATACTTTCCAGGAAAAAGTATTTGCATATTAGGTTTCTGTTTGTACCTACTTTATTTGTATATCATGAGATTGATGTCAGGATATTGGGCCACACGAATGAGATATTTCCTAAAAGAGTTTATCATTCTAAAAGCATTGTCTCACAGATATTACAATTACATAATTTGTTAAGTCATATATGCAAATGCTCGTAACTACAGATGCAATTGTCAAGCTGAAAATAAGCCCTGGGGGAATAATGACTCTAATAAAAGGACTGTATTTGGAGAACCCATTGTTTTCTGGAACAAAGTACTCCATTGACACAAAATAACCAAGTATGGTGTATAAACATGTAAAGAGTGTTTTGATTTAACTTAAAATAGTATTTTCTCTCTCAATTATGATGATTTTCTTCTTAGTGATTAATATAGATGCATTAAAGCTTGTATGAGAAATCTTATTCACAATGGAAAGAAAAGAAGAATGGGAAGAGAGGGAAGCATATAACTGTGCTTGAGAGATGCAATAGTCAGAAATCCGGATTAGTGTAGGAGGAATGAATTACTAAATCTACCCACACTCTCCATTTTCAATCTCCACTATTCAATTTTGCATCTATAAATGTTATTGTGAAATCATTTGTAAAGCAGTAATTAGTGTTTATGAACTGATTCACTTTATGCTTGACCTTTAGTTAATTTCAGATTGTGAATTCTATTCTCTGTGTATACAAATAAAAAAATAGTTGAGCAAAATGGATTGCTTCCAGTTCTGAAAATCTAATGTTTAATTAAAATAGTTTTATTTTTCCTGTGCTTATTAAAGCCACATTTCATTATGATATAAATTCTCTTAATTAATTATTTGGGGAGTAAGAAGCATTGCTTTTCAATATAACTTTGGTTTTAATATAGATTCCTTTTGAATGATTCTTGGAGATTTGAATAAGGTTATAAACTCTAATTAAATCTCATCCTATCATTTCAGCATAATTAGAAGGCAGAAAGTCTTATGATTATACAGGTGAAGTAACTGACACACAAAAAATTAAAATAATTGTCAGAGTTAAGCAATAATGGAACATGGCAAACAATTCATGTCATCTGTCTTGCTTACCTTTATTCAGTAAGAGATACCTCAAGAAGCATTACTACACTCCATTTAATGTCTGATGTAACTCCAGATGTCACAGAACCACAGAGGACACATGTGACCTTATTTTTCTCCCATGTCCCAGCTTTACTCAAACAGAAGTACTTCTCTCCTCTTTTCTGTGGGTTCCATGTAGGCCTTTGGTTTGAGCTTATTCCACAAGTAAGTGTAGAAAAAATATTGAATGGGAAAGACACCTGTTTAAAAGTTGAGGACTTAAGAAAAAAATGTTGTAGATATTTTGTAGGCACCTTCTAATTCTCAGGCATTTGTCTACCATTTTTCTCTATGTCAACACTCAACTCCCCAAAAGTCCACTAAAAAAACAGTTTAAAAACCAAAGCCAAGTTTATTAGACTTATTTCAGGAAAGGAGAATACCACCTTCAGAGAATTTTGGTCTTGTCTGAAAAGGGGGAAGACAGAGGAGGAAATTATATGATTACTATTATTATTGATCTTAAAAATTATATATATATACATAATTTTCTACTTGAACATCCTAGGGTTATAAATAATAAATAAAAGGACACAAGCAGACAGATTGAGGGTGGGAAGTTAAAACTTAGGAGAAGACTACTGTACAGGTGACTTTCTTGGTTTTTTGTCCTTAGCCTTAAAACAAAGAGTTCACACTCTCAGCTACTAATTGCCTAGGTTGTAGTTTTTGGGGGGCAGTTTGTAGTCTTTTCAGGCAGAGGATCTGGTTCCTGCTGGTTCCTTACATCAGGCTATTGAATCGCAATTCCAATGCCTCCATTAGGTGTAGCCTGGTGCTTAGGAAGCATTTCTTCTTTTTGTGCTACAGTTTACCTGGTTCATCCTATGATTGCTTCTCAACTTTTTTTTGTCAACTGTGTCACCACAAATCTTCATAAGGTTTATATCTGTGGTTGCTCCCATTGTGACCTTAACAAGTTTCCATGTCTGCTCTAGGGTCGCTATGAGTCAGAATGGACTCCAAGGCAGTGGATCTGGTTTTTGATTTAAACATAATACAATGGAGGGAGGATGATGATGCTTAGAGGGACAGAGAGATTTGGGTGACACTTCAGTTTACAAATGTGTTCTGTCGCTTGGAAGAGCACTGTTATGTGTGTCAGCCTTGGACTGGAAATCCTCACTAGAAAGATTTAAGTAAATTAGAGAAATTACCATCTTAAACCAAAATAGAACTCACTTTTACCCCAACTGGGGTACATAATATAAGATGAATCCTTCAAAGTTCTATTCTTCCAAAAACCACTTTTATGTCAATTATATTCTGAAAAGGTAGCAATCAATTTTTCAGTGAATAGGGATTGCCTTTTTATATGTGCCCACTCTTTGTTTTTGGTGCTTACATCTGGTATTTGACTCGCTTTCTTTGACAGCTTTCTGTACTATTTTATTTTTTTCTCACAAGACTTTTTACCCCACATGTCTGTCAGTTTGTCGAACTGTGGGGGCTTGCGTGTTGCTGTGATGCTGAAAGCTATGTCACCGGTATTCAGACACCAGCAGGGTCACCCATGGAGAACAGGTTTCAGCTGAGCTTCCAGACTAAGATAGACTAGGAAGAAGGACCCGGCAGTCTACTTCTGAAAAGTATTAGCCAGTGAAAACCTTATGAATAGCAGTGGAACATTGTCTGAAATAGTGCTGGAAGATGAGCCCCCTAGGTTGGAAGGTACTTAAAAGATGACTGGGGAAGAGCTGCCTCCTCAAAGTAGAGTCGACCTTAATGACATGAATGGAGTATAGCTTTCAGGACCTTCATTTGCTGATGTGGCACGACTCAAAATGCGAAGAAACAGCTGTAAGCATCCATTAATAATCGGAACCTGGAATGTACAAAGTATGAATCTAGGAAATTTAGAAATCATCAAAAGTGAAATGGAATGCATAAACATAGATATCCTAGGCATTAGTGAACTGAAATGGACTGGTATTGGCCATTTTGAATCGGACAATCGTATAGTCTACTATGCTGGGAATGATAACTTGAAGAGGAATGGTGTTGCATTCATACTATTCCTAGAAAATGGAAATACACTAGGCAAAAGAGTTGATGTATCACACAGCTCCAAATCTGTAAATATTAAAAATCATAGGTAAACATTTAACAAGCATCTAT
The DNA here is from genome assembly GCF_024166365.1 of Elephas maximus indicus. Lineage (NCBI taxonomy): Eukaryota > Metazoa > Chordata > Mammalia > Proboscidea > Elephantidae > Elephas > Elephas maximus. The sequence continues at coordinate 14,777,609 of NC_064841.1, read as the reverse complement.
GTTTCAGAATCTGTTATTTTGCTCCAAGTTATGTAAACAACCATCAGAACAACTTATTTTTAGGTCCTTACCATTTAGTTGTAAATAAGGTAATCTAAACACTGTTAAATAACAATGTTTAAAAAAAAGCTAAAAGGTGTGCTAGGCAAAATGGCATAGAAATTCTTTTTTTTTCCTCAACTTCATTAGCTTTAGAAATGAAATAACAGCAGCAACAACAAATACATATATTTATAGTTCAGTTTCTTCAACAACTTTAAAAATACAAATTATATACAACAATTTCACAGTTGCCTTATAAAGGTCTCCTTGTATATCACTACAAATACAGACACAACACAAAGCAATGAATAGCAATCACTAACCGGAAGTTTTGCATTTGATAAACATGTATTTCTTATATTCCATATCTAGAGACATAGGTACATATTCTTAGTATACTTCCAGGTTATTACTTGATTCATATACCTATAAATATTCCAAACACTCCTGATATTTGAGGTTGACATCTTCCATTATGATTTTGATGATGTTGCACACATAGCATACCTGAATGTACTGTATATAGTTATAAGGCTCTATAGCATCGAGTCTTAGCCAGTACAGTAGCAGCTGGGTTATACCCTGGCTCGTGTGTGTTTGCCTGCTGAGTCCAGATGTTAAACATAAGCTCCACCTGGAACCCGGACTCTCTCTCTATGCTGTTTGGCAGCGGGGCTCAACCTACAGCTAGGGCTTTTTGAAAGCCCCATCTGGCGACGACATGTTGCTTTCTCTCCCAAGCAGCTCAGAAGAACTGCTAAATTATATTACATCATCTGTGTTAAGGGAAAAATGGGATTTGGCCCTATACAATACTTAGGGTTTATTTAAATTCTATTACTTTTAACTCGTAAAATATTTTTCTTCTTTAGTTTCTTAAATGGGCAACATCACATGCCAATAGTTGGGATGGCAAAATGTCAAATATGTGTTGTTAAAAGATTGAAGGGTTATTCCAAACTTTCCAATGAAGCCCATCCCACTGAGAGGAAAAGCCCAAGTCCTACAACAATGGCCTCTGAAGCAATCCTGATCTGGCCCTTTTACCTCTCTGCACACATCTCTTCCATCCTCTCCTTTAGGCAGACATTGCTCTTTGCTGCTCCTTAGACACATCAGAGATTTTTCTCACCTTCCACTCGTTTGTTGGTGGTTCCCTCTCCTTGCAATGCTGTTTCCTCAAATATTTTCATGGCTAATTCCCCTGTCCCTTTTACATATTCAGTCATTCAGGCCTACCCTGTCCTATTTAAGGTTGAAACCCACCCATCCATACCTCCTTTACTTGCTTTGTTTTTCTTCATATTCATTATCACCTTTGAGTGCACTATATAAATTATTTATTATTTCCTTTGTTTATTCTCCTGGTAGAATCTAAGCCACTTGAATAATGCTACTCAATAAATGTCTGTTAAAACAATTTTTAGTATAGTCACTTATTTCACAAGTCCTCTAAGCAGTATGAAACCTACTGCAGACAGAGGCTATTAACTTGACCTGAAATCACTTATTTTTTGGTATCAGACTGAGATTCCATGCTTAAAATCCTTGGGCACAAATAAGTTTCTCCATTTATTTTCTGCTGTCTTTGTCTTCATTTTAGACACAATGAGCTCTATATTTCTTTGCCTCAGGACAAATTTATGGTAGGATAAAAACAGAAGTAGTCTATAACTTGCATCTTTGCTTGACTTTTGAGTCCAAACCATTAAACTAATCTAGGGTATTATGCTAAATGTCCCAAGGAGAGAGGAGATGAATGACTCTCTATAGGACCTTCAAAAATATAAAAGGCTTTTCTTGAATATAAAACAGGGTTTCTCAGAATCTGGGAAGAGTTGAGAGTCTGGAGGTTCCATGGTGTAAGGGAGCAACCACTTGATCTCTGGCACTGCCCAGAGGACACCAGAGGGCAGTGACTACCAGAAGATTCACAGGTCTCTAGCATGGGGCAGAAGAAGTGGAACCAGTGGACCTGAAGAAACCCTTTGTAGTAGTTGGGATCAGGGAAAGGAAGGACAAGTTGCAGAAAAGGCAAGGAAAGAATGCAGTTTTATTTTTCACTTGTCAAATGAAAAGAGAACTCTGAGCCAAAAACTCAGTTAATTTGAAGAATCTAGTATGCGTGTGCTGGGGGTGGGGGGAGGGTGGTACATCTAGATTTGTGGGTTGAGATTCACATTCCCTAGTGAAGGCTAAAAATTTCTCCTAAGGGTAGCAACTAATACGCCAAATGATAGCCCAGACACCTCAGTGCTGATTATTGGTACATTTCCCTCCTTTTCTCCGTGGCTTCTCATTCTTCCTTCCACTGTGTGAGTATGTGTGTGTCTTTCTCAAATGTTTCATGTCAGAGTGTGTCTGCAATTCTATTCACTGTCTGGTAAACACCTACTTACGAGTAACATTCATTTTTTTCATACTCCCCAGGTATGGAGCCCTGATGGTGCAGTGCTTATATGTTTGGCTGCTAACCAAAAGGTCAGTAGTTTGATCCTACCAGCCATTTCTTGGAAACCCCATGGGGCAGCTCTACTCTGTCCTATAGGGTCAATATGAGTCCAGATCAACTTGATGGCAATGGGTTTGATTTAGGTTTAAATCAGATGCCCCATTTATTTTTCCCTAGCACTTAGATTATATTGAGATAATTGACTTTTCTGACTTACAGTATAATCATCTTGAGAGTAAGTATTGTGCTATTGTTCTTTGCGTACAGTGTTTGGGACATAGATATTTGATGATGTCGCTGGGATCCTTCAGCTGTAAGTGTTCTGAAATATATTATTCTTTCAAATAAGCATTAATACATTTTTTAAACATATAATCACACAGACTCATGAGTCGGAATCGACTCGACGGCACTGGCACTGGGTATAATCACACAGAAGGTATGTATATTGCTAAAGTTGACACAGTGAGTGTCTGGGTTCCAGTCAATGTATATCTACATTCTAAACCCATGCTCTTTTTTCTCTACCAAGCCGCGTTTTGACATATGAGAAGACTTTATGATATAATCCCTCCATTAGAAAGAGATTTTATTTGAAAACCATGCTAGTTTTAGAAAATAAGATTTATTAGTGGGATACTGGAATAACTAATGCAATGAAAGATATGGGATGAACTGGGATGTTCAAATACTCTATGAGCTAGAGAGGCCTATAGCCAACTTACTGCCAGCAGAGTCTCTTTTTACCTCTCATTTCTTCTTCTTTCTGAGTACCATCTTCAGTTTCTCAAGTAAGCATACTTTGCATGAACAGATCTATAACTAAATAAGATTTAGAAAAACCCCAGGGAATGATTCTAATCACATGACAAATATTGACTCAGAGTAGAAAAACGCCACATACATAACCTTTGATCGGGGTCAAGATGCTGTGGGATTGGAATCCTCCACAGTGCTGAAGAAGGGAGAAGACATTCCCCCAAATAAAATGAAAGTTTATTATCAGAAGAAGGGGTAAAGATGGTAGGCACACAAAAACAACAGATATACATTCTAATGCATATCAAAATTTAATATTCCAAAATATTTCTAGAGATCCCAGGAGAAAGGTACATTAGAGAAGTTTAATTTAGAATCTCTTTCACAACAAACTATCTCTGGAATAAATTGAACTGCTTCCAATCAAGAGAAAGATTTAAAAGGATTATCTTATTCAGTCCTTTCCAAATCCCGTCTTAACATCAAAGCCTAGGTGGAAATGGTATGACTCGCAGTGAGATCAACGCTTATTGAGTTATTCTACTTATAAACTCCAAAAATTACTTTGGAAATAGTCCTGAATAAAATTATATAGTCCTCCAATGGGATATCCCAGAGTAATTATAACAACTCCTGAGGCTACTAGAAACCAAGCCCATTTTAGCAGTTACTTGAATATCTAGTCCTTTTGCATGTCTTCTGACAGAAAGCAATCGACTAGCTAGGCAGCTGTAATGCACGTCTCCCAATGCACAGGACCTCATCATTTAAACTGGTCTTTCTCACTTGAAACCATGTTGGAAGGAAATTCTTTTAACCAATGATATGTTTTCCTCAGGTCAAAATCCTTTGTTATCAGTGCTTATAAATGTACTGCAATAGATTCCAAAGTTACTTACGTGAGAAAAGTAAGTGGCATTTTTGATGTGTCTCCTTTATTTCACCATAAGAATGGGCATGACAGGCTCAATGCATTATTTTCTGAAATGGCTAGCTATTTTCTAATTTGAAATAAATGGATGCTGGTTGATGGCAAAGAGACCAGTCACTGTGGGAAATGATGAACACTAATAACAGGGTATAGGACTAATAGAAATGAAAAGAAAGATATAACTTAATCCTTTCTACAGTGATATGGACATTTCTATGGAACCACACAAATGTCAAAGTGCATGTCATAAAACTCATATATAGATATGAAAAAATGATCAAGAAGCTGGAGAGTTTCTAAAGTGGAAGAAGTTTAAAAATACAATTAGAATAGCTATAAATACATGACTAGAGAGAATTGAATACTCACATCACCAACTGTGTTAGTCATCTAGTGCTGCTATAACAGAAATACCACAAGTGGATGGCTTTAACAAAGAGAAATTTATTTCTTCACAGTAAAGTAGGCTAAAAGTCCAAATTCAGGGTGTCAGCTCCAGGGGAAGGCTTTTTCTGTCTGTAGATTCTAGAGGAAGGTCCTTCTCATCAATCTTCCCCTGGACTAGGAGCTTCTCTGCGCAGGAATCCCGGGTCCAAAGGACACGCTGTGCTCCCGGTGCTTCTCACTTGGTGCTATAAGGTCCCCAAGTCTCTGCTTGCTTCCCTTTACTTTCATCTCTTGTAAGACAAAAGGTGGTTCAGGCCACACCCCAAAGACACTCCTTTTACATTGGATCACGGATATGACCTGAGCTAGGGAGTTACCTCCCACCCTAGTCCTCTTTTAACATAAAATTACAATCACAAAATGGAGGACAGTCACAGAATACTGAGAATCATGGCCCAGCCAAATTGATACACACATTTTTGGGGGGGCATAATTCAATCCATGACACCAACAATATTAAGTAAGGGAGTCTTTTATTCATAAACATGAATGGACAATGAACAACAACTGGAGAGGTGAAAAGCATCACCACAAGAAAAACAGGGGCCAAAATGAACAAACAAAAATACTGAAGATGGGGTCAGAATATCAACCAAGGTGCAAGAGTAAAATCTGTTTTAACATGCAAGAACTAGGAAATTTGACCATTTGCAGGCTACTTAGGAGGTATTACAGCTGTCAAGAGGTGTCCAAGGCATCCAGGAAACCAAGGACCTAACCCAGGAGGCCAAAATAAAAGGAGCAATCCTCAGATGACAACTGTGAAGCTGGGTTAGAAAGAAAATGGTCCAAATTCAAGTAGGAATTCTTTGGAGTTCAAAAAAAGTCTTTAAAACAGATTCTTAATTATAAATCCCTCATTACGAAACCGGAGGGCCTTAGCCATAAAGTGAAGGTAGACAGTAAGAGAGTAGACAAGGAAGCAAGTGAGCGTATTAATAATAAATATGTAAAACAAAAAATCCAATGTTTCCTTTTTTCCCTTATTTCAAAAAGAATTTTTTTTTTGTTTCAATCTCCCCTTCTTTCAAGCGCCGTAAGTTTTATTATCCTTTTAGTATCAAAGGTTTAACTAACAATCAGTTTTAGTGATGATGTACTTATAGGTAGTCCCTGACTTAGGATGCATTTGAGTTATGAGGGACCACAGTTACTTTTTTTTTTTTTTGGGTACATCTTATCATTAATAATATGTACTACACACAACGTTGCAGAGTAATTTGCTAATGTTCTCATTCTCAGATTTTCACTCACAGATGTTCAAAGAAAAAGATCAGACTTATAAAGAGACTGATAATAAAAGGCAGTAATAATGAAAATTTAAAAAAATAAAAGAGGTAGCTGACTTAACATTAGAACAAACTTATGTCAGATTTGTTGGAATGGACCCCATCGTAAGTTGGGGACTGTTTGTATATTACTTGATTCTTCAGTAAGTAAATTTTAAAAATTACAGCACTAATCATTTATTTTAATTTTTGATGGACATAATAAACACAAAGAATCAAGAAGCAAACTTCAAATACAAAATAAAATATAACTGCTCAAAAATTAAACCAAACCAAACCCACCGCAGTCAAGTCAATTCCAACTCATAGCAACAGAGTAGGACTGACCCATAGGGTTTCCAAGGAGAGGCTGGTGGATTTGAACTGCCGACCTTTTGGTTAGCAGCCATACCTCTTAGCCACTGTGCCACCAGGGCTCTAGAACTTGGCAATGTAAAATTACAGTATTGAGAATGGAATTTGGGGGTGATGTCAGAAAAAAGTTGGAAGAAATTTAGGGATACTTATTATCTCACTTTATACATTGGAAATTCAAGACACATTCTCAAAAGCTGTAAGAGTAAAAAAATAGAAATTAAGCACCTCAGAAACAAATATAAACATTAGGAATAGAATAAAAACCTATATATAGCAAAAATTTGAAGAAGTAGAGATAATAAGTAAATATTTCATTTTTTTCAATTTTTTTTTATAACTTTTATTAAGCTTCAAGTGAACGTTTACAAATCCAATCAGTCTGTCACATATAAGTTTACATACATCTCACTCCCTACTCCCACTTGCTCTCTCCCTCGAGTCAGCCCTTTCAGTCTCTCCTTTCTTGACAATTTTGCCTGCTTCCCTCTCTCTCTATCCTCCCATCCCCCCTCCAGACAAGAGTTGCCAACACAATCTCAAGTGTCCACCTGATATAATTAGCTTCCTCTTCATCAGCGTCTCTCTCCCACCCGCTGACCAGTCCCTTTCATGTCTGATGAGTTGTCTTCAGGGATGGTTCCTGTCCTGTGCCAACAGAAGGTCTGGGGAGCATGGCCGCCGGGATTCCTCTAGTCTCAGTCAGACCATTAAGTCTGGTCTTTTTATGAGAATTTGGGGTCTGCATCCCACTGATCTCCTGCTCCCTCAGGGGTCCTCTGCTGTGCTCCCTGTCAGGGCAGTCATCGATTGTGGCCGGGCACCAGCTAGTTCTTCTGGTCTCAGGATGATGTAGGTCTCTGGTTCACGTGGCCCTTTCTGTCTCTTGGGCTCTTAGTTGTCGTGTGGCCTTGGTGTTCTTCATTTTCCTTTGCTCCAGGTGGGTTGAGACCAATTGCTGCATCTTAGATGGACGCTTGTTAGCATTTAAGACCCCAGACGCCACATTTCAAAGTGGGATGCAGAATGATTTCATAATAGAATTATTTTGCCAATTGACTTAGAAGTCCCCACAAACCATGTTCCCCAGACCCCCGCGCTTGCTCCGCTGACCTTTGAAGCATTCATTTTATCCCAGAAACTGCTTTGCTTTTGGTCCAGTCCAATTGAGCTGACCTTCCGTGTATTGAGTGTTGTCTTTCCCTTCACCTAAAGCAGTTCTTATCTACTGATTAATCAATAAAAAACCCTCTCCCACCCTCCCTCCCTCCCCCCTTCGTAACCACAAAAGTATGTGTTCTTCTCAGGTTTACTATTTCTCAAGATCTTATACTAGTGGTCTTATACAATATTTGTCCTTTTGCCTCTGACTCATTTCGCGCAGCATAATGCCTTCCAGGTTCCTCCATGTTATGAAATGTTTCAGAGATTCGTCACTGTTCTTTATCGATGCGTAGTATTCCATTGTGTGAATATACCACAATTTATTTACCCATTCATCCGTTGATGGACACCTTGGTTGCTTCCAACTTTTTGCTATTGTAAACAGAGCTGCAATAAACATGGGTGTGCATATATCTGTTTGTATGAAGGCTCTTGTATCTCTAGGGTATATTCCTAGGAGTGGGATTTCTGGGTTGTATGGTAGTTCTATTTCTAACTGTTTAAGATAACGCCAGATAGATTTCCAAAGTGGTTGTACCATTTTACATTCCCACCAGCAGTGTATGAGAGTTCCAATCTCTCCGCAGCCTCTCCAACATTTATTATTTTGTGTTTTTTGGATTAATGCCAGCCTTGCTGGTGTGAGATGAAATCTCATCGTAGTTTTAATTTGCATTTCCCTAATGGCTAATGATCGAGAGCATTTTCTCATGTATCTGTTGGCTGCCTGAATATCTTCTTTAGTGAAATGTGTGTTCATCTCCTTTGCCCACTTCTTGATTGGGTTGTTTGTCTTTTTGTGGTTGAGTTTTGACAGAATCATGTAGATTTTAGAGATCAGGCGCTGGTCAGAGATGTCATAGCTGAAAATTCTTTCCCAATCTGTAGGTGGTCTTTTAACTCTTTTGGAGAAGTCTTTAGATGAGCATAGGTGTTTGATTTTTAGGAGCTCCCAGTTATCGGGTTTCTCTTCATCATTTTTGGTAATGTTTTGTATTCTGTTTATACCTTGTATTAGGGCTCCTAGGGTTGTCCCAATTTTTTCTTCCATGATCTTTATCGTTTTAGTCTTTATGTTTAGGTCTTTGATCCACTTGGAGTTAGTTTTTGTGCATGGTGTGAGGTATGGGTCCTGTTTCATTTTTTTGCAAAGGGATATCCAGTTATGCCAGCACCATTTGTTAAAAAGACTATCTTTTCCCCAATTAATTGACACTGGTCCTTTGTCAAATATCAGCTGCTCATACGTGGATGGATCTATGTCTGGGTTCTCAATTCTGTTCCATTGGTCTATGTGCCTGTTGTTGAACCAGTACCAGGCTGTTTTGACTACTGTGGTGGTATAATAGGTTCTAAAATCAGGTAAAGTAAGGCCTCCCACTTTCTTCTTCTTTTTCAGTAGTACTTTGCTTATCCGGGGCTTCTTTCCCTTCCATATGAAATTGGTGATTTGTTTCTCTATCCCCTTAAAATATGACATTGGAATTTGGATCGGAAGTGCGTTAAATGTATAGATGGCTTTTGGTAGAATAGACATTTTTACTATGTTAAGTCTTCCTATCCATGAGCAGGGTATGTTTTTCCACTTAAGTATGTCCTTTTGAATTTCTTGTAGTAGAGCTTTGTAGTTTTCTTTGTATAGGTCTTTTACATCCTGGTAAGATTTATTCCTAAGTATCTTATCTTCTTGGGGGCTACTGTGAATGGTATTGATTTGGTGATTTCCTCTTCGGTGTTCTTTTTGTTGATGTAGAGGAATTCAAGTGATTTTTGTATGTTTATTTTATAACCTGAGACTCTGCCAAACTCTTCTATTAGTTTCAGGAGTTTTCTGGAGGATTCCTTAGGGTTTTTTGTGTATATATAATCATGTCATCTGCAAATAGTGATAACTTTACTTCTTCCTTGCCAATCCGGATACCTTTTATTTCTTTGTCTAGCCTAATTGCCCTGGCTAGAACTTCCAGCACCATGTTGAATAAGAGCAGTGATAAAGGGCATCCTTGTCTGGTGCCCGTTCTCAGGGGAAATGGTTTCAGGTTCTCTCCATTTAGAGTGATATTGGCTATTGGCTTTGCATACATGCCCTTTATTATGTTGAGGAATTTTCCTTCAATTCCTATTTTGGTAAGAGTTTTTATCATAAATCGGTGTTGGACTTTGTCAAATGCCTTTTCTGCATCAATTGATAAGATCATGTGGTTTTTGTCTTTTGTTTTATTTATGTGGTGGATTACATTAATGGTTTTTCTGATATTAAACCAGCCTTGCATACCTGGTATAAATCCCACTTGATAAGGGTGAATTATTTTTTTGATGTGTTGTTGGATTCTATTGGCTAGAATTTTGTTGAGGATTTTTGCATCTATGTTCATGAGGGATATAGGTCTATAATTTTCTTTTTTTGTAATGTCTTTACCTGGTTTTGGTATCAGGGAGATGGTAGCTTCATAGAATGAGTTGGGTAGTATTCCGTCATTTTCTATGCTTTGGAATACCTTCAGAAGTAGTGGTGTTAACTCTTCTCTGAAAGTTTGGTAGAACTCTGCAGTGAAGCCGTCCGGGCCAGGGCTTTTTTTTGTTGGGAGTTTTTTGATTACCGTTTCAATCTCTTTTTTTGTTATGGGTCTATTTAGTTGTTCTACTTCTGAATGTGTTAGTTTCGGTAGGTAGTGTTTTTCCAGGAATTCATCCATTTCTTCTAGGTTTTCAAATTTGTTAGAGTACAATTTTTCGTAGTAATCTGAACTGATTCTTTTAATTTCATTTGGTTCTGTTGTGATGTGGTCCTTCTCGTTTCTTATTCAGGTTATTTGTTTCCTTTCCTGTATTTCTTTAGTCAGTCTAGCCGATGGTTTATCAATTTTGTTAATTTTTTCAAAGAACCAGCTTTTGGCTTTGTTAATTCTTTCAATTGTTTTTCTGTTCTCTAATTCATTTAGTTCAGCTCTAATTTTTATTATTTGTTTTCTTCCGGTGCCTGATGGATTCTTTTGTTGCTCACTTTCTATTTGTTCAAGTTGTAGGGACAGTTCTCTGATTTTGGCTCTTTCTTCTTTTTGTATGTGTGCATTTATCGATATAAACTGGCCTCTGAGCACTGCTTTTGCTGTGTCCCAGAGGTTTTGATAGAAAGTATTTTCATTCTCGTTGCTTTCTAGGAATTTCCTTATTCCCTCCTTGATGTCTTCTATAACCCAGTCTTTTTTCAGGAGGGTATTGTTCATTTTCCAAGTATTTGATTTCTTTTCCCTAGTTTTTCTGTTATTGATCTCTAGTTTTATTGCCTTGTGGTCTGAGAAGATGCTTTGTAATATTTCGATGTTTTGGACTCTGCAAAGGTTTGTTTTATGACCTAATATGTGGTCTATTCTAGAGAATGTTCCATGTGCGCTAGAAAAAAAAGTATATTTTGCAGCAGTTGGGTGGAGAGTTCTGTATAAGTCAATGAGGTCAAGTTGGTTGATTGTTGTAAGTAGGTCTTCCGTGTCTCTATTGAGCTTCTTACTGGATGTCCTGTCCTTCTCCGAAAGTGGTGTGTTGAAGTCTCCTACTATAATTGTGGAGGTATCTATCTCACTTTTCAATTCTCTTAAAATTAGATTTATGTATCTTGCAGCCCTGTCATTGGGTGTATATATATTTAATATGGTTATGTCTTCCTGATCAATTGTCCCTTTTATCATTATATAGTGTCCTTCTTTATCCTTTGTGGTGGATTTAAGTCTAAAGTCTATTTTGTCAGAAATTAATATTGCTACTCCTCTTCTTTTTTGCTTATTGTTTGCTTGATGTATTTTTTTCCATCCTTTGATTTTTAGTTTGTTTGTGTCTCTAAGTCTAAGGTGTGTCTCTTGTAGGCAGCATATAGATGGATCGTGTTTCTTTATCCAGTCCGTGACTCTCTGTCTCTTTATTGGTGCATTTTGTCCATTTACATTCAGGGTAATTATAGATAAATAAGTTTTTAGTGCTGTCATTTTGATGCCTTTTTATGTGTGTTGTTGACAATTTCATTTTTCCACATACTTTTTTGTGCTGAGGCGTTTTTCTTAGTAAATTGTGAGATCCTCATTTTCATAGTGCTTGACTTTATGTTAGTTGAGTCGTTACGTTTTTCTTGGTTTTTATCTTGAGTTATAGAGTTGTTATACCTTTTTGTGGTTACCTTATTATTTACCCCTATTTTTCTAAGTAAAAACCTAACTTGTATTGTTCTATATCGCCTTGTATCACTCTCCATATGGCAGTTCAATGCCTCCTGTATTTAGTCCCTCTTTTTGATTATTGTGATCTTTTACCTATTGACTTCCATGATTCCCTGTTATGTGTATTTTTTTTTTTAATTAATCTTAATTTGTTTGTTTTTGTGATGTCCCTATTTGAGTTGATATCAGGACGTTCTGTTTTGTGACCTTGTGTTGTGCTGATATCTGATATTATTGGTTCTCTGACCAAACAATATCCTTTAGTATTTCTTGTAGCTTTGGTTTGGTTTTTGTAAATTCTCTAAACTTGTGTTTGTCTGTAAATATCTTAATTTCGCCTTCATATTTCAGAGAGAGTTTTGCTGGATATATGATCCTTGGCTGGCAGTTTTTCTCCTTCAGTGTTCTGTATATGTCGTCCCATTCCCTTCTTGCCTTTTTTATGGGGGATAAAAAAACCAAAAACATCCATTGCCATCGAGTTGATTCAAACTCATAGTGACCCTACAGGACAAAGTAGAACTGCCCCATAGAGTTTCCAAGGAGAGCCTGGTGGATTCGAACTGCGGATGTTTCGGTTAGCAGCCGTAGCACTTAACCACTATGCCACCAGGGTTTCCAATTAATGAATAGATCTGTGCATATAGCATTTGTGGTTATTAAGATAATTATCAGAGGACCTGAAAACAGACAAATTTAAGTGTCTCTGGGTGGAGTTGAAGTAGACTTTCAGCATTTTGTGTTATATCTTTCTGCCTTATTGCCTTTTACTATTATGCACGTATATAGATACAGCAAATGATAAAGCAAATAACTATATATCTATGAAGAATCATTGAAAAGAACCTAGCACATGATTACTTTTTGCTTTTGCTCAAGCTTGTATTCCTACTGGCGCCACTGGCCTAACGCTTGTACATTCTTACCATTTATTATCACCCATTCCTCTACTAAGGCACCAACAAACTATTTACCCCTTTGACAGCTTTTCTTGTATGACTCTGGTACAAGCTCTCAGCCACTATCCCTTGTAACCAGCAATGATCTGTGCAACTTCTAGATGACAGATCACTTTATATTCCTTTTTCCATTAAAGCATACACAGTAAAGAAGAAATGCCAATTCTGGTGAACCAAAAAGCTTGCGTTGAGGTATTATAGATTTCTCTAAAATAAATACATTGTGTATGATACCTAAAAGGCTCAGAAAGAATTTTGCATTGGCATTCAAGGGGAGAGTTCACTATCACCCTTATTATAACCTTGGGACTTTTTTTTTTTTTGCTATGATAAAGGCTAGGTCTAGACTAAACCAGCCAGCTTCTCCTTTTCTCAGGAGATAAAAGGAAGAGAGAATAATTTGCAGCTGGGCTACATAGAAGAGATTATGGAGGGCTTCTAAAAGAATATTGTTATGATTATCTCTCCTTGGGAAAAAGGGAAATAAGGCTCATGAGAAAGCTGGAAATATTTGGTTTATAAAGCACCCTGTTCAGAGTGGAATAAATGGATGAAACGTTATACGTATTAGCACTTACTTCCTTCTTGCATTTCAGGACTCCACTCCTAACTTCAAAAAGGAGTTGAGCCACCACCAACAACTCAAAGCCTCCCCTGCTTTTATGAGATGGACTTAGAAATGATAAAGCCAATTAGGAATGCTGCAGTAAGAACCACAGGAAAATGGATTCATGTGTGTGGACTACCGTTAGTGACAACCTTAATGACTTAAGACTTGTGTGAATGGAGCCTTGGTAACAGGCTGGGACTGCTTTATCTGAGCCATGCTGACTCTATCTGCAACATACGGGTTTCTACCCTTGAAAAAGATCTAGGGGCTTTGCAATGAGCAACCCTTGATTCAAGAGGAATCATTACCTAGCCTCATTGTTCTCACAGAAGCACGCTGGACTGAGAAAGGTTATGGTGCCTTGGGTTCCAGGGTGGGGAATTTTTTTGTTTGTTTTAGGTTAAGGGATGGAGCAGTGGTGTGTTGATCCCACTGTTTTCTTCTTTGTCCATGCCATGTCTGATACTAATTTGTTTCAACAGCTTGGATATAATGAATGCCTCCTGGAGGCGTAGTGGTTAAGAGCTCAGCTGCTAACCAAAAGATCAGCAGTTTGGATCCACCAACCACTTCTTGGAAAACCTATGGGGCAGTTCTACTCTGTCCTATAGGGTCACTAAGCATCGATATTGACTTGATGGCAATGGGTTTGGTTTTTTTGGTTTGGTAATTTGATCATTTCGAGTGGACCCATTAGGAAGTTTTAGGATAAATGGCAATTCCTTTTGCTCTTGAGGGATCATTCAAAAGTAGGAAATCAGATTCTGGCAACAAAAAAGAGAAAGTAATTGGTCGTCGTCAGGATATGATGCTTTGTGTGATGATGGTGAATCAGGCGTTCATCTCCCAGAATAGAAGAGTTAGAGTACAGAGGCGGCAAATAGAGGTGGATTTTATTGAATTTTAATTTTATTTATTTTAATTTTAAATTCTGTGGATTCAATTGGCTTGATTTCAATTTGCTATATACTGACCTCATTAGGGAAGTTGAGACTACCCACCAGCTATCAATTACCGTGTACAATCAAAACATGCTTGATTAATAGTATGTATTGGTCACCTACCATGCTAGATGCTTTTGATAGATTGTTTCTATGTTTAATCACCTTAAAAAACCCATTGCCATTGAATCAATTACAATTCATTGTCACCCAATAGGACAGAATAGAACTGCCCCAAAGGATTTCCAAGAAGAGGCTGGTGAATTCAAAATGCCGAACTTTTGGTTAGCAGCTGAATGCTTAACCACCTCACCACAAGGTAGCTATTATTCATCTCATACATAAAATGAAGAAACTGAGGCTCAGTGAGTGTCAATAATGTGCCTAACTTCACACAGCCACTAAGTCCCATAACTAAGATTTATATCCAAGCTGTCTAACCCTAAAGCCATTTCTCTTCTCACTATATTGTTCTTGATATAAAACATTTAATAGTTTTTTTATATGCTGTTACCTCCCTTCCCTTGAACTTGAAGTCCTGTCAGCCAATCTGGCCCATGGAAAGTCAAGATGTGAAGTGGGTTGAAGTTGCTAAATTTCAAGCTTTAGATCTAAGCGTTGCATGAATGGTGGCCCCAGATAACATCTGATATCCCTGTTCTCACCTTACTTGCTTCTCTCAAATAAAAAGCAGGACAGTGTGTTTGATGATGATGAATCTTAGGAAAAGAAATATTTACATTCAGTGCTAAGTTAAATGTATGTTAAAAAAAAGTTCAATAATTAAAAAAAATATAAACCTAAAATCTATTGTATATGTGTATACATTCTTATAGTTGAAATATTTTGTTGTTTGATTGCCGTTGTCATTGAAAAGCATTAAAGCTTCAACTTGATAGAAATATTTTAATAACATCTTCTATACTTGCCCTCTTTCATCTATTGTTTATGAATCTTCTCATAGAGAAAAAATTTACTAATAGAGGCTAATTATGTAACAAACTCCTAGCCCATAATAGCATATTGAGTAGAAAAATCCATTGTCTGCATATAGTCCTAGGAATTAAAATATTAATTTATTTATTATTTGGGGGAAAATGAAGTGTCTCAAACTTTTTTTTTTTAGTAAACGTTATTCTCTATTTAAATGTCATTCCTTGTCATTGGCATATTCAGGAAATGCAATTTCCATTAAAATCTCCATAAAATCTTATAGAAACAATTTCACCAAAATATGATTACATCAGTACACATTCATTTTACATTACATATATTTTATACTTCCATTTTCATTATAGAATAAGAATGTTCCATTAAAATAATGAAAAACTAAAATAAACTATGAAAAAAGTCTCAATTGCTCAGTTGAGAATAATTGGAAATGTTTTCATTAAAATGAAAACAATTTAGTTCTACAAAAAAAAGGAACAAACAAAAGAATCATCCAAAATAAAAGAGAAAAGATGAAGTCTAAACAGATGTTAGCTTTTTTAAAATTTAAAAAACCTGATTTAAAAGATTTGTATTATTAATATAAATATATTTTAATTTGAAAAGATACAGTAATATGTAACTGTACCACTTGCCAGTAAAGCAGATCAAAACTCTTTTATTCTTTTTTACCAATTGATGGTGAGTCAATTCTGACTCACCCTATAGGACAGAATAGAACCGTCCCATAGGGTTTCCAAGGAGAGGGTGGTAGATTCAAACTGCAGCCCTTTTGGTTAGCAGCCGAGCCCTTAACCACTGCACTACCAGGGCTCCATTCTTCTTTCAGTATCTATTAAAATTCACATAGACAGTACCTTCTGATATGTAGTATTAAAACTACAATGGTAAAATTCCAAGGTAATTTATTTCTAAAAATGTATTTTATCATCACAATAGTCATTCAATAGCAATTACAAGTTTCCAGGATACCATTTAAATGGCCCTTAGGTCACTGTAAACTAGAAAACTATAAGTAATTGCTAATAATAAAAGTTGCTATTTGTGCAAATTATATAAGGTAGGTTATCAAAAAGTCATGTAAATACTTCCTAAAGAAATCACTATTTTTAAGTGATTTTAAGTGCAAGTGGCTTCTATTTTTATGCTGTATTAGCTCAGAAAATCAAACCGTCATTTAATTTTGCTCTAGTGAGCCTATTCATTTCATGTCCTTCTTGGGATACATTTTTCTCTGTAATTCTTGAGGATTTATTCATGAACTCCCATTAGCATTAATAGGCGTTGTATAGCTCTATCCCCTACACAGCCAGTGGTAAATGAAATCCCTTTGGCATAGTTTTCTGGCATTTAAATGAGTCTTGGGCTTTATAAAATACAATTATGGTGCAATGTTACTAATGTAAATACCGAGAAGATACAGGAAAGGGAATTAAAGGTGCCCTTTATAATGACACATGAGAGGCCATACTTTCTCAAATTAAAAGACACAACTGAGAGAAGTTCATGTATTATCCACCTGATCATCACCAGTTTGGGGAATAATGCTGCCTCTTATGAAATTAAAAAATGTTAAATCCAAACCCTGACCTAACCATCAAACCACACAGCTTTTTTTTTGTCTTTTTTTAACTGGGAGCAATGTGGCAAAGGTTTTTTATTGTTAGTAGTTGAGTTTTTAAACTGTATGTAGAGTATGTATAGCTCACTTTTCTTGCAAAAAGCAGTAGGAATTTACAGTCTTATTTAGTCTAGGTAGCCTGGAAGTTAACAGAGCTACATGATTTCCAGTGGGGATGTCACAAACAGAGAAAAACGGGAAATCCGGGAGTGGGGGGATCTGCAATTCATAGTCCTACAAATCGCCAAGCTCCTGAAGGGACCAAGAAGGGAAGTGACTCTTTTCACTCTGTTTAAAATACCTGCTGGAGGACCAATCTGGGGCCCTCCTTACAAGTAAGTACATATATAATACAGGTAGATAAGAAATCACACCTGTCACAAATTTCACCCTATCTTATATCATTATTCCTTTGATTCCACTATTGATAATTTGTTTCTTTACATCTCAAAGATAATTTTTAAAAAATCTTCTGGAACCTCTTACAAAAAATAAGTTCACCCGCATCCATTGCTTGTAGGAATGTACAATGGAATAGGCACGGAGGAAAACAGTTTGTTAGTTCCTCAGAAAAGTCGAACAGCGAACTACCATTTGACTCGGCAATCTCAATCCTAGGTGTATAACCAGTAGAAGTGAAGGCAGAAATGCCAACAGAAACCTTTACACCAATATTCATTGTAGCACTTTTCACAATAGCCAAAATGTGGAAACAACCAAAATGTCCATAAATGGATGAATGGACAAGGAAAATGTTGCATATACATGTCATATATACCTGTGGTATTACTCAAGAAGCCCTGATGCATGCTGCAACATGCATGAACCTTGAAAACATTATGGCCAGAGAAACAAGTCATTCTCAAAAGGACAAATACTGTATAATCTCACATATATGAAATAAGCAAATATAAAGAAACCAAAGATTATTAGCAGTTACCAGGGGCGGGAGTGAGGGTTAAGGAGAGCTTGTACTTAGGGAGCACTGAGTTTATGTTAATGGTGGTGGAATAGTTTGGAAAAGGCTGGTACAATGATTGCACAACTTGAAGAATGTAATCAATGTCACTGAATTATTTTCACAACAATAAAAAAAAAATAAAAGATTTCAGAAGCAACTTACTGGTTGCTTACATGTCAGGAAAGAGCAAGGAGTAAGTTTAAAGCACTTAGCTCAGATAACCTGCCTTAGAATGTTTATCTTCGCTGTCCTCTAGCAGACTTAGCGAGGTGTTTCATAGATATTTTATATGTTAGGGATGAGAGTGTATCTTGTCATTGACTCATTCATTTATTCTCCCAAGAGGCAAGCATTTTGCTGCTGCGACATGTCAAGATTTCTTTCTTTTTTTTTTTTTTTGAGATGCGCAAGGTGCTTTTATTTCAGTGGAATAAGGAAAGGAACCGTCAAGGCTGCGGCCTCTAAAACTGCTCAGCAAGGGTGACAGAGAAGGTTACTTTTATGGGGTTTACAGGCAGGAAGTTCATACAAGTTACATCAGCAACATTTTTAATCATTCTGTGCAGGAGCAAAGGGGTTTACACATAACTTCGTGCATCTTATGTTCAGAAAATGACAGTTAAACTCCACCCAGAGGTGGGGAAGTACGTCAAGATTTCTTTGAAAGATCAGTGTTCAGCTTCTGATCCTGATGGCGTCTTTGCAGGCAAGGAGTCTGCATTCTTCTACTTCTCCTTCCTCTTCCTCTACCTCCTCTGCCTCCTCTTCCTGTTCTTTCTTCTCCTCCTCCTGCTTTTTCATATATGTTTGTGAATAGAGAAATTGGATGATGAAACTCAGCTGCTAAAATAGCAATTGGAAGCAATATTTTAAGTATGCATAAATCTATGTAGCTTAATTAACTCTCAGTTGCCTTGCTGGGTGGAAAATAAAGTTGTAAACATCATGCCATTAGGCTGTTAATGGCTTGCCATTTTGCTCTTTCCTGGCAGTATTTGTCTTTATGTCCATTCAAAAATTAAATGATTAGTGCTGTAATTTTACAAATTTACTTACTGAATAATCAAGTAATACACAGTGACTGAAAGGAAAAACAAAGTCTTTTAAGTGTTTCTAGATAGCGAGTTTAAAAAAGCCTTAATCTTTGACAAGCAATGATTTATGTTTTCTTAAATATATTTACAGCCCTCGAAAGGTCCTTGTTGGTTTGTTGTATTCTGAGAAAGCAGACATTTCATCAATTTGATTCAGCTACCAGAATGCAAAAAAATCGGGGAAAGTAGAGACTTGGTACAATGATGCATTACACTTTACACTTAAGCTAGCACAAAACTATCCTGAGTATTCAAATTTATTACATAGGAGGGATTACTATATCTTGTTATGGTATTATCACAGACAACCAAACCCTTAATAAATTTCCAAAATGTTTCAGATCCAGAAAACAGGTCAAACATTCTAGAATTTTATTTTATAATACTTGAAGATACTCACTCTAGAAAGGAAGAATTTATATTCGAAAATATGCTTCATCTCCCAGATTTCTCAGATATAAATTGGTTTTGAAAACCTTGCCAGCTTCTAAGCACATGTAATAAACTAAAAATAGAGGAAAGTTAGTCTTGAAAGCTGACATGCCTGTGAG
The DNA here is from genome assembly GCF_024166365.1 of Elephas maximus indicus. Lineage (NCBI taxonomy): Eukaryota > Metazoa > Chordata > Mammalia > Proboscidea > Elephantidae > Elephas > Elephas maximus. The sequence continues at coordinate 14,758,275 of NC_064841.1, read as the reverse complement.
CAACAAAATTCTGCAATGTCTTTGCGATAAGTTAAGCAACTAAAATGGAAATGGCCCATTTACACCATTCACTTGAAAGCATAATATCTCAAAACATCTATTTCATGCTGCCTGAGCTGATGGCAGACTCTCCACAATGCTGCCGGTGTCCTTTAGTCCATGACGGCACTGACAAGGGAAAACAACTGGGATTGAGGTGGCCCCTCATGCCCTGATATGTATACTGGAGACATTGGAATTATAGACTATGAAACTATATTTTACTCAATTGTTTATTTTTATTTGGGAGGGCTGGAATAAATCATAAATTGCAAAAAGAATCCAAGTAAATCTTCAAGAAAACTTATGGGAGGTCTTCCCTGTGAAGTATATCTCATAGAATTTGATACATTAATTAATGGAACAAAAATCTAAGGAATGCAGATCATTAGAGCACTTTTCACAATAGCCAAAAGGTAATTTGGAAACAACCCAAGTACCCATCAACAGATGAACGGCGTATACACACATTTTGTTGGATTTTTTAAATATTGGTTTGAATTTTGAAGAAGGCTAATTGATTGGAGTGAAGAGTAGAACAGCTGAACACATCTGGTGGCAAAACGCCCACACTCAATTCCCTCCTAGAAAGGGAGGAGCTGCCCTCTACCTGACAGCTCAGTAATACACTTCCTGCCTCCTGTCACTGCTGGGAGCCGCTGATGGAAGTGGCCTCCATCCACTGACAGAAGAAAGCAGATGGAGTTATGATTACGGAGACCTTGGCTGCTGAAATAAGTTCTCTTTCTCTTTTACTCCATTAGTGCTTACTGACTGCTGTCAGGGAGGTGAAACTGGGTCTCCTGTCTGAGAAAACCGCTTTTTCCACTTTGGGGACAAAGCATCATATAAAATAAACTCATGGCTTTAACACAAAAGCCTATGCATGTGTACGTGGTTTCTTTTTCTTTAGGCACATTCATAAATGCACACACACAGAGACATACACAAAGTAACAGAGACAATTCTATTACCTGAGCAACAGACCTTATTCCTAGTTTTGTGCTTTTTGCCTTATTTCAAAACAGAAAAAAAAAAAAAAAAAAGGCTGAGATCATCCAGGCATCAGATATTCTTTAAGGTGAAGGCATAGGCTACCAGATACGAATAATGATAATCTAGACTATACTTTGGAAATATAATCTTCAGGCACATCACCTGGGAATCTTGTTAAAATGCAGATTCTGAATCAACAGGGGTGAGTCCTGATATCCTGCATTTCTAGCCAGTTCCCATGTGACGATAATTGCTCCAGTCCTTGGTCTACTGAGTTACGATTTACTGTTCAAAACATTGCCATACAGCAGGCAACAATGAAACCTAAAAAAATGAAAGGTATTCAACTTATATCAGAACTGACTTATGATGGAGTGGTCGGAACAGAACGCATGTAAGCTGGGGACTACCAGTGTTATACTTTAGTAAAAGGACCTCATCGAATGTGGTGCTTGGTAGGAAAATCAAAATTTCACTTTGAAATATTGGCAAAATGAGGCTAGTTTTGGCTGCTTTTTCGAATCAACTCAAATGCTTAAATAGGAAGTTGTGATGAAAACTTCTAATTTTATAGTGTTAGGAACACAAAATGCCTCTTAAAGTGGTTAGATGGTTTTGCTTTTATAACCATAGTATTCTGCCAGGTAAATCCTTTTTTCATTTAGTAGCAGATGGTTCTTGTACACCAGGTGCTCCTTGGAAACTCTATGGGGCAGTTCTACTCCGTCCTATAGGGTCGCTATGGGTCGAAATAGACTCAACGGCGGTGGGTTTGGTGGGTTCTTGTAAAAGAAAACATCATCCTTCTAAAGCAAGACTCTCCAGCTTAGCTTTGTCACATTGGTCATAGCTTTAAGAGTTTAGAGAAAGGAAGTAGGACACATTTGACAAACTGAGCATCTAGATTGGGACGTGGAGAGGGAATAGCTGGCTTCTTGACATCAATGTGATGTAGGAATCAACAGGAAAACGAAAGCTGTCATATGATTATGAAGAGAGAAGGCTCATTTTTGAAGACTGTTTATTCTATGACTAAGTCCATGTACACAACAGCTTCTTGATCTATGATCAGTGATAACAATCACTAGGAGGATTCATGGGAACACTGGGAATTTCCAATTCACGTTCTCATCTGGGAAGTGCTGAAAGCACAAATTCTCCATGCACTTGTACAATTCTGCTTCAATTCTCACAGCTGTAGGATAGTCTGCAAGGAATTTGAGACGTGGATTTTTTTTTTTTTTTCATTTCTGGTCACCAAAAAATAAAATGTAATTAAATTAGTGGCAAAGACTGTTGTTCTCAATGTCCAAAAAAACTCAAAGTGGATTGGATTAAAATATGACACAGCATCCTTCTGACCTTCTTTGTTCTCTTGCCTACTCCAGAATTAGTCCATTATATGCCATGTTCGATAATACACTACGGTCTTTCACCTCCTTGAGTTTCCTTAGTGGTTTTGGCGGTCTTGAATGTAGGGTATTGCACCGGCCCTGGGGCCGTGGCACAATTGAGCAGTTTGTATTAACCACATAGGGTCTAATGTTCTTTCCCAAGTATAGTAATGTGTTAATTAAAACATTACTGAGCTTGACTTGCATTTTTGAGATAATAATATGGTAAAGTTTTCTAAAAGAGGGGTGTCAGATGTTTGGGCAGGGGCACAATTTTAGTACTTACTATAGGTGCCATTTTCTGTAGATACGCTGCTGGCCACACCAGGTTAATCGAAACTGCTTAGTGGCGCCACACACCCAGGTATCATGCAATACCTGCCATACCTAGTTATGCCTCTAGATTGTGGTCTGTTTCCAAAATCTAGGGCACTATCACAAAATCATTTATTTTCCTTTCTCAAGTATAAAGTATTTGGAGAAGATGCAAGGAATTTAAATATTTGGTCCGTTCTACACATTCATAATGTCAACTGATCCCTTGAGTTTACACAAGAACCCCTTTTCACAGTACATTCATGTTTTGGTATTTTCCCCAAGAATTATTCCAAAAATTTCTATTTTTTTAAATGAATAAACTCAATAAACCCACCCATTTCCACTAGATTTTTTTTTACTTTATTTACAATATTCTTACCAAACCTGATATGCATGAATATATATGTATTCATGCATATAAAATGGATATGATGCTTCAAAAATACTGTCTTTCAGTATCTTTTTAAAAATACTTTGAAGTCCTCCATCTCCAAGTCATGGCAGTGAGGTTTAATGCCTCTGGGAAGGAGGGAGATAGGAACTATCCAGAACAAATTAGCCATTGATCAACTTTGAGGCTCAAAGTTGATATTTTTGATTGCTTTAACTAAATGGTAGTGATGAAAGCCAAGTAGTTCAGAGAAACAAAAATTCCAAAAACATCTTTACCATCCTCTTTTAACCTATCTAGAGGCAGGTCAATGGACTTCCTTATAGCTATGTTTTAAAGAGCCATATCAGCAATACGAGAAGAACAAGAGAGAAACCCCATCTCCCCCTTCCATTATGATGAATTATGAGGAGAATCAAGTGTTGAAATGCATGTTCTGACTCCCTCTTTGGACCTAAATTCCTGAGAAGAAAGGCCATTTAGGAAGATTGAGGGGGCTGCCATGGGCAAGAAATCTTTTATCCCTCCTCCTACTTGAGACGTTGACAAGAATGCCTTTCCCATGCCGGTCCTCTCCATCATGGACCATGCTTAGCCTTGAAAAGGGAGTAAATAAAGAACCTCTTTAGCTCTCCTGAGCCTCCATTGGGTCTTTATTTGTGGATAATGACTTGTAAGTTTCCACAAGATCCTGAGGGGTGTGTGTATAGATGGGGTGGGCACTATACAGACTTATATATCACCTGCTGACTACTGGGAATGTCAGAGGCAGATCTTGCAGGAAGCTAAATTCCCCTGGAGCTGAGGGTTTCAGGAAAGGCTGCGTGGCCAAGATGTGAAAGAGAATTCAGAGGAAATAAGAAAAACTGTGGACTAAATGAGCAGAAAAAGATGGACGATTCACCAAGAGCGTGGCGCAAATTAAGAGCACAGACCACATGTTATCTTGATGTCAGATTTGGGCAAAATCGGAAGAGGTCTCAGGCATGGAATTTATCACATATCAGCAGAAACCAGCAAGGTTCCTGAGGATTCTGAATAGATCTCAATACCCCATCCGTATTCTCTTTAATATGGCTATACTCCATGCATACCCACCCTTCCTCCATAGACCTACATAGCATCTTAAAGAGAAGTGGAGTGGCATACTTCTGAAAGGATAAACATTTCACTGGGTCACATAGGCAGTGGCTAACTTCCAAAAGAGATAAACCAAATTACTGAACCAGGCTGAGATTACCAGGCTAGATTCTGTCTAGTTCCCCTCTACACCACAAATTCCTGCTCCTTGTCAGATGTTAGATGCTCAAAAGGAGAAGCATTTCATTTAGAGAGAAATAGAGGACATTTTTCTTTTTCATATCAAAGTGTGATGTGAGCAAAACTTCTTAACAATTACTGTCCATTATACTGTGAGCACCAGGAGCCTTAGTGGAACAAATTGTTGGGTCCTCAGCTGCTAATCAAAAAAGACTGATGGTTATCTCAGTGGCACCTGACAACATAATGCAAGCTCTGAGACCAAAGGCCATGTCTTTTTGGCTGACCACCCACAGCTTAGGCACTCAACGTAAACTTTTGGAATTACAGGAATAGATTAAGTAATGGACTTGGCTATTTTGTCTTCAATGCTCAGAGACAGAAACATAATTATGATTTTAAAAACTACACCTTCAACCACTGGTCAGGAATCCACTTCTTTTCACTTTTTCTGGAGAACTAGCATTTTAACTATTCCATCTTGTCCCAGTGTGTTCAATTTTGGTTTTATTAGTTATTTTTCTCTATATTTATAAACATGCAAACCATTGGTCTTCCTTGAAATAAGGAGCAAAAAAGAACACATTTGATCATTCTGCTCCCTTGGGCAGTCATCCAACTTTTGTCCCTTTCCAAACTTTTTTTTTTTCCGGTTTATAGTTTATTTAAATTAATAAAATGATACAAATAGTTACTGGGAAATGACATTTCAATACATTTAGTTGGATAATATAAAAATCTACATATTCGCAAGCACAGAGATCCTGCACTACCATTCAACATTTTAGTCTATATAGTCAAAGTCTTCTGGAATTCCAAAGTTTTTATCAATTTTATTTTCTTCGAATCCAAATTTTCTTTTGGCCCAAGACTTTATTGAAAATATGTTATCAGTCCATCTGTTAGCAGTTTCTTTGGCTACTTTATTTGCTTGACTATTTCTTCCACAACTTGTGGGTCACATTCTTTGTATTTTTCTACTTCTGCCTTTAGCTGTTCCCGTTGGTCCCGAAGTGAAGAAAGTTCCTTTGCTAACATGGTTCGTTCTTCCGTCTCATCTCGGCCAATTTTAGCCTTCTCGATGCTTTTCTGTAGGTTTGTGTGCTTTAGGTTTCCCTCAGACAACGTCTCAAAAAATATTTCCATCATATGAGTTCTCTTTTCCTCTGCACTCAGTCCTTTTTTCTTCGACACGGCGCAAGCGGTGAGTCTTGCGGCAGCTGGGCCTGAGTGCGAGGCGAGGGGCCTCCAAACATTTTTTTAATGGCAATTTATTGTCTCACATCCATTTCCACCCATCTCTCTCTCTCTCTTTCCCTTTCCTTTGTGTTCTCTTTTCTCCTTGCTAGCTTCAGAAAGCTGATCTAAGGACTAAAGGGTAGTCTTAGTGACTACGGACACTACTGATTTTCTACTGATAAATGAAAGAGCATATTTCTCTTCTTGACAACTCTGGAAACCTTGGCTCTGACCACATCTTCCTTATTGATGTCTTCTCCCCTCACAGATGTAGGAAAATGTATTACCCTAATTCTCTCCTTCCTGCTAAACCAAAAAAACAGAAAACAAAAACAAAAACCAAACCTGCCACCTTAGAGTCAATTCTGACTCAGAGCAACCCTACAGCACAGAGTAGAACTGCCCACCGGGCTTCCAACGAGTGGCTGGTAGATTTGAACTGCAAACCTCTCGGTTAGCAGCCAAGCTCTTAACCACTAAGGCACCAGGGCTCCTTCTCCCCCCTCCTAGTGACTTTTTTTTCTTTAATATTTTGCCTTGTTTACTTTTCACTCCCTGACTACAAAAACATTTCCTTTTAACCCCAATAGTATGGCCCCTGAACACCCTTTTTGCTCAATACTAAAATTGTTCCTGAGGTTCACTCTTCAGCCAAAGATTAGACAGGCCCATAAAACAAAAGGAGACTAAATGGGCACACCAGCCCAGAGGAGAGGACAAGAAGGCACGAGGTGACAGGAAAGCTGGTAATAGGGAACCCAAGGACAAGAAAGCAGAAAACCAGACCAAACCCATTACTGTTGAGTTGATTCCAACTCATAGCAACCCTAAAGAACAGAGTAGAACTGCCCCATAGGGTTTCCAAGGAGTGCCTGGTAGATTTGAACTGCTGACCTTTTGGTTAGTAGCCGTAGCTCTTAACCACTATGTCACCAGGGTTTCCAGGGTTGAGAAGGGGAGTATTGATATGTCATGGTGCTGGCAACCAATGACACTAAATAATATGTGTATTAATTGTTTAATGAGAAACTGGTTTGCTCTGTAAACCTTCATCTAAAGTACAATTAAAAAAAAATTTTCCTTTTGTAAGAATGGTTTATTCCTAATATGCCTCTACATTTCGTCTTCCAAAGTTTTTAGTCATATAGAGGCACAATTGTAAAAACTGATGTGTACAGGGTTTGTACCAGAAGTATCTGAGGTAGACTCTTAGCTCAGTCACATTAATAACTCTTCAAATTTGGACAAATTCTAACATTCCCAAGTATCAGTTTCATTGTCTGTTAAGAGTTGGATAATGACTGTATCTACATCAAACAATATCTTGGTGATTAAAAAGGTAACCTTAAGAGTGGCACGAATCACTGGCATATATTATGTAAATGGTAACAATTTTCATTCTTGGTATTCTAAGCATGTACTTCCTTCTTGTTTTTTTCCCCCCGTATGTTCACTGGGCTTATTAAAGTCCTACCTCTTTCAAGAAACATTTCCTTTCTACTCTATATTCCAGGATTCTTTTGCTCCGCTGAAGAAATTTTAAAGAACATATTTTCTGTTAATCAACTTATTATTATTATTTTTTAAGCTGTTGTTATCTAGTGATTTTGATTCATGGGGAAACTGGGGGGTTGTTTTTGGCTGTAGCCTTTACATAAGAAGATCACTAGGCCTTTCTTCTGCTCCGATGCTGGGTGAGCTCAAACTCAAAATTGATCGTGCGCAAGGCTCTACTTTGTCCGGCCAGGTACTCATGGATTTATTCAGTTTAGAGAATTCTATTCTGAGTGATTATTTTTTGAAGACCACCTCTCTCATATTATCTTTTTACTTGGCTCTATTTCTTGGAATTCTACTTCAAAGTATGTTGGATTTTACTATCCTCTCTCAGGTTTCTTCTCCTCTCTTGAGTGAGCCCATCTCTTACAGCTCTTTGTTGTGTTCTGTGTGATTTATTTCCTGTACTTATTTCTAATCTATTTTTTGTTACTCATTTTCTCTTTAGTAGCATTCAGTCTGCTATTTATCATGTCTAACAAGCATTAATTTCAATGGCCCTGTATCTCATTTCTCAGATTCTTTCGAACTTGGTTTTACTTCAAAATGCCTCTTGTTGTTTCTCATTGCCCTATTCTTTTAGTATTGCTTCTGTTATCTTTTTTTTTTTATCATTTGAATCTTTCTTAATGATTTTTTTGTAATTCTTTAAGATTGTTCCATTATTTATCATTCTGAATTTGTATATTCTCTCTCCATGATAGTTTTTGTATTGTCTCTCCTACTTGGTAGCTTTTTTTTTTTTTTCTTCAATAATTTGTAGCATCATTACTAACTCATTTTTGGGTAGGCTGGTATTTTGGGGGGAAGGATTCCTGTATGCACCGGACTGCAAAAATGTAGAAATTTTGTGTTTGGTGCTTTCTGAGGCACTAAGGATTTTATGGTGCTGGACTGGTTATATGTTAATTTCTTCACTGCTGATTCTGAAACAGGCATAGTGTAAATTTTGACCACTTACCCTTACATGGCATAGGCTTAGGTTTTCAGTTTCTTTGATCAGGTGGCTACAACTTCTTTACTGCTCTTGGAGAAACTGATTCTTCTACAGTATGCATAATTCCAGTTTGTGTGTGCCTCTAATCTCTATTCTACAAAGCACTGAATCAGTTTGTTTCTGCTGTCGTTTCCCTAAATTTATATAAAACTATCCAAGGCAATCAAGTCATCACATTTATTTCTGCATACTTAACACCTTTCTTTCCACAGTAGATATTCAAAAATTATAAGTGAATAAGTGCATGCAATGTTCAAATTCCAAATATTGCCTAACGTTGACATTAATTACAAAAAATAATAATGTCAAGTAAAATTCAATTATCTAAGCAAAAATTCCTCTTTAAATCTGGTTGTTGAGGAATAATTTTTCTTTGCCATGTAATCTACAGCTGATTAGCCTTAACTTTACTAGTTAATCCCAAATTATATTCTTTTATTAAACACAAAACAGCACATATTTATAGCATATAAATATGCAAATGCATATATAAAATGTATAAATATTCCAAAACCTATCTGGCAAAGATATATATACTTATATACGCAACATGTCCTATGGATAGAACAAGTGAGTTCCTTATCTGAAGGCAAAAAAATCAAAAAAAATTTTTTTTTATTGCCAATGATTTTCAAAGGATAAGTGAAAAAATACATCATTCATAAGCTTTGCTTGAGAAAGGTTATGTATAAATTATTGTTATGCAAAAGAAATAATTCAAAATTCTGTATTCATAAAAAATGCTTGCACAAATATTCTGACAGTTTTGGGTGCAATAACTCACACTGATTTTTTGCAGAGGGAAAGACTTTATTTCTACTTTAGAGACACCCTCTGGATAAAAGGTTTTCTCCCATATATTCAAGTTTCAGGAAACACTTAGTGCATGTCCTTGTGGGTAACATATTGACACTTAAAATAATGATCCTATTAGAATACCTTATTAAAATATTCTTTCTTGGTGTTTTGTATTCGTTTAAAGAGGGATTGAAGGAAAGCAGCCTATAATTTGAATCCTCTGTAGACAAGGCTTAAAGACTAATAATCCATAGCCTCCTACCAAATATGCAAATTTTAGCATCTCCATGCAATTTAACTTTTACTATAATTAGCTCTATTGTGCGTAACCTAATTGAAAGTTTTTAAACACAGTATGTCCACCTAATGAATGTGCAGTTGTATAAAACATAATTGGAATTTGAGTTTTCAAACATTCCTTATGTCTGATTTTTCACTGTGACTTAATAGCAATTTATTATTACTCTTTGTAACTCAACACTTTGGTTTTAATTAGCATTTATAAAAAGGAAAGATTCATTTTTCACGTAATAAATAAAGTTAATTTTTGCATCATGCATTTTAAAATAGAAGAAAAAAACAAGAAAAGTCTTATAATATTGTCATCTCTTCAAAAGTTTTCTTTTAATCATTTATTGTTATGTTGCTAGGTGTTGTTGAGTCAGTTCCAACTCATAGCGACACTGTGTACAACAGAATGAAACATTGTCCGATCCTGTGCCATCCTCACAATCATTCATGTGTTTGAGCCCATTATTACAATCACCATGTCAACCCATCTCATTGAAGGATTTCCTCTTTTTTGCTTACTCTTTACTTTACCAAGAATGATGCCCTTCTCCAGGGACTGGTCCCTCCTGATAACATGTCCAAAGTATGTGAGAGGAAGCCTCACCATCCTTGCTTCTAAGGAGCACTCTGATTGTACTTTTTCCAAGGCAGATTTGTTTGTTCTTCTGGCAGTCCATGGTATATTCACTTTTCTTCACAAACACCATAATTCAAATGTATCAGTTCTTCTTTTGTCTTCCTTATTCATTTTCCAATCCCTCACAAGCACATGAGGCAACTGAAAATAGCATGGCTTGGGTTAGGTGCACCTTCATCCTCAAAGTGACATTTTTGTTTTTTTTAACACTTTAAAGAGATCTTTTGCAGCAGATTTGCCGAATGCAATTCATCATTTTATTTCTTGACTGGTGCTCCCATTGGCGTTGACTGTAGATTCAAGTAAAATGAAATCATTTACAACTTCAATATTTTGTCCATGTTGTTATTGTGTTAGGCGCCGTGGAGCTGGTTCTGACTCATAGCAACCCTATGTACAACAGAATGAAACACTGCCCAGTCCTGTGCCGTCCTCATAATTTTGTCCATAGAATCCTTTAATATTGCAACTCAAGGCTTGAATTTTTTCTTCAGTTCTTCCAGCTTCAGAAATAACAAGTGTGTTCTTCCCTTTTGGTTTTCTAACTCCACATTTCATTATAATTCTTTACTTTTTCTTCTTGACCCACTCTTTGAAATCTTCTGTTCAGCTGTTTTACATGATCATTTCTTCTGTTCCCTTTAACTATTCTACATTCAAGAGCAACTTTCAGAGTTTCTTCTGATATCCATTTTGGTCTTCTTTCTTTCCTATATTTTTAATGACCTTTTGCTTTCTTCATGTATGATGTCCTTGATGTCATTTCACAACTTGTCTTGTCTTTGGTCATTGGTGTTCAATATGTCAAATCTGTTCTTGAGATGGTCTCTAAATTCAGGTAAGATATACTCAAGGTAGCACTTTGGCTCTTGTGGACTTGTTTTAATTTTCTTTAGTTACAACTTGAACTTGCATATGAGCAACTGATGGTTTGTTCCACAGTCAGCCTCTGGCCTTGTTCGAACTGATGATATTGAGCTTCTCCATTGTCTCTTTCCACAATGTAGTCAGTGTGATTCCTGTGTATTTCATCTGGTGAGGTCCACATATTTAGTCACGATTTATGTTGTTGAAAAAGGTATTTCCAATGAATAGTTCATAGGTCTTGCAAAATCTAACATGCAATATTTGGCATCATTTCTATCAACAAGGCCCTATTTTCCAACTACTTACCTTCTTCTTTGTTTCCAACTTTTGCATTCCAAACACCAGTAATTATTAATGCATCTTGATTACATGTTTGGTCAATTTTGGATTGCAGAAGTTGGTAAAAATCTTCAATTTCTTCATCTTTGGCATCAGTAGTTGGTGCATAAATTTGAGTAATAGCCTTATTAGCTGGCCTTTCATTGTAGGCGTATGCATATTATCCTATCGTTGATAGTGTGTGCTTCCGGATAGATCTTGGAATGTTCTTTTTGAGGATGAATGTGACACCACTGCCCTTCAATTTGCCATTCCTGGATATATGGATTTTCAAGCTTTCCATTTCATTTTTGACATCATACTCTGTACATTCCATATTCCAATTATTAGTGGACTTTTGCATCTCTGGTTTCTCACATTAAGTCGTGCCACATCAGCAAATTAAGGTCTGAAAGCTTCACTCTATTCATGTCATTAAGGTCAACTCTACTTTGAGGAGGCAGCTCTTCCCTAGCTGTCTTTTGAGTGCCTTCCAACCTGAGGGGCTCATCTTCCAGCACTATATCAGACAACGTTGCACTGCTATTCATAAGGTTTTTGCTGGCTAATTCGTTTCAGAAGTAGAACCGTCAGGTCCTTCTTCCTAGTCTGTCTTAGTCTGGAAGCTCAGCTGAAACCTATCCACCATGGGTGACTCTGCTGGTATTTGAATACTGGTGGCATAGCTTCCAGCATCACAGGAACACAGTAGAACAAACTGACGGAGTGGCGTTTTTTAATCATTAGACATGAATATATACTTTTAGTGTTGATTGCATTAAAATATAGCGGTACAAAATTTTATTTTGCAACACATTGCTATTGTATGTCATTAAATATGGGAATCATTTTTGGATAATTAAAAGTTCTCAAAATATTTTGTTCTCATGAAAACAGTGTAATAATATTTCAGTTGCTCTGAGTTTTATAAGCAAAGATGTTTATTTGTAAGTAAATATATTAATAAACTCAATCATTTGGTTAAATTAATAGGACATACAGAACCAGATTTCCACTAGTTTTCTTTAGTTATTAATATACTGTTGTGATTGATTTGACAGTCAAAAAGATTATTTTTGTAATATATTATGGAAAGGAATTAGCCTGGTTTTCTGTATATCCATGTAATCAGAATTTCTCAAAGCCTCACTTACTTGTGTGTATAAATGGGATTATATTTACAGAAATGTTGCCACTTTCAATCTCATGTCCACCAGCCAACACAGAATATCACTCTTCCGTACCTGACCTCCCAGTATTTCTGGAAGTTCATAGCAAGTGCCTCACGTATGTTCTTTTCCTGCTGGTGTTACTTGTACTACACTAACTCTTTCTGCACACCTGCTGTCTAATTCCTGTCCTGCTTCAAAAGGTGTGACTTCTCTCACCTGGTATTTGTCGATTGTTGCTATCCCCTTCAAGTATACCAAAAAAAAAAAAAATCAAACTCGTTGCCATCAAGTTGATTCTGACTCATAGCAACCCTACAGGACAGAGCAGAACTGCCTCATAGAGTTTCTAAGAATCAGCTGGTGTATTCAAACTGCCGACCTTTTGGTTAGCAGCCAAGCTCTTAACCACTAGGTCACCAGGACTCCCTGTGTATCAACATGCATTGCTAATACCTCTTGGCACCTTGGTATGTTTGAAGTAATCACCAACACACAGAGTTTTTCATTCGTATCAAACCAGTCCCAACACAAATGTCACTCTGGATAGACATTGTTGATGTAACAACATGAAGAGAACAGCCAGTAGCTAGAGAACAAGGCTGAATCTTGGATTTACAGCCTGGAGACAAAAACTTAATCTACATGAAAACCTCTGTTTTTCAATCCCTGTTCTTTTAGAAATTCCAAAACTGCCTCACATTTTGTCCAATAGTGAAATGGGCATAATCGCAGCCATCAGGGGAATCTCTAATTGTGTCCCAATGAAAAAGCTGAGGGCTGAATGTTTGTTGCAAGGAAAAAAAAAAAAGGAAATTAAAAGTGATGGTCAAATAGTTTAAGAACCATTTTAAAAAGTGAATCTACAATAGATATTCTAAAATGTTATTCCTTTCTGAGGTATTGTGATATGGTGACAGCCAGAGTATTATTGGAGAATATGCTTTAAGGGTGTTTTGGAGTTTTTGAGTGGCAGGCCAAAGCCCTTATACAGGATTACATTCTGTTGCACATAAAATGAAACTATGTGCATATAATAAAGTCTTTAATGATTGCCATTATTATAAAATTCAAAGGATACGTTCTCAAAGTGTGGTAATCTTAGTTTCTTTTGTTAGCCAAGCTGGGGGAATGGGGACAGGTGGGAGCTAACCATAGGTGGGTACTAGAATTGACGGGGAGCTCAATACCACATAAATGAGTATTTCAGAAGCTAACAGGTTGCAAAAATTTTGGACATTTCAATTGGATGTTAGTAAGTCACTGAAGATTTTAAGAACTTTGAGAGAGAATATGAATTATGTTATCGTTTGGTAAATAATATTTTATTTCTTCTCAGCTTGATTTTTGAACTTCTAGAAATTTTAGAAATAATGAAAAGAGAGGAAGCAATTGTTAATGTAAGAACAGATAAACAGAGTAAAGCCTCACGGATAAGCTAAGAGAAGAAATGTAGGCGGGAAACAAAATTACCGTTGTAAAGAAGGCAGTAGTGAAAAAGTAGTCACACAACTACGTATTTAATAGCCGATTAACCATCGCACTAAATAATGGTGGTGTGTACTATTACTTTTAAATAGTTTCCATCATCATAGTTACAGAAATACTGCACTATATTAATGCTATTTTCTCTCTCCTCTGTGTGTTCATTTGTTGTCTCAGTTCTTTAGATAGGCTTATTGTTTGCTTATATAATTTTTCTCCCCATAGTTTAATGTACCCATAGTTATAAATGATTCCTCTCACAGGAGTCAATATTCTGATATGAACTGCTAATATTACAGTACTAAATATACTTTTGGAAAAGAAAATATGTGACAACTTGTTACTTCATATGAAGAAACCATTTCAGTTTTACATCAGTGTTAACTGGCAATTTTCTTTGTAGACTGTGAGTCTATCATATGAACCCTAGCCAAAACAAACATCGATAAACACACATTGCAATTTCAAACTCTTACCATTTAAGGTGAACATAATAACAGCTTTCAACAAGATAGATCTTTCTCCGAAGACTTCTACGTTTCAAGTGTTCCTCAGGTTTTTTATTCATCATAAAACAAAATATACCACTGCGTTTTGCTTTATGTCTTCTAATATCTTGAGGCAAACTGGCTGAGAAATGTATTATTCTCTCATAAAGATGAGGGGTTCTGGATGATGTTTGCAACTGTATTACCCATGCTGGACCAGATTGTTGTTTTGTTCATACTGTCTCAACTGCTATAGCAAAAGTTTGTGGGGTTGAAACTCTAATACCTGCTTCATAATACTGCTTTGTTCCTTCTGCAAAGATTTACTGTCTTACATTAAACAGGCCCATAAATCTCTCAGTAATTGTATATTATTTTTTCTGTTCCCTCTCTGGACACAGTGTACTCAACTTTGGGCTTATGCACCTTTGTTTAGTGGTATGGCAGGTTTATAGGATGGTGTTAAGCTGAGAAAAGGAAGGCAGTTATTGTTAAGCCTTTGTGAGCAGTTTGAGAAAAAGCGTTGCTTGAAAACATGGTCTCAGGGCCAATTCTAGCAGGGGCAGGTTTACTCAGAATTTTATTTCAACGCTTTCTAAAGGAATGAGTGTTGCTATGGACTTTTCAAAACTTTGAAAACTTTCCTTAAAAATTGTAAGTTTTGCAATACTTTTTAAAGACCAACCAAAGGGTATTAGGTATATTAATCACAGCTAAAATACACTCAGAGTCCTCCTCAGTAGGGTCGGCTGGGCCGTCTGGGCCTGAGAAGCCAGGACCCAGCCACTGCAGTGTTCAAGTGCAACCCCACAACCCCACAACCCCACGGTACTATGTGTGGTGCTGGAGGTGCTGCAGGTGGGGGAGCAGCAGCAAGGCACCTTGGTGGCCAGCGAGCACTACATCCCGCAAAAGTACTCCACGGCAAGTATTGTCCGGCTCAAGTACCTGCTGAAGCAGGCCCTGGCCAATGGCACCAACCAGGGCCTCCTTATGCGGCTCCTCAATTCCAAGGCCAGGGAGGCCACCAGTGGCTTCAAATTATTTTCCAAGAAAAAAAGGTTAATCCATCCTGGGAAGATGTCCACCATCGTTGCCACCCAAAAACACAATGAGGCCAAGGAGAAGGACCCCAATAATCCCAGCAAGGCAAGGAAAGACCCTCCCGACCCAGGTGAGGTGAAAATGGTGGTCAAGAAGCTGGGTAAGGTAAGAAGTGTCCTCCCTAAGCCAGATATAGCCAACGAGAAGGACCCCAACAAAGGTGGTAAGGCCAAGGCCAAAGTGGCAAAAGTGAGTGAGGCCAAGAAGGTCCTCCCCATAAACCAGAGAAGACCAAAAAGGACCCTCCCAGTGCTGCTGGGCTCAGCAGGAAGTCAACGTTCAAAGGCAGCACCAGCAGCCAAGCCCCTCTTCCAGAAGATGCTGAGGGTCCCCAGGAATGCAAACACTGGGAGTAAGAATTCCAAAGCCAAGGTCACCAAGGGCAAGAATTGTGCTACTTTCTCAGCAACAAGAAGACAGCAACCTGGCCAAAGTCCCTAAAGAGGCAGCTGCACAGGGGGCTGGAAAAGAGCTGAAAGCCAAGGCAACAGCTGTACTCAAGGGCAAGGGCAGCAGTGGTTCCAAGACAGTCCCTGTGGATCTGGCCAAGACAGAGGCCCCTAAGGACCCGAGAAGGCCAGGGCTAGCTGCCAAAGCCTCATTGTCTAAGGCGTCCATCAAGAAGGCAAAAGTCAAGAGCTAGAGGCTGGGGTAGAGAGGCTAAGACTCACCTTGAGTTTTTATTCCCCAATAAATCGTCATTCTATTTATTTAAATGCAACCTATTTGTCAGTAAAGATTTTTTTCATCCAACATGTCAGGGGATATAATCCAGACTTGAAAGACAGTTACAATACCAGTATTTCCATTTTGTCCAAGAGGCCAAGGTCAGGATTTGACAAGAGTAAAAAACACCAACCCTGTTACCGTTGATTCGATTTTGATTCATAGCGAGTAAAAAACCCAAACCCATTTCTGTCGAGTCAATTCCGACTCATACCAACTCTATAGGGTGTGGTAGAACTACCGCATAGTGTTTCCAAGGAGCAGCTGGTGGACTTGAACTGCTGACGTTTTGGTTAGTAGCAGTAGCTCTTAACCATGGTGCCACCAGGACTCCAATAAAAAAAATATATATATAATAAAAATAATACACAGAATGAATAAAAATTGTTTTTTGATCTAATGCAAGTGCATAGTACCTATATTTGTTCTAACGAAGCTATTTGAGGGACAATTACAATCAAGTTTCTACATGATTGAAATGAAAATCTTCCTAGATTAGCCAATTTAGATAATATTGTTTCCTCATTTATCATCATAGAAGTCATTGTAAATGTAAATGGTGAATAAATTCAAGATGAAGATGAAGAGATGCTCCAAATCTTTCCTAGTCAAGATTTTACTTTTCAAGTCCTAAATTAGATTATTTTTAATATACTAAATAACCAGATAAACTCGTGTCTTAGATAACACCTGGTACCAAAAAAACCAAACCAAACCCAGTGCCATTGAGTCGATTCCAACTCATAGCGACCCTACAGGACAGAGTAGAACTGCCCCATAGAGGTTCCAAGGAGCACCTGGCAGATTTGAACTGCTTACCCTTTGGTAAGCAGCCATAGCACCCAGCCAGTGCGTCACCAGGGTTTCCCTAACACCTGGTAGTGTGCATTAAAACACAAAATATGACCTGCTTGTCATTTGAATTACAAATAATGGGTATTTATGCCTTTCAGAGGAATACTCTTCTTTATAAAAACACATACCAAAAACTGAGCAAATTGTGCATAAAATTATTCAGAACCAGCCCCTAACTCTTAGGACGGTGGTGGACACTTTGACAGAAGGTACAACAAAGCTCTCAAGGTGTCACAAAAAATCTGATGATCTTTATTCTACCTTTTAAGCAGCCAAAGGACTAAGACCAACCAAAAGGTATTGGGTATATTGGTAAGGACTAAGGTGCAGCTGACCCAAGCCATGGTGTTTTCAATCGCCTCATATGCATGCGAAAGCTGGAGAATGAATAACGAAGACCTAAGAAGGATTGATGCCTTTGAGTTGTGGTATTGGCGAAGAATGTTGAATATACCATGGACTGCCAAAAGAATGAACAAACCTGTCTTGGAAGAAGTACAGCCAGAATGCTCCTTAGAAGAGAGGATGATGAGACTTTATCTTGCAAACTTTGGACATGTTTTCAGATGGAACCAGTCTCTGGAGAAGGACATCAAGCTTGGTAAAGTGGAGGGTCAGCGAAAAAGAGGAAAATCCTTAACGAGATGGATTGACAAGGTAGCTGCAACAATGGGCTCAAGTATAACAATGATCATGATGATGGCATAGGACCAGGCAGTATTTCATTCTGTTGTACATAGGTTTGCTATGAGTTGGAACTGCCTCTGTGGCACATAACAACAACAAAAACAAGCAGCCAAAGTGGCACATAGAGCTCTTTCCAATTGAGCACTCATGCTTGCCTTACTGATTTCACCTGATTGATTCAGTTATGTTCTAGATTTAACCGATTTGAGTTGTAATTAGCCTGCTGGCTTATTTTTCAGTGATGGTAGTTCCTGAAGCCCATTGGCATCTTCCTTTAGTATTTCCTTAAATATCTGGTGAGGTTTAAACAGAATTCAGTAGTCTTCAATAGTGAATGAGACAGAAAGGCTGCTTAACTTCAGGAAAATTTGCCATATGCTCTTGTGATTTCCTAAATACTTGGATCAGCGTCACACTGGAAATCTTAAAGTCTTGGGGTAATATCGAATGCCATGTTCTTGACAAACTCATGTTATTCCTATCAGATTTCAGTGCAGAAATATCAGATACTTTTTCTTTGATATGAATGGTTGTTTCCAAGTCAGCACATCACAGTTTCTTCTCTGGTCAATATATATGAGTAAAATAACATAAAAATAAAAACATATAAATCAATTGTTGATGACTCCTAATTCTTTGACAATACCTATTTCCAAATTATAAGCCTTGTAAAATTTCACTTTGATTATAGTTAGTCAGATCCACTTATTATTTGGAAGGAATGCCCCGTCACTGGTACTAAGAAAGAATATTTCTGAAAGCTAACGGATGGCGCATCAATCCACCTGACAAATGGAAAAAGTCATCATTAATAAGTTATTTCACTTACACACAATGGGCAAAGAAGAGTTTTATACAATTTTGGACAATAGGAATTAGACTCAGACTAACCTCTGAGAATCATCATCCAAAATTGCTATGAGTCAGAATCGACTCGACGGCACTGGGTTTGGGTTCTGAGAATCATAGGTCAATTTTGGAAACCTGTGGCATTTCAAAAATGGGGAAATAAGAGTGGCCATTAAGATAAGGAGTATGGGCACACGGACTGTAGAGAATTAAAAAGAATAATTAAGTCCACTAAAGGTCAATATAGAGCCCTGGTGGTGCAGTGGTTAAGTATTCAGCTGCTAACCAAAAGGTCAGCAGTTCAAATCTACCAGCCGCTCCTTGGAAACCCTATGGGGCAGTTCTACTCTGTCGATAGGGTCCCTATGAGTCGGAATCGACTAGACGGCAATGGGTTTGGTTTGGGTTTTTTAAAGGTCAGTATGACTTTTCTATTGTTGCCATGCACCAAAGGCAAACAATATCAGTAATAAGACAGTATTCCTAGAAAAAAAAAATTAAATCTTTTTTTGATCTATGTTCTAACAAGTATTGTGGTTAATGATGAGTTTTAATAATATAAGTTTCAAAGTAGCACATTTTTATTTCACATATCTTAATAAACATTGTATTATTACATAGATGCTAATTTGGAAATTTTCCGGTTATACTTTGACCTCCAAGATGCACAGGCTCTACTATAAGCATTATTTGAATAGAGTGTTTGTAATGGTTCAGAGTCACTCAAGTTCACTTTAGGCTCATCTTTTATCTCCAACGCCTGTGGTACTATACATTCCTGCCCTCTTTGATACAGTAGATTTGAAATAAGCAACAATAACGCAGAACTTACGTTACATCTATTATATCATTTTAAGTGATCTCTTAAAATTTCTATTTGTGTTTCAAATTTTAAACGTGAAAATAAATGTGAACTGCAAAACTGTAAATTTTTTTTGTTTGCTAAGGACACCTTTTGTTTACACATGAAGTGCTTTATTGAATTTGAATAACACTTAATTTTTTTCCTTCTTAATTATTGTTTTCAAACTAAAGAAAGAATCAAGAAATAAAAAAATACAAAAGATGTGCAGTTTTATAGCAGTCTAAATAAATTTGGTGGACATTTTGTTTTTATTAAAACTAACTTATTTTTGTTTGGTCATTATTTACATAAACTGATGTACAAGTTAGTCAGTCATGGGAAGATAAACTTTCAATAGCAATAAAAGCTACGGAATAAATGGTTTAGCAGTTTCGACTTACAGGAACTTGGAATCATGGCAGTTTTGTTGAGAAAGCAGTAACAGGTTCTTAATGATTCAGGCTTCCATGAAGATATTTGATTCTGGGGACTGTTTCAACACGAAACAACATAAAACAAATTGAGTGCCAAGAAAAACTGAAAAAAGAAAAAAAGCAGAGGAGGAGGACCGAAGCAATGCTTTTGAGAAACATTCATTGTCTTCTCTGATTACTCTATCATTGAAACTAAACGTTCTGGAAACTTCATAGAAAAGCAAACATTGGTTTTGCATGTATGGGGCCATGCAGGTGCCAAGATCAGCATCCTTCCCTGTGTTTGAACACATGGTGTGGTACATGAGATTGATACTCTTACGCCAAGGATCTAAAATAATTAAAGCAGAATAAACCAAATCATTTCATCATTGACTGCCATAGAGTGATCCCAAAAAAAGGAAATTGCAGTTTTCAAAAGTTTCCAAGTAAACATTTCCAGTGTCTTACTTTGTTCTCACTCAACCTCTGCTCCTGATGGAAGAAAAAACTATTTCCAGAGACCACATAGAGAAGCAGATTTCCAGACTTAACTCATTCCTTCCTTTTCTTCCCTCACCCTCCAAACCCTCCATTTAAGGTACAAATGATCAGATCTGATAGATTGAAACCTTCAAAAATTGAGAAAACCAAAGCTTTTCCTTCGTTTCTTTGTTTTAATAATCTCAGCCCAACTTCTGGGTGCAGAGTGGCAGAAAGATGGGGAACCACATCTAATGTGGGCACGTCTCTTCATTCCAGTCGAGATGAGCACTCTTGTGTAAGAGGACAAGATTACTGTAAGCCATCATTGAGTAGGGCATCCCTATCTCTGAACAAATGGACTATAAACTGTGCGCTTAGGAACCAGCTCTTGCTGAAATTCTACAGCCGCTGCTTTAATAGAAAACAAAACAACTCAGTGTAACGTGCCAGGGCTGCATCTCCTTTCTTGATAATAAACAGGTACCCATTTATCGCACAGCCTTTTAACAGTTTATTGATAAAAACAACACTGCCTGGTCTCCAATATAAGTAAATGTATTCGTTTAAAAATCATTTACAAAAAAGATACGTTTTGCTCAAACTGGTAAGTGGCATTTGTTTTCTCTTTACTGGAGAGAAATATTTTCTGAGCACTGTTGACAGTGGGGTGATCTGTCAGCACCCATAAACTTTCCCAGAGGATTTATAAACATTTTCATTAGACTCCATCTTCTCCCCAAGGCAGGTATTTTAGTTACCCACTAATGTAAAGCCTGGTTCCCCAGCAAATTCACAGATCACCCATAAAGGGCACTGGTGTAACCAGCATCTTCCCTGGTCTTTTTTGAGGTCCATAAATTTCCTATCTCGGGGTTTGCTGAGACCCTTCTTGTATAATGTTGGCCCATAAAGTCACTAAAAAGCCTTTTTGAGACAATATTTTCTCTGGGGTAAAATGTACCCAAATTTACTTACAATGGGTACAACATCATCATTGTACTAGACAGGCAGGGTCTGCACAGCCCAGCTATCTATGTGTTATAATATGTTAAATATATACCCATACATATTTAATATATGTATATGCATACATACATATTTCTAGTAACACCTGGTTTGTTGAAAAATAAAACTGAGATAAAAACTGTAGTACCTTGGTAAAGAGAGTAGGTATTCACATATGGACACTTCTGTTCAAACTTTAGCTCTGTTTTTTACTGTGTCACTGATATGATGATTAAATGAGATCAAAATAAAGTGCTTATCCCATTGCCTTGCACACAGTATATGCTCAGTACATATTTATTATTAAGTACATTTATACTTGTTGTTGTGGCCTTTAGGTGCCCTCGAGTCTATTCCAACACATAGCAACTCCATGTGACAAAGTAGAACTGCCCCATCGGGTTTTCTAGGCTGTGTTCTTTGCAGAAGCTCGAAACCGCCGGGTGAGTTCAAACCACCAACCATTAGTCAGAACCCAAGTGCTTAACTGTTGGGCCACCAGGGCTCCTTAATGATCTACAAATATGCCCGTGTATCTTGTTATCAGTCTTTACTTTATTCTCATCAAGAGACTAATGATATCTCTTACATTCTGAAGATCTTCTTGTTTTCCTCAGTAGGACATTCCCTAATGGGCACAAAATCATTAATAAGAAAATATAATCATTTGCTTATGAATATTTAAATACCAAGTTGGTTTCATTTAGTGTTATCAGAGGCTTTCTTTTATTGCATTCTTCTTAGAACAATATCTGCCTGGTCCTTCTTAGGTTTTCCTGTTGACCCTTATACTGTTGGACTTCTAAATGTAAGGATGAATTTGGTGCAGACTTGGACCAGTTCTTTTACCTCATCTAGCACAAAGCAAAAAGGAAACAAAAATACTTTAAATGCAATGTAACGTGCATAGAGTTAAGTGCATGATCACAATTCATTTTCATGAAGCCAAACAGACCAAAGAATAGCATATTATTAGAATTCTAGAAGCCTCCACCTAGAGTTTCCCAGTCACTACTCTTTCACTCTACAGATTTGTGTCACTGAAACTAGTTATTCCCCTCATCGAATTTATATGTATGGAGGCATACAGTATGTACACTTTGAGGCTGGTTTCCTTTCCTTGGAATTAGGATTGTGAGGCTTATTGCTGTTGGTGTGTCTAAGAGTAGGTCATTCATTTTCTTGGGGTATAATAATTTATTATATGAATAAACATTTATTTAAGGAGCCCTAGTGGCGCAATGGAAACCCTCGTGGCGTAGTGGTTAAGGTTATGGCTGCTAACCCAAAGGGTTGGCAGTTTGAATCCGCCAGGCGCTCCTTGGAAACCCTATGGGACAGTTTTACTCTATCCTATAGGGTCACTATGAGTCAGAATCGACTCAGTGGCACTGGGTTTGGACTTGGACTTTTGGAGTGGCACAATGGAAACCCTGGTGGTATAGTGGTTAAGGTTATGGCTGCTAACCTAAAGGTCAGCAGTTCCAATCCACCAGGTGCTCCTTGGAAACCCTAGGGGGCAGTTCTACACTGTCCTGTAGGGTTCTACTCTGTCCTATAGGGTGGCACAATGGTTAAGAGCTCAGCTGCTAGCCAAAAAGTCAGCAGTTTGAACCCACCAGCCATTCCTTAGGAGAAAAGCCCTGGTGATCTGGTCCCATAAAATCTACAGCCTAAGAAACCCTATGGGGCAGTTCTACTTTGTCCTATAGTGTCACCATGAGTTGGAATCCACTGAATCCACAATAACAACATTTAATCATTTTGCTATTATTACACACTGGGCATGCTTCACAATGTGGCTATTATGAATGGCACTTCTACGAAATTCATATGTTTGATACATATATCTTGGGTATATATCCAGGAGTGGAATTACTGAATCATAGCATATACATTTGCTCAGCTTTAGTAGATATTATCAGACAATATTTCAAAGTAATTGTACCAATTCATACTTTCACCATCAGTGTATACAAGTTACAGTTATTCCGCATCTTGGCCAGTAGTTGTTATTATGTGTATTTTAAGTTACGTTCATTTTGGTCTGTGTATAGTGATAGCTCGCTGTGGATTTAATTCACATTTTCCTTGATGAATAATGTTCCTGAGCACTCTTTTGTATGTTTACTGGCTATAAGAATATCCTTTTTTTAAGAAATGCCTGTTCAAAGCTTTGGCCTGTTTTATTTTTTCCTTTTGGGTTTCTTCCTCCTTCTTTGTTGTATATACATAATAAAAGTATTTTATCTCACTCTGTGGCATTTCTATTCACCTTCTTAATAATTTCCTTTTCTACAAAAAATGTGTCTATGTTAACAAACTTTATTGTACATTTATTGCTTTTCGTATCCTCTTTAAAAATATAAATGACTACCTAAATTTATAATGATATACTTTTATGATATAATCTAAAACCTTTTATTTACCTTTCATATTTAGATCTATAATCTTCCTGGTATTAATATTTGTATGAGGTGTGAAGTAGGGATGATAGTTGAATATACATGTATATCACCTAATACGTTTTTCTAACACAGACACTTTTGAGAATGAATAATTGTTCTAGGACAACAGGTATTAGTCAGTTGGGTCTAGGAATACTAGGAAGTGTTTCTCCAGATATGAGAGTATCCAATTGACTTACTCATTTCATTAGCCTCTCTTAAATTGATCGAATCGACTGTTGAATCCTTCTATTGAGTTCTTAATTTGTTACTTTAATATATAGTTTAAAATTTTCTATTTGAACTCTAGTTATAAAAAAAAAATAGAATTCTGTAAAAAAAGTTTCCCTTTGTAGTCTATATACTTACACATACTAATCTCAATTATCTTAAACCCATATCTGACAACTCCAGTATCTGATACTTACGTATAACTGTTTTATTAAAAAGTCATTCGGTCTTGGTTTCTGCTAAGCCTTATAATTGAATCCTAATCATTATGTATGAAAATATTTTTATACGCTCCAGATGATATTTTCTTTATCCAGAG
This sequence comes from Elephas maximus indicus, assembly GCF_024166365.1. Classification (NCBI taxonomy): domain Eukaryota; kingdom Metazoa; phylum Chordata; class Mammalia; order Proboscidea; family Elephantidae; genus Elephas; species Elephas maximus. The sequence continues at coordinate 14,734,065 of NC_064841.1, read as the reverse complement.
ATTGCTTACTTTTGCTTCTGGCAGACAGTTAGAATAGGGGAATTCATACAGAGACTGTAACTATTTGATATTTTTTTTTAGGCTCGGGGAAGGCTGCTTTCTTTTTGGTATGCCTTTATTCCCAGCCCGTAGCTTTTCAGGTCTCAGAAGAAAGGCTACTGCATTTACCTGGGCTTACAGCTTACCCAGAAACTCATTACTGTCAAGTCAATTCTGACTCATAGTGACCCTATAGAACAGAGTAGGACTGCCTCATGAGGTTTCCAAGGAGCTGCTGGTGGATTCGAACTGCTGGCCTTTTGGTTAACAGTCATGCTCTTATCCACTGCACCACTGGGGCTCCTACAGCTTAAAAAAAAAGTGGGCCCTAATTTTCAATTTTTGTTTCTCCAGAACTGAGACTGATGAAAGCATTGCTCTGCTTACCATTTTCACTAGGGCTTTCTGTTTCATCTTCTCAGCTTAGAAGCTCCTGCTAACAACTCATCAATGCCTCGATGGGAAAAGATGCTCTGATTTTTTAGTGTAATTATCTATGTTTTTCTTTTTTCTGAGACTTAGACCCTCAAGTCCTACCTGTCTTGGTAGCCCTGAACTTGTTGTTTTGTCCTTTGAGGCCCAGGAAACTGCTGAAATCTCTGCTCTGTCTCCCAGCCTCATAGCTACCCCCTTCTTGGATTTTTTTGCATCAAGGTCCTGAGTCATTCATGACTTGGCACAGGTCTGAAGGCAAAAACAGCACAGAATGTCAGCCTCACCTCAGTGACTTCTCAGTCTCAGCAAGATCTTAGCCCCTTGTGTTTTTGCTTATTTGATAAGCTCCAATGGCTGAAATGGGACTTCAAAAAAATATTTCATTCTGATTTTTAATTTGGCATTGGCAGGAGGTTTGGCCAGAAGCAAATTAGTCCATCAATCAGTAGCAAAATTTCTCTGTTATCTCTTGGATGCAATATTTCCCTAAATCTCAAATTCTATGCAATGATGTGTCATCCAGATTTTTATGTCTCATTCTATTCTATTTCTTGAGTGAAAGGATTATTATTTACCATTTTACATGGTAGCATAACTTTGATATCCAATGGATATCTCAAACTTAAAATAGTAAGAAGAAAATCCTTGAGGTATACTTCCCAACCTCTTTCTCCTCATGTGTTCCCCCCATCATTATATGGTGCTGTTATCCACATAGATATTAAAGCTAAGCCACTTGCTTTCTTATTTTTCATCACACCCAATATTCAATACATCAACAATTCCTATTTGATCTACTTCCTATATAACCCATATGTATCCTTTTCTTTTCAAATTTACTGCTAACAATCTAAATAAAATCACCACCATCTCTTACCTGGTTTACTTCCCTTAACCTGCTTTAACTCTGGTACTTAGTCTAAATCCTTCTCCATAAAGTAATCTTTTAATAAAACATGTAAGCCATATCATTTTATGCTTCAATTAAAAAAAAAAATCATTAGCTTCTCAGTAATTAGAATAAAACTCATACTTCTTGCAAAGGCCTGCATGATCCTAGTTGATTCAACCCTTACCTCTCTCTCTAATATCACCCTCTGCATGGCCACTACATTCTAGCCACATTACCCTTCCTCCAGTGATTTGAAACTATTGTTTTTGCCCTTTCTGCTTACTCTGTCCGGAATGCTTTATCCCAGGCCATCACATGGCTGACTCTTTGTCATTTGAGCTCTCAGTTCAAACCTCTTATATGTAGGCCCACTTTGAATCACAACACCCTATCTTTAACTTTCAAGTTCCTTATTTCTGAAATTTTTTGTGTGTGTAATTATTTATTAAATAATTAGATTCTCAAACTAGATCTTAAGATCACTAAATGCAGGTATCTTTTCTGATTTTTCTCATTAATGATACCATATCCAGTGCCTGGATGTAAACATTCAATAAATAGTTGTTCAATGATTGAATGAGTGAATAAACGCTTGTTGCAACTCTCTGTTTCCTTACTTGTAGTTCTGGTTCTCTGCAGCAATATGTGAACATTCCCTTTTTTGCCAGTGTACACCACTTTAGGTATGCAACAGAAAGTTAGTTGTTGCTTCCAGTACAAAATCAAACAGATTTCTATTTTATGCAGGAATTTGGAAGCCATGACCAGCTCTTCAAACGTCATTCTACACTTCTGTTTCTGGGATGGATACTTCTCATAATATTTTATTATTTACCTGTTCAATCTAATACAATCATCGAGGACCATGGAGACTACCAACAATGAGATCACTGGCTGCTGATCAGTGGCCCCTGTTTCCAGACTTGACTTTCTGTGTGAACAAACACACCCACACACCAACACTCATTTCTTTGGAATGACCCTGTATAAAGGATGGTTCTTCCACAGCAATAAATGTTTTCATTGACAATTAACTCACTTATTAAACAACTACTAAGTCAATTAGCAAAGCTTGCTGGCTCAAGGCTTAACGAAATAAATTTGTGTCTAAAAAATAACTATAAAAAGTCATTCACTTACCATTTAAATTTATTATGAGACTTTTAAAAATAGACATTATACCAATAATGAATGTTATACTTATATAATCATGTGTTCTAAAGTAGTTATACATACCGCAGTAAAGATTTGTACACACGTTACAAGGCCATGAATGAGAAGCAATTCATTCTTGGTGTGGGCATGATTCAAGGAGCTGGTGGAACCGATGTTTGATTGAAATTTGAAGACAAAAACAACAAAAAGGAAAAAATTTAATTTAATTTATCCCATTTATTAAGTTCAAACTAATATAATCCTAATATCAAACCAAAAAATAGTCAGTTTTAATGAGATACCATATAAATATGTGTGTGTATGTATGTATGTATATCTACCATCCACCTGTCAGTTTGTCCTACTGTCATGGCTTGTATATTGCTGCGATGCCAGAAGCTATGCCACCATTATTTAAAAAAAAAACCATAATGGACAAATTTCAGCAAAGTTTCCAGACTAAGACAGACTAGGAAGAAAGGCCTGGCTATCTACTTCTGAAAATTAGCCAATGAAAACTATATTGATCACAACAGAACAGTTTCCAGTTCACTTGTCTTGGGCACATCATCATGAGAGATGAATTGCTAGAGGAAGACATCATATCTGGTTAAATAGAAAGCCAGAGAGAGTGAGGGAGATTCCCAGTGAGATGGACTGACACGATAGCCACAATGATAGACTCAAACATGTGAAGGATGGTGAGGATGACACAGGGCCGGGCAATGCTTTGTTCTGTTATACAGAAGGTCATCATCAGTCAGAGCTGACTTGACAGCCTTTATCTATCTATCATCTATTTATCTATTTTTTTATGGTTTAAATGGAGCTATTCATGTTGAATCTGAGAATCTGAGAAGATGAGCTCAGCTTCTGAGCAGCCTCTCTCTTACTCTGCCTTGTGATCCTTGAGGCAACCCCACAGATTATAGATCTCCATGAAATAGAGTTTAAGAAATACTATGCCAGATGTATCTGTTAGCAGATAGAAATGTTTTCTTCATTTTGAATGAAGAATATAAATATAACTAAAAAAATCTCAGTACTTATAACTTTTGGTTCTACTGTTAAGCAACCTGGAAGAGTATCTTCGTACTTGATTGACATGGTGATGTTAATCTAGCTCTTCTCTGGACACCTCTCGTATACTTAGAATTTTGTGCAAGTAACTCATCGTGATCAGTTTCCACCAAGTGAATCCTTACAGCAAGAGAGAGAAAGAAAGGGAAGAAGGATGAGAGAGAGAGAGGAAGAGAAAGAGGGAGAGAATAATGCCTTCCTATTCAGGATTTTTGAACATCAATTTTGATGTCTTCTCTCTGGGTAATTGAACAGGAAAAATAGATATTATTAAACATGGCGTAATACGTAGGGCAATAAAAATTTCTGCCACAGTTGCCCTTTCAGATTGAATGTACAATTTAATGGTTCCCATAAGTTTAAAAATAATTAAAAGTATATTTAATCTGTACATACCTCATCTTGAGGGAATTGAGAACTACTAAGGTGATATAGTTACCTGAGGAAGTAACACTAGAAGTCCTGATTCACTTTATGCATTTTGTTTTTTTAGTTGTACCTGTTTCTCTCGTGATCCTATGAGCATATCTTCAGCAAAATATGACAGAACATTTGGAACTGGAACAGTGATCATCCAGGAAATAGTGGACATTTATAAGCTGAAGGTTACTTTGCTTAAGCTAAATGAGAGTTTGGATTATTCAATGTTATCATAAAATCAGCTATTAATAAGAGGTACCAGGTCATTTTGTTACTTTTTTTTCTTCAAAACATAACAACAAAGAATTAAGTTGCACCCAAGAGTATTTGTTAAATGCTATTACAATGGATACATAATGCCTGGGAAATAGTTATTATATAAAAAATACTTATAAAATGAATAAACAAAACTTGCGAATGACTCCTTCCTCACTGTAAACTGTGTTAAACTATTAAGACCAGAGCTACTGTCTTTTTCTGAATGTTTTCTGACTTGGATGTTGTCCAGAGCTCATCAGACATTCCTGAATGTGCTCTGGGCTTTATTTGATCATCTGCCAAGTAAAGACCTGCATTTCTGAGCCTCAGTCTAGTATGATGTGTTTATTGATCACACAATACCAATGTCTTCAAGTCAACACTTGATTCCTGACTGCTTCCTAAGTTGCTAATGGAATACTGGATTTTTTCAGTATTTAATTATATAACTTTGCCACTCAATGTGTCTGGTTTTCCATTTTGAAAACATAATCTCTGCTGAATTATCCTATTTACAATTAATTCACTGCAAAGTCTCTGATTACCAATTTTGAACTATCTCTTATTCTGTCATTCTATTTCCATTCCTGTTGTATTTTTTCACTGTCAAGTTCATTCTTTATATTTGCTCTATTGGACTGTCTCTAATTTCAGCAGAATTCTTTGTAGTAAACTCTCCTCTTCTCATATTTCTTGTTCTAATCCCTAAGTGACACGGTATTACTTCCTAAGTATCATCAAAGTTCCTTGATGGCCTCTCAAGGCTGTCGTTGATTCAGCCACACTTACCAAAGATACCCTGATTTTTTTTTTATTGTACTTTAAGTGAAAGTTTACAGCTCAAGTTAATTTCTCATACAAAAATTTATACATATATTGTTTTGTGACTTAGTTGAAATCCCCACAATGTGACAGCACACTCCTCCTTTCCATCCCGGTTTCCCTGTGCCCATTGAACCAGTTCTTGTCCCTTCCTACTTTCTCATCCTGCCTCTGGACAAGAGCTACCAATTTTGCCTCGCATATCTGATTGAACTAAGAAGCACACTCCTCACGAGTATTATTTTTTTGTTTTATAGTCCTGTCTAATCTTTGTCTGAAGAGTGGGCTTCAGGAATGGTTTTAATTCTGTATTAACAGAGCATCTGTGGGCCATAGATTTTGGGGTTCCTCCAGTCTCTGTCAGACCATTAAGCCTGGTCTTTTTACATGAATTTGAGTTCTGTTCTGAACTTTTCTCCCGTTCCATTTCTGCTGTGCTCCCTGTCAGGGCGGTCATTGGGGTACCATCTAGTTCTTCTCGTCTCAGGTTGGTGGAGTCTGATTTGTGTGTCCCTTTTGTCTCTTGAGCTAATATTTTCCTTGTGTCTTTGGTGTTCTTCATTTTCCTTTGCTCCAAGTGGGTTGGGACTAATTGATACATCTTAGATGGCTGCTCGCAAGCTTTTAAAGCCCCAGATACCACTCACTAAAGTAAAAATACACCCTGATTTTTTCTCTTTCTTTCTGCTCCAGGCCAGAGCCCTTCCTTACTAATTTGTGAATGTGCTTAATTCATTTCTACCTCCATAGTTGGGGGAGTTATTTCAGCTCCTAACTCACTCGTATTTCTTTTTTATTTAATGTCTGTCTTTTCTCAAGGATTTTTGCTTTGTTTACTTTCCTGTAACACATTCCCCAACTGTTCTAGTCTGTGCTAGTTCTGGTCCTGAACTATTCAGTGTTCAAGAGAAGTTATTCAGTGTCTAATAGTTACTGACATATTGTGAAGGATCAGGGTATACATATCAACAAAAAACATATTTATGATACAGACCTGGTCATCTGTTCTTGAACGTCACTATGACATGTGCCCAAAGATAAACTTAGAAAAGCACCATGGCGGTGAGGAGGAATGGAGCAGTTACTGTCTGTACCACTTCTTCTAGTTTTACCTCATATGTCCCCTTGTGTTGTTTAAGTTTCTGGGGGGAAGGGTACACCATTTGTGCATTTTGTTTTCCTCATAGCACCTGGCACATTGTAGTAACATAGGTCTCAATAAAAGGATGCCGAATTGGATTATGTTTGATGCCTGGTTTAATGATCAACCTTAAAATTACATTACAAATGGTAACCAGGATGTTAATATATCTGTGACCCTTTGTTAAGGAATTTAAACGGGGAAATACAAGAGCCCTAATCCTAAAAGCACTTAGATTTGTCTCTGCAATGAAATTTCATGCCTCCCCTTGAGCATGGGTATGCTTTAGAAATCCAACAATGTAACACCTGCACTTGCTAAAAGGAGTGGAAAAAAAAACTGCCCATCTCATTTTCTCATCTGCAGCCATTCTCTCTGCATCCCAATCCACATTTAGCTTAGCCAGCTCCGTTACAGGAGATGAGGCTATGAAAACTTCACCTGGAGCAGAAATGTTGACAAAGTTTTTTTTTTTCCAGAGTTCTTTTTTTTTTTTTATTGTACTTCAGATAAAGTTTTACAGAACAAACTAGCTTCTCATTAAACAGTACACATATTGTTTTATGACATCAGTTAACAACCCCGCAACATGTCAGCACTCTCCCTTCTCAACCTGGGTTCCCTATTACCAGCTTTCCTGTTTCTTCCTGCATTCTAGTCCTTGCCCATGGGCTGGTGTGCCCGTTTAGTCTTGTTTTGTTTTATGGGCCTGCCTAATCTTTGGATGAAGGGTAGACCTCAGGAGCGACATCATTGCTGAGCTAAAAGGGTGTCTGGGGGCCATACTGTCAGGGTTTCTCCAGTATCTGTCAGCCCAGTAACTCTGGTCTTTTTCGTGAGTTAAAACTTTGTTCTACATTTTTCTGCAGCTCTGTCCTGGACCCTCTATTGTGATCCCTGTCAGAGCAGTCAGTGGTGGTAGCCAGGCACCATCTAGTTGTACTGGACGCAGACTGGTGGAGGCTGTGGTAGATCTGTCCCATTAGTCCTTTGGACTAATCTTTTTTTTTTTTTTTTAATTTTTATTGTGCTTTAAGTGAAAGTTTACAAATCAAGTCAGTCTGTCACATGTAAGCTTATATACACCTTACTACATACTCCCATTTACTCTCCCCCTAATGAGTCAGCCCGCTCCCTTCTTCTAGTCTCTCCTTTTGTGACAATTTTGCCAGTTTCTAACCCTCTCTACCCTCCCATCTCCCCTCCAGACAGGAGATGCCAATACAGTCTCAAGTGTCCACCTGATACAAGTAGCTCACTCTTCATCAGCATCTCTCTCCAGCCCATTGTCCAGTCCCTTCCATGTCTGATGAGTAGTCTTCGGGAATGGTTCCTGTCCTGGGCCAACAGAAGGATTGGGGACCACGACCGCCAGGAATCTTCTAGTCTCAGTCAGACCATTAAGTCTGGTCTTTTTATGAGAATTTGGGGTCTGCATCCCACTGATCTCCTGCTCCCTCAGGGGTTCTCTGTTGTGCTCCCTGTCAGGGCAGTCATCGGTTGTGGCCGGGCACCATCTAGTTCTTCTGGTCTCAGGATGATGTAAGTCTCTGGTTCATGTGGCCCTTTCTGCCTCGGGCTCTAAGTTATTGTGTGACCTTGGTGTTCTTCATTCTCTTTTGATCCAGATAGGTTGAGACCAATTGACGCATCTTAGATGGCCGCTTGTTAGCATTTAAGACCCCAGATGCCACACTTCTAAGTGGGATGCAGAATGTTATCATAATAGAGTTTATTATGCCAATTGACTTAGAAATCCCCTTAAGCCATAGCGACTAAACCCCCGCCCTTGCTCCTCTGACCTTCGAAGCATTTAGTTTATTCTGGAAACTTCTTTGCTTTTGGTCCAGTCCAGTTGAGCTGACCTTCCCTATATTGAGTATTGTCCTTCCCTTCACCTAAAGTAGTTATTATCTACTAACTAATCAGTAAATAAGTTGACAAAATTTTTAATGGTTGAAAGAATTTCCTCTTTGGGGCACAAATGTCAAAAATAAGAACAGGAAGCACCAGCTATTAGCGAAGGAATAAACTCAAAAATGATTTCTGTTACTTAAGGGATGTAAAGAAAAAAAATAATTTAGTTGGAATCTATAAGTCACATTTAGACTCATGTACCAAGAAGATTCTTGATACTTCTCTTTGTTTATCCTTTAGAAATTTTAGCATTATATCAGAGCATAGAACTCCATCAAATTAGACCACGTAAGCAAACATACAAACAGTAATATTAAATTATATATTCTATTATATTGACAGAAAACCCTGGTGGCATAGTGGTTAAGTGCTATGGCTGCTAACCAAAGGGTCGGCAGTTCAAATCCACCAGGCGCTGCTTGGAAACTCTGTGGGGCAGTTCTACGCTGTCCTATAGGGTCGCTATGAGTCAGAATCGACTCAACAGCACTGGGTTTGGTTTTTGGTTTAGTATATTGACAAAGAAGCCTGGCAGTACAGTGGTTAAGCTCTCAGCTGCTAACCAAAAGGTCAGCAGTTTGAACCCACCAGCAGCTGGGTGGGAGAAAGATGTGGCAGTCTGCTTCCATAAAGATTTACAGCCTTGAAGGCCCTGTGGAGCAGTTCTGCTCAGCCCTATAGGATCGCTATGAGTTGGAATTGACTTGACAGCTGTGGTTTTGCTTTGTATTTACTGTATCGACATTATATATCCTTAGTTTTTGCTAGAAGATAAATCTTATGAGGCATACATTTTGTCTAATTCACTATTATATGTCAGAGTTTAAAACAATCCATAGTATACCATAGATACTCAATAACTTTCTGAAATGAAAGAATGGATATTTTATGTGGCTTTGTAGAGGAATAGGTCATGCTATAAAGGAGAAAATGTAGACTCCTTTTACTCAGTAATTAGATCTGGTGCAAATCAGAGTTGTTTTCAATTCAGCTAGCTTATTTGCTGTTTTTCAAATGTTTTGCATTTGCAAAACCTTTAATGATCTTGGCCTCAAGGAATTTTTCTCTAATCCATGTGTTTCTTATTGCCTGAGAGTTAACTCTCACCAAAACTATTTTACTTATTTATTTGAGCTCCAAGGGGGCTTTGAGGGTTCATTAAGGAACTCTTTATGTTTGACTTTTTATAAAAGAAAGTTTCATGTTTCTCAACTCTTTGTAGAGGATTTGTAGACTAAATCCTCGAAAATCTGTAACCATTGTGAGATTCATTGTTATGCTGGTCCCCACTCCTGTTTTTAGTGTCACTGGAGCCAAACATCTCCTTATATTTGTTAAGTGAACAAACAAACTCTGTAAGTCTTATCTTCTGCATTTCTAATGTGGATATTGTAACAAGTCATAATGGATTAGCATTTCACAAATTACCCATAGCATTTCTCTTAACAAAGATATACCTATTAATCTTGAAAATGACCTTTCCCTTGAGTCGTTCTACGGAGATGTTCTAAGTTTGCCTTCAAAATTAAAGTTAAGTTATAAGTAAATTGTGGAGAAACAGGAGGAAAACAGAAAAAAAAAAAATCACAAGGGCAGCAGATATAGCCATTCTCTCCCCTCCCCAAAGAAAACAAATCTGTTGCCATCAAGTAGATTCTGACTTATAGTGACCTTATGGCACAGAACAGAACCGCCCCATGGGATTTCCAAGGAGCAGCTGGTGGATTTGAACTGCTGAGATTTTGGTTAGGGGCTGAGCTCTTAACCACTGTGCCACCAGGTCTCCCTCTTTCCCCCACCTTCTTTAAATTCAGTATGTCACTAACAAATGGATTTTACTGTTTTTATGAGAATATTTAAAATTCAGAAATTATCTTCTTGGTTATTATTTTCAGTTAAATGGAGCGATTTAACCCAATCAAGTAAAGGATCAAAATGAACTAGATCAATACACATACCTCTCCATTAGAAAGTTTAACTACTGAATTTTTATACATGCATTTCATTTCTTAAAGATTCATTATATCTTGTATTGTGGCTCTGAGGGAGGGCATAGGCTTAATTCTTCAGTGAATTTAAACCCTGAGCTCTGGTGTGCTGTGAATGTTTATGAATTAGGAACATTTAAGCAATACTTCCAATTAATTTAAGGCTAAAAAGAGAAGGATTAGCCTTTGTCTTTTTTCTTCTTTTTAGGCCTCAATTACATTACAGAATATCCTCTATGACATTTTCAAATACAATGAAGTTTCATTTCTCTGGGATCATTTAGGCAATTGGATAAAATAGATTATTTCCATGCAAACCATTCCATTCCAATATTTCCACATTCTAATCCAAAACTACATATAAAATATGGTATATTAAATGCATTAAATAGATAACATTGATTTAAAAAAAAAAGGATTAAAATAGCAAGCCAAAGCTAAACTTCTTGTCATGAAGTTGATTCTGACTCATAGCGGCCATATAGGAGAGAGTAGAACTGTCCCCATAGGGTTTCCAAGGCGTGTGGTAGATTCAGGCTGCCAGCTTTTGGTTAGAAGCTGAGCCTTAACCACTATAACACCAGGGCTCTAAAATAGCCAAAAAAAAAAAAAAAAAAACAACCAAAAACCCCCTGCAGTCGAGTCGATTCCGACTCATAGTGACCCTATAGGACAGAGTAGAACTGCCCCATAAGCGTGTCTAAATACCTAGAGCAGTCACATCACTTTATACAGGAACTCCCATTTTGAAGTCTTTTTTTTTTTTTTTTTAATAAAAAAATGTATGGAATCTAAAAGTCTTCACTATATTGTCAAATTTTGGTAACATGTACACATTTTTAATCTTCATCCATAATTACTAAACATTAGTAGTGTGTTTTTCTAGCAAGTGCAAACAAACCAAAAGAAATATAAGCATGAATTTTTGCTTTCCCAAATGTGTGTGCTTTCAATCTGTTTAATGCCACATGGCCCTGAATATAGAAACATCATCTAATGTGTTGCATCAAAAATAACAGATTACGGCTTGACCACGAGGCGGGGCCAAGATGGCGGACTAGGTGGACGCTACTGCGGATCCCTCTTGCAACAAAGACTCGGAAAAACAAGTGAATCGATCACATACATAACAATCTACGAACTCTGAACAACAAACACAGATTTAGAGACGGAGAATGAACAAATATGGGGAGACAGCGATTGTTTTCAGAGCCAGGAGCCAGCTTACCAGGCAGGTGACCTTCGGAGCCCGATTTGGGGCAGAGCCCAGGGGGGCAGACGGCACAGACAAGGGGCCCAGCCCTAGCCCCCGAACTCATCCCGGGAGGGAGCCCAGCCGGTTGGCGCGGGCGGAGTGGTGGCACAGCCGGTGGGAGAAGTCCCCAGGAGGCAGTGACTGGTCTTGGAGTGGGAAGAGCAGCGTCCCAATCGGGGAGCCGTCCCGCTGGGATTTTGGCAGGGGGCGGGAGTGGCGCGAGCTCGGGGACCAGCTATATTCCCCTGAATTGACTCCGGGGGGGGCCCAGCCGTTCGTGCGGGCAGCGCCCACCCAGTTCTCACGAGCAGCGCGGCGCATCAGAGGGAGAAGTCCCCGGGAGGCAGTGACTGGTCTTGGAGTGGGGAGAACAGCGTCCCAGCCAGGGAGCCGTCCCGCCAGGATTTTGGCGGGCAGGGCGTGAGCGCGGAGATCAGCTACATTCCCCTGAATTGACCCTGGGGCAGTCCCAACCGGTTCGTGCGGGCACAGCCGGTTCATGCGGGCGGCGAGGCGGAGCAGCCGGTGGAAGAAGTCCCCGGGAGGCAGTGGCTGGTCTTGGAGTGGGGAGAGTGGCATCCCAGCTGGGACGCACAGTCGCGGCCCAGGCGCTGGGAGCTGCTCCGCTATCCTGAGCTGACCCCGGGGGGGAGGGAGCCCACCCGGTTTGCGGGAGTGGCGCGCGACGCGGCTGGCGGGACGGGGAATCCCCGGGAGGCAGCGACTGATTTTGGAGTCGGGAGTGCACTGTCCCAGTAGGGGAGCCTTAACCTTGGGGGTGGAGCTGACAGCAGAGGATCTGACCATGACGCCAGCGGGCCACACCCCCCGGGGGGCAATCTCCACACAGCCAGTACATATGGGAGACGCGCCCCGTGGAAATCTCAGATATAAGACTCATTCCAAGTAAGACAAACAACTCTGGCTATATTCTGAGGTGCTACACTCCTAGCTCTCTGATCCCTCCCCCACCCTCCCTAGGCGGCTCCATTAACATCTGAATAGCCTGAGCCAGAGGGAGAACTCTGATAGGGATCTGACTGCATTTTTTTTTAGCGGATTTTCTGGAAAAACTAGTTTCCGAGTGATGGTTCAGAGACAGCAGTCCATATCAAACCACATAAAGAAGCAGACCATGACAGCTTCTCCAACCCCCCAAACAAAAGAATCAAAATCTTTCCCAAATGAAGATACAATCCTGGAATTATCAGATATAGAATATAAAAAACTAATTTACAGAATGCTTCAAGACATCACAAATGAAATTAGGCTAACTGCAGAAAAAGGCAAGGAACACACTGATAAAACTGTTGAAGAACTCAAAAAGATTATTCAAGAACATTGTGGAAAAATTAATAAGTTGCAAGAATCCATAGAGAGACAGCATGTAGAAATCCAAAAGATTAACAATAAAATTACAGAATTAGACAAGGCAATAGGAAGTCAGAGGAGCAGACTCGAGCAATTAGAATGTAGACTGGGACTTCTGGAGGACCAGGGAATCAACACCAACATAGCTGAAAAAAATCAGATAAAAGAATTAAAAAAAATGAAGAAACCCTAAGAATCATGTGGGACTCTATCAAGAAGGATAACTTGCGAGTGATTGGAGTCCCAGAACAGGGAGGGGAGACAGAAAACACAGAGAAAATAGTTGAAGAACTCCTGACACAAAACTTCCCTGACATCATGAAAGAAGAAAGGATATCTATCCAAGATGCTCATCGAACCCCATTTAAGATTGATCCAAAAAGAAAAACACCAAGACATATTATCATCAAACTCACCAAAACCAAAGACAAACAGGAAATTTTAAAAGCAGCCAGGGAGAAAAGAAAGGTTTCCTTCAAGGGAGAATCAATAAGTTCAGACTACTCAGCAGAAACCATGCAGGCAAGAAGGGAATGGCACGACGTATACAGAGCACTGAAGGAGAAAAACTACCAGCCAAGAATCATATATCCAGCAAAACTCTCTCTGAAATATGAAGGAGAAATTAAGATATTTGCAGATAAACACAAGTTTAGAGAATTTGCAAAAACCAAACCAAGGCTACAAGAAATGCTAAAGGAGATTGTTTGGTCAGATTACCAATAATATCAGGTACCAGCACAATACAAGGTCACAAAACAGAACGTCCTGATATCAATTCAAATAGAGAAAGCACAAAAACAAACAAATTAAGATTAATTCTAAAAAATAAATAAATAAATAAAATAATACACATAACAGGGAATCATGGAAGTCAATAGGTAAAAGATCACAATAATCAAAAAGAGGGACTAAATATAGGAGGCATTGAACTGCCAGATGGAGAGTGATACAAGGCAATATAGAATGATACAAGTTAGGTTTTTACTTAGAAAAATAGGGGTAAATAATAAGGTAACCACAAAAAGGAATATCAATTCCATAACTCAAGAAAAAAGCCAAGAAAAACGTAACGACTCAACTAACATAAAGTTAAACATTATGAAAATGAGGATCTCACAATCTACCAAGAAAAACGTCTCAGCACAAAAAAGTATGTGGAAAAATGAAATGGCCAACAACACACATGAAAAGGCATCAAAATGACAGCACTAAACACTTATTTATCTATAATTACACTGAATGTAAATGGACTAAATGCACCAATAAAGAGACAGAGAGTCACGGACTGGATAAAGAAACACGATCCATCTGTATGCTGCCTACAAGAGGCACACCTTAGACTTAGAGACGCAAACAAACTAAAACTCAAAGGATGGAAAAAAATATATCAAGCAAACAATAAGCAAAAAAGAAGAGGAGTAGCAATATTAATTTCTGACAAAATAGACTTTAGACTTAAATCCACCACAAAGGATAAAGATGGACACTACATAATGATAAAAGGGACAATTGATCAGGAAGACATAACCATATTAAATATTTATGCACCCAATGACAGGGCTGCAAGATACATAAATCTAATTTTAACAGAATTGAAAAGTAAAATAGACACCTCCACATTTATAGTAGGAGACTTCAACGAACCACTTTCGGAGAAGGACAGGACATCCAGTAAGAAGCTCAATAGAGACACGGAAGACCTACTTACGACAATCAACCAACTTGACCTCATTGACTTATACAGAACTCTCCACCCAACTGCTGCAAAATATACTTTTTTTTCTAGTGCACGTGCAACATTCTCTAGAATAGACCACATAAAACAAATCTTTGCAGAGTCCAAAACATCGAAATATTACAAAGCATCTTCTCAGACCACAAGGCAATGAAACTAGAAATCAATAACAGAAAAACTAGGGAAAAGAAATCAAATACTTGGAAAATGAACAATACCCTCCTGAAAAAAGACGGGGTTATAGAAGACATCAAGGAGGGAATAAGGAAATTCACAGAATGCAACGAGAATGAAAATACTTCCTATCAAAACCTCTGGGACACAGCAAAAGCAGTGCTCAGAGGCCAATTTATACCAATAAATGCACATATACAAAAAGAAGAAAGAGCCAAAATCAGAGAACTGTCCCGACAACTTGAACAAATAGAAAGGGAGCAACAAAAGAACCCATCAGGCACCAGAAGAAAACAAATAATAAAAATTAGAGCTGAACTAAATGAATTAGAGAACAGAAAAACAATTGAAAGAATTAACAAAGCCAAAAGCTGGTTCTTTGAAAAAATTAACAAAATTGATAAACCATTGGCTAGACTGACTAAAGAAAAACAGGAAAGGAAACAAATAACCCGAATAAGAAACAAGAAGGACCACATCACAACAGAACCAAATGAAATTAAAAGAATCATTTCAAATTATTACGAAAAATTGTACTCTAACAAATTTGAAAACCTAGAAGAAATGGATAAATTCTTGGAAAAACACTACCTACCTAAACTAACACATTCAGAAGTAGAACAACTAAATAGACCCAAAACAAAAAAAAGAGATTGAAACGGTAATCAAAAAACTCCCAACAAAAAAAAGCCCTGGCCCGGACGGCTTCACTGCAGAGTTCTACCAAACCTTCAGAGAAGAGTTAACACCACTACTACTGAAAGTATTTCAAAGCATAGAAAAAGATAGAATACTACCCAACTCATTCTATGAAGCTACCATCTCCCTGATACCAAAACCAGGTAAAGACATTACAAAAAAAGAAAATTATAGACCTATATCCCTCATGAACATTGATGCAAAAATCCTCAACAAAATTCTAGCCAATAGAATCCAACAACACATCAAAAAAATAATTCACCCTGATCAAGTGGGATTTATACCAGGTATGCAAGGCTGGTTTAATATCTGAAAAACCATTACTGTAATCCATCACATAAATAAAACAAAAGATAAAAACCACATGATCTTATCAATAGATGCAGAAAAGGCATTTGACAAAGTTCAACACCCATTTATGATAAAAACTCTTACCAAAATAGGAATTGAAGGAAAATTCCTCAACATAATAAAGGGCATCTATGCAAAGCCAACAGCCAATATCACTCTAAATGGAGAGAACCTGAAAGCATTTCCCTTGAGAACGGGAACCAGACAAGGATGCCCTTTATCACCGCTCTTATTCAACATCGTGTTGGAAGTCCTAGCCAGGGCAATCAGGCTAGATAAAGAAATAAAAGGTATCCGGATTGGCAAGGAAGAAGTAAAGTTATCACTATTTGCAGATGACATGATTATATACACAGAAAACCCTAAGGAATCCTCCAGAAAACTACTGAAACTAATAGAAGAGTTTGGCAGAGTCTCAGGTTATAAAATAAACATACAAAAATCACTTGGATTCCTCTACATCAACAAAAAGAACACCGAAGAGGAAATCACCAAATCAATACCATTCACAGTAGCCCCCAAGAAGATAAGATACTTAGGAATAAATCTTACCAAGGATGTAAAAGACCTATACAAAGAAAACTACAAAGCTCTACTACAAGAAATTCAAAAGGACATACTTAAGTGGAAAAACATACCTTGCTCATGGATAGGAAGACTTAACATAGTAAAAATGTCTATTCTACCAAAAGCCATCTATACATTTAACGCACTTCCGATCCAAATTCCAATGTCATATTTTAAGGGGATAGAGAAACAAATCACCAATTTCATATGGAAGGGAAAGAAGCCCCGGATAAGCAAAGCACTACTGAAAAAGAAGAAGAAAGTGGGAGGCCTCACCTTACCTGACTTCAGAACCTATTATACAGCCACAGTAGTCAAAACAGCCTGGTATTGGTACAACAACAGACACATAGACCAATGGAACAGAATTGAGAACCCAGACATAGATCCATCCACGTATGAGCAGCTGATATTTGACAAAGGACCAGTGTCAATTAACTGGGGAAAAGACAGCCTTTTTAACAAATGGTGCTGGCATAACTGGATATCCATTTGCAAAAAAATGAAACAGGACCCATACCTCACACCATGCACAAAAACTAACTCCAAGTGGATCAAAGACCTAAACATAAAGACTAAAACGATAAAGATCATGGAAGAAAAAATTGGGACAACCCTAGGAGCCCTAATACAAGGTATAAACAGAATACAAAACATTACCAAAAATGATGAAGAGAAACCCGATAACTGGGAGCTCCTAAAAATCAAACACCTATGCTCATCTAAAGACTTCACCAAAAGAGTAAAAAGACCACCTTCAGATTGGGAAAGAATTTTCAGCTATGACATCTCCGACCAGCGCCTGATCTCTAAAATCTACATGATTCTGTCAAAACTCAACCACAAAAAGACAAACAACCCAATCAAGAAGTGGGCAAAGGATATGAACACACATTTCTCTAAAGAAGATATTCAGGCAGCCAACAGATACATGAGAAAATGCTCTCGATCATTAGCCATTAGAGAAATGCAAATTAAAACTACGATGAGATTCCATCTCACACCAGCAAGGCTGGCATTAATCCAAAAAACACAAAATAATAAATGTTGGAGAGGCTGTGGAGAGATTGGAACTCTCATACACTGCTGGTGGGAATGTAAAATGGTACAACCACTTTGGAAATCTATCTGGCGTTATCTTAAACAGTTAGAAATAGAACTACCATACAACCCAGAAATCCCACTCCTCGGAATATACCCTAGAGATACAAGAGCCTTCATACAAACAGATATATGCACACCCATGTTTATTGCAGCTCTGTTTACAATAGCAAAAAGTTGGAAGCAACCAAGGTGTCCATCAACGGATGAATGGGTAAATAAATTGTGGTATATTCACACAATGGAATACTACGCATCGATAAAGAACAGTGACGAATCTCTGAAACATTTCATAACATGGAGGAACCTGGAAGGCATTATGCTGAGCGAAATGAGTCAGAGGCAAAAGGACAAATACTGTATAAGACCACTATTATAAGATCTTGAGAAATAGTAAACCTGAGAAGAACACATACTTTTGTGGTTACGAGGGGGGGAGGGAGGGAGGGTGGGAGAGGGTTTTTTATTGATTAATCAGTAGATAAGAACTGCTTTAGGTGAAGGGAAAGACAACACTCAATACATGGAAGGTCAGCTCAATTGGACTGGACCAAAAGCAAAGAAGTTTCCGGGATAAAATGAATGCTTCAAAGCTCAGCGGAGCAAGCGCGGGGGTCTGGGGAACATGGTTTGCGGGGACTTCTAAGTCAATTGGCAAAATAATTCTATTATGAAATCATTCTGCATCCCACTTTGAAATGTGGCGTCTGGGGTCTTAAATGCTAACAAGCAGCCATCTAAGATGCAGCAATTGGTCTCAACCCACCTGGAGCATAGGAAAATGAAGAACACCAAGCCCACATGACAACTAAGAGCCCAAGAGACAGAAAGGGCCACATGAACCAGAGACCTACATCATCCTGAGACCAGAAGAACTAGTTGGTGCCCGGCCACAATCGATGACTGCCCTGACAGGGAGCACAGCAGAGGACCCCTGAGGGAGCAGGAGAGCAGTGGGATGCAGACCCCAAATTCTCATAAGAAGACCAAACTTAATGGTCTGACTGAGACTGGAGGAATCCCGGCGGTCATGCTCTCCAGACCTTCTGTTGACACAGGACAGGAACCATCCCTGAAGACAACTCATCAGACATGAAAGGGACTGGTCAGCGGGTGGGAGAGAGACGCTGATGAAGAGTGAGCTAATTATATCAGGTGTACACTTGAGATTGAGTTGGCAACTCTTGTCTGGAGGGGGGATGGGAGGATAGAGAGAGAGGGAAGCCGGCAAAATTGTCAAGAAAGGAGAGACTGAAAGGGCTGACTCAAGACGGGGAGAGTAAGTGGGACTAGGGAGTGAGATGTATGTAAACTTATATGTGACAGACTGATTGGATTTGTAAACGTTCACTTGAAGCTTAATAAAAGTTATTATAAAAAAAAAAAAAAAAAAAAAAATTCACCCTGATCAAGTGGGATTTATACCAGGTATGCAAGGCTGGTTTAATATCTGAAAAACCATTACTGTAATCCATCACATAAATAAAACAAAAGATAAAAACCACATGATCTTATCAATAGATGCAGAAAAGGCATTTGACAAAGTTCAACACCCATTTATGATAAAAACTCTTACCAAAATAGGAATTGAAGGAAAATTCCTCAACATAATGAAGGGCATCTATGCTTTATGCAAAGCCAACAGCCAATATCACTCTAAATGGAGAGAACCTGAAAGCATCTCCCTTGAGAACGGGAACCAGACAAGGATGCTCTTTATCACTGCTCTTATTCAACATCGTACTTGAAGTCCTAGCCAGGGCAATTAGGCTAGACAAAGAAATAAAGGGTATCCGGATTGGCAAGGAGGAAGTAAAGCTATCACTATTTGCAGATGACATGATCGTATACACGGAAAACCCTAAGGAATCCTCCAGAAAACTCCTGAAACTAATAGAAGAGTTTGGCAGAGTCTCAGGTTATAAAATAAACATACAAAAATCACTTGGATTCCTCTACATCAACAAAAAGAACACCGAAGAGGAAATAACCAAATCAATACCATTCACAGTAGCCCCCAAGAAGATAAGATACTTAGGAATAAATCTTACCAAGGATGTAAAAGACGTATACACAGAAAACTACAAAGCTCTACTACAAGAAATTCAAAAGGACCTACTTAAGTGGAAAAACATACCCTGCTCATGGATAGGAAGACTTAACATAGTAAAAATGTCTATTCTACCAAAAGCCATCTATACATATAACGCACTTCCGATCCAAATTCCAATGTCATATTTTAAGGGGATAGAGAAACAAATCACCAATTTCATATGGAAGGGAAAGAAGCCCCGGATAAGCAAAGCATTACTGAAAAAGAAGAAGAAAGTGGGAGGCTTCACTCTACCTGATTTCAGAACCTATTATACAGCCACAGTAGTCAAAACAGCCTGGTACTGGTACAACAACAGGCACATAGACCAATGGAACAGAATTGAGAACCCAGATATAAATCCATCCACGTATGAGCAGCTGATATTTGACAAAGGACCAGTGTCAATTAATTGGGGAAAAGATAGTCTTTTTAGCAAATGGTGCTGGCATAACTGGATATCCATTAGCAAAAAAATGAAACAGGACCCGTACCTCACACCATGCACAAAAACTAACTCCAAGTGGATCAAAGACCTAAACATAAAGACTAAAACGATAAAGATCATGGAAGAAAAAATAGGGACAACTCTAGGAGCCCTAATACAGGGCATAAACGGAATACAAAACATTACCAAAAATGATGAAGAGAAACCAGATAACTGGGAGCTCCTAAAAATCAAACACCTATGCTCATCTAAAGACTTCACCAAAAGAGTAAAAAGACCACCTACAGACTGGGAAAGAATATTCGGCTATGACATCTCAGACCAGCGCCTGATTTCTAAGATCTACATGATTCTGTCAAAACTCAACCACAAAAAGACAAACAACGCAATCAAGAAGTGGGCAAAGGATATGAACACACATTTCACTAAAGTAGATGTTCAGGTAGCCAACAGATACATGAGAAAATGCTCCTGATCATTAGCCATTAGAGAAATGCAAATTAAAACTACGATGAGATTCCATCTCACACCAACTAGACTGGCATTCATCCAAAAAACACAAAATAATAAATGTTGGAGAGGCTGCGGAGAGATTGGAACTCTCATACACTGCTGGTGGGATTGTAAAATGGTACAACCACTTTGGAAATCCATCTGGGGTTATCTTAAACAGTTAGAAATAGAACTACCATACAACCCAGAAATCCCACTCCTCGGAATATACCCTAGAGAAACAAGAGCCTTCACACAAACAGATATATGCACACCCATGTTTATTGCAGCTCTGTTTACAATAGCAAAAAGCTGGAAGCAACCAAGGTGTCCATCAACGGATGAATGGATAAATAAATTGTGGTGTATTCACACAATGGAATACTACGCATCGATAAAGAACAGTGACAAATCTCTGAAACATTTTATAACATGGAGGAATCTGGAAGGCATCATGCTGAGCGAAATGAGTCAGAGGCAAAAGGACAAATACTGTATAAGACCACTATTATAAGATCTTGAGAAATAGAAAAAACTGAGAAGAACACATGCTTTTGTGGTTACGAAGGGGGGAGGGAGGGAGGGAGGGAGAGGGTTTTTTATTGATCAATCAGTAGATAAGAACTGCTTTGGGTGAAGGGAAAGACAACACTCAATACAAGGAAGGTCAGCCCAATTGGACTGGACTAAAAGCAAAGAAGTTTCCGGGATAAAATGAATGCTTCAAAGGTCAGCGGAGCAGGGGCGGGGGTCTGGGGACCATGGTTTGAGGGGACTTCTAAGTCAATTGGCAAAATATTTCTATTATGAAAACATTCTGCATCCCACTTTGAAATGTGGCGTCTGGGGTCCTAAATGCTAACAAGCGGCCATCTAAGATGCATCAATTGGTCTCAACCCACCTGGAGCAAAGGAAAATGAAGAACACCAAGGTCACACGACAACTAAGAACCCAAGAGACAGAAAGGGCCACATGAACCAGAGACCTACATCATCCTGAGACCAGAAGAACTGGTTGGTGCCCGGCCACAATCGATGACTGCCCTGACAGGGAGCACAGTAGAGATCCCCTGAGGGAGCAGGAGATCAGTGGGATGCAGACCCCAAATTCTCATAAAAAGACCATACTTAATGGTCTGACTACGAGTAGAGGAATCCCGGCGGCAATGCTCCCCAGACCTTCTGTTGGCACAGGACAGGAACCATCCCCGAAGACAACTCATCAGACATGAAAGGGACTGGTCAGCTGGGGGGGGGGGGGTGATGCTGATGAAGAGTGAGCTAGTTAAATCAGGTGGACACTGGAGAGTGTGTTGGCAACTCTTGACTGGAGGGGGGATGGGAAGATAGAGAGAGAGGGAAGATGGCAAAATTGGCACGAAAAGAGAGACTGAAAGGGCTGACTCAATAGGGGGAGAGCAAGTGGGAGAAGGGAGTAAGACGTATGTAAACTTACATGTGACAGACTGACTGGATTTGTAAATGTTCACTTGAAGCTTAATAAAAGTTTATTAAAAAAAAAATAACAGATTACAAGAGACAGAAAGGGCCACATAAAACAGAGACTCCATCAGCCCGAGACCGGAAGAACTAGATGGTGCCTGGCTACAGCTGATGACTGCCCTGACAGGAAACACAACAGAGAATCCCTGATGGAGCAGGAGAAAAGTGGAATGGAGACCTCAAATTCTAGTAAAAAGCCAGACTTAATGGTTTGATTGAGACTGGAGGGACCACAGAAGTCAAGGCCCCCAGACTCTCCGTTAGCCCAAAACAAAAACCATTTCCGAAGCCAACTTTTCAGACAAAGATTAGACTGGGCTATAAGGCATAAAATGATACTGGTGAGGAGTATGCTTCTTAGCTCAAGCAGATACACGAGACTATGTGGGTAGCTCCTGTCTGGAGGAGAGATGAGAAAGCAGAGGGAGACAGGAGGTGGTTGAATGGACAATGGAAACACAGGGTGGAGAAAAGAAGTGTGCTGTCACATTGTAGGGAGAGCAGCTAGGGTCACATAAGTGTGTGTAAGTTTTTGTATGAGAACCTGACTTGAAAACTTCCGGTTAAAGCGCAATAAAAAAATAAATAAATAAAATAACAGGTTAATGCTTATATTCAACTTGAAAGCTCATTTTATAAATAAAAATATTTTAACGTGTTCTCCTGGAAACTTGACAGCATGAAACAAATTTTTCATATGCAAGTAAAATTGTGAGGGAGGTAAGATTCCATAATAAAGGCTCTATGAACATTCGGAGCTCTGAAAATTCTATATGGAAGCATGGTGCCATATTAAAAACTAAGACGCAAAGGAAAACGCAAAACTTTTTTATTTTAATATGTGTTATCAGGGTGTACGTTCCTAAAAATCTACCTTTCCCAACTTTAACTAAAAATTATTTTACAACAACAGGTTACAGAGGCTTTTTTTTTTTTTTCAGGGAAAAGTGAGGGACAATACTGAGCAATTTATTTTGGTATCAGCATCGATCACAACTGTAACGTTAGTAAAAATTCTACCGCCAAGTACAATGAAATTAGAAAAACTGCTTTGGGAACACTGTAACTGCCTTTTCCATGCTCTGAAGCCTGGGATTATAGGGGCCTTGTTTTCCTTGAGAGACACATTAATGATAGCAAGGATTTAGCATGTTTTAATTACTCCCTTTGATGCAGCAGTGGTTGTGCAGAATCGGAATCATTACATATCTGAAAAAGGTCATATCTAGAGGCTTGCAATCCCTGAATTATTGGATTTGGCTATTGTAGTTTGATTTGTGTGTGTTGCTTAAAAGTAAGATGACTAAATATGATTTACGAATAGACACTAGGCTTCAGTAATTTTTATACGGTGTTTCTAAATGCCCATGTCATATTAAAAACTTGGAACATTATAAAGCCACCTATTTATAACATTGAAAGGAACCTTAGGGATAATCTAGTCCTGTCTACTCATTTTCTATGTGGAAACAGGCTCAGGCTGGATGTCTCTCCTAACTAACCAATACATCCTTTTTTTTTTTTTGAAGCTCTTAAATTCTTTCACTATCAATAAGTCAAGAATTTTTTGCACTGGCTTAAAATGTATGAAACTATCAATTGATCCATTTTTATTTGACCACACACTTCTTTAAAAAAAAAAAAGTACAAAAATATTTTAAATATGGATAAAATCGGTGCAAATTAGTGCATTTTTATTGGCACTAATATCATGTTCAATAAAAAATATACTGGTATATTTTTAAAGGAAAGACTTATGCAGAAAAGCATACGCTTTGTTAAATATAGTGGACTGTTTTTAGGTAGCTGTTGAATGGATCGAGAAGAAAATACCAGCCAAACTGTGTACCATCAAAGCTATTTTCAGGTAGAAAATCCTGGCTGGTTGATGCAACAAATATGATGACCATCTGTGTTGTTCCTACAGATAAACTAGACTGTCAAGGTTTAGCAAAGCCATGTGTTTCTGCTCCCAAGGAGATATTAGTAATTATAGCTCTGAAACAGAAATTTTATTCATAATAAATATGTAATAATTACTGGTTACTTACTATGTTCCAGATTTTTTTTTTTACTATGTTCCAGATATTACTTTAAGCCGTTTTACATATACTAACTCATCTAGTCAAACAACACTTTGGGGGAGGTATTCTGATATTTCGTGATTAGCTCAGCATGTAGTTGAGAAGGATTTTAAACTCTGCCTTAATTTCCACACCAAATAGAAACTAACACAAATGCCAGAGTTTCCAAGGAGTGCCCGGTGGATTCAAACCACTGACCTTTTGGTTAGCAGCTGTAACACTTAACCACTACTTCACCAGGATATCCCACACAGACACACATACTAAGTTTCAAAAAAGTACAACAAAATCATGTGAAACTCTCATTTCAATGGTCTTTCAGATTTTCACAGAAACTGAGGCTAGAGTCTTCCTGATTGAGTTCTGACAACAATTAAACCTCTCACAAAAGAATAGGAAGCCTTATTTTTTTTATCATGATGTCCTTAAATTTTTATTTTAAACTACATTGATGGCTAGTACTAAAACTTGGAAACTATAAAATCGTTTCAATGAGAAATTTAAAATCACCCAGTATTATTAACGAGCTAAATTCCTAAATATTTGAAATATTTACTTTATAAATACGTACCTATTTAGTACAGTACCGAGAACATCGTGATGATTCTAGGGCAAAGCGTTAGGTGCTCAACTACTGAAAGGTTGGTGGTTCGAACCCACCCAGGGTCACCTTGGAAGACAGGCCTGGCAACCTGCTTCCGAAAGGTCACAGCCTTGAAAACCCTACAGAGGACAGTTCTACTTTGGCACCCATGGGGTTGCCGTGAGTCCGATTTGACTTGACAGCAATTAATAATAACAGTTGTTGTCAAGTCATATATATCCTTTCAGGTACGAGTGGATCCTTCATCCTCAAGCTTCTAAATAAAATTTGGGGATATGAATATCACCTTCACATCAACCAGAAAACAGAACTCAATCAGCGTCATTTACTCACAATAACGTTTTTCTTTCTCTGACTGTCTTTCTCTGTCTCTTTCTCACTCCCTCACACGCATACCCATTACCAGTTGCCACTGAGTCCATTCCGACTCATAGCGGCCCCACAGGACAGAGTAGAACTGCCCCATAGAGTTTCCAAGGAGTGCCTGGTGGGTTCAAACTGCCAACTTTTGGGTTAGCAGCATAGCACTTAACCACTACTCCACCAGGGTTTCCCACACGCATATACACACCCATGAACACAAACATAGTAGTGTGCAACACAGACCTTACTTAAGCTGAGGAGCTATAGAAAAGGGAAGTTTATATAATTAAACCTACACTAAGGTCGCTATGAGCCAGAATCGACTTGATGGCACCGGGTTTGGTTTTTTTTTTTCAGTTAACAGGTAAAAATCCCCAGTTGATATTTCCTTTCCTCTCATCCACCATCAGGGATTCCTCACCTTCCGCTTTTGCCAGGCATAGCACTGGCTTTTCCCTCTTACCCCTGACATTTCTCTAGGAACTGACACTCGTCTGCCTTTTTTCCTGCATAGCAACCTAGTTCAGTTCCTAATTCCAAATTAGCATCTTTAAAACCATTGTGCTTCTCAACCAAACCTCCTACAGTAAACATTTCCCTCATTTTTAGAAGGAAATATAGAGATCATTTTTCTTGAATTAGACATATTGAAGAGCTTCAACTCCATATACTAGATGGCTCATTAATATAGTTCTTGAAAGTCAGGTATCTGGTCCTTTTTGACATTTTGTCATTTTTTTTTTTTTTATAATTTATCAGCAGGGATGAAGCATGAGAGTGAAGCATAGATGGACCTGGCCTTCAAAGAGCTTACAGTTTCATGGCCTCCTATTGATCTTCCCTCAGTTAAAATTTATTGAGCACTTGATCTCATTAGGTTCTCGCTCTGTGTCTCTCTCTCAATCACACAAACACATATACACACACACAAAGGCAGCCTTAAAGTTAACTGAACAAGAATTTCACCATTTTCAATCTTCTAAGACCCTAAATTTTATAACTTATATTGCAAAGATTCCTAAATCATAATTCACACAACTTATAATGCATAAATGAACAGAAAGTAATTTAGAGGAAAACCTGGATTCTATATCTGATTATTACACTTATCTGTGGGTAGCAATAATATCTGCTGAAATGTTTCAGAATTTGGTTTGGAGGCAAAAAAAAAAAAAAAGAGATAACCGGTGTCAATGTGTTTTGGAAAAAGAAAAAAAGTACTTCGCATGTTATGCAATGATTAACCCCTCAAATAGTGCTATTTTAATGGATTTGTGCTAAAGAAAAGCATTGTACTAAGACTGGTAGGATTTTATGCAATCTTGAAATAGTTCCCTACTCACAGTGTTAGGAGATGACAAAACTATATATCGGTTGTCCAAAACACTGACGTCTTCAGCTTTCCTAATCCTGATAAAACCACTTATTTTTCTCCCATCAGGTTATATTCAAGGAAAAATCTAATTAAAAGAAACATCTCTTGCTATCCAACAGAACATGTGATGTTATCATATTGCTTTGAATACTATTGAAGAACTAGAATAATTAAAAAATAAAGCTTCATTTAACAACCAAACGCAGTGCCTAAGAAGCACTATTTTATTTTTCTTTAACTGCCTGACACTTACTCTCTACAATAGCAGACTCCATAAGGTAGCTATAACGATACAATAAATTAAACTGGAAGCTTCTAATATTTAATAACTTGTTAAGGACAAATGTATTTCAACAATGAACAGTAAGTTAGGCCTTTATCAGTTATGTATGGTATAAGTTATTTCTGATGTTGTCCTTTGGTTAAGTGTCAATTGAAAAAACAGAGGTCATTTTATTTATACATGTTAAATTGCTCAAACACCCGCTGTTTTGTGAATAATTTAAGCACCTTTTTCATAACACAAGCATCAACTCAGAACAATTATTAAAGGCATTGGGAGACAATGCGAATGTATTTCATGCTTCAGAGGCTGCAGCTGCCAAAAGCTCATAGCGATCAATCACCATCTTTTCTGCTGTACTTCGTATCTTAAACAACCCACCCTGGGTAATTATTCTGAGGAGATTTTCTTTTTTTAGATAAAGTTTCTGAATATATCGATTAACTTATTGTTCCTTTGTGATCGCCTCGGATGCAGCTAAGATGTTAAAGCTATAATCTGTTTTTCTTTTATAGAACAAAAAATTAAAACCCACTCTAGACAATTTAACGTAATTCATTGCTTGTGAATAGAATTACCTTTTGGTGTGTGCTGTTATAATCTACAATTCAGAATTAGAAAGCTGAACAAAGGAATAAAAATGGATAAAGGATTTGCTTTTCACAGCTGAGAGATTCTGCCCTGAATGTTAAAACACATTTTGGTGGTCACTGAATACTCCCCAGGGCAAGAGAAATTTATTAAAGAAGCAGAAGGAACAAGTAGGTATAGCATCAGGTCATAGCTGCAGCTGTCTCTAAGAATGACTTCTTAGGCTCATGGGCAAAAATGATGTGCACTGAAAGTCAAAATCCTCAAGGAAAGGAATGAAAACAGAACAAACCCACCTTAGATGTTACCTCCACTTTGACTACTTCTCTTTCTAATTCATTCTCCTGACCATCGCCACACCCAGAAGTTATGGAAATTATTTAAATAAACATTGCAGGGTATTGGCCCCAGAGTATGATGTCAACCAAATCTAACTTTCTAATACATGGTGAGAGGAAGTTTTCTGATCCTCGAGTTTCAAAATGACAGATCTGGGACCAAATACTAGCCTACAGACCCATTTGGTTTGCCTTACATGATATTAGAAAATATTATTATTATTATTAAGTTGACAACATGTAAAAGTTGGAATCATTCAGACAAAAAAAAATCTGGATTTTCAGATTTTCTTGAAAAAAATAATTGAAATATTTAATAACCTTGATCCTACGCTACTGTTGCTGTTTTTGTTATCTGCTGTCTAGTCAACTCCATATGTCTGTCTTCCTAGGCCCCACTGGGTCTGCTAGTGGTTGAGCACTTAACTGTGCTACCCAGGAATCCCATATTACATAGGGCAATAAAAGGTTGAAGCTGAGCAACAGAATTCTCCCTCTGCCCTGATTTACAGACCTTCCTTAAGGCACATTGATTCCTATAAATGTGTCCTACTTTTATCACCTTTATTTGTGGACATGTCTCCTTCCTAGCCAATGCCAGCTTGGTAAAAGTAGAATGAACACTCTCTGCAATGTCTGATGAAAGGTCTCATAGAAACTTACTAAATGCTCCATCCATTTTATAATGTATGGAATATTAATCAGTTTTTTTTTTTTTTAAAGAAGACAATTTATTGCGTTGCTAGGAATACTAGAGTTTTGAATGTAAAAGAATTTCCAAAAAATAGTAGTAAAATTTAAGAATATTTAAATACTTATTTATAAAAATTTTCCTATAAAATCTTATAGCTTAAAATTTGAAGAGACATTAGTTACAGTGAGTAGAGTGGTTTTCAGACTCTGTTATTCATTAGCAGAGACACACAATGTCCAAATGCAAACCAATATGGAAGCCAGATATCTATGGAACAGTTACCCCTATTGAAGCAGGAGTGGATGGTTCAGGGACCCTTAGCTAAACCTGCTACTTGGCCTCTAATGTACTTCAAAAACATCACCCTAGGGGGTCTGTGGATCAATTTGAAAACCACTAATTCTGTCAGGTTTCCCTCATTTGGGAAAAGGGAAAATTGATGTTTAGAGTAGGTAATGGCTTTGGCCATTAGGGGCAGACCCAAGATTGCTGGTAAAAAAGTTCTATTCTGGGACATATGGGAACTGAAGGAATGTGTCAGACATCCTGCCTGCCTGCAAAGGAAATAAAAGTGAAAAGAAAATATATGAAAAATAAACATGCAGGAAAGAATTACTTAAGAAACTGAAAGTGTTTCTTTTAAAAGCAAAGCTGGTTATAGATAGTTTTGTCAATGCAGTTCTTAGACTGTTGTGTTATATAATCTGAATTACAGGAACACTGTTTTTTGTTTTGTTTTCTTTTTATAATTTATTTTTGTTGTTGAGAATATACACAGCAGAACATACACCAATTATACCATTTCTACATGTACGGTTCAGTGATATTGATTATATTCTTCAAGTTGTGCAAACATTTTCACTCTCCTTTTCTAAGTTGTTTCTCCCCCGTTAACATAAACTCATTGCCCCCTAAATTTCCTATCTAATCTTTCAAGTGGCTATTGTCATTTTGATCTTATAAAGATAGATCTTAAAAGAACACAATGCTCAAGGCAGACATTCTTACTAGTTAAACTAAACTGTTGTTTGGTTTTAAGAACACTTCAATAGATATTTTTAACTTAAGGTTTAAAGATTATCTCAGAGCAATAGTTTCAGGGGTTCATCCAGCTTCCATGGCTTCAGAAATCTGGATTCCATGAGAACTTGAAATTCTGTTCTGCATTTTTTTCCCTTTGATCAAAGATTTGTCTATAGAATCTTTGATCAAAATGTTCAGTAGTGGTCGCCAGGCACCATCCAGTTCTTCTGGTCTCATGGCAAAGGAGACAGTTGTTCACGGAGGCAATTAAGCACACATTTCATTTCCTCTTCCTATTCCTGACTCTCCTTCTTCCGATTTTGCTCCAGGCAAATAAAGACCTTGGATATTACTTGGATGACCTTCTACAAGGTTTTAAGACCCCAGGCACTACTCAAAGAACTAGGAGGTAGAATAGAAGCACTAAACATGTTATCAGGCCAATTAACTGGTGTGCCCTATGAAACCATGACCCTAAACCTTCAAACCAAGAAACTAAATTCTATGAGGTGTTTGGCCATACAGAGTAGCCTCAGTAGCTACTATTTTTTTTGTCATTGTTGTAAATATATTTATCACACAAATTTGCCAATTCAACTTTTTACAAATGTACAATTTATTGACAGTACTTAAAATAATCGGCTTTGCAACCCTACCCTTAATGTGATTTTTCCATCACTGCAAGCAGAAGGTCAGTACTCCATAAGAAATAACCCCTCTTTCCCCCGTCTCCTGCCCCTAGCAACCACTAATAAACTTTGATTTCTATACATTTGCTTGTTCTTGTTTTTTTTTATATAAGTGAATTCATACAACAGTTGCCCCTTTGTGACTGAATTATTTCACTCAGCACAATGTCTTCAAGCTACATCCATATTGTAGCATATATCAAGCTTCATTTCTCCTACTGGCTGAGTAGTATTCCATTGTATGTATGTACCATGTTTTGTTTATCCACTCATCCCTTGATAGGCATTTAGATAGTTCCCACCTTTTGGCTATCGTGAATTGTGCTACAATGAACATTGGTGTACAAGTATATGTTTGAGTCTCCACTTTCAAATGTTTTGAGTATATGCCTAGGAGTGGAATTGCTGGGTCATATGGTAGTTCATATGGTAGTTCTATTTTTAGTTTTTGAGTAACCACTACACTGCTTTCCACAAAGGCTGTACCATTTTGCCTTTCTACCAGAAATGGATAAGGGTTCCCAATTTTCACACATCTTCAACAACATTTGTTATTTTCTTCTTCTTTTGTTTTAATCTTAGTCTCCTACCCAAAAACCAAACCAAACCCATTTCCATCAAGTTGATTCCGACTCACAGGGACACTATGAAACAGAGTAGACCTTCCCCATAGGGTTTCCAAGGCTGTAAATGTTTACAACATAAACTGCCACATCCTTCTCTGTGGAGCTTCTGGTGAACTCGAACCACCAACCTTTTCATTAGCAATCAAGAGCTTTAACAACTGCTTCACCAGGGCTTCTTTAGCCTTCCTAGTGGGAGTGAAAGAATACCTAATTGTCGTTTGGATTTGGATCTCTCTGATGCCTAATGACACTGAGCACCTTTTCACGTGTTTGGTGGCCATTTGAATGTTCTCTTTGATGAAATGTCTATCAAGTCCTTTGCCCATTTTATGATTGGATTATTTGTCTTTTTGTTGTTAAGTTTTTGAAGTTTTGGTTATTAGATCTTTATCAGATATTTGTATGGAACAGCAAGAGGCCTCAAACAGCTAAAGAAATATTAAAGAGAAAAACAAAGTAGGAGGACTCACACTTATTAATTTTAAAATATATAGCGACAGTTACCAAAACAGCCTGGTACCAGTATAATAACAGGCACATAAAACCAAAAACCAAACCCTCTGCCATAGAGTCTATTCCGACTCATAGAGACCCTACAGGACAGAGTAGAACTTCCCCCTAGAGTTTCCAAGGAGTGCCTGGTGGATTCACACTGCTGATCTTTTGGTTAGCAGTTGTTGTACTTAATCACTACACCACAAGGGTTTCCACACAGACCAATGGAATAGAATTGAGAATCCAGAAATAAACCCACACATTTATGGTTAACTGATATTTGACACGGGCACTAGGTCCATTCGATGGGGAGAGAAGAGTCTCTTAATAAATGATGTTGGGAAAACTAGATTTCCACAAGTAGAAAAACAAAACGGGATCCATATCTCAAACCCATACACAAAATCAAATCCAAATGGATTAAAGACATAAATAGGAAAACTAAAACCATAAAATTCTTAGAAGACAAATACAGGGGCAAAGCTGTCAGGCCTAGCCTTTACAAAAGCACAAATATCAAAAGACAAAATAAATAAATGGGACCTTATTAAAATTAAAAATGTCTGTTCACCAAAAGACTTAACCAAAAAAGTGAAAAGACAAGCTACTGACTAGGAGAAACAGTGTTTTTCAATTGTGTACTTTACATCAGGGTTTCTCAAACATGGCACTATTGACATTTTGGGCCAGAAAATTATTTGTTTTTGGAGCTGCCTTGCAAACTGTAGGATGCTTAGGCGCATCCCCTGATGGTCAATATCACACTCAATAAAGAACTACTAATCTATTAGTCTCTATAGATGCTAATCCTTGGTAAAAAGCCTTTGACACACACCCTCCTATTTTGATGATAATATATAAATGAATAACAATCATTGTCATAATATTTGAAATGACTTGGATGTAGCCAACAAGATTTTAAGTATTGATTCTCCTGTGTAGGATTTGAAGCAAAGAAGTTTTTCTATTTATATACTATAGTCTAGACTTGGAAGGTGCTGTTGTTACTAGTGCATTTCATGTCCTCTTAAACGACAAGTACTGAGAAGGAATGTCTTAGCCTGCAGAAGTGCTGGTCTGGGGTTGCTTATGTCTGTTTGGAAGCTTCTCCACAGGTGCCAACTGTAGACATTAGCAGCGGAGGCAGTGCAATAAATATTCCTGACCAGGCAGTCCAAAACTTTCAGGGAGCGCTTGAGGTTCAGGACATGTGCTACCATTTGCCTCAATTTGATTTAAAAATCTTATTTGTTAAAAAAAAAAAGGCGGGGGGCAAAACAATAACCAGGCCTATAGGAATAAAGACTACAGTCTAGGAAACTCTATGGGGCAATTCTACTCTGTCACATGGGGTCCTTATGAGTTGAATAGACTCAATGGCACCTAACAATAACACAGGGGTATCACTTATTGTGCACTAGGTAATGGTCTAAGCATTTTACTTATATTAACACAGCAAGACAATGAGATAACTATTATTACTATCCCCATATTAGTCAGACAAGTCACATGATGTGCCTATAGTTATAGAGTTTTTAAATTGAAAAAAAAAAACAACTAGAATTTGAACCCAGATAGTCACCCTCCAGAATTTGTGGTTTTATCTCCATTGTTCTGTTTCTCTTCCAGAATATACATGCTTAGTCATTTTTTGGTAATTATAATCAGTATATTATAGAATTATATATTTATTAGATAAAAGAAATATCAGTCTAACAAACACTTTTGTTTTAAGAACACTGTATCAGATTTATAATCAATGTTTCTTACCATTCCAAAAGAGCTCTGGTAACTCAGTGCTTAAGAGCTATAGTGGCTAACCAAAAGGTCGGCAGTTCAAATCCACCAACTGCTCCTTGGAAACCCCATAGGAAAGTTCTACTTTCTCCTATAGAGTCTTGATGAGTTGGAATCAACTCGACAGCAATGAGTTTGGTTTGGTTTTTGTGACTGTTCCAAAAGACCTTTTTAAAAAGCAAGGATGTCTTTAAGAACCAAAATGCACCTGACCCAAGCCATGGTGTTTTCAATCACCTCATACGCATATGAAAGCTGGGCAATGAATAAAGAAGACCACATACAATGAAATATTATTCAGCCCTAAAGAGAAAGGAAGTTCTGATACATGCTACAACATGGACCAACCTTGAAAACATTATGCCGGGTGAAATGAGTCAAACATAAAAGGACAAATATTGTATGATGTCACTTACATGAAAAAGTTAACACACTTGGCTGCTAAGTAAATTTAGAGGTTCGAGTTCACCCAGAGGTGCCTTGGAAGAAAGCCTGACAATCTACTTCTGGAAAATCAGTCATTGAAAACCCCATGGAGCACAGCTCTGCTCTGAAACACCAAGGGTCCCCGCAAGTCACAATCAACTCGACAGCAACTGCTGCTACTGTTGTATGATGCCACTTATATGAAGCAGAATAGGCAAATGCATAGAGACGGAAGTGTATCCGTGGTCACCAGTAGCTGGGGGAGGGGGAAAAAGGAGTTACTGCTGAAGGGGCACTGGGTTTCTGTTTGGGGTGATAAAAATCTTTTGGAAATGGATAGCGGTGATGGTAGCTCAACATGATAAGCTAAATTAATGTCACTGAATTGTACTCACAAAAATGTTAAAATGACAAATGTTTTGTTATATATTTTTTATCATAATAAAAAAAAAATTAAGAAAAAAAAAAAAACTAAAATGAACAAGTCCAAGCATAAGAGATACAAATGATGCACGTTTTCAAGAGTTGTTTTTTTTTTTTTTTTAGGATTTGATGGTTTCTAGTCATTTTCAGTTTTCTGTTTAAAATATTCTAAAATATCAAATGACTTATTTTTACTCTACGCTGATTTAAAATGGCCTCTAAGAATATTGTGATTAAACATCTTAAACAGCTCATATTTGTTTCTCACATGAGGGTCCCTGGCTAATCGTCCTTGGGCTAAAGCTCCTTTTTCATAATTCAGAGAATGTAATTGAGCGTTGCCAAATGGCACTTTCATCCTGATGGTCTTTAAATATCTAATTTAACTTGAAAGTTTAAATATTTCATACCATCTACAGGGGCTTGTTTGTGATGACTGTGACAAAGATCTTTCTCAGATTGGATTATAATATTAGCACTTTAAAACGTAGCATGAACAAAAATTAATAGATGTTAGTTTATTTTTTTAATTAAATAAAAACAAAGACAAATTTAGCAACTTAAACCAATGTTGTTTTCAGGTAAATTAAATTTTATTACATAGGCTGGTTTTCTGAATTCTTCTAAAAATGGCATTTTGCTGAGTATTTGGACTTTTAGAAAGATTAGAGACAACCTCTCTCTAATCGTTACTATTTTTTACAATAATAATTTACTGTAATAAATGATTACCCTTTAATACTGATTATAATTAATTTATTTCATTTGTCCATTCATACAAGAAATATTTATTGACTGCATGCCATGTGCCAGGTATATATTGAAAATTCAACTATGTAAATTAAAGGCTTATGGAAGAGGATGACTTAATACATAAAAACACAAATAATCATATAACTTCCTTTTTTAATAAGTGCTATAAAAGAAACCCTGGTGGCATGTGGTTAAGTGCTATGGCTGCTAACCAAGAGGCTGGCAGTTCAAACCCACCAGGCTCTCTTTGGAAACTCTATGTGGAAGCTCTACTCTGTCCTGTAGGGTCGCTATGAGTCAGAACCGACTAGACAGCAGTGTTTTTTTTTTTTTTTTAATTAACTTTTATTAAGCTTCAAGTGAATGTTTACAAATCCAATCAGTCTGTCACATATAAGTTTACATACATCTTACTCCGTACTCCCACTTGCTCTCCCCCTAATGAGTCAGCCCTTTCAGTCTCTCCTTTCGTGACAGTTTTGCCAGCTTCCCTCTCTCTCTATCCTCCCATTCCCCCTCCAGACAAGAGATGCCAACACAATCTCAAGTGTCCACCTGATATAATTAGCTCACTCTTCATCAGCATCTCTCTCCCACCCACTGACCAGTCCCTTTCATGTCTGATGAGTTGTCTTCGGGGATGGTTCCTGTCCTGTGCCAACAGAAGGTCTGGGGACCATGGCTGCCAGGATTCCTCTAGTCTCAGTCAGACCATTAAGTATGGTCTTTTAATGAGAACTTGGGGTCTGCATCCCACTGATCTCCTGCTCCCTCAGGAGTTCTCTGTTGTGCTCCCTGTCAGGGCAGTCATCGATTGTAGCCGGGCACCAACTAGTTCTTCTGGTCTCAGGATGATGTAGGTCTCTGGTTCATGTGGCCCTTTCTGTCTCTTGGGTTCTTAGTTGTCGTGTGACCTTGGTGTTCTTCATTTTCCTTTGCTCCAGGTGGGATGAGACCAATTGATGCATCTTAGATGGCCGCCTGTTAGCATTTGAGACCCCAGACGTCACATTTCAAAGTGGGATGCAGAATGTTTTCATAATAGAATTATTTTGCCAATTGACTTAGAAGTCCCCTCAAACCATGTTCCCCAGACCCCCGCCCTTGCTCCGCTGACCTTTGAAGCATTCATTTTATCCCGGAAACTTCTTTGCTTTTGGTCCAGTCCAATTGAGCTGACCTTCCATGTATTGAGTGTTGTCCTTCCCTTCACCTAAAGCAGTTCTTATCTACTAATTAATCAATAAAAAACCCTCTCCCTCCCTCCCTCCCTCCCCCCTTCGTAACCACAAAAGTATGTGTTCTCAGTTTTTACTATTTCTCAAGATCTTATAATAGTGGTCTTATACAACATTTGTCCTTTTGCCTCTGATTCATTTCGCTCAGCATAATGCCTTCCAGGTTCCTCCATGTTATGAAATGTTTCAGAGATTTGTCACTGTTCTTTATCGATGCGTAGTATTCCATTGTGTGAATATACTACAATTTATTTACCCATTCATCTGTTGATGGACACCTTGGCTGCTTCCAGCTTTTTGCTATTGTAAACAGACCTGCAATAAACATGGGTGTGCATATATCTGTTTGTGTGAAGGCTCTTGTTTCTCTAGGGTATATTCCGAGGAGTGGGATTTCTGGGTTTTATGGTACTTCTATTTCTAACTGTTTAAGATAACGCCAGATAGATTTCCAAAGTGGTTCTACCATTTTACATTCCCACCAGCAGTGTATGAGAGTTCCAATCTCTCCGCAGCCTCTCCAGCATTTATTATTTTGTGTTTTTTCGATTAATGCCAGCCTTGTTGGTGTGAGATGGAATCTCATCGTAGTTTTAATTTGCATTTCTCTAATGGCTAATGATCGAGAGCATTTTCTCATGTATCTGTTAGCTGCCTGAATATCTTCTTTAGTGAAGTGTGTGTTCATATCCTTTGCCCACTTCTTGATTGCGTTGTTTGTCTTTTTGTGGTTGAGTTTTGACAGAATCATGTAGATTTTAGAGATTAGGCGCTGGTCGGAGATGTCATAGCAGAAAATTCTTTCCCAGTCTGTAGGTGGTCTTTTTACTCTTTTGGTGAAGGCTTTAGATGAGCATAGGTGTTTGATTTTTAGGAGCTCCCAGTTATCTGGTTTCTCTTCGTCGTTTTTGGTAATGTTTTGTATTCTGTTTATGCCTTGTATTAGGGCTCCTAGGGTTGTCCCTATTTTTTTTTTCCATGATCTTTATCGTTTTAGTCTTTATGTTTAGGTCTTTGATCCACTTGGAGTTAGTTTTTGTGCATGGTGTGAGGTATGGGTCCTGTTTCATTTTTTTGCTAATGGATATCCAGTTATGCCAGCACCATTTGTTAAAAAGACTATCTTTTCCCCAATTAACTGACACTGGGCCTTTGTCAAATATCAGCTGCTCATACGTGGATGAATTTATATCTGGGTTCTCAATTCTGTTCCATTGGTCTATGTGTCTGTTGTTGTACCAGTACCAGGCTGTTTTGACTACTGTGGCTGTATAATAGCTTCTGAAATCAGGTAGAGTGAGGCCTCCCACTTTCTTCTTCTTTTTCAGTAATGCTTTGCTTATCCGGGGCTTCTTTCCCTTCCATATGAAATTGGTGATTTGTTTCTCTATCCCCTTAAGATATGACATTGGAATTTGGATCGAAAGTGCGTTATATGTATAGATGGCTTTTGGCAGAATAGACATTTTTACTATGTTAAGTCTTCCTATCCATGAGCAAGGTATGTTTTTCCTCTTAAGTATGTCCTTTTGAATTTCTTGTAGTAGAGCTTTGTAGTTTTCTTTGTATAGGTCTTTTACATCCTTGGTAAGATTTATTCCTAAGTATTTTATCTTCTTGGGGGCTACTGTGAATGGTATTGATTTGGTTATTTCCTCTTCGGTGTTCTTTTTGTTGATGTAGAGGAATCCAAGTGATTTTTGTATGTTTATTTTATAACCTGAGACTCTGCCAAACTCTTCTATTAGTTTCAGGAGTTTTCTGGAGGATTCCTTAGGGTTTTCTGTGTATAAGATCATGTCATCTGCAAAGAGTGATAACTTTACTTCCTCCTTGCCAATCCGGATACCTTTTATTTCTTTGTCTAGCCTAATTGCCCTGGCTAGGACTTCCAGCATGATGTTGAATAAGAGCGGTGATAAAGGGCAACCTCGTCTGGTTCCCGTTCTCAAGAGAAATGCTTTCAGGTTCTCTCCATTTAGAGTGATATTGGCTCTTGGCTTTGCATAAAAAAAAAATATTGGCTAGATGCCCTTTATTATGTTGAGGAATTTTCCTTCTATTCCTATTTTGGTAAGAGTTTTTATCATAAATGGGTGTTGGACTTTGTCAATGCCTTTTCTGCATCAATTGATAAGATAATGTGGTTTTTATCTTTTCTTTTATTTATGTGATGGATTACATTAATGGTTTTTCTGATATTAAATCAGCCTTGCATACCTGGTATAAATCCCACTTGATCATGGTGAATTATTTTTTTGATGTGCCGTTGGATTCTATTGGCTAGAATTTTGTTGAGGATTTTTGCATCTATGTTCATGAGGGATATAGGTCTATAATTTTCTTTTTTTGTAATGTCTTTACCTGGTTTTGGTATCAGGGAGCTGGTGGCTTCATAGAATGAGTTGGGTAGTATTCCGTCATTTTCTATGCTTTGAAATACCTTCAGTAGTAGTGGTGTTAACTCTTCTCTGAAAGTTTGGTAGAACTCTGCAGTGAAGTCGTCCGGGCCAGGGCTTTTTTTTGTTGGGAGTTTTTTGATTACCGTTTCAATCTCTTTTTTTGTTATGGGTCTATTTAGTTGTTCTACTTCTGAATGTGTTAGTTTAGGTAGGTAGTGTTTTTCCAGGAATTCATCCATTTCTTCTAGGTTTGCAAATTTGTTAGAGTACAATTTTTCGTAATAATCTGAAATGATTCTTTTACTTTCATTTGGCTCCGTTGTGATGTGGTCCTTCTCGTTTCTTATTCGGGTTATTTGTTTCCTTTCCTGTATTTCTTTAGTCAGTCTAGCCAATGGTTTATCAATTTTGTTAATTTTTTCAAAGAACCAGCTTTTGGCTTTGTTAATTCTTGCAATTGTTTTTCTGTTCTCTAATTCATTTAGTTCAGCTCTAATTTTTATTATTTGTTTTCTCCTGGTGCCTGATGGGTTCTTTTGTTGCTCACTTTCTATTTGTTCAAGTTGTCGGGACAGTTCTCTGATTTTGGCTCACTCTTCTTTTTGTATATGTGCATTTATTGATATAAATTGGCCTCTGAGCACTGCTTTTGCTGTGTCCCAGAGGTTTTGATAGGAAGTATTTTCATTCTCGTTGCATTCTGTGAATTTCCTTATTCCCTCCTTGATGTCTTCTATAACCCCGTCTTTTTTCAGGAGGGTATTGTTCATTTTCCAAGTATTTGATTTCTTTTCCCTAGTTTTTCTGTTATTGATTTCTAGTTTTATTGCCTTGTGGTCTGAGCAGATGCTTTGTAATATTTCGATGTTTTGGACTCTGCAAAGGTTTGTTTTATGACCTAATATGTGGTCTATTCTAGAGAATGTTCCATGTGCACTAGAAAAAAAAGTATACTCTGCAGAACTTGGGTGGAGAGTTCTGAATAAGTCAGTGAGGTCAAGTTGGTTGATTGTTGTAAGTAGGTCTTCCGTGTCTCTATTGAGCTTCTTACTGGATGTCCTGTTCTTCTCCGAAAGTGGTGTGTTGAAGTCTCCTACTATAATTGTGGAGGTGTCTATTTTACTTTTCAATTCTGTTAAAATTTGATTTATGTATCTTGCAGCCCTGTCATTGGGTGCATAAATACTTAATATGGTTATATCTTCCTGATCAATTGTCCCTTTTATCATTATGTAGTGTCCTTCTTTATCCTTTGTGGTGGATTTAAGTCTAAAGTCTATTTTGTCAGAAATTAATATTGCTACTCCTCTTCTTTTTTGCTTATTGTTTGCTTGATATATTTTTTTCCATCCTTTGAGTTTTAGTTTGTTTGTGTCTCTAAGTCTAAGGTGTGTCTCTTGTAGGCAGCATATAGACGGATCGTGTTTCTTTATCCAGTCCGTGACTCTCTGTCTCTTTATTGGTGCATTTAGTCCATTTCCATTCAGCGTAATTATAGATAAATAAGTGTTTAGTGCTGTCATTTTGATGCCTTTTTATGTGTGTTGTTGGCCATTTCATTCTTCTACATACTTTTTTGTGCTGAGACGTTTTTCTTAGTAAATTGTGAGATCCTCATTTTCGTAGTGTTTGACTTTATGTTTCTTGAGTCGTTACTTTTTTTGGCTTTTATCTTGAGTTATGGAGTTGTTATACCTTTTTGTGGTTACCTTATTATTTACCCCTATTTTTCTAAGTAAAAATCTAACTTGTATTGTTCTATATCGCCTTGTATCACTCTCCATATGGTAGTTCAATGCCTCCTGTATTTAGTCCCTCTTCTTGATTATTGTGATCTTTTACCTATTGACTTCCACGATTCCCTGTTATGTGTATTTTTGTTTTAATTAATCTTAATTTGTTTGTTTTTGTGCTTTCCCTATTTGAGTTGATATCAGGTCGTTCTGTTTTGTGACCTTGTGTTGTGCTGATATCTGATATTATTGGTTTTCTGACCAAACAATATCCTTTAGTATTTCTTGGAGCTTTGGTTTGGTTTTTGCAAATTCTCTAAACATGTTTTTATGTGTAAATATCTTAATTTCTCCTTCATATTTCGGAGAGAGTTTTGCTGGATATATGATCCTTGGCTGGCAGTTTTTCTCCTTCAGTGCTCTGTATATGTCATCCCATTGCCTTCTTGCCTGCATGGTTTTTGCTGAGTAGTCTGAACTTATTCTTATTGATTCTCCCTTGAAGGAAACCTTTCTTTTCTCCCTGGCTGCTTTTAAAATTTTCTGTTTATCTTTGGTTTTGGTGAGTTTGATGATAATATGTCTTGGTGTTTTTCTTTTTGAATCAATCTTAAATGGGGTTCGATGAGCATCTTGGATAGATATCCTTTCGTCTTTCATGATGTCAGGGAAGTTTTGTGTCAGGAGTTCTTCAACTATTTTCTCTGTGTTTTCTGTCCCCCCTCCCTGTTCTGGGACTCCAATCACCCGCAAGTTATCCTTCTTGATAGAGTCCCACATGATTCTTAGGGTTTCTTCACTTTTTTTAATTCTTTTATCTGATTTTTTTTCAGCTATGTTGGTGTTGATTCCCTGGTCCTCCAGATGTCCCAGTCTGCATTCTAATTGCTCGAATCTGCTCCTCTGACTTCCTATTGGGCTGTCTAATTCTGTAATTTTATTGTTAATCTTTTGGATTTCTACATGCTGTCTCTCTATGGATTCTTGCAACTTATTAATTTTTCCGCTATGTTCTTGAATAATCTTTTTGAGTTCTTCAACAGTTTTATTGGTGTGTTCCTTGGCTTTTTCTGCAGTTTGCCTTATTTCGTTTCTGATGTCTTGAAGCGTTCTGTAAATTAGTTTTTTATATTCTGTATCTGATAATTCCAGGATTGTACCTTCATTTGGGAAAGATTTTGATTCTTTTGTTTGGGGGGTTGGAGAAGCTGTCATGGTCTGCTTCTTTACGTGGTGTGATATGGACTGCTGTCTCCGAGCCATCACTGGGAAACTAGTTTTTCCAGAAAATCCACTAAAAAAGAAGCAGTCAGATCCCTGTCAGAATTGCCTTTGGATTATAACTGCCACCCTGTTCCCTGTAAGGATGAATGTCTGAGGTTTGTATCGTATATGCTTGGCTGTAGCTGGTTCTGTGTTTTTAGTCCAATTAGGGGTGGATTTTTGGTCCCTGGGTTTTTTTTTTTTATTGTTGTTGTTGTTCCTTCTCTCAGGCCGAAAGAGTGGATTAGGAAAAGACCAAAAGAAAAAAAAAAGGGGGGAGGGGAAGCAAATCTGCCGCAGAGCCAGAGGAGCTGTTCTCCCTCTGGCTCAGGCAATTCGGATGTTAGTGAAGCCGCCTGGGGAGGGTGGGAGAGGGATCAGAGAGATAGGAGAGTAGCACCTCAGAATATAGCCAGAGTTGCTTGTCTTGCTTGGAATGACTATTATATCTGAGATTCCCGCGGGGCGTGTCGCCTGTGTGTGCTGGCTGTGTGGAGATTGCCCCCAGGAGGTCTGGCCCGCTGGAGTCACGGTCAGATCCTCCGCTGCCAGCCCCACGCCCAACGTCAAGGTTCCCCTGCTGGGATGGTGCACTCTCCACTCCAAAATCAGTCGCTGCCTCCCGGGGACTTCTCGTCCCGCCAGCTGCTTTGCCGTGCCACCTCCTCGAACTGGCTGGGTCCCCTCCCAGGGTTAGTTCAGATGGGTGGAGCAGCTCCCCATGCTTGTGCCGTGACCGCGCGTCCCGGCTGGGACGCTGCTGTCCCTGCTCCAAGACCAGTTGCTGCCTCCCGGGGACTTCTCCCACCGGCTGCGTTGCCACGCCGCCCGTGCGAACCTGCTGGGCCCCCTCCCAGGGTTAGTTCAGGGGATTGGAGCAGCTCTCCGTGCTTGTGCCGTGTCTGCACCCAGTCAAAATCCTGGCAGGATGGTTCCCCGGCTGGGATGCTGCTCTCCCCGCTCCAAGACCAGTCACTGTTCCTGGGGACTTCTCCCACTGGCTGCGTCGCCACGCCGCCTGCGCCGACCGGCTGGGCCCCCTCCCGGGGTGAATTCGGGGGCTAGGGCTGGGCCCCTTGTTTACGCCGTCTGCTCCCCTGGGCTCTGCCCTAAATTGGGCGCCAAAGGTTACCTGACTGGTACGCTGGCTCCAGGCTCTGAAAACAATCGCTGCTTCCCCGTATTTGTTCGTTCTCCGTGTCTAAATCTGTGTTTGTTGTTCAGGGTTCGTAGATTGTTATGTATGTGATCATTTCACTTGTTTTTCCAAGTCTTTGTTGCAAGAGGGATCCGAGGTACCGTCTACCTAGTCCGCCATCTTGGCCCCGCCTCCTTGTTTTTTTTTTTTTTAAAGAAGAAATAAGTAATACAACAGAGAACCAGCTGGTGATTTTCATATTTTAAGAGATTAGGGTGGCCTTTCAGAGGAATTTTTATTTATACTGATACCAGAAAGGTGAAGAGGAGTTACTCGTATGAAGAGTAGGAGGAATCTGAACATAAGCAGTGCAGACTCTGGGTGTGAAATAGCATGATGCTTTCCGAATGAAGGAAGAATACCAGGGTGGCTGGGGTGTAATGAGCAGGAGAGAGGAGGTATAAGTAAAGCTTTGAAGAGGGTGCCAAAGATTTTGGATATTATTTTAAAGGGAAGTTATTGAAAACCTATGGAGCACAGTTCCACTCTGACACACGTGGGGTCTCCATGAGTTGGAATCAACTTGAATGCATCTGGTGTACACTAGCCTTTTGTTCAGGGACAGTGGAGGATGGTCAGTACAATGGATAAGTGCCTTGCATATAGACTAAGGCTGCCCATTCCTTTCATGCTTTGCCATCTGTTCAAGACAACTCCCTCTCTCTCTGTCCCAAAGTGTGCCTGATAGGTAAAATGTTCTATAAATGTGAATTTCCTTTCCTTTCTCAACTGCTCAGATAAACAGTCTAGGTTGGGCAAGGTGGAGGGTTGTAAAGAAGTATTCCTAGTGTTGGATTTTCTGATCTCTGATCTTGTATAATGTTTCCCTGTCATTATCACCCAGACAATCATAAATGTCTGCAGTTGTACTCATTTTCCCTGATTTCGTCTAGTGTTTTCTTGGCGATATACTAAATTCAGTTTGGAATCTAATTCTGATATGTGATAGACACTGTTGATGTCCCATGGACATTTTCTGTTATGCTGCTTCAGGTCACACCCACCCTACTTCTGTTTAGACTTGGATATATTTAAAAAAATTTTTTTTCCAGTTATTCGCAGCAGATACATTGGTATGCCATAGTCCACATAACCACAGCTAGAAGCAAGGTGTGAGATATTTTTATTTGTATTATATTACTTGAGTAAAAGAATATGTGTGGTATACTATTGGTGTGTAACATTTACTAAACCATTATGGAATAATATTGACTTTTTAAAACAATTATCACTGCATATATTCTCTATGTATTTTTCTTTATTTTTCCATGTGTGTCTGAAATGTCTACTTGATCTATCAGTTTCTAAGAGAGAATGATCAGTTTTCTTGCTATGATTTTTTTACCTTTTAATCCTGCCATTTTTGCTTTATACATATTTAATTGTATTTTTATTCTTCTTAAGGAATAACAATCATCTTTGCCATAAAATTTATTTTTCCTATATTAATACAACTTTCTTACGTTTTATATACCCTGGAGATATATTTTATCATTCCTTTACTGTTGACCTTTCTTTTAATTGTGTTTTTGATGACTTTTTTTAAAATTTTTCATTACATACCAACACATTTTCATTTCTTTTTTTTTTTTGTATTCAAATACGAAAGTCCTGGCTTTATAAATTCCGGTTTAGTGTATTTATCATGATTCTGATTATTGATAAATTTGGAATTATTCATAGCCTTTTGTTTTGTGCTTTTCAATATCATGATTTTTACTTATATTTTTCTTTCTTTATCCGTACCATCTTGTTTTATGGTTTTTGTTATGGTGGGTTTTTTTTTTTCTCATTCCTTTTTTTTTCCTCTAAGGATAATTACTTAGATAATTACTTCCCTTTTCTCTCTACAGCTTTGCAATTGTATTTATTTTGATTCTTATAGTAATTTTCCTTAAGGGTGTACATCCTTCTTTGGCCTAAACAAGTTCAAAGTTACCGTTATTTCTGTTGTCCTTCACTATTGAACCTCGATGTAAATAAACAATGCTTTACATCTGCCACTTTCCCCCGTCTCTCCCTTTATGTTGTTGTGATGTACTGCATTGTTTGCATTTAGTTTTAAAGTACTTCTGTGTTTTTGGCATCGGGGCATTTGCTTATACTTATATTTAAGCTTTGTAAATGTAATGGTAGCCACTTATATTGATCTTATCAATGTACTTGAAGTGGAATGTGAGATCTTAATATTATCACTGTAGTCCTCCATATTACACAAATTTGTCAACTTAAAAATTAATTACAGACAATGTAAGGTTATCATTTCAATGTTTTTCACACCCTTTTGCACACCAGTATGCTATTTGAAAAACCGAGTTAAGCAGCAGAAACTTGGAGTCCCTGGGTGGTGCAAACAATTAACATGCTCTGCCACTAACTGAAAAGTTGGAGGTTTGAGTTTACCCAGAGGCACCTTGGAAGGAAAGCTTGGTGACCTACTTCAAAAAAAATTAGCCATTGAGAACCTATGGAACGCAGTTCTACTATGACACACATAGAACTCCATGAG
Organism: Elephas maximus indicus; assembly: GCF_024166365.1. Lineage (NCBI taxonomy): Eukaryota > Metazoa > Chordata > Mammalia > Proboscidea > Elephantidae > Elephas > Elephas maximus. The sequence continues at coordinate 14,689,220 of NC_064841.1, read as the reverse complement.
TTGGAGTCAACTCTGGCAACTGGTAGTGGGGAGAAGATCTTTACTCAATAAAATAAGAATTGCACATAATCTGAAATCTACATAGTTATGCCATAATCTACAGGGATTTTTGATGACTGTAACTATTATTATGATAGTGCTTTATATCTCTGAACGTATTTAGAAAGTTTCAATAAAATTTGGACATGTGTTTCACGTGCATATGTCATCTGTTATGTGTATTAGCATGAAAAACATTTGAGAATTGTTTTTTTAAGCATTTGTTTTACCTGATTTCACCTTTGGACCACTTATTTGCTCTTTCTACACTCTTATAATCATCTGTGGCTTTGCTAACCTTCTATGTTGGGGTGATCTAACTAATCTTCAAACTGACAAATATTTGCATTTGAATGTGCCATAAACCAAAAAACCAAACTCACTGCTGTAGAGTTGACTCTGACTCCTAGAGGCCATATAAGACAGAGTAGAACTGCCCATTGGATTTCCAAGGCTGTAAATATTTATGGAACCAAAATGCCACATCTTTCTCCCAAGGAGCTGGTGGGTTTGAACCAAGGATATTTCAGTGAGCAGCCGAGCGCTTAACCACTGCACCACCAGTGTTCCTCTGAGTGTGCCACAAGTACCTCAAGCCCATCAAGACCCAGACTGAGCAATGTATCTATGCAGTAAACCCTTTGTCTCTTCATAGAGTTTGACCATCTTGCCAGTCACCCAAAGTCAGTATTTTTAAGCCTGTGTTTGAATTCATGGGATAGAATACTGCTGTCTTAGTTATCTAGTGCTGCTGTAACAGAAATACCACAAGTGGATGGCTTTAAGAAATGAAAGTTTATTCTCTCACAGTTTAGTAGGCTAGAAGTCCAAATTCAGGGCGTCAGCCCAGGGGAAGGCTTTCTCTGTCGGCTCTGGAAGAAGGTCCATGTCATCAACCTTCCCCTGGACTAGAAGCTTCTCTGCGCAGGAACCCAGAGTCCACAGGATGCGCTCTGTGTCCAGTGCTGCTTTCTTGGTGATATGAGGTCCCTTTGTCTCTCTGCTCTCTTCTCTCTTTTATATCCCAAAAGAAATTGGCTCAAGACACCATCCCATCTTGTAGATTGAGTCCTGCCTTATTAACATAACTGCCACCTAACCCCCCTCATTAACATCACAGAGATAGAATTTCCAACACATAGGAACATCACATCAGATGATAAAATGGTGGACAATCACACAATACTGGGAATCATGGCCTAGCCAAATTGATATACATATTTTGGGGGGACACAATTCAATCTTTGACAACTACAAATGCAAAAAAACCATCACAATACTTTTTAGTTTGTGTACAACCCAACAATTATTCAGGGAAGATTCATTTCATTTAATTCCTTTTATATTTGTGGAACAAAGAAAGCATATCTATTCCTTACCTAACTCTTTCTGTGTAAAAGTATTGGATTGCTTTTCCATCCACATTTTTTGAACATATTTAACCAGGATCTTATGAAGAATATGCAGGAAATATATTAAAAGACTTTTTTTAAAGCACATATGGGCTCTTTAACTACAACTTTAGCTATATGAATTAAAGTTAACCAAGTATTTTAAGTGATGCTTGCTGGAGTGTGAATTTCCCATTTAGGAATCCCAGGTTGATCAATGACCTGATTCTAAAATTAACAAAGGCAAATAAATAATAGTTCTTGATTATGTTTTTTAATGTGTTGATTGATTTTCATATTATTTTTGGATATTTCAAGGACCAGGATACCAAATATTCTATTAGATAAGCATGCTTCTTTCAGAGACTATGACTTGTAGCCTCAGCAAACAGATTTGCATACAACAAATACATATTCAATTATAATGTAAATATGCACTTGGGTGCAGTGGGAATACAGATATACTTCTTATACGATAGTAACTGCTCTTTGTTTAGTGCTTTGTACAATATGAGCGCCCAGGCTTTTAGAAGAAGCAGTGTTCTTCTCTCTGTTCTCTGGAGGAAAAATTTACTAAATGATGCTGGGCAGAGCAAAACAAAAGGAGATGAAAATACTGCATTTCAACTAATTATTTCCCATTATTTGGATTAAAACAATGTTCTTGGAGGAGATATATATCTATACCTACATCTGTCTATGTATCTATCTATCTATATATACATATATATGTAAAATTACTGTTTTACCTTGCTTTTTCTTATCTCTTTTGCTCGTGTTTTTCTTTCTTTTATCCATCACGTGCAAGAATCTGCCCACTCTGCTATCACATTTTTAACAAAGCCAGTATTTATCTCAAAATATATATCCACACTTTGGCCTAGAGTACGTTTGAATTCACTCAATATTTATTCAAACAGCACATATTAAGCACCTACTATGAGCCCTGGTGGTGTAGTGGTTAAAAGCTACAGAGGCTAATCAAAAGGCTGGCAGTTCAAATCCACCAGCTGATCCTTGGAAACCCTGTGGGGCAGTTCTATTCTGCCCGGTAGGGTCCCTATGAGTCAGAACTGACTTGACAGCAACAAGTATGTTTCAGGCAGTAGACTAAGGGTGGGGACATAGAAACAAACATGCTATAGTCTCTGTTCTCAAGGAGGTTATAATTTGGTGAACAGGATAGAAATGCAAACAAATGACTTTATTACTCTATTAATAGTAACGCATGCCTTAAAATTAATGTGTGAACTGAACGCTTTGAAGGCCAGCGTAGCAGGGGCAGGGGCTTGGGGCCCATGGTTTCAGGGGACATCTAAGTCAACTTGCATAATAAAATCTATTAAGAAAACATTCTGCATTCCATTTTGGAGAGTGGCATCTGGGGTCTTAAACACTAGCAAGTGGTCATCTAGCATACATCGATCGGTCTCAGCCCACCTGGAGCAAGGGATAATGAAGAACATCAAGGACACAAGGTAATTATGAGCCCAGGAGACAGTAAAGGCCACATAAACCAGAGACTACATTAGCCTGAGAAAGGAGGAAATAGACTGTGCCTGGCTACAATGGATGACAGGCCTGACAGGGGACACAACAGAGAACCCCTGAGGGAGCAGGAGAGCAGTGGGATGCAGACCCCGAATTCTCATAAAAAGACCAGACTTAATGGTCTGACCGAGACTGGAAGGACCCCAGAGGTCACAGTCCCCAGAATATCTGTTAGCCCAAGACAGGAACCATTCCCAAAGCCAACTCTTCAGACAGGGATTGGACTGGACTATGGGACAGAAAATGACACTGGTGAAGAATGAGCTTCTTGGATCAAGTAGACACTTGAGACTATGTTGGCATCTCCTGTCTGGAGGGGAGATGAGAGGGAAGAGTGGGTCAGAAGGTGGCCAAATGGGCACAAAAAGAGAGAGTGGAGGGAAGGAGTGTGCTGTCTCATCAGGGGAAGAGCAATTAGGAGTCTATAGCAAGGTGTATATAAGTTTTTGCATGAGAGTCTGACTTGATTTGTAAACTTTCACTTAAAGCACAATAAAAATTAAAAAAAAAAAATGTGTGGCCACTAGGGTTAGATAAAGAGGCCCTTCACAGAGGAAGTGATGTTTGAGTAAACGTGACAAATTAGTGTCTTGCCAGACAGAAATTACCAGTAAAAAGAAAACCACTACCATCGAGTTGATTCCGACTCATAGCGAACCTATAGGACAGAGTAGAACTGCCTCATGGGTTTTCCATGGCTGTAAATCTATACAGAAGCAGTCTGCCACATTTTTCTCCCATGGAGTGGCTGGTGGGTTCGAACTGCTGACTTTGTACATATTGATCACAGTATGTGCAAAAGCTCAGAGTTATGGACAATAGATTTATGGAGCCTGTTACAATTTCATGGAGAATCCATTGGTGAAACTCCTTTAAGAACATAAACTAAAAATTGTTTTGCATGATTCAACTGGAAACCCTGGTGGCGTAGTGGTTAAGTGCTATGGCTGCTAATCAAAAGGTCGGGAGTTCAAATCCACAAGGCGGTCCTTGGAAACTCTAGAGGACTGTTCTACTCTGTCCTATAGGGTCACTATGAGTCAGAATCGATTCGAGGGCACTAGGTTTTGGCTTGGGTTATTTTTGAAGTGTTAGATTAATTGTAAGAACAGCCTTGTTTCAAAATTAAGCATGGTTATTATGTAATAATAGAAACACCAGAGAGAGGCAGCTGAGCCAATAGTCAGACAATGATCTGTTTCAAAGCAAAATATTAGTAAGAATCTCTTGAAAATGTATAGTAAACCATGATAATGCATGTTAAAACACATCTCAGAGGGGTACTGAAATCACACAGCAAAACAAAAATAATAACTGGAGGAAGAAGTAAAGTTATCACTATTTGCAGATGACATGATTATATACACAGAAAACCCTAAGGAATCCTCCAGAAAACTACTGAAACTAATAGAAGAGTTTGGCAGAGTCTCAGGTTATAAAATAAACATACAAAAATCACTTGGATTCCTCTACATCAACAAAAAGAACACCGAAGAGGAAATAACCAAATCAATACCATTCACGGTAGCCCCCAAGAAGATAAGATACTTAGGAATAAATCTTACCAAGGATGTAAAAGACCTATACAAAGAAAACTACAAAGCTCTACTACAAGAAATTCAAAAGGACATACTTAAGTGGAAAAACATACCTTGCTCATGGATAGGAAGACTTAACATAGTAAAAATGTCTATTCTACCAAAAGCCATCTATACATTTAACGCACTTCCGATCCAAATTCCAATGTCATATTTTAAGGGGATAGAGAAACAAATCACCAATTTCATATGGAAGGGAAAAAAGCCCCGGATAAGCAAAGCACTACTGAAAAAGAAGAAGAAAGTGGGAGGCCTCACCTTACCTGACTTCAGAACCTATTATACAGCCACAGTAGTCAAAACAGCCTGGTATTGGTACAACAACAGACACATAGACCAATGGAACAGAATTGAGAACCCAGACATAGATCCATCCACGTATGAGCAGCTGATATTTGACAAAGGACCAGTGTCAATTAACTGGGGAAAAGACAGCCTTTTTAACAAATGGTGCTGGCATAACTGGATATCCATTTGCAAAAAAATGAAACAGGACCCATACCTCACACCATGCACAAAAACTAACTCCAAGTGGATCAAAGACCTAAACATAAAGACTAAAACGATAAAGATCATGGAAGAAAAAATTGGGACAACCCTAGGAGCCCTAATACAAGGTATAAACAGAATACAAAACATTACCAAAAATGATGAAGAGAAACCCGATAATTGGGAGCTCCTAAAAATCAAACACCTATGCTCATCTAAAGACTTCACCAAAAGAGTAAAAAGACCACCTACAGATTGGGAAAGAATTTTCAGCTATGACATCTCCGACCAGCGCCTGATCTCTAAAATCTACATGATTCTGTCAAAACTCAACCACAAAAAGACAAACAACCCAATCAAGAAGTGGGCAAAGGATATGAACACACATTTCTCTAAAGAAGATATTCAGGCAGCCAACAGATACATGAGAAAATGCTCTCGATCATTAGCCATTAGAGAAATGCAAATTAAAACTACGATGAGATTCCATCTCACACCAGCAAGGCTGGCATTAATCCAAAAAACACAAAATAATAAATGTTGGAGAGGCTGCGGAGAGATTGGAACTCTCATACACTGCTGGTGGGAATGTAAAATGGTACAACCACTTTGGAAATCTATCTGGCGTTATCTTAAACAGTTAGAAATAGAACTACCATACAACCCAGAAATCCCACTCCTCGGAATATACCCTAGAGATACAAGAGCCTTCATACAAACAGATATATGCACACCCATGTTTATTGCAGCTCTGTTTACAATAGCAAAAAGCTGGAAGCAACCAAGGTGTCCATCAACGGATGAATGGGTAAATAAATTGTGGTATATTCACACAATGGAATACTACGCATCGATAAAGAACAGTGACGAATCTCTGAAACATTTCATAACGTGGAGGAACCTGGAAGGCATTATGCTGAGCGAAATGAGTCAGAGGCAAAAGGACAAATATTGTATAAGACCACTATTATAAGATCTTGAGAAATAGTAAACCTGAGAAGAACACATACTTTTGTGGTTACGAGGGGGGGAGGGAGGGAGGGTGGGAGAGGGTTTTTTTATTGATTAATCAGTAGATAAGAACTGCTTTAGGTGAAGGGAAAGACAACACTCAATACATGGAAGGTCAGCTCAATTGGACTGGACCAAAAGCAAAGAAGTTTCCGGGATAAAATGAATGCTTCAAAGGTCAGCGGAGCAAGCGCGGGGGTCTGGGGAACATGGTTTGCGGGGACTTCTAAGTCAATTGGCAAAATAATTCTATTATGAAATCATTCTGCATCCCACTTTGAAATGTGGCGTCTGGGGTCTTAAATGCTAACAAGCAGCCATCTAAGATGCAGCAATTGGTCTCAACCCACCTGGAGCAAAGGAAAATGAAGAACACCAAGCCCACATGACAACTAAGAGCCCAAGAGACAGAAAGGGCCACATGAACCAGAGACCTACATCATCCTGAGACCAGAAGAACTAGTTGGTGCCCGGCCACAATCGATGACTGCCCTGACAGGGAGCTCAGCAGAGGACCCCTGAGGGAGCAGGAGAGCAGTGGGATGCAGACCCCAAATTCTCATAAGAAGACCAAACTTAATGGTCTGACTGAGACTGGAGGAATCCCGGCGGTCATGCTCTCCAGACCTTCTGTTGACACAGGACAGGAACCATCCCTGAAGACAACTCATCAGACATGAAAGGGACTGGTCAGCGGGTGGGAGAGAGACGCTGATGAAGAGTGAGCTAATTATATCAGGTGTACACTTGAGATTGTGTTGGCAACTCTTGTCTGGAGGGGGGATGGGAGGATAGAGAGAGAGGGAAGCCGGCAAAATTGTCAAGAAAGGAGAGACTGAAAGGGCTGACTCAAGACGGGGAGAGTAAGTGGGAGTAGGGAGTGAGATGTATGTAAACTTATATGTGACAGACTGATTGGATTTGTAAACGTTCACTTGAAGCTTAATAAAAGTTATTATAAAAAAAAAAAAAAAATAATAACTGGGTCTATGAGACAGGAGATAGAAGGAAAGCCATAGCTGGTGGGCATATGGCTACCATAGAATATCTGGAGCAAAACACACAGCAAAAGTGAGGTAGTTACATTAACTCTAGGCTCCAATTAGGGGTCAGAAAGGTTTCCTAATACTGAAACAGTACTGGTTTGATCAGTTCCAGTTGCCGTAGAGTAGACACCAACTGATTGTGACCCCCTGTGTGTCAGAGTAGAACTGTGATCCATAGTATTTTAAATGGCTGATTTGGGGAAGTAGGTCACCAGACCTTTTTTTCCGAGGTGCCTTTGGGTAGACTCAAACTTCAAAACTTTTGGTTATCAGCTGAGCACTTTAACTGTCTGTACCACCCAGGGACTCCAACATTGGTTGGGTAAAACTGAGTCAGATGTAGCTGGAAAGATGGATCGATAACAACGTAAGAACAGAGCTAGACAACTGAGAAAACCGGCAGTGCTCTGATCATCAAAATGGATGATTTTCATAGTTTTGTAGTTCTCTGGCCGGTGAACACTTTTGCGCATGCTGTCTCTTTTTCTTGAATGTCTTTGTAAAACCCTCTGGATCCTACAAACTCAGTTCAAAAATTACCTTCTTTCTGCAATATTTCCCAATTTATCATCCAATCCTCACATTCATAGAAATAGGCAAAACTAAGCAGTTCCATCTCTTTTTTTCTCCATAGCAATATGTGCATTTTCTGTTCTAACAAGTTATCACACCATATAGTTATGTTAGAGCCTGGGACATGCTGTTTTGAAAATATTAGTTTCCAGACACGCAAAGTTAACACTTAAATACAAGTTTACTTAAAATCATGAAGGGCTTTTAGTAGAATAAAATCAATTTTAAGACCATCAATAACTAAAAGGAATATACAGTTGTATATATGCTCATCAATATTCTTTCTTTAATGTGACTAGATTCTTTCAGATAATGTTCTCTGTGTCACATACTGTTGCTTAGCTTTAGCCACATTCACTGCGAAAGGCAAAAAGTACAACCAACTGAACATTGCTCTCTCTAATTCTGAATCTGTAATTAATAGCCAATCATCTTATAATTTCTATTCTTTGGAAATATTAGTTGATTCCATGAAGATTGGAATTTCCCTTTTGTTTTTTGTTGTTGTTTTGTTAGTTGCTGTCAAGTTGGTTTCAACTCACAGTGACCCTAATGTACAACAGAAGGAAACATGTCCTGTCCTGTGCCATCCTCATAGTCATTGCTATGCTTGAGCCCATCATTACAGCCGTGGAGTCTGTCTTGTTAAGGGTCTTCCTCTCTTTCTCTGACCCACTACCAAGTTTGATGTCCTTCTCCAGGGACTGGACCTGTTTACTCAATATTTACCAAGTTATTATCCCCATCTCATTTTCAACACTGATCTTCATTTGTCCATTTTATTCTACAATACCAAGTGGTGGCCCTCTTCTGTCATCTTAGCTTTTATCAGTCACTGAGGTTTATGCTACAAGTTGCCATATGATTGATTACATTAAATAATGATAATGCTTACGACCTGATTTAAAAAAAAAAAAAACATTGCTGTCGAGTCAATTCCAACTCATAGGGACCGTATAGGGCAGAGCAGAACTGCCCCATAGGGTTTCAAAGGAGCAGCTGGTGGATTCAGGTCGCCAATATTTTGGTTTACCGCCAAGCTCTTAACCACGATGCCACCAAGTTTCCTATGACCTGATAGAGGTATACAACTCTTTCCAGTTCACAGCAGGAAAATTAAAAAGAAAAGAAAGTAGGATCATTTTATTTCTTCCACAGTATTTAGCATCTGTGCATTTCGCATAGCATCTCTGAATTTGATGGCTTTTTTATTTATTGTAATACTTTTTCTGGAGTTAATTGGCACAGGTATATTCCCCTCTCTGAATGTCTTTAGATAACATTTTATAGCCATGTCTTCTGTCATTATTTTACCCCATTCATTGTTCATTTCACTGACAACATAATACTGACTACAAGGAACTTTCTTAATGAGAATTGACTTGTATTCTGACTTCTCCTACTGTTCACATTTCAGTGGTGTTATAAGGTAGAAGGTTCTACACACAATCTTGATCCTTGTGCACCATGGATTGCTTTTGAAAGGCTATTCTACAACAATGACCTTTTTGTGAATTTAAAGGCCCATTAGTCTAACAGCTGTAATTACTCATTTTTATAACTAAGTTGATTAGTTAATGCTGTGAAGGGCACTTTGCTTTTTAGAACTAATTAACAGTAATGGGATTTCTATTAGAGTAATATCCCCCTAAGGTATATAAAAAGGGCACTATATTGTTTATTTAGTCCATACTAATAATAAACATTTATCATGAGATTATTAAGATACATTCTGTTTCCATGTGACACCTACTGTTTTTATTTTCTTGTCATCCCAGTGAAACATATATTTGCGTTATTATTGTCATCGCTACTATTACGTGTGCTTTGCCTATCTTTGGTGGAAAATTTCTGCTTATCGTGCACCTGAAGTTAGGCAAGTAAAGTGAGGTTTGGAAAAAAAGTGCAGGGAACCTACAATATCTCAGATTCATGGTTGCTCTACATTTATGCTTCGTGACCTTGAGCAAGTGATTTCAAATCTCAGAACTCAGGTAAAATTAAAGAACAACAACAACAAAAAGCTATCTCGGGAACAACAACCCACCAAGGTGTAGTAATTTAAATGAAAGGTTTCATAAGTAACGAAATATAGTTTCTTTCTGAAAGAGTGGAATAGGATAGCAAAGATTATACACATGCCAGAGTTAAATGTCATACCAGCGTTGGTGCGGTGGTTAAGAGCTTGTCTGCTAACCAAAAGGTCAGCAGTTCAAATCCACCAGCCACTCCCTGGAAGCCCTATTGGACAGTTCTACTCTGTCTTATAGGGTCACTGTGAGTGGGAATCAGCTCGACAGCAATGAGTTTTTGGTTTTTATAGTGATTATGAGGAGTCTCTGGGTGGAACAAATGGTTAAGCGCTGAACTACTAGCCAAAAGTTGCCGGTTCACACCCACCTAGGGGCTCCTCAGAAGACCGGCCTAGAGAACTGCTTCCGAAAGTTCACAGCCTTGAAAACTGTGGAGCTCAGCTCTACCCTGCACACATGAGGTCGCCAGGAGTCGAAATTGACTCCATGGCAACTAATAACAGTAACAAAGTAGCAATTATGATTAGCTAGTGACAATCGTTTCATCTGTACTTACCTTTACAGTTCTCATCTCTGTCCTGCCACAGTAGTTCTTCCACAGGTGTTTGTTGACCATCTTATGATTTTGTTTGTTGAGTCATATTTGTAAACGGTAAATTCCTAAATAGCATAGATTATCGTTGTTTATAAACTGTGTATATGTCTAAGCAGTATGGAGTGAGTATAATTAGGAATACAAAACATAATTTTTGTAATTTATACTTAAAAGCTCATGCATAACTTCTCTGATGAGTAATACCAGAAAAGCCTTCCTATATTCCTGTACAGGATTTCTAAAACAATAAAAACCACCACTAACTCATGACAACCTCCATGTGGGTCAGGAGAGAATTGTATCCCATAGAGTTTCAATGACTCATTTTTTGGAAGTCCATCACTGGAGCTTTATTCCAAGGTGCCTCTGGGTGGATTTGAACCTCAAATGATAGGACTTGTAAAAGACATAAAATAAAGTTAGTAATCATTTATATTTCTAATATATATTGCCCTTGTTCTGCAAAATTAACTAACTTTTATTTAAACAACATTTAACAATGCCTTTGAACAAACCTACCAAAACTACACAGAAGGTTAAACTCAAGTATTTAATATGTATGGTCAGACTGATTTATAAGGAAAAATAATATCCTTGGTGTATCTCATATTCAATTCTCTTTTCAAGAAATGAGCCCAGAGACTGGGGAAGATGGCTGACTAGGTAGACGCTACCTCAGATCCCTCTTGCAACAAAGAATCAGAAAAATAAGTGAATCGATCACATACATAACAATCTACGAACCCTGAACAACAAACACAGATTTAGAGACAGAAAACGAACAAATACGGGGAAGCAGCGATTGTTTTCAGAGCCTGGAGCCAGCGTACCAGTCAGGTAATCTTTGGCGCCCGATTTAGGGCAGAGCCCAGGGGAGCTGAAGGCGCAAACAAGGGGCCCACCCCTAACCCCCTGAACTCACCCTGGGAGGGGGCCCAGCTGGGGTTATAGAAGACATCAAGGAGGGAATAAGGAAATTCATAGAATGCAACGAGAATGAAAATACTTCCTATCAAAACCTCTGGGACACAGCAAAAGCAGTGCTCAGAGGCCAATTTATATCAATAAATGCACACATACAAAAAGAAGAAAGAGCCAAAATCAGAGAACTGTCCCTACAACTTGAACAAATAGAAAGCGAGCAACAAAAGAATCCATCAGGCACCAGAAGAAAACAAATAATAAAAATTAGAGCTGAACTAAATGAATTAGAGAACAGAAAAACAATTGAAAGAATTAACAAAGCCAAAAGCTGGTTCTTTGAAAAAATTAACAAAATTGATAAACCATTGGCTAGACTGACTAAAGAAAAACAGGAAAGGAAACAAATAACCCGAATAAGAAACGAGAAGGACCACATCACAACAGAACCAAATGAAATTAAAAGAATCATTTCAGATTATTATGAAAAATTGTACTCTAACAAATTTGCAAACCTAGAACAAATGGATGAATTCCTGGAAAAACACTACCTACGTAAACTAACACATTCAGAAGTAGAACAACTAAATAGACCCATAACAAAAAAAGAGATTGAAACAGTAAGCAAAAAACTTCCAACAAAAAAGAAGCCCTGGCCCGGACGACTTCACTGCAGAGTTCTACCAAACTTTCAGAGAAGAGTTAACACCACTACTACTGAAGGTATTTCAAAGCATAGAAAAGGACGGAATACTACCCAACTCATTCTATGAAGCCACCATCTCCCTGATACCAAAACTAGGTAAAGACATTACAAAAAAAGAAAATTATAGACCTATATCCCTCATGAACATAGATGCAAAAATCCTCAACAAAATTCTGGCCAATAGAATCCAACAACACATCAAAAATTAATTCACCATGATCAAGTGGGATTTATACCAGGTATGCAAGGCTGGTTTAATATTAGAAAAACCATTAATGTAATCCATCACATAAATAAAACAGAAGACAAAAACCACATGATCTTATCAATTGATGCAGAAAAGGCATTTGACAAAGTCCAACACCCATTTATGATAAAAACTCTTACCAAAATAGGAATAGAAGGAAAATTCCTCAACATAATAAAGGGCATCTATGCAAAGCCAACAGCCAATATCACTCTAAATGGAAAGAACATGAAAGCATTTCCCTTGAGAACGGGAACCAGACAAGGATGCCCTTTATCACCGCTCTTATTCAACATAGTGCTAGAAGTCCTAGCCAGGGCAATTAGGCTAGACAAAGAAATAAAGGGTATCCTGATTGGCAAGGAGGAAGTAAAATTATCCCTATTTGCAGATGACATGATCTTATACACAGAAAACCCTAAGGAATCCTCCAAAAAACTCCTAAAACTAATAGAAGAGTTTGGCAGAGTCTCAGGTTATAAAATAAACATACAAAAATCACTTGGATTCCTCTACATCAACAAAAAGAACACCGAAGAGGAAATAACCAAATCAATACCATTCACAGTAGCCCCCAAGAAGATAAAATACTTAGGAATAAATCTTACCAAGGATGTAAAAGACCTATACAAAGAAAACTACAAAGCTCTACTACAAGAAATTCAAAAGGACATACTTAAGTGGAAAAATATACCTTGCTCATGGATAGGAAGACTTAACATAGTAAAAATGTCTATTCTGCCAAAAGCCATCTATACATATAACGCACTTTCGATCCAAATTCCAATGTCATATCTTAAGGGGATAGAGAAACAAATCACCAATTTCATATGGAAGGGAAAGAAGCCCTGGAAAAGCAAAGCATTACTGAAAAAGAAGAAGAAAGTGGGAGGCCTCACTCTACCTGATTTCAGAAGCTATTATACAGCCACAGTAGTCAAAACAGCCTGGTACTGGTACAACAACAGACACATAGACCAATGGAACAGAATTGAGAACCCAGATATAAATTCATCCACGTATGAGCAGCTGATATTTGACAAAGGCCCAGTGTCAGTTAATTGGGGAAAAGACAGTCTTTTTAACAAACGGTGCTCGCATAACTGGATATCCATTTGCAAAAAAATGAAACAGGACCCGTACCTCACACCATGCACAAAAACTAACTCCAAGTGGATCAAAGACCTAAACATAAAGACTAGAACGATAAAGATCATGGAAAAAAAATAGGGACAACCCTAGGAGCCCTAATACAAGGCATAAACAGAATACAAAACATTACCAAAAATGATGAAGAGAAACCCGATAACTGGGAGCTCCTAAAAATCAAACACCTATGCTCATCTAAAGACTTCACCAAAAGAGTAAAAAGATCACCTACAGACTGAGAAAGAATTCTCAGCTATGACATCTCCGACCAACCAGCGCCTGATCTCTAAAATCTACATGATTCTGTCAAAACTCAACCACAAAAAGACAAACAACCCAGTCAAGAAGTGGGCAAAGGATATGAACACACACTTCACTAAAGAAGATATTCAGGCAGCTAACAGATACATGAGAAAATGCTCTCGATCATTAGCCATTAGAGAAATGCAAATTAAAACTACGATGAGATTCCATCTCACACCAACAAGGCTGGCATTAATCCAAAAAACACAAAATAATAAATGTTGGAGAGGCTGCAGAGAGATTGGAACTCTTATACACTGCTGGTGGGAATGTAAAATGGTACAACCACTTTGGAAATCTATCTGGCATTATCTTAAACAATTAGAAATAGAAGTACCATACAACCCAGAAATCCCACTCCTCGGAATATACCCTAGAGAAACAAGAGCCTTCACACAAACAGATATATGCACACCCATGTTTATTGCAGGTCTGTTTACAATAGCAAAAAGCTGGAAGCAACCAAGGTGTCCATCAACGGATGAATGGGTAAATAAATTGTGGTATATTCACACAATGGAATACTACGCATCGATAAAGAACAGTGACGAATCTCTGAAACATTTCATAACATGGAGGAACCTGGAAGGCATTATGCTGAACGAAATTAGTCGGAGGCAAAAGGACAAATATTGTATAAGACCACTGTTATAAAAAAAAAGATCTTGAGAAATAGTAAAAACTGAGAAGAACACATACTTTTGTGGTTACGAGGGGGGGAGGGAAGGAGGGAGGGAGAGGGTTTTTTATTGATTAATTAGTAGATAAGAACTGCTTTAGGTGAAGGGAAGGACAACACTCAATACATGGAAAGTCAGCTCAATTGGACTGGACCAAAAGCAAAGAAGTTTCCGGGATAAAATGAATGCTTCAAAGGTCAGCGGAGCAAGGGCGGGGGTCTGGGGAACATGGTTTGAGGGGACTTCTAAGTCAATTGGCAAAATAATTCTATTATGAAAACATTCTGCATCCCACTTTGAAATGTGGTGTCTGGGGTCTTAAATGCTAACAAGCGGCCATCTAAGATGCATCAATTGGTCTCAATCCACCTGGAGCAAAGGAAAATGAAGAACACCAAGGTCACACGACAACTAAGAACCCAAGAGACAGAAAGGGCCACATGAACCAGAGACCTACATTATCCTGAGACCAGAAGAACTAGTTGGTGCCCGGCCACAATCAATGACTGCCCTGACAGGGAGCACAACAGAGAACTCCTGAGGGAGCAGGAGATCAGTGGGATGCAGACCCCAAATTCTCATAAAAAGACCATACTTAATGGTCTGACTGAGACTAGAGGAATCCCGGCGGCCATGGTCCCCAGACCTTCTGTTGGCACAGGACAGGAACCATCCCCGAAGACAACTCATCAGACATGAAAGGGACTGGTCAGTGGGTTGGAGAGAGATGCTGATGAAGAGTGAGCTAATTATATCAGGGGGACACTTGAGATTGTGTTGGCATCTCTTGTCTGGAGGGGGGATGGGAGGATAGAGGGAGAGGGAAGCTGGCAAAACTGTCACGAAAGGAGAGACTGAAAGGGCTGACTCCTTAGGGGGAGAGCAAGTGGGAGTACGGAGTAAGATGTATGTAAACTTATATGTGACAGACTGAGTGGATTTGTAAACGTTCACTTGAAGCTCAATAAAAGTTAAAAAAAAAAAAAAAAAAAGAAGTGAGCCCAATGACATTCTAGCCAAGATCTAACTTTTCCTTATTCTAAATTCAATGTTAAGTTCAACTGACCACACTTGTCTGTTTTGTTATCATAATGATTGTGCCATTATAGCCCGAAAGTACATAAAACATTCATTCAACTCACTAATCTGTGCCTCTGACATAAAGAGAATATTCTTGAGTTGTAAATAACCATACCTTGGTTATACTTGAGTAATTCTATGCTTCTGAATCAAAACGACTAATTCTAATAAATGAGGTGCTAGCTGGGATGTAGTACAGCAAATTGAAGTTGGCCATGAAGGGGAACAACTTAAAAGATCTAGTTCGGCGCATCATTTAATGCGTCTCAGCTGGGTCAAACCAAGTATATTTTCTCCTACAAAGAACTGAAGTTTTCTTAAAGAGTGAGCTTTGGACCAAGGACAAAAGAAAAAAATTCCATTAATGTTTGCTCGATAAAAATGTTCTTCTCTAAAGCTTTTTTCTTCTGCCAAAGAATATGAACTTTTTTTTTTTTTTTTAACACTAGGATGAACTTTCATGTGCTGGTTGTCTGTAATGACTATCTTCACTTCTGGGAAATTTACGTAAATTAATAAAATACTTCACACAGTAAAAAAGAAAACTAATACATCCTTATAAAGTTACAGAAATTTAAATGATTAATATATAAAATAAAACATGCAATCATGTATCAATTTGCTACACCACGAAGTTGTATATGTATGGAAGCAAAAGGCTTATATTGTTGATGTAGAAGGGATTTAAGCTAAGCTCAAATATTCATGCACGTAACGAAACTCTTGATAACTCTCATGCACTGCCCTAGGCCCGTGGCATACGATATGTCAAACACCTTAAAAGATCATCGCCTTCAGGAATAATGACGTCAAATGATACAAGAGAAAGTGCTAAATTTCTATACTTGTTGCAGCAGAAAGTGTCACATTCTAATAAAATCTATATTTTACAGCAGTTTTTAGCAAACAAAACTAAAAAAATAAAAGAAGCAACTTCTCCCATTTTGTCAAAATGTGTTACATAAGCTAATAGCAGCCTTGTCCACACTTAGTTTCTCATTATATTAGTTAATGAGACTAGAGTCATGAATTTGATTCTCTCTTGAAAGCAACACTGCCCTTAGACTACCTTGGGTCCTCGGCATCTTGGCATCTCATACTTTGGATTGCCTTTCTTGAAATTTTTTAACTCCCTGTCTGATACTAGAGGCCAGCTGGGGCTAACAGAGCCATCCCTGCTGGGCACCCCACTTTGATAACGATCCATGTGGACCCTTGCTCACAATTCTCCCCCTCAGATCACTCTCTGACCCTTTACCGCATGTGGAGGCAGCAGATGCCTCAAAGAGCTCTGGAAATTATCCCTATGGGTCCTTCTGGGGTCTTATGTCTGGGCCTCACGTCCAAGAGGATGGTCTGGTAGGCAGATTACAGCTCCACTCACTGCCAAGGCATTCCTTTTACAGGATCAAGACAGACTGGGCTACCAAAGTGGTGCTGCCATGCTGATTTTGAGTAGCTTATATTGTTTATATAGAGAGATTTGCTGCTGTTGTTGTTGTTAGGTGCCTTTGAGTCAGTTCTGACTCTTGCGGATCCTATATACAACAGAACAAAACACTGCCCATTCTTGCTCCATCCTCACAATTAATGGATATTTGCAGCTGTTTCTTCTCATTTTGAGTTGTGCCACATCAGGAAATGAAGGTCCTGAAAGCCTGACTCTATCCACGTCAGTCATTGAAGTAGACTCTACTTTGAGGAGGCTGCTCTTCCCCAGTCGTCTTTTGAGTGCCTTCCAACCTGAGGGGCTCGTCTTCCGGCACTATATCAGGCAACGTTCCACGGAGGTTCATAAATTTTTCACTGCCTAAGCTTTTCAGAAGTAGACCACCAGGTCCTTCTTCCTAGGCTGTCTTAGTCTGGAAGCTCCGCTGAAACCTGTCTACCGTGGGTGACCCTGCTGATAATTTGAAATGCCAGTGGCATATCTTCCAACATCACAGCAACATGCAACACCCCCAGTTCAACAAACTGACAGACAGGGAGATACACACAGGAGCCCTGCAAGCAATAGTTTCCTACAGCCCTACACATCCTAGGGGCAAACTTGCATGGATTAATTAGATTTTCACTATTTTTGAACAAAGAATATAACATTCACCCTTATCAGCTTTCTTGTAAACGGACTGGTTTCCCTCTTGTTCTTGTGTTTATTATGGTATTACTTCTCTTTAACTTCCTTCATTACAATTTATACTCAGTTCTCAGGAGGCAGACAAAATAAATACACTTGTTCATTCTGCATCTTAAACAAAAAAAATTTCCTTTTTATCCCAATAAAATTGTTTTTTCACTGAAGCGATTTTTGAGGCGGCTTGTGTTACTTTCAACAATAAGACTATTTGAGTGTGCTTAATAATCATTCTAAAAGTGTAAGAAATTAGCAACTTTTTGAATCTTTTTACTAGGTTTAGCTGTGTTCTCAGAGTACATTATAACTCATTAGAATGAGGCAGAGAGCCTAACATCTAGGGTTTCTAAGGAGCGCCTGGTGGATTCGAACTGCCGACCTCTTGGTTAGCAGCTGTAGCTCTTAACCACTACACCACCAGGGTTTCCCTGCTTCTATAGTCAACAGCAGTATGTTCAAAGACATCTAGGACAGCAAGCAAAAAACCAGAGACTAGCGAAGAGTAGGTAAAAGGGAGAAAAGCACAAAGAAACAGAAGTGTAATTTTTTTGAGCGTGTATTAAGTGTCTCCTGGCTAGATGGAGGCCATAGATGATGCTTTCCCAGTACGTTTTCAGGTGGTTTGGGGGAAGAAGGCAGTTTGTAAGAATTCAGCCTCTAAAATACCAAAAGTCATTATTAGTTTAATGAAAGTCATGTGTGCATGTGTGTGGGGGTGTGTGTGTAAACACAGCATTTGAGAAATCACTTAAATGCTTTGATACCTTGGTTTTTCTTTATTAACTGGAATAAACAATGTGAACTCTATTTGTACTTTTACTCACAGTAATAGTCAATAGACCAGAGACCAGAAGTTACTGAAAACTCAGAAGTGGTGAAAACAGGATGTTAGAATCTATCATAGTTGAAGAAGACAAACAAAACAGAGTTTAGGAGAACAAAATTAAAAGTGTTACGTGAAGATATGGTCATTTCAAGGCCAGAGATTTTAAAAGGAGGAGTACTGAAGAGTGATGGGAGGAGCTTAGAAGTAAAATCTGGGTAGGAAAAACACAAATGGTACAAAGGAGATAAATTTTATATAAATACATTTTCAACAATTGAGAGGCATTGCAGTGCTAAACACTGTGCTAGACCTCAGGACAGAACTGTCATCAAGACAGCTCAGGTGTAACCCTAAAAAAGCCCATGTTCTGGCAGAATAAATCACTGGGACTATGTAAGGTCCAGTATGACCAAACAGGCCAGTGCTCCATTCAAGTTCCATATGGAAACATATTTCCTGAACATCTATCTACCCTATTCAGATACTTCTTCCTAGTAACAAGAGACCATTCTAAAGATGACAAAAATTATGATGAGAATTGAACCCACACTATGGTATAAACAGGAGTCCCTGGGTGATGTGAAAGACAAGGCGCTGACCTACTAACTGAAAGCCTGGCAGTTCGAACGCTCCTAGAGAAGGCTTGGAAGAAAGGCCTAGCGATCTGCTTCCAAAAGATCACAGCCTTGAAAAGCCAATGCAGCAATTCTACTCTGCACACATGGTGTCGTCATGAGTCGGAATCGACCTGTTGGCAATTGGTTTGGTTGTTTGCTTGGTTGTGGAACAAGCTATATTGAGTTCATGTAACTGCTATACAAGCACACAGTGATTAATGTCAATCTACAAGCCCTATTTTCTTAACTATTGATGAAATCATTGATCCTTGCTCCCACCAGCAATCTGACTCATAGTGACCCGAGGACAGAGTAGAACTTCCCTGTAGGGTTTCCAAGTCTATACAGAAGCAGATGGCCACATATTTCTCCCACGGAGTGGTTAGTGTGTTCCAACACCCGCCCTTTCGGTTAGCAGCGAAGCACTTAACTACTGTACATGAGTCAGAATTGACTCAATGGCACATGATAACAACAACCCGCCAGCAAACCTGTTGCGCCTCCCCAACCCCTTAGCTAGGGCAGAGCTATCTGATATTGTTTGGGTCTCCTTTTTCTTTAATTGTGCTAAGGCATGGGTGTATGAACGCTTTTCTGACCCACACTTTCTGATCTCCTTTCCACATTGCCCCATATCCCATCCTGCTATAGCTGTTTCCTGATATTAGAAGTAATTTCCTTACTGCAGAGGCCTTTGGATTTCTCTTTCAGCAGTAGCTTTTTGTTCATTTACTAGTGACTTTCTGCCTCAAGTACATAGACTTTATCAACTGTATTTCTATTACTGTCACTATTTCTCTTCCTTAATTGCTCTGGTAAAAATCCATGCAAGCGTTGAAAGTCAAGAACAGCAGATTTCTTTGTATGCAAACTCAGTCCATCAAGGCACTTTACAAAAATATCCCTGAATGCTTGTTTCCACTTTGATGGGAAGGATTTTATACACCAGTTTAGTTTTGGGAAAAAAAGAAAAGATCCTCCAGGCTGCTGCCTGGAAGACCTTGTGCCATTATTATTTTAAAACCCTTTATTACAAGATTGTGTCTTACCTCTTTCTATCAAACAGCCTGTGGAGTTACAATAAGACAAAAGCCTAACTCTGTAGGAGCAGCTGGAAAAACCAAAAATCCAGAATAAACTGTGCATCCTATAAAATATTAAACCCATTGCAGTCGAGTTGATTCTGACTCATAGTGACCCTGTAGGACAGAGTAGAACTGCCCCATAGGGTTTCCAAGGAGTGCCTGGTGGATTCGAACTGCCAAGCTTTTGGTTAGCCAAATGCTTAACCACTGCACCACGTGGGCTCCTATAAAATGTTAGATAACCAATAAAAACGTTTATAAATTTTCATTTGTTCATTTTAAACTAAGAAATCACCTCAATAGTTGAGAAAAATATAGACCATCATCTTCTGCCTACTCTACTTAAAGCATTTTAGTTGTAAAGAATTTTTTTTTAAAAGTTAAGTAGAAATTGAAGTCAAAGATACCCAAAAAAGTTTGGTCATGATCTGTCATAAAAGAATAAACTTAGACATCTTGTAACTTCTGCTTCTGTATCTAAGTTCTTACACATCTCTTGATTTGAAAATTTTAGAGTTTTTATAAGAATCAATTATGGTTTCTAGTCTGTGTATTCTAAAATCAACCCTTTCCCTTCTCCAAAAGTGTGCACGGACCTTGAGCTTTGGTATTGAATTCCATGACTATGTATCTGATAATTTCTTCAATACTTAAATGATCATTACCAAACTTTTAAGCCTTCTGGCTAAATTTATTTGATTGGCACATCAATTTATTATATGGGTACATTCCATATTTCCAGTAATTGCAAGCAGACTTTAAAAAATATTTCATGCAACGTCCTTACTGGTATTCTTTGGGAAGTTTGGTCCAAATTATCTAGGCTGCTGAATTTTTTAAGTTTTCCACCGACTTTTCTTTTTTCTGTATATATTGATTATACCTGGTAATATGCTCTCTAAAATATGTTTGTCAATAGTTTTCATCTGTATACATGTTATAATTTTCTCCCTGAAATTTATGGACATAATTTTCTAAAATTAAAAGTAAAAGTTTAATAAGAGTTCTTATTGTTGTTGTTAGGTGCCGTTGAGTCAGTTCCTACTCATAGCGACCCTATGTACAATGGAATGAAAGAACAAGAGTAGTTGCAATCAAATAAGAGTTGTTGTTGTTGGTAGGTACCGTTGAGTCAGTTCTCACTCATAGCGACCCTATGTACAACAGAAAGAAACACTGCCCACTCCTGTGCCATCCTCACAATCATTATTATGCTTAAGCCTGTCGTTGCAGCCACTGTGTCAACCCATCTCATTGAGGGTCTTCCTCTTTTTTTCTGACTCTCTGCTTTACCAAAAACGATGTCCTTCTCCAGGGACTGATTCCTCCTGACATGTCCCAAGTATGTGAGACATAGTCTCCCATCCTTACTTCTAAGGAGCATTCTGGAGAGTAGTTGCCATCAATTAAGCTCTGGCTTTTATCTGCTACGGAAAATATTCCCACCTTTTCCTCATCCCGAACCTCTACAGATCTTAACTAATTACCACATTATTTATGTGAAAAAAAAATAAATTAGGAGACGTTTTCAAGTTCTAAAATGCTTTGAATTAAAAAAGACTATACATAGGAACAGGAGTGAAGTTCCTATTACTAGATACTTCCTTCACTCCTGTTCCTATGGATGTTCTTTTTTAATTCAAAGCATTTTAGTCCCTACTCCTTCTCACCTACTCAGGCATTTTCACTTCTCCCTCATGCAGTATTAATTTTCCTCATTCATTCCCATTAGCTACAAACATAATGGAGTTTTTCCTGTATTCCTTTATTTACTCACGGTATAACCCAACACTTTTTACCACAAATAAATAAATCCTTGCTAACTCTTTAATTGAAGCTTTCAAGGATTTCATTTTACTTGGATCAACAATCAATGCCCATGGAAGCAGCAGTCAAGAAATCAAATGATGTATCGCACTGGGCAAATCTGCTGCAAAATGTCTCTTTAAAATCTTAGAAAGCAAAGATATTACTTTGATGACTAAGGTGAACCTGGTCCAAGCCATGGTATTTTCAATCACCTCATATGCATGAGAAAGCTGAATAATGAAAAAAGGAAGATTAAAGAATTGACACATTTGAATTGTGTTGTTGGCAAAGAATATCGACTAGACCATGGACTTCCAGAAGAATGAATAAATCTGTCCTGGAGGAAGTGCAGCCAGAATGTTCCCTAGAAGGGAGGATGCCAAAACTTCATCTCACTTACTTTGAGTAATCATCAGGACAGACCAATCATTAAAGAAGGACATCATACTTGGTAAGGTAGAAGGTGAGTGAAGAAGAGGAAACTCTAAATGGGATGGATTGACACAGTGGCTGCAACGATGGGCTCAAACATAGCAAAGATTGTGAGAATAGCACAGGACTAGACAACACGTTATTCTATTATACATAAGGTCACTATGAGTTGGAGCCCACTTGATGGCATTCAACAAAAATAGCAACAATTCTTTATTTGCTATTTAAATTTAAATGCACCTTAAACTACTTATTAATAACATTGATCAACATATTTAATTAAACTCCCATAAATCAGTAGACAGATAGCAAATCACGCACTTCTAAAGAGTGAGGCTTAGAAATAAGTAAAATATATATATTTTTTATATTTGGATATAGAATCTTTGAAAAGCTTATAGAGGGAAAGAAAACTCTGGATAGCATGGTAAAAAGGAGCAGAAATAAATGGGAAACATGTTGTAGGGGGTTTTCATGTGTGCGGAGGACCATTAAGTGTTGAGACAGCCCCTAAAAAGACAGGGGTGGTTGGGACTTAAAATTTCAGGGGAAAGAAGAGAGTGTACACACACCCCGAGTAGT
The DNA here is from genome assembly GCF_024166365.1 of Elephas maximus indicus. NCBI lineage: Eukaryota > Metazoa > Chordata > Mammalia > Proboscidea > Elephantidae > Elephas > Elephas maximus. The sequence goes on along the minus strand of NC_064841.1, from coordinate 14,666,323 downwards.
AGGGAACAAAACCTGATGGATCAAGTAAATGAAGGGACTGGGGCTATTATTCTGATGCTTGAAGGAGAGAGTCAGACAAAACAGGCTTCTAGGAGGAAATAGGTTGCTTGCTTTGAATAGAGAGAGCAAGTTGGAGATAGCCTGGAGACCAGAAGATGAGCAAAGAATACGACTTGTTCTGGCACTAGGTATTTGATCTCAAGCAACACAGCTCCCCACCAACAAATATAAGGCGTGTGTTTGGATTGTGATCTCTGTGTAGATCCAGGTTCTGGGTAACCTTGAATGACCTTACAAAGAGAAATGAGTGGCGGGAGGCGTCAAAATTGAAAGCTCACTTGGAAATTGCATACTCGAGATGAACCTGAGATTCTCATATTCAGATAAATCTTTACGAAAAAAAATTGAAATCATGATGTCTAACACTATCAAGATCATATTCTCTAACACAACCAACCTTTATCTTTGCTACAGTCTTCCATATTGGTTTTTGTTTTGTTTCACACGAAGGAAAACACTTACATATTCTAAAATTCACTTGTGTTTCAAAGCTGACTGAATAATGCCTTGTAACTTCCAAAAGAGTTGAAGGTGGGTGGAAGTTAATTACTTTCCCACCAATTGCTCAAGAGTTATAATAAAAACAAGTCTCATACAAATTCTCTGCCACCCATAGAAATTTATTAATCAAATATTTATTAGCAAGCAAACACAAAACAGTTCAAATAGTTCTTTCTATAACTTGAATAACTCTTAGCTCTCTGTCCTTTTAGGTGCCGTAGCTACGTCTTAGAATATTCCCTCAAGGCAAACCCTCAGCTTTCCAGAGCCAGGCAGGATTTCATGAGTCCTAAAGTTGGAACAAGCTGGTTAAAGTAGAGGGTTAACGAAAAAGAGGAAGATCCTCAATGAGATGGATTGACATAGTGGCTGCAACAACGGACTAAAACATAGCAATGATTTTGAGGGTGGTGCAGGACCTGGTAGTGTTTGGTTCTGTAGTACACAGGGTCACTATGAGTTGGAACCCACTCAATGGCACCTAACAACAACAGCTGGCATCACAAATCCTACTAAACCAGTGGTTGGACTGTGTTGTCTTCACTGGATTTTTTTATTCTGCTTATGCATGTATGTATAAGAAGACTTTCAAAATATTATAGCCAATCCACATAACTGCAATATATTTAAACTTATCAAAGAAAACTTATTTGAAATATTCATCATGCTAGTTGGTGGAACATTATTTTCACTTTCACTTAAAATGTGTTAAAATTCATTAAATCTATTTTTAAGCATTTCTTACCTGGGAATTCTTATTATTACATTGGAGTGAATAAAATAAAAATTGACATTCTTCCTGGTAGGAAAGATTGTTCCTTGACATTTATTCTATAAAACATTGATTCTATAAATAGTTAAAGGCACTTTCAGTTTTATCATTTAAGATAAAAATTGAACTTAATTATACAATTAATTTAAGAGCAAAGTTTTAAGTCAAAAATAACATTTATGATAATAATTATTATAATATATGGGAAAGGAAAAAATAAAGAATATTTTTATCAAGGAAGTAATAACTGAGAAAATCATGTAGCACTGGGTCTTAAGAGTTGTAGGGTGTGGTCTCTTTTTGTAACTTTTTAATTAGTTTAATGCAAATGAAATAATTCGTTTGGAGTGGAATTTTTTCCACTCATAGGGTAGAAACTGACATGACAATTTTTATGATAAACCACATATGTAAAGGAATATACATACATATATATTTAAAAAAACCCAAACCAAACCCATTACCACAGAGTTAATTCTGACAAATAGCGAACCTATAGGACAGAGTAGAACTGCCCCATAGAGTTTCCAAGGAGCATCTGGTGGATTCGAACTGCTGACTTCTTGGTTAGCAGTCATAGCACATATGTGTATTTACTTATTTATTTGAAAGCTACTGAGAATCAAAAGGTATTTTAACAAGATTGTTTTCATGTAACTTTTCATTTCAATATTCTCTGCCTCTATAGCTTTTTAATAAATTAAATCAAAATAACTTGGTAGTTAAGTACTGATATTATTCTCACTTTTTAGATGAGGAAAATGAGCCAGTGTATTGCTTTTTATGAAGCATTTTAAATACACCAAACATTTTAATAATGTATCCTTTATATAATGCAGAAGCTTGATATAGATTGATTAGTTTCTAATTAAAAGCATACAAAAATCTACCTTTAAGAAGCATGTTACTGCTATTGTAGTTCAAATCCAAGAGCTGGCCAAATCCATGAGGAACTATTTGGAACTTATTCTCAGTTTTTTTTTTTTTTTTGGCCACCAAGTCAATTCAGATTCATAATGATCCTATAGGACAGAGTAGAACTGCCCCATAGGGTTTCCAAAGAGCGCCTGGTAAATTCAAACTGCCCAGCCTTTTTGGTTAGCAGCCAAGCTCTTAACCATTTTTTTTTTACCAGGGCCCCAAAAGAGAGAACAAATATATGTTAAGAATGTAGTACATATATGTTTACAGTTATAAAATCAAACCAACCATATATAGCATTTGCAATGGACTTAAAATCTTTCAAATGCCTTGATATCTATTAATGGTTTCATTAGTATCATTATTTTGAAAATGAGTCATCGTTTCTACTTAATTTTAATTTTCACTTTCAAATACAGTACCAACATGACTGGATTTCTGGAATAGCCTTGTAAGGAAAACAGAAATTGTTTGTGGCTATTTAATTGAATTTCTATACAACATTTTAGATAAAAGAGATGAGGAAAAGAGGTTGGAAGGAACTGTCCAATAAATACTTTCAGGTGAATTTCCATTTCTTTTCCTATCATAAGATAAAACTGAAGCTGTTCATATTTTTTTTAGGGATTTTGCTAATTAGCAAAACACACTTTAGGAAGAAAACCTCACTATTCTAAGATTTTGGTGACCAAAATTTGTCACAGATATGATACACTAGCAAAAATATTTAAGAGACTTTATGAAGCTTCTCTATGTTTAAGTTGAATTGATCACCCTTACTTTAGTGTGGAGATGCCTTAGAAAGAAATTTCAACCCTTAGGAAGCTTAAAGATGCTAATCCACTGCTTTTCTTGAGGCGCTCACTTATATTTCTTTTGCACGGATGTTTTTCTCTTTTAAGTTTTCAGAGAGTGAATTAGGAGCAAGACAGAACTCGTAACCTGAGCGTGTCTTAGCACATAACTTAGCTGCACAACAAGGTAAAGAAAAGGAACATGGTAGGTAGGAGACAGACTGGGCTTAATTTGAGTCAAGTTCCATGGCTAGAAAAACACTTAGAAAATCAAATCATATAAAATATTTAAAGGATTTTGATGCCCGTGAGGTTGAAAAACTGCTGAGGTCAGAGTGAGTGCAGCTACGTAGGCTGTATAACTCTATTACTAAAATGTGCAGGGAAGAATCTTGAGGTTTAACTTAAAAAAAAGAAAGTATACAAGTGTTGTTTAGTGTCCACGAAATCTGAGTCATTCTTTTAAAATTCTAAATCGACTGAACTCACTCACTCTAGTGCTAGAAACCCTTCCAATGGCTTCCTGTCTCTGGGTCTTTCCTTTGACTTTCATCTGCCCTCCCTCCCCATCCATCTCTGATGGTCTTCCCTTTCACTCTGCTCCAGCCACCCTGCCCTTCATGTCGTTTTTTTGAACACACACATCTTCTCAAGCCTCAGGGCTTTGCCTCAACGATTTTCTCTACCTGGAAGGCTTTTATGTTAGTCCAATAAACTCAGGACTGGATCTCATTTCAACGAGCATCTAGTCAGGAAGACAGAAATCACTCTAGATAACACAAGCAAAGATAGATACACTCTAGTTACAGAAGAAATGGAAGGGCTAGAAGAGCAAAACATTAAGTTGGTTATTACTCAAAGGTTAAGAACCTTTTTATTTCACCTGTGGTAGGGAGAATAATGGCTTCCTACCCTCAAAGATGTCCAGTCCTATCTCCTGCAATCTGTGAGTATGGTATGTGAATATGGCAAGGAGGAATTAGGTTGCAGATGGAATTAAAGTTGCATGTTCTATAATCTTGTTGTTGTTCAAAATTCAACATTTTAAATCATAAAAAATAAAATGCGGCAACTCTAGAAATCAGATTCTCTCCCCTCTCCAGGATTTGTTGTTTTCTGTTTGTTGTTGCTTTTTCTTTGTTTAGGAACATTTCTGAGAAAATTCTGTAAAAGTCTGTATTCTTTGTTGTGTGCAGCCACTGGGTTGTCAGCTTCTTATTCAGTTGTATTGATTTCCTAGGGCTGCTGCAACAAAGTTCCACAAACTTAGTGGCTTATAAAAACAGACATGTTTCACAGTTCTAGAAGCTCCAAGTCTGAATTCAGGGTGTCAGCAGGGATGTGGTTTCTTTGAACTCTCCAGAGGAAGATTCTTTCTTGTGTCTTCCAGCTTCCAGTAGCCTCTGACATTCCTTGGCTAGTAGTTACAGCATAACTCTATTGTCACATGGTGTTTTCCCCTCTGTGTCTCATCTTCTTTTTTATAAGGATGTCATTCATGTTGATTAGGACCCACCGTACTCTAGTATTGGAAACCCTGGTGGTATAGTGGTTAAGTGCTATGGCTGCTAACCAAAAGGTCAGCAGTTTGAATCCACCAGGTGCTCTTTGGAAACTCTGGGGCAGTTCTACCCTGTCCTATAGGGTTGCTATGAGTCAGAATAGACTGCACGGCAACGGGTTTGGTTTTTGGTACTCCAGCATGACTTCTTGTTAACTGATACCTGTTATCCATTGCCTCAGGTGGCTACTAAATTAAACAATTGTCTCTCAATATTTTTGACAAATACCCCTGGAGAAAAAGCTTATAATACTGGCTGAGTTCTGGGCCAGATTAACTACAGATAGCCGTGCAAGTAGGGTATTCCAGGGAACAACAGGACAGGCTGAATAATAAAAATCTCTGGGATTGAAGCTTTGAAGGAGCTCTAAACCTATTCTGCCCCCTCCGGTGGCTGCAAATCTCCTCTTTCCCACTGGGATTGTAGGACACTGGCATTCACAGCTATGCTGGAGCTGAAGAGAGGGGGATAGGAATAAGGAAAATTTAAACACCTAAAAGCTCACCGTTCTTCACAAAATTCAGTGGGTTTTTGTTTAATAAATTCTTCCCAAATTGCTTAAAGCCTTTGTTAAATTTCAAGAGTTCTGAGAAAGTTTATTGTTGTTGGTCCTAAAATCTTTACTCCATCCACGTCATTAGGTTGGCTCTACTTTGAGAAGGCAGCTCTTCCCCAGTTGGATTTCAGTACCTTACAACCTGAAGGGCACATCTTCTGGCACTAAACTAAACAGTGTTCCATTGCTATTCATAATGTTTTCACTAGCCAGTTTTTTCAGAAGCAGACTACTAGGTCCTTCTGCCTAGTCTGTCTTAGTCTGGAAGCTCCACTGAAACCTGTCCAAACCAAACCACCGCCAATGGTGACCCTGCTGGTATTTGAAATACTAGTGGCATAGCTTCCAGCATCACAGCAACACGTAAGCCCCCACAGTAGGACAAACTGACAGACTGGTGGTGGTTTGTCAGTTTACTGGTTGCTTTTATGGAGAAGAGAATTTTTGGAGGTCATTTCTCTGATATTTTTGTTGACATGACCCATTAAAAAAAAACTTTTATGTATCTTTATCAATACTCTTCATTTGATGAGGCATTGTCACCATATCTTCTTTTAATTCTTTAAACATGATTTCCTTTTGTTCTTTGAATATATTTTTAGCAGCTGGTTTGATGTCTTTGTCTGCTAAATCCGCCTTAAAACCCAAAACTAAACCCAGTACAGTCGAGTTGCTTCCGACTCATAGCCACCCTATAGGACAGAGTAGAACTGCCCCATAGAGTTTCCAAGGAGCACCTGGTGGATTTGAACTGTCGACCCTTTGGTTAGTAGCCGTAGCACTTAACCACTACGCCACCAGGGTTTCCAAATCCACCTGATGGGAAACTAATTAAATTTATATCCCATTTAAGAAAATTCAGTAAACAATTCAAACAAAAAAACTATTGCTAAGTCTATTGAATTAATCAAAATATAATTCTGATTTATATACACAGTTTTTATTGAACTATATCTAAATTTAATTTTCTTTTTTAAGTCAAATTACAGATTAACTTGATTTCTTTTTTCAATAAAATGATTTTGTAACTTTATTAAAATGACTTAAAAATATAAAGATTGTTTTTAATACCTTGCTTTTATGCACATTGCCTTTGGGATAACTTTTTTTTTTTTTTAAACTGAAGAGCTAGACATCATTGAAATCATTTCTTTTTTTTATTATTAACTTTTATTGAGCTTCAAGTGAACGTTTACAAATCAAGTCAAACTGTCACATATAAGTTTATATACACCTTACTCCGTACTCCCACTTGCTCTCCCCCTAATGAGTCAGCCCTTCCAGTCTCTCTTTTCGTGACAATTTTCCCAGCTTCCAACTCTCTCTATCCTCCCATCCCCTCTCCAGACAGGAGATGCCAACATACTCTCAAGTGTCCACCTGATACAAATAGCTCACTCTTCATCAGCATCTCTCTCCTACCCACTGTCCAGTCCCTTCCATGTCTGATGAGTTGTCTTCGGGAATGGTTCCTGTCCTGGGCCAACAGAAGGTTTGGGGACCATGACTGCCGGGATTCCTCTAGTCTCAGTCAGACCACTAAGTATGGTCTTTTTGTGAGAATTTGGGGTCTGCATGCCACTGATCTCCTGCTCCCTCAGGGGTTGAAATCACTGCTTGATAACAAAATTTTGTCTCCTGTACAAAAACTTTATGGATCCATCTCTTTCATTCTAACAGCATGGCAGCTCTATTCTTAGGAGTCAGTAATTTTCAAGAGCTAAGGAGCTTCCGCCTGAAACCAGCTCTCAAGATGTCCATCTAAGGATGTTCTCTAGCTTTCATATGGCATTAGGCTGAACCGGTTCCTCAGAGAAACAACAAACATCAGATTCAGATTCACCAGGTTCACTCAGATGCAACGCTTTCAAACCTCCTTCACAAACTAGGTAATTCTACTTTAAAACACTTTGCATTTAAAATGAATTGTGATTTTTTTTGGTCAGATTTAATGTATATTTTCTATTGCCCTTTGAATTATTTTAAGATTAAAATAATTTGAATCAGAAATTCTCACTATGGAATAAAATATTTATGAATTGAATTAAATTATGATGTTCATGAATATTTAAACCAAATTTTAAAATGGAAGATGATAATAATAACTTAGGTCTTCATTTCAGCATTCAGGAGATGCTTCTTCAGAGCCTTTTTTAGAAATTATTTAATTGACCTATCCAGGGTCTCTTAGGCTATGTGGTTAATGTTTCACACCTTTATATATTTTTAGCTATTGCTGAAGCCTGATAAAACAAAACAAAACAAATCCATTGCCCTTAAGTCATTTCCAACTCATGGCAAATCCCTGTGTGAAAGTAGAACTGCCCCATAGGGTTTTCTTGGCTGTAACATTTTTTTTTTAACCATTATAAAAACAGATTGTCAGGCCTTTCTTCTGTGGCACTAATGGGGAGGTTCAAAGCACTAAGCACTGGGCTAGTAGTCAAATGCAAACCACTTGCACCACCCAGGGACCTTTTACCCTAATAGGGGAGATAATAATTATTTTTCCATTAAGTGGGCAGTATTTGAATCTGCTTCAAAACATTATATAAATGACTGCTCACTCTAACCGGTGGTAGGGCTAAACATGTAAATATCCAAAATTCAGGACCTGTAAATTTCTTATTTTTGATGATGTTGTTGTTGTTAAAGGCCATCTAGTCAGTTCCAACTCATAGAGAACCCATGTACAACAGAATAAATCATTGCCTAGACCTGTGCCATTCTCACAATTTTTGCTATGTTTGAGTCCATTGTTACAGCCACTGTGTCAATCCATCTTATTGAGGGCCTTCCTCTTTTTTGGTGACTCTCTACTTTAACAAGCACAATGTCCTTTGTGCCTCCTGATAACATGTCCAAACTAAGTGAGATGAAGTCTCACCATCCTTTCTTCTAACGGCCATTCTGGCTGTACTTCTTCCAGGACAGGTTTGTTCATTCTTCTGGCACTCCATGGTATATTCAATATTCTTCAACAATACCATAGTTCAAAGATGTCAGTTCTTCTTTGATCTTCCTTATTCATTGTCCAGTTTTCCCATGCATATCATATGACTGAAAATACCATGGCTTGGGTTGAGTCCATCATAGTCCTCAAAGAAACACCTTTGCTTTTTAATACTTTAAAGAGGTCTTTTGCAGCAGATTAGCCCAATGCAATATGCCATTTGATTTCTTCATTGCTGCTTCCATGGGCATTGACTATGGAGCCAAGTAAAATGAAATTCTTGACAACTTCAACCTTTTCTCCATTTATCATGATGTTGCTTATTGGTCTAGTTGTGAGGATTTTTGTTTTATTTATGTTGAAGTGTAATCCATACTGAAGGCTGTAGTCTTTTTTCTTCATCAGCAAGTGTTTCAAGTCTTCTTCCCTTTCTGGGAGCAAGATTATGTCATCTGCATATCACAGGTTGTCGACAAGTTTTCCTCCAATCCTAATGCCACATTCTTCTTCATACCATCCATCTTCTCAGACTATTTGTTCAGCATGCAGATTCAATAAGTATCGTGAAAGGATACGAACCTGACTCACACCTTTCCTGATTTTAAACCATGCAATATCCCCTTATTCTGGTCGAATAACTGCCTCTTGGTCTGTGTACAGCTTCCCATGAACACAATTAAGTGTTTCTGAATTCCTATTCTTCACAATGTTACCCAAAATTTGTTATGATCTACACAGTTGAATGACTTTGTGTAGTCAATAAAACACAGTCAATAAAACTCTCTGGTATTCTCTGCTGTCAGCCAAGATCCATCAGACACCAGCAACGATAGGAATGTAGGAAAAAATCCAAATAGATGTCAGAAGACTGTGAAGCTTGCTCTTAAATGTACTGTAGCTAAAGCGAGTGTAAGAAATGATGAAGTAAAAGAGCTGAACAGAAGATTCCAAAGGGTGGCTCAAGAAGACAAAGTAAAATATTGTAATTACCTGTGCAAAGAAGAGTAGAACACACTTGGCATTTCTCAACATGGAAGAACTGAAGGAAAAATTCACTCCTCAAGTTGCAGTACTGAAGGATTCTATGGACAAAATATTGAATGATGCAGGAAACATCAAAAAAAGATGGAAGGGATAGAGTCACTGTACCAACAATAATTGGCCAACATTCAAGCATTTCAGGAGGTACCATATGATCAAGAACCAATAGTGTTGAAGGAAGAAGTCCAAGCTGCACTGAAGGCATTGGCAAAAAACAAGTCTCCAGGAATTGACAGAATACCAGTTGAGATGTTTCAACAAACAGATGCAAACCTGAAAGCACTCACTAGTCTATGCCAAGAAATTTGGAAGACAGCTACCTGGCCAGCCATCTGGAAGAGATCCATATTTGTGCCCTTTCCAAAAAAAGGTGATCCAACAGAATGTGAAAATTATCAAACAATATCATTAATGTTACATGCAAGTAAAATTTTGCTGAAGATAATTCAAACACGGATGTAGCAGCACATTGACCAGGAACTGCCAGAAATTCAAGCCTGATTCAGAAGAAGACGTGGAACAACGGCCGCCATTGCTGATGTCAGATGGATCTTTACTGAATCAGAGAATACCAGCAAGACGTTTACCTTCATATTTATGATAGCTTTGATTATTACAGGTTTTTATTTTTCACATTCACTGAGCTTTCACATTTGTTTTTTAGGGTTTTATATTTCATCCATATATTTCTGCTTCTTAGTGTATTCTCTTATCTCTGAATGCTCTACGAAGTGTCAAATTTGTAAATTAATTTTCTGCAAGACTTCTTTTAGAGGATGTTAGCAGCTAACAATCTTGTTATGTTCAAATACCTGTTGCCGTCGAGTCGATTCTGACTCATAGCGACCCTATATCATATGAGAACTATTGTATTCTAAAAACAACCACAGTATTTCTCCTCATTTTTTCTAGAGATCTCCCAAACAGGCTGATTCCTCTATGTTCCCAGTAATGCAGTATTGGCAAAAGGCCTACCGTCACCTGACATTTTAAAATCAAAAGACAGACAATCAAAAACACATTCTTGTTTTTTTCCCTTTCCCACCATCTGAATCGTGCTGTGTCCCACTATCCTAGTTCTGGCCATCTACCTCTTTTGCCTGAACTATTGTTTTTCTTATTCCTCCTGTTGTCTGCCACTTGCAGTAAATAGTTTCCATTCTTGTCTAACTCTATCTTTTGAACCATTTCCTCTTTTTACATTGTGATAGGATCTCATGCTGGAAGTTCCTCTTGCAAAAGGTACAATCCAGAAGCCTCTATTTCCCTTGTCTCCCTTGGCGTTAGCATTTAGAGATAAGATCTAGATTCCACCAACCAGACACAAGCATGCGTGACTCCAGTTCTGAAGTGAGTAGTGAGGCATCTGTTGTACTGGAACAAGTGGTGGCAGAAGTGGTGGCACAGGTTCAACAACAAGATGCTCTTTGGCAGAGTCTGAAGTTGCTTAACAACATTCACAAGTCTCCCTCAACAGTCTAGTTTTTGGTACAGCTCAGTTTCTTTGGTTAATTTAATCTCGAACCCATTCCTGTAGACATTCCAAAGGATTCTGCAAACTACTATCCTTTAGCAAGTTACTTCGCTGCTTAATTAGCCAGGAATATGCAGCATTATATTCATGTTCTATATCATTACTGGAATGATCTTTCAAAAAGGAAAATCTAATTTCACTGCCCACCCTCATCACTGCAGAATTCCTTCAGTGACACACACAGGAAGAGTTCTTGACTCGTTCAGATTATACACAAGCTCCTCTTTGACATAGCTCCAGCCTTGGTTTCTTCTTTTCCTCATGGCGTGCTCCATGTGAAATTTCACAACTCCATGCGTCTGTCTAAAACATCCTTATCCCACACATTCACTAAGGTCACACTGATCTTTCAAAATTCAAATCAGGCATGATCTCCTCCAGGCAGCCTTCAATGACTTTTCTGTCCCCCCAAAGGGACAGTGTAGTCCCTTTGGGCAAAGTACCTTTCCTCTGTGATCCCGTATCTCTCTGTGCAGTCTTCTTATCCTAAAATTCTCTTCATTACATATAGATATAATTAACTGTGCCCATGTGTCTCTCTTACCACTGCATGAGTTCTCTGACATAGAAAGACAATAGTCATATCCGTCGAATTTTTGTATTCCCAACACCCAACCAGTGCCTTTTACTTGATACATTTAGTACATGTTTGAGTGAGTCTGGTCTGAATATGAGCGTAACGGTGTACTTGGGATTACATCTTTTAATTAAACAGGGAGAGGCAACAGGAGGGAAAAATCTTTCTCTTTTCCAAGGTATAGGGATGGAGAGACATTTACTTCCTTCAAGATGTTTGCGAGGAAGAAAAGTGGCGAACACACAGGTTTAGAAAACATTGTAGAGTGTATTTCTTGTGGGAGATTCGCTGCATTCATTGGCATTTTAAAGGTTTTGAGAAACACGCAGTATCAGAAAGGTATAACTTAATTTTCCCGTTTTGAGGCGTTACATAGAAGCCCTGGTGGTATGGTGGTTAAAGTGCTCAGGTGCTAACCAAAAAGGTCCACAGTTCCAACCCACCAGCCACTCTGTGGGAAAAAGATGTGGCAGTCTGCTTTCTAAAGGTTATAGGCTTGGAAGCCCTATGAGGCAGTTCTACTCAGCCCTATAGGGTCACCAGGAGTCAGACTCAACTTGATGGCAGTAAGATTTTTGGGTTTTGAGGCGTTACATAGGATTCCAAGAGATTCAAGTTGAATGATAGCGTACAGGAGAAAACAGAGCTAACAACGTCTCTCACCATTATTTTTGTCATTTTCAGCGCTAGGCCGATGGGACTCTTTCTTATAATTCAGAAAACTATACTTTCAATGCTTTTAGATGGAAAAAAAAAAATAGCACTGTGCTCTTAGCCTCTGATCAGAATCAATGATGGCATTGCCAACACTAAAAAAAAAAAAAAAAAAAATTTGACAGTAAACTTCTTGCTTCAATTCCATTCATTTCAAATTGCTCTTTCAAAATTGACCCTTGCAGCTGTCAACAACAATCCTCGCTTTAATACAGATTTAATCCAATGTCAAACAAAGCAAATAAGCAGGATTCTGAACCTGGGGAAGTCATGTTAACAGTTAAATTGACAATCTTGAAGAATAACTTGTTTTAAAATGATGAATACGGTAATTTCTGTGAATTTCTGCATTACTATAGAAGCTAGGTCTGTAAAGAATTGATTTCTTTCCAAAATGGCAGCTAGATTTATTTTTCAATGTAACAATCTACGGCAGTGAAGCATCTTAGCTTGAAATTATATGTAGTAGCAAAGCAAATTTTGTATAGTTACTAATTTTATTCTGTCTTAGTAGAGATTGTTAATTGATTCTTTTCCCCTATAGTTTAATTTTTAGTTGCAGAAAATGACCTCCCAAAATAATATATTTGCCTACCTCCTTTGAAGCTAGATGTGAAAATGTACTACATTCTGGTCAATGGGATATAATTGGAAGTTGTCTGAGTCAGCTTCTGGGCAATTTTTAGGTGAGCCCTAGCTACTTCATTCCTATATCCTGATGGCATTTTGTACCATAAAGAGGATGGTCACACTGTAGAGATGGAAAATGAATAAATTGGAAGAATCCTGGCTGTGGTAGATTGTAATCTCCAAAACTGAATGCAGGGATATATCAGATCCCCAATGCTGAACTGGAAACCCTGGTGGCACAGTGGTTAACAACTATAGCTGCTAACGAAAAGTTCAGGAGTTGGAATCCACCAGGGGCTCCTTGGAAACTCTATTTGGCAGTTCTACACTGTCCTATAGGGTCGCAATGAGTCGGAATCGACTCAACAGCAACAGGGTTGTTTGTTTTTTTGGTTTGTGCCGTTCTAGAGATGGATGCACCTTGCTGTTGCCTCCACACACGAAGATTTGATGTGATTTCCTCTCCACTTGAAACTTGGTGACACATTGTGATGACCTCAGTGAATAGAATGTAGCAGAAGTGACCCTGCAAGGCTTCTGGTACTCAGTAATAAAAGGAAACAAAGCTTTCACTTGGTCCCCTCTTACTCCCTGTCCACTTACCCTTGGGGCCCAGCCAAGATGTTACGAGGAAGTACATGTGGAAGGACAACATGGAGTTGCCCAACCACCATTTACACGAATAGGAAAGTTTGAAAGGAATCTAGTCCCCAGATTTTGATACTCCAAACACTGAGGAATGGAGACAAGCCCTGCTCAAGTTTTTTACCAACAGAAACTGATCATAATATATGTTTGTTTTATGTCACTAATTTGGGGGGTAGTTTGGTACAGAGCCAGAGAAATTGAAACATTCCATTACTGGGGGTTTTGTGAATTAGTGCTGCCAGCAAGTCTGTGAATGAATGACTCTGAACTTCAGTGTGAAAAATAAAGGAACATTTCCATGCGCAAGCCACTATCACTTTCTTTTCTTTTGTTTTTTCCTTACTCATAGCTTAAGCTTCTGTAACCCTTATGCTCTTCCTCAGTCATCTTCATGTTCCTAACTACACCACCATGTGTATATCCATTCCTCAGATATCTATCTTTAACTCAAACCCTGCTGATAAGCTGCAGATTTGTACATTTGAATAACCTTATCTTACTGTCTGACAGGATTAGATACAACCTACATAGCATAACCTAAACTTGCTCGCATTTCTCCACAACCTGATCCTATGTCTGTATTCTGTGCTTCGGTTAAAGGCATTGTCAAATTAGGGTGCCATTTTGTATTTCTTCATTTTTTTTTCTTCCACTCATATAACTGGTCAACTGTTCAGAGTGAGATTCTATCGATTTTGTCTCCTCAAAGATCCCCCTCCTCTCAGTACCCACTGTCCATGCATTAGCTCTGCCTCTTATTATTTCGTTTCCTACTCTACTGCACATTGTGCTTCAGTAGCTTTCCTGCTTGTACTATCACCAATCCATTCTGCATTGTGCAGGTCAGAAAGACTTTTCCAAGATGAAAATGCGAATACACCGTTTTTCTCATAATAGAGCTTCTGGTTTCAAGATCTCATTTAATCTCTCATGATGCTTCCAATCATAAACAACAAAAACTAATGTAGATAACTCTTTTCTGTTTGCTCTGAGCACTCTTGCCATTTATCGGCCACAACATCTAATTTACAGTTGCTTTCTTGTTTCTTGTAATAAAATGTGATATCCTTAAGGCATTGGCTATATATTTTACCTTTATGTTGCCTAGTCTAATGCCTGGTGCGTTATGTAGTTTGTTGTTGTTGTCGTTAGGTGCTGTTGAGTTGATTCTGACTCATAGCAACCCTATGTAACAGAGTGGAACTGCCCTATAGGGTTTTCTAGGCTGTAATCTTTATGAAGCCACTGGGTAGCATTGAACCGCCAATCTATCAGTTGGCAGCGAAGCGTTTAACTGTTCCACCTCCAGAACATTATACACACTCGTATTTTCTTAATCAATAAACTACTAAACAGCTTACCATTTGCCTAAAATTTTTAACCACCTATTTCCCCTGGCATCCCCGTACTCTAATAATGAGAAAAAGGAACAATTGCTTATTTCGCTTACACAGTATTTTCCTCTAGTATAACATTTACTTTTAATGTAATTGTCTGTGTATATGACAGTGTCCATTTATCCAATCTAGAGCAGAGGTAGGTTTCTCGTGAAGTTAATGAAGTGCAAACTTCAGAGCCACTTAATCGCATGACCTCTTTGAAAACCATGCGTCTCACTTTGTTTTCATAATTTCTATTCTCCTTAAAATCACTTTATCTAATTGTATACATGCCCCTCAAAATCTGTATCCATCCCTGTTTCTATCAGCATTTACTAAGTGCCTGCCATGTGACGAGGACTATAGCATATCTGCGTGAATATAAGAATACAGAAAATGAGTTTAATTCTATGTAAATTCTTCAGAACATCAGAATGTTCCAGTTGTGGAGGTAATGCTCATGGCATAGCACATACCACAGTATCTCTTAATGTCTAGTCTCTCCTTCCTGTTTCCTTCCCTTACCATAGACAGAATTTATTCAAAACTCTGAAATCTCATCTCAATACACATTTGGCCACATTCTTGCAATTCTCCACTTCTTAAACACCACTTTACCCCACAAATTTTGTGTTCAGGGCAAGCTAGCTTACTTATTAATAATGCCCTGATCATCTCTTTGTTGAAGCTATTTTCTCCTGTCAGCCTCCAGTTTTTACATCAATTTAAAAAATTATGAGTGTATATAATGTCCTGGAGGTAAAACTGTGAAATGCTTAACTACTAACGGAAAGCTTTCTTCAACTCAAATTGACAGAGTTGGTAACTGCTTCCTTTGAACACTGAGCCCTTGGTTCATACCTTCAGCATGGCATTTGTTCCACTGTGTGTAGGGGATATCAGTTAGAATTGTATTCACCTGCTTAAAAGACTTCACTGATCATAGCGGCTCTACTGGTTATTTTCTGTTTGCTCACCTAGGTCCTTTCTCCTCCCATCACCATCCTGCCCTCTGCCCAGGAAGGCTGACCAATACCAACTACTTCAACTACTTCACCCTAGCTCCTTTTTCTTCTAGATTCTGGTTGGGGGCTGACAGTTGGGAGTACTGGCAAGAAATTGGTGTTTAATAGGACAGTATCAGAATGTGTATTCTTTCCTTTCTCTTCCTATTGGGCCTTGTAAGTGACTATGTATTTTCACTTCTGGTCATAAAACCTGTTCAGTGTCCCTTCTGCTGTGATCAGAGCTCTGGCTTCTTGTCAGGTTTCGGTACCATCTTCCTTCCTTTACCTCATCAGTCAAAGGAAGGGTAGACTTTCTGCTCTTGCTGGCCCTGGGTGCTTTATCATCTCTTCTTTTGTTCCTTTAACCTTGTTCTCATCTCTTAAAGAAGCCCCTTCATTATATTTTTTAAATTGCATTAGGTTATTTAGTATTGTTCCTTGCATATCTATGCTTTCAGAAAATTATGAGCTATTATTGAGTCTTCTTAGACAGAAGAGGGAGAAATGATTGTGTTCTTTTCTGTGTTCGATGTGTTCAACATTTTTTTTTTTGCCAAAAAATAACATTTTTATTTCAGAAATATTTATCACAGACAGACCTGACTCCATGAAGAAATTAAATTATAAAGCAGATTTAGGAAAAAAAAAAAATCAGTAGTAGTCAGGAATTCCATGATACTTCTGATTCTGCCAATACATCACTGATCTGGCCTTTATGGACCTGTTTCCTCATCCTGAAGATGGGAAGTTCCTTCTCAGATTGACAAATTTGAAATTCTCCTGAGTAATCTTTGATCAGAAATAATTTTTAAAAGGAGATTAAATTTTTCTCTATAAAAAATTGACTTCAGGTTCAGAGGTGGTTACAAATCTTTCCCCACTGGCATGGCTTGGGACAAGTCTTTGGAAAATATCATATACCTATCAAAGAGATCAAGGCTTAAGACAATGCCCTTAGAATTGCTACTAGCTCTCTTTTCCCAAGTCTACAATAAGAAAATATAGAGTCTAGATTCTATGAATCAAACAAACATAAAAAACCCCTAAAGAGACTGAAGGCTGCCTTGAAGTTCTGAGTGTAGGAGATGGTTAGCTGAACTAGCAGGATAGATGGGAACAACCATCTTTAAATTGACATTTACTTTTACCCTACATTGCCTTAAGACCATCATCCCTTGCACTTGTAGGGTAAGTATTATGACAACAGCCCTGACTAGCAGATGGTACTGAAATTCATAGACAGCAGAGCCTTCAACATCCTGCATGGGAGGAGTTTATTAGAGTGGGTTCTTCTCATTATTTTCATTTATCTTTGGTGGAAATATACACAGCAAAACATACACCCATTCAACAATTTTTACCTATACGGCTCATTGACAATAGTTATGTGATTTACAGTGTCACCATTCTCCCCATCTCTGTTCATACTCTTTCACCACCATTAACTTAGACTCTCTGCCCCTTTAAGTTCTCATCTGTGTTTTAGAGTTACTGTTGTTCATTTAGGAAACACTGGTGGCGTAGCGGTTAAGTGCTAAGGCTGCTTGCTATCCAAGAGGTTGGCAGTTCAAATCTGCCGGGCGCTCCTTGGAAACTCTATGGGGCAGTCGTACTCTGTCCTAAGGGGTCACTATGAGTCAGAATCAACTTGACGGCAGTGGGTTTGGTTTTGGTTGTTCATTTAGGAGCCCTGGTGGTGACGTGGTTCATAGCTCTGCTGCTAACCAAAAGGATTGACAGTTTGAATCCACAAGCCGCTCCTTGAAAACCCTAGAGGGCAGTTCTACTCTGTCCTATAGGGTCATTATGAGATTATGAGTCAGAATAGACTCAACGGTAATGAGTTTGGGTATTTTTTTGGTTGTTCATTTTATCTCATATAGATAATCCTTTAAAATAGCAAAATGTTCAAAAAGACCGTTCTTTATATTTAATAAAGAATGTTCTTTCTGAGCTAAATTGACTTCACGGGATAATTTCTATTCAAAACTTAAAAGTTGTTTCCAGGAAATAGGTTCAGGGGTTTATCCAGTCTCAATGTGTTGCGTATGCCTGGTTTGAGAGCGGGTTCTTATTGACCACTTGCTCTCTGATATTCATCCTCTCAGTCAATCCCCCTCACCATCAGGGCTTATTAATTGCCAAGTAGGGTGTAATCTTCCCTAAATGGCTATAACTTAGATTTTCAAGGTTGAGATCTTGACCAGAGGACTATCAGCAAACACGAGTATCATCAAGTGATTCTATGGCTCTCTTCCTTCCAGTTTATAACTTTCCCTCCACTTAAACTCATAGACTAGGGCCTATAACCCTCCTCCATTATATACTACCAGCCTGAATAACAATACCTACCCACTGCCATCCATTCTGGCTCATGGACTAGGGCCTATAACCCTCCTCCATTACATACTACCAGCCTGAATAACAATACCTACCCACTGCTATCCATTCTGACTCATAGCAACCCCATAAGGTTTCCAAGGCTGTAAATCTCTATGGAAGCAGACTGCCACATCTTTCTCCTGAGGAGCCACTGGTAGCTTGAACAGCTGACCTTTCAGTTAGCAGTTGATCACTTTAGCCCACGTGCCACCAGGGCTATAACCTCTTAGAAAATGAACTCGTAGGCCTTAACATAACTGAAAAACATGTTGTTGTTAGTTGCTGACAAGTCGATACTGACTCATGATAAGAAAGATAGGAAGCTGGATATACTTTAAAGCAGAAGTATTAAAACAGGAGGGTCTAGACTTTAAAATATTGCCCTGAATTGATATTACAGATGGAGGAATCAGTCCAATACAGAAGTAAAAGAAGAAAATCAATTCAAACAATTTTAAGAATCTTTCAACTGCCAACATCAGTATTTGGCACATTGTCTTGAAGTGATATTTTAAAAAAGGAAATAAACTTCAGTTGCGATATGGGTTTTTATTTAATAATTAGTTTGTCCTTCTCACCTCCAGCTAAGCCCTTTTTCTGTATACTGGTACAATTACCCTGGTCAGCCCTTCTTGCTTTAATGGTTGCACTCTTAACCTTGAGCCATAACACATAATAAAACACTGCTTCACTGCAGGAAAGTAATCCATATGCAAATATCATTACTCACCCAATGTCCTTGTCTTTGTTCCCCATTCTTTGTAACATAGCAGCAATCTTATACATGTATATTCTTCTGCCACGCAAAGTTTTGTATTTGTTCTTGTTTCACTATTTCTATCAGAAAATATGATAGGGATAGAAATGTGAATGAGGTATCTGAGAGGAGGGGTAATAAAGACGAAGTGGAAGAGGCAGGAGCAGGAAACCTCAACATCAAATAAGAAGGAAAACTGACACCTGGAACATAAAAAAAAAAACAGACTCTGTCTCTAAGTGCTCAGCCTGGTTTAGAAATTAAAAGGCCACTAGATCAGATGTAGTGACCGCCTCAGTGGTTTCATTAATGGTCCTGCAATAACTTCACCAAACTTCATTCATATGAGTAATGATATCTGTCCTATAAAACTCTCAGCAAAAAAAAAAAAAGAATAAAATGAGTTAATATTTGTAAATGCTTTCAAAATATTTTTTTTTTGGCAAATGCAAGCTTTTTTCTTTTTTTAAAATAAAAGTTTTCAAAGATGTTTCAATTATGTTAGTTACTGTCTTTCACAATACTTGAGCCCATGAATGGTAGGACTTTGATTGGAATGACTATAGCCTAGGTTTCAAACTTGGCGTAAAGTAGCCTGCAACTTCGCAAACCCTGGAATGGGTGTTGCTGTTATCCCTGCTATCTTCCCTTTTGCCTTTTCATACAACACCTTTAGAATTTACTACAGCAAATTATGATATTTTGAGATGGGAGGGGACTGCTTTCTCCATGAGTAGAATTAACGTTTAAAATCTTGAGGCCCCAAATCCTAACGAATGTCCTATCATGTTTACATCTAATATTTATGTTGATTTTCTCCTTTTCTTTATCTTCCCTTCTGATTTTCAAAAATCTAATCAAAGAATTTGCTTTCTATTAGATCTATAATTTAGACTTTCCTTCTCATGCATTTGTAGCCTGAGCAGAGGTGCTGGCTTCTTTGTCCCAGGTGTGAATTCATATGTAGATTACAGGCTGATCAGGCCAAAACTAAACAGTATAATAAAAATTTTGTCTACTCATTTGGGGCGGAGATTTGTAATACGACTCATGAATGATCAATAGACAGTAATAGGGCAGATTTCATGCCTAGAAAAGATCTGGTCCCTTTAGGCTTGCACAACATTTATGAATATTAAGAACAGTATCTGTCAATTTTATTCATGGCACCAACACTTGAGTGACCTGTGATGTGTAAGATCTGTGTTAATAAGTTCTGCAGTGCTGCAGTCAATTTTATCAACTGAAAAAGCAAGTGGTAATTTGCATTTATGAATTTAAAACATTCAAAATAAAGACTGCTACTGAAAGAATAATTTTACATACTGAATTGATTTAAAATATTTCAATTTCCTAGCTGTAATTCTGAAAAACATGCATTGTCATAAACTGGTGTGAGCCTTATATTATTGGGTAAATTTAAATTTCTATGAGTTATGATGTCATATTCTGTGCTCTCTTTTTTTTTTTTTTAATGTTTGCTACCCAAAATATTCATTCCCTCTGGTAGTTTAAAATTATTTTAAAGTAAGCTTTGTCAAATAGTGTTGACAAGCATGTGATGGGACTGAGGATAGTAGCTTAGAAAGAGAGGGATAAAAAATTGATATAGGAGCTAATAAGTTTTTCCACCTTTAGAAACTCAGAGGTAGAGAGAAATATTTAGAGAAAGAATATTCTGAATGGAGAATAAAATGCAATACCCGAGCCTATGGAAAGCCACCAAAAGCACTCACTTTTTCTTAATCTTGGACCAAAATTACACAATACATATATTTACCTAGCTACCAGTCCTAAAAATTACTTAACAGAAGTACATAGAGTACTTGGACCACAGTGTATTGAGTGAGTAAGATGGGTGAAACAGCTCAACAGTAGAAAAATCTAGGATACAATTTTGGAAGAGATGGGAAATCCAAGTCAAAACTCTAAAGATGTTGCCTTGAATTTTTATGTACTGATATTTTCATTGAGAAGCAAGATTTTCTTTGAGCAAAAAATTGAGGACCATAATTCCGAGCCCTTCCCTCTGATGTGGTTTTCCAAGAAATCACTCATCATTCAACGCAGTTCGTATTGTGAATTGCATGAAATACATGTGGATCAGAGAATAGACCATTTGCTAAACACAGAGCATTTTAAGAATAGTTCTCTGAGCCCCAACCAATCCCCACAGGATAATGTTGTGAGAGACTGATGCTACCCTGCATAAGCAGTGAGATTGCACCAAAATAGTAAAAAAAAAAAAAATTTTTTTTTTAATGGAGCAACCATTAAATTATGAGACGTGGAGCATATATATGGTGGCTGGCACATCTGCCCCTTCTCTCTGGGTGATAGGGAGAGAAAGTAGTGAGAAGGATGAGATAGAGAGCAAGAGAGCCAGAGCAAGCACAAGAGCCCTTTGCTCTAAAATGTTATCCAGTGCCTGGAGAGGGAGGTCTCCTGGGAAAGATATGTCTCAAAATCTCTCCAAGATAATTCACGACCACTAACTTCCAAGGGATGCTTGCCATTTGATTCCCTTTAACTTTTACCTTTAGCTCAGAAAGGCTGGACTATGTGCAGAAATGTGAAACTGTTCGTGGATAATTTTTTCCCATCATGCTCCTACACCAAGTCTGAGATGTGAAATTACTTAGCTATTCATAATTCCAGTTGAAACCTCTTGAGTCACCATCATTCAAGACCAACTTTCTTTCCATGATGCCCTTTGTTACCTGAATGCTCTCATCACCCATGAAAATCTTGCAGTGAAAAAGGGCATAATATTTTTGTCTCTTAGGTTTACCCTATCAGTTGCAGAAGATATTTCAGGGAGAGATTTTGAACTGTGCCTACTCGATGGCAACCAACAGCAACATTTCAATAGCCCTCTAATTCCTGTGTCTATGTGAATCTACCCTAGAAGAGAACAAATCATGCTTTTCACTTACATTTTCAACCTACTACAGCCAATCTCTGCCTGTATTTTTGGTAGGTCTTGTGTAGGATAATATTTCCTACTCCTTCCCCACTGTTGTTGTTAGTTGCCAACTAGTTGGCTCTGTGCAACAGAATGAAATATTGCCCATCCCTGAATCATCTTCGCAATCGTTGGTATGCTCAACTCTACTGTTGTAGCCACTGTGAGTTTTGAACGAGTTCCAACCAATGGGGATCTCTATTGCTATTTGGATGGGATCCTAGACTCTGAACTGCTTAATGCCATTCCTTCAAAGTTGAAGACACTTTTTTTTCCTTTTACTCCTTCTCCAGTCAAATTGGATCTTTATCATCTCATAGGGGTAAGAGGTTTGCTACCCATATCACAGCAATTCATAAATTTTGTTCTGTACAGAAGGGTGGGGACCAGCCTTCATTCCTTTTTCACAGTGGCCACCACTGTGTTCCTCCAGGCCTACTCCAACAGGAGGAGGTGGAGGTGTGGGGGCTTTCTCTGTCAGTTTCTCAGCCTTACCAGTGCTTCTCATGATTTCCCAAAGGCGGACCTAGAGAACACCCTGCAGAAGATACAATCTCATCTTTTGTCTGCAGCTCCTAGAGGATTTATACTTTAATGCTAGCCTAGACTTGACCTTTTGCAATTTGTCTGCAATGTTTTCTAATTCTTCTCACCTGCTTGTATAGCCATATCCCCTCTTCCCTTAGTACTCTACAGGGCTTCAAACAGTTCAGTCATGGCTGACGAAGTGAAATTGGAACAGACCAGAATTTCTGAAATTTGGGCGAAGTTGTCTGATAACTGGAATGGGAAAAATTATGGGTCGAAGCCCTGAAACGCGAAACTCAGAAGAGGTGTAGTGAGCCCTTTCAGAAGTCTGATGCAGGACAGTGGATTATTGCTAGGATTCTGGAGACAGACATACATTCAAAGTGATGTAATTGGTTGCCTTTTTTGAGTGGGGCACTGCTGTTTCTGACTCTGCCAGTCAAGAGATTTGGTTGCTATGCGACATGCATGCTGCCCTTGTTTTCTAAGATGGAGGTTTCTAGCTGGTCTTCAACCCATAATTTTCCCATTCTAGTTCACCCAATTTTTAAAAATTTAGGTCAATTCACGTTTGGCCTCATCAGCCATAAGTGAACCATGGTTTGAAGCCCTGGTGCTCAATCACAGGGAAGCCAGTACTGGATCCAGTTTCTCTTTCATGAGACTATTTTCATTTGATTTTAGGCTACTTGGTTTCCCTCTAAGCTTCAAATCTCAGATGGCTTCAAAGAAATTTATTATTTTATATCACGTATTTTTTGCTATTGGTAGCATGGGAGTTTTCTGCCACACTCTATGTTTGCTTATATTTTAAAATTTTCTGAATTTCTTAAAATGAACATATTTTGTCTCAACAGTCAAAAAATAAGTAAATAAAATCAATCTTGGCAAATGCTGAACAGTAAGGCACAATAATTTTATATCAATATAAATTTATGGTATAACAAATTAAATTTAATGTTTAAAGACAAATTCTTCCCTTTATTCTAAATTGCCTATATGAAAAGAAACAGCTGCAAACATCCATTAATAATCAGAATATGGAATGTATGAGATATGAATCTAGGAAAATTGGAAGTCATCAAAGATGAAATGGAACACAGGAAGATCAATATCTTAGGCATTAATGAGCTGAAATGGACTGATATTGGCCATTTTGAATTGGACAACCATATAGCCTGCTATGCCAGGAAAGACAAATTGAAGAGAAATGGCTTTGCATTCATTGTCAAAAAAAAAAATTTCAGATCTATCATGAAGTAAAGTGCCGTCAGTGACAGGATAATATCCATATGCCCACAAGGAAGCTCAGTTAATACGACTATTATTCAAATTTATGCACCAACCACTAATGCCAAAAATAAAGAAATTGAAGATGTTTACCAACTTTTGCAGTTTAAAATTGATCAAACATGTAATCAAGATGCATTGATAATTATTGGTGATTGGAATATGAAAGCTGAAAACAAAGAAGAAGGATCAGTAGTTGGAATATATGGCCTTGGTGATAGAAATGACACCAGAGATGGCATGATAGAATTTCGCAAGACCTAGTCATTGGAAATACCTTTATTCAATAACATAAACAGTGACTATACACATGAAACTCGCCAGGTGGAATACAGAGGAATCAAATCAACTACATCTGTGTAAAGAGATGATGGAGAAGCTCAATATCATCAGTAAGAACAATGCCAGGGGCTGAATGCAGACCAGGCCATCAATTGCTCATTTGTAATTTCAAGTTGAACCTGAAGAAAATTAAAACAAGTCTACGAGGACAAAAGTACAATCCTGAGTATATCCCACATGAATTTAGAGAACATATCAAGAATAGATTTGACATGCTGAACACTAATGACCAAAGATCAGATGAATTCTGGAATGACATCAAGGGCATCATACATGAAGAGGACAAAAGGTCGTTAAAAAGACAGGAAAGAAACACCAAAATGGATGTCAGAAGAGGCTCTGAAATCACTCTTGAACGTAAAGTAGCTAACGTGAAAGGAAGAAATGATGACTTAAAAGAGCTTAACAAAAGATTTTAAAGGTCAGCTCGAGAAGACAAAATGAAGTATTGTAATGAAATGTGGACCTGGAGTTAGAAAACCAAAAGGGAAGAACACGCTCTGTATTTCTCAAGCTGAAAGAAGCTGAAGAAAAAATTTCTGCCTTGAGTTGCACTATTGAAAGATTCTATGGGCAAAATACTGAATGACCCAAGAAACATAAAAAGAAGATGGAAGGAATACACAGAGGCCATTTACCAAAGAGAGTTGGTGGATGTTCAACCATTTTAAGAGGTAGCATATGACCAAGAAATCATAATAGTGAAGGAAGAAGTCCAGGCTACACTGAAAAGCACTGGCGAAAAACAAGGCTCCAGGAATTGACAGAATACCAATCAAGATGTTTCAACAAATGGATGCAATGCTCGAAACACTCACTCTTCTATGTCAAAAAGTTTGGAAGGCAGCTACCTGGCCAACTGACTAGAAGAGATTCGCATTTCTTCCCATTCCAAAGAAAGGCTATTCAACAGAATACAGAAATGATGGAACAATATCATTAATATCACACACAAGTGAAATTTTGCTGAAGATAATTAGAAGAACGGTTGTACAGGTACATAGACAAGGAATTGCCAGGAATCCAAGCCAGGTTCAGAAGGGGACATGGAACTAGGGTTATCATTGCTGATATCAGATTGAACTTGGCTGAAAGCAGAGAATACCAGAAATATGTTTACCTGTGTTTTATTGACTATGCAAAGATTTTTGAATCTGTGGATTGTAACAAATTATGGATGACATTGCAAAGAATGGTAATTCCAGAACACTTAATTGTGCTCATGTGGAACTTATTCATAGAGCAGTCCTTCAAACAGAATAAGGGCAAACTGTGTGGTTTAAAACGTGGAAAAGTGTAAGTCAGAGTCCTATCCTTTCACTGTACTTATTGTTCGCCAACACCATAATTAAAGTCATCAATTCTTCTTCAAGCTTCCTTATTCATTGTCCAGATTTTGCATGCATATGAGGTGATTGAAAATACCATGATTTGGGTCAGGCACACCTCGGTCCTCAAAATGATCTATTTGCTTTTTAACACTTTAAAGAGGTCTTTTGTAGCAAATTTGCCCAATGCAGTCTGTCCTTTGATTTCTTGACTGCTGCTTACATGGGGGTTGATTGTGGATTCAAGTAAAATGGAATTCTTGGCAGCTTCAATCTTTTCTCCATTTATCATGATGATGCTTATTGGTTCAGTTGTAAGAATTTTTGTTCTCTTTATGTTGAGGTGTAATCCATACTGAAGGCTGTAGTCTTTGACCTTCGTCAGTTAGTGCTTCAAGTCCTCTTCACTTTAAGCAAGCAAAGTTGTGTCATCTGCATGTCATGGGTGGTTAATGAGTCTTCCTCTAATCCTGATGCTGCTTTCTTCATATAGTCCAGGGTCTCGGATTATTTGCTCAACATACAGGTTGAACAAGTATGGTGAAAGGATACAACCCTGGTGCACAACTTGCTTGATTTTAAACCATTCAGTGTCTCCTCGTTCTTTTGAACAACTTACTCTTAGTCTATGTATAGGTTCTTCATGAGCACAATAAAGTGTTCTGGAATTCCATTCTTTAGAATGTTATCCATAATTTGTTATGATCCACACTTTCGAATGCATTTGCGTAGTACCTAAAACACAGGTAAACATCTTTCTGGCATCATCTGCTTTTAACCAAGATCCATTTGACATTAACAATGATATCCCTTGTTCCACATCCTCTTCTGATTCCAGCTTGAATTTCCAGCAGTTTCCTGTTGATGTAATGCTGCAACCATTTTTGAAATACATTCAGCATAATCTTAATTGCATGTGACATTAAAGATATTGTTTGATAATTTCCCCATTCCGTTGGATTGCCTTTTTTGGAATGAGTGTGAATATGGATCAGTTGGCCAGGTAGCTGTCTTCCAAACTTCTTGGCATAGACTAGTGAGGGCTTCCAGCTTTGCATCCATTTGTTCAAACATCTCAATTGGTATTATGTCAATTGGTATTCCACAATTCATGTGAGTAGTTTCTGACAGAAGAATCCAATGTGGGGAATTTAAAGTATAAAACAGGGAACTATATTTTACTGGTTTACATATTGAGTTATTCATTTATTCAACATACATGTACTGAGTACATACTATGTAGCAGGCATTGTTCTAGGTGTTGAGGAGACACTTCTACGGGCATGCTTGCTTTGAAAATATAAACTTGTTTCAACACAATTGTGATATTAGGGAACAATTTGAGTATAATGTCAACTTTGCATTCGTTTATGTGTGCTTTCATTGGTAATGCTAGGGGAACACAGCTAGATCAGCTATATCCAGCCCATCTAAGCCTCATAGAAATACACAAAACACACACATACACACATGCATTCCCACCTTAAACATTTATCAGCTACCTCATTTCATCTGTTTAACAAGTGTAAATTTGTTCTATTGCTTTTATTATGTTTTTAACTTTTTAAAATGTCACCAACAACATTTTTGAGTGCTGTGTCCCAAACTAATTTTTCCATAAATCCTGTGGTTTTTACAGCACAAGTTTGCAAAGCATGGTGGTTTTTAGGAACACATATGTTGCATTATAGCAGAATTGACTGTACATTAGTGAGTAAAAAGAATTTTAAAGTTCATGCATTTATGGAGCTTATATTCTAACTGGGGAGAGAGACAGAAAATAAACATAAGTCGATAAATGATATATCAGAAGCCAAGACATACTTTGAAGGAAAAGAATACTAATGTAGGTAAGAGGTGCTAGAGGCAGGGGTGTGTAGGAATTTTAAAAATAGAATAATCAGTATAGGTTACTTCTACACAAATATTTGAAGGAGATATGGTTTTATGAAAGTGTAATTTTCAAAAAGTTAAAAATATAATTTTTATACAAATATAAAATGTACATGTACCAAAGGTTTTATTGTAATCACTCATTAATGAGGGAATCAGTAAGATGGGCCCATTAAAGGGAATTTGTGGCAGGTGGGACATATAGGAGATTCAATAATAAATTTTAGAATAAGCTTACTAGTTTAGATACAAAACTAGTTAATGTCTTTAGGACTATAAGCCATAAACATTTGGGTTTTCTTTTCTATTGGAGAGAAATTAAGTACTTTTTTTATTGGACAAAACTCTGCAAGTCAATATGTAACTTCATTAAATCTATCACTGTTATGAGTCCATAGCCAATGATCCATAGTAAACACTGAGCCCAACAAAGCATACTCCCCTAAATTATCCTTGAATGGTCCTGCTTTACAATGCCCCATCAAAAAGACATAGCAACCATTTTCTTTCCAAGTTTTAGATGATTTTTCTTAACAGAGGGAATCATTTGGATATTTTTGGAAATAGGACTTGAGGCAGAGGCAACCACCAAAGCAAAAGATTTCAGGCAGAAATTTTTCTGGTCAGTTCTGTAATCAACAAGGAGGCCAGCGTAGCTGGAAGGGAGTAACAAAGGGAGATGTGATTTTGTGAAGCCTTGGAGGCCATCCTAAGGATTTTGCTTTTAGGCTGAGTGAAATGGGAAGCCACTGAAGGGATTTGATCAGAACAACAATATAATATGATGCTTAGTGTAAAAGGATCACTCGGCACTGGGAATATTTGTAGGGGACTTAGACCAGTTAGGAGGCTATTGCAATAATCCAGCGTAATGTTCATGGAGGTGGTGAGAAGTCATTGGAATATGGATGCATATCTGATGGTAGAGAAACAGTGTTTCCTGATGAATGATATTTGGGTGTGGAAGAAAAATGTTTGGCCTTGAGTAACTAGAAGGATTGAGTTGACATTAACTGAGAGGGCTATGAGAGGAGCAGGTTTGGAGAGCAAGATCAGGAGTTGGATTTAAACCTGCGAAGTTTGATATGTGTCTTGCCTCAACTTCGTAGCCAAAAGCTTGACTATTTAACACTGAGTAAACAAACGGAAGCATTTCTGCAAAGAAGAAATGCTTTTGTTTCTTTGACGTGAGTGAAATCTGCAGAGATGCAAAATCATTGAGTTTACTTTATCTCTTTTTTTCATGGTATTTATTATCAAAATCATATTTGATGTCAACAAGATGCCACAACTATAAAAAAAAAAAAGTGCATGTTGCAATCTCAATGCAATCAAATGGAGCCCCATAAAAACCCACTGCCGTCAAGTCGATTCTGACTCATAGTGACCCTATAAGACATAGTAGAATGGCCCCATAGTGTTTCCAAGGAGCGCCTGGTGGATTCAAACTGCCGACCTTTTGGTTAGCAGTCTGTAGCACTTAACAATTATGCCACCAGGGTTTCCAAATGGAACCCCCGTAATTAAAAAAGTAATTCAGATTACCCCAAAATCAACTGAATTTTTTAAACATCTTTATACACTCAGTCAACAAGTTAAAAGATTAACAAGAAAAAAATACAAATTCGAAGGTCTGGTATTGACGTGTAAAAAAGACACCTGCTTACGCATTTCTGTCAATTGGAACATCAGTCTCTCGGCCACTGGGCTTTATTCCAGTCATCATCCTGTAGTTCTCTCAGCCACCTCCGGCAACTCAAACTTAACCACAACGACCCCCATGTCTTCCCAGTCTCTCTCTCTTTTTTTTTTTTTTTAAGTTTATTGTGTTTTAGGTGAAAGTTTACCGTGCAAATTAGTTTTTCATTCGAAAATTTATACACAAATTGTTTTGTGACATTGGTTACAACGTGTCAGCACTCTCCCCCTTTCCCTTTCTGCCCTGGGTTCTCCGTGTCCATTGGTCATTTCCTGTCCCATTCTCCATCTTGATGTCAGCATTCAGTACGTTGCCACATTCATTGAATTTGTCCTGTAGCATTTTCCATGTAAAATAAAACGGAAGTTTTCTCACAGATATCTGGCAGGCCCTCCTGGCCATTCCAGGAGCATGGCCTCCAGCTCCCCCAAAGGAACCTGCAAAGCTTCCTCCTAAGTTGCCATGTTCCATCTTCAATAGCGTGGTCAAAACTGGCACCAACACCACCGCCACCCATGGTCAGGTCACATCAGGTTTACTTTAGTATTTTGTATGCGTGGTGTGGGATTTTGGGGGGAATGATTAGACAATTGCTTAAATGAAAAGGACAGTAATTACCTCACTGAAATAAAGTATTCTTAAGTAAAAACATTTATGAAGAAAAGGCAGACCAGAAATGTGAAAAGACATTATCTGTCATCTTAGAATAAAACTTAAAATATGTAATCTTGGCAAATTATAAGTTGTGACCAAACCTTTCCAGATGTAAGTGAAAATATTGGTTTGAAATCTGGTCTCTCCTAAGCAAAAGTCACTTAGGCTGACTGGATATTTTATTCAATCTATCTCTGGCTTAATTTATCCAACAGATCAGTGATTAAACAAGAGTAAATACTTCTCCCAAGTTTTCACATACACACTGCATTGAATTACTATTGCTTATCTATGATTTTCTGTATTTATTTGCCTCATAAGCTTTATTTCAACTGTTAAAAAATTTAACCTCTTCAATTGCAGAAATTCCATGTTGCTATAACTCATAAGAAAAGGCTTATTTAAATTATAAAACATTAAACACTATCAATTATTATTTTTATAGTAGTTATTATTTTTGAATCAAGATGCTGAAACCCTTATTTATTTGTTTCTCATATCAACTAAGATGTCATTTTCTAACCTGGAATAGAAATAAATATTTTTAGTTTCTCACTATTGTAAAATTAAACTAAGAGGAAGAATAGTCATGTGATTAGTCGTATAATATATGATTTTTATTTTTCTGTTAAAAATACATATCCATATGTTCAGTGATCAAACTAAACACAGGATTAGAGATATTAATATAAAATTAAATACATACAATTATTATTCATGTTTTAATATTTTTCTTTATATATCGAATGATCTAGACTCTAAAAGCATAAGGCAAATGTACTCATGATATAAAATAAAATGTTTTATGTAAAAATACATTTAGCTGTTCCCTGCATTCTCCATTTAATAATTCTATTTTAGATGTTTTGCAGGATAAGGGACAGAAAATTCTTAAGTTATAAATGTATCCATGTCAAGATATTTTAAGAGCCTTCAGGGACTCAGGGAGAAAGAGCTACCTTTTATCAAGCACAAAATAACTGAAAAGAAAAGATAGGTTTTGTTGTTTCTGTTTTTTAGATTTGTTCAAATGCTGGCAATAAATGTAATATTTAGTTTCCTTTCTTTGACTCAAATCTCCCACGGTTTGCTGTATTTGTATAATTAATGACTTTGTGATAGTAGTAAAACTTACGTATATATTTGTCCTCTGGAACTATTTGTTAGTGTCCTTTTTATTGACCCTCGATTTCTTCAGTTTTTCTTAGGAAGTGGTTTCATTTGGTCTTTGCAGTATATGGTGCACAATTTGCCAGTTAAACGTACTGATGAACAAAATAAAATAAGGGACCTGCTAGTGATCTGTGGACCTCCAATGCTTACACAAAAACTTTATCACTAGGTTAGGAACTGGGAAAAGTTCTTTTGAATACTATATATATTCTATATTTGCTATATTGCATATAAATTGGAAACAATGTACTGTTTTTTTTAAAGCAATGATTTCCCTTGATATTACAGAAGTTTAATCTTCAGAGTAAGATTATGAAACCGTAATTTCAGAAGTCATACTAGCTGAATTATTATAAGCTCTGAGAAAATAGCTTTATTTTAGTATCTTCAGCTTTAAATAATTAATTTTGTTTATTATCATACGTACTGTGATTTGGGGTATTAAAAAAAAATGCTGTCAAATACAGCCACAATGTCTTATTTCAATTCTAGATAATTAGGGCAGGGTAATGAGATTGATTTTTTTTTTTTAATAACCTGTTTTATTTAAAAGGTGATAGGGACTGAATTTCCCAGAGCATCTAATTTACTATTTTCTTTTACTAAATCTGGGCACATTGTTATTTTAAAGAAAGAAGTTCCATCAAAAGATTCTAGAATATCTTCAGGGGATGCAGGTAAAAGGATACCGATGTAAAATGTTCACAGAAAAAGATAAAAGATATGCGTCTGTTAGGTTGGCTACATAAGATATTTATATTTATTAATTTTATTATGATAATTCTGTTCATCAGGTTATTGTTGGAATAGTAGCCAGAGGACTTAGATTTCTGTCCCTGGTCTGCAAAACTGAGGCTTAAGTAACAGCTTTGGAGCTATCTGGAGCAGAATTTGAAACCAGTGCCACCATTGGCTACCTAACCTTGGCCAAATTACCTAAATTTTATAAACTTCAGTATGGAGGTAAAGTTATCTATCCTTTGTTTATTTGCTTGAATTTTTGGTGAAAGTTCACACAGCAAGTTAGGTTCCCAGTTTACAGTTTCCACACAAATTGTATAGTGACATCAGTCACATTTATTACAATGTGCCAACATTCTCTTCGTGTTGTTTGTTCCATTTCCAGTACTCTACTTTCCCTGCTCCCTTATCTTCTCATCTTTGCTTTTGAGCAATAGTTGACCTTTTGATCTCATGCTAATGGTTTTTAAGCAGAGCACTGATCTTATGGGTAATATCGTTTATTTTTTGTGCCACTGTGCTATTTTGCACAAATGTGATCTCAGAAGAAATAGACTTAGTTCTAGGTTTAAAGCACGTTTCAGTGTGATAGTCTCAGGGAATCCACTGTTGTCTACTGTTCCAGTTTGTCTGACTTTTTTTTTTTTTTTTTAATAAGAATTTGAGTTCTGCTCCACATTTTCCTACAATTTTAGCCAGGACCATCTGTTGTGATGCTGTCAGAACAGTCAGTGGTGATAGCTGGGCACCATCTAGTTCTTCTGGTCTCAGGGTAGGTGAGATTGTAGCTCCTGTAGACTTGTTTCTTCTCTGAGACCAGAAGAACTGGTGAGTAGAGGCCCATAATTGTGTCTTAGATGGCTGCTTGCAAGCTTTTAAGACCCCATACACTACTCACTTCACTATGGATGCAGGTCATGATTTGTTGTGAACTATGATATGCCAGTTGGCTTCACCGTCCCATGAAACTATGGTCCAAAGCTTTCAAATCTAGAAAACCAGTCTTGGAAGGTGTTTGGTTATGTCTATGGAGTGTCCGTATTTGTGTCTTCAATGAATATATGTGCCTGCACCCACATATTTGTATTTGTGGTGTATTGGAAACACTGGTGGCATAGTGATTAATAGCTACGGATGCTAACCAAAAGGTTGGCAGTTTGAATCCACCAGGTGCTCCTTGGAAACCCTATGGGGCAGTTCTACTCTGTCCTATATGGTCACTATGGGTCAGAATTGGCTCAATGGCAATGGTTTGGTTTTGGTTTATAGATACTGCTATCTGTTTTCACCTATATACACCCTGTATCTATCCATATACTAATATGTCTATACCAATCCATATGTGTGTTCTCGAACACTACTTTTTATTTTGGTTGTGCTGTACTCACTACATCCACATTCAGTCCCACTTTTCCCATCACCAAGAAAATAAAATTAACAGGTCTCTATGATCTAAAGTGTACTTTCCCCTCCCCTCTTGTCTCCCTGGTAACCACCAATGAATATTGGTCTCTTTTTATATAATATAGCTTTTTTTTTTATATATAATCTATTCTTGTCTTCTTATAAAAGAGGGGTCATACAATATTTGTCCTTATATGCTTGACTTATTTCACTTAGCATTGTTCCATCCATGTCCATCTATGCTATGTTTCACAGACTCATCATTGTTCTTTATGGTTGCATACTATTCCATTGTATGTATGTACCACAATTTACTTACCTATTCATTTGTTGGGAAAACCTGGAGGCGTAGTGGATAAGTGCTACAGCTGCCAACCAAAGGTCAGCAGTTCAAATGCATCCGGTGTTCCTTGGAAACTACTGGGCAGTTCTACTCTGTCCTCTAGGGTCTCTGTGAGTCAGAATCCACTCGATGGTAATGGGGGCTTATTCATTCATTGTTGGGCACTATGATTGTTCCCATTTATTTGCTATTGTGAATAAAGCATCAATGAACATAGGTGTGCATATGTCTGTTAGTATCATTATTTTTAGATTTCCAGGCTATATACCTAGCAGTGGGATTGCTGGATCATAGGACAGTGAGTTTTATTTCTAGTTTTTTGAGAAAGCACCGTATTATTTTCCATAGTGGTTGTAGTATTTTACAGTCCCAATAGCAATGGCTAAGAGTTCTAACTCCCAACATTCTCACCAATGTTTGTTATCTTTTTTTTTTAATCAGTGCTGTTTTAGCTGGGACACAATAGTATATCATTGTAGGTTCAATTTGCATCTCTCTAATTTTTTTTTTTTTTAATAGCTAATGATATGTTTTCCTGTGTTTGTTGGCTGCTTGGATGTCTCCTTTGGTGAAGGTTCTGTACATGTCCTAAAGATATCTATCTTAGGGATTTCATAATTGCTACAATTATTTTTTCATTTGTAAGTGAAAAAATACTCAATTTGAATTACATTAAATGCAATGCAAAAAAAGAAAAGATAAGGAGGAAAGAAGTAAGGGAGAAGTGATGGGGAAAAAAGAAAGAGGAGGAAAAGCAAAGTGGTTTATTTGTTTACCCACTAACCCACTGCAGTCGAGTCAAGTCCGACTCATAGTTTAGGGAACCTACATTCTATGTGTAGACTTCATTTCTAACATCCTTTGATTCAATAGTTCAAATGATGTTATCAGGCTCTATTTATCTACATTTCTTGGCTTGTTTAACTTTATCATCTAAGTGACTCCCCTTGTGGTAGCACGAATGGAACCACCAAGTCTTAGATATTTAAGCCAGCAAGTCCAGTGAAGAGAGCAGGCTTCTCCTTTAGCCCCAGCATTAATATTCTCACATACCCTTAGCACTAATTAGTTTTAATACTATTAATCAATCATCGTGGCCAGGAAGTGGGAAAGGCAGATTGAATTAAACCAGTCAAGACCAATCTCAGGAGTTGGAGCTAGGATCAATCCTATGTAAACCATATGGCTAAGAATAGGAAAGGAAATGTTTCTCAAAGGAAGAATTGTATGGTCATCCGATAGAATGAAAATGGATGTAGGAGAGCCAATACCAGCATCCCCTTCACAGGTTCTTGTGAAAATGAACTACCTTAACATATGCAAGATGTATAAACCAAATTAACCCGACCAAACCAAACCCATTTCCATTGAGTCAATTCCAACTCATAGCAACCCTATAGGACGGAGTAGACCTGCCTCATGGGTTTCCAAAGCTGTAATCTCTACAGAAGCAGGCTGCCACATCTTTCTCCCCCTTAGCATCTAGTGGGTTAGAATTACCAACTTTCTGGTTATCAGCTGAGTGCTTTAACCATGTGCTACCGGGGTTCCTTATAAACTAAATCTGACACTGAATTATGTTAGTGTTATGTACCTAACTCCTTTTTCTTTAATGGGTTGGAATATATCAGTGACTCTCAGTGATATTTTTTGTGACAAAGTGATATGTCACAGTATATCCTAATATCGGTACCAATGTTTGAAAATGAAATAACTAGCTCCTCTAATAAATTTATATATATATATTTATATAAAACAAGTTTCTTCTCACTTTTTTGCAATCCACTACATATTTTTGCATGGTAGAGAAAGACACAGGGTTAAAGTTATGCCTATCTTACCCCAGCTTCACCTTCTTGAGCACATTGTGGTATTCTGTTGATTGCTGTCATCATCACAAATTAATGATGTTGTACTTCACTTTAAAGATGTTCAGGTTTTGACTAAGTCGAAGCAGGATCATGAGACTGTCTAGAAATGATTGACATTAATCACACTGATTTTATAGAGCAAAGGATGAGACATGATGAATGTAAAAATTACAGTTCTTTTCTGGTTCTAGCTTTTTTATTTTTTGTGAAAATTTAAGTTGCCTCCGCTAATAGACTTCATGGTTCTTCTATGTTTTGTTGTATTGATCTGCATGAATTGCAGCTCCGAGGGATAAATTAGGTATTCTTATTGTAAAAGTCAACTCAGGAGAAGTACTCATTATTTCATAGACTAGTGAGGATGATATAAACCAAAACTCGTTGCCATTGAGTTGACTCTGACTCATAGCAACCCTATAAAAAAGAATTGCCCCATAGGTTAGCAGCCAAGCTCTTAACCACTAAACCACCCATAAACACGTTGCCATCAAGTCCATTTCGACTCATAGCGACGCTAAAGGACAGAGCAGAATTGCGCCATAGAGTTTCTAAGGAGCACCTGGTGGATTCGAACTGTCGAGCTTTTGGTTAGCAGCCATAGCTTTAACTACTACTCCGCCAAGGTTTCTGAGGACGATGTAAAAACCAATATTGATTTTGAGTCAACATTTGTCAAAGGAAAAGGGTTTTTTGATAACTTTAAGTATAAACAGCCTCTAAAATCTTTTATGTTATAATGAGTATTTAGGCATATATATTTTAAATTAAGTTTAGTGTCTTCATGAAAATGCTTAGTAATGTCTTTTCCACCGTGAGAGTCACAGTGCAAGTTAGCAAAGAGAAATAATTAATCTCTGAAGCAGTACCAAATCTCCTGTTATGGTCACTTCAGTTTCCTAACACTTTTCATCCCTTTTATTTAATTGCCCAATTAAAGCTAAAAGCTTTGAAATAATCTTCTCAGAGCCTATCAGATAGTTTTATTAAATAATTAGCCGTAACCTAGCAATTTTTTGGAATGTTGGAAATGCTTTTACACAAAAATCATTTCAGTATTTTTTTTTTTAAGAGAAAAATCATGGGCCAGGTTACTACGGCAGAGATAAAAGCAATGAAGTCAGGTTCTGTTGTTTTGAGGACTTACACCATTCACTGTGTTTATGGGAATATGAAATTAATTTCGAAGCAGTATGTAATGCACAAACTGTAAACTCATAAACTCATGTCATTTGCCTACTACAAGGCAACGTAATATACGAAAATTCAATAGAAGGTGAGCATTCATTAGATAAATTCCCTTATATGGTGGAACGATCAATTTTCCTTTTACATTTTTCCCCTTCTACATATTTCTTATATATTCACAGGGCATTGGAAATAGAATGCATGTTAAATAAGGTATAGATGATGTTCCTGGCTTAAGTTATTGATTTCCAATATTTAGGACTCTCCTACAAAATTATTCTTTTCAGATAAAATGCAGAAAAAAGCAAAATTTATGTCTGGTAAATAAGACATTTGTGTTCTTAATGCTACTCTTTATTCAGTTTAATGATATAACCCAGTGCATATCCTTGTGATCATTTTCAATTAAAGGAGACTCCTTCTATTTAGGTATCCACTATCTCTCTCCCCCTCTCTTTTTCTCTCTCTCTGTATATGTTAGCCAAGAGGAAAAACTCACCAGTTAGTCATATAAGTCTAAGTGGCATACATATTGATGTATAAAACATATTTCTGCAAACATACTGTTGGATAGATAGCAAAATGTAATGGTCACAGGCATGTGCAGACATTGATGGACAAAAATCACTGACCCCATATTCAAATGTTTTTCTTCAGGGTTCCAATCACATGTTTGTTTTTCCTGAGACTATTTCTCAATTTATTTCCAAAGAAATGTATAAAACTACAGCTTAATTCGTTAAAAAAAAAAAAAAAAATGCTGCCATCAAGCTGATTCCAACTCGTAGCAACCTTATAGGACAGAGTAGAACTGCCCCATAGTTTCCAAGGAGTGGCTGGTGGATTTGGTTAGCAGCTGAGCTCTTAACCACTGTGCCACCAGGGCACCACTTTATTCCCATAGTGCCCCTACCTACAAAGTGAATCACTGCATTTACTAGATAAAGCTGTGAGCACTGTAAGCTGACGAACACTTGCCAGAGATTTTTGAGAAATTACACGTCCTTGCCATTGGGTAGTCTGTTCTCACCAGACCAAAGAGGGTTTGTAAAGAAGTAATAAAAATGACATTTCTTTTTTTGAGTACTATCCTGCTTATTTTGTATGCTAAGTTACTAGCATATTATATGTCATGTAGGAGGTGCTCAGTTACTGGAGATGGGAGAAATGAGGAGGATACGGAAATGACACTAAATCTTGAAAATAATAATCTAAATCTTACACCCATAAAAGAAGCAGGAAGGCACGCCTTCATAATTGATTATAGACCCACTATTCCAGGTGTCCATTGCCTTTGTGTCTTGGCAACGACCATCATATGTCAAAAGGCTGCAAGTGGGTGAACAGTTAGTATTGTCTTGCTCTTAAGTAACTTGAATTGCTTTATTTTAGTATGGTTTTTACTATCATTTTGATGTTGCATGGGCACGTCCTACATTTTTTTTTCTGTTGCTCAAAACAAAACACAATAAAAATGATGCATGAGTGAATTCCTTTAGTTGTTACTTCTCTCTCTTCCCTCTCTGTTTCATTTCCTACCGCTACTTGAATTCCACTAAATGTACCATTCTCTTTCTTTAATGGGAGCCCTTGCTCCCATCTTGCTACTTGCTCTAGGTTGGGACTATCACATCACTCTTGAGGCACAGATGATTAAACACCAGCCGGAGTAGTAGAAATGAATCTCATATTTTGGCCCATGTCTAAGAACGTGGCTCCTGCCTTCTCTCTGCCTTGCCCTGCTGTGCTCTGTCTTGCCCTAGTAACTGAACTTTGCTTTCTTTTTGAGATTTTCCATCCATGTTTGTACAGCCTCACCAGTCCCTATCTTCTCATTACTATTACTACTTCCTTCACACACAGTGACTTGAGGTGAACTATTTTCCTCACTGAATTCCACAAGTTTGGATAAAATCATGTGAGATAATGGGGTATCTGGGTTACCAGCCTCAACCGTATGTCCTCCCCTCCTTTCAAAGCCGTATAACTCACAGACCCATGCTGACTCATGACTCTTCCCAGTGCACATGGTCTCCTGGGAGGTTTAGTTCAGCCCTTTTACACCAATACTTCTCAAACTTTTCCATGCGACAGAATTACCTGTAGGGCTTGTTAAAACACAGATTTCTGGGCCTCACCCCAGAGTTTCCAATTCAGTAGATCTTTGTGCAGCCTGAAAATTTTCCTTTTTAAACCAATTACTAAGTGATGCTGATGCTGCTTGCCCAGGGACCACATTTGAGAACCATTGCTCTATTCTAACTCCTTGGCTTGTGGCAAATGGCTCTTTCAGACTATTCATACTTTTCCACTTCTCCCTGGAACTCTGATGAATAAAACATAGCTCCACCTTACTCCAATAATAATACTCAGCATTTATGGAATTTGTACTATGTTCCAAGTAGTATAGGAGCTTCACATGCCTTATTTCAATCCACAAGCAAATCTAAAAGATGTTTCATTACTTTATAGGTGAAGAATGGGAGACACAGAGATGACAGAAAATTTCACCGAGGTGACACAGATAGTAAGTGGGAGAACTGAGATTCAAAATCAGGCTGTCTGATTCTAAACCCTTGTGTAGTTGAAATGTTCTTTTTATTTCTGCGTACAAAGAAATGCTATCAGGAATTTTCCTTAAACAAATGGTTCTGACAAGTCAGATTTTTATCGTGTAAAATGATGGATATTATAATTACGTATTAGTTATGCTACAATAGACAGCTCCAGAATAAAGCAATTCATATGCCTGTGTAAATGTACCAAGATATTGTTGCTGTTGTTGTTAGTTGTTGGTGAGTCAATTTCGACTCAGGGCAAACCCATGAGTTCAGAGAGAACTGCTCCATAGGGTTATCAAGGCCATGACCTTTTGGAAGCAGATCACCAAGCATGTCCTCTGAGGTGCCTCTGGGTGGGTTCCAACTGCCAACCTTTCAGCAAGTAGTCAAGCACTTAAATTTTTATATCATTATCATGGAGGCAGAGTTAAGCACTTAAGTAATAATTTAATCAACATACATTATTTATGTAAGAAATCATGCATATATAGAGGGTATGGCTAAAAAAAAGGGGATTACTTGAGAGGTTGGTGTCTCCTTGTATCTTCAGATGAATATGTTCATGTTTCTAAACAGTTCCAAGTATAGGATAGGGTGTAGATTTGACTTCAAGAAAAAGTTCTTTTATATTAGGGAAAATTGAAAGAATTCTGCCATTTCAATCAGCCTGCTTACCTATCTGCTGACTACTTTTCATTTGCCTAGTACAATATAATATTAAAAGAAAAAAAAAAAAAAACATGGCTGTTGAGTTGATTCTGACTCATAGCGACCCTATAGGACAGAGTAGAACTGTCCTATACAGTTTCCAAGGAGTGCCTCGTGGATTCGAACTGCTGACCTTTTGCTTAGCAGTCGTAGCACTTATCCACTACACCACCAGGGTTTCCCAATATAATATAGAAAGTGAAAAATTCTAAAAGTTTTAGAATATGTTTTCCCTGTAATTTAAGAGCAATATATTGCCTCCAAGATTTTCAAGACAAGTGTCAGGCCCATCCAGACCCTCTCTTCTCCTCTAATGAAGACAAGACAGAACTGAGGGGCATGCAGTAAACCAGAGAGAAACCTGTTGAAAGGTTCCCGTAATCAGGTCCAAAAGGTGTTTTGAACATCTTGAAAGATAAATTAGTTTTAGTTATTGCCCATATTATGTTTGTTTAATTTCCTTGACCACTTACATAGCTACTAAGCCTAAAACAAATAAACAAACAAAAAAAAAACCTTGCTGTTGGGTCAATTCCAATTCTTAGAAACTCTGTGGGGCAGAGTAGAACCTGCCCCATAGGATTTCCAAAGAGCAGCTAGTGAATTCAGATTGCTGACTTTTTGGTTAGCAGATGAGCTCTTTAATCACTGCACCACCGGGGCTCCAAATAGCTATTAGGTATACAAAATTTAATTGATGTTACCATTAGATCCAAAAAAAACACTTTCTTTTTTGCCAGACTTGATTTTGTTTTGTTGCTAGGATATAAAAGTCAGAATACTCTTCTGGGTAAATATTATCTATTTTAATTGAATAGTACTCATTGGGTCAGCTGTCAGTCCTAAAAAAACTCAGGGGCTGAATAATTAAAGCCATTGTTTTTGCTAAGATTTAGGATACTTATGAAGTAGGATACTAAAGAGACTTCACAAATTTCTTCAGTTGAGATCTTAAGATCTGAACTCATCAGGGTAGCCACAAATTAAAGGGAAATGGACTTAGAGGAATTGATTGTTTATTCAGAGAAACTCAATGAACTCTTCAAGCTCACCTTGAAAGTACAGAGAAACTTAACTTCATTAAGATTGTCCAGAAAATCAGTCAGAAGTTCAGGTAGCAAGGGGAGTTGAATAAAACTTTCAAAATAGTAGATTCTGTTTCAGTTAATCTCTTTATATGAAATACACTTAATATGTAAATATTTTATTCTCTTCCTAAACCAATTGCATAGCAACTATTTACCTTCGAATAATTCTATTTGACATGAAAGGGAAAGCTACAAGACATTATTTTTACAGATATCTACAGAGGACAAACAGAAAAAAAAAAGAACACTTTAACGTAATAAATTTAATTTTATTTAGGGAATAACGTTTAAGTTTGATTCACAATTCCAAATTATACTCAAACATGTAAACATGAGCTCCAATTCAATTTAAAGTAAGTGGGAGGTAGTGCTTTATACGGAGTAATGAAGAAGTTATACAGCTGGAAAAAATCCAGAGACCCTAGGATCCCTTCTCTTAAAGACACTGGAGCACAGAGAGATACGAATTAACTCCTGTAGTTTCAGCTTTAAACTGAAGATTTTTACTAACTTCTGCAGTGTGAAATTGATCAAATGTGCAATCAAGATATATTGATAATTACTAGTAATTGGAATAGGAAAGTTGGAAACAAAAAAGAAGGATTTGTAGTTGGAAAATATGGCCTTGGTGATAGAAACAATGCCGGAGATCACAAGATACAGTTTTGCAAGACCAACAACTTCTTCATTCCTATTCACATGGACCCTGCCAGGTGGAATACACAGGAATCAAGTCAACTACATCTGTGGAAAGATGCTATGGAAAAACTCAGTATCATCTGTCAGAACAAGGCCAGGGGTTGACTGTGGGAACAGGCCATCAATTGCTCAGATGCAAGTTCAAGTTGAAGCGGAAGAAAATTAGAAATAGTTGATGAGAGCAAAGATATGATCTTGAGTATATTCA
The DNA here is from genome assembly GCF_024166365.1 of Elephas maximus indicus. NCBI lineage: Eukaryota > Metazoa > Chordata > Mammalia > Proboscidea > Elephantidae > Elephas > Elephas maximus. The sequence goes on along the minus strand of NC_064841.1, from coordinate 14,624,855 downwards.
ACCTGAATTTAGTAACCGTCTCAAGAATAGATTTGATGGATTGAGTACTAATGACCCAAGACCAGACGAATTATGGAATAACATTAAGGACATAATACATGAAGCAAAAGGTCATAAAAAAGAGGAAAGAAAGAAAAGACCAAAATGGATATCAGGAGAGACTCTGAAACTTGCTTTTGAGTGTACAGTAGTTAAAGCAAAGGGAAGAAATGATGAAGTAAAAGAGCTGAACAGAAGATTTCAAAGAGCAGCTTGAGAAGATAAAGTAAAGAATTATAATGAAATATGCAAAGACTTGGAGTTAGAAAAACAAAAGAGAAGAACACAATCAGCATTTCTCAGACTGAAAGAGCTGAAGTAAAAATTCAAGTCTCGAGTTGCAATATTCAAGGATTCTATGGAAAAATATTGAATGATGCAGGAAGCATCAAAAGATGGAAGGGATATACAGAGTCACTGTACCAACAATGATTGGTCAACATTCAAACATTTCAGGAGGTAGCATATGATCAAGAACTGATAATGCTGAAGGAAGTTCAAGCTGCTCTGAAGGCACTGTGAAAAACAAGGTGCCAGGAATTGACGGACTACCAGTTGAGCTGTTTCAACAAACAGATGCAGCCCTGGAAGGAAGACCAAAGAATTGACGACTTTGAATTATGGTGTTGGCAGTGAATATGGAATATACCATGGACTTCCAGAAGAACAAACAAATCTGTCTTGATAGAAGTACAGCCAGAATGTTCCTTATAAATAAGGATGGCCAGACTTTGTCTCACATACTTTGGACATGTTGTCAGGAGGGCCCAGACCCTGGAGAAGGACATCATGCTTGGTAAAGTGGAGGGTCGTTAAAAAAGAGGAAGACCCTCAACAAGCTGGATTGACACAGTGGCTACAACAGTGTACTCAACAACGATTGTGAGCATGGTGCAGGATAAGACAGTGTTTCATTCTGTTGTGTATAGGGTCACTATGAATTGGAACTGACTCAATGGCACCTAACAACAACAACAGTTTTAGCTTACATTAAAATTGGTCCTTATAACAGGAATAATTTTGTGGAATTACTCAAAAATTACCAGGCAACAGAACTGGAGATGGTCTATTGCAAATATTACTCCATCTTTGCCGAGTCAAAGAGAATGTTCAAGCAATCACGACATCAGTAGCACATCTTGAAATAGAAGCCTTGGAATAGAAGCACATATTTGTAAGGAAAGCTGATATGACGTTTTTTGATATTGTTTGTCATAAATCTCCAAACTGAAAACAAAGCTTGTTACCTTTAGAAATCATTTCAGAAAATGGAAGATTTTGCCTACACTAAAGAGGTATGGGGAACACATGAGAAAGTTAGAGACTTTGCAGTACTAGCCTATGACACAATGTATAATACCATCTATTTATCCATCCATCCATCCATCCATCCATCCATCCATCCATCCATCCATCCATCCATCCATCCATCCATCCATCCATCCATCCATCCATCCACCCACCCACCCACCCACCCACCCACCCACCCATCCATCCATCCACCAAGCCATCCATCCATCCACCAAGCCATCCACCCACTCAGTCATTATTGCTGTGTTGGGGAAAATGCTGTTCTGAGACTGCCATATGTCAACTAGAAAATGAAAGTCCAAAAACTATTATTTAAATACCCGGGACTAGGATTGCTTTGGGATTCAGAGTATTTCATATTATTAGTACTATGATAAGGCGTAAATACTCTCTATCACATAACACCTCCAGTTTGGTCTGGGGTAGTGTGGGTCTTAAGCAACTATATGAAATCTGCTTTTTTCACTCTTACTTTCAACAAGATATTCCTAAAGCATCTTGGATTTTGTGATACAAACCTGTAGCTCAATGACATAATCAAACATCAATTGATTGGAGCAAATTTTGTTTCCATTCACGATGTGTATAGTTTCACACACTACACAGATAGGAAAGGAATAAAAGAAGCTAGCCTGTATGGGTGGTGGGAAATAGACTCTAATTGAAAGTAGGAAAGTTGATAGATGCCTGGATTTCTCCTCCCTAGGACAAAGCCCCAGAAAGGGAGTCATTAACATTTTAGGTAAGTTAATGGAGAACTAAAAATTCCTCTTTAGGACTCTGGGGAAAATATCACACAGAATCACACCACTGTAAGACTGATTTTATATATTATTGCTGTTGTGTGCCATTGAGTCAATTCCAACTCATAGTAACCTTACATCACAGAGTAGAACTGCCCCATAGGGTTTCCCATGCTTTAATTTTCATAGGAGCAGATCGCCATGTCTTTTCTCCCTCAGAGCCAACTTTCCAGATTTTTTCTACATGTATAGATTTTATATGCGTATGATCATAATATAAAGATTTTTATCAACCATTTTCAAGGATTATCTAAAACTGGTTATATTCGTTTTCCAGCGCTGCCATAAAAAAGTATCACAAAGTGGGCAGCTTGTAAGAAGAGAAATTTATCGTATCATAGTTTTGGTGGCCAGAAGTCCGTATCAACATGTCAGCCAGGTCTACTCCCTTTCATGTCTATAGGAGAAGATCCTTTCTTGTCTCTCTCAGTTTCTGGTAGCCTCAGGGGTTCCTTGCCTTGTAGATGCATCTTCACATAGAGATGCATCCTCTGTATTCTCTCTGTTTCTCTTCTCCTCTTTTGTGAGGGCATCATTCAGATTGGATTAGGACCCACTCTACTCTTTTCAACATGTAGTTGAGCTACAGGTTTTTATCACAAAACCCAAGAGAGAATATCTCTAAAGCCATTATGTAAACGATGACATCAGATTAAAAAAAAAATTTTTTATGTATATACATATATATAGTGAATTAGGTGAAAGTTTACAGCTGAAGTTAGTTTCTCATGCAAAAGTTTATACACACATTGCTATGTGACCCTAGTTGCTATCCCTATAATGTGACAGCACATTCCTCCTTTCCACCCTGGATTTCCCGTGTCCATTCAACCAGCTCCTATCCTTTTCTCACTTCTCATCTCATCTCCCTACAGGAGCTGCCCATTTAGTCTTATGTATCTACTTGAACTAAGAAGCATACTCTTCATGAGTATTATTTTATGTCTTATACTCCAGTCTATTCTTTGTCTGAAGCGTTGGCTTCAGGAATGGATTTAGTTCTGGGTTAACAGAGAGTATGGAGGCTGTGTCTTCTGTGTTTCCTCCAATCTCAGGCAGACTATTAAGTCTGGTTTTTTAATGTGAATTTGAGTTCTGCACCCCACTTTTCTCCTGCTCCATCAGGGACTCTCTGTTTTGTTGCCTGTCAAGGCAGTCACTGATGGTAGCCGGGTACCATCTAGTTCTTCTGGTCTCAGGCTGATAGAGTCTCTGTTTACGTCGTGCTTTTTGTCTCTTGAGCTTTTTCCTTGTGTCTTTGCTGTTCTTTGTTCTCCTTTGCTCCAGGTGGGTTGGGATCAAATGATGCATCTTAGATGGCCTCTCACTAGCTTTTAAGACCCCAGACACCACTCACCAAGGAGGGATACAGAACATTTTCTTAATAAGCTTTGTTATGCCAATTGACCTAGATGTCCCTTGAAACCATGGTCCTCAGATCCCCGCCCCTGCTACACTGTCCCTTGAAGTGTTTGGTTGTGTTCAGGAAACTTCTTACCTTTTGGTTTAGTCCAGTGTGCTGACTTCCCCTGTATTGTGTGTTGTCCTTCCCTTCACCTAAGATGATTCTTTCTACTGTCTAGTTAGTGAATTCCTCTCTCCCTCCCTCCCTACCCTAGTAATCATCAAAGAATTTTTTTTCTGTGTTTAAACCTTTTCTTGAGTTCTTATAAAAGTGGTCTCATACAATATCTGTGCTTTTGCGACTAATTTCACTCAGCATAATGCCTTCCAAATTCATCCACGTTATGAGATGTTTTGTGGATTCATCGTTGTTCTTTATTATTGCATGGTATTCCATTGTGAGAATATACCATAATTTATTTATCCATTCGTCCATTGATGGCCACCTAGAATGCAGATTAAAAATATTTTTACTCTAAAAATCTCAACATGAGATAATATTCAAGATATTTTAAAAATATTTTGTTGAAAGTAATAGTAAAAAACTGATTTGGCATAGTTGCCTAAGACCCACCCTACTCCAGTATGATCTCATGTTAACTGATCACATCTTCAATGACCTATTTCCAAAAAAGATAATATTCACCAGGTGGTAGGACTTCAACACACCTTTCTGGTGGACACAATTCAATACATAATATTGGTGGACCGAATGCTTTTAAGATTGTAAACTGCATTTTAAATATAAATTGAAAAAAGGATTCTCCACTTATTCTCTAAAATAGAGAATCAAATTCATATTTATGTTGCTCATGACATTAACAAGTTTATTGGGCATTTGTGAACTATCTACACCAAACATCCACACTAGAAAGAAAATCCTTTTCAAATATCTTAGACCATTGCTCATTCAGCTTCTGCTTAACATTAAAAATTAAAAACAATTGTCTAATCACTGCAAGTTTTACTTATTGAGATTTTAGTTATAACACTAATAGTCAATATGATATGAGATTGGTACTAAAAATAGTTGAAAAAGCTAAGTTGAAAGTCATAGATCATGACACTAAGATTTCACTTCAATTCTGTAAATTTCCATTAATTTATATCCCTGGGTATAAACACACCAGGCCTCATTTTATCAAAAGAATATGCTCAATCAATTAATCACATGCATTGATTATGTCAATGATTGCTTTTATCAATTAGAAGCCAGTCAGGAAAACAAGAACCATACCAGTTATTTCAATAGAGAGAATTTAATGAAAGGCATTTATTAATCATTCCAGGATTGCAAAGGGCAAACATGGGGGAAAAAAAAATGACAGAGTAACTGGAGGAAGTAAGTACCAACGCTTGAGTTGTGGGAAAAAATGAAAGTAGTTTGGATTATTTAAGCCTGGAATCTTAGAGAGGGGGCACAAATTGCTTAGGAAGGACAGTTCTGCTGGTACCTCTAGGAGGCACACAGCATCTGTTTATGAGAGTTGAAACCCGTTGGAAACTAATCCATTTGCCCTGTTGCAGGAGAAATGGCGACAAGAACAGTATGCAAACAGGAAAAAAAAGTTCCTTCTCCCCTCTCTAGACCCCCTGTATTGTCAGAAACTGACAAGGTGCCAACTCAAACTGAAAAAAAATGTTTCCTTAATAATAAGCTGATTATAGGTGGAAATATGTAACTAACAAAATTAAATGTGTGCAATTCTGCATGATCAGAAAACACTGAAGTCCATAAAGCAAAATGAGATAAAATGTTCGCAGCCTGCTCACAGTCAATCTAGTTTTATTTTTGATCACCATTGTCATGGATTGAATTATGTCCCCCCAAAAATGTGTGTATCAACCCGGCTGGGCTATGATTCCTGGTATTGTGTGATTTTCCTATATGTTGTGAATCCCGCCTCTATGATATTAATGAGGGAGGTTGGGCAGCAGTTGTGTTAACGAGGCAGGACTCAACCTACAGTATTGGATTGTGTCTTGAGGCAATCTCTTGAGATATAAAAGAAACAAGTGAGCAGAGAGACAGGGGGACCTCATACCACTAAGAAAGCAGAGCATGTCCTTTGGACCTGAGGTTCCTGCGCTGAGATGCTCTCAAACCAAGAGAAGATGGAAGACAAGGACCTTCCTCCAGAGCCGACAGAGAGAGAAAGCCTTCCCCTGGAACTAATATCCTGAATTCAGACTATCTAGCCTATAGACTGTAAGAAAATAAATTTCTCATTGTTAGAGCCATCTACTTGTGGTATTTCTGTTATAGCAACACTAGATAACTAAGACAAGAACATTCTCCCTAAGTTCTACTAAGCCATTAACTTGTTCTAGAAACTCCCACGGCCTACATGTTCAATGACCACGTATTACATCATGCCAAACAGTTGTTTCCAGAATACTAATAGATTTTAAGTTCCAGAATTTTAACATTTGCCATTTTCAAAACTATAACCTTTGTCTGTAACAGTTACTTCCCAATTGCCTCATTGTTTTCTCATAGTCTCCCTCCCTTGATTCTAAATCAATATTCATTGAGCTTTGACTCCAAGAAGTTCTGTTTTTCATCTTTGTGAAGTTATAGTGAACAACTTTTCCTGCAGTCTAGATACATTTTATTTAGCTAAATCCATCAGAGATAACTATAACTTTGTGTTTTTTATATGTCTTCTTTCAAAGTATTTCAGCATACGCTTGATGGTGTGTTTACTAGTCTGAACATCTGTCTGAAGATTTTTCCCACAAGCCAGAAATAACCTCTTCTGCCTCTGAAATTCTATAATTTTTTTACATGTAGCTCTAAAACAGTATAAACATTTTCTAACCAGATCTAAATTTACCTATGTATATGTTTTTTTTTTTCTTCTACTCTGCTTTTAAATTAGAACAGGGTCTTCTTGCAAGCATTCTTATGCATCAAATATTTAACAATATATTAAGAACACAAATTTGAATAAGACAGACTTGCTCTCAAGAAACTCAAGATCAGCTAAGAGTGATACGTAAATAAATAACAAAAACAGCTTGAGATGTGTACAGTAATAGTAATATGTATAACATACAGATACAGCAAAAAGAAATGGTGGTTAATTTTGCTGGGAGTGGATTGAAAAGAATGCCATTTGTATCTTGAGTTGACACTTGAGTTGGTCCAAAAGCAAAGGGTAGAGTTGAAGAGTTAAACCATGGCCTTAGATGGAGAAAACATGGCATGACTGAGATTACAGAGACGTAAAAGCTCGAGCCACTTTACAGGAATTGAAAGTAGTTCAATATACCTTAGGATGAGATGGGACAAATTCTGTCTTAGTTACCCAGTGCTGCTTTAACAGAAATACCAAGTGGATGGCTTTAACTAAGAGAAATTTATTCTCTCACAGTCTAGTAGGCTACAAGTCCAAATTCAGGGCATCAGTTCCAGGGGAAGGCTTTCTCTGTCAGCTCTGTAAGAAGGTCCTTGTCATCAATCTTTCCACGGTCTATAAGCTTCTCCATGCAGGAATTCTGGGTCAGTCCAAAGGACACACTCTCCTCCCAGCTCTGCTTTCTTGGTAATATGAGGTTCCCCACTCTCTGCTCACTTCCCTTCCCTTTTATCCCTTGTAAGGTAAAAGGTGGTGTAGGCACACCCCAGGGAAACTGCCTTTACATTGGATCAGGAATGTGACTTTAGTAAGGGAGTTGCAGTCCCACCCTAATCCTCTTTAACATAAAATTACAATCACAAAATGGAGGACAACCACAGAATACTGGGAATCATGCCCTAACCAAGTTGACACATATTTTGGGGGGACAAAATTCAATCCATGACAGCATTCAATAGGAGTTGTAGACTTAAGCTGTGTCCAGGTCATGGTAGTGGTTGAATTCAATGCAAACAAAATTTTACTCCATTCAGTAGGAAAGTCAGAATTGAGAAAATATAGTATGTAGGAGACTGCCACAATTTGAGTTTTACTTGAGAGAGCTAACATCATGTCTGATGAATTTGACCAAAGATAAACTGAGGACAGAAATACTTCTAGCGTAGGCATATAACCTAATTAAGCACTTTTGTTCAGGGTATTGGATTTTAAGGAAGGGACACAGAGAAGCCCAGATCATTTTAGAATTAAATCCAGCAGTGGAAGCATCTACCGCATATTTACAGCAATTCCAAGGCTGCCTAGTGTTTGGCGTCAATGTTATAATGAGGAAAGTAATGACACCCTGCCTAATTTATTCCCTTGCAATACTATGGAGGTGATTTCAGTCCTAACCTTATCCTGTCTCATTCTAGTTCTCCTGTATTTCCTTTAGTTTTATGAATTTAGTGATCCTCTTTCAATAAATTTATTTTCTCTGTAACTTGGCCAGAATTCTTTTCTATGGAATACCTGTTGGCTTTGGACAGATCTGAAGATGAGCTACAAGTTTGTATTTCAAAATCCAAGAGAAAGTATCTTTAAAAACATAAAAAAGATAATATCAGATTCGAAATATTCCTATTCTGAAAATCTAAACATGAATGCAATATTCATGTTTTAGAAATGTGATAAAAAGAAAAAATAGATTTGATATGATAATTGTATCAAAACCAGAGTTACTGGTAAAATGAAATGCATTTTTAATAAGTCCATAGGAATTATACTGGGGTGTTAGAATAACTTGTTTCACAATTTCAGAGTGTTGATTTTTACTGATTTTCTTTTCTTAATTTTCAGGAGAATAAGGAGAAGAAAAATAAAATATGTATGTATTGCATTAGTATATAAAGGAAGCTTTGAATTTGATAAATATTCCTGCTAGTTTTTCCAATGTGCTTTTTGTACTCTTATTTTATCTCAGGTAGTAATTGGTTGTTATTTTCTAAATAACATTGATAAAATCCCACTATTGATTTGATTATAGCAATCAAAATTATTGTATCGGGTAAGTGATGTTTATTTGAGGGGGTATCATTTTTAATAAGGTATATTTTAGAACCACACCAACCAAGTCTGTTGCCATTGAGTCATTTCCAACTCATAGGGACCCTATATCACAAAGTAGAATTGCCCCATAGGGTTTCCAAGGAGAAGCCGGTGGATTTGAACTGCTGACATTTTGGTTAGTAGCCAAGCTCTTAACTACTACACCATCAGGGCTTCAAGATATACATTACATACAGTAAAATTTACCCTTTTTAATGTACAGTTCTGCAAGCTTTGACAAATGTCTATAATGGAATAACCATTTTATAATCAAAATATAGAACAGTTCCATCACCCCAATCTTTCCCATGGCCCCTCTATAGTCAGACATGCTCCTAAGGCTCAGCCCTGACAGCAACCGATTTGTTTTCTGTCCCTAATTTAATGACTTGCTTTTTCTCAAGCTGTCATTTAGGTGGAATCATACAGAATGTAGCCTTCTGAGTACGGCTTCTTTCATTTAGCACAGTCCATTTAAGATTTATCTATGTTGTTCCATGTATGGTCCTTTTCATTGCTGATGGGTATTTACTTCTCTGGATGTTTGTTTATCCACTTCTAAGATGAGAGACATTGGAGTTGTTTGCAGATTTTTGTTAATAAAATGGCTATAAATACTCAGTTTCAGGTTTTTGTGTGATTACAGTTAGAATTTCACTTGGATAAATACTTAGGAGTAGGAATACCGAGCCAAATAGTAAGTGAATGTTTAACTTTATACGAAATTGTCAAAATATTTTCCGAAGTGACGCCACTTACATTCCCACCAGCAATGTATGAGCTTTATATGCTTACCGGCACTATCCTGTAAATTATTTTTACTTCTTAGCCATTTTAATAGGTGTGTAGTGTTACCTCAATTTGGTTTTTAATTTACATTTTCCTGAAGAATAAGGCATGGAGCAAATCTGCTGAAAAAAAGACCTTTTTAGAGTCTTAATAAGCAAAGATGTTAGTTTGATGACTAAGGTGCGCTTGACTCAAGCCATGGTATTTTCAGTCACCTCATATGCATGTGAAAGCTGGACAATGAATAAGGAAGATCAAAGAAAAATTAATGCCTTCAAATTAGGGTGTTGGAGGAGAATACTGAATATACCATGGACTACCAGAAGAATAAACAAATCTGTCTTGGAAGAAGTAAGACAGAATGCTATTAGAAGTGAGGATGGCAAGGCTTCATTTCATGTACTTAGGACATGTTGTAAGGAAGGACCAGGCCCTGGAGAAGGACATCATGCTTGGCAAGGTAGAGAATCAGTGATAAACAGGAATATCTTCAACAAGATGGACTGACACAGTGGCTGTAACAATGGGCTCAAACATGGCAATGATTGTGAGGATGGCACAGGACCAAGCAATGCTTTATTCTGTCATACATAGGATAACTATGAGCTGGAACTGACTCGGTGGTACCCAATGACAACAACAACCAAAGAATAATAATGTTGAGCAGTGTTTTCTGCGCTTGTTCGCCAAGTCTTTATCTTTGTTGAAGTGTATTTTCAATGTTTTTTCCCATTTTTATAGGTTTGTTTTTTATTATGGAGCTTTGTGAGTTCTTTTGTATTCTGAATTAAATCCTTTAGTTGCTATCTGCAAAGCAAATGCTTTCTCCCAGTCTATGGCTTATTTTTTCATACTGAAAACTGTCTTTTTGAAGAGCAGATGTTCTTAATTTTAAGAAAGTTCAATTTATCCTTTTTTTTTCTTTTTCTTTTATGAGTCATATAAATGTATGGTGTGACTCCAAATTGCCATCTACCTTGGCTATTAACCGAAAGTTTGGTGGTTTGAACCCACCCAGAGTCTCCAAAGGAGAAAGACCTGGAAATTAGGTCTCTTTAAAGACTATAGCCTAGGAATCCCTATGGGGCAGTTCTACTCTGTCCTATAGGAACGCCGTAAGTCAGAATTGACTCAACAGCACCCTCAACAAGAGAGACATACTTTGTATTACAGGATATGAAAACTGTCCCCCACAATCTATGAAAAGTTGATACCCAATAAAGTTAACCAAAAATCAAACCAAACTTGCTACTCATAGCGAACCTACAAGACAGAATAGAACAGCCCCATAGCGTTTCCAAGGAGCAGCTGGTGGATTTGAAATGCTGACCTTTTGGTTAGCTGCTGAGCTTTTAACCACTGCACCATCATGGCTCCAATAAAGCTAAAACCTCCCACAATTAAATATTCCAATAGTGTCTGTTTATAACAATGATAATAAAAATTATAATATAGCAGATGATTTCACCTCTTACAAAGAGTATTTACACTTAAAAAATAGGATGAGGTGGGATTTCCTCTCTTATGGACTGAATTGTGTCCCCCAAAAATGTCTGGCCATTTGGTTAGGTCATGGTTCCCAGTATTGTGTGATTCTCTACCATTTTATCATCTGATGTCATTTCTGTATATGTTGTAAATCCCATCACTATGATGTAATAAGATGGCTTAGCAGCAGTTACATTGATGAGGTCTACAAGATTAGATAGTGTCTTATGTCAATCTCTTTGAGATATAAAAGAGAGAAGCAAGCCAAGAGGCATGTGGACCTCATACCACCAAGAAAGCAGTGCCCGGAGCAGAGAACGTCCTTTGGGCCTGAGGTTCCAGTGCTGAGATGCTCCTAGACCAAGGGAAGACTGATGACAAAGATCTTCCTCCAGGGCTTGCAGAGAGAGAAAGGTTTCCCTGGAGCCAGAGCCCTGAATTCCGACTTCTAGCCTACAGGACTGCGAGAATAAACTTCTCTTTGTTAAAGCCATCCACTTGTGATATTTCTGTTATAGCAGCACTAGATGACCAAGACACCCTCCTTCTTAAAATACGTTTCTAGAGCTACTAAAAAACTTGCATTTGCAAAATAGTTGATAAAAATATTCTTCTGGTTTGTACAAGAAGGAAGATACAGGGACCACTGATAAGACATGGTAGATGACATTAATCAAACTTGGCTTCTTTCTTTTCTGCTTCTTCAGAGGCAGGACTCTCCTCATTTTAGTTTCTTCATTTCCTGCAGGTAAACTGTCACTTCAGCCTGTTTTTCCTTTGTACCCCTTTGTCCTTCAGTTCGTACTTTTTGTATGAAGATTTGTCTTTGCTGCTGCCATTTATGTCTTCTTTTTTCCTTTTGCTGGAGCAGAGTTAGCAAACAACTCTCAGATTGCCATTTGGCTTTCTTCACTGCTCCTTGGACTGAATTGCCCTTCTTCTTCAGCATCTTGGCGCAGGGAGGGATTACAATGTGTCCAGAGCTTTCTGAAGCTGGGCTGCCTGGCTGCTGCCACCCTAGCTGCTGGGACCCTTCACTTTCACCATTAACATTTTAGTTATAATTATTTTAAATGTTCTATAGGAGCCCTGGTGGCACAGTGGTTAAGAGCTAGGCTGCTAACCAAGAGGTTGCCAGCTGCTGAATCCACCAGCCGCTCTTTGGAAACCCTATGGGCAGTTCTACTCTGTCCTATAGGATTGCTATGAGTTGGACTCGACTCCATGGAAATGGGTTTTTTTGTTTTGTTTTGTTTTTTAATTACAGGCTGGATATCTTTAGCAGGACAGTAGAAACTGAGGTGAATAGTATTAATACCTTGAAATGGTAACGTGCTAGCTTTTTGCTTTAATGTGGAGGGTTGAGTCAATTTAGCTGGGCTTGACCTGGCTTTTGGAGCTACACCTCAGAGGGGCTCTTGCTTCACACTCTTGCTCATCTCTAGTAGATGGCCTAGCCTGTTCCTGTAAGTCGGAGATCTGGGGTGAGGTGTTATCTGTTATTTCTGCTCTGCTTCCATCTCAGGGAAGTCCTCAAGGCTGGAGCCTTCCTAAACATTCTGTCACACATCCCACCCCCATGCTAAAACCAAAAATTCAAACCGGTTGCCCTCAAGTCAATTCCAACTCATAACGACCCTAGATGGTCAAATGGGCATAAGACATTTTCCCTTACAAACTTTCAGGAAAGAGAAGTTAATTTTTCTTTCCTTTTCTAGGTGCAGTGCATCCTCACCTGTGCCCTGAGGTGAGACTTTCTGTCCTTTCCCTAGAAGATTAACTCCTTCATTGCCATTGGCATATACCTTATGCCAGCCACTTTTTATGCCTCTATATCTCAGAAAGAAAAAAATAAGGTGTTATTCCAGTTGTAATGCATTTAGCTTTGAGGTACGTCCCTTTTGAAATGCACAAAGCTCAGCAGACCAGAGTTGGCACCTCAGTGTTGTGTAGGTTGAGCATTCTATTAGGTGATGCTTCCTGGATGTGTTAATTTTGTAAACTTCTGCTTTTTTCCTCTTTATTTCTGTGAAATAAGGGTTGCAAGGCTAATTATGGCTTTCTTGTGTGATAGGGAACGCTGATGGGTTTGTATTGACTTTTCTGTGTTATATTTGGAAAACCAGAGATTCCCCATGTAGGTTAATGGAAAGACGCCAGCAATAAATTATCTACCTAGTTTTCAGTGGCATACTGTCTTGCCACAGATTGCTGGCACCTAAGTGGCACTCACCTCATTGATGGATTGTATTGCCAGATAATATTTCTCACGATTCATATTAGCCAAAAGAAAACTTTGTTTCCATTGAGTCGATTCCATCTCATAAAGACCCTATTAGCAGACCATATTACCAACCAAAAATTTAAACGCACTCAACTAGTAGGCTGGATCCACACTGAAGCTCACCAGCATCAGTTCCTTCTGAATAACCAGCCCTCCATTGTCTGCCAGCATTCTCCTTTCTTCCCCACTGTGCTCCTGTGATTATTTCCTCTGAAGCAGCAGCTTATATAGAAGTCCCTGTATTAATGTATTAAAGTCCAAGTGTGTTAATGAATCAAGTGGTGTTTTGCTTGGTGTTTGGGGGTGAGGTGGAGGTAGCAACAAGATTTAGTTAATTCGGTAAACTCCCATCAAAGCACAATAACTGGGAAACAAAACACAATCACATAAAATTTGGTTTAACTCTAAATTTTATTATTGAAAAATCAATAGTATCAGTTTGTACACTATTGAAAAATTAATGAGACACAATACTGTTCAGTTATTCTTTATTGTCACAAACCAAAAACCAAAACCAAACCCAGTGCTGTCGAGTCAATTCCAACTCATAGCAACCCTATAGGACAGAGTAGAACTGCCCCATATAGTTTCCAAGGAGCGCCTGGTGGATTTGAACTGCTGACCCTTTGGTTAGCAGCCGGAGCACTTAACCACTATGCTACCGGCGTTTCCTATTGTCACAAAAGGCAAAAAAAAAGCAAGGACGGAAATGTTATAGATTGTGCTCTGAACTGAGAAAATCCCAAACAATCACCAGGCACTCTTGTCCTAAGTGAGCCCCTCCCTCCAATAGGGAAGGAAATTTAACCTAATCACCCTTTCTTGGGGCCCTGGTGGCACAGTGGTTAAGAGCTTGGATCCTAACCAAAAGGTCGACAGTTTGAATCTACCAGCCACTTCTTGGAAACCCTACGGTGCAGTTCTACTCTGTCCTATAGGGTCACTATGAGTTGGAATTGACCGGATGGCAATGGGCTTGTTGGTTTTGCCCTCTCTTGCGAATGTTAACTAGGCAGGTAAGTGGAGCCAACCACCAATCATTATATGTTATTTCACATGCTCTTGGAATTTTAAGGTAAGTATCAAGTTAATTTTATAGCCAAAACCTTGGTCATCAGTATAAACTTAAAACCAATTTATCTTCTTAAAACAATATTTAAAACTGTAGCAAACTCTAGGGTTTTTAATCTTTTCCTGAGGGAAAGTAATGATGTGTAACAGGAAATCTCCCACACATTGCCGAGGAGGTGGATTGATAGTGCTAAAGCCATAAATATCAGTAGACAAAAGTGAAGGCGTTTGGAATGCTGGTAAACACTGGACTTCTAATTTGAGTGCACTGGTATTTCTCTTAAACAAAAGTACCTAAAGATCCTCACGATGACTTCTCTGTCAGTTTGTCATATTGTGGTGGCTTGTGTGTTGCTCTGATGCTGGAAGCTATGCCACTGGTATTCAGATACCAGCAGGGTCATCCACGGTGGGCAGGTTTCAACAGAGCTTCCAGACTAAGACTCGGGAGAGGGACCTGGCAGTCTACTTCTAAGCAAATTGCCAATTAAAATTTTACGAATAGCAGCAGAAATTGTCTGATCCAGTGCCAGAAGATGAGCCCTGCAGGTTGGAAGGCATCAAAATACAACTGGGGAAGAGCTGCCTCCTCAAAGTAGAGTCAGCCTTAATGACGTGGTTGGAGTCAAGCTTTCGGGACCTTCATTTGCTGACGCGGCACGACTTAAAATGAGAACAGTTCTGACTAAAACAGGGGCTTAGCATGTTTGTGCCTTCTATTTTAAGAGTAATGATTTATCTTTTTAGTGAAAGTAGTCAACAAGCACAGGATGCCTGATGGCATTTTAAACCACTCCCAGTGAAATAGGGGAACAAGTCCACTTCTAAGATATAATCTTCAGATTTTTAGGAGATGAAATAGGTTCATTTACTTCTTTTTTATTTTCTTCAGAACTTAGCACATGTCTAAACACATATCTGGTATACAATCTTCCATTTAGTTATCAAAACTCAGTCAGTATTAGGAAGTTGAATGATCTGGGGTCATATTCCAAGTAATTAGTAACAGTATAAGCATATTTTCATAACATAGACACAAATTTTTTGAATAATGTACTTATATTAGAATAAATTATTTTAGTTTTTTTGTGGGATAGGTAACATATGCCTTTGCTTAAATTAGAAAATAGCCCCTTCTAAGCGGATGTAGCCCCATAACAAGTTTCCAGATTGATTTTAGCTCAAGGAGCCCACCGTAGGGTGATTTCATTCAAGGCATAGTCTGTTTAACCTTAGACTGTGTACACAGAGGTGATATAAGGGAGACCAAAAACAAACTCCTTGCCATCGAGTTGGTTCCAACTCACAGTGACCTTCTAAGACAGAGTAGAACTGCCTCATAGGGTTTTGAAGGAGCAGCTGGTGGATTCAAACTGCCGACGTTTTGGTTAGCAGCTGAATACTCAACCATCGTGCCACCAGGGCTCTGATACAAGGGGGAGGAAAGGGCAAAAATGGGACTGAGAAATCTGAATAGAAAAGTATGTCTTCATAAAGCCATTTCATTACATAAAACTTGGTAATACTGAACATGCTGTTGGCATCATTTAATGAAGTCTTTATGACACATAGCAAAGGGCAAGATGGTCCATGGTATTTGATGAATATTAGGCTAGCCTTTTTCAGAGCTCCAAAGACTCTTTGGGGAGTTAAAGAACGATGGAGATGCATTGGCTATTACATAACCCTGGAGTTCCATTTCTTAAACTGCATAATGTTAGAAACTCCAAGTACCCAACTTGGTCCTAGGGACCCAATGATGGCTAGGGAGAAATGGTTTCCCACACAGCAGTGATGAAGCAGAGGAACTAGGAATGTCAGACTGTGGTCATGTGTGCCAAGGGAACAATAAGTATCAAAAAGCGCCCTCTGCACTTTCTCAGGATTACCATTGTGTGCTTGGAGCTTTTAGCATCTCGTAAAACCTTGTCTTTTGTAGAAATGTGATTTTCTTCACTTATATCCTAACTGTATTGAAAGTCTATTGGTATGTACCACCCAATGTAGTTAGACACTACAGCCTGAACTTTTTTTTTTCTCTTTCCTTCTATGGAAATAAATTACATAGTTTAATTTATTTGAATGCAGTTCGAGTCAAATTCTCTTTGTGTTTTTATGGTGGCATAATAGCTATCAGAAGTGTTCCCATGGCAGCCATGAGTGCTATACTAAGCAGAGTCTCAAAGAACGATTTCAAACTACGAACCAAATGTTCACAAAAATAATTTTGGAAAACTACATTATTTACTTAATAGCCTATTCTTAGGCAGTTTGAAAATACAGAGTGAATTTCTTACTACCATCAACCACAGAAACATTTTGATAGAGCTAGGCTGATTATAAACTTGATATATTGGGATATGCCATTGCATTTTCAATATAATATATCTAAAATATTAATGAAGATGTAGATATAAGATGATATCTAAGCATTAAAGATGGGAACTATTCAATTCTGCATGACTTTATGCCAGCCTTCTTTTGATCATGTGATATATCTTAATCAACTTTATGACCTAGGGAAAGCATTAGAGAAAGATGAATGTATTCAAAACCCAGGGACATTGGCTATGGATATTTCCAAATTAGAAAAGAAAAGAAAAATGTGTTCTGTTTTACTTTGCTAAGCATTGCACTTCATGGCAAAGAAATTACACAGGCTGCACTGGAAGGCAGAAAAATGCTTAATGATAATTGAGTTGAACTGTTGCATTGTTGATGCCCTTATATTTAGATATAATTCATAGTTTGCAGTAAAACTGCTTAAAGAAACAAAAACACTATTGAATATTTACAGTCAGCTCTAGGAAAAAAAAAATCCAGAATAATTTAAATGTTACCATTTAAACTTGTAAAAGGGAAGAAAAACTAACATTGAAGAATTAGTTCAATTCTTTTGATTTTTTAAATGTTAATTATTACTTTTCCTGAATTCAGCAATAATGCATTCACTGTCAAAAATTAGTAAAGGTACAGAAGAAAGCATAAACAGTAACTGAAAACCATCCATTCTCCTAGATACAAAAGTTAGATGCAGATATCTAGTTTTAAAGTAACTCTAGCTGACAGTTCCTGGTGTGCTATTTTCTACTAATTTCTGATTACAGTACTTGTGAAGAAAGTATCAAACACAAACCCACAGCAACACTGAAAACTAAGAATGATAAAACCTGTTGCCATCGAGTTGATTCTATTACATGGCGACCCTGTAGGACAGAGCAGAACTGCCCCACAGGGTTTCCAAGGAATGCCTGGTGGATTTGAACTACCAACCTTTTGGTTAGCAGCTGAGCCCTTAACCATTGCACCACCAGGGCTCCAAGACTGGGTAATCAAGGAAATATAACAAAAGGCAGTGGTCATAGGTCATAACTGGTTTGATGCTTTATTGGCGAATCTGAACTTGGGCCCTGTAATGAAATTTTGCTAAAAGACCTTGTAAAAGGACTCCTAGGGAATCTCATTCATGTAGGTAGGATACCCATAGCATGCTGCTCTGTTTTGTTATTTAAGTCATTTTGTTATTTGAGTCTTTTAAGATTCTGAGAGCAATTTTCACAACATAGAGTTGATGGTCATGTTAAAAAAAACAATCATACTCTGTTGGCACCCCATCTCATGAAACAGAAGCACAGTCAGTCTGGAAGGTCAGTAGAACGGTGGGGAGGGGGATGCAAAGAAGGACACAGTTTAATTGGATTTGGCAGTGGTATACTGTGTGACAACGTATTTATGTAGTATATTGGTCCATTCTTCATTGCATATCTACTGATGCTCAGCTAATGGATAACAGGAAGGCATTTTAAAATTTTATTTTAAGATGGCACAACCTTCACTTTCCTAACTGCCTGAACTGCTTTATCCCTGTATAGTAAGCAACGTATGAAAGAAGGGTGGTATAGAGGGTTGAATGATATCCTCTCAAAAAAAGATATGACATGTCTTAATCTCTAGAACCTGTGAATGTCATCTTATTTAGAACAAGCATTTCTGCAGATGTAATTAAGTTAAGGATTACGACATGAGAACATCCTGGATTAACCAGGTGGGCACTGAAGCCAGTGACAAATGTCCTTATAGAAAAAGAGACATCAGACAGAGAAGAAGGTAGTATAAAGATGGAGGCAAAGATTGGAGTAATATGGCCACAACCAAGGAAGCCAAGGCATGCAGACAGCCACCAGAGGCTGGAAGATGTAAACAAGGATTCTACCGTAGTGCTTGCAGAGGGAATGTGACTCTGCCAACATCTTGATTTTGAACGTCTGGTCTCCAGAACTCTGAAAGAATAAATTTTTGTTGTTTTAAGATACCAGTTTGTGGTAATTTGTTACAGCGGACACAGGGAAGGAGTTCCACATTAGTAGAGCCTTGATATGACACATAGTTCCAAGAGAGGTAAACCAAAAAAACCAAACCTGTTGCCATCGAGTTGATTCCGACTCATAGTGACCCTAAAGGACAGAGTAGAACTGCCCCATAGGGTTTCCAAGGAGCACCTGGTGGATTCGAACTGCTGACCTTTTGATTAGCAGCCGTAGCTCATAACCATTATGCCACCAGGGTTTCCCCATGGGAGGTAGACGAGTGTATATCTTTCTTCCTTTCTCCCTTCCTCCTTCCCTCTTGTGCTCTCTTCCTCTTTTACTTCCCCCCTGCATCTCTCCCTCCCACTCTCCCTCCCTCCCTTCCTTTCTTTTTTCTCTCTATCCCCCGCTTCCATTACACTAAATGTCCATAGCAAACCATTCTAAAGATTTTAATGTTTATTTTTGTTTGCGTATGTTCCTGTAATATTGTTTTTAGACTATACACAGCAGGACATACACCACTTCAACAGTTTCTACATGTACAATTCAGTGATATTGATTACATTCTTCAAGTTGTGCCACTATTCTACCCTCCTTTTCTGTGCTGCTCCTTCCCCATTAACATAAATTTATTGCCCCCTGAGATTCCTATCTAATCTTCTGAGTTGCTGTTGTCAATTGATTACATGTAAACAGTTCTTAAATGAGCACAATTCTCAAGGCAGACATTCTTGTTAAGCTAAATTATTCTTTGTTTTAAGAAGACTTTAGGGAGATGTTTAAGGTTGAAAGATTATCTCAGGGCTATAGTTTTGGGGGTTCATCTAGCCTCCATGGCTCCAGATATACTGGATTCTATGAAACTTTGAAATCCTGTTCTGCATTTTCTCCCTTTTGGTCAGGATTCTTTTATAGAAATTTTGATTAACATGTTCAGTAATAGCAAATGGACATCATTCACTTCTTCTTGTCTCATAGCAAAGGAGGTAGTCATTCATGGATGTAATTAGCCACTCATCCCACTGCTTCCTCCTATTCCTGACTCTCCTTCTCCCTCTGTGCTTCAGGTGAATAGACACCAATTGTTCTACTTTGTTTGGCTGCTTGCAAGCTTTTAAGAACCCAGGTACTACACAAGGAACTAAGAGGTAGAATAAAATAGAAGCACTAAACACACTGTTAGGCCAATTAACGGGGATGTTCCATGAAACCATGGCCCTAAAACTCCAAACCTAGAAACCAAATCCCATGAGGTATTTAGTTACACATAAGCAGCCTCGGCAAATGTTCTTTTCTGTTGTAAACAATTCTATTACACAATTTTTTCCAGTTCAGCTTTTTACAGGTGTACAACTTATTGGCAACAATTATTGTAATCATCTGTGCAACCCTACCCTTATCTATTGCTTATGGAACACAGAGTTTCAGTTTATAGTAACGGGAAAATTGTTCCTATAATATGTTTTGAATGCATTTTTTGAAAGATTGAGGTATTATTTAAATAGAGAGAAAAGGAAACAGTTTAATGGATTTTACCATATACATATGGCCTCGTAACCCACAAACAAAACAAAACTTTGCTGTTGAGTCAATTCTGGCTCATAGTGACCCTACAGGACAGAGTAGAGCTGCCCCATAGGGTTTCTAAGGCTGTGATCTTCAAGGAAGCAGACTGTCACATCTTTCTCCCGATGAGTGGCTGGTAGCTTTGAACCACCATCTCCTGGTTAGCAGCCAAGTGCTTAACCACTGCACCACCAGGGCTGCTTCTTGTAACCCATACCCCTATCAAAATAAAGAATGATTCTATTAATCCAAAAAATTCATTGTGTCCCTTCACAATTAACCTTGTGAGTCAGCCAGCCCCTCTCAGAGGCAGTAGTCATTCTGATTTCTACCAGCATCGATTCATTTGTTTTTTTGTTGTTGGTATTTGTTTTTTTGTGCTCACACAGTGCATTTGAGATTCATTCATGCTATTACATGTATCAACAGTGTGTTTCTTTGCATGGCTGAGTAGCACTTTATTATATAAATATATAAACCTGTTGCCGTCGATTGGATTCTGATTCACAGGGATCCTATAGGACAGAGTAGAACTGCCCCATAGGGTTTCCAAGGAGTGGCTGGTTAGCAGCTGTGCTCTTAACCACTGAGCAACCAGGCCTCTGTATAAACATATAAACATGTGTTTATCCAGTTCCATGTAAGAGGGATATTTGGGGCCATTATGAAAAATAAATGTTAAAAAATCCTTGTTTAAATCTTTTCTTAGTTTAATATCTAGAAGTAAGATTTCAGGATCACAGGGTAAATGTATGTATTACTTTATAAGAGTTTCAATTGTTCTAAATTCTCAGCAACACTTGGTATTATTAGTCCCTTATTATTATTGTTTACTATTATTATATTGTTATTTTAGCCATTCTGAAGTTTGTGAAATTTACTTGTAAAGAATGTAATGGGGTGGTCTGAGGATAATACACATCTTCAGGGTTCTAACATATCCTATCAAAGAGCACAGAATATTATTTTTAAATTTAAACAAATTACTATGTCTTTAGTTGATCTTTAAAATTATTATCATTATTATTACTATTGCTTCAGAGTGGCTTTATGTAATCTCAGTTCACATCTGAGCACTTTGTTAAGTTTTGTTAGTATGGGAACGATCCGTCACGTTTTATTGCATTTTCTAGATAATTATCACTGATGTACAGAAAATCTTGTAATTGACAACGTTGTATAACATCTAATAAATTTTGTTGTTTTTTTCCATGTTGACAATTATATTTAAATAATGGTAGCTTTATTTTTTCAATGAAGGCCTAGTGATCCCCTTTTGAAAAATCAGCCATTTAAAACCCTATGGAGTACAGTTCTACTCTGACACACGTAGGGTCACTATAAGTCGGAGTCAACTTGGAAGCAACTGGTTTTATTTTTTTGATTACAATTCTTAATACTTTTTTTTCCTTTGTATTTGTGGATTCCATCCACTAGGTATCTCTCATCAAATAGTAAGATAATTGCAGGCATCTTTTCTTGTTTGATGTTAAAACTCAATCATCTAATGTTTCATCATTGACTATAACGCTTGCTGTCGGATTTTAACATAATCTGTACTAAATTAAGGGAATTTCTTCTATTACTCTTTTGAGAAGTTTTTCTCTTAATTAATATATTAAAAAGTTTTCAATTTTTATCAAAAATTTTCCTTCAACCATTGGAATACTTACATGAGCCTTGTCCTCCAGGTGATCAATAAATCGAATTATGTTGTTAGGTTTTCTGACATTAACTTAAGTTTGGGACATAATTTGGTCACAATACATCAATTAATTAGTCATTCTACATTTTATTTGCTAATAATTGATTTAGTATTTTTTGATTTACACTCAAGTGTGCTATTGGATTTGTTTGGGTTATGGTGCTATCATAATGCAAGCTTCATCTAATATGTTTGAGAATGTTCTCATTTCATTATTAATGGGAATAGTTTATAGATTATTTGTCAGAGCACACTAGTAAATCCATCTATTCCCAGGACTTTCTTTGTGGAATGTTTTTATAACAGTGATTAAATTTCTTGATGATTAGTAGACTAGTCATGTTTCCTTTCTCTTTCCATAAAATAATTTGTTCCCCACCCCCTAGTTGTTTGGAAGTTATTTGCTCTGTGTCTAAATTTTTAGTAGAGCTCTAGATGATTTCACATTCATCCTTCTCCTGGTCAATATCACTGTTTGTTCTTATTGTCCAGTATTTTAATTCGAGCCTGCTTTCCACAGATTAGACTTCATGACTATAAACAAACCCAAACCTTTTGCTGTCGAGTCTACACTGACTCATAGCAACCCTATAGGACAGAGTAGAACTGCCCGATAGGGTTTCCAAGGAGCTCCAGGTAGATTTGAAGTGCCAACCTTTTGGTTAGCACCAAGCTCTTAATCACTGAGCCACAGTTTATGTTAACTCTTCACATATTGCCCATATCCTATTGTATTTTCTCTCTGTAGATGTAGGTAGGCGTATTTTATACCTATGAATACTACCTTCTGGAGCCCTGATGGTGCAGGGGTTAAGAGCTCAGCTGCTAACCAAAAGGTTGGCAGTTTGAATCTACCACTCACTCCTTGGAAACCCTATGGGGCAGTTCTACTCTGTCCTGTAGGGTCACTATCAGTCGGAATGACTGGACAGCAATGGGTGCAAGTATACTACCTTCCATGTCTTCTATATTCTCCTTCCATATTTCTCTTTACTTGTTTCCCTGTACTGAATTATTCATAATTTATTGATATCTATATTACACAGTTTGTTACCAGGAAGGACCAGCCCCTAGAGAGGGACATCATGCTTGCTAAAGTAGAGGATCAGCGAAAAAGAGGAAGACTCAGTGAGATGGATTGACGCAGTAGCTGCAACAAGGGGCTCATGAATATGAGGATGGCACAAGGCAGGGCAGCATTTTGTTCTATTGTATACGTATGATCTCTATGAGTTGGAACTGACTCCATGGTACCCAACAACAACATATCACAGTTCAGAGCTCTGGTGGTGTAGTGGTTACGAGCTCTGCTGCTAACCAAAAGGTTGGCAGTTCAAACCCACCAGCCGCCCCTTGGAAATCCCATGGGGCATTTCTACTCTGTCCTATAGGGTCGCTATGAGTTAGAATCGACTCTATGGCAAAGTTGGTTTTTTTTTTTTTTAATATTACAGTTTATCGGTTATTTATTCAGCTGTGGTTAACATCAAATTCTAAAAATTAAAGAAAATCTACTATTTTTTATACTCTCCTTTGTTCTATTTTTTAAGTTTTTTTAAAACTGCTTTAAATATGCTGACATAGTCATTTAATATCCTATGTCTGAAAATTATGATGTGTGCAGTCACAGAGGGTCTGTTCCTATTCTTTATTGTTTCTCCCGCTTTTTCTATCTCCAAGTACCTACTTTCTTCAAGTAATTTGTGAGGCTGCCTACTGACTGCTCATTT
Source organism: Elephas maximus indicus (assembly GCF_024166365.1). Classification (NCBI taxonomy): domain Eukaryota; kingdom Metazoa; phylum Chordata; class Mammalia; order Proboscidea; family Elephantidae; genus Elephas; species Elephas maximus. The sequence continues at coordinate 14,601,406 of NC_064841.1, read as the reverse complement.
TCCTTGAAAACTTTTATTGGGAATACTTTATGGCCAGAGAGGATCTACATGTTTCTTCCATAAGTACAATGGCACCAGCAACACAGAGCCAGTTTAAATCAAATTTTCCATTTGGGATATCCTTGACCACACAAGTAGTACAAATTTACACATGGAGCCTCAAGATTTTTCATTTATTTATTTATTTAAATTATTGTAAAAATGTAGGTAACATGATGCCATGTTTTGATTTGTGATTTCTCCCGGGAAGATCCAAATTTCAAAAGACTGAAATCATTTAGATTATATTCTCTGACCAGAGTGAAAATCTAGCAAGAAATCAATAAAAGAATAACTAGGAAACTCACTTATGTTTAATAATTTAAAAATTAAGGTATGTATTTCATTAATTGGTCTCAACCCACCTGGAGCAAAGGCAAAGGAAGAACACCAAGGTCACACGACAACTAAGAACCCAAGAGACAGAAAGGGCCACTTGAACCAGAGACCTACAATATCCTGAGACCAGAAGAACTAGTTGGTGCCCGGCCACAATCGATGTCTGCCCTGTCAGGGAACACAACAGACAACTCCTGAGGGAGCAGGAGACCAATGGGATGCAGACCCCAAATTCTCATTAAAAGACCACACCTAATGGTATGATTGCGACTAGAGGAATCCCAGAGACAATGCTCCCCAGAACTTCTGATGGCACAGGACAGGAACCATCCCCGAAGACAAATCATCAGGCATGAAAAGGACTGGTCAGTGGGGGGGAGAGAGATACTGATGAAGAGTGAGCTAATTAAATCAGGTGGACACGGGAGAGTGTGTTGGCAATTCTTGACTGGAGGGGGGATGGGAAGATAGAGAGAGAGGGTAGAAGGTAAAATTGGCACGAAACGAGAGACTGTAAGGGCTGACTCAATAGGGGGAGAGCAAGTGGGGGAAGGGAGTAAGATGTATGTAAACCTACATGTGACAGACTGATTGGAATGGTAAATGTTCACTTGAAGCTTAATAAAAATTTAAAAAAAAAAAAAATTAAGGTGTGTATTTCCATATTAACCATCCAGCAAAAAGGAAATATGTATTAAAGTTAGAAAAATATGTTGGATTGAAGGATAATAAGAATATGTCTCCAAGATACAGATAAAGCCTTACTTAAAGAATACATACCAATACAAAGGTGCTCATATATTAGAAGAAAAGAAAGGCTATAAAACAAAAAAAGATGCTTCCAAGAAGTTATAAATGAAGTAATTTAAACCCAGAGAATGTAGGGGAAAGGAAACAATAAATATAAGAGCAGAAATTAATGAAGTATAACACAAACAATAAAGAGAACTAACCAAGAAAATTGTTAGCTCTTTGAAAATATTAATAAAATTAATAAACACCTCATGAGGGTGCTTATGAATAAAAAGGGTCATTACTGAGATGGCCGCAGCTGAGATAACCGGGAACTGAATCGGAATCTACTGGATGGCAACAGGTTTGGGTTTATACAGGTTTTCGTGTGTCTCTCATTCTCAAGCTGGCTAACTTGTGGAAGGTTCTTATGTCGATGGCTGAGAGCAAAAGCTAAGGTAAGCCAAATAAGGCAAGTTCTTTTCAAGGCTCTGCTTGAATGTCTTTTGCTATCATGGAAGAAAAGTCTGGCAATTTGCTTCCATAAAAATTACAGCCAAGAAAACCCTGTGGAGCAGTTCTACTCTGTCACATGGGGTCGCCATGAGTTGGAATTGACTCGACGGCACCCAACAACAATCATCCTATTCATCAAAGAAAGTTTCATGGCCAACCCCAACATTAGAGTGAGACAGTACCGAAAAATTACTGGCAAAGAATGTAGGTATAGGGAGAGGTGAAACATGGATGCATTCAGATAAAATTAACCTATGGAGTTGGGCATCAATAAAATGGTTACCAGTGGAAGTAACTGAAAGGAGTACAGGATGCTTTTGGGGTGTTGGCTATATTCTGTTCCATGGTCTGACTTTTGTTTTCATAGGTGCATTAGTTTGTAGGAATTCATGGATCTGTATATTCATGTGTGGGATACTTAAAAAATTTATTTTAAAATGCAGTAGAAAAATTTTAAACTAAAAATTATAATAGAAAAGAATTAAAAACATGAAGTATTATTATATGACAACAAATCTTACTAAATTAAAAAATAAAAACACAAACCAAGTGTTGGAAAAGGTGTTGATAGGACAAATTATATGCTCCTAGTATTTTCTTCTCCTGGTTGTAGACAATGTGTACAACATTTCAGAAAGCAGATTTCAACTATCTACTAATATTGGTACACATGGCATTTGATCTAGCAATTTTATACCTAGATAGATGAGAGAACTTATTACTTATGTGCACTAATTGATTTGTACAAGAATAGCCATAGCTGGATTACTTCCTAATAACCCAAACCTGATGATTTCCCAACTGTATACAAGGGTAGAATAAAGTGTGATATAACCATATAACAGCATTGTATACTGCAGTAAAGGAAATACAGCTACAAATAATAACATGGATACATTTAAGAAGAACAACATTAAGCCAAAAAGCCCAGATCCAAGAGAGTGCATACCGCATTAATTCCATTTATATGAAGTTCAACAGTTACTAAAACTAAAGACTTACTGAGTACAGCCTCAGATGGTAAAATTGTAAAGAAATACATGGAAATCATTACCATAAAAGCCAGTGTATTGTTAACTTTGGTGTTGGGGGTGGCAATGATTGAGAAAGGACAAAACGGGGCTTCAGTGGTGCTCATGAAGCTGTTTACATTCCTGGTTGTAGGTTACACAGTTTTAAAAAAATTTTTTTTGCTTTGTGGTAAATTATTGATATTCACATTTTCGTTTTATGCACTTTTTCTCTGTTAGGTGCCATCCAGTCAGTTATAACTCACAGCGACCCTATGTACAGCAGAACGAAACACTGCCTGGTCCTGTGCCATCCTCATGATCATTGTTATGCTTGAGCCCATTGTTGCAACCACTGTGTCAATGTATCTCATTGCGGGTCTTCCTCTTTTCCGTCAACCTTCTACTTTACCAAGCAAGATGTCCTTCTCCAGTGACTGATCCATCCTGATAACATGTTCAGAGGATGTGAGACAAAGTCTTGCCATCCTCGCTTCTAAGGAACATTCTGGCTATACTTCTTCCAAGACAGATTTGTTCTTCCTTTTGACAGTCCATGGCATATGCAATATTCTTTGTCAATACCGTAATTCAAAGGTATCAGCTCTCCTTTAGTCTTCTTATTTATTGCCCAATTTTCGCATGCATATGAGGCTATTAAAAACACCATGGCTTGTGTCAGGCCCACCTTAGTCCTAAAAGTGGTATCTTTGCTTTTTAACACCCCAAAGAAGTCTTTTACAGCAGATTTGCCCAATGTAATCCATCATTTTATTTCTTGACTGCTGCTTCCCTGAGTGTTGACTGTGGATTCATGTAAAATGAAATCCTTGACAACTTCAAAATTTTCTTCATTTATCATGATGTTGCTTATTGGTCTAGTCGTGAGGGTTTTTTTTTTTTTTTTTGGTTGAAGTGTAATCCATACTGAAGGCTGTGGTCTTTGATCTTCATCAGTAAGTGCTTCAAGTCCTCTTCGTTTTCAGCAAGCAAGGCTGTGTCATCTGCATGTCACAGGTTGTTAATGAGGCTTTCTCCAATCCTGATGCTTCATTCTTCTTCATATAGCCCATCTTCTCAGATTATTCGCTCAGCATACAGACTGAATAAGTATGGTGAAAGGATACAACCCTGATGCACACCTTTCCTGGCTTTAAACCACGTGGTATCCCCTTATTCTGTTCAAACGATCGTTTTTTGATTTATATACAGGTTTCTCATGAGTACAATTAAATATTCTGGAATTCCCATTCTTCTCAAAGTTATTCATAATTTGTCATGATGCCACAAAGTCTAATGCCTTTGTATAGTCAATAAAACAGAGGTAAATATCTTTCTGGTATTCTCTGTTTTCAGCCAAGATCCATCTGACATCAGCAATGATATCCCTCGTTCCACATCCTCTTCTGAATCTGGCTTGAATTTCTGGTAGTTCCCTATCAATATACTGCTGCAGGTGTTCTTGAATGATCTTCAGTAAAATTTTATTGTGTTTGATATTTTGTTTGATACTTTCCACATTCGGTTGGATCACCTTTCTTGGGAACAGGCAAAAATATGGATCTCTTCCAGTCAATTGGCCAGGTAGCTCTCTTTCAAATTTCTGGCATAGACAAGTGAACACTTCCAGGGCTGCATTCATTTTTTGAAACATCTCAAATGGTATTCTGTCAATTCCTAGAGCCTTGTTTTTCCCCAATGTTTTTAGTGCAGCTTGGACTTCTTCCTTCAGTACCATCAGTTCTTGACCATATTTGACCCCCTGAAATGTCTGACCATTAACCAATTTTTTTTGGCACAGTGATTCTGTGTATTCCTTCCATCTTCTTTTGATGCTTCCTGGGTCATTCAGTATTTTGCCCATAGAATCCTTCAGTATTGCAACTCCAGGCTTGATTTTTTTTCTTCAGTTCTTTCAGCTTGAGAAATGCTGAGCATGTTCTTCCCTTTCTGTTTTCTACCTCCAAGTCTTTGCACATGTCATTATAATACTTTACTTTGTCTTCTCAAGCTGCCCTTTGAAATCTTCTGTTCAGCTCTTTTACTTCATCATTTCTCCCTTTCCCTTCAGCTACTAGAAGTTCAAGAGCAAGTTTTGTTTTTTTCTTTCTTTCCTGTCTTTTTATTGACCTCTTGCTTCCTTCACGTATGATGTCCTTGATATCATTTCACAGTTCATCTAGTCTTTGGTCATTAGTGTTCAATGTGTCAAATATATTCTTGAGATAGTCTCTAAATTCAGGTTGGGATATACTCAAGGTCATACTTGGGCTCTCGTGTATTTGTTCTAATTTTCTTCAGTTTGAACTCGAAATTGCATATGAGCAAATTATGGTCTGTTACCCAGAAGGCCCTGGCCCTGTTATGAGTGATGATATTGATCTTCTTCACTGTCTCTTTCCAGAGATGTAGTAGATTTTATTCCTGTGTATTCCATTTGGCAAGGTACATGTGTATAGTCGCCATTTATGTTGGTGAAAAAAGGTATTTGCAATGAAGTCACTGGTCTCGCAAAATTCTATCATGCAATCTCTGGCATCATTTCTATCACCAAGGCCATATTTTCCAACTACAGATCCTTCTTTATTTCCAACTTTGGCATTCCAACACCAATAGTTATTAACACATCTGATGGCATGTTTGATCAATTTCAAACTGCAGACATTGGTAAAAACAGTCTTCAGTTTCTTCATATTTGGCTTTAGTGGTTGGTGTATAATTTTGAATAACAGTTGCATTATCTGGTCTTCTTTGCCGGTGTATGGATATTATCCTATCATTGGCACCATTGGTCTTCAGGATACTGCTTGAAAAAAATTTTTTTTTTTTTTTTTACTATGAACGCAATGTCATTCCTTTTCAATTTGTCATTCCCAGTATAGTAGACCATATGATTTTCTGATTCAGAATGGCCAATATCATTCCATTTCAGCTCTACTGTGAGGAGACAGCTCCTTTGAGTGTCTTCCAATCTGAGGGACTCAGCTTCCAGCATTATATCAGACAATGTTCCATTATATCAGACAAGGGTTTCAGTGTTTTGTTTTGTTTTTCAGAAGTAGACTGCCAGGTTTTTCTTCCTAGTCTGTCTTAGTCTGGAAGCTCAGCTGAAACCTGTCCACGATGGGTGACTCTGCGTGTATTTGAATACTGGTGGCATAGCTTCCAGCATCACAGCAGCATGCAAGTCCCCACAGTAGGACAAACCGACACATGTTTTGGGGACTTTTTCTCTATGTGTATATTATTTCACAATTAAAACCAAATTAAGAAATTCAAGTTAGTTGTTGGCATTGTTTGGAAAGATAGAGACGCATTTGGGTACAGCTGTGCATTGTACAATGGGTGTTAATTTTATGATTCTTCTTTTACATTCTAAATGTTTCCTCTATACACAGGTTGGTGTGTTTGATGTTCCCCAAACTGTTGCCATTTAGTTGATTCTGACTCATAGCGACCCTATACGACAGAATAGAACTGTCCCATAGGGTTTCCAAGGAGCGGCTAGTGGATTCAAACTGCTGACTTTTTGGTTAGCAGCCTGTGCTCTTAACCACTGTGCCACCAGGCTTCCCATGTTTGATATATGCCATAATAAAAAAATACTTAAAAAAGCACATTTAGCCATGTATGTTTGTAGGGTAAAATGAGCTTTTCTGCAAAATGTTGCCAATATTCTGAAATTTTTCTGAAGTAATCAAATAACATAACCCAATCTTTTAATTCATATGCAAGTTGAATAATTATAATGACATATATGCAAATGTAATTAAGAGTGCTCATATATGCAAATAACTATAACTTCCAACTTGATAAATATTTCATTAATTCCATAACAAGGCTGGCATTTATCAGGAAATGATTGCATACTGCTTCTTATTACAAGTCATAATTGAAAAGTAATTTTTATATACATTTTGAGATGGTAAAGAAATTCACCTTTTACTGGTGCCCTCCATATTTCCTGCAACAATTTTTACTATAATTTTTAAAGGAGTGGTCATGAAGATTTAGTTATTCAATTAAATTATTTGCATAAGAAGACAAGCCTTATTTGCACATTGCACTTGTCATTTGACAAAATTCTGGAATCTGTCTCTCCATAAAGACCCTGGGTGGTGCCAATGGTTTGCGCTCAACTGCTAACCTGAAGGTTGTCAATTCAAACCCATCCAGCTGTACCACAGAAGAAAAGGCTGGCAATCTTCTTCTCTTAAGATTAAAAAAAGATTACAGTCAGAAAATTCTATGGTGCACTTCTACTCTGTAACACATGGGGTGGCCATGAGTTGGAATTTACTCAAAAGCAACAGTTTGGGCTTGGTTTGAGCTCTCGCTTCACTTTTTTCTTTATTTTTAGTTATAGCAAAATTTTCTTAACTATGTATTTGCTTTGTTCCCTTTCTTTCTGCCATGTGTACTGACTGTAACCTTTTCCTCCCAAATTTTACTTATTTCCATATTTCTGCACCCTGTCTGATTTTTTCACACCTGCTTTTGGTTTGTCTGTTTGATTGTTTCTTTGCTCGATCCTAAGGCAGCTTTTTTCCCATAGTCCTGAGTTGTACACAGAACACCATGGGCTCTCTCCTTGATGCTCTGCCCAGTGTCACCTTACTCACATTCACACCAAGGAGGACAACAGGCTGGAAATAAATTTCATACTAGTATCTTCCAGTGTTTAAGCATAGTGACATAGTCAGATTTTTAGTTCTGAAAGCATTGAAAAGATAATCCAAAAAAAAAAAATTAAATGTATTTCATTATTAATTGGTTTTATTTAAAGGATTTTCTTCTAAAATACATTTATTTATTTTAACATTTTGAAGTAAAGGAGTTTTAATGATAATGATGGTGATAACGAACAATAATAACGAAACCTCAGGGAAACTTTGCGTTTTCTTTTGGGACAGAATGAGTGCTAAGTCTCCTTACCAGAGAGTGCTCTCCAAGAGAATTGAATTGTTTCTTTTTTTTGGCTGTAATTTCCCCTGGATATGGGCACCGTGTAAGCACTCAGCCAAAATACATTTAATTAATAAAAAGACATGGTAGCACGTGGTAGAACATACATGGTAGAAGGAATGTCTTCATATATCTTTGTGATTTTGCCATATAACACATTCATCAATAATCATGATGAGTTACTAATAGTCACTAGAGATGTACATATGTGTGTGTATGTGTGCACATACACACATATATATACATATATAGTAAACACAAACATCTGCTAAGTTCTAAACATATGTGATACCTGGAGGCAGTAACAATGTTCCCTCAGGAGTGAATTCTTCCTATCCTCAGAAAAGTAAAATGTGAAATTTCAACATCTAATTCATCAGAACTGGAACTTAAGAAACTGCTTTCAAGAACTAGAATGATATAGGCCTGGAACACTTCCCTATAAACTGATTGAAGACATTAATGTGTGAAATGCAACACAGTGTCATTCAGAAGTGTGACAGACCAGGATTGGAAGAACAGAAGACATGGCTTCACCAAAGAAAGACTGAGCAGCGCCTCGCCAGACAACAGGCAGACGTCCTGTCCAGCCAATACGAGTTTATTTCTGCCTCAGCGTTCTCACATTGTGAAGAGAAGTCTAGGAGTCGTCTAAGTTTCCTTATTTGAATTCCAAGCTCATCAAGAATTGTTGGCACAGTGTGATGTCTTGGACAGTTTGCCTACAGGTGGACATTGATCTGTTCAGATCAATGCAACATGTTGGTCTCATGAAATATTCATTTATAGATATCTGTATAGTCTATCATGCTCTTACATGATTTATAACATTCCATTAATTCTGAGACAGAGATAAGATCGAGCTTCAGGCTGTAAGCCTTAAAAACAGATTCTGGGAAAAGATCATTTCACCAAAATAAGTATCCTCAGGTGTAGATCTGACTGGACAACAAGCTAGACTACCTGAATGACCACCCTTCCCGTTCCCCTAACTTCTGTGCCAAAGAATACTCTGTTCCGTGTATTTCTTTTACATCTGTAGTTGTGTTAAAATTTATTTTGCAGGCATAGCAGAGACTATGAAGTACCATCTAGCTCTCCCTGCAGGATAGAGAGACTTATTCCTACAACCTCTGGGAGTGCTACTAGCTGACAGCCCTCCGCCTTAACCTTACTTGGACTTTGCCTGGGCTGAGTAAGTGGCTTTGGACTAGGGGTATGTGCCCTTGCTGAGACAGCCCAAAGAATAATTAACACAGTGGGGTACTAAGGCCCACTGCTGTCGAATCAATTCCAATTCATAGGGACCCTATAGGACAGAGTAGAACTGGCGCATGGGGTTTCCAAGGAGGGCTGGTGATTTGAACTGCCAACCTTTTGGTTAGCAGTCATAGCTCTTAACCACTGCACCACCAGGGCCCCAGTAAGACAGGCCTCTGTGCCCAAGTCAAAATAACTAAAGGGCCATTCAGACTCAGAATTCCCTGACGACATGGCTGAAGACTTTGTTGAGAATGCAGTGAACCTCAACTTCTGTCTTTTCCCAATCATTTTTATTTCCCTATCCTTTCGCATGTGGGTACAAAGAGCAGCACACCCTGATAAACTTCCTTGTCAATCTTTGCTTCATTATCTGCTTCCCAGGAACCAAACCTGCAGCAGTTGGCTCAATTACGGCCAAAGTCCTTAATGGAATGCCACTGTTTATAGGGCAGGGAGGGGAGAGTATAACTTAAGGAGCAAAGATTTTTTGGCACTTGAAGGTATTTTTTGCTATATTTTCAGGCAGTTAAACTTACATTGGGTCAAGTAAGGGTATCTTTTTGCCCATTTTTCTGTGGTAACACTTTCTCATTACTATTTTGTTTATTTATTCACTTATTTATTCATTGCCAGATCTGTTTCCAAAAGATTTTGGTGGTTTTCAAAATCCTCCCACTGCTAAAACATAACTTATTTGGGAAAAACACATTGGGAAAGAGCCTTAGAAGCTTCCACACTAACATTTAAAAAAAAAAAAAAAAATTGCCGTCAATTCAATTCCAACTCACAGCGACCCTATAGGACAGTACGTAACTGCCTTATAGAGTTTCCGAGGAGTGCCTGGTGGATTCCAACTGGTGACCTTTGGTTAGCAGCCATAGCTGTTAACCACTACGCCACCAGCTTTTCCTACTAACATTAAGGCACCTGCTATTCTTTGCACCTTTAAAACTCAAAAACACAAAAGTAGTTCTCATGTTAACATTAATTGAACAAAAGTCTTAGATATCACATCAAGCTATGAGTTTGACTTGGAGAAAGCAGGCCTGATTTATTTCTTCACATCTGGGTAATATGTGATTTCTGATCAAGTCATGATCTTTATTGCTACCCATTGAAACATGTCTACTTAGGCTAAGCTTCGTTAAATGGTAATTAAAAATAAAAAAATACGGTCCTAATTATGTTATAATTCTGATACACTACAAATATATATTAATATGTATTGAAATATAGATATTAAATATATATTAAAATTCTGACAAATCATTGTTATCCTATAGCAAGTTCCTCCTCCAGTTTCCACAATACTACTGCCTTCAATTTCAATTGTATTATATCTAATTTTTTAATTCATTAGAAACTCCAAATTTTATTTCTTTTGGGTGTAGCCAGTCTATTTTTCTCATTAAAAATCTTTCAGTAATGTAATAAATATATTACACAATAATATAGTAAATATATTGTTTCCTTCACAAAAAAAAAAAAATCATAACAGGATTATATTTCAATAGCCAGTTGAATAAAAGGATTCATCTAGTTATAGGCAACCATCAAGCTGTTGATAATTATTAACACAGTAATACAGGTTGTGTTGGCCAGGAAAATGTACTCTTCAGATTTTCTACTCCAGGGAGCACAGTTCATTGACAGTCCCAACTGCCAACCTTCTCTGGAAACTCCACCTTGATTACTCCAAGGTCATGCTTTCCTGAGCGGCTCCCAGTTAATGACTGGGTGGGCCCTTTCCTGTGGGACTTGGGACTCCTATACCAGAGGCGTAGTGAGAGGTGGTTAGAGGGGGTCATTTGCCCCCAGGCCCAAGTCCAAGGGAATGCTAGACTCCCAGTCCCCCATTGACGAGGCTGGCATGACGGGGCCAAACTTAGGGATTGTCCCTGGTTGCTCATTACCCTTGGTAAGCCTCTGTCTTATACCAGGTGACTTTGACTGAAGGACTCCCCATTGGCTGACCCAATACTTTCTTAGCATTGTGCAGAAGTCTGAGAGTCTCCCTATCCAATCCTCCTTCCCTCCCTGTCTTTTTTCTCAGATGCTAGAGTGGCCACCATGTTTCAAAACTCTCTCTGCCTATTTCTGCTTCTTGGGTCTTATACCCATACATATCATTTACTATTTATACCAGTGCGGTATACACTGAAAATACTCAGTTCTCATTGATCAGGAAGCTACCTGGTAAACTTCCCCTGGGAAAAGATCAGTGCTTGCCATGTGGAAATAGACTAAAATAATAGGCAAAGCAATTTCATTTTTAAGGTTCAATGTCTAAGGAAGTGTTCAAGCTATTACAAAAACTAAGATCCATTTTTGTTTCTATTACATCTAAAATCAGATCTAATTGCCTCTGCGAACAACTGCCTCCTTTGCCACGAGACCAGAAAAACTGGATGGTGCCATGCCACCATTACTGAACGTTTTGATCAATAACTCTACAGAATAATCTTGATCAAAAAAGGGACAATGTAGAACAGAATTTCAAATTCTCATGGACTCCAGACTTTCTGGAGCCATAGAGGCTGGATGAACCCCTGAAACTACTGCCCTGAGATAATCTTTAAACCCTAAACCAAAATATCCCCTGAAGTCTCCTTAAAACTAAACAGTACTTTAGCTTAGTAAGTAAAGAATGCTGCCTTGAGCATTGTGTTCTTTCACAATCAAAGTGACAATAGCAACTTGAAAGATTAGATAGGAACCATAGGGATTAGTGAGTTTATGTTAATGGAGGAGGAATAACTCAGAAAAGGCAGGTGAGAATGGTTGCACAACTCAAAGAATGTAATCAATGTCCCTGAATTGTACATGTAGGAACTGCTGAATTGGTGTATGTTATGCTGTGTACATTCTTAGCAACAGCAAAATAAATAATTAAAAACAAATCTAAATCAGAGGCACTGTGGAAAGTTATTTGGACTATGGATGGTTGAATAAATCATATTTCTAACTGATGTACCAATCTGAAATGTTGTGATCTGTTCTGGAAGGCTAAGGAATTCAGGGGCAGGGTACAGGTGGCTGCGGTGAGGGTTGCAGAGAATCGGAGGTTGAAGAGGGGCCAAAGAAATGATGTAGGAAGAAGAGAAAAAAATTCCCGATTTCAATAGTTAAGAGACTTCATTTTTCTTTTTTCTCCCTCATGCATCTTTTGGTCAGTTTCATATCAGATTGAGAATTCAGAGTATCAATAATTTAACTCAGGTGCAATATGGGTTAAATGGAATGTTGAAAGAAACAACTCCTAGATATAACATTGCATTGCTCCTTTGAGAAAAAAATATGTTTAGAATCACAACTAACAGACCTACAAACAAAATTTTATAACACAACCTGTCTACAAGCTGGGGATTGTGCACCTAACTAAAATAAATATTTCTGTTCTTGAAAGCCAGAGATGACTTTTTAAAGCATTTTCTTTATGTTTCTGGAATATTTCCACCTGTGTATTGAAGAATACAGATCCCCTGAATTGTTATGAAACAGTTCTTCTCTCAGGTTACTATGTTTAGTGTGGGTTGCTATTGTACCAAAATAAATGCCATTTGAGTGTACTGGCATTTAGAACTTCAAGGGCAAGGCCGCTGGTTTGCTTTGTAGCCTATGTCTAAGCCACACGGTAGAAAATGAGTGTCTGTTCATTCTAGTCTGCTTTAAAATAAGACTAAATGAGAAAGGAAACATGCCCTTTAATAGACTCTTCAGATTTAATCCGATGAATTTGAAATACAATTTCAAAATGGAAGTATGAACTTTCTCTTTATTTTATTTGCAAGTTAATTTTGAAAATAGAGTGCTTCATTTTCAGTGATTTTGACATGTAGCATTCTATATTTAGGAGGTACCATGGACTCTTCCATGCTAACATTGTATTTAAATAAATCTCAGCTCATGAATGATTGATCTTAAAGAATTAGAAAACATCTGTAGTGTGAGTAATTATTGTTGAGTTCTGGTTCAATAGGCATGAAATTCTAGGGCATGGATTGTGAGTTATAGTACTCCAGGGCCTTTACTCCATTGGCAAGATCTAATGTTTCCAAAATGAAACACCAGCTTCATATTCAAAATCCTCCTTTGTTAAATGATCTTTGTAATGCATTTTGATATTTCAATCTCCCAGATGTCAGTAGGGTCCACGTTTAGAAAATATTATCAAAGTCACCAGAGATATCAAAAGCAAAAGATATCTTATGCAATGCACTGAGCAAATAAAGATAGATCATTGCACAACTGGATAAATTTTACATAGATGATAAAAAATATATATATATTTTTTTTTTCACTGCTAATTTAAGCAACACTATGAGCATCAGGAATATTGTTTCCTGTCTGCTGATGTGGAATATAATTATTTCTGGCTGGTGATATATGAGCAGAGAAGATACTTGTCACTTCCAGGCCACCGTATTTTATTTTTGATGCTCAGTTTTCTGATCCTATCTTCCTAGAGTAATTGTGGAAACATGTCAAAATGAAGCCTCCAGAATCTGGAAGGCATTATGCTAAGTGAAATTAGTCCGTTGCAAAAGGACAAATATTGTATGAGGCCGCTATTATAGGAACTTTAAGGAATAGTTTAAACACAGAAAAAACTATTATTTGATTGTTAGGAGTGTGGGAAAGGAGGGAGAGAGGATGGTATTCACTAATTAGATAGCAGACAAGAACTATTTTAGGTGAAGGGAAAGACAACATGCATTGCAGGAGAGGTCAGCACAACTGGACTAAACCAAAAGCAAAGAAATTTCCTGAATAAACCAAACGCTTCAAAGGCCAGCAAAGGCAGAGGCAGGGGTCTGGGGACCATGGTTTCAGGGGACATGCAGGTCAATTAGCAAAATAAAATTTATTAAGGAAAACATTCTGCATCCCACTTTGGTGAGTGGCGTCTGGGGTATTAAACACTAAAAAGTGACTATTTAAGATGCATCAATTGGTCTCAACCCACCTCGAGCAAAGGAGAGTGAAGAACACCAAAGACACAAGGTAATTATGAGCCCAAGAGACAGAAAAAAAAAAAATGTAAATCAGAAACTACATCAGCCTGAGACAGAAGAACTAGATGGTACCAATGATTGTCCTGACAGGGAACACAACAGAGAACCCTTGATGGAGCAGGAGAGCAGTGGGATGCAGACCTCAAACTCTCATAAAAAGACCACACTTAATGGTCTGACTGAGACTAGAAGGAACTCAGAGGTCATGGTCCCCAGACCTTCTGTTAGTCCAAGACTGGAACCATTCCCAAAGCCAACTCTTCAGACAGGGATTAGACTGGACTATAAGATAGAAAATGATACAGGTGAGGAGTGAGCTTCTTGGCTCAAGTAGACACATAAGACTATGTGGACAGCTCCTGTCTGTAGGGGAGATGAAAAGGCATAGGGGGACAGAATGGACATGGGTAGTACAGGGTGGAGAGAAGAAGTGTGCTGTTTCATTAGGGGGAGAGCAACTAGGAGTATATATAGCAAGGTGTACATAAGTTTTTGTATGAGAGACTGACTTGATTTGCAAACTTTCACTTAAAGCACAATTTTAAAAAAATGGAAAAAAAAAATGAAGCCTCCGAACAACTTTGCTTTACGAGTTATGGCAATAAGCAGAGACCTCATCTGTCAACACACAGTGGACATGTATGATGAAGAAATAAACCTTTAATATCGAAGCCACTGAGCCCAACTATTATAGTAGTAAAACCTAGTCCATCCTGGCAAATATAAATAGAAAGATGAAGATGGATGTCCACATACTGGCTGGATAAAACAAAAACCAAACCAGTTGCCATCAAGTTGATTCCGACTCATGGCAACCCCATGTGTATTAGAATAGAACTGTGTTCCACAGGGTTTTCAACTGCTGATTTTTCAGAACTAGATCTCTAGGTCTTTCTTCTGCAGTGCCTCTGGGGGGGTTTGAATCACCAACCTTTTCGCTAGGAGCCCAGCATCTAACTGGTTGCACCACCCAGGGAGTCAATACTTACTGGATAAAAAACCAAAGCAAACACGTTGCAGTCGAGTTAATACCAACTCATAGTGACCCTATAAGACAGAGTAGAACTGCCCCATGGTGTTTCCAAGGAGTGTCTAGTAAATTCGAACTGCTGACCTTTTGGTTAGCAGCCAAGTTCTTAGCCACTACACCACTAGGGCTCCACTTAGATCTTTTTATGGAGGAAGATGTATTTTCTTACACTTTTTACATAATACCTATCCACTTACTGGATAAAATATATAAAAAATAGAAGAAAATATTTCTTCCTCCATGAAAGAATTCTCTCAATTTAATAGTCAAAATTAGTCCCCACTACACAGTCTGAAAATCACACAGCTTTATTTTTGAATGTTCTTTAAGTCAGTATGGCAAGCATTTACATATTTATGTGCATTAATATCTGCTTATTGACCTACCAAGAATTGGGCTAGAATCAGATATAATCTAAGCTCTTCATTTCACAAACGTCTGAAGTTGGTTAAGAGGTTTGTCCAAGGTTAAACAAGATAATGAAGACACACGATAAAAAATCAAGTTTCCTGAAAACTTTCCTCCATTACTTACACCACATTTCATCCTCACTGCCAGCTAGCTGTGAATGTAGAAGGCAGCCTGGGGAGCTTATATGTGAAAGAGTGAGTTGGGGAGGAGGGCTGGTGGTAATTTTTCTGTGTTTTAAAAAACACATACCCTGTGTAGTTGGAGATCGAGGTAGAAGATACAGAAAAGGGAGATGGTAGGACAAACTCTAAGTCATAGGACTTTTGAAGCAATTCTCTGTATTTTTCATATGAAAGTCAAACAGCTCTTGTTCCAGAGGCACTTGCAGTGTCTATACAGTCCTCATACCCATCAAAGTGATTCATAACCTCTTTTCAATCATTTTGACATCTATGATAATTAAAAACACATCAAATTTCTAAGCCATCTGGTGTACGTTTCAAGATATACTGTACATATTACCCAGTGCCGTTGAGTAGATTCCAACTCATAGCGACCCTATAGGACAGACTAGAACTGCCCCATAGCGTTTCCAAAGAGCACCTGGCGGATTCGAACTGCCGACCCTTTGGTTAGCAGCCACAGCACTTAACCACTACGCCACCAAGGTTTCCACTGTATGCAGGCAAAATCCTATTTTTCCCTTCAACAATTTCTGGATTTTTTTGCTCAGCCTTGTTTTCTCAAGTAAAAATGTTTGATATATAAACAGATTTTTCTCATTCTGCTTCTGTTGTAGAGGAAGAGATAACCTGATTCATTCAAAACAGTCTCAAAAGAATGACCTGGCATTAAATTAATCTCTCTAAAAGACACTGAAATTTTCAGCTAAAATTCAATATCAATGCACCCAGTAAAATTGTATTACTGCTTCGCAGGATCAGCTTCCACGTGGTGTAGTATCCGTGCTTTATCTGTTTTAATAGCCATTTCATTGACATTTTGATAGACTCCTCCAGTGCTTGCAGTTATTAAATTCCATGCTTTAAGTTATTAAAGTCAAAGCAATGCAATTAAAACACTCCTTTGATCATGCATTATTGACTTATTTTTAGCTTTGGATACTGCAGTGGAAAATTTGAAAAAGCCCAAGGTTTAAGGTAAATTGGAGGATATATTCCCTAAATAAAAATACAACATCATACAATTATTTCTTTAAAACTGCAGTTTGGACATTTTCAAATGCAACTATCATTGATTATCACATCTATTTTTTTTTTTTTAAGCTGCCATTGTTCAGTGTTGCCTTTCTTGAATGAAGGGTAAAATACATGAGAATTACTGTTGGCAAAGGAAAATTTGGTATCCTTATGAATCTGGCAAGGAATTCAACTTCAAATAATATTTTTCACACAAAACTTGATTTTTATTCTACCAGAATTAGAGTTAATTCACTCTCTAACAGCCCCGATGGTGTAGAGGTTAAGCATTCAGCTACTAACTGAAAGGTTGGCAGTTCGAATTCACCAGCTGCTCCTTGGAAACCTTATGGGGCAGTTCTACCCTGTCCTTTAGGGTAGCTATGAATCAGAATCGACTGGATGGCAACGAGTTTGGTTTTTATTTTTGGTAACAATGTAGAAGTCATCTGACTAAAGTTCATGACTTATAATAAGAGCAATGATCATAATACCCTTCATATATCAAACTCTTCTGCTCTATTATAAATTATGTATTAAAACACAATGTGTGTGCTTGTTGTGCTTATACTTCACAACAAATTAAGAGGTAAGTACGATTATTTCCCCTCTGTAATTAAAGAAACTAATGCTTAAATTGGCTAAAATCACCCCACTAGTAAATGGTAGTGCCTGAACTTAAAACCAGCTCAGTTCCCTCCAGATATATGCTATAATTCCTCACTACATTATCTTGCATAAAGCTATATTCATATCTTTAAACATTTATAATAATAGCTGCTATTTCTGGAGCTTTTAATTTTGGCCCGGCACTGTTATCACTAATTCAAATGTATTAACGCATTATTTCTCACAGCGTCCTTATGTTATTTTCCAGATAATAAATGATACAGAGAAACTGGGTAATTTGCCTAATACAAAGAGTAATGGGTAGGGCCAGGCTCCAGTGTCCAAACTCTTATCCATCATATTTATTCTGTTAGTTCTAACCACATTAACTTAGACAAGGAATGAAAATACTCTAAATGAATTATTTGCCTGCTTACATTCTACCTTTTTTCTAATTTCTGCAGCTTCTTTGACCCCAGCCTACTCATTTCCAGGTTTCATCTTGTCTGCTAATTCCTGTGAATATAATGTTGACCTGGAGCCTGTATTAACTATATTTGTGTGTGTGTATATATATATATATATATATACACACTCACATTATGAGACCACATGCTTGTTCAGTGGGTAAGAATGTCATAATTTTATAGCAATTTCTGTCAAGGCTGCAGGAATGCAGTTTTGTGGTTCAGTTGCCATGTACTTACTTTAACAGATATAAAATGTTATCTAATTTTAGACAGAAATGATTTAAGTAGTTCATTCATTTATCCTCGACAAGTGCAGCTCTAACTTGGCACCCCAGTTCTAAATCTTAGGCTTCTACCTAGTATTAAACATCCGGTTTGTTCCACAGTCCTGTTCAAGGTCTGTTTTATTCAATGTGCTTGAGTGTCTGCCCCATAAAACAGTGATCAATCTGAAAAATAATCTTTACAGGAATGGGGCCTTGCCTTTTGATATTTGCACTATGCTTAGCTTGAAGATAGCTGGGCTTGTCTCTGATAATGGATGTCTACCATGAAGACTACTTACCTGACTAATCCTGAATTCTCTACCCTGTATTCTCCCGTTCTCAAATAATGCTCCTGCCTTGCCAAACTGAGCTTCTCCCAGAACTTCTGGTTCTGGTGTCAGTCTCGCTATTATTTCACCTTTTACTCCAGTGAGATAGGTTACAGAACTTTCATTAATTTAAGCATACATTTTCAGATATCAATAACTTAGTGTCTGTTTTACAATTTGTTAGAGCCAAATAAAATATGAGTGTGGAGCCCAATGATAATCTCGCGCTAACTCCTTGACATTTACCTTAGGCTTCTATTACCCTAGCCTAAAATGGCATTAGGCTTTGTAGCAGCTACATATCAGTCATGACTCATAATGAATGTGTGCCAAAAAAAAATTCATACAAGAATTGCCATAAAGACAAATATCCTCCCTTAGGCCTTTGGTTAATTAAGTTAACCTCTAGTTGCAGGATTTTACCTTATGCATATTAAATGCTAACATAAAGTCGTATTCATTTTTGTTTTTTAAATCTAATACATCTTTTTAAAATTAGATTTTGTCGGTTATTTAGCGGTTATCTCTCCTATGAGTGTGCCCTCTGCAAATTTGTTGATATTATTTTCCACTGAGATGTACAGCACAAAAATGAAGGTTCTTTGGCATGCCCTAACACACCTCCACCCAGACTGACCTTGTCGAACAGATAATTGATGCCAGTGATACTAACAAGTATTCGTTGAGTGATTGCAAAGTCTTCAACCCAAGAGAGTTTTCTTAGCTAATTCCTACTGAGAGGTAGACTGAACTTACTATTCAGATGCACATGATTTTCCATTTTATTAAGTTTCCTAAGAAGAGGTCAACACAATCATTTTCCTGTTGAAACCTAAAATATATATCCATATAGTTAACCAAGAAAACCCTGGTGGCATAGTGGTTCAGTGCTAAGGCTGGTAACCAAAAGGTCGGTAGTTCAAATCCACCAGGCGCTCCTTGGAAACTTGATTGGGCAGTTCTACTCTGTCCTATAGGGTCGCTATGAGTCCAAATAGACTTGATGGCGATGGGTTTATAGTTAACCAAAAACAGGAACACAATGATCTGAGACCTCTAGAAAACATGGTCTTGACTTCATTGATATATTATTGTCATTGTTTTTGCTGTTGTGGTTAGGTGCCATCGAGTTGATTTCAACTCATTAAGGGAGCTGATTGCCAGGTCTTTCTGGCACAGAGCCACTGGGTGGGTTCAAATTGCCAATTACTTAGTTAGCAGCCGAGCACTTAACTGTTGAGTCACCAAGCTTCCTTATTGATATATTACATCTATTCAAATCTTAAGTGAGAGAAAATTATTGTATATGGAATATATACTAAAAAATATGTAACTTCTATGCATTTCCTCCTATTATTTAGGGGATCAACACCTGGAATATGAACACAAAGTGAAAATTACATAAAATCCCTATATTATATGCAAAGCTCCAGTGAATATTCATTTTTGGGCAGAGTAATCATACACTTAATAAGATTCCCAAAATTGTATGCACATCAAAACTTAAGAAAACCATAGCATTTGCTCCATACACCTTTACGAATTTCATGGAATTTCTAGAGTTCTTTTATATAGACTGTAGGTTGCTACTAGGGTAAAGGTCAAAGAATCTGTTCAGTAAATTTTTAGGTAATTTTTTAGGTATGTGCATTGTCCAAGATTAGGGTTTTTGTCAAAATACTGAGATGTTAAAACGATGTCACAAAAAAATGGCAAAGTAATAAAATACAAAATTCAATCCCCTCACCTCACCAAAGCAATGAAAGTGCTGGCAAAAACTGTTAGAATCAACTAGGAAGCATGTCCTAGATGCCAGAGCCTGGTGGTATAGTGGTTCACAGCTTGGCTGCTAACCAAAAGGTAGGGAGTTTGAATCCACCAGCTGCTCCTTGGAAAGTTGGAATCGACTTCATGGTAATTTTTTTTTTAGTTATATATAGGTAAATATCAAACTAGTATAATTGTGTTCTTGGTTTGTAACTCCTCTTTTTTTTCCTATATAATGCAAAAAAACAAATGCCTAAGGCAATAGATACCAATATATATGAAGCACAAAATTTTGATCTCCTTACAGCAAAAGCCCAGGAGGCATATGTTCTTGTCTACTAACTTTGTCTTAGATTTCATATTAGTATTATTTTTTACCTTTACGTACCCCTTGTACCACTTACTTCGTGTTCTTCTTTATATTTTTTGTACTGCATTAAATTATTTATGGAACAAGACAGAGTAGAAATAAAGAATTTAGTAATTAAACCAAGAAATAAATGAATAAACAAAGTCCCTAGAACTCTGAAGCGCTTATACAAAATACGAATCATGAAATTTTGTCTGAATCCATGACATTCAACAGACTTTTCTGTGATATTGGCAATGTTCTGTACATGCATTGCCTAATATGATATTTACTAGGTACATACGACTATTAAGCACTTGAAATGTGGGTACTGTAAGTTAGAAACTAATTTTTATTATTATTTCACTTTAATTGCTTTAAAATTTACTGAAATAGCTACATACCCAGTGGATACCAAATTGTACAGAACAGGAAATCATAATATTAATCATTTAATAGGACTTTACAACCAAAGAAGCTCATTTTTTTGTTAAGAACAAATCTATAAAAATTATCAATTTTTTTTCAAAATATCTCTTAAAATTACTGGATTTGTGGGAGAACTGTACAACTAAAAATATAATGATGAGCTTAACCTCGAAATAATTTAAAACCTACAACTTTTTTTTAATAACTTATTTTATTACTATATTTGTTGTTGTTGAAAATATTTATTACTGTATTTGTTGTTGTTGAAAATATACACAGAAGAGCATACACCAATTCAACAATTTCTACATGTACAATTCAGTGACACTGATTACATTCTTCAAGTTGGGCAACCATTCTCACCCCCCTTTACCAAATTGTTCCTCCTCCATTAACATAAGCTCACTGCCCCCAACCTTCCTATCTAACTTTCTAGTTGCTGTTTCCAATTTGATCCTATATGGATAGTTCTTTAAAAGAGCACAGCGCTCAAGGCAGACGTTCTTTACTAATTAAGCTAAAGTATTGTTTAGTTTAAAGAAGGCACCAGGGGATATTTTTGGTCTAAGGTTTAAAGATTATTTCAGGGCAATAGTTTCAGGGGTCTTTCAGCCTCAATGGCTCCAGAAAAGTCTAGATTCCATGAGAAAAACATGGCTTTTTCAGAGAGCTCGCCAGCTCACCTCCTACAATGTTGCCTACGGAGTGCTACTAAAATCTGCTCTCTCTGGTCCCCAGGTCAAAAATCCCAGGAGGGGCTCTGATAGACATAAAAGCTACATCTTTTGAAATGTCAAGTACTTATGACAAATAATTTAAAGTGTTTGTTGACTCACCATCCTAGCAATGTAATTTGTTCTTGGCTGTCAAGTTGGTTGAGTCCATTGTTCCTTTATTCTTGTCACAGTTTGCTGTTGTTGTTTGGTTGGTTGGTTTGGTTTGGCTTAGTTTGATTTTATCCTGAGAGGAATATTTTCCTTCTCTATTAGTCTCTGTAAGGAACCCTTGTAGCAGAACAGTAAAGTGCTCAACTGCTAACCGAATTCTCTGTAAAGAATCCCTGGGGGGTGCACATGGCTAACGCACTATCCTGCTAACCAAAAGGTTGGAAGTTTCAGTCCACTCAGAAGCACCTCAGGAAGAAAGATCTGGAGATCTACTTCTGAAAAATCAGCCACTGAACACCCTATGAAGCACAGTTCTACTCTGACATGCACGGGGTCACCATGACTCAAAATTGACTGTAAGGCAAGTGGTTTTATGACTTAGACGAGTGTGGGTGAGGGCTTCTCTGCTGGGCGTGGCAGACCTGTGTAATCCATTTCTTATCTGTGTGGATACTGGGGCCTGGGTATTGTTTTAGGAACTGAGCATTGCCACCCACTTTTTGCCAGGATGACCTTAATATCTGGCCTTGACAGTGGTTCTCAAATTTTAGCATGTATCAAAAACATGGAAGGCTTGATCAAGAACAGATTGCTGGACCTCATCTCCAGTTTCAGATTCAGTAGATCCGGCTTGAGATCTGAAAATCTATGTTTCTAAGAAGTTTCCAGGTCATATTGATATTGCTAGTCCAGGTACCATAATTTGAACACTGTTCAATTTCTTTATAGATTTCACCTTCAGGGATATCCAGAAGCTAATCACCCATGCCCTAAAACTTTTTGAATACTGGAAGAAAGGAATTGTCATTGTTAGATGCTATTGAGTTGATCCTGACTCATGGTGACCCCACGTGTTACAGAGTAGAACTGCTCCATAGGGTTTTCTTGCTTGAAATTTTTTACTTTTTGGTATATTTCTTTTATTTTATTGCTAGGCAGTTTTTTTCAAATAGGTAGGATAATACTATATAGAGAATTTTATTTATTTTATTTTTTATTGTACTTTAGATGCAGGTTTACAGAACAAACTAGTTTCTCATTAAACGTTTAGAACACATATTGTTTTATGTCATTGGTTAACAACCCCATGACATGTCAACACTCTCCCTTCTCAACCTTGGGTTCCCTATTACCAGCTTTCCTGTCCCTTCCTGCCTTCTAGTCCTTGTCCCACGGCTGGTGTGCCTCTTTAGGCTTGTTTGTTTTATGTACCTGTCCACTGCTTTAGAGTAATTTTTGACCATTTGACCATTTGGTTTCATATAGATGATTAAAAAAAAATATATTATTCTTTAGGTGAAAGTTTACAGTGTAAATTATTATTTCTTTTAATAATTTTTATTGAGCTTTAAGTGAACGTTTACAAATCAAGTCAGTCTGTCACATATAAGCGTACATACACCTTACTCCATACTCCCACTTACCCTCCCCCTAATGAGTCAGCCCTTCCAGTCTTTCCTTTCGTCAAAATTTTCCCAGTTTCTAACCCTCTCTACCCACCTATCTCCCCTCCAGACAGGGGATGCCAACACAGTCTCAAGTGTCCACCTGATACAAGTAGCTCACTCTTCATCAGCTTCTCTCTCCAACCCATTGTCCAGTCCCTTCCATGTCTGATGAGTTGTCTTCGGGGATGGTTCCCGTCCTGTGCCAACAGAAGCTTTGGGGACCATGACCACCGGGATTCCTCTAGTCTCAGTCAGACAATTAAGTCTGGTCTTTTTATGAGAATTTGGGGTCTGCATCCCACTGTTCTCCTGCTCCCTCAGGGGTCCTCTGCTGTGCTCCCTGTCAGGGCAGTCATCGGTTGTGCCCGGCACCATCTAGTTCTTCTGGTCTCAGGATGATGTAAGTCTCTGGTTCATGTGGCCCTTTCTGTCTCTTGGGCTTATAGTTATCCTGTGACCTTGGTGTTCTTCATTTTCCTTTGATCCAGGTGGGTTGAGACCAATTGATGCATCTTAGACAGCCGCTTGTTAGCATTTAAGACCCCAGATGCCACATTTTAAAGTGGGATGCAGAATGTTTTCATAATAGCATTATTTTGGCAATTGACTTAGAAGTTCCCTTAAGCCGCAGTCCCCAAACCCCCGCCCTTGCTCCGCTGACCTTTGAAGCATTCAGTTTACCCTGGAAACTTCTTTGCTTTTGGTCCAGTCCAGGTGAGCTGACCTTCCATGTATTGAGTATTGTCCTTCCCTTCACCTAAAGTAGTTCTTATCTACTAACTAAACAGTAAATAACCCTCTCCGACCCTCCCTCCCTCCCCACCTCGTAACCACAAAAGTATGCGTTCTTCTCAGTTTATACTATTTCTCAAGATCTTATAATAGTGGTCTTATACAATATTTGTCCTTTTGCCTCTGACTAATTTCACTCAGCATAATGCCTTCCAGGTTCCTCCATGTTATGAAATGTTTCACAGATTCTTCACTGTTCTTTATCGATGTGTAGTATTCCATTGTGTGAATATACCATAGTTTATTTAACTATTCATCCGTTAATGGACACCTTGGTTGCTTCCAGCTTTTTCCTATTGTAAACAGTGCTGCAATAAACATGGGTGTGCATATATCTGTTCGTGTGAAGGCTCTTATTTCTCTAGGATATATTCTGAGGAGTGGGATTTCTGGGTTGTATGGTAGTTCTAACTTTTTAAGAAAACACCAGATAGATTTCCAAAGTGGGTGTACCATTTTACATTCCCACCAGCAGTGTATAAGAGTTCCAATCTCTCTGCAGCCTCTCCAACATTTATTATTTTGTGTTTTTTGGATTAATGCCAGCCTTGTTGGAGTGAGATGGAATCTCATCGTAGTTTTAATTTGCATTTCTCTAATGGCTAATGATCGAGAGCATTTTCTCATGTATCTGTTAGCTGCCTGAATATCTTCTTTAGTGAAGTGTGTGTTCATATCCTTTGCTCACTTCTTGATTGCGTTGTTTGTCTTTTTGTGGTTGAGTTTTGACAGAATCATATAGATTTTACAGATCAGGCGCTGGTCGGAGATATCATAGCTGAAAATTCTTTCCCAATCTGTAGGTGGTCTTTTTACTCTTTTGGTGAAGTCTTTAGATGAGCATAGGTGTTTGATTTTTAGGAGCTCCCAGTTATCTGGTTTCTCTTCATCATTTTTGGTAATGTTTTGTATTCTGTTTATGCCTTGTATTAGGGCTCCTAACGTTATCCCTATTTTTCCTTCCATGATCTTTATCGTTTTAGTCTTTATGTTTAGGTCTTTGATCCACTTGGAGTTAGTTTTTGTGCATGGTGTGAGGTATGGGTCCTGTTTCATTTTTTTGAAATGGATATCCAGTTATGCCAGCACCATCTGTTAAAAAGACTATCTTTTCCCCAATTAACTGACACTTGGCCTTTGTCAAATATCAGCTGCTCAAATGTGGATGGATTTATATCTGGGTTCTCAATTCTGTTCCATTGGTCTATGTGTCTGTTGTTGTACCAGTACCAGGCTGTTTTGACTACTGTGGCTGTATAATAGGTTCTGAAATCAGGTAGAGTGAGGCCTCCCACTTTCTTCTTCTTTTTCAGTAATGCTTTGCTTATCCGAGGCTTCTTTCCCTTCCATATGAAGTTGGTGATTTGTTTCTCCAACACATTAAAAAATGTCATTGGAATTTGGATCAGAAGTGCATTGTATGTATAGATGGCTTTTGGTAGAACAGACATTTTTACTATGTTAAGTCTTCCTATCCATGAGCAAGGTATGTTTTTCCACTTAAGTAGATCCTTTTTAGTTTCTTGGAGTAGTACTTTGTAGTTTACTTTGTATAGGTCTTTTATATCTTTGGTAAGATTTATTCCTAAGTATTTTATCTTCTTAGGGGCGACTGTGAATGGTATTGATTTGGTGATTTCCTCTTCGATGTTCTTTTTGTTGATGTAGAGGAATCCAAGTGATTTTTGTATGTTTATCTTACAACCTGAGACTCTGCCAAACTCTTCTATTAGTTTCAGTAGTTTTCTGGAGGATTCCTTAGGGTTTTCTGTGTATAAGATCATGTCATCTGCAAATAGAGATAATTTTACTTCCTCCTTGCCAATCCGGATGCCCTTTATTTCTTTGTCTAGCCTAACTGCTCTGGCTAGGACCTCTAGCACAATGTTGAATAAGAGTGGTGGTAAAGGGCGTCCTTGTCTGGTTCCCGTTCTAAAGGGAAATGCTTTCAGGCTCTCTCCATTTAGAGTGATGTTGGCTGTTGGCTTTGTATAGATGCCCTTTATTATGTTGTTGAATTCCATTGGCTAGAATTTTGTTGAGGATTTGTGCATCTATGTTCACAAGGGATATAGGTCTGTTATTTTCTTTTTTTGTGATGTCTTTACCTGGTTTTGGTATCAGGGATATGGTGGCTTCATAGAATGAGTTAGGTAGTATTCCGTCATTTTCCATGCTTTGAAATACCTTTAGTAGTAGTGGTGTTAACTCTTCTCTGAAAGTTTCGTAGAACTCTGCAGTAAAGCCGCCCGGGCCAGGGCTTTTTTTTGTTGGGAGTTTTTTGATTACTCTTTCAATCTCTTTTTTTGTTATGGGTCTATTTAGTTGTTCTACTTCTGATTGTGTTAGTTTAGGTAGGTAGTGTTTTTCTAGGAAGTCATCCATGTCTTCTAGGTTTGCAAATTTGTTAAAATACAATTTTTCGTAATAATCTCATACGATTCTTTTAATTTCAGTTGGGTCTGTTGTGATGTCACCCATCTCGTTTCTTATTCGGGTTATTTGTTTCCTTTCCTGTATTTCTTTAGTCAGCCTGGCCAATGGTTTATCAATGTTGTGAATTTTTTCAAAGAACCAGCTTTTGGCTTTGTTAATTCTTTCAATTGTTTTTCTGTTCTCTAATTCATTTAGTTCAGCTCTAATTTTTATTATTTGTTTTCTTCTGGTGCCTGATGGATTCTTTTGTTGCTTGCTTTCTATTTGTTCAAGTTGTAGCGACGGTTCTCTGATTTTGGCTCTTTCTTCTTTACGTATGTGTGCATTTATCAATATAAATTGACCTCTGAGCACTGCTTTTGCTGTGTCCCAGAGGTTTTGATAGGAAGTGTTTTCATTCTCGTTGCATTCTATGAATTTCTTTATTCCCTCCTTAATGTCCTCTATAACCCAGTCTTTTCTGAGCAGGGTATTGTTCAGTTTCCAAGTATTTGATTTCTTTTCCCTAATATTTCTGTTATTGATTTCCACTTTTATGGCCTTGTGGTCTGAGAAGATGCTTTGTAATGTTTCAATGTTTTGGATTCTACAAAGGTTTGTTTTATGACCTAATATGTGGTCTATTCTAGAGAATGTTCCATGTGCACTAGAAAAAAAAAGTATATTTTGCAGCAGTTGGGTGGAGAGTTCTGTATAAGTCAATGAGGTCAAGTTGGTTGATTGTAGCAATTAGGCCTTCCGTGTCTTTATTGAGCTTCTTACTGGATGTCCTGCTCTTCTCCAAAAGTGGTGTGTTGAAGTCTCCTACTATAATTGTGGAGGTGTCTATCTCACTTTTCAGTTCTGTTAAAGTTTGTTTTATGTATCTTGCAGCCCTGTCACTGGGTGCATAAATATTTAATATGGTTATATCTTCCTGGTCTATTGTCCATTATGTAGTGTCCTTCTTTATCCTTTGTGGTGGATTTAACTTTAAAGTCTATTTTGTCAGAAATTAATATTGCTACTCCTGCTCTTTTTTGCTTATTGTTTGCTTGGTATATTTTTTTCCATCCTTTGAGTTTTAGTTTGTTTGTGTCTCTAAGTCTAAGGTGTGTCTCTTGTAGGCAGCATATAGACGGATCGTGTTTCTTTATCCAGTCTGAGACTCTCTGTCTCTTTATTGGTGTGTTTAGTCCATTTACATTCAGCCTAATTATAGACAAGTATGTGTTTAGTGTTGTCATTTTGATGCCTTTTTATGTGTGTTATTGACAATTTCATTTTTCCACTTGCTTTTTTGTGCTGAGAGGTTTTTCTTTGTAAATTGTGTGTTCCTCATTTTCATAGTATTTGACTTTATGTTTGCTGAGTCGTTATGTTTTTCTTGGTTTTTATTTTGAGTTATGGAGTTGTTATATCTCTTTGTGGTTACCTTATTTACCCCTATTTTTCTAAGTAAAAGCCTAACTTGTATTGTCCTATATCGCCTTGTTTCCCTCTCCATATGGCAGTTCTATGCCACTTGTATTTAGTCCTTCTTTTTGATTATTGTGATCTTTTACATATTGACTTCAATGATTCCCAGTTTTGAGCACTTTTTTCTTTTTAAAATTAATCTTAATTTGTTTTGTGATTTCCCTATTTGAGTTGATATGAGGATGTTCTGTTCTGTGACCTTGTGTTGTGCTGGTATCTGATATTATTGGTTTTCTGACCAAACAATTTCCTTTAGTATTTCTTGCAGCTATGGTTTGGTTTTTGCAAATTCTCTAAGCTTGTGTTTATCTGTAAATGTTTTAATTTCACCTTCATATTTGAGAAGAGTTTTGCTGGATATATGATCCTTGGCTGGCAGTTTTTCTCCTTCAGTGCTCTATATATGTCATCCCATTGCCTTCTTGCCTGCATGGTTTCTGCTGAGTAGTCTGAACTTATTCTTATTGATTCTCCTTTGTAGGAGACCTTTCTTTTATCCCTGGCTGCTTTTAAAATTTTCTCTTTATCTTGGTTTTGGCAAGTTTGATGATAATATGTCTTGGTGATTTTCTTTTTGGATCAATCTTAAATGGAATTCGATGAGCATCTCGGATAGATATCCTTTCGTCTTTCATGATGTCAGGGAAGTTTTCTGCCAACAGATCTTCAACTATTCTCTCTGTGTTTTCTGTTATCCCTCCTTGTTCTGGGACTCCAATCACACACAAGTTATTCTTCTTGATAGAGTCCCACATGATTCTTAGGGTTTCTTCATTTTTTTAAATTCTTTTATCTGATTTTTTTTTTCAATTATATTGGTGTCAATTGCCTTATCCTCCACCTTCCCCACTCTGCATTCCAATTGCTCTATTCTGCTCCTCTGATTTCCTATTGAGTTGTCTAATTCTGCAATTTTACTGTTAACCTTTTGGATTTCTGAATGCTGTCTCTCTATGGATTCTTGTAGCTTATTAATTTTTCTGCTATGTTCTTGAATAATCTTTTTGATTTCTTCCACTGCTTTATCAATGTGTTCCTTGTTTTTTTCTGTAGATTGCCTTATTTCATTTCTGAGGTCATCCCTGATGTCTTGAAGCATTCTGTAAATTATTTTTTTTTATATTCTGTATCTGGCAATTCCAGGATTGTATCTTCATTTGGGAAAGATTTTGATTCTTTATTTTGGGGATTTGTAGAAGCAATCATGGTCTGCTTCTTTATGGGGTTTGATATCAACTGCTGTCTCCGAGCCACCTCTAAGATATTGTAGTGATTTATTCTATATTTGCTCACTGAGTCTTATTTTGTTTTGTTTTCTTTCGGTATATGTAGATGGCCTACTAGATTGCACTGTCTTGATTGTTGTAGCCCTTGAATCACTTATGTCCTATTACCAGCGGGTTTGGGCTGTTACCAGATATATAAGCCTAAGAGTCCATTCACTGTTCTTGAGTAGAATCTGATTTTGGGTCACCAAGTGTATGATGCAGACTGTCACCTATCCACCTAGAGGAGTAGTGGTGATAGTTGTGTGCACCAGATTCTAGTAGTAGCAGGGGGTCACACTCCAGGGGGGGCAGGATGCTGACAGGCTTCTCCCAAGTGCCAGTGAGGTAGGTGTGTCCCTATTCCTAAAGTACTTTGGTGGGTGGGCTCTGCAGCTGTACCTTAGGCCCCCAGTGCAAGTACCTCTACAGATTGGTAGGTGTCACCCTCCTTAGACCCCTAAGGCAGGAGGCTAGGTGGTCTGGGGGGAGCTTCAGCCCTCAGTTCCCTGTTGTGGGTCAGTGAGGGCTCTGTTGAATACGCAGAGATATCAGACCTTGGAAACTTGTCTTTCCAGTAGTCCACTAAAACAATTACAGTCAGATCCCTATCAGAAATGCCTTTGCATTATAATAGCCACCTTGTTCCCTGTAGGGATGAAAGCCCAAGACTGTGGATCACATATGCTTGGCTGGAGCTGGTTCTGTGTTTTTAGTCCAATTAGGGAAGGATTTTTGGTCCCTGGGTTTTTTGTAGCTGCTTCTCTCAAGCCAGGGGAATGGGTTAGGAAAAGACCACAAAAAAAGAAAGAAAAACTGCAGCGTAGTTCACTCTCTGGCTCAGGAAATTCCAATGTTAATGAAGCCGCCTGGGAAGGGGAGGGGAGGGTTCAGATAAATAGGAGAGAGTAGCACCCCAGAATATAGACAAAGTTACTTATCTTGCTTGGGATGACTGTTTTATCTGAGATTCCCGAGGGGCGCGTTGACTGTGTGCACTGGCTGGGTAGAGATTGACCCTGAGGGTCAGGCCTGCGTCCTGTGCTTGCGCTGTCTCAGAAGCCACAGTTAGTTCCTCCGCTCCCAGTCCAAAGTCCAGCGCCAAGGTTCCCCGGCTGGGACGGCACACTCCCGGCTCCAAAATCAGCTGCCTCCCGGTGACTGCTCCTCCTGTCAGCCACGTCACTGCGCTGCCTGCATGCACTGGCTGGGCTTCCCCCAGGGTCACTTCAGGGGGCTAGGGCTGTGCCCCGTGTTTGCGCTGTCTCAGGATGCCGTGCTCAGCTCCCCCGTGCCCAGTCCAAAGCCTGGCGCCAAGGTTTCCTGACTGGGACGCTGGCTCCAGGCTCCGAAAACAGTCTCTGCTTCCCCGTGGTTGTTCTTTCTCAGTCTCTGTCACTCAGGTCAACTCTTCAGATCTGTGTTTGATGGTCAGGGTTCGTAGATTGTCATGTATGTGATCGATTCACTTGTTTTTCTGAGTCTTTGTTGCAAGAGGGATCCTAGGTAGCTTCTACCTAGTCAGCCATCTTGGCCCCCTCGTAAATTATTTTCTTATGCAAAAATTTATACATGAATCATTTCGTGATATTGGTTGCAATCCCCGCATTGTGTCAGTATGCTCCCCCTTTCTACCCTGGGTTCCCCACTTCCATTTGTCCAGTGTCCTGTCCCTTCCTGCCTTATCCTCTTTGCTTTATGGCAGATGTTACCCATTTGGTCTCATATACTTGATTGATCTAAGAAACACATTCTTCACAATTCATACTTGCTAGAGAAACATATACTTAGAGTAATAGGTAATTTTTTTCTTTAATATGAACAGATGCTCATTTTACTGGCAACTGTTGAGAGTGGCATTCAGTAACTTTAGTCCATATTTGCCTAATTATCCAGATTCTAAAAATTATCTGGAACCCATTCCCCCCCCCCAAAAAAAAACCCACAACAGATCAACTAAATCAAAATCTTCATGACAGTGGTTTGGAAACCTATTTTACGTCCATCAACCTCACTGATTCTTATGGTCAGTACAAGTTAGCCAATAGTGTTCAATCTAACTTATGTGAAAGGTAACAGATGTATTTAATTTCATTCCAGATCAAGAAAAATATTACCAGAAAATATCATGGGCTTTCAAATGTTTCTCAACATGTGACAGAGAAGTTACCTTTATATGTGTCTTAGTTTCTTAGTGCTGCTATAACAAAATCACAAGTAGGTGGCTTTAACAAACAGAAATTTGTTTTTTCACAGCTAAGGTGGCTTGTTGTTGTTGTTGTTAGGTGCCGTCGAGTCAGTTCCAACTCATAGCAATCCTATGCACAACAGAACGAAATACTGCCTGGTTCTGTGCCATCCTTACAATCATTGTTATGCTTGAGCTCATTGTTGTAGCCACTCTGTCAGTCCATCTCGTTGAGGGTCTTCCTCTTTTCCGCTGACCCTGTACTCTGCCAAGCATGATGTCCTTCCTTCTCCAGGGACAGATCCTTCCTGACAACATGTCCAAAGCATGTAAGACACAGTCTCGCCACCGTTGCTTCTAAGGAGCATTCTGGTTAGGTGGCTAGAAGTCCAAATTCAGAGCACCATCTGCAGTGG
The DNA here is from genome assembly GCF_024166365.1 of Elephas maximus indicus. Classification (NCBI taxonomy): domain Eukaryota; kingdom Metazoa; phylum Chordata; class Mammalia; order Proboscidea; family Elephantidae; genus Elephas; species Elephas maximus. Next base: position 14,569,778 of record NC_064841.1, on the reverse strand, counting down.
TAGGCTTTCTGTCTCTGTTGGCTCTGAGGGGATCCTTGCCTCCTTCCATCTTCTATTCCTCAGTTCCTTGGTGATCTTCATGTGGCATGGCATCCCTTTTTCCCCATCCATGTTTTCCTTTTATCTGTGTCTTATCTGCTTTTTTATATCTCAAAAAATTATTGGCTCGAGGCATCCCTACACTGATAGGTCCTCATTAACATAACAAAGAAATCCCTATTCCCAAATGGGATCACATCCGCAGGTATAAGAGTGAGGATTTACAACGCATATTTTAGGGGACACATTCAATCCATAACAATATGTAACTAACCACTTAAAATATTCAAGAATGATTCTATTTCTTGAAATAATACTAAGCATAGGCTTGTCAAGACCTGCATAATAAGAAAAATTGATGTTTTCTCAACAGATAGAAATATAACAATTAAATGCAAAGTTGTTTGTGGGGACATTACATAAAGGGTCTATGTTGACAAAGAGTCAAATGCTTTTCAAATATTTCCCTGAACCAGATGGCAGCATTTTGAAAGAAAAGTAGAGGAATGCGTTTGTAAATTGTACATGAGTATCCTGTCAACTTTTTAATGTCATTAAGCAGTTGAGTAAAAATTACTTAAAAGGGAGAATAACGAAGGAAACCTGCTTTTTCAATTGCTGAGTGTAAAAACTCTTATTCTGCAAATAAATAAATATACAAAAATAAAGGGTTACATAATCTGCTTAATTGTTAACGCTTTGCATCAAAAATTATAACCAAAAACACGTTCTTTGTTTCAATTTTATGTTTATTTATCTCTGACTCCAACATGGAGAAGGCTTCTTTAAAGAAGTTCATAATTTATTTTTAAATCTTAGATTTTTTAAATTTTATTTTCTGTGACCTGAAATTAATCTTCTTAAACAAATCATTGGAATTGTGGTATTACTGTTCTTATAATAAATGGGTATGTTTCTAATATTATCCTATGCATTGCAGTTGCATTATTTATACAAAAATAAAAAGCTTTTTTTTTTAACCTATCAGTCTTTAATATAACCTCATTAAAATTAAGTTTTTATCTTCCCTTAGAGGAAATATTTTTCTATTTACTAAAGAATAATGACATTATTTTCAAGGTGAGTTTAGTAATGTTGTTGTTGGGTGCAGTTGAGTTGATTTTTCACTCATAATGACTCCATGTGAAAGAGCATAACTGTCTCATAGGTTTTCTTGGCTGTAATATTTATGGAAACAGATTGCCAGGTCTTTATCCTGCAGAACAGCTGGGTGAGTTTGAACTGCTAATCTTTTGGTTTGCAGCTGAGTACTAAACCATTGTGACACCAGGGCTCATTGAGTTTAGGAACAATAAAAATAAATAAATACAAACCCGATGCCTTCGAGTCGATTCAGACTCATAGTGACCCTATAGGACAGAGTAGACTGCCTCACTGGGTTTCCAAGGAGCGCCTGGTGGATTGGAACTGCCAATATTTTGGTTAGTGGCCCTAGCTGTTAACCACTATACCACAGGGGTTTCCAAGTTTAGGAACAGAAATAGAAAAAAAACACTTGAAGCTGCTAATAATTCAACATTATTGACGGTGATTTTTCTTAATTACTGTGAATATAATAGATAACAAGTAATTGAAAAAAGTTCATTTGGATATATATCCTCAAAAAAATTATTTGAAACATTTTTTATTATATCAGAAAACTGGAAACTACCAAAACGCTCACCATTTGAAACCATTGGGCACTGTTAAGTCAACTACAAGATTTTATGAAGACATTAGGAATTTTGAAGCAAATTTGCTTGTATGTGGGGTAGTTCTGCTCTGTCCTATAGGGTCGCTATGAGTCGGAATTGACTCGATGGTACCGGGTTTGGTTTTTTTTATATATGAAATGTAAAATTGTAGTATGGTACATATAATATTATCCTTTTTGTCGGAATAGAACATATCTTGTAAAATAAGGACAGGCAGTCACCAGATTACTAACATCCCTCAAATTCACAGCCAACTGGAACTTGCCCTTGAATGTTACGTAAATTTGCCCTCACCTTGAAACAATTGAACCAGGCTCTACTCACAACGAACTCACTTGCTGCATATGCACCTTTTAAATCATTGAAAAGGCTTTGAGTCTTTGCTTGCGCTAAAACCCATTGCTGTTGAGCAAATTCTGACTCAGAGTAGAACTGCCCCATAGGGTTTCCAAGGAGCAGCTGGTGGATTTGAACTGCAACCTTTTGGTTAGCAGCGTGCACTTAACCACTGCATCACCAGGGCTCCTTCTTGCACTAAAAAACCAAACCAAACTCATTGGCATCAAGTTGATTCCAACCCACGGTGACCCTATAGGACAGGGTAGAACTGCCCCATAGGGCTTCCAAGGAATGCCTGGAGGATTCAAACTGCCAGCCTTTTGGTTAGCAGCCTGAGCAATTAACCACTGCGCCACCAGGTCTTGCACTACAGTAAGGCTACATAAGACTCAAATGAGCTTGTTCTGACATTTGTACAAATTTGACTTAAGGACTTAATGACACAGGAATGAATCCCATTTGTCCGTAACCTGAGGACTGCCGGTAAACGATACAGTTAGATAATTTCTAAAAAAATGATAGGCCAAAAAAAAAAAAAGCTAGTCTCTTAAGGAGAGGAGTGGGGTGTATTTGGGTGAAAGAAACCTCCCTCCAACTTACGCCCTTCTCTCTTTTTGCTTTATTTCACAATGAACCTAGGATGAAAATTCTTGTCCATAAATCCTTGTGACAAATGAATTTTCCTTAGGATAAATTCTGGGATACAAACAGTATTGAGTAAAGCGTTCCTTTTTTAGCAATGCTTTATTGATTAATCTGCCACCAGTAAATGCATAATAGAGAATTTCTTGGCATCTATAAAAAAGTTTATGTTCATTCTTTGTTTTAGTGAAAATACGGGTGTTGAACAACTTCTCACATATGTGAGTGATTTGCAGTTCTTCAGTTGTTTATATTATTTATACACCAATATCATTATTTTTCTATATATACATGCTTCAAAACTTTTTTAATCCTTTATTGTTATGAGAATAATTAACAATCGGTAGATAAATTTTAAAACTTTAGTTGCAAAGATTATTAATCATGTTTTTCATATTTCCATTTGTTTTTTGCTTAGGTCATACCTTTTAAGATAATTAACTTATATTTTCAAAGCAATGAATGTTAAAATTTGCATTAAAATATAATTAGCTTTATTTTATTTTCTTAATGGATAAAAAATTGACCCTGCACCATCTTATAAGTGGTAAATTCTTGTATATATTTGAGTTTGTTGCTGAGCTTTATATTCTAGTCTGTTATGCTGAATAGGGTTGCCATGAGCCAGGATCTACTTGATGGCAATGTGTTTGGTTTTGTTTTTGTTTTTTGGTTATACTGTCTGGCTAATCTCACATTCATCTAGAGTGGAAGCCTATCCTCATTGTTCTATATTTCTCAAATTGTCTTGTTTTACCATTTATTCTACCAAGTGATTTTTCAGTAAATAAAATTTCTTCGTGGCTTGAGTTATAAGTGCTTTAAATGTGAAAAAACAATTTCCATATAATTGGTACCTTTGCCGCATTGAATGCAGTCTCATCTGTTCGTTGTTGTACTTTATATTATTTCATGAGTTCAGTTCAGTGTTGTAATATTCTTTATATGTTGTTGTTAGCCGTGGTCAAGTTGATTCTGACTCATGACAACCCCATGTGTTACAGAGTAGAACTGCCCCAAAGGGTTTTCAAGGCTGTGATCTTTCAGAAGTAAATCACCAGGCCTGTCTTCCAAGGCATCTCCAGGTGGATTAGAACTGCCAACCTTTTGGCTAGTTGTTGAATGCTTTACCACCCAGAAATTCCTTTCTTCCTATAGGTCCATATTATTTCTAGTTTCATTTCTAGATATATATATTTTAAAGTAAAACCATTTCCACTGTATATTTTTAGTGGTTATTATATAAATACACACATATCTATTGATTCTTGTATATATCTTTATATCTTGCCACCATAATTGTATAGTTCTAATACAATGTTTATTAAATTATTTTTCTGATATTATAAGATATTTGAGACATACAAAAATGTGTAATTAGGACTATAAAAAAATATTTCAGTAGACACTACAAAGCCTAAATTTTAAATATTCCAGATAAATGTAAAACTGCCATCTTACCAGCTCTCTCATCAAATGCACGTCCTTCATCTTGAGAAGCAAACACTACCTTTAGAACTATTCTTTCTATACATACATTACACCTGTACTTCATATATATGTATATAACACTATGTGATATTACTTTGCTTGTTTGTAAATTATATACAAATGACATTATTATGTAAAAATCTTTCTGCAACTTGCATCTTTGCTCAACTACATAGCATTGTGATTTATCATTGTTAAATTCAATGTTTTATAATTCCCTGATTGATCTCTGATTCATATTTTAACCATTTTGAGTATGTTGAGCAGAGAACTACCATATGAGCCAGCAATCCCAATTCTAACCATTTTGAATAACTGGGCATAAGTGGTTACAGTGTCCAGCATAATTTACAACACGTGATTTTTGTCAAAACTCTTATTTTTGTCAATGTGATGGCTGTGAAAAAGAATGTCATAGGATTTCCACATGCAGAAGAATGAATCAGGATTCATGCCTCACACCAAAAACCCACCGCCGTAGAGTCAATTCCGACTCATAGCCTCATGCCATACACAAAAAACAACTCATAATGGATCAAGGACCTAAATATGAAAATTAAATCCATAAAATTCGTAAAAGAAAATATAGGGGTGGGCCTGCTGAGACTAGTTTTTAATAATGGATTACCAGATATAACAACAAACGTATAAGCAGAAAAAGAATAGATCATTGGGACTTCATAAAAATTAAAAATGTTTGGTCATCAAAGGATTTTATCAAAAAAAAGTGAAAAAACAGCCTACAGAAGAAGACAAAATTTTGGAGAGTCATATATCTGATAAGGGTCTAATACATATATAAACTCTACAAGTTAACAAAAAGACAAACAGCTCATTTAAAAAACGGGCAAAGGACATGAACACCAAAGAGGATATGCAAATGTCAAACAGCCAACAAGCACATGAAAAGATGCTCAAGGTAATTAGCCATTGGAGAGAAACAAGTAAAACTACAACAAAACAATGTGATTCTACCTCACCCCTATTAGAATGGCAATGAAAAGGAAAAAAAGAAAACAAGGAAGGTGTTGGTGAGAAACTGGGAACCTCATCCACTGGTGGTAGGAATGTAAAATGCAGGTCTTTGAACCAGCTCATTCTGATTCAAAGCTTTGCTGAGAATTCAAATTTTAACAAGTTTCCAGGCCATGCTAATGCTGCTGGTCAAGGACCAATTCTGAGAACTACTAGTAGGACAGTGGTTCTCAATATTTATTATACATAAGAATTATCTGAGGATCTTATTAAAATGTAGATTCTGAGTCCATATACCTAGGGTGGAAATGCAAATTCTCGGCAGGGGTTCAATCTGGAACAAACTGGTTCGAAGCCCTGGTAAAATGGTACAGCCATGGTGAAAAACAGTTCTGCAGTTCAACAAAATGTTGAACATACAGCCAGCATATGACCCAGCAATTCTAATCCTAGGTATATACCCAGAAGAAGTGAAGGCAGGAACACAAACAGAAATAACCAAAATGTCCATTCACAGATGAATGTACAAAATACCATATATGCAGGCAATGGAATGTTACTCAGCCATGAAGAGAAATAAAGTCCTGATGTATGTCACTACATGGATAAATCTTGAAAACCTAATGCTGAGCAAAATAAGTCAGTCAAAAAAGGAAAAAGATTTTTATGAACTCATTTATATAAGAAATAGGCAAATCTTAAGAAACCAAAAAATTATTAGTGACTTCCAGGGGTGGATGGGACGGGGGAGAAAGGAAATTTTTTTTGCACTGAATTTCCATTAATTGTGGTGAAATGATTTGGAAAAAGATAGTGAGAATAGTTGCCCAACTTGAAGAATGTAATCAATATCACCGAATTTTACATGTTGAAATTGTTGAGATGGTTGTGTTTTCTTACAGATATTTTCCCCACAATAAATAATAATAATAAAAAAAAAAGAATGACATAGTGCTTTCATTTTTATTTCTTTGATTACTAGTGAGACCAAACATCTTATATATTTATTTTCCATTCAGTTTCCCTCTTTGTTTAGATATCAATTCTTACGTTTCCTCCTTTTTACCTGTGGTTATTATTTTTTCCTTATTGATTTGGAGGAGATCTTTATAAATTCTGGGTACTAATTTATTTTCCACCCACTTGGTGATTTTTTTTGTAATACTTTGTCTTTTGATGTGAAAGCTTAAAATTAACAGTAGAATTCTTTAAATTGATTTTCTTCTTGTTTTGTATTTTTGGTTGCTATTTTTAGAAAGAATTTCCTAATGTTAAGTCATATAGTTTTTTTTCTTCTTATTTTTTCCTGAATGTTTTAAAGTCCAGAACTAGGACAGATGAATGGAGAAGAATTAAAACATTGCAAAACGTAAACTACAATATTCTCATTGTATCATCCATTGTCTTTGAATGGACCACTATTATTTTCTTGTTTGGTCTAACTTAACAAAAACAAGTGGTGTGCAAGGCCCAGATGGAGTTCTTGTTTTTGTGTCTCTCTTAGTCAAGTGAACTGTGGCCCTGGCGGTACAGTGGTTAAGCATTTGGCTGCTAACCAAAATGCTGACAGTTCAAATCCACCAGTCACTCCTTCGAAACCCTGCGGGGCAGTTCTACTCTGATGCTATGAGTCGGAACTGACTGGACGACAATGGGTTTGCTTGTGCGTGAGTTTTTTGGTTTGATCAGTGGTATTCAGAACACTCCGTTCTGTAACGGTTAAGTCCTCCTGGGTGTTCTGAATCTTGAAAGATTATATTATGGTCTTGTATCAGCCAGGGTTCTCCAGAGAAACAGAACCAAAAGGATATGTGTTAAGATACTTATTTTGAGGAACTAGTTCATACATCGTGGGGACTGGGAAGTTCAGACTCCATAGGGAAGGTTGGCAGGTTGGAAACTGAGGCAGGATTTTATGGGGTAGTCTTTAGAAAGATTTTGTTTTTCTCCTGAAAACCTCAGATTTTGCTCTTAAAGCCTCCAGCTGATTGGATGAGGCCTGCCCACATTATTTCCTTTACTTAAGGTCAACTGATTGCAGATGTTAATCACATTTACAAAATACCTTCACGGCACATAACTATTTAGTGTTTAATGAACTAACTGGGTTATGATAGACTAGCAAAGTTGACACCTAAGACTAACCATCACAGCTCTGAAAAGTGAAGTACTAACTACATTTATAATGTATAATGTAACAAAAATACCTAAAATTAGGATTCTAAATATATTTTATTGCTTAAAGTGACACAAAAATAATCTACCCTAAATGTCTTATTTTAAATATGAGGAAGCTGATGTCCATATAGGTAAAAATGACAGCTCTTATATTTCAGAAGTAGCCAAAGACAGAATCATGATCAGGGCTTGGTACAAGGGCCCAGAGACACACACACACACACACACACACACACACACACACGTATCTGTACACATATATACATGTGTGTATATATATATATACACGGATATATACATATATATGTGTATACATATATACACATATGTGTGCATATATATATATATGTTTAGTGAGGTTATTACTTACAAAATAAAATTTCCTCTCAAGGAAATCCTGAGCCTTCATTTTCCTTTTTTTTTTTTGGTTTAATTAGTAGCTGAACTGGAAAATGCAAGCTATCAAATACATGTTTCTTTTTTGATACCCTAAATAGAATAACCAAAACCAAACCCAGTGCTGTCCAGTCGATTCTGACTCACAGAGACCCTATATAGCTTCATATTAATTACCTGATAGCAACCAACGGTGCAGATTATATTAGGAACGTAAGGCTGAAAATAATGCATATTTTGAAAGAAAACAGAAATAAGTAAATGAATATTAAGCTTCATTTGTCTATTTGCACTGAAAGGTGATACTGTCTTTCAAAATAACTTTCCTCTTGAGTTGACATAGTTTTAAAATTCCTTCATACTAATAAGAAAAATTAAGGATATTAAAAAAAATCCTGATAAAACTTAAAGAAACATTTTACAGTATTTTCATGGGCAAGTAAACTTAATATCCCTGAACTCAGTACATTATATTTAGTTAAGTGAACTGATAAATAGAAACAAATTAGTTTAAGTATTTATGAGGCACTTTATAACATCAATAGAGATTATAACGGGCATGTGACATTTGTGAGAAAACAGAAAGGTTGAATTACTTACTCATGATCTCACCAGAACACAGTGAAATTCAAAATTAGATTCCATGAGGTCGTGAGTCATAGCCCTCTAATTATTCCTGTGGGCTTTGCTTTGCTAACTTAGTTTGTTTACAGGCTTTTTTCCTGCATAAAAATAATAGTTCCCTGGCTATGTGCATGTGAGTGACCAGAGAAAAGAGCAGTAAAAGCTTACTATTAGTAGACATCATGACATATAAGTGCCTAATTTTTACAAAGCACCGTGCCATGGAGCAGATATAATTAATCCCAATTTATAGCTTCAGAATAAAAATTCCAAGAGAATGTGACTTTTCCTCTTCACACACCTGGTAAAAACTGAGTCAGTACCTAAAAGTAGGTCTTCACCAATTCATATGTTACAGGCATAATGAAAATACTTTCTTTTTTTTGCATGTGGCAGAAACACAGTGGAACTAGCTTAGGCTAAAAATGGAAGCTTTTGTTGGCTCACAGACTACAAGCAAGGGATGAAGAATTTAAACTGCAGGAAGTAGTGGTAAATGTGGAAGGGGGTCAAACACTGAGGATAATCTATGTTTATCTCTTTCACTTGGGATTCCCCTGGATGGTGGAAACGGTCAATGCCTTCAGCGTTAACTGAAGATTGAGGTTCACGTCCACCCGGAGGCACCTAGAAAGGAAGTGCTGGTAATTTATGGGCCCCAAAATTGGCCAGTGAAAACCCTATGGAACACAGCTCTATTCTGACATACATGGGGTTGCCACGAGCTGGAGCTGACTTGACAACAACTGATACCTCTGTCAATCACCTAGACTCATACATGCAACTCAACATACCTAAGCAAGTGATTCTTTCTGCATATTGGCTTTATTCTCTTTTACTGATGACTTTATTAAAAAAAAAAAAAAAAAAGTAACTCCCAAGGTGCTTTTGGGAATGGGCTTTGGTCCTCACTCTCTCAAACTTCTTGTTAATAAGTGTCTGTGTCTGGACCACCCAGAACCATAGACTGTGCACGCCTACATGTGAAGTCTTACTCTTGTGCTTTAGAAGTCCACTCAAGAACTCAAGAAAAACTCATGAAACAAGCAATTAGTTATCTATTAATATTTATTTGCTTATTTATTTATTTAGTGACTTTTATGTGATGAATCCTAGTCTAGAAGATTTATATTCTTATCTCTAGTTCTCGCAAAAAGACTATAAATTAACATTATATCCTATTACATTGATAAGAAAATGGAGAGATGGAGAGAGGCTAAAGTTTTAACCTATAACTATGCAATCACAAAGTCCATATCACTTTCTATATTATCTAATGATCAGGAACAAGTGATTATTGAGTCTATTATTTGCTTTAAACAATTCATTAGGTTAAGTTTATCATTAACCTTGTACCCACAAAGACATGGTATTTTAAGCTACTTTTTAAAGGAAATAGATAAAAAGCTTATTATGAATAAGTAAGAACTAATTCTTTTCCTTAATAATCACGTAAATGTATCAAAGTAGCTTTGATATCCTAGCTATGATATTCCATATTGGTTTTAATCAATACGGTGATTATAATTTCACTGGAGAAAAACTGTTTAATTTTTTGAATTTCGTATTTCAGTGAGTTATATTTCCAAGGTATTTTAAACTAGCATTCTGATTAAGAACAGAATTGTGTTTTTCCAATATAAAGCAACAATGGTATCTATGGGGGAAATGTACACAGGAGTGCAGAGAGTATCAATCAAAACAAGATACAAACATATACCAGTGGTATAAAGGTATTTTTATAACTCCAAACACACACAAAAAAGGAAATAATCTCTGCTGTCACAAATACTGTGCATCACAACTTTCTCAGATGGAATTTGAGATGGGTTTAATATTTTTGTTTTGGTTAATTTTGTATTGAGGCTATGGTGGTTTATGTTGTTACTCTTGGGAGAAATAACAAACTTAAATGACACTGTTGATTTGATTAATTATTTTATTTCTCCTGAAATTAAGGGCAATTCTAAAAAAGAGAAGGCAAATACCCTTTAAGATAGCATGCTTCCGACTTACTCCTGGGTGTCTTTAACGTGGTAGATGGAGTGTAAAGTCACTGGTCTGAACTTTAGTTTCCATTTTCAGAGTTGGCAAGAGAGAGATTCTATTTAGGCGTCCATGCCAGAGGCTCAAGTGCTTATGGAATTTTACTGATCCACACATAATTTCCCTCTGACCCTTTAACTCAGAACCAGCAATTTTGTGGCTAAAACTTGTCTCCCCAGAAACGCGGAAATCCATGCAAGTATGTTATAATGGTAGGAAAGTATGGCAGGGTAAATATTTTACCATTTGAAAACTGAGAACATGCTGGACGTGCCACGAATGTGAACTCTGAGATATATAAAACCAGTTGCCATCGAGTCAGTTCCAACTCATGGTGACCCCATGTATGTCAGAGTAGAATTGTGCCTGAGTAGAATTGTGCTCCATAGGGGTTTTGATGGCTGGTTTTTCAGAAGTAGATCATGAAGCCTTTCTTTTGAGGCACTTCTGGGTTGACTTGTAACTTCCATCTTTTTCTTAGCAGCCAAGCATGTTAACTGTTTGCATTACCCAGGGCCTTTCTAAGATACATAGGTATGGGAAACAGGATGATATTTTGCTGGTAGATGTCAACGTCTTACTGAAAAAATTTGGGGAAGAGTATAAACTGGAAGATGGCATTGATCGCCTGTTACTCCTATTTTGCTTTACTAGTCTCCTTATAACTAAGTTATGTGGCTTCCTCATGTTTTATGACTACATTTAGAATACTGCATTTTATGAGAAATCAATAGTAAGAAGTTGAAACTTGAAGTCATTAATTAAATCAATAAGAACACATAGTTTTCACTTCTGGGACAATTTTTTCAGGTTTTTGGAACTCACTAGATTGTGGGTAAAAAAAAATGGGTAGATAGTACCAAATCCAGGTTTCGGTGTTCTCCAAAAACCAATACATACACCTGAGATGAGTGAGAAGGAGTGAACCACCGAAACCAAACCAAACCACTGCCATCCAGTACATTGCAACTCACAGCAACCCTACTGGACAGAGCAGAACTGCCCCCATAGGGTTTCCAAGGCTGTAAATCTTTATGGAAGTAGACTGCCCATCTTTCTCTGCCACACCTTTCTCCCACAGAGCAACTAGTGGGTACAAGCTGCCAACCTTTCTGTTAGCAGCTGAGTGCTTTAACCACTGAGCCACAAGGACTCCTTAATCAGTGAACACTGTTACGTCATTTTTCTGGTAGCACCTTTAGAAGCACGTTGGACCACACTTTTCTTTTTCCCCCGTCTCCACCATGCCTGCTCTGGAACTCTCACTGAGAAGGGCAGTCCTTAGATATATATGTGTGTATGTGTGTAATGGAAACCTTGGTAGCATAGTGGTTAAAAAGCTACGGCTGCTAACCAAAAGGTCGGCAGTTCGAATGCACCAGGCGCTCCTCGGAAACCATATGGGGCAGTTCTACTCTGTCCCACAGGGTCGCTATGAGTCAGAAGCGACTCGTTTTTTTTTTTTTTTTTTAATGTATGTAATATATTTTTCCTTGTTTATTTTGTGGGGGCAAAGGAATTTAATTAATTTTTCTCTAATTTTGGCATATATTGCTAATGACACTATGCATTACTTATAATTAATTGCCTCAACCCAGCTAAGTGCAAGAAACATCAAATTTTATTTATAGCCATCAGTGTAAGTACAGATATGGGTTATGGACTGATGTTTGGGGAATGTATGTTCTGCCTTGATATTGAATCCCACTTGTTTTTTATGCTCTTTTGTTCTAAAACAATGCAGTTCTTTGTTTCATTCATCAGCTTTGTGTCAAATTAATGAGTTTCAAAGACTCTCAAAAAGATTCATGACTCATGTCTATTAACTGCTTGCTTCAGAGTTAATTTTTCATGCTAAATAATAGCAATTAGATTCTTTTGATTTTTACCTAGTAAAGGTTGGAATTCACTCTTTAATAGTTGCTTATATTTATTTACAGCTTTTTATAGCCATGTTTCCACCAGTTCACCTTTACAGAGGAAGGATCACAGAGGTTAAAGGCCTTGCCCAGGAATACCCAGCAGGTGGGCGAAGAGCTCAAAATACTATTCCAAATTTCAATTGTTTTTAAGTCACTGAGCCATGTTGCCTTAGAGAGCATTAAAGGGTTTTACTGGCAATTTTTAAAAACCCTTTGAATTTCATGATGAGGTTTAAATACATTTGTTTGAAGGGAAGTTCTTTATGATAAAATTTAAATGCGATAAATGTACATAATAAAATTTCATATCAGAAATTTTAATTCACTAATTTATAATTTTTCACCAGGCAGTGTTTTGTTCTGTGGTACTCAGGGTCGCTATGAGTAGGAACTGACTCGACAGCACGTAACAACAACAACGATTTATAATTTTTAGCAAGAATATTTATTAATATAATTCTAGTAATGTCTTTAGATTACAGTATCTTGAACGAAGTTGCCTGTTTTGTTTTATCAAGAAAATATTAAGTATTCACAACTAATGAGGAAGAATATGAATATTCCTTTTACCCGAACAACTTTTTTCAATTTTTGTTAAACATATTAAGAGCAGAGCATATTATAGTGAAGAGAATTTTAAGTTTATAAATCCTAATATGGAGCCAAATTCCACCAATGAAAGGCTAATGCATTAATAAACAAGTCATGCCCTCTAATTAAAAATAAGTCATGTATAGTAACATATGTTTAAAAGGTTCTGTGACGTGAACCTATTTTTGTGTGTATATGTGAATAATTACATTACTTCATGAATAACTTCATAATACATACTACGACTGGGAAAAAAATTCCTGCAGCTCAATTACTGACTCACAGAAAGCAAGCTCCAGAAGGTGTCAATGTCTTCTAATACTGCCTTGAGGGTACAGCAAAATCCAGACACTCATCAATTCATTTATTCAAACGCTTAAGCATTTGCCTTGATTGAGATGCCACTTATTTTCTAAATAGACTACCTCTGTGTTGTACTGTGTTTTACAACCGTGCCTCGTGTTCACTTCAATTATAACTCATAGTATCATATAATTTTGTATCTAAAAAGATGGGATATTCTAACTTATTCTTTCATTTCATAATGATGAAATAGAGTTCCAGAGAGGTAGAGTTACCTCTCTCAGATTACACATTTGGTCTGTAATTTTAGTTTCATCTGTTATTTTGGTCCCTATTCTGGATGACTTCAACAGGCATGAGCCACTAACAACCCCTTCCTAATGTCCTGGCCAGTGTTTCTCTCAAGGAGAAAAATGTTTCCTTAGTGTCTGTGTAATGCAGGGGAATGACTTTCAAATGGGGCCAATTAAGTAGAATTCTTAACCTATACAGTAGGAAAAAAAAAATGACTATTCCATAGGATTGCCCTGAGGATTCCAGGTGATGATCAACATAAACTAATTTCGTAGCAGTTTTTCTCTTGGCCCATAACTCTCATAACAGAATATGGAATTGCTGTTGGAAAGGGCACAATTTAGATAATTCCACAACAGAAGCTTGAAAGTAGCCAAGTTCTCTCCAAATGACAGCTCTATGAGAACACTCTAGCATGGGTGTCACATGTGTTTTGTGAAACTTCTGGATTTGCACCTTTTTTTTTTTTAATACAGTGTGGGAATACTGATTGGAGTATTAAAGGTCTAGAGAACTGATGGAATCACAGAGTTTATATTGTTACCCTTCCCCCACATACAAAATATTGGGGGATTGGAGAAATATCAGAGAATAATTTGTGACTATACCAAGGGGATAACAGTGCTAAATCAAAAAAATAACTAGTGCTCCCTCACAGACTGAAAAAGAAAATGGTGCACAAGAGAAATAATTTTAGGTAGAGGTAGAACATTTGTTCTCTTTCACAGATAGTATATTTATTTTTAAGTAATGAATGTCCTCATATGATCATGAATGTGACTGGAATGAAGAAATGCACTAATGAACAATAATTTCTTTTGCAGTGTAATTAAGTTATGAATGATATAAAATGCATTTTTAAAGCCTGCAAGTTAACATATATATATATCAAGCCGTCATTAAAATCCAAATAATGAACATATCATCAACCCCGAAAGTTCCCTCATGCCCCTTTATAATCTCTACATTCAGTCCTTCCCTGTCTGTCCCCAGGAAATGACTTACCTGCTTTCTGACACTACAAACTAATTTACATTTTATGAAATTTTATATAAATTTATTCAGTATGATGTAGTTTTTTCTGTCTTCCATCATTCAGCATGATCATTTTGAGATTCACCCATGCTGTTGCACATATCAATAGTTCACTCCTGTATATTTCTGAGTAGTATTCCATTTTAATGGTCCAGTACATTTTTTTTTTAATCTATTCACGGCTGCCGTTGTTAGTTGTCATCAAGTTGGCTCCGACTCATGGCAACCTCACGTGTAACAGAATGACATGAATATTGCCCAGTTTTATGCCATCTTCATGATTGCTGGTATTTTAGTTATCCCACCCATTGCCGTCGAGTTGATTCTGACTCATAGCAACCCTGTAGGACAGAGTAGAACTGCCCCCATAGGGTTTCCAAGGAATGCCTGATGAATTTGACCTGCCAGCCTTTTAGCAGGCATAGCTCTTAACCACTGTGCCACCAGGGTAAAGAAATAACATAAATGTGTGCCTTTAACAAACAGAAATTTATTTTCTCACAGTTTAAGAGTCTTAAGGCTGAATTCAGAGTGCCTGCTCTATGGAAGCCTTTCTCCCTCTGTCGGCTCTGGAGGAAGGTCCTTGTCTCTTTGAGCTTCCGTTTCTGGGGGATTTTCCCGTGGCTTGGCATCTCTCTTCCCCCATCATTGCTTCTTTAGTTTGCTTCTTTATCTCTTTTATATCTCAAAAGAAATTGACTCAAAACAAACCCTACACTAACCCTCCTCATTAACATAACAAAGACTACTCATTCCCAAATGAGATTATAACCACAGGCCTATTAGAGGACAGAAATTACAATATATATTTTGGGGGGGACTCAATTCAATCCACAATAGTTGGTATGTTTGAGTCCCTTGTTGTGGCTGTTGTGTCAATTCATCTTATTTTCTCATTTTAGCTGACCCTCTACTTTATCAAAAAAAAAGTATAGGGTCAGCAAAAACAGAGGAAGACCCTCAACAAGACGGATTGACACAGGGGCTGCAACAATGGGCCCTGCTAACCACTAATACTCTTTGGTTTCTATATATTTGCTTATGTCATATAATTAAAAATCATAAAATATTTGTCCTTTTCAACTGACTTATTTCACTTAGCATAATGTTTTAAAAGTTGATCCATGTCGTGGCATGTGTCAGGACTTCATTTCTCTTCAAGACTGAGTAGTACCCCACTGAGTGTATATTCCACATTTTGTTTATACATTAATCTGTGGATAGACATTTCACTTGTTTCCACATTTTGGCCATTGTGAAAAGTTCTGCAATGAACAATTGGTGTAATGTTTGGGTTCCTGCCTTCACTTCTGAGTATATGCCTAGAATTGGAATTGCTGAGTTATACGGTAGTTCGATATACAACTAACTTTTCACATTGGTGGTACCACTATAGGGTCAGTATGAGTCAAAATTCGAGTCAATGGCAATGGGGTTTTTGGCTGGGAACCATTTTACATTCCCACCAGCAATGAATGCGGGGTCCGGTTTCTCCACAACTTCACAAGTATCTTTTTTTTTTTTTTTTTATCATTGCCATTTTATTGGGGATGAGTAGGCATCGGATTGTGCTTTCGGTTTATATCTTCCTAATGGCTAATGACATTGAGCATCTTTTTACCTGCTTGTGGCCATTTGAATTCCTCTCTGATGAAATGTCTCTAATGTCATTTGCTTATTTTTTCATTGAGTTATTTGGCTTTTTGCTGTTCCTTCTCTCTGGCTTCTTTTAAGATATATATTTTTATCAGTAGTTTTTAAGTAATCCAATTATGATGTCACTTAACAGTTTTTTTTTTTTTTCGTGTTTCCTTAATGTTTGTTGAGCTTAATCACTGTAGTTTTAAGTTTTTCATTAAACCTGGAAAGTTTCTGTGACATTATATCTTCTTCAGTTTTTTTTTTTTTTTTTTTTTTGATCCCCTGTTTCTCTCTTCTACTTTGTTTGAGAACTCCAATAACACATATATTTGCTTACTGGAATTTTCCCCACAGATCACTGATATTATGTTCAATTTGTTTCACTCTTTTTGCCTCTCTGTGTTTCATTTTGGATTATTTCTATTTGCTATGGCTTTAATCTCCTCTTTTGGAGGTTTTAATCTGCTATTAACCCTACCCATAGTTATGCTGTGAAATAATTGAACCCTGCCAAGTAATCCAAGGGTCTGAATTTATGCTGTCCAGAAAAAAAAGCAAGTTGTAATGCTTAAAATACTTTTGAAAACTACAAGTAATACAGGTTAAGAAATTCGCTTATTTTGTTGAGAATATGGCATGGGGATAAAGGAATGGTCTACCATTAATTAGGAGCCACCATTAATCATCTGTAGTAATGTGTAAGTTACCTGAATATTGTAGAATAGGAAACCTCCAATTTTTCAACACTTATTTAAAATATTGGCTATTTTACAACTTAAAAAAAAGTAAGTTGTATACTCTTATGGAGAATTTATCATAGAAATAAGTTTTAGAACCTGCCCATCTAGTAGTAAAATGAAGATTATCCAATTAAAAGCAAAAGGTCCTAAGAATTCACTAGGGAAATTCAAGCTATTAAAAAGTAGAGACCTCTTCTAATAGGAAGTTTGCCTCCATAGTCTAGAAAACTCAACGTAGAGAGGCTTAAGCAAGGGCAAAGCTTATTTTTAAGCAATGAAAAAGAAGTCAAGAGTAAAGTAGACCAAGAAACGTATTGTGGTTCCACAAAATCCGTAGAATTAGTCTTCTTTCAGCTCCCTACTGTTCAGCATAACATAATGGTTCGAGGTCCAAGATGGTAGCTAGAGCGTTATTCATCCGTTCTTTATTTTAGGCAGTAGGTAGGTGGAGGAGGAGGAAAGGGAGAGACACCTTTTATGAGATTTCCCAAAAGCCAGCACACAGCACAGTTGTTTATACGACAACAGCCTGAGCTTAGTACCAGGGCCACACAAACCACAAAGAAGGGAATGCAGTTATTATTTCAGAATCAGCTGAAAATCAGATATTCCAACACCGTAAAGGAAATTATATATTGGCGAAGGCAATGAGAAGCCTCTGTAATAACATGTTTAGAATTAAAAAAAAAAAAAAAAAAAACCATCTACCATATAGCTCTCTTATTTTTTTAGAGCATTTCACCTCAGATGGCCTTGTTCCATGGATTATACCAAGGAAATATTTCTGTCCTTATATTAGCCTTCCTATTTAATGGACTAGGATGATCTTTAGGGTGATTGAAATCAACCACCATAAGAAGGCTTATTTCAAACATGAAAGTCAGAACTGTTGTAAGCACCACTTACAAATCTTAAAGCATATACCTATGTAGTTTAACACCACTTCAGAGGTAGAGAAGTGTACAGCTATGAAAAGTAGTAAACTTTTATAAATCCAATGTACGTATTGTATGTGTGTGTGTGTATATATAGATAGAGATATAGATATAGATATAGACATAGACATAGACATAGACATAGACATAGACATAGACATAGACATAGACATAGACATAGACATAGACATAGACATAGACATAGACATAGACATAGACATAGACATAGATATAGATATAGATATATATCTGACTCATAGTGACCCTGTAGGACAGAGCAGAGCTGCCCCATAGGGTTTCCAAGGAGGGCCTGGTGGATTTGAACTGCCGACCTTTTGGTTAGCACCCGAACTCTTAACCACTCTGCCATCAGGCTTCCTATATATATATATATATATATATATATATATATATATATATATATATATATAAAATATATATATATATAATTTTTACACACACATACTTTCAAAGGGAAGGGCTTCATTGTAAATTCACTCACTGATCTGAGTTGAGTATAAAAAAGAATAAGGTGTTCCTCAAAAGTAAAAATGTAAAGATAATAATGACCACTTATTGACCATTGGTCTCTTACATGTCACTTGACACTATGCAAAGTGCCTCAGGTACATGTACCCAATTTAACACCTAAAACAACCCATTATGTTCATTTTATCAGTGAGGACGCTGAAGAAAAAAGGATTTCAAAATTATCATGAAATAAAATGGGAATTACATGCATTCGAGAGAACTATGCCCACAAGTTGAAAGGAATGTTTAGTCCCTCAAATTCTAAATTGAGTTCAACTTTCTGAACACTAAAATGTATTATTAAAAAGAATTTGAGCACTCAACCTTCATTGGTTAAAATATATATACATATACTGGTTCCTTCAAACAATATAAATGGTAAGGGGATATTTTAGCTAAACCTGTCTCCACTCTAGTATCAAGTATAGATCATGAGTACATGATATTTCACTGAAATCTAAAAAAAATGAAATACATTAAATATACTGGGACTTTTAACATTCAAAAATGCTATGCTTTTTTACCAAACTAGAAATCGAAGTGAATCTTACTTACAGGAAGGCTATTTAAGAGAATGAATGAGATGTCTGTGTATGAAAATTGGAAATAAAATGCAAATGTAGCAAAAATATACAATTTAGTTTGATTACAGTATAGGTCAGCTTGGCAGATGAGCTGCTTGAAATAGATGATCAAGATTGTATGAGTTAATTCTCTGGCATGCTGAGACGTAACTGGCAGTGCCTCTAATGCCCTGCACCAGGAAGCACATAATTACTGCCGTTATTATGGAGGATGTCAATGTGGTCTCCAAGCAATATGCTAAACATCCTCTCTCTTGAGTACTTTAAGTGCTTCATCTGCTCCAGTTGGTAAAGTTCTGACTTATATAAAAAGCAGGAAACAAAATCTAAAAGAAGTAAAAGTGTTGTTTTATTCCCAAATGTATGGATGTATGTCTGTGTGTATTTGACCTGTTGCCCATCAAGTTGATTCCAACTCAAAACGACCCTATAGGACAGAGTAGAGCTCCCCCATGGGGTTTCCAAGGAAGGCTGATGGATTTGAACTGCTGACCTTTTTGATACGCAGCTGATATATATGATTTATGCAAGCTTTTTTTTTTTTTTTCTTAGTATTAAGATTAGTTCCCAGTGAGTGACAGAGTGATACAGGGACATTTATCTGTTCTTCATGCAGGGTAAAGAGCCCTGGTGGCTCAACAATTAAACGATTGGCTGCTAATCAAAAAGCTGGCAATTCAAACCCCCCCAGCAACTCTGTGGCAGAAAGGCCTGGCGATTTGCTCCTGTAGAGATTATAGCCTAGAAAACCCTATAGGGCAGTTCTAGTCTGTCACGTGGAGTCACTATGAGTCAAAATCAACTTCATGGCACTTAACAACAAAATATGCAGGATATTCTTACCTTCCAAATAGATATAATACTGATAGTCATGGATTGAATTGTGTCCCCCCAAAACAACGTGTGGTAAATTCTAACCACTACACCTATGAATGTAATTCCATCTGGGAATAGGGTTTTCTTCATTGTATTAATAAGCCTATATCGGTATAGGGTGTGTTTTAAGCCAATCACTTTTGAGATACAAAAAAAAAAAAAAAAAGAAAAGAAAAGCAAATTAGTCATAAAAGCAAGAAAGGACAAACAGAGAAAGATAGATGCCATACCACATGAAGATGGCCAATGAACTATAGAACGGAAGCTGAAAAGAGACATGGACCTTCTTCCAGAGCTGACAGAGAGAAAAAGCCTTCCCCTAGAGCTCATGCCCTGAATTCAGACTTCTACCCTTCTAACCGTTAGAAAATTTATTTTCACTAAAGCCACCTGTCTGTGGTATTTCTATTATAGCAGCACTAAGAAACTAAGACACTGATACTACTTGATAAAGATTTTAAAGCTATAAAAAAAAAATTCAATGCATGCGAAAATACAAACTATGTGATTATATATAATAATAAAGATTGTGGTCACCTGCATTATGAAATGCTTATTTTATTCATTTTAAAATACAGTATCAATAGCTTTCCTTTAAAACACCAATTGTTCTTTTGTTTACAAAACATTCTTTGATGGAGAGGAGCCAGAGAATATGAAATCTAAAATTCAAGGAAATGACCGCAAATTAAGATAGAACGTACACTGTTTGCCTCCTTTTCCCCCCAAAATAAAAGCCATTGAAAAAATAGTCATTACACAAATTGCATTTTATCAATAAATTTTCTGTGTTCAGCAAAGCACTCTCTGTAGCCTGAGCGCACTCACTGATTCTTGGTTCATTCAGTACATATTTGTTATGTGTGAGGCATCATGCCAAGCACCAGGGCTCTTCTTCCAAAACCTAGACAAAATGAATTAGCTAATATTTTAATAAACTGCCCTTCTCCTATCCAAGAATGTGCTTCTGGACATGGACGGTAAACAACCTGTATGAATTCACCGTAGGTGATCTTATAAGAACGAGCAGGTTAGGCACAGAAGCAAGGAAGGAAACGTTGCACAGGTAACCCCAGAATCCACATTGCTCACTGGTAATACACAATTAAATGTCTAAGAGATTTTCAAAGACATGAGGTGTCATGAAAAAAATTCATACTAATTTGTTATTGCAGCTCATCTTCCAGTAAAATCAGTAATCCCCGACCAGGATCAGCTTAAAAAAAAGAAAAAACGGGAATGAGATATGACAGTGGTGGCTTCCTGGGTTTGTTCACTAGAACACAATTCTATTGACCTAACTCTGAAGAAAATCGGGACAGATTTCTACCTACAGTTATTTCTACAGTAAGTTCCTTGTTCCTTTTTTCTAAAAGTGAGCAGCACTGAATGGATATGTCCTTGCAATGGGGCATTTGAGTACTAGTCTTCATGAATCCAGTACCTTTATCTACGCTGAGATATGATTTTTGTTTATGATTATGATCATATGTGTTTAAAAACTCAAACACAATTTTCTCTTTTCTCAAACATGGTTTTCTCCATGACAGATGAGTGAATTGACGATTCTGCTTACTATGGCTGCTCTTCTCTTCACAACTCTTTTCCAAATGTTAGTTTATAATTAAAATTTGACTTATTTTGCAGAGACTAAGCAAAACAAATCTAAATCATCTGTCTAAATAATGGCACTCACCCTAATATAAAACAAGTAAAATATCTAGAAATTAGGTTAAAATAAAAGACAAAATAGAAACAAATCCTGCACTCTTAAATGCTGAGCCCCTTACATGTATAATCTGAATTATTTTTTACAACAACCCTGGGAGGTGATGTATTACAATCTCTTTGTAATACATCAGGGAACCACAGTGTCAAAACCTTAACTAACTTATGCAAAGAGCCCACTTCTAAGAAGTGGGAGTTATGTGGCCCCAATACTTGTGCTCTTTCTTTCATTCCCTAGTGTACAAGAAAATGAATGAGATATAGTATGAAGTGCACATTAAAAGACTGATACATAAATACTCCCTACTCTCAGAAGAGCCTACAGTGTACAGTGCTTCAATGAGGCAGACAAATAAAAAATCATACATAAATACTAAAACAGTTGAAAGTTTCATGTTAAAGTAATGATTTTATACAGAATTAACCAGTTCAAAGACTCCAAATAAAAATATCAGTTCCTTATTATTGACTTCCTAAATATTTGTTCACCTTATTGTAGGTGCCCAGCACCATTCTGGGAGTTAGGCTTACAGAGGTGAACAGAACAAGATCCTTTACTTCATGGAGTTTACACTCCAAGGAAAATAGCAATAAAAATTAGCAGTATATAAATAAACAAATGGCAAAATACAATCTCAGATATGAATAAATACTATTAGAAAAAAAGAGTAATGTGATAAATAATGACTAGGAAGAGCCATTTAAAAGAAGATGGCATTGGACCTAAACCTGAAGGATTAGAGTTTATTTTCAATTGCCTTTCGTGCATGTGAAAGCTGGACAATAAACAAGGAAGACAGAAGAATCGATATCTTTGAATTACGGTGTTGGTGAAGAATATTGAATATACATGAACTTCCAGAAGAATGAAGAAATCTGTCTTGGCAGAAGTACAGCTAGAATGCTCCTTAGAAGCAAGAATGGCAAGACTTCCTCTCGCATACTTTGTACATGTGATCAGGAGAGACCAGTCCCTGGAGAAGGACATCATGCTTCGTAAAGTAGAGGTTCGGTGAAAAAGAGGAAGACCCTCAACAAGATGCATGTATGAGCTCAACAACGGACTGAATCATAACAATCATTGTGAGAATGGTGCAGGACCAGGTGTTGTTTTGTTCTGTTGTACCTAGGGTCACTATGAGTCGGAACAGGCTCGATGGCACCTAACAACAACACATAAAATAAATAAATAAATATGAAAATAATTATACTGTGAGAAGACTCCAGACCCCCTACCTCTACAACTATTATATATTATCTGATTTCATTTACATAAAATTCTAGAAAATGCAAACTACATTTTAGTGACAGAAAATATACATACATGCATGTATACCTATACACATGTAGGTAGACAGATAGGTAGATAGATAGACAGAGAGAGCTGTTAGATCAGGCAAGCCTGGAAAAGGGAATGGGGTAATGGAAAGGGGTAGGAGGAAGGGATTACCAAAGTGCATGGGGGAACTTTTACAGGTGATATATATATTCATTTTCTTGATTTTGATGACGGTTTCATGTGTGAATACATATCCCAAAGTTATCAGTCTGCAAATTTTAAATATGTGTAGTTAGTTTTATGTAAAATTATACCTTAATAAAGCTGGTAAATGCATTATTCGGAGAGCTCTTTTAAAGCTGGCTTAGAGAGAGGTAAGAACGAAATCTGAAAGACCAGATGTTGTTGTCAGGTACCTTTGAGCTGAAAGACTTCATGTGACAGAGCAGAACTGCCCCACGGGGTTTTCCTGGCTATAATCTTTACTGAAGCACATTGCCAGGTCTTTCTCCCAGAGAGCTGCTGGCTAAGTACAGCGGCTGAGCGTTGTGTCTGTTGTGTCACCAGTACTCCCGATAGGAGGCTATTAAAGTAGTCCAGGAGAGACAAAATGCTGAGTGGGTTCAGAATTTAGTACAGAATGTAGAGAGAAGTGGAGATATTTAAAATTTATTTTTGAGAAATAATCGATTTATTTGTTTATTTGGTTGGATATAAAACCAAAAAACCAAACCTGCTGCTGTCGAGTTGATTCTGACTCATAGCGACCATATAGGACAGAGTAGAGCTGTCCCATGCGGTTTCCAGGGAGTATCTGGTGGATTCAAACTGCTGACCTTCTGGGTAGCAGCCATAACTCTTAACCACTATGCCACCAGGGTTTCCTGGTTGGATATAGGGAAGTGAAAAAAACAAAAAGAATTTAGGCCTGACTTCCTGGATTATGGTTTGATAAGTGGAGTAAACAGAAGGGCCATTTAAAAAAATTGGGATCGAGAGATGTAAGACAGAGGGGAGTCTCTGGGTGATACAAATGGTTAACTCAGTCAGCCGTTGACCTTTGAAAGTTCGCATTCATTCAGAAGCTCCTCAGAAGAATGGTCTGGTGATATACTTCCAAAAAAATCAGCCATGGAAAACCCTATAGAGCAGTTTTACTCTGACACACATGGGGTTACCATGAGTCAAAGCTGACTTTAAAACAACTGTTTTTATTTAAGATAGAGATTAAGAGATATGTTTTAGATATGTGCATCTGAGATGCCTATTAGAAATTTAGGAAGCCTTGGTGGCACAATGGTTAAAGTGCTGAACTTCTAACCAAAAGGTCAATGGTTCAAATCCACCAGAGGCTCACCAGGAGAAAGATGTGGCAGTATGCTTCTGTAGAGATTTATAGCCTTGGAAACCCTATGGGGTCGCTATGAGTCAGAATCGACTTGATGCAGTGGGTTCTTGTTTTCGTTTTTTTGGTTTTTATTAGAAATTCTGGTGACAGGTCAATTAAAGTGTTGCATTTTTGAGTCTGGAGCTCAGAATAGAGAAAAATGATCATTTTATTCATCAACATAGAGGTACGATTTAAAACCACGGGAATGGAGGAAACCATGCAGTAAGAGAATATAGACAGAGAAGTGGAAGGAAGACCAAGCCATGGGTATGTTATCACTCGATGGTTATTACTTTACCATTCCTTAATGGTAAAAAAGGAGCAGCCAGCAAAGAATACTAAGAAGGAGTCAAGGATGAGTTTGAAGACAAACTAAGATATTCTGTCCCAATGACATTCACTTTTATAGAGTTGTAGCTGCTATTTGTGTGGGAAACCTGTGGGCGTAGTGGTTAAGAGCTACGGCTGCTAACCAAAAGGTAGGCAGTTCAGATCCACCAGGTGATCCTTGGAAACCCTATAGGGCAGTTCTACTCCGTCCTATAGGGTCACTATGAGTCAGAATCCACTGTACAGCAATGGGTTTGGTTTTTTTGGTTTTGTGTGTGTGTGTGTGTGTGTGTGTGTGTGTTGCGGGGGGGGGTGGATTAGCAGATGGAACTATCGCTTATTGACATCTGCTTTCTATACTATTATTCTTACCATCTTGGCCGTTTTCATTTTAATAACTCTCCTAATTCTTAAATATTTTTCTCATGGACTTTAGACCATCTCTTTCCATCCTTCAGTATGTATGCTCCTACTGTTGTAGCTCTGGGTACTATGTGACCTCATGCTTTCTTATATTCTTTCTTCATGTATACTGTCACATTTTGGCTCTAAAAACTTTGCTCCAACTTTTGGTATTCACATGACATCCTATTTTTCATTGCCATGCTGATGAGAAACCCTTGGATTCTCATTAACTCACAATCCCTGGCCTGAATTTGTTAGATGGAGTAGCCTGAGATTGGCCTTGGTCTTTTGTGATCCTGGTCTTCAACTCTTGTAATAATTTGCTACTCCAGGAACACGATAAAGACATCTGTTCTCAAACTAAATAGATGATGAAATTCAGGAAATGCAAATTCTTAGTTAAAAAGTTAAAATTATGAGAAGTTGCCATCTATGTTAGTCTTTCCATCAAAATGTATTCTGCAAACAAAAATAAAATGCCTCCGTTTTTATACAGAAGCTAGAAGTTTCAAACATATTGCAAGAGCAGTTCTATGTAATTTCTTCTCTGCTCTTATGATTCTGCCAATAGCAACATGATCTAATCTATCCAGTTACATGCGAATGTTTGAATAACAGGGGTGGGTCATTTGTATAAAAATAGATTCAGTCCAAACACCATTTTTAAAATTCTTTGAAACGTCCAAGTGCACAAGAGTCACCATGGGACCTTGTGAAAAAGGAAGGTTCTGACGCAGTAGGTGGGGTCCTGAGTCTAGAAATCTGCTTTAGAACATGCACCCTAGGTGTCTCTGAAGAAAATAGTCCACATAATAGACTCTGAGGAAAAACTCTCAAAGGAAAAATGAGACTGCCAGAAATTTAATATCAAATATCAGTTGAGTCCATCTCTCTAGTTCAGGCTCCTTTCCTTAACAAAATCTGAGGCAAATATTTTTTCCAACTTTTAAATCATACATTCCTTTATTCACTCAAAAAAGAAAAAATATATATACTGAACGCCTTCATGTACTGGGCAATATTGTAGGCCCTGAGCAAAACAAGCAGAAATCCCAGCCTATGTTTTAGTGGAAAAACCAAACCCAGTGCCGTCGAGTCGATTCCGACTCATAGAGACCCTATAGGACAGAGTAGAACTGCCCCACAGAGTTTCCAAGGAGTGCCTGGTGGATTCGAACTGTCAACGGTTTGGTTAGCAGCCATAGCACTTAACCACTACGCCACCAGGGTTTCCCATTTTAGTGGGGGAGACATAAAATAAACAAAATAATTAAGTGGAATATGTTGTATATTACATGGACATGAATCTTATGGAGACAAATAAAGCATAGAAAGGAGTTGAAGGTGTACTGGGAAGGCAATTTAAAACAGCATTTTTTTCAGGAAGGGGTCAAGAGAAGATGACATTTGAGCAAAGACCTGAAGAAGGTGAGAAGGCCTGCCATGTGGATATTTAGTAGAAGAGCAGTCCAATCCCATTGGCTAGGAAGTGTGAAGACCCTGAGGTGTAAACATATGTGCCTTGCTCAAGAAGCAGCAAGGAGTCCAGTGAGCCTGGAGACAGGGTGGCAAGTATGAGAACGGCAGATGAGAGCAGAGAAATAAAAGAAGATCAGATACTACAGGGTGTTATAATCCATTTGTTATAAGGATATTAACATTCACTTTGATTGAGATGGAAGTCATTGGAGAGTTCTCAGCAGAGACAGAACGTGATCAATATGAGTTGTGATTAGACTACTGAGAATAGGCTGCAGAGACCAAGAGTTTAAAGTGGAAAAACTAGTCAGAAGGCATTTACAGTGATCTGGGTAAGAGACTGGTCCAGGCAAGAGATGATGGTGGGTAGAGCATGAGTGGGAGAGGTGGATATATTTAGATTCCGGGTATATTTTGAAGGAAGGGTTTATAAGTTTTATTGTATTAAGTGTCAAGTATAAGATGGATTTTTTTATAAGACAGGATCACTGTGAGTCAGAATCGATTTGATGATTTTTTTTTTTTTAATAACAGGCGCTCCTTGGAAACTCTATGGGGCAGTTCTACTCTGTCCTATAGGGTTGCTATGAGTCGGAATCGACTCGACGGCAGTGGGTTTGTAGGATAAAAAGTCAGAGCTAACTCTCAGATAATTAGCTTGAACAACTGGTGGGAAGGAGTTGCCATTATCTGTGATGGGAAAGACTGCAAATACAGAGGGCTTCAGAAGAGAACAAAATGAGGATTTATTAAGAAAAAACTGAACAATAACAAATTAACTATATATACTCGTTAACCTTAGAAAAATATATTTACACATTGTTGTTGTTGTTGGGTGATCTCAAGTTGATTCCAACTCATAGTGACCCCATGTGACAGAGTAGAACTGCCTCATAGGGTTCTCTAGGCTGTAATCTTTACAGGGGGAAGATTTTCAGGTCTTTCTCTCCAGAGCTGTCAGGTAGATTCAAACTGCCAACCTTTCAGTTAGCAGCTGAACAATTAACCCTTAAGCATTACTTGCATAAAAATAGAATATGAGGAAAATTACAAAAAAAAAAATCATGCATGCAATCAAATTTTGAGAATAGAGGGGAAAATAAAATATTGTGAAATGCAAAAATGCCACACTGACAGGGAAAATAGAGTGACCATACATTAAATTTAATTCTGATCATTTTGTAGAAGTCAGGGTGAGGAAAAAACCTGATATTATCTAAAAATCATAATTTTCAATACCCCAGTAAAAGCAAACAATTTTTGGTATTAAGTATTGGAGAGAATTTATTATATAACACTCTATTGGAGACATAATTGAACATTATAAAATGCATTTAACAAGAATTTTTTAACAAGTATAGAAGTCAACTTAGTAAATCCATATTGTTTAGTTAATTTTGATAAATATAGAAGGAAATATAAATACATCTTATACAGGCTTCAGCATGGATTGCACCTAAACATAAAGAAAACAAAAATCCTCACAACTGGACAAATAAGCAATGTCATGATAAACGGTGAAAAGATTGAAGTTTTCAAGGATTTCATTTTACTTGGATCCACAACCAATGCCCGTGGAAGCAGTAGTTAAGAAATCAAACCATGCATTGCATTGGACAAATCTGCTGCAAAAGACCTCTTTAAAGTGTTGGAAAGCAAAGACGTCACTTTGAGGACTAAGGTGCACTTGATCCAAGCCATGGTATTGCCAATTGTCTCACATGCACGTGAAAGCTAGACAATGAATAAGGAAGACAGAAGAAGAATTGATGCATTTTAATTATGGTGTTGGTGAAGGGTATTGAATATACTACAGGCTGTCAGAACAATGAACAAATCTGTCTTGGAAGAAGCACAGCCAGAATACTACTCAGGAGCAAGAATTGCAAGGCTTTGTCTTATGTACTTTGGACACATCATCAGGAGGGACCAGTACCTGGAGAAGAACATCATGCTTGGTAAAGTAGACGGTCAGTGAAAAAGAGGAGGACCCTCAACAAGATGGACTGACACTGGCTGCAGCAATGGGCTCAAGCATAACAATGATTGCGAGGATGGTGCAAAACCAGCAGTATTCCTTCTGTTGTACATGGGATTGCCATGAGTTGGAACCGACTCGATGGCACCTCACAACTACAACATGAGTAAAAGTTAGGTCTCATGTGAACTATAAATTCTTTTATGGGGAATTTTTAAGCCTTTATCCAGAAGTTGCTAAAGTGTTTCCTTGATCACTCATGCCCAGTTTCTTTTTTGTCATCGAAGTTCTAGGCCACTAGCTTTTGTTGTTCGCATTTGGTTCAAGTCTACCCATTGTGGATGGGTCACTTCTTAACATCAAGACTGATATGTCCATTGCAGAGAATCATCAGAACTTATGTCTGTAATTACTCAAAGGTTACACTTTGCTGATTTTTATATTGCTACCAATTTTATTTCAGGTTTCCACTTGTAAAAATAGGCAGAATATTTTTTGAATTAGATTGCACTCTAGAGAAAGCTTCTGAAAAAATGCTTTGTCATTGCCTTGTATTCTCTTGTGGTAGGGTTTCCATAGAACTTTTAGACTGAGGGAGAATGGATAATTCATCTATACCGAAGGTGGACTGGAATGAACGTTTTTTTCATACCATTGCATTTGTTTATTGTTTCCTATCCTTGACTTTTAAACATCTCCTAGTCTATAACTCCTGGGGTTAAACTCACAATGCCTTCTTACTGGGCTTCTATGTTTAAGTATTTTGATGTCCTCTACATGGAAGAGACGTCGTATAAGAGAATGTGTAATTAATAACTTAGCTATTCACTGTAATCATTTTAGTATTCTCAACTCAGGATTAACAGCTACCTCTTAGGAAACCCTGGTGGTGTAGTGGTCAAGTGCTATGGCTGCTAACCAAAAGGCTGGTAGTTCGATTCCACCAGGCGTTCCTTGGAAACTCTATGGGGCAATTCTACTCTGTCCTATAGGGTCACTATGAGTCGGAATCGACTCGATGGCAACAGGCTTGGTTTTTTTGTTTTGGTCTTATTCTAGGGCATAGGGTACATAGACACAAAACATTCCAGAGTCAGGATCCTATGCCTTTAGTCGATGGTATGTATTAAGAAATGAAAACCAATGCCAAGACACAGTACAGTAGACATCACAACCCCCAAATATTTAGGGATAAAGTCTCAGGTGCCAACTCTAAGGAGAATTGTTGGATATTTATATCTAGTTCATGTAACAGAAAGGGGGGAGGCTACAAATTATTCCAGCCAATTTGCATATATTGAATATCTTTAATGCTACTAATGAGAGCCTGTTTCCAACATCCATCATGATAATTACAAGTCACTATTATCACTGCATGCTAATTTGCAATGTGTCAGCTGCTAGTCAAGATAAGGATTTTGCAAAGACAGTCACCTCTGGAGTGTGGCCTGGCACTTGATGACTTCCCTGGAAAGAACATTCTTTTTTATTTTTTATTGTTGTAAAAATATAGATAGCACCACTTTTGCCAGTTCAATGCTTTTCACCATTACAATTCAGTGAGAGCAATTATGTCAATAATGTTGTGCAACCATCACTAATGTCCTTTGTCAAATTTTCCATCCTTATAAACAAAAACAAAAATTCAATGCTTCCTAAACGGTAAGTCCCAAATTCCCCTTGGTAACCACTATTAAGCTCTGATCTCTGTAGTACCTATTCTAGGTATTTCATATTAGTGAGATCATAGAATACTTGTCCTTTTGGGATTGGGTTATTTCACTCAGCATAGTATTTTCAAGGTTCTTCCACGTGGTGGCATTTATCAGGACTTTCTTTCTCTTTGTGGCAGAGTAATATTCCATTGTTTGCATATACCACATTTTCTTTATTCATTCATTGATGGACTGCTTCCACCTTTTGGCAACTGTTGATAATGCCACACTCAATATTGGTGTACATCTGTCTGTTTGCTTGGCTGCTTTCAAGTCTCTTGGGGATATACCTAAGAGTGGAATTACTGGGTCATATGGTAGCTCGGTGCTTAGCTTTTTGAGGAGCTGCCAAACTGTTTTACACAGTGGCTGCGCCATTTTGCATTCCCAAGAGCAATGGATGAGGGTGGAAAGAGCATTATTAATATCACGACAACCAAGCATCACTATACTGTGCATTCTTGATTCCTGTTGAAAGTAATTGACACATACGTTGCATCACACCATCAATACCGAAGAGCTTTAAAGGAAATCACAGATGTCATAATGACTGCTATTATATCATTCCCCACGTTGCTGCTACAACTAGCAGCTGAAGCCAGTAGAGCTCTTAGAGAAAAGCTATTAGCAAATCTACCAAAGAAAGCCCTTTCTTAGAGACAGTGGAAACCTGGTCCTATTTACTTATTACCTGCTCGCCCCCTACCTTCTTGCTTTGCTCTCTATCATCATGCATTTTGCAAACAGTAGTTGTCTTTTAAAAGATTGATGATCAAATTGTCAATACTATATGTGTAAATGTAAAAGTGATTGTCTTTGGGATCTCTTAGGTAGAGAAATGAGTTATTAATATATTCCTCAGTTTTTATTATAGTATTATTTTTGTCAGCAAAAATTTGCCTCTTACCAATCTTTGCTCCCGACTCCTACTTATATTTCTCTCCCCAGTGTAGTCTAATAAGTTTGCTATCTGTCCTTATAAATGTGTATATCTTTGTATAATATTAATGCTGCTTTGTTGATATTTGTTTTTAATTCACAAAACTTATGTACTTCACATGTTTCCTGGCACATCCACCAGAAATGGGCAGCCTGAGTCTTTGCCCATTCTTCACAGCCATTGCTATTAGCTATCGTTCCAGCCTTTTGCTATTATCCTAGGTATATACATGTATCTTCCTAGTGTTTTTGGAGCCCTTTTGGTGCCGTAGTTAAGAGCTCGGTTGCTAACCAAAAGGTTGGCAGTTCAAATCCACCACATGCACCTTGGAAACCCTATAGGGCAGTTCCACTCTGTCCTATAGGGTCGCTATGAGCCAAAATCAACTTCACAGCAATGGATTTGGTTTTTGGGTTTTGGAGGTAGAGTGAGGCTAGAAGCCAGATCTTATCAATTCTAGTCCAGAGGTCTTTACACTCAACTTTTCAGAATTGCTTTCTACTGAGATAAAAAGAGATATTTATGCTAAATTTTCGAGCTCGAAGTTTGATGCAAAGATTGTATTTAACTGTAGAGAAACATCTTTTTCACTTGGCTGTAGACCCATGAGGGCATTAGTGTCTGACGCACCTTTTGCCATGTCAGGAATGATTTTATTGCTTTGCCTTTTATTACTACATTCATAGCACTAAAGCAAGCTGGGCAAATGGACACAACTGAGATTTTTTTTATGAAACTACCACGCTTTTCAGTTGATCTCTTACAAACATTCTTATTTAAAAAATAAATTAAAAATTTCTTCTGGATAATTTAACATTCAATGCTAATGAATGAGACATTTGAAGGCATAATTCCCACCAACACATCTAAATAAGAACACATGCCACTCTCACTGCTGTGGTTATATACATGAATGCAAGTGCTATCTTTTTTTTTTTTTTTTGGCCAGGAAGTCTCTTTGGACTCAATAAACACTTAACCCATGTTTATTTTTCATGTTGGATAGGTTTTCTTTTTAAGGGGCATAATTTATTTTATTCAAATCATCTTTCTTGTTATAACAGGCATTAACTGGAAGAAGGGGAGTCAGGGCCATCTGGCATTCTTTAGTACCTTATTTTGACACCTCACTCATTTGTTTAAATAATTCACTGATCCAGTATAAGCTAACATTCCAAAATGCAAGGTAATTTCATTTCCAGATTAATTAGCATAAATTTACATTTTTTAAGTTAGGTGCAACTGAATTAATGCATGGAGCATTTCTGAGTCCTGGAGGCAGGTCTGTTCACCCCCCTCAGCCCATGCACTTACGCTGAAAATGCTTTTCCTATCATTTACATGATGAGAGGCTGAAATAGAGACCTGGATTTGCTACATAAATGTCAAATTAACTGACAGGATGTCAGAAATTTCCAGATATTTAGAGTTGCAGCATTATTCTTCCATTAAATGTACAAAATTTAAACTCCATTGACTGGTGTGATGTGGAGATAATATTTCGGACTTTCTACAAGGATCCTGACAAATTCAGTGAAGGCACCTTCATTTCTACAATCGTACATGGACCTTTTCTTTGGTCACCTTACCTTAGCTGGGAAAGAGAGTCAAAGTTACATTCCCTACATACTTAATCCTTTCATTGTAATTTGGATATATGGCATATATACACCTGTGTTGGAAAGTACGCTGTCTTCACATTTTGAATACAAAATTTTTTTCCAGGTTTCTTTCTCTGTATTCTTTAGACAAAATAAAGTAGCACAGAATGGACCTGCTTAACTGAAAACCCATTGAACCATTGTTGTCAAGTTGATTCTGACTCATAGCCAGCCTATAGGACAGAGTAGAACTGCCCCGTAGAGTTTCCAAGGAGCGCCTGGTGGATTTGAATTGTCGACCTTTTGGTTAGCAGCCATAGCACTTAACCACTACACCACCAGGATTTCCTGTTTAACTGAACTATTCTATATTTTATAACACAGTGCCATGTGAAGGCGGCGAATATAACTTTATCAATCATTTGAAATGGTTAAATAAAAAAGGAAACAGGCATCAGGAATTAACAGAGATCATCCTTTTAAAAACGTAATAAGTGTCAAAGTCTTACATTTTTTTATGTTGAAATATCAGAGTGAATTTCCAAATGTCTCTGAAAGTCACTTTTGTAGTACTGTTTAGCTATATTTACACATATTATATAATATCCATGTCTAGTAATTCTTCTAAAAATGATGACCCAATATAATTGATGCATTGTTGTTATTAAAATTACCAGCAGGCTCTGAAGCTTAATATTTTCTTTTCAAATTGTTGGACAAATACCTATTTCATGACCACTGAACTCCTAAGGCGATAGGAAGAATGTACGTGTGAATGCTTGTACATGTGCCTGTGGGTGTTTCTGTGTGTGCAAAGAATTACACCACATTCTAGTAAATGTATATAGCAGACAAGGTAACATCTTTGCTTTTTAAAACTTTAAAGAGATCTCTTGCAGCAAATTTGGCCAATGCAATGTGTTGTCTGATTTCTTGACTGCTGTTTCCACAGGCGTTGATTGTGGATCCAGGCAAAATTAAATCCTTGACTACTTCAATCTTTAATCCGTTTATCATGACCTTGCTTATTGGTCCAATCTGTTTTCTTTATGTTGATGTGTAATCCATACTGAAGGCTGTGGTCTTTGATCTTCATCAGTAAATGCTTCAAGACCTCTTTCCTTTCAACAAGCAAGGTTGTATCATCTGCATAACGTAGGTTGTTAATGAGTCTCCCTCCAATTCTGATGCTGCATTTTCTTCATATAGTCCAGCTTTTTGAATTATTTGCTCAGCGTACAGGTTGAATAAGTATGGTGAAAGGACACAGTCCTGATGTATACTTCTCCTGACTTTAAACCACATAGTGCTTCCTTGTTCTATTCAAATGACTGACTCTTGATCTATGTACAGGTTCCTCACGAGCACAATTAATTGTTCTGGAATTCCCATTATTTGCAGTGTTATCCCTAATTTGTTATGATCCACAGAGTCAAACGTCTTTGCATAGCCAATAAAACACAGGTAAACATCTTTCTGGTATTCTTTGCTTTCAGCCAGGATCCATCTGACATCAGCAATGATATCCCTGGTTCTACGTCCTCTTCTGAATCGGCTTCAATTTCTGGCAGTTCCCTGTAGACGTACTCCTGCAACCACTTTTGAATGATCTTCAGCAAAATTTTACTTGTATGTGATATAAATGATATTGTTCTCTAATTTCTGCATTCCATTGGATCTCCTTTCTTTGGAATGGGTACAAACATGAATTTCTTCCAGTCAGTTGGCTAGGCAGCTGTCTTCCAAATTTCATAGCATAGGTGAGGGAGCACTTCCAGCACTGCATTCATTTGTTAAAACATCTCAACCAGTTACCACAGTCTCATGTTTAAAAGAAACACTGCCTGTTTTCTTTGTA
This sequence comes from Elephas maximus indicus, assembly GCF_024166365.1. Lineage (NCBI taxonomy): Eukaryota > Metazoa > Chordata > Mammalia > Proboscidea > Elephantidae > Elephas > Elephas maximus. The sequence continues at coordinate 14,535,178 of NC_064841.1, read as the reverse complement.
TTTGTGTGCGTATTTTTACCTCTGATCGTGAAGAAGCTTCAAAGAACAGTTATTTGAATATTTCCTTGAGCTTTTTAGAGCAGTTGCTTCAACCACTTGACAACAGAACTAATATTCAGTTAACTTATAAATATTACAAACAACTTAAACCATTTATTTTGCTGTCCATATTGGTAGTAGTGATTCCCTTTTCCTTTCTTTCTCAGTATGATGGGTAAACTACATAATAGTGTTGGTGTTAGAAAGTGGAAAATAATATTTTGTATTTAATAAGTGGCCTTTTATGTTGTTATCTCAACAAAACTGTAGAATTCTTAAATGCATTATACCTATAATTTAATTTTGACTGTAATTCGACTCTTTAAAACTTCATAGGAGAAAGTTGTTAGGTTACAAATTTTATTAAACAGTGCTAATAAATATGCTGCATTTATTTAGCAGAGATATAAAAGAAAAATAATTTTGATTACATGGATTCGCAGTATGATCTATTCTTTCCTGGCTCACATGTTTGCAGTGTTATTGCATAAAATATTTACATTTAAAAAAAGTGTTAAACTAATTCAAAAGGTATAAGAACTCATTTATAATTGGTATAATAATTCCAATACATTTCTTATTCAGCAGTATCTTAAAGGTCTATCTATCTGCTGCATGTCAGGGACATAACTGCAAATACTTCATGTGGCATAGACACCAGACAAGCAAAACTGATGGTGGTGGGAAGCAATGGGTTAGATGATCTATAAAGGGGCCTACTGGCTGAATATCAGGCCTATTAAATGAACATTGCATAAAATTTCAATAAGTACTGCAATATTATGATTCAGAAATGTGTTTTATATGCTGCAAATATCTTATCTCAATTTTTAATTATCTTTTCGCTCTCTTAATGGATCCTTTTGATGCCTATAATTTCTTAATGGTTCTTAACGGTTTCTTCATTATTTGCATTTTTGTGTCTTGCTTTCAAAATCCTTTCTAACCCTGAGGTGTTGAACATAGTATCCTCCATTTTCTTCTAAATGTTTTTTGCAGTTTTTCCTTTCACAATTCATCATAAATGGATTTAAATGTATGGTGTGTGCAAACAGTTTGATTCCATTTCTTTGTCCATCATTGCTTGTACTCTACCCAGTGATCTGCCATACCAGGTCTGCACAAATAAAATTTCATGTTATGTGTGGCTTGGTCTTGTTCTTCAAGAGGGAATGCTATTGATGAGTCAACATTAAGTATGCTACTTGCTGTTGGCATTATTTATCTTAACCAATATTTAAATTAATGTTTATAGTGTTAATGTTATAACATTATGTTATGAATTAGGGAAAACAAGCCAATCGTTCCTTTTGTTACCATGGTTTTTCTGCATTCTGATTTGTAAAAGGGAACTTTAAATGTATGGTTGTAAATTTTGAAACAAAGTCCTATTATTTTAGCATCTAATAGTTTAGTTTGCTTCTGTTTCAATACAAAAGCAACGGTGTGATGGATTTTTCTGCAGGGCGAGGCTTCTAGTTGTGAATCTTTAGAGAAACCTATCGCTTTCTGAAAAGCAGCGACTTTAAAAATAGAATCCATTGCTATGCATATTAGTGGACAACCTGTTGTTCCAGATATTCTAAAGAAGTTATTCAGGCTCAAGCAGTAAATCAAGCCTGAATATGTGAGTGCGTGTCCTCACTTACAACATCACTGCGCTGTAAGCATGATATAAGCCCTGCTGGAACCATGAGTCCTTGTACAATACATACTGGGAAGCAGAGAGAATGGGTAGTGACAACCTGCCACCCTGTTGAACTCTGATTACTCTGCACCTAACCAACAGTGTTTGTATCAGATGGAAGCCATGGCCACATTTCCAATCCAGTCACATGGCGGTGATGAAAGTAATGAACGTTTTCAGCCATAAATCAATATGCCTTCCTGTCGTGGCAGTCCTTGTCATTTTGAAGCTGGGAGTCTTGTTCTACGGCTCAGCTCTAGCCTAAATGAATAAGCTGTTACGATTTGCTATGAAATGATTGTTGTAAAATTCAACAGTGACCAAAACACTAAGCTGTAATGAAACTGGAGGCAGTTTGAATTGCAAGTAATCTTTGTTTTTCCCAAATCTCATTAATCTTTATCTTAGCTCATTATAGATTTGGATTTAGTGTTCGCATACATGTATTTTGGAGCAAAAATGAAAATTATGGTACAATGTAATGTAGACAAGTTGAAACCCACTCTGTGAATATAGAAAATGTGGAATTTACAGTTCCCAACTCCATTATCTCACCACCAATGAGAATTATGTGTTATATATCATCCAATTCCTCTTAACTTGGACAGACCCAGACATATTTCCAGCTACAATAATTGAAACAAATCAGTTTTAACAGAAAAAATACATTGAAGATCGCCACTTAAATAATTTGCGTGAGCAGTCTTTGAATATCAGATGTTCTAGCTAAAAATAGTAGTTTATAAAATAATTTGTTTACAAATCTATTCTATGTTAGAATTGTGTTGTTTGAAATTCATGAGCTCGAGCAAGTGACTCTAGTACAGATAGACACAGATTCATAGCAAAAGAAATTCCGTATGCTTCTTTGTGTCTGATAGGATTTCATTACGCCCTTTGCCATTAAGTTAGTTCTGAGTCCTAGCAACCCTATAGAACACGGTGGAACTGTCCCATAGGGTTTTCACAGCTGTAATCTTTACAGAAGCAGGTTGCCATATCTTTTGCACACAGAGCGACTGGTGAATTCAAAACAACAACTTTTGGTTAGCAGCTGAGTGCTTAACCACTGCGCTACCAGGTCTCCGTAAGATTTCATCATGTATTGCCAAAAGCTGGAATTTAGCAAAGTTTGAAATGATTCAATTGTCTTGTTAAAAATGGTTTCCTGAAGCCAAAAAATCTGCCTTCATTATTCCAAAAAGAAATGAGTTAAAATTCACAAAAAATATAGCAGGACTAGACAAACAAGAAAGGGGAAAATACCTCATGACTCAAATAACAAAAATTAGGGGCAACATGCTGTGGGTATCCTACCCACATGAATGAGGTTCCCCAGAAGACCTTTTACAAGGTATTTTAACAAAATTTCATTATAGTGTCCAAGCCCAGGTTGACCCATAATGCATCAGCCCAGTTATTACCTACCACAACTTACCATCGTTCCGTTGCATTATATTTCCTTGACTACCCAGTCTTAGAAAGGTGGATGGAGCACTTTACCCAGGCCCCAATATGCAGATCAGAGGATAACCAGTTTTAGGTAATAGGGAAGAGAGTCATTTAGAACTTACACATTATAGCAGTGCAAATAGAAGTTCTAGAAAGAACGCTCCCCATAAGCATACATGAGACAAAAAAGAGCCAGTAACAACAATAAGAAATAGTAAAAAAAAAAAAAAAAAAGAATGTACGGACTATAAACCAAACAAACAAACTCAAGATGGAAGAAAGGGAGGGAGGGGCACAAAAAGAAGAAACAGCAAACCATATAAAAGACTGTGGAAGCACCAATTTAGAAATGAAACAAAACACAAGGAACAGGAGAAAATCCTCCACAAAATAATCACTTTACAGAACAATTTAATAATGACATAATTTAATCACAATAATTTAACAAGTAGATGATAAAAAAACAGAATGAGATTGCAACTGTAAGGAAAAAATATGAATACCCTAAATATACCACTAAAAAGAGAAGTTTTACCACTAAAGAACTAAAAAATTATGCCAAACACGCAGCAACAGGGCAGAGCTAAAAAGTGAATATATATATAGGTAAATTCATGAAACAATAATATACGTGAAGAGCAAAGAAGATAAAGACATGGATGTAACTGGACCACAGTCAATATGGAGGGCAGACAAAGGTGGTGCGACAAAAGGATAGGTGGCCCTGGGTGACACAAGTGATTAAGCTCTTGGCTGAAAGGTTGGAAGTTCTAAACCCAGAAGTGCCTCTGAAAAAAAACCTGGAGATCTATTTCTGAAAAATTAGTCATTGAAAACCCTGTGGAGTGAAACTCTACCCTGAAATGCATGGGATCAGAATTGACTCGATTGGCAACTGGTTTTTGAGATAATCATAGCTGACAAAATAAATGCTTATTATGTGTCTGGATTGTTCAAAGTGCCTTACATGAATTAGCTAATTTCAATAACACGAAATCCGTATCATGCAGTACTACTGTTTTCTTCATCTTATGGTTGAGGAAATTGAGATAGAGAAAGTGTAAATAATTTTATTAAAAAAAAAAAAACCCACTGCCGTTAAGTCAATTCCAGCACTTACAGCCATGTAAAATTTAGGTCCTGGGGCCAGGATACGAATGCAGGCAGTCTGATTCCAGCACTGCCTTGTGTACTGTGCATCTCTGTGAAGACACCTGATACAAACTTTTCTATTTTATAAAGAAAGTATTTAGATTTATAAAGAAGAAAATATTCCTGAACAGATGAAAAAACTGAAAAGTGTAGAATGAAAGGGGATATTACAAGCTAGAAAACATGGATGCAGAAAGCTTACCAAAGAGACACAGCTTGGTTAAATTATTAACTTCAGGATACAGAAGCACTTTTAATGATAAAAGGCTGAACACACCATGCCCCCTCTAATAGGTCAAACACGAGGTGGGTCTTGGATTTCAGCAAAGCAACACTCAATGTTGAAGGACTGCAGCTCTGCTACAAAACAATGAATGAGTCAACTATAAAGGCAGACACACTCAAGACTGAAAACTCAGGGCCCATAGTACTCATGAACCTTTACTGGAGCAACTGCTCAATGAAAATATTAATAACGAAAGCCAAAATACTAAAAGAAAGATGTGGTAACACATGATTTTTTTATCAAGAACAATAATTCTTTTAAAAACAAACATACTTTGAGAAGTATATTTTATATATTAATACAAAAAAGCTTCCACCTATTTCATTTTTAGTTTATTACCCTTACATATTTAATGTACCTTCATATCACCTTTGTGTGTGCCAGTACTGCCAATTTGTTGTAAACCCTTAGAATATAAAGAAAATGCATTTCTCCAGTTACCAGGGTTTTGGAGAAGATTCTGCACAATTATATCTTTAATAAATGCGTGATGAGGATGTGTGTGCTGAAATTCAAGCTGTTTAAAGTATTTTATTCAGGAAATCATGTAATGTTTATTTTGTAATAAAATAAAGTATATGATGATGTGTATTCTACTTGTTTTTAGTTCTCAGAATATTTACTATTAGTATCAGAAGCAATTAAGTAAAATGATTTTTATATTGCTTATGTTGGTTCTCTGTATAGTCCAAGCTCTATTAATGGCCTCATTATTATTTCTGCTTCTGAGTTTATCTAAACTTAATTCAATTGAATAATTTATTGTTGTTGTTGTTTTGCAGTGTGGTCTCCAAAATATTTTTCAAACATATTTTTCAAAGGTGTAGGGTCAATCATTTGAGCACCAGCATAAATAATTAAATAACATGTAGGTATATTCTTGTTGTTGTTAGGTCACGTGGAGTCATTTTCGACTCATGGCAACCCCTTGTGACAGAGTAGAGCTGCCCTCTAGGATTGTCTTGGCTATAATCTTTATGGAAACAGATTTCCAGGTCTTTCTCCTGCAGAGCCACACAGAAGGTTCAAACTGCCAGCCTTTGAGTTAACAGTCAAGCACTTAACCCTTTGTACCACCAGGGCACCTTAGCATGTAAGTATAACTCCCCTCACCCATTGTCATCAAGTCAATTCTGACTCATAGTGACCCGACGGGACAGAGTAGAATAGCCACATAGCCTTTCCAAGGAGTAGCTGGTGGATTTGAACTGCCAACCTTTTAGTTAGCAGCCAAATGCTTAACCACTGCATCACCTGGTCCCCAACGTGTAAGTACAAAAAAAAAAAAAAATGCGTGTAAGTATAGGTTGTACCAATTCAACCAGATACCATGGGACACTGAACGCTTGGCTCTCATCCCTTTTCTTCATTTCCAAAATCTACAATCTCAAGAAATGTTATACCCGTAGGAAACTTCTAAATTCCAATTCATAACAGGATATAAGTTAAAACAGTATTAGTTTAGCATTAGATAATCTGTTAATGCTAGCGAAGGTCAGGCAAAGAGACAAGTGACAGGTACTTGCCCATTAGAGATTGAACCTTGAAAACTGGGAAGGGCTGGGAGGTTAGGCACAGTAATTTGTATTTCAGGAGCAAAAACTTCAGCAGCACAAGACAGGGAGAGGTACATTTTATACCGAGCCTTGGTGGCCTAGTGGTTAAGTGCTACGGTTGCTAACCAAAAAGTTGGCAATTTGAATCCACCAGCCATTCCTTGGAAACCTTATGGGGAAGTTGTACTCTGTTCTATAGGATTGCTATGAGTCAGAATAGACTCCACGGCAATGGGTCCGGTCAGTTGACGTTTTATATATATATATACATATACACACACACACACACATACATATATATATATATGGAAACTCTGGTGGCATAGTGGTTAAGTGCTACTGCTGCTAACCAAAGGGACGGCAGTTCGAATCCACCAGGCGCTCCTTGGAAACTCTATGGGGCAGTTCTACTCTGTCCTATAGGGTCGCTATGAGACGGAATTGACTCGACGGCACTAGGTTTGGTTTTTTTTTTTTTTGGTTTATATATATATATACATATATATATACACACACATACACACACACATTTATTTGCTCGTGGGGGATGAAGGAGGGAGAAGCAAATAAATAGAAATGGTGAACAGACACCATAGGCCCTTAAAAACCATGTGAAGGGTAGACTTTATGGAAAAGGTCTTGGAAACACTGTAATATGAGGAATTTTATTTAGAACTGAAGATTTGGGGTGTAGAATAACTAAATTTCATAGTCTCACTAACACCAAATCATTCCAAAATAATTAGGAACAAAACACATATTAAATTATTTCCAGAAACACATTTGACTGTAATGTTTATTGAAACTGATCTAATACCTTCAAATCAATGATTTTTAAGTATTTTAAGTGTGAACAGGAACTTGTCTCTAGGTCTGTACTGAAGTACCTTCTTAGAAACCATATATTAATCGATAAAGGAAAACAGCTTATATTTAGGCCATTCATTAGTAATATATTAAAAATTGATCTGTTTCATACTGTTATAAATTAGTTTCTAAAAGTACTAAAAGTGATAACCATAATGAAGGAGTAGAAATAACTACACAATATTAGAGCATGTAAACATTCTTAAAAATAACTATTATTTCAAAATCAGTACAATAATGAATTAGTTAAGTCTTCTCCAAAAAGGAAAACTAAAGGAATTAAATTATACTGAGAAATATTTACTACATGCCAGTTACTTATAGATCGTCTCATACAATCCCTAGAACGCCTTATTGTGCACATCTGCAGAGTAGAAAACAGAAACTCAGAGATTCAATAACCTTCTCCAAATTGGAAAACCTGGAATATATGTCTGTGGCCTTGCACATGCCAGAAAAGCCTCAATGATTTTTTTTTTTCCTTAACTGAGTAGAGCAGAAAAAGAGGAAAAAAACTATAAAACCCTAAAACCAACAAGATATAGATTAAAAATTACCTCAAAAAGTATTATAAAAAAATCTGAAGTGTGAAACACCTAGCAAAAATCATAATTAAAAAGACAAGAATGGTTAAAGTCCGTGTGAATCAGACTACTATTAAGAAAAACATAGTACATTAATGAGAAAAAGAAATTATTGCCAATATAGGAGATGAGATACAACTGATAATTTTTTGAAAATGCAGGTTCTGTTGCTGCAAGTGGGAAAAAGAGTTATCATAGAGCTGAAGCATTTTTAAAAATCTAAAAAAAAAAAAAACCCAGAAATTTGTCAATGCTACTTTTCTAAGTTTTCAAAAACAACCAATCAGCAAATGTTCTTGTGATTACGTATAATGCCTTAAATAAACATCAGCTACTGTGATCACTTTTGGACTTAACAATGCTGTTGTCGTTGTTAGTTGCCCTTGAGTTGGTTTGGACTCAGAGTGACCCCGTGTCCAACAGTACAAAAACATTACCCAGTCCTGCGCCATCCTCATAATCGTTGACATGCTTGAGCCCATTGTTGCAGCCGCTGTGTCAATCCAACTCATTGAGGGTCTTCTTTTTTGCTGATCTTCTATTTTACCAAGCATGATGTCCTTCTCCACGGACTGTATCATGTAAGACAAAGTCTCACCATCCTTCTTCTAAGGAGCATTCTGGATGTACTTCTTTCAAGACAGATGTGTTCGTTCTACCGGCGGTCCAAGGTATATTCAATATTCTTTGCCGACACCATAATTCAAAGGCACCAATTCTTCTTTGATCTTCCTTATTCATTGCCCAGCTTTTGTATGCACACCATGGTTTGGTTCAGGTGCACCTCAGTTTTCAGAGTGATAGCTTTGCGTTTTTGACATTTTAAAGAGGTCTTTTGCAGCAAATTTGCCCAATGCAATGCATCGATTGATTTTTTGACTGCTGCTTCCGTGGGCATTGATTGTGGATCCAAGTAAAATGAAATCCTTGACAGCTTCAACCTTTTATCCATTCATTGTGATGTTGCTTATTGGTCCAGTTGTGATGATTTTTGTTTTCTTTAAGTTAAGGTGCGGTCCAGACTGAAGGCTGTAGTCTTTAATATTCATCAGTAAGAGCTTCAAGTCCTCTTCATTTTCAGCAAGCAAATTTGTGTCTTCTGCATATGGCAGGCCCTTAATGAGCCTTCCTCCAATCCTGACGCTCCATTCTTCTTTACATAGTTCAGCTTCTCAGATTATTTGCTCAGCATACAGATTGAATAAGCATGGTGAAAGGATACAACCCTGACATACACCTTTCCTGACTTTAAACAACGCAGTATCCTCTTGTTCTGTTTGAACAACTGCCTCTTGGTCTATGTACAGGTTCCTCATGAGCACAGTTAAGTTTTCTGGAATTCCCATTCCTCACAATGTTATTCATAATTTGTTATGATCCACACAGTTGAAATGTCTTTGCACAGTCAATAAAACACATGTAAACATCTTTCTGGTATTCTCTGCTTTCAGCCAACATCCATCTTACATCAGCCACGATATCCCTCGTTCCATGTCCTCTTCTGAATTCAGCTTAAAATTCTGGCAGTCCTGCTGCAACTGCTTTTGACTTATCTTCAGCAAAATATTACTTGTATGTGATATTAATGATATTGTTCAAAAATTTCCACATTCTGTTGGATCGCCTTTCTTTGGAATGGGTAAAAATATGGATTGCCTCCGGTTGGTTGGCCAGGAAGCTGTCTTCCAAATTTCTTGACACAGAGGAGTGAGCACCTCCAGCGCTGCATCTGTTTATTGAAATATTTCAGTTGGTATCCCTCAATTCCTGCAGCCTTGTTTTTCACCATTCCCTTCCGTGCAGATTGAACTTTTTCTTCAGTGCCATCGGTTCTTGAACATATGTTACCTCACGCAATGGTTGAAAGTCAAATAATTCTTCTTTTTTAATAGTAACAATAATTTTCCTAAACTCTTATTGTTCCATATCAGTTGAAAGTAGAACTCTGATTGGGAACTAAATACAAAATTTTAACTGATTAAAGTAAGAAAATGCATGTGTAAGGTTTTTCTTTCTTTCTTTTTTTTTAATGCAGAGACCTCTATAATTTAAATTAGTAGTCATAATAATTTCCTTCCGATTTTATGTGAGAAAATTATTCCTAATTTCTTTTCATGAAGCAATTTTCTACCGCATATGGCTAGATGGCACTGGTTTTTTTTGTTTTTTATGGCTATTGAAACATACCTTCATTTTACCTCAGATAGGCATATTTGAACTTCCTAGAGTTTATTAATAAGCGTTATAAAATTTAATTTGAGTTTAAATAGGTGATGATTGGGCCAAGGTTATTGCTTTAACCCCTGTGTGGGGCAGTTAGCTTTGGCAATTATCCAATGTTCATATGAAAAATATACTCTGCTCACAAATGGACAGAGAACTGAGACTTAAAACCTGCAATATTATCCATCATTTTAAAGAACAATGGCCTGGAGTGTGTAGTGAGATACTAATTCTCATATATTAGTCTGGGAAACATGACTTGCTACTGTTTTTAAAGTAATCTCTCTATAAGAAAAATCTCTCTATATGTATTAGAAATGAAATCTCATATTGATTTAGCAGTTGAACCTTGGGGTTAGAGCCTATAGAAATACCAATGTAAAGGTGATTATACTAACTCAATGAGAGTCCAAACCCACTTGCAGTGTAATAATGCCGTTTTTTTAAAGACATAAAAAAATAACAAAAACAAACAAGAAAACCTACCCACTGCTGTCTAGTCGATTCCAACTCATAGCTACCATGTAGTACAGAGTAGAACTGCATCCTAGGGTTTCCAGGCTATAAATCTGTATGGAAGCTGGCTCCCACATCTTTCTTCTGCATAGCAGCTGCTGGGTTCAAACTGCGGACTTTCTGTTAGCAGTTGAGCACTTAAACACTACACCACAGGATTCCATAATAACAATAAAAACCCTCAAATAGTCAAATGTATATTTTATATGTCTGTATATACAAAGAGGAAACCAAAGAGTTGACACCGGTTTTATAAAACGTTTCATAAAGGGGTTGGTTAGAGAGGGGGTGAAGAAAACTAAATGTCTATTTATCCACTGATTCTATAAAGAAATACTGAATTTCTGCTCCTTCGAACACCTGTTTAGGAGCCAGGAATACAATAGTAAGTAAAAGGCAAAGTTATTTTCCATATGGGATTTACATTCTAGTAGAGAAGACAGAAGAAGCCCCGGTAGCACAGTGGTTAAATCAACTGGCTGCTAACTGAAAGGTTAGCAATTGGAACCTAACCAGCCACTCGAAGAAAGAAAGATGTGGCAGTGTGCTTCTGAAAAGGTTGACAGCCTTGGAAACCCTATGGGGCAGTTCTACTCTGTCCTATAGTATTGTTATAAGTTGGAATCGGCTCATTGGCAGTGGGTTTGTTTTTTTGGTTTAGAGGAGACAAATGTTAAAAAAAAAAAAAAAATGGTAGATGAGAGTTATGAGTTTTGAACTAAACAAATATTTTATGAACATAAAGTGTAAAGTAGTAAATTCATTTAGATGGAATGGTTCTGAAAATATGTCATTAGAGCAGAGAGCTGAATGAAATGATTAATCTATTGCTTATTTGCACATTTATTTCCTTGGATTTTTTAATTTATCATACAAATTAGACAAAGAGTACCACAGAGTCCTACCTCAGCCAGCTAAATTGGAAAATAAACAAGGCCAAGGCCATAATAATGGTGAAATTAGTGCAATGCTATCTCGATTACTAGAAAGAGTATAAAAGATATTAGGGTTAACCTGGGCATACAATCACTGTTTGTGGCAGTATTCTAGGCTTGTCTGTTATTAAAGATGAACTCTCTATTCTGCCTCAGAGATACCATTCTTCTTTAGCTTTCAGAACTCTTATGGGGCTCTCTGGAGCCCATTAAAGTAAAATTCATCTAGCCCAGAAGGGATAATTTGAAGGGCAGGTTCTTCTGGTCATCTGAAACATGGCTAGTCATAGCATCATCTCACCTTGAGACAAGGACATGGGTTAGATGACTTCTCCTACACAACTCTACAGAATTATGATTTTCTGAATGAATCAAAAAGTAACACTCTGTTCTTTATTCATGTTAGCAAAAGCTGCTGCTACTTATTGAAGCCTCTTCCAAACCTTCAGGACAAAAATCTGTAGGGGGTAGCTTGAAGGAATGTCTCTGAATATATTTCAAAATCAAACGTCTTTCTCTAGCAGCCAGAAAGCTTCTTGGAAGAAGCTTGCTGTATTCAAAAGAACAGGCTCCCTGTAAACCCAGTAATCTTGGGCTCTGGATTAGGGAGAGTTGCCTAGTGAATTTCACACTTTTCTCATCCTACCACAGAGAGCTGAGGTGGAGGTCAAAGGAAATATTTGGTGGAGATCAATGATGAAAAGAGATGGGAATATAAGAAATTATTCTTTATTAGTATTTAGCTATTTTATTAGATTTCATTCCCTGGATTAAATTCCATCATTTTTGCTCAGTGGAAATTTATTAGAAGTATTGGAATATTCTTTTCAGATTTCTCTAGATATTGTGCAGTACTTGAAGTAAAGCAATCGAAAGAAAGCAGACCGAGGTCATGGCCTTAGTGTAAAATCACACACAAATAAACTCAGGAACATCAAAATAGCCTTTCCTTTTCCCTTTTTTGTGTTTAATTAAGTTGCAGGGTTTTCTATAGAAAATGCGAGACTAGGAATGAAAATATTCAGTTGCATAATGTACCTTAAATTGTATATTAAGTTATAAAATATCTGAACTTGAAATAGTTTGGGGACTTTGCAAATATTATTCTGATTATCTCATTGGTTTAAAACAGGATTGAAAGTCTATTTTGCTACTGATAAATAAGCTTTTGCAAAGTAAGCTGAAAACTAATGTTTTCTTTTTTCTGGGGGGTGTAACAATGATTTCTTTTGATTTTTACTTTAAACAGAAAAACTTTCTTGTTTTCACCATTTTAAGCCTTAGGTCTTACATTTTTCCAGAGCCAGGGGAAATTCCTGAGTGCCCACAGGGCCAAAGAGACCAGCCTTAGATGGATATGTTTGGCACAACTCAATAGATCATTGTAATTAGTTATGGACTTAACTCTCTTCTGTGATGTTAAAATAAAAGAACGATTGTTTGAAAGGTATGTTTACCAGAGAAGTTGGTAATTCTGCTTTGGGGAAGGGAACAAAAACTGCAAAAAGTACAAAGAGGAAATATGTGTGTCTGGAGACTGTAGTGATAATTCTGAGTGATAATGATCAATTGTGTTTTGACAACCGAAATGCCAGAATAGAGAAAGAAAGATTGTTGAGACTCAATCCACATGACTAGCTGTTGTTTGATTGAGGTGATATCAATGACTGGGATAAAGTAAGATAAAACGTAATATGAATTCTAACTCACAAGATACATACACACAGCAGTAGAGTAAATCCTATTTTACTGAGCTTTTTTTTTAATGTTGCTGGTCAATGACGGTCTTTACACTCCCTCTAAAAGCTTTTTCATTTTTCTGTTACTTCAGAAAAACAAAAAAGGATAGTGAATAAATGGAGTTTTGTTTTTTTTTTAAATACCCAAATAATTAATGGGAAATAGACACAGACAAACATGCATCTCTACTTAATAATAACATGAATTTTGCTTTGAAATACCAATTGGCCAATGAAGATATTTTATGATATATATTAATATAATATTAAATGATATTTTTTATATATTATATGTCTCTAAATTTTTAAACAGGTATTCTTTTATATGCATGCTTATTACACTGGATGCTATTTGTAGTTGGTTGAATAATGTCACCCAGAAAGTTACATCTACCCAGAACTTCAGAGCATGACCTTATTTGGAAACAAATGCTTTACAGATATAATTAAGGTGAGGGTTAAGAGGTGGCCATTCTAGATTAGGGTGAGCCCTAAATCCAATGATAGTGCCCTTAAAACACACAAAAAAGGAAGCACAGAGAAATACCAAGGAGAAGACTATGTGAAGATTGAGGAAGATATAGGAACGATCCATCTACAAGCTAAGGAACATCGGGAGCCACCAGACGCTGTGAGAGTCAAGAAAAGATTCTTCCCTAGAGAGCCTTTTGAGAAGCATGGCTCTGCAGTACTTTTATTTTGGACATCTGGCCTCCAGAACTGTGAGAGAATAAATTTATCCTGTCTTAAGGCACCAAGTTTGGAATAATTGCTTATGGTAGTCATATGAAACTAGTACACCATAAAAGGAGAAAATACTGAAGAGATAGGTTTTAAAAAAAAGAGGAAAACTGTGTAATATTAAATTCACATGGAAAAGGATGCAGAAATAAATAATTTCAAAGAAAGATACTAAAAAACAATACTAAAACCAAACAGGTTTATTTAAGATGAGGGACAATATGTATCACTAAAACATTAGTGATTAAATATACAAAAATACTTCTGGAATTAGAAAAAAATAAGCGAAAAAGAAAACAAACAAACAAACAAAAAACCCTCCAAAATGCACCATTCAAACATTCAGGCAAATTTAGAGAAATTCTGTACATTTCGTAACTATAAGAAATCCCTGTTTCCATCTTTTGCTAAAAAAAATTAATAAACCTTCCTCATAACTGACCATAAGACTTGACTAAAGAATTGCAAGCATACCATTAACTCATATAATATTAACCACATATTAAAACACTTTTATTATTATTATTATTAAAACAGGGATACTGGAAGAAAGGAACAGATCTAATTCATGAGATAAAAAAAAAGATAGGTACTGATAATCACATATAGTGCATCAGGTAGGATTAAGTTTGGTCACATAAAACTCGAAGTCTCAAAATAATAACAGCCTCAGGAAGTCAGAAGATTTTATTACAGATTGAATTGTGTCCCTAAAATAGATATGCTAAAGTCCTAACCTCTCCACCAGTGAATGTTTGGAGAAATAGAGTGTTTCTTTCAGATGCTATCATGTAAGTTACTGAAGTTGTAAGAAGGTAGGGTTGGTCCTAACCCCTATTCCGAGTGGAGTTTTATAAAAGAGGACACATATGGCAACGGACTCACACCCAAGGGTACGATTGATAAAACGTGATAATGGAGACAATGCTTTTTTTTTTTTTAGCACCTCCAGTTTATACTTTATTTAAACTAATAAAATAATACATACCCCAAAAAGCCAAATCCAGTGCCGTTGAGTCGATTCCGACTCATAGCGACCCTATAGGACAGAGTAGAACTGCCCCGTAGAGTTTCCAACGAGCGCCTGGCAGAGTCGAACTGCCGACATCTTGGTTAGCAGCCATAGCACTTAACCACTATGCCACCAGGGTTTCCAATGATACATATAGTTACAGGGAAATGACAAAAATCCTTAATGGGACCAATAAGCAATATCGTGATAAATGGACAAAAAGATTCATGTTGTCAAGAATTTCATTTTGCTTGGATCCAGAATCAACGCACAGAGAAGGAGCAATCAAGAAATCAAATGACATATTACATTGGGCAAATCTGCTGCAAAAGACCTCTTTAAAATGTTCAAAAGCAAAGATTAACTTTGAAGACAAAGGTGTACCTGACCCAGACCATGGCACTTTCAATTGCTTTATATGATGGGATCCCCAGACAATGAATAAGGAAGACCGAAGAAGAAGTGATGACTTTGAATTATGTTGTTGGCAAAGAATATCAAATATATCATGGACTGCCAGAAGAACAAACAAGTCTGTCTTGTAAGAAGTACGGCCAGAATGCTACTACAAGTGAGGCTAGTGAGACCTTGTCTCACATACTTTGGACATGTTATCAGGATGGTCCAGTGCCTGGAGAAGGACATCGTGCTTGGTAAACTAAAAGGTCAGCAAAAAGAGAAAGACCCTCAAGAAATTGATTGACACAGTGGCTACAACAATGGGTTCAATTATCACAACAATTGTGAGGATGGTGCAGGACCAGGCAGTGTTTCCTTCTGTTGTACCTAGGGTCACTATTCACTGGAATCAAATCAACGGTATCGAACATCAACAACAATAATCTTTACAGGAGCAGATTGCCAGGTTTTTCTTCCACAGAGCCACTGGGTAGGTTTGAACCACCAATTTAAGGTTAGCAGCCTAGTGCTTAACTGTTGCACCACTAGGGCTCCTTGTGTATGTGTGTGTGTGCGTGTACACAAAAATATTTATATATGTATATGCATACATATGTGTATCTATGTGTTTATACCCACAAATATTAGAAATTAAATGTATATACATTTGCACACATTTATAGTATGTTTTTTCTGCACATACGTATTTTCTAACATTTCTAAATACCCTAGGAGGGCCATGAAGTTACATCAAAAAATCTTTGTAATGCATGGATTTTAGCTACTTTCTCTACAAACCACCATATTTGTTAGTAATATCTGTTAAAGATAATGTATTAGTATGGACAAAGTATAAGGTTAAGGCTTTCTTTTGTTCAAGTACCCTTTTTATGATGTAGTGTCTGTAGGTCTGAACTGTTTTAATGTCTTCTGTGTGTATGAAAAAGCATCTCAAAAATCTCTTGCATGTCGTGTAGATTGCCTTTGACTAAAGAGGAATGATGAAAGTGGCCTACTATATTTCTGCTATGGATGGTAATTATGTCACACTATACTGTGTATGGAGCCGTGGTGGCACAGTGGTTAAGAGCTCAGCTGCTAACCAAAAGGTGGGCAGTTCGAATCTACCAGCTGCTCCATGAAAACCCTATGGGGCAGCTCTACTCTGTCCTATAGGGTCTTTATGAGTAGCAATCAACTCGATGGCAATGAGTTTGTTTTTTGGGGTTTTGTACTGTGTGTATTAAATTAAATCCTAATCACACAGATGAAGAATGAAAACAAAATAGGCTATGTTTGTTTCACTTAAATCACTTGTATTCTTCATCATGTTTGTTTTCCACATCAGTGCAATTGAATTTCACTTGTCTTTATTAACATTTCATTCTATTATTTTTCTAAACCTTTTTAGTTGTGAGAGATGTAGGAATCTCTTGGTAAGCAACAATACTCTGTATTTCCAAATTTCTGATTTTAAAAATACAGGGAAACATTCTTAATATCACTAAACTCTTCTAGAACAACAGAATAGAAGTCATGAACCTGTGGGATAATATCAAATAGGTATACCATACGTGTAATTGGGAGAGTGAGTAAGGCAGATATTTGAAGGGATAATAGTTGAATGTATTTGTGAGTGTTAAGGTTATGTGTCACTTTGGCTAGGCTATGGTTCTCAGTGGTTTGGCAGAAACTGGACAGAATTTTCCTCCATAATGTAATATAATGTAATCATCTCCATAATGAGATCTGATATTATATAGTGACTTCCATGATGAGATCTGCTATGAGCAGCCAATCAGTTGAAAAGGTGTTTCCTTGGAGGTGTGGTCTGCCTCCTGCATATAAATGGAAGTTTTAGCGAGGCTCATTCTCCCTCAGGATCCTTCATCTGACTCTTCGTCCTCTGACCTCCAGTCTTTGGGATGTGAGCCAGCATCCTGCTGTCTGGCCTGCAGATTTTGGGATTAGTCAGCTCCTGTAGCACCATGAGCCAGCCCCCTGTCGTGTGACCTGCTGATTTGCGTTCATCAGCCCCTGCAACCACATGAGCCAGGAGAAGCTTACAGCCTGATGTCTGACCCACAAATTTGGGACTTGCCAGCCTCCACAACTGCACGAGCCATTTCCTTGAAATAAGTTCTCTTTCTAGATAGATGGAGAGAGAGAGATACCCTTCACTGATTTTATTCCTCTAGAAAACCCAACCTAAGACAATATCCAATATTTTGTGAAATGAACAACAAAAAAACATATTCTTATATTTTAATGTGCCTACAATCATGAGGAATACAAAAAAAATAAAACCAAACAAAAAACAATGCATCTTGTGCATCCTAAAAAAAAAAAAATCCTATTCAAGCTGTTTAAAATCAAATATGAGGAGAAAATCTTGAAATTAACCAAAGGAGAAGAATGTAGTACATACAAGGGAACAACAGTTAAAATAACCACTGACATTTCCTCAGAAACAATGCAGAGCAGAAGACTAGAACACCACCAAATGCTGAAAGAGAAACAGGCATTTTCACAAAGAATAGATACAGAGATTTCATCGCCAGCCAAACACTGCGCCACTAAATATGCTAAAGACGGTCCTTAGGACAAATAAATAATACCATCGTATAATGCTTAATATTCAAGAAGAAATGAGGAGTGGTAAAGATGTAGTAAAATATATGAAAAATATTTTGGCATTTTTAATATCTTTGAAATACACATGGCTGTTTAACACAAAAAATTATAACATTGTGGATTTATAATGTTTACATATATAAAACATATGTCAATTATAGCATAATGGATGGGGAAGGGGAAAAATACATAGTGGCAAGGCTCTTATATTTTCCATGAAGTAGCAGAATATTAAAGCTAAGTAGACTATGAAAAATTAAGAGTGCATAGTCTGCAACTTCTAAATAAATAAATAATTTGATGAGCTTGAGCTAAAATAACAGCAGATAAATTAAATTTACATTTTATAATACACTGAATTAATCCAAAAAAGAAAAAAAAGATGGGACAAACAAAAACACATATTTCAGTGAAGTCAAAAAATGCAGAGGAAACTATATCTATTGCCCAGTATTATTTTGAAAGTTAAGAGTACTTCTTCCAGAAATTGCTATTTTACAAAGATACACACATTTCAAATATATATTTAAAGTACATGTGAGCCCATTCTGATGAGTTGAGCGAATACTGTGGATGATAACAGGGGCTGAGAGGAAAACAATGAAATGAGAGAGGCACGTTATAAGGATTAATGATTAACTCCACACAGTGCATTCGAGGTTTAACAGAAAAAAGTACATATGGTTATACAGTTGAGCCCAAAATGGAAGCCAAGTTTCATAAAATTAAAGAATATAATAATAAGTTTCTACTAAAAATGTACCTTGGTAACAGTTGGGAGGGAAGTAAAAAAAATGTTGGCTAAATATAAAACGCATGTTGTTAACATTCTGTTTTGGTATTTCAATAATGTGAAAAACCTACCTTTATTACTTCATTAAAACAAAATATCTTCAAAATTACTAGACCAGGCTAAGGAAAACAACACATTATCTCCATACTAAAAGGCCGAAAATGGAGTACCATTAAGAAGGTCCAAAGATGGAGTTCCTAGGTGGAGCAGACTGTTAAGACTCAACTGCTAATCAAAACGTTGGCATGTTTGAGGATGCCCAGAAGTGTCTTGAAAGTGAAATTGAGAGCTTTCGTAAAACAATATAGTTTAAGAGAGATAAATAAAATAAATGTGAAATTAAAAAAACTGGAAATACTACTAATACTAAAATTGAGTATATATATGTATACATGTGTATATGTATGATATACTTACTGGAATTTATACTTAAACTGTAAAATAAACTTTAACTAAATATTCTTAGAATATAATGACTGGAATTTAGTTGAAAATTTCTGTCACAGCTGAGCAGCCTTTACTTTTAATATCATGTTTTTATAGCTTTTCAGATAGTTTCCTTCTTTACAAAAATGGAATCATATGGTATTTATCATCTGCTATGCTGCCTTTTCCACTTTAAATATAGTTACCATAATTCAGTTAGCAAATATAGTAACACTATCATATAAGTGTCTGAATAATATTTTTATGAGCATTCCTATATTAATTATTCAAACTCCTATTTTTTAGCTTTATATTGTTCCTTTTTTATTATAAGCGAGGCTCTGGTAAACAACCTTAGAACTTTTAAAAATGTTTCTGTGCATATTTATTTTATTATTTCTTAGAAGTAGAATTCCTGAGTCAAGGGTTATATCCATAATGTTTGTCATGTTTTGAAAAACTGCCCTCCAGAAACTTGTAGAGATTTTCATTATTTAAGCTGTAGATCAGAGCGAAGGAGGTCAGTGGTTAAGTGCTTGGCTGTTAACTGAAAGCTGGGCAGTTTGAATCCACCAGCCACTCCAAGGGAGAAAGATGTGGCAGTCTGCTTCATTAAAGATTACAGCCTTGGAAACCCTACGGGGCAGTACTACTCTGCCCTTTAGGGTCACTTGAGTCAGAATTGACTTGATGACACAACCATAACAACAGTTTGGGGCGGGGGGAAATTCCAGGCCACTGAACTTAATCAGATACCATTATTTGAGCAAATGTGATTTAATTAAGGAAGTCAGGCCTCAAGGGGTTTTCTGCTCTCACTGACCCTCTCTCAATTCAGAGACAAGAGACTACAGTTGTATGAGAAAACTATGGAAATTGGCTCATGTGTCATGGAAGAACAGCACGAGAGAAAAGTCTGATTGACCATACTCGTTAACTGAGGTATCACACTTTAGCTATGAACACTTGATCATCACTTAATCAATAAGTAACCCATCAGGTGCTACAGAGCACCCACATTTCAGTGTTCTCAATGATGCTATGGTTGGAAGAAATACAAAATGTGAACTCTCTCCTTTTGGATTTTGCAGTCTAACCAGAGTGCAGGAGTGACAGTGACCTGTGACATTCCCTAATATAATTAAAAATAAATAATAAAATTATAGTGTTTGAATAATTTATATCATGTGGCTATATATAGAAGAAAACGTTTCTAATTTACTCTTTTATTTCATAGGAGTCCTGGGTGGCACAAACAATTAAACACTTGACTACTAACTGGAAGGTTGGCCCCTTTACCCCACCCAGAGGCTCCTCGGAAGACAGATCTGGTGATCTGCTTCTGAAAGGCCACAACCTTGGAAACCCTATTGGAGCAGTTCTACTCTGCATACATGGGGTCACCATGAGACAAAATTCACTCGACAGCAACAACAATTTTATTTCATATGTCAAAGCTCAAACCTCCACCATTTCCGTAACAACATATTAACAACTTAATTTTCAAAAGATATATAGTCCTTCCTTCTTTTTTTTTCCCCCCTCTAAATACTCAGAAATCCTTGTATGGACTGATGCAGGCACTAAGACAGTCAGATATCTGGACAGCTTCTCATTGGAGTCCCTAGGTTCTCATTACCTGCCCTGCGTTGTGGTGAGAATGTTGAAGGATTATGCTGAAGGACATAATAAGCAGAAGAGCCATGTGACTTGCTGCCGTACTGACTCCAAGACGGTGTTGTAGATCATATCATACAGTCTCCATGCTTTGAAGACACAGGTGAGAAGGTTTTAGTTGGAACCCAGTGAATCTATACTTGATTGGGTTTTTTTTTTTTTGTCCTTGCCCTTTCATATTTGGAACCTGAAACCAACTTTCTAGTATATCTTTATGAATTATATAGAAATATCTACATTGTAATGCACTTTATATACTATACTCATGAACAGCCTATGTTTCAACTGCTTTTCCTGTTTGCTTGATTTATCTTATTTTGAAATGACTGAATCAATATTTATTGAATGCCAGCTATAGGTCACATACTATTTTACCTTGTATATCATGGGCATTTTTGTAAGACATCTTATGTCTTTATTGAATATGGCAAGCGATAACTAAAGAGCCATTTAATGAATGATTTTTTAAATTAATAAATGAATGACGTTCCACAAAAATCCACATTTTTTACTTTTTAAAAATAAATCCCAAGGAAGTTGTGACTGGTTTAAAACCCCAAAGCTAAATTTTATGAAGTGAGGAACTTGATGAACCAAGACACTGTTTCAAAAATTATATTATTAAGATCTGTTCCTCACAGTCTGATTCACAACAAAAATCAAAATAATTGGATCAAGAAAATGACACTCTATTAGGCAAATCAATACATTTTAACATTCTGATGCTACCAAGGAAACCCTGGTGGCGTAGTGGTTAAGTGCTACAACTGCTAACCAAAGGGCCAGCAGTTTGAATCCACCAGGCACTCCTTGGAAACTCTGTGGGGCAGTTCTACTCTGTCCTATAGGGTCGCTATGAGTCAGAATCGACTCAACAGTGCTGGCTTTGGTTTTGGTTTTGGATGCTACCAAAAATTTTATAATCATCTAAGAAAATAAGCAGGCTACCAAATTATTAATTGATTATACCAAAATTTAAGGTCAAAATGCTATAAGAGATTTTCTCTGATTTATCTTGGAATGTATATTTGACTTTCTTCATGGTGTTTGTGATACCATGTTAACCCTATGCCATGAATTATACGCTATTTCATTAAAGCAGAGCACGCTTGTTCAAAACTAAATATACATACCTGATGTGGAAAATTCAGGTATTGAAAGTGCTGCTCTTATTACTTTTCCTCCTGAAAAATCTGTCCCCTTTAAAAGTAACTGTTCCATTATTTTCCTTTTCTTATTTGAGGTATGCTCCTTATCCCAGCTGTGGCATGGACAAACAAAAACAAAGTATCCTCCTAGGTACTCAGATCTCAACGATGGAATCCACAGCACAGCAGGGATAGGCGCACCTTGGTACAGAAACATGGAACCCTCACCTTGGTTTCCAGAATTTGCTGAAGCTATTATGAATGGGGAGGAGCTCTGGTGGTCCAGTGGTTAAGTGCTCAGTTGCTAACCAAACGGTTTGAGGTGGGAACCCACCAGCCGCTCCACAGAAGAAAGGTGTGGTGGTCAGTGTCTGTAAAGATTATTGCCTTGGAAACTCTATGGGGGCAGTTCTACTGTGTCCCAACAGGTTCAGTATTAGTAATGGAGCCAGCCCTGTGTAGGCTTTGCCTGCCTTTCGTAGATCCAGAACTCCCACTTTTTTTTTTTTGCAGTGACATGGTGAAAATTTCGTTTTTGCTGTGCATTTTTTTTTTTTTTTTTGTAAATTTTGGAGGTTCTGGATATTTTCCTTGTTATTTTCCTGATAAGTTTAGTCCTATATAATTATTCACAAATATCTGCTATTAATTAAGCCCTCCTAATTTTACATGGCCAAAGATGTAAATCACAGATCTTTATTCTCAGGGTGCTCTGCTGTGGTTCATTGATGAATTGCAGAAGTTGAAATAATTCAAACAAGGGTATGATTAAAATTCATGTTTGCATATACGGCCTCAAGCACAAAAATACTAACATTTGAAGTAAAAATATATTTAATTTAAGAGGTGAATATAAAATATTCTATATAGATAAGCATCACACAAGCCTCTGACTGGGAAAAGTATGTGAACATGTGCGCACACACACACACACGCACACGCAAACACGCTCGCCCCTACCTTATAGAGATAAGAAAAATGCAAGGTCAAAACAAACTTAGAAACTTGCTTAAAAGCCAAAATAAAGTTCATGTGGGAAGATATTCAAGTATAAAACGAGGCCAGCATTTTCCATGGAGCAGTAATCCTGGTGCATTTTGACCCGTAGGGCCTTAATCATGTGGAATCAATAAACATAGATTCAAAGACGTTTACTAAAATTCCAAATTAAGCTTCAAATCCTTTGCCGAGAGCAGGGAACTTTCTCACAAGGTATTTTATTTTTAACCTGGCAAACTGATGTGAACCAAAGGTTGTTTCACAGCAAGGGTCATGATTCTAAGCTTCAGCCCCTAAGGGACTCCAACTTGGGACGAGAGGAGGTATCAATACTGTGCCATTAATTGCAACTGAAAAGCTCATTGTCTAATTCATAGGAGGCCCTTAGTATATATTTACTGGAAAAAAAATGCACAAAAAGAAAGTTAAAGAAGAGCAAAATGCAAGTTTCCTTTATTTCTAAAAAAAGTCAATTAACAAAAGAAAAAATTTTTTTTTTTCAAAAAGACCATCAAAATGAACTAAATTCACAAACTTTAAACTCAAAAAGTGATTGAGCAGACATATTTTACATAACTAGCACTTTATTTCCTATATATATTTTATGTATATTATCAAACCATTGATGATTAAGACATTTTACATTATGGACACTTTAAAAAAATTAAACACGTTTCCAGTTGCTGACTGGCTGGATATGTGTCATGGCTCTACCTATACAGGTAGATAATTATGTAATTATCTTGTCAGTTTCAGAGAATAATCCATTCAACCTTCATTTTATGTGGGTTTATGCTTTTTTGGTACCAAGCGAGGCAAATGGTTAAGCACTCAACTACTAGTTGAAAGGATGGCAGTTTGAATCCACCCAGAGGCGTCTCAGAAAATAGGCCTAGTGATCCGCTTCCGAAAGGTCATAGTCTTGAAAACCCTGCTGAGTACAGTTCTACTCTGCACACACGGGGTTGCTGTGAGTCAGAAAAGACTTAATGGCAACTAACAACAAGCTTTTTCCAAGTTATGTTTTTATTGGAATGGAATTAGATGTAACGGTGCTTAATATTTTTACTCTGCAGAAGGACCAAGGTACGTTTGAAAGTTTTGTATCAGGCAGATTAAGTTCGGATCCCTCTCTTTAACAGTTCCACTTTTAAAATTTTGTGGAAAGCTACATAATCTTTCTGAATCTCAGATTATTATTAAAATTGTGAAGTTTGGAGGTAATGTATGCTCAGTACCTAACACAGTTTCTGAAACACATTTTTGGTGTCCTCAATAAATAGCTAAATTAAGTTGCCTGGATGGAGGAGCCCTGGTGGCACAATTGTTAAGAGCTACGACTGCTACCCAAAAGGTCAGTAGTTCAAACCCACCATCAGTTTCTTGGAAACCCTATGGGGCAGTTCTACTCTGCCCTATACGGTCATTATGAGTTAGAATCAACTCGACAGCAAAGGGTTTGGTTTTTTGATTATACTCGGGATGGAAGGCAGATATGTAAACAGTGAATTTTAGATGGTAACAGTTCCAAAATAAATCATGAACAAAGACATTTTCTGGTATTTGTACAAATAGAATTTTAAATTCTCTAGTGAAATCAGAGAGCCCTGTTGGCACCGTGGTTAAGAGCTCATTCTGCTAACCAAAAGGTCAGCAGTTCAAATCAACCAGGTGCTCCTTGGAAACCCTATGGAGCAGTTCTGCTCTGTCCTATAGGGTCGCTATGAGTCAGAATCAACTCAACGGCGAGCTTAGTGAAGTCACTTTTCCGGAAGAGCTAACTTCCTGATTACATCAGGTGAATGGTTACAGCATTTATTAAATATTTACTGTGTGTAAACTGATGACACAAGCAGAGAACAGAAATTTTAAGGAAACGTTTGATCAGTAAATACTTACATATATTTTTATCTAAAATTATCTCTGAATACTTGAAAACATCAAAATGTACAAACATCTGTTTGCGTCCCTGCTTTCAAGTCTTTTGGGTATATACCTAGAACTGGAATTGTAGCCATATGGTAATTGCAGATTCCCTGGTAGGCACAAATGGTTTATGCTTAGTTATTAACTGAAAGGTTGGTGGTTGGAGCCCGCCCAGCAATGCCACAGAAAGAACAGACCTGGCGATCTGCTTTCCTAATGATTACAGCCAAGAAAACTTTATGGAGCTCAGGTATACTCTGTGACACATGAGGTCACACATGAGTTGGAATCGACCAGATGGCATCAGGTTTGGTTTTCAGTTTTATGGTAATTCTATGTTTAACTTTTTGAGAAACTGTTAAACTATTTTACACAGCAGCTGTACCATTTTACAATCCCATCAACACTAGGGTTGCAATTTTTATACATCCATACCAGCATTTGTTTTCCATTTTCTGGTAATAGCCATACTAGTGGGGGTGAAGTGGTATTTTATTACGGTTTTGGTTTGCATTTCCCTAATGACTAATGACATTGAGTATTTTTTCATGTGCTCATTGGCCATTTGTATTACTTGTTTGAGGTAAGGTCTCTATTGAAGTCCTTTGCCATTTTTTTTTTTTTTTTTTTGATTGGGTTGTATGACTTTTTGTTCTTAAGTTGTAGGAACTTTTTATATATCCTGGATATTAAACCCTTAGCAGATATATGGTTCCCAAATATCTCTCCCCATTCTTTAGGTTGCTTCCTCACTTTGTTAATAATCTCTTTTGATGCAAAAAAAGCTTTTAATTCTGATGAAGTCCAATTTACCTATTTTGTCTGTTGTTGCTTCTGCTTTTGGTGTCATATCTAAGGAGCCATTGTCGAAAGCTGGTCCTGAAGATTTACCCCGAAATTTTCTTCTAGGAGTTTTATGGTTTTGGTGCTTAAATTTAGGTTGAATTATTTTGAATTGGTTTTTGTATATGGTGTGAGGTATTGGTCCAGCTTCATTCTCTTGCTGGTGGAAATCCATTTCTCCCAGCACCATTTATTGAGAAAACTAGTCTTTCTCCTATAAATGGACTTAGCACCCTTATTGAAGATCAATTGACCATAGATGCATGAGTTTATTTCTGGACTCTCAAATATATTCTATTTATATATGTATATATTATTATATCAGTACCAGACTGCTTTGATTACTGTAGCTTTACAGTTAATTTTGACATCGAAAAGTGTGAGTCCTATTTTGTTCAACTTTTTTATTTTTCACACTGGCTATCTGGGGCCCCTTATCTGGGGCCCCTTATAATTTCATATAAATTTGAGGATTGGCCTTTCCAGTTCTGCAAAGAAGGCTTTTAGAATTTTGATAAAGATTGTGTTGA
Organism: Elephas maximus indicus; assembly: GCF_024166365.1. NCBI lineage: Eukaryota > Metazoa > Chordata > Mammalia > Proboscidea > Elephantidae > Elephas > Elephas maximus. The sequence goes on along the minus strand of NC_064841.1, from coordinate 14,509,014 downwards.
ATCTGTAGATTCCTTTGGATGGTATTGGCATCTTAATAATATTAAAACTTCCTATTCACGAACAAGAAATGTCCTTCTATTTATTTAGATATTTATTTCTTACAGCAGTATTTTATAGTTTTCATTGTGCAAGTCTTTCAACTTCCTGATAAATTTATTCCTAGGCATTTTATTATTTTAGATGGTATGGTAAATGGAATTGTTTTTATAATTTACTTTTCAGATTGCTCATTGATGCATAGAAACCCAACTGATCTTTGTGTGTTGACCTTTCTCCCTGCAATGTTGTAGAATTCACGTTTCTTTTGGATTTTTTTCTGAGGATTTTCTATCTATTAAGGCCTTTCTAAGAATTTTACAACAAGAAAAACAATCTAATAGGCCAGCATTCATCAGCTGTTACACGGCCCTAGCTTCTGTAAAAGCAATTTTTTTTCCGCTGTTTTGTGATATATTTTTGATTCCTTTCTTCAAATTGATCTCTTCTAACTCTATTATTTGGTGAATGTTTTTATAATTTCTGATACACTCATACACTGATATGCTGTGCAAAGTACTTCTTTTGTGTTCTAATACTACTGGAAATCTCATTTTTTAAGTCTTTTTTTATAATTTCTTAAGATTTTAAGATAGACTGAGGAAGCTGAAATTTGTGAATTATCAGACACCATAATCAATTGATACTTAGGAATCTGTATCTACCATAGATTTACACTTGAGCATGGCATGTTTCAGAATAGAGATTTGGTAAAATAGTGAAGAACCAAGTTTGAAGTGTTTTTTTTTTTTTTAATTGTGCTTCAGATGAAGGTTTACAGAGTTAATTAGTTTCTCCTGAAACAATTAATACACATACTGCTTTGTGACATTGGTTGTCAACCCCATGACATGTCAACACACTCCCTTTATCCACCTTGGGTTCCCCATTACCAGCTTTCCTGTCCCCTCCTGCCTTCTCATCCTTAACCCTGGTCTGAGTACCCATTGAATCTCATTTTGTTTTATAGACCTGTCTAATCTTTCACTGAAGGGTGAACCTCAGGAGGAGTGACTTCAGTACTGAGTTAAAAAGGTATCTGGGGACCATATTCTTGGGGTTTCTCCAGTGTCTGTCAGACCAGTAAGACTGGTCTTTTCTCGTGTTAGAATTTTGTTCTACATTTATCTCCAGCTCTGTCCAGAACACTCTATTTTGATCCCTGTCAGAGCAGTCAGTGATGGTAAGTGGGCACCATCTAGTTTCCAAGCTTGAAATTTTTGTATAATCCAGAGATGAGGTAACCAGAACCAGTTGCCATCAAATTGATTCCAATTCATGGCAACCCCATTTGTGTCACAGTGGAACCATTTCATGGTGTTTTCATGGCTGTGGCCTTTTAGAAGGAGATCTCCAGGCCTTTCTTCTGCGGCACCCTTGGGTGGGTTCAAACCCCCAATGTTTTGGTTAGTAGCCAAGTGCTTAATATTTGCACCACCCAGGAGCCTGGCAGAGATGAGGTACTCAGGAACAATTAGCAAAACACCCGGGATCTGTTCTTAGTTCTGCAATTCTCTGCGTAACCATCTTTGTGAGAGCCAACTGGCCTCTCTGGTCAGTATTTCTTTGTCTGGAATATCTCTAAGGTTCCTTTGACATTAATAATCTATGGGTCTAGGGAACTAGCCTGACTTCGACAAGGTATGTTGAACTTAAGATACATTTTCTTGGACCATAAGTCTCATTTTATTTTCATAAAAGCGATTTGACTATATGTTTTGCTGCTTCAGCCCAGGCTACAAATATTTGTCCTAAATTCAGAAGAAAAATAAACCCCAAAACAAAGCAAAACAAAAGAAACTAAAAAATAAACCCGCTACGACTCAGGTTTCTATGTTTCATTCTATGGAGTCAAGTCTTCAAACCTTTTCCCTGTTCTGTTTAGGAATCTTAAACAAAAGCCAGTGTTAACACAGATGACCATTTGGTACAGTCACCTTGAACGGAATATGTTTGGAAAACACAGATTCCTCTTTGGAGCAGTCCTTCACTCCACACCCTAAGGAGATTGATGAGGCGGGTTTAGCAGCACATCGGAGCTCACGTGAGCGAAACTTCACTGTGGGCTGTGGGACCTCACAGAGGTTTTAGGAAGAGCTGTTCCCTTGAAGGGAAATAATACTTTTGTATCTTAATTAACAGAAGGAGAACTGGGAGTCAATTAACACCAGTTATATAGGTTCACGGGCATTGGCTCTTTGCTTGCTGTTTCACTTGAGACTCCATTGAATTTGAAACACAAGGATATTTACATACTGAGTATAGATCAGGAGGTAACAAGGGATAAATAGGGCTCTCCCTTCTCTTATGCTGAACACTTCTCGGCTCAAAGCCTGGGCCACAGGCCGGCAGTATCAGCATCCCTTGTGAGCTTGTTGGGAATGCAGAATCTCAGGCCCTAACTCAGTCCCACCGACTTAGGAAAGGCGTCTTAACAAGATCCCCGGGTGACCTGAGTGTGCATTCAGGTCTGAAATAACCCCTCGAAAAGATAGTCAGAGGAGAGAATGATTCATTAGTTTTCTAACACCATCATATTATCATTCTATCCTACTTTTATAATTCTTTACTATCATTTTCATTTATTTTAGTTTCCTACTTTCGACCTTTGTCTGTGAAATTGGGATATCGCATGATGATTTCACATATTTAAAACATTTTCTTTTTTCTCATCCAGAACATTTTATATCTGTGACCTTTAAAATATGCATTTTGCTAAGGCTTAGTTCAATGTGGGTTTCAAGGTAGGCGAAAATGATATATTATTATTGAAGTCTCTTCAGTTAAATATTTATTCTTAACTTCCAGCTCTATACTTTTACTTTTTTGGGCCTTCTTTCAAATACAGGCAAGCTTAATGATACTGCAGCAGCGCAGATCCTTCAGTAACAAACTAGCTATCTGGTTGATTTATTCATTATGGCCTGTGATATTTCAATTCATAAATAAAAATTAGTTTTAGATCTATTTCTTCTGAAAAAGAGCTAAGCAAAGCAATTCCTGAGCACAAAGGAGGAAAAAATAGTCAAATTAAAAATGCCTTTATTCATTTGAATAGGAGTCCTGGTGGCATAGCTTAAGGGCTCAGCTGTTAACTGAAAGTTTGCTGGTTCGAACCCTCCAGTTGCTCCATGGGAGAGGTGTCAGTATGCATCCATAAAGCCTTACAGCCTCCGAAATCTTATGGGGCAGTTCTACTCCATCCCATAGGGTTGGTATGAGTTGGAATCCATTCGACAGCAATGGGTGTTATTCATTTGGAAGGAAATTAAGAAAGTGGGTTTGTTCGACCCCTTCCCCATACCTTTAAGATCATTGTTTATATCATTAAGATGTTATCAATTAGTTTATAGATAGATACCATTAGAATTTGCCTCATTATTTTCATCATATTGCCAGAGCTTTTAATTCTATGCATGCTCTAATGCACATTACTATGCTGTTTTCATATTTGAGGTGACGAGGTCAATGCCAACAACACATCGATTACAATTTTACACTTAATTTACAGCACCAGTTAAGAAGGGGAACAGAAAATGTTGACATGATAGTCATAAAAGAATTATCTTTTATAGAGTAAAATGTCTGACAAGCAATATGAGGCTCTATACCTATTGGTTAAAGACAATAGGATTTCTTTTTTCCTACCTTGGATGGGATTCAAGTCAGTTCTTGAGCCAAAGAGGCTTGTCTAGCTGATCCTCAACTACCTATCAACCATATGGACGCTTACAGTACTGGTCTAAGCTTATATATTCTCACCACCTGAATGAAAGCAGGCCAATATTGTAGGCTGATCCAGGCCAATGGCACTTTTTGAAGCAACTTCAGATGAGCGTGCATTGAGTATTTTAGTTACTTTTTAAATAGTGCCTTCGATTTCTGTGGCTACTATGACCATTCACCAGAAATTCGGTAGTTTAAAACAACAGAAATTTATCACAGTTCTGGAGGTCAGATGTCTGAAATCAGTATCACTGGGACAAAATCCAGGTATTGTCAAGGCCATGTTCCCACCAGAGGATCTTGGGGTAAATCCTTTCCTTGCTCTTACAGCTTCTGGTAGCTGCTAGCATTCCTTCACTTGTGGCTATATCACTCCAGTCTTCAACCCAGCATCTTTAAATCTCTCTCTGTGTCATATTTACATAGCCTTCTCCTCTGTTGTGTGTTCAAATCTCCCTGTGTCCCTCTCTAATGAAGACAAATGTGACTGCATTTAGGACCCACCTGGGTAATCCAGGATCATCTTCCCATTAAGATCCTTAACTTCATCTCATCTACAAAGACTTTGCTATATAACATACACAGGTTCCAGGGATTAGGACATTGCATATTTCAGGGCTATTTTTCAGCCTATCACAAATGGTGATAAAGAAAATTCTTAGAATTTTTGACTCAGGCTACTACTATGTTGTTGTTGTTAGGTGCTCTCCAGTAGATTTTCTACTCATAACTATCCCATGTGACAGAGCAGAACTGTCCTAAAGAATTTTCTAGGCTGTAATCATTATGGGGGAAACCCTGGTGGTGTAGTGGTTAAGTGCAATGGCTGCTAACCAAGGGGTCAGCAGTTCGAATCCACCAGGCACTCCTTGGAAACTCTATGGGGCAGTTCTACTCTGTCCTGTAGGGTCGCTATGAGTTGGAATCGACTCAATGGCAGTGGGTTTGGGTTTGGAATCATTATGGGAGCAGATGGCCAGGTCTTTTCTCCTGTGGAGCCCCTGGTTGGGTTTGAATCATCAACCTTTTGCAAATGTGCTAACCCTTTTGTTACTAAATCATTATTTAAAAAATGTTTTGATGCTGTGTATTTTCACTAATTATGGAATGCTGATTCAAAGACCAGTTTGAAATTTTTAATATAAGTTATGGATTTTGAGATATATGATCTGGTAATACAAGCCACCATTAAGTCACATGGTACTGTGGTGCCACTGATCTATGGTATGACAATACACGTCTAAGAATTGAATAGTTTATTGTGAACACCTTTCCCTTAGGTTACATGGGAAACCTCTGGTTTTCCAAATATGACACAGAAAAACCAAAATGAACCCATCGGGCCTCCCTAACCATCACACAGGAGAGCCCTAATTATGCTTGCAAGCCTTATCTCATAGAAATAAAGGGAAAAAAAGGCAAAACTAACACATCCAGGAAGCATCACCTAACAGAACGCTCAACCTACACAACAAAGAGGCTCTAACTCTGGTCTACTGAGCTTCAGGTATTCAAAAGGAACCCACTTTGATGCTAAATGCATTAGAACCAGAATAATACCTTACCTCTGAGGTCCAGAGGCATAGAATGTGGCTGGTAGACAGTTATACAGAGAGTAACAAAAGGGTTAACTTAATGACTGGTAAATATTGAAAAGTTTTTATATATATTTTTTCCTTTGTGCTAGCATTAGACATGATGTCAAGATATTTCTGCATGCTGAACATGTTCACATGTTAAGATATTTCAATTCCTGATTCCCTAAATATGAATTTGAAGAAGCATCCCATTGCATAGTTCTTTCCAATAAGCAATTTGAGTTTCATGGACAGCTGGCACATTTCTAAATTTGTCCATCTGCAGAAAACACTGTAACTGTTAGACTTTAAAAATTATAACAGATTTAGAGAAAACTCTGAGAATTATCTAACTTCAAAAATGTTGGAAGTCAAGCAATGTTTTATTAAATATACATTGCATAAACAACTCTACGAGAGCTGAAAGTTAAATGGTAAAGCATTTAGCAAAAAGGTTTTTTTTTTTTCTTTTGTAAAACACCATTGACTTTTCAAAGGCGGTAACTAGAAAGTTGGTGTAAAACTATGCTTCATTAGTCCATAAAATGTTTTACTCTAATATTATGGAAATAGCTAACTGTCTCTAATATACAAGGTTTAATTCTCATACTTTGTGTTTTATTTTTGTAGGTAAACAACTGAATATTGTACATGTATTGGAAGAGACAAAGTGAAGAGATAACATTTATACTTGTGCCATTTTGGCTCTTTTTTTACCTTTTGTGAGACCCCAAGACTAGTGACTGCAATTTGGACTGTCTAATTTTTTTTTTTTACTGAATTCCCACATGATTTCTGCCTTTAATGAATAGTACTTTGATGGACAATTTCCTACTTTAAGCTACCAGCAGTATTGTCTTTGGTGCATAAAAAGCTTTAATAACCTTGATTTGAGGAGTTTTTCTCATCTTGTTCAGTTAATGTATGAAAGGCAACAGCTGTGGACACTGGTATACCATACAGGACTCCCCAGTTAGACAGATAAGACTCCAAACACGATTACTTCTTGGTTGTCTTAGCAGTGTTCTTGCCATCACTGAGCTCAGTGTCTATTTGTAATGTGGAATTGTTATAACGATTAAAAATGATGGTATATACAAATGACTTAGCATATGCTGTCTCTGGCATATTACAGACATCAGTAAATGTTGGTGTCCTTCTTCTGTTTCTCTAATTTAAGTTTTTTTAACTAATAGTTTATGTGGTTTTCAAAAACATCTTCATCCCTTGTTTCTGCCCAGGATTGAATAGAGCTGGAAACATCATAGATAGCAGCTGTACAAAAAGAAACAAATCAGATAAGCGGCAAGTTTTCACAGCTTTTCTTGGACCCATCAAAGAGCTGAGCTAAGCTGAAACCTGGGAGAGACAGGTGTCAGCACTGAGGGATGCAAGCATTTGCTTACCAGGAGACAACACAGCTGGGTGTGGGTAAGAAGAATTTAGCCAGGCTAACTGAAGAATTGGTTGAGGCAGAGGGCAGGCTGTGGGGAAAATGTGAAGTCTTTCATGGCTACAGATGCAGGAAGAAGAGCACCCTTTTGCAGTCATTTTATTCATGACCCCGGCAGGCCCTCTCAAGGACAACTAGGGAGATTCCAGAAAATGTTATCAATTTAATGAAAGTCAGAAAACCTGGTGGTAACAGTGGTTAAGAGCAGTTCAAATCCACTAGGCACCGCTTGGAAAACATATGTGGCAGTTCTACTCTGTCCTGTAGGGTTGCTATTGAGTCGGAAGGGACTTGATGGCAATTTTTTTTTTTTTTTTTAGTGAAGATCTAGGGGAGGGGACTAGCAGCCACTGAGGAATACACATGAAATTCCTCCCTCTTCCTTCTCACTTACTGCCCTCAGGGAATAAAGTTCAAAATCTGCTGGGGAAAGGGCAACACAAGATGGTGTCCTCAGGGCATCTGGGATATAAAAACAAAACAAAAAAACCACTAATCTCTGGGTAATGGGCAGAAAAACATGCTGGGCCCAGAAGCAGTGCTGGAGGAGGTTTGAAACACTTTTGAATGCCATACTCCCAAGAATCAGGGACACATTGTCTACTTTAAAGTGAGGCATAACCAGAAAATCAGAGAATACCTCTCGCCATAACCCATCATCACACAAAAAAGCATCAAGTAAAAGTAACAATGGAATACTGCTGGGAGACACAGCCAAGGAAACGCCTAATGCCAAAGGTAGAATAGACATTGAGAGAAACCCTCTGACAAATGAACTGCCACTCTAAACACAGTTATTGCTAGATGAATTTGAAGTCTGTAATGCAGTGAGGGTAAGAATAGCAACAACAAACCTCAAAGTCAGTCCAACTCCCAATTACAATAATAAAACCCAAGACACTAAAAGCATTGTAGAAGATGTGTCCATTTCCAAGCGTAAAATGATCCACCTTAGTCTCTACTGTCTTAAACAAAATGTCTGATTTTCGACAAAAATAACAAAGCATAACAAAAGGCAAGAAAAATCAAGATACTCCCAAGAGACAATTTGATCAGTAGAATCATATTCAAATATGACAGAGATGTTAGAACTATCTGATAAAGGATGTGAAATAACCGAATAATAAACACTAGTGGAAAAGACAAACAACATGCAAGAACAGATGAGTAATTTCAGAAGATGACAAATATAAGAATCAAATGGAAATTCTAGGAATAAAAACACAATGAATGCCTTCGATGGACTCCATAAGTAGTAACAATATAATATATATATATTTATTGAATATGTAAATGTAAAATGTACAACAATTATCAAATCATAGGGAGGAGGAAGTGGAAATATACTATTATAAGATCTTCGCACTACAGGTGGAGAGGTATAATGTTATATGAAAGTAAACTGTGTTTAATTAAAATATATATGGTAAATGCTAATTTTTAACATTTTGGTATAAATAAATACATATTGCAGATACAACAGAATTATGATAGGGAAAATAGAAATGAGAAAAAAACAAGAAACAGATAAAACAAAAAAACAGCTAGCAAAGTGGTGGTTGTAAGGCAAATATTCAATAATCACATTAAATATGAATGCTCTAAAGAGATAAATTAAAGACAGAAACTGTCAGAATGAATAAGTAAAGAAAGGCCAACTATATTCTGTCAGCAGGGAATCCAATTACATTATAAAGGCACTGATGGGTTAAAAGCAAAAGAATGGAAACTGATATATCATACGAACACTAAGCAAAGAAAGCTAGAAATGCTATATTAATGAGACAAAACAGACTTCAGAACAAGGAACATTATATCAAGAGGATTCTCTCAATTCTTAATTACCCAATTAAAAGAAAAAAAAAAAATCCTAAACAAGCATGCACCTAACAAGAAAAAAAAAAAAAAAAAAACAAGAGTACATCTAAATCTAAGAACCAATAACTGATAAAACTTAAAGGAGAAATGGAAATTCACAATTAAACTCGGAGTCTTCAACATTGCTCTTCCAGGAAAGGTTACATATTATATGATTCATTTATGTGATATGCTCGATTGAGTAAAACTATTTGGATAAAAAAACAAATAGTGTTTGCTGGGATAGGAGTGTTGGGGGAGTTTTGACTATAATAGGTAAGATAAGAAAATCTGGAGGCTGATAAAACTTGTGTCATGGCTGTGTTGGTAGATACACGATTCAATGCATTTTTCAAAATTAATTGAACTCTACATCAAATTAGTGAATTTCACTGCCTGTAAATAAAAAAGTACACCAACAGGAAGTGGGGAGAACCAAAATGGAATTGTAGCAAAATGGAGCAAATGAGTTTAACTGTATTACAAATTACTAAGGAACCACACTGAAGATGGTAGGGAATAAAATAACTAACTTAAATTACTCTGTAAATATTATTTTGACTCTGTACTGTAAGACTAAATGCAAAAGGACTATACTTTCGATAATTTATTTTCTGAAACTAGTTTACGTGTGTAGTAGAGTTTTAAACAAAAGTAAATATATTGTAGATAATACAAGCCAAATTTCTCATTGTCAGAGAAATAAGTTACAAATAAGGAAAGTGGGGAGGCTAAAATTAGCCCAAAGGGCTTGGAAGGAGGGGTAATGAAATATCTGTTCATATTTCTAATAACTGTTAGAGTTGGCTTTAAGAAATGACTACCCATAAATCATCAAAACCTTTTTTTTTAATAATTTTGAGATAACGTTTTAGCTACCAAATGTAATAGCATTATAAAACTTAGCTGATTTAGGAATGGAAGGCTTTGTTCTCTTTAGTGATTTCTTTCTCTTTTTAAACATAATGAAAAAATGGGTCTTGGTATGGCATACTTTATATGTCATAGGCAATTTGATTGCTCCAACTTCATGCTAGACAGAAACACAGAGAAAAGACAAAAGAGTCCCACACTATACCTCAAACAGATTATGTACATAGACAGTTGTGAGGTGCTATCAAGTTGATTTTTCAACTCATAGAGACTCAACATAACAGAATAGTACTGCCCCCATAGGGTTTTCTAGGCTGTAATCATTACCAGAGCAGGTCTTTTCTCCTGGGGAGGCAAAGGGTGGGTTCAAACCACCAAACTTTTGGCTAACAGCCAAGCACTTAACCTTTGTACCACTAGGGCTCCGTACATAGATAGTACAGATCTTTTCTAGAGTGGTATTTTAAGATTATTAGTTTGGTTGGATTTTATAAGACATACTTGAAGTTTTTTCTTTAATCAAACATCTTAATGCATTCTAATCTAAGAACATGCCTGTCTTAGTTACCTAGTGCTGCTATAACAGAAGTACTATAAATGGATGGCTTTAACAAACACAAGTACACTCCCTCACAGTTTAGGAGGCCAGGAGTCTGAATTCAGGGTGCCAGCTCTAGGGGAAGGCTCTCTCTCTGGCAGTTCTGAAGGAAGGTAGTTGTCACCAATCTTCCCCTGGTCTAGGAGCTTCTAAACACAGGGATCTCGAGCCCAAAGGATGAGCCCAGCTCCCTGCTTCTGGCCCTTCTTTGTTGGTGGTATGAGGTTTCTCTCTCTCTGCTCACTTCTCTCTCCTTCTATCTGTTGCAAGATAAAAGGTGATGCAGACCACATCCCAGGGAAACTCCCCTTGCCTTGGATCAGGGCTGTGACCTCAGTCAGGGTGAGGCATCCCAAGCTTATTCTCTTTAATATAAACTAATCTTTCCTTATTAACCACAGGCAGAGATTAGGATTTAGAACACACAGGAAAATCACATCAACTTACAAAATGGGGGACAACCACGCAATACTGGGAATCATGGCCTAGCCGAAGGGATACATATTTTGGGGGGACACAACTTCATCCATAACAATGCCTTTTGTGATACTTCCTAATTTTTACTCTTTTTCTTTCTGTCGTTTTAAAAACAAAGGGTATATTAATGTTTTGTATATTGGATTGTTGTTTCATAATTCTGTCATGTGCCCATTTCTAATAAAGACCCAGGTTTTTTTTTTTTTTAACTTACTAACTTTATGTTAGATCTACTAATTTGTGTTAGAGTAGGAAATATGTAAGAATTTATGTTACAAATGTGTCCTTTAATTTTTCATGTTTGAAACTCTTCCTTTAGGAAAATAAACATATTCACTTACTTATATATGAAGTCATAAATTCATAACAGAAAAACAACTTTGGATCAATTGCCCTTGTTCACTAGTAATTGCTTTACTTGATAATTTAACATTAATCAACAGTTGTAGCATTTACATTTTAATGTAATCCTTGAAGCAATAAATACATCCTTAATCAGGGTTAATGTAACACAATTACAGAATAAACATTTGATTAGTACCTTTAAATTTCAATGTAATAAGTAACTACCAAGTTAATTAGTAAGGAAAGTGCATTTGATACAGGTCTTTAGTTGAGGCAATTTAATATTACATAAAGGAACAAAACTCATGCTGAGGAATGCTTTTGGTTGCTTTTAATTTGGTTCTTTGGGAAAAAACTCTATAAATGGGATTAATAATTGAAAACACATTATATAACCAAGTTATCTTAGGGTAATATATTTTTTCTCTTTCCAAATGTGGTATGCTGTAATATAGGTGAAACAAAACCTCAGATGACAATCTCTCAGGAAGCGCGTACATGTAATTTAGAAGAGACGCCAGCATTCAAAAAATTAATGGAGTACCCTCTAGCAGCTGACTTGAGAGGGTAAGCAGTTCATCATGGCATTTGTGCATACGACATCCCATTTTAGGAAATATAAACTGATGTATGGGGTTAGAAGTGTTCAAAATGATCGGAAAATATGGACACTGCCTAAGAAAATTTCCTATTATGTAACTATCTAGCTGTTGGTAACTGAGAAACAGATGTACTTTGTGACAGAAATCTGACAGCTCACACACATAGGCCCTGAGAGCTATTAACTGAGTGCATAACAGGTGGATGACCTCTAAATAAGTGCTTTGCTATTGCTTGAGCCAAAAAAAGTTTACTTCCAGATAATATCCCATACATTAACATTAATTCTCCCCTGTCACCCACACTTTCCTTACCCAGCACTATTCTTTCGAAGAGTCAACTTGGGTTACTTTACTGCTAAGCTCCCTATTAGTAATTCCTGCCTTCCAAACAATGCCCACATCTCTTTCCTTATATATATATTTTTCAATATAAGTGTTAAGGGAAATCAAAATTGGATGATAAAATTAAGGTAGCTAATAAAAAGGGGAGGTTAAAATATGACTAGTTTTCATTTATTAAGAGAGTGAAAGAAGGCCAGAGGCAGTGATATGAAAAACCTCTCATCTTCCACTGTATGGCCAAAAATGCTGCATTTTACCATCGGCAACATGAATGCAAATATTCGAGAAGTTTCCTGAAACTAACTGTGAACTAACCTACATTTGTTGGCGATTCAGCTAGAAATAAAATTCTCTTCAAGGAGCTTAAACAAAGGAAAAGTTATAAAAATAAGTTATAAGTATTTCTGAATTTTTTACGTTTTGCTTTTACAACGTAAGAGAAATCATTTAGTGCTTTATTTCTTCAGATAAATGAACTCTTATGTTTTCCCCAAATACTATAAAATATGATCCAATTATGAAAATAATTTTGATTAGAAATAATAAGGGAGAGAAGAGAATCAACATCAACTCTTTTTCTAATCTACTAAAAACGCAATAGTATGTTTCCTAAAATGCTCTTAGATATTTCTTCCTCAGAAAATATACTTTCGAAACCATTTCAATAATTGGAAATATATTAATTCAGTCTTTCAGATTGCTTTATTACTGAATTTTACCCCATATAAATCCCTTGATCATATTCTATTATCTTTAAAATTCAATATTTTAAAGTGTCCTTTAATATGCATTGATAGTTTATATCTTAATTTTTTCCCCGAAAGTAACAAAAGTTTGCTGTAGAAAGTGAGAAAAAAAAAATTTTCCACATCCCAGAGTTTATTTTAACAGTTTTTATATTTATACAACACACCAAAAAACTTAGCATACAGGTAGTTTTTCCACAGTAATGATGTTAGATTATAAAGGGCAAGGTTTTGGAAATTGCATTTTTTTCCTGATTCTAAGGATAAATATGTTTATAAAACATACAGAAATGTGAATCATACAGAAAGCACATCATTAATACACTTCCAAGAAAAAATTACAAGATAGAGTTGGGAATAAAACAAACATGCTTGACCCTAATGAAGTTTATTTATGTATTTGTTTGGTTCCTTATTTGCAGACTGCTGAATTGGACTTTTCTTGTTGTTCCAGAATTGCTTGGAAAAGATAGTGATTAGAAGAACAGATACTGAGTCTCCTCAATCAAATGAGACAATTTGATAAGCCATCACCAGTTGAGGCCAACCTGCAACTTGGCATAATAAAAAAAAAAAAAAATAAGATGTGACAAAATTGCTTTTGATACTCTCAGAAAATACTCCCTGTGCTCACCTACCCTTCACCTAAGTCTGTATCAGGAAACTATATGGATTTCTAATTGAGCTGTTTTAATAATTACATGGAAAAGAAGAAACTTATACTGCAGGATTTTTTTTTAGTTCTTCAAAAAACTGAACAGCTCTTTAATAACTGGAATTGAAAATAAAACGTGCTAAGAGATATATCTTGGGGAAGTTCTCCCACCGCCCCTCCCCCCCTTTGTAAATCTGGACTTTGTTAATACAGATGAAAAAGCAATCTATCTGATACTGATTTTTCAAAGAGGATAGGAAAGGAAAAGGAGGTATAGGATCAGGCTAGATAATTTGTGACACCTGATGCAGAATGAACGTTTGGGGCCCCTTGTTCGAATACGATTAAGCATTCCATGACGGCTGCAGCAGAACATTGAATCACCTGTGGGGCCCCATGTGACTGCACAGGCCTCAGGGTCATGAAGCTGGCCCACATTTGACTTAGAATTGTAGAAGTGCAGTTTTCCTGGGGGGTCTGAGGTCTCCAAGAGAATCAAAAAGTTTGGAGGTGCTTGCACAAAATAATTCTTTTAGTCAGGGTAGTAGAGAGCATTTTTGAGGCAATAAGAACTGAAACAATTCAAGAAGAAAATTCTTCAGTAGACATGAAACTTAGAAACTTCCTGGAAGATGGAAATCCCTGTGTAAGGCCATGGAGAGCACATAGTAAGTTGAGAAACAAAAACAGGTCCCTGAGGTTGGAGAAAGCAGCTCACGAGAATGGGAGAGAGAGGGAGGGGCCGGCCTGAACCAGGCTGTACAGGGCATTGCTGGCCATGGGAAGGTTTTTTCCATATGCCCTGTAAACCTGTTATCATCAAGTCCATTCCGACTCACTGTGATGCTACAGGACAGAGTCAGACCCTATAGAGCTGCCCCATAGGGTTTTCAAGGCTGGAATCTTTATGGGAGCAGACTGCCACATCTGTCTCCCGCAGAGCAGCTGGTGGGTTCAATGGTGCGTTCCAATCCACAAGCTTCTGGTTAGCAGCCGAGAACTTAACCACTGTGCCATCAGGGCTTCCTTTTCCATTAGACAACAGGAAGGAAGTTTTCTGTATTGGAATATGTGGATGGTGGTGATGGACACAGAAAAAGATAACTGGGAGATGATGAGGTTTGAGAGAATATTTTTAAGGGTGTTAGTTTTTTATTGCTACACAGCAAATCACTACTGACATAGCAACTTAAAACAAACAACAAAAACAAAAAATCCCGTTGCCATTGAGTGTATTCTGACTCATAGCAACCCTATAGGATACGTAGAACTGCCCCACAGGGTTTCCAAGGAGTGACTGATGGATTTGAACTGCCAGTCTTTTGGTTAGCAGGCATAGCTCTGAACCACTGCACCGCCAGGGCTCCAAACTTAAAACAACACGCATTTAATAACTCATAATTTCCTTGGATCAGGATTCTTAGTACAGCTTAACTGGATCCCCTGATCAGGGTCTCAGTAGGCTGAAACAAAGATGCCAGCCAGGCTGCATTTTCTTCTGGGTGCTCCACTTAGGAAGATTACATTTCCAAGCACATTCAGATAAAAAACCCATTGCCGACGAGTCGATTCCCACTCATAGCAACCCTATTCAGATAGTAGGCGGCATTTACTTCCTTGTAACTGTGTGGCTAAGTCTCAGAAACCCCTTCCCTGACCACACTATTTCAAGTAACTGTCTACACCACCTTTCTGAAACTATCAAATGACTTTATTTCCTTCAGAATACATACAAAAAATTTAACTTTATTTATTTATTTATTTCCCTGTGTATCTATTGTTGGATTTTCCAATGAAATTTTAAGTCTAAAAAGGCAGTGTCCTATTGCTTATTACTTGTCACTCCCTACCTTGCTCTTAACAATAAGTAAATACATTTGTTTTACAACTTTATGTGGGGTTAAGTTCTGTGTATAAGTTATGCATGAGTTTGGTTTTAAAATAAGCAAAAAAATGAATGTCACATAGAGTCAACATTATATTGCATTGCCCTAAAAATGTACTATATCAGAGAACAACCTACAATACCATCTCTCAGAACTCCAACACAGCCAGTTTTCCTCTAGCAAAGCACTGGATCAGATCATTGTTTCTTTATTTGAATACAAGATAAACTTTATGGCTTAGACATAAAAATCATTACTGTAAGCAATATATATTTTAAAATACCAGAATTATCCTGAATGCAGCAAGATGCTTATATTGCAAGAAACACATAAAAATTGACACAAAGGGAATAGTAGATTCATGAGTTCTTTTTCATACTCATTTTGGGAATAACATTATTAATAAAGAGGCTGTAGAATTTTATAAAAGGTTTAAATGGCTTGTTACTCTCTTGCTTCCGCTATTGGTGCTTGGTTACTTTTCTTCTTTCAGTTGAATGTATGTAAAATGTATATTGTTTTAGGTTGAGTTTCCTAGAAACAGAGATTTTGATGGGACTTTGGTGTAGGTAATTTACTGAAGAAGGTCAAACCAGGAAAACCTAAAGAAATGAGGAAAGCAAGATGAGCAGAAGAAGCAGCTAGGCTCAGCCTCATCCAATGAGGAGTTTTAAAGTATGAATAGCATCACAGAGTTGCACTCCTTCTGGCAAGTGAGACCTTCTAAACCCCTATGTCAGTCATTGGTTATGGGCTGCCTAATGTGAAGGGCATAATTTTCCAGAAATTTCTGGGCAATGAGGCTCCTGCCAGATGAGGGCAATACTCTTGGAAAAGATAAATCGGTATGCCGTTAGCAGTCAACATTCAGATGCCGTTAGCAGTCAACATTCATAGCACATGGGAATTGAAGCAGAGGCTTCATAAGAGGATCTAGGGTTGCTGTGCGTTGGAATTGACTTGATGGCAACTGGTTTGCTGTTGGGAATAGGGTGTGGAGTCCCCGGGTGGTGCAAACGGTTAGCACACTCATTTACTAACTGGAAGTTTGGAGACTCTGGTCCACCTAGGGTGCCTCAGAAGAAAGCCTAGTGATCCACTTATGAAAAAACAGCTACGGAAAACACCACGAAGCAGTTCTACTGACACACATGGAGTAAGTGTGAGTTGGAGTCAACTCTACAGCAGCTGGTTGGTTTCATATGGGGAATAAATAGTGGTTATAATGATCTGAACTTTGATCTCTAAGAACTACGTACTTTTCATATTAGATTCACTCCATTTCATCACAGCTTTTTTAGGATTCTTGTTATTCACAATGTCTAGGTATACTTGCCAGAAAAGGTTAGTGAAAAGAACTAGACAGCCTTGGTGCTCTAGTTAGTCCCAAATCCATAAAAAATGGTTATCATCTTTGTCTTCAATTACTCATTCTAGATCCCTCTCCTTCTTGACTAGTGTCTCTGCTAGTCTAGGTAGCTTACTGGTTAGGTAGACCAAGCCATCATTTCTGAGGGGTCTGAGGTCCAAGTTTGAATGACATTATCAAGCAATAAATGCTGTTACTGTCCATTTATAAAGCTAAACTGGGCATGAAAGGACAAAGGATGCCTCAGTGAATCACCTGAGTATTGAACGTATTCCTAACTGCACCCATCTGTTAACTCATTGCTTTGCTTTCTGGTCCAATGACACAAGGAGCCAAAAATGACCAGGCAGCAGCCATAGCTTTGTTTTGTCCCATGGTCTAAGCTTTCCCTCTCTGGCAAGCTGGACCCCTAGACTCAGTGCACCTGATTTTGCAGAAATTGGCAGCACAAATTACTCTAGGGAGTCACTGGAGCCACTCTTACTTCCCACTCTCCTTGGATCCTGATCCCATGTATTCTACCTATTGACAACACAGCACCCTATGACAATTGTTTTACAATATTTTAGGATATTACCATATCCTGAAGGCACCTTTGGAAACCCTGGTGGCATAGTGGTCAAGTACTATGCCTGTAAACCAAGAGTTTGGCAGTTCGAATCTGCCAGCCACTCCTTGGAAACTCTATGGGGCAGTTCTACTCTGTCCTGTAGGGTTGCTATGAGTCAGAATTGACTTGACAGCAGTGAGTTTTTGGTTTGGTTTGGTTTGGAAGGCACCTTATAATTTTCAAGCTATGTACCTCAATTGTATCTCCAAAAGTCTGTTGCATCACTGTATAAGGCTGTCAGGTTTTGGAATACGGCATTATATGGTAGAGTCACTGAGTCTCATCTTCGTGTGCCTAGTGACACACCTCTCTTGGAATGAAGCAATATTACCCAAGGACCAGTAGAACAGACACTCTATATGTCTTTGACTATTAGTGCTGGCTGAGGTACTGTACAGGAGAGGCATACTATACATGGAATGTATGTCCACTCAAATCAGTAGCCAAGATTTTTCAAAAAATTTGAGTATTCTTCATTCTCCAGTACACATATGGTTTTGGGGGAAAAAAAAAAAAGGTCTAAGGTCCTTTTTGGAAGGACTCAGGTAGGAACATTCCTCCTGGGGTCCTGGCCTGTCTCTGTATCAATGTCGTCTGGGTTTGCGAATTGCCTCAAATTTTCAACCTTGCCTTCTGCTCATCCATTTATCACCTCATCTAGTTACAAATGTTAAGCAATATTGCTGTCAGCTGCCCATCTATTGGTTCCCTGGGGACAATAGTTATGCCCATCCAAAACCTGTTGCCATCGAGTCGATTCCTATTCATAGCAACCCTATAGGATGGAATAGAGCTGCCCCATAGGGTTTCCAAGGTTGAAACGTTTATGGAAGCAGGTCCACCAAGAGGCTGGTGGGTTCCAACTGGAGCCATTTCAGTTAGCAGCCCAGCACTCCTTAACTACGTCCAGAGGCTTCCTGAAGATCAAGTTACCCTGGCCTTCATGATGACCTTGCCCTTTACATGGTAATTGCTCCTACATTATTTCTGATGCTTAAGTGCTGCCAACTGGATGGAACACCTGGGGAGAGCTGAGGGGAAAAAAACAAAAACAAAAACAGGAGCCCTGGTGGTGCAGCAGTTAAGCACTCGGTTCGAACCCACCAGCTTCTCCTCAGAGGAAAGATATGGCAGTCTGCTTCCATAATGATTTACAGTGTAGGAAATCCTAGGGGAAGTTCTACTCTGTCTTTATGGGGTCACTAGGAGTTGGAATTGACAGTAACAAGGGGGAAATAAGGGTCCTTTTGCGGGGGGACTCAAGGAGCCTTCATTTTATCTGAGACTTAAAGGCTGATTAGATAATTGAGTTTTAGAAACTGAATCAACACAATTCCTCCTAGGAATATGAATCAGTTGGTAGAGAGGTTATTCAAATCTTTGCTGAACCTGTATTTTCAGTTGCGACATGAGATATTCTTTTAATCTGGAAAATTCCTGCGATGTTCATATGTATTTTACAAGTATTACATATATATGTGTGTGTGTATATATGTGTGTGTTTGTGTGTGTGTGTGTGAAGGAGCCCTGGTTGCACAGTGGTTAAGTGTGCAGCTGCTAACGTGAGGTTGGTGGTTGGAAAGCACTAGCTGTTCCGCAGGAGAAAGATGTGGCAGTCTGCTCCTGTAGAGGTTATAGCCTTAGAGACCCTATGGGGCAGTGCTGTTCTCTCCTATAGGGTCACTATGAGTTGAAATTGACTTGAGGGCAATAGGTTTGTTTTTTATCTTAAACAGAAGGATAATGTTTTATGTGGAAATTATATACTGATTTTGTAAATCTTATGGATTTTTACTATGTAAGCCCTTAAAAGTCAAATATAAAGAGCTGAGTTGCAGATCATGTCTGCAGGATATCTGCATTTTTCATTATGTAGCTTTATGCAATTTCAAGTATCAGATTGTCACTACTCAAATGTTTTCTATATGAAAAATTAAAAAAAAAATTTTCTTATCCTCGTTTGTATTGCTAAGATATCTTTCACTCTAAAGAGAACATTTCAATAGGCAGAATGTGTCTACCAATTCAAAGTTATACTTCTGTTGGATTGAGTCTACATTTTAAAATATCTTTGTCTTGTTAGGCAAAAGCCTGTTAGAGCTCTGGTTCAATGGAGGAAAAAGGAAAGAACTGGGAAAGAATAAATACATACGGAATACATTTTAATCTAGTAGTTCATTTCTCCTGTTTGGAATTTTTTAATATATGTCCCCTAATCTTTTTTTTTTTAATCTACTGAAAAACATGCGTGTATTTATTGCAGAATATTCTTAGAATTAAACTAGTCTTACTTGTTTTACATTTAGAGGGTAAATACAAGCAAATACACGCAAAATGTATTCCAGGTAGCACAATGTCTACATATATGCATATATGATAGTCCCTCATTAAATATAAGCTCCATTTAAATTTAAATTTCACAACTTACTGTGATTTAAGGTCTAGATATCTGAGCAATTAAGCACGTATTTTTATTCATAATACGCACACTTACTAATAAAAAGGAATCTAAATCTTGGAGGAAAGATAAACAGCAATTGCTAACATAGCATTTAAATTCATGAAGTAGAGAAATGGAGAAATGATTATGATTGATGATAAACCATAAGAGGAAAAATATTATTAAGCCCTAGGACTTTAACTCAAAAATTATGCAGAAGTAGTAAAGGGGAAAAAAGATTTTCAAGGTTATATTATTCCAGAGTTTTATTAAAAAAAAAAAATGTAATGGATTATACTACCAAGAATTATTTTTTGATATTGCAATACGATTGAAATGGCTTCATGCATACTTATTTTATAGACAAATTTAAGTAGGTCATTCATAGAAAGCAGTTACAGATTTGCTGAAAAAGCGAGGGGAAATCAAATGTTGCAATCTGCCAGGTCTGTCAAAGAGCTAACAGAATCAGCAACCTCAAACGAGGGTCGCCTGGGTAGAGGAAACCCAGATGGTTCAGTTTCTTACATTTCATCAAGGCCTTGCACTATTTGGAAATAATCACACCGTTAGTGATGTACTCCCTAGAGAGAGAACTGTAGAGTTGTTGCTCCCCTATAATGTTGTAGGGTGTTACCTTCCATACTAAAAAGAACCAGTTGCCATGGATTCTGACTCACAGCAACCCCATAGGATGAAGTAGAACTGCCCCATAGTGTTTCCAAGGAGTGGCTGGCGGATTTGAACTGCCGACCCTTTGGTTAGCAGCCTTAGCTCTTAACCACTGCACAACCAGGGCTCCCTTTCCATACTAGGGCAAAACAAATGCTCAAGAAACCATGAGGCTCAAAACTAGCCCCAATTCATGAATAGAGTGAGAAAGTACCTTACTGCCACAAAGCTGGTGAGGCTAGAGATAGAGAGCAGAGAATTTAGGGAGCAGGGTTGATTTACTCGAAGAATTCCAACATGTGACTGAAAATCTCTTCTGTGAGGTCTTCTAGTAACCAGATTTTTTGAACTTCATTTTCCTAGACAGCGTCAATTTTTAGAAGACCGACAGTAATAATGTTTTACCTATATGCCTGTTTTCAAAACTTGGATCAGTAATATCCAAGTATTAACCATTTTCATATTCACTTCAGTATTTTTGCCTTATAAGTATGCCTTAATATTTTCCCTTAAATGGATTTTAAATTGGCTTGCTTGGTTGTGAGGGTGGGAAAAAATATAAAATTGTTGTCTTTACACCACTGAATTGATCTTTGTACCACTGGTTGGGATATACTGCTTTGAACAGTTCCCCTATAATTTCTTCCTTTAGCTTTTGCCTGACTCAGACTGGATGGTTTATAGGGAAGTAATTCATCCCACCACAAACTTCTTATCAAAAGGAATCTAAAAACCAAAAGAGCTCATGTGATTTTCCCATCATTTCTTCCTAACTAAATAGATATGTATATACATATATCTATGAACATTGACATCCATGTGAGGGAACTCTCCTATGAAATAACCCAAAAACCCAAAATATCTCTATATAAATACAGAGCCCTGGGGGTGCAGTGGTTAAGTGATACAGCTGTTAACCCAAAGGTCAGCAGTTTGAATCCACCAGTTGCTCCTCGGGGAGCAGTTCTACTCTGTCCTCTAGGGTTGCTGTGGTTTGGAATCAACTTGATGCCAATGGATTCGGTTTGGGTTTGAATATATATATATATACACACACACACACATATACATATGTAAACTAAAAACACTAAATACACAATATACACATATATACATATATAAACATAGATACATAGTTTATAATGCAGTACAAATTTCTTAAGAGAGGAATTAATGATATATATGTGGTAATGCACCAAGATATGGAAGAAGAAATAAAATCAGTGTGCTCAGGTGAGGCTGCTGGGAGGGACTTTGTTTTTGTAGCACATCTTCTGAAACAAAGACTTTTGGCTTCTCCAATTTCTACAATTTAAATGTTGAAAATCTTTAGGTTCTGACAAAACATGGATCATTGACAAATTGGAAGGACACATTTCAATTTGTGTTTTTAAGGAAGGTCATTTGATTTTCATTCATCTATTAACACTGTAGATTTAAGCCTTTACCAATATAGTTCAGCTAATTGATATCCTCAATCAGTTCAACTTCATAATTGCAATCCCCATTGGACATAGTTTCTCTAGACTTTGATATTCTAGTTGCCTCCAGCAAGCTTCGCCTTTTACACATGGTGTTAAATTTATATATAACCTTCTGGTTAAGCACATTAGAGTTCTTATACTTTTTAACTTCCAGCATTTACTTTCAATTTCAATGCTATCTGGATGCTGATTAACAAGAGACTGACATTCCTATTAAAGATACTGTTTTGAAGTTTTTCAATATATTTTGGCTGCGTTGTATATATGCCACTGGTGTTGAGGTTCTGAACAGAGCTAGGAAAACATAAGAAATACTAAAATTCTTTACCCTTGTTTGGGAGGTTAATTTTTCACATTATCAAGTTTTTCAAGAAAAATGAATCTTAATTAAGAGGTTTTACATGGGCATATACCCCACTGTGGGGGAAACAGAACTTTCCCGTACTTATGTGTCTGCCACATGGCCTGCCTCAAATTCCCTTGCCTTTTTAGGGAGAAGCATGGTGCAGGAGAAAGGACACACGCTTGAAATAAAACCTAGAATCAAGATGTTCTGTGTCAAGGTGACTTTGAAAAGACTATAGATCACCTATATCAATTCACTCAGTTGTTTCTTCTAAGAAATCTTTGCCAGAGACAGATAAGACAGTAAATGAAAAATAAATAAATAAAAATAACTTCACTTTTGGCTTTAAGAAATTCCTACACATCAATTTATGGCAACAATTTATAATTTGTTAAATTACGACACCAACTAACCAGAGCCAAATGTGAACTTATTAAACAATAATTTACTTTTCAAGACTCATTTCAAGACCCTCATCTCTGTTTCGACAAATCCTAAACCATTATACCAGGAACTTTGCTCACTCACATACAGTTCTTTGTTTTGATAGACTGGTCTCAACTTCTAGCGCCTAGACCACAAAGCCCTGTGTTCCTGCCACACCTGACTTCCCTTCAGAGGCACTGCTAAGACTCTTAAAGTGATGTTCTCCTTTCAGGCAGAAAGTTTTAAGGCATGTAGCCTTGGTTTATTAACAAGCTACCTGGTAGTATTTGCGGGAGTTCAACGAAAAAAATAGTGTGTTCAAGTTCTAGATTCTTCAGTAGCTAAATGGATAATCTCTTATTTAAGCTCTCGAATCATAGTTTTCTCATTTATAATTATACAATTATTATTTGATAATAAGTACAATGCTCTGCATATCCCACAGGCTCAGCGGGGATTAAATGACGGTGCACTTGAAAGTGCTTTTCAGAAAGTAACACATTTTATGAATGTTAGTAGCAATGATCGTCGTTATTATCGTTGATTCTAGATGTGTTCACAATCATCAGAACAGGCTAATTTCTTAAATTGGGCTCACTGATCATTAGGAAAATGATTGCCATTTATTTATTTAATTTTTTCTCTTGGCTTTTCTGGAAGCTTTTGTTCAAAAGCTACTTTACTAAGAAATAAGAAAAGCAATGTTTAGAGACAATTTCTCACAAATATTTTCACATTTCTCCATGATCCAAGCTTTCTGAGGAAAGAACCCCGACCAGTTAGGTTAAAGGAAGGTCAAATAGCAAACATGAATTGAAAGATAGAGCTAGCATGCCACTCTGGAGAGATTTAAGTTTTTTTTTTGCTTCTAGTAAATCGAGAGATCTCCTTTCTTCAGAGAAGAGTTGTTTGTATTCCAGTGTTAAGGTCTCTCTCTCTTCAGAAAGGAGAACAAACAAACACACAAGCAAACAAACAGTTGCCATCAAGTTGACCCCAAGTCAACTGCTCTGTAAGGTTTTTGATGGCTATGACCTTTCAGAGATACATCACCAGGCCTTTCTTCTGAGGTGTCTCTGTGAGGATTCAAACCACCAGCCTTTCAGTAGGTAGCCGAGCGCTTAGATGTTTGCATCATCCAGGGACTCCTCAGAAAGGAAGACGGGCCAATATGGCAGTCATTCTATCTATAAACCCCAAGTTTCATAATTTCACGATTCCTCGTCTGTGGGAAACACTATTGCACCTCTCAAACCACAAGAACACACAAAGGTAGGCATCACTTTGCATGATTTGGATATGTCCAAATTTCAGTTACTACCAAACCAAAAAATCAAACTCACTGCCATCGAGCCGATTCTGACTCATAGTAACCCTATAGGACAGAATAGAACTGCCCAGAGTTTCCAAGGAACACCTGGTGGATTCAAACTGCTGACTTTTTGGTTAGTAGCCATAGCTCTTAACCACTATGCCACCAAGGTTTCCTCAGTTGCTACAGTTTGGTTAAATAACACCAGTTCCCCCAAAACATGGTTTAAATTAAATTTATCTTGGAATCAGTTTCCTTTTGTGTAAAAATGAAAGTGCTGAACAGAAAGGGTTCAACTGTACAGTCTCAAATGTCTTTTCCAAACCTAAGATGTTGAAGAAGGCTTTGAAGAAGCATACAGGTACGGTATGATGACATTATATCAAATATAAGCACCGGCTTCTGAACTGTAAAATAAAATAAAACTCAAAATAATGACATCATAGAAAAATTTGACTAGTGCTGCCTTCCAAATAGTGAAAGGAAACACCAAATTTTCTAACATACTGAAATTCTTCGAATGCTCCTGTGGCCTACACCTAAATGACGTTGGGGAAATCTACAGTCAATTCATTGTCAAGGCTATATCTTTGATTCCTGAGACTTACCCTGAGTTTGGGACCTGGACCAGAACCAAACTGGCTTACTTTATCAACTTGCATGGCTACTTTAATTGATTTATAGGTGCTTGTTTCACTAAATATATGACTAAATAGAGATTAACAACCTTAGACCCCTGGATTTTTTTTTGGGGGGGGGGTTGTCTAGACTCCACTGTATCCTCTTTATTGTTATAAATGATTTGATGCATCAAACCCGATCACATCACCACCCTCCCGCAAACAAACATGCTCGCTTACATAACCTTATCCATGTTATTCTCACTGGAATGCAAACTCTCCTTACCTTCAAAGCGTGCACATCTTTAAAGACTAAATGCAAGCCCATGCATTATAAAACATGCCTCCTACATGCAGGCACACACACACTGACACACACACAAAACAACGCTCAGCACTACATTACTATTGCTTCTTTCCTTTACATTGTCTAATCTAATACGGAGCTCTGGTGGTGTAGTGGTTAAGAGTTTGGCTGCTGACCAAAAGTTCAGCAGTTCGAATCCACCAGCTGCTTCACCCTGTGGGGGCAGTTGTACTCTGTCCTATATGGGTTCTATGAGTCGGAATCGACACAGACGACAACCAGGTTGGGGTGTGTTTTTTAAGTAATGCATCATACTTGTTTTAATCTGCACCTTTTTTTTTTTTTTTACTCAGGTTTTAGAAACTGCCTAATCCATATGATTCGTTAATTTTACAGTGGATTTTGTCACATTTCCCTTATGGATTTACAATAATTATATTTATATTCCACATATTTGGGTCTTATCAGTTTTATACATTATAAATATCATTAGTCATTTTCCTATTATTATTGTCAAAAGTGTTATTCATTGAACAGAAATCCTTTAGATAAATTCAAGCTCATCATTTTTTCTTCTTTTTTTTTTTTTTTTGGTACAGTTTGGTCCTTGTTTTAGAATTTTTCCTACCTATAAGTAATAAAGAAATTTAGCTGTATTTTCTTATACTGATAATTTTCCTCTTGATATAAGTCATGAATCTGTGTAAAATTTATTTTTATATGTAGGCATAAAGCAGTATTTGTACTTTTCATATGTTAAGTCACTTTTCCAAAAATTATCTTTCAAATAATTCAGTTTTTCAACAGTGACTAAAAAAAAATTATAATATTTCTACAAAGGTAGAAATAGTAGTGCAAGGGATTTTTTCTACTCATCATTCAACTTCAACAATTACCTTACATGAAAAACCATTTTAATCTATAACCCTCAACTAAAAATGCTCATCAATGCCTTATGACATTTCACCAATACGTAAGTCAATATATGTAAATTTGCAGCTTTAAGAGATAAGTTTTTTTTTTGATGTAGCCACAGTACAATTACTACACCTTAATACCATCTAACATTGAGTCAACATTCGTATCTCCCCAGTTCTCTCATACATTATTGTGTATTTTACACCTCAGTTTTTTAAAATCCAGACCTATAAATTCCCTATACCTTGCATTTGTCTGATCATATTGCTTAAATCCTTTAAGATCTATAACATATTTGTAGGAAAAATCAAGTCATTGACTCTATTGACTTTTCTCTTCCTGAAATTTGCTTGTTTTATTCCCACAAAATGTGTACTCTATCCCTTGTATTCCCTGTAAATCCAAAGGATTGATGAGACTTAGGCTCAATTTTGACAAAAATACTTCCTAGGCAGCAGGTGCAGTATGTCTCTCTTTTTGTACTTTAAGGTCAATTCCTGTGGTGAACCTCATCCCTAAATAAATTCCCCATTATAACCTATTTCTCTAATGATCCTGGAAAAAAAAAATAATTAAAGTGTGACTCCCTTGCCTATTATTTAAAGGCACACAAAATATAGAAAGAGAAAATGAGGAAGAGATAGAAAAGAATGAGGAGGAGATAGACAAAAAAAGGTTAAATCTCAAAATATATTTAGAAATGTGGGCATGTATGGCCAACAGCTGGAGTAACTGGGTGATGCAAAGTTAACTGCTTTGCTACTAACTGAAAGGCTGGAGGTTCAAGTTCACTCAGAAGTACCTCGCAAGAAAAACCTGGTGAGCTATTTCTGAAAAATCAGCCATTTGAAAACCCTATGGAGCACAGTTCTACTCTAACACACAAAGGGTTGCCATATATCAGAATTAACAACAACTGGTATATTCAATAAATAAACCAAACCAACCCATTGTTGTTGATTCTGGTTGCATTTTGTCATTGTAATTGTACTGTGAGAGCACCTTCTTTCATGTTCTTATCAATGTTTGCAAAAACAGATCAAATATCTCTCAAAATCTAAACAGAAACCAAAGCAAGTTATCTTGAATTCTCTATAACTTTTTTCAATTTTTATTTTGAAATAATTATAGATTCACAGGAATTTACCCAGACTTAGAATCCAGCAGTCTCAGATTAGGTTCCTGGGAAGCAAACTCTGAGAATGAGATTAGCACGGAGGATATTTATTCGGAAGTCGGAGGAAGAAATAGCAAGATT
The DNA here is from genome assembly GCF_024166365.1 of Elephas maximus indicus. NCBI lineage: Eukaryota > Metazoa > Chordata > Mammalia > Proboscidea > Elephantidae > Elephas > Elephas maximus. The sequence goes on along the minus strand of NC_064841.1, from coordinate 14,482,078 downwards.
GGGCAGTGGGAGAAATTGGGTTGTAATGTAGTCACCATGAGTGCCTCAGTCGAAACTACAGGGAGCTCTGGAGTTGGGACGGCCCTTGAGAACTGTTATGAGTTGGGGCAATGCGGCCAGTTTTTCACACTTTGGCACGGGTAAGTCAGTGGAGTAAGGTGGCCTCTGGAAAGAGGTGCAAACTTGGTTAGGAAAGTTTTTGAGTTGAGGCAATTGTCAGTAATGGCTGAGAGCTGAGGGCCATCATCTCCCAGCAGTACTTCCAGCAGCTGGGGAAATAAGTCCTTCATTCCTTAGGGAGATCTGGGCAGCATATCACGACATCCACCACACCAGTCCATTATATTCTGTGATCGCATCTTGGCTAGAATATCTTCCCAAATAGAGAAAACAATCAGAACACAGTATCAGCATTGTAACTTCCAACTTCTTCCCCTGGAGTGATTATTTTTTGAGTCAGTGATGTGTTTCCCAAGTTTGTGCAGGTGACACTGTTATCAAATGCTCTGTCACTGTGCGAAATGGCTGCTCTTCGTCCCAGGTTCTGCTAACAGTTTCCTCACTCCCTGACAACCAACCACCCAGTCAATGCCATGCATTTATATTTTTGCCTTGGCAAAATCCTCTACTAGTTGCCGATCATTATTTCATTATTTAGGTTATGCTGCAAAAACAAACGTCCTAAAAAACGCAGAGGCTTACAACAAAAATATTTATTTCTTGCTCCAGCTACATGTTGTACAGCGTCCTTATTCTAGGTCACAGATCAGCAGAGTGGTCACCATCTGAAATGTTGACTGGTAAAGGGATTTACTCTGTGGCAAATTGCTCACGGACTCTTAAAAATATTCCATGCAAAAGTGGCACATATCACTTCTGATTTAATTGCACTGACCAAAGAAAGTCATTTGGCCATGACTCATTTCCAGGAGTTGGAAAATCAATTATACTATGCTCACAGTAGAACAATGCACAGTATTTGGTAGACAGCACTAAAAATAACCAAAGTTCACATTCATATACTCTTTCAGGGAAAAATTACTTGAGATCAGTATGGAGTCCATTACAATGGGCTCCATAATGGAGAATCTATGTGATTCAAATGGCAACAGTAAAAACTCAAAAATTAACTCATATCGTAACATGGCAGTGAAGTTTATTCCAATAATTAAGAAATAATTCCTAAATAAAAAGCATAATGCTAAAAAACAATAAAAGTAACTAAATTTTTATATAATATAATCATGAGGTAGAAGGGATGCAGACATTAATACAAGTGTGGTCCAAGAGACGTTTAATGTTTCTAAAACACAAACATTTAAGGGTAATTAATAGAAAAGTAGTAACAGGATTCTTGCTTTCTAAACCATTTATTAGAGGGGAAAAAAGGAGGGGGTAAAAAATACTATCAATATGACAAAAACCAGGAAAAATAAAAAAAGCAAGAAATGTGAAAGCATCATTGATTAAAAAAAAAAATTCAAAAGGAAGACAGACATACATAAAAACCTATCCACAATCACAACAAATGTGAATAGAGAAAAAAAAGCAACAAAAATGGCCATTAAGCCTGTGAAACTACCTAGGTCACCTATTATATTGACAAACATTGAATTAAGATTGATAATTTCCAGTAATGATGGTGTATCAATCAGGCACTGTTGGTTGGAGAGTAAATAGGAAAGTCTATTCGTGTGCTCTGATATTGCAAAATGTACATGATAACAAAAATAATCATAATGATAATAATGACAGTGATGGGCATATTAATAAATTAAGAAATAACATGACTAAAGGCTCTTTGCCAGAAACTGTGCCAAGAATGTGGCCTTCATTTAGTTATTTAATTCCATGACAATTTATTGTTCTTTTAATTAAAAATGTTTGCTATAAATATGTATAATAGGATTGCCTTTATCAAATAAAAACCAAACACAACTATGTATACTTCTAAATGCAGAGCTAAATAACTAGGGGGATCTATTCCAAATTGCTAATAATGTGCACTGTGGTAAGAGGCTTGGGATTGGGTGAGCTGAAGGAGTACTATTATTTCTTTACATACTTCTATATCATTTCAATTTCGTCAGGATACATTACTTTTAAAATATAAAAGCCATACCACAACAAATGTGATAAGTTCCACAATGAAGTTAAAGTTTAGGATTCACAGGGAAGAATTTTATTGTTTCCTTATACTTAAAGAGCTTCCTAAGTGCAAGAATTCATAGAATGTTACCAAATGAGTAGTGTCTACAAGCCTGTGAGTGGCCATCTAGGATACTCCACTGGTCTCACCCCTTTGGGAGCAAGAAAGAATGAAGAAAACTAAAGATAAGAGGGAAAGATTAGTCCAAAAGACTAATGGACCACATCTACATGGCCTCCACCAGACACAGTACAGTAAAACTAGGTGGTGCCTGGCTACCACCGCTGAATGCTCTGACAGAGATCACAAAAGAGGGTCCCAGACAGAGCTGGAGAAAAATGTAGAACAAAATTCTAACTCAAAAAGAAAGACCAGACTTGCTGGCCTGACAGAAACTGGAGAAACCCTGAGAGTATGGCCCATGGACACCCTTTCAGCTCAGTAATGAGGTCACTCCTGAGGTTCACCCTTCAGCCAAAGAACAGGCCCAAGGAACAAAATAAGACTGGAAGGCAGGAGGGAATAGGGAAGCTGGTAATAGTGAACCCAGGGTTGAGAAGGGATAGTATTGACATGTTGTGGGGTTGTTAACCAATGTCACAGAACAATGTGTGTACTAACTGTTTGATGAGAAACTAGTTTGTTCTATAAACCTTCATCTAAAGTACAATTAAAAAAAAAAATTGCCAAAGATTAGCAACTATTTTCAAGCTAAGAACAAGAGTAGTCAAGTAGAGTATTGTTGCTGTTGAATTGGCTCCACCTCGTGATGACCCATGTGCAACAGAATGAATACTTCCCAATCTTGTGCCATCTTCAAGAAGCCCTGGTGGCACAGAGGTTAAAGCACTAGGCTGCTAACCGAAATGTTGGTGGTTCGAACCCACCAGCCACTCCACAGGAGAGAGATGTGGCAATCTGCTTCCAAAAAGATTCACAGCCTCAGAAACCTGATGCGGCAGTTGTACTCTGTCCTATAGGGTCACTATGAGATGGAATCGACTTGACGGCACTGGTTTTTTGTGCTATCTTCACAATCATTGGTACGCTCAAGTCCATTGTTGTGGTCACTGTGTATTTTGAGTGCCTTCCAGCCTAGGGTGCTCCTATTTCAGCACTACAGCAAGACAATATCCTGCTGTAATCCACAGGGTCATAACCGGGTCATTTTCAGAAGTGGATCACCAGGTGGTTCTTCCTAGTCTGTCTTAGTCTGGCAGCTCCATTGAAACCTGTCCACCATGAGTGACCCTCCCAGTATTTGAAATACTGGTAGCATAGGTTCCAGCATCATAGCCACCACAGTACAACAAATTGATAGACGGGTAGTAGTAAAGTATGGTTGACTTAAATTTGTAGGAACTTAATTTTGTAGAGAGGATGGTTGACCATAATTTTATAGGGCATTGTCTTAGACATTTAGTGCTGTTATAACAGCACTACCACAAGTGGATGGCTTTAACAAAGATAAATTTATTCTCTCAAAGTCTAGGAGGCTAAAAGTCAGAATTCAGCATGCCAGCTCCACGGGAAGTCTCTCTTGGCTCTGGGGGAGGGTCCCTGTCACCAGTCTTCCCCTGCTCTAGGAGCTTCTCAGCACAGGGAACCCCACGTTCAAAGGATGTGCTGTTCTCCTGGCTCTTGTTTCTTGGTGGTATGAGGCCCCCTTGTTTCTCTGCTTGCTTCTCTCCTTTATATCTCAAAAGAGATTCATTGAAAACACAGCCTGATCTTGTAGATTGAGTCCTGCCTCATTAACATAACTGCCTCTAATCCTGCCTCATTAACATCATAGAGGCAGGATTTACAACACATAGGAAAATCACATCAGATGACAAAATAGTGGACAGTCACACAACACTGGGAATCATGGCCTAGCCAAGTTGACACACATTTTTGGGGGACACAACTCAATTCATAATAGGCATCATGGACAACCACATTGTACATGTTGTATAGGGTGAGGAGGTAGTATGAGGATACTGTCTACTATGGTTGTTGGTCGTTTACTTATAAGCAAGGATTTAGTAAAAAAAAGAAGTAGCACAGGTAAATTTTATCCATTATTTTGTCAACAATTTTACTGAAAACCATTTTCCAGGCAGTTTACTAAGAATCTGTTATCAGTGCTTCTCAAAATGTTTGAGGTGAAAGATTTTTTTTTTCTCATTGTTGTTGTTTATATAGAATACATCAGAGACCAACGCTATAACACACACACAAAATGAAATACTAGAAAAATAAAATAAAAATACAAAATGTGAGCCTTCTTATGTTATTTTTATCATTAGAGTCAGCCACCAGATAATTCCTTTGCCAAACTGCTGCAATAGTCTCTAACGCTTACCTAACTCTAAATTTTGGTAATTTGATCACAAACCGGTAACAGTTTGCAGGCCAGCCCTCTGCCTGTAGTAGTACAGATTTATTTTCTGAACTCATTGAATCCTCACATCTTATCAATGAGATAGTTATGATAATTAGCTTCACAGATGAGGAAACTAAGGTATAGTGATGTTAAGTAACTTGTACAAATCACACAGTTACAGAGTGGTAGAACAGGAATTCAGATGGAAACAGCTTGGCACAGGAGCCTGCACTTAACCATTAGAATATACTACTTCTCAACATATAACAGAAGGAAGAAGATAAAACCCAAAGGCAAATTTTTATTGGTATAACTTTTCGCTTGGTTTTTCTCAGTTTACCACACATATCTGACATAGAGTTTCATGTCTTTGAGTTTAACTTAATGTAAAGTATTATATTGGCAAATACACACTGACCAAATAATGTTCAAAGTCACTTTGTGGAATAGGAATAAACTTCAACTCTACTTATTAAAATTCCCCCATCACTTCAATTTATCCTATCTGCATAGCCTGTTCCACGTATTCATGATTAAACACAACCACCACAAAGAAAACTGGCCTGTGGCCAAGACACTGAGACTATTCTCATAAACATGAAGGGCTTGCTTCAAACTGAAATGTAATTTGTAAAGCAGAATCTCTTTTCTTAGTTGCACCTAGAAGTAGGCCAAACTACCCATTTTGAACGAACTGACAGAAATGACACAGTTTATATTAGTGACTAAACCCACAAAGTTTGTAAAAATTCTTGAATCAAAAGTATAATTTCAACAGCAAATTTTGACTGGTCTATGCATAAATAATTATTCAGTTTAAATTTCTGATAAATATAACTTGCAATGAAATATCAACTGTAAAGTTTTATAACAATAGAGTTTGCTTCTTTAGTTTTTTTTTTTTTTAAGTCTTAATTTCTTTAAGTCTAGGGGTTCACAAATTTTCATGCACAGACAGTCTGGCTTTTACTGATGGAAGTACTACTAGAAAAAAACACATATTAATTAGCATTCTAGATAACTATGATTTAGAATATTGCTATTCTTATCTGATCTAATTTGAAAGAAATTCTACATTTTAAATTAGTAAATCATACACCCACACTCGAAGTGGTTGACGACTTTGCTTTTTCCACTCAGTTGTTAAACAGAAAACTAACACGCATGACGTCTTATCATCGGGCAGAGTAAAGACTTTAACTGGTGGATGTATTTTGTTAAATGTTATACAAGTACGCTTTCTATTTCACTGTTCAAAATGTGTATCACACTGTACTAAATAAGGTTTGTTTTTATTTGCTCAATTCAGAAGATTTCAGTAACTCTTTTCTTTCTAGCAGTCTTACTCAAAGATATATCCTGAAATTAACTTCATAAGACAGGATATTTAAGTATTAATCATTCGGAAGAGCAGAGTTTGTCTTATAGGCAATTAATCATTTTTTTTTCATTCAGCAAATTTCATTGAGAACGAAGTACTTACCAAGAACTGTTGTTTACCTTGTTTCTTTTAGGAGTTGGTCGGTTTTACTTGAGAACAGATTTCCCACCTCTGCTCTCTCAGCCAGAATTGCCTAGTGGCCAGCAAGGAGGGGGAGCAAGGCTGGAAAAGAAGCACATTTGAAATCTACAGTGATGACACACATCTGAAAGGGGGTACAGCCTTTCCCAGCAAAACACTAAAGGCCTGTCATTTTTTGCAATCTTTTCTCTACTTATTGTCATGTTGAGTTGTCCTCCTACAAAACTGATAATTTTTTTTATCAGTGCATTACTTGAGATTCTCATCTCTCTCATTACAAAACAGTATATGTCATAAAATACTAAAACTATAATCAAATTTCCTTTAGTTAAATAGAACACTGTCTTTAAAAAAAATACACATATGAATATGATTCACTATCAAGTTGAAATTAATACCATATGTCATGGATTGAATTGTGTTCCCCCAAAATTCCTGTCAACTTGGCTCAATTCATGATTCCCAGGATTGTATGGTCACCCTCCATTTTGTGATCTGATATAATTATGTGTTGTAAATCCTAGCCTCTATGCCTGTGGTTATGGTCCCATTTGGGAGTGAGCTGTCTGTTACATTAATGAGGCATGATTAGGTTACTTTAAAGAGGATTAGGGTGAGATGCACACCCTTGCTTGAGTTACACTTTTTATCTTACATGAGGTTAAAGGAGAGGGACAGGAGCAGAGGGACCTACTACCAACAAGACAGAAGAGCCAGGAGTGGAGTATATCCTTCGGGCCCAGAGACCCTGCACTGAGAATATCCTAGACCCAGGGGGAAGATTGATGCCAGGACACATGGAGATTTCCAAGGAAAGCTGGGCCCACAGATGTTGAAAGGAAACAAGGACCTTCCCCCAGAGCCTACAGAGAGAGAAAGCCATTCCCTAGAGTTGGCACCCTCAGTTTGGAATTGTAACCTTTTTTAAACCTTGAGAAAATAAATTTCCATTTGTTAACGCCATCCACTTAGAGTATTTCTGTTATAGCAGCACTAAATAACTAAGACAACATATTTTTACACAAATGACACACACCTATGTTTGTTTGCCCATCACACACTCTACCTGTGAGATATTTTCATAAGACTGTTATGCCAATTTTTTTACATGTTGTTATAAAAAATTAGCATAGGGCATTCATGGAAATATCTCATGGGGGAAGGTATGATTGACAAACAAACATGAAGTGCACATTATTTGCATAAAAATACAGTACACATTCAGATTGTATCGATAAAAGTTAACCATTGCCATCCAGTTGATTCTGACTCATAGCAACCCTATAGGATAGAGTAGAACTGCCCTATCAGGTTTCTGAGGATGTAAATCTTTATGGAAGCAGATGGCCACAACTCTCTCCTGCAGAGCTGCTGGTTGGTTTAAACCCATAGCTTAACCACTGTGCCACCAGGGCTCCTCATTGATAAAAGGACAGATGTAATATTTGTCATATCCCTCTTTGGAAGTATCTGTAATTATCTTTCCTTTTTACAATATTTTATTTTATATCAAATATAGTTAAAGATCTGAAGGCTGATTTAGACTGTCAGCAGATAATTTAAGTCTCACTTTCCTCAAAGAGAAATAATAATTCAAACACCATTTAAAAATAAACAATGGGAATATATTTAAGTATTTAAGTGAATGGGATGATGTTTCCATAGAAATATGTTGTTGTTGTTAGGTGTCCTTGAGTTGGTTCCCACTCATAGCAACCCTATGTACAACAGAACGAAACACTGCCTGGTCCTGTACCATCCTCACAATTGCAGCTATGTTTGAAATAATTTTTTGCAGCCACCGAGTCAGTCCATCTCATTGAGGGTCTTCCTCTCTTTTGCTGACCCTCTACTTTAACAAGCATGATCTCATTCTCCAGGGACTGGTCCCTCTTGATAACATATACAAGGTACATGAGATGAAGTGTGGCCATCTGACTTCTGAGGAGCATCCTGAATTCCTATTCTTGGCAATGTTATCCACAATTGGTTTTGATCCACACAGCTGAAAGCCTTTGCATAGTCAATAAAACACAGGTAAGTATCTTTCTGGTATTCTCTAATTTCAGCTATATCCATCTGACATCAGCAATGATAACCCTCATTCCGCATACTCCTGAATCTGGCTTGAATTTCTGGCAGTTCCCTATCGATGTACAGCTACAACACTTTTTGAATTATCTTCAACATAATTTTACTTACATGTAATATTAATGATGTTGTTCAATAATTTCCACATTACATTGGATCACCTTTCTTTGGAATGGGCATATCCATGGATCTCTTTCAGTCAGTTGGCCAGGTATTGGTCTTCTAAATTTCTTGGCACAGGCAAGTGAACAACTTTCAGTGTTGCATCTGTTTGCTCAGACATCTGAGTTGGTATTCCTGCAATTCTTGGAGCCTTGTTTTTCAGCAATGCATTCAGTCAGCTGGGACATCTACCTTCAGTACCATTGGTTCTTGATCATATGCTACCTCATGAAATGGTTGAACATCAACCAATTCTTTTTTGTACAGTGACCCTGTATTCCTTCCCTCTTTTTTAATGCTTCCTGCGTCATTCAATTTTTGTCCATAGAATCCAGAATTACTGCAACTCAAGGTTTGAATTTTCTCTTCGGTTCTTTCAGCTGGAGAAATGCCCAGCTTCTTCTTCCCTTCTGGTTTCCTACCTCCAAGTCTTTGCACATGTCATTATAACACTTTACTTTTTCTTCTCGAGCTGCCCTTTGAAATCTTCTGTTCAGCACTTTTACTTCATCATTTCTCCATTCGTTTTAGTTACTCAACGTTCAAGAGCAAGTTTCAGAGTCCGTTTTGACATCCATTTTGGTCTTTTCTTTCTCTCTTGTCTTTTCAATAACCTTTTATTTTCTTTGTGTATGATGTCATTCTACAACTTATCTGGTCTTCAGTCATTACTGCTCAATGTGTCAAATCTATTCTTGAGATGGTCTCTAAATTTAGTTTGGGTATACTCAAGGTCATAATTTGGCTCTCATGACTTGTTTTAGTTTTCTTAATCTTCATCTTGAACTTGCACGTGAGGAATTGATGGTCTGTCCTGTAGGTGCCCCTGGCCTTGTTCTGACTGATGATATTGAACTCATCCATCATCTCTTTCCACAGATGTAGTCGATTTGATTCCTGAGCATTCCATCTGGTGAATTCCACATGTATAATTACAGTTTTTATTGTTTAAAAAGGTATTTCCAATGAATAAGTCATTGGTCTTGCAAAATTTTATCATGCAATCTTCCATGTCATTTCTATCACCATGGCCATCTTTTCCAACAACTGATCTTTCTTCTTTGTTTACAGCTTTCACACCCAATCACCAGCAATAATCAATGCAACTTGATTGCATGTTTGTTCAATTTTAGACTGCAGAAGTTGGTAAAAATCTTGAGTTTCTTCATTGTGGCATTAGTGGTTGGTGCATAAATTTGAATAATAGTCATATTAATTGGTCTTCCTTGTAAGCATACAGATATTATCCTATCACTAACGCACCGTATTTCAGGATAGATATTGAAATTTTTTTTTTTATAACAAATGCAATTTCATCCCTCTTCAGGTTGTCATTCCCGGCACAGTAGACCACATGATTGTTCCAATTCAAAATGGTCAATACCAGTCTATTTCAACTCACTACTGCCTGGAATATCGATCTTCAAGCAAGCCATTTCATTTTTGACAACTTCCAATTTTCCTTGATTCATACTTCATACAGTCCATGTTCTGATTATTAATGGGTTTTTGCAGCTGTTTTTCTCATTTTCAGTCCTGCCACATCAGCAAATGAAGTTCCTGAAAGTTTGACTCCATTCATGTGATTAAGGTTGACTCTACTTTGAGGAGCCCTGGTGGTACAGCCGTTAAGGGCTTGGCTGCTAATCAAAATGTCAGCAGTTTGGATCCACCAGCTGCTCCTTGGAAACCCTATGGGGCAGTTCTATTTGGTCCTATAGGGTAGCTATGAGTTGGAATCAACTCGATGGCCATCAGTTTTTACTACTTTGAGGAGGCAGCTCTTCCCCAGTTGTATTTTGAGTGCCTTCCAGTCCGAGGGGCTCCCCTTCTGGCACTATATCAAGCAATGTTCCACTGCTCTCCATAACGTTTTCACTGGCCAATTGCTTCAGAAGTAGACTGCCAGGTCCTTTTCCCTGTCTTCATCTGAAAGCTCTGCTGAAAACTGTCCACCATGGGTGACGCTGCTAGTATTTGAAATACTGGTGGCATAGCTTCCAGTATCACAGCAACACATGAACCACCACAGTATGACAAGCTGACATACAAGTAACAAACTGCCAAACAACAATAAAAGAAACACTTTTGCTTTTTTTAATTGTTCCAGAGATTATGAAAAGATGAAAATTCTTTAACTTTTTATTTATTACATGCCTTTAAAATTATTTTTGAAATAATCATAGATTCATAGGAAGTCAAATAACATTTTGTATTCATGTGTTTATAAACTTAATAGATTTTGAAGCCATATTTTTTACATTATTTCTGGGGTAGTTAACAATAAGTCATCTTTCTATATAAAAAATACATTATATGTGCATGTGTATGATTCTTTGCCTCCCGAGTTAATATAAAACCCAGAAAACATGATTCATGTTGTATTATTTCTCTCTGAAATGAAAAAGAAGAGATTTTCATCTTGGCAGAACTAGTACTGAGTTGCTGACAATATTCCTTCATATATATCTGATAGCACTGGGAATCTCAGAATGGCTTCACTCGGTATGAGTTGGCAAAGTGGGTACATTTTCTATGTCTTTTAAAGCCCTTTTTTAATCAAGTGAAGTAAATGGGATTTAAAGGAAAAGAAAGAACATTTGAAAACATCAGAAGATAAGCTGACCAGATCCTCAAAGTTATATATCATTTTTTTGCATTCCCCATCACTGATAGTTCTAGAATTCAGAACAGTTGATTTGTGTGCACTTAGTCACACACACACACACACAAAATCAACTATTGAATTATTTTTGCTGACTTTCTTGTCCAATTTGGGGTCTGGCTTCTTCCATACAATAAAGCAGCTGCTTGCTAACAATTTAAGGAAAGAAACACATACATTAAAACATCCAGTGTATCTTCAGTTCTTCTAACCCCAAACCTACTTTCAGTTCTTCTACTAACTGCTTAAGATTTAAATTTGCTGATTCTCTGGATTGCAATCAGAACCATTTATGGTTTTCATTATATTCTCCTCTGTGCCTGCCAGGTTGGCTAAATTGGATCTACTGGTATTCCCCATCAACTTCTTTAAAGCATTTGTAAGATTCTGTGAGTAAGAGATTATACTCTCTAATTCCAAAGTGTAATTGAAAACCCCATCAGTTCCCTTACTTTTGTGTGGCTCACATTACCAAGACTGTCACCCTATCATTTTCTCCTGAGTGGATGAACACAGCACTCATTAGCCAGCAGGTGATGTGTTCTGCAGGGCATTTAAGAGGAATTATCTACCTCTCCTTCACCTCTGTCTTCCACCTCCCCCAACCCTCCTACACAGAAGGAGGCTATTGTCTCTTGGCTGTCACTTCCTACAAAGAAACAGATCCAGATTTTGTGGGAACTAATTTTTTTTTTTTTTTTAAGTATCAGTATAACAAATTGCAAATGCAAACTTACGTACAAAAGGGGATCTATCTCTTTAGAATGAGATCAGAAATCACAACAATTTACTAATTTAAAAATCCAACAAATTGAATATCATATTTTTATGCAAATAATGCACACCTTCTGCATTTGCTTGTTAGCCGTGCCCTTCCTCCTGGGAGGCATCCTCACAAGTGTCACCTTGCCAATCCTCTTTCACGTGTTGCTGTAAAAAAAAAATTTAGCATAGCCAGCTTGTGAAAATATCTCACAGGGGGAGGGTGCAGCTGGCAAACAAACTTAAAAGGCACACGTTATCTATGTAAAAATACAGTAAACATGACAAAACATAATATCGAGAAGTTTTTCTAGGGTTCCTCAGAGTCTTGAAAGAGACCATAAAGTGAGAGCCTCTGAAGCTTAAATTGCATCACTTTCCCAGTCAATCTGCTTCATCTCCCAGAATTTCTCTCTCCTCTAACTCTGCAGCAACCACTCTGGCCCTTTGATGTACCTCGAGTTCTTCAGACACATTCCCACCTCAGTTTTTTGCAGTTGCTGTTCCCTTTCCTTGGGATGCTCTTTGGGATCTAACGAGCACCCTTTCTCACCACTTTCACACTGTTGCTCAGTGAACACTTGCATCTCACTGAAGACTTTCTTCATCACCATACTCAAAATTTCAACCACTCTTCCCACCAGCATTCCCTAGCCGTTCTCCTTACTTTATTTTTCTCCATAGCTCTCGTTCTATCTTAAATATATTTTACTTCGATATTTGTTAGTTGTCTGTTTCTACTCATTAGGATGTAAATTTCATGATGGAAGGAATTTTTGCCCTTTTTGTTAAAAGATATATCCTCAGTGCCTATAGCAGAACCGTGCACGTAATAGACCCACAATGAATGCTTGTTGAATAGACAGAAGAGTTAGATAAGGTTCAATTTTATGTTTAGCAGAGCTCATTATAATCAAAAGATAATTAACAAACATTGTCTGACCAAACAGAGAGACAAAAAGAGGAGAAAAGCCATAAAGATTATAAAAAATTGGAATCGGTAACCTGTGAGTAAAGAATGAAGAAAAACAACATCTTCCTTATGGGAAGAATGTTTGGCTCAACCTTCTTCTTGATAGTCTGTGCTCTTCACAGGAAGAGTCAGCGCATGAAATATTATTTAACTTGCTGTTTTAGACTTATGAAGAGAAAGTTTACAGACATGAAACAAGTCCTCAGCATAAAAGGAGAATTCACCTGGCGTTGAAACATAAGAAAAATAGATGCTTCAAAGTAAATTAGATTTCAATGGCAACTTAAGGGGTTTAACTCTGTTACTGATTGCTAGACTTAAAATTTGGTTTTTAGAGGGGACTGAGAAGCAATTTTTACAACAACCCTAGAAAATATTCACTTGTACTTTATTGTTAAAGCTTTAATTTGATCTGATTTATGAAAGCATAAGCCCTCTTATAAGTCCATTTTACCTCTTATTAGAGGAAAATAGAAAGATATTGTAGATGTTCTGTATCACCAAATACTTTTGAGAACTTGTAAAGAGGAAGCTATTAAATAAACTTCAAAGAAAGTTTTTGTTTCTAAATACTTTCTCTGTGTAAAGATATATGTAGACATACAATGAAATGCATATTAAAAGTGTACGTGTATATATATGTATTCATATATGTATTTTAAAGCATATAAGTACATATATACACATATAAATATGCACTGCATTATTTTCTTTTAAAAGTAAAGAGCAAAAAAGATAATAGTAAATTATAATTAATTTTAATTCTCCTCTATTGTATTAGTTTTCTATTGTTGCTGTAACAAATTACCACAAACTTAGTGGGTTAAACAACACAAATGTGCTGTCATACAGTCCCATGGCTTAGAAGTCTGACATAGATCTAAAATCTTTATGGGCTAAAATCAAAGTGTCAACATTATTGTATTCGTTTCTACAGGATCTAGGGGAAAACCTGCTTCCTTGACTTTTCCACATTCTAAAAGCCACCAAGAAACCCCAGTGGCACAATGGGTAAGTGCTCAGCTGCTAACTGAAAGGTCAATGGTTTGAAACCACTAGAGGCTTTGGAGGTTAAAAGACCGGGCCATCTGCTCCCATTAAGGTTACAGCCTAGGAAACCCTATGGCATAGTTCTACTCTGTCATATTGTGCCACTGTGAGTTGGAATCAACTCAATGTCATACAACAACAAAGGCCAGCCGTATTCCTTGGCTTGTAGCCACCTTCTTCCATTTTCAAAGCATCACTTTAAGTTTTTTTCTACCATCACATCTTTTTCTGACTAGAGTCTGGAAAGTTCTCTACTTTTAAGGACTCATATGATTAGATTGAGCCCATCTCAGTAATCCAGGAAAATCTTCTCATCTCATATTCCTCAACCTTAATCACATTTGCAAAATTCCTTTTGCCATGTAAGGTTATTCACAGGTTCTGGGGATTAGGGCATGAACTTCTTTGGGGGGCATTACTTTGCCTACCATGCCTAGTCTAATTCTTTAGACTGCATCATAATCTAGTTCTGATTGGTATAATTTAATTACCTCTTAGAATGCCCCTTTAAAGTTAACATCAATTCTCAAAATACCTTAAAATAAAGTCAAATATTATAAACACTTCAATTAAAACATACACACATGTAATAATGCTTAGACTTTCTCCCAGAGATATTATAAATGTAACTGATTCATTTAACATTGCTTACCCTTAGTTGACTAATTTTATCAAATAAGATTAATTTACACATTACAAGGTGGATATAAATTTTCAGGGCTTAATTTAGCCTTTCTTTTTGACTGCATAAAATATTCCTGTAATCTACCTCCTCTGAACCAGTTTATAAAAAACTCAGGTAGAAATAGATTAACTCTAGGAAAGAAAGAAAATAACAGAATCAAGCAAGAGATTATACAACTTCCTTTAGGAAAAGTATTGGATGATTATGTAATTCTCTTACTTTAGTTAAGTATTGCATTTATAATTAAATTGCTTTTTAGATAAAATTGTTAATATTACTTTACTTTATCCTTAGTCTAGTTCAGTAGTTTTTTCCTTTTTAATAGTTACTTAGATTGGCACAAATGATCAATCATCTTTGGTGATGTATTTAAAAGGACTCTTTGCTAAAAACTCTAGGGAAAAATCTTCTATAAGAATTGCCAGATTCTACACATTAACTGTTCTGAACCTGTGTTCATGTAAGAATTACCTGATATAGTACTCTATGCCCCGTCCCAGATTCAACAAACCCAGCCTCTCTGTAACGTATGTGGAGTCTCACACTCCCAAACCCTAAGGGAGCCATTTTGGTCCTGAGATATCTCCATTCTATGCTGCAATGGTTGATACTTAAACTTTGTATTTGAGCCATGCCGTTACCCGTCGTTACCTATTGCCGTCAAGTCTATAGGACGGGGTAGAATTGCCCTGTAGGATTTCCAAGATGTGGGTGGTAGATTTGAACTGGCAACCTTTTGATTAGCAGCCGAGCTCTTAACCACTGCACCACCATGACTAGCTTTGTTACATTAAGAAAACAGACCTAACCCTCCTTTCTCTCCCTTCTACTCCTCCTTCCTCTTCCTTGGCTTCTATCTACCACAATGCTCCCTGTGCAGAAATAGTGAGTTATAGAGTAGCTGCTAACCTTTTCCTTCCTCGTATATTTGTGGGATCTTTCACCACTTTCAACACATTTTCTCTACTGCTAGATTGGGAACTTCTTCACATCTAACATGATGACTGATTCAACTTTGTGCTGCCAGCATCAAAAAAAAAAAAAAGAAAAAATCCTTCTTTTTTTTTGTTTAAACAAGGAAATAAAGAAGGAACTGTGTTGATCACAAGTCTGTCATGGGCCAGGCCCTGTCATAGCTACTATATTTATTATATAGTTTAATTTTTATAATATCCTGGTGAGATTAATATCACTTTCATTTTGCAAAAGAGAAACTTGAGGCTGACAGAGATTCAGTAATTTAATCAAGGTAACAGAAGTAGTGAGAGCTGGACTCAGGATTACAATCTAGACCTATCTAACTCCAGGCTACGCTTTCTTTCCAAATGAATGCATCAAATTAATAAAACTGATTGAGATCTAAGTCAGAAGACTGCTCCTTTTCTTAACTAGAGTAGAATGAAATTATAGTGTTTACAATATATATGTGTATTTTGTACTTCTGTCTGCTTTTTCTTTTGGGGGATGAGGAGAGTCATTAATCAAGGATATAATACTAAAACAGAATCATTGTTGGTCTCTGCTTCAGACTCAAATCTCCAGCAGTGCACAGCAAATAAAAACAGCTAGTCGTACTACCAAATGGGAAAACCCAATATTTGCTATTTCTTCTTAAGCAAAAATCTTTTTTCCCAATTTGTAATTCTGTCCATTTTTTTTATCCAAGACATACCTAAAATGTAATCTTCTTTGTCTTTTGCAACTGCCAACCTCTTAAACTGTTTCACTTAGTCTCTTAGCCAGACTATTATAAGAGCCTTGTAATAAAAGTCTGACTCCTTTTTTTTTAATGTTTCACTATTGAGATTTTTAAGCCTCACCCACCCCTCTGTGCCACATCTGGGCAGGTTGATAAGAAAGTCAGGGTGTTCTAGCCAGAAGTTCAAACCATATATGGAAACTTCACCCCAGCCCCACTACCTAATCACCATGGAAAACCCAAGTCAGTCTCCTTTTGCTGCTCTCTCAAGCCATTTTTGGATGTGCTTGGAAGCTTCCCTGCTCTCTTGGAAAGCCTTGTTATGTGGGTAATAAAAGTATTCATACCCTCTGTGTGTGTGTGTGTGTGTGTGTGTGTGTGTGGCATTAAGAGTTTCAACATCCAAAAACAACATTGGCTGACGGTTCACCCTGACTTTGAAGAATGGCTACAGCAATACTCCTAAGTGACCCTTCTTTTCCACTATTGCCTACTCCAAACCATTTTTCATTCTGCATTCAAAGCAAAAGTAGTCTTTCTGAACAGTCTTTTAAATATATATATATATATATATATATATATATATATATATATATATATATATTTAAGTTCTGCTTAATTGGATATCCTCATTCCTTATCTTCAAATAAAATGCCTAACCATAGTTCACAGGCCCTTCGTGACCTGGGCCTTGCAAGCTTTCTTCAATTCATTTGCCACCATATCCCACAATTATTTCCTTTGAGTTTGAGTTTCTCCAGTAATTACTATCTTCTTTGGGTTTCTTGAATACTCCAATGTTTTCCCCAACTCATGGCTTTTGAGCATGCTCTTCCATCTTCCTGAAATGTTTTTCACCTCTCCTGGCCTCTCATCTTCTAATGCTATACTTTTCCTCTTTTGTTAAGATTTTAGCTTAAATGCTACCTCTTCAGAGAGTGGTTCACACCCTACCCTATCTAAAGAAGGAACACTGCCTCTATTTTCTATGTCAGTCCATAATTTGATTTTTTCAACAGTCTATGAAGGCAGGGGAAATCCTGGTAGTGCAGTGGTTAAGAACTATGACAGCTAATTAAAAGGTCGGCAGTTCGAATCCACCAGGAGCTCCTTGGAAACTCTATGGAGCAATTCTACTCTGTCCTATAGTGTTTCTATGAGTTGGAATTGACTCCATGGCAATGTTTTTTTTTTTTTTTTTAATGAAGGCAGAGGCTGTGTCTTTTCATTTACACTTTATAACTTGTACCCAACAGAATATCTACCTCATAACCAATATTGCTAAATGGATGAAGACTGGTGACTGCCTTACTGACCAACTGGCTCCGAAATTAAGTCCTCGAATGAGAAAAGACTTAATACAGGAACAATGAACAAGATGAAAGTCACCCAATTGAATGTCATGAATATAATGCACCATCACGCACAACACAAATAGTAAAAAACAAACAAGCAAGCAACAGGAAAAAAAATGGCAGTTTGGAATGAACAGAATTTTTCTAAACCACAGGCATTTCTTTTATTTATGCTAACCTAGAAAGGCAACAGATGGATTTAAAAGTTTAAAAAGAATTTTTATTTCTCCCTGAGGTTGAGAAGGTGGAAATGCAGTGAATATTATGAAGGCAGGCATTCTATTTCTCAGAGGGAGAATTAAAATGAAGAAATAGATTATCTCTTTTCTAAAAGTCACAACACTTTCTTCCTAGTTTCTCAAACCAGAAAAGAAACTCTTCTTTCAGCAGAGCATTATGTAGCTATTACACATTAACAACTTTCACATTACTGAACATAGATCATGATGTCACTGAAACAACGTGTACTGTACTTTACGCAAATAACATGCCCCTTCTGCATTTGTCTGCTGGCCACACCCTCCCCTCGGGAGGTATTCTCGTATATGCACTATGCTGATTTTCTTTTTACAGTAACATGTGGAAGAGGATTGGCGTGGTGGCACTCGAAGAGGGTGCCTCGAAGAGGGAGGGTGTGGCTGGCAAGCAGATGCAGAAAGTGTGCGTTATTTGTGTAAATATATGGTATATCAAATGAACAAAATATCTGTAAAGCCATACTTTCTGATCTTATTTTACTTGAATAAATTATAAAACCTGAAAGGTTATCTGATTTCTCATTACCTCTATGATGTGTACAGGTTATTTGTCTATTAAATTTGGCTTAGATACAATTAAGGAATATTACCAGAACTCTTGATAAAACAATGAGTTAATACACTTTATCAATGCATTAAGGACATTATCTGAAGAAAAGTCTTGGAAAAGCATCAGGTAAAACTACGAAACAGATAAGTTTAAATCTAGAGTTGATAATGTTTTTTAAAATGTTCTCAATTTAAAGAATCAGTAACCGATATAAAAATATTGCAAAGATAGAAGGACAGCTATCCAGAAAATTGTTCCAATTACCAAGTTTTACCTGGAATGTGAAATGAATGAAAAGTGAAATTTGAAGTGATTTGATATGGTGGCCATGAATATTTAAAGATTTTACATGTGAGTATTCTTAGTGATAATAATTCCTCAATCATTCCTTTTATTATTCAAAGATATGATTATTTTTAAATCTACCTTGATTTGTGAGCTTCTTAACATTTCTTACTTCAATTTTTCTTTTTCTTTTTTTTGAAAGTCACAAAGAAAATTACTTACATTTCAGAAAAGATGCATCAATTTTCTCAACTAGTTGAATGTTTGAATCAACATACCAGGTAAAAAGCGTGCCATTATTTAAATTTAAGCAATAATCTATTTTAATTGATTTATTCATATTCTTTAATGATACATATTAAGGTGATACAATATTCTTTCATGGCTACGAATTCTGAATTTAGAAACGTACGGTTTTGAATATACTTACTCTATTTTAAAAATACATATAATGGAGTTAAAAGGTATTGTAAGGGCTTCACACACACACACTCACACAAAGAATAAGACCAACTACTTGATTATGAGTGAAATATCTGATTGTGAAAAAAATCTATATGCTTTTATTAAACCACTTTCAGTATTTCTGCTCTGCTGGTCACAGGAAAACCCCAGTCTACTGAGGATGATGGTCCAGTCATAACTTTGATATTCTTGATATAGGTGAATTTTTTGAGTTGTAAATACTAATTTTCTGAATTTAGAATATCAAGAACTTGAAAAAGATGATCTCTAAAGTCATTTCATCCTATACCATGGTGTACTTTTAAGAAAAACACTGAAAAACTGCAAATTTGAATACTATGCTGTTTGTTTTTTATTTTAAATATATCTAGTAATACACCTGTCATTCACATTTTTTTAGTAATACACCTGTCATTCACATTCACCTTAATGTGTAGTTTATCATATTATGCCAATTTTTCATTGTTATTTAATAAGCTTTATGCCATTTTGTCTACCAGCCATACTTAAATGTTAGTAAATTTGTGACATTTTTCTGTTTGCGGTATGGAATTGCTTCCAAGGTGTTTCCTGCACAAGTCAGAGGTTCCTGACCTGAGGCAACAGGTGCATTCCTCCAGCCTACAAAGGGAAGACAACTGGAGTCTGTATGTGGCTTCTCTAAACTCCTTATTATGAGGCAGCCTTTGGTTGTTATGGGTATCTTTACTCTAATTCTGTTGCTGTATTGTGTCTTTTTCTCACTAAGCCATAGACTCAGAAGCATTGTCATTTTGAGTTCTGCAAATCTACTCTGTCAATCTAACTCTATCTGACTGCCACCTTTACTATAATTCCCCAATCATTTTTTCAATTATTCAAATACATAATTTAAAAGCCAATTTTATCAATCTTTCTTTTATACTTTCAAGAATGCTACTTGTTTCTTTTTTCTAATTATGGTGACCAGCACTTCTAGAAAAATGTTAAAAATAGCATGCATTTTTTAAATTCCCGATTCATTGAGAATATATCCAGGGTATTCTTACTGTTTTGTTTTGCAAAAATTTTGAAGGGCCTTTGAATATTATTTGTGAGATTGAGCTGTATTTTTTTCTAGTTTTGCAAGCATTCTTGCTTTTTTTTTGTAAAGTTAATTCAGGTTTTCTCTTCCCTCTTTAATTATATTCAGGATTTGGTTTGGTAAAATTCTTTTATGAAATTATATTGGTTCAGAGTTTTAGGAGGGAATAATGCTTTGACAATATTCTGTATTCTATAGTAATAGTTTCTATTTTCATTATAATCTGAAGGCTTTTTAGCAGAATTATGTTTTCATACAGTATCATCCAATTAATCTAGGTTTTTTTCATTTTAACTGCATAGAGTTGAGCAAATTTTAGCTCATATAGTTTCTTTGGTAACTGTGCTTATTTTTTTCCTTAATGTTTTGCATGTCACGTACTCGCATCTTCTCCCTTTTTTTCCCATAATAAGTTAGTTAATTGTTCATATACAATCACATATTTTCCCCTGCAGAAGCAGAACTTTGATTTTTTTCCTTAATTTGTAAATGCACAGTCTGCCATACAGAAACACTATGAGTTTCTTGTTTTATTATTAGCAGTTCTACTAATTTCACGTTTTCTAATTAAATAAATTCTACTTAAATTTATTTTTTCTATGGCAATATTCTCAGATCACAGTTCAATAAAGCTAGATGTTTATCACAGAATAGAAAAAATGCAACGTCTAGAAATTAAATGAATAAAATAAACAAAAATTACATAATTCAGGACAAAGGAACAACAAAATAAAATTACAATTAGCTTGAAAACTATCATAAAATATTACATATTAAGATATATGGAAAGCAGCATAAAGCAGTGTTCAAAGAAAAATTCATACTCAACTGTCCATACTAGTAAATCATACAACGAATGATTATATTAAGCATTGAGCTGCAGATTTTTTTTTCTACTTCTAATTTTTGTTGTGCTTTAAGTGAAAGTTTATAAACCAGTTCAGTCTCTCATACAAAAATTTATATACGCCTTGCTATATACTCCTAGTTGCTCCCCCCTAATGAGACAGCACACACCTCTCCACCGTCTATTTCTCTGTCCATTTAGGCAGCTTCTCTCCCCCTCTGCCTTCTTATCTCCCCTCCAGACAGAAGCTCTCCATATAGTCTCATGTGTCTACTTGATCCAAGAAGCTCATTCCTCACCAGTACCATTTCCTATCTTATAGTCCAGTCCAATCCCTGTCTGAAGAGTTGGCTTTGGGAATGGTACCCGTCCTGGGCTAACAGAAGGTCTGGGGACCATTACCTCCCAGGTACTTCTAGTCTCAGTCAGACCATTAAGTCTGGTCTTTTATGAGAATTTGAGGTCTGAATCCCACTGTTGAGCTGCAGATTTTTAAGAAAATAAAAAAATAAACCTAATGTTCAATAAATTATTAAAAATTAGTAACTTAAAAGAAACAAGAAAACAGAAAAAAAAAAAGTAGAACTACTTACTAAATACAAAAGCTAGTTTTTTCTTAGTGATATAGTTTTTATAGAGAAGCAACTAGCCAAAAAGAGTAATTTTAAAAGTCAAATGAATCAAGTAGAAGAATCTCTTAAAGATCAAGAATAAGGATAATATTTGGAATAATAATAACTCTGATGTCCTGATAAAATTCAGTAGCAATCAACTACATACTAAAAGAACCACGAATTAACACTTCCTTCTCAGATTTGCAAACATTAACAGCAAAGTATTTCCCACTGTTTAATCATCTGAAAGGAATGAACAATTTCATAGACTATTTGATGCACATGCAGCATAGATATTATGTTTGTTTTTATTTACTTATTTTTCAAGCAGGCAGACATGCATTGTTTAATATCATCATTCTTCCTTACTACTGGAGACCAGGCAGTATTATTATAGTCGTAGATAATATGTTGCATCTTTAATGTGTCACATCCCTGATGTGATATACAGCAAAATCATCAGCCTTCTTCATGTGTCCTCAAATCCTCCGGGAGTCCATAAACCCTGCATGACTGGCTTGTTTGCCTCCCTCGGGAGACTGCTGCTCAGCAGGATCACTGGCTGGCAAAGTTCCACTAAGGGGCATCCCAATTCACTTGAGGAAATTAGTTCCAATCCTGTTGGTTCAAAACCAAGATAATCCTGCCCCTCACCCTTTCACCCATTACTAGCTGATTTCTGACATAGACACACCTGAGTATGAGGGAGAGGAGGAGGTTGATTCAGCAATTCTGTAAATAGTTCAGAATCAGGTGTACTTGCCAAACAACAGAGCTGTTTCTTTCCCCAGGGACAAAGGAAGCAAAGACATTATTTTTTAGAAGCATAAAGTTCAATCTGATGGGGACGGTGTTGGCATTGTGCCAAGCACGAGCCCCACAAAGACTGTGAAGCTGAACCTGCCTGGGCCTTTCTTTATTGCTTTAGTTCTCCTGATTAAATTGTATCAGTCCATCAACTCAACAGCTTTAAAAGCGTCCCTCTCTTTTAGTCCTGTAGTCCTTTTTCTGGATAGCTATCTAAGGAAGCAGATCAGCCTATAACCATGTGTGAACTTCAACAGGACAGCCACAATAATCACTTGTGAAAGGATAAAAGTTGACCCATGACAAGCTAAAATGGCTTCTGGAAATCCAAAAGAAACATAATAACTACACCAAGAGTGGAATCCAGCCTTCCAGAGACTGACTGGTAGAGGGCTGCTATTCCATCTGCAACACAGATGCGTGCAGCATTAAATGAGTTCATAAGTGAAAGCACAATTCTTTAAAAAATCATAAAGATTCTCCTTGCAGAGAAAGAAGGTTGGTGGATCAGATTAGTTCAAGGTTCTCATGTGTTCACCAGGCCAGCCAAGACCCTGTGGAGGTTTGACTGCCAGTGTGGGGCTGGCAGCAATTAGGATTTGGAGCCACTGGTACCCTGCTGAGTAACCAAACTCAGGAATTGACCATAAGTGTAATATTATCCTGGGGATGGAAGAAGGGGTTTTGGAATCATAATTAGAACATTCCTCATCAAGGTTTTAAAGATGGACATCACAGGAGTCAGAGAATAGACAGCCTACAGTGGGATTTTGTAACTGGCTTTACCGTGTGTGCATGACTGGGATTCATACGCAGAGCTTATAACTACTCAAGAATATCCAACAGAAAGGTGCTCAGCCTTTGTCTTCTGATTTCCAGTCCGGATTATGATAATATACCATCTGCTAATGCACCATAAAATACAGCTAGGAGGAGTGGTCTTTACATGCTTGTTTTTTGCTTTCATGCCCCCCTTAAAATAATATTTAAAAAAATATACTCTCTCTTATTCGTTACAAATGTAATTAGCATATAATAAAATCAACGTATATAACATATCGCATAAGTTGATGAAAAATTATTAGATAAAATTTCAAATGTTATTGGAAATATATTCCTTAATGAGGTGGATAGGCATGTTTTAAGACACTAATTCACTGACCTTCAGATACATGAAAATCATTTATTTCCATAGTAGAGAGGATTATGCGTCTATCGTATTCTTATAATTACGTTTATAAAGATGTAAATACTCTGTAGATGGAAAGGAAAGGCTTGGTTATGGCAATGTGATTCAAGTCTTTGATTCCATTGAAACTGTTTACCAAAAGTTATTTAACGTTTTATAAAAAATTGTTTGCCAGATCTACCGGATGATGAAAGCAAAGAAGGGTAAAAACACATGACTTGTAAAAAGCTTGTTAGCTAGTCATCATAGGTTCACTTTTAAATTTCTGGGAAATATAAAACTAATAAACATTAAAAAAAAAAAACCTGATCCAATGACTGATGAATGCTTCCACTTTTTGCTCTCTCTCTCTTCTTTTTTTTCTCATTTAGGGACAACATGTTTAACTCAGTGGACCCGGAGAGGGTTTAGAAAATGAAAATATTAATTTAAATACATTTGCCAATAAGATATTTTGGACAGAAGGTTTTTATCATGTGATGCATGTGATGAAGCTAACCAACAAAGCCAAACTTCATTTTAAAACTATCAGTTTAATCAGAGTCTGACTTTATTTTTCAGTTCAAATATTTTAATAGGGATTTTGAGGAAAATTATCAATAGGGCACAGAGAAATAAATATACAATGCTTGTCAAAAATATCATTAAAAGTGGTCAAATACATATTTAATACTATTAATTTATTTTACTTTAAAGTTATAAAAACAAGAATACATACATACATGATTATTAATAACATGCAATATACAAAAATGAGTTTTCTATGAAGTAGAATACTTTCATTAAACGTATGCGCATGAGTGTATTGGAATTTGGCATTCACCTTTGGGAGAAAATTAAGTGAGAAGTATTCACAAATTTAGCAATTTATATGTCACTGATTTCCTTCGACAATCTAACTAAACTTCCAATTTTTTTAATGAAAGAAGTGATATTCTGCTAAAAAGTAATCGGTTCAGCAGCTAGCCTATCACTTTAAAACAAAAAAATTGTCGGAAAAATACTTAAACATCAGATGAAATAACATGAGGATATCATTTTGTAAAACATAATTTAATACTTTTAAATATGCACTTAGAAAGGTCACACATTTTTTGCCTGAATTTTGTCAAATTAACCTTGAAAATAACGATAATCCCAGAAAATTTCCCCGTTTCACCTTTTTAAAATCAACATCAGTATATCATACTTCTTTGCTGATTAAAAACGTTCGGCTTCCCAATTAGTGACAAGACTGGGATTTGAAATTTTAAGAGCTGATACGAGTTGCTCCTGTCTTAATGTTTACCATAACTGTCTCCCAGCCTCTTCCTCTACAGCCATGCTTTCTTTCCTAATAGTCAAGGGACAGACAAAGCAAAGTAGTTAAAAGAAAATTGCCATGCTCACACTCTACAGTGTGTTTGATTTCAGTTGTTCCCAGTATGGGCTAAAACATCTTTTCTTGTGAAATATTTCACGCTTATCAGAAATACTTGTGAAATAAAAAACAGGAAGCCCTGTGCTGGTTTATGGTGCTTTGACTACTGATGAAAGAAGGCTTCATCTGTCCCTATAATGTGGAGCACTTGGGCTTTTAACCCCAGGGAAAATTCAATATCGTAAGATTTGTGACAGGTAAGGGCTATTCATTTCATCTGTAAAGTGGAAGTGGGGTGTTGTGAGAAAGAAGACAGGACCAGAAAATAAAAATGCTATGAGAAATTTAAATGGAAAAAGAGAATCTGGAAAATTTCCCTGAAACTGGCAAGACCTTTAGAGCTTCTAGAAAGTACTCCATTTTAAGCACTCCTGCCACAGTGGCTCAGAAATATGTGAAATGAGTTTGTGTTGTGACAATGTCCATTGAAAACAGAATGTTGCTACTTCTAGGGTCCAGTGAAAATCCTTCAGCCATTGAATCAGTGATTATAAAGAAAAAGTAGTTAATTCTGTTAAGTCAATGAACAGGTCCAGGTGTGAAAATCAAAACTCAGTTTCTTGGGTGGCTTTAGGGAGCTAAAAATGTTCTTGTTGTTAGGTGCCATCAAGTCAGTTCTGACCTATAGCGACACTATGTGCCACAGAACAAAATGCTGCCCACCTGCACCATCCCCACAATGCTTGCTAGGCCTGAGCCCATTGTTGCAGTCACTGTGTCAATCCATCTCCTTGAGGGTCTTGCCCTCTTTCATTGACCGTCTACTTTAGCAAGCATGATGTCCTTCTCCAGGGACTGGTCCCTCCTGATAACATGTCCAAAGTTAGATATATGATTAAAAATAGACAAGAATTGTGGACTCAGTTGGAACAGAATGAACAAAGCCCCACTCTCAGGGAGAGAATGATCTGTAGGACAAAAACTCTCTTGAGGACTCCAATAACTACCCGTGCCTAGGGCTCACTCAAGACCAATTAAGTTAGTATCTTTGAGGTTGGAACCTAGAAATTTGAATATTTGAAAAGTTCTTCGAAAATACTAATGTGTAACCTAAACTAAGAACCACTGGTTTAGTTAATTAATCTACAAAATTTTACAGCTGAAAAATATTTGATAGAACAGAAAAAAGAGAGACTTGTGGCATAAACTGTTAAGCTTGTGATTAGTAATGAAAGACTGGCAATTCAAATCCACCGAAAGGTGCCTCAGAAAAAAAGCCTGGTGATTCCAAAAGATCATAGACATAAAAACCCTATAAAACACAGTTGTACTCTGCAACATATGAGCTCGCCAAGAGTCAAAATAGGCTCTAAAGCACTGGATAGAAAATAGAAGTGAATATGAGAATTAATTAGCATTATAATGGATAACAGAGCCCTGCTGGCACAGTGTTTAAAGCACTTGGCTGCTAACTGAAAGGTCCCCAGTTCAAACCCACCAGCGCTCCACAGGGAAACAATGTGGCAATCTGCTTCCACAAAGATGTAAAACCTCGGAAACCCTACGAGGCAGTTTTACTCTGTCCTATAGGGTCACTATGACTCATAACCAGACTCGACAGCAGTGAGTTTAGTTTGTTTGTTTAACAATGAATAAGAGTGACTCTTGCCCCACTACCTTAAAAGTTTGAGAGATAAACTCATCTTAGGGTCACGCTTCCTTAAAGTCATAACTTTATAGATGGTACATAAAAAACAGGCAAAAATCTGTGGAAAAACAGGGTTATTATTATATTTATAATGGATAACGTCCTAAAATATGCCCATGGTTGGTTTGACTCTATATAATGGAAATGATGCAGCTATTAAAATAATATTTTCATTGGGATATTCAATGTATTTTCTAAAACACAAATAATTTTAAGGCACTAGATAATGTTACATATAAAATATATTTGTGTGTGTGTGCATGTAAATTATTCAAAAACTTTTTTTTAATTAACTTTTATTAAGCTTCAAGTGAACATTTACCATTCCAATCAGTCTGTCACATGTAAGTTTACATACATCTTACTCCATACTCCCACTTGCTCTCCCCCTATTGAGCCAGCCCTTTCAGTCTTTCCTTTCGTGCCAATTTTGCTGTCTTCCCTCTCTCTCTATCTTCCCATCCCCCTTCCAGTCAAGAGTTGCCAACACACTCTCCAGTGTCCACCTGATTTAATTAGCTCACTCTTCATCAGCATCTCTCTCCCACTCACTGACCAGTCCCTTTCATGTCTGATGAGTTGTCTTCGGGTTCCTGTCCTGTGCCAACAGAAGGTCTGGGGAGCATTGCCGCCGGGATTCCTCTAGTCGCAGTCAGACCATTAAGTATGGTCTCTTTATGAGAATTTGGGGTCTGCATCCCACTGTTCTCCTGCTCCCTCAGGAGTTCTCTGTTGTGCTCCCTGACAGGGCAGTCATCGATTGCGGCCGGGCACCAACTAGTTCTTCTGGTCTCAGGATGATGTTGATCTCTGGTTCATGTGGCCCTTTCTGTCTCTTGGGTTCTTAGTTGTCGTGTGACCTTGGTGTTCTTCATTTTCCTTTGCGCCAGGTGGGTTGAGAACAATTGATGCATCTTAGATGGCCGCTTGTTAGCATTTAGGACCCCAGACGCCACATTTCAAAGTGGGATGCAGAATGTTTTCATAATAGAATTATTTTGCCAATTGACTTAGAAGTCCCCTCAAGCCATGTTCCCCAGACCCCTGTCCCTGGTCCGCTGACCTTTGAAGCATTCATTTTATCCCGGAAACCTCTTTGCTTTTAGTCCAGTCCAATTGGGCTGACCTTCCTTGTATTGAGTGTTGTCTTTCCCTTCACCCAAAGCAGTTCTTATCTACTGATTGATCAATAAAAAACCCTCTCCCTCCCTCCCCTCTTTGTAACCACAAAAGTATGTGTTCTTCTCAGTTTTTTCTATTTCTCAAGATCTTATAATAGTGGTCTTATACAATATTTGTCCTTTTGCCTCTGACTCATTTCGCTCAGCATAATGCCTTCCAGATTCCTCCATGTTATGAAATGTTTCAGAGATTCGTCACTGTTCTTTATTGATGCGTAGTATTCCATTGTGTGAATATACCACAATTTATTTACCCATTCATCCGTTGACGGACACCTTGGTTGCTTCCAGCTTTTTGCTATTGTAAACAGAGCTGCAATAAACATGGGTGTGCATATATCTGTTTGTGTGAAGGCTCTTGTATCTCTAGGGTATATTCCGAGGAGTGGGATTTCTGGGTTGTATGGTAGTTCTATTTCTAACTGTTTAAGATAACCCCAGATGGATTTCCAAAGTGGTTGTACCATTTTACATTCCCACCAGCAGTGTATGAGAGTTCCAATCTCTCTGCAGCCTCTCCAACATTTATTATTTTGTGTTTTTTGGATTAATGCCAGTCTAGTTGGTGTGAGATGGAATCTCATCCTAGTTTTAATTTGCATTTCTCTAATGGCTAATGATCGAGAGCATTTTCTCATGTATCTGTTGGCTGCCTGTATATCTTCTTTAGTGAAATGTGTGTTCATGTCCTTTGCCCACTTCTTGATTGGGTTGTTTGTCTTTTTGTGGTTGAGTTTCGACAGAATCATGTAGATTTTAGAGATCAGGCACTGGTCTGAGATGTCATAGCTGAAAATTCTTTCCCAGTCTGTAGGTGGTCTTTTTACTCTTTTGGTGAAGTCTTTAGATGAGCATAGGTGTTTGATTTTTAGGAGCTCCCAGTTATCGGGTTTCTCCTCATCATTTTTGGTAATGTTTTGTATTCTGTTTATGCCCTGTATTAGGGCTCCTAGGGTTGTCCCTAATTTTTCTTCCATGATCTTTATCGTTTTAGTCTTTATGTTTAGGTCTTTGATCCACTTGGAGTTAGTTTTTGTGCATGGTGTGAGGTATGGGTCCTGCTTCATTTTTTTGCAAATGGATATCCAGTTATGCCAGCACCATTTGTTAAAAAGACTATCTTTTCCCCAATTAACTGACACTGGGCCTTTGTCAAATATCAGCTGCTCATACATGGATGGATTTATATCTGGATTCTCAATTCTGTTCCATTGGTCTATGTGCCTGTTGTTGTACCAGTACCAGGCTGTTTTGACTACTGTAGCTGTATAATAGGTTCTGAAATCAGGTAGAGTGAGGCCTCCCACTTTCTTCTTCTTTTTCAGTAATGCTTTGCTTATCCGGGGGTTCTTTCCCTTCCATGTGAAATTAGTGATTTGTTTCTCTATCCCCTTAAAATATGACATTGGAATTTGGATCGGAAGTGCGTTATATGTATAGATGGCTTTTGGTAGAATAGACATTTTTACTATGTTAAGTCTTCCTATCCATGAGCAGGGTATGTTTTTCCACTTAAGTATGTCCTTTTGAATTTCTTGTAGCAGAGTTTTATAGTTTTCTTTGTATAGGTCTTTTACATCCTTGGTAAGATTTATTCCTAAGTATTTTATCTTCTTGGGGGCTACTGTGAATGGTATTGATTTGGTTATTTCCTCTTCGGTATTCTTTTTGTTGATGTAGAGGAATCCAAGTGATTTTTGTATGTTTATCTTACAACCTGAGACTCTGCCAAACTCTTCTATTAGTTTCAGTAGTTTTCTGGAGGATTCCTTAGGGTTTTCCATGTATACGATCATGTCATCTGCAAATAGTGATAGCTTTACTTCCTCCTTGCCAATCTGGATACCCTTTATTTCTTTGTCTAGCCTAATTGCCCTGGCTAGGACTTCTAGCACGATGTTGAATAAGAGCGGTGATAAAGGGCATCCTTGTCTGGTTCCCGTTCTCAAGGGAAATGCTTTCAGGTTCTCTCCATTTAGAGTGATATTGGCTGTTGGCTTTGCATAGATGCCCTTTATTATGTTGAGGAATTTTCCTTCAATTCCTATTTTGGTAAGAGTTTTTATCATAAATGGGTGTTGAACTTTGTCAAATGCCTTTTCTGCATCTATTGATAAGATCATGTGGTTTTTGTCTTTTGTTTTATTTATGTGATGGATTACATTAATGGTTTTTCAGATATTAAACCAGCCTTGCATACCTGGTATAAATCCCACTTGATCAGGGTGAATTATTTTTTTGATGTGTTGTTGGATTCTATTGGCTAGAATTTTGTTGAGGATTTTTGCATCAATGTTCATGAGGGATATAGGTCTATAATTTTCTTTTTTTGTAATGTCTTTACCTGGTTTTGGTATCAGGGAGATGGTAGCTTCATAGAATGAGTTGGGTAGTATTCCGTCTTGTTCTATGCTTTGAAATACCTTCAGTAGCAGTGGTGTTAACTCTTCTCTGAAGGTTTGGTAGAACTCTGCAGTGAAGCCGTCCGGGCCAGGACTTTTTTTTGTTGGAAGTTTTTTGATTACCCTTTCAATCTCTTTTTTTTTTGTTATGGGTCTATTTAGTTGTTCTACTTCTGAATGTGTTAGTTTAGGTAGGTAGTGTTTTTCCAAGAATTTATCCATTTCTTCTAGGTTTTCAAATTTGTTAGAGTACAATTTTTCGTAGTAATCTGAAATGATTCTTTAATTTCATTTGGTTCTGTTGTGATGTGGTTCTTCTCGTTTCTTATTCGGGTTATTTGTTTCCTTTCCTGTATTTCTTTAGTCAGTCTAGCCAATGGTTTATCAATTTTGTTAATTTTTTCAAAGAACCAGCTTTTGGCTTTGTTAATTCTTTCAATTGTTTTTCTGTTCTCTAATTCATTTAGTTCAGCTCTAATTTTTATTATTTGTTTTCTTCTGGTGCCTGATGGGTTCTTTTGTTGCTCACTTTCTATTTGTTCAAGTTGTAGGGACAGTTCTCTGCTTTTGGCTCTTTCTTCTTTTTGTATGTGTGCATTTATCGATAGAAATTGGCCTCTGAGCACTGCTTTTGCTGTGTCCCAGAGGTTTTGATAGGAAGTATTTTCATTCTCGTTGCATTCTATGATTTTCCTTATTCCCTCCTTGATGTCTTCTATAACCCAGTCTTTTTTCAGGAGGGTATTGTTCATTTCCCAAGTATTTGATTTCTTTTCCCTAGTTTTTCTGTTATTGATTTCTAGTTTCATTGCCTTGTGGTCTGAGAAGATGCTTTGTAATATTTCGATGTTTTGGACTCTGCAAAGATTTGTTTTATGACCTAATATGTGGTCTATTCTAGAGAATGTTCCATGTGCACTAGAAAAAAAAGTATATTTTGCAGCAGTTGGGTGGAGAGTTCTGTATAAGTCAATGAGGTCAAGTTGGTTGATTGTTGTAATTAGATCTTCCGTGTCTCTGTTGAGCTTCTTAGTGGATGTCCTGTCCTTCTCCGAAAGTGGTGTGTTGAAGTCTCCTACTATAAATGTGGAGGTGTCTATCTCACTTTTCAATTCTGTTAAAATTTGATTTATGTATCTTGCAGCCCTGTCATTGGGTGCATAAATATTTAATATGGTTATGTCTTCCTGATCAATTGTCCCTTTTATCATTATATAGTGTCCTTCTTTATCCTTTGTGGTGGATTTAAGTCTAAAGTCTATTTTCTCAGAAATTAATATTGCTACTCCTCTTCTTTTTTGCTTATTGTTTGCTTGATATATTTTTTTCCATCCTTTGAGTTTTAGTTTGTTTGTGTCTCTAAGTCTAAGGTTTGTCTCTTGTAGGCAGCATATAGATGGATCGTGTTTCTTTATCCAGTCTGTGACTCTCTGTCTCTTTATTGGTGCATTTAGTCCATTTACATTCAGCTTAATTATAGATAAATAAGTTTTTAGTGCTGTCATTTTGATGCCTTTTCATGTGTGTTGTTGGCCATTTCATTTTTCCACATACTTTTTTGTGCTGAGACGTTTTTCTTAGTAGATTGTGAGATCCTCATTTTCATGATGTTTAACTTTATGTTAGTTGAGTCGTTACGTTTTTCTTGGCTTTTTTCTTGAGTTATGGAATTGATATTCCTTTTTGTGGTTACCTTATTATTTACCCCTATTTTTCTAGTAAAACCCTAACTTGTATCGTTCTATATCGCCTTGTATCACTCTCCATCTAGCAGTTCAATGCCTCCTATATTTAGTCCTTCTTTTTGATTATTGTGATCTTTTACCTATTGATTTCCATGATTTCCTGTTATGTGTATTATTTTATTTATTTATTTATTTTTTAGAATTAATCTTAATTTGTTTGTTTTTGTGCTTTCCCTATTTGAGTTGATATCAGGACGTTCTGTTTTGTGACCTTGTATTGTGCTGGTACCTGATATTATTGGTCATCTGACCAAACAATCTCCTTTAGCATTTCTTGTAGCCTTGGTTTGGTTTTTGTAAATTCTCTAAACTTGTGTTTATCTGTAAATATCTTAATTTCGCCTTCATATTTCAGAGAGAGTTTTGCTGGATATATGATCCTTGGTTGGCAGTTTTTCTCCTTCAGTGCTCTGTATACGTCATCCCATTCCCTTCTTGCCTGCATGGTTTCTGCTGAGTAGTCTGAACTTATTGATTCTCCCTTGACGGAGACATTTCTTTTCTCCCTGGCTGCTTTTAAAATTTTCTGTTTATCTTTGGTTTTGGCGAGTTTGATGATAATATGTCTTGGTGTTTTTCTTTTTGGATCAATCTTAAATGGGGTTCCATGAGCATCTTGGATAGATATCCTTTCATCTTTCATGATGTCAGGGAAGTTTTGTGTCAGGAGATCTTCAGCTATTTTCTATGTGTTTTCTGTCCTCCCTCCCTGTTCTGGAACTCAAATCACACGCAAGTTATCCTTCTTGATAGAGTCCCACATGATTCTTAGGGTTTCTTCATTTTTTTTAATTATTTTCTCTGATTTTTTTCCAGCTATGTTGGTGTTGATTCCCTGGTCCTCCAGATGTCCCAGTCTGCATTCTAATTGCTTGAGTCTGCTCCTCTGACTTCCTATTGCGTTTTCTAATTCTGTAATTTTATTGTTAATCTTTTGGATTTCTACATGCTGTCTCTCTATGGATTCTTGTAACTTATTAATTTTTCCACTATGTTCTTGAATAATCTTTTTGAGTTCTTCAACAGTTTTATCAGTGTGTTCCTTGGCTTTTTCTGCAGTTAGCCTAATTTCATTTGTGATGTCTTGAAGCATTCTGTAAATTAGTGTTTTATATTCTGTATCTGATAATTCCAGGATTGTATCTTCATTTGGGAAAGATTTTGATTCTTTTGTTTGGGGGGTTGGAGAAGCTGTCATGGTCTGCTTCTTTATGTGGTTTGATATGGACTGCTGTCTCCGAGCCATTACTGGAAAACTAGTTTTTCTGGAAAATCCGCTGACTGATACGCTGGCTCCTGGCTCTGAAAACAATCGCTGTCTCCCCGTATTTGTTCGTTCTCCGTCTCTAAATCTGTGTTTGTTGTTCAGAGTTCGTAGATTGTTATGCATGTGATCAATTCACTTGTTTTTCCAAGTCTTTGTTGAAAGAGGGATCCGCGGTAGCATCGACCTAGTCCGCCATCTTGGCCCCACCTAAATTATTCAAAAACTTTTGATTGATAGATTACTTTCTTAGAGTTGTTGTAACAAACTGCCATGAACAGGGTGGCTTAAAACAACAGCAATGTATTCTACCACAGTTCAGAAGGTCGGATATCTGAAATTAAGTTGTTGGAAGGCCTTTTAGAGAGATCCGAAGGCTATGGGGAAGGATTCTCTCTTTCCTCATCCAGCTGCTGGTGGTTGCTGGCAATCTTTGGCATTCCTTGGCTTGTGGCAACGGCACTCCAAACTCTGCCTCCATCTTCACAAGGCTACCTTCTCTCTATGTGTGTCTGTATCCAAATTTTCCTCTTCTTATAAAGAACCAGATCATCAGATTAGGGCCTGCCCGAATCTAGTATGACCTTATCTAAACTTGATTCCATCTGCAAAGAGTGTATTTCCAAATAAAGTCACAGTCACATGTTCTGGGTGGACATGAATTTTGGGGTACAATGTTCAATCCAGTACATTTGTCTTCCTATTTAATTTTATTACTGTATTTCTTACTGTATTTTATATTTTTTTCAAAAGATGAAAATAAGAACCTATTAACCTATTATGTTTAAAGTTTAAATATTTACTATTTTCAAACACTGGATTAAAATGACATTAGGTACATTCTGGTGACTCATTAAGTGATATAAGCTTGGCAGATTTTAAAATACATTTACCAAGATAAAGGATGTTCAATAGGCGCTAATATGCGTGCAGTGCTCTCAAATGTACATCTGTTCCCAAGGTGATATATCTCTAGAAAGCAGCACATGCATGTGTGGTGTTTTAATAAACTCAATAAGCATTATTCAAGTACACATTTGTAATGACGGGTCTAATGATTCACTATTTTGCTGGTTGTTTTCTAAGAATATAGTAAGTTAAGCATGTAGAATTTCAGAATTCAATGGGGCACTACATATCATTTCAATTAAAAATAGTATTTAATCACGATTAGTCATGCTTTAAATGAAGTCATACAGAAATATGGTAGAAAACTTTGAAAGAACTTAGAGAAAGGGCAGAAAAGAAAAGTTATACTCATGCAAGGATGGTAATGTTTGTAATACTGGTGGTCACTGACTTAAAAGAATTGGGAGAAATGATGGCATTAATCCTGAGAGGCCTTAATGCAAGTCTGGAATTTTCTCCTACCCTGCGAACTTGAACTCAATGATTAATTTGCTGCTCTGATGATTTGCAGAGGTTGCTCTTTTCAAAGGCTTATGTTGTTATGCTGCATTTAGGGCCCTGCAGTTGGAATACTCTATCAGCAAGCTGGGTGGTTACTGCAACTCTCTCTGGACCTGGATATATGGCAGGAAGCAGTGGCTTTACTTGGAGCTCATAGTGATTAACATGTTTTATTGTGGACAAAAAAAAAGTGCTTTGGAAAAAATGCTTCCTTTTTTTCCCCCCCACTTAGAGGGAGGCAGGAATTTTTGGCTTGATAAAGCTTCCCCACTGAGAGGGAGACTGTGCTCAAGAAGAACCTGTGGAGCCTCTAGGGATGAAGGAGGGGCGTGGTCCATTAGAAGGGAATGCTTATTAAGCTATGCTATTGTTGGTAGTTGCCTAAGCCATGTTGTTGTTGTTAGTTGACTTCTAATGGATGGAAATCCCATGTATACATAGTAAAACTGCTCCATAGGATTTTCAATGTTGTGACCTTTTAGAAGCAGATTGCCAGGCCTGTCTTCCAAGGCACCTCTGGGTGGGTTCTAACCACTAACCTTTCAGCAAGTAGCCAAGCTCTTAACAGTTTGTGCCACGCAGGGACTCCTATTAAGCTATAACTCTCATGGTTCATTCTGGGAGCATTTTCACTATGAGAACAAAGACCACAGAAACAAGGTCATATCAAAATAATTAGTCTATTTTATTTGCATGTCTAAAATATCATAAAGCACAAAATCTTTAAACACTGAACATGGCTTCTGACTATCTTTACTCAAACTCCCAAGGACTCTTCTTCATTTAACTCTTCCCCTCCCATAGCTTACTGTTGCTGTGTGCCATTGAGTTGATTCCAACTCACAGGGACCCTATATATGAAACAGTAGAGCTCCCCCATAGGATTTCCTAGATTTTTTTTTTAATCTTTACAGGAGCAGATTGCTAGGTCTTTTCTCCCACAGATCCGCTAGTGGGTTTGAACTGCCAACCTGTCAGTTAGTAGCTGAGCTGATTAACAACCTCACCCCCAGTGCTTCTTACAACTTGATACTTTCTAGGATTCCATCTAACGGGAGGAAATACAGAGTTAAATGGAAAACTACAGCATAGAGCCAGACTGCCTGCATTTAAATGCTGATTCTGTCACTTAGTAGTTTTGTGTATGATCTTGTCGTTTCTTCATCTTTAAACCAGGGTTATATCAGTATGTACTTCAAGGGTTTGTTGTAATGATTCATGTAAAAACCTGAGACCAGAGCTTGACATATGGTAAATGTTTAAGAAGTATCCATCATTATGTACTCTCCCTTCTCCCCTTTCCTCCTGATTCATGACCAAATTCTGGCAAATTTGGCCCCTTCTTCACAAGAAGGTGAGGAAAGAAAGATTTAAAGAGTGGTGCTAACACTGAGAACCTACTACTCTTAAGAACGTCACAAATATATTCTAGGAGCCCCTGTAAGGAAAAAGCAAAACAAAACAAACAAAAAAAACATTATATTGAAACCAGACGAGATCTAGAAAGAAAGATCACTTCATTTACGCTCTGCAGAAGCCACACTGCTGACTTGGAGAGATCCAAAATAATAAAAGTCTCCATCACCACGTTCGTGTCAAATACCTCATTTTTTGTTAAAACTTACATGACTTTCCAAAACACCATAATGAATAGATTTCACTAATAATGCTCTATTCTTTGCCTCAATGCCTTATGCGTAAAAACAGCCACCTTTTTATCTATCAAATACAATCGAATCACCCAATGCAAAGGGCAAAGGAGTCTCTATCCCAAAGCTGATAAAAACCAGCTGCCATGGAGTCAACTCCGACCGGTGGCAACCCCACGCGTGTCAGGGTAAACTTGTGCTTCGCAGGTTTTTCAGTGGCTGATTTTCAGAAGTAGGTCACCACGCCTTTCTTCAGCATACCTCTGGGTGGACTCAAACCTCCAACTTTCTAGTCAGCAGCTGAGCTTGTTAATCATTTGCACCACCCAGGGACTCCCCAAAGATTATACACATCCATTAAAGCACCAAATAATATTTTAAGAATCACATGGGTTTCAGCAGAAGGTTTAACGTACAAGTATCGAAATTCATGTATTTCCATATTCAATTTGAAGGCAGTGTGCTAACACCTAGGGTAGGGCAATTTTTTTAGTTCTGCTTCCAATTTGCACAAATAATTGATGGCTCATTAACAGCTCTGTGGGAGCCTTGCAAAACACACACACGAATGAGAAAAACAAGGAGATGTGACAGGGAGTGTAAGCTCTGTGTCAATCATATTGAAATCCCCTATTACATTCCAAATGAGAAGTTAGAAAACACTTTGTGTAATACATTAGCATAAACAAAAAGAATCACATAAATTAGGCTTGCTAATGGCATTCATGATTTTGCAAAATCATACAATAAGTAGATGTTTCTTTTTTTTTTTTTTCTTATGCCCTACCCATTTTTTTTTTTTTTTACCCATAGGGGTTTTTTTTTTTTTTTTTTCTGTTCAAATATACTATTCAAATGTCTTTGCCAATTTGATTGGGGAGATGTTAGTTGATCATGATTTGAAAGTATTTAGGTCCATGTGATGGAAAATAATGCAGTAGTCTTCTGGTATTTTGGAAGTAAGCTTTACCATTCTGGTAAGCTTATCTCAACAGAGCTCAAGGATATGTTAGGATACAATTTTGAGAAGTCCATTGCTGAAATGAATGGCATACATAAATCATTACTGTATCAGTATCTGGAATTTAAAGGTGCTAGGTGGCCCCAGCAATGCTCAGATAGGACTTCTGTACACAATTACATAAACCAAAACAAATTCGTTGCCTTCAAGTCAGTTCTGACTCATAGCGACCCTAGAGGTCAGAGTAGAACTGCCCCATAGGGTTTTTCCAACGAATGACTGGTGGATTCAAACTGCCTACCTTTTGGGTAGCTGGCATAGCTCTTAACCACTGTGCTGCCAGGGCTCCACATGTACTAATTATTTTTTGTTAGTGGGGGTTTCCAAATACCAAGAACAGGTGACTCCAGGTAGAGGGTGTTATGACAACCCAATTTAGACACTGTGAGGGGAATTGTGGCAATATTAATTTCACGGAAAAGAAATTGACATCTTGTTTCTAGGTAAACTACCCTCTTATTCTTTCTACATTGTCAATATTACTAAGTGGTAAAATCTAGGGACAGCAAGTAAAATGTTCTCTAAAACGTGGAGGGAAAAAAAGTGTCTCTTTCTTATTGTTTGGTTATTTCAACATGAAATTATGACTTATTCACCAGCTCATCTGGGCTCATGAAGGAAAGATAGCTTTTCTGAAATGTTCTGATTTTCTCATTTACATAGGAAATTCTTCTGGGTAGTCATGTTACATTCTGGGTAAAGTGCAGTCTGAAGTTATAACTTATAAGACTTCCTCTTGATTGGCCTCCTCCCTCCAGCCTTATCTTCCAACATTCCCCTCCACACACCATGGTACAGAAATTACACTTCCCCAAGTGCTATTTACACCTGGGCTGTTGTCACTGCGTTTTTTTTTTTTTTTTTTTGAGCTGTTAACACTGACTAAACTTCTGCTGTTGTTAGCTGCTGTCAAGTCAACTCTGCCTCACGGTGAGGCACCCAACACATTGTCCAGTCCTAAGCTATCTTCTTGATCTTTGGTATGCTTTAGCTCAGTGTTGTGGCTATGCGGTAGTACCTTCCAATCTGTTGTTGCTGTTAGGTGCCGTCGAGTCCATTCCAACTCATAGCAGCTCTATGCACAATAGAACACAACACTGCCTGGTCCTGTGCCATCCTCACAATGAGTGGTGGCCTATGCTTGGGCCCGTTGTTGCAGCCATTGCGTCAGTCCATCCTGTTGAGGGTCTTCCTCTTTTTCGCTGACCATTTACTTTACCAAGCCTTCCAATCTAGGGGGCTCATTTTCAACACTGTATCAAACAATGTGCTGTTGTGAGCCATAATGTTTTCGCTGGCTAATTTTTGGAAGGAGATCACTGGGCCTTTTTTTCCTAGTCTGTCTTAGACTGGAAGCTCCACTGAAATCCGTCCACCATAGGAGACACAGCTGGTATTTGAAATACCAATGGTATAGTTTTCAGAATCACTGATGTTGTTGTTATGTGCCATTGAGATGATTTCCTACTGATAGGAAATCTTGCCTGTAATCTTTATGGAAGCAGACTGACACTTCTTTTTCTGCAAAGATGCTGGGTGGGTTCTAACCACTAACCTTTTGTTAGCAACCCAGAACTTAACCATTGTGTCATCAGGGCTCCTTCCAGCATCATGTTGTTAGGTGTCATCGAGTCAGTTCTGACTCAGAGCAACACTATGTACAACAGAATGAGACACTTGTGCCATTCGCACAATCACTGTTGCACTTGAGTCCATTGTTGCAGCCACTGTGTCAATCCACCTCCTTGAGGATCTTCCTCTTTTTCACTGACCCTCTACTTTACCAAGCATGATGTTCTTTTTCAGGGACTGATCCCTCCTGATAACATTTCCAAAGTATGTGAGATGTAGTTTCGCCATCCTTGCTTCTAAGAAGCATTCTGGTTGTACTTCTTCCAAGACAGACTCGTTAGTTCTTCTGTCACTCCATGGTATATTCAATATTCTTAGCGAACCTCACAATTCAAAGGGATCAATTCTTCTTTGGTCTTCCTTATTTTGTCCAGCTTTCGCATGCTTATGAGGTGACTGAAAACACCATGGTTTGGCTCTGGCACACCTTAGTCTTCAAGGTAACATCTTTGCTTTTTAACACTTTAAAGTGGGAAATCACCACAGTACACGAAATAGACAGATGAGTGGTGGCCTAAACTTGTAATCTACCCCCAAAAGCCCAAAGCCCAGTGCCGTTGAGTTGATTCCAACTCATAGCGACCCTATAGGACAGAGTAGAACTGCCCCATAGAGTTTCCAAGAAGCGTCTGGCAGATTCAAACTGCCGACCCTTTGGTTAACAGCCATAGCACTTAACCACTACACCACCAGGGTTTCCAATCTACCCCCAGGAAAAACAAACTTTGGCCTGAAGTGACCTTTGCCTCACTGCATCTCACTGACTCCAAGCCATCATTCCAGACTCAGCTTGGGTACTGCAGCCTCCAGGAAATGGTTTTCTGGACCATGGGCTCCTCATGCAATGTATAAATCATCCTCTGTGCTTTTGCCTTCTGATTTACCACTTATCATGCCGTATTGTAAAAATCTGCTGAGTCATCTATTTCTCCCATGGGATGGAATTCCCTGAGGGGTGATGTTTACATCTGTATAGCACCTTTATAACTCATTAAGATGATGATTCATGACTTCTATTTCCTCATCTGTTTCTGACAATTTCATTTACTTCCAGAACTTCAGCCGCAATCTGTTTATTGAAAACTAACCAATCTAAGTCACCCAACCACGGTTCTCACCTTACTTGTACACTCCTATAACCCAAGTTTTTAATAGAATTATTCATTTGGCTGAATGACAGGCTCTTCAAAATCAACAAGTTCAAAATGGAGCTCATCTTTCCTTTTGAAATCCAAATCCAATCCTTCTCCAGTGTCCCTGTGTCATTAAATACAACAATCCAGTCAGAAGAGCAAAATTATTAAATGATTGGGCTCTGAGAGAGCCAGGTATTACACCTCTGCTATTTATAATAACTGTGTAATCTGTGTAATCTCTATATCTCTTATTTCTTATTTGTAAAATGATTTTGATAATAAAATCTTTCTCAAAAGATTATTGTATTAAATTAGTTAATATATCTAAAGCACTTAGAAAACTGCATGTTATCCATAATTTGTTACGATCCACACAGTTAAATGAGTTTGCATAGTGAATAAAATGCAGGTAGACATCTTTCTGGTATTCTGTGCTTTCAGCCAAGACCCATGTGACATCAGCAATTATATCCCACAACCTCATCCTGTTCCAAATCTCGCTATCCAAGTACTGCTGCAACCATTTTGAATTACCTTCAGCAAAATTTTACTTGCACTTGATATTATTGATATTGTTTGATAATTTCTGCATTCGATTGGTCATCTTTCACTGGAATGGGCACAAATGTGGATCTCCTCCAGCTGCTTGGCTAGGTAGCTGTCTTCCAAATTTCTTGGCATAGACGAGTGAGTGTTTCAAGTGTTGCATCAGTTTATTCAAACATCTCAATTGGTATTCCAACAATTCCTGGAGTCTTGTTTTTTGTCAATGCCTTCAGTGCAGCTTGGACTTCTTCCTTCAATACCATCAGTTCTTGATCATATGCTACACCTCCTGAAATGGCTTAACATCGATCAAATTTTTTTGGTCGGGGAGTCTGTGTACTCCTTCCATCTTCTTTTGATGCTTCCAGCATCATTCAATGTTTTGTCCATGGAATCTTTCAATATTGCAATACAAGTCTTGAATTTTTTTCTTCAGTTCTTTGAGCTTGAGAAATGCCAAGCATGTTCTTCCTTTTCAGTTTTCTACCTCCAGGTTGTTGCATATTTTAATACCTTGTGCTCTAGAGTCACCCTTTGAAATCTTCTGCTCAGCAATTTTACTTCTTCATTTCTTCCATTTGTTTTAGCTACTTTACCTTCAAGAACAAGTTTGAGTCTCCTCTGACATCCATTTTGGTCTTTTCTTTCCTTTCTGTCTTTTCAATGACTTTTTGCTCTCTTCATGCACGATGTCCTTGATGTTAGTCCACAACTCAGCTGGTCTTCAGTCGTTGGTGTTCAATGCCTCATATCTATTCTTGAGATGGTCTCTAAATTCAGTTGGGATATACTCAAGGTCATACTTTGGCTATCATGGATTTGTTTTAATTTTCTTGAGCTTCATCTTGAACTTGCATATGA
Organism: Elephas maximus indicus; assembly: GCF_024166365.1. NCBI lineage: Eukaryota > Metazoa > Chordata > Mammalia > Proboscidea > Elephantidae > Elephas > Elephas maximus. The sequence goes on along the minus strand of NC_064841.1, from coordinate 14,440,605 downwards.
GCAATTGATGTTCTTTTCTACAGTTGTCCCCGTTCTTGTTCTGATTAATGATACTGAGCTTTTCTACCGTATCTTTCCACAGATGTAGTTGATTTGGTTCCTGTGTATTCCATCCAGGAAGATCCACATGTGTAGTCCTCGTTTATGTTGGTGAAAAAAGGTGTTTGCAATGAATAAGCTATTGGCCTTGCAAAATTCTATCCTGTGGTCTCTGACATCATTTCTGTCACCAAGGTCGTATTTTCCAGCTACTGATCCTTCTTCTTTGTGTCCAACTTTCACATTCTAATCACCGATAATTATCAATACATCTTGATTGCATGTTTGATTAATTTCAGACTACAGAAGTTGGTAAAAATCTTCAATTTCTTCATCTTTGGCATTAGTGGTTAATGGGTAATTTTCACCAGTATTAACTGGTCTTCCTTGTAGGAGTATGGATATTATCCTATCACTGACAGTGTTGTACTTCAGGATAAATCTTGAAATGTTTTTTCTGATGATGAATGTGACACCATTCCTCTTCAATCTGTCTTCTCCTGCATTGTAGACCAGATTGTTTGATTCAAAATGGTCAACACCAGTCCATTTCAGCTCAGTAATGCCTAGGATATCGATCTTTATGTGTTCCACTTCATTTTTGATGACTTCTGATTTTCCTATATTCATACTTTGTATATTCCACATTCTGATCATTAACTGATGTTTGCAGCTGTTTCTTCTCATTTTGAGTCTTATCACATCAGCAAATGAAGGTCCCTAAAGTTTGACTCCATTCAAGTCATTAAAATCAACTCTTCTTTGAGGAGGTAGCTCTTTTGCACTTGTATTTTGTGTGAAGCTGAGGGGCTCATCTTCCGGCACTGTATCAGACATTGCTCCTCTGCTATTCACAAGGTTTTCCCTGGCCAGTTTCTTTAGTAGTTGATTGTTAGGTCCTTCTTCCAGGTCCTTCTTCCTAGTCTCTCTTAGGCTGGAAACTCCACTGAAACCTGTCCACCATGGGCGACCTTGTTTGTATTTGAAATACTGATGGCCTAGCTTCCAGCATTACAGCAACATGCAAGCCACCTCAGTACGACAAACTGACAGATGAATGGTAGATATGGTACATAAAAAAATGCCACCTGTAAAATTACAGACGGTGTTGAGCTTTGGGGGTTAAGAAGGGAGAATATTTATTATTAACTGATGTATGCACATGTGGCCGGCTATGTTTTCATAATCTTCCTTAGTCCTTTCATACACAGTCCTGTAAGGTTGTTCTCAAATTTGTCATTGTTGTTGCATGCTGTGGAGTTGATTCCAGCTCATTTCTACTCTATATGACAGAGTAGAACCACCCCATGTGGTTTTCTAGGCTGTGGTATTTATAGGATCAGATCGCTAGGTTTTTTCCCCCATAGAGCAGCTGATGGGTTTGAACCACCAACCTTTAAGTTAGCAGTCCCGTGCTTAACCATTGTGCCACCAGTAAAACATTCAAAATAATGTTGCTTGCCAGTGGAGGAGCTGAGATTCAAATCAGGGGATGACTGCAAAGCCAAATGCATTTAACCATTGCATCATATTGCTGTCATGCAAGACTCGCCTATTATTCTTTTCCATTTGAGTTAACAATATTTAAACTTCTTGTTATAGTACATTCACAGAGTACATGCTTTTGATTTTTATTTGTTAATATGTTCATCCAACTTTTTTTTGTTTGTTTTGTTCTTCTGTAGCTGAATATAAGTCACTTATGCTATAGGGTCACTATGAGTCAGAATCTACTTGGCGGCACACAACAAAAACAATTCTTTCTTAAACCATGAGAAGAGAAAATAATTTCTTTCTGATTCATAATTTTGATTTATACCTACAAGTATACAATATCTTATTATTACTTACCAAAAAGAAAAATAAGAGAGAAAATATATATAACACGTAATTTCCCTTTTCATAGGTTAAATAAACCGGACTTATAGGAAATACCTTCATTTTTATAAATCTGGAGCTCTGGTAGAGCAGCAGTTAACAGCTCAGCAACTAACCAAAAGGTCAGTATTTTGAATCTACCAGTCGCTCCTTGGAAACCCTATATGGCAGTTCTACTCTATGCACTTGACACAAGCCATGGTGTTTATAATAACCTCATATGCATGGCAAGGCTGGGCAATGAATAAAGAAGACCGAAAAATTGATGCCTTTGAGTTATAATGTTGGCAAAGAATATTGAGTACACCATGAACTGCCAAAAGAACAAATAAATCTGTCTTGGAAGAAGTACAGCCAGAATGTTTCTTAGAAGCGAGAATGGCGAGACTTCCTCTCACATACTTTAGACATGTTATCAGGAGGAACCAGTCCCAGGAGGACACCATGCTCCTTAAAGAAGAGGGTCAGTAAAAAAAGGAAGACCCTCAACAAGATGGGCTGGCACAGTGACTGCAAAAATGAGCTCAAGCATAACAACAATCCTAAGGATGGCGCAGGACTGGGTGGTGTTTCGTTCTGTTGTACACAGTGTCACTATGAGTTGGAACCAACTTGACAGCACCTAACAAAAACACTCTGTCCTGTAGGGTCACTATAAGTTGGACTGGACTCAACAGCAATGAGTTTAGTTTTTTTTCTTATAAATCTACCTAAACTTTGTCAGTGGTTAGAGAACAAAGTTAAAGAATTAATCCAAAATAAATATTTAAGGCAAAAACACTTAAATGTTATTCATTATGTTAAAAAGTATATCCTCTTTTTTAATGGAGATATAGGGAAAACAATTCTGCTCATAACATTTTCATTTAGAGTAAAAGTAAGATAAATATATTGAAGAGTTATTGAATTTTTAATATAGATAGTAGTTTATTTGAAAGTACAGTCTCAACATCAAGACAGGCACACAAACCAGGATAGGAAGAATTCTTTAAGAAATGTTTTTAAAGTGTATGGAAAAAAAATTCTGATAAGAGTAAAATAACATCTCATGTGGGAGAAGGCTTTTGGTCTAGAATTGTTATGATGAATACAGTGTCAGTAAGTGGGACAGGAACATCATTTAAGGAAGGGGACCAATATCAGGAAAGGTAAGATGAAGAGAAAGTCATTGAAAATTTAGGGTCCATGTCGCTTGGATTATGGGAGCAAATATGCTAGGAAAGGAACTTTCAGGAATTAAGACTCAGGCCATAGGTTGGAATTGAACTTTGGAGGGCACTGAATACAATGCTAAGGGGTTTTGCAATAGGTATTTAGTTTTTTACCCAGACAATAAAGCTATCACATTTGTGCTTTAGCAAGTAACCAGTAGCCATGTGATGAAAGATTAAAGGAACAAATTGAGGGCAGTGAAATAGTATTTTTAATGATGTGAATAAGCATCCAAGATGGCCCACTTAGTAGCAGCAAGAAGGGAAGCAAAAGACTGAGAAGAGCCTTTGCAGAGGTAGAATTTTTGGGATTTGATGCATAATATTTGGAAATGTAAGCTTTTTTATGGAGATTAAAAGTTGTTCTTAGAGTTTCATTTCTGCTTTTTAGACAAACTTTGATATCATTAGCTGGGAGAAGCAACAGGTGAGAAGAAACAGGCTTTAAAGGAAAGATGAAAAATTTGGTTAGGAATAAAATCGATTTCTGAAAAGAGGCCAGGCCTGATTGTCATTTTCAAAAAATTTATAACTCATATGATGGAATTTGATAAAACTTTCGCAGAAAGGATGATGGAAAAGTGAAGGGAGAAGAGGCTTGTGCTTAAAACTTTGAGAAGTACCTGCACTTAATACATTTCTTTAGGTATGAGAGGATAATCTCAGGACTTAAAGAAGACACACACACATAAAAGCCAAAAGAATAAAAATGAAAAAAAGATGTTGATCAGGTTAAGAAAAGAACCAGGAAAATAAAGTCTATAGAAAATAAAACAAAATGGAAAAAAAAAAACTCTGTTGTTTTGATTTGTATCTCTCTGATGGCTAATGAAATTGGGCATCTTTTCATGTGTTCGGTGGTCATTTGAATGTCCTCTTTGGTGAAATATCCGCTCAAGTTCTTTGCCCATTTTATGATTGGAACATTTATCTTTTTTGTTGTTAAGTAGTTGAAGTTTTATATATATTTTGATTTCTAGATTCTTATTGGATATACGTTTTCTGAAGGTATTTTCACTCTTTTGGTAAAGTCTTTTGACGAGCAAAAGTTTTTAACTTTTATGAGGTCCCATTTATTTATTTTGTCTTTTGCTGTTTGTGCTTTTGTTCATAGGGTTTTCTTGGCTGTAATCCTAATTTTTTTTTTTTTAATCTTTATGGAAGAAGATCACTAGCTTTTTTCCCCACAGAGATGCTGCGTGGGCTCGAACCGCCAACCTTTCAGTTAGCACCCGAGTGCTTAACCTTTGTACCGCCAGGGTTCCTTAATACTTCATAGGGACAATAATAAGTCTCTGTCTGGGTTGTTGCCACTTGTATCTATGATCTAGCTATTGTCAAAAGAACTTGGTATTCAGCCTCGGTTTCTCTGAAATTAAAATAATTTTATTTTGGAATTATATTATCATTTAAGTAGACACTAACATATTAACATTGTATTTAACATATTAACTTGTAGTTGTTCTCATCCTGGCTGTGCACTACAGCTCCTAGGAAATACACAAAAAGCACTGATTCCAAGGCCATTCACAAAGATTCTCATTTAACTGTTCATGGATGTAACGCTGACACCAGAAATCTTTTTAAAATGTTTATCACTTAATGTTAATGAGCAGCCAGTGTTAGAAGCACTATATTAACTTACTTATTTGGGGTTATATTTTTCCATTAAGTCTGGGGTGTAAATCCATTTGGATGCAGTATTAATTAAAATACATACAAATGTGCTTACCATTAGCCTTTAAAAAGATTTTTTATATTTTTACATCATAATATTTTAGTACAAAGTATTTAATTGATAACTACTGGTAAAAATAGTTTGGAGATTAGATACATAAATGGGCAAAGGCCAGGCCATATGTAAAATAGAACTATGGTCCATAACCTTCAGCAGTCAGTCCAGGAAGTCAAACTACTCTCTACAGCTACCAGTCAAGGAAGCCTAAGAACAGCTGATATAACAATGGGCTCAAAATGGCCAGGACTTGGTTAATAACTGACAATTTTTTCCCATGCTTCTAACGTAGGACCAACCAGAGAAAGCCAAAAATTCTTACCTAACCAATCACATAGGGTACCCCACTTCTAGTTAACTTGTCTACAGTTTCCCTATGCCAACAGTCTCCAAATAAGGCAGGTATTTTTCCACGACAAAGCTTTCCCACTCCGCTGCCTGCCTTTGAGTCTCTGCCAAAGTGACGGTGGGTGGCTCCCTTGCTATAACTAACTCTGAATAAATAGGCTCTGTTTCCTCTTATTTGGGCGTCCTTCATTTTTCCACAGTTATTCTGAAGGTATAGTCTTCATTGTCCATCACTGAAAACACCAGCCTTCAACCTACCCATGAAGGTTCCTTTTGCCTTGCTGCTCAGAGCTTGTCCAATCTGCACCAAAGTGATGAGTCAACATCAAGTTTGAACTCCGCTTTCTGTAACTTGAGTTTCTTGACTATTTATTCTCACTTTGGTCCCCAGGTTTTGTTATTGGTTCACCTTTCTTTGGCATCCTTAGTGGACTTAGATAATTCCTTTTCACACTTTTTTGCTTTTTTTGTGTTACTCTACTGTGTTGTGCTCTCTAAAAGTGCTGTTTGTCATAAGAAGAAGAATCATAGGGTAGAACATGGGCATAGGTCCTACAAGCTTGTTGTTTGAGTTGGCTTTACAGACAGGTGAGTTTTCAGTTCTCACAAGATCCGAATCCACGTGGACAGACTTTGCTGTGAGTCATCAGTAAAATTGGATGAGGATATTCTTCTATCTCAGATTTTTTCCTGAGATCTTGGCATGATCCAGAGAGCATTCTTTCTGAATTTTAGGGGCACAGATTGCCGGGTTTAAATTTGGAGGCGTTGAATCCTCAGATTGGGTGTCTGACACCCAAGGCGCATAAGTATTACATTTCCACCAACTGTTGCTACATCTCATAGGTCATCTAAATCTAAATCTAAATCCTATTCTCTTTCAAGAAATACTATTGTTCTTTATATGTACTGTCATTACAACCTTAACTCTTGCACCTGTCTTTCTAACTTCACTAAGGATGATCTGGGCCTTTAGTGGCCACTCTGAGAAACATTTGACTTGAACAAAATTATTCGAGAGATACCTTAGAAAAGAAAGAAAATAAGATTTCTTAGGCTCAATAGGCAGCAGTTTTTGATTGGCCTGCAGTAGCCTACAAATTAAATTCTGAATAAAAATTTGTTTCACTAAAAGGTTCTTTGGCCAAAACTAATAAGCAATTTGACAACTTAAGCAAAAACAAACTAGATTTATTTCCCTAGTAAATCCTCTTTCCTTGTCCTTCAGTTCCTTATCCATATTCAACTCTCTCTCTCTGCCCCCTTTTCTTTCTGTTCGCTCTCCTTCTGCACCACCACTGATGCTCCCTGCATCTTCTTCTTGTTCAGATTCCCTGCGTTTTCCCAATAACTCTCCTAAAACCCTAAAATGCCCTTAGCCTCTAAAGTTCCATCCCTCCCATGAGCCAAGTATGTAGGCAACTGCAGGATTTAAATCTCAAACCCAAGCTAATTAAGAGCCATAATTAAAAGTTTCCCTCATCCTAAACAAGACCAGCAGAGTCCCTAATTGGTGTAAATGGTTAAATAACTTGGCTGCTAACCAAAAGGTTGGAGGCTTGAGTCTACCCAGAGGTCCCTCAAAAAATAAAAGGCCTGATGATCTACTTCTGAAAAATCAGCTATTGAAAACCCTGTGGAGCGCAGTTCTTCTCTGGCACACATTGGTCATAATGAGTTGAAACTGACTTAATGGCAACTGGTTTTGGTTTTAAACAAGACCAGCAAATATCCATAGAAGAATTTAGAAATTGTTCAGGTACATACGACCCAGGGTAAACTGACCTATATCAACTTGTACACATGATGGTAAGAATCTCAGAGGCTAAGCCCTGGATGTCAAAAAATAATTGGACTGACTCAGAAAGGGACCTACAAGGTACCTCTTTTCACAAAAAAACCTGAGGATCAAAAGAGGCCAGAAAATTAAATCAAGTCTTCTAAAAGCCATACTTGAAACATTTCCAATAAAAATTGATTGGACCATAATTCAACCATGCAAACAAACTAACAAAATCAAATTATTGGATATTTTCAGGATAGACTACATTCAGAAGTTAAAGAAGGTGCTGATGTTAACAGCAGCCTTTTTATCTCACGTTGTCAATGGAGATAAATCTGAAATTGGAGGCATAATTTGAAAACAGAAATGAGAATGGGAAATAGCTCCTAAATCTGAACTATAACACCAGGCAGAACGTTTTGAAAGGGCTTTAGAACAAAAATGAGGTATGACCTAATGTAAGCAAACCCTGGTGGCAAAGCGGTTAAGTGCTACAGATGCTGACCAAAGGGTTGGCAGTTCAAATCCACCAGGCGCTCCTTGGAAACTCTATGGGGCAGTTTTACTCTGCCCTATAGTGTCGCTGTGAGTCAGAATCGACTCGACGGCACTGGGTGGTGGTGGTGTGTGTGTGTGCGGGTGACCTAAAGTAAACTTGAAGTCCTTCAGATCAAACAGCTCTATGGACCATCCAAAACAACCACATACTGACAAGGGCATTTGTGGATATTGTACACAGAAAAGACATGGAATAAAACAAATGATTCTATCTTACAAAACAAAAATCAAAAGAAAAAAAAAATCCTTCAATTCAGATCAATGGGGGTGCCCTGAAGAAGAAAAAATTACCCAAAATCCTGTCCTACCCTTAAACACTCATGGTGAATTAACTTCAATATAGATGGTCATACTAATTAATTCCTGGTAGATATGAATGCTACTCATTCTACATTAAACCATACTACCTTTGTCCAGCTTCCTAACTGGAGTAAGCATATCATACATGTGGTAGGTATTTCAAAGAACTCACAAATTTTCCCTATCTCTCAGCCCTTAACTATAACCTGTAGGCCCTTGACTGAAAAAATAATTCCTTCCTGCTCTGTGATAACACAGCTGAAAATTTAATAAGGAAAGATTTAATTTGAAAATGGAATTCTAATATTAAATCCACACCAAAGGGACTATTTCTTGAAATTCCAGAGGACCTATTTTTCATAATCAAGTTGTGTTTTCTCTGGATATATCTTTGCCTTCTCCTTTATATTTGAAGCATACCCAAGATAAGGATAGTGACATTAAACCTGATACAGTATGGGCTAAAAATTTCACTGACATAGGAAAAATTATTGGAAGTAGAAGCTATACCAAATCATTACTCACACTTCCCCAATATCTCTTAAAGTCAGAAGCAAAGGAAGGGCTCAAACCTATAGTTAAAGCCTTTTATTCAAAGGTCTTCTTATACCTCAAACTGGCCCTTGTAACACTCCTCTTCTGCCAATTAAAAAAAAAAATGGATGTGCATATTGATTTGTGCAAGGCTTTGCTTTTTTGGTAGTACTTAACTCCAATACCATTCTGTTATCACTTCCGCCTGAAGCTACTTACTTCACTATAGTGGATCTTTGCTCTTCCTTTTTCAGTGTGTCTCTAGATCAAAAGAGTCAATGCCTTTAGGCGTTGGGGAGGACAACAATACACCTGGACATTGATGCCACAGAGGTTCACTTTTCTACTTTTCTCAGGTCATCAATCAAGATTTAAAAGACATAAATTTCTCTTGTGATACGATTCTGACAACTGACATGATATGTAGACGACCTACTTTGTTCGGAGAACAAGGAGCTGGTAAAAAGGATTTCATTTACTTGCTCTCAGCCTTAGCATAAATGGAACATGAAGTTTCAAAAGATAAATTACATTTTGCCAAAACAAAGGTCATTATTTAGGTTATAATGTGTCTAAAGAGGGAAAAACATTTTTTCTGATAGAATAAAGGCTATCGAAATATATCTTAGGCAATTCACAAAACAAAATTGAGGGTATTTCTAAGTTTAACTAGATATTACAGATTAGAAGTGAAAGAATTTTCTGAGATTCCAACTCCTCTTCATGAATTGACTGAATCCTAGTAGGAGACCTTCTTCTCTGGAAGCCCAAGTATGAACAGGCCTACTGTAACCTGAAGAAGGCTCTTCAACAATATTCTTCCCTAGGCATCCCTAACAACAAAAAGCCATTTCATCTATTTGTGCCTGAGTGATTTGGACTAGCCCTTGGGGTTTTAACTCAGCTTCATGAGAATCATCAAGAACCCATTGCTTACTATAACTTTATCCTTGATCCAGTTGCACATGTATATCCCTCTTGTCTTAGGGAAATTGCTGCCATTGCAAAACTTGTTGATGCTTCTACTGCACTAGTTCTAGGCTCCCCACTTGACCTCATGGCTCCTAATACAGTACAGACATAACTGGTGAATGAAAACACACACTCTCAGCTAGCCAATTAACCTCTTATCAGATTCTATTACTCTCTCCTTTTCGTATTACTATTTACTTCTGCAATACCCTGAATCCTGTCATTCCAATTCTCCTAAGAGAAGGAGGGGAGATTCATAATTGTCTTACCTCAGGGAACTCTCTGGTCCTTGCTTATATTTATTAGAGCTGCTATTGAGAACCCTGAAATAATATTTGTTCATGGTTCATAACTCAAAACTGAAACTGGAGGTTATCGCACAGGATATGTTATTACTAATCTAAGCTCTCCTTTAGAATATAGTCCTCTACCCGAAATAAAATCAGCTCAGATAGCAGAACTCATTTCACTTACTAAAACTTCGCCTACTAGAACCAAGGGTAAATATATATAAGATAGCAGGTATGTGTTCGGAATTGTACATGTACATGACTTTCAGATACTGTGGAAACAAAGGGGAAACCCACATCAAAACCACAAAAGTTAAGGAACTTTTAGATGTACTACTACTTCCGAGAGAGGTGGTTACTATACAAAGGTCAAGACCTCGTAAAATGAGATGATATGGAAGCTAAAAGGAATGTTTTCCAGATTATTATGCCAAACAGCTGCTATAACAAAGGCTATGATCCTATCTAAACCTGTAAAGGATAAATCTCTGGAGGGATTCAATGAGGCAATTACAAAATATCAACATTTAGTCTCTGATTTTAAAAAAGAAGACTGGGAAAGATCTGGTTGTATTCTTCCATCATACAATCTCTGGCATTCCCAAGATGGCATCTGATGATTTCAAATAAATATTAGCTAGATTTCTCCAGCTAACTACTCATCATATAATGGAAAAACTTCTTAGTATCCTACATTAACATTGGTGGGGAAACTTTAAAAGGCATCTGAGGTTATTTTTTGGGTCATGTATCACCTGTCAACAACATAATCCTGGAAAAACTGTTAAGGTGGGGCATGACCAGGGACCAAAGACACCCAAAACCCATACCCACTGCTGTCGAGTCGATTCCGACTCACAGCGACCCTATAGGACAGAGTAGAACTGCCCCATAGAGTTTCCAGGGAGCACCTGGTGGATTTGAACTGTCAACCTCTGGGTTAGCAGCTGTAGCACTTAACCACTACACCACTAGGGTTTCCAAAGACTCAAGGGCCCTTTAAATGCTTTAAGGTAGATTTTAGTTTCCACTCTTTGTGAGACTTGACTACGTTTTAGTTGTATTTAGTTGGATGAGTTGTATTTTCTTATTGAAAATCCAAAGCCTTTACAGTTTCCAAAAAGCTGCTTGATTTTGTGTTTCTAACCTGGGATGTCCCAACTTTTATATCAAAGAACTCTGTGAGGTGTTACCCCTTACTCAAAAACTGCGTTGTTCTTACCATCCACAGTCTTCAGGAAGATTGACTCCTTTGCTATAGCAAGCTCTGAATAAATAGTCTTTGTTCTTATTTGGGTGTTCTTCATTTATTTCCACATAGTTCTTCTCTTCTTCATGTTGTTTAATACAGAAATGTGGCCTCAGTTATTGGGGCAAAGGCTTGAGGAAATTGGATATACAACCTTGAGTATATTACCTAAAATTGCTTTTCCTGTTTATGTTAAAGTATAGTGATATTCTATTTTGAGTAGAAGATATATCAGATTTCCAAGCTGTAGAGACAGCATGGCAACTGTTTTCTATATATTGCATCTAAAGTAAATGGCTTTCATTTTAACCAACAAATTTATATTGCCAGGCTTTTAATTAGAAAATCAATCATATATTGCCTCTGAGGAAGTACCTGTACAGGCTCAACTAGAAATTCTGGCATATTCCAGAACAGTCTGCCATATATGTCATATATGTCATTTAGCCATGCCTTGATTTTTGTCTTCCATGCAGAAGACCTGGATTCAATTGCTGGCCAATGTCCCTCATGCACAGACACTATTCAACTGTCAGTGGAGGCTTGCATTTTGTTATAAAGCTGAACAGATTTCAGAAGCACTTCCAGGCTAAGATGGACTAGGAAGAAAGGTCTGGCAAATTACTTCTGAAAATCAACCAGTGAAAACCCTATGGATCACAAATGGTCAGATCCACAATCAATCATGGGGGTGGCATAAGACTGGGCAGCACTTCATTCCACGGTATATGGCATCACCGCGATTTGGGGGCTGACTCAATGGCAACTAACAACAACGACATATTCCCCAGACACTTTCTCTAGAAAACTAGAGCATCACAATGGCAGTTGTCTGTATTACAGGAAAGCTTACACTGCATTATAGAATAACATGAATTTATAGCAGATATAAGAAACTCTAATTTTTTTTTTATTTTACTTTGGGTGAAAGTTTACAGCTCAAGTTAATTTCTCATACAAACATTTATATACACATTATTTTGTGACATTAGCTACAATCCCCACAATGTGAAAGCACCCTTCCCCTTCCCACCCCGGGTTCGTTGTGTTCATTGAACCGGCTCCTGTCCCTTCCTGTCTTCTCATCCTTGCCTGCCTCTGGACAGGAGCTGCCCATTCGGTGCCGTGTATCTGATTAAACTGAGAAGCGCACTCCTCAGGAGTATTATTTTTTTGTTTTATAGTCCTGTCTAATCTTTGTATGAAGAGCGGGCTTCGGGAACGGTTTTAGTTCTGGGTTAATAGAGTGTCCAAGGGCCAGAGTTTCAGAGGTTCCTCCAGTCTCTGTCAAACCATTAAGTCTGGGTCTTTTTACTAGAAACACTAATTTGTCTCTCTTATAAAATTGCATTTGAAAACACATTCCATGTTCTCCAATGCTTTTTTGATTAAAAAAATAAATGTAAGAAATACCAAGAGTTTTTTTTTTTTTTTTTTTTTTGAGGGCAAGAAACATTTCTAAAACTAATTTAACTAATTTTTGTTCTTCCTATGTCAATCAAATAAGCTCATCTATTTTTCTTTTTTGCCATAGCTACAAAGCAGCTTAAATTTATATCCCAGCTGTTAAAATTAGGATATCACTGTTCCTGGCTATATACCTCCTTCCTCCCTCCCTTCCATCCTTCCCTCCTTTCCTTTCATCCTTTCTTTCCATCTTTAATTATTTTAGACATTGTTCCACTTATTTTATAATTGCAAAGGTATTAGCAGTCTCAGATTTTGTTCAAATTTCTTTGCAGGATTAAGTTAAAAAGGTTACATAAAAATATACTGTATTACATTAATAATTCAGAGATACATTTTCTTGTATAATTTAAATTATTGCAGATAAAGATCCTATTGGCCAATGCCAATAGGATCTTTATCTGTAATAGTGCCCGTTGCCGTTGAGTCGATTCCGACTCATAGCAACCCTGTAAGACAGAGCAGAACTGCCCCATAGAGTTTCCAAGGAGCACCTGGTGGATTTGAACTGCTGACCTTTTGTTTAGCAGCCATAGTACTTAACCACTATACCACCAGGGTTTCCTATATATGTATATGTTCCATTAAAAATATACAGCAATTTTATGGGCATTTAAAAACATAAATGACACACTGTACGTACCATTCTTAAAAAGTTCAACAGTATATCTGGAGGATCTTGCCATAAAATCTATGCAGTTATCAAGCTAGCTAATATTATTTTTTATTTATATATATCTTATTGTATAAATAATATATTGACTATCCATCCTCTTGAGAGCCATTTCAGTTAATTATTAATAATGTTGTACATTCTTCATTGAACGTAAGTATCGTGTATGGGGAGTCTGGATGGTGCAGAGAGTCCCCAGGGGCCATGCAGTCTCCAGGGCTTGGGAAAGCCAGAGGTGAGTCTAGAGGCACACTTACTTGTTGATGCTGGAGCAGCTTATTAAGTGGCATTCTCACAAGACAAGACAGAAATGGTATCGATGGCAGGGTACTCTACAGTTAGGTGGTTGGGCAACCAGCGGGCCAGGAGGTGGTCCTTCTGAGGACGAGACTTAACTGGATAGTCTCTGGGGCTACATTTTATGCCTCAATGGAGCCCAGGTGCTAATTTCAGCTACTCTACTTAAAGCTAATTTTTGTAAGACTAAGAATTATTTTAATCTATGAAAGTTACATCTGTGCTCCTGGAAAGTTCCCTTGCTGTTACCATGGGGTCTATTCTTAAATTACCTCTTCTGGAAAGTCTCTTTGCCTGTCACCAGAGCAACCTGTTCTTTTCTGAGAAGCTTGTGCATCCTAGGAACACATAGTGAAGTGGCCTTGCAAAGAGCTAAATGGCCATGTAGCTGGCCCTTTTTAGCAGCCATTTTGTCCTTAAGGATACTATAATAGGTGTCAGTTTTATCTATGGAGCATATAAAAAATAGAATAGCTAGGCTATTGGATCAACCACCCATCTGTCAGTTTGTCATACTGGGGCAGCTTACGCGTTGCTGTGATGCTAGAAGCTAAGCCACTGGTATTTCAAACCTCAGCAGGGTCACCTATGGTGGTCGGGTTTCAGTGGAGCTTCCAGACAAAGAAGAGAGGCCTGGAGATCTGCTTATGAACACTAGCCAGTGAAAACCCTATGGATCACAATAGAACAGTTTTCATAGTGCTGGAAAATGAGACCCCTAGGTGGAAGGCAACAATTAAGAGTGCTGGTGATGACGAGGATGGTGTAGGATCAGGTAGTGTTTTGTTCTGTCATACATGGGGTTGCCATGAGTCGGAGTCAACTCAAAGGCAACTAACAACATGCTATTGAGTATTCACATTTTACTTTTATTAAACGGTGCCAAATTCATTCCAAAAAGGCTGTTTAAAGTTAAAATATCACCAGTTTCGTATAGAAGTGCCCCTTTAACACAGTCTAAAAAACACTTGATTTTCTAAGAATTTTAAAAATGTTTCCAGTCTAATGAGAAATCTATCTAAACGCATCTACTTTTTTTCTCTTTTTCCCTGCATGATATAATGTAGGGAATGTAACTTCATTATTTTTAATTAGCTTTACCCCATTCCTAAAATATAAATCTTTTTCTTCATGGAGATAAAATACCACAGTATATTTAAAAAAATAGAAAAACTAATTATATTTATTTATTTTATGGTGCTTTTATTGTTACTCTTTATGCACATATCAAACACAAAATCACATATGCTTTATGGTGCTTCAAGGAAAGTATCCAATACCATCATCTTATAAATTTCAGACTAAGGTAATCCTCCTTGAAAAGTAGGAAAAATTTAAAGCATGATTGAATTATGTCTTGCCTGATTTGTAGATCCATTTAAAAGGAACTACTATTCTGCAGCTTGATTTTTTCCTTTTCTTTGAGCTGACTCATGCCGTATATATCTTAGAATTAATAGTTCTATGGGAATGGAAAGAAGCTGGAAGAAAGAGCAGCTGATTTTCAAGATTTAGTTTCCTGTTTGCTAACCTTATCAGCACACCACCAGATGTTACAGTAATCATTTTCCCCACTGAAGCAGCTGCAATTTTTATGTGGAATACCTAATTGGTCATCATGAGGGCTATATTACTGTCAACTACAGGAAAAGTCATTGAAATTAGATTAAAGTAAGAACTAGCTTATTGCTACAAGGGGGCCTAGGAAGCTCTGAGCACTTTTAATTCACTTGGAACCAACAAAGAGGAAAAACAGCTAGGCAAGTCCAAATCTGTGTCTGCTCTTCAGACTTAGAGCTATGAGAAGAGGAAATCTCCTCATGAGTTTTCAAGTTTAAAAATACATAAATGACTATCAAAAAGGACTTTCCAAGCTTGTATAAAAATGACAGTCTCATTAGATGTAAAGGAAATGGAAAGTTATGGAGAGAGAACTAAAACTCACTAGCATAATAGAGGAAAAGAGAAAAGAAATTAACTAGTTCATGGTGTCTCTCTCTGCCAAACCCTGGACTAGGCACTTTAAAGTATATTTTATTTCAAGTTCAGTACAGTGTATTTTAGCTCATGTTTAGAGGACGCAAATAAAACACAAGAAAAGCAGACTAGTTGATTGTACTACACAGTATCTTCCCATTAACCTTCTCTCCAGTTATTCTGGGGATTGTCTTTTAAGAATCATTTTCAACATGAAGATTTTCTGTCCTTCCTAACAGTTGAAAAAGCAATTTTGGTACATAGATGTAATCATCTGGTGTGTTTAACGTTGTGCTGTATTTCTGGTTTTCCAAAATGCATTCACTCCATAGAAGCAAATAAAAGAACCAACGAGATCAGTCAAATTTTAGAGGTACTTTAAATTATTCATACACAATAGTCATACCCATGCATTCTTTTTGTAAATCAAATTCACATATGCACACTCTATTTGAGGGTTTGGAGAAGTTGGCCCACAAAAATGTGAGTTTATGTACTAATTTTTTTAATAAATCACTTTTATTTTTTTCTTAGCACTGAAAAATTACTTCATATATGGTGGCCCTGTGATATCTCCATTTACCACAAAACCAACTATGGTTTAGGTTGAACGATGGATAGCTGAAATGAGATTTAGATAGGAAAAGGGAGAGAGCCGCTTCATCTTTGTCTACACGTCTTTTTAAAAAAAAGACAAATCATTTTCTGCTTCAGTGATTGGTATAAACATTTAATTGGCTCAGTTTACAGGTTGCTCTCAGAGCTCTTGATGAAGGCATTCATTCAGACATTATATTTATTGATTATACCACTTGCAAATATGTCATTTATGTGACATTAAGAATGAAAAACAATAAAAAAGATGCTCATGAAATTTGTAAATGAATTTTTTTTTCCCATTATTTTGTCAAAGTTCTAAAGAGAATATTCTTTTGGGAGAAGCCATTTCTACTCTAGTAAACTTCGAATAGAAATAAGTGAAGTAACCTGTCCCCAGAGTAAACAGCAAAAGCAGGGCATCTCTTTCTGCCCTTCACCTTCTTAGAATCCATTCCAAGTAATGAAATCACCATTCTCACATCCAAATGAGTTCAGAACCTTGGAACAATTTGTAATTCTTCCTTCTCCTTCATCTTTCCCATCCAATCAGGAGCGATACCCTGTAATTTTTACCTCTGTGTTATCTATTACTGTACTTTTTTTTCAAATGAAGTATTATAGTAGAATCCTAAATTACTGATATGCCCAGGGATTTTCCTCTTCTAATCCAGCCTTGTCATTTTTAAAGCACAGGTCATTACTACCTTTTGTATTTGTCTAAAAAGTGTTAATGACACATAATTGTCCCTCAGTAATGAAGCTACACTGTCTACATTCCATTCAAGTTGATCCAAACATTCTTTTTTTTTTTTTTTTGGTTCATTTTCAGTCAAGCTTTCTATACTTAGTTCCCTTTATTTTTCTTTATGTGTCCAGTGTTGCATTCATGTTTGGACTCCATGTTTCCTAAATACATCAACTATTCTCATCTATCTTAAGCCCCCATGACTTTATTCTTTTTTTTAACCAAAAGGATGCTTTAATGCCATCTCTACCTTTCACAACCCTACCGTATTTCTACGCAAATAATGCGCCTTCTACATTCATTTACCGACTACACCCTCTCCCCAAAAGGTAGTTTTTGTAAGTAGTACTTATTCTTCTTAAATTACTTCAAGTGAATGCCTAAAGGGATGCTTCTTACCAGACACAGAGTTAAAATAAATCTTTATTTTTGTTGATTTCATAACATTTTGTTGGAAATGATGGTACAGCTTAAAGGAAAAGGGATTTGAGACAGCTTTCTGTTTTAACCCTGATTTTCTACTTACTAGCTGTGTGACTATAGCTCGAAAATAGCTGACCTCCAAAGAATATATGCTGAGTGATTATATGATTAATTAATAATAAAACTGACCTACCTATTTAATTATGGAGCCTTGAACAAATGTGACAAAATATTAGTGACCTTAATTTATAAAGAATACATATAAAGTAAAAACTCTAGCACACACAAAATGAAAATGAAGAAGCTATATACAAAAGAAACACTCCCAGTAAGAAAAAGTTCAACTTCACTAGCAGTGAAAGAAATAGAAATTCAAATCAATGATACAGCATATTATATGTATTGAATTTTATGTACTGGATTATCAATTAATAGAACTATAATATTCAGAGCTGGTGAAGCAGGGAGAGATTTGCACTTTCATACACTGCTCCTGGGTATACAAATTGGTACAACCTGTCTGGAAACTTGTTTGGGAAGGTGGATGTTGCCATTGTTGTTAGATGTATTTGAGTTGGCCTCCAACTCATGGCAACCCCATGCACAACAGAACAAAACAGCTGCCCAGGTCAGGGCCATCGCTACAATCAGTTGTAAATTGCGTCATCATGATCCACAGGGTTTTCATTGGTTGAGTTTTCAGAAGTAGATGACCAGGCATTTCTTCCTAGTCCCTCTTAGTCTGGAAGCTCTACTGAAACCTGTTCAGCATTGTAGCAATGCACAAGACTCCACTGAGAGACAGGTGGTGGCTGCGCATGAGGCATACTGGCCAGAAGTCAAACCCAGGTCCCCCTCATGGAACGTGAGATTCTACCACTGAACCATTAATGCTTCCCCCAACCCCCTCCTCCCACAAAAAATGGATAAACCCCATTGCCATTGAGTGGAGTCTGACTCACAGCGACTCTATAGGACAGAGTAGAACTGCCCCATAGGGTTTCCAAGGCTGTAATATTTCCAGAAGCAGACTGCCACATCTTTTTCCTCTGAAGAGGCTGTTGGTTAGCAGTCAAGCCCTTAACCACTGCACCACCAGGGTTCTTTGGGAAGATGGGTAGAGCATTACAAATAAACATTTTCGCTTCAAGAATCCAGTCATTGTCATCCTGTAGATGGTGTGAAATATTTATATATAAAAGTGTTCAATGTGGTGTTCAAATAAAATCAAAGTTTGACAATGGTCTTCTCCTTGTGTTGAACTATAGGTGACTTTTTTAATCTCAAACTTTGTATTTTCCATTATTGATAAGATTAAATTTTATACTCAAAAAAATTAATATTAATAAAAGAGGATTAAGGGATTTCCTTACCCTATATTCTCATGGCAAATAAAATGAAGAATAAAATAATGAATGTAAAGAATAAAGTATAGCAAAAAAGTGGAACATTAGGGCAAAGCCCACAATTGGCATAATCAAGTCCACTGAACATGGGAGACAGGAGAGAAGTTACACAAAATTATAATCTACTACAAGGACTTTTTCCCTAAGTGTACATATGTTCAATGACTGAGTGTGAAAACTAAGGTTATAATTTCACGTATAATTAATTGATTTTTACGCAATATACGTAGAAAATTTGTTCTTTATTAGATCTGAAAATAAGTCTAAAATACTTCAATATTATTTAATTGCCCATAAAATTGTATTTCCAGTATTCCAATTTTTTTCAGACACAGGCATTTTGTAGACATACATGTTAGAGTCAGACTCAGTGATTTAAATAAAAATAGCATAATATTATCCATTTCTAGCTGGTCATAAATTCCAGAAAATATCCTTTGCCAGCATTACTGTTGTTCTTACGAAATTAATCTGGATACAAATTTTCTTCTCAGTGATGTAATTTCAATAGAATTAACGCCATTACTACCAGCAAATCAGGCTGCTTCAATAGTTGCTCCACACTGAATTCAGATCTTAATGAATAAATGTACCCAGCAAACTAGCTGGCTTTTTATTTTTTTACAAAACATATTTTGATATCATCATGGTTTTCAGTGAAGTTGAAACTTCATTTCAGTAATCCAAAATAGTGTTCTCGTTTTCATTCTGACAGGAGGGACAGTGGAAATGTCAGAGACATTCATAAAACCATTTAATACCTCACATTTATGGAAACACAAGCCTGCTTGCTATAATGGCCATCTGTGAAGGCACGTTCAGCTCAGGATACATGTTTGGCTACGTCTACAATTAGTATCTCTGCTGATGATTAATTTATTTGTGGTTATTTTCAATTTTTTTTCAGAAAACACTGGAATCATAGCTGACATATTAATTAGTTCCAGAAGAGCTTTCTAATGGCCTAGCCAATGCAGTTCTGACTATTAAAATGTTCAGCTGTCATCGTGTGTTACGTGTTTTAGCAGAATAGTAAAGCAGAGACTTAAACAATTAAAAATAAAATGCTGGAGGGCAGGGTAGGATGCGGAGAGAGAGGAGTCATTATCAGCCCTTTCAAATGGTAGAATATCTGATTCTTGATCCCAAGGGAAATATCATCATTGTAATCTAGATGGAAGCACCTCTTCTGAGAGAGCTCCCAGGAAATGAAGAATCTGCCCAATGTTGTTCACTTCCTTGCTACCAATTGAGGTTTAGAGTGAGGAATGGCCTGTCTTGCCATTAAAACCATAACCAGTAAAACACTATAAAGAATAAGCAGTTTTAACAATGCCTGCAACACAGCAGAAAGTTCATTAAATATTTATTAATCGAATGAACGAAGGCTGTCATTCTATGAGCTTTCCATATGCACTAAAATAAGCTCTGTTTTCTATTTTTAAATACTGGCAAACTAACTCACACCAAATTAGGGTATTTTTCCTCTTTATTGTGTCATAAAATTTCCTAATTTTAAAATTTAGTAAAAATAACACACACCTTTGGATATAATAATACCTGTAGTCTTTTGCAACAACTATGAAGAAATTTGCTTTAGAGACCTTACTACTAGGTAATTGACACAGATATATCAAAATATTCGGTACAAAGGTAGCTGTAGAATGCCTTCTGAATTAAATGGAATAATTTAAATGAGCCTATTTTAATTCATTTTAACCCCCTCAAACCACACTTCACAGTGAATGTATAAATAAATAAATGAGATCTGCTTACTGCGCATACTGAATAAAGAAGAAGACACCCCATAACCTGCCCTTCTTAGCTGCCACCCTAGACTCAAAACCAAAACTAAACTAGTTGTTGTGTTGATTCCAACTCATTGTGACCCAATGCATGTAAGAGTGGAAATGTGCTCTATTGGGGTTACAATGGCTGAATTTTCAAAAGTAGATCGACCTTTCTTCCGAGAGTCCTCTGGGTAAACTTGAACTACCAACATTTTGGTTAGTAGTGGAGCACACTAAGCTCTGTACCACATCAGGACTTGACCCTGGTATTTTGTCACAATGGAGACATGCAGCTGCTTAGGTTAAGTATAATGACTAGGGTATAATTACTGGTGATGGGAATGCAAAAGTTGGAAACAAAGAACAAGGATCAGTAGTTAGAAAATATGGCCTTGGTGATAGAAACAATGCTGGAGAATGCATGACAGAATGATAGAATTTTGCAATACCAATGACTTATTCAAGTTGAATACAGTAAAGCTCCTTATTAGAAGCTTCAGTTTCCACAGTTTCAGTTATTCAAAGTCAACCACTGTCTGGATGAAATCTCACACTGTCCCACTCCGTCCTGCCTGGAGACCACATTCACATAGTTTTTATTACAGTATATTGTTATAATTGTTCTTTTTTATTATTAGTTATTGTTAATGTCTTACTAGGCTTAATTTATAAATTAAACTTTATCATATGTATGTATGTATAGGACTGGGTGTTTTTTTTTTTTTATAGGACAAAACATAGTATATGTATGATTCAGTACTATCCATGGTTTCAGATGTCCAAGGAGTCTCGGAATGTATCTCCACACAGATAACAGGGGATACTATAACTTTCTTCTACAACATAAATTGCGACTATACACATGAACCTTGCTGGATGAAATACACAGGAATAAAATTGACTACATCTGTGGAAAGAGATGGTAGATAAGCTCAATATTATCAGTCAGAACAAGGCCAGGGGCCAGTTGTGGAATAAACCAGCTGAAGCTGAAGAAAATTAAAACAAGACAAGAGAGCCAAAGTATGACCTTGGGTATATTCCACCTGAATTTAGAGACCATCTCAAGAGCTGAACTGATGCATTGAACACTAATGATCAAAGAACAGACAAGTTGTGGAATGATATCAAGGACATCACACACAAAGAAAGCAAAAGGTCATTAAAAAGACAACAAAGAAAGAAAAGACCAAAATGTATGTCAAAGACTCTGAAACTTGCTCTTGAACATAGAGTAACTAAAGTGGACGGAAGAAACAATGAAGTAAAAGAGCTGAACAGAAGATTTCAAAAGGTGGGTCAAGAAGACAAATTAAAGTATTATAATGAAATGTGAAAAGACCTGGAGTTAGAAAACCAAAAGGGAGGAACACACTAGACATTTCTCAAACTGAAAGAACTGAAGAAAAAATTAAAGCCTCAATTTGCAATACTGAAGGATTCTATGGGCAAAAAATTGAGTGATACTGGAAGCATCAAACAAAAGAATATGGAAGGAATACACAGAGTAATTCTACAAAAAATAATTAGTTAACATTCAATCATTTCAGGAGGTAGCAAATGATCAAGAACTGATGGTACTGAGGAAGGAAGTCCAAGCTGCACTGAAGACACTGACAGAAAACAAGCCTTCAGGAATTGATGGAATACCAACTGAAATATTTCAACAAACAGATGCACGGCTGGAAGAGCTAGCTTATCTATGCCAGAAAATTCAGAAGAGAGCTACCTGGCCAAATGACTGGAAGAGATCCATATTTGTACTGATTCCAAAGAAAGGTGATCCAACAGAATGTAGAAATTTTAATACAATATCATTAATATCACATGCAAGTAAAATTATGGTGAAGGTAATTCAAATGTGGTGGAAGCCATGTATCAATAGGAAGCAGCCAGAAATTCAAGCTGAATTCAGAAGGGGATGTAGAACAAGAAATATCCTTGCAGATGTCAGATGATCACGGCTGAAAGCAAGCAGTACCAGAAAGATGTTTACCT
The DNA here is from genome assembly GCF_024166365.1 of Elephas maximus indicus. Taxonomy (NCBI): domain Eukaryota; kingdom Metazoa; phylum Chordata; class Mammalia; order Proboscidea; family Elephantidae; genus Elephas; species Elephas maximus. The sequence continues at coordinate 14,418,332 of NC_064841.1, read as the reverse complement.
GTGTAAACAGGCATTCAACTGTTTGGATCATAACAAATTACAGACAACATTGAGAACAATGGGAATTCCAGAACATCTAATCGTGCTTATGAGAAATCTGTAGATAGATCAAGAAACAGTCATTCGAAAAGAACAAGGGGATACTGCATGGCTTAAAATCAGAAAAGGTGAGTGTCAGGGTTGTATTCTTTTACCATACTTATTCGATCTGTGGTCTGGGCAAATAATCCAAGAAACTGGACTATGTGAAGAACACCCCATCAGGATTGGAAAAAGACTCATTAACACCCTGTGATATACAGGTGACACAACCTTGCTTGCTGAAAGTGAAGAGGATTTGAAACACTTAACGATGAAGATCAAAGACTACAGACTTCAGTATGGAGTGCGCCGCAACATAAAGAAAACAAAAATCCTCACAACTGGACCGTCTTAGACTGTGTTCTCTAGAGAAGCAAAACCAGTAAGGCATATAAATATATATACATACATACGTATAGAGAGATTTATATCAAGGAAATGGCTCACATGGTTGTAGAAGCTGTAACTTTCCAAGTCTGTGGGTCAAGAAAGAGGCTTCTCCTGATTCACGTAAGCGCAGGGGCTGGTGAACCCAAGATCCAAGATCGGCAGGCCAGAGAGCAGGGCTGTTGCTCATAGGCTGTGAAGATCCACGAATCCTGAGATCAAAAGGCAAGACCACAGGTAAGCTGCTAGCTTGAGTCCCAAGAAATGGAGGTCAGACAAACAGGGCCAGCTACAGGATCCAGAACAAGCAAAAGTCCCCAAGCCCTGGCAGAACGTCTGCCCATACTCAATGTAGGCCACACACCAAAGGAAACTCCCCTTGAACTGACTGGCTACTCACAGCAGATCCCATCACAGGGGTGATCACATATCAAATCTCAACATGGAAGTGATCACAACATTATGCCACTGCCAAAACACTGAGAATCATGGCCCAGCCAAGTTGACACCCAATTTTAAATATCACATGGACCAAGAAACAATATCATGATAAACAGAGAAAAGATTGAAGTTGTTAAGCATTTCATTTTACTTGAATCCAAAATCAAGGCCCATGGCAGCAAAAATCAAGAAATTAAATGACGTACTGCATTGGGCAAATCTGCAGCAAAAGAACTCTTTCAAATGTTAAAAAGCAAAGATGTCACTCTGAAGACTAAGGTGCACCTGACCCAGGCCACAGTATTTTCAATCACCTCATATGCATACAAAAGCTGGATAATGAATTAAGAAAACCAAAGAGAATTGATGCAGTTGAATTGTGGTGTTGGTGAAAACTACTGAATATGTTATGAACTGCCAGAAGAACGAACAAACCTATCTTGGAAGAAATACAACCAGAATGCTCTTTAGAAGTGAGGATAGTGAGACTCTGTCTCATGTACTTTGGACATGATATTAGGAGGGACAGTCCCTGGAGAGAGACATCATGCTGGTAAAGTAGAGGGTCAGTAAAAAAGAAGACTCTCAGTGAGATGGATTGACATGCTGTCTCCCACAAAGGGCTCAAACATATTAATGATTGTAAGGATGGTGCAGGATAAGACAGTGTTTCATTCTGTTGTTGATGGGGTCGCTATGAGTTGGAATCAAACTTGACAGCACCTAACAGCAACAATGATCAGGGATGCAAACTTATGGAACTTCCTTTGACCACAAATGTGAGGTTCTTTTATGGATTGAGTGGAAGGGGTAGAGTTCTGTGTCACAGAAATTTGTTCATTCATTCATTCAAAAATATTTACCTAATGCTTACCATTAGTCAGGCTTCTTTTAAGGAGGAAGGAAAAAAGTAGAAGCTGAAATGCTCTCTTTCCTTTCATTAAGAGAAACTTTGTCCTCTAATGCGGTCTGTGGCCTCCCTTCCCAGGGGCTGTCTACTGTCCTTCAGCATGTTTCTGTCAGGTCCTTGTCCCTTGAGGCTGTATTCGTCAGCAAAGATGGCTTACTTTGCTTTAAGACTCATTCAGAGAAAAAGGCGTTTTTGTCATTCATGCATCATCTTGTTCAGGGAAACAAGACGATATTTAGAAATAAAACTGTCTTTTAGGGCCAGGTTATGAGGATCAGAAAAGAGTTATCTCTGAATCATTTCATTGAATGAAGCAACCTAAATGTAAATTTTGTCATTATTTGAACGTGAACATTTTATCAATCTTAGAACACAGGGAAAGTAGTTACAGAATTAATTTTCTACATCTTTTCAAATCCTTGCAAAAATCCAAAAAGATATTAGAGAAGAGAAAACTGAGACTGAGACAATTTAAATATCATACCGGGAGAGTTGCAAATAGATTTCAAATACATGCCATATCCAAAATTCCCTATTCTACTTGCTCTTCCCAAGAAGCTTTTTCTTAGGTCTATCTGTAATGTGTAGAACAGTACTTGCCAAGCAAATAATGGACATTGTTATATTTCCTGTAGCTACTCCTGTTTGCTCCTTGGAACTACATTCTTAGAGGAGGTTCTCACAGCCTCTAATAGAGTTTTCCAAGGTCACACAGCTGTGTTATGATCATTATTCCATCTCTAGGGGAAATCTCCAGGCAGACATCCTTTGAGCTGCTGTTTGCAGTGCCTTTTTGGAAACAGTGCTGACTGAATTACCTCAGTGCTCTTCAGGATAAGCACTTTTCCTTCAATTCAGGGCCTCCAATCCTGTTCATTCCAGTTCGAACCACTTCAGAGAGTTTGCATTTCTAACAAGTTCTCTACTGAGAATTGTCACTTCCACCCAGATATGCTGAATCAGGATCTACAGTTTAACAAGATGCCTTGGTGATTTTATAAATAACTTTCTGGACTTGTTCGAAGTCCTGTTCAGTTCTTCTCTACATCAAAGTGAGTTCTCTTGGATGGAGGTTCAACAGCTATGAAGACCTTGCAATGTGAAGTTTATTATTCTCCTAGAAGACAGTTAAGAGACTTGGAGACTTAGGAGAGGCGGGCCCAAGATGGCTGACTAGGTAGAAGCTACCTCGGATACCGCTTGCAAAAAAGACTCAGAAAAACAAGTGAATCGATCACATACATGACAATCTGCAAACCCTGACCATCAAACACAGATCTAAAGAGTTGACCTGAGTGACAGAGACTGAGAATGAGCAACCGCAGGGAAGCAATGACTGAGCCGGTATCCCAGTCAGAAAACCTTGGCTCCAGGCTTTGGACTGGACACAGGGGAGCTGAGCACAGCATACTGAGATGGCACAAACATGGGACACAGCCCTAGCCCCCAGAAGTGACCTTGGGGGAAGCCCAGACAGTGCACGCAGGTAGCGCAGCAATGCGGCTGACAGGAGGAGAAGTCACCAGGAGGCAGCGACTGGTTTTGGAGCCTGGAGTATGGCGTCCCAGCTAAGGAAACTTGGCACTGAGTTTTGGACTGGGAGCAGAGGAACTGACCACAGCTTCTGAGACAGCACAAGCACAGGACAGGGGCCTGACCCTCGGGGGCAATCTCTACCCAGCCAACACACACAGGCTACACGCCCCTGGGGAAGCTCAGATAAAACACTCATCACCAAGCAAGATAAGTAACTTTGGCTATATTCCAGGGTGTTACTCTCTCCTATCTATCTGATCCTTCCCCTCCCCTTCCCAGGCAGCTTCATTAACATTGGAATTTTCTGAGCCAGAGAGTGAAGTGCTCTGCGGTTTGTTTATTTTTTGTCTTTTCCAAACCTATTCTCCTGGCCTGAGAGAAGCAGCTACAAAAAACCCAGGGACCAAAAATCCTTCCCTGACTTTCCGAAATTGGACTAAAAATACAGAACCAGCTCCAGCCAAATATATGAGATCCAAAGTCTTGGGCTTTCATCCCTACAGGGAACAAGGTGGCTATTATAATGCAAAGGCAATTCTGATAGGGATCTGACTGTAATTGTTTTAGCGGATTACTGGAAAGACAAGTTTCCCAGGTCTGATATCTCTACCTATTAAACAGAGCCCTCACTGACCCACAACAGGGAACTGAGGGCTGAAGCTCCCCCCAGACCACCTAGCCTCCTGCCTTATGGGTCTGAGGATGGTGACACCTACCAATCTATAGAGGTACATGCATTGGGGGCCTAAGGTACAGCTGCAGAGCCCACCCACCAAAGTGCTTTAGGAATAGAAACACACCTACCTCACTGACACTTGGGGGAAGCCTGTCAGCATCCTGCCCCCCCCCCCAGAGTGTGACCCCCTGCTGCTACTAGAATCTGGTGCACACAACTATCACCACTACTCCTCTAGGTGGATAGGTGACAGTCTGCATCACACACTTGGTGACCCAAAATCAGATTCCACTCAAGAATAGTGAATGGACTCTTAGGCTTATATATCTGGTAACAGCCCAAACCAGCTGGTAATAGGACATAAGTGATTCAAGGGCTACAACAATCAAGACAGCGCAATCTAGTAGGCCATCTATATATATTTAAAGAAAACAAAACAAGATAAGACTCGGTGAGCAAATATAAAATAAATCATTACAATATCTTATAGATGGCCCAGAGACAGCAGTCGATATCAAACCACATAAAGAAGCAGACCATGATTGCTTCTACAACTCCCCAAATTAAAGAATCAAAATCTTTCCCAAATGAAGATACAATCCTGGAATTGCCAGACGCAGAATATAAAAAACTAATTTACAGAATGCTTCAAGACATCAGGGATGGCCTCAGAAATGAAATAAGGCAATCTACAGAAAAAGCCAAGGAACACACTGATAAAGCAGTGGAAGAACTCAAAAAGATTATTCAAGAACATAGTGGAAAAATTAATAAGCTGCAAGAATCCATAGAGAGACAGCATTCAGAAATCCAAAAGATTAACAATAAATTACAGAATTAGACAACTCAATAGGAAGTCAGAGAAGCAGAATCGAGCAATTGGAATGCAGAGTGGGGGAGGTAGAGGATAAGACAATTGACACCAATATAGTTGAAAAAAATCAGATAAAATAATTAAAAAACATGAAGAAACCCTAAGAATCATGTGGGACTCTATCAAGAAGAATAACTTGCATGTGATTGGAGTCCCAGAATAGGGAGGGATAACAGAAAATACAGAGAGAATAGTTGAAGATCTGCTGGCAGAAAACTTCCCTGACATCATGAAAGATGAAAGGATATCTATCCAAGATGCTTATCAAACCCCATAAAAGATTGATCCAAAAAGAAAATCACCAAGACATATTATCATCAAAGTCGCCAAAACCAAAGATAAAGAGAAAATTTTAAAAGCAGCCAGGGATTAAAAAAAGGTCTCCTACAAAGGAGAATCAATAAGTTCAGACTACTCAGCAGAAACCATGCAGTCAAGAAGGCAATGGGATGACATATATAGAGCACTGAAGGAGAAAAACTGCCAGCCAAGGATCATATATCCAGCAAAACTCTCTCTAAAATATGAAGGCGAAATTAAAACATTTACAGATAAACACAAGCTTAGAGAATTTGCAAAAACCAAACCAAAGCTACAAGAAATAGTAAAGGAAATTGTTTCATCAGAAAATCAATAATATCATATACCGGCACAACACAAGGTCACAGAACATCCTGATATCAACTCAAATAGAGTAATCACAAAAACAAATTAAGATTAATTTTAAAAAGGAAAAAATGCTCAAAACAGGGAATCATTGAAGTCAATATGTAAAAGACTACAATAATCAAAAAGAGGGACTAAATACAGAAGGCATAAACTCCCATCTGGAGAGGGAAACAAGGCGATATAGGACGATACAAGTTAGGTTTTTACTTAGAAAAAGAGGGGTAAATATTAAGGTAACCACAAAGAGGTATAGCAATTCCGTAACTCAAAATAAAAATCGAGAAAACCATAACGACTCAGCAAACATAAATTTGACTACTATGAAAATGAGGAACACATAATTTACAAAGAAAAACGTCTCAGCACAAAAAAGTAAGTGGAAAAATGAAATTGTCAACAACACACATAAAAAGGCATCAAAATGACAGCACTAAACACATACTTATCTATAATTATGCTGAATGTAAATGGACTAAATGCACCAATAAAGAGACAGACAGTCTCAGACTGGATAAAGAAACGCGATCCGTCTATATGCTGCCTACAAGAGACACACCTTAGACTTAGAGACACAAACAAACTAAAACTCAAAGAATGGAAAAAATATATCAAGCAAACAACAAGCAAAAAAGAGCAGGAATAGCAAAACTAATTTCTGACAGAATAGACTTTAAAGTTAAATCCACCACAAAGGATAAAGAAGGACAGTACATAATGATTAAAGGGACAATAGACCAGGAAGATATAACCATATTAAATATTTATGCACCCAATGACAGGGCTGCAAGATACATAAAACAAACTTGAACAGAACTGAAAAGTGAGATAGATACCTCCACAATTATAGTAGGAGACTTCAACACACCACTTTCGGAGAAGGACAGGACATCCAGTAAGAAGCTCAATAGAACACGGAAGACCTAATTACTACAATCAACCAACTTGACCTCCTTGACTTATACAGAACTCTCCACCCAACTGATGCAAAGTATACTTTTTTTTCTAGCACACATGGAACATTCTCTAGAATAGACCACATATTAGGTCATAAAACAAACCTTTCCAGAATCCAAAACATCAAAACATTACAAAGCATCTTCTCAGACCACAAGGCCATAAAAGTGGAAATCAATAACAGAAAAATCAGGGAAAAGAAATCAAATACTTGGAAACTGAACAATACCCTGCTCAAAAAAGACTGGGTTATAGAGGACATTAAGGAGGGAATAAAGAAATTCATAGAATACAATGAGAATGAAAACACCTCCTATCAAACCTCTGGGACACAGCAAAAGCAGTGCTCAGAGGTCAATTTATATCGATAAATGCACACATACATAAAGAAGAAAAAGCCAAAATCAGAGACCTGTCCCTACAACTTGAACAAATAGAAAGCAAGCAAGAAAAGAATCCATCAGGCACCAGAAGAAAACAAATAACAAAAATTAGATAGAGAGAGTGGGAAGCTGGCAAAATTGTCACGAAAGGAGAGACTGGAAGGGCTGACTCATTAGGAGGAGAGCAAGTGGGAGTACGGAGTAAGGTGTATATAAACTTATATGTGACAGTTTGACTTGATTTGTAAACGTTCACTTGAAGCTCAATAAAAGTTAATAAAAAAAAAATTAGAGCTGAACTAAATGAATTAGAGAACAGAAAAACAATTGAATTAACAAAGCCAAAAGCTGGTTCTTTGAAAAAATTAACAAAACTGATAAACCATTGGCCAGACTGACTAAAGAAATACAGGAAAGGAAACAAATAACCTGAATAAGAAACGAGATGGGCCATATCACAACAGACCCTACTGAAATTAAAAGAATCATATCAGATTATTATGAAAAATTGTACTCTAACAAATCTGCAAACCTGGAAGAAATGGATGAATTCCTAGAAAAACACTACCTACCTAAACTAGCACAATCAGAAGTAGAACAACTAAATAGACCCATAACAAAAAAAGAGATTGAAAAGGAAATCAAAAAACTCCCAACAAAAAAAAGCCTTGGCCCGGACGGCTTCACTACACAGTTCTACCAAACTTTCAGAGAAGAGTTAACACCACTACTACTAAAGGTATTTCAAAGCATAGAAAATGATGGAATACTACCTATCTCATTCTATGAAGCCACCATATCCCTGACACCAAAACAAGGTAAAGACACCACGAAAAAAGAAAATTACAGAAATATATCCCTCATGAACATAGATGCAAAAATCCTCAACAAAATTCTAGCCAATAGAATTCAACAACATATCAAAAAATAATCCACCACGACCAAGTGGAACTCATAAAAAAAAAAGAAAAAAATTTTTTTTATGCAAGGCTGGTTTAATATTAGAAAAACCATTAATGTAATCCCCCATATAAATAAAACAAAAGACAAAAACCACATGATCTTATCAATTGATGCAAAAAAGGCATTTGACAAAGTCCAACACCCATGTATGATAAAAACTCTCAGCAAAACAGGAATTGACGCAAAATTCCCCAACATAATAAGGGCATCTATACAAAGCCAAGAGCCAACATCACTCTAAATGGAGAGAACCTGAAAGCATTTCCCTTCAGAACGGGAACCAGACAAGGATGCCCTTTATCACCACTCTTATTCAACATTGTGCTAGAGGTCCTAGCCAAAGCAATTAGGCTAGACAAAGAAATAAAGGGCATCCAGATTGGCAAGGAAGAAGTAAAATTATCTCTATTTGCAGATGACATGATCTTATACACAGAAAACCCTAAGGAATCCTCCAGAAAACTCCTGAAACTAATAGAAGAGTTTGGCAGAGTCTCAGGTTATAAGATAAACATACAAAAATCACTTGAATTCCTCTACATCGACAAAAAGAACATCGAAGAGGAAATCACCAAATCAATACCATTCACAGTAGCCCCCAAGAAGATAAAGTACTTAGGAATAAATCTTACCAAAGATGTAAAACACCTATACAAAGAAAACTACAAAGTACTAGTGCAATAAACTAAAAAGGACCTACATAAGTGGAAAAACATACCTTGCTCATGGATAGGAAGACTTAACATAGTAAAAATGCCTATTCTACCAAAAGCCATCTATACATACAATGCACTTCTGATCCAAATTCCAATGATATTTTTTCATGTGATGGAGAAACAAATCACCAACTTCATATGGAAGGGAAAGAAGCCCCGGATAAGTAAAGCATTACTGAAAAAGAAGAAGAAAGTGGGAGGCCTCACTCTACCTGATTTTAGAACCTATTATACAGCCACAGTAGTCAAAACAGCCTGGTACTGGTACAACAACAGGCACATCGACCAATGGAACAGAATTGAGAACCCAGACATAAATCCATCCACATATGAGCAGCTGATATTTGACAAAGGACCAGTGTCAGTTAATTGGGGAAAAGATAGTCTTTTTAACAAATGGTGCTGGCATAACTGGATATCCATTTCAAAAAAATGAAACAGGACCCATACCTCACACCATGCACAAAAACTAACTCCAAGTGGATCAAAGACCTAAACATAAAGACTAAAACGATAAAGATCATGGAAGAAAAAATAGGGACAACGTTCGGAGCCCTAATACAAGGCATAAACAGAATACAAAACATTACCAAAAATGATGAGGAGAAACCAGATAACTGGGAGCTCCTAAAAATCAAACACCATGCTCATCTAAAGACTTCTCCAAAAGAGTAAAAAGACCACCTACAGATTGGGAAAAAATTTTCAGCTATGACATCTCCGACCAGCGCCTGATCTCTAAAATCTACATGATTCTGTTAAAACTCAACCACAAAAAGACAAACAACCCAGTCAAAAAGTGGGGAAAGGATATGAACACACATTTCACTAAAGAAGATATTCAGGCAGCTAACAGATACATGAGAAAATGCTCTCGATCATTAGCCATTAGAGAAATGCAAATTAAAACTACAATGAGATTCCATCTCACTCCAACAAGGCTGGCATTAATCCAAAAAACACAAAATAATAAACGCTGGAGAGGCTGCGGAGAGATTGGAACTCTTATACACTGCTGGCGGGAATGTAAAATGGTACAACCACTTTGGAAATCTATCTGGCGTTTTCTTAAAAAGTTAGAAATAGAACTACCATACAACCCAGAAATCCCACTCCTCGGAATATACCCTAGAGAAATAAGAGCCTTCACACGAACAGATGTATGCACACCCATGTTTATTGCAGCACTGTTTACAATAGCAAAAAGCTGGAAGCAACCAAGGTGTCCATCAACGGATGAATAGTTAAATAAATTATGGTATATTCACACAATGGAATACTACGCATCCATAAAGAACAGTGACGAATCTGTGAAACATTTCATAACATGGAGGAACCTGGAAGGCATTATGCTGAGTGAAATTAGTCAGAGGCAAAAGGACAAATATTGTATAAGACCACTATTATAAGATCTTGAGAAATAGTATAAACTGAGAGGAACACATACTTTTGTGGTTACGAGAAGGGGAGGGAGGGAGGGTGGGAGAAGGTTATTTACTGATTAGTTAGTAGATAAGAACTACTTTACGTGAAGGGAAGGACAGTACTCAATACACGGAAGGTCTGCTCAACTGTATTGGACCAAAAGCAAAGAAGTTTCCGGGATAAACTGAATGCTTCAAAGGTCAGAGGAGCAAGGGCGGGGGTTTGAAGACGATGGCTTAAGGGGACTTCTAAGTCAATTGGCAAAATAATTCTATTATGAAAACATTCTGCATCCCACTTTGAAATGTGGCGTCTGGGGTCTTAAATGCTAACAAGCGGCCATCTAAGATGCAGCAATTGGTCTCAACCCACCTGGATCAAAGGAGAATGAAGAACACCAAGGTCACACGATAACTATGAGCCCAAGAGACAGAAAGGGCCACATGAACCAGAGACTTACATCATCCTGAGACCAGAAGAACTAGATGGTTCCCGGCCACAATCGATGACTGCCCTGACAGGGAGCACAACAGAGAACCCCTGAGGGAGCAGAAGAGCAGTGGGATGCAGACCCCAAATTCTCATAAAAAGACCAGACTTAATGGTCTGACTGAGACTAGAAGAATCCCGGCGGTCATGGTTCCCAAACCTTCTGTTGGCCCAAGACAGGAACCATTCCCGAAGAGAACTCATCAACATGGAAGGGACTGGACAATGGGTTGGAGAGAGATGCTGATGAAGAGTGAGCTACTTGTATCAGGTGGACACTTGAGACTGTGTTGGCATCTCCTGTCTGGAGGGGAGATGGGAGGGTAGAGAGGGTTAGAAACTGGCAGGACGGTCACAAAAGGAGAGACTGGAAGGAGGGTGTGGGCTGGCTCATTAGGGGGAGAGTAAATGGGAGTATGTAGTAAGGTGTATATAAGCTTATATGTGACAGACTGACTTGATTTGCAAACTTTCACTTAAAGCACAATAAAAATTATTTTAAAAAAAGAGACTTAGAGTTGCAAATATTCTCGTGTATATGGAAAGTTAAAAATTCTCCCAGTTCGATAAGCTTCACTTTTTCCTCCAGTGAGATCATTAACTTATACTGTGACTTAAACATATCATAAATTCAAAAATTTTCTTATGACTTTATTTTGAAATAGTAATGGGTTATAAACCAATGTGAATGGGTAAATTACTGACACAATAGAATACTGTTCTGGGCACTTTGACAAGTTGTACAGTGTCTCCATTTTTTCCCTATATATATCTTTTTCTTTGCTGTTTGTTATTATCTATTTTGGGCACCTATGGACCTAGTTTCATTTATTAACATGAGAGCTACCTATTCGACAGGAATATTTCATTTTTGTAATGCTTTGCAGTGTACCACCCCCTCTCAAATCCCAAACAGTATGGATATGTGTTCTCCTTCCTGTTTATGTCTCTAGACAAGCAAAATATATTTTTAAAATAATTCTTATTCTCTCAGTAGCTAAGAGTATCATATGTAAACATCATAAAATATTTTTACACTGTTCTTTTCAGAATTTAGGGGTAATAGATCCAGCTTTTATTTTCTGTTTACATTAATATACTAGTAAAAGCGCATGTACTTTTTTTTTATAACAGGCTAAAATTTAAAAATAATTATTTTAAATGAATATTCATTTTTTCTTATAACCACAGTTATCAAAAGAGTAGAATTCCTGGGGTTTCCATTAAAATAGAATAAAAAAATAATTAAAAATTGATTTATCATTGGAAAAACTATTGTATCCTACGTGTATGGCTCATGTTGTAGTAGCTTCACTTTTTTATTTGTAGAATCAATGCCATTCCTTTATTTCCCCCCTTCATTTATTCACGGACTTTTTTTTCCATTAACAATTACGTTGGCCTATTCACTACTATTTTGGTGGATTTCTTCTCACCCTTCCTCATGCTAGAAAATCGTATTATTCTTGTCAATAGAAGCCTGTATTTAAATCCTTCCTGCACATTTCTCGATATAAAAGCTTTTGAGACAAATTATTCAGTTGGTGATATTTATAATCGTGAAGGTTATCATTTCAAAACTTGAAATGTAAAATGGATGTGCCCACTGATTTTCTTTCTGGTGACCCCTATTTCAAAGCAAGGATATGAAAAATCTTCCAAGTCTTTTCATCACCCAAACACGCTGTAAAAGCAACTTATTAAAGAAAATTGGAAACTGTAAGGTCCTGATTGCTGAAAATTCCTATTAATCACGTGTTCTTTTCACACCACAGCCACACAGCCGTTTATCTGGATTTAGAGCCAGATAAGTACTTCCTGGTTTCAAACTAAACTATTAGACATTATTAAGGTGTAAAAAGGTGCTGGTGTGAAAGCTTCCAATGATAATTTTCATTTGAATAGAAACAGCCTGAAAAATACAATATCTAACCCAAAGCTAGTCTTTCATTGTGAAATGTGATAAACCCACAGGGGAACTTTTTTCAGATGGGAATCTAATTTCTCTTTCTTTTTCTGTTCAAATTGAATCACTCTGGGCAGTTCAACTCCCTGTTGCATTTCTGCTTTGCCATTGGCAGAAGCACTGGAAAAAAAAAAAAAAATCTAGTTTTCGATAACCTAGTTCAAGCACCTTCATTTGGCACATAAAGGATTCCATAATGTGTAGCACCCCGAAGACTATCAAAAAGCAACGTGGATTATATTAACGAACTGCATGAAGGAGTAAAAACCCAACAAAATGAAAAGAGTAATTTCAAACTCTAATGCGTGCTTAATCTCAAACTCTAATGCATACTGTGTTTTCTTTTTCTGTACTACCCCTCCCACCACCATTACTCTCCATTAGTATCCCCAAGATCATTCCATACTAACGTACCAGTACTCAGGTTTCTGAATCACACCCTACTGGTTGACATCCTAAGACATTATTTGTGTGTCTGCCATGATGCCCAAAATTTCCTTGTCCACTTGCCTGTCTATTCATGCTTCAAGATTCAGCATAAAGGGTATTGCCTTTGAAAAGCTTTCCTGACCTTGCCAGATAAATATACTATATTCTCTGCTTTCATTATAACAACACTTTTTAATGACTGAAACGCTTATGCTTCTCCTGCTCAATACAGAATTTTTTAGAGTATTAACAATGCTTCATTCTTCTTTATGTATTTAGAAAGCAGCTTATAACATAATATATAATGATCAGTGAGAAAGACAAAAGAAGAGACAAGTGTATTCTGATTACCAAATTAATACTTTTTACTGTATGGTATAAAAATGGTATATATGAGTCTAAATACCCAGAGCAAATAGTCCCCAACCTCAACGTCATTTCTCAGTCCATACAGTAATCTAACTTTTAACCTCTGACCTTCACGTGAGACTTGCAGTCTAAAGGAACAGCCAATGGGAACTGACTTTCTTCTCTGGTAACAATACCTATGTTCCACTTAATTACCACTTAAGCACACACACACATGCACACATGCATGCACACACCTGTATACCACTCACTATATAAATGTCTCATTCCCAATAAACTACATTACCTGGTACCTTCCCTCCTCCCAACTTCTCTTTCATTATTCCTCCATCAAACTGTGGCTTCTAGCTACACCAAACTTATTTCAGTTTTCATATGTGATTTCCCCCTGCAAAACAAAACAAAGCCAAATTTATACCCTCTATTTTGACCTAATTAAATTTTCCTCACCCAAGCAGGCCTCAGCTTAGATGAAACTCCTTTTAGAAGGCCCGTGTTTACCACCCAAAAACTCACTGGCGTAGAGTCCAGCTCATAGCAATCCTATGGGACAGAATAGAACTGCCTCATAGGATTTCCAAGGAGCACCTGGTGGATTCAGACTGTTGACCTTTTGGTTAGCAGCTGTAGCTCTTAACCACTGTGCCACCAGGACTTCCTTTACCACCCAAGTGTAGGTTAAATGAAACTCTACAGTGATCCTGATGCACAGTGATTCCCATTCCTGCCAACACACTGATTGATTTCTTATCTGTGTGTCTACCACAAGCTATTCGACCCTGGAGGACAGGAATTAGTTCTAGTTTCACCATTATATCCCTGGTGGGTATTTCAGGACCCAGAATCTAGTATATATTCAATAAATATTATATGAACAACCAAAGGATAAATTTGACCCCATTTGTTTAGGGCTTTGTGAGACAGAGTACAAGTTCCAAAACGCTTTCCTTTAGGTACTGAAAGCACATCTAATCACAGTAGTATTTCCATCACGGAAAAAATCACTCATTTATTTCAACTAAGGGAGGACTCACTGCCAGTCACAGAATTTTCCCTCTGGCAAATGGTATCATTTTAGTTTTGGCTTATTTCCTGTTACCTATTTTTTTTTTTTTTAGTAGTAGAGGATGAGAGACCCTACTGTAAAGCTGTGTTTCCACTCAGGCTGTTGGTTGTCTAACAATCTCCATCGTAGGGCTAGTTACACCAGGAAGTCCTGAGCTTCGACTCGGGATCCTGATTTATACCCAAATGGGAAAGAGCACTGAGGCAATCCACTCCCTTCTTTGGGTTGTCTTTTCAAGTATATAGGGATATTTCATCAGCAGCTCTTGATCTGGAGTGTTTTGCTCCTTCTGACTTCTCTTATCCCGTGAACCTCCTTGATACACCATAGGAAACTAGAACAGACGTTCCTAATAATGGCGTCTCGTATTTAACTGACAAATTACTGGAATCGTTATAGGTTCTCCTGCATCACATATTCATTTCATAAACTACTTGCTGTAACCAACTTCATTTAGGGATAGATAAACTGATTTGTTCAAAATCACTAACTTAATGGATCACTAATTTTGAGAGCCCAGTTTTCCTATCTCCTAGTCTATTGCCCTTCTAAAGTCAATGCCCTGTGCTCTATTCTTACACCCGGAAATTTGAGGGTTTTTTTTCTTTAATTTGCTTCAGTTGCGGGTGTTGAAGAATGCTGGTCCAGCAAGGGGAAGTAGGTGTGATTTATGTTCACAATAATAAATTATTCCCCTTTGAATCATGAATTTTATTGATAGCAGTTATCTAATTTCCCCTGTCATTTTTGTTTTGTTTTTGAGGGATGGGGAACAGATGGTTATTAGTTCCATAAAAATAAAGAATAATGGAATTTAGTATTAAAATATTTATTGAATTCCATACAAAAGTCCCATTAGGGCTCATTTTATTGCTGGAGTTTATTTATTTGTGGCAAACCATTGCAAATTGAGTCAGATTCTGCAGCCAAATCATGCCTCTGGTTGAGCAATATAGATGTAATTAATTTCCTTTAAGATGTGCTGGACTCGACTTTAAAAATGAAACTATTAAAGCATCACACACGCTCACCTATGGGAGGAAAAATTGAATTTCGTTTCCATTGCATGTACAAATTTGCAAAATTGCTTTCCTTACATGACTTAACAACATGGAAGAGAGCAGTTATACCTAGTCACAGTTCCTGTGGGTTTTCTCCTAGAGACATAGCCTGATGGATGATTTCTACAAAGCCTCATTTACACTCCTGTACATGTTTTTGTTTGTTTGTTTGTTTTAATTTTTACTTTTTCCAGTTAGTAGTTGGGTTTTGTGAAATTATCTCCCCTATATAAGCTACATCTTTTACGTCCTTGAGAGATTCTTGAACTAGCTGATAGTTTTTGCCATATTACCTTACCACATATTCCAAATTACTTGTAAACACAAGACATGCATTAACTGTTACTTTACTTGTTAAGTCTTCACACTGTTTTACAAAGGGTAGACTACAAAGTCTCAATAATACATTATTTACCTTTTGAACAAACGTATTATAAAAATGTATACTTTACATATGTTGTTGTTGTTAGGTGCTGTGACGTAGGTTCCGACTCATTGCAATCCCATGCGAAACAGAACAAAACACTGCCTGGTCTTGTGCCATCCTCACAAATGTTGCTATGTTTGAGCTCATTGTTGCAGCCACTGTGTCAATCCAACTCATCGAGGATCTGCCCCTTTTTCACTGACCCTCTACTTTATCAAGCATGATGTGCTTCTTCAGGGACTGGTCACTCCTGATAACATGACCAAAGTACATGAGACAAAGTCTTACTAACCTCGCTTCTCAGTAGCATTCTGGCTATGCTTCTTCCAAGATAGAATTGTTTGTTCTTCTGGCAGTCCACGGTATATTCAATATTCTTCATCAACACCACAATTCAAATGCATCAATTCTCCTCTGGTCTTCCTTATTCATTATCCAGCTTTCATAAGCATGAAGCAATTGAAAATACCATGGTTTGGGTCAGATGCACCTTAGTCCTCAAAGTGAAATCTTTGCTTTTTAACACTTTAAAGAGGTCTTTTGCAGCAAATTCGCCCAGGGCAATGCATCGTTTGATTTCTTGACTGCTGCTTTCATGGGCTTTGACTGTGGATCCAAGTAAAATTAAATCCTCGATAACTTCAATCTTTTATCCATTTATCATGATGTTGCTTATTGGTCCAATTGTGAGGATTTTTGTTTTCTTTATGTTGAGGTATAACCCATACTGAAGGCTGTGGTCTTTTATCTTCATCAGTAAGTGCTTCAAGTCTTCTTTGCTTTCAGCAAGCCAGTTTATGTAATATGCATATCACAGGTTATTAATGAATCTTCCTCTGATTCTGATGCTGCATTCTTCATATAGTCCAGCTTCTCAGATTATTTGCTCAGCATGCAGATTGAATCAGTGTGGTGAAAGGATACAACCCTGATGCACACCTTCCCTGACTTTAAACCATACAGCATCCCCTTGTTCTGTTCGAACGACTGCTTCTTGGTCTATGTACAAGTTCCTCATGAGCACAACTAAGTATTCTGGAATTCCCATCCTTGGGAATATTATATACTTTTTATATGGAGCTGTAATTTTCACAGAATCAGAAAATTAATGATAATCTTGTCTAAGTCTAACATAATGCATTCTGCAGGATTGTCGAGTAATATTTGTTCAGTCTCTTCTAACCCAGGAGAAAGCCTATTCTAGTTTTGGAGTGCATACAGTTAAACCATTATAATGTGTAACATCAGTATTAATTAGACATTGTTCCTTCTCCTTTCAAAACTACTGTTTATGTGTCTCTAAAATTAGAACTCTTTTACTCTAAATTTTTATTTGCTTTGTTAAAAATCATCTTCTAATGATAAATGAGACAAGATAATGATTTCCTTTTAAATGTGAGGTAAAGTAACAGTAGGTTAATTTGGTATGTCACTAACATATCACAAGTAATTGATTCAGTATGTGTAAAGTGATATCAAAAGCACCTTGCTTGAGTCCTGTAGATATTTGCTCATCATAGAAAAGAAATTATTAACTGAAAATTACAGTAAGAAAACTGAGTAAGCTTTAGAAAATAAAAAGAAATTCCAAGATATCTTTGATTTATGTTTGACCATACATAATTGCCATTAACCAAAACTATATAAAATAAATCACTATGATACAATATGCACACATACATACACAATGTAATAAATATAGGTATAAAAAATATAGATAAATGTAAATATATAATCCTGGTCCATAATTATGGTCAAGTTGTAAATAAAAATAATAATATCATAATTCAGAAAAATTTTCTTAGCAATATTATTCAAAGGGTTATAATGATTACTAAGAAGGAGAAGGGAAAACCATTGCTAAGATCATACTAAATGGATTAAGACTGACTGCTTTCCCCATAAATCCAGAAAGAATATGTCTGCTTGTACCACTACTATTTACCATTGTATTTAAGGTTCTAGCCAGGGCATTTAAACAAGAAAAATAAGAAAAAGGCATCTATATTGGAAAGAAAGAAGAAAAATGAACTCTATTTGCAGATAAAATGACCTTACATATAAAAAATCATAAGGCATCCACTAAAAACTATCTTATCGAACAAATGAGTTCAGCAAGGTTGCGGGATACAAGACCAGTATGCAAAAATCAGTTGGGTTTTTGTACACTAGCAATGAACATTCTAAAAATGATATTAAGAACACAATACCATGTACAACTGTAGCAAAAAGAATAAAATACCTTGGAAAGTTTAACTAAAGAAATGCAAGACTTGAATACACAAAACTGCAAAATATTGTTAAAAGATTAAAGAATAAATAAATGGGGAAAAAAACCTCATGGTTATAGATCACAAGAATTAATATTGTTAAGAGGATACTATGATCCCAAGCTATTTACAAATTCAATCTATATCAAAATCCCAAGAGATTTTTTTAAATATAGAATTGAAAAAGTTAATCCTAAAATTCTTACAGAATTACAAGTGATACTAAACAGTCAAAACAGTCCTGAAAAAGTAAAACAAAGTTGGAGGACTCACATTTCCCAATTTCAAAACTTAATACAAACTATAGTAAGCAACTTTTTTAGTTTTTTATAGTAAGCAAATGGCATGTTACTGGCATAAGGACAGACATATATCTATGTATCAGTGGTATAGAACTGAAAGCCCAGAAATAAACCCTTGCCTTCACCATCAATTAATTTTCTGCAAAGGTTCCAACACAATTCAAGAAGCAACAACAACAAATACTGCCAGGACAAGTGGATATTTGGATGCAAAAGAATGAAGTTGGGCCCCTTTCTCGCACTGTAGAGAAAATTAACTCAAAAGAGATTATAAATCTAAATATAACAGATAAAAATAGAAAACTCTTAGAATAAACATAGGATTAAATCTTTGTAATGTGACTTAGCAAAGGTTTCTTAGAAATGATACCAAGAGCACAAACAACACAAAGAAAGAATAAATTGGACTTTACCAAAATTAAGCAATTTTGTGCTTTAAAGAATATCATTAAGAAAAAGAAAAGATAACCAACATACTGGGAAAATATTTTTATATCATGTATCTGATAAAAGACTTTATGCAGAAAACATAAATAACTCTTATAATTCAGTATTAAAAAGACAAATATTCCAATAAAAAAAAAGGAAAAGAAATTGAATAAATATTTTTCCATAGACGATATACAAAGACACAATTAACAATAAAAAAAAGATGCTCGCCATCATTGCTGTTGTTAGGAGCCTTCGAGTCAGATCCGACTCATAGCTACCCTATGTACAACAGAATGAAACACTGCCCAGTCAAGCACCATCTTCACAAACGTGCTGCATTTGAGCCCACTGCCACAGACACTGTGTCAATCCATCTCACTGAGGAGCTTCCTCGTTTAAACTGATCCTCTACTTTACCATGCATGATGTCCTTCGCCAGGGACTGGTCCCTCCTGAAAACATGTCCAAAGTACATGAGGAAGTCTCACCATCTTCCCTTCTAAGGAGCATTCTGGCTGTACTTCTTCCAAAACAGATTTGTTTGTTCTTCTGGCAGGCCGTGGAATATTCAATATTCCTCATCAACATCACGATTCAAAGACATCGATTCTTCTTCAGTCTGCATTATTCATTGTCCAGCTTTTGCACGCACATGAGCCAACTGAAAATACCATGGCTTGGGTCAGATGCACCTTAGTCCTCAAAATGACATCTTTGCTTTTATCACTTTAAAGAGGACTTTTGCAGCAAATTTGCCCAATGCAATACGTTGTTTGATTTCTTGACTGCTGCTTCCATGGATATTGATTATGGAACCAAGTAAAATGAAATTCTTGACAACTTCAATCTTTCTCTGTTCATCATGATACTGCTTATTGGTCCAGTTCTGAGGATTTTTTTTTTTTTTTTTATGTTGAGGTGTAATCCATACTGAAGGCTATAGTCTTTGATCTTCAACAGTAAGTGCTTCAAGTCCTCTTTGCTTTCAGCAAGCAAGGTTGTGTCATCTGCATATCGCAGGTAGTTAATGAGCCTTCCTTCAATCCCAATGCTGTGTTCTTCTTCCTATAGTCCAGGTTCTTGAATTTATTTGCTCAGCATACAGATTGGGTAAGTACAGTGAAAGAATACAGTCCAGATGCATACCCTTCCTGATTTTAAATCATGTAGTATCCCTTTCTTCTGTTCAAATGACTGCCTCTTGGTCTATGTACTGGTTTCGCATCAGCACAACTAAGTGTTCTGGAATTCCCATTCTTCACAAATTTACTTATCATTTATTATGATACACACAGTCGAATGCTTTTGCATCGTCAATAAAACACGAGTAAACATTTTTCTGGTATTCTCTGCTTTCAGCCAGGACTCATCTGACATCAGCAATGATATCTCTCGTTCTATGTCTCTTCTGAATCCTGCTTGAATTTCTGGCAGTTTCCTGTAGATGTACTGCTGCAAACACTTTTGAATAATCTTCAGCAAAATTTTACTTGGGTTAATATTAATGATATTGTTCAATAATTTCTGCATTCTCTTGGATCACCTTTCTTTGGAATGAGCACAAATATGGATCTCTTCCAGTTTCTTGGCCAGGGAACCATATTCCAAATTTCATGGCATAGACTATTGAGCACCTCCAGACCTGCACTGGTTTGTTGAAACATCTCAATTGGTATTCCATCAATTCCTGAGACCTTATTTGTCACCAGTGGCTCAGTGCAGCTTGGACTTCGTCCTTCAGCACCATCAGTTCTTGATCATATGCTGCCTCCTGAAATGATTGAGCTCTGGCCAATTCTTTTTGGTAGAGTGACTCTGTGTATTCCTTCTATCTTCTTTTGATGCTTCCTGTATTGTTCAATATTTTCCTCGTAGAATCCTTCAGTATTGCCACTCAAGGCTTGAGTTTTTTCTTTAGTTCCTTTAGCTTGAGAAATGCTGAGTATGTTCTTCCCATTTGTTTTGTTTTTTTTTAATAGTTTTTATTGTGCTTTAAGTGCAAGTTTACAAATTAAGTCAGTGTCTCACACAACAACTTACGTACACCTTGCTACATACTCCCAAATACTCTCCCCCTAATGATACAGCCCGCTCCCTCCCTCTACTCTCTCTTTTCCTTTCCATTTCGCCAGCTTCTAACCCCCTCCACCCTCTCATCTCCCCTCCAGGCAGGAGATGCCAACATAGTCTCAGGTGTCCACCTGATCCAAGAAGCTCACTCCTCACCAGCATCCCTCTCTATCCCATTGTCCAGTCCAATCCCTCTCTGAAGAGTTGGCTTTGGGAATGGTTCCTGTCCTGGGCCAACAGGAGGCCTGGGGGCCATGACCACTGGGGTCCTTCAAGCCTCAGTCAGACCATTAAGTCTGCTCTTTTTATGAGAATTTGGGGTCTGCATCCCACTGCTCTCCTGCTCCCTCAGGGGTTCTCTGTTGTGTTCCCTGTCAAGGCAGTCATTCGTTGTAGCCAGGCACCATCTAGTTCTTTTGGTCTCAGGATGATGTAGTCTCTGGTTCATGTGGCCCTAGCTGTCTCTTGGGCTCGTAATTACATTGTGTCCTTGGTGTTCCTTATTCTCCCTTGATCCAGGTGGGTTGAGACTCATTGATGCATCTTAGATGGCCACTTGCTAGCGTTTAAGACCCCGGACACCACTCTTCAAAGTGGGATGCAGAATGTTTTCATAATAGATTTTATTATGCCAATTGAATTAGATGTCCCCTGAAACCATAGTCCCCAAACCCCTGCCCCTGCTACACTGGCCTTCCAAGTTTATTCAGTTTATTCAGGAAACTTCTTTGCTTTTAATTTAGTCCCACTGTGCTGACCTCCCTTGTATTGTGTGTTGTCTTTCCCTTCACCTAAAGTAGTTCTTATCTACTACCTAATTAGTGAATACCCCTCTCCCACCATCCTTCCCTCCCCTTTCTCGTAACCACAAAAGAGTGTTTTCTTCTCAGTTTACACTATTTCTCAAGTTCTTATAATAGTGGTCTTATACAATATTTGTCCTTTTGCAACTAATTTCATTCAGCATAATGCCTTCCAGGTTCCTCCATGTTACGAAATGTTTCACAGATTCCTCACTGTTCTTTATTGATGCATAGTAATTTTTTTTTTATTACATTCTGTGAATATACCATAATTTATTTATCCATTCATCCATTGATGGGTACCTTGGCTGCTTCCATCCTTTTGCTATTATAAACAGTGCTGCAGTGAACATGGGTGTGCATATATCTGTTCGTGTAAAGACTCTTATTTCCCTAGGATATATTCCAAAGTGTGGGATTGCTGGATCATATGGTAGTTCTATTTCTAGCTTTTTAAGGAAGCCCCAAATCTATTTCCAAAGTGGTTGTACCATTTGACTTTCCCACCAGCAGTGTATAAGTGTTCCAATCTCTCCACAGCCTCTCCAACATTCATTATTTTGTGTTTTTGGATTAATGCCAGCCTTGTTGGTGTGAGATGAAATCTCATTGTAGTTTTGATTTGCATTTCTCTAACGGCTAATGATCGTGAGCATTTCCTCATGTATCTGTTAGCTACCTGAATGTGTTCTTTAGTGAAGTGTCTATTCATATCTTTTGCCCATGTTTTAATTGGGTTATTTGTCTTTTGTAGTTGAGCTTATGCAGTATCATGTAGATTTTAGAGATCATGCACTGATCAGAAATGTCATAGCTAAAAACTTTTTCCCAGTCGATAGGTAGTCTTTTTACTCTTTTGGTGAAGTCTTTGGATGAGCATAGGTGTTTGATTTTTAGGAGCTCCCAGTTACCTAGTTTTTCTTCTACATTGTTAGTAATGTTTTGTATACTGTTTATGCCATGTATGAGGGCTCCTAACCTTGTCCCTATTTTTGCTTCCATGATCTTTATCGTTTTAGATTTTATATTTAGGTCTTTGATCCATTTTGAACTTATTTTTGTGCATGGAGTGAGGTATGGGTCTTGTTTCACTTTTCAGCACATGGATATCCAGTTATACCAGCACCATTTGTTAAAAAGACTATCTTTTCCCCAATTAACTGACACTGGGCCTCTGTCAAATATCAGCTGCTCATATGGGGATGGATTTATGTCTGGGTTCTCAATTCTGTTCCATTGGTCTATGTGCCTGTTGTTGTACCAGTACCAGGCTGTTTTGACTACTGTGGCGGTAGAATAGGTTCTAAAATCAGGTAAAGTAAGGCCTCCCACTTTGTTCTTCTTTTTCAGTAATGCCTTACTTACCCAGGGCCTCTTTCCCCTCCATATGAAGTTGGTGATTTGTTTCTCCATCTCATTAAAGAATATCGTTGGGATTCGGATTGGAATTGTATTGAATGTATAGATCGCTTCTGGTAGAATAGACATTTTTATAATGTTAAGTCTTCCTATCCACGAGCAAGGTATGTTTTTCCAGTTATGTAAGTCCCTTTTGGTTTCTTGCAGAAGTATAACGTAGTTTTCTTTGTATAAGTCTTTTACATCTCTGGTAAGATTTATTCCTAAGTATTTTATCTTCTTGAGGGCTACTGTAAATGGCATTGATTTGGTGATTTTCTCTTCGATGTTCTTTTTGTTGGTGTAGATGAATCCAACTGATTTTTATATGTTTATCCTGTATCCTGATACTCTGCTGAAATCTTCTATTAGTTTCAGTAGTTTTCTTGAGGATTCCTTAGGGTTTTCTGTGTATAAGATCATGTCATCTGCAAATAGAGATACTTTGACTTCTTCCTTGCCAATCTGGATGCCCTTTATTTCTTTATCTAGCCTAATTGCTCTGGCTAGGACCTCCAACACAATGTTGAATAAGAACAGTGAAAAAGGGCATCCTTGTCTGGTTCCCAATCTCAATGGGAACGCTTTCAGGCTCTCTCCATTTAGCCATTTGGTTTTTTAACTCCAGATCTTTGCACATTTCATTATAGTACCTTACTTTGTCTTCTTGTGCTACCGTTTGAAATGTTTTGTTCAGCTCTTTCATCATTTCTTCCATTCACTTTGCCTACTGTACTTTCATGAGCAAGTGTCAGAGTCTCTTCTAACATCCACTTTGGTCTTTCCTTTCTCTCTTGCCTTTTTAATGACCTCTTGCTTTTTTCACATATGATGTCCTCGATGTCATGCCCCAACTAGTCTGATTGTCCGTCATTAGTGTTCAGTGCATCAAATCTATTCTTAACATGGTCTCTAAATTCAGGTGAGATATATTCAAGTTTGTATTTTGGTTCCTGTGGACTTGCTCTAATTTTCTTCAGCTTCAACTTCAATTTCACCTTCATCAGTCATTATAAAAATACAAATCAAAACCACTGAGATATCATTTTACACGTACTAACTCATTGCCATTGAGTAGATTCCAACTCATACCAATTCTATAGGGAAGAATAGAACTGTTCTATAGGGTTTCCAAGGAGCAGTGGGTGGATTTGAACTGTCGACCTTTTAGTTGGCAGCCAAATGCTTAACCACTGTGCCAAGAGGGCTCCAGTACATAGTCAGATGGCTATATTAAGAAAGAAAGAAATAGCAAGCGTTGCTAAGGGTGTGGAGAATTTAGAACCTTCATACACTGCTAGCGGAGATGTAAAATGGTGCAGCTGCTTTGAAAAATGATTTGGTTGTTCCTTAACTGTTAAAAAAAAAAAGAAAAAAAGAAAAAAAAAGAATATTTTCTTTTTTTTTTAACTGTTAGCTTACAGTTACCGTATTATTCATTAATTCTACTGCTAGCTACGTACCCAAGAGAAATAAAAACATGCATCCATGCAAAAACTTCTATGACAGTGTTCGTAGCAGTATTCTTTATAACAGTCAAAAAGTGGAAGCAATTCAAATAACCATCAACTGACAATTAATATTCGTACAATTTAAAAACTATTGAACACTAAAAAGAACTGAAGTACTGATATATGCTACAACATGGATGAACTTTGAAAACATTATTCTAACTGAAAAAAGCTAGTCACAAAAGACCACATACTGTATGATATTATGTATATGCAATGATATGAATAGGATAAAGCAGATTGGCGGCTGCTTATTGTTTGGGGGTAGGGGAGAAGGGAATGATTACCAATGGTTATAATGTTTACATTAAATGAGGTAGACAAAACATTGTAAAATTTTATTGTGATGGTGGTTTCCCACCCTCTGAATGTACTAAAACACGCTGAATTTTACATTTTAAATGGTTAAATTGTATAGTATGTGGATTATATTTCAATAAAACTTTTAAAAAGAAATAATCTGTAAACCACAGAGCTTGAACAAAAAAGGAAGTGGATGGGGAAAAACACAATATATTTTATAAATTTCTGGATTTTTCCTTTATTTTTAATGCTAGGGAAATAAATATTAAACAGAAAGATAAAAATTGAATTCATAGGTTCATTGTTTAATATTTTTGAGAAGATAGTTAATATTTAGACAAGTAGCAAACATAAATGGTTGTGCGCTTTATCTGCCCTAGTTGTTCAGTAATAAAATCAGTAATTTCATGCCTTCAGGTAAAAATAAATAAAAATAAAAATAAAAAATTCAGGTAAAAATACTCCTTCCGTAAGGTTTTTTTTTTTTTTTTTTCCAACTTTTATAAGTGGTCCAACAATAACAAGAAGTGAAAAAGAAAATATTTTAGTTTGATTTTATGTCACATTACATATAACCTTGTTACTACAGCAAATTGATTTTCATAAGTAGAAAATAATTACTAAATAAAATAATATTTTAAGGAAACAATGTTTTATCTAACAATTATTAAACATCACTATAAAAGTCAGTAAATTCTTTTCCTGTAAAATTGCACGAATTCGTTTGGATGCTAATGTATAAACTTAAGTAGATGAAGCAATTTAATACCATGAAACTGAAATTGTGTTTAAACTAAATATAATAGCCCTTGTCAAGGAGAAAACTATGCATTCAAATTCCTAAGAAATGAACTTATTAATAACCATTGTTACCTCACCCTTTTTTCTCAAGTAATGACTGATATTTTGAATTTGAAAAAAAAATATGTATTTGTGGTCAATAAACAGTTTGTTATATTAGATCAAAACTTCTTGCAGTAAAAAAATTTGGAATCCCGAACAATTTCTTTTCAGCTTAAAATAAAAAATAGGGTAAATTAAAATAAGTTGATGTGACGAGTCAGTATGTTCACTTGTCTATCAAGCGTACCTAGAGTTACCCTGAGTCGCTGTTACTGATTGAGATAACAAGACTGAATGCATTTTGTTGTTCTTAACTCCCACAACCTTTTTAATCACATATTAATGTGCGTATTAACAGGAAATTTTAATTGTAAAATAGATATATAAATAATATGATTATTTAGCTTAGCTCTAAATTAATTACTTTGTTACTAGTCATTGTTTTCAATTACTTCTGAAAAGATTCTCATTCTCTCTCCCTTTCCCCATTAAACATCTAAAGCATAACCTCTCTTAGCAGAACCTCACTAATGTTTGTAGTGTTTGCATTTGGAATGATACTGACACGTGTCAGCCTTAGTCCGCAGTGTATTTAAGCTTTCATATCAGCTCGAAGCCATTAGTTCTAATTTTTTTCTCAATAGCATTTAAAAGGAAATCACAGCATTTGAAACATTTTGCCCGTTTTACAAACTCTGATCTCATCATTTTTTTTTTTTCCTCCTATTATACCCTCTCTGTAGTCTTGATTATACCTATTACGCTTCCCATATAAGGGAAAAACTGCAAGTTTCTGAAAGGGTACTCCCATTAAAACACAGTCATTACATTAAAAGCAGCGAGTTGTGAATAAGAAAAAGAAAAATCAGACAACAGCTGCGTTTTCATTATCATTTTAATGGATTCCTCCTTTATTCACTCTGAGCATAAGTGCCAAGCAAGGACTGTTGATTCTATAGGTATTTTACATTTTGTCCATCATTTTTACTTAGTCATAGTTCAGAATTCAATCAACCAGAAGACAAAATCTGTGCTGATGGCTTGGTATAATTTAAATGGCACAATGTGTTCACATTTGTGTATTTGAGTTTTTGTA
Source organism: Elephas maximus indicus (assembly GCF_024166365.1). Taxonomy (NCBI): domain Eukaryota; kingdom Metazoa; phylum Chordata; class Mammalia; order Proboscidea; family Elephantidae; genus Elephas; species Elephas maximus. Next base: position 14,391,482 of record NC_064841.1, on the reverse strand, counting down.
ATGCTGGGGGATATCAGTACTTTTTTTTTTTTTAACTCAGTGTTATTGAGTATTATAACAGAAAGATTAAGCAGAAGTGGATTCATGGTTATATAATCATAGTGAAGAGGAACAGAAGATTTGTAAGGACTTTACTAAGAAAATGCATGTTGAATCATTCCGTACAATTTGTTGAATTCAGTACAGAGTGTACTTCAAATGAATAAATATTTATCCAGAATTTTTAGTTGGTATAATAATGTGCTTTTAGAATTATGAGCTATTTAATACACTAAATATTTTCATGAGTCTAATACAGTATATATTTTCATGACTTACAGAGGAATTCTTCTCTAAAGAAATCAAAGTACTCAGAGAATTCACAATAATAAAAGGAAATAAAATGTCAGTACTATTTATCATAGGTAATTAGCATCTTCAATCCTTAAAAAAATAGCAATAATTGTCTCTCTTAAACACTCTTGCCTACATGGTATTGTTTAAAGGTGCATCTCAGTTCTTTCATTTTCTTCCCAGCAAAATTTTAGTTATATAAAACTAGGCAATGACTGTTTTGGAAAATGAAGAGTATTATCTTCAGTTGGGTTCATACTATTCAATGAATCAAAATCAACAGCAGAATAGAGAGTGCTCTTCATTCTGTTCTTAATTTAAAACTATATCCATTTAATTGGTATTTTTCTTAAATAAAAATGATCAATTCTCCAAGGGCATATTATCAAGATTATAAACCATGACCAAGTGAGATTTATCCCGAGAATTCAAGGGTGATCCAACTTAAGAAAGTCAATCAACGTAATACACCGTATTAACTGAACAAACTAAAAGAACCATATACCATATCTGAATTGATACAGCAAAGACATCTGACAAAATCAAACACCTTTACATGATTAAAAAAAAAATTAAACTAGAAATAGAAGAGAAATTCCTCAATATAAAAAAAGACATTTATTTAAAAAAAAAAAAAAAAAAAAAAACACCCCACAGTTAACATCATATTTATTAGGGAAAGACCGAAAGCTTTCCATCTAAGGTCAGGAATGAGACATGTTAAGGTCTGCTTTCATCACTGCTATTCAATATGGTACTGGAAGTTTTAGCCACAGGAATTACACAAGAAAAAGGAATAAAAGATTCCCAAATCAGAAAGAAAGAAGTCAAACTATATGCGGAGATAACAAAGAATTCACAAGAAAACTACTAGACATACTAAAAATGCATGCAAATTCAGCTAATTGCAGAAAACAAGAGCAACACGCTGAAATTGTTTGTTTTTTTACACCAGCAATGAACAGTGTGAAAAGGAAATTAATAAAACAATTTCATTTAAAATAGCATTTAAAAGAATAAAATATGTAGAAATAAATTTAACAAGGCAGGTGAAAGTCTTGTGCACTGAAAACTACAGAGTGTTGCTGAAAGAAATCAAAGAAGATCTAAGAAAATGGAAAGACATCCTGTGTTCATGGATTGGAAGACTGAATATTGTTTGTTTACTTATTTATTTTTATTGTACTTTAGATGAAGGTTTATAGAACAAATTAGCTTCTCATTAAACAGTACACATATTGTTTTATGACATTGGTTAACAACCCCACAACACATCAACACTCTCCCTTCTCGGCCTTGGGTTCCCTATTACCAGCTTTCCTATTCTCTCCTGCCTTCTATTCCTTGCGCCTGGGCTGGTGTGTCCCTATAGTCTTGTTTTGTTTTATGGGTCTGTCTAATCTTTGGCTAAATGGCAAAACTCAGGAGTGACATCATTATTGAGCTAAAAGGGTGTCCAGGGGGCCATATTCTCAGGGTTTCTCCAGTCTCTATCAGGCCAGTAAGTCTGGTCTTTTTTTGTGAGTTAAAACTTTGTTCAACATTTTTCTCCAGCTCTCTCCAGGACCCTCTACTGTGATCCCCATCAGAGCAGTCAGTAGTGGTAGCTGGGCACCATCCAGTTGTACTGGGCTCAGTTCGGTGGAGGCCACGGCAGTCTTGGGGGGCAATCTCTCCCCCGTGTCTTTAGTTTTTTTCATTCTCCCTTGCTCCCAAAGGGGTGAGACCAGTGGAGTATCTGAGATGCCCACTCAGAGGCTTTTAAGACCCCAGATGCTACTCAGCAAAGTACAATGTAGAATATTTTCTTTATAAACTATGTTATGCCAATTCAGCTAGATGGTCCCCTAGACCACAGTCCCCATAGCTCCCAGCCCAGCAATTCAGTCCCTCAGGGATTTTGGACATGTCCATGGAGACTCCATGACCCTGCGTTGTACAAGTCATGCTGAATTCCCCACCTCCATGCACCGTCCCACCCTCCACCAAAGCTACCACCTGGAAGATTGAATATTGTTAAAATGTCAGTACTAACCAAATCAATCTGTAGATTCAATACAATCCCTATCAAAATTCTAAGAGTCTTTTTTGAAGAATAAAAAGCCAAACCTCAGATTCATAAGCAACTGCAAGGTCCCTGGATAAGCAATGCGATCATGAAAAAGAACAAAGTGTTTATTCTATTTTTTTCTACCCATTTTCAAATGTTTGCTAATTATAGAGAGGTCCTAGTATATCTTGAATTTTTAAAAACATAATGAAGCCAATAATGCATATTAAGTTGCATAAAGCATTTTTGTAACCGCTTAGAATATTCTGTTGTTAGTTGCTCCTAAGTTGGCCCTGTCTCATGGTGACCTTACATATAACAGAATGAAATATTCATTGCCCCGTTATGTCCCATCATTATGACCATTGGTATGTTTGAGTCCATTGCTGCTGCTGTTATGTCAATCCATCTCACTGAGGGTTACCTTCATTTTCACTGACCCTCTGCTTTACCAAACATGATGTCCTTTTGTAGCTATTGGCCTTCCCTTATGACACGTCCAAAGCATCAAAAAAGGTGTCTTAAATTGCTGTCTCTAATTGCACTTATTGTCTTGTAATATCCTTAACTCTTTTTTTTATTTTAATTCTGCTATTAAACTTTACTTTCCCCACCCCTTGTTCTTAGGAAATTTATACTTGGTTCCAACATACATATCCCAAATAAAAATTATTTTGTTAGATTTTACCTGCAATACTACACCCCTAATGAAATTTTGAATCAGCATTCTACCAGAGAAATTCTACTATTGATATATGTTACCACTACAAGTATTACCTACCTTCCAGCATGGGTTAAGCATAGATTCTACATCTACATTAATGTCATTGACAAAAGGTAGGACAGAACAAAGCAAGACCTCCAGGATGGTACCAATTTATTCATGAAGATCCTTGAGTCTTGGACATTCACATGATTAGTAACCCATATAAATATCCTGATTTACACCTTGTCTTGTGGCATTTGGTTCTCTAAATCTCACAATATTTCTGGGGGAAGTGAATGAGGATTAGTGAGTAGGTGGAGTGTTAGAAAGTAAATTACACAAATGCCATATGTAAGGATTGTTCAAGGTGCTCAGAAATAGCACTAGCAGTGTTTTTCAAGAATCATTCCTTGTTTGAGTACACAAAGTAATGGACAATAAATCAGAGAAAGTTGAAATATATAAAAGGAGATAACGCTATCTAAAGGATGGGTGGGACACACTGAAGACAAGTAGTAGTGAAACAGAAACGATTTGACAGGTAAGTGGTGTTGGTAAATATTGTTGAATGACTGACTGGATATTGCTTTGCATAAAGGAAGCAGATGCTATTTAATTGTTTTATAAAGAATAGCAATTTCTTCAGTGGAAACTCAGTCATCTAGACTAGATATTTATAGCTCTTTGAATATGCAGGTCTTGGCACTACCTGAATACATCAATGTGAAAATTTATCCATTTGGGATCTTCTCCCTATTCTAAACAAACAACGTTCTTATAGTATGCTTTTTAACTCTGCAAATATTTTAAAGAGTATTTTGTTGTATCTGTCTGAAAAAGAAATTGTTTTCCTAAGGAAAGTTTTAAAATTCTACTAATAACATTTTCTGAATTATTAATGTAAATCTTAAAAAAAAAAACCCTGAATAATCCAATTTGAAAGAGTTAAAGAAAAATGTGTAAAGAACTTCATAATTCGATTGTGCTTTTAAAATCTGTTCTCCCAGTCTCTTCCCCCATAACAATATGTACTATATTTTCTTTTATTCCTCAATAACTTCAGGATCTTGTCTCTTAAAAAAAAAAAAAAAGTTTTTAAACCACAACCTTTTATAAGAAAAAAAAATTGAAATATCAGGAAAAAAGGGCAATCAATAATCCCTGAGGGACTTATAATCACAGATCTAGTTTGAAATAAGACAAAATAAATAAATAAGTAAATAATCATACAAAGCCATAAGGTATGCAAACCACTGAAAGCCGGTATTTACTGCTTAAGGAAACTTGCATTTACAATAGAAGAGTTTTAGTTCTGTGTTTTTCATTATCATTGACAAGTATATAATGGCGGGTTGCACACAACAGAGGTAAATGGAAATTTTAAGAGAAAGTTGCTTTTCTCTAAGAGTATGCTTGCCTCCTATCAATTTATGAGAATTAAAGTGTTTGTTATTTCTTTAGAAAGTTCCTATTATGGTGAAAACTGATGAAGTAATAATGTTTGCCACAAAGGTCTTTTCCTCTTGGATGCTAAATGGAATATAGAAGAAAAAGCCTTGTGAAAAAATTACAGAGGATTCATTTAACATTTAACATCTGCACATCCTTTGTGATCCAAGGCTATGCAATTTTCTGGAGAAAGGAGGAAGTCAAAACTTAGCCCATCTGATATACCTGGCCTAGATCTTTTTTTTAATGAATGTAAGATATATGGCTGAGTAAATATAAATTTTTAAATTGTCTAAGTCAGATTAATAGCCAAAAGATTCATTCTGGTCTTGTTTTACTAATTTTTCCTTTAAAGCCTTGTGGCAAATTTTAAATATTTAGTTTTAAGTTCAACCCAGCTTACTGGACAGGGAAGATTGAGAGTAAAAAGGAGGGCATTTTATGGCCAGAAGATTAAATATAGGAAAAAATGACCTTTAAAAATGTACTCCTTTTAAGAAAGTTTTCAATATTAATAAGAAAGTAAATGGGGGCATGGAGTCTAAATTATACTAGATGGAACAGTAACCACGCCTTACGTTTATTTAAATTAATTATTTTCTAAAATTGTTCTCCTTGTATGAACCTTTATACAGATTCAAAGGAGACTCTAGTGTGTACAGGGAAAATACTCAGTGTACAAGGCAATTTGTTCCTGTAATTGCAATGGCTTCCAAAGGGGCCTTTTTGTGACCCAACAAAGCATGCTACTTAGCTGATCCTACAGAACAGAGCATACCATAGGGGAAGGAACACGTGACACAAGGTAACCACTGATTTCTACTCAGTAATGGACTGATAAAAATTGTGAATCTCTATTCATTAGAATTCTTCCACTTTCCAAAGCTAATATTTCCTTACTGAGTCCTGCTTGTACTGATAACTCTATTTCTAATAAAAACAAGAATAGAGAAACCATTATTTAAAAATACTGAGAATCTACATCAATAGTCAGACCTCTCACGGAGAGGAAGATGGAACAGGATTTTCAAAAGTAACACTCTATGAGAATGTATCAACCTTTAAACTGTCAATATTATCTTCCTATATGTGCTTACTTACTAATCTGTAGTGAAAATTTCACATGGGTTTCACTTCGATATGGTGTCAGGAGGGATGAGTCCCTGGAGAAGGGCACAATGCTTTGTGAGGCAGAGGGTCAGCGAAAAAGAGGAATACCTTCAAGGAGATGGATTGACACAGTGGCTGCAACAATGGGCTGAAGCATAACAAGCGTTGTAAGGATGGCACAGGACTGGGCAGTGTTTTGTTCTGCGGTACATGGGGTCACTATGAGTAGGAACCAACTCAACAGCACCTAACAACAATAATATATGGGGCCTGTGTATCTGAGAGTCAAAGCAGAGGACAAGAAAAGTTTCTACAGTGGTACTTGTAACAAGCAACAAAATGAGCTGCCAAGCGTTTTGTTGTTTCCCAGGTAGCTTTACTTCTGGTATTTCAGGACAAAATATTTTGGGGACAGAACCTCTATACTCTAAATGGTTTTGACTAGTAAAACAAGCAAGCAAGCCATGAAACTGAAGGACCATCCTCATCTACCCAGAAACCTCCTACAAATTAAGGCAGAACTAAGATGTGAGCGTGAATTTAATTCTCAGTCAGAAGACCTGACAACTTTCCTATGGAATCTCCTGCAATAGAAGAGATGGATTTTATGTTGCTTTTCCCCTAAAGTCAAGCTGCTGACAGAGTAAAAGGGATTCTTTTGACAATTGTATTTCTGAAAGGTCATTTATAAGTTAGGCAACAACACACAAAGCCCCAAATCTTTGCCTAGTAGAGCATACTCCTAATGAGTCTCCTTCCGTGGAGTCTGTGGTTTACATGGTTGTCTAGTGTCCATGATGGACAGGGACTACCTACATTCCCCTTTATCTGCACCTCAATGTTAATAGAGGCAAATAGGGAGCTAGTCAGGGTTGGGATTATAAATCAGCTTCTGAAGTGCTACAGTGGAGTTATCTGCTTAGCCTTGACTTCCATTTCATAACACCCTAACCAAATGCATAGAGAAATTGTACATTAAGCCCATTAAATATGTCAACTGTAAATCAGGATAGGCAGAAGGCACTAGGTCATTTTCAAAAAGATTGATGCCTGAGGGAGAGTTATACTGTGTGTTGGTGCTGGGAATCATAGGTGTAGAAGACTGGCAAAAGACTTGGATAATGTTCGGTCTCTAACCTGGTTGGTGGTGAGGGGAATAAATGTGTGTCTTCCAAAAATGACAGCTTGAGTTGACTTTGAGTATGTTTCTAAGGACTGTACTCATCAGCTCAGAAACCAAAGTACAAATGTGGTCTTCTTTGTCTGGCTCAATAGACGGTCATAAAACAGGGACTGGATATAATATAGAAAGAGTGAAGCTAATATTTAGGAATGTTTAAAAGCTGTCTCTACTGCCGTGAAAGTGTAGTGGTATACCCATTTCAGAGTATGTCACTTCAACTATTGATACAGCACAAACAGTGAATGCCATACCACTTGGAAAGTCAATATCGTTTGAGAAGACACTGAACATAGTAATAGAGTGAGTTTAACTGTGTAATTATATAAGTGGTCCACATCTCGATAATTCTCCAGATCGTTTTTACATGAGGCAACTGCAGCTGCAGTATTAAAGCTTCCCATTCCAAATCTTGGTCTATGCATTTCAGTCATTTAACGATAGAGGAGACACAGAGGTGTATGAGAATGTTCCATATTAAGAACGCTAACCTGTTGACCTGTTGCCGTCAAGTCAATTCTGACTCATAGTGACCCTATAGGACAGAGTAGAACTGTCCCATAGAGTTTCCAAGGAGCGCCCAGTGGATACGAACCTTTTGGTTAACAGCCATGGCACTCAACCACTACCCCACCAGTGGGTTTTATTAAGAACCCTAGATAGAGAAAATCTACTTGTATGTGATCAAAATTACGAAAAGAGCTATATAAAATATATACTAATTTAAAACTCCTTTTAACTTTTGGGAGTAACAGACTTAAAACTTTTATCATTATAAATATAATACATATTTTTTTGAATAAAAATGCTGTTTCACTGGTTTGTCATAGAATATGAAAGAAATAGAACAAGAACTATAGATGTCAATATGGATAGTTCTCAGGAACCTACTCTTCGTGTCAAAAAACAAGTTGTAGAACATTACATATACATACAATGATGTCATTATAATTTAAATATGTTTTAAAATCCTCAAATGAAGAGTAAAAAAAAAAACCCAACCCCTTGCCATCGAGTCAATTCCGACTCATAGCGACCCTGTAGGACAGAGAAGAACTGCCCCATAGAGTTTCCAAGGAGCGCCCGGTGGATTCAAACTGCTGATCTTTTGGTTAGCAGCCGTAGCACTTAACCACTATGCCACCATGGTTTCCAAGTGAATAATACATGTTGATTATGTTTAAGGGCATATTTATGGGTATGTGTACATGCATTTATTAAATGTATGTATAAAAATATACAATATAAATTACACCTACAGTGGACAGGTTTCAGTGAATTTTCAAAGACAGACTAGAAAGAAAGGCCTAGTGATCTACTTACAAAAACTAGCCGATGAAAGCCCTATGAATCACAGAATATTGTCTAAGACCTTAACTTGCTTATTTTACATGATCCTCAGAAGGAAACAATTGCTGGAGAAGGACATGATGTTTTGGTGAAGTGGAGGGCCAAAAAAGGCTAAAGAAACTCTCAGTGAGGTGGATTAACACAATGGCTGCAACAATGGACTCAAATATAGTACAACGATCATGAAGATGGTACAGGATGGGGCAGTGTTTCATTCTGTTATACATGGGATTGCCACGAGTCAGAGCTGACTCCATGACAACTAACAACAACTAACAACAGCAGGATAGCACACGCTGGAGAAAATGAGGCTCAGACAGAATTCTACCAAGGTTCCCTAAGGGAGGTTCACAGAGTCGAAAGACAACACAGTTTCATTCTCCTTTGCCAGCTACTATCAAACTGATATTAAAACTTGACACCTTAATTTTAGTAACTTTTCATAAAATAACAATAATATCACATACAGTTTTGTTTATTAAGTTAAATTTAGAAAATAAGATACAAATGAAAGACAGAGTAGTCTGAAGTGTGGGGTTGTATTCCCAAAGGAAATTAAACGAAACAGATACTTGTCAGAGAAAATTCTTTTACTTTTAATTCCCTTCATTTGAATGCTATTTCCATTTAATACTTCTTTCTCATTTTCTTCTCTCAGCCCTTTTCTTCACACTTTCTCCTCTTTTAGATATCCAACAGTTTGGGGGAGGAGTGGAGATGTTAAGAATGGTCTGTGTCCGTAGGATGAAAAATTGCAAAACTACGTTCTTTCTTCATACAGCTATAACATGTAGCTATAAATGTTAAATCAGGTTTTAAATAACAAAAACTAAAATAAAAGGATATGTCTAACACCAGTAATTTTGCTGGAAATAAATTACAAAAGTGACAAAGATCAAGAAAATGGTCAGAAAGGTATTTCTTGTTTTTTAAGTGTGCTTTCTGGGAACATTGTGTAATTTCACTACTTTTAATGGAAGCCATTTAAAAGGTACAGAACCTTGTCTTCCAGTACAAAGAACTACTCAGGACTTTCTATATGACTGCATTCCAAAGTGATGACATCTCATTCATATCTTGAGTTCTTTCAGTTTTTCAAAGCAGCTGGAAGGAAAAAAAAAAAAAAAAAACCACCAAAATAAAAGAAAGAAGCCTTTTGTGTAGTCATGTCAGGTGAAATCTTATTGAAGGAGGCAGTTAAGCACATTTCTATTAAAAAGAGCTTGTCAAATTTTAGGAGAACTTTTGAATCCCGAAAGAAAAGTACAAGTTTTCCACACAAGCAGGCCTGGTTAGTGTAAGGCCATTCAAGCCATATAGAATGATTCTAATTTGCTTAATTCGGTTGAAATATTGAAATATTTCCTGGCAGGTTACCTGCCTATGTCTTCTCTTTCAGACATAGTCCTTAAATTTAGTGGTGAATAAAAACCACACCAACGACTGATATGTACTTAGTGTGTGCCTATTCTGTGACTGGAAACACTGGTGGCATAGTGGTTAAGTGCTATGGCTGCTAACCAAAGGGTCGGCAGTTTGAACCCTCCAGGTGCTCCTTGGAAACTCTATGGCACAGTTCTACTCTGTCCTACAGGATCCTTATGAGTCGGAATCGACCCGACGGCACTGAGTTTGGGTTGGTTTTGGTTTATTCTGTGACTGTTAGATTTCATGATAAAAACTTCTTTGGAAGGGAAACTAAAAGCTAACTATTACTACCTTTCAAAATGTACCCTGTGTGTATTCTTTGATGAACTATATTTAAATAGTCATTACATTAGTAAATTTTACAGCTTATTATATACTTAGCCCAGAGTATAATGTATCTGGAGCAGAGCACTAACTTAGCACATTAAATGCATTTTATTATTGAAATCTTGCCTAAAGTGAACGACTGAGGAAAAATAAACATTACTAAAAGACGAGGAATCTAAATACAGGAAGTGCCAGCATGTTCCTTGTCTTATTTCGTTCCCAATCCACCTCAATAAGTAGATCCCAGATCCTTATCAAGGCTATATATTTTCAAGCCTACACTTCTTTATATCTGAACAATAATAATAAAAGTAAAGATTAAATATGTGTTTTCATCTTTGCCATGTTCAAGCATTCAGTATTTTGAATTTTTTTATCACTTTTTATTACCAATATGGATTGCTATGAGTCAGAATCGACTGGATGGCAACAGCTTTGGTTTTTTCGCAACATTATGAAGCCCTGGTGTTACAGTGGTTAAGAGCTTGGCTGCTAACCAAAAGGTCAGCAGTTCAAATCCTCCAGCCTCCCCCTTGGAAACCCTATGGAGCAGTTCTTCTCTGTCCTACAGGGTTGCTATGAGTCAGAAGCCATTTGGGAGTTAACATTATATAAGCATAATGTATCATAGGACTCGCTTATTTTGTTATTGCCATTTAATGAGGGAAAATAAATGTAAAAAAGTATCAAAATCCTATCACTTTATAATTTAAATTATACTGACAAAGCTTATTTCTTGGCACACAGTAAGATCTTTCTCTAAATCCATTCCGTCTGTTTTAATTAATCATTTGTGAAGTGGATGCTGCCACACTTTGGGAAAATCTACTGTGAATTCAGGGTTTACCTATTGCATTAACTAGTGTTACCTTAAATACCCTGCATTTCCTCTCAGGGAGTGGCAGCATCATTCATTTCAAATACTGTAGTCAAAATCCAGGTCTTAGCCTTTCATACTCTTAAGTTTTAGTGGTTTTCTATCTTGGTATCCAATTAAAATCTTTAATTATATCCAAAAGATCAACTGCATCATCTCTGATCATCTTATTTTCATATGTATTTTTATTTTAGACTATGTCAGCAGTTTCTAGTTTAGCTCAACCCCTTCATCTCTCCCCATCACTTCCACCCTGCAGTCTTCTTTACACCGCAGTCAGGTTAATCTTCCTGATATGTGAAAACTACTCAAATAACCCCCTTGGTTAAATTCATCAAAAGCTGTTAGCTCCTCTAAAAATAAATTCATATGCCAGGCATATAATACAAAGCAGTTTTTGTCCTTTCCCTTGATTACTTTTCCCACCTCAATTTTTGCTTGCCTAAAGCCATTTTTTTTTTAAAGCCAAGTCCTATCTACTCTTTGTCTTGCAGCTGTCTATAGCACCTTTAAGACCTAGCCAAGATGCCATTTCCTTCAGACTCCTCACAAACCAAGGCTAAATGGCCTTCGAGGCCACAGCATAGGGTGCTTCCCCCTATTTTAGTCCCCTGGCTTGCTTCCATCTCCCACTAGTCTGTAAATGCCCTGAGAGTAGGGACTACATTGGTAGGTAGTTGCTGTCGAGTCAATTCTGACTCATGGCAACCCTATTATGCATTATTATATCTCTAATGCTTAGCATAACACTTGGGAGAAAATTGATAGATAGCAAGTATTTACTGAGTACATTTAAGATAGAATGTACAATTGCAAATATTAAGTAAAATTAATGAAACAATTAAATAGAATTCAATATGTGGCAAGCCAGACTCTAGGATTTTCTTAGAAAAAAATCACCTGGTAGATTTGAACTGCTAACCCTTTGGTTAGCAGCCATAGCACTTAACCACTATGCTACCAGGGCTTCCAGATTTCCTTATAGTAGTAAATCAATGGCAAGAACTCTGAGCAGACATGAGTTCCAATTTTATCTCTGTCACTTACCAGGAATGTTACAATAGGTTAATGACTCAAAACCATGGTTTAGAGCTAATAATCCCAAACTCATTCCCTCTATGAGTACTAAATATGTAAATATGTGTAGTGGATGCTTAATGAAAGGGAGATATTAGCACTGTTAGTATAGGCTAAATAATTGAAAATCAGCTGATTGGAACATAAATACCAAATATAGAAGCATTGTAGATTGGTAAAAGCATTAAGGCTAGAAGACACGGTTCCTATATTCTTTATCAGGTGTGCAAAAATCTAGGTGTATAACAATAGATACGAGCTTTAGACTTTTGGGTCCCCACTTTTACTACTATCAGTAACATTTAATGATTTAAATATTTAATATTAAATATGCAGTGAGTTCCTATTTTGTATCATTGTGTTAGGTGTGAGGGGCAGAACTAGACACAAAACAGGCAAATTCCTGACATCAAAGATCTTAGACACTGGTGGAAGATAGAGATAAGTAAATGAGAAACTGTCACATATTGCAATAAGTGCCATGGAGAGCAAGCACAGGAAATTATATATAAAAAAAAAGGGCTCACTAATTTATACTTGGAAGACAGATTTTAAGAGGAAGGTATATATAAGGTTATTCACAGGGAATCAGCTGGAGTAGGAGTTCCTAGGTAGTGCAAAAGGTTAGTATGCTCAGCTGCTAACCAAAAGGTTAGAAGTTCGAGTCCACCCAGATGTGCCTCTGAAGAAAGGCCTGATGATCTACTTCCCCAAATCAGCCACTGAAAACTCTACGGACACAGCTCTCCTCTGAGGCACATGGGGTCACCATGAGTAAGAACGAACTCAACAGCAACTTCTAAAAATTTTCTTAGCCATGGCCCTAAGGGACAGTGGGTGATATCCAGAAGACCGTTCTAATTAGAAGGAATTCCACGTGGAAGGGCCCACAGGTAACAGAGACATGGCATGGTAAGGAGAATGGAAATAAATAAATCTGGCAAAAGAGCAGAGGTCAGGGTGGCATGATACAGACACACATGAGTGCAGAAGTATGTGGGAGCCAGGTGGCCAGGACCCGTAAGCCATTTTATGAGACAACACGTAATACTGTAAACAAAAAGGGTGACATTCAAACATGGGTTCAACACGTTCGTTACTACAATTTTTTCTCCTTAATTTTTTTTTTTTTCTTAAGGCATGTGTTCTCATTATTGCAATGCATACTTACTAATTGAGTGTGTTTAAATTTTTGGTTGGTAATACAGATTTTGAGAAATATGACCTAGTAATACAAGCCACCAACAAGGCGAGTGGCACTGTGGCACCACCGATCTGTGTTGTATGACAATATACCGATGAGAGCTATATAATTTATTTTGGGCACCTTTCCATTGGATTACATGGGGAACCTCTGGTTTTCCAAATAAGACACAGAAAAACCAAAACAAACCCATTAGGTTTCCCTAATGATCACACAGTAAAGACATAATTATGCTTGCAAGCCTTATCTCATAGAAATAAAGGGAAAAAAGGCAAAAGCTTACAAAACTAACACATCCAGGAAGCATCTCCTAATAGAATGTGTAATCTACATAACAATAAAGCTCCAGCTCTGGATTGTCAAGCTTCATGCATTTCAAAAGGGACCCATCTGACACTAAATGCATTAGAACCAGAATAATACCTTACCTCTGAGGTCCAGAGGCATAAGAGTGGCTGGTATACCATTAATCCAATAGTAACAAAAGAGCTTTAAAAAAAAACAAAAACAAACATTCTGCACATAATGGTTTGGAATTGAGTGTAGGAAGCATGTGCAACACTTAAGGAGAGAGATCATGGCAGCCTAAATTAAGGTATTAATTTTGGGTCCAGAGAGCTCCTGCTGAGGTATAATTCTCAAAAGCTTAAAAACATGACTTTCAAAAAAAAAGTATATCATGAACCCGTGGCAAAGATTTTATTTAGCTGATTGATGAGGGAAGTGGTAAGATGACAAAGCTGGTGCTAAAAAAAAAAAAAGACATTTGGAGAAATTGGCGATTTATAGGTATTTTTTAAAAAGAGGAATGTAAAAATATGATTGCCAGCTGACAGTCAAAGCTGGTAAATGTCTGGCAGGACAATAAAACCAAAACCTTTGCCATTAAATTTTCTTCCAGTTAGGAAACTACAAGGTATATAATTTCATAGAGTGTGTTCCATACACAGGCACATTCTCCTAAATCATTAAATGTCTTGGGTAAGCCTATTAAAAAATGTTCCAGTATAACACTGGAAGTTCATACTGTTCTCTCTTTTGCCTATTTATAAGTTTTGGATACATTTCCTACAGTACCATAGATTTTTAGATACGGTTTAAGGATAATGTGGACACAACTTGGTAGATAATTGGAATTTCAGGGTCATGGAGATAGATTATAAATGATACCCAAAATTCAAGTTTCAGGAACTAATTAGACAGATGAAGGGTCATCCACTAACACAGAGAACATAGCAAGTGGAATACAGTTGCTTGGAAGGGGTGGGGTATTGTTTTGAGAAAGCAGAGGGGGCATAAGCACACCTAAGTAGAATAGATTTTTTTTTTTCTAGTGCCATTTTTTAATTCTCAGAAACTAAAGAAATAGTTCTTAGTCTAGGCTTGCTCTCCAAATGGGTATTCTTATAATCCCCCAAAAATCATTCCACTAAAATTCCTGTAGTATTTCATTCCTTGCTTTTATCTCCCAAACATTCATTCCCACACACAGTAGGTTCACGTGGAGTTGGCAATTATAGAACCCTACTCCTTGTTTTTTTTTACTCCTTGGACAAATGAGTGGACATAGGCCCGATGTTGGCATGATCCCAACCAAATCTGGAGACGATCCATTTGACAGCAGTGCTGTAAGGGCGTGGCCCACAGACTCCTGATACTGATCCCCTAAATCTGCCTCGGTTACTATACTGACCTAGAGAGAGCTTGTCAACAACAAGACAGAAAGAGGCAGAAATACGCAGAAGTAAGACAGAGAGGAAGAGAACACCTGATACACGACACAACCCTAGGCTGACTATGCCCGTTAGCTTATCCCTGGGCTTCTCAGGCACTCCTAAGTTATTAAATTCCATCCTTCACTTAAGCTAGCTAGAGTCTGATTCCTCTCTCTTAAAAGTTAGGGGAAAAAAAGTCACGAAAAAAGAGACTCCCTTAAATGGCCCCGTGCACAGTAGGCATACAGTGTGTGGGATCTGGCGACAACTTGCATAAGAAATCATGGTTCAATATTCATTTGCTGTGTGACCTTGGTCCTATGTTTTTCATAATGGGATAATAATACCTGTCTCCCAGGACAGCTATAAAAATAGAAAAAATATAAATTATATAAAGTGGCAATGCATAAACATTATTCCAGTATTTTTAATAGTTATTATTAAACAGCAGTGAACAGAGGGCCTATATCCTGGAAATGTCTGGGAATGAGGTTCAAGTAATCACCCAAAGGGTAAATTTCATAATTTATCTAAAAATCAATGCAAATTTGCATTTTACTATAGGTTTTTAAACTTGTCTTAATATGGAAATAAATTTATGTCTTCCCAAACCTGGCTTCAGGAAAAGGGGCCATATTTACTTTATGTCACTGTCAATGTCATTGTTGCCACCAAGAGCCCATAGGGACTAATGGGCCTAGCAGGAACAGCACAGACATCAAAGAAGCAGTTGACAGATTGGAGTTTTTTTACGTTGGATCCACCACAAAACATGTATTATTTAAGCAGAACCTTTATAATAAGGCAAATGTTGTCAGCAGGACACAGATACCACAATATACATGGTACACGGAAAATAAATGCCTGTCGTTTGTCGATTAGAAACCACACTGAAAAAAAAAAAAAAAACCACCATTAGTAGGAGAGAGCAACTCAGGGAAATAAAGTGCAAAATTTCAGTTAGTATTTGCTAGAGATTTTCAACAGTTTCTGAGAATGACTAGCTTTACGTAGAGCAAAGTTTCGATATAACATCATTTCTCTCATTCTTCCGAAAATTGATTGAAGGTTGTGGCGCCCTACGGACTACGCTGTGTTTGGGTAGTCAAAAACTTTGTCCCGTCAGTTGGCCTTAAGCAGTCATTTTTTTTTCAAGTCTAAAATAAAATGTAAGTAAAACGATTCCAAATGAATTCTAAATGTAACAGTCTGCATGCTTTTCTCTGACGTTATTTATATAAAATATTCAAAGAATTAAATTGTTCAGTATATGCCAGGTCCTGAGAGGGACACAGACAGAAGCAGTTCATGGCAAGTGTATTGACTATTTAGGGCTGCTATATCAGAGTAACTGCAGGGTCAGTATGAGCAGAAATCCACTTGAAGGCAGTGGGTATAACAAAGTAACACAAACTGGGTAGTGCAAACAAAACCTGTCGCCAGTCCAGTGGATTCTGACTCATAGGGACCCTGTTAACTGACACGTATTTTCTCACATTTCTGGAGGCTGTTGTTGTTAGCTGTCCTCAAGTCCGTTCCAGCTCATAGTGACCCTACGAACCACAGAAGGAAACACTGCCCGATCCTGCGCCATTCTTACAGTCATTCTTATGCTTGAGCCCATTATTGCAGCCACTGTGTCAATCCATCTCACTGAGGGTTCTCGTTTCTGCTGACTCTGTATTTTGCCAAGCATGATGTCCTTCTTCAGGGACTGATCCCCCCAACAACACGTCCAAAGTATGTAAGATGCAGTCTCGCAATCCTTGCTTTCAAGGAGCATTCTGGTCGTACTTCTTCCAAGATAGATCTGTTTGTTCTTTTGGCAGTCCATGGTATGTATATTCACCGTTCTTCACCAACACCACAATTCAAAGGCATTAATTCTTCTTCAGTCTTCCTTATTCATTGTCCAGCTTTCACATGCATATGATGCCATTGAAAATACCATGGCTTGGGTCAGGCACACCTTAGTCTTCAAGCTGACACCTTTGCTTTTCAACACTTTAAAGAGGTTCTTTGCACCAGATTTGTCCAAATGCAATTAATCTTTTGATTTCTTGACTGCTGCTTCCATAGGTGTTGATTGTGGATCCAAGTAAAATGAAATCCTTGACAACTTCAAACTTTTCTCCGTTTATCATGATGTTGCTCATTGGTCCAGTTGTGAGGATTTTTGTTTTCTTTATGTTGAGGTGCAATCCATACTGAAGGCTCTGGTCTTTGATCTTCATCAGTAAGTGCTTCAAGTCCTCTTCACTTTCAGCAAGCAAGATTGTGTCATCTGGGTAACTCAGGTTGTTAATGAGCCTTCCTCCCTATCCTGATGCCCCGTACTTCTTCATGTAGTCCAGCTTCTCAGATTATTTGCTCAGCATACAGGTTGAATAGGTGTGGTGAAAGAATACAGTCCTGACGCACATCTTTCCTGACTTTAAACCACTCAGTATCTCCTCGTTCTGTCCAAACAACTGTCTCTTGATCTATGTACAGATTTCTTCTGAGCACTGTTATGCATTCTGGAATTCCCATTCTTCTCAATATTTCCCATAATTTGTTATGATCCACACAGTCAAATGCCTCTGCATAGTCAATAAAACATAGGTAAGCATCCTTCCGGGATTCTCTGCTTCCAGCCAGGATCCATCTGACATTAGCAATTGTATCCCTGGTTCCACGTCCTCTTCTGAATCTGGCCTGAATTTCTGGCAGTTCCCTGTTGATACACTGCTGCAGCCGCTTTTGAATGATCTTCAGCAAAATTTTCCTTGCATGTGATATTAATGATATTGTTCGATAAGTACCGCATTCAGCTGGATCGCCTTTCTTGGGGATAGGCATAAATATGGATCTTTTCCAGTCGGTTGGCCAGGTAGCTGTCTTCCGTATTTCTTGTCATAGACAAGTGAGCACTTCCAGCACTACATCCGTTTGTTGAAGCATCTCAGTTGATATGCCATCAATTCCTGGAGCCTTATCCTTCACCAATGCCTTCAGTGCAGCTTGGACTTCCTCCCTCAGCACCATCGGTTCCTGATCATAAGCTACCTCTTGAAATGGTTGAATGTTGACTAATTCTGGAGGTTAGAAGTTTGAAATCAAGACGTCAGAGGGCCGGATTAACTGCAATTTCTCTAGAGAAGAATCCTTCCTTGCCAAGTCTAGCTTCTGGTGGATGCCAGGAATCCTTGGTGTTCTTTGGCTTGGAGCAATGTTTGCTTTTGTTTTCTTTCAGTGTTTTTGTGACCCAAGTTTCCTCTTCTTCTAAAGACACCGGTCGTTGGATTAGGGTCAACCCTAACCTGGCATGAATTTGTTTTAACTTGATTATATCTGCAAAGATCCTACTTCCAAATAAAGTCACATTCCCAAGTTCTGGATGGACACAGGTTCCAGGTGGACACTGTTTAATCCAGTAGTGGGATTGACCTCAAAGTACTCCTAGCCTATTGAAGTAGAAGTGTGGAAGAAAAGGATAGATCAACAAGTGCAGAGCACGCATAACAATAATAACAAGGTAGAATCCACATATTTGTGCCATGAAATAAATGCAAAACCTTTTGGTATCTGAATCTTGGTCTTGGCAGAAGGAAAAACTGCAAGGAAAAGGTTTTATAGAGACCATGGATTTGGCTACTATTTCCTGCATTATTATAGCAGTGGAATTTAAAATATTTAATGACAAGTATCCCAGTGAACCTAGAGCCCTGGTTGTGCAGTGGTTAAGAGCTTGGCTGCTAACCAAAAGGTCGGCAGTTCGAATCCACCAGTCGTGCACTGGAAACCTTATGGGGCAGTTCTAGTCTGTCCTACAGGGTCACTATGAGTCGAAATCGACTCCGCAGCAACAGGTTTGGTTTGGTTTGGTTTTTTATCACAGTGTACCCAGCCAATGGGAACAGAGAATGGGTGAATACATATTCAACATGTTATTCCAGGTACCAACACTGCAATATTTACAGTAACTTTTCCAGAGTTATATATTTTAAAAATTTACATGTGTGTATCCTGTCAAGTACCACAATGTGGAATGCAGTATTCGTTGTTCTAAGCTTATTCATAAATAAAAATTGTATTGTTCAGCTTTTAAGGGTATAATGAACCCACATCAGAATTAGAATGAACACTATTACTTTCATTATTTTTAACTGTATGCTTTATTAGTGGCAAAAATAGACTATTTCCCATTTTCTTTATTATCGCCATGATTATCATCATCATCTTCATAACCAAAGGAGCAGCAGCAGCAGCACACCTGTTAAGCATTTACTACACGCCTGCATTATCCTGCTTTCCCCCAAAGCTGCAAAAAAGTATGACCTACTTCTTGCCCACAATGTGTTTTAAGTTATAACCTAAGTTAAAGCCATGTATCAAAACCAACTCATAACAACCCCATAGGACAGAACAGAACAGCCCCACAGGGTTTCCAAGGCTGTGCATCTTTATGGAAGCAGACTGCCACCTCTTTCTCCTGCAGGAGGCTGGTGGGTTTGAACCACTGACCTTTCCGTTAGCTGCTGAGTGCTTTAACCGCTGTGCCACCTGAGGATCCTCTAAAGACATATAAAGATGAACAGCTACACAAGGTGCACAGTTTTATTTCTTCAATGCCTGCCAATGTTTTTGAGATATAACAGTTGATCAAAAATATGTGTTGGACTATTGGAAGAAAAGGGCCAAAAGACTGGAAGAATAGTATAAAGGTGGGAAAGGTTACTGAGAGGGATCTGAGAAGAATTCTCAGAGAAAAGAGAATTAGGATATGATTTAAGCACGTATTTAAGGACCATGAAAGAGAACATCCAAAGCAGATGAAATGGTATAAACAAAGAGTGATAGATAGTCGGCTGCAGAATATACATGAGAAACAAAAAGCAGCCAGACCAATAGGATTGTAGGGTAAGTGAAGGGAAAGGCATGTAAATATATTGAGGTCAAGGGCTAAGTTTCTTCTGTGTCACCATTCCTTGGGAAAATCTTTGGCAAATAAAGCTCAATAAATATTTTTTTGAGTAAATGGATGTATAGATGACTGAATGGATGAAAGAATTATCCAGTTTGAGCCACAGACTGGAATACTTGATAGTCTGTTCATGGAATTTATTTGATAGAAAGCCTGTCTGTGGACTTTATAACAGGAAAGAACTAGTTTAATGTAATAGGAAAATTAACGTGACAGCAGTAGAAGCAATCGAGAAGGTAAGGTTAGCGTGAAGGCACAGTACAGTCAGGAGATTTATACAATAATCCATGAATTATTATCATAACAAAGATGGTTTGCAGGATAATTTAATTATCCTTGCCGAAAACAGGTTCAGTTAGTAAGACGAAGTGACTCTTCATTTAAAATATTTGAGAAAAATTAATATAATCTACAGTCTATTCCCATCATATAAACAGTATGATTTTATGTAAGTTGAACTAGATTCTAGTGTAATGTAAGCAGGCATGTTCATTTCTAAGTACATATTTGTATAGTGTTTGTTCAATTATGCTTTTTTGAACTTTAGGATATTAAAGCAAACCGTTGTTTAAACACAATTTTGTCCTAGCTTTAGCGAACACAGAGATAATGGCAGAGTAATTTGACAAATAGATTGGAATTATAAAGCAATCTAAAACCGGTTTTAAGAATTGGATGAGCCAAGTGTAATTGATTCTTGTATGTGAGCAGTGTACTGAAAAGGACTCCACCAGCAATCAAACACTCTGTTCTTCTCTAAATGAATCTTAATGAGAACAGAAAAATCATAATTTGTTCAGTGGAAAAACACTAGAATAGAAACGAGGACACAAGAGTAAAGTATTTTCAGTCTTTGATTTGTTATGGGGAAACTTATTCAAGAGGCTTTAATGGCTATTCCCTAATTCTACATATGTGTTTATTAAGAATAAGAGTTTATGAATACCAAATATCATTTACACAATGATTCTTATTGAACTGTATAAGGCTGAGTATTCTTTTGAAAAAACGTTTTAATAAAGAATTAAAATAATTCTTTTTTTATTAAAGAGATACGTCTTTCTTCCCTTCTGTCCTTGCTCTCCACATCTACTCTCTTACCTGATGAAACACACTCAGAGAACATGTATACCTGGTGACTATATTTTTAGGAAGAAAAAAAAAAAGCAAAGAAAATTCAAGACAAGAGTTTTTTGCTCAAATTTCATATCCATATGATTTTTCTCAAATGGGAGTGGAATAATCTGTTGACAACAGGACACGACTTTATCCAATGGTGTGCTAGACTGGCTTGCAGCAGTTGGCAAGAGTTGATCGCATGCATCAATTCCCAACTCCCCATGATGTCCTGTTAGCAATATAAAATCATTCATGGTGGAAGTATTTTCATTAGGGAAATCTGCACACACTACAAATCAGAGCTTTCTCCTATCAATATCACCCTCTTTTTAAACCTTTATTGGCACATCATTGGCTTTCTTTTGGTTCTTAATAACAATAACCTTCCACCTCTCTTATCCAAGCTCCCCCGGTATTCATCAATGTTTAGGATTGCACACCGTAGCTATAAAAACGTGTTTCTTCATCAGCACAGTAAGCTCTGTTAGTGATTTCCCAACTTTTTGAACATTCATCCTTCAATTAAAAAAAAGAAAAAGTTGAATATGCTCTAGTGTATGCATATTTACTTACTTAAAATTGTGGGAATAGATATACAGATACATCGCCACTCCGCTATCAGTTTGTCATACTGTGGTCGCTTGCATGCTGCTGTAATGCTGCCACCAGTATTTCAAACACCAGCAGTGTTACCCATGGTGGACAGGTATCAGTGGAGCTTCCAGACTAAGACAGCCCTTATAAATAGCAGCAGCAGATGAGCCCTTCAGGTTGGAAGGCACTCAAAATAAGACTGGAGAAGAGCTGCCTCCTTAAAGTAGAGTCAACCTTAATGACATGAGTGGACTAGAGCTTTCGAGACCTTCATTTGCTGATGTGGCATGACTCAAAATTAAAAGAAACAGCTGCGAATATCCATTAATTACCACAACATGGAATGTATCAAGTATGAATCAAGAAAAATTGGAAGTTGTTGAAAATGAAATGGAATGCTTAAACATAGATATCCTAGGCATTAATGAGCTGAAATGGGCTAGCGTTGGCCATTTGAATAGGATAATCAAATGGTCTACTATATGGGGAATGACAAATTGAAGAGGAATGGTGTTGGATCCATCATCAAAAAGAACATTTCAAGATCTATCCTGAAGTACAATGTTGTTACTGATAGGATAATATCCATATGCCTACAAGGAAGACCAGTTAATATGACTATTATCTAAATTTACACACCAACTATGAATGCCAAAGATGAAGAAATTGAAATTTTTGCCAACTTCTGCAGTCTGAAATTGATCAAACATGCAATCAGGATGCATTGAAAATTACTAGTGATTGGAATGTGAAAGTTGGAAACAAAGAAGAAGGATCAGTAGTTAGAAAACATGGCCTGGTGATAGAAATGACACCAGCGGCTGCATGATAGAATAGCAAGATCAACAACTTATTTATTGCAAGTACATTTTCCAACAACATAAACAGCAACTATACACATGGAAGCTCACTGAATGGAATACACATGAATCAAATCGACTACAACTCTGGAAAGAAATAATGGAGAAGCTCAATGTCATCAGTCAGAACAAGGCCGGGGCCAACTGCGAAACAGACCATCACCTGGTCATGTGCAAGTTCAAGCTGAAGTTTCAAAAAATTAAAACAAGTGCACAATAACCAACGTAAGGCCTTGATTATATCTCTCCCAAATTTAGAGACCATTGCAAGAATACATTTGATACATGGAACACTAATGACCAAAGACTAGATGAGTTATAGGATGATATCAAAGCACCATGCAGGAAGAAAGCAAAAGGTCATTAAAAGGATAGGAAAAAAGAAAAGACCAAAATGTTGAACATGAGAAGAGACTCTGAAACTTGCTATTGTCCATAAAGTAGCTAACGTGAATGGAAGAAAGGATGAAGTAAAAGAGCTGAACAGAAGGTGTCAAAGGGCAGTTCATGAAAACAATGTAAAATATGGTACAAAGAACAGGAGTTAGAACACCAAAAAGGAAGAACATACTCAGCATTTCTCAAGCTGAAAGAACTAAAGAAAAAAATTCAAGCCTCAAGTTGTAATACTGAAGAATCATATGGACAAAATATTGAATGATGCAGCAAGCTCCAAAAAAAGATAGAAAAACTACACAAAGTCACTGCAGCTAATGATCAAGAACCAATGGTACTGAAGGAAGAAGTCCAAGCTGCACTGAAGGCATTGGCAAAAGACAAGGCACCAGAAATTGACGGAATACCAGTTGAAATATTTAAAGAAATGGGTGCAAGGATGGAAGTACTTATTCATCTATGTGGAGAAATTTGGAAAATAGCTACCTGGCCAACCGACTGAAAGAGATTCATATTTGTGCCAATTCCAAAGAAAAGCAATTCAATGGAATGGGGAAATTATTGAACAATATCATTAATATCAAATGCAAGTAAAATTTTGCTGAAGATATATTAAAGAACGGTTGGAGCAGTATATGGACAAGGAGCTGCCAGAAATTCAATCTGTATTTTGAAGGGGAAAGGAAACCAGGGATATCATTGCTGATGTCAGATGGATCCTGGCTGAAAGCAGAAAAATACTAGAAAGATGTTTACCTGTGTTTTACTGATTACGCATAGAGCATAACAAATTGTGATAACATTGCAAAGAATAAGAATTCCAGAACACTTAGTTGTGCTCATGAGGTCAAGAGGCAGTCTTTAAAAGAACAAGAGGATACTGCGTGGTTTAAAATCTGAAATGGTGTACATCAGGGTTGTTACACTTTCGTCATAATTTGTATGCTGGGCAAATAATCCCAGAAGCTGGACTGAGTACAACTGATCCATAGAGTTTCCAAGGAGCACCTGGTGAATTTGAACTGCCAACCCTTTGGTTAGCAGCCATAGCACTTAACCACTACGCCACCAGGGTTTCCCCATAAAGATTATAACCTTGGAAACTACGTGGGCAGATCGACTTTTTCATGTAGGGTCTCTATGATTCGGAATCGACCCAAAGGCAATGGGTTTGTTTGTTTTATATGTGGTGTTGCCATGAGTCAGAATTGACTTACTTGATGGCAGTGGTTTTTGTTTTTTGTTTTTTTATATAGGCACCATGCTATTTTACCATGCTATTAATAAATTTTTATATTACACACAATAAAGCAAAAATCAAAATCTGAAAAGTCAAAATAAATATTTTAAACAATAATTTTATTACTATGTATTAACTTTACAAAATATTTTGGTTTTTACTAAAATACAGACAAAATGTTTTACATAACAATGTAATTGCATTTGCTTTATTGTTTCTGAATATTCACATTTAACACTTTGAAGAAGCAATTTGAAGCTTTGCTTTTAAGTTTAGTTTATTTTGATACTTGGCTCTAGTAGCTGTGATACCTGAAAATGAGGATTTCCAAAGATATGTAGACACACGGAAGACGAACAGTATTGGCTGAACTTAACATTATTACTTCCAATACTTAAAAGCATCCAATCTGATTCTGAAAGTATGTAAAGACTTCTGTTAAAATTGAGAGGTTAAATTCTACCTTTTTGTAAACTAATCTAAAAATACATAAGTCATATATTAGTAACATACAGCTTCAAAGCCCATTGAGAATCTTCATTTTGAAAAATATTAGCGTATAATACTTTCAAATTTTTAGGATTATAATTTTAAAAGTATTTTTATGCCATAAATATCATTTTCAGAAACCTCATCTCACAATTTTGGGAAATTTTCAAATATTCATTTTTCAATAGTGTTGCTTAGTAGATTTTTTTTTTAATTACGTTCCTCTCTATTTTCAAATTGTAAATATATGAATTGAATTT
Source organism: Elephas maximus indicus (assembly GCF_024166365.1). Classification (NCBI taxonomy): domain Eukaryota; kingdom Metazoa; phylum Chordata; class Mammalia; order Proboscidea; family Elephantidae; genus Elephas; species Elephas maximus. Next base: position 14,366,752 of record NC_064841.1, on the reverse strand, counting down.
TTCTTCCATAAATATGTGTTGTAAGGCCTACTATACCTGTGGTTATAATCCCACTTGAAAATGAATTTTCTTTGTTATGTCAATGAGACAGGATTAGTGTAGGGTGTATCTTAAATCAATCTTTTTTGACATTTAAAAGAGCAGATTAAGGAAGCAGTGAGTAAGCAGAGATGGTGGAAGACAGACGCCAGGCCACATGAAGGTCAACAAGAGACTCAGGAACAGAAGCTTAAAAGGGACAAGGAACTTCCCCTATAGCCAACAGAGAAAGACAGCTTTACCATAGAACCAGTCACCAGTATTCAGAGCCCTGATGGCACAGTGGTCAAGTGCTTGGCTGCTAACCACAATGTTGGCCGTTGAATCCCACCAGCTGGTCCATAGGAGAAAAATGTGGCAGTCTGCTTCCATGAAGATTTACAGCCTTAGAAACCCTATGGGGTAGTTCTACTCTGTCCTATATAGTCACTATGAGTTGGAATGACTCAATGACATGGACTTTCAGAGCCCGCGCCTTGAATTCACGTTACTAGCCTCCTAAACTGAGAGAAAAAAAAAAAAAAGTTTGTTAAAGCCAACCACTTGGGGTATTTCTGTTACAGCAGCACTAGATAAGAGGAAACCCTGGTGGTGTAGTGGTTAAGAGATATGGCTGCTAACCAAAATTTGGCAGTTCAAATCCACCAGGCACTCCTTAGAAACCCTATGGGGCAGTTCTGCTCCATCCTGTAGGGTCACTATGAGTCGGAATTGACTTGACAGCAATGGGTTAAGTTAGATAATCAAGATAGTGACCTTTACACTAAAGGACTAGATGGTGTTTGTTATTTTCAAATACATCTGCCAAGTAGTATGCTACTGACAGAGAGAGCTATCAACCAAAAATATTTAACAAATCTGCAATAGTTAGATTTGTTAAAAAAAAAAAAAGCAACTCACTTGAACTTTTAAGTACTCTTTTAAGTACTCTGCCATAAGAAAATCAGCCTCTCTATTTGAAACAGTTTTTACAGTTATTTGCCATCGCCATATAAAATCTTGTAAAGTCTATAATGTCTTTTAAAGCCTTAGTTTTTGTGAAATTAATGACATTCATGGCAACATGTATAATTGTGTACCGTTTGCTTCTACCCTATGACAGAATAGCTTTTTTTCTGAGTGACAATGCAAATGAAATACATATGTGATCTGATCTTTGGACTCTCAGCCTGGAACACTTATCTTTTTTTATAAAACATCTTAAAAGCATGACTTACCTTGACAGATATATATTTTTGCCACTCACCTTTTCCATAGTAGTTTATAAAAAGTCGTTCTTGATGTATCGGTTTTTGAAACAAAATCTCAAACATACACTGGGAAACATTAAAAATATCTGGACTGTCTTGCAGCTCTACAGGAGATCTCCCACTGTGCGTAATTTCCCTAAACTTCTTTCTCCAAATCGCCAGTAATACACTCGAGCTCCTGCCAGCAGTGTGTACTGACAAAGAATGCATTTTCATTCGTCTCCATTTTGTTTTCCGTATGCTATTCGAGCTCGTCTCACTGCTTCAGTAAGAGCAAATGTTTCAGCAATGGCATGTGGCTTTGGTCTTCCATCATGGAGTAAGAAATGTCAAAAGAGACTTCATCTGTTTTCTGAAATATCACCACTGAATTACTCTTTCCCTTTTAATGTGTTTGTCTAACAAGAAAAAATGGCCCTGCCATTTCTTTTTATAGTTAACATCGGCTGAAATACTTAGTATTATTTTTTATTTCTTATTTTTTGCAGGAATATTGTTGTCAATTGTCAGTTTTCTAAATGCTGATTTGGTTAATGCTAGAGAATATTATCCATAAATCCACTTAACAGGATACATACAGAGTGCCTTATAGTACAATATAGAGAATGTCAGGGAAATCAGTGCCCTCAAATGCTCTGCCTTGTGGAATCAACACTTCCTTGGGGATATTTCACATACCACATGTGTCATGTGACCATGTAAGAAAACTAGTTTGATTTCAGCATTATGTATTACTAAAGCCTAAGTTCTTTCTTATTTTTAGGTTAAAAAATAATAATAATAGAAGGTCTAACACTTAATCTTGGTATCCCAGTATTTTCTCTTGTACTTTGCTCGCTACTCTTTTATGTAATTGAGAAATTGACTAGTAACTCAATGGTTCTCAAATGTCAATGTATAGAATATGCTGGGATGCCTTAAGATGTATATTTTCAAGCCCTACTCTAGACCTACTGAATCAGAATTGTTGGGAAATGAATGGGGTGGTAAAACCAGGTAGATAAATTTGGACAAAATCCCCAGGTAATTTCTTCTACAAACCCAAAACCAAACCAAATCCCTTGCCATCAAGTCAATTCTGACTCACAGAGACCCTGTATAACACAGAGTAGAACTGCCCCATAGGGTTTCCAAAGAATGACTGGTAAATTCGAACTACTGACTTTTTGGTTAGCAGCCTGAGCTCTTAATCACTGCATCACAAATCACACTTTGATAGATATTGACTTAGAGCATGGAAAGTTAAGTCAATGGAGTAAGGTGCATAAGGTTATACAAAACTTACAAAATGCACAGAATCAAATACAGCTAGTTTGTTTTCCTAATAAATATTTGCAACATGCTATTCTGAGCAATGTTATAGTTAGACAACATAAATAGCTCCAAGAATAACTTGTATAAAATCATGGTAATAGTTTATAGTATGTAGTATTACAGGTTAGTTTACAGGTGAAAGTAATTAGGAGATACCAAAATACTACCCTAACTGAATCATTAAATGCTTTCTTAGTCATACATGTCTCTGTATTTACCATGTCACGTTGCAAAAATAATTTTAAGAAGTTTGCTTATTTTCTTCTTTTTAATTGTATATCTACCGGTAACAGTCAAGTTCTCACAATGTTTTCCTCTTCAGTTGGTTGTATTAAGAGGTAAGACATTTCACTCAATTCAATTTACTATAAAATAATTAGTCTTGGGATACAGGGACTAGGACATTATCAATCCTGCAGCACTGGTGAGGAAAAATGATACAGAACTCATGATAAAAAAAAATAATTGTCAACATCAGTCCCAGTGCACAGCTTCAGAAAAAGAAAACAAGTTAAACGAAAGAGCTGCTAAAGCTAACAGGTAAAGTATGTTTCTGAAATGTGACTGGATGTACTGCAGCACCATGATGGCACTGAAAGCTTAGACAGATGACAAGGCTACAGGGCTCCTCAAAACCAGGTGGAAGTTTGAAAAGTAAAATGGATCAGGAGTTACTAATAATGAAAGGAGATGACTGATATCGAAATTAAGAGATAAAAACGATACTATTGGCTCAGTCTTTAAGGTTGACATTTGAGATTGGAAATCAAAAATAAATAGTCTAAGGCAAAGTTTTTTGAGGAAGACAAAGTATGGTTAGTATTTTTAAAAGGCTGAACTAATAGAAGTTTGAAAATGAGGGATTGTAAATTCAGACCCCTAAACTCGATGAATGAACCTTTAACGTATGTACTTTTTTAGGTTTTAATTTTGTCTTTATTTCCTATAGAAAAGGATATGACATATATTCATGAGAAAATGAGTAATTGTATAAAATATTTTCAATAACATGCATGTCTATATCGGAAATAAAATCCACTAGAAAATGCTAAGCTGAAGAATTTTGATATAATGCAAGAAATCAACCTAGCCTAGTATCAAGTATTTTACGAGAATATTTTTTGAAAGAATACTTAACTCATAGGTCTTCAAAGCTCTGCCACAAAAAGACACAACTGAGCAATATTCTTGTTCTCTTAGTATCTGGCATTCTGATGTCAAGAAAAATAGATTTCAAATAAAAAATAATTCAACAATGCTAAATGAAATAGCTTACATTTTCAACAAAATTATTCTGCAAAGAAGGTATCAATTCATAAAATTTAAATGTAATTTTCAATACAGTTTCCAAATATATATCCAGTAACCCCTTCTTGAGCTCTAGTGGTGCAGTGGTTAAGAGCTCAGCTGCTAACTGAAAGATTGGCAGTTCAAATCCACTAGCCATTCCTTGGAGCCCTATGGGGCAGTTCTACTCTGCCCTATAGGTTCGCTGTGAGTCGGAATCGACTAGAGAGCAACGGGTTTGTCTTTTTTTTTTTTGTTTGGTAACCCTTACTTATTAAAAAAGGTTAAAACTAAAAGAGAAATATTACTGATGTTCGATTTATCTCCTAGCAGTTTGATAAATCTTAGCCTCATCTTTCTGTTCAGCCCCAGAAATTTAGCTTAATTTTATTTTTCAATTTCTTTGCAATTTCAAGTATTATTAATTGAATTGTGTGCCCCCAAGACACATATTGAAGTCTTTACCCCTGTACCTGTGTATGTGGTCCTGTTTGGAAATTGAGTTTTCTTTTATTATGTTAGTGAAGTCATACCAGAGCAGGTTAGGTCCTAAAACTATCATATCTGAGTTATAAAAAAGAGCAAAATACACACAGAAACACACACACAGGAAAGACGGGTATCAAGGAACACTAAAAAATGCCTAGGAGCACTGGTAGACACCTGAAAGAGGCTCACAGAAGGAACTGACACAGCCAAGACCCTGATTTGGACATTTAGCCTCAAGAACTGTGAGAAAATAAATTTCTGTTATTTAAAGTCACTTACTTTTAGTATTTTTTTGTTACAGTAACACTAGGTAACTAAGGCAGAATTTGATGCCAGAGAGTGGTGGTGCTGCTCTATCTAACAGATACCTAAAACGTGGAAGCAGTTTTGGAATTGTTTAACAGGTAGATGCTGGGGGAATTTTAATCCGTTTGGTCGTAAGAGCTTAGATTGCACTAAAGAGACTGTTGGTAGAATTATAGAAATTAAGGGCAATTCTGATGATGGCTCAGAAAGGATTGAGAGCTGTGAGGAAAGCTTCTATCACCATAAACAGAATGTTGCTAGAAATGTGGACATTAAATACGCCTCTTGTAAGGCTTTTAAAAGAAATGACAAGCATATTATTGGACACCAGAGGAAAAGTGGTACTTATAATAATGTGACAAAGAGCTTGTCTGAATTACGTTTGAATGTCTTGTGGAAAGTAGAACTTGTAAGTGATGAAAATGGATATTTGCCTTAGGAGATTTCTAAACAAGATCTTAAAGGGGAATATGGTTTCTCCTTGCTAGCTGTAGTAAAATGCAGGAGGAGAAAGCTGTATTTAGAAATAAACTGTGCAAAAAGAAACCAGAACTTAGAGATCTAGAAAATTCTATGGCAAAAATTAAAAGAGTATGCCCTGGAGCTGACACCAAGCATTTAGGTACACAATCTATTGCTAAACAGATCAGGCCTGTGACAGAAAGATCTCATCAATCTCAGCTGAAATCCTATCAGTTAGACTAAACAGGACAGAATGAAGGAGAAATGTTTGCCTCCTGGAATCCTACAGGCAGGAAACAGACCAATGAACCTCCTTGGTTGCAAGCATCTGTTCTCCTCCAAGAAAAGGAAAGGATCATTCAGGAGTAATTCAGAGACCAGGGTAACTTCTGGATTGATTGCAGGGGTCAGAGCTACTGCTTTCTCACTTTCAAAGAGTGGAGCCACCACCCCGCTAGGTCTCATAGAGTGAGGCTACTTCCTAGGTTTCAAAGACTGGGATTGCCACCACCTCTGTTCCAGAGGGTAAGGCTGTCATTCTGGTGGGCCAAGACAATGTGGCTGCCATCCAAATCTGAGGGAGCAGGGATGGCATGCTGGTGTGCTGGGAGTGTTGGGATGCCCAGGGCTGAGGCAGTGGGGTCAGAGTTCAGAAGACCAGGAAAAATACGGCTGCCCAAACCTGAGGGGATGGGGTTGCTGCCCCGGCGGGCCTGGAAAATGGGTCTGATACTCAGGGCTGAGGGACCTCCACCCAGAATCTAAGACTGTGGCCAATGTCCAGAGTCCTGCGGGCAGGGCCATTGCCCCGATGTGCCTGGAAAACACAGAGTTATTTTTAAGACTTGAGCTAATGAGATTTTCCCATGCTGGGTGTGGGACTTATTTACATGACCCCTTCTTCCCTCCAATTTCTCCTATTTGGAATGGGAATGTTTACTTATGTCTAGTTCACCATTGTTCTTTGGAAGCAGATAAATTTTATTCTAGGTTTCACAGGTCCACAGATGAAAAGACTTTTGTCCCAGGATGAAAGACACCGAGAGTGTTACCTATACTTGATTTAGAGGATTCAGAAGATGAGATTTTGGACTTAGAGTTGACACTGGAATGGGTTAAGGCTTTTAGGGATGATGTGATAAGGTGAATGTATTTTTGCACATGGGAAGGGCACGAATTTTGGGAGGCAAAGCCTGGACTGCTATGGATTGTGTCCCCCCAAAAATATGTATTGAAGTCCCTACCCCTGTACCTGTGGATGGGATCATGTTTGGTAGTAGGGTTGTTTCTTTTGTTATGTTAATGGGATCATGCAAAATAGGATGAGTCCTAAACCTAATGCCTTCTGAGTTATAAAATGAACAGAACATACACAGAGACACATATAGAGAGAAGATAGATACCAAGGAACAATAAGGAATGTTGGCAGACACCAGAAACTAGGAGAAAGGCTCACAAGGAATCAACATGGCTGAGACCTTGATTTGGACTTTCAGCCTCCAGAATTGAGAGAAAGTAAATTCTGTTCTTTAAGTCACCCAGTGTGGTATTTCTGTTACGGCAGTGCACTTAGAATACTAGTAATGAATAATAATAATTTAGAATAATAATAATGAATATTCCCAGAAAATGGTGTTTTATCCCATATTGTTGTTGTTGTGTGCTGTTGAGTCAATTCTGACTCCTAATGAACTTATATGACAGAGTATAACTGCTCCATAAGGTTTCCTAGGCTGGAATTTTTATGGGGGAAGATTGTGAGGTCTTTTCTCCCTCAGAAGCGCTGGCGGTCTGGAACCACCAACCTTTCAGTTAGTAGCTGAATATTTAACCTTTGTGCCACCAGGTCCAAATCAAGACACTATGAATTTCCTCTTAGACTGAATACAAACAGCCCCTCCCTTCAAGATAGATAATATGGAACATAAGGTTTAAACATAGAATTTGGGATATAGTCGGAACTGATTGATTTTTCGTACATTTGTCTATCGTAATTCTTCAATAAGGTCTCTATTAACTTCAAATGTTTTGTTCTTATGCTCTATTTTTGTTTCCTTTAGTTCTGTTTCATTCTAATTTTAGAAACATTTACATGTTATAGATAAAATATTTTAACTCTAACAGATGCTGCAAATATTTTCTCCCAATCTGCCACTTGTTATTTTTCATTATGCGCATCATACAAGTATATTGAATTTGTCAATATATATGGAATTTTTATGTATTACTTTTTGGTATCATTCCAGAAGGTAATTAGGTTGCTATGTTCTTGAGTGTTTAGAATCACGTTAATCTCTTATACTGAACACACATGTTATCAATATTCAAGATCGCTTTTTTTCCTACTTTCTGCTTTTGCCTTAGATCATTTTTTGTCATATTAGCCTATGAAAGAATTATAACTAACATATATTGCTACTACGGTGGAGATGGCTAGTTCTCCACAGAAGCCCTTTTCTCCTTTTCTGCTTGAGCACCTGGCTCCTGGCTACCATAACGGACAGTCTAGCTCTATAACTTTACCCTACTTTCCTTTTCTTCCTAGAACATACCTACTGAAATTGTTTAGGTATTTGTTTACTTGCCTATTTCAGGTACGTGTATTAGTTTTCTGTGCTGCTGTAACTAATTACCACAAACTCAGTGTCTGAAAACAGCACAAATTTAGAACGTTATCATTCAGGAGGCTCAGAGTCTGAAATGGGTCTCACTGGGCTAAAATCAAGTTGTCTGCAGGGTTGTGTTCCTTCTGGTGGCACCAAGGGAGATTGTTTCCTTACCTTTCCCAGTTTCTGCAGGCCTCCCATACCCCTTGGCCCATGGGCCCCTTTCCATCTTCAAAGCCAGCAATTGCATCACTCTGCCCTCAGCTTCTGCTTTTCACATCTCTTTCTTTGCCCCTGACCTCCTGTCTCTATCTTGCAGTCATAAGAGTCCTTGTGATTATATTGGGCCCACCAGGATAGTCTTTCCATCTCGAAATCCTTCATTTAATCAACTGTGTAAAGTCCCTTCTGTCATGTGAATTAACATATAAATAGGTTCCAGGAATTAGGACATGGGCATCTTTGGGGTTCATTATTCTTACCACAGTATGTAACACAGAATGTGAATTCTTGAATTCAAAAACTGTAATTATGGCTAAATCCACAGTACCTAGATCAATAGATTTAATAGAAGTATCTCCATATTTATTTTATTTCTGGATACTTTTAAGCCAGGATATAAACTCCATAAAGCATAAGGTGAAAAATTTTACAGAGGTTTACAACATAAAATCAAAGCATATAAAGCTAAGACTTCCTGCTCTTTACCCCCAAATAACTTTCTGTCCAATGAAATTCCCTACAATAAAAGAAATTATAGGGTAGAGAAAATGTTTACAACACAGAAACTACTCGAAATAATATTGTCCAGAATATACAAAATACTTGTAGAATCGATAAGGGATGATAACGCCCAATCTCAGTAGTCATAGCATAAACATTAAAACATACAAATCTATATAAAAATATCATAAAATCTCTACTGTAGGTGCAGCTGTGATTTAATTCACTCAGATACCCTTGGTGGATGTGAAATTTGCATAATATTTGGAAGGAATATGACAATATCTGAATCAAGTTAAAAATATTTCTATAATTAAATACATAATCTAGAGTTGTATTCTCAAATTAGCATAAAAATCATGTAAAAATAGGTTTTTGAAAAATTATTTGAAATAGGGAATATTTGGTAGAGAACACAATTGCGCATTCAAAAGGAGATGGTTACATTAATCTGGGTATAACGAAACAACTTTTCAGAGTTGAAAAGAATTAGATATAGCTTTCTATATCTCATACAAAAATCCGAGAAACATACTGCTGGGTACAAAAAGCAAGTACAGCACAACTTACATATTTCTCATTTCGTGAAACAGTCTTCTAGCAAACGTTGGTACAGAGTGCCCTAAAATCATCGTTCAGTTTATTTTACCAAATAAAGAAAACAAGGACCTCAAGCTGTAATTGTATGAAAATAAATAAATAAAATAATCTATTCTCTGTTGTTACCTTTTTGGGGGAGAGTGGTATTTGAATGAGGAAAAAGGGCAATGTTTCTATCCTTCCTTATTTACTTTGGTATGGTTTGAATCCTTTTCAAGAAGAATCCGTCCATGTTCTACTCCTGTGAAAAATTAATATATGCCAAAAAAGAAAGCAAAATAAAAGGCATGTGCTTCATTCAGTTTTAGCTAACGCTCTTTCAAAGCTAGCAAATGTGCTGTTTGATATATACACACACCCACGTATATTTTCCTTGGGCATCTCTTCATTTTAACTGTTTGTTATCTGTTCTTTAGAGTTTCCCTTTACATAAGCTACATCCCAAGGTACCTGGCCCCAAATCCATGTGGCTGTTTAGCTGTCAGGCTGATACAGGAAACTGAGCTTCATGGTGAAGACACAAGAAAAAAAGTAATTTTTTAAAGACTTTAGATCTTTGATCAGTTAAATAAACCAGTGAATACCTTTATGATTCTTAGTTAAGGGGGAAAAAAAAAGTTGCCATCTGGTCAATCCAGACTCATGCGTCCCGTTGTGTTACTGTGCAGAACTGCACGTTATAAGATTTTTATGGCTGAGGTGTCTCTGGGTGGGTACAAACTGCCAACCTTTAGGTTAGCAGTCCATCACTTAACTGTTTGTGCCACTCAAGGACTCCTCTTAGTCAAAGAGATTTTTATTTTTATTTCAATTGCTGATTTAACATACTATTTCTGAGATTTATAAATCTTATAAATTATGTGAAAATCCAGATGGAAAAAGAAGATACATTTGTAGAAAGCAGTATTTGCCATAAATGAATATAACAGACCTCTGACTTCATTGTACCTAGAAAGTATTACCTAAAAAATTTTAATTTATCGTTATATGCATAAGCATTCACTTATCATGTACAGCAAAGCACTGCAGCATTTTCAAAGCCTTTTCTGTTCTCCTCATCCTTATGTAGGGGAGTTCTAGTGGTGGAATGGTTAAGAACTATGGCTGCTAATCAAAAGGCCAGCAGTTTGAACCCACCAGGTGCTCCTTCGAAACACTACGGGCAGTTCTACTCTGTCCATAGGGTTGCTATGAGAATCAACTCGATGGCAACAGGTTTTGGCTTTTATCTTTATGCAATACGTCTCAAAGCGTGTAATTCACAACGTTATACTAATTTGTGAATAAACTTACAGAATAAAGAAAAAGAAAGAGGGACAAGATAATTGGAAGAATTTTGAGTCTCAAGTGATTTTTGGACATTCAAGTCAACTTTACAGTGCAGCATGTTCTTAAGTCTCATTTTGGAACTACCAAAATTACTTTGTAGCAGGAACTTTGCTCGCTGAAAATGAAGGGGACTCAAAGCACTTAGTAATGAAGATCAAAGACTACAGCCTTCAGTATGGATTACATCTCAACATAAAGAAAACAAAAATCTTCACAACTGGACCAATAAGCAATATCATGATAAAAGACTGAAGCTGTCAAGGATTTCATTTTACTTGGATCCATGGAAGCAGCAACCAAGAAATCAAACAAATATTGCATTGGGCAAATCTGCAGCAAAAGAACTCTTTAAAGAGTTAAAAAACAAAGATGTCACTTTGAGGACTAAGGTGCACCTGACCCAAGCCATGGTATTTTCAATTGCCTCATATGCATGCGAAAGCGGGACAATGAATAAGGAAGATCAAAGAAGAATTGATGCCTTTGAATTATGGTGTTGGCAAAGAATAGTGACTATACCATAGACTGCCAGAAGAATGAACACATCTGTCTTGGAAGAAGTACAGCCAGAATGCTCCTTAGAAGTCAGGATGGTGACTTCCTCTTATGTATTTTGGACATGTTATCAGGAGGGATCAGTCCCTAGAGAAGAACACCATGCTTGGTAAAGTAGAGGGTCAGGGAAAAAGAGGAAGACCTTCAACGAGATGGATTAACACAGTGGCTGAAACAATGGGCTCAAACATGGCAATGATTGTGAGTGTGGCACAGGACAGTGTTTCGTTCTGTTGTACATAGGATTGCTATGAGTTGGAACCCAACTGGAGGGCTCCTAACAATAAGGAACCAATAATGGCTCAAATGAGAAAGGGGAGATGGGTGAGTGCAGCAGTTTCCAGTCTATTGGTCCACTTTTGTATACAGCAGTATGTAACTTTGTAATTTTTCCTGTCTACATTTTGTCCATAATTCTATGTCCTAAATAACATTTATAATATAAATAATATAACACTCCTAATGAAATTTAATTGAATATTTTGACATATATATAATCATTAAATATATTAGTAAATATATTTTCTAATTTCTGCAATGTTTTTCATAACAACAAATAATATTAGCATATAGTTTGGGAAATATTATAAAATAAATCAGTTTTCAATTATTTTTTATTTTCTTAGTATAATCTAAAGATTAATATTCACTAAACCTATATTTATTATACTCATTAGTAAAGTTTAACTATTCTTATATTGTGTGGTATTTTTAGGGTCAAGAAATCTAGGCACTATGACAGAAAGTTCACAGACAGACCTCATTTAATTATTAGAGTAACCCTATGGTGTGATGTTAGCATTCTCTTTTTTTTTTAATATGTGAAAACTGAACCTTAGAGACTTTAGTTAAGATATTTGTTCAAAGACCACACATTTTTTTCTTTATATGATTTCTTTTCATTATTGCTCCAGTTCAATGTTTTTCCAATCTCTTATTAATAAAGCCCTATTATTTACAGTGAAGGTCACAATTCTCTGACCTCCACATATAACATTTCCCCACTTATTATCTTCATTCAGTTCTTATTTCTACCTCTATGTTTAGAAGAAAATTCATATGTAACCTTGTAAATAAATATGTGCACTTAGCTAGGATATTAAAAACAGTTGCCATCCAGTTGATTCTGGCTCATAACCGCTTCATGTGTGTCAGAGTAGAACTGAACTCCATAGGGTTTTCAATGGCTGATTTTTCAAAAGCAGATCTCTAGGCCTTTCTTCTAAGGTGCCTCTGAGCGAACCTGAATCACCAACTTTTCTGTTAGCAGCTGTAAGCATAACTGTTGCACCACCGAGGGACTTCAGCTAGGATATAAAGCCAAAAAACCCAAACGCTCTGCCGTCGAGTTGATTCCAACTCACAGCAACCCTAAATGGACAGAGCAGAACTGCCCCATAGGGCTTCCAAGGAATGTCTGGTGGATTTGAACTGCCGACATTTAGGTTAGCAGCCGTGGCACATAACCACTGCGCTGCCAGGGTTTCCAGCTAGGAATATGGTACCCAGATATTTAATCAAACATGAGTCTAGGTGGTGCTGTGAAGGTATTTTGTAGATGTGTTTAACAACTATAATCAGTTGGCTTTAAAAAGATCACAATTGATAATGTGGGTGGGCCTCATCCAACCAGTTGGAAGGCCATAAGAGTAAAAATTGAGGTTTCCAGTAGGAAAAATACCTCAAGACTACAGCATTAATCCTTGTCTGAGTTTCCAACTTGCCGGCTTGCCCCAAAGATTACAGACTTGCCAGCCTCCACAATCATGACAGCTAATTTCTTTATATATATATATTCTATCATACTGCTTTTTTTCCTCTAAAGAACACTGATTGATACAAACCTCTATAGTAATAATTCCATTTTTTTTCTTTATTTAGTTCTATTTTTACTGCCATGAGTGTGGACTTGTCATCTTTTCTCCACAGGGTTACCTGTTGTCTTGACATCTCAGTAAGACTGCACTACTTCATGTTTTGGTTTGGTTTGGTTTTTTGTTTGGGTGATGACATGGTTTTAAATAAACTTAACTGAAGAATAATTTTTATAAAACAAATTGCACTCATTTTTAGTGTACAGTTTAATGTACTCTGACAAATGTATACATTTTCGTACTCATCATCCCGATCAAGATATTGAACATTTGGACCGTTTCTACAGGTGAAATAATGGTCCCTGTACCGTCAATCCTTTCTCAACCCTGGTTCTATGAAAACAGCGATCTGCTTTCTGGTACTATATTTGATTTCTGTCTTTTCCAGTGTTTTTTTCATAAATTGAATAATAGGATATGTACTCTTTTGTGTCTGGCTCCTGTTGCTCAGCAGAGTGATTTGAGGAATTCATCATGTCACTGAATGTATCAATAGTTTGTTCCTTTGCATCCGTTCAGCAGTATTCCATTAGATGAATATGCCATACTTTGCTTATCCATCCTCCAGTTTATAGACATAAGGGTGTCTTCTAGTGTTGGGCTACAATGAACAAAGTTGTTATGAACATCCACATACAAGTGTTCATAGGAAAGTACGTTTTCATTTTTCGTCAATTAAAAAAACTGGAAGTATAATTGTTATTTTATATGAAAAGTGTCTGGTTAATTACATAAGGATTTGCCCAATCATCTTTCAAACTGGTTGTCACATTTAATGTTCTCTCCAGTAACACATGAAAGCTCCAGTTGTTCCATGTTCTTCTTAATATTGGTTTTATCACTTTTTTTTTAATTTAAGCTTTTCTAGTAAGTGGAAACCCTGGTGGCATAGTGGTTAAGTACTACAACTGCTAACCAAAAGGTTGGCAGTTCGAATCCCCCAGGCGCTCCTTGGAAACTCTATGGGGCAGTTCTACTCTGTCCTATGGTGTTGCACTGAGTGCACAATGACTCGATGGCAGTGGGTTTTGGTGGGTTCTAGTAAGTATGAAGCAGGATCTCATGTTGGTTTTAATTTTTATTTCTGTAATTATTAATGACGTTAAACACATTTCATGTGCTTATTATGTATTGATATATTTTCTTTTGCGAATGTCTGCTGAGAATTTTAACAGCTTTAGTGTGTTGTTTCTCTTTCTATATTTTTATTTGCAAGAGTCATTTTTTAATATAATAAAACACCAGTTCCAACTGTGGATAAGTGTCAGTAACTAACAAACTAAAGGAAACAGAATAAAGAAATCAACAGTAAATGATTTTCCATCTTGTGCTTTCCTCAAATTTTGTGGCATAACTAAAAATATAATAATTTCATTCTACTTCCTCAACTAGATTTTTTAAAGGATCTAATATATTAAACTATCTTAGGCGGGTAGCAGAGCCTGGACAAAACCCTTTTGAAATTTTGATAATGTTTCCTATTTATGGAGACCTGGTGGCATAGTGGTTAAGAGCTAGGATGCTAACTAAAAGGTCAGCTGTTCAAATCCTCCAGCCACTCCTTGGAAACCCTATGGGGCAGTTCTACTTGTCCTATAGGGGTACTATGAATTGGAATCAGCTAGACAGCAATGGATTTGGTTTTTATCTACTTATACTCCTTAGTGGAAATCCTGGTGGCGTAGTGGTTAAAGGCTATGACTGATAACCGAAAATTTGGCAGTTCGAATCCACCAGGTGCTCCTTGGAAACCCTATGAGGCAGTTCTACTCTGTCCTATAGGGTTGCTATGAGATGGAATCAACTCGACGGCAGTGGGTTTGGTTTGGTTTTGGTACACTCTTTAGCAATTACTTGATCCCTTTGGTAATTAATTTCCTCATTATGAAAATGGAGTCTATACTTTTAGGCTATTTTGAAGATTAAAAAACACTGTGGTATGTATGTGGTAGGGACAAGGGAAGCCTCTCTTTCTGGTACGTATTATTAAGTACTCAGTAATTCTAGTTTCCATTCTTTCATCCTTGTCACTAAAAATCTAGAATAAATACAAAATGCTAATTAATATAAACCCAATTTATGAAACAGGTAGAAAGAAAAAATAAACGAATGCATGATTCATTTTTCTTTTTAATTTTGGCAACAACAAATTAATCCTTTAGCCATCTCAGCTAGTAGTGCTGGATAATGATTTTGTAATTACTTACATTCAAAGATAATTTCAAGTCAATTAAGATTTTAATCACATTTAATAAGAAAACCTTTGCCTTGAATCTGGATTTTTTTCTTAGCACAGAAAACAAAATTAATCTGTGAAAGCAAATCTATAATCATATTACCACAGAAATCATGAACACAAAGACTACATGATATACTTTTATCGTGAAATGCATTTATGTAGGTTTACCCACACATTTTAAATTGTTCACAGCTAATAAGTAGTCTATAATCTTTCAGATCAGTGGCTAAACAATAAATTTAAATTCAAGACTCACACCTTGCAGAGATGAAAAGCAAGGTTATCAAATACCCTTCAAGAGGTGAATGGATAACGAAACTATGGTATATGCATACCGTGGAATACTACTGAGCAACAACAAGAAATAAGCTATTGATACAGTTAACAACTTGGATAGAACTCAAGGAATTATGTTGAGTAAAATATGTCTATTTCAAAGGGATACATATTGCATGGTTCCATTTATATAAAAACTTCAAAGCGACAAATCATAGTGATGGAGAATGGATCAGTGTTTGCCCTAGTTTAGGGATGGAAAGGATATGACTATGAAGGGGTTACTCAAGGAAATCTGTCTGTGGTGATGAAACAGATCTGTATTCTAATTGTCATAATGGTAATTCAAATCCATGTGTGTGATAAAATTTCATAAAATTATATGTCAAAAAATGCTTGCAGACAAATAACCCAATTAAAAAATGGGCAAATGTTATGACATTTACCAAAGACATTCAGGCTGCTAATAAATACATGAAAAAAATGCTCACGATCATTAGCCATTAGAGAAATGCAAATCAAAACTACAACGAGGTCCCATCTCACTCCAACAAGGCTGGCATTAATCCAAAAAACAGAAAATAATAAATGTTGGAGAGGTTGTGGAGAGACTGGAACACTTATACACTCCTGGTGGGAATGTAAAATGGTACAACCACTTTGGAAATTGATTTGGAGCTTCCTTAAAATGGTAGAAACAGAATTACCGTACGACTTAGCAATTCTACTCTTTGCAATATACCCTAAAGAAATAACAGCCTTCACACGAATAGATATATGCACACGCACGTTCATTGCAGCACTGTTTACAATAGCAAAAAGTTGGAAGCAACCAAGGTGCCCATCAACAGATGAATGGATAAATTACGGTATATTCACACAATGGAATACTACACCACAGTTAAGAACAATGATGAATCTGTAAAACATTTCACAGCATGGAGGAATCTGGAAGACATTATGCTGAGTGAAATTAGTCAGTTGCAAAAGAACAAATATTGCATGAGGCCACTATTATAAGGACTCTAGAAAAAGTTTAAACACAGAAAAAGGGAGGGAGAGGGATATTCACTAACTAGAGAGTAGACAAAAATTATTTTAGGTGAAGGGAAGGGCAACACACAACACAGGGATGTCCGTACAACTGGACTATACCAAAAGCAAAGAAGTTTCCTGAGTACAACCAAACACTTCGAAGGCCAGAGCAGCAGGGACAGGGGTCTGGGGACCATGGTTTCAGGGGACATCTAGGTCAACTGGCATAAAAAAATGTATTAAGAATATGTTCTGCATCCCACTTTGGTGAAAGGCATCTGGAGTCTTAAACACTAACGAGTGGCCATCTAAGATGCATCAATTGGTCTCAATCTACCTGGAGCAAAGGAGAATGAAGAACACCAATGACATATGATAAAGATGAGCCCAAGAAACAGAAAGTGTCATATAAACCAGAAACTCCATCAGCCTGAGACCGGAAGAACTAGGTGGTACCCAGTTACCACCGATCATTGCCCTGACAGGGAATACAACAGAGAATCTCTGATGGAGTAGAACAGTGGGATGCAGATCTCAAAATCTCACAAAAAGACCAGCATTAATGGTTTGACTGAGACTGGAGGGACCCTGACAGTCATGGTCCCAGACCCTTTGTTAGCCCAGGATTGGAACCATTTCCGAAGACAACTCTACAAACAGGGATTGGACTAGACTATAAGATAGACAATGATACTGGTGAGGAGTGAGCTTTTTGGCTCAAGTAGACACTTGAGATTATGTGGGCAACTTCTGTCTGGTGGCAAGATGATAAGGAAGAGGGGGTCAGGAGCTGGTTGAATGGACACAGGGAATACATGGTGGAGAGGAGGAGTGTGCTGTCTCATTAGGAGGGGAGCAGCTACAAGTACATAGCAAGGTGCATACAACTTTTTGTGGGAGAGACTGACTTGACTTGTAAACTTTCACCTAAAGCACAATTAAAAAAAAAATGCTTGCAAAAACTGGTGAAATCTTAATTAAGGCTGTACCTGAGTTATTAGTATTATGCCAATATGTGGTTTTGAAAATGAGCTGTGGTTCTATATTATTGTGGGAAGCTGGACAAAGGGTACATGGGAACTGTGTACTATTTTTTAAACTTCTTCTGACTTTTGAATTAACTTAAAATAAAAAGTTAGAGTAAGAGCGAAAAAAATATTTTAGATCTTAAAGGGAGGCATTTGGTAAGAAAACATTTCAATATAAATCTAAAAATTTGCATTGGGTGAAGAGCTTCTACATTTCATATCTCATCGCTCCCCTAATGGTATCAATTGTGAGATGAAGAACAGTCACATTCTAACTTGTAATCTGTGCTTGGAGAAAAAAAGGGGCACATATCAGCAAGTGATTGGAGAAGGCATTTATAAAAGGGGAAGGGACTGAGCAGCACTGGGGTGAAAGGTGAGAAGCAGGAGTCCTAGGAGATTATGGTATCAGGTAGTAGGAAGTAGGATCCCACAGTACCAGATCTGAAATTCAGAGTCAGGACTCTATTCTGCATTGGTAGCCATAAGGGCAAAGCAAAACACATCTTGGTGAGATATCAAGATGAACACTCAGCACTGGACAAATATAGTAACATTCCATTTCCTGCAACTAATGTCTTAACCGGAGCTCTGGTGGCACAGTGGTTAACAGCTTGGCTGCTAACCCAAAGGTTGGCAGTTTGAATCTACCAGCCACTCCCTGGAAATCCTTTGGGGCAGTTCTACTCTGTCCTGTAGGGTCGCTATGAGCTAGAATCGACTTGACAGCAATGAGTTTGGTTTTTGAAAGGTCTTAACCATGATATCTGACAATGCACAGCCCTATGATTTACCACCATCTGGTTTATAATTTTCCTTTACCTGGGACTAGGACTGGCCTCAGAGCCTGAGTAATGACCTGGTGGAGAGAACAAGTGACTTACTCAGAATCACATAGCTTCTAAGAGTTTGTTTACAGTAGCACCATAAATAAACACATACCTTACAATTAAAGTTTGCATGCTCAGAATTATAGAAAAAAATTTAGTCAAGTAAAGTAAAGCAATGTAAGCATACCATATGCATCTTTGTAATGACTTATTCATGACTACTTTTTCTGAAGTCACATTACTAATTTCCATTATTCATATTATTGTACATTTGATTTGTCATTAATACAATCTTTTTTTTAATTAATCAGCATCAATCTGGTAATTCTCTGCGAATGATTTTATGTTATCTGTATTGCACGTTTCTCTTCCATGCAATATTTTTATTTTAGTATTGTAGGCAATCAGAATTGAAACAAGGACAAATTAAACTTTTAAGTAGTAATAATTTTACTACACCAGTTGTCCAAACATATTGAACACATTGGCATATTAAAACTAAAATCCACTTAGTGTATTACACAATGGCAATTAGAAGCACTTGCTTTAGATTTGTAGGGTTGTAAGATCTCAATAACGGCTTTAATCCTATGAAATTCTAACTCTTATAAACATTTTTCAAGGGCTATTCAGCTGCATACAGACATGTGTAATTTAAAACCAATATATTTTATAAGGAAAGGGTGTCTGAGTGGTACTGTTTAGCCATTCAAATTACAAGTCATGAATAGGATGAAATGAATCAAGGATGTAGCTATTAAGGATAAAATTGGAAGAAAGAAAGGCACACACATTTCTTTCTAGCTATCAATGTTAGATCGGCAAAGAAATGATAAATGGTCTCCATTTTGAGGAAGATAATAAGGTTTTAAAAATATCTGAATCATTATTTTACAGCCAATACTTTTGGCAAAACACCACTTTAAGCTCTTTGCCTGTCATACGTACCAAATCCTGGTTTCAGTGTCAGATGGACAACTACTGGCTATAGCAAAGACAGATTGGAAACACATTCTTTCCTAAAAGTTCAGCTGTCATTGTGCTATTTCACATAATCACTGGACTTTGAAGACATTCTAAGAACAGCCTAGAATGAAATTAAAGCAGAATAAGTCACTCAAATGGCACTCATGGCCAGTAATTATTCTGTCATCTTGCAAATACATGTGAATAGACCCCACGTGTTAGCTTACTAACGCATGTATTCAACACTTGTATCTAGAGTGCAAGGTTGGGGCAAAGAGATACACTTCAGCAAATAAACTATCCCTCAATTAACAGATGGTTTCTACACCAGGGAAATATGACACAATGTTCTCAGCCTCAAGATTATCTCAGCTTCTTTTCCACTCCCACATGTGCTGAAATTGCATCTCTGGCTTCTCCATAAAACTGTGCCTTCCACGAAGATAAGAACTACCCTTTATCTCTGAGTTTCTGGAGTCCAGGGCAGTGCGTGGCTTTATCGTTGTTGTTTTTAGTTGCCATTGAGTCAAGTTGAGTCGATTTCAACTCATGGCGACCCCACGTATGCAGACTAGAACCACCCCATAGGGTTTTCAAAGCTGTGACCTTTTGGAAGCAGATTGCCAGGTCTGTTTTCCAAAGCACCTCTGGGTGGGTTCAAATCACCAACATTTTGGCTAGTAGTGGAGCACTTACCCATTTGTGCCACCCAGGGATTGAGCACTCAACCACTTGCACCATCCAATGCCACTGAGATAAGTACAATTATTGAGAGTATGTGTTTCAGATTATTCAGTGCAAGTGAACAGAACAATTTTAAGTCCCTTGACTCTGATAATTTAAAAAGTTGGCCTTGGGGATGTCTTTTTGTTTCTTGTTTTTCATTCTTTTTTTTTTTGTAATTTAATTTTATCCTATTTTACGAAAGTATCAATTCATGACAGACGTGAAATATATTTGAAAAGATAAAACTCACCCTTCACACTGAGAATATGAGAAAAAAAAATGGTCTAGATTATTTACAGGCACCATACCTAACCTATGTAAAACTGTTAAAGCTAAATAACACTAATTTAAAACACAAATATCACAAAAGACCATCTCTAGGGAATTAACGTAGGAGAAAGTATTTTCTTTTTAATGAAAAATGCTAACAATCTATAACTTTGACATTGTGAAACAACACTCACATTAAATAACATTTATTATTTACCTCGCTGCAACTGAATAGCAATGTTCTGTCATTGTAGTATGTTTACTAACATCCCTATCTTCTGCCCAGTAGTTGCCAGTAGGACCACCCCATCCCATTTGTAACAATTAAAAATGTCTCCCAGACATTGGCAAATGTCTGCCTGGTAATTTAGGGCAGTAGAGACTTCTGGAGAAGGGCGTAGAAACTACAATATCTACAGTATATTTTGCTAGTTTTTTTTTGTTGTTGTTGCATTGTTTTCTGTTTGAAACACAAATACTGCAAGTGCCTGCACAGTAGAAAAGTGACAGAACTGGGAAAGAGATGGCTTGGATCCCACCCAGCCAGAATTCATTGTGACCGAAGTTAAGAAACTTGGATTCTGACATTGCTAGATCTCATCGTTAGCCTGAGCGTGTTGGGCCTCTGAAATTCTGTTTTCTGACTTTGTCAAGAAATAATGTCTTATTTTTTAAAACATCTGTAGTCTTTATAATCTAGTGCATTAAACTGCCATTGGACCAATAACATTTTGCAAAGAATTATGTCCCTCTTAACTGTCAGAGTTTTCTATCTAATCTCTAATAAAGTTCTATTTCAGGAGGCTAGGAAAATAACCAAAATGTTGTTGGCTTTATATCATAATAAATAAGCATGTTTATAGGCTATAATAAAAAAGCTATTATTTATGTAGGCATTTAATCTAAATTATAATATTGTCTTCATTTTATAAAATGTAGCAGCAATAATGCTGATAAGATTCCTTTTTGAAATGGAGGTTATACGGCTCCAGAATTTTATAACATGAAAAAGGTTTCCAGAAGTCCTCTGGTTGATTCATTAAACTTACTTAGCTAAGATTTCAAACAATGACAACGGTGGTATGGGGTTTCTGATCCATTGTCTTTTAAATTGCCAAAGCAAAACCTAAAGACATTTGCATAATATTTCCTTTACAGTTAACAGAGACTGTTTAATATTTATACTTTTTATCTAAAAATGTATTTTTAAAAGGTAATATAATTCTATAATTCTTTAGCTATAAACTAAGATTTTCTTAAGTCAATTGCTTATGCCTTTGTATGTGGGGAACACATATGGCGTAGTTAAAAGCATTCAACTTCCATTTGTTACATAAATGGAGTTGCTGAATTAGCAGAATTTTAATCACCTTGGTGTTGAGTTTCTGCATTGTTAATACTCCTCCGCCCTTACTGCTTTGTTTATTTTGTAATGGACTACACGAAGTCTCTCTCCCGCCATAACCACATGCATTTCGATCTTGAATGCTGGAAAGAGGAGTTAAACACTCTTACCTTCATCTACCTCATGCATACACACAGACACGTAACGTACACACACAAGTACACTACACACACAAAATGAACAGAGGTTTAAGCCACTACCACTATCCTATTGATCCACTGATAACAGAAGAAACTGATATTGCATGTATATTGCACATTGAAACGGATACTGTTATTGTATATATATATACATATAAATATGTATACATATATATACACCAAACCAAAACCAAACCCATTGCCATCGAGTCGATTCCAACTCAAAGCAACCTTATAGGACAGAGAGAACTGCCCGATAGGGTTTCCCAGGATCACCTGGTGGATTTGAACTACTGACTTTTTGGTTAACTGCCATAGCTCTTAACAACTACACCACCAGGGTTTCCATATATACATGGGTATAAATATATATATATATATATATATATATATATATATATATATATCCGTAAATTTTTTTTTAAATGTCAGAAAGGAAAGAGCCTCACAAAAACCGAGTTTAAATGTGTGGCGACCAGGATTGCGTGTTTGTTTGGGTATGCCCTAATTGAGAATAAGAAGTTAGCAACCCTTAACGCCTGTTACCACGACCTCCCAGAAATCATATTTGGTTTTGTAACCAAGAGCATTACAAACTGAGGCCAATCGAATGATCATTCGGTGACCCAGATAATAGGGACATCATTCAGTTTCACTCAACAGCAAAGGGAGAAGACAGAAGGAGTATCAGATTCCTAGACTTCTGACTTCAGCTAGACTTACAGGAGTGGCTTTTGAGGTAGCCATGATGATTAGGGAGCCCTGGTGGTGCAGTGGTTAAGAACTTGGGTGCTAACCAATAGGTCAGCAGTTCGAATCCACCAGCCACTCCTTGGAAACCCCATGGGGTAGTTCTACTCTGTCCTATAAGACTATTACAGCTGTTGGAGGGAGTAGGGGCAGAAACTTTGTGGTTTTGTTTCAAAAGTAGTGTGAGAGTACTTGGCAGGCAGCAGCAAGTCCGCAAAGAATTGCAAGGGCTCATTTAAGAGTCTCCAAGTGTTCTAGGAAAAGAAAATCACTAATAGACTGGAATTCCTCTTTGTAGAGTGAGTAAAGGTTCAGCGTGACCATACTTGATTAGTTTTATATAAGTATGACATTTTTATCCACAGATTGAGAAGGTTCAGAAACTTCCATTTATAATAACTTGATCCTTATCAACTCAGAGGTATGAGCAAACTTTATGTGTAACTATGTGTGGAGGAGAGGACTATTTAATATCCTGCGATCCCTCTAATCCAGCCTATACTCTTCCTTCGATGGAGAAAAAATCATATTAAAAAAGCTTTGGTGTCTTTTTATTTTTAAAATATACAATCTACGAAGGTTTTATTTCTAAGGAGCCTGGATAGAGCAAGTGGTGTGCAATCGGCTGCTAACCTAAAGGCTGTTTGAGCCCAACCAGTGGCTTCTACTCTGTAACGTATGGGGTCACCATGAGTCAGGGACTTACTCCATGGCAGCTAACATCACCACCACAGCAAGCTTTTATTAGATAACTATGAAACTATAAAAAACAATTAATTGATCTTGTTCACCTTTGCATCCCCATTACCTAGCAGCTTTTCTGGACCATTTTCGTTTTGTTTTCACTTGCCAAATACTGTGTTCCTACAATAGTCCAGGAGCACTGCTCTTTCTAGCCATCTTCTTGCCCATCAATCCCTGAGCTGCCATCCAGAATTCTCTGCCTCCTTCACAATGAGGTACAAAAGGACCTCTGTATCTCTCCTCTCTACATATAATAACCACTCCCCTGGGTGGTACAAATGGTTAACGCACTCAGCTACTAAGTGAAAGGTTGGAAGTTTGAGTCCACTCAGAGGCATTTCAGAAGAAAGGTTGACAATCTGTTTGTGAAAAACCAGCCATCGAAAACCCTATGGAGCACAATCCTATTCTGAGACACATGAGGTTGCCATGAGTCACAATTGACTCCATGGCAACTGGTTTTAACCAGTAATATTTGTAGACAATCTAAACACTTTATTAAAATCAGTTCTGCAGTCATATTTACTAACTCACCATGCATGCTATAATATATTGCAGGGAAATGAGAGCAATGGGCTCTGTCAGAAAGTGGATGGACTGGTGGGCCAAGAGGGTCCCAGGGTCCATAGCCTGCCTTCTTTACCTACTAGGTGAATGAACTGAGAAACATTACTAAACCTTTCTGAACATCAGAATTCTCATCTGTAAAATGAGATTAAAAAAACAGGATTTCTGAGGATTAAATAAAAACTATGTGTAAGTTAACTACCTAGTATGTGTGTTGATTTTTATCTAGCGTTGAAGCATGTTATTGTTACACACAAGGTGAATGAATTTGAGAATCTCAACAGTTGAGAAATAACATCCACGAAGTTGGTTGCCACACTGAAGAATGCCGCCAAGTGTTGGTAGTGGATTCATTCGGATCTAGTCACACTAAGGGAGAGGATTTGTTCTTTTACTAGACACGCTGTGAGGTACTATCCCATGTGTTTCCCGTTCTGTATCTGTGGTATCCCTGTGGAATAATCATGATGGTGGGCTTCAGTTTATAGATGGACTAAATGTGGTCTACAGAAACTGAGTAATTTTTACTAAGGTCACTAAGATAATAAGGAGAAAAAGGGTAAATTAACTCTCTTTTTTTATACTTTCTCCTCTCTAAGTATCCTTCATATCAGGGCTTGAAATCAAAGAGTACATTTTAAAGTTTTTAATTCAAGAGAATTTGAAGCCATAGAACATACATAACTTGAGTTTCAATTTGTTTTCAGACCAGGATCACTAAAATAATTGATGATTTTCCAAGTTCTAACCTCCTGCATCTTCCTATACAGACCATTTCCCCTGCCCCAACATACTGAAATCAAATATAAAAACAAATAAATTTGGAAAAGAAGTGAAAACTGGTTTTGCTGTTTGCCTGTTTGCTGTTGCTGTGTTTGGAGGTCACTGAAGGGGAAACCAAGACACCTCTACTTGGAAGTACCTAATGTCCTGGGAGGCCTCTAGGATTCTGAAGGTAACAGAAATAATATAGAGAATGAAGGAATTCAATAAAGAGTTGCACTGAGCCATTATAAACTAAAACCAATAAAGTCTCGGGACACCAGGACTATGTGACCAAATCATTTAATAATTCACTGTAAAAGCAAACTAATTTAATAATTCACCGTAAAAGTAAAAATACATATGTCAGCAGTTGGGGCTTCTGCGATTTCCCCAGGTTAGAGTAGAGAGTTTAACAACATATGCACTGTTATT
The DNA here is from genome assembly GCF_024166365.1 of Elephas maximus indicus. Lineage (NCBI taxonomy): Eukaryota > Metazoa > Chordata > Mammalia > Proboscidea > Elephantidae > Elephas > Elephas maximus. The sequence goes on along the minus strand of NC_064841.1, from coordinate 14,341,745 downwards.
AAAAGGTTTAACTCTGTGAAGATACCAGCTCATTCTATGTTCTTGTCAAATAAAATTTTATCATTACAAGCTAGGTATGTTCATTAGATGGATGATGCTTTAAACATGTCTATTTGCAGATGCTGCCCTCTAACTTACAGGAGAATTCAAGTTCAAGGGCACATTTTTAGGAGCATCTTTATCTTAATGACCCTTTGGGTAAACCATTTGAGAATACCTTATTATTTTTATGTTCAGGTTCTCTGGGGCTATGAAAAATGAACAGTGGTACTGGAACTTATTGTTGTTATTTTTCCTGCTGACATTTATGAGACAATTATACAAGCAGTTTCTGTTCATCCTCTGAACCACAGTATAAAAATCCATATAGAAGTGTATTATGAGCAAGGCCAAGTCTGTTCTCCATTTAGAATCAACTCCTCATGGTCACTCTTGGAACAATGTTTTACTCTACAAGCAATGGTTTCTGTGCACGGAATGAGCTAGAAAATATGACTTCAGAAAAAAGTTTGCCAACTGGGAATTTTGGTCCTAATTCCTGTCATTGAAAACACTTTCCAATGAATACTTAGTGTTTATACATATTATTGAAAATGAACTTACTGTCCATCTGCTAATTCTGGCTTTTCTTCATCTGAAGAGAAATATTCCATTTACTTGTATTATCTTGTGCGAATAGCTGTGTTTTTACCCTCATTCAAATGCAATATTATTGATGTATTAATTAAGATTGCAAATCATTAGTATTATTTTTAAGTAAACATTTTAGGACAGGATTAAATTTCCAAAAAAAAAAAATGTGACAATTGTTCAGAAAGTTCTCGCATACCCTACACCCGGTTTACTCTGTTATTAACACCTCACAGTAGTATGGTAATTTGCTACAATTAATGAACCAAAATTTATATTCATACATTTTACTATTAACTAAGCTCCATACTTTACTCAGATTTCCAAGTTTTTCCTTAACACCCTTTTTCTATTCTATGAAACCATCTATGATACCACATTGCTTTTAATAGTCATGTCTCCTTAGGCTTCTCTGGCTGAGACGACTTCTCAGAATTTCTTGGTTTTGATGTCCTTGACAGATTTGAGAAGTATTGGTTAGATAGTTTGTAGAATGTCCCTCAGTTTGGATTTGACTGATGCTTTTCTCATGGTTAAACTGAGGTTATAGGCTTTTGAGAGAAGACCACGGGGACAAAGTGCGATTTTTTATCAAATCATATGAAGGGTACACGCTACGAACATGATTTATCACTTTTGAGGTTGACCTTGATCACCTGGCTCAGTTAGTGTTTCTCAGGTTTCTCCACTATAAGATTACTTTTTTTCCCTCTTTCCATATTGTACTATATGGAAGGAAGTCACTATGCATGGCCCGCACTTAAAGCGTGTGGTGTTATGCTCTCCCTCACTGACAGTGGAGTGTCTACATAAATTATTTTAAATTCTTCTACGTGTGAGGTTTGTTTACCATTCCCATTTATTTATTCATTCAATAATTCATTTATATCCTTATAGACTCATGGGTATTTATTTCATATTTTGGGTTATAAAGTAATACTACTTTATCTTTTTACTCAAGTTATTGTACATTTCTTCATTGGGATCCCTTTCAAGTGACTCCTAAGTTCCTTTTGATATAACTCCATCATTGCTGGGTTTTGTTGTTGTTTGTTTTGTTTTTTAGCACTTCTTTCTGATACTACAAGACGCTCCAGGTTTATATAGTACATTTCCTGTCTTAGCCTTACAATCAGCCAATTCTTCAAAGAACCCTAGTTCCTTTTATGGGAGAATAGTATTAGAAAACAATCACTAGGGACTACATGTGCTTGCCACTATTGGGGCATCTTTGCTTCTAGTTACTCTCAGCGAATAGAACAAGTAAATACATGTTCACATACTAACCCATGTATGTGTGCATATCTATAAATATACTGGTATATACTTATCTGTATCTATATTAATTTAAAGATGAATCTATACTGATGTATCCAACTCAAATCCATTATAATACAGACCTTTCTAGTCTCTTTCCCTTGATCATCTGTATATTCCCACTCTAACAGTGAGAAACCTGGCTTCCACCATCCACCATCAATTTACTTAATAGTTCAATTCCAGTACACATGTAGTAAAAAACAAACAAAAAAAAATCACTGCTGTTGAGTCAATTCTGACTCATAGCCACCCTACAGGACAGAACAGACCTGCTCCACAGGGTTTCCAAGGAGCGGCTGGTAGATTCAAACTGTCGACCTTTTGATTGGCAGCCATAGCTCTTAAAGACTATAAAAACAAAAAAAGCAAACCCAGTGCCGTCGAGTCGATTCCAACTCATAGTGACTCTATAGGACAGAGTAGAACTGCCCCATAGAGCTTCCAAGGAGCACCTGCTGTATTCAAACTGCCAACCCTTTGGTTAGCGCCATAGCATTTAACCACTACACCACCAGGGTTTCCCTTAACCACTATAACGATTTAGAATTCTTAATTCTCACCCCTTGGGAAATATTTTTTTTCAACTAAAAATATAGTGCTCATGTACAGTTTGGGTTTACTCTTATAGACTCCATTCATTCCCAAAGTTACGTAGGTCAGCACATTTTCTCCCCATTTGCACAGATGAGACTGATTCATACATTTGCAATATAGTTAGTTTTATCATATTCTGTATTCCATCCTGGGAGCCCCATTTAGAGTGTCATGTATCCACCATTACAGTAACAGAGTTCTGTATTCTTAGTTCTACCACTCTAAAAAAATTCACTCTGCTTTACTTATTCAACCTTCCTTCCCTATGCCTAAACATGGACAACCGCTTATCTTTTTGGCATCTCTATAATTTTAACTTTTCTAGAATGGCACAGAATTTGTATCAGTTTGCATCAGACTGGCTTATTTTACTTAACAATATGAATGTAAGATTCAGCCATGTCTATTCATGGCTTAATAGCTCATTTCTTTTTTATTTTTTTAATAATTTTTATTGAGCTTTAAGTGGACGTTTACAAATCAAGTCAGTTTGTCACATATAAGCTTATATACACCTTACTCCATACTCCCACTTACTCTCCCCCTAATGAGTCAGCCCACTCCCTCCTTCCAGTCTCTCCTTTCATGACAATTTTGCCAGTTTCTAACCCTCTCTACCCTCCTATCTCCCCTCCAGACAGGAGATGCCAACACAGTCTCAAGTGTCCACCTGATACAAGTAGCTCATTCTTCATCAGCATCTCTCTCCAACCCATTGTCCAGTCCCTTCCATGTCTGATGAGTTGTCTTCAGGAATGGTTCCTGTCCTGGGCCAACAGAAGGTTTGGGGAGCATGACTGCCGGGATTCCTCTAGTCTCAGTCAGACCATCAAGTATGGTCTTTTTATGAGAATTTGGGGTCTGCATCCCACTGATCTCCTGCTCCCTCAGGGGTTCTCTGTTGTGCTCCCTGTCAGGGCAGTCATTGGTTGTGGCCAGGCACCATCAAGTTCTTCTGGTCTCAGGATGATGTAAGTCTCTGGTTCATGTGGCCCTTTCTGTCTCTTGGGCTCATAGTTATCGTGTGACCTTGGTGTTCTTCATTCTCCTTTGATCCAGGTGGTTTGAGACCAATTGATGCATCTTAGATGGCTGCTGGTTAGCATTTAAGACCCCAGACGCCACATTACAAAGTGGGATGCAGAATGTTTTCATAATAGAATTATTTTGCCAATTGACTTAGAAGTCCCCTTAAGCCATGGTCCCCAAACCCCCGCCCTTGCTCCGCTGACATTTGAAGCATTCATTTTATCCCAGAAACTTCTTTGCTTTTGGTCCAGTCCAGTTCAGCTGACCTTCCATGTATTGAGTATTGTCCTTCCCTTCACCTAAAGTAGTTCTTATCTACTAACTAATCAGTAAATAACCCTCTCCCACCCTCCCTCCCTCCCCCCTCTTATAACCACAAAAGAATGTGTTCTTCTCAGTTTATACTATTTCTCAAGATCTTATAATAGTGGTCTTATACAATATTTGTCCTGTTGCCTCTGACTAATTTCACTCAGCATAATGCCTCCCGGGTTCCTCCATGTTATGAAATGTTGCACAGATTCGTCACTGTTCTTTATCGATGCGTAGTATTCCATTGTGTGAATATACCATAATTTATTTAACTATTCATCCGTTGATGGACACCTTGGTTGCTTCCAGCTTTTTGTTATTGTAAACAGTGCTACAATAAACATGGGTATGCATATATCTGTTCGTGTAAAGGCTCTTATTTCTCTAGGGTATATTTCGAGGAGTGGGATTTCTGGGTTGTATGGTAGTTCTATTTCTAACTTTTTAAGAAAATGCCAGATAGATTTCCAAAGTGGTTGTACCATTTTACATTCCCACCAGCAGTGTATAAGAGTTCCAATCTCTCCGCAGCCTCTCCAACGTTTATTATTTTGTGTTTTTTGGATTAATGCCAGCCTCGTTGGAGTGAGATGGAATCTCATCGTAGTTTTAATCTGCATTTCTCTAATGGCTAACGATTGAGAGCATTTTCTCATATATCTGTTAGCTGCCTGAATATCTTCTTTAGTGAAGTGCGTGTTCATATCCTTTGTCCACTTCTTGATTGGGTTGTTTGTCTCTTTGTGGTTGAGTTTTAACAGAATCATATAGATTTAGAGATCAGGCGTTGGTTGGAGATGTCATAGCTGAAAATTCTTTCCCAGTCTGTAGGTGGTCTTTTTACTCTTTTGGTGAAGTCTTTAGATGAGCATAGGTGTTTGATTTTCGGGAGCTCCCAGTTATCTGGTTTCTCTTCGTCATTTTTGGTAATGTTTTGTATTCTATTTATGCCTTGTATTAGGGTTCCTGACGTTGTCCCTATTTTTTCTTCCATGATCTTTATCGTTTTAGTCTTTATGTTTAGGTCTTTGATCCACTTGGAGTTAGTTTTTGTGCATGATGTGAGGTATGGGTCCTGTTTCATTTTTTTGCTAATGGATATCCAGTTATGCCAGCACCATTTGTTTAAAAGACTATCCTTTCCCCAATTAACTGACACTGGGCCTTTGTCTAATATCAGCTGCTCATACGTGGATGGATTTATGTCTGGGTTCTCAATTCTGTTCCATTGGTCTATGTGCCTGTTGTTGTACCAGTACCAGGCTGTTTTGACTACTGTGGCTATATAATATGTTCTAAAATCAGGTAGAGTGAGGCCTCCCACTTTCTTCTTCTTTTTCAGTAATGCTTTACTTATCCGGGGCTTCTTTCTCTTCCATATGAAGTTGGTGATTTGTTTCTTCATCACATTCATTTCTTTTTATCTAAGAATAATATTCTATTGGATGGATATGCGACTGCTTATCTATTCACCTATCCAAGGACATCTTGCTTGCTTCTAGTTTTTGGTGGTTATGAATAACAAACCAGATATAAACATTCATGCACAGATTTATTTGTGGACATAAGTTTTCAGATCAGTTTGGTAAGTACCAGGAGTGTGATTTTTGGATCATAAGGCAAGACCACATCTATCTTTGTAAGAAACTTCCAAATCGTCTTCCAAAATGGCTGTACCACTGTAAAAATACTTGTGAAAATCACAGCCAAGGACCCAGGCCCACCAGAAAACTCAGATTTAATATTATAGAACAACACCCCACACACATTTTACTACCACTCAAGAGTTTCAGTTTAATAACAGATAATTACACCTAAAAAGAGCTGCAAGACACTGACTTTTTCTCAGAAGGAGAATTTAGCAGAACCCAAAGTCAACACGGAAGAAAAAAACAAGGATAGCAGAGAAATATTAAACCTGTAACACCTACAGCTACAGCAAACACTAAACACAGCCCAATCCTATCCAAATTAACATAAATTCTCTCACTAAAATACTCTTTACTTGAATTCCTATTACTTGATACAACACACCTGGTTTTCAACAAAAAATTACAAGGTATAATCTGCTAGTTTCCTACTGCTGCCTTAACAAAAATACCATAAATAGGTGGCTTAAAATAACAGATATTTATTGTCTCAGATTTCTGGAGTCTAGAAGTCTGAATTCAGGGTGTCAGCTGCACTGATTCCTTTTGAGGGGTCTGAGGAAAAAAACCTCTCCCATGTCCCTCTCCTAGCTTTAGTAAGTGTCAACAATCCTTGGCATCTAGTTTGTGGAGTCACCTGTCTCCATAATCACACGTCCGTACTCCTCCATATGTCTCTCCGTGTCTGTCTTGCCCTTTTATGAAACACCACTCAGAAGCTCAGAAACAGTTAGGATTAGGACTCACCTTACTCCAATATTACCTCCTTAGCTCAGAAAAAAACCTTTTCAAGAAAGGTCACATTCACCAGTATAAGGGTTAATGCTTCAATATATCTCTTTGGGTAACACAACTCAATCCATAACACACACCAAAAAGCAAAAAACAAAACACATACACACAGTCTGAAGAGGCATAGCAAGAATCAACACTGCACTCAAATATGAAAAACATTTTGGGATTAAAAATAAAGAAATTTAAAATAACTATAATAAATATGTCAAGGTATCTAATGGAAAAGGTAGAAAACAGGAAAGAACACATGGATAATGTAAGCAAAGAAATAGAAACTCTAAGAAAGAATCGAAAGAAAATTTTAGTAATAAAAAATCATATAATAGAAATGAAGAATACCTTTGTTGGTCTCATCAGTAAACTGAATATGCAGAGGGCAGAATCAGTGAGCTTGAAGATATATCAGCAGAAACTTCCCAAACTGAAAAAAAAAAAAAAAAAGATTACCCAAGGACTGTTAATATACACAACTGACTCTCAGAAGGAAGAGAAAGATATAACAGAAGAGAAGCAATATTTGCAGAAATAATGGCTGAGAACTTTCCATTTGGATGCCAGATACTAAGCCACATGCCCATGTATCTCAGAGGATACCAAATAGGGTAAATACCAAAAATATACAACTAGGCATATCATACTAAGTGTGCAGAAAACCAAAGACAAAATCTTGAAAAAGCCAGCGAGCAAAGCTCACTCTAGAGGAAAAAGAATAAGACTATTGCAGAGTTCTTATCAGAAATCATGCAAGCAAGAACAGAGTTGGGTGAAGTATTTTGAGTGTTGAAAGGAAAAAAAAAACAATCTAGAGTTTGGTATACAACATTATTTTTCCCTTAAAAGTGAAGAAGTAAATACTTTCACAAACAAAAACAGAATTCTTTGCCAACAAGCTTTCTCTGAAGGAAATGTTCAAAGTTCCTCAAGGAGAAGGGAAATGATATAAGGCAGAAATATGATTCTACACAATGAAAAGGAAAGCAACAGAGAAGCAATGAATAAAGACAAAATATTTTATTTTTATTATTCTTAATTGATGTAAAAGAAAGCTGTTTAAGTAGTCATAATAACAATGTATTGAGTGATTATAGCATATAGATAACTAAGATGTTTGACAACAGCATTATAAGGGATGGGAGGGTGAAACTGGGAATGCTATTATAAGGTATCTTCATTGCACATGAAAACAGAATATTGTTATTTGAAGCAGGACACAGATTAGTTAAAAATGTACTGTGGAAACTCTAGGGCAATCAGTAAATATTTCTGAACAAGTGCATCGATAATTGATATTCTAAAACAGGTGGTAAAATTGAATCATAAGCAGATAAAAAAAAAACCCAACCATCCAACTACACATTGTCTACAAGAAATCCACCTTGAATATAATGTCTCAGGTTAAAAGTAAAGAGATAAAGAAATAGCATTCTAACGTTTATCAAAAGAAACCTGTATTAACGGATATTAATTTCAAACAAAGCAGACTTGTGAATAAGAAACAGTGCTAGGGATAAAGAATGGCATTATGTAAATATGTGAAGGTTTTTTAAGAATACTTAACAATTTTAAACTTTTATGGATCTAGGAGGAGATATCAAAATGTGTGAGGCAAAAACTGATTAAATATAGACAAGTCATCATTAAAATTACAAACTTCAACATTACCTATCAGTAATTGATAAATCAAGCAGACAGAAAATCAGTAAGGATATACATGACATGAACACCAATGTCAATCGACTTGACGTAATTGTTATTTATAGATTACTCCATACAACAATAGAACCCATACTCTTCTCATGCTCACACAGGACATTCCCCAAAATAGACTACATTCTGAGTTTAAGAAAAAAAAAAAAAAAACTTAAATTTAAAAGAATAGAAATTATACAGAACATGCTTTCAAAATCCAGTGGAATTAAATTAGAAATAAATAACAGAAAGATAGCTGGAAAATCCCAAAATAGATGGAAATTACACAACACACTGCTAAATAATTTATCACTCAATGAAGGCTCAAGAAAAATTAAAAAGTACTTTGAGCCAAATGAAAATCAAAATACAACTCATTAAAATTTCTGGGATGTAGCATAAGCAATTGTTAGGGAATTTTTTTTTTTTTATCATTAAAGGCATATACTGGAAAAGGATAATGTTCTAAAATCAATAACCTAAGCTTCCATTTTAGAAAACTAGAGAAAAAAGAGCAATTTGAGCCAAAACCATCAGAAGAAAACAAATAAAAATGAGACAAAATTACTGAAATTGAAAATAGGAAAATAGAGAATATCAATGAAACCAACATCAGGTTCTTAGAAAATATCAATACAATTGATAAACTTATATCCAAGCTAACCAATATAAAAGGGAGAAGATACAAATTACCACTATGAGGAATGAGAAGGAGTCATCACTACTGATCCTATGGATGTCAAAAATATAATAAAGGAAAACTATGCATAACTTTATATGCTCAAAATGATGACCTAGATCTAATGGACCAATTCTTTGAAAGACATAACCTACTAAAACTCAAACAAGGAAAAACAGATAATCTGAACAGGCCAATGCCTAGTAAATCAATTGAATTAATATTTAATAACCTTCCAAAAAAGAAAGTACCAGGCCTAGATTATATCAATGGTGAAGTCTATCAAACACATAAAGAAGAAATGATACAAATTTTATACAATCTCTTCCAGAAAATAAAAGCAGAGGGAATATTTCCTAACTCATTTCGTAAGCCCAGCATTATAATAATACCAAAAGACATAAAAAGAAAGGAAAAAGACCAATATCTTTCATGAACATAGATGCAAAAATCCTCAAAATGTTGGCAAATTGAATCTAAGAAATGTATACAAGGAACTATGTAGCATGACTAAGTAGGATTTATTCCTACTATGGAAGGTTGGATCAAAATTCAACTAAAACTACTCAATTTCAAGACTTCTTATAAAACTACAGTTATAAAGACTGTTTTGTATCAGTTAAAGAAACGATATATAGATCAATGAATCAAAATAGAACCCAGAAATCAAACCACATGAATAGAGTCAACAGATGGTGAAAGAGAAGCAAAGAAAATTCAATAGAGAAAGGGTAGTGTTTTCAACAAATGGTACAGGAAAAACTGGATGTCCATATCCAAGATGATGAACTTAGAACCAGCCCTCACGTCCTTCACAAAAATTAACACAAAATGGATTAAAGGCCTTAATGTGAAATATAAAACCTTCAGAGGAAAACAGCAAAAAATGTAGTGACCTTGGGTTTGTGATTAGTTTTTAGATACGACACCAAATACACTATCCATGAAGGGAAAAAAAAATGTATAAAGTGGATTTTATTAAATTAAAAACCTTTCTTCTGCAACAGGCACAGTTAAGAGAATGAAAAGACAAGTCACAGACTGGGAGCAAGTATTTGCAAAACTCATGTCCAATACAGGACTAGTATCTAAAATATATAAAGAATATGTAAAATTCAACAATATGAAAGAAAATAAACAACCCAATTAAAAAATGGGTGAGAGATTTTAAAGGATACCTCACCAAAGAAGATATATCAGATTAGAAATAAACATATAAGAAGTCCTTAGCAATATTTTTCCATTAGGAAATTACAGGTTAAAGCAATGAGATACCTCTACATATCTACTAAAATGGCTAAAAAAAAAAAAAAAATCTGACCATACCAAATGCTGATAAGGATGAGGAACAACAAAAATTCTAATTCATTGATGGTGGGAAGGCAAGATGGTCACTTTAGAAGACAGTTTGGTAGCCTCTTACAAAATTAAGCACAGTCTTGCCATACAGTTCAGAAATCATGCTCCTAAGTATTTACTCAGCTGATGTGAAAACACACGTCCACACGTAAACCTGCCCACAAATGTTTGTAGTAGCATTATTCATCATGGCCAAAAACCAGAAGCAACTATGATGTCCTTGAATAGTTGATAGAGAAACAAATGGTGGCACATCCATTAAATGGAATATTATTCAAGGATAAAAAGAAATGAGCTACCATGCAACAAAAGACATGGATCAATCTTAAATGCATGTTAAGAAAAATCGGCCAGTCTGAAAAAACAACACAGTGTATGATTCCAATTACCTGACATTTTGGAAAGTGTCTTTCCCTCTTAGCTGTGACGGGAAAACTAGAGGAGGCTAGTTTGTGAAGAACGCCCTTTCTACAAATGGGGTAAGAATCTGGTAAAGTGTTCTACTCTGGAAAGCAGGCATTTGTTCTAGAAAATTTGGCTTATTTCACAATGATTACTTTTCCTCTTCCCCCATCAGGGAGCCCTGGTGGTGCAGTGGTTAAGAGCTATGGCTGCTAACCAAAAGGTTGGCAGTTCAAATCTACCAGCTGCTCCTTAGGAACCCTATGGAGCAGTTCTACTCTGTCCCATAGGGTCATTATGAGTTGGAATTTATTTGACAGCAATGATGAGTTTGTTCCCCCTCCCCCACCCCCTGACCTGCCAGAGCCACTAAGGGATCTTACGCAGATTTCTACCTTGAGAAATTAATGGACTTCCCAGAGGTAAAACCCATGGATGTAACATGGGCCTCTAGAACTGTGGCCCCCAGGAGTTTCTCATGCTCTACCTAGTCCAAACTCAGTCTCCATCAATTCATCAAAATTACCATTTAAGTGTTTCTACCTGTAGCTTCTCTGCCAAGTAATCAGATCTCTGGACTTACCTGGTTCTCTCCAGATTTGGGGGCTGTGGTTTGCCTTCAGGGGCAGTTTATCTAATAGGCAGTGCTTAAGTTGCTTACCAGATAATCTCTAGTGAACAATTCCACGTTTTTTCATCACATCAAAGATTCTGTTTCTAGGTATGGTTGGCATCTGTCTGTCTCCCAACCCCACAGCGCCTTCCTACAGAATATATTTATTTTCAAATTTACCATCTCTGGCATCTGCCCCTGTTTGCCTTGCAACCAAAGCTCTCAGATAAATCCAGGAAGTCCTTAATTTTCAATTTGTTCAGCTTCTTGTTAGGACAGGAGTCACAACTTCCGAACTGTTTACATTTCAGAGATGAAAATGGAAGTCTAATCGTTATGGTTTTAAAAAAGCATATAATGCTGAATTCAAAGGGGAAATTAGAATATTGGAAGAAAAATATTCTAAAATAAGAAACATACAATTCCACTATTTGGAAGTGAGGGGAAACTCAAAGAGAGTTAAATTCTTTGGTTGTTTTTGGGGAAATGATTATACATATATTTTTATCTCCTTTTCTTTTCTTGCTCATAATGTAGTGGAAGCTCAAGCAATGGTGGGAGATAATGAATAATTTAGCATGAGAATTTAATAATAAAATTTTGATGATTTAGGGGAGAAGATATTTGATCTGGATTTTTCTAAGGCTTATGAGTAACTATGAAAAAGCCATGCCTATCAGAATATCTTTTCTTCATGTAAACCAATACTGTTGGCAGGTATTTATTGTTCCAGTCAAGATGATCATGAAGAGGCAGGTGATAGTTCCTAGGCTGAGATCAAGGTAAAGTAATGTGACAGTAACAGAATCAATTCCAGCTCTGCTTCCTTTGACTTGGCTGTGACACCTGACAGTAAAGATACTGTATTACAAGATAGAAATTTTTTTTGATCAACAGTGTTTTATTTATGCTTTTTTTTAATAAAGAAGAATGGATATTTGTGAAATTATATATTACCTTCCTGGTTGCCTTGGAAACTGAGGATATTCCTTTAATGTTTTCAACGAACTTGGTAAATACGAAAAATGATTTTAAGAATCTGTAGTTACCATTTTTTACTTTTAGGTGTCAAAAGAAACACCTGAATTCATCATTCTCAAACTGTGCATGGTACCTCTGGATGTTACAATGAATTCTCAGCAGTCTTCAGGATTTTTTAAATTGTTGACGGAAACACAGTGATTTTTGAGGCCAGGCACACATTTTTATGATATTTGCAAATTGGGTTTTCAGCAGTTTCTGTGAGATAAAGCAAGTACAATCATCAGTGGAGAATAGGAAATTAAGTGTTCTTGTCCAATGTGATTCCAAGATTTGAGAAGGTATATGAAGCCCATGGAAACCCTGGTGGCGTAGTGGTTAAGTGCTATGGCTGCTAACCAAAGGGTCAGCAGTTCAAATTCACCAGGCGCTCCTTGGAAACTCTATGGGGCAGTCCTACTCTGTCTTATAGGGTCGCTATGAGTCGGAAACGACTCGACAGCACTGGGTTTTTTCATACAGAGTCCAACAGGCACACACCTCCCATTGGTAAATAACTGCAGTTATTTTCGAATGAAATATATGTACTTATTTATGTGTATTCTTTCTCATATGGCTACTGTTAGGACATGAGTATTTAGTTGGGCCCTAACACCTTAATAAATAATACTATTAGGTATTTATTTCAATCTTGGAACATCTGGGAAAAAAAATATTGTGACATTAAGGATGCTATCAACCATGAAAAACCGAGAATTCTTGCCTAAAATATAAAGTGGTGTGGATTTAAAGACAAAAATCACAAAGTAGAAAGAAAAAATAATTAAAATAGAAAGCATTGACTATATTGAGTTAATTACATTTTTTAACAATGAAAATGAAATGAGAACAATATTTTGCAAAAACAAAATTATCTTCTATGTATCTTCTAATTTATGAGAAAATAAATTAATGGGAATTGGCAAGATGATGAAACAAGGAAATCTCTATGGTCCTTCCTAACTCTAAGCTTCTTTGATTTTAAACTTGTAAGTTAATTCGTCGTGCCACAACCTAGTTTAACTTATTGCTCGATCAGCTGAGTGACTGGATCAGATGGTCTCTTTGTTTTCTAAATATGTTATATACATCAAACCAGGCCCATGATGTTGGTGTACATGGTTTACGTGATTTCTGTATCCATCTGTACTCTCTTTTTAGTCCTATCTTTTGCTTTAGAAGCCGTCAGAAGTGTTCATGTTATTATTTAGAAATAGGTTTAGTGTTTATTGTCTTTTATTTGAAGGATTACATCACATAATTGCAAACATTAGTGAGCTAACAGATCTAATTACATCTCCAATGAACTGTCTAAAATGTTATTTAGGTTTTTAATGCTTATTTTAGTGGTTATTTTTTAATTAATACCCCTAAGATTGCTTCTAATGAAATCACTATGGGAAAAGTCTAATATCTTTTGTAAACACATAGTATAGTCTCAGCTTTGCCTCAAAGTATGTGATTCATAATGTTCTTTACTGCTTTTTAAAACACTGGTTAATGGAAATACTAAATATGATATTTAGGTGACTCTTAAAAAAAATGAGTAGTTAAAAAGCAGGGCCTTAACAAACCAGTGTTTACTTGGAACATTTCTGAATAGATATGGTTGCTACTTAATAACATTTATTCTGATTGTTCATTAATATTTATTTGCATTATTTGATTAATACAGTATTGTCATTGCCTCATTATTCTGTAATCTCCATGAAGGCAGAGAACCTGTCTGCCTTCTGTTCATTGTAAGTTACATGCCAAATATAAAAAAATATATATATATATAGTACCTATGAATACAAACTTACAAAAACAATGTAAACAATCTCTAATATACATATGCCAATTATAAGGAGGAGATGCCCTCAGCATAGCCTTATAAGGTCCCAATTTCATTTTGCACCTCACACAAAATTACAGCCACTCCCATCATCTCAACTCAGAGAGTAAAGAAGAACTCACCGCTGAGAGAGTCAAGCCTGCTGGTTTTAAAACTTGCTATCCTTTGTCCTTTGATGCCAACTCCCGTCTTTTCCTTATGACGTCTGGGATTTATTAAACATCCCAAGTAAATCACACCAATGAGAGGGGATGGTTGACAGTCAAGCAAGTCATAATATCTGCCACATCATTCATTGTTATTTTAAAAAAGTGAACCTGCATTACTTGTGCAATAAAAATATAAACGTTTTTAAGATGCAGAATAAGTAAACTTCATGTCCTTTGTAAGTATAGTATAATACAAAATTGTATGATTTTTTTCTTTCTTTTATCCTAACTACTTGAATGCCATGACAAGAAAAATCAATATGATTGTGCAATATTGTGCACAAGTGTTCATGATAAAAAAAAAAAAAACCCAAAACCAAAACCATTGCCATTGAGTCAGTTCTGACTCATAGTGACCCTGACTCATCGTGACCCTAAAGGATGGAGTAGAACTGCCCCATAGGGTTTCCAAGGAGCGCCTGGTGGATTTGAACTGCCGATGTTTTGGTTAGCAGCCGTAGGTGGAAATAGATATAATAATGTCACCTCAATATTTTCCCAGAATATTTTGTACTTGTAAGGATTAATAGTAATAGTTTGTACTACCACAATCTGTATTTACTCTGGAAATTGAGTAATGAAGTAAGTCTTAGAACAGAACTGGAGAGCAAAGCTAATTTAGACTATAATTAAGTGAAGTTTTATTTTGAAACAAAGCAGAAACCAAAACAAAGAAATATTCAGGCATACTGTTTAAAAAGGCCACATGGGCATATGTTGTTGTTGTCACATGTCCTCCAGTAGATTTTTGACTCATAGCGACCCAGTGTGACAGAGCAGAAATGCCCCATAGGGTTTTCCAGGCTGTAATCTTCATGGGTGCAGACTGCCAGGTTTTTTCTCCCATGGAGTTGCTGAGTGGTTCAAACCTGACAATCTTTTGGTTAGCAGCCAAGCACTTAACCATTGCACCATTATGCGTATGTAGATTAAGGAAATAAGTGGCAGCCGTTACCAAGTTGTTACCAAGTAGACGCAGAGCAAGTGTACTCACATTTTCCTGAGCATCACCATGGGATAAAGACACATCACCTCTGCAGCACAGAAGGGCAGATACTCCTGCGGATGAATATTATGTATTACTGATAGCTTGAAAGGGTCCCAAATTCTCAAGTTCTTGAGTCTTCCAAATTGCCTAATCTAAAATCAGTGAAGGACTTTAAAAGTCAACCCTTCAGCTGACATACCCAAGGGAAGAACATCAAAGCCCTATGTTTTAAGCCTTATTAGTATTAAATCAATATTTGTCAACCACCTAATTAGTCAAAAAGGGGCTAAGTGTTTTAGTTGGCAGAATAGCTAACATTGTTTGACTTCCTAGTCCCTTGAGTTGGAATCGACTCCAGGCAGTGGGTTTTTAGTGAGTACCTGAAAAACCACTCAATAGGGCAGGGAGGATCATGTTGTATTATTACAAATTCCACTTCACAACAAATATATAAGGGTCATGTCACCCTGTGTATCAAATTATATTTTAATTGCATTCAAAGCCAAGCCATTGTAAGTATGAGGAGTAGTAAACTTTAACAAACGTATTTTTCTAATTTACAATTACAAAGTGTATATATTGTCTAGGGATGGAAAAGTACATATAAATATTTGTCTCTTACATGCACATATTTATTTCCTTCACACCTATATTTTCTTCCAAAATTCTGCCTTGCTTTTTGTTACAGTGTAATTAGATCCCCATAGTTCCTTTATCAGTATTATGTTTATTATCCAATTAAATGCTTTTTTGCTCCATGAAATTAACTTTAGGCAGCAGGTAAGATGGCCTTGGCTTTCATACCTGAAATCAGGATGAACACAATGGAATTCAGATTAAAAGTGTTCTCAGATGTTTAGTTTCAAAGCTGACTAATTTTTTAACTCGAAGTATCATTTACTATAATAAACTGCATAGGTGTCAAATGTTCACCTTGATGAGTTCTGACAATTGTATACACCCATGTACTCACCACCTCAATCAAGATAAAATATATGTCCGTCTCTCCAGAAAAGTTCTCTTTTGATCTTTTGTACTGAATTTTCCCCACTTACGAAGACTGTATGATTTCTATAATTTTTTTTTTTTTACTTTATATAAATCAAATCATTCAGTATGTACTTGTTTGTGTCCAAATTCTTTCACTTAGAATAATATTTCTGAGGTTCATCCATGACGTCACCTGTATCACTCGTTGGCTTTTTATTGATGAGTAGTAGTCCACGGAAAAAAGTAGTCCACGGTATGAATTTACCAAAACGTATGTATCAGTACTCCCTATTGACAGACAGTTGGGTTGTTTACACGTGTTGGTTGTTATGGGCAAGACCGTTATAAACCTTCTTGGAGAAGCCATTGCATTTTCCTTGCATACTAAAACAATTTTACCTGCAATCTTACTCACAGGTGTTTATAAACCTTAACTTGACAAGGCAGGGCCCTGGTGGCACGATACTCAAAGGCTCGGCTGCAAAAGGTCGGCAGTTCAAACCCCCTAGCTGTTCCTTGGAAATCCTGTGGTGCAGTTCTTCTCTGTCCTATATGGTTGCTATGAGTTGGAATTGACTTAATGGAAATGGGTTTGGTTTGGTTTAGTTTGAATAAGATGTTAACTTTATAAGAAATTGCCACACTTTTCCAAAATGGCTGTACCACTGTACACTTCCATCAGCAATGACTGAGTATTCCAGCTGTCCCAAATCCTCTACAGTATTCAGTAGTGCCAGTCTATTTTATTTTAGCCACAAGTATGAAAAAATGCCTTAAGGTGATTTTAATGTAGATTTTCATAACAACTAATATAATGAACATCTTTTATGTGCTTATCAGTCACGCTTATATCTTCCTTTGTAAATTGTCTACCCCAGTTTTTGCCCGTTTTCTTAATTTTATTTTTGTCTTTATAGGAGCTCTTAAATTTATTCCAGATACAAGTCTTTTGTCAGGTAGAGGTATTGAGAATATGTTTCCAAGTTTGTAACATGCTGATTCATCCTCTCTTGATGAGCAAAAATTTTATAATTTTGTGAAAGTATAATTTTTTTTAATGGTTTCTGTTTTATATATCTTGCCCAATAAATATTTGTCTACACCAAGTTCTCTTAAGTTGGCTTCAAAAAGTTTCAAGATTCTAGCATTTTAGATCTATGATTCAACTAAAAATATTTGTTTTGTGTATATGGAATGTTGTTGTTGTTAGGTGCAGTTGAGTCAGTTCCAACTCATAGCAACCCTATGCACAACAGAACGAAACACCACCCGGTCCTGCACCACTCCACAATCATTGCTATGCTTGAACTCATTGTTGCAGCCACTGTGTCAGTCCACCTCGTTGACGGTCTTCCTCTTTTCCGCTGACCCTGTACTCTGCCAAGCATGATGTCCTTCTCCAGGGACTGAACCTCCTGACAACATGTCCAAAGTATGTAAGACGCAGTCTCGCCATCCTTGCCTCTAAGGAGCATTCTGGCTGCATTTCTTCCAAGACAGATTTGTTCGTTCTTTTGGTAGTCCATGGTATATTCAATATTCTTTGCCAGCACCACAATTCAAAGGCGTCAACTCTTCTTCGGTCTTCCTTATTCATTGTCCAGCTTTCACATGCATATGATGCAATTGAAAATACCATGGCTTGGGTCAGGCACACCTCAGTCTTCAGGGTGACATCTTTGCTCTTCAGTACTTTGATGAAGTCCTTTGCAGCAGATTTACCCAATGCATTGCCTCTTTTGATTTCTTAACTGCTGCTTCCATGGCTGTTGCTTGTGGATCCAAGTAAAATGAAATCCTTGACAACTTCAATCTTGTCTCCGTTTATCAGGATGTTGCTCATTGGTCCAGTTGTGAGGATTTTTGTTTTCTTTATGTTGAGGTGCAATCCATACTGAAGGCTGTGGTCTTTGATCTTCATTAGTAAGTGCTTCAAGTCCTCTTCACATTCAGCAAGCAAGGTTGTGTCATCTGCATAAAGCAGGTTGTTAATGAGTCTTCGTCCAATCCTGATGCCCTGTTCTTCTTCATATAGTCCAGCTTCTCAGATTATTTGCTCAGCATACAGATTGAATAGGTATGGTGAAAGAATACAACCCCCACGCACACCTTTCCTGACTTTAAACCAATCAGTATCCCCTTGTTCTGTCTGAACAACTGCCTTTTGATCTAGGTAAAGGTTCCTCATGAGCATGATTAAGTGTTCTGGAATTCCCATTTTTTGCAATGTTATCCATAGTTTGTTATGATCCACACAGTAGAATGCCTTTGCATAGTCCATAAAACACAGGTAAACATCCTTCTGGTATTCTCTGCTTTCAGCCAGAATCCATCTGACATCAGCCATGATATCTCTGGTTCCATGTCTCTTCTGAAACCGGCCTGAATTTCTGGCAGTTTTTTGTATATGGAATAAGAGCTTGAGATTCATTTCATCCATAAAGAGATTCAGTTTTTTTTTTAACACCATTTGTTAAAAATACATACCTTTTCCCAATAAACTGACTTGGAACATCTTTAAAAAATTAATTGACTGATAACCAAATGCCAATATCACAATATTCTGATTATAGTAGCTTTAGTACGACTCTAGTAGTCAGACATTCCAACCTTTGTTTGTTACCACAATTGTTTTAGCTGTAAGAGATACTTTTCACTCTATGTAAGTTTTAGTCAATTTGTCAATTTCTGAAATGCCTACTAGAACTTTCGTTGGGATTGTTTTGAATCTACAGAATGATTTGGGTAGAACTGTGTCCTTAATAATACTGGATATTGCAAGTCTCTCTCTATTTACTTATGGCTTCTTTAGTTTTTCTTTTGTAGCATTCAGTGTAGAGATCTGGTACATATTTCATTAGATTTAGTACTAAGTATTTGGCATTCTTATTTTGGAATTATATTTTATTTACTATTTGTAGCTATCATATCTGCGTACTGAACAAATAAACTGAGAAGACAGATTAATTGAAGAAGAACATGGCATCAGGGTTGGAGGAAGACTCATTAACAACCACAATATGCACATGATACCACCTTGTTTCCTTATGATGAAGACAAATTGAAGCCCTTATTGATGAAGGTAAAATCCCCCAGTCTTCAGCATGGATTCCACCTGAACATAAAGAAAATTAAAATTCTCACAACTGCATCAATAAACAACAGCACTAAAGGGAAAAAAAAAAAAACTGAAACTGTCAAGGATTTCATTCTACTTAGATTAAACAATTAAGCCTTATGGAAAACTGCAGTCAAGAGATCAAATTATGTATTGTATTGGGAAAATCTACTGCAAAAGACCTTTTGAAAGTGTTAAAAAGCAAAGATATTACTTTGATGACTAAGATGAGGCTGACCCAAGCCATGTTTTTTTGTTTTTTTTTTTTTTTTAATTGTCTAACATGCATGAGAAAGCTGGGCAGTGAAAAAGAAGAACGAAGAATTGATGCATTTTAATCTTGGTGATGGTGAAAAAAATTGAATACACAACGGACTGACAGATGAATAAACAAATCAGTCTTGGAGGAAGTACAGCTAGAATGCACCCTTAGAAACGGGCTTAAGAGAGTTCGTCTTGCTTCCTTTGGACACATCAGGAAAGACCACTCGTTAGAAAAGGACATCATGTTTGGTGAAGTAGAGGGTCAGCAAAAATGAGAAAAACCCTCAACGAGATCTATTGACAGAATAGGCTCAACAGCGAGGTCAAACATATCAACGATTATGAAGATGGTACAGGACGGGGGCACATTTAGGTCTGTTATATATAAGGTCACCATCAGTCAGTGCCACCTCTACCACAACGACAACAGGTATAACATTTTTTTTGTGTGTTTTGATCTTTATTATTTGACATTGCTAATTTTTTTTTTTTGTAGTTCTAAAGGGCATTTTGTAGGTTTTTAATAGTTTTCTACATATGCAATCATCTTGTCTGTGAATACAGTTTAATTCTTTGCTTTCCACTTACATGGCCTCTATTTTTTTTTATTTATTAAACTATCTAGGATATCCAGTTCTAAGATTACTAGAAAATGTATAATCAAATAACCCAGAATTTTTTCAAATCTTAGGGGAGAAGCACCCAATAACCCACCAGTAAATTTTATGCTAGTCACAGGACTTTCGTAAATACCCTCAGTCAGGCTGGAGACGTGTCCTTCTATTCCTAGAGGGCTGACAGATTTTACCTGAAAGTGTATCACATTTTGTCCAACGGTCTTTCCTCACTTTATTGAGAGAGCTTTGACTCCTTGAGCTGTTAATGTTATCGATTTATTTTCTGTTGCTAAATTAGCTATAAATTTCTGGGATAAGTCCCACTTGGCCATGATGTATTCTTTTTTGGATGTAATGCCTGCCTCATTTTTTTTTTTCTCAAAATTTTCTTTAAAATTTTTCAATCTATGCTCATGAGGAATATTGGTCTATAATTTTTTTTTGAAATATCTCTGTCAGGTCTTGATAACAGGTTTTGATAACATGACCTCTCTCCCTGTATTTTCAGAAAGTAGTTAATGTTTCCATTATGTTTTTTCACAAATGTCCAATAGAATTCACCAGAGAAATGACCTTTGCCTGGAATTTCCATGGTGGGAAGGTTTTTATTGTTTGTATGTTTATTTTTATTTATTTATTTATTTTAAAGTCATTTACTTAATATATTTAGGCCTATTTAATCGACTTGACGGCACTGGCACTGGGTATTCAGAAAATAAATAACAAGAAGAGAACTTAAACATAAACATATCAATAATTACATTAAATACAAATAGACTAAACACCTTAATTAAAAGGCAGAGATATTCACATTAAATGGCAAAGCAATTTTCAACTTACGATGTCTTTCTGGAAATAACCATAAGGTTTATTTTTAAGGTGATGAAAGTGTTCTAAAATTAGATTATGATGATTGTACAACTTTGTAAATATACTAAGTTTTACTGAATTATACACTTAAAATGGGTAAATTTTGTGATATAGAAACTATACCTCAATAAACCTATTTTTAAAAAAATTACTTAAAATACAAAGAGAAATCGGTTGAAAGTAAAGTGATAAAAAAAGTTATACCATACCAAAAAAAAAAAAATTAGCACTGCATATGTTTCACTAGGAAAGTTGTCACTTTTCTGTTTTTAAAAAAGTCTCAAAATTGAAGCAATGATGGAATTATTTTTGATAAGTCAAATACAATGAAATAATGTGAAATGCAAAAAAGTTTGAGACTTTCAGGTAACAATCTTAATGCCTATATTTTAACTCTGGATTTAAAAACAGCAAGAAAACTTGCTTATATAACAGGACTCTATGCATTTGTTTGTTTAAAATTAAATTATATGACTGTGCACTTTGTGAAACATGAAACTATTCACACCCATTCAAACTCTATCATGATCACTTTAATTCTTTGGTTGGCAACTTTACAGCATTAAAATGAGACAAACAGTTAAATAAGAGAGAAATAGATTGGTTAGACTGATGAAATGATATTTGAAAGATATGTAAAATATAAATTAATATAGATGAACATGGATACTTTAAATAACCAGCATAAAAATATAAGCTTAGCAATGGAAGATAAAAGCATCTTGGTGACTGGTACGAAGATGTTATCAGCGATTATCCTTGGTGCTAAACATATTAATAATGTTTTTGTATTTCCAATTTTCTATAATCAACATATAAATTTAAACATTTAAAACACAAAAGCAATAACACAGTAAACGAGTCCTTAAGGGGGAAGTTTTAGTTTCGTGAAAAATCAATTCACAATACATTCCTTTATCTCATATTCCAACAATGTAATGAAAACTCATTATTCATTCAGCAAGGATATTCCAAGTGTTATATATGAAGGCTATTTATGTTTCATCATCTTTTTAACAATTTATTGAGCCTCTCTTATGTGAATGTGCTGACACTTAGCGATGTACAGTTAGTGTAACTGAAAGCTAAGGATAGGTGTGTGACCTTGAGACATTGTTTAGTTTTTATTAGTCTAAAATATATCTTTGTGGTCTTGTCTAAAAAAGCGTTTTTCTCATTCAAGTACAGTAGTCCCCCTCTATCTGTGGTTTTGTTTTCCAGTGTTTTATTTACATGCGGTCAACTAAGGTTGGAAAATGTTAAATGAGTAGTGTGATGAAATCTTGTGCTTCCCGCCAGAAGACTACATTCACATAACTTTTATTAGAGTATACTGTTATAATTTTTCTACCTTATTATTGGTTATTGTTGTTAAACTCTTACTGTATCTAAATTACAAATTAAACTTTATCAGAGGTGTGTATGTATAAAACGAAACACAGTATATATAGCGTTCAGTACTACCTGCAGTTTCAGGCATTCACGGGGGTCTTGGAACATATCCTGTGGATAAGAGGGGACTCCTGTACTCAACATTCATTCCACAACTCCACTCTCTCTTATTGGGTTTTCACTAAAGCAAATCATATTCATAGTTAGATCCACGAGTTTCAATGTTACTCCTTTTCATCTCTGGAATTACAGGGACTAAGTAATAAGGAAGAAGGAAGGACTGTTTGTTAAATAAGAAAAAATGTAATAAAATTTGAGATATGAAGTTGAAAAATGTACATATTTCACTCCCAAGCCAAGAACATGAAAAATATACCAAGTCCTATTTCAGAACTCTGTTGCTAGCATGTTATGAAAGAAACTAGGAAGAAATCTATGAACTAAAGTATATAATCTTTGAAAAATATAACTCTAAAATACTAAAAGATATAAAAACATTTCACAAAAATGATAGCATAGAAACAGTAAATCTCAAATACTTTACAATGAGAAAGTTTATTCTCTAAATTATATTGTTGGTTTTCTTTGAAGCAGAAAGTAGGGGTAATAAACTAGCAGGCATTTATATGAATTAATGTAGGCGCTCCATGCATGCTATTTTAGACTTTTAGGGGAAATAGCAGATTTAGCTGATATATATTACTATAGTAAAGTGAGCTCTATTGATTGATCCTCCTCTTTACCAAGTGACATAAAGTTATTATAATGATGCACACACATTTGGCATTTATATCATGCACTGACATTTTATCTAATTAGTTATTCTTTGGTTCAGCATTTATAGTCTATTTATCGTAGTCAGTCATGTCCACTTTTTGAGATCACAACACCGAATTAATGTTTACAGGCTAAACAGGAGATAAAAATCTCTATTCGGAGGATAAGGAAAAAAATCTTACTTTTATCCTATGCTTAGTATATTTTCAATCTCTTTATTTGACTACTATTAGAGATTCTTTCTGTCTGTGTGTGTGTGTGTCCCTGTATGCCATCAAAACATATGGAGTTATTAAAAAAACCTTAACTGCTACTTAGTTTCAAATCTCCCTTTTAATGATTTTTGGAGTTCATCTAGCATGGCTGCGTAATTAAAGCTACATCAAGATTTTAAATGCCAAACAGCTTTTTATAGAACTTGGACTGATTATTTCTCCTCTTTCCCCTTTCCTACCTGTCATGTTCTTGCAATTATGTCAAAATCCATGTGCACATTTTTAAATTGCTTACATAGTAAAAGTAGCCTGGGCTATGGAATGACTTCCTTGGTTAAAATACAGGATTAGTCTCTTAGTGGTTCTCCTGCCTTAATTTACCCCTCTAAAACTCAGTGTCTTCATCAGTAAAATAGGGATAATAATAAAATCTACCTTAAAAAACATGTTTGTTCTAATAAGTATAAAGCACTTAATGCAACATGGGAAAAGGCATGATTCAATAAATGCTAGCTATTATTTTATTACTACTGCTAACTCGACAGCAGTTTTTTTTTTTTTTTTACTAACATTTTGATGCTGTATGAAAATCCCTCATATTGCATAAGAAAACCAAAGTCTATCATATAGTCGGCATATTGATTGGTTGGGATGTTGGCTCCTTGAAGTCAGGAACCATGTCTTATTCTCTTTATAGACCTAAAGTCCAAGAGAATTCTACAAGGACAGGAGTGGGAATGTACACCAAAAAAAATGTATGGCTGAGTAAATAAATATAGAGGTCATACTAAAAGATATCAAATTTTCAAAGTCAATGCCAAACATAATTCAGTAGTAAATCTAATATAATAGAGTATAAACTTCAGTTTCATATTTTTAAATTTTAGTATGTTTTAAACATAAATCTGTGGGGAAACACATTAAGTCAATGTGGGAAAATACGTTCAGAAAAACATACTTTCTGCTATCATAAAGCCAGTATCATTGTGAAAATTACTACTATAATGATTTATAGCTAATTATACAAAGTGATAGGATTATCTTTTCCAGGATTGTGACATAAACAGCTGTCACTTTATTAAGTATAAATAAAATAATCATAAAAAGTCACATTTTCTTCTAAATACAATAAAATAATCTCAGGGACAGAAAGAATCTATTAGTTTTAAATTTAATATTTAAACTCATTCATTCAGCTTTCAACAAATCCTATGCCAGGAATTATCTTAAGCCCTGGGGTAATTTCATAAAAGAATAAGACAGCTCACAATCTAGGTTTGGAGACACAGGGTCTCACAAATAATTATAACATAACATAATAGGAGCCATAATAAATTATGCACAAAGGGCTCTCCGATGTTGTGTTAAGGGTTCTAGAAGAGATTTGGATTCATATCTGTGTTTGAGGGAAGGGCCAAATACTTTAGCGTTTGGACAAATACTGAGTTTGGGGCATGGCCAGCCAAGATTAGACAGATACCATAGAATTTACATGGAATAAAACCTGACCTTTTTTTTTTTTTTTAAAGTATTCTCTGCTTTCTATTTTTTTTTACTATAAGGCAATTGTATGTGCATTTAGCAAAGTATTTTTATTTAGTAGTTGTGTTTAGTAAAGCCATGTACATTTTGAAATTTGCTTCTACCCTCAACTGATAGATTCTTTAGAGTCTAATCCATACCCTCAGCTAAGAAGTTAACTGAAATCAAAAAT
This sequence comes from Elephas maximus indicus, assembly GCF_024166365.1. NCBI lineage: Eukaryota > Metazoa > Chordata > Mammalia > Proboscidea > Elephantidae > Elephas > Elephas maximus. The sequence goes on along the minus strand of NC_064841.1, from coordinate 14,316,663 downwards.
TACTACAACTAAACAGACAAATCTAGAAAATTTTTAAACTCTTTAGGTTTCATTAATAATACTTAAAATTATATAAACATCCTAAAAAAATAGAAAAAAAAAAGAACTGCATACAGGTAATTTAACAAAAGGATATTACATGCAGTATAAATTGGGCAAATACAAAATATAATTTTTTTCAATCCTTTCTTATTTTTTTCATTTAATTCTCTTTTTATCTTTTTTTCTTTCTTTACTTCCTTCCAGAAACCCTGGTGGCGTAGTGGTTAAGTGCTACAGCTGCTAACCAAAGGGTCGGCAGTTCGAATCCGCCAGGCGCTCCTTGGAAACTCTATGGGGCAGTTCTACTCTGTCGTATAGGGTTGCTATGACTCAGAATCTACTCGATGGTACTGGGTTTTGTTTCTTTTTTTTTTTTTTTTTTTTTTGGTTCATTTCCTTCTATATAAATTTTATAGAAAATGTCTCTTTCCATCGTACTGAAGATACCTGTGGTAGATCAAAAATGGCTACCAATTCTTTGCAATTTAAACCTTCCACTGAGAAATGGAGGCTATTTCTCCTTCCCTTGGATCTGGATGGTCCTATGAGTGGTTTAGACTAACAGAACACAGCAGAACTGATGTGTAACATCTGAGATGGGGTCTTAAGAAATCTGCAGGTTTTGATTTAAGAGCTTGGAATATTTCCTTTTGGAACCACCATGCTGTGAGAGACCTAAATGAGCTGGTGAAGGACTCATATGGAGGAGAACAAAGGCATGCTGACCAGCCCCACTGGAGCCCCCAGACTAGCCAGCGACAACCCTCAGTCATGTTAGTGAATCTTGAATGGTTTAGGCTCAGTTGAGGCTCCAGTTGAACACAGTCCCAGAAGATATCACGTGGAAGAGAAAGACTATGCAGCTTATCCAACTTAACATACGAATCATGAGAGAAAATGCGTAGTTGTTGTTTTGAACCACTCAGTTTTGAACTGTTTTGTTAAACACCAACCAAGGGGCCTTGGTCATCTAGTGCTGCTGTAACAGAAATACAAGTGGATGGCTTTAACAAACAGAAATTTATTCTCTCACAGTCTAGTAGGCTAGGAGTTCAAATTCGGGGCGTCAGCATCAGGGGAAGGAGTTCTCTGTTGGCTCTGGCGGAAGGTCCTTGTCATCAATATTCCCTTAGTCTGGGGCTTATTCACATAGGAACTCCGAGCCCAAAAGACATGCTCTGCTCCCAACACCACTTTCCTGGTGGTATGAGGTCCCCCTCTCTTCTTCATGTGAGATAAAAGGTGGTACAGGCTACAACCCAGGGAAACTCCCATTACATTGGATCAGGGATGTAACCTTAGTATGGGTGTTACAATTCCACTCTAATCCTCTTTAACGTAATCTAATCTTGCCTCATTAACCATAGGTAGAGATTAGGATTCACGACACAAAGGAAAAATACAATCACAAAATGGAGGACAACCACACAGTACTGGGAACCATGGCCTAACCAAGTCCACATATATTTTGGGGGGACACAATTCAATCCATGACAACAGGGAGAAGAGATGGATATGGTTTTCTATGTTTTTCTTCTATTTCTTGCTGTAGTATATTTTGATAGCCATGCTCCTTTTAATCTTTAGATTGCTGTCTCCTTTTGTTGAAGCAACAGCATATATTTCCATTTGTACCTGTGTGTGTATGTGTGTATATGCACACACACTTGGGCAGACATATGCATTCTAATCCTTATAAGGGAGCACTTAATAAAAATCACACATTTTACAATGTGGTGCCTCACAACCAGTTTCCTCTCCTGTTCCCACTTTTCTTGATGGTATGAAGTTAAAATAAATTTTGATTATTAGTGTCGGGAGTATTGATGTGATGGGGAAGAAGAAAGATGGCCACAGTCATTGTGAAATTTGAAAAAAAAACATTTGCTGTCAAGTTGATTTCCGCTCATGGGGTCCCCATGTGTTGCAGGGTAGCACTGCACCCCCTAGAGTTTTCATGACTGTGGCCCTTTGGAAGCTCCTGACCAGAGCTTTTCTTCTGAAGCGCCTCTGGGTGAGTTCAAAATGCCAACTGTTCAGTCAGGAGCCACGTGCTTAACAGTTTGCGCTACCCAGGGAACTCCTTTGAAAAAGTGGCACGTGACATTTAATTCAATGTCTCCTGAATACTTTTGAGATTTTCTGGGTTACAGAACCTGATACTCTGAACTAAAGGGTGGAGAGTTGGTGAGAGATGAATTATCTTCTTACATTCTTTCCAATAGGTGAGCCTTTTTGTTTCATTATACAAAGCATCTATTTTTCTAGATGAAAGCCAATTCAAAATTCTATCTATCATTGCTTAATGGTAATTTGTTTTTACAGATATTTTGGTGTGACTCAAGGCTGCTATTTAAATATCTTTTTTAAAAAGGTTCATGGAATTCATAGTAAAATCTTCTAAATCAAAGTATTAAATTTCAACCGCAATTCTGCTGAAACAATTGAAAATAATTTAATTTGCAAATAAGCTCATGTCTGTATCTGCAAATGAATCATTTAGGTTCATTTAGTATCAACACTGATGCCAATACATTTTAAGGAGAACTGATAGAAATGCCAATATTTTTCTCACTGAATTGATACAGAAGTGGAGAAATAAAATAACTTATTAGAACACCAGTGAAACAGAGTTTGGGAACTGGTTGCAGATGCTGAGAAGAGAAGCCCAACTCTCCCATTTCGGTCAAAATACACTCATCATCTTGCTATGTTTGAGTAAAAAAAAAAAAAAGTTAATGGAATTCAGGACTAAAATATTACTGTTATTTTCAGAATGTACATATGGACTACATGAGCATTAATTAGTTATGTCAATCCTCAAATAGACTTTACATATGTATGATTATATACATGTTCTTATGAATATGAATAAATGAGAATACAACTGAATGTGTTTACCAGAAGGGAAACTTATTTCATATCTTATTATTTACAGAAAACATGTGCTTCTGAATTAGTTATTATAATGATACAAAGTGCATTCTATTTTCAAAATACTGCACAACTATGATATTGAAAAAAAAAAAAAAAAAAAAAAAACCTGCAGAGAAATACAGAGTACTCTCAGTCTAAAAATGATTTTGCCAACAACGTTGCTATCCCATGTGAAAGTATGACTAGGCCTTTGCTTAGTAATCAGCTAAGAACCTCCCATGACTTAAAACCGTTCTAATAATCTTAAATTAAGCTGTTCACTATTAAAAGATACCATATTGTTAGCACCAAATTGAATTTTCCAGAAGACCCTTTTCCAATCACCCCACAATGGGCTAACATCTTTGCCAGGAATAATAACAAGACCACAAAGCAAGAGGTGCTTGCTTCTTTGTAAGCAAGAAATCTCCCCATCTTTACTTTCTTTCCTAGTGTCTCTCATTACTACTACCAAGTCAATAATATTTTGGTCACATTTTATTAGCAATTTATTATATGTAGGACCATTGACAGGCTGCATTACTAGGAATAGGGGATGGAATCCTTTTAGCAACTCAGCTTTCAAGGAATACAAACTGATGAATTTCTATCAAGTTTGTTACGTATACTTCTTTAACGCTCTTTTTTTTGTATAATTTTGTATAATGCACTTTTGTATGAGTCACTCTGTTATGTATGGAGCCCTGGTGGTGTAGTAGTTAAAGAGCTTGGCTGCTAACCAAAAAGTCAGCAGTTTGAACCCACCAGGCACTCCTTGGAAACCCTATGGGGCAGTTCTACTCTGTCCTATAGGGCAGCTATGAGTTGGAATAGACTTGACAGTCACAGGTGTTATGTATGCTTCTATAATGCTCTCAAACTACACGTGTATAAGTAAGTCACAATGTGAGGATAGAAGCAAACTTTCTGAATTTAGAAATAGAAAATAAAACTATGTTAAGTGTGTCATAAATAGCCTTTCTAAGTTGGCTTTGCACCTGAATGGTGTGGAAAAAGAAAATGCTTAACATATAACTAAATCTCTGTAAACTGGCTGTTATGGATTGAACTGTGTACCCCCAAAATATGTTGTAAATCCTTACCTCTATGCCTGTGATTATACTCCTCTTTGGGCATGGGTTGCCTTTTTTAAGTTAATGAAACAGGTTTAGTGTCGGGTGTGTCCTGAGCAAGTGAGAAGAAAAAATGGGGAAACAGACATGCCAAGGAGCAGAAGCATAATAGACAAGGACCTTTCTCCAGAGCCAACAGAGAAAGAAAACATTCACCAAGAGCCAGCACCCTGAATTTAGCCGCCTAGCCTCCTAATCTATGAGAAAATAAATTTCTGTTTCTTAAAGCCATCCACTTGTAGTATTTCTCTTATAGCAGCACGAGATAATTAAGACACTGGTCTTGAGACATGAATTTCATAAACAACCCTCTTACTCTCTTTAAGGAAAAGATGCAACATACAAGTAATCTCTTACAGAAAAAGTGTAACACACTAGTCGTTGTTAAGCATGACATTACCTGGTCCTTATCGTGTGAGGCCAAGGTGAGAACATCATGTATAAACCTTGGACTTATGCTCACTCAATGAGAGAAGGCATAGGCAGAATCTCTGTCTCTAGGCTTTGATATTTTCCAAAGACTGAGAGCCTAGCAAAGACTAAGGCTGACATTCTCTGCCACCGACCTTGGACCCCAGGCACAAGAGACCTTTACTGAGCATAAGCCATGGTCAAGACTTCTTTCCCAGACCATTCGTTGAAAGTAAATGCCTAAAATCAAAAGATTTGGACACTAACTTATATTGCCTGGGTTCTCCAGTCCTAATTGAATATCTTGTGTCATATCTGTGTGCCTTGCCCATGACTACCTTACAATAAACTAATGAGTTTATACATGATAAACTTGAGTATTTCTTTACTTATTTTAAAATAAAATCCCACAAAATATTACTATGTGTGATTACAATGCTGATCAATTTTTCTCATTCCTAATTCAGATTCTACTTTTCTAGAATGTTCTAACCTACATATCCTCGCATTCACCTTTTCTAGTACCATACAAATAGACATATTTTCCTGTACAGGAAGCAAGGAATTCCTTGCAAGGTGGTGGAAATGAACCTCTTAGGCCAGTTCTCAGGCTTCTCCTTGGATTTCTTTTCCTGCTAGTGGCTCAAGGCATGCTAAGCTTTTTCCTGAAGATCTTTCATTTAAATTCTCAATTCAGACACTCACAAAATTTTTTAAGTTTCAATTTTCTTTTTTAATATACATTTACCAATCACAAGCTTTTTTAAAATGAAATATTTAACTGATAATTAGTCTTAGGCTCTTTGCTAAATTATGTTCAAATATAATGTTGTTAACAGGTTTAATTAATTCACAGTCACCCTCTTAGAATAAATCCTGACCCCTCCCCTTGCTGACTGTACAAACTTGGGTAATTTATACAACCTCTCTGTACCTCAAATGATTCTTTTCGAAAATAAAGTACCACCCAGACAGCTTCACTGCAGAGTTCTACCAAACTTTCAGAGAAGAGTTAACACCACTACTACTAAAGGTATTTCAGAGCATAGAAAAGGACGGAATACTACCAAACTCATTTTATGAAGCCACCATATCCCTATACCAAAACCAAGTAAAGACACGACAAGAAAAGAAAATTATAGACCTATATCCCTCATGAATGTAGATGCAAAAATCCTCAACAAAATTCTAGCCAATAGAATTCAACAACATATCAAAAAAATAATTCACCATGACCAAATGGGATTCATACCAGGTATGCAGGGACGGTTCAACATTAGAAAAACAATTAATGTAATCCACCACATAAATAAGACAAAAGACAAGAATCACATGATTTTATCAATTGATGCAGGTAAGGCATTTGACAAAGTTCAACACTCATTCATGATTAAAAAAAACTCTCAGCAAAATAGGAATAGAAGGAAAATTCCTCAACATAATAATGGGCATTTATACAAAGCCAACAGCCAACATCACCCTAAATGGAGAGAGCCTGAAAACATTCCCACTGAGATCAGAAATCAGACAAGGACGCCCTTTTTCACTGTTCTCATTCAACATTGTGTTGGAGGTCCTAGCCAGAGCAATTAGGCTAGATAAAGAAATAAAGCGCATCCAGATTGGCAAGGAAGAAGTAAAAGTATCTCTATTTGCAGATGACATGATCTTATACACAGAAAACCTCAAGGAATCTTCCAGAAAACTACTGAAACTAATAGAAGATTTCAGCAGAGTAACAGGATACAAGATAAACATACAAAAATCAGTTGGATTCCTCTACGTCAACAAAAAGAACATTGAAGAGGAAATCACCAAATCAATGCCATGTACAGTAGCCCCCAAGAAGATAAAATACTTAGGAATAAATCTTACCGGAGATGTAAAAGACTTATACAAAGAAAACTACAGTACACTTCTGCAAAAAAAAAAGAGACTTACATAAGTGGAAGAACATACCTTGCTCATGGACGGGAAGACTTAACATTATAAAAATGTCAATTCCACCAAAAGCGATCTATACATTTAATGCAATTCCGATCCAAATCCCAAAGATATTCTTTAATGAGATGGAGAAACAAATCACCAATTTCATATGGAAGGGAAAGAGGCCCCGGATAAATAAGGCATTACTGAAAAAGAAGAACAAAGTGGGAGGCCTTACTTTACCTGATTTTAGAACCTATTCTACCGCCACAGTAGTCAAAACAGCCTGGTACTGGTACAACAACACATACATGGACCAATGGAACAGAATTGAGAATCCAGACATAAATCCATCCACATACGAGCAGTTGATATTTGACAAAGGCAACAAAACTGTTAAATGGGGAAAAGACAGTCTTTTTAACAAATGGTGCTGGCAGAACTGGATATCCATCTGCAAAAAAATTAAACAAGACCCATGCCTCACTCCATGCACAAAAACTAACTCAAAATGGATCAAAGACCTAAATATAAAGTCTAAAACGATAAAGATATGGAAGAAAAAATAGGGACAACATTAGGAGCCCTAATACATGGCATAAACAGTATAGAAAACATAAAGAATGCAGGAGAAAAAGTAGATAACTGGGAGCTCCTAAAAATCAAACAGCTATGCTCATCCAAAGACTTCACCAAAAGAGTAAAAAGACTACCTACAGACTGGGAATAAGTTTTTAGCTATGACATTTCTGATCAGCGCCTGATCTCTAAAATTTACACGATACTGCAAAAACTCAACTGCAAAAAGACAAATAACCCAATTAAAAAATGGGCAAAAGATATGAATAGAGACTTCACTAAAGAAGACATTCAGATAGCTAACAGATATATAAGGAAATGTTCACGATCATTAGCCATTAGAGAAATGCAGATCAAAACTACAATGAGATTTCATCTCACACCAACAAGACTGGCATTAATCCAAAAAACACAAAATAATAAATGTTGGAGAGGCTGTGGAGAGATTGGAACACTTATACACTGCTGGTGGGAATGTCAAATAGTACAACCACTTTGTAAATCAATTTGGCGCTTCCTTAAAAAGCTAGAAATAGAACTACCATACGATCCAGCAATCCCACTCCTTGGAATATATCCCAGAGAAATAAGAGCCTTTACACAAACAGATACATGCGCACCCATGTTTATTGCAGCACTGTTTACAATAGCAAAAAGATGGAAGCAACCAAGGTGCCCATCAATGGATGAATGGATAAATAAATTATGGTATATTCACACAATGGAATACTACACATCGATAAAGAACAGTGAGGAATCTGTGAAACATTTCATAACGTGGAGGAACCTGGAAGGCATTATGCTGAGTGAAATTAGTCTGTTGCAAAAGGACAAATATTGTATATGATCACTATTATAAGAACTTGAGAAATAGTTTAAACTGAGAAGAAAACATTCTTTCGTAGTTATGAGAGGGGGAGGGGGGAGAGGGGCATTCACTAATTAGATAGTAGATAAGAACTACTTGAGGTGAAGGGAAAGACAGTACACAATACAGGGGAGGTCAGCACAATTGGACTAAACTAAAAGCAAAGAAGTTTCCTGAATAAACTGAATGCTTCGAAAGCCAGTGTAGCAGGGGCAGGGGTCTGGGGACCATGGATTCAGGCGACATCTAAGTCAACTGGCATAATAAAATCTATTAAGAAAACATTCTGCATCCCACTTTGAAGAGTGGTGTCTGGGGTCTTAAACGTTAGCAAGCAGCCATCTAAGATACATGGATAGGTCTCAACCCACCTGGATCAAAGGAGAATGAAGAACACCAAGGACACAATGTAATTATGAGCCCAAGAGACAGCAAGAGCCACATGAACCAGAGACTACATCATCCTGAGACCAGAAGAACTAGATGATGCCCAGCTACAAGCGATGACTGCCCTGACAGGGAACACAACAGAGAACCCCGGAGGGAGCAGGAGAGCGGCGAGATGCAGACCCCAAATTCTCATAAGACCAGGCTTAATGGTCTGGCTGAGACTAGAAGGACCCCGGTGGTCATGGCCCCCAGACCTTCTGTTGCCCCAGGACAGGAACCATTTCCGAAGCCAACTCTTCAGACATGGATTGGAGTGGACAATGGGTTGGAGAGGGATGCTGGTGAGGAGTGAGCTTCTTGGGTCAGGTGGACACTTGAGACTATGTTGGCATCTCCTGCCTGGAGGGGAGATGAGAGGGTAGAGGGGGTTAGAAGCTGGCAAAATGGACACAAAAAGAGAGAGTGGAGGGAAAGAGTGGGCTGTCTCATTGGGGGAGAGTAATTGGGAGTGTGTAGTAAGGTGTATATGGGTTTTTGTGTGAGAGACTGACTTGATTTGTAAACTTTCACTTAAAGCACAATAAAAATTATTAATAAATAAATTACCTTATAATGTTGCTTCGAGGGCTAATTAATTAGAATACATAAAGTGTTTTGCACTGTGTTGGCTTATATTAAGCACTCAATGCATATTTGTTATGAAACGTAAATTCTTAATACTAAAAATTATTGATTTACTTTAAAACAAAACATAGTAGGTATTTATGGAGTTATCAAGGTATCTATTGAATTCTATTTCAAAAAAAAAGCACTTTGAAAAATATCATTGCAAGCAATTAACTAATTAGGATTAGAATATCAATTTACAGTGTTTAAAACTATACCTTTTATTTGCTTGCTTGTTCCAATGCAACTTCACTAGCTTATATTACAGGTCATATGCAGTGTTTTTAGTAGAGAGTAGAACAATTTCTCAAATGTATACATTGTACCAATAAAGAAATTGTCTTGAGAATAAAGATTTAAGAAATAGAAGAACAAAAACCACATATGCTCCCTGTGAGATAAATAATCCAGTATTTGCAATCCATGAGCAAAGACTAGAAGTAACAGGTAGAACTTATAAATTGCCAGGCTGATGCAACACATGCTATTCACAGGGCTATGGAGAATTGAGAAAAACTAATCTTCTTTTAAGTAGAAAATAATTAATGCAGTCTAATTTGAAGATAGTAGAGAACTCAGGAAATAAATGGCAATACAATATGCACACAGCTGATTTGGTAGGTAGGAGAAAATGAGAACATTAAACTTTTACAAGGCAAATATCGAGAAAATGAAATTTGAATAAAGAAACAACAGATAAGTAGGATAAAATATTTATCAAAATAATAAATAGCTAGTGTAGCAGTCTATGGAAATTGTCAATGCATCATTTTTACGCATGCCTCATGGTAGAACACAGTTTGGGGATGGAAAAAACCCCATGGACTTCAGGCAAATTCTGCACTGAACACACCTCCTGGTCACTGAATTTTCCTAATCTTCTACATATTCAGACAGTCTTCACTAATTGCCTATCAAATAAATACGTCTCTTTAATTTTTTTTCCAAACAGTTATTAACCTGGAAAACCACTTCTAGAACAATAGAATGAACGTAAATCTGGAAATCATAGGAAGTTTGAGTTAATCTCTGGCAATTTAACCTTCAGCACTCCTGGTCCTGGAAGAGTGTAAGTGTGGAAAATAGACATTGAACACAGAATTTAAAACTTAAACATAGAAATTGAGATTAAATGTTGTTTGAAAGCTTATCACTGGTGTACTTCTCAACAACGTCTTACTACTTTTGATTTGGATTGATAAAACTGGAACTGCTACTTGTTGACCATATAGATCATACTTTCACATGACAATATAAATTTGTCTATCTACATTAACAGTTAAATCCATTATATTCTTCACTGCTCTGGGGCTTTCTTCTCACTACTTTTACATTTTGTCCATATATTTGTTATCAAATTCCTAGATAAATTCTTAACTAAATCAACGTATTTTTTTCCAAACAAATGTAAGTGTTAAGATCTCATACACGCTTAGGAGTTGAAAAGTCACATTCGTAAATTTAATACTTCTATAAAATGATTTAGAAAACAAACAGAAAAATGTGAGATAACTTCCACAATGGCAGCATGAGGACCCCTGGCAGCTTCTCCCCAGAAACACAATCATAACTGGTAAAGTAAAATTTTAAAAAGAAAACAACCATTAAAAAGTCTCAAGAAATTATACTAGGGCATATAACAAATGAAGAAATATTTATTCAAGAGGGTATACCAAAACCCAGTAAGAACAAAGCCTATGGTATTTGAGCCCCAATCTACTTGCTCCCCACCCCCCCCCCCCAGCTCAGAGTGATGGCAACTCTACTCTAAGTGGGTACATTCAAGAAAACAGAGCTCCTTCTCCCCACGGCTCCCAGTAGAGGGCTATGGTAACTACCCGGGAAGAGTAGACCACCAGTATCTCTCATCTCATTTCTCTATGAGGCAGAAGCCAGATTTCAGCAAGAGTTTGAGAAGTCTAGGACTCTCTTCCTCCACCCAACCCACACTCAGGGCAGAAGTTCTACTCCAGTCACAGCAGTCAAGAACAAAGGGCTCCTGATAACTCTTGCCCCAGATCACTCATAAGATGAAGGTTTCATACCAAAGAGGCAAGTGGAAAAAACCAGAGGCTACTGCCCCAACCAGTGAGTGCCCTGCTCATAACACAACTGTGTCACTGTAGGAGAAGTGTGTCACTGTCTCCTCCCCAGCTCTGGAGCAGTGGCACAGAGGTTTTTCCAAGAGTGAGAGGCAGGTCATAAGAAGAAAAAGCTCTGAAGCTCTTCACAAGGAAACTGGCTCAATCATGAATCAAACCAAAACCAAACCCATTGCCGTGAAATCGGTTCCAATCATAGTGACCCTACAGGACAGAGTAGAACTGCCCCACAGGGTTTCCAAGAGTAGTTGGTGGATTCGAACTTCCGACCCTTCCGTTAGCAGCTGAACTCTTAACCACTACACCACCAGAACTTCTCAATTGTGAATAGAGGTTAGAAAAATTCAAGCCTAAAGCTGTCTTGAAAACAATGGAGATTTTGGTGATAAGGGATTAAGAGGAGGCTGGTAGCTTCATGAAACCATCAGGCTAAACAATAAACTGTCTAGTTTACCAGAGAGAACCAGGGACATGATAGCTAGGGTCAAAACAAACCTCAAAGACTGGCCTCAAAGACTATCCCTGTTTATTAGTTACCGTCTAGTCGATTCCAACTCATGGCAACCCCACATGTTACAGAACTGTTCCACGGGGTTTTCAAGGCTGTGACCTTTTGGAAGCAAAAAGTCAGGCCAGTCCTCCCAGGAGCCTCTGAATGGGTTCGAACAGACAACGGTTATGCTAGCAGTCAGACACTTAACTGTGCCACCCCAGGACTCCTACTCTTTATCTCTGCCAAATTGATTGGAATTGAGTTGACTCTGATTCCTAGTGACATACAGGGCAGGCCAGAACTGCCGCATATGGTTTTCAAGGTTGTAATCTTTACGGAAACAGACTGCCACATCTTGCTCCCATGGAATGGCTGGTAGCGCTTTGAATCACTGACCTTTTGGTTAAAAGCCAAGTACTTAACCACTGAGCCATCAAGGCTCCTTAATTTCAACATACCAACAACAACAACAAAACCCTTGCTGTCGAGTCGATCCCCACTCATAGTAACATTTTAGGACAGGGTAGAACTGCCCCATACAGTTTCCAAGGAGAGGCTGGTGGATTCAAACTGCCGACTTTTTGATTAGCAGCTGAGCAATTAACCACTGCGCCACCAGGGTTCCCTTATCCCTGTATAGGGTACAAAATTTAATTAGATAAGACTGTGAAACAATTGTTTTCAATAATTTAGGACTGTGTTGAGAACAAAACAGCAATCACTGGCCATCAGCGGGGGTTGTGACAGCAGTAGAGACAGGAAGGTTACCAGAGCTTGAATCTCATTTAATCTGGGTTCTGCAGATGGGGCAGATGAAGCGAAGTATCACTTCATTAACAGCTTGGTTCGAGGCTAAGAAAGCAGTAACTTTGTGCTATTACTTCAATTTATATCTTTAAAAAATGAAATGGACCCACTAATTATCAGAAAATGTCCATTCATTTTATGAAGGCGTATACAGTCCCAAGTGCTTTCCAAAAAATAATTTATTAAAAAATTGTAACAAAAATTTGAGAAAGTTATTATTACCCTCACCTTACAGATGAGAAAAGTGAGGCACAAAATAGGTTAAGTAACTTGTCCTTATCACACAGCTAAGAAAGAGGCCAACCTGGAATTCGTACAAGCTTCCTATTTCTCCTGTGGCTAAAAACAACACAACTTATTCTCTTACAGTTCTGGGGCCCAGGAGTCTAAAATTGAGGTGTTAGCAGGGCTGCACTCCTTCTGAGGCTTCAGGGGAGAATGCATTTCCTTGCCTTTTTCTGCTTCTAGAGGCTGCCCACATGCTTGGTTTTCAGCCCCTTCCTTGCACAACTCCAAATTCCATCGTCACACTTCCTGCTCTGATTGACCCTTCTGCCTCACTCTTATAAGGACCCTTGCGACTACACTGGACCCACCCAAATAATCCAAGATAATTTCTCCCTTTTAAGATCCTTAATTTATTCCTATCTACAATGTCTCTTTTGCCGTGTAACATATTTACAGATTCCAGGGATTAGTATGTGGACATCTTTGGGGATCCATCATTCAGCTGACCACAGCTTCCAACCCTATGGCTCCTGAACCCATGTTCTCAAGCTCCTCCCGGGGCTGTTGCACAAGTTACAGACTTTTTGTATAAACCCTCAGGATTACAATGGGAGAAGTACGTTCATTATCTTACAAGGTCTCACTCTCCATGCCTGCGAAATGACAAGGTTTCATTAAAAGCACTCCGTGGGATCACCATCAATTGGACTAGACTCAACAGCAACTTTTCTGTGTTATGTTTCTATGATCCTCTATTCAAGCACTCTCTGGGTGATGTAATTGCTTAAATGAAAAGATTGGAGGTTTGAATCTACCCAGAGGCAACTCAGAAGAAAGGCCTGGCAATAGACTTCAAAAGGTCACAGCCATTGAAAACCCTATGGAGCACAGTTCTACGCCTGAAACGCATGGGGTCACCATTAGCATGAATCCACTTGATGGTTACTCTTTATTTTTTGTGTTTCTATGATTTTATATTTCAAGCACATCTAATGGTTCTTCAGTGAATAGGGCTTTTAATTCTTATGCACCTATTTGAGTTCAAGTTTATAAACAAGGACAGGGTTCACACACTTCATTGACTTATTAAGAACCCCCACCCAGTATTCAAGTTAGTCACCTTTTTATGTCATACGCTTTTAACCAATTAGGCCTGGTGGTCTACTTCTGAAAAATCACCCATTGAAAACCCCATAGAGCACAGTTCTACCCTGACACACATGGGGTCACCATGAGTCAGAGCCAACTGAAAGGTTGTTTAATTTCACACATAAGAAGTCATCCCACTCTCCTCTCCCTTTTCAAATTCCTTCTGTTTTATGGGTGTCCAAGAGTGATAACTCACACTCTGTTATAATAAAAGCAAGGAGATTATTGAAGGTTAGGAAACAGCATCAACCAGGAAAAACATCTGATTTCATGGAGTGAAACAAATACTTCCAAAATGGAGAGTCAGTAAAAACATATTTAAGGGGTTAGAACATAAAATGCATCATTTGATTGGAGGTTACAAATTTAGATTAATATACTGAAAGTGGGAGCAAGGAAAGGATTGGTTCAGAGTACACATGTGTTACCCTCAGGGTGATAACTGTGGCGAGATGAGGTAAGAAGGTGCTACGGGGGGGGGGACGGGGGGGCGGTGGAATAGCTTACTCAAGCGAAACCTTCCCAGGTGCCTAGGACACTCATATAACGTTGGAGAAAAGGTTTTTTGTTTGTTTTTTTTATCTTGAGACATTGTTTCACATCTTTATCATGAAAGAAATTTTTCTCAAGGCCATTTTACACAAATGTATTAGCATCAAGACCCCCTCCTTGGGGTGCAGACCTTCCATATCCTGACATTATCAGAGAGAAACAGCTCTTTATTTGCCCATGGTTATCCAATTTAATTTTGCTGAATGCTTCAGGAGCCTGGGTTAGTTCAGCTATTTTATTCTGTCCAAGAGAGCTTCAGCGTTTCTCCTTTACAGGGTATCACCTCTAATATGGTCTCCGTCAGTAATCTTTCTTGACTGTCCTTATCTCTATCAACCAATATCGTTTTAGCTAAAATAACCCTGACAGACTGAATCCACTGGCATTTAATATATTTTGTTCTATTCACTTCTATTTACATTTTCTCTCTTTGATCATGGCTAAGCTTTGAGGCTTTTCCGTACATCACTTATGTCATCAGGTCCATTGCTGGGCCCAGTACACTCAGGTGTGCCTCCCTCTATCCACTGTTTTCCATGTACAGGACAAATGGATTGATACAGTAGTTCCATGATTAACCCAAAACCAAACCCACTGCCACTGAGTCACTTACAACTCATACTGACCCTATAGGACACAGTAGAAACGTCCCATAGGGTTTCTAAGGCTTTAAATCTTTATGGAACCAACTGCCATATCTTTCTCCCACAGAACGGCTAGTGGGTTTCAACCACCAACTTTTCAGTTAGCAGCCAACTGCTTAACCACTGTGCCACAGGGTTCCTTCAGTTTATGATTAGGGCATCTCAAAAAATATAGTAATAGTAGAGGAAACATTAACTACATAGTAAGAATACAAAGGCTACTGGGAGAAATAAGATGATCGTTATATGAAAAAAATAAGATTTAAATATTTATAAGAATAGCTAGTTTTTGAGCACCATGAAAGAGGAAAAATACTTTCCCTCTCTTTGTGGAATAGCCATATTGAAAAGCTTCATAATTAAAAGTTCCTTACAAAGCTACTTCATATTTATTAAAATGGAAAAAAAAATACTTTATTTAATTATCTATCTATCTGAGATAGTTTAACTTAAATTCCCACAGATCTTATTAAAAGTTAGTCAAATTACTTAATGTTCATAGGAGCTACACATTTATTATAAATCTAAGCTGAAAATGAACACTTTTATACAGATGTTGTATTGGGAAGGTATTTCCTTACCAAAAAAAAAAAAAATTTTTAAATCAGTTTCGTATTAGGAAACTTATTTATATAAATGACTTGAAACACAACCAACAGCATACAGTGTTGTTAGCATATCTGATACTTTTTGTGCTTTATATTCATATATTCATTACATATTATAAATACATATTATACATGTAATAAATAGAGCTAGGTTCTTGGTTCTAAAGGAGCCCTGGTGGTACAGTGGTTAAGAACTCGGCGCTAATCAAAACACTGGCAGTTTGAGTCCACTATCCCCTCCTCGGAAACCCTATGGGGCAAGTCTACTCTGTCCTTTAGGGTAGCTATGAGTCAGAATCGACTCGAGGGCAACGAGTTTTTTGTTGTTGTTATTATTATAAAAATAGTAAAACAAAGTCTATCTTCTGCCAAGTTTTCCAGAAGTCCAAATTAAGAGTACCTACTTTTTTTTTTTTTACTTTGGTATCTAACTTCCATTAAAAAAAAAAAAAAATTTTTTTTTTTTTTTTTTTTTTTAATTAGGAACACTTTAAAAAATGTTGCAAATAAGGCATTTCGTTTTATCACTGTTGCCGAAAATTGGTAAAACCATTAACCCTGTGGGTTATCTGGAGACTGACGGAGAAAAAAGAAGACCAAATAAAAGAGTTCTGAAATAATTTTGAACTCTGGGAGTTTACTTTGGGAATACTTGGTTTAACTATGTACTCTTTCTGATGAAAATACGCTCAAAATACCTTAAAAAGCCTTTATTTTAAAAGACAGACATGTTCTCCTAAATAAACCATAGTTTTATACTTATGTAAAAGTTTTTATATTGCTACTAACCATCCAAACCCCAGCCACTGTAAAACATCCAATTTTGCATAGTTAATCTATAGATGCCCTGGTGGTTTAGTGGTTAAGAGCTTGGCTGCTAACTAAAAGGTCGGCAATTCAAATCCACCAGACTCTCCTTGGAAACTCTATGGGGCAGTTCTGCTCTGTCCTACAGGGTCACTGTGAGTCGGAATTGCCTTGAAGGCAGTGGGTTTTTTGGTTTAATCTATATAATTACGTAAGGTGTATTCATTGAATAAACGAATAGATTATATGATTTACACAGGCAACTGTCCCTAGTTCACTTAAAGTATGACTCGATGCATACAACTACATTTTTTACAGCAATTTTTCTTTGTGCACAATAGATTAAAAATGTACAGTATTCCAATACGCTGGAACTTGCTATATACTTGGCAGGTTGTTTAAACATGTTTTATCCAGATTTAAAATAATTTTGCATGAAGCAGCCAATACTATTTAAATGTTGTCATTATATAGAGATTAAAATGCAAGTGCTGAAGCCAATTTTTCAGGAATTCTGTGGAAAGTTGCTTTATAGGTGCTGAAAAGTCTATATTTCTTTATACTCTCATGAGTACCTAAAAATGCTGCAGATTAAAACTTTGAGTATTAGCTGTTTTCTTTATTTTCCCTAGAGTCTCTGTCTTTGCAGAATGTATTTGAAGTAAAAAAGAAAAGTCACACGATTAATTCAATTCTCTAAAGAAGTGGGATAAGAGATGAGGACAACTAATAAAATATGCTGTATGAAGTAGTAATTGTTTATAAATAGGAAAGTAAGATTGAACATTTATACACACACAGATGCACATATATACATACACACACACACACACACACAGGCTATGAATCTGAAATGACTCGACAGCAACACATTTGGTTTTGTTACATATATATAATATATGTATACACACACATATAAATATTTACATAGAAAAATGAAGACGAAATTTGCCTAGGTATAGTCAAAAAATGATAAAATTAAGACTGTATCAAAATTGTATTTAACCCTATGTTTGGGAGTGTTTAAAGCTTTGTGATTGTTAAGGTTGTGTGTCAACTTGGTTGAGCCATGATACTCAATGGTTTGGGAGTTATGATGTAGTTTGGCCTTCATATGACGATGTGATCACTTCCATGATGAGATCTGTTGTAATGTGATCACCTCCATGATAGGATCTGCTTTGAATAACCATTCAGTTGAAAGGGAACTTCCTTGGGAGTGTGGCCTGCATGGTACATAAATGGACTTTCTGACAAGGCTTGAGGGCTTTTGATCACTCTGGATCCTGCAGCTGGCTCCTGTTCATCTGACCTCCAGCTCTTGGACCTTGAGCTAGCAGCTTACCTGCTGTCTTCACTGCCAATCTGGGAATTCCTCAGTCTTCGAGGCTGTTGAGCAACAACCCTGCTCTCTAACCTGCCAATCTTGGCTTCTCCAGCCCCCTGTGGCTCTGTGAATCAGAAGAAGTCCAGATCCACCGCCTCAGGACAGTCCAGGTTCTATAACCAAGTGAGCCATTTCCTTGATCTCTCTCTCTCTATGTATATATACTTTACTGGTTTTGCTTCTCTAGAGAACCCAGCCAAAGACAAGGGTCAGTGAAATCAAATTCTGGCTAAACCTACTACCATTACATAAAATGGAATTATTTACAAATACTGCCATATTTAGGTGTTAAAAAGCAAAAACATCACTTTGAGGACTAAGGTGCACCTGACCCAAGCCACAGCAATTTCAATTGCCTATATGCATGCGAAAGCTGGAAAATGTATAAAGATGACCAAAGAAGAATTGATGTCTTTGAATTATGGTGTAGGCAAAGAATATTATATATACCATGGACTGCTAGAAGAATGAACAAATCTGTCTTGAAAGAAGTACAGGCAGAAGCAAGGATGGCGAGACTTTGTCTCATGTCCTATGGACATGTTATCAGGAGGGACCAATCCCTGGAGAAGGACATCATGCTTCGTAAAGTAGAGGGCAAGATAAAGAAAGGAAGATTCTTAATGAGATGGAATGACACAGTGGCTGAAACAGTGGGCTCAAGCATAACAATGATTGTGAGGAATGCGCAGGACAGGGCAGCATTTTGTTCTATCGTACATAGGGTTGCTATGAGTTGGAACAAATTCAATGGCACCTAACAACAACAACAGCAACAATAATGGCTTTCAAAGGGAGAAATGCATATTTAACCAACAAATATTCATTATTCCTATTGAGGCTGAATGAAGCACTTTTCATCAGACAACTGAATAAATTAAAGGAAGAACTTTCTACTAGGAGAAGTGCTAAATATTAAAATTGTCTACTAAAGGGAGGTGAATTCATTTCTCTGGATTTTTTTTTTTTTAACATGTAACAGCATCATTTACACCTGATACAGTTGATTCATTATATTTCTACTATTTGTTTCCATGCTGCAGTCACTGATGGAATACACAAGAATCAAATCGACTACATCTGTGGAAAGAGATGACGGAAAAGTTCTATATCATCAGTCAGAACAGGGCCAGGGACCAACTGTGGAACAGACCTTCAACTGCTCATATAGAAGTTCAAGTTAAAACTGAAGAAAATTAGAAAAAGTCCACAAAAGCCAAAGTACTACCTTGAGTATACCCCACCTGAGTTTAGAGACCATCTCAAGAATAGATTTGATGCCTTGAACACTAATGACCAAAGTCCAGACAAGTTGTGGAATGACATCAACAAAGTACGTAAAAAGTCATTAAAAAGACAGGAAAGAAAGAAAAAACCAAAACGGATTTCAGAAGAGACTCTGAAAGTTGCTCTTAAATGAAGTAACAGAGCTGAACAAAAGGTTTCAAAGCACAGCTCAAGAAGACAAAGTAAAGTAATATAACAGCATGTGCAAAGACCTGGAGTTACAAAACAAAAAGGGAAGAACATGCTTGACATTTCTCAAGCTAAAAGAACTGAATAAAAAAAATCAAGCTTTGATTTGCAATATTGAAGGATTCTATGAGGGAAATATGAAACAATACAGGAAGCATCAAAAGAAGATGGAAGGAATACACAGAGTCACTATACCAAAAAGAATTGGTCGATGTCCAGCCATTTCAAGAGGTAGCATATAATCAAGAACTGAGGGTATTGAAGGAGGAAGTCCAAACTGCACTGGAAGCACTGGTGAAAAACAAGGCTGTAGGAATTGATGGAATACCAACTGAGATGTTTCAACAAATGGATACAGCGCTGGAAGTGCTCACTCATCTATGCCAAGAAATTTGTAAGACAGCTTCTACCTTGCCAACCGACTGGAAGGAATCTATATGCCTATTCCCAAGAAAGGTGATCCATCTGAATGTGGAAATTATCTAACAATATCGTTAATATCACACACAAGTAAAATGTTTGCTGAAGATCATTCAAAAGCAGTTGCAGCAGTATATCAACCGTGAACTGCCAGAAATTCAAGCTGATTCAGAAAAGGATGTGGAACTAGGGATATCATGGCTGATGTCTGATGGATCCTGGATGAAAGCAGAGAATACCAAAAAGATGTTTACCTGTGTTTTATTGACTATGCAAAGGCATTTGACTGTGTGGATCTTAACAAATTATGGATAACATTGCAAAGAATGGGAATTCCAGAACACTTAATTGTGCTCACGAGAAAACTATACAAAAGAACAAAGGGATACTGCACGGTTTAAAGTCAGGAAAGGTGTGTGTCAGGGTGGTATCCTTTCACCATACTTACTCAATCTGTACGTTGAGGATATAATCCGAGAAACTGGACTATATGAAGAAGAATGGGGCATCAGGATTGGAGAAAGGCTCATTAACGACCTGCATTACGCTGATGACACAGCCTTGCTTGCTGAAAGTGATGAGGGCCTGAAGCACTTACTGTTGAAAATCAAAGACCATAGCCTTCAGCACGGATTACACCTCAAGATAAAGAAAACAAAAATCCTCACAACTGGACCAATAAGCAACATCACAATAAACAGAGAAAAGATTGAAGTTGTAAAGGATTTCATTTTACTTGGATCCACAATCAACAGCCATGGAAGCAGCAGTCAAGAAACAAAAGATGCATTGCATTAGGTGATCTGCTGCAAAAGGCCTTTTTAAAGTGTTAAAACCAAAGATGTCACCTTGAAGAATAAGGTGTGCCTGACCCAAGCTACCGTGTTTTCAATTGCCTCATATCCATTTGAAAGCTGGACAATGAATAAGGAAGAATGCAGAACTGATGCCTTTGAATTGTGGCTTTGGTGAAGACTACTGAATATATCATGGACTGCCAAAAGAATAAAAAATCTGACTTGAAAGGAGTACAACCAGAATGCTCCTTAGAAGCAAGGATGGCGAGACTACATCTCACATACTTTGGACATGTTGTCGGGAGGATTCAGTCTCTGAAGAAGGACATCATGCTTGGTAAAGTAGAGTGTCAGCGAAAAAGAGGAAGATCCTCAATGAGATGGACTGACACAGTGGCTGCAACGTGGGCTCAAGCATAACAGGGATTGTGAGTATGGCGAAGGACTGGGCAGTGTTTTATTCTTTTATACATAGGATTGCTATGAGTCAGAACCGACTTGACGCCATCTAACAACAAAATTCACTGTCCACCATCCAATTTTCCAGGATATAATGTCTGTGTTCACTTCAATTTTAATATATATATTTTTGCCTTTTTTTTTAATAGAAAAAACTGGGAGCCTTTAGATGCCAGCTTTTCGGCTGTTTGCTCCAGGTCATTTCCAGAGCTTATCTTATCAAATCGAATCAGAGAATGTCAATAATCTGATTGCATTCCACATGGTGCCTGCAAGAAACAACTTTCCTTTCTGAACTGCTCTATTGTATTTAGCCTTTTTAGATTGCATCCAATTTCTTGAAAGAACTTTGCTGCAAGGTTTGACTGAATATGCAGGAGAAAAAAAGTGAAAGGTAAAACATCAAAATTGCCTGAGAGACTTCAATAACATCAGTTTAAGTTTGTAATACCTCAAATTAAATTTCAAGACAAGACTAGTTAAAAGAGCAGTTGGCAGCAAGTTGTGTTTCCCATAAGATACAACTTTCTTGGCTTGCACATGTCACTTAGCCCTCCTTAAGTATATTTTCACCAAAGAGGGATCAAAAATATGTAAGTAAAAGCTCTGTCTAAGCTGTAAATGCTCTTCAGATAGAATCCAAATATCTGTAAACATCTGAGATGTTTCTTTTTTAAATCCTAACGTTGCTGACTACAGCCTCCTCCTGCACAAGTGAACATCTTTTGGAACCTCCTAAAACCCTTTCTCCTTCCCAAATCTCTTCTCTTCCAATTACTTCTCAGGAAAAAAAGCCTCTCTTTTTGTTTCTGCCATCTCTGTGGCTACCCTCAAATATTATCTCTAGTCACTTCTGATCTGCTAAAGACATGCTTTGTTTTGTTTTGTTTTTTTGACCCTATGTCCCCAAGCAACTCTATCTTTACTTTTGTCCTCTCAAAGCCTCTTGTGAAGAGCCCTTTTATTCTCTCTGTAGATGTCAGAAATTTAGTGGTATGCTGGAGCAGCTCATATCAACTCTCTAGAGCCAATGTAAAATTTCCAGGACTTTTGTGAGTCAGGTGTTAAACATGGCCACTAATAGACATTAAATTAAATTATATAAACTAAACTAAAATAGTCAGTTGCTACCAAGACAATTCCAATTCATGGCAGACTCAAGGGTCTCAGAGTAGAACTGTGCTCCACAGGGTTTTCAATGGCTGATTTTTCTGAAGTAGATGGCAGGCCTTTCTTCTGGGTGGACTTGAACCTTCAATCTTTCAGTTAGCAGATAAGCATGTTAACCATTTGCACCACTCAGAGACTCCAAACTAAGATAAATTATATTTAAAATATGGCAATAAATACTCAAAACACACCCACTGCTCTCTAATTGATCCCAACTAATAGCGGCCCTATAGGACAGAGTAGAATTGCCCCATAGGGTTTCCAAGGAGTGGCTGGTGGATTTAAACTGCCAATCTTTTGGTCACCAGAGCTCTTAATCACTGTGCCATATTATTTATGTTGTCAACATTATTTATGTCCATTGTACCTATATTGTACAAATACTATATAATGGCATGGAGTCTCTGGCTTGTGCAGTTAAACATGCTCAGCTGCTAACCAAATGGTTAGAAGTTGGAGTCCACCCAGAGGTGACTTGGAAGAAAGGCCTCGTGATCTACTTCCAAAAAATCAGCTACCGAAAACCCTACGGAGCACAGTTCTACTCTGACATATAGGGTCACCATGAGTCGAAGTGGATTTGACAGCAAATGCTTTTACTGTGCATAGACCCCAACTCCACATTCAATGATGTCAATTTCATAGCTTGATATCACCCACAGTGAGAATATTTTAGTGGTACACTGGTAAATGTTCATTAATTATCTGGGAGGAAGAAGAAGACCCAATTTTTATCATTTGACAATTGCCATGGTATACGTATTTCCAGCATAACTGATTTCAAGCTACAGATGTGAGTGAATTGACTTATAAAAACCATGAAAATTTAACAACTGGCTCTTGCGAGCTGGCAAGAGTTGGCTCCAGTATCCCACTGATTTTTTGATGTGCAAGATATTTGTTTTGTTTTGGGGTATGTGTGTGTATGTGTTTTGTTTTGAGTTGGTGTCACGGATTGAATTTTGTCCCCCCAAAATATCTGTCAGCTTGGCTAGGTCATGATTCCCTCGTATGATTGTCTACCATTTTATCTTCTGATGTGATTTCCCTACGTGCCGTTAACACTATCACTACGATGTAATAAAATGGATTTTTGGCAGTTATATCGATGAGGTCTACAAGATTAGATAGTGTCTTAAGTCAATCTTTTTTGAGATATAAAAGAGAGAAGTGACCAGAGAAATGTGGGGGGCCTTATACCACCAAGAAAGCAGTGCTGGGAGCAGAGCGCGTCCTTTGGACCTGAGGTTCCTGCGCCGAGATGCTCCCAGACCAAGGGAAGACTGATGATGAGGACCTTCCTCCACAGCCAACAGAGAGAGAAAGCCTTTCCTGAAGCCAGCACCCTGAATTCTGACTTCTAGCCTACTGGACTATAAGAGAATAAACCTCTTTATTTTTGCAGTATTTCTGTTATAGCAGCACTAGATGGCAAAGACGGTTGGGTTGGGCTGTTTTTGAGCCAGTTGTTAATTAAACATATACCCGCAGAGTAGTGTCAGATTGAATTTCTGAGACACTGGTATGGAGCCAGCACTGCACAGTCTTCTCCATTTCTGCCTTTGACTCAAGATAGTGTTCAGGACTTGAGACTTTACCTGAATCGGAGGTATATAAATGATAGCCCTATCCGACCTACTGTCTGCTATTTTCTTGCTCTCAAACTAAGCTTGCTTTTTACATTTTGAAAGAGTAGTAAAATAAAACAAAGAGTATGTGACAGAGACCACACATGGCATACCGAATTTAAAATATTTACTATCTGGCCTTTTACAAAAAAAGTTTACAATCCCTAACCTAAATCCAAAGTCATCATATACAAACGCCAGATTTCCAGTTCCTTATTCTTAAATTACTTCCTGGGCTATAATTCTGGTGCGGGCTTTCACAAATATTAGTGAGGCCATATGAATAAAGCCTTATCTAAAGACTAGATTACAAGTTTGTCTCATATTTATTGATTTCTACTAATTTTTGCATCTGTTCTGCCTTGTATTACTTCAGGCACAAGAGCTGTACAAATATTAAATATTTCTCCTGACAATAACTCACAGCTGGAAATAGACTGGGTGCACAGTTTTAGAAAAAGAATGTTTAAATAATTGCCCAATTACTTAATAAACCAAAAACCAAACCCGTTGCTGTCCAGTCGATTCCAACTCATAGTGACCCTATAGGACAAAGTAGAACTGCCCCACAGAGCTTCTAAGGAGTGCCTGGTGGATTCGAACTGCCAACCTTTTGGTTAGCAACTGTAGCACTTAACCACTACGTCAGCAGGGTTTCCAAATTACTCAATAGGACTGACTATGTCAGTGTAGATATTTATGAGGGTTTAATACAAACAGCAAATACTTTTGACTGTGTGTCATTGGCTAAAATAATGCCATTTTTGTGGATGTTACATTATTGATTAATTATGCATTAGTAAAATTTTTTTTTTTTAATGACTATACAAACATATTATCAAAGAAAACCACAGAAGGCCATTCCTTCTGCAATATCAGATCAGTGAAATATCCAATTCTTAAGACAGTTGAGCAGTATGTTAAGGTAGAAGGGATATAATCAAATGTCTAAATTGAATATGAAGTTTTCCAAACTAAGAGAGTTCTTTAAGAACTTCTAGCTGTCTGTACAAAGCCTTCAAAATTTAGCTCCTGAATATATCATACAAGCAGAGGAAACCATGTAAGTTATTTATATCCCACACCCAAAGTACTTTCAATTATGATTATTTTAAAACACTGTTGTTAAGTGCCTTCGAGTCAGTTCAGACTCATAGCAACCCTATGTACAACTGAAAGGTGCATATATATACACCTTATAAATATATATATAAATTACATATGTATATTCCATATATGGAAATCCTGGTGGAGTAGTGGTTAAGTGCTATGGCTGCTAACCAAAGAATCGGCAGTTCGAATCTGCCAGGTGCTCCTTGGATACTCTATGGGGCAGTTCTACTCTGTCCTGTAGGGTCGCTATGAGTCAGAATTGACTCAACGGCCCCGGGTCGGGTTTGGTTTTGGTATTCCATACACATACACACACACACACATGAACTTGATGCTGATATTAATAACAATAAATTGTAAAATGCCAAACCATATTTTCTTTTGAAATTATAATTTCCAAACTGTAAGATTTGGGTTGGAGTGACTTAAAATTATTTTCAGTCAAGAAAAAAACATATCAGTTGAAATGGCATGCTAATTACTTTGAAAATTCTTTTTATTTTTAATCCATGCCTAAGAGAATTAAGACTGATTTACCAAAATTACTTCTTTTTCTAGGGATTTAAAATGTCAGTTTCAGTTGGTAAATAGGTTTGGTTCTAATCATGTACATATGTATGTATTAAATTTGTGTTTTAGTATTTCAACTTGTTTAATGACAGATATTCTGTTTTGAGTTTCTTAATCTAAAATGATTTTGTTCCTTTTATATGTAGATGTTAACTATATCTCAAAACCCACACAATTTATCTTTGGGAATAATAACAAAGCAATGTATTAATTTCTGTGGAGTGAGGCAAATACAGACTCTAATAACTTTAAAATTCTGAGTCCCTAAGAATATATTACCTTATTTATCACAATATAGCAATATGGAAAATAAAGCTAACAATCTTCAATCTTTTCTCTAAAAGTATCTACAGGAAAAAAAAAAATGCAACCTATACGGAAAAAAATCCCATGATAAGGAGTCCTGTCAATTTAGTTATCAGATTTATTTTTCCTTTCCTCTTTGGTGGATATTTCAATACATGTTACATAAATTTCACCTGAACTTACTGGTGTAAAAACTAACTTTCCAGCATGTGGGATGAGGGAAGGAGTGGGAAAGACTGACAGTGATTGATGGTCAAATAGCATTTGCTGCTTCCATTTCATTAACTTTAAAGTGCATTGAGTAGCATTTACAGTACAGTTAACTTCTCTTCTAGGTGACTGCTTAGAAGCCTTGCAACCAAAAGTCTTTACTAGTGACATGTCATTTTGTCCTTTTACAGGAGAATTTGATTTGCAATCAACTCAGCACATAAAGCTGGTCTTATAATTGCTGACAATTCTGATTTCTTTCATGGGTTTCCAGTTGCCTATTTCTTTGCTTACTGCCATTCAGTATCTTTCTTCAACGTACTCAGTTTAGCCATATCCTTTTTCTGACTCGTTCATTCCTTCCTTATCAATCTGAGATCTTCTATAAAGTCCCATAATGATACATCTGTCCTGAAATCAATCCTCTTTGCTCATGTTGCTTTCCCATCTCAGAGTTCTTTTTATTATTATTTTTATTAAAAGGTTTGGCACATGTTGCTTGTAGAATTTTTTTTTAATTATTTTTCTATGCATTTTTTCTATTTCCATAGATTTCATTTCTTTAAACGCCAGGAACCGTGACTTATAATGCTTGCTGTCTCTCCCTGTATCTGATTCTCTGTTGTGGACATTAACAGAACACAATGCATGCTTCCTGAATGGATGAAGAGATGAGCTTTGAAATAGTCTCCAGTTACTACATTTTAAAAATTCCATGCAGTCATTTGAATACGGAGAACAGGCCAGCCAAAGAAATACTTTTAATTAACACACAAGAATAATTCTGGCACTCGTTTTATATACATGGCAGTCTCATAGTGCACCCAGCCAAAAGGAAGAGCCATGTTTCAGAATTATAAAACAATGGCCGAAGTAGAACTAACTGTTGTTGAAGCGGATGCATTATATTCTTAATAACAGTATCCTCGTTTATACTTTCCTTTAGCTCTTATAGCTCATAGTTTTAAAAATGTTTCTTAAAAATCATACACAGGAACCTTAGGAATTATTTTCTTCTGTAAACAGGTTTAAAAACTTTACTGAGCAGAATTTTAAAATGCACACAGACACAAACATAAATACACACACAGAGAACTATTTCGAAAATCTTCTGAGCATAAGCCTAAATATACATTGGAGAAAATTTATATGAGCTAATAATCATTTAAGTGATAATGATTAAATAATAACATTAATCTGAAGATACTAATAATATTAAAATGATATTAATTTTGAATATAAATAAACAGTATGTGTAAGTATATATATAAATCACGTATTTGGAGCTGGGAAAATATTTATTGGAATATGATCATTGTACAGATAAAACAAATAAGAATCAATGAAGTTACGTGCTTTGTGTAAGCTTATTCCAATATAAGGATAAGCGAGAACCCATGTCTCCTTATTCGCAATTTTTATTATTGTCAACCTCTCTCTCTCCCCCATCTAAATAAATAGAATTAAAAATGTATACGGTTTGTATTTCAAGTAAAGTATTGATAAAATACAGGAAGTACTACTCCAGTATGTATAAAATTTATGATAGACCTAGAGATCATATTATAAAATCGAAATTAAACTTTATCCAATAATAAAAAGATAGGATGAGAAAAAAAATTCTCAAGAATCTGCCAACGATTTGATTTTATAATGCTGCTGAGAAGCAAGGTTTGCATATTGAATACAGGCATGAACGCTCAAGTCACTTTCTAAGCTGTTTGTTAAGCAGTAAAAATTGAGAGCAGTGGCACCATGAACGTTATTTAATTAGTTTTAAGTTGCTATAAATTTCCCTGACATTCATTCAATGTATTTCAAACCTGAATGTAGAGAAAATTATTCCAAGGGAAAACTCATCTATGAGCTTTTTTGAACTGAAATCCGTGTGTTCTGCACTTAGGTAATAAGCTAGACAGTACAGCAAGTTTGTTTTTCCTACCTACATCATAGGTAGGAAATGAGCAGCTAACACTTTTATAATCCTATTTAATCTACAAATAAGAGATGTAATACTCAAATGGTAATATGTTATATTTAAACGGCGTATGTAACATGCAAGGATTTAAAACGTTACTAGGAGATGCTATGGATAGCACATTTTCTTGCACAATATCCTTACTTTCCCCTGATGTTTTGCAACTAAACATGAGATAATTAGGCAACCATATGGATCCTAATTTTACATCGTCATTTGGCATTTTCGAAAACCATACCATAATTTACTGAATGTAAATGGATAACTAAATTTATAAGGTAATTGGTGCAAGATATTATAATCGGCACCCTCTAAAAATGTCTTGCTTAAGAAAGAGCTAACTTCTTTTTGCGAGCAGCCACCTAAGACACGACAATTGGTCTCTATTCACCAAAACCAGCTATAAAAGAAGGCTCAGAAATCCAAGTAAGAGATTGTTTCCATGAACTACTGCCTCCTCTTGTCAAGAGTCCAGAAGAACTGGATGGTGCGCAGCTACCTTTACCAAACGTTTTGATCATGGCCATGATAAATGGATCCTGAAAAAAAGGTAGAAAATTGTGGAACGGAACTTCAAATTCTTAAAGATTCCAGACTTATTAGACCCACTGAGACTGGAGGAACCCACAAAACTATTGCCCTGAGATATCCTTTAAACTTTTAGCCAAAAACTATCTCTGAAGTCATCTTTAGACTAAACAGTTTAGCTCAATTAGTAAAGTACATACGCCTTGAGTATGGCACTTTTAAAAGATTCCATTTTGGTTTTATATATGAGGCCAAATGAACAATAGAAAATCTACAAACTAGGGGAGCAGTGAGTCTAAGTTAAAGGTGATGAAACAATTTGAGTAGAAATGTCAAGATTGTTGGCACAAAGTGAAGGATGTAACCAATATCACTAAACTATGTGTAGAATTAATGTGTGCATGTTTTGCTCTGTATATTTTCACCAAAAATATTATTAAAAAGAAAATAGCTAACTTCTTACAGAAAACTAAAGATGTGAATAACTGAATGAGGAATAACATACACAGGAAAAAATGGAGAGAAAAGGAAATGCTTTGCAAGGCATTTTGTTTGTGGTTTTAACATTCATGGTTGTATTCCCTTTGACATTTTTAGATTCTGGGCTTAAGCCTCACAATCCAGGTGGTGGGCCTTAGAAATAATGCAGCCACAATTATATGCTAGACTCTCCTCATAGTGGTGAGTGAACACTGATGACATGGACATTCTAAACTCAGGTGAGATAAGTAGAAGGTCTCTTTAGGAAAGATTAAATTGAGAAGCAGCTACAGAAAGTTATGGAAGTCAGACGGGACGACTCTCTCTGGACATAGCACATGGTTTTTGAGTACTAATTACAACTCTTTATTTGCCCTTGAAAGGGGGGAAAAATGTATGTCCTACATCGTAAAACTACTGTATAATTCAATTCTTTCCAAATTGATCTGTAGGCTTAGTACAATCTGAATAAAAATATCAGCATGCCTTTTTTTATTAGAAATTTTCAAGTAGATTTTAAAATTTACATATAAATTGCCAGGACCTAGAATAGTCAAAACATATTTTAAAATGATGAAGAAAGTTGGAAATCTCACACTCTCTCATTTTAAGAATTACTGTAAAACCAAAATCAAGATAATGTGTTACTGGCAAATAGTTAGACAGGTAGATTCATAATATGGAATATAGAGTCCAGAATTAGCCCCAAACATATCTGGTAAATTGATATTTGACATAGTGCCAAAGTTATTTAATAGGGAAGGAGAGCTTTTTTTTTTTTCCAAAAACTAGTTCTAGAAAAATTGGATAGCTAGCTATAAGTAAAAAGTAAACTTTTATTCTTTATGCACACTGTACTAAAAATTAAGTGAAGATGTACCATAGGTCTACACCTGAGAATTAAAACTGTAAAACTTCTAGAAGGATATATAGCAGAAAACATGTGTGACTATTCGTTAAGCAAAATGTTCTAAGATAGGACACAAATCCAAAAACTGTTTTAGAAAAATACTGATAAAATTATTGACATCAATATTAAAAACTTCTGCTCTCTAAAAGACACTCAATATTTTGAAAAGAGAGTCTACAGACCGGGAGAAAATATTTTCAAAACATTTTTTGGCAAAGGACTTATATTTATAATATACACAGAAATGATACCACTCAATAATTCAAACAACCCATTTAAAAATGGACAAAAATTGTGACTGGGCACGTAAGTAAAGAAGATACAGGAACTGCCAATAAATACCTGAAAAGATGCTCAAAATCTTTAGTTATCAGTGAAATAAAAAATAAATTCACAATAACATACCACCGCACACCTACTTAAATGGCTAAAATGGGGGGGAAACTCACAAAAGTTCTGACAATGATGTAGAAAGATGGGAAATCTCACATATCACCCATGGTACCATTAAATGGTGAGAAGAAAAAAAAAGGGCAGTTTCTTATAAATGCATACCATATGACCTGGTAATCCTACCCCTATGTATCCACCTAAGGAAAATGAAAATGTGTTCACACAAGAGCCTGTAAGCCAATGTCCACAGAAGCTTTATTCATAATTGCCTAGAATTAGAAACAATTTTAATATTGTGTTATTCCATTTACAGGACTTTCTGGAAAAGGCAAATGTATTGGAACAGTAGAGGAGTTGGGAGGAATGAGTAAGGTGTTACACAAAGAAGCGTTTAGGGTATGGGACTGTTCTGAACGGTGGTAGCAGATTCATGACTCTAACTGCATATTTGACTCTAGATTTGCCAGAAATATGGAACCATATGTGACAAAGAATGACTTTTATTGCATGAAAAGCAGAACAAAATTAATGAGCGTTTTGGGTTATCCCAGGAAGGAACGCACACTGTGACAAATGAATATAACCGTACTAATAATACATGACACAACCCTATGGAAACAGTGGGAGCAAAGGAGCTGAACTTACTTAACTTTGGAAAACAGTGTTTTAACTAGATGCTGTAAGGTTAAAAAACAAAAATAGATATACAGGCAATTTCCGGGTAATGAACGTCGACTTACATACAACCTGTAGTTTATGAACCAACCCCCTAAAGCCTATCAGGAAAACACTGATTTAATGTTCATACCCATGGGCTCCCACGATCGGCCGCACAGGTGCCTCAGCGGGTCCATGGGTGGTCACTGGTGGCAGGTGGGACCCTACAACATGGTGTGCCCCGCAGCACGCGCCACCGCAGAGTGTAGCGCTCACATACACCAGCCTCTGAGCTCGGGAAGGGCTGGCACTTCTGTCCTGTGCCCCAGCATGGAGGACTTGCAGGTGTTGGCGACCAGCGGCTCGGATGCGGGCGCAGCACTCTATGCGCTCTCCGAGTACGACCAGCCAGTGCCTCGCTCTGAGCACATCGCTGGGCCTCTGCGGCACCCGCTTATCCATCTCCGTTCCACCCCATCCCACTAGGCCCTTCGTACTGTGCAGCCCTGGGTCACGCAGCATCTCTCTGGGCTTGTTTCCCCTACCTTACTCAGGTGGGATTTCGCTATTGCAGCGGTTCATGGCCTTTCGGTGGCTGGAAAGGGGATATGGGGGGGAGGAAGTCCTAGATTGCTGACCTCTGTATGTCCTTGTGGTTTCCAGGGTCTTGGAGAACTTGGGACTTGGGTTTCCCTAAGCATCCTCTTCCCAGGCTCGCTCTTAGCGATGGGTGCCAGCCTGGCTTTTAGCACACCCTGAGTGGCACTTTTTCCCTGGCACCGCAAGGCAGGGGGCTTCATAGCCGGTGCATGGGGTTGACAGGTCTGGTGAGGGGGTGATGGGGGAATGCTCCGTCTGTCCCCAGCACCATCCTACCCACAAAATCAAATTAATATGAAAATGACAAAATTATCAAGGATCTCAAACACCGAATAGGAATGAGTAGCAAAATATACAATTTTCATAAAAATTTTTATGAATATAAAGTGAGATTAATTTACATAATGTGTTGCAAAGATAATATTTAATAATATATAATAATTTCAGCTTAGCAGCATTCTTATTTTTGGTCTTCATCAATCAGATTTTTTAAATGGCTGAAACTCCATTAAACTACTATTTAAACTACTACCTAAGGTCCTACAAGAGCCCTGGTGGCATAGTGGTTAAGAGCTACAACTGCTAACCAAAAGCCTGGCAATTTGAATCTAGCAGCTGCTTCCTGGACACCCTATGGGGCAGTTCTTTTCTGTCTTGTAGGCTCACTATGAGTCCAGATCAATGTGATGGCAATGGGTTTGGTTGTTTTTGAAGGGTCCTAAAATGTGAATCATTTCATAAAGAATTTTTTCCAAATTTATGTTGTGAAATGCTTAAAATCAAGTTTTCTTTAATGACTATATTCTATTAGTTGATTACAAAAACATTTCAGCTTCTGAAGCTTTCAGAGAACTGCAATTATTGAAAACAAGCATAAAAAGAGGAAGCCATTGAATATTATCTATTTAAAAGCAGTGGAGGAACTTGAAAACATTAAACAATGAATACTGAAATGATATATCTAAATTCAGTCATTGAGCTTGTGGGAAAAATCTTTTCATCATGGAGCTTTCTTTTGGAGAGGGAGTGAATTAATATTCTGAACCAAAATAGAAAGAATTTGAGAAGGCCTACAATATTGTAGCATCTAAATGAGTAAAAACGTTCAAAAGAAACATAAACTTAGATAATTTATTTCTTGAAACATATTCTTTGAAGGCAGACTACGGGGGGAAAGAAGTTATGTATAAAAAGTTGGGCTAAAATGATTGCACAGTTCAGTAAAATTTACATTGAAGATATCCTTCAATTATGAGAATATTTTCCAGGTTTAACTAACACTAGGCATTTGTAGAAAGAATATTCTTTTACTGAAAAATACTGAAAACCAAAAACCAAACCGGTTGTCATCGAGTCAATTCCAGCTTCAATTACAGGCACCAGCACTTTGAGCTTGAAAATTCAAGTAAGTTTGCTAACAATTCTATATAAAAATAAAACAAAAACAAAAACATACACCCCCCATACCACATTCAGAAGACAAAATTGATAATTTCAAAATTACAATATGCATATATATAACAAAATTATTCTTAGCTTATTTTTAGTACTTCTAATAAATCTGAATACTGAAAATATTAAATTTTAATATAATTTAAATTAATTATATATAATTTACTTATTAAATATATGAATTAATTATAAAATGAGTGATATCAATCCTAATATAAATTTTGAATATAATTTCCCAGCATCATCTTTTCTCCACAGAATGGTAGTACTAAAGTTGCCACATACCAGCTTTCCATATCTTCATGAGATTCTCTCTGTACTTTATTTTCTACTGTTTATTTTTAATTCCTTGTGCCATATTCCAACTCTTTTAATTATGATAGCTTTAGTACTAAGTCTGATATTTGGTAGGTCAACTCACCCACCTTGTTATTTTCCAAAAAAAAAAAAAAAAAGAATCTTGGTTTATCTCAAACTCTTTTCCCTTAAGAATTAGTGTCTGCTTGAGAAGGTCAACAATCTATGTTGAGATTTCTATTGTAATTGTTCTGAATGCATACATTGATTTGGGGTGAGTTGACATCTCTCCAAAGCTGGTTCTTAACTTTCATAGACCATGCAGAAGACAGAATGGGAGCAAGCAATTCTCTAGTCCTCCACAATTGCACTCTTTTTAGTCCATATTAATTTATATTCTCATATATTCACTATTCCATTGCTTATTAGTTCTTCTTTCATTTTCGTTTTTCCATGTGGGTATCACTTTCCTCTTGCCTAAATAATTACATTTAGCATTTATTTTCATGTGGATCTCTTGTGTACTATACTTTACTCTTATGTACTATAAAGAAAAAAAAACTATTAATTGGTTTTACAAACTTATTTGCCTACTTATTGAAGAAAAATCACATGATCATTGGAAGAATCTTACGAAGTTATAAATGTTAACCATCTATGTAATGCAAAGGTCCACTTTATCATACAGTGCAGTATTTAAACTCTTTAAACATCTCATGATAATCTTTTTTCAGCTTAATAAGTAAACATTAATGCAATAAACATTTTAATCATATTGAGTTTCATTTAAGGGAAAATACAGATACTTGTCCAAATTCTTTAATTTGTTGTTGTTGTTCGGTGCCGCTGAGTCAGTTTTGATTCATAGCAACTCTACCGGGCAGATTAGAACTCCCCACAGGGTTTCCAAGGAGCTGGTGGATTTGAACTACTGACCTTTTGATTAGCAGCCAAGCTCTTAACCACTACACCACCAGGGCTCTTTAAATGGTGCCATATAAATACAATACTTACGACACAAAATATTTTACAAAGTATTTTCATGAACTTGATTTCATCTAATCTTCATTTTTTTATTATAGAAAGTATACTTTAAATATTACCACCACAAAGGAAAAAAATAATCTCTTTTAAAAGTTCTCTGTTGATAAAAGTTGTATTATCATTCTCCATATCTACCCTCCTATCCCACAACACAAAAGAGCCCTGGTAACGCGGCGGTTAAAGCAATCGGCTGCTGAACGATAGGTCAGCAGTTCGAAACCACCAGTGGCTCCACAGGAGAAAGATGTGGCAGTCTGCTTCCGTAGAGATTTACAGTGTTGGAAACCCTATGGGATCACTGTGAGTCCACTCGATGGTAGTGGGTTTTTGTTTTTTTTTGGTTTACCCCATAGCATAGACTTAGCCATGTTTCTGTTTAGTATCACAGTGCTCCTTGTCAACAGGAATTAACTCAGGAGGTGAACTCTTAGTTTTTTCCTTGTGACTTCCTTAGGCAATACATAAAACCCCAGAATAAATAACATCTGAAATACTTAAACACTGGCAGGTCTATTGCCATGATTTATACTTGATGCGGAATATGTCTTTATGGTAAAGTTCTATGTCAGAAATAGTTTGTCCATAACAGTATTACACAAAACACAATCATAGTGATAAGGTTGGAAAAATGTATTGGTCCATGGAACCAGACTTTAGTTCATCAAGGAATATTATTATAATGCAGTTTTGTTAGAAAATGTTTTAGCTTTGTGATTTGTCAAAGGGAAGGGAGAACTGTTTAAAGTTCAACGTCTATCTGTTAACACACATACATTTCATGCTTTTTGTTATCCTAGCTTTTCATTACATTTATTTATGCTCTATTCCTCTTAGGAGAAATATAATCTCCACGCGGAATTTCAGTTCATCTGAGTCTTACAAATGGCATTGTTTTTCTCCTTTTGTCAATCTTCCAGGATACGGTTTTCTCCTTATAGAAGAAACTTCTGGCAAAACTTTTAAATTAATTTAGACCTCGGCCATATACAACTCCTATAATCTTGTATTACTACCAAGAATATTTTTAACAGTTTTATTGAGGTATAATTGATATAAAAAACTGTAATATTTATAAAATTTGCTACTTTTAATTTATATATATATATATAATTTGTTGTTGTTAGGTGCCATCAACTTTGTTCCAACTCATAGCAACCCTATGCACAACAGAACTAAATACTGCCCAGAACTGCGCCATCTTTACAATCATTGTTATGCTTGAGCTCATTGTTGCAGCCACTGTGTCAATCCACCTCGTTGAGGGTTTTCCTCTTTTCTGCTGACCCTGTGCTTTGCCAAGCATAATGGCCTTCTCCAGGGACTGATCCCTCCTGACAATATGCCCAAAGTGTGTAAGATGCAGTCTCGCCATCCTTGCTTCTAAGGAGCATTCTGGTTGTACTTCTTCCAAGACACATTTGCTCATTCTTTTGGCAGTCCATGGTATATTCAATATTCTTCGCCAACACCACAATTCAAAGGCATCAATTCTTCTTCGATATTCCTTATTCATTGTCCAGCTTTCACATGCATATGATGAGATTGAAAATACCATGGCTTGGGTCAGGGGCACCTTAGTCTTCAAGGTGACATCTTTGCTCTTCAACACTTTGAAGAGGTCCTTTGCAGCAGATTTACCCAACGCAATGCGTCCTTTGATTTCTTGACTGCTGCTTCCATGGCTGTTGATTGTGGATCCAAGTAAAATGAAATCCTTGACAACTTCAGTTTTTTCTCCGTTTATCATGATGTTGTTCATTGGTCCAGTTGTGAAGATTTTTGTTTTCTTTATGTTGAGGTGTAATCCATACTGAAGGCTGTGGTCTTTGATTTTCATTAATAAGTGCTTCAAGTCCTTTTCATTTTCAGCAAGCAAAGTTGTGTCATCTGCATATCGCAGGTTGTTAATGAGTCTTCCTCCAATCCTGATGCCCCTATTCTTCTTCATATAGTCTAGATTCTCAGATTATTTGCTCAGCATACAGACTGAATAGGTATGGTGAAAGAATACAACCCTGACGCACACCTTTCCTGACTTTAAACCAATCAGTATCCCCTTTTTCTGTCCGAACAACTGCCTCTTGATCTATGTCAAGGTTCCCCATGAGCACAATTAGGTGTTCTGGAATTCCCATTCTTTGCAGTGTTATCCATAGTTTGTTATGATCCACACAGTCGAATGCCTTTGCATAGTCAATAAAACACAGGTAAACATCCTTCTGGTATTCTCTGCTTTCAGCCAGAATCCATCTGACATCAGCAATGATATCCCTGTTTCCAAGTCCTCTTCCGAAACCGGCCTGAATTTCTGGCAGTTCCCTGTCAATATACTGCTGCAGCCATTTTTGAATGATCTTCAGCAAAATTTTGCTTGCGTGTGATAGTAATGATATTATTGTTCCATAATTTCCACATTCGGTTGGACCACCTTTCTTGGGAATAGGCATAAATTTGGATCTCTTCCATTCAGTTGGCCAGGAAGTTGTCTTCCATATTTCTTGGCATAGTCGAGTGAGCACCTCTAGTGCTGTATCAGTTTGTTGAAACATCTCAATTGATATTCTGTCAATTCCCGGAGCCTTGTTTTTTGCCAGTATCTTCAGAGCAGCTTGGACTTCTTCCTTCAGTAACATGGGTTCCTGATCATATGCTACCTCTTTCAATGGTTGAATATCAACTAATTCTTTTTGGTATAATGACTCTCTGTATTCCTTTCATCTTCTTTTGATGTTTCCTGCATCGTTTAATATTTTCCCCATAGAATCCTTCACTATTGCAACTCGAGGCCTTAATTTTTTTTCAGTTCTTTCAGCTTGCGAAACACTGAGCGTGTTCTTCCCTTTTGGTTCTTCCCTTCCCTTCTCTAGCTCTTTGCACGTGTCATTATAATACTTTAGTTTGTCTTCTCGAGACACCCTTTGAAATCTTCTGTTCAGTTCTTTTACTTCATCAATTCTTCTTTTGCTTTAGCTGCTTGATGTTTGTGAGCAAGTTGCAGAATCTCCTCTGACATCCATCTTGGTCTTTTCGGTCTTTTCTGATAAAAATCTTCCATTTCTTCACCTTTGGCCTTGGTGGCTGGTGTGTAGATTTGAATAATAGTCTTATTAACTGGTCTTCCTTGTAGGCATATGGATGTTATCGTAACACTGACAGCGTTGTACTTCAGGATAGATCTTGAAATATTCTTTTTGACGATGAATGCAACACCATTTCTCTTCGAGTTGCCATTCCTGGCATGGTAGACTATATAACTTCCTGATTCAAAGTGGCCAGTGCCAGTCCATTTCAGCTCACTAATGCCTAGGGTTTCAATGTTTATGCGTTCCATTTCATTTTTGATGATTTCCAATTTTCCTAGTTTCATACTTCGTACATTCTAGGTTCCAATTATTAATGGATGTTTGCAGCTGTTTCTTCTCATTTGGAGTCATGCCACATCAGCAAATGAAGGTCCCAGAAGGTCCATCCACGTCATTAAGGTCAACTTTACTTTGAGGAGGCAGTTCTTCCCCAGTCGTCTTTTGAGTGCCTTCCAACCTGGGGGGCTCATCTTCCAGCACTATATCAGACAATGTTCTGCTGCTATTCATAAGGTTTTCACTGGCTAATGCTTTTCAGAAGTAGACTGCCGGGTCCTTCTTCCTCGCCTGTCTTAGTCTGGAAGCTCAGTTGAAACCTGTCCTGCATGGGTGACCCTGCTGGTATCTGAATACCAGTGGCATAGCTTCCAGCATCACAGTAACACACAAGCCCCCACAGTATGACAAACTGACAAGACACGTGGGAGATATACATATATATATATATACACACACACCTATAAAGCCATTACAATAATTGAGTCAATAAACACCCATTGCCCCCCAAAGTTTCTTCTTGCCCTTCTGTAATCCTTCCCTACTGTCCCTCCTCTCCTCTCTGCCCCTCTTAATCCTGTCGCCAGGCCACCACTGACTGACCTGCCTTCTGTGACTACACATTAGTTTTTACTTCCTTTAATATTATATAAATGAACATGCATCATATGTAATTTTCTTTGTCTGACTTCTTTCACTGAGCATTATCATCTTGGGATTCAGTTATTCTGTAGGTATTTTGTAGTTATCATATCAACGGTTTCCGTCTTTTTAGTTGTTGGGTAGTATTTTATTGTACGGATATAACACAAATGTTTTATTCGTTCACGTGTTAATGAACATCAGGTAAAAATCTTTATAGGGGCATATGTTTTCATTTCTTACTGTAGGTAAATGTAGGCATAGAATAGTTGAATCACATCTCAGGTGTGTGTTTAATTTTTAACTATGTGCCAAAATATGCAGTGAAATTGTGATGAAATTTTAAGAGTAATTAATACAACCACAGATATGGGTACATCCAATATTAGAACTGTATGTCCTCTCATTTGGGAGACAAGGGGAGAAATTATTCAATTATAAGAAAAATAAGTATATCTTGTTAGTTGTAAATATAGCATTGTGCTCTTGCGGTATAAAAGTTTGAATGAGTATAGAAGGATGAATATAAAAAAAAATATATAGAAGCTGAATATCAATTTATTGCCTCCCAGCTCCAAATTCACCTTTATTTGTCTGCTCTGTGGTAATGGAGTTAGCCTTTGTAAATATTTCTGCTTTGTCAACTGGTAGGATGTTAAGCCCAGTGAATAGAGGCTTCCAGAAGGACAAGAGGTAGGAAGGGCTGCCCTCCTCCAGGTTCCTGTATATACTTTTCGTGAGGCCCCTGGAGAATATCCTTCCTTGTTCACTGGGCCACCATAGAGTGTCTTTTCTCTAGTTATCGGCTCCTGAGTATATGCGGTTTATCCTGTACTAGGCTCCTGTTAGCCCCAGATTTCTCCAAAGCTTGCCTCTTGAGAACATGGAAATTATCCTCGCTAGGCTCATGCAGGTTGTAGTTTTCTCCACGTCCACAGAGTTTGGTTTTTTCCAAACTAATCTTTAGCAAGGCAAAGCTGTCTCTAGCACCCGGCTCCTGGAAGGTGATTTCTCCAACTCCTACTATACCATGAAAAGGCCAGGACTTTTGAGAAGTTAGTAACTTCTAGCA
This sequence comes from Elephas maximus indicus, assembly GCF_024166365.1. NCBI lineage: Eukaryota > Metazoa > Chordata > Mammalia > Proboscidea > Elephantidae > Elephas > Elephas maximus. Next base: position 14,277,394 of record NC_064841.1, on the reverse strand, counting down.
GTCTCACAATGGAATTCAACTGGCAAGGCACCTCCTGATGCACAGGCTCCCTCAACGCCCCTTCAAGGGTCTTTGCAGCAAGTGTTGAGGCACAACTCCTCCCCATGGATGACTTCCCTCAGTTACACAAATTTGTGACGAGTCCCACCAGGGAAGCATCTCAGCTACTTCTCTGCCACTCAGTGAACCCTGGTCATATCCTCTCCAGTGAGGGTGTGGAGAAGAGATGCAGGTAGTATCTCCTCTTTGGGTAGCCTTAGGTTGACATTAGGGGTAGTGTCTGCTCCAGAGATCTGCTGTTTTTGTCTTCTTTAAATTTCACTTTAGCTCTTATTAATGAATTCCCTATTATTCTAATCTCCTTTTAAAATTTTTTACTTTATACTTTCTTATTCAATTTACTGTCTAGTTTGTCTCCTTATTGGAATCTGACTGATACAGTTTACCAAAAAAAGATCTGAATGTTTATTTTTATATCACATGAATTCAAAATTAAATACAACCCAGGGGGTTGCATCTTTAAGATGGATACTTTATTTCTTTTTGCCATTTCATGTAATTTATAAATTGAATCTGGTTAGTCATAAGAATAGAAAGGTTATATTCATGGTGATATTTGAGGGGCATCGATATGCTTGTCTGCTTCCCAAATATCTACTTTCCAACATCTAGCTGCTGGCTTCTGAAATGCCACAAAGTCAGCACCATTCTCTTGAGTTGAAATTATATCCATTATTAAAATGAGAACCTTTTGGGAGGCTTTTGACATTAAACTTTATCAAGCATTCACCCCTGGTGGAAATTTCTTATCAGATCACTGGCAAACTGATGGCTCTATGATATTAGGTTTTGCCTTGTTTAATCAAGCATTTTATTTGTGGGGTGTGTGTATGTGTGCGTGTTGAAGTGAAGAAAAGAATTGAGAATAGAGAAGAGAGCATCACAGAAGCTAAGACTACATCCATAAAAAGGGAAGAAGACTGTGGTAAAGAAAAAATTCACTTCTTTTTCACAGTTAGACCTAGCAAGCACAACTATTAGAAGATGTTCTAACAGATGAAATCGTTTGTTTGACAAGTAATCATTATTTAGTGCCCAGAAATCCCTAGAAACAAAGACACAGAGGCTTCAATCCTTGTTCTTATAGAACTTACTATTCAGTAAAGGATATATATATATATATATATGTAAACAGTGAGTAGTTCCAAAAAAAAAAAAAAAAACAGAGCCCTGGTGGCACAGTGGTTGAGCGTTTGGCTGCTAACCAAGAGGTCAGCAGTTCAAACCCACCACAAGTGGCTGTCTGCTTCCATGAAGATTACAGCCTTGGAAACCTTATGAGGCAGTTCTACTCTGTCCTATGGGGATGCTATAAGTTGGAATCAACTCCACAGCAGTGGGTCAGTTCCAAAAAGGAGATACACACAAAATTTTAGAAGGAAATTAAAGGGAAATCTTATTTCTTGCTGAGGGTATGAGAACATACTGATCCTGTCATTTCTCACTGAAGTTTTGACTATTCAAAAGTTGTTAATTATCACAGATTTTTTTCACATTCATGAAAATGGCTAACATTTTTTGGTTGTATTTAACCTTCTATTCTTACCCTTAAGTAGCTTCATAGAAAAACATCTCCTTTGGCCCCATGCTGTGTTTATTATCTAGCCTTATCACTCTGGTGCAGTTTCCTCAAATGTCCTATGTGTCCCCATGCTTTGGAATGTGTTTAAACCTATGCTTAAAAACTGGTTCACCAACTTAGCACACTGTCGCTGCCTACAAATTTCACTTTCTCTGTAAACCGTCCTCAACATCCCATCTCCCTCCACCCTCAACCCAGGTGTGGCATGTAGCTATTCACTGTTGCCAAAGGATATTACACATAACCTAACATTGTGTGTGTCTTTGTGTATGTTGTTAGGTGCCATCAAGTTAATTTTGACTCATAGGGCCCCATGTGAAAGAGTGTAGAACTGCCCAGTTGGGTTTTCTTGGCTGTAATATTTATGGAAGTAGATCATCAGGTCTTTCTCCTGCAGAGCTGCTGAATAGGTTCCAATCGCTACCCTTTGGTTAGCAGCTAAGCGCTTAACCCTTGCCCCATCAGGTCCCAACATGCCCTCTAAAATGTGCACATTTTCTATCTTTATGTCCTACTCTTTTTTGCTGAATTTTTAGTCAAGTATCCAGACCATTTGTCTCTGAAAACATACTCCTACATTGAATGAACAAGTGAACAATTTGACAAAAAAATCTACAGAAATTCTCATCACTAGAAAATGGACTGGCTGGCAAAGAAGTATTATTATTTGGTTCTGCTTTTAAACTACCTAAATGTTATTCTATAAATTATTTATATTATGAATACATATAAAATTAATGTTTATAACTATGAAAGGTCAAGGAATGCTTTAGGCTCTTGTTATCAGTTCTATGGGAGATATTTATATATTGGTTTAAATAAAAGTCTGTAATTTTATTTTTATTATGATGATACTGCCTAGGAAGAGGAGAAAAAAGGAGACATGTTGGAAAGCTACTGCAAATGTCTGGTTATAAGTTAATGGTCGCTTAACCTAGGGTGTAAGTAGTGTTAATAAAAATTAATGAAGCAAGTATATATGTAAGAGGTAGGGTAAAGCATACTGGATGATGAACTGGAGGGGAGGAAGTGAGGAAAATAAAGGAATCAAAGCTAACTCCAGATTTGTGGCTCAAGTAACTGCAATTTATTAGGATGGGGAAGACTGGAAGAGACACACGTTTAAGGAGGGGGGTGGTGGACATCACTCTTTGTTATCTTTGAGATGGCTAAAGTATGTGAAAATATCACAATGGTCATTGGAAAAAAATAAAAAACAGAGAAGGTCTCATAAAAAGTTGAGCTCAACAGATAGAGATAGGGGATTTATGAGCACGTAGATGGTGTGGCTGAGATAATCCCTGCTGACTCAATACTAATGTAGTCCCCAATATACCAACCTCTTTGAATTTAAGCAGGTCCAGATGATTAGTTCTGCTGATGAGCTGTGTGATTAGAAGTAATTTGTGATATTTTCAGACCAAATCACTTAAAAACTGAAATGTGATCCTTCGGCTCTCTCTTGAATCACCCCGGTGGGCTAAAGTCCATTTTTCCATGTGGTGCATCTACACTAGGACAGAGTTCATTGGCCTGGTTACCTGAATGACTGTTAAGTTTTATATTTCATTAGACATTGAAGTGAAGATATCAAGTAGTAATTTGAATTTATAGTCTAGAGTAGAGATCCAATCTAGAGACACATCAGGCAATTAAAGAAAACAGATGCTGTAAGGACTGAGCCCAGAGGCACTCAAAGAAGCAAGGGATCTAAGGCGGTACCAACCAGTAAAGGAGCCTGAGAAAGAATGGTACCTGCAGTAAGAGAAAAGTCAAGACTGTGGTGTTCTGAAAGCCCTGTATAGAAAATATCTTAAGGAATAGAAAGTAATCAACAAAATGCTTAGTGTTGCTCAGATGTCAAATAAATTTTAGATTTGTATTGACCGTGGCTTTTAGGAACATGAAAGTAACTTGTGACTTTAATATGCAATTTCAAAATAGTAGTATGTATAAAAACCGATCATAAATACTTATTGCCGCGGAGTCAAGTCCGACTCACAGCAACTCTCTAGGACAGAGTAGAATGGCCCCATTGGGTTTCCAAGGCTGTAATCTTTATGGAAGCAAACTGCCACACCTTATTCCTGCAGAGCAGCTGGTGAATTTAAACCACCAACCTTTTGATTAGCAGCCAAGTGCTTAACCACTGCATGACCAGGGCCTTTCAAAAACTGATAGTAGGGGGTTCAAAAAGGATGGGAGGAGAGAAATGATAGCCAAAGAGTGAAGACACTTTAAGAAATTTTGTTTTCAGTAAAACAGGGAAATAAATTGGTGTAAAGGGGGGTCCATGGCCTTAAAAGATTTTAAGATGGCGGCAAAACTACAAGTTTTTACGTTCATGAAAATGATTTGTTACAGAAAAATAGATGATGCAGGAAATCTGAAGTTGATTTTTGAAGACATCCTGAAGGAAAGTTTCTGAGCAGAGATGATGTGCTGTGACCCAATGTATGTGAGGAGCCGTCCTTTGAGAGCACTATGGAGAATTCATGTATGGTAACAGGAGAGAAAGCAGATTAGAGTTCTACAGATGCAGTTGACAGAGAGGTCCTGGGATCAGATTCTATTCTGACTGCTTCGAATTTTTCAGTGAACAAGGAAGGCAAGGTCATCAGCTGAGGATGAAGAAAGCAAAGAAGATATCAGGAAGAATGGAGAAGAAAAGGTTTGCACTAGCCTTTTAGGAAAGCGGAAGCATAAATCTTTTAAGGAAGCCCAATAGAATTACTTGGAAACCTGGGGAAAAGACCACAGATGAAAAATTTAAGATGAACTTTGATATTTTCATTTTCATTGCCAGAAGGAAGGAGGGGAATGTCAGTGTTCTGAGCTGGGGAACACCATCCCATCTTAATCAGGACAGGATGAGTTATGTTCTAGTAACAAATTATGCTCTAAATCTCAGACATAATAAAATAATTTATTTCTAACTCTGCCTAATTCAAAACATTTGATAAAACATTTTATGCCACATATTGCTTCATACAACAAGCTGACAGATGCTTTGTCAACAGAGAACTAAGCTTTAAGTATTTGATCCATAAAATAACACGGGTAATTATACACTATAGAACAATGCAAAAGTACTATATACATGAAAGCTTTTTTGCAGCTGTATGTGTTCAGTATTATGCCCATTTTATAAAGGGGAAACCGAGCCTTCAGAACTAAATAACTAGCCCAAGACCAGCTATTGTATTCAAACCTTGTTTTCTGAATATCAACTCCTTGCTCATTCTGCTCAAAGGTGTTTCCTGTAGGTGTGCTATTTTTGGGAATATACAATATCAGGTTGACACCAACTTGACTTGAACCTGGTACTTTTCATTCTTATCATCTACATAGGTTACCACCCTCTCCTGAGAGGTTAGAGCTTAAATTCACGGACTGTAAATCTTATAAAAATGATGACTTCAAAGGCTCGACTATCACCCTCTGTGTTCCTAGAAGAAATGGTTTCTGGCTGGAGAGTGTGGTAAGTTTTATTTTGAGCCCCAAGACCCATAACCAAGACTAAGAGAAGAAACTAGGCCAGCTTGTCTGAGCACAGACAAACCTGGGATCAGATTCTTTTCTTTTGAGTATTACTTCTTGTAAAGAAAGGGAATGGTGAAGAAAATCACTGAATACTCAAGAGTATGCCATAGCTTATCTTATATTCTAGCCTGGTGGGCAAGAGGAGTCCCAACTTCACGCCCTCTAATGCCACTCTGATTCTCTGAGCTACAGCCTACTCTGCTTTCACTTAGCTACATAACCAAAGCAAAAAATAGATATTCAGTGAAACAGTACAACTTTTACCATTTTTTACTATATTCTCTCATAAATTCTACTACATTTTCAGCACTGAAAGAGTCGTATGTCTCTGTTTTTAGCAAAATTGAGTATATCAAGTCAGATTTCATAGTATGTCGGTGTTGGACTTGAAAAAATCCATATAGAGTATTTCTGGAGATAGGGTTCTCAAAATGCTTTTTATTCAGTGTGCTCAGACGTTGCCACAGAAACATGATATATTCTGAAAATAACTTTTTTTTTTTAATTTATTATTTCTTGACTGTGAGCGTTAACAAAGAGATTAAAAAAAATCAAGCAAATAAGCAAAATAAAAACAACTTAGCACCTTATGCAATTTAAATGATATGATCGCAGGTGCTAGTGTTGGCAAATTATAAATACAGTGTGCTTTTAAATAATTGACTCTTTGCCATATAAGAAAAACTGGGAGTGATTTTTAGAATGTTTCAATCAGTTAAAACAATATTTATTAAAACATATTTGTTAGGAATAAACAGCTTGTAGTAGTGAATGCTAACTAAGCTCTAGGCTCTCTAAATGAAAAGGTTTTAAAAAGGGTTCCATTTTATTTGTAGAGTTTTATTCTTTAAATTGAATAATGTAGGAATTTTTTTCAGAAAAAATGACTCCCCAGGGGACTCTTTCATAAAAGAGAGGTAAGTGAGTCTCCTTTAGAACCTATAGTGGTCTTAACTCTCCTCCCCCACCTTTACCCCCACCCCCCACCCATATTTTAGTGCTATGGAAAGCATACACAGAAACGGAGAAGATGTCAAACAAACTGGGTTCCAGGCCTGCCACTTAGGCGCTCTGTGGCTTGTGTCATGCGATTTAAGCATTTTGGCCTGTGATTTCATCATTGGTACGTGCCAGAGCTCAATATACTAGCAGCGTCTTTGATTATGAATTCAGAGTATCTAGTATTCTGGCTCTGTGATCTTCTGTAACTTTAAGCAAATTTCTAAACATCCTTAAGCCCTGTTTTGCTCCTATATTACCTGAAGATAATAAAGTTTATCTTCCAGGGTTGTTTTACATTCCAGTATGATGATATATATATAAATATGCATTATAGTTATTTTTTTTTTCAGTGCAGATGAATAAAAATGGTCAACAATATATTGCCAGTGATAGGAAGACTCGTTTGTTGATAGAAGAAAACCAACAGGGAGGGAGGTATAAAAGGTATTTACACTTTGACAATGTAATTTTAATGCTATGATTCAACCTTTAAGTGTGTGAAATAATACTAAATATTAGGCAGATTAGGGGAAAAGGAGACTGTAAGCATGTAATATTCATTGTGCTGTGTTTCAAAGAAGAGGAACCATTTTAAATGTTCAAGAATAAGAGAATGCTTTAGTAATTTTTAGAACATTCAATATTATGTAATAAGCAGAATGCAAAAACAATCACAGCCAATTGCATAATACGACACACAAGCGTGACCTGGCCAAGTATAAAAAGGAAACTTTTTTTTTTCCAGTCACTTTGTATTAATATAACATAAAATAAACTAATCTATCAATTTATCATACTTAGAATGAATTTAGTTTGGATTAAAAAGTAAAGAAAACCAAACACATAAGGGTTCAATGGTGTTTTAAGCTAGTTCCAGTGGGAGAAGTCAGTGTTGTCAGAAAGCCAAAACCATGACAATCACTTGCCCCAGGCACTCAGGGCACCACCAGACCATCCCAAATATGTGGACAAGGTCCCGCTCACCACCCTGGCACCAGCCATTCTAGGAAGTCAGGCTGCTGTCTGCACCACGGTGGAGGGGCTGAGGAACGGGGGAAGGTAGCTGGTTTGTGCATGTGGCTCACCCACAAAAGATGGGCAAACTCTCTGCATCAAGTACTCCCCTGGTCGATACAAGCATCCTATCAGGTTCCACGCAGAGGCACCATCGCAGAATGTCCTGAGGGTCTGCATCTATACAGATTACAGCCAAGAAAACCTGTGGAGCAGTCCCACTCCATAGCACATGGGGCTCCATGAGTTTGAATCAATGCGATAGCAATGGGTTTAGTTGTTGTAGTTGTTGTTTTTTTTTTTTAATCAGATTCCAGACTTTCAAAATCGTGTATTCCAATTGTTTTTCTAACTCAGTCATCATTTTGGTGGAGGGTTTGACCTTTAGAGTTTCTTACTCTGCTAATTTGTGATGGGGTCCCTTTTGTGATTAAAGTCTCCTTTGTTTTTCTTCATGAAATGAACAAGACCACAGAAGTGGTTGTTTGATCACTTTTTTTTTTTGAATACCAAGCCAGGTCATGCTACATTACAAATCAATTTAAGAAAAATCTGGTTGATTATGGCACTCTTTAATCTCTTACTATCAAAGCTGACTCTTTTCCAGTGACTAATTGTCACCCTGGGATTTTCCAGGGTGTTTGTGCACTAATATGGCTCAGAAAGATTGCCTAAATAGAACATTAACATGAGCAGCAGTGTGGGGAGATTAAAGATTAAAAGATTCATTTAATTTTCTAATCACTGGGAAGGCAATTTGCCCATGGGGTACTTCCTTTAAAAAAAAAAAAGCAGGTTGCAAACCCAAGGACTGTAAATAACAGAAACGCTTTGGTTTTACTTAGACCTGAAATTTTGCCTTAAGATGGAAGTTTTTAATGTGCCTAGGTATACTGAATTATTTTTTGATTAGTGTTGGTTTTCTTCATGTTGTAAAGTGGAGGGATATTATAAAAACAAATGAGGTAATATTTATGAAAATACTTCAAAACACTTTGTAGGAAATGATTTTTTCTCCCTCCTTGCCTGTTATGGCCATAAGCATCATTCAGAACCTGCCTCTACTATCTTTTCTGGGAAATGTTCAATGCTCACTGTGGAAGAACTAGTGATTCTATTTTCAGTCATATTATGCCTTCCTCCTAACAACATTTACCCCACTAAGGGGATCATGAGCATATTTGCGACTTCCTGGTGAAGCATATCTCTGCTGTTGTTGTTAGGTGCTGTCCAGTCAGTTCTGACTCATAGCAACCCCTTGCACAACAGAAAGAAACACTGCCCAGTCCTGAGCCATCCTTACAATAGCTGTTATGCTTGAGCTCACTGTTGCAACCACTGTGTCAATCCACCTAGTTGAGGGTCTTCCTCTTTTTCCCATACCCTGTACTTTGCCAAGGATGATGTCCCTCTCCAGGGACTGATCCCTCCTGAAAACATGTCCAAAGTATGTAAGACACAGTCTCGCCATCCTCGCTTCTAAGAAGCATTCTGGTTATACTTCTTCCAAGACAGATTTGTTCATTCTTTTGGCAGTCCATGGTATATTCAGTATTCTTCACCAACATCACAATTCAAAGGCGTCAATTCTTCTTCACTCTTCCTTACTCATTGTCCAGCTTTCACAAGCATGCGATATGATTGAAAATACCATGGCTTGGGTCAGGCGCACCTTACTCTTCAAGGTGACATCTTTGCTCTTCAACACTTTGAAGAGGCCTTTGCAGCAGATTTACCCAATGCAATGCACCGTTTGATTTCTTGACTGCTGCTTCCATGGCTGTTGATTGTGGATCCAAGTAAAATGAAATCCTTGGCAACTTCAATCTTTTTTCCATTTATCATGATGTTGCTCATTGGTCCAGTTGTGAGGAGTTTTGTTTTCTTTATGTTGAGGTGCAATCCATACTGAAGGCTGTGGTCTATGATCTTCAATAGTAAGCGCTTCAAGTCCTTTTCTTTTTCAGCAACCAAGGTTGTGTCATGTGCGTAACGCAGGTTGTTAATGAGTCTTCCTCCAATCCTGATGCCCCGTTCTTCTTCATATAGTCCAGCTTCTCAGATTATTTGCTCAGCACACAGATTGAATAGGTACGGTGAAAGGATACAACCCTGACCCACACCTTTCCTGACTTAAACCAAACAGTATCCCCTTGCTCTGTCCAAACAACTGCCTCTTGATCTATATAAATGTTCCTCATGAGCACAATTAAGTGTTCTGGAATTTCCATTCTTTGCAATGTTATCCGTAATTTGTTATGATCCACACAGTCGAATCCTTTTGCATAGTCAATAAAACACAGGTAAACATCCTTCTGGTATTCTCTGCTTTCAGCCAGGATCCATTTGACATTAGCAATGATAACCCTGGTTCCAAGTCCTCTTCTGAAACCGGCCTGTATTTCTGGCAGTTTCCTGTCGATATACTAATGCAGCCATTTTTGAATGATCGTCAGCAAAATTTTGCTTACAGGTGATATTAATGATATTGTTCTATAATTTCCACACTCGGTTGGATCACCTTTCTTGGGAATAGGCATAAATATGGACATCTTCCAGTCAGGTGGCCAGGAAGCTCTCTTCCACCTTTCATGGCATAGATGAGTGAGCACCTCCAGTGCTGCATCTGTTTGTTGAAACATCTCAATTGATATTCCGTCAGTTCCTGGAGCCTTGTTTTTACCCATTGCCTTCAGAGCCACTTGGACTTCTTCCTTCAGTACAATTGGTTCCTGATCATATGCTATGTCTTGAAATGGTTGACCAATGACTAATTCTTTTGGGTATAATGACTCTCTGTATTCCTTCCACCTTCTTTTGATGCTTCCTGTGACGTTTATTATTTTCCCCATAGAATCCTTCGCTATTGCAATTAGAGGCTTGAATTTTTTCTTCAGTTCTTTCAGCTTGAGAAACGCCAAGTATGTTCTTCCCTTTTGGTTTTCTAGCTCTTTGTGCATGTCATTATAATACTTTACTTTGTCTTCTGGAGCCACCTTTTGAAATCTTCTGTTCAGTTCTTTCACTTCATCATTTCTTCCTTTTGCTTTAGCTGCTTGACGTTCAAGAGCAAGTTTCAGAGCATCCTCTGACATCCATTTTGGTCTTTTCTTCCTGTCTTTTCAATGACCTCTTGCTTTCTTCATGTATGGTGTCCTTGATGTCATTCCACAACTTGTCTGGTCTTTGGTCACTAGTGTTCAATGCATCAAATCTGTTCTTGAGACGGTCTAAAGATGATGTCTGTCAATTTGTCTTGCTCTGGGGCATGTTACTGTGATGCTGGGAGCTATGGCACCAGTATTCAGATACCAGCTGGGTCACCCATGGAGGACAGGTTTCAGCTGAGCTTCCAGACTAAGACAGACAAGGAAGAAGGACCCAGTAGCCTACTTCTGAAAAGAATTAGCCAGTGAAAACCTTATGAATAGCAGTGGAAGCATATCTCTGGCTCTAGCAAATTAACTGCTGTGCAAAAAACAATGGTTAACATCTTCAGTGCCTTTATTTGACATACGTTTTAGATACATCATTCTAATCCTTATAACGACCTTTTGGGAGATTAGAGAAGTAAAGTCACATTAAGGAGAACTGGAGTAAATATTCAGGAATTGGAAACCCTATATGACAGTTCTACTCTGTCCTATAGGGTCGTTATGAGTTGGAATCGACCTACAGCAATGGGTATTCAAGATGGGATTTAAATCTGGATTTAACTCCTAACAGTGATTTTTCCTCAACATAGCACATGACCATACTCTCGAATGAAAACAAAGAAAGTTCTAATTCTGAAATGCATGACAGGAAGTAATTTTAGTTTATGCTGGAATTTTAGTTCATGCAATACAGTGCTGAGGCACTAACAGGAAAATACATGAACAAGTAATTTATCATACAAAGTAAATAATGTATAAGTGAGCACAATGTTGGTGGCTGTAACCAATTATCCCCAGATCCAATGACTGTTGATAATAGAACTTTATTCCTCACTCACATAGTCACAGAGGTTCCCAGTTGTTGTTTTTGGTGAGGTAGAAGAAGAGTGGTAAGAGATCTCTGCTCCTCAGAATCATTCCAGGTTCCAGGCTGATGGAGGCTGTGTTACCTGCAATATGGCACAACTTCCTGTTTTTTCCTGGTCCATCAGACACCCAGATAGCAGAAGCAGAAGTAGTTGGAAAATCACTTTTTATTGGCAAGATCTGGCAGTGGTGCACATCAGTGCTATTCATTTCCTTTGCGAGAACTCAAATGGCCATAACTAACTACATGGCAGAAAGCGAAATATAGTCTGTGTGTGCCCAGGACCATGAGAAACAGATCGGATGAGTATCTAACCAGCTTATACACCTGGATGACTTCCTGGTCAGCGAATATCCATTACACCCTTATTTCTGCACAAGGAATATTATCACCATCTCTTCTCTGAATTCTGAAAAGAGAGTCATTAATTCTTTCACAGTAAAAGCCAGAAGAACATTTCACAGAAAAGATGATGCATAGAGATAAGCTCTGAATGATGCTATGACCAAACAGGCAAGAAGAAGGGAGCAACCTAGGGTTCTATCCAATCGTTGAATCTGACTCAACTGTGCTTGCGTCTGGTTCCTTAAAGGAACAATCTTTTCTGGTTTAATCGTCAAAACTGTGAGACACCAGCAATCAACACCAAAGTAGTAAATGAGCACTTGGAAGCCCTCACATCAGATGCATACATGTGCCCTAGCTTTTGAGTGAAAATTCAGGGTCTTTGTTCACATTTGCTTTAGATAAATTTCCAGTAAGATTACACATAATAGTTTCTGATTCCATTCCAGAGTAGAAGCAACATTGTAGTTGGTTGGTGGACCTTGGAGAAACCAAGTTGTAAAGAAGATAAAAAAAACTTTAGAGAAGTAACAATCTACCAGACAGACAATGCATGCATTAGCTTTCAAAATTCAGTTACCTAAACTGCAGCTCTCCCTTCCCCAGGGTGCTGATGAAAAAAGTGGAAACGCTGTTCCAATTTAACACACAGATGTTGGGGAGTTCTAAAATACACACAGTGATTCAATCAATATTAAAGGTACTTTACAAGGATGGCATAAGTTACATTTTCTGTTCAGCAATGCATGTAAGAAATGTCATCCTAATTCCAGTTTTCCAAGCATTAGGTTTGCTGAGGATGCCCTTTTGTGTTTTTGAAGCATGTGTATCGGATACATAAAATTGCAAGCCACCTGAAATTTTATGAGCATCATTTTTTATGGCATGCCACAGTTCAAGTGTAACATATTCTGAGACCAGCAGAATACTTCCTAAACACAAGGAAAAATGTATTTGGAAGACAATTTACAACCAACCTGAGGGTAATAGTGAGGATGAGAGGTGGCATTAAGAATTTTTTTCAGAAATTCTGAACAACAAGATAAACGGTTGTCAAGGACCATGTTTCACACAATGTCTGAAAAAGATTGAGTCAAGTTATCTTTCTCTATGAGTAAAAGGGTTTTGAAAATTAAGATTAGTGAGTTTAACTGGTTTGTCTAGACAGCTTCTGGAAATGCATTTATCTCATTTTTTTTTTATTGTTATCCCATTGTCAGATATTCATACCCACAATATCATAGCTCTACCTGAGAGTGGAGATGAGAAGATGTTAGTATTAACCACTTGTCATTCACCAGGTCCTATGCTACAGCCATTTGACATGGCTTCCATGTAATCCTCAGAGACAATTACATTTAATTACATTGCAAACCTGAAGATCCAGGTTTTGTGGGACCTGAAGTTCATACAACTTGTGTGGCCATGCTTTTTTTATTTTTTCATTTTGTAGAGAAAAAAAAAAAACAGCCTATGCAATTAAGTGGCATTGAAACATAAGATTCTTTAGCTGCTGATAAGTCTGCCTCTATCCATGGCAGAAATGAGAAACATGAGTTTTAGGAAAGATAGTTAGCTTTCATAGCACTAAGTGGTACAGATGACATTCAAACCCATGTCCATCTGGATCTATAGACCGTATTCTTTTAAGTCAAGATGAGGATGATTAGAAACTTGATCTATAAGGTAAGGAATGTGTATCAAACCCGATAAATCATAGGAGACAATGCACAATGTGCCACCCCTGTTACCTTCAGTTAGTTTTGTGCAGAATTCATACACATGGTCTGTCTACCTCTTCTCTATGCTGAGAGAAGTCAATTTATATTTTTGATTTGGATAATTATGGCCCTGGACAATAATGATCTCTGTACCTTTCTTTCTCCTCTCCTAGTCTGAGAACTCATTAAAGGAAGTTACTATATTTTACTGAAGTTGTTGCTGTGTGCTGTCGAGTCAATTCCGACTCATAGTGGCCCTGTAGGACAGAGGAGGGTGACCCCGTAGCGTTCCAAGGCTGTACAGTCTTTGCAGAAGTAGACTGCCACATCTTTCTCCCATGAAGTAGCTAGTGAGTTTGAACCTCCAATCTTTCGGTTAGCAACTGAGCACTTAACCAGCGTGCCACCAGGGCTCCTTTTACTGACTGCAGGACAGTGATTAAAACACAGCAAGTTCTCATTAATTATCTTCAACTTATTTTTTTTTTATTTGGAACCATAGTAGAAATCCTTCTAGCCCCACCAGATGATTACTTTTCATGAACACAATTCCAGGAAAATATAATCCACAGTTCTGGTCCAGAGCAAATACTGATTAATACATCTGTAAATTAATGCTACAACCTGCATTCAAGCTTTTTGAAGTTAGAGAATGGGACAGGAATCACTAGATATTCTCTCAGAAATCTCATGAGAACTCTGAGGGCCATCTATCTCAAGACATCAACGTTACTGGCATCAGTGCTGCGTAGCTAGCTTACACCTGTGTTTTATAGGACATACTACTTGTAAGAGTAATCCTCAATGTTGAAAGTTTGGGCATCATACATGCTTCCCGTGTTCATGACACCAAAATAATAAACTAATAACACCAGAAAATACTACAAAGGGAAGGGTTAACAAGCCAAGAAAAGCTCTATTTGCCATGTAATGAAGTATATGTTTATGACTCAGTTAGTTCCTATTTGTGCTCATTCTTTAAAAAAACATCAGAACTACACATCAAAATTACTTAAGCCAAAAAGAAAATATAGGCTCAAATGAAGAGAGCAGACAAGAATGAAAGTGGTTTTCACTATGAGAACACCAAGAACTTAAATCACATCAATCAATTCTCTTTTCTCTCCTGTTCAACCCATTTCTGATTCTTACTACCTCCATTTCTTTGTGCTGCAAATGTACGTTCTCCATTTGGAAGCAAACACAATTGCAGCAGATTGTCGGGTTAAATCTAGAATATGGACAAGTAAAGGAAAGGGACTATCCTTGCCTTCTCCAATCTGAAATTCCTCAGGTATAGGACCTACCCCACTGCCACCTACTTGCTCAGGGGTCTGTAACTATAATCAGCAAGTGAGAGAAAAGAGAAATTTCCCAAAAGAAGAGGATAAGATATTAGGCAGAAGAATCAATGTGTATCTATTATAGTGATGGTGTTATATCACAGTAAAAATGTACATATGAAGTATTTTCAGAAGTGCATACATCAATTTTTGTGAAGAGTTACATATTTTAACTCTACCAATTACTACCATGATACCCTCAACTACATATATTCATAACTAAAAATTCTCCAGATTCATTACCCTTAACATTGAAATGAATCATTGTCCTACACCAATCCTACTTATATACATAAACATTATCACGTACTTAGCAATTCTTCACACATGTCTGTCAGTTTGTCATACTGTGGGGGCTTGCGTGTTGCTGTGATGCTGGAAGCTATGCCACTGGTATTCAGGTACCAGCAGGGTCACCCACAGGGGGCCGGTTTCAGCTGAGCTTCCAGACTAAGAGAGAGTAGGAAGAAGGACCCGGCAGTCTACTTCTGAAAAGAATTAGTCAGTGCAAATCTTATGAATAGCAGCAGAACACTGTCTGATACAGTGCCGGAAAACGAGACACCCCCAAAAGACGACCAGGCAAGAGCTGATATGGATAGAGTCAAGCTTCTGGGACCTTCATTTGCTGATGTGGCATGACTCAAAATGAGAAGAAACAGCTGCAAATATCCATTAATAATAGGAACCTGAAATGTACAAAGTATGAATCTAGGAAAATTGAAAATAATCAAAAATGAAATGGAACTCATAAACATCGTCAAAAAGAACATTTCAAGATCTATCCTGAAGTATAACACTGTCAGTGATAGGGTAATATCCATACACCTACAAGGAAGACCAGTTAATATGACTATTATTCACATTTAGGCACCAACTACTAAGGCCACAGATGAAGAAATTGAATATTTTTACCAACTTCTGCAGTCTGAAATTGATCAAACATGCAATCAGGATGCATTGATAATTACTGGTGATTGGAATTTGAAAGGTGGAAATGAAGAAGGATCGGTAGTTGGAAAATATGGCCTTGGTAATTGAAATGATGCTGGAGATCACATGATAGAACTTTGCAAGACCAATGACTTCTTCATTGCAAATACCTTTTTTCACCGACATAAATGGCAACTATACACAAGGACCTCACCAAATGGAATACACAGGAATCGAATCAACTACATCTGTGGGAACAGACGATGGAAAAGTTCAATATTATCGGTCAGAACAAGGCCTGGGGCTGACTGCGGAACAGACTATCGATTGGTCATACGCAAGTTCACAGTGAAACTGAAGAAAGTTAGAATAAATCTTTGACCTTAAGTATCCCACCTGAATTTAGAGTTCATCTCAAGAATAGGTTTGATGCATTGAATACTAAAGATGAAAGACCAGACGAGTTGTGGAATGACATCAAGGACATCATACATGAAGAAAGCAAGAGGTCATTAAAAAGACAGGAAAGAAAGAAAAGACCAAAATGGATGTCAGAAGAGACTCTGAAACTTGCTCTTGAACATCAAGTAGCTAAAGCAAAAGGAATAAATGATTAAATAAAAGAACTGAACAGAAAATTTCAAAGGGTAGCTCAAGAAGACAAAGTATTATAATGACATGCACAAAGAGCTGGAGATAGAAAACCAAAAGGGAAGAATACGTTCGGCGTTTCTCAAGCTGAAAGAACTGAAGAAAAAATTCAAGCCTCCAGTTGCAATAGTGAAGGATATTATGGGGGGAAAATTAAATGACACAGGAAGCATCAAAAAAGATGAAAAGGATACACAGAGTCATTATACCAAAAAGAATTGGTCAACGTCCAACCATTTCAAGAGGTAGCGTATGATCAGGAACCGACGGTGCTGACCGAGGAAGTCCAAGCTGCACTGAAGGCACCGGCAAAAAACAAAGTTCCAGGAACTGATAGAAGACCAACTGAGATGTTTCAATGAACAGATGCAGCGCTGGAAGTGCTCATGCATCTATGCCAAGAAATTTGGAAGACAGCTACCTGGCCAACCGACTGGAAGAGATCCATATTTATGCCTATTCCCAAGAAAGGGGATCCAACTGAATGAGGAAATTACCGTACAATATCATTAATATCACACACAAGTAAAATTTTGCTGAAGATCATTCAAAAGCAGCTGCAGCAGTACGACAGGGAACTGACCTCTGGGAAAGTCTATGAAATATGCAACAACACGAAGTTCTGCTGAATGAGTGAAATAGGGAAATATTTTTACATTGATGCTTTCTGCAAGAATATGAGTTTAAAAAATAATATATCAAACTGCAGTCCTACTGATCTTGGCTATGACAAAATACTTTCATGCTAACTTTTAAAACAATATGCAAATTGTCTACTTTTGCATAATATTTACTACAGTGATTTTTTTTTATGCATTGTTTGATTCAAGGAGCCCTGGTGACACAGTGGTTAAAGTGTTTGGCTGCTAACCAAAAGGTCAGTGGTTCAAACCCACCACTCCATGGGAGAAAGATGTGACAGTCTGCTTCAGTAAAGATTTACAGCCTTGGAAACCTTACTCTGTTTTATAGTGTCTTATTGGCTTGGGCATAGTGTCACTATGAGTCGGAATCAATTCGAGGGCAATGGGTTGTTATTGTTTGATTCATGCCATTTTATTAATGAGTCAATTAATACTTACAAATCCTTCAGATTAAAATAAAATCTGTTGAGATGGGGTAGAAATATCTAAAATACTAATGGAAACAATCATTAAAAATTCCTATATAAACTGTTTAAGTCAGTAAGAACACTAAAAATAATTATATCAGACAATGACGTAGCTAAGGGTGAATACGCTAAGCTATTGTTATGGGTTGAATTGTGTCCTCCACAAATATGTGTTGTAAATTCTATACACAACATATAAAATTACAAAATGTAAAAGGAGCAGATTAAGCAAGCAGAGATGGGGGACGATAGATGCAAACACACATGAAGATGTCCAAAAAAAACCCCAAAAGAACCAGGAAACAGTAACTTAAGAAACAAGGACTTTTCCCCAGAGTCAACAGAGACAGAAAGCCTTCCCCCAGAGCCTGAACCCTGAATTTGGACTTCTAGCCTCCTAAACTGGGAGAAAATTAATTTCTGTTTCTTAAAGCCACCACTTTTGGTATTTCTGTTATGGCAGCACTATATAACTAAGACAGTTATCATATCAAATATGCACTTAAATCTTCTCAAGGAATTCTAAATGACCAATACATCTGACCCAAACATTAAAAATACATAATTTTGAAGAACAGAGTGGGGCTGAAAGAACTGTTACACGATGTTATTATTTCTTCGCCATCCTTGGACTTACAGTGAAGGACTGCTTATGGAACATTTGATGATTCAACACCTAAATCCTCTTCGATTTAAAAATCCTTATATCTCTCTTCATTTTATTTCAGTCTCTGTTCAACAGCTAATTTCCTTAAGGTGTTTTCTTAATTTCCTTAAGACGACCTTATAAAAAATGCCCTCCTTATCACTCAGTATTTTCTTAACCAGTTTTAATCTTCATAGTATTCACCATACATCCTCATAGTTTCTCACATATGATCTATTCAAATGGCAAATATTTATTTGTTTACTAATTTGTTATCTATGTTCTCCATTACTAAGCTCAGAGAGTTTGTGTTTCTTTGTTATTATTTTATTATTTAAACCTGGTTCATTGAAAGGCACGCAATAAATATTTGGTGTGGGACTGAAAACAGATAAATAACTAAATAAAAATAACTAAACACTGTATGACTGAAATAACTCCTACAAAGAAATACGACTGAAAAATAAATAAGACTGGCACAGACCACAAATATTGATGAAAATGGGACTGAGATCTCCTACCTAGGAGAACCCTAGGGCTGGAATACTTCAGTCATCAATGAACAAGACTGAGAAACATAGCATATATCAGTGGCATAATTTGAAGATTTACATACAAAACAGTTGATATTCTTTCCTGTCTCTACCATTCCTTCAACAATAATAGTCAATATACAGATATTTATCAGTGGACCAAAAGAGAAAGGAAATTACAAGTGCTTCCCCCAAAACTGAACTTAACTGGATGAGTTTAACTAGGATAGCTGATACGGGGCTTAGTGTCTGCATTTGAGTATTTAGTAAGCCTCGGGATAATGCCTGGTTCTCTTACAATGCCCTCCAGTGGAAATGCCCCAGACAAATACACAGCGTCCCTCTACCACATTGCTTAATATGAATGGACAACCATTTATTAATAGATAAATAATAAAGGCCAAGATTATAAACAGAAAAACTTATCCAAAGGTATCAGGAACTGCATTGAATGTGAAAGAACTAAATACACGAGTTAAAGAGAACATTAATAGACTGGATTCATACCTAACAAATATGTGTTGTTTACAAGAGAAATAGTCTAAAAAAGGACATAGGTAGGTTGAATATGAAAGGACAGGAAATGTGTAGAAAATGTAGAGGGTCAGTAAAAAAGAGGAAGACCTCCAACGACATGGACTGACATAGTGGCTGTAACGATGGGCTCAAACACAGCACAGATTGTGAAAATGGCACAGGACCAGGCAGTGTTCCGTTCCGTTGTACACAGGGTCGCTATGAGTCAGAACTGATTCAAAGACACCTAACAACAACAGAAAATATGTTCCATGGAGTCCTAACCTATAAAAAAAGTTTTTCATCTGTAATAATAGAAAAAATAAAAAGAATTTGAGCAAGTATTACTAAGACAGAGAAAGGACATCTCCCTTTGATTAAAAAAAAAAAAAAATTCAACATGAAAACCGTAACAGCATATGGAAGTTGGAAAGCAATAAAATAAACCTCATAATCTACAGGGGGCATGATTGTATAGATAGGAAATCCACATAATATTTTTAAAAACTATCAATGATAGCAAGGGAATTTAGTAAGATTTCAGGATACTAGATCAATATACAATTTTTTAATTGCTTCTATATACCATTGTGTCTGTATATTAGCAACAAATACTTAGGATATAAATTTACAGACAGCTTAATATTAGCAGAACAACCCATTGAATACCCAGTAATATATCCACTGGGACATATGCAGGATCACTTCAGTTAAAACTATAAAATACCAACGACAATGAGAGGAAGTAAAGAACTAATGAAGACATACACTGTGTTGATAACATTTAAGATTCCATAATGCCAAAAGGCTCATTTACCTAAAAGTAGTATATTTTTCAGTGCAAATCTCATCAAAATCGTAGCAGGAATATTTTCTGGAAATTGTGAATCAGATTTTTAAATCCAAATAAAATTGGACAAATCTAGACTAGATGAAACAATCTTAAGAAGATTTAAATTTATACTAAAAGAATCAGAAAATTACAGTAATGAAGACAGAATAGTATTGGGATAAATATAAAGTCAAGAAACAGAGTCGCACATATATTCAATAACCAAATTTACAACAAAGTGGCCCACTGCAAGTCAAACAGCCACATGAAAAGATATGAACTTAGATCACTACTATTCATTATACACAAATGCTAATTTAAAATGGATCACTGACCTTATTGTAGAACTTAAAAATAAAATGTCTGGAAGAAATAAATGCTACTAAATTCATGAAATTGAGATCAGTATTTTTTTTTTTTTAACATTAAGCATAAAAAGAATAGATTAACTGCTCTTATTTAAAATTAAGACCCATTCATCAAAAGAAGGAGCCCTGGTGGCAAAGTGGTTAAGGCACTCAGCTGCTAACCAAGAAGTCTGTGGTTTGAACCCACCAGCTCTGCTCTGTGGGAGAAAGACATGGTAGTCTGCTTTCATAAAGATTACAGCCTTGGAAACCCTATAGGGTCGTTCTACATTGTCCTATAGGGTCTTTATGAGTCAGAATCAACTGGACAGTAAAGAGTTTAGTTTTGGAGTTTGGAATTCATCAAAAGATGATTTGAGAGAATGAAATTAAGACATAGATTGAGAGAAGATATTCACAATTAATATATCTCAATGTATAATCATATCTAGAATATCCTATAGGTCAATGAGAGAAAAAATTAAAAAGACTTTTTTAAATGGGGAAAAATATGGTCAACGAGATTTTGGAAAAATATGTTTAACATCATCAGTCATCAGGGAAATATAAATTATAACTATAATGGCCTACCAATGTACATCCACAAAAGCAGCAAAATTGCGGTATATTCATTCCATGTAATATATACACAGTTATTTGTTTTAAAAGATGGGTGAATCTCAGAGTAAAACTGATGACTGAAAGAAGCCAAACGCACAAGACTACACACTGCATGATGCTATACTTACTATATTCAAACAGGGCAAAACTGAACTATGATGACAGAAATCAGAATACAGTTACCTCTGCGTGAGAGGTGTGTGTACAAGGGCTATAAATGCAGAATCTCTGAGGTGATGAAAATGTTGTATATTTCAATTTGGGGTAATTACAAATTTTTGTTTTCCACATAAGATCTATGCCCTTCACATTATATAGGTTACAACTCAATTTTAAAAATACTAAAAATTTGGCATATATATATATAACTATATATACTAAATTATATACATACCTGTATAATTACATATGCCAAAATATATATATTTATATATAACTATATATGCCAAAATACATATATATTGTACATATATAGTATATATGACTATACATAGTTATACAATATAGAAATATATTAAAATATGAAAATTATATATATATAAACTAGTATGGTTTCCATAAGAAACAATTTTGAGAAAGAAGTAACTTGCAGAACAATAATGTACAGTATGATTCCATTTATGTAAAAATATTTCCCCCAAATACTACTACATAGTTGCTAAGGCTGCATAGAAAATGATGTGAAGGACCTATAAACTTAAAAAATTGGTTAGAATTTATGGTGGGGGTTAAGATAATGGGTTAACATGGACAGCAGTAGTCAAATGAATCGGCCTAATCCTTTATACTTTAAATGTTTAAAGGAGACATTATTTGTGTATTACTTGTTTAATTAATATATATTAAAGTTTAAGAAAGTTATAAATTAATATGATTGTTTAAATAAAACAAGACAAAACAATAGAAGGACTAGAAAAGAAAGTAAAAAGAAATCTATCAAAATGCTGCACCAAATGAGAAGGGAATGGAAAGTATGAACGAAAACACAGGAGACATGGAAGGAAGGTCGGTACACATTTCCTATGAAGAGCTTGATGGGCTTTTACCAGGGTTACTTGATTGTTGGCTACCATCATCCATTCGACCTCATTTTGGCAATTTTGTACTCTCATTCATCTTTGTGGAATTACCTACATTTGCTACTGGATACAAGCTGGTGGGACCCCTAAGTAACTTCTTCTGCCCTTGTCTAGACAACTGGTGGGCATGAGCTCCACACAAAGTTAATTTTAATTCTTCCCCTCTAGTAAAAGAATCACGAGCAAAGGGACACACATGTGACAATAATTAATGTTTTTGTTTTCCTCTTTTTTTTTTTTTTATTATTCCTATGCTGGCAACTGAACAAGATCATGGAGCAGGATGATTTCTGTCATTTCTGAGCCAGCTTCTTCAATCTTCATTCAACTCCAAAAGTTTCCCAGCAATATACCCTTTATTTTTTCATTACATTCACATATTACTTAAGACAGCCAGGTCTGTTTTCCTTAATTGAAACCAAAGAACTTTCACTAAGGGAACAACCACCATAACAAATAATAAAGATTATATAAAAATGAAATAGAAAGTGAGAGCGATAAAATTAGCTAAGGATACATTACGGAAGGATGAATGTAAAAATCCCTCATATTCACACAGCCTGATGGGATTTTATAACCGCATGGACAAGGGAATATCCTGGTGGCATCTGGGAGGCAGGAGGGTGACACATTCGCTTCAGCAACATTGCATGTTAGAAGAAAACAGATCTCTTCGAAGTTCTGAGTGAGAATTATTTGGAACTAAATGATCGATCACATATGATGACTAAACAAATATGTATTTTTTCCTTTAGACATGCTAGTACCCAGAAAATTTGCACTCAAGCACTCCTTAGAAATTTACTCCAAAAGTAAAATCAGGGAGTAAACCAGGCAAAAGAAAACACAGGATACAAACATGTCTTTGAAAACTTTTCTAGGATACCAGCTGCAAAGGATATTTAGAAAACATTCTGCCCAGATCAGAACTAGATACCAGAGGAATTTAGGTGAGAAAATTCCATGGAATAACAGGGATTTAATAAAGCAAATAACGAGCTAAATGTTGGTGAAACTTGAGGACACAATAAAGGGTTAGAAGGCAAGAAAAAAGTGGCAAAATAAAACAACCAATAAAGGTCTGATGCAACCAGGAAACAAAACACTGCATGACTAGTGATTACTGGAGCATAAAATACAAAGCCATTCAAACATAATTCCAGCAAATTCTCCTTTAAGCAGTTTGGGAATTGTGAAATTTGAGCAGAACTGAAGAGAATTCCAGTTCATTCCTCCCTGGGAAATTAATTTATAGACAATACACTGAAAAATTATATTGCCAAAATTAGCATTTGTTCTGCCCACATTGACAATGCATATGCAAGCGCAAAGATAAGCCTTATTGACAGATAAAAATAATGCAGTTAAAATTAGGGGGAGGAGAATTAGTGTAAATATGGGAAGAGTAATTTCATCACCATCCAAATATACTGAAACAATAAATAGTGGTTTAGGAAAGTAATTTGGTTATGGGAATTGCAAATGAGAATAGTTACACTGCAATATTGAAGAGACCAGGGAAGAAAGTTGTGAGACAGACTAAATCTTCTTCTGTCATATCATTAATTTTAAAACATTGGCTAAAAAATGCCTAATTCATGCGTAAAGTATGATAGATGCAATATAAAGTAAGATAACCACAGAAAAGACCCTAAAAATATAAATTACTAAAAATGGGTAAGGGAAGTATGGGGACACTGTGCTATTGCATTGTATTATAAGTTCATTGGTCAATTTTATTTTTTAAATGATTTCCATGCATCAATTTTATTAAAACAAGATAAAGGGAAGACATACAAAACAGTCACAGGAAAATCACAAATAGTTGACTATCATATGAAAAATACTTAAGCCTATCATATATAATTGCATATAAAAATTACATTTATTAATTTGATATACTATACATATTTTATTACATTGGGAATATTAGATTGGCAAGAATTTAAATTCTTGTCAATCCATAGTGTAAACCAGGGTATGGGTAAACAAGACCTCTCCTACATTTTTGGTTAAAAGGTCAACTGCAAAAACCACTTAGGAAGCCATATGGCATTTTTTACCAAAATTCAAAATGTACATATGATTTGAAATAGATTTTAATGTGCAATACTCAGTGCTTCCCATGATATATTAAGTGTAAAAAAAATGCAAGTACACATATAATATACTCCTATATGTGTTGTTATATGTGATAAATAAAAAATAGAATCATCCAAATATTAAATCTATACACATACACACAAAGATTTAACTTCAGGAACATTTTTTTTAGGGAGATTTAAAAAAGAAAATTGCAAATGTTGTGCAATAGGTATATTTACAACAAGAACAACCAAAAACAAAAAAGAAGTCGCTGTTGAGGTTGCTTATGTACAAACAAACCAAACACCTCACAGGATGTAGTTCCTTGGTTTGGAGATTTAGGGTTGTGGTTTTATGAGGTCCCAGTTAACTCGCCTATCGTGTTTAGTGCTTCTCTTCCACCTCCTAGTTTGTTCTGTACTGCCTGGGGTTTTAAAACCTTGCAAGCAATTATCCAAGGCACAAAAATTGGTCTCTATTCACCTGGAGCAACAGAGGAAGATGGAGAGTCAGAGACAGGAGTAGGGAATGGAATGTGTGGCTAAGTGCCTCCATGAATAACTTCCCCTTTGCCATGAGACCAGACCTGGATGATGCCTGGCTAGCTTCTGAACATTTTAATCAAAGGTTCTATAGAAAAATTCTGATCAAAAGGGTGGATATAGAGAACAGAGATTAAATTCTTATAGAATTCAGGATAACTGGAGCCATGGAGGCTGGATGAACACCCAAAACCACTGCCTTGAGTAATCTTTAAACTTTAAACCAAAAATATTCCCAGAAGTCTTCTTTAAACAGTTTAGCTTCACTAGTATAGAAGGTCTGCCTTGAGTATTCTGCTCTTTCAAGAACCATCTCTATGGGATAAAATTGACAACAGCAACTCAAAAGAGGAGATAGGAAACTTAGAGGGCAGTGAGTTTATGTTAATGGAGGAGGAACAACTCAGAGACAATGGAAAAGCTTAGTATCATCAGTCAGAACAAGCCCAGGGGCCAACTGTGGAACAGACCATTAATTACTCATATACGAGTTCAAGGTGAAACTGAAGAAAATTAGAAGAAGTCCATGAGAATCAAAGTATGACCTTGAGTATATCCCACTGGAATTTATAGACCTTCTCAAGAATAGATTAGCCACATTGAACACTATTGACCAAACACCAGACGAGTTGTGGAATGACATCAAGGACATCATACATGAAGAAAGCAAGAGACCATTAAAAAGACAAGAAAGAAAGAAAGAAAGAAAAGACCTGAATGGATGTCAGAAGAGACTCCGAAACTTGCTCTTGAACATCAAGTAGCTAAAGCAAAATGATAAGTAAAAGACCTGAACAGAAGATTTTAAAGGGTGGCTCGAGAAGACTAAGTATTATCATGATGCGTGTAAAGACCTGGAGATAGAAGACCAAAAGAAGAATACCCTCAGTATTCCTCAAGCTGAAAGAACTGAAGAAAAAATCTAAGCCTGAAGTTGCAATACTGAAGCATTCTACGGGGAAAATATTAAGCAACACTGGAAGCATCACAACAAGATGGAAGGAAAACACAGAGCCACTATACCAGAAAAAACGGGTCGACATTCAACCATTTCACTAGGTAACATATGATCAGGAAACAATGGTACTGAAGGAAGAAGTCCAAGCTGCACTGAAGGCATTGGCGAAAAATAAGGCTCCAGGAATTGACAGAATACCAACTGAGATGTTTCAACAAACAGATGCAGCCCTGGAAGTGCTCACTCTTCTGTGCCAAGAAATTTGGAAGACAGCTACCAGGCCAATTGGCTGGAGGAGAGCCATATTTATTCCTATTTCCAAGAAAGGTGATCCAATCAAATGCAGAAATTATCAAACAATATCATTAATATCACATGTGAGCAAAATTTTGCAGAAGATCATTCAAAAGCAGTTGCAGCAGTATATCAACAGGGAACTGCCAGAAATTCAAAGTGGATTTAGAAGAGGAAGTGGAATCAGGGATATCCTTGCTGATGTCAGATGGATCCTGGCTGAAAGCAGAGAATACCAGGAAGATGTTTATTTGTGTTTTATTGACTATGCAAAGGCATTCGACTGTGTGGATCATAACAAATTATGGATAACATTGTGGAGAATGGGAATTCTGCAACACTTAACTGTGCTCATGAGGAATCTGTACATGGATCAAGAGGAAGTCTTCAAACAGAACAAGGGGATGATGCACGGTTTAAAGTCAGGAAAGGTGTGTGTCAGGGCTGTATCTTTTCACCATACCTGTTCAACCTGTATGCTGAGCAAATAATCCAAGAAGCTGGACTATATGAAGAACAGGGCACTGGGATTGAAGGAAGACTCATTAACAACCTGTGTTATGCAGATGACACAGACTTGCTTACTGAAAGTGAGGACTTGAAGCACTTACTAATGAAGATCAAAGACCACAGCCTTCAGTATGGATTACATGCCAACATAAAGAAAACAAAAATTCCCACAACTGGGCCAATAAGCATCATAATAAGTGGAGAAAAGACTGAGGTTGTCAAAGATTTCACTTTACGTGGATTTGCAATCAACAGTCGTGGAAGCAGCAGTCAAGAAATCAAAAGACACATTGCACTGGGCAAATTGGCTGCAAAAGACCTCTTTAAAGCGTTGAAAAACAAAGATGTCACCTTGAAGACTAAGGTGCGCCTGACCCAAGCCATGGTATTTTCAATCGCATCATATGCATGCGAAAGCTGGACAATGAATAAGACCAAAGAATTGATGCCTTCGAATTGTGGTATTGGCGAGGAATACTGAATATACCACGGACTGCCAAAAGAACAAACAAATCTGTCTTGGAAGAAGTACAACAAGAATGCTCCTTAGAAGCAAGGATGGTGCGACTGAATCTCACATACTTTGGACATGTGATGGGGAGGAATCAGTCCCTGGAGAAGGACATCATGCTTGGTAAAGTAGAGAGTCAGTGAAAAAGAGGAAGACCTTCAACAAGATGAGCTGACACAGAGGCTGCAACAACGGGCTCAAGCATAGCAACAATTGTGATGATGGCACAGGACCAGGCAGTGTTTCGTTCTGTTGTGCATACACTCACTACAATGGCACCTAACAACAACAATGACTGATATATGATTGAAACCTACCTCTACCACTTGCTGTCTACACAACCATGGGGAAGCCATAATCCCCTCACTTATAAGACAAGAGTAATGACTACTTTACCGAACTGTTGAACACATACACACAAACCTGTTGCCATCAAGTCAACTGTGACTCACAGTGACCTGACAGGACAGACCAAAACTGCCCCATAGGGTTTCTAAGTCTGTAATCTTCACAGAAGCAGACCACCACATCTTTCTCTCTTAGAATGGCTTGTGTAAGGCATATTAAAATTAAGGTACCTGGTACTTCTAAAATGGACTGGCTCAGGTGTAACTCCACTCCATCTTGTGTCTCTTAAGGCTCCATTTTACTTTTCCTGCTTTTTTCCTTAGCAACAGTTAACCTTTAGAAGCAGCTTGCCTAGTTTCACATATAATTGTATTTAGGTAATCAGGCTCGCTGAAGCACTTGAAATTTGCTCTTTCAAAAAACAACAGAAGATTAACGAACATGTCCAGTGTATAAGGCTCCAGAGGTTTTAAAGTCATGGCTGACTGATCTTGCAATTGTCTCTCAAAGTTTCCGTTTTTCTCTTCTTTATAATGTTTGAGCACATACTGCTCTCCTCTAAGCCATGGCTAGGCTACCAATGTCAAAAGTATATTATGTGAAATCAGGCAGAGGAAGCTAACAAAACCCACTGTGTAAAATGCTCTCAAAGAATTTTCCCTTATGCAAGTCAATCTCTACCACCTGTTCTCAAAAGAAAACCCACAGGCAGCCTTTAAACAAATCACAGAAGGTTCCTCATTTCCAGATATCCTGCCCTGAACTATCTTACCTCACCAAGCACCAATCAGGATATTAGGCTGCTACTTCCTGGTTTAACAATATAAATATTGCACGTATCCCTGTAACTCTTCAGAGCGTTTAATTCTACTCTGTGAAATCTAACGTTTCCCCAGTTTAAGCTGTGTCTTGCCTTTAATAAACCTCTACTTTAGGTTTAACAGAATGCACAGTTTTTACTCTTCCACAGGCTGGTGGGTTCAAACTGCCGAACTTTCTGTGAGCAGTCAAGTGCTTAATCGCTGCACCACTAGGGCTCCTTAACTGTTGAACAGAATCTAGAATTAAATTAGATAACACACATATCTCCACTATCTCCTTAAGCATGTCTTTGTAAGGGCAGTCAATTAAATAACTGGTTAATTTAATGCTACATAGATTCAACTATACTGACAGTGTATAGATTTTAGATATTAGTGAGTATTTTAGTTATCTAGTGCTGCTATAACAGAAAGACCAAAAATGGGTGGCTTTAACAAACAAAGTTATTTTCTCACAGTCTGGGAGGCTAGACGGCCAAATTCAGGCTGCCAGCCCTAGGGAAGGCTTTCTCTCTCTGTCAGCCCTGGAGGAAAGTCCTTGTCTCTTTTCATCTTCTATTCCTTGGCTTCTTGGTGATCTTCATGTGGCATGCCATCTTTCTTCCCCCATCTCTGCTTGCTTAATCTGCTCCTTTATATCTCAAGAGAGATTGACTCAAGACACACCCTACACTAACATCGCCTCATTAACGTAAAAAGAAAACCCATTCCCAAATGGGATTATAACCACAGGTTTAAGGGTTAGGATTTACAACACTTATTTTGGGGGACCACAATTCAATCCATAACAAGGAATATTTCAAATTGTCTAATTCACAATTTTAGTTATTTACATATCTTTTTTACTGTAATTATCCCATGGTAGATATTAGTGTTCATTTACATAATACATTTCAAATGTAATAAAGAATAAGAACAGACCAGGCTGAGGAAGCACTGACAGGCTGACAGATTTTCTACAGGCTCTGGAGATGATAGTACAGAAACATGCCCTTCAAAGGTTACATTAAGTAGGGCTGGCTGGCAATTATATTATTTTCATATATTGACAGAGCAATTATATCTAGCTTCCTATAATGTCTTCTGTCCAAAGCAGACTGGGATGACATGCATTTTAAACATTAATATCATATGACATGCGATTGAAGATTGTAATTTTAGTTGCCTGTACGTAGGGACAGAAATATAACAAGTCTCAAACAATTGTGTTGAATGATAAGAAAATCCACACATTCACAAAATATTATCAAAATGCCTTTTATCGCACCTTGAATACTTAAGAATCTTGATTGAGAGCATTAAAATTAATAATTCACCATAAAAGCATCTTACAGAATTATTAAATTTTCAGATATTCAAATTTCAAATGAGTTATCTATGCATACTTACTCCAACTCCTTATATTTTTATGCTTTAATTTCATACACTGAATTTTCTACCCTAAACCCTGGTGGCATAGTGGTTAAGTGCTACGGCTGCTAACCAAGAGGTCGGCAGTTTGAATCCACCAGGCGCTCCTTGGAAACTCTATGGAGCAGTTCTACTCTGTCCTATAGGGTCGATATGAGTCAGAATTGGCTTAACAGCAGTGGGTCTGGGTTTTGGCTTATATGCATTTTAACTGCACTCTTAAAATTCACAATCGGCCTCCACAACCCAAGATATAAAACATTGTATAAACATGGCCTTTAAAAAAAAAACCTTTATCAACAAAAAAAACCAAACCAGTTGCAGTCAAGTCCATTCCAACTCACAGCAACCCTATAGGACAGAGTACAACTGCCCCCATAGGGTTTTCAGGGAGTGTCTGGTGGATTCGAACTGCCGACATCTTGGTTAGCAGCCGAGCTCTTAACCACTATGCCACCAGGGCTCCAAACTTTATCACAGTTATGAATAATGTAATCAACCTGATATTTGAAATTCTTTCTTCCATTGCTTATGTAGCATTTTACTCACCTGATTCTCAAACTACTTCTCTGACTGCAATTAAAGCTACATCACGTTTCTTTAAAGTCCTCTCTTCCTAAACGTGGATGTCCCTTAATTCTCTCTTCTTATTTTGGACAACTCTTTTCCCCCGAGGTGCATTCCTTTTATTTATGTATTATTTTATGTACGTATACAGATGAATGCTGAAGTCCTCTTCTCTCAAGTGTTATTTTCTCAATTGCTCTGTAACTAATTGATTAAAAAAAATTCACCCATTTGAAATATTTTATTGAGAACTTACTACAGGCCATGCCCTATTAGAAGTACACAGACAAAACAGTAAAAATTTCTGATTTCATGACATGTATGTCCTAGTTTCAGTTAATGATTCTTTCATTCAAGGGAAACATATTTGCGTCTGAAAGTTTCAGCTAATATGGTAAATTTGGTCATTGAAAAAGCTTTTGAGAAATAAAGAAAAAATAATAATCAGAAAAATAATCAAAATAATTCATTTTTGAATATAGTTTTTTCTTACCATAACAGGAAATAAATTGTTCTTTGTACTGTGTGAAGAAGAGAATTCTTTTATCTCACCAAAAGGTAATTTTTCTGAAAGAATGTTATTTATTTATAGGTGTGCACTGATCTCATATTACTTTTGACAGATGTCACTCACGTTAAAAAAAAAAAAATTTACAGCTTCTACCCCCACTCTTCACTTATCGACATGGTTCCAAAGACCAGGTCCATTATGTGAAAATCAGCTGGACAGCCGCGGCCCCTCTGTAATGGGGACCATCATGGGCTCGCCCTCGCTCTGCTCTCCGGAATCCGAATCCATGCTACGGGCTGCGGGTGGGGCGCCCTCAGTAGTCCCAGTTCAGGCTCAGTGGTGCATGCTATGCGAGAAGTGGGGTGGTGTGCAGACTGGGTGGTACACAACGGCCTCGGCCAGGGGCTGCTCCACCGATGAAGGCCCCGCCCACCCTCTGGACCCCGCTCCTGGCACCTGCAGGGTGGTGCCTGCATGGAAGGGAGCACTACCAGAGGGTGGACCATTGAAGGGGGTGGAGCAGTGGCAAAGGGTGGAGTAGTGGCAGAGGGTGGAGTAGTGGCAGAGGGTGGAGCAGTAGCAGAGGGTAGGGCACTGAAGGGGGTGGAGCAGTGGCAGAGGGTGGAGCAGTGGCAGAGGGTGGAGCAGTGGCAGAGGGTGGAGCAGTGGCAGAGGGTGGAGCAGTAGCAGAGAGTAGGGCACTGAAGGGGGTGGAGCAGTGGCAGAGGGTGGAGCAGTGGCAGAGGGTGGAGCAGTGGCAGAGGGTGGAGCACTGAAGGGGGTGGAGCAGTGGCAGAGGGTGGAGCAGTGGCAGAGGGTGGAGCACTGAAGGGGGTGGAGCAGTGGCAGAGGGTGGAGCAGTGGCAGAGGGTGGAGCAGTGGCAGAGGTTGGAGCAGTGGCAGAGGGTGGAGCAGTGGCAGAGGGTGGGGCACTGAAGGGGGTGGAGCAGTGGCAGAGGGTGGAGCAGTGGCAGAGGGTGGAGCACTCAGAGACAACTGGGAGGAGGGAGGGGAGGTGAAACTGGGAGGATCCAGAGTGTCCAGTGCCCCATGGGTTCCAGACTGGCGTTAAATACCCTAGCGGGGTGCTCCTCACTCCAGACATCCTTTAAGAGTGGCAGGCAGCGTGAGTGTGCCAGTCAGTGAGGTCATTAATGCACAAAATAGATTTTTTACTATTGTCTGTACATGTGAAATGTCAGATAAGGAGATAGTTAATAAGTCAGCAGTAGGTTTAATAAATAATTGTTTTTCTTGGAACAACTATAATGTATGTTTATCTCTTGACGTAATAAAATGTTTGGCAGCTCTTTGATATTGTTCCTTTCCAAATACAGGTCTGAAATCCTAAACGGTAAAATTTCAAGATACTATTTACATCTAAAAATATCTCGGGATTCCCATGCAATGGGCCACACAGCAGATCTCTTTCCTTACTTCATAAAATGAATATTCTGTGCTTTATTTAGCTCTACGCAATGGTTTTTCTTCCCTTTTATCAACTTTTAAAAATCACTGCAAATCAAAAGACAGTGTAAACCTCCCTAGGTTGATTAGAAGTAAATGTCATCACCATATATGTTCCAACAACTGTGTACTTGCCGGGTTGGATAGACCATATTTACGTTCATGAACAAAGAGTGACACACACACAGCCGTAAACACACTTTTTCCTAAGCACAGATATCCTTGTCATTCATGGTGACTATAGTATCACCTTGGAAACCCTGGTGGCATAGTGGTTAAGTGCTACGGCTGCTAACCAAAAGGTTGGCAGTTTGAATCCACCAGGCGCTCCTTGGAAACTCTATGGGGAAGTTCTACTCTGTTCTATAGGGTCGCTATGAGTCAGAACTGACTTGACAGCAATAGGCTTATAATATCACTTTATAATAAATCAAAAGGCCATGGAAATTAGACAGCACCCTCCTTGGTCATATGCTTCCTGCTTTCAGGATAATCATTCACTGAATATTCCCAAATGCAGCTTTTCACTGTTTTCTATTATAACAATGTGGGTTGATAAAACTAACTAACAAGAGGTATTCATATTTGTCACCAGCAAGTGGTTTCTGCTTTTATCCTTTCGGCAAATAAAGGTCCCTGCTACAAAATGAAGGTCCGACTTGTATTTTCTGTAAGAAGAGGCAAAAGAGTCACCATTTAAGTCTTCTACCTCATTCGCACAAAGAGCCTCCAGTCAGATTCTATCAAGTGAGCTCTCAGTATGGAGGCCGACAACTTTGTAGTGAAAGTACTTCATAACTCAAGATGCAAAAACCAAAATTTCCCTAGGACTAAATGAAATGATTTAATTATGGCTTCCTAATACAAGCAAGCAGTCCCAGGATTACAAATGAGTTCCGTTCCTACGTCTGTCTTTAAATCGAATTTGTACATAAGCCAGAACAGTTAAGGTACAATTTGTATTTAACGTCAGTCAAATGTTTGTCTTACTATATAGTACATAGTGTACCCTTCTATGCATAAAAAACATTAAGGAAACATGTCAGATACACTAAAATGTCTTTAACACAATACAGTAATAATAACAATGTTTCAATGCAGGTCATAAAGCAGGGCCTGTTTGTTACTATGAAATATTATGTGTACCCCAAATTTTTAATATAATAGGCTTTATGGGGATTGGTTCATAACTACAGGTTGTACTAAGTTGGACATTTGTAAGCCGGGGACTGCCTGTATGTAATTTAACATACTTGTAAGTGGTATCTATATACTGATTGTTTGACTGGCCACTGTCTTAGTTATCTAGTGCTGCTGTAACAGAAATACAAGTGAATGAATTTAACACAGAGAAATTTATTCTCTCACAGTCTAAGAGGCTAGAAGTCTGAACTGAGGGTGCCTGCCAGGAGAAGGCTTTCTCTCCCTGTCGGCTCTGAAGGAAGGTCCTTGTCATCAATGTTCCCCAGTCAAGAAGCTTCTCAGCACAGGGACCCCGAATACAAAGGAAACACTATTCTCCTGGCTCTTGTTTCTTGGTCGTATGATGTTCCCCTGTCTCTCTGCTCCCTTCTCTCTTTTATATCTCAAAAGAGATTGGCTTAAAACACAATCTAATCTTATAGATTGAGTCCTGCCTCATTAACCTAACTACCACTAATTATACCTCATCAACATCGTAGAGGTAGAATTTAGAACACATAAGAAAATCACATCAGATGACAAAATGGTGGAAAATCGCACCATACTGGGAATCATGGCCTAGCCAAGTTGAAAAATATTGTTGGGGAACACAATTTAATCCATAACAGTCACGTTAAAAAAAATATACAAGACAGTGGTTATGTATTATACTAAATAAGAAAGTCCCTGTACAGGGACCTGGCCATGATTAATAAAAACGCTTGGTCTTGATTTCTTGATATTTTCAGAGAATAAAAGTTAGAGTTTGTCATAAACATAATATTTATATTAATCATAACTCTACTCATTTACCTACTTTTAAGTACTTTTGAATGGTGCTGTCTCAATGTGCTGATAGTAGGACCTCTCAGAAGAAATGATTAGTCTAAATAGGTGGACATATACAAAAATATAAAGAATAATGCCTCTGACAAGTAATCATGAAAGATAAATGAACGAATTATGGCCATCATGAAAAGAAGAACTTTAATGTTGGGAAGTCAATTAGAATAGACGAAAGAAATACTTAGTGTCTGGAGCTACGTCTTCTGAGGTTTACAGAAGTAGATTGCAGATTTTACCCTTGGATTGTCCTTTTAAAATAACTGGATTGATTGAACTCATGGTAATGTGGGTATTCTTCTGAGGTGCTGGTTTTCTATTGCCTGATACAATATTAGTGACTTACAGTTTTAAAATTATATGTAAGATGTATTAGAAATCTGAATATTCTGGAAATGAATTATAATGTGTATTTGATATCTTGTTTGAGAATATTCTATTTTGCTATCAAAGACAAAAAAACAAATAGAATGGATGAAACTCACAAGATGCATTAAATATGGCTTAGGTACAACCAAACACCTCATGAGGTTTAGTTCCTTGGATTGGAGTTTTAGGGTCATGGTTTCATGGGACATCCCAGGTAATTGGCCTAATAATGTGTTAGTGCTTCTGTTCTACCTTCTAGTTCATTGTCTAATTCCTGAGGTTTTAAAAGTTTGCAAGCAGCCATCCGAGGCACAACAACTGGTCCGTGTTCCCCTGAGTAACGAAGGAAGAAGAGTCAGGAATAGTAGGAAGAAATGAAATGTGTGGCTAATTCCCTCCATGAACAAATGTCTCCTTTGTCATGAAACCAGAAGAATTGGATGGTGCCCAGCTAACATTACTGAACATTTTGATCAAAGAGTCTATAGAAAAATCCTAATGAAAAGTGGGGAAATCCAGAACAGAATTTCAAATTCTTATGGAACCAGAATTATTACAGCCATGGAGGCTGAACGAACCCCTGAAACTACTGTCCTGAGATAATCTTTAAACCTTAAACCAAAAATATCCCCTGACATCTTCTTAAAACCAAACAATAGGTTAGCCTAACTAGTAAAAAAATATCTGCCTTGAGTATTACGCACTTTTAAGAACTATCTACACGGGATCGATACGACAGCTACAGGTTTTTGTACATAGGATCAAATTGACAACAGCAACTCAAAAGGTTAGATAGGAACCTTAGGGGGCAGTGAGTTTATGTTAATGAGGGAGGAACAACTCAGAAAAGAAGGGTGAGAATGGCTGCACAAAAAGGGCTTTGCACCAGTTTCAACCGGCTCAGTCATGGCTGATGAAGCAAAACCAAACAGACCAAATTATTTTATGGTTTGAGTGATCTGGAATGATTGCCAGAATGGGAAAAATAATGGATTGAAGCCCTGGAATGGGAGACTCGGAAGAGGTATAGTGAGCCCTTTCAGGAGCCTAATGCATGTGACTGAATTAATGGCAGGACTGTGGAGAATGACATACATTCAAAGCAGCACGTTTGGCTGCCATCTTTTAGTGGGGTACTACCATTTCTGACTCTGTTCAAAATCTGACGGGCAAGAGATTTGGTTGCTATGCAATGAGTATGCTCCCCTTGCTTTTTAAGAGGGAGATTAGGTTTCTAGAAGAGCTTCAACCTATAATTTTTCCCATTCTGGTTATTGTTCTGGTTCACCCAAATTTTAAAAATTCGGGTCTGTTCTGGTTTCACTTTCTCAGCCATGACTGAACCAAGAGGAACGAATTTGAAGCCTTGTGCACAACTCAAAGAATGTAATCAATGCCACAGAATTGTAATGTACAAACTGTTGAATAAATTTTAAAAAATGCATTACATATGTGTAAAGAGTAAGCAGGTAACTTGTGAGATGTGGGCAGAATCATTAAACATATTAGGTGCAGAAAAGTAAGTTGGTTACAAGGCAGATAGCCGTAAATAATGTAATTAGTAACCCATAAGGGATGTTAAAAAAAAAAAAAAAAAACACATTCCAACTCATAGCGAGCCTACAGGACAGAGTAGTACTGCCCCAGAGGGTTTCCAAGGAGCACCTGGTGGATTTGAACTGCCAACCTTTTGGTTAACAGCCGTAGCTCTTAGCTACTATGCTACCAGGGTTTCCTAAGACATGTTAGACATAATTAATTTGGTAATCTGTGAGACATGTTTAGCAGACATGAATTAAGTAGATAATATCTTTGCTGAACACAGATAAAAAGGAATGGAAGAACCAGAAGTCCCCAAATATTCATGATACACTTAATATATTAATTGAGCCACTCAAAATTGATGAGATAATAGACTGGCTACCTCATGGCGTCAGCCACTGTAGCCCCACGAATACTCTATGTAAGAAACGCAAATAAAACCAGAGCTGATCATAGTGCCATTGCTGAGCTACAGCTACCAGCCAGGCACACTTGTCCCTATGTGTCCCAATATAACAAGCATGTATGGGTTCCAGCACCTTCTGCTTGCTGAGCACCCATGCTGAAACTTCAGCTCTGGCCCTCAAAACCACACCTTAAGCAGGGAAGTCTGATGCAGCACAGAGTGAGACAGAACAGAGGACGTTGGGCACCTCCTTATTCAGGTATTGGGGCCCTTCCTCCCTGCTGGCACCCTATCCTAAGAATGCTAACCCACTTCGTCCACTTTCCCTTGCTTATCAGTATATATTTTAAATTGATTTAATACTGGTATGATTTGAGCATTGTAATTCGGACCATGAGCTTCATTGCTTGGTCACCCCTGGGATAGCTTACTAGGTAGCATACTAGGAGACCACCATTGCACTAAGGCAATTTTCTACCCAACCTATACACACAAAAAGAAATACTCATTAAAATCAGTGAAATAAATTACCATGAAAATCGAGACAGTACCCAGATGGAGCTCATCACTGTGTCAGCTCATGTCACTCTCCTCTAATGGTACCCTATTCATGTCCCTGAGAATACTAGCAAAATTCTTACAGTGGTTTACAGCCCCTACACCAACCACCCCTATTCCTTTTCTGACTTTGTCTCCTACTACTTTGTTATTCATTCTTCTTTGGCTCACTGGTTTCTTCACTGCTCCTGAAATATACATAGATGTACTACCACCTCAGGTTTTTTTCACTGGTTCTTTGCTTCATCTGGAATGTTCTACTTTAGATATTCCTTAGTTAATTCTCTTAATTCCATCAAGCCTTTGCTCAAGGTCATCTTTAAATGCACATTTATCCTTACCTTTCTATTTAATACTGAAACCTCCATAACTCCACCAGAAGTACTTACACTTTTCTATTTTTCCCATAACAACACATCTATCACACCATACAATTTAACTAATATGTATATTGTTCATCTGTTCCCAACCGAATGCAACCTCTGTGAGGGCAGGAATTTTTATCAATCTGGCTCTTTGACTCCAACTGTTAGACCAGTGCCTGGAACACCTGGTTGGTACTCATGCAATTAATTAATGGATAAATACATTAATATATATTTTTAGATTTTTACTTGGCAAAAAATTAAAACTAATTTCCAATTCTCAATGCTTATAATCATTTTGTGAGAAATAAATACATTACTGGTAGGAGTAAAATATGGTATAGCCCATTGTAGAGAATAATTTGGCAATAGTTATATTTTAAAAGTATTCATATCATTTGACTCGCTTATTAAATTTCTGATACTCAATTTAAGGGAAAGCATTTGCCCTGTAGGGACCAATGTTGAAAGTGGTTATTTATGAAATATTAGTAATTCTTTTTCTGCAGAATTTTGATCTAAAAATGTCTCATCTTATGAATGATCTCATTTGACCTCTTTTCAGAGCAGCATGTAATTTCATACTTACCAATAACTATTTCTAGAGCATATACTATGTTTTTTGTTTTTTGCTTGTTTCTTTGTTTTTGGTGTGAGTGTGTGTGTTTGTTTTCTTAGGAATTATACAGGATAATTTACTGAGCTAATATTTTACTGTAGAGTTAGTAAAGTCCTTTTCAAATTCTCACATATCAAATCGAAAAAGGGTCTTTCCTGAAATAGAGGAACTTTGCAATTTTCCTGGATCATAAGGAGTTTGGCCATTACAATTTATAATCATAGCCCAGTGTTGTTTATTTAAATAAGCATAAATAAATAGCAAACTTATTTAATGATTTTAAAAAATTGATTTTGCATATTGATTATGAAGCTGATGGCTTTAAACACTTTTTTTTGGAAACACGCATCTGTTACATTGTGGCATAGGTATATTTTGACATCTTCATGCATTTTAAATTACTACTTCTTATTTTTTTAATTTAACTGTACTGTCCATCTGAGAATAATTTGAATCGTTTTGCTCTAGAAGAAAATATTTATCTTTTGTTAATAATAGTCAATGATTCTTTAAAATTATAGTTGTGGTACGTCTTGTTGTATTACAAACTACTCATAACCCAAAACCCAAACACATTGCCGTCAAGTCATTTCCAATCCACAGCAACTCTATAGGGCAGAGGAGAACTGCCCAACAGGGTTTCCAAGGAGCGGCTACTGGATTCGAACTGCCGACCTTTTGGTTTGAAGCCAAGCTCTTAATCATTGCACCACTACTTATAAGGGTATAAAATGGCAACCATTTTGTTTTGCTCAAATATTCTGTGGGTTAGGAATTCACAGCACAGTGAAAATATCAAAAGGACAAATATTGTATGATCTCACTTACCGAACATGAAAAAACAGGCAAATGTATATAGAAACCAAAGTTCATTGGTCAATACTAGGGTTGGGAGGAAGGGTGTAAAGGGGAGCTTTGTTTGAGAAGCAGTGAGTTTTTGTATGTGGTGACTAGAATCTTGGCCCAGATTAGGGGTAACAGTTGCATAAACAATATCACTGATACCACTAAGCTGCATACCAGAAAAATGTTCAATCGGCAAATGTTGCATTTTACCAAAAAAAAAAGTAGCCGCTAATGCTGCCTATGTACAAACAAACAGCTCACAGAATTTATTTTCTTGGTTTGGAGGTTTAAGGTCGTGATTTTATGAGGTATCCTAGTCAATTGGCCTAATACTGTTTTTTCAATACTACTATTCTATCTCCTGGAAAACCTGCTGGCACAGTGGTTAAGAACTAAGGCTGTTAACCAAAAGGTTGGCAATCTGAATTCACCAGGCGCTCCTTGGAAACTCTATGGGGCAGTTCTACTCTGTTCTATAGGGTCTCTATGAGTCAGAATCGACTCTATCTCAAAGGGTTTGGGTTCTATCTCCTAGTTCAGTTGCATAGTACCTGGGGTCTTAAAAGCTTGTAAGCAGCCATCCAAGTTAAAATTGGTCTCCATTCCCACGGAATAGCAGAGGAAGAAGGAGAGTCAGGAATCAGAGGAGGAAATAAAATGTATGCCTGGTTGCCTCCACAATCAACTAACTGCCTTCTATGCCATGAGACCAGAAGAGCTGGATGGTGCCCAGCTACTATCACCGAATGTTTTAAGATTCTATGTGAGAATCCCTAACAAAAGGGACAAAAAAGTAGAATAGAATTTCAAATGCTCAGTGGAATCCAGATTTTCTGGAGCCATTGAGGCTGGAGGAACTTCTAAAACTATTGCCCTGAGATAATCTTTAAACCTTAAACCTCAAACCAAAACTATGCACTGAAGTCTGCTTTGAACCAAACAATAGTTTAACCTAATTAGTAAAGCATGTCTGCCTTAAGCACTGTGCTCTTTCAAAGAATTATCCATATAGGATCAAACTGACAACAGCGTCTCTAAAGGTTATATGAGAAGCTTAGCGGGTAGTGAGTTTATGTTAATGGTGGTAGGATAATTTGGAAAAGGATGATGAGAACAGTTACACAACCTGAAGAATGTAAACAATCTCACTGAATTGTACATGTAGAATTTGTTGAAATTGTGTATATTTTGCAGTGTATATTTTCACCATAAAATAAAATGAAATAAGATATGTAGGATTGAAAAAATGCAATAAATATCAATAAATGCACATATTAAAAAAAGAAGAAAAATCTAAAAATCAATAAACTAAATTTCCAACTTAGAAAACTGAAAAAATAAAAAGAGAAATTTAAGCCTAAAGCAAGCAGAAGGCAATAAAGAATAAAAATTAAGCAGAAAAAAAAAAAAATGGAAAGAGAAGAAGCAAGAATATCAGGCGAGATGGCCCAAGAGAAATCAAGAATCAGAGGGCATCAAAGAGAATGGAGTGAACACCAGTACCTAATGCTGCTGACATATGGAGATATTAAGTCATTAGTCAGAGAGTAGATGATCCAATCTGCTCTAAGCAGTAGCTCTCAAGAATATTATTAAATATTTTGAAAGTTTAATTTGTGCCATTCAGGATTAGTAGCATGACATAGTACTTGGCATTTGAGTAATAAGTCACTTATAAATAAGGTTTTCCTCAGAGTGAATCATGAACCCATTAACTAACCCCTCAAAATAGGATGATGAATCTTTGTCTTTAGATGTTTTAAGAATGCAATCATACAATGGTATATATAATCATAGCCACACAATACATTTTTTTTTAGTAATACATACACGCACCCTGGAAATGTATTAAATTATAGTCTTCTGTTTACTAATAATATCTAACTCCTTATTTTACACACGACACACATATTTCTGCTTCTGATTCATACTGTACAAGATTAGCTGTCAGAATATTCTATAATATAAATAAATATAAAAATATCTTTGCAGGAAAACTTCACAAAATAAATCACTTGGAAGAGATGTTATGTGATTCATATAATGCTGTAATTATTAGTCACTGGCTTGCTAGAACAAGTGACTCAAGCTCTCTACCTTGTCGTTTTGATTACAATTATAACAATATTCAATAAGCTTATGAACATAAGACTTACTGTTTGAATGTTAATCACCTATTTATCACTCTCTGTTAAAACCAAAAGTTACAAGGGTTTATATAATTCTTGAAATTCAGCATCAATTAAATAGCTATAAATATTTGATTTTCATTTACTTTGTGGTAGGTTAGGTGAGAGAAAGCTTAAATATCTAAACACACGAATAACAAAGATTTACATTCAAAATCTCTTTCTGGCATTTGTACTTTCTAGCTTTGATTCCATTCCCTTAATGTTGACTTGCTTTTTCATAGTTTTTCTTCTACTCTTGATATTGCATTTCATCATTACACTCAATTCTATCCAGCTTTAGAAAGTTTGCATTATTTTAAGTAAGTGTGTAAGAATTTTCTATATTCTTTAATAATCCTTGCTTTTTCCTTCTTTCTCCTGATGTTCAAAATGTGTTTCTAGGTGGTATTTTTGGACAGAACACAATGTTATTAGC
Organism: Elephas maximus indicus; assembly: GCF_024166365.1. Taxonomy (NCBI): domain Eukaryota; kingdom Metazoa; phylum Chordata; class Mammalia; order Proboscidea; family Elephantidae; genus Elephas; species Elephas maximus. The sequence continues at coordinate 14,236,131 of NC_064841.1, read as the reverse complement.
CCCACAATCTTTCTTTTCTAGTTAACTTCTAACCTAGCAAGTAGGTTTCCCATTCCTAACTGCTGAGTATCTATATTCACTATCTACAGGCAATACTGACTGACCTGGACTGTTGCCTAAAAGGATCCTTCAGAAAAAAATTATATTTATTGACCCAATAAGCTAATATTTATGAATCTGCAGGCCAGCCAGTCCTAATAACCTCTCTGTCTCTACTATTTTGTAACTAGCTCAAGCCAATAGAAATGCCAGCAGAATTGCATCAGTTAATAACATACCTGAAAGGAAATTTAATTAATTTCGTTATTTTGAATTTTTGAAAAGCTGCTGCCGACATTGGGTCAAGCAACTAGAAGTACATGAAGAATCAGTGACAAAGGGAAAGTACAGTCAAATTGACGTACGTACGTACACATGATGACATATAAGTCACAGATATGAGTTTCTAGGCTAATGGCATCTGACAATTTGAATCTCTGTAAAAATATATACATAAACACAGAAAGCAAGTAAAAGCACTAAGAGCCCATTTAAGTAGCATATGAACTGTCTCTTGGATATGCTATTTAAATGGAAATATTTTAAAAGTGCCTGTTTGTCTTCTGGGTTTATGAAAGGAACCTGGGGTAATGGGTTGAGAGTTTCATTTTCAGACTTGCCACTGAAATGTCCTGAGCTTGGTTAAGTTATACAGCCCTCTGTCTTTCCATTTCCTTTTCTACTCAATTGGGTAGTAGTACCTGAAACCTACTGAAAGCCATGCCATCATATTTAATTAAGTAAAGTGGGTAAAGCGCAGAAATGAGAGTCTAATAGCTGAGATTTTCTGGAGGAAAGTGCTACATAATTAAGGTAATAGTTCAGATCTACCATCTCTCTTCCAAAAGAATTTTATTGCATTTCTCTTAGTGGTCTTTTCTACCCATTCTCAGTGATTCTTTAGAGGTGAAGGTTACGTTCACTGCTGAAATTGTACTTTCGCCACCTTACTAGGTTTCTAACCAATTCCAACACCACTTTCTTTCAACTGGTATCTCTAACTAATGTTAGATGACAGAGATCATATAGGAGGCACATGGCCCTATGTTGGATATATACTAAGTACTTAGGAAAATGTTGGTTATTTTTTTTACAAGCGGGACTTTAGCATACTTGTGATCAAACGGAAGAGGCCAGAGACAGAGGCTGATTACTGATTCCTTTCTAAAAAGAACCGATACGTGTGCATTCTAGTGAGATGAATTATAGAGACAGAGAATGAGAAAAATATTCGCATGGCTATATTCACATACATAAAGTTTTTACACCACGTACTTCTGAAAGTAATTAGAGAAAATTAAAACATAAGCATGGTTACTCAAAAACATAAAAATCAGACAAAAAATAAATGATAAATGCCTATCGTCTTGATACCAGGAATTAACAAATTACTTCCCTGAAATTCTTCTCAGTAATAGAAAAAATATAGCACAGATCTCAGTTAAACCAGGCTCATCTCTCATGCCTGTTTGAATAGGCCACTGATTTTTGTGGCATTGTGTTCAAGAGATAATCTATTATATAACAATTATTTCAAATTTTCATGCACTTGTATGTAAATAAAATGGAAATATTAATCTAGCGGTATTCATGATACAAGAATCAACACTTACTAAAAATACAAATAGTTCAGAGAAAAATAATTCTCTGTTGATAATTGCAACCCTTAATTGTAGCCCCCTTTTCTCATAAGTCTCTAATTCTCCTCTGATTATATATTTTTTTAATTACATAAGAGAAGGGGGTCCTTTTATACTTTGTAAAATCTGGTGGCCTGGAAGGGGATGGTTGTTCCTAACCTCATAGGAGAACTAATAGAAAGAAAATAAACAGCCCAGAGCTTTAAACTCTCAGCTTAAAACATCAGAGAACAAGAGAACTTACCTGATGGTGGTAAAATAATCGTTTCTGTCTTGTAAACACAGAGGGTCCTGGTGGGGCAAGAGTTTGAACCCACCAGCTTCTCTGTGGGAGAAAGACCTGGCAATCTGCTCCCATAAAGATTATATCCTAGAAAACTTTACGCGACAGTCCTACTCCATCACGTGGGGTTGCTATGAGTCGGAGTCAACTCGACAGCATCTAACAACAAAAGGCATAAACTCAATGAAAAGCAGACCCAAGTTTTAATTGTGCTGGGTACAGAATTACTTACGTTGAATTCACTGCCTTCTCTAGCATCCATGTGAAATTTAGGATGTAAAGAGTATAATCTGGAATAAGGACATCTGGGTGGACTCAGACCAAGCTAAATATCTGGAATCCCTTATATGTAGAAGCAAATACAATCATCTGTTCCTCTTTTGTTAATCCATGAATCAGCTGTTTAAGACAAAATTTAAACACCTCTTTACTTACCATGTCTTCCCCTCTTACCCACATCTAAACAAATAACAACCTCCTTCGATTCCGCCTCCTAAATATATTTTAACTTAAGTTTCAGGGCTTTCACTGGTGTGCTCAATTCAACCCCCTGCTAAGAATTTGCCTTTCTAACAAGTTCCCTGTTGAAATTGCATTTCCACTCAGACGTACTGAATCAGAATCTACATTTTAACAAGATCCCTGAGTGATTCTTACGTATAACTTCCTGGGAACTTATCAGAAATGCAAATTCTCAGCAAGGAACTTGTTAGAAAGGCAAATTCTCAGCAAGGGGTGGACGAACCAGTTCAAAGCTCTGCTTAGTTGTATTTCCATTACCATTGTACTTAACATCTCTACGATACCTCAATATTCTGTTTGCCCCTTCAGTCTTTCAATATCACTCTCAATTAAAAAATGATTATACATTAAATGATTTCTGAGCAAATAACTTGCATGGTTTCTACATTCAGTATCTGATGCAGTATCTGATTTAAAAATGTTCAAATGTCTAAGAGGTGTTTACGGGCAATGAGTAGTTTGCTGCATGGCCTGGTCTTTAAAACAGAGATTTATTTTGTAAAGTTTCTACTCTGTGAGAAATTACTACACCATAGAAATTAAGGAAATCATCAAGGGAGAGTGTGTTGAAGGAAGTCTCGGTCCATAGAGTCCATAAATTAGCCAGGATTAAGAGTGTCTAGACCAATACTTGGCTATTTTTAGTTAAGTCCTCTTTCTCCTATGTCATTTTTTGTGAAACTAAATTACTTTGAGTTTGGAAAAAAAGATGAAAGTAAAAAGTTCTCAAAGATATTCATTATATGGCATACATTTTTTGACAAATACAGGATTTTGATGTAGCTTGCCTTAAGTACCTGAAGTATTCAGCCTTTTTATTCCATACCTTCTTTTCACTACTTCCTAATTGTACTACTAGTGGCTCAGACACCTGAGATTCTCAAGTTAAACACATCTACTCATCTTCCTATAGATCGTGGTCATATATGGTGAGGGCTTTGCAGTAAGTCTACTTATGTCGTCATGAACTAGTTTCTCGTTTATTTATTTCTGAATAGTTTTGGGAAATTTTCTCAATATCTTTTTTCCTCACTGTCCTCATCAGTAAGGGAAAATGAAAATAATAGACTTTCACTGTTAGAATGAAATGAATTATTAAAAGGAAAATACTTAAAAAATATAGCACATAGAGAATACTCAGTGAGTTATTACTTTTAATAATGTTATTATTAGCCTTACTTCCATCACAGGTAGATGTTTGTAAAAGTGTAATATGATGTGAAGTGAGCCTTTAAACAAACAAACTCAAACCCATTGCTGTTGAGTCAATTCCAACTCATAGTGACCCTGTAGGACAGAGCAGAACTGCCCCATAGGGTTTCCAAGGAGCAGCTAGTGGATTTGAACTGCTAACTTTTTGGTCAGCAGCCAAGTTCTTAACCACTGCACCACCAGAACTTCCAGCTTTTAAACAGATACCTAAAATTAAATTCTAATGTTAAAGTTTTAACTTCTTACAGCTGTTATGAACAAATATGTCAGTGTTGTGTGTGTATTCTAATAGGGAATATAAGTTAGTCATTTCATATGGTGATTAATAATATTAAAACAGCAACTACCATTTATTGTGTGTACTATTTTATCTTTGGGGTAGGTATTACAGGAGCCCTGGTGGCACAGTCATTAAGCTCTCAGTTGCTAACTGAAAGGTCAGTGGTTCGAACCTACCAGCAGCTACATGGGAGAAAGATGTGACAGGCTACTTCTACAAAGATTACAGCCTTGGAAACATTATGGGGAAGTTCTACCCTGTCTTACGGGGCCACTCTGAGTTGAAACCAACATGACCACAACAGGTTTTGAGCTTATTACTATTTCCATTTTATATATGCGGCACCTGAGATTTACATAGACCAAATAGACTGTCACTGGTCCCACAGAGAGGAAGTAGTGAAATTTAGAGAATATCTAAATGATTGAAATTTCAGTCTTATTTAAATATTAAGAGATCCTCTAAATCTGTAAATTTGCCCATTTGTCATCTATTTTTCTATCTGTCCATCTACCTACCTGTCATATACAGAAGAGCTAAAAAAACTTATATGTTTTGATTTATAATGCAATTTATTTTTACTCTTAAAATTAGTCGATTTAATTATTTGTTCATAATTTAAATCAGGCAAATCATGTTTGTAATTTTGGACCTACTCATAAAATCCCCCAAATTATATATTTTTTGTTCCCAAGTTTTTTGTTTTTTTTTTAAAGGCTTGAATGGTAGTGCATAAATCATTGAAAAAACATGTCATACTAACTGGACATCAGCCATTTAAATTAAAGGCCAATAAAATAGTAAAATATATTTTCTGCTGAAAAACAGACAGATGGTCAGTTAATCACTATGCCACTTAAAATGAATATATGATACTATGATTAATTCTCAAATATGTATTCACATGTTAATTAGAAATTAACTTGAGCATAAAAAGTAAATTGATTTAGGTTTCTATGTTTAGTAAAAAAATGTATTTGTTATAATTATATGTTCTTAGTGTTCCAGTTAAAGGCCATTTTATTTCATCTATTCTGTGTTCTTTCACTGTGTGGTCAATTTTCTCTGCATTTTGATTATAGCTTTTCTGATATTTATTAAGGCCTTTATTTTTTTTCTAAAAAGTGCCTCTATAACTAGCACTTTAAAGTTCCATTTTTTAAATAGTATCCATTAGATCTGTAGTATGGATAATGACATAAAAATCATGTATACTCTTCCGTTTTTTTCTCCTTCCTTTTCCTCCGTTAAATTTTTTAAAAAAATAAACAGTATATATTTTAGTGTGTACCTTTGTATTGACAATTGCATTTATACTTTTACTACTTGATTTATCTAATTTAAATCCTTTGAATTCAAGCTCTTATAATAGCTAATCAATAAGCTTATTCTATTTTCAAACTTCTCTGCTCTTTCTTCCACTTACATTCTCTTTTGCCACCCTTATCCTTCCGGTTCTATTCTAAAACAAATATTCTGAAAATCTGAAGCTATTACCACAGATCTATATAATATTTTATCCACCACCTGTCTGTCATTTTGTCATATTGTGAGGGCTTGTGTGTTGCTGTGATGCTGGAAGCTATTCCACCGTTATATCTAATACCAGCAGGGTCACCCTTGGTGAACAGGTTTCAGTGGAGCTCCCAGACTAAGACAGACTAGGAATAAGGACCTGAAAGTCTATTTCTGAAAAAAAAAAAAAAAAACAGCCAGTGAAAAGCTTATGAATAGCCATGGAATATTGTCTAATATGCTGCTGGAGGATGAGCCCCTCAGGTTGGATGGCACTCAAAATACAACTGGGGAAGAGTTGCCTCCTCAAAGTAAAATTGGCCTAATGAAGTGGATGGACCTTCATGTGCTGATGTGGCATGACTCAAAATGAGAAGGAAAAGCTGCAAACATCCATTATTAATGGGAATGTGGAATGTACAAAATAAGAACCTAGGAAAATCAGAAGTTGTCATAAAAGAAATGGAATGCAGAAATATTGATATCCTAGGCAATAGTGAGCTGAAATGGACTGGTATTGGCCATTTTGAATTGGAAAATCATATGGTCTACTATGCCAGGAATGACAACTTGAAGAGGAATGGTGCGGCATTCATCAAAAAAAGAACATTACAAGATCTATCCTCAACTACAGCTCTGTCAGTGATTGGATAACATCTATACACCTACAAGGAAGACCGGTTAATACGACTATTATTCAAATTTATGCACAACCACTGAGGCCAAAAATGAGGAAATAGAAGATTTTTACCAACTTCTAAAGTCTGAAATTGATCAAACATGCAATCAAGATGTATTGATAATTACTGGTGATTGGAATGAAAATGTTGGAAACAAGAAGGATCAGTAGTAGGAAAATATGGCCTTGGTGACAGAAATGACACAGGAACTCACATAACAGAATTTTGCAAGACCAACAACTTATTCATTGGAAGTATATTTTTCAACAACATAAACATCACCTATATACTGCATTTTGCCCAGTTTCCTTCCTCATCTTTTGAAGAGCTCTGTATATTAATCTTTTGAATTCTACCACTGGTAATTCCAAGAATTTTTCTTCCTCCAGGAGGTGTCTTGGTTCTTTGTTTTGGTTGCTTGCTGAAGCCATCTTGGTCTGCCTCTTTATGTGATTTGATATTGACTGTTGTCTCTGAGCCATCAATAAGTAATTATATTTATTTATTTTATGTTTGCTTACCGTGTCCCAGCTTCTTGTTCCGTTTTGTTCTGATTTGGAGGAAACCGTGGTGGCATATAAGTTAAGTGCTATGGCTGCTAACCAAAGGGTTGGCAGTGCAAATCCGCCAGGCACTCCTTGGAATCTCTATGGGGCAGTTCTGCTCTGCCCTACAGGGTCGCCATGATATGCCCAAATAGGCTGGTTGTGTGAGCTAGTTTGAATACTGGCATTTTTGAGAAGCTGGACTACATGAAGAAGAACACAGCATCAAAAGGCCTCTTTAAACTGTTAAAAAGCAAAGATGTCACTTTAAGGACTAAGGTGCACCTGATCCAAACCAAGGTGTTTTCAGTTGCCTCATATGCATGTGAAAGCTAGACAATGAATAAGGAAGACTGAAGAAGGATTGACACCCTTGAAATATCATGCTGTCAAAGAATATTGAATATAACATGGACTGAAAGGAAAAATGAACAAATTTGTTTTGGAAAAAGTACAGCCAGAGTACTCCTTAGACGTAGCAGGGATGGAGAGACTTTGTCGCACGTACTTTGGCCAAGTTATCAGGAGGGTCCAGTCCCCAGAGAAGGACATCATGCTTAATAAAGTAAACAGTCAGTGAAAGGGAGGAAGATCCTCAATGAGATGGACTGACACAGTGGCTGACGCAACGGGATCAATCATTGTTATAATGATTGCAAGGATGGTGAAGAACCATGCAGTGTTTCATTCTGTTGTACACAGGGTCACTATGAATCGGAACCAACTCAATGGCACCCAACAACCAAACAACACAATATTTTACATAAAGTGCCATGCCATTTCACGACAAAACTGTTAGCAAATTAGGAATAAAAGCCAACTTCTTTACTCTGATAAAAAGTATCTACAAAATTCCTTCATCGTGTCATGAATTATGGAGAATTACTGACAGTTTCCTCCCTGAGAACACGAATAACTCAAGTATGTCTGCCATCACACTGTCATACAAGATACTTCATGGAAGTTCTAGTCAGTATAATAAGGCAAGGAAAAATAAAAATTTGAATGGTTTAAAAAAAGATAGAAAAAACACCTTCACTATTCACAGATGATATGTACACATATAAACATATGCACCAAAAAGGAAAGTATAAGAACGTCTATAACTGCTCAATTCATAATAGCCCGATAAACCTAGTTCATATAATACGATCTATACTGTGGGACTAAACACAGTGTAATTACACACAAAAACTCAGATAAATCATACAAAGGTAATGTTGGGCAAAATGAGGCAGACACAAAAGAAAACCTGTGTGATTTCATTCACTAAAGCACACTACACTTTGACATTAAAAGTTAGAATAGTGAATACTCCTGTCATGGGCAGTAACTGGGAAGGAGCATGCAGTGGGCTACCGAGGTGCTAGGTATTTTCTCGTTCTTAATCTGGGTACCCATGGTGTTTTCTTCAATCACTTCATATGCTTGTGAAAGCTGAGCAATGAATAAGGAGGACTGAAGGAGAATTGACACCTTTGAGTTATGGTGTTCGCAAAGAATATTGAATATACCATGGACTTCCAAAAGAATGAACAAATTTGTGTTTGAAGAAGTACAACCAGAATGCCCCTTAGAACTGCGTTTGGCGAAACTTCATCACTTCAGACATGGTACCAGGAGGGATCAGTCCCTAGAGAAGGACATCATGCTTGGTAAAGTAAAGGGTCAGCAAAAAAGAGGAAGACCCTCAAGGAGATGAACTGGCACAGTGGCTGCAACGATGGGCTCAAGCATAATAACTAATCATGAGGACGGCCCAGGACCAGGCAGTGTTTTGTTCTGTTGTACATAGATAGTGTCACTATGAGTTGGAACCGACATCAATCTGGGTACTATGTATTGCAACATTTACTTTATGAACATTTAGGAAGATGCATACTTTTGCTTTCTACACTTTTTCTATGTAATATACCATTTAATAAAGAATTTACTTGGATTAATATATTTGATAATGAAATACTTCCTTTGAGGTAGAAGCAATTAAAAAATAGTTTTTCTCATCCCTAGTATAGCATAATTTTCTGAAAGTAGTAGCCATAAAACCAAAAAACGAACCCACTGCTGTAGAGTTGATTCCAACTCATAGCAGCCCTGTCGGACAGAGTAGAACTGCCCCATAGGGTTTCCAAGGAGCAGCTTGTGGATTCGAACTGCCAACCTTTTGGTTAGTGGCCAAGTTCTTAAAACCACTGTGCCACCAGGGCTCTGTAGTACCCATGCAATTAAAGAAATTAATGGCATACAAAACTTAGAAAAGAGAAGACAAGAATCAATATTTTCATTTAACATGATTTTAAAACTAAAAAGCAGAAAATTCATTAGAAAAATTTGGGGAGGGAATAATAAAAATCACTTAGTAACAAGGAGCAAATTACTATATAATAAATAAGTACATTTCTGCACAAAATTTAAAGTAAAATATAATAAAAGATCCTATTTATGACAGCAGTACAAATTTTAAAATAATTAAGAATAAATTTAACCATAAGTGTGCAGGATATTTTTGCCAATAAGATAGTAACACTATACAAGTGACCTAAAAAAAAAAAAAAAAAAGGAAGCCTTAATTTAATCAAAAGACAATCCTCGCTCTTGAGTAGGAATATTATAAAAGTATCTATTGTCCCTAAATCAATCTATAAATTTAGCCACCAAAAAAAAAGTGTATTGAATTATCTGTTAGGATTAGACATAATGGTGCTGCAGTTCTGGAGAAATTACATTGGAAAAAAGGGCATTTATGAAAAAGAAAAACAGGAATATGCTGAAAATGTTAAAATGTATCTTACAACTATTGGAAATCTGTGCATGCATAGATACACCAATCTATGGAAACAGAGGCATGAATTGGACAAAAATGCATATGGAACCCTTATATGGCTACTGATCTAAAGGTTGGCAGTTCAAATCCATCCAGCAGTACCACGGAAGAAAGGCCTAGCAATCTGCTTCTGTTAAGATTACAGTCAATAACAAGCAGCCATCTAAGATGCATCAATTGGTCTCAACCCACCTGGATCAAAGGAGAATAAAGAACACCAAAGTCACACAATAACTATGAGCCCAAGAGACAGAAAGGGCCACGTGAACCAGAGACTTACATCATCCTGAGACCAGAAGAACTAGATGGTGCCCGGCCACAACCAATGACTGCCCTGACAGGGAGCACAACAGAGAACCCCTTAGCGAGCAGGAGAACAGTGGGATGCAGACCCCAAATTCTCACAAAAAGACCATACTTAATGGTTTGACTGAGACTAGAAGAATCCCAGCAGTCATGGTCCCCAAACCTTCTGTTGGCCCAGGACAGGAACCATTCCCGAAGACAACTCATCAGACATGGAAGGGACTGGACAATGGGTTGGAGAGAGATGCTGATGAAGAGTGAGCTACTTGTATCAGGTGGACACTTAAGACTGTGTTCGCATCTCTTGTCTGGAGGGGAGATAGGAGGGTAGAGAGGGTTAGAAACTGGCAAAAATGTCACGAAAGGAGAGACTGGAAGGGCTGACTCATTAGGCGGAGATTAAGTGGGAATATGGAGTAAGGCGTATATAAGCTTATATGTGACAGACTGACTTGATGTGTAAACGTTCACTTAAAGCTCAATAAAAATTATTTAAAAAAAAAAAAAAAAGATTACAGCTAAGAAAATCCTAGGGAGCTCAGTTCTACTCTGTATCCCATGGGATTTTCATGAGAAAGAATTGACTCAATCATGATTTTTTTAAACGCATCTATCTATCTCATCTACCTATCTTTAATAGACAAAAAATAACCCCATATGTCTACATACCCTATTATTGGTTATCATGCGAACTTGCATTATCTAGACTTCACATTCCATGTTCCATTCTTTGTACTGCAACTTTGCAATAGTGACGCACACCATGCACAACAGGATTGGACCTTTGTGATCCACACGGTTTTTATACGACGATTTTTCTGAAGTAGATCTCCAGGCTTTTCTTCCTACTCTCAGTCTGGAAGCTCCACTGAAACCTGTTCGGCACCATCGTAATACACAAGCCCCCACTGACAGACGGGCGGTGGGTCCTTTGAGGTGTACTGGCGGAATCAAACCCAGGCCTCCCACAGTCTGAGCAGTCTGCCTACTACTGGCAGCAAAGCTTTGAGTTTAGGTTATTACCTTGTTGTCCTTCAGGATGTTTCTCAGCCTCCTCCTGATATTATAAACTGAGCGTTTACGGACAACAAATCAATTTTTAAGTCATACATAGCAAAACATAATTGAGGATGCTAGCTTGCTCTAAGAAATGGCATTCCAAAGCCAAATATGAATGATTTTTTTTATTGCTTATTACCACCCAAATCCCATTCATTAGCAGAGGCAATTAAGAGCTGGCTTCAAATACGAAACATTCATTAGCAGCCTTTTATTACTTTTTTTTCCCCCTCTTGCTCTCTCTCCTTATGAAGCTTAATGATTAAAGCTCTGGCACCTTTTTACATTATTTTGTATTTCTGTTAATTAAACTTTCTGGTAGGCACTCCACATTCCTCTAGGATAAAAGGAAAGTGACCCAGATCAACCCAGGCAGGAAGCAATTGAGGCACCATACTCTAAAATGCCTGCTTGTTTCCAGAAAAAGCTCGTGGAGTGCAGTTAACATGCGTTCTGCAGGGGCGTAGCGTGTGTGGAAGCACCCAGAGTACTTAGTGCTTTTAAAGTAAATGTGTATTCAAATTAACCCTAATTCATTAATGCTTCTCCCTGAGGTATCTAAATAAAACAGCATTCATTTAAGTCATTTTATAAATGTAATACAGGAGCAATATGTAAGTAATTTTGATCACTTAACATGATGAAGGATGTAAATGTTAGAGCTTTCGAAAATTTTCACTTGTGGTGAAAAATCGTCTTACTCTTTTATTTATAAGGGTAAATGAGTTGGAAAATACCATCAGGGTAAATGTTCATTAAACATTTTAGCCCGTTATCACACTGTGGTATAAAGTGGATTTCAAATAAGGGCACTGATTCTTAGGCATAATTTATTAAATTAAGGTATTTGTTTTACTTTGTTAATATAGTGAATGAAATAATGTGGGCAAACTGCTTAGCACAGCACCTGATGCTGAGAAAGTGATTCACAATTGTTCACTCTGACGTCATTTTCGGGATTAATATTTCTTTGTTTTCAAGCTTATTCATACACTGCATATCTCAACTTATGTTATACATAAGTTGAGATATGCATTTGAGCAACAGTGCTCCAATGTAAGCCAAAGTCAGCCAAGAGATATGAGAATAAGGTGAGTTGTGAGGAAACAAATTCTGTGTGTTTATAGAAATGGACGTAAAGTTTTGTTTTTTTTTAACTGGGGAGCATGCTCTTTATTCTTGCTGAGAAAATTCAGTTTTAAATGACACAACACAATTTCATTTGTTAGGCCAGGAGCCTTTTTTTTTTTTTTTAATTGTAATTTAGATGAGGGTTTACGGAGCAAATTAGTTTCTCATTAAACAATTAATACACATATTGTTTTGTGACACTGGTTGCCAACCCCACCACACGTCAACACTCTCCCTTTGGGTACTCCATTCTCAGCTTTCCTGTCCCCTCCTGCCTTCTCCTCCTTGCCCCTGAGCTGGTGTGCCCATTTAGTCTCTTTTTGTTTTATGGGCCTGCCTAATCTTTGGCTGAAGGGTTAAAGTATATTTTTAACAGAAATTTGATTTATAAGTTAAACAAAAGATTCATTATGGAGTATACAGATAATAATCAAAATAAGTTCTTTCCCATTTTATATGATTTTTCAATTTCCACATATTCAGATTTTTGAACTATTTACAGCAGCCCACATGTGCTTATAACACATGTGGTCTGCAGTAAATAGTTTAAAAAATTGTGGAAGAGCACAGTCTTTTTTGGAAAGCCAGTCTCCAGTGGAAAACCTGCCAAAGAACAGGAGTTTTGCTATGTGTGGTGCGGTGGATTACTTAATGTGGTCCTTCTAGCCTTAGTCTTTATTAACTTCCACCAAATGACTGAGAGTAACTATGCAAATGAGGCACTCATGGCCCATGAAGGGGATTGGACAGCTTGCTAGTAATGTAAATAAGGTGCATGGTACACTTGTGGGGTTGGACCATGCAAATAAGTTATGTGGGAATTGGTCAGTTTTGCCATCCCGTTGCACTTAAAAAGGAGCAAACCCAGAGCAGAGGGAAACTTGATTACCACCAAGAAGATGACACAGGAGTGGAGTGCATCCTTTGGAACCAGAATTCCTGCACTGAGACCCTCCTAGACCCAGGAGACAGAGACAAAGAGCTGTAACACCGAAGATGGCAAGACAGCAAGAAGTAACAGCAAAGAAATGGCAGCAGCAGAACCTGGAGAACAGCAGGAGACCATGTGGTGAGCTTCCTGGTCTACTGAGCAACAAAGCTGAGTGCTTTCAGGCAGGAGGCTTGCTGACTGAGTGGGGTACCTCTGAGCACTTGTCTTCAGAGCTAGGCTTAGCAACCCATGAAGTGAAAGAGCTGAGCACCTTTGAGCCAAGGAGTACCTGTAGAGTGGGGTGCCTCTGGGCACTACTGGTGGAGATAAAGAACTTTGTGACACTTGCCCAAGAAGGGTGGAAGCCAAACCAGCCCATCAGACCCGAGGGGCCAAGGGCTGTCCAGATCAAAGAACTATATCCTGAGCATTCCTGAACCTGAATTGCAATGTATTACTTCCCTAATAAACCCTGTAACTGTGAGTATGGTCTGTGAGTTCTGTGTGGCCATTGCAACAATGCATATGTCTATTCGTGTGACAACTCTTATTTCTCTAGGATATACTCCTAGGAGTAGGATTGCTGGATCTTTGGGTAATTTTATTTCTAGCTTTTTAAGGAGGTGCTTTATTGTTTTCCATAGTAGTTGTACCATTTTACATTCCCATCAGCAGTGCATAAGAGTTCCAAATTCCCCACAACCTCTAAAACATTTGTTGTTTTCTGTTTTTTTTTTTTTTTATTTGTGCCAGTAATGTCAGGGAGAATGGTATCCCATTGTACTTTTGATTTGCATTTCTCTAATGGCTAATGATTATGAGCATTTCCTCATGTGTCTGTTAGCCGCCTGAATGTCTTCTTTGTTGAAGTGTTTGTTCATATCCTTTGCCCATTTTTTAACTGGATTATTTGTCTTTTTGTTATTGATGTGAAGTACTCTATAGATTTTAGAGATTAGACCTTCATCAGATATGTTATAGCCAAAAATTTTTTCCCAGTCTGTGGATTCTCTTTTTACTCTTTTGGAGAAGTCTTTTGATGAGCATAAGTGTTTAATTTTTAGGAGCTTGTAGTTACCTAATTTCTCTTCTGTTGTTTGTACATTATTGGTTATGGTTTATACTGAATTTATGCCATGTATTAGGGCCCATGGCCTTGTGTCTATTTTTTCTTCCATGATCTTTATCATTTCAGGTTTTATATTTAGGTCTTTGATTAATTTTTAATTGTGGTGTATGGTGTGAGGTATGGGTTCTATTTCATTTTTTTACAGATGGACATCTGCTTTTGTTAGCACTATTTGTTAAAAAACTGTCTTTTCCCCATTTGATGGACTTTGGTTCTTTGTCAAAGATCAGTCAATCGTAAGTGGATGGATTTACTTCTGGTTTCTTGATTCTGTTCCATTGGTCTATGTATCTGTTGTTGTGCCAGTACTATGCTGTTTTGACTGCTGTAGCTGTATAAGTAGGTTCTGAGATTAGGCAGTGTGAGGCCTCCTATTTTGTTCTTTTTCTTCAGTAATGCTTTGCTTATCCAGGGCCTCTTTCCTTTCCATATAAAGTTGGTGATTAGTTTTTCCATCTTGTTTAAGATTGCTGTTGGTTTCTGGATCAGGATTGCATTATATCTATAGAACATTTTGAGTAGAACTGACGTTTTCACAATGTTGAGTCTTCCTATCCATGAGCATGGTATGTTTTTCCATTTATGTACGTCTCTTGGTTTTTTGCAATAGTGTTTTGTAATTTTCTTTGTATTAGGTCTTTTACGTTCCTGGTTAGATTTATTCCTAAGTATTTTATATTTTTAGGGGCTATTAGTTCCAGTAGTTTTCCTGTGGAATCTTTGGGGATACTTTTACTTCTTCCTTTCCAATTCGGAGATCCTTTAATTCTTTTTCTTGCCTTACTGCTTTAGCTAGGAGATCCAATACAATGTTAAATATGAGTGGTGATAAAGGGCATCCTTGTCTTATTCCCATTCTCAGGGGGAATGCTTTCAGTCTCTGTCAGTTGAGAATGATGTTAGCTGTTGGTTTTGTATAAAAAAAAAAATTTTTTTTTTTTGGTTTTGCATATAATAGATGCCATTTATTCTGTTGAACAATTTCCCTTTTTTCCTATTTCATTGAGGATTCTTTATTGTTTCTTAATCTTCACTTTGTGTTTATTGCATTCTTCTAAAATGGATGTAGTCTGACAGTAATTCCAAAATTTCTATTTTATATTAAATATGAAAAAATAAGAATCACTGTATGTTTGGATGATTTCACTATCATAAATCTCACTTTTGTTCCATTAATTGGATTATCATAATTTACGCTCTAGGTATAAGGAATGTGACATTCAACATTAAATTAGGTCATTAAAAAAGAAAATATGTAGCAAAGTTAATTATAGCTGAAGTTAAAAGAGAAGGTAACTGTACCAGTTCTTAAGATGCTTCAAAATATTACATGTTTTGACTTGTATTTGCAAGATATCATTTTATGGACTAATATAGTGTTAGATCACTGAACATTATTATTTAAGAGATGAATATCTACCTCATCTTTTAAAATAATATTTCTCCACTTAATCTATAATTTTATTTAGTGATACGTCATTTCATCCTTATTTTAAAATATTTCAATTCTGAGGAACTTCAGTTTTTCTGGGTTAATTTCCTCAAATAATCAAAACACTTTTACCATATAAGAGTATTGAGGTTTTTTGCACAACATATTTATCAGCTAGGTTGCTAATGTTATTATGTTTCAGATCTTCTTATAGACATGTAAACACATTAAAATGAGTAATCAACTGCAATTATGAACATAAGATGTCAATACTTGTCATGAAGTGGCTCCATAGGAGAAAAGACCTGGTGATCTGTTCCCATAAAGATTACAGCCTAGGAAGCCCTATGGAGCAGCTCTACTCTGTCCTATAGGGTTGCTATGAGTAAGAATCAATCAAAAGGATACAACAAAAACAAAGAATTATTTTTCAAAACTTACATTTTAAATGATTCTTAGTCTCATTATACTAAAGACAGAATTCTGGTTCCTTGTGGTTGATTTTTGAGGGAATTCCCTGCTTTTCCACTTTACAAACCAAGCATAAAGAGGACATATCATAAGAATTTATATTTTAAAAGAAAAAAATTATGCCTGCTATTAATCTCATTCATTATTAGTAGTCTGATTCAAGAATATGTGATGTGATTTTGAAATTCTTAGCTGGCTCTAGTACAAAACAAAATTTTCTAATTTTATAGAATATTGTATAACTTGGCCCTTTAGTCACTTATTGATGAGTTTCTGTTTCATTCCGAAGGATTTAGATGTGCTATTAAGTTCCAGTGGAAACCCTGGTGGCCTAGTGGTTAAGAGGTAGCACTGCTAACCAAAAGGCTGGCAGTTTGAATCCACCAGGCATTCTTTGGAAACTCTATGGGGCAATTCTACTCTGTCCTATAGGGTCTCTATGAGTTGGCATCGACTTGACGGCAACGGGTTTGGTTTTTTATTAAGCTCCAATACATATATCCAAGTTTAGCTATATCCTTATGCTTGTGAATCAACTTATCATGTTATGTGGAGTTTTCATAAAAAGTGTTAGCTTAAACTGATGATATGGAGAAATCACCAGTATTGCTAGAATATCAAAGCATAATAGAAACATGGGCATTGCAATTATTGGTGACACAGATACAGTAAATGGAAGTATTAATAAATTTTTCTAGACTTAGATATTTATAACTAAGATCTTTACATAGTTCACTAAAAAACAGTCCATGTTTCATGTTCCTAGGTACATTTTTTATAAAACAATAATTAAGAATTAGATGGTTGACTTCTTTTAATTTCCATAACATCTATGATAGTATAATGGGATTTCTGTCTGCTGTCTTGAATTTCTAAAACATGGATGTGATTCAAACTTTTGGTATGAAGATTCTTCAAGATATTGAAGATGAAACAGTAACTTGAACAATATCAAAAAGATGTAAGACTAGAAGGCAAGAAGGGACAGGAATTGGATGAATGGACACAGAGAACCCGGGGTGGAAAAGGGAAGTGTGCTGTCACATGGTGGGGATTGCAACCAATGCCTCAGAATAATATATGTATAAATTTTTGAAGGAGAAATTAACCTGAGCTGTAAACTTTCATCTAAAGCACAATAAAATTTAAAAAAAGACAAAAGTTAGCCTTCTGATTCATTACACTTAAGAGTTCCCTGTGTTTAAGTAGTTTATTTGCCATTTCTATTAATTATGTAACTATACAGAATAACAAAGAACCACCTTGCTAGATTTTATGAAGCCGAGGGCTTCACATCAGCAGTTTCCTGTGTGGTATGCAACTGGAAAACAAGTATATGAAGAGTTTATATGGCTCATCAAAGGTTGTCTGCCAAACTGAAGACAGAAAAGACAAGTTATGTAATTAGTAAAGGCAAAAAATATGAACCATTACATCCCAGAGAAAGAAATATAATAAGGGGATTATATGACCTGATTTACATCTTCCTGACATAGACACCAGGTATACCAGATGCTCTCCCTGTGGGGTGAGAATTATTTAATCAGTAGCTCTACCTCCAATCTTATTTCAGGACTAAGAATCATGAATAACACATCAGTATTAACCTTTTTGTTAACCATTAGCATTTTCTTTTGTCAGAGCTCTTTAATTTTTAAATATTTTTAACATGCTAAACTGTCATTAGGGGTAGTGGCCAGAACAACTCAAAAAGAGTTTTCTAAAACTTAGGAGTGACTAAATCAACCAGAACTTGGAGACAGAGGGCAAATGCTGCATCTCAGCGGCATAATAAATAATGAATAGGTTATTAAAACACCTCTGATCACATCTATTCATCTGGCTCCATAATACAAGAGCAAAGGAACACATAATGCTAATGACTTATAGGAAATTTAAAACTCCTGAAAGGAAATAGAGTGTATAAATGAGCCTAGTGTCATAAATCTACAGAGCTTACATTTGTGTGGGAAATCACTGAGACAAATTATTTAGAGAGATTTAAAGGGGACCTGCAGGTGCCCTGTGATCAGCTAGAGTAAAGCAGCAACTTGGGCCAAGTGTGTTACAAAAAATAACCCCAGCCCTCAAGCTTCAGGATATAACCTGATCATTTGAAGAGGGTAAGAGGAGGGTGATATCCCCTAGTCAACTGCAAATGAGAAGAACCAAAAGTGAGAAGATATTGAATTCCTGAAAGCTTCATATTTAATTCAAAACTGAATTTATTGGGTTTTTTCAGTAAGTTCTTTAAATTCTCTAATCTCTTCTTCACGGGGCCCACTAGAGATACTGCTTTGGCACAGAGGTAGTTCCTATGGAATTTGCTTTAATCTTTTATTTAAATCCAAATACAGTAAGTCCCGGGTTACGAATATCTGATTTATGGACAACGCCTACTTGTCCTTTAATGATACGTAAACTTGCTCTCACTTTGAAATGATTGAACCAACCCCTACTTGCAACAAACTCTTCATCTCAATCATCTGCACTTGTTGCATGTGTGGCTTTTAAATCACTGAAAAGGCTTTGAGCCTTCTCTTGCACAAAATAAGGCTAAATAAGAATCATATGCACTTGTTTCGACTCGCCTACAAATTCTTAAAGACACACTTAGGAACAAACCTTATTTGTAACATGGGGACTGCCCGTAAACAGTAAAATGCACCAGATATAAACATCTAAAATAGCAAAATAACAAATACTTTAACTGGCAATGGACAAATAAAGTTTTAGCTTTTGTCTTAAAGTATCAACAACCCAAAGCATGGGTTCAATGTCACTATGAATTATCAGGACAGTTTTACAAATGAGTCTCAATTATAAATGCCTGGGGAGAAAAATGGCGTGTGAATAAAATTAAATGCATTTTGGATAAGAAGTTAAAGGAACATGACTATCTTTGAAACGTTTGAGAAAACAGTAATAGAACTATGAGTAAGACACATTCAAAATGTATAAACAAGAAGTAAGCCT
This sequence comes from Elephas maximus indicus, assembly GCF_024166365.1. NCBI lineage: Eukaryota > Metazoa > Chordata > Mammalia > Proboscidea > Elephantidae > Elephas > Elephas maximus. The sequence continues at coordinate 14,217,156 of NC_064841.1, read as the reverse complement.
CTACAATAATATTAAATCATTTTCTGATTTATTTTCCAATTTATTTATCTTGATTATATAGTCGGAATTGACTCGATGCCACTGGGTCTGGTTTGGTTTTATATAAAATATGTTAGAATAACTCCTTAATATAGCATAAATCTATGCAAATACAATCGCATGCTTACGCAATGTAAAGTGCACTACACTGAAACTCATTAAACTACTTTTATTTTAAAAGTTTCACAATGATTCATATCTTTGTCAACAGATGTAAAATATTTTCCTAAATTTGTGGCAGTTTTTTCCCATATTATATTATGCTAAATGTTTTCCATCATGGTTAAGAATTTTGCTAAATTTTTTATGCATTTTTACTTTTTGTAACTACAAATTATCTTAACAACCTGCAACATGCAGATGACACAACTTTTCTTGCCAAAAATTAAGAGGACCTGGAGCACTTATTGGTGAAGGTCACAAGACTACAGCCTTCAGTATAGATTGCACCTCAACATAAAGAAAACAAAAATCCTCACAACTGGACCAAAAAGCAGCATCATGATAAACAGAGGAAAGATTGAAGTTGTCAAGGATTTCATTTTAGTTGGACCCACAGTCAACATCCATGGAAGCAGGTCAAGAAATCAGATGACCTATTGCATTGGGCAAACCTGCTGCAAAAGATCCCTTTAAAGTGTTGAAAAGCAAGGATGTCACTTTCAGGACTAAGGTGCACCTGACCCTAGTCATGGTGTTTTCAACAGCCTCATATCCATGCAAAAGCTGGGCGATGAGTAAGGAAGACTGAAAAAGAACTGATGCCTTTGAATTATAGCGTTGGAGAAGAATACGGAACATTCCATGGACAGCCAGAAGAACAAACAATTCTGTCTTGGAAGAAATACAGCCAGAGACCTCCTTGGAAGCAAGGAAGGCAAGACTTTGTCTCATATTCGTTGGACATGTTATCAGGAGGGACCAGTCCCTGGAGAAGGACATCATGCCTGGTAAAGTGGAGGGTCAACGAAAGAGAGGAAGGCCCTGAATGGGCCGGATTGACACAGTGGCTACAACAATGGCCTCAAGCATAGCAAAGATTGCGAGAATGGTACAGGACCGGGCAGTGTTTTATTCTGCTGTGCACAGGGCTGCTATGAGTCGGAACTGATTTGATAGCACCTAACAGCAATCGTCTTATCTTAGATATTGATGTGTCCTAAATTTTTTTTTAACAGCAATCGTCTTATCTTAGATATTGATGTGTCCTAAATTATAGCTAGCTTTCAAAAAATGTATCTTCTTATAATAAGTGTGTGTGTGCATGTTTAATTGAAGAGGATTACACTTTTATAGTCCTGTTTCAACTAAGGGTCCGTTTCTCCAAAAATTTTTTTCTCATCACAATCTGATCTCTGTTATGTTATGCATATGAAGAAATTCAAGAAATGCTAGTACATACGTGTTTATTTTAAAACAACAATATAAAAATGCAACTTGAAAGGAATATCTATAAATGATAACCATCAGTTCAGTAGGATTATACCACCTGTAATGAAATATATAATAATTTTCACTTTCTGCTTCCTGCTTTATTTAGAATTATGCATCACAGAGTTTTAGAATCAAAGTGCTGACTCTGCAGCCAATGTCATTTTCTCTTGAGACTGAGGCAACAATAGGTCAGGAATTTCACTTGTGGCTCTAAAACCTGCTAAGGGAAAACTAAACAAAAATTTAGTTTATATCATTTTGTTTTAAAATGAACATAAAGAATGTAAACTTGCCATAATACAAGTACATTCTCTCCTTGCTTATCAACATGGTTAGGTTCCCAAGACCAGGTCATTATGTGAAAATCAGCATTTATGCAAAATGGAGGATGACCACATCGATCACAAAATGGAGGATGAATATATCATTACGTAACTGCCAATTACATCCATGTACATCAATCCATATACATGCCAAATTATATCATTATATAACTGCCAAACCACCGAGCATCATGACCCAGTCAAGTTGACGCATAACCTTAACCATAACAGCCAGCGTTACTCTCGCCTCACACTTTGGCCTTCGTCACTGCCAGACACTCAGAGATTTTACCAGGGAGTTAGCTCTGCCACTGGTTGGGGCCCATTTATATATATATTATTTTACAAACGAAACTCTTTCTTTTGGGCAGCAGTAGTGTTCCAGGATCCTAGTTCTAGGATCCCATGCCCATATATGGTCCTCAGTTTCAGCTTCCTGAACTACATACATTCAATGTTATTTTTCTTTATAGTCTTAATGACCTAAAAAGAGATCTTCACATGACACGATATTTCCCAAGCATATTTTCTTTAATCATATGGCTATTTCTTTCATTTTAAATTAAATCTACACTTCAAAACTAATAAGAAAAAGGTAGTTCAATTTCCAACAAGGTATCATGGGAGTGCTAAATCTTATTTTAGAAACTTTCTAAATGTTTTCGTATTGATTATATAACATTTTATTTATCAGTTCCCTTATATATAGACATTTTTCATAATTAAAAATTACACAATAAAGCATCATTATAATGTCACAGCTGGTCAAAAATGTCAGAACGTTTTTAGTTTTACAAGCCATTGATAAATTGTTCTTCATAGGCATGCTATGTACTTATATTTTAAATCACTAATTATCCAAAGGAAACCCTGGTGGTGTAGTGGTTAAATGCTATGACTGCTAACCAAAAGGTCGGCAGTTCAAATCCAGCAGGCACTCCTTGGAAACTACGGGGCAGTTCTACCCTATCCTATAGGGTCGGTATGAGCCAGAATCAGCTCAGTGGCAACGGTTTGGTTCTTTGGTTTAACTCTCCAAAAGTTCTAAGTTTGTGCATTATTTTTGCACCAAAAAAAAATGTCATGGAAGGTGGTTAATATAGATGAGGGAATTCTCGCAACGAAAATGCTTTGGCAGTATTTTGTAATTATCAATCATGTATATAGGTTCATTTAGGACCTTTTTTCTCTTAACAAGAACCCTTAAATGTTTTGATAGATGGATAGGTAGTTGGGTAGGTAGGTAGTAGATAGATGATAGAAAGTAGAAAGACAGACAGACAGACAGACAGACAGACAGACAGACAGATAGACAGATAGACAGATAGACAGATAGACAGATAGATAGATAGATATAATACTTGTTTTGGAGTAATTTTAGAATTATAGAAAATTGTAAAGATAGTTGAGACAATTTCTGTGTTTTCTTCACACAATTTCTTCTAATACTAAGATCTTACATTACTAAGGTATATTTATCAAAGCCAAGAAACCATGTTACTACTAATTCTAGACTTTGGACTTCACCAGTTTTTCCATTTATATTTTATTTTTGTTCTGTGACCCATCCAGGGTACCATCTTGGATTTTGTTGTCATGTAGCCTTAGTCTCCTCTGGTCTATGACAGTTTCTCAGTCATTACTTGTTTTCCTGACCTTGATACTTATGAGAAGCTCTGGTCAGGTATTTGGTAGAATGTCATCAGTTTGGGTCTGATGTTTTTCTCATGACTAAACCCAAAAAACCAAACCTATTGCCATCGAGTCAATTCCGACTCATAGCAACTCTATAGGACAGAGTAGAACTGCCCCATACGGTTTTCATGGAGCAGCTGGTGGATTTGAACTGCCATTTTTTGAGTTAGCAACTGAGCTCTTAACCACTGTGCCACCAGAGCTCCATAACAGAGGTAAAGTGCCCTTTTTAATCCTATCGTGCAGTACATGATGGCTTCATAGTGTTACTGATGCTTTAACATTTATCACTTATTTAAAGTACTACTTACCAGTTTCTCCATTTTATTTTCCTTCTCCTTACTCTAGTCTTTGTGGAAAAAAAAAAAAATCAGTTGCCAATGAGTTGATTCTGACTCATGGCAATCTCATATATTGAAGAGTATAACTGTGCTCCACAGGGTTTCCAAGGCTGTAACCTTTCAGAAGTAGATCACTAGCCCTTCCTTCCATGGTGCTTCTGGGTGTATTGGTTCAAACTCCCAAACTTTCCATTAGTAGTCAAGTGCTTAATGATTTGTACCACCCAGGAACTCCTATTCTTTGGAAACAAGTCACTAAATCTAGGCCTTCAATGTGAGAGAGGATTAAAATATATATATATATATATATATATTTTTTTTTTTTTTAACTGGGAAGCATCTACATATATTATTTGCAATCTACTGTAAGGAAGGTTTGTTTCTTTTTCCTTATTTATTCTTTTATTTATGTCTCTATGGACTCATGGATATTTCCTCATACTTTGGGTTATAATCCAATAGTACTTTATTTTGTTGCTAAATTGTTCTAGCCTTGGCCTGTGTGAACACTTTCAGGTCAGCTCCTGCATTTTTTTGTGTGTCCCTGTTCCTTTTGTTTTTTTAGCACTTCCTTACTTTCCAGTACTACAAGATGCTCCAGGATCATATATTTCCTGTCCCAGGCCCAGAATCAGTGGTTTCTCCAAAGAGCCCTGGTTCCTTTTCTTGGAGAATGGTATTTAGAAACCAAGATCTAGGTGTTGAGTATGCTCAATACTATTGAGGTGTCACTGCTTCTAGGCCTTCACAAATGACAGAGGTTGGTAATATATGTGTATCTATTACTTTTTTTTTATTACCTATGTATACACACGTATTTGATTTTTTCTGTATCTAAGCATCTGAATATACATTAAACTAAACATGAATTCATATTGATGTCTGTAATTCTAATCCTGTCATATGCTTTTAATTCCTCTTTCTTAATTTATATTTAAAGTATATGTAATTGACACTGAAAGAAGTAAATATTTAAAAATAATCATATACAGTATTTGTGAATATTCACCTACTTAATATTTGGTAAGGAATCCCTGGCTGGTGCAAACAGTAAGGCACTCAGTTGATAACTGAAATATTGGAGGTCTGAGTCCACCCAGAATTGACTCGATGGCACTGGGTGGGAGTCCACCCAGAGGCACCGCAAAAGAAAGACCTGGCGATCTACTTCCAAAAAATCACCCATTCAAAACCCTATTCAGCACAGTTCAACTCTGACACACATGGGGTCACCATGAGTAGCAATCAACTCAATGGCTCACGGTTACTGGAATGTTTTATATATTAAAAATATTTTAATCCAACCCATCAGCTCATCTCAATTTAATCATAAAGGAACTGAAGATTAAACAAAATAGGCAGTTTACCCAAATTAGACATCGATTTATTGGAAGAGTCAAAAATAGTACATGAATTAGGATACGCAAAGGAGATGACTTAATAGTAATGTATTTACATTTCCCAATTTTGGGAAAAAAAACTTCTCATATTCAGCTTTATTTCAAGGATGTATGTATGTGCTGACAATAAATAATATAAGAATGAGAAAAGAGAAGTGACAAGATGAGAAATACATAAAAGATAGTTATGTTAGTTAAAATAATAAATACAGACACTACAGCTGCATTAATATTTATTGGCTAAATGAAGTTAATATATTAAGTTTAAATATTTTTAGGCAGCATCAATGCCCTAGGAAAGATTTATGATAATAGAGTGTTGACAGTTATTTGAAGTTGCCTGCATATATGTTATCTGACATTAGCATAAATAAATTGCTTCTATTCTGGAATTCGCCTTGAAGCCATTTGTGAATTTGACAATTCCCTATCCTCTAATATTTAATTCATATTTAAATGAAAAATGAGAATAAAACTATGTCTCTTACTCCTGGGTATTCAAGGATATTCATGGATTTATAACTGTACCAGACGATAATTGCCATTATGCTATCAGTGTGTGCCAAATTCTACAATTCAAAATAGAGACCTCAGTGATCAACCAAGGAAGATGATTAATTATAATAACTGATCTCTTACTATATTTGGTTTATTACTATGGACTTTTATTAGGGGGTCACCAACAGAGCAGCTTAAAGCTTCCCCTGAGAATTTCCAAGCTGGCAGTCACCAACATCTTTTTTCTTTCCAAGGCTCTCTTTCCAGCATAGGGAAAAAAAAAAAAAAAAATGAAGTTGACAATGGTATCAAATCCTCTTCACTCAGGAAAATGTCTCTTAATTATACCCAAATGCTTGCCATATCAGTGACTTTGAGATTTCTTGGAGAATATGAATAGTTTTTCACAAACTTAGAGGTATATGTTTGAGAAAATAATCAGCAATGGAAGCTCAAGGAAAAAGACAGAAAATCTAACCTTTTTTCTATCTAGAGGATTCTTGGTTGGTGAAAGAAAAGAGACATCAAGAATATATAATAATTAAAAGGTTATACAGTGATGTGATCCAATGGGATAATTAATTATCAGGGATTCCAGGAACAGTGACTTAGGATTTTTCAGCCAAGTTTCCATGATAAAATTTTCCTTTTCATGCTTGAGCATCCTGATTTGCTGTTAATATATTGCATTTTATTCTCCTTTTACCCAGTTTTTTTCATATTTATATTTTGAAATTTTACAGTTGCCTCACATGTTTTAACTAGCTAGAGTTTAGTTTCTTATATATCTGAAATTCCTTTTTTTTTTTTTCCAGAAACATTCTAGACATAGAAGGGAGGTATTTAAAAACTGTTTTTCATTATCTCAAAAAAAAAAAAATTATTTGTGTTGGATGACTTTTCCGAATTCTAGCATGGGATTCTTCCAAATGTTGATATATTTTATATATTACTAAAATAGTTACATTTATTAACATCACCATAAATATTACCAGAAAAGTCTTTAAGATTTGGAAATCTGTCAATCTCATCAGGACAGACAAAACTTTCCCAAAATTCTAATTTTTGCTTGTAAGCTAAACTTTTATCACTGGCAACAAATACTGCTAGTTGTTAGGTTTCGAAGTGACTGGCTTACTTCATTCACATTCAAATATTTGTCAAATACCCAAGTTTGAATAATGAACTAAATACTGAACAGTGAACCCTGGATCGAAAGGACCCAAATTTAGCTGCACTTGGAATTGATTTCCATCATGAGATACTGAATTTCAAGCTTGTTGTAACAATTCAGATAAGACTTTAGGGAGAGCTAGCATGAGGTTAACACGATTTTTCTGTGGGAGGAATATAAATAATTTGTGGTCAGAGGGTGGGCTTTGGAAGGATGCAAAATAGCCACATATTCTTTACTATATTTTAATGCAAATAATGCACGCCTTCTGCTTTTGTTTGCCAAACACACCCACCCTCACAAGCACGGCCTTGCAAATCCTCTCCCACATGTTGCTGTAAAAAAAAATTAGCATAGCACACTTACAAAAATACCCCACTGGGGAAGGGCGCAGCCTGCAAAGAAATGCAGAAGGCACATGTGATTTGCATGAAAACATAGTACATTCTTAAATATACCCTTCTATTGATGTGACTTTGCATCTGCTTCCATTAAGAAATGGATTTTATTCTTACGTTCCTGAAATCTGGGCTTAGCCATGGGTGACGGTTAAGGTTGTGTGTCTTCTTGGCTCGGCCATGATTCTGGACATTCTAGAAAACCTCACTCACTTGCTCTGGATCCTGCATCTGGCTTGTCATCATCTGACCTCCAGTTCTTGGGACTTGAACCAATAGCCTGCCATACTGCTGGTCAATCTTGGGATTTGTCAGCCTCCACAACCTGTGAACCAGCAGCCTGCCATCTGACCTGTGAATTTTGGGTTCATCACCCTGGCAGTCATGTGAGTCAGGGGATGCCTCCAACCTGCCCCCTGACCCATGGACTAGGGACTTGTCAGCCTCTACAACTGTGTGAGCCATTTCCTTGAGATGAATCTCTCTCTCTCTTCCTCTCTATATGCATACATTTCACTGTTTTTGCTTCTCTAGAGAACCCAGTCTAAGATAGACCCTCAACCTCATACTCTGAAAAAAAAAAAAAAAAAGATGAACTTAAGCTGAAGTATAGATCTAGATGCAAAAGACAAAACAAGACCTAGAAATTAAATAGGAGAATATCTTCATAATATTGTAGGGGGAAAAAAAAAAAAAAAAAACCTTTTTCTATTAAACAATATTTTTAAAAGCTCATAAGTTAAGAAAAATATATTTTACTACACAAAAATGTCATGGGTTTTGCTTCTGTGCTTCAAAATAAACCATTAAGAGACTGAAAACACAAGCCATGGCGTGAAATAATGTATGCCCAACAGATATAACTTATCAAGGACTCACAAGCAGAGCAAAAAAAAAAAAAAAAAGGGAGTGGGGGAGATGGAAAATCTCAGTAGAAAAATAGGCAAAAGACATATATGAGCAGTCTGCAAAATAGAGACCAAAATGGCCAATAATCATATGAAGAGATCCTCACTGGAGAACGCAAATTAACATCACAAAGAGAAATTCCATTATAGCCCCAATATTTGTGGTTGAGGTTGAGAAGCAATAGGAAAAGCCATTCACTTCCTGCTATGGAGGAGTGTCAAGGTAAATTGGTGAATCACAGTGCAGATCCTTAGGATCTTGGAGCAAAGCCCTTCCATAGTCTGCAGATAATTACTCTTTTGGAAAACAGCTTTTGGCTTGTTACTGAGCCTTAGTAGAAACTGAATGCTTAACCATAGACTGGATGTTAACATCATGAACTGGATGTTGTCTGACAGCAGCACTCCATCATTAAATGGAAGTGGTATATATAAGATGGAGCCTGAGTAGGACCTAAAGACTCAAGTAAGTTGTATGAGGAAATGGCCCAGATGCCCATGGTCTCTACTCCTGTCACATTACCTGCCCTCTCCCAGTCTGCACCTATGGCCTCATGGGGAGTTCCTTATGATCACTTGACGGAGGAAGAGAAAACTCTGGCCTGGTTTATAGATAGTTCTATGTGATATGCAGGCATCACTCGAAAGTGGACAGAGGCAGCGCTACAACCCCTTTCTGGGACCTCCCTAAAAGACAGTGGAGAAGGGAAATCCTCCTAATGGGCAGAACTTCAAGCAACGCACCTGGTTGTTCACGTTGCTTAGAAGGAGAAATGACCAAATGTGTGATTGTATACTGATTCATAGATCATCCAGACACCAATGGTTTGGCTGGATAGTAGGGACTTGGAAGGAACACGATTGGAAAATGAGTGACAAGGAGGAATGGGGAATAGGTATATGGATAGATCTCTCCAAATGGGCCAAAGAAGTGAAGATATTTGTGTCTCACGTGAATGCTTAATAAAGGGTGACTTCGGCAGTTTTTTTTTTTTTTTTTTTCGGCAGAGGAGGATTTTAACAATTAATTGGATAGAATGATGCTCATTGTCCAATAAGCTCATGAACAAACTGGCCATGGTGGTAGAGATGGACTCATAAATATAGACTTCTACTCACCAAGGGCAACCTGGTTACAGCTACTGCTGAGTGCCAAATCTGCCAGCAGCAGAGACCAACACTGAGTCCCCGGTATGCCACCATTCCCTGAGGTGATCAGCAAGCAACCTGGTAGCTGGTTGATTACATTGGACCACTTCCATCATGGAAGAGGGAGCGTTTCATTCTTACTAGGATAGACATTTACTCTGGATATGGATTTACCTTCTCTGCACGCAATGCTTCTGCCAAAACTACCACCTGAAGGCCTTATCCACCATCATGATATCCCAAACAGCATTGCCTCAGATCAAGGGGCTCATTCCATGGCAAATGAAGTGTGACAATGGGCCCATGCTCACGGAATTCGCTGGTCTTACCACTTTCCCCATCGTCCTGAAGCAGCTGGTTTGAAAGAACAATGGAATGGCCTCCTAAAGACACAATTATGGTGCCAGCTAGGTGGCAATACTTCACAGTTTTGGGGCAATGTTCTCCAGGAGGCTGTATATGCTCTAAACCGTTGTCCAATATATGGTGCTGTTTCTCTCACAGCCATGATGCATGGTTCCAGGAGTCAAGGGGTAGAAATAGGAATGGAACCACTCCTTATCTCCCCTAGTGGTCCGCTCGCAAAATTTTTGCTCCCTGTCCCTGTGACCCTGGGCTCTGCAGGTCTAGAAGTCTTGCTTCCAAAGGGAAGAAGACTTCTCCTGGAGACACAACACAGATTCCATTGAACTGAAAATTAAGAATGCCACCCAGCCACTTTGGGCTTCTCGTCCCTCTGGATCAACAGGCAAAGGAGGGAGTTACCATAAAGGCTGGTGTGGTTGATCCTGACTACCAAGGGGAAATTGGATTGGTGTTGTATAATGGAGGTAACAAAAATTATGTCTGGAATTCAGAAGATCCCTTGGGGTGTCTCTTAGTACTACCATGTCCTGTGATTAAAGTTAATGGAAAATTACAAAAACCCAGTTCCAACGCGACTACTAATGGCCCAGACCCTTCAGGAATTAAGGTTTGTGTCACTCCACCAAGCAAAGAACCACAACCAACTGAGGAGTTTGCTAAGGGTAAAAGGAATACAGAGTGGGTGGTCGAAGAAGGTAGTCACAACCATGTGCCCAGTTGCAAAAATGAGGACTGCAATTGTTATGAGTGTATCTTCCTTGTATGTGCACATCATATATTTTTGTTTTCTTCACTTATAAAATATAACATGTAAATGGGGCTAGTGCGTTTTCAGTTGTACTCATGTTACTTTTATTATGTTAGGCACAAGTATGACTTTGTAATTGTTTTTATCTAGAGATTGTGTTTGGTTTAAGGAGATGTATACAGGTGCCAAGCTGACAATGGGTGGACTGTGATGGTTAAGCTTGTGTGTCAAGTTGGCTGGGCCACGATTCTCAGCAGTTTTGCAGTTATGTAATGATACAGTCATCCTCCATGATGTGATCTGATGTGATCAGCTAATCAGTTGTAGGGGAATTTTCTCTGGGTTGTGGCTTGCAGCCAATATATATATGGACATTCTGGCAAAGCTTGCTTGGTTTCTCTGGATCCTGCATCTGGCTCTTCATCATCTGACCTCCAGTTCTTGGGATTTGAGCCAGTGGTCTGCCATACTCCTTGCCAATCTTGGGATTCGTCAGCCCCTGCAGCTATGTGAGTCAAGAGAAGCCTCCAGCCTAAAGCGTGACCCACAGACTTGGAAATTTCTAGCCCCTATAATTTTTTTTATAAGCGCGTGAGCCATTTCCTTAAGATAAATCAGTCTCTTTGTCTCTCTCTCTCTATATATACATTTCACTGGTTTTGCTCCTCTAGGGAACCTAGCCTAAGACATCATGTAATTTGCTTTGACCGACAAGAGAATATCAAGCATGATGCAAACAGAAATTGAAAAGGCATTTATTGATTGGGATTAACCTCTCTTGGTGCACGTGAAACCACCACATAAGCAAATATAAGCTTCCAGTTAGCCTGTCTGAAGATAAATGACCATGTGAAGGGGAACTGAGACGCTATGGCTAATAATCTGTCAGTTTTCAAACATGTAAGACTGGCATAGATCAACCAGACATCATCAGACTCCCAAGCCAAAACAGCCACATGAGAGAGCATAAGATTAGATGAGATGAGCCAACCCAGATAGGAATAACTTCTCAGCGCACTTAATAAACATGAAACTATATAGAATGTTTTTTTAAGCTGCTAGCTTTTGGGATGGTTTGTAATGTAGCGAAAGTTTACTGATACAACTATTTTAGCCTGTATCCTAACTATTACAGAAAAGTGGTACCTGAAGGTAAGGTGCTATCATAAAAACTACATTCATAGCAGTCCTATAACAGACAGCAAGGATACAGATACAGTAGTCTAGAAAGTTAATGATATATGTTATACTATGGCAAAATAGTAAAGCTGTCACTTGAAATATCATGGATTTAGTTAGATTGCCTACACAACATATCACTTTTGCATAATTGATTGCAAAATTTATTGCTAACACAATGTTTTATTTTTCAATACCTACTCAATCATGTTCCAATAAAATCAAAGAGATACACTATAAACCTTTCACCTGGGAGAAGGCTTCCAATGTTCCCATTATCCTCATTCAGAGAAAACCCAATATATAACACCATGTTGATAATAAACAGAATTTTTTCTAATACAGTATAGTAAAACTAAAGTAGAATTACTCTCTGGGGGTTGAGTGGTATGTTTTTTTTGCTTAGAAGTGCATTCTTGTTTGATATATAGGTTTGTGGAAGCCAGCCTCCAAGATGGCCCTGGTGATCCTCACCTCCACAGTACTTATGACCTTGGGTACTCCCTTCCCACACTGAATAGCGCAGATTTGTATGACCATCAGAATATTGTGGAGACGAGAATATACAAATTCTGAGACTAGATCATAAAAGACATTGTGGCATCTGCTTTTGTCTCTTGGATCATTCATGTTGGGGGGCCCCAGTCACCACGTCATGAGAATGTGTGAGTAGTCTTGTGGAAAGGACTATGTGGAATTGGTTGAAGGACTGAGGCCTCTTGCCAACAACCAGGTGGCCCTGTGAGTGAGCCTGGGAAGGATATCATCCAGACCAAGTCAAGTCTTCAAATGACTTTAGCCTTGGCTATAGGGTCACTATGAGTCGGAATCGACTCGACAGCAACAGGTTTGATTTGGGTTTTTAATAGGCCCCAAACCAAAAAAGTAGCTCCAAATTTCTAGTCTGCCCAAACTGTGACAAATAAAAAGTGTTCATCAGTATTTTAACCACACCTTACAGCAGCAGTAGATAACTGATACAAGCCATAAACAAACTTTTTATACTTTAAATTTTACATGAAGACTGCTTTGCTTTTTACTTAACAGCACTGCCTTTGGACACAACATTTGGATTTGCCACTCACTTGCTCTGTGACTTTGGTCAAGTTGCTTTTTTTCCACATACCTCATTTCTCTCATCTGCAAGATGGAATAATAATAGTAATTACATGATGTACTTAGGTTATTTTAAATTAAATAATATATGGAAAGCAGTTAGAAAGGTACCTGGCACATGATAAACACCCAACTTCTACCAAAAGTCATGCTGTAGAAGGGTTGATGGTTTGAGGTTGAATTAACAGCATATCATACTTGCCTAAATTCTAATATTTCTGGCTTGTTTTTCAAAATGTAAGAATATTACCATTTTTTTCCCCATGGAGTACTTCTAAAGGTTGTTTCAACATCTTCTTTTTTTGTTTCACAAATTCAATGCATTTGGTACTTCTCCTATAAATAAACGAGGCTTTATAAAGATAGGTAGTGGTCGTTTCTAATAAATGAAATAGCTATCCTAAGGTACAGTACAGAAGATGTGTACCACTTCAAGGTCTGGACACGGACTACAGACAGACTTCTAGTAATATCAAGTATGCACTTCTCCAATTTTAGACTCACAGCTTTATCTGAGCTGCATACTCCTTGGGAGACATATCAAATTGTAATTCTTGCCCTTCTGATGTTTACTACAGCAAATAACCTATTTCCTATGGTGCTATTCATTTTACTCTCATAAATAAAACATTCTTTCACTTGCTGTATATTTTATTTGTTATTGAGACCAATTCTTAGGACTAGCATCAGGATTTTATTTCTTTGGTTTGGCTATTTTATTGTTCTTTTAAGCTACCGTGTATTGGAAATACTTATGTATTACGTGCTATGAATATTAGAAGCCCTTGCTTTGTATAACTTGCGTTTGCTTTTCAAGTCCTTAGATGACTAATTCTCCCTAAATAATGTTTCCTTCTGAAGCAGAGATATTTCTCATATATATGATGAAAAAGTTATGCCCCCAAAGAATAAGAGGAATAAAACTCACTAGCTGGACAATGAATAACGAAGACTAAAGATGAATTGATGCCTTTGAGTTATGGTGTTGGCAAAGAATATTGAACATATCATGGCCTGCCAGAAGAATGAACAAATTTGTCTTGGAAGAAGTACAGCCAGAGTGTTCCTTAGAAGCAAGGATGGTGAGACTTCACCTCACGTACTTTTGACAGGAGGGAACAGTCCCTGAAGAAGAACACTGTGCTTGATAAAGCAGAGGGTCAGCAAAGGAAAGGAAGACCCTCAACAAGATGGACTGACACAGTGGCTGCAACGATGGACTCAAGCGTAGCAACAATTGTGAGGATGGCACAGGACTGAGGCGCATTTCATTCTGTTGTACATAGGGTCTCTATAAGTTGGAGCTGACTAGATGGCACCTAAGAACAACAGGTTGATTGTATTTTGAATGTCTGGAAACTTTTTACTCCGATAATTCAGGGTAATTATTGACTCTCCCACAAGAATACAAAATAATAAATGACTAGTTGTGGTGGTTAATGAGATAATGATGAGAGATTCTGATCTCTAAACTGAGCTATGCTTTCTTAGTTCAACATATATTATCAATAGTTTTAATTCTGGGGAACAAATATGGGTGTAATTTTCAATTATATTTATTATATCAGTTAATGTAAGAAAGGCTTAACGATCTACTTCTGAAAATCAGCCAGTGAAAACCATATGGATCACAAGGAATCTCAAGTCTGGGCAACAGCAGCATTTTGTTCTGTTGTGTGTGGAATCACCACGATTCAGGGGCCAACTCGACAGCAGTGAATGACAACAGAATATCAATTAATATACTAAAGAGAACATTTTTAATATATTATATAGGAAACGAGTCTCACGTGATCACTGGTTTTATTTTTAGCTTGGCTACTCCCACCATAAAGAACACACATTCATTGTGCTTTTGGAGGCAAACAGTAAACTACACCTACAGGATACTGCATTCTAGTTGCTAAGACGGGGCATATGGGGAGAAACAGACTTTTAGGTGACATTTTAATATTGTTACTGCCAAAGCAAGTCACTTTGCAAAAAGAAAATTTATGTAACATTTGTTCAAAATTATTTATCTCACCCTGACTATATGTGAGGCACAGCACAGACAGAGATGTAGACAAAATGGCTATTAGCCAGTCTGCGGTATTTTTTTAACACTCAAAAGCGAGAAAGAGAAAAAAAGACTTGCTCCATATTTTCCCCATTTTTTTTTTCTTGATATAAACAGCCTTTGGCTGTGGAAAAAATCTCAGTTATATCACACAGAAACTTACCAGAAGGAGCATTATATACTCATATAATTAGAAATACATTAGAAATACATAGAATATGAATAAGAATACAAACATATCCCGATTAGATTGCTTCCCACTCTACACAGACTCTGGAGAGCCTTCACAAGGATTGTCTCCATGCTGTATATAAAGAATTGATATTTTTCCCTAAATGGTCTGATACTGAAACAAAAAAGAAATAATTTTCTTTTTCCAAATAAGTGGACATGAGTCCTAAGAATCAACTGGGGCAGAGTTGTTTAAGCATGTGTAACCTAGAGTAATTTTTACCAGAATATTTTCTTCTGCTTGTGTTGAACACTTATCATCAGTATGATTTTGCTAGTTAAAATATCAGGGCACAGGTCACCTTATCTACAGTCAAGGAGAAAATGGGAAATATATTGTGTGCACATATTATGTTCTTGATTGTAAACACTGACAAAGCAGAATCAAAGAGTGATTTAATTCAAAGAAAGAGAGAGAAAAGGAGGGAAGGAAGGAAGCAAGGAAGAATGGAAGGAGGGAAGGAATGAGGGAGGGAAAGATGAAAGGAAAGGTTTAAGGAAGGAGCGAGGGGAGGGGGGTGGAAGGACAAAAGGAGGGAAGAAAGGAAGGGAAAGGAAAATCATCAGACACTTTGTTTTCCCTCAAAAACACCAAATGTACACAAGATGAATTACTTCAGTATTTCAGCCCTTCTGCTTTCTGCCTGAGGAAGAAGAGGAGAATTAATGACCTTTGAGTCTAGAAACTCTCTGCCAATGACTAGGAGTGATACACATAGAGAAAAGAAGATTTGTAGCCAGGTATACTTGCTTTTAAATCTCTATTCTATCACTTAGCATGCGGTGGTAACTATACATTAGTCAATACACGTGAACCCTCCAAGGAAAATAAAAATAATAAAAATAAATTTTCAGCATCTGTTGAGGAATAATTGATGAGATGATATGTTTAATACTCCTAAACACTAGTTTTCTTGTTAATTTAGGGACTCTTTGAGGCACTTAAACTATTGGTGTGGATTTGAATACAAGTTAACTTTCAACTTCGAAAGTGTTCATATTTAAAATAGAACTTCACGCATTTAAGCTCAAACACACACACTATATATATAGATATACAAAATATTATTATTTTAAGGAGTTCAAATATTTATTAAATAAATGGACTGCCCTTGTACGAATTTGCAAATTACAAAACAAAGATAAACCAACCCAATTATAAAAAGAACAAAAGATTAAATCCCAATTTACAAATACACTGTTTTAAGTAAGATTCATAATATAAATAGGTAGTTCTCCAAATTCTAAAGTAAATTGCTTCCTATCACAGATTTAATTCAGAGTCACTAGGGAATCAATTAAAGCCTCTTCTTAAATCATTTCATTCAAATGTAAAACTTTATTTAGATATCTAAGGGAAAACAAACTGAAAAAATCATAAAGACATAATGATAAAACCCTTGCCACACTTGAGGGACAGGACTTTAGCAACTGTAATAATTTAGATGCTTTTTAAAATATTAGTTCGTAGTATAAAACTGTGATAGTATTACTCACACTTACCAAGTTTCTATAGAGTGTAAGTGTTTGAAATACTTTTCAACAACAAACAGCCTGTTGCCATCAAGTCGATTCTGACTCATAGTGGCCCTATAGGACAGAATAGAACTGCCCCATTGGGTTTCCAAGGAGCGTCTGGTGGATTTGAACTGCTAACCTTTTGGTTAGCAGAAACAGCTCTTAACCACTACACCACCAGGGTTTCCAAAATACATTTAGGATGTTTTAGTCACAGGCTATAAACTTGTACTACAGTAAAATTGGAAGGTGGATTAATATTGTCTCATTATTTCATATTCCAATTTAATAATTACTGATCAAGGTGATCCTAGCCAATGCCTCTAAAACCTTCGAGGGGTATTATTGTCTTTCTAAAAAAGATAAGAAAAAGTAAAATACCATCAAAGAAGAGTCAGAATATTAGCCTTAAACATCTTATAATATCAAGTTGTAAGAGTTTTAATTGGCATTTCCCAAATTCTCCAAGAGAAGAAAAGTTTGGACTCAGAGAGCTCCAGTGGCTGGCCAGAGACACTGGGTAGCAGGAAGAACTTCTTGGCTTCTACTCTCATCCATTATACTTGTAAAATTAAAATGAAATAAAAATACATATTTTAGTCAAATCAGATGAAGATACATGCAAGTAGTGACTAAGGAGCCAAACTTGGGTATTCCAGGAAATTAGAAGAAATAATAAGATTAATTAGGGCCAGCACTTTGTTTTTGTTGGCTATTAAATCTGCTAGAAGCTCTAATGTAGTATGAAAAATCACCTTGGTACAGGCATCCTGTCTAGTTCTTCCTTTTAATTGACATTAATTTAATATTTTTCAGGATATTTGCATTGATTTCTGTTCAATGGTTTTTATCATACTTAAAATGTTTTCCTTAATTATTTTGTTATTCGAAATAATCACTGGGTCTTATTAAGTATCTTCTCAGTTTCTATTGTTATAATATATTTATTTGTTTTTTCTTGTTAATACAATGGATTAGGCTGATAAATATGATAATGAACCACCATCATATTTCTGGAATAAACCCAAATCTTTATTGAGATTTCTTCATATCAAACTTTTTAAGGAGTCAGCTACTGAATTCTGTTATATTTTATTTGACAAATTTGACTTTCCATTCCTTAGTTTCATGTTATCTTTTTAAGCTCATTTTCCTATTTTTCCTTTTTATTTTTTATATAATTACAAAGCTAGTACTTATTTTATTTCCTTATTATTCAATTTTTATAATAAAAAATATAAACCAAATCAAACATTTTTCTGAGTAAATATTTCACAACATCCCATAAATTGATTTTCAAATTTTTGTAGTTGTCCAGAGGCTTGTGAAACAACTTCTAATTTCCCTCTTTACTTAAATCTTTTAAGTCCACTAATTTATGTATCACACATACATTTTTGAGTCAATTCCAACTCACAGCAACACTACGGGACAGAGTAGAACTGCTCCATAGGATGTCCAAGGGTGTAACTTTACAGACATGAGCCTTAGTGGCACAGTGGTTAAAGCTTTCAGTGGCTAACCAAAATGTTGATGGTTCGAAGCCACCAGGAGAAAAATGTGGCAGTTGGCTTCCATAAAGATTTACAGCTCTACTCTGTCCACAGGGTCGCTATGAGTCTGAATCCACTCAACAGCAGTGAATCTGTTTTTTTGGTTTAATCTTTATAAAAGCAGACTGCCACATCTTTTTCCTGTGATGGCACAGGTGGGTTCGAACCACCGACCTTTTGGTTAACAGCCGAGCACTTAACCACTGCACCATCAGAGCTCCACTAGGGCTCCTTCATATGCTATTATGGTTCATTTATTTAATCTAATTGCTTTCCTTTACAGGCGTGGGTTTTTAGCTCTATAAGTTTTCTTGCAGGGGAGGGACGGGCGTTTGTAGTTTTAAATGATCTCTCTCTTTCTAAGTACTTAGCTTGCAATGTTGGATTTCTTTGTATAATTCAATTGTCTTTCCCTAATCTTCCTCTCTGGGTTATTAGTAGATAAGGTATGTTTCTTGTTGTTATTGCTACTGTTGTTTGGAGTTCTGGTGCCACAGAGTTTAAGAGCAGAAACTATGGGGCACTTCTACTCTTGTCCTATAGGGTCGCTGTAAGTCGGAATCGACTCGACACGAATGGGTTTGGTTTTTAGTTTGCCTTATTGAGGCATGTTCCAGATGTTTGGTTTAACCACTACAACAAGCATTCCACAGGTACAGGAACAAAGAAACTGTCATCACAGTGACCTATGACATGCTGTAAATCTCCTTTTGAGGCTCCTGGGGCCCCTAATGTCCCTCATTTCTCCCAGCCCACAGGGTTATGGGACAATGAGCTCTCCTATTCAACAGCCTTTTGAGTTTTGGCAGTCAAGGTAGAACTAGACATTCCTGAAGAGCATAACTGGACCTTTGACAGTTTTTGGGCCTCCAACTTTTTCTCAGGATTTTTTTTTTTTTTTTTTTGGTCCCTTGATCCTGGGCACTGAGGATGATCTTCAGGAATTTCTGTGGCTCAAAGGACAGAAAGCAGTGCCTCAGTCTTTTAGTTCTCTATGGCTGAACCCCAACAAAGACCCCAGACTTTAATTATAGTTTCCTCTTAATTCCTGTAGCTTTTTGCCCAAAGAGTGGCAAAAAGCTTGGAGTGAAAAGGAGGTATGTACGTTCACAAAGATATGCAGGTTGAAGTATTTATTGGTATATACACAGATGTCTGGTGTAGTGGCTAAGTGCTATGGCTGCTAACCAAAGCATTGGCAGTTCAAATCCACCAGGCGCTCCTTGGAAACTCTACGGGGCAGTTCTACTCTGGCTTATAGCGTCGCTATGAGTCAGAATTGACTCAACGACACTGGGTTTGGTTTTGGTTTGTTTATACAGATGTTTAAGCAAGAATGGTGAGACTTCAACTTGCTTACTTTGGATACACCGTTAGGAAAAACTAATATCTAGAAAAGAAGTTCATGTCTGGTAAGGTGGAGGGCCAACGAAAATGAGGGAATCCCTCAATGAGATTGATTAACATAACAGATGCAACAATGGGCTCAAACATACCAACGATGGAGAATATGGCACAGGCTCAGGCAATATTTCATTCTGTTATACGTAAGACCATTATGATCCAGAGCAGACTCGATGGCCACTGACAACAATAACATGCAGATGTCTGCAATTTTACTTTGAAATAGAAATGCATCAAAAAATAAGATAAATTCATGATGGCTAAAGGTATGGATAGATAGATCTATTTATCATAAAGCAAGTATCCATCCAGTTCCGTGGAGCTGATTCTGACTTATGGTGACCACATATGTGTCAGAGTAGAACCATGCTCCATAGGGTTTTCAATGGCTGGTTTTTTGGAAGTAGATTACCAGGTTATCCTTCCTAGGTGCCTCTGGGTAGACTTGAACCTCCAACTTTTTTTTCAAACTTCCAACCTTCTTATAAGCAGCCACATGTGTTAACCATTTGTACCACCCAGGAACTCCAAAGAAAGTAGAGTAAAATGTTAGTGGTAGTGAAAAGAGTCAGTCTTTTGGGCACCAACTGAAATAAAATAACTCTGAGGATAAGAATCAGCACCAGTCTGGTTCCTATGAGGTGGAGGATAAATATATTCCTATTCTCCAACGTCTTCACCATTTCTGACACCAGCTGTTCCCTGCATGGAACTCCTTCTCTATCGTGTTTGATAATTCATTGCAACGGTCACAGAGAACTTATGAAAATGCCATATCTACAATATCAGCTTTATTATAACCAAGAAGGATATAAACGGAAACAAAAATATGCATAGGGTGAGATTTGGGAGGGGTCCCAGCACAGGACCTCATTCTCTCAAGGGGACCTGTTTACGTCTCAGAGAGGACCACTTACACTTCCCAAGAACCAATGCTCTTTCTCACCCATCAGGAAACTTTCAAACAGTAAACTCAATAATGTCACTCGGTGGGTTCAGCTACCTGCTGCTCCTCTCAGCTGGTTCCCAGCTCCTCCTGACCAGCACCATGACAGTTCTCAGATGGCCTGCTCAGGGTGACCCTCTTCTCAGCATATTACAGTTCTCAGCTGGGGTTTGGCCTTTACACTCTGCTGCCACCATCTGAGTCTGCTCATTGTCTCCATCTCTCATGGTACTGTTGTGGCTGGTGCTTTCATGGCCATCACAGGTTTATTCAGCCTGGGAGGTTTTCAGCACAGCGCTTCCACGTCCATACGACATGATCAGGAGGCCCTCTGTGTTCTAGGGTTTTTATCAGTCACTAGGCAGACTCCCCAGCCAATCTGTGTGATCGTTAAGGTCATATGTCAAATTGGCTGGGCCATGATTCCCAGTGGTTTGACAGTTATGATGTAGTGCTGACTTCTATGATGAGATATGATATAACACGATCACCTCCATGAGGGGCGTGGCCTGCATCCAATATACGTGGACTCTCTGGCAAGGCTCCTGGGGTTTTGCTTGCCATGGATCCAGTAGCTGGCTCCTGTTTGTTTGACCTTCAGTTCTTGGTACTGGAGCTAGCAGCTTACCTGATGTCTTGACTGCCCATCTTGAGATTCATCAGTCTTTGCAGCCTGTCAGCAAGAGCCCTGCTGTCTGGCCTGCCAACCTTGGGTCCCTCAGCCCCTGCAGCTATATGAATCAAGAGAAGCCTCCAGACTGAACCACTGACTTGGGACGTTCCAGCCTCTACAACCACGTGAACCATTTCCTTGACATAAATCTATATAGATATTTATATGCTTTATTGGTTTTGCTACTCTAGGGAACCCAGCCTAAAACACCACCATTCCCACAAATCGATATCTACCTTATGTTAACTTAAAATGAAAGAATGCCAAACTCTCAAGGGGAAAAAAACAAAAACATAAAGGAACCAAAAAAAAAAAAAGAATACAGTAAATTTAGACTTTTTATTTACTCCAGAAATAGAAACTATAAAAATTAAAATATATAACAAATAGTTAAATCTTTTAAGAAATAAAAAATGCATTTAAAAAAGAGACAGAAGACTAGTAAATATGGACAGGCAATTCTGGAAAAAAAAAAACCTATTAGAACATTTTGGGATGAAAATGTATCCACTGAATTTAAAATTTGAGTGGATGAGTTGAACGGCAAGTTATATAAAACTGAAAACAGTGTCAGCAAGCAGAACACAGATCTGAAAAAATTATTCAAAATGCATCATGTAAAGAAACAATAATAAATATATAAACACATGTCAGAAGACACAGAGGGTAGGATAAGGAATTCCAACACACGCTGAATATAAATCCCAGAGGAAAGACCTGAGAGAAAAGCATGAAGGCAATATTTGAAGAGAGAATCGCTGAAAGTTTTAACAAATGAGAAAAGGCAAAAATCCACAGAATCAGAAATGCCAGCAGAAACACCAGAAATAAATCTACACCTGCAACCAAAGAGAATCACGAACCCAGAATGAAGAGTCGTATTACTGTAAAAAGACTAGCCAGAGGGCTGGTGGAAAGCTCCTTAGCAACAATAAAAGAAGTCAGAAGACAGTGCAATATTGTGCTCAATAAGGTGTTATTACCCAACTAAGTTATTATTCATATAGGAGACATTCGTAAACCCAGACGGTAAGATTAAAAAAAAAAAAAAAACTTAGAGGATAAGCTTCAGGAAGAAATATAATTATACCAGAAAAAACTGTCAAAGTGTCCTAGATGCATGTGTCCTGCAAAGGAGGAGGGGAGAGGCAGGGTGGGAAATAATTAATGAACAATTTTTTTGAAATATATATAATTCTATAAATCGGCCAAAATACCTGCAGAAAACAAAATGCATTTTTTGATATTCCCCTCTTTCTTGTTTTTAGATTTAAACTGGTGGTTGGAAAAGGGTTTTCTGGACCAGTGAAGCTGATGTAGACTGATTGGCTTTTTACCCTCATAAATCTATGTTTTGCTTCTTGACTTCTCCCCTAAATCCACAAAAGGATTTCCTAACTATCTGGATTTTGGGGGCTTAAATAACTTTCTATTACAGACAGCTTCTTTTACGCACAAACCAGAAAGTGTTCCTGAAATTGCTGGTACAACATTGTAGCCTTCAAAGCAAAAAGGCTTTATGTTGAGAGAACGGGTTTACAAAATTATGTAAGTACATACATATATAAAATCTTTGGTTTCTGATTCAAATTGACAAGGCAGAAAACTACCTTCAACAGTTAATATTGTCTTTTGTAAAGTTATTTGAAATTTAAGAGAGTCCCATATTTTAGGACAGTATATAATAAATTGATGTAACTAAAGAAATGGAACTCAGATCTTCAGTGAAACATTAAATTTTATTTTCTTGGAGAAACTGCATTATTAAGCAAATAAAAGACGTCTGTGGTGGCGTAGTGGTTAAGTGCTACGGCTGCTAACCAAAGGGTTGGCAGTTCAAATCCATCAGGCGCTCCTTGGAAACTCTATGGGGCAGTTCTACTCTGTCCTATAGGGTCGCTATGAGTCGGAATCAACTCGACGGCACTGGGTCCTGGGTGTCTCCCCAGTCAGTAATATCAGTGTCCTTGGCTGCTTCCTAGCATTCTGTCATCTAGTGGTACTTGATTTAGTCTATCCACTATTAAAAATGTTTTGTGAATTTTTCTTCCATTCTATTTTCTTTTAACTTTCTTGAAGTCATATAATTAAAATTTTTAAATGGGGAAACAAGAACCTGTAGGATTAACGTATAGCTCAATGTCCACCAAGATATTTAGTAATATTCCTATACCTGGTAGTAGACATGTTAAAATATTCCCTAAGACCAAAGGTATATTTGTTAAAAATCATAAAGTTTAATTATTTTACTCTACCACCAATTTTGGGTTATAAGTACTGACACATCAATTTATTTAAAATCTGTTTTGTGGTCTGATCGTTTGTAACAATAAAGATGTTTTTGATGCCTTTAAAATTTTTTCAAAGTATAATTCCTCTATTGTAACTGACCTGGTATCAAAACGTTCCATTTCAGATCAAAATATTTATTATCTCTATTGCAACTTCTAGCCCCTCATTAAAATGAAAACACATGAGTTATGTTTGAGGCAGATGGCAAATAATTAAAAGATCAAAATAATAATCAAGTAATATATTTAAGAACAAATTAGTTAAATGAAAACCTGTCCACAAAAATACTTATACAAAATATGCATTACAGTTTTATAATACCAAAAATCAATGAACAGCCCAAATGTCCATGAACATGCAATAAAATGGATCCAACTTTTAAGCAATGACAAGAAATAAGATGCTGATATACGCAACAGCAAGGATGAATCTCAAAGGCATTATGCTAAGTGAAACAAGCCAGTCATAAATGACTTCATACTACATAATTACATTTTTTTAAGTTCTAAAAATGGCAAAACGATAATGATGGAAGATCTGTGGTTGCCAGGGCTCGGGTGTGAGATAAAGAGATTGAATACAAAGGAACACAGAAAGAAGATGAGATGAGACTTGGAATATACAGAGAAGTAAAAATTCAGACCCCAAACACAGAAGGCTGTTGTGGAGTTAACTGTCATTTTTCCAATGGATCCTAGGCTCAGAGTTGGCAAACACAAGGTGCAAGAATGAGCTGTGTATCTATCAACCTTCAGCTGGTGGATAAAGCAAAGCAAGATAGAGAGAGGCGACATACATCCACAAGTGTCAGTCATTAGCAACTTGTGAAGGCTCCAGACTAAATTCTTGCAGAAGCAGTGAAGAAGGAAAATGAGAACGAAGCATGTTACAGTAGCTCCTAACACAGTTGGGGACAGTGGAGGTTTTGTGGTAGAATTCTTATCTTCCATGCCAGAAACCCAGGATTTATTCATATGCAGCCACTCCTCATCTGTTAGTGGAAGCCTGTGTGTTGCCCGGATGCTGAACAGGTTTCAGCAAAGCTTCCTTACTATGATTAACTTGGGAGAAGGGCCTGGTGATCTACCTCAAAAAAATTAGCCAATGAAAATGTTATGCATCATATCGGTATGATATGCAACCAATCATGGGGATGGCACAGAACCAGGGATCATTGTGTTGCATTGCACACTGGGTCACCATGAATTGGGGGCTGATTCAGAGCCACTTACAGCAACAACAGCATAATTGACTTTAGCTAAGCCACTGAATATCAGATATCAGTGTTTATGGAAGTGTGGTCCGGAGACCCCTAGGACATCCCAAGATCTTTTCAGTCAGTCCATAAGTTCAAAACTATTTTTAATAATACAAATTCTTAGTGTCGTCATTGCCTTTTTCACTCTCATTCTCCCATAACGTGTACTAGAGTTTCCCAGAGACTACACAATGTGTGATGACGTCATCACTCTTAGGTGAGTGTATGGTGAAATCCGTGGACCTAACTCACCTATTGGAACCCTGGTGCTGGAGTAGTTAAGAGCTACAACTGCTAAGTAAAAGGTCAGCAGTTCAAATCCACCAGTTGCTCCTCCTTGGAAACCCTATGGGTCAGTTTTACTCTGTGCTATATTTTTTTTATAGGATTGCTATGAGTTGCAATCGACTCGATGGCACACAACAACAACCCACAAATATAAAAGTGTGAAATGAGTTCTAAGACCAAAAAGTTTGAGAATTGCTGACGTAGTTAAATAAATAATGGAACACCTACCAAGACTGGGATTGGAACTACCCTTTCCCACCAGGGCAAAGGGCAGCATTTGCTTCCAATTTCAAGCAGTGGAAGCTGCTGTCTAAACAGAGCAAAGTATTTGCAGAGGGAGCTCATGAGAGACAGAACAGAACAGATACAAGTGTCACTACAGATCTCTAAAAGGAGACTGAAGTGTCTTTCTGAAAAAAATATGATGATACTCTAACCCCTGGTGCCTGTGAACTTGATCTTGTTTGGAAATAGGGTCTTTGAAGATGTATCAGTTAATATGACGAGGTCAAACTGAAGTTGGGGAAGTCCTAATCCAACATGAGTTGTTTCCTATAAAAGAGAAGGGACACAGAGAAACAATAAAGAGAAAACAGCCTATGACAGGCGAGTTATACTGCAGCTGCGAGCCAAGGAATGACTGAGGCCACCATATGCTGGGAGAGACAAGAAAGGATCTGCCCCTAAAAAAAAAAGCCCCTAGAGGCTTTAAATAGAATATGTCCCTGATGACATCCTAAAATCAGATTAGTGACCTACAGAACTGTGAGACAAAACATTGCTGTTCTTCTAAGCTACCTAGTGTGTGGTATCTTCTTATGGCGGCCCTAAGAACTAATACAGAGGGATACAAATATAAAAGAAAATGAAAATCTAAGCATCCCTCCATTCAACTATGTAACATTACCATAAGGCAATCCAACACAGCCCCCATCCTTATTTTGGTCTCCAGACCACAACTGCTTAATGGAAGCCGGGAGGCAGCTCTCTAAGTCACAGGAGTAAACAGTTCAACAAAACTACAAGGAAAATATGTTCATTCTCATAGTACTACTCTCAAATATGAAAGCACAACCAAAGACAATTTATTTCAGAAACATAAATGACATTTAATAAAAGCTTTACCATGAATATTGAGAACAAGTTTAGTTTAAAAAAAAAAAAAAAAACTCGATCTATGAATTAGAAGAAGAAAACCTAAAACAATTTAATCAATATTAGAGCAAGAATCAAGAGTATCTTACACTCAGACACAATTATGAACTTCTCTGGAAGGAAGGCAATCAGAAAAAAAGAAATAATTACAAATTAAACTATAATTCCTACAAAGTAACATTTTTTGTAGATAAAAGAATGATCATATAAATAACCTGCAATTTAAAACTTTGAAAACCTCCCAAAATGTTCAGCAGTAAGAAAAAGAGATATAACATGTAACAGAAATGTTCAGTGATATAGAGGACGAAGTCAAAAGGTCCAACATTCTGATAATAAAAATGTCAGCAGGAGAAAGCCTAAAGAATTTAGGGCAATAAAAAGTAGTTGAAAATTTTTCTGACCTGAAGTCATCTTCACACAAAAAAAAAATTTTTTTTTTTTTTTACTAAAACATTAAGCAAACCTTTTTTTTCTCCAAAAAGCACAAAGACCTAGACATATACTCATGACATTTCACAAAGATTAAGAGAAAATGCTATTTTTTTCTCAGAACAGTAATCTAAAAAAAAGCTTATTTCTGAATTAAACCCAGCGCCGTCGAGTTGATTCTGACTCATAGCAACCCTATAGAACAGAGTAAAGCTGCCCCATAGAGTTTCCAAGGAGCACCTGGCAGATTCGAACTGCTGACCCTTTGGTTAGCAGCCATAGCACTTAACCACTACGCCACCAGGGTAGCAAGAATAAAATGGCATAAGATGAGACTTTAATAACATGTGAGTGACAAAGTAGCAAGGCTTGTGTCACTTCCGTGTTTTGACCATACAAGCAATGACGTATATATGCAATGAAAACAGTCAAACGTGATGACAAAATATAAATATTTTCACACATGCAAGAATTCAAAAACCTTAACTTCCTCACAGCCTTTCTAAATACTACCACTTTCTTACCTATAAAATGAGTCTTTAAAATCTTCAATTTCCGAGGGGGGCCAAGATGGCTGACTAGGTAGATGCTACCTCGGATCCCTCTTGCAACAAAGACTCGGAAAAACAAGTGAATCGATCACATACATGACAATCTACAAACCCTGACCAACAAACACAGATTTAAAGAGTTGACCTGAGTGATAGAGACCGAGAACGAACAACTACGGGGAAGCAGAGACTGTTTTCGGAGCCTGGAGCCAGCGTCCCAGTCAGGTAACCTTGGCGCCCGGCTTTGGACTGGGCAGGGGAGCTGAACACAACATCCTGTGACGGCACAAACACGGGGTGCAGCCCCACCCCCCTGAACTGACCTCGGGAGGGGGCCCAGCCGGGCGCGGTGACACGGCTGGCAGGAGGAGAAGTCGCTGGGAGGCAGCAACTGGTTTTGGAGCCGGGAGTGCAGCGTCCCAGCCGGGGAACCTTGACGCTGGGCTTTTGACTGGCAGCAGAGGAACTGACCACGGCTTCTGAGACAGCCCAAGCACGGGATACGGGCCTGACCCTCGGGGGCAATCTCTACCCAGCCAGCGCACACAGGCGACACACCCCTCAGGAATCTCAGATAAAACAGTCATCCCAAGCAAGATAAGTAACTTTGTTTATATTCCAGGGTGCTACTCTCTCCTGTTTTTCTGAACCCTCCCCTACCCTTCCCAGGCGGCTTCATTAACATTGGAATTTCCTGAGCCAGAGGGAGAACTGCTCCTCGCTTTTTCTTTTCCTTTTTTTTTTTTCTTTTTTGGTCTTTCGCTAACCCATTCTTCTGGCCTGAGAGAAGCAACCACAAAAAACCCAGGGACCAAAAATCCTTCCCTAATTGGACTAAAAACACAGAACCAGCTACAGCCAAGCATATGTGATCCACAGTCTTGCGCCTTCATCCCTACAGGGAACAAGGTGGCTATTATAATGCAAAGGCATTTCTGATAGGGATCTGACTGCATTTTTTTTTAGCGGATTTACTGGAAAGACAAGTTTCCCAGGTCTGATATCTCTGCGTATTCAACAGAGCCCTCACTGACCCACAACAGGGAACTGAGGGCTGAAGTTCCCCCCAGACCACCTAGCCCCCTGCCTTAGGGGTCTAAGGAGGGTGACACCTACCAATCTGTAGAGGTACTTGCATTGGGGCCCTAAGGTACAGCTGCAGAGCCCACCCACCAATGTGCTTTAGGAATAGAGACACACCTACCTCACTGACACTTGGGGGAAGCCTGTCAGCATCCTGCCCCCCCTGGAGTGTGAACCCCAGCTGCTACTAGAATCTGGTGCACACAACTATCACCATTACTTCTCAAGGTGGATAGGTGATAGGGTGCATCACACACTTGATTACCCAAAATCAGATTCTACTCAAGAATAGTGAATGGACTCAGGCATATATATCTGGTAACAGCCCAAACCAGCTGGTAATAGGTCAGAAGTAAGTCAAGGGCTACAACAATCAAGACAGCACAATCTAGTAGCCCATCCACGTATATTGAAAGAAAACAAAACAACATAAGACTCAGTGAGCAAATATAGAATAAATCACTACAATATCTTAGTGATGGCTTGGAGACAGCAGTCGGTATCAAACCACATACAGAAGCAGACCATGACTGCTTCTACAACACCCCAAACAAAAGAATCAAAATCTTCCCCAAATGAAGATACAATCCTGGAATTATCAGATACAGAATATAAAACACTAATTTACAGAATGCTTCAAGACATCAGGGATGACCTCAGAAATGAAATAAGGCAATCTGCAGAAAAAGCCAAGGAACACACTGATAAAACAGTTGAAAAACTCAAAAAGATTATTCAAGAACATAGTGGAAAAATTAATAAGTTGCAAGAATCCATAGAGAGACAGCATTCAGAAATCTGAAAGATTAACAATAAAATTACAGAATTAGACAACACAATAGGAAGTCAGAGGAGCAGACTCGAGCAATAGGAATGCTGAGTGGGAAATCCGGAGGACCAGGGAATTAACACCAACATAAAAGTGAAAAAAACACCAACATAGCTGAAAAAAAAATCAGATAAAAGAATTAAAAAAAATGAAGAAACCCTAAGAATCATGTGGTACTCTATCAAGAAGGATAACTTACATGTGATTGGAGTCCCAGAACAGGGAGGGTTAACAGAAAACACAGAGAGAATAGTTGAAGATCTGCTGACAGAAAACTTCCCTGACATCATGAAAGACAAAAGGGTATCTATCCAAGATGCTTATCGGCCCCATTTAAGACTGATCCAAAAAGAAAAACACCAAGACATATTATCATCAAACTTGCCAAAACCAAAGATGAAGAGAAAATTTTAAAAGCAGCCAGGGATAAAAGAAAGGTATCCTACAAGGGAGAATCAATAAGAATAAGTTCAGACTACTCAGCAGAAACCATGCAGGCAAGAAGGCAATGGGATGACATATACAGAGCACTGAAGGAGAAAAACTGCCAACCAAGGATCATATATCCAGCAAAACTCTCTCTGAAATATGAAGACGAAATTAAGATATTTACAGATAAACACAAGCTTAGAGAATTTGCAAAAACCAAACCAAAGCTACAAGAAATACTAAAGGAAATTGTTTGGTCAGAAAACCAATAATATCAGATACCAGCACAACACAAGGTCACAGAACAGAACATCCTGATATCAACTCAAATAGGGAAATCACAAAAACAAATTAAGATTAATTAAAAAAAAAAATGCTCAAAACAGGGAATCATTGAAGTCAATATGTAAAAGATCACAATAATCAAAAGGAGGGACTAAATACAGGTGGCATAGAACTGCCATATGGAGAGGGATACAAGGCGATATAGGACAATACAAGTTAGGTTTTTACATAGAAAAATAGGGGTAAATATTAAGGTAACCACAAAGAGGTATAACAACTCCATAACTCAAAAACCAAGAAAAACGTAACAACTCAGCAAACAAAGTCAAATACTATGAAAATGAGAAACACAATATTTACAAAGAAAAACATCTCAGCACAAAAAAGTAAGTTGAAAATTGAAATTGTCAGCAACACACATAAAAAGGCATCAAAATGACAACACTAAACACATACTTATCTATAATTGTGCTGAATGTAAATGGACTAAATGCACAAATAAAGAGACAGACAGTCTCAGACTGGATAAAGACACACGATCCGCCTATATGCTGCCTACAAGAGACACACCTTAGACTTAGAGACACAAACTAAAACTCAAAGGATGAAAAAAACATATCAAGCAAAAAAGAGCAGGAGTAGCAATATTAATTTCTGACAAAATAGACTTTAAAAATAAATCCACCACAAAGGATAAAGAAGGACACTACATAATGATAAAAGGGACAATTGACCAGGAAGATATAACCATATTAAATATTTATGCACCCAATGACAGGGCTGCATTATACATATATCAAATTTTAATAGAACTGAAAAGTGAGATAGACACCTCCACAATTATAGTAGGAGACTTCAACACACCACTTTCGGAGAAGGACAGGACATCCAGTAAGAAGCTCAATAGAGACACAGAAGACCTAATTACAACAATCAACCAACTTGACCTCATTGACTTATACAGAACTCTCCACCCAACTGATGCACAGTGTATTTTTTTTCTAGCGCACATGGAACATTCTCTAGAATAGACCACATATTAGGTCATAAAACAAACCTTTGCAGAATCCAAAACATCGAAACATTACAAAGCATCTTCTCAGACCACAAGGCCATAAAAGTGGAAATCAATAACGGAAAAATTAGAGAAAAGAAATCAAATACTTGGAAACTGAACAATACCTCCTGAAAAAAGACTGGGTTATAGAAGACATCAAGGAGGGAATAAGGAAATTCATAAAATGCAAAGAGAATCAAAATACTTCCTATCAAAACCTCTGGGACACAGTAAAAGCAGTGCTTAGAGGCCAATTTATATCGATAAATGCACACATACAAAAAGAAGAAAGAGCCAAAAGCAGAGAACTGTCCCTACAACTTGAACAAATAGAAAGTGAGCAACAAAAGAATCCATCAGGCACCAGAGGAAAACAAATAATAAAAATTAGAGCTGAACTAAATGAATTAGAGAACAGAAAAACAATTGAAAGAATTAACAAAGCCAAAAGCTGGTTCTTGGAAAAAACTCACAAAATTGATAAACCATTGGCTAGACTGACTAAAGAAATACAGGAAAGGAAACAAATAACCCGGATAAGAAACGACATGGGCCACATCACAACAGACCCAACTGAAATTAAAAGAATCATATCAGATTATTACGAAAAATTGTATTCTAACAAATTTGCAAACCTAGAAGAAATAGATGAATTCCTGGAAAAACACTACCTACCTAAACTAACACAATCAGAAGTAGAACAACTAAATAGACCCATAACAAAAAAAGAGATTGAAACAGTAATCAAAAAACTCCCAACAAAAAAAAAGCCCTGGCCTGGATGGCTTTACTGCAGAGTTCTACCAAACTTTCAGAGAAGAGATAACACCACTACTACTAAAGGTATTTCAAAGCATAGAAAATGACGGAATACTACCTAACTCATTCTATGAAGCCACCATTTCCCTGATACCAAAACCAGGTAAAGACATC
The DNA here is from genome assembly GCF_024166365.1 of Elephas maximus indicus. Taxonomy (NCBI): domain Eukaryota; kingdom Metazoa; phylum Chordata; class Mammalia; order Proboscidea; family Elephantidae; genus Elephas; species Elephas maximus. The sequence goes on along the minus strand of NC_064841.1, from coordinate 14,185,412 downwards.
ACAAAAAAAGAAAATTACACACCTATATCCCTCATGAACATAGATGCAAAAATCCTCAACAAAATTCTAGCCAACAGAATTCAACAACATATCAAAAAATTAACCAACCATTACCAAGTGGGATTTATACCATTTTTTATGCAAGGCTGGTTTAATATTAGAAAAACCATTAATGTAATCCACCACATAAATAAAACAAAAGACAAAACCCACAAGATCTTATCGATTGATGCAGAAAAGGCATTTGACAAAGTCCAACACCCATTTATGATAAAAACTCTCACCAAAATAGGAATTGAAGGAAAGTTCCTCAACACAATAAAGGGCATCTATACAAAGCCAACAGCCAACATCACTCTAAATGGAGAGAGCCTGAAAGCATTTCCCTTGAGAATGGGAACCAGACAAGGATGCCCTTTATCACCGCTCTTATTCAACATTGTGCTAGAGGTCCTAGCCAGAGCAATCAGGCTAGACAAAGAAATAAAGGGCATCCGGATTGGCAAGGAGGAAGTAAAATTATCTCTATTTGCAGATGACATGATCTTATACACAGAAAACCCTAAGGAATCCTCCAGAAAACTCCTGAAACTAATAGAAGAGTTTGGCAGAGTCTCAGGTTATAAGATAAACATACAAAAATCACTTGGATTCTTCTACATCAACAAAAAGAACATCGAAGAGGAAATCACCAAATCAATACCATTCACAGTAGCCACCAAGAAGATAAAATACTTAGGAATAAATCTTACCAAAGATGTAAAAGACCTATACAAAGAAAACTACAAAGTACTACTACAAGAAACTAAAAAGGACCTACTTAAGTGGAAAAACATACCTTGCTCATGGATAGGAAGACTTAACATAGTAAAAATGTCTATTCTACCAAAAGCTATCTGTACATACAATGCACTTCCGATCCAAATTCCAATGTCATTTTTTAATGTGATGGAGAAACAAATCACCAACTTCATATGGAAGGGAAAGAAGCCTCGGATAAGCAAAGCATTACTGAAAAAGAAGAAGAAAGTGGGAGGCCTCACTCTACCTGATTTCAGAACCTATTAAACAGCCACAGTAGTCAAAACAGCCTGGTACAACAACAGGCACATAGACCAATGGAACTGAATTGAGAACCCAGATATAAATCCATCCACATATGAGCAGCTGATATTTGACAAAAGCCCAATGTCAGTTAATTGGGGAAAAGATAGTCTTTTTAACAAATGGTGCTGGCATAGCTGGATATCCATTTGCAAAAAAATGAAACAGGACCCATACCTCACACAATGCACAAAAACTAACTCCAAGTGGATCAAAGACCTAAACATAAAGACTAAAACGATAAAGATCATGGAAGAAAAAATAGGGACAACACTAGGAGCCCTAGTACAAGGCATAAACAGAATCCAAAAATGACGAAGAGAAACCAGACAACTGGGAGCTAAAAATCAAACACCTATGCTCATCTAAAGACTTCACCAAGAGAGTAAAGAGACCACCTACAGACTGGGAAAGAATTTTCAGCTATGACATCTCCGACCAGCGCCTGATCTCTAAAATCCATATGATCTCTAAAATCTATATGATTCTGACAAAACTCAACCACAAAGAGACAAACAACCCAATCAAGAAGTGGGCAAAGGATATGAACACGCACTTCACTAAAGAAGATATTCAGGCAGCTAACAGACACATGAGAAAATGCTCTCGATCATTAGCCATTAGAGAAATGCAAATTAAAACTACGATGAGATTCCATCTCACTCCAACAAGGCTGGCATTAATCCAAAAAACACAAAATAATAAAGGTTGGAGAGGCTGCAGAGAGATTGGAACTCTTATACACTGCTGGTGGGAACGTAAAATGGTACAACCACTTTGGAAATCTATCTGGTGTTTTCTTAAAAAGTTAGAAAAATCCCACTCCTCAGAATATACCCTAGAGATACAAGAGCCTTCACACAAACAGATATATGCACACCCATGTTTATTGCAGCTCTGTTTACAATAGCAAAAAGCTGGAAGCAACCAAGGTGTCCATCAACGGATGAATGGGTAAATAAATTGTGGTATATTCACACAATGGAATACTACGCATCGGTAAAGAACAGTGAAGAATCTGTGAAACATTTCATAACATGGAGAAACCTGGAAGGCATTATGCTGAGCGAAATTAGATAGAGGCAAAAGGACAAATGTACAAGACCACTATTATAAGATCTTGAGAAATAGTATAAACTGAGAAGAACACATACTTTTGTGGTTACGAGGAGGGGAGGGAGGGAGGGTGGGAGAGGGTTTTTTACTGATTATTTGTTAGTAGATAAGAACTGCTTTAGGTGAAGGGAAGGACAATACTCAATACATGGAAGGTCAGCTCAATTGGACTGGACCAAAAGCAAAGAAGTTTCTGGGATAAAATGAATGCTTCAAAGGTCAGCAGAGCAAGGGCGGGGGTTTGGGGACCATGGTTTAAGGGGACTTCTAAGTCAATTGGCAAAATAATTCTATTATGAAAACATTCTGCATCCCACTTTGAAATGTGGCGTCTGGGGTCTTAAATGCTAACAAGCAGCCATCTAAGATGCATCAATTGGTCTCAACCCACCTGGATCAAAGGAGAATGCAGAACACCAAGGCCACACGATAACTATGAGCCCAAGAGACAGAAAGGGCCACATGAACCAGAGACTTACATCATCCTGAGACCAGAAGAACTAGTTGGTGCCCTGCCACAACCGATGACTGCCCTGACAGGGAGCACAACAGAGAACCCCTGAGGGAGCAGGAGATCAGTGGGATGCAGACCCCAAATTCTCACAAAAAGACCATAGTTGATGGTCTGACTGAGACTAGGGGAATCCCGGCGGTCATGGTCCCCAAACCTTCTGTTGGCCCAGGACAGGAACCATTCCCGAAGACAACTCATCAGACATGGAAGGGACTGGACAGTGGGTAGGAGAGAGATGCTGATGAAGAGTGAGCTATTTGTATCAGGTGGACACTTGAGACTGTGTTGGCATCTCCTATCTGGAGGGTGGATGGGAGGATAGAGAGAGTTGGAAGCTGGCAAAATTGTCACGAAAGGAGAGACTGGAAGGGCTGACTCATTAGGGGGAGAGGAAGTGGGAGTATGGAGTAAGGTGTATATAAACTTATATGTGACAGTCTGACTTGATTTGTAAACGTTCACTTGAAGCTCAATAAAAGTTTAAAAAAAAAAAATCTTCAATTTCCTATTTAGTAACATCCAAGATGGTTTCAGTGGAGCCATTGCTGCATGACATTTGCCAACAAACCTAACAAATCAGCTATAATAACAAAAAAGACTTTTTACATTTACCAGAAATTGTAAAAGAGGAAGATACTATATAAATCTAACCCAGAAGAATAAATGGACAAACAATTCATTAAATAGTGGACCTACCAACACCAACAGTTGTCAGCAAGTTGATTCTGACTCATGGCAATCCCATGTGTGTCAGAGTAGAACCGTGCTCCATAGGGTTTTCAATGGCTGATTTCTCAGAAGTAGATTGCCAGGTCTTTTTTCCGAGGCACTTAGGTGGACTATAACCTCCAAGGTAGTAAACAGCAGGCCCAGTAGTCTAAAGGTCCAAATCATGTCTGGAAATCTAATCTTATATTTAATTACGTATCTTCCAGGACACACATATAAGGAGAAAACCTATGTATATCAGACAGAATAGGCCGTGATATGATAAAACAACCCAAATCCCTAGAGACTTGGAAAACCAAGATTAATATCTCATTCATGTTAAATGTTCATCGCGGGTGTTCTGGTGGCTCTATTTTCTTTGTCCTCACTCAACAGCCCAGGCTAAATAGGCCCCATCTCTGCGCTGCCATGTTTGCTGAGGCAGGAAGAAGGGCACGTGGTAAATTTTGCTTTCACAAGTGGCAAACCATAATGCCACGATTAACTTCAGGGGTGGGGACATATAATCCTGCCTGTGTCTAGAAGGAGGAATGACCACAGATATTTGCTGGATGATATTTATGACCTCCACGTTTTATAAGAATCATCTTTTGATTAATTTTCTTATAACACTACCTTTGTCAGATAAGGGTTTAATCCGCTTTCGTAAAAGAGGAGCATTGATAAATTTAACACACACTGAGATCAGTCTGGATTCTTTGCCAAAGACTCTTCATGCAATTACGGGCAAATCACCCTATTTCTGTTTTTATCATGTATAAACCAAAACCAAAACCAAAACCAAACCCATTGCCATTGAGTCAATTTCAACTCCTAGCGACCCTATAGGACAGAGTAGAACTGTCCCATAAGGTTTCCAAGGAGCAGCTGGTGGATTCGAACTGCCTAACTGACCTTTTGGTTAGCAGCCATGTTCTTAACCTCTGTGCCACCGGGGCTCCTCGTCATGTACAAAGATCTTCAATTTCCTTATCAGTAAAATACTTAAAATACTAGAGGACATTCAAAGGGCTTTACATTGTTGCTTGACGTTTGCTTCTACTTTACAGATAAGAAATTAATTTCATCGCAGAGAAAGATTTGATGACTTAAAAAATGGCACAGTTCATGTTGGTGATCAACTTAAAATTTACGACATTATTTATAAATCTATGATTATATATATATGTAGTTTCAACATACACACACACACATACACTCCCCAGAAAAGCAAAGAAATAGCAGGAATAACAGCAACCACAAAGGCAGAATCTGTTCTAACAAGGCTCAAATTATCTATTTTCTTTTCCAAATTTCCATTTGCAGATCACAGACCGGGCTCTTGGAGGCTGATAACGGTTATGTAATAAAAAATGAAATAAATGTGGAAGTGGCCTGAAAAATATGTCAGGTCATAGTCAAGGCAGTATCTAAGATGTACTGCATAAAATATTTGTCGGCAAAATGCACTTCAATCTCCGCAGGGTTCTCTACACTTGAAAGAACAGATGTTCATCGTGTTTGATGAGCTGCAGAACCACGGCCTGCATGGAAAACAGAGCAAGCCAGGGAGTGACACTGACATGTGGCAAAAGCAGCCACTTGGTAGCAAATTTACATTCAGCCATCTCTACCTCCCTTGAGCATTCTGTGACGTCTTACAAACAGTTCCAGGACCACATATAAAGCAAATTTTTATTATTTGTACTAGATTTTAAATTATGGACTTACTTCATTCTTTCCAAGATGAGAGATGGCATATTATAATGTACATAACATCGATTTTTTGTTTAATGATACCGCTGATACAAGAGTGACTGAATTCTGCTTATAAAAATGCAAAACTTGTAATGATAAATGAGCTAAAAATTAACCTTGTCCTTCCCATTTTCCTTTACTTCCTAGAGACAGTTACTGTTACGTTTGAGATGTATCTCTCTACACAGTTATGTATGTTTATGGGCCTGTCTGTATATAAACCTTATATACATTATGCTACATAAAAAATATATATATAGTGTGTCAATATAAATGTGCGTGTAAATATGTGCATGTAGTTGGATACGCATACACAAGATACATGATATAAATAGTTGTAATGTGTTTAATTTTGTGCACATTGTATTATTTCTCAGATACAAAGATATTTTTCAACCAATTTAAAATTTAATATTGAACAGATATTAAGCCTGTATGTGCTGATACAACCAAGCCAGTACTCACCATGTTGAAATATTTCCATATTTATACCATTAGTAACCTTTGCCCCAAACTCTCCTTCCCCCTAGCCAACTCAGCCCCTCCCTGGGAGCCCCACAGCCCAGCAACTCTGTGGTTAAGATTTGGCCTAAGAGAAGGCCTTCTAGCCTTGCTGCAGTGCCCAGGCAGCTGCCAACTTTTTCATGGCCAAGCAGTTGTTACATATTGTTACTCTAAGTCCTAGATGTAGTATAACAGAATTTGTCATTTCACTGTTGCTAACTCCCTCTCCACACTTACTTCTTTTCATAGCACTTTTCATCTTCTAACATACTATAAACTGTAATTATAACTGCATTAACTTAATGAAGGTAGGGATTTTTTTCTGTGTTCCTTACTGCTGTATCCCAAGTGTGTAGAACAGGGCCTGGCATATGGCAGGTTTAATGAAAGTATGTAGAATTAATATCCTCATTCTCTCACCAACACTGAAAATCTTTACAATTTTTGCTAATCAAATAAATCAAAATATCACATTGTGACATCAATTAGTATTTTCTGGATTACAACTGAGTGTTGAACATCATAATTTCAAATGGTTATTGGTTTATATATATTGAGCCTATAAATTGCTAGGTTTTATCTTTTGTCAGTTTTTCAATTGGTTAGTTTGTTTTCTCTAATATTTCTTTTTCTCCCATTCATTTAAAATTAATTTTCAGATTTAGTTTTGATTTCCTTTATATATAATTCCAATGCAGATTTTTTTTTTTTAATATTGTCATTGATTTGAAATGTTAGCTCTTCCTTCCTGTCTTGTTTCACTGTGGTGAAGAAAAACAGCAAGGAAAATGTTAGTGGGGGTTGGAAAGTGACAAGTAAACTGCTATATCAGGCTGGAAAGATGGCAATCTGTATTACATAGCGACAGAAAAATGGTTAAGATCATTTTTTGCCTGTGGTGAGTTGTGATATAGAAAATGTACCCAAGAACGTGTAGATTTGGCTAAATCGATTGTTAAAAGGTAATATACAGAATTCACAAATACGTGTATCTTTAAATAAACAATATTGCTGAGTGACTGACTCAGGAAGTCACCACCTAGATATACTTTCTATCCTTCTCCATCCCGAGAGGCTACGCTGTGAAGACTGAATCAACGGGCTATCTTGCTCCCTGGCTTGTATTAGATTCAGAAAATTAGAAGCATTGGCTTGGAGTAGGAGGGTTGGAGGAGAGTGAGATCAGCGTATTTATTTCCATGGCTCTGCTCCTACCAAGACTCAGACGATGGTGACTGTGCTCTGCTACCAAAGACCATAACTCCTGCCCCACTTACTGCTACCACTATCTATCTCTCCAGTTTCTCTCTCCCTGTGCCTCCTTTTAGGCACTGACACGGTAACAGTTTCCCATTGGTGCTAGCCAAGAAATATCTTCCCTTCCCTTGTTTGATATTTTTTAGCCCTTGGTGGCCCAGTGGTCAAGCATTCAGCTGCTAACTGAAAGGTTGGTGGTTCAAACCCACCTAGTCACTGTGCAGGAGAAAGATCTGGCAACCTGCTCCCATAAAGGCTACGCCATAGAAAACCCTATGGGGAAGCTCTACTCTGGCACATGGGGTCGCTATAAGTCAAAAATCAACTCGACGGCATCTAACAACACACTCTTTTAAACAGTTCTTTCATGAAAATGATTTTCAATTACCTCTATTAAATATGCTATGGGTTTCCTTGTGGGACCCTGAAAGATACATCCATTCAAATGATATTATCAGTATAACACAACAGTTGGCCAAAGCCGATCAGAATTAGAGTGTTCTCAAATAATAAATTCAATTCAAAGGTGTCAATTCTTCTTCCTTATTTACTGTCCAGCTTTCACATGGATATGGGGCAACTGAAAACACCATGGCTTGGGTCAAGCACACCTTAGTCTTCAAGTTGATATTCTTGCTTTTTAACACTTTAAAAAGATCTTTTGCAGCATGGGTGACCCTACTGGTATTTAAATACCGGTGGTATAGCTTCCAGCACCACAGCAACACTCAAGTCCCCACAGTACAATGAACTGACAGATGTGTGAGGGGAGTTAAATATAGAATGAATCATCTTTCAAAGGAAATTTAGGTGAGATTTTAGGGCATACAGGTAAAATTCTAATTACACATTAATAATTATAATTTTATACTGTAAAGGAAGATTAAAAAGAAAAGTTTCCAATTACGTTTTGAAAAGCATGTATAATAGAAAAATGTTACACATATTATTTCAGAAATAGCAGTAGCAAGCCAGTTGTATGATGTCAATATATCTTTTCCCCCTTTTATATTTAAGCCAACCATAAATTTTGGAATCTAAGAATTTTAGCAAAGATATAATCAACAAGAATACTGAATGCAATAGTCAACAGAGAATTTTAACGTGGCTAAAATTCATTTTGTCTATTTTCTTTATAAATATAATTATGTATCTTTGATTTAATAATTTCACTTCCTTTCCTAACATAGACTGGACTTTTTGCAAATGTTATTTGATAGCTTCATCTTGCCTTGAATATGTTATTAAAGAAGAATTAACATAATAATGTATTTTAAAAAAATTACTACACAAAATCTTGGTGTTAATTTGTTTTATTTCTGCTGAAAGTTAACACTAAAATTGATCACATCAAGAAAACAATGACAAAACTGTATCTATAATTCTTAAAATACATTTGTTACTGGATATCATATTTTGAGCACAATGAAAAGTAAAACCAACTGGGACTTGGGGATTAAATTCAAATTCATACAATACCAATGTTTATGTTTTATTCTCAAAGTTGGAGTTCCCCAGGGCTAAGACCCTCATCATCATCCCTGTCTACACTCACTCACTCATGATTTTATCTAGGATCCTGTCTTTAAATATCACTGATATTCTAATGATCCCAAATTTATACTTTCATCCCAGAAGTTTCTCTAGAACTTCAAACTTGAATATTCAAGCATCTACTTGAAAATCCAACTGCCAGATCCCTAGCAGATATTGAAAACTCAACTTTTCCAACAATGACCTCATTATCTTCCCCTTTCAAACCTGTTGCAACTATACAGCCTTTCAGATATCAACTGATGGGAACCCCCTTCTTTCAGTTGCTCAGGCCAAAGACCTGGTAGACTTCTTTTATTTTCTTTTCTCCTACTCACGCCCCATATCCAGGCCATCAGGAAAATCTGTTGGCTATACCTTCAAATCATATCCATTCTCTCCATTACCACTACCACCATCATCTCCCCCCCAAAAACACTGCACAACTCTTCTACTTGGTCTATCTGTTTCCACCCTTATTTGGTTATAGTCTTTAAAATAATGTCAATCTTCTCTATTCAAAATGCTGTAGTAGCTCCTCATATCCCTAAGAGTAAAAGCCAAAATTTCCTTAGTTGTTCATTTTGGTCAAGACTTAAGGGTCTCCTTGTTGATCTTTGATCAGGACAGGTGAACTCCTACCTTTAGACATTTGCACTCACTGGACCATTCTTCCCTCAGACATTTACCTTGCTAACTTCCACACCTTTTCAAGTCTGCTCAATTATCACCATCAAATTGAAGCTTACTTTGTTCAAATTGTAATATAATCACTGCTCTTCTCCCACCCTTAATCATCCTTGGTCCCTCTTATACTGTTATATATGTGTATATATATATTTTTTTCTTTTTTTCCATAGCATTTAAACAATGTTTGGCACATTATATGTGCTCAAAAAATATCTGTTGAGTAAGTGAATAAATGAATGACAGAACATTTGCAACTAAGGAATTCTAAAATTAGCTATGGTGAAAATATAATACGGTCAAAAAATTGGCAAAAATTGTAATGTAAATTCTAATTTCAGAGGTTTAAGTCATTTCAAGGTCATCCATCTTCCACCACTGTCAAGTCGATTCGGACTCATTGCAACACCATAAGTTTTCCAAGGCTGTAAATCTCTATGGAAGCAGACAGCCACATCTTTCTCCCATGGAGAAGCTGGTGGTTTTGAACCACCAACCTTTGAGTTAGCAATCGCTTTAGCCACTGAGCCACAATTATTAGAATTATATTCTCACTTCCTATTTTTCTCAGGCAAATCCAATCTTATTTGTTGTTGGTTTTTTTTTGTTTGTTTTTGTTTTTTTGTAGTTGGTTGTATTTTAACTGCTAATTTAATTTTTTTCAGTCCCTCACAAATAAGTCAATTTAAGAAAAAATTTTGCATGACTATAAGATTAATTATTTTCATGGGATTGTTTTACAGCACTTACCTTTAATTTAAAGGTAGATAAGGGTCTACGTAAACAGCCATCTTGCTATTTGTTTTATATTTGTGCTATTTGTTGTTTCATTTCTTTTGTCCTCAACAGCTATATTTTTATGTGAAAATGAAGATAAAATTTTGAGACCTAACACAAGTAAAAATATTTCATTGCTACATATAAGACTAGCACACTACATATAAGACTAGCCATAATGCTGAATCCACATTTAAATTAGAAAGACTTCATTTGATCTTTTTTAAAAATAATTTTTATTGTGCTTTAAGTGAAAGTTTACAAATCAAGTCAGTCTCTCACACAAAAACCCATATACACCTTGCTACACACTCCCAATTACTCTCCCCCTAATGAAACAGCCTGCTCTCTCCCTCCACTCTTTCTTTTCGTGTCCTTTTCGCCAGCTTCTAATCCTCTCCACCCTCTCATCTCCCCTCCAGGGCAGGAGATGCCAACATAGTCTTAAGTGTCCACCTGATCCAAGAAGCTAACTCCTCACCAGCATCCCTCTCCAACCCATTGTCCAGTCCAATCCACGTCTGAAGAGTTGGCTTCGGGAATGGTTCCTGTCCTGGGGCAACAGAAGGTCTGGAGGCCATGACCACCGGGGTCCTTCCAGTCTCAGTCAGACCATTAAGTCTGGTCTTATGAGAATTTGAGGTCTGCATCCCACTGCTCTTCTACTCCCTCAGGGGTCCTTTGTTGTGTTCCCTGTCAGGGCAGTCACCAGTTGTAGCTGGGCACCATCTAGTTCTTCTGGTCTCAGGATGATGTAGTCACTGGTTCATGTGGCCCTTTCTGTCTCTTGGGCTCGTAATCACCTTGTGTCCTTGGTGTTCTTCATTCTTCTTTGATCCAGGTGGGTTGAGACCAATTGATAAATCTTAGATGGCTGCTTGCTAGCGTTTAAGACCCCAGACACCACTCTCCAAAGTGGGATGCAGAATGTTTTGTTAATAGATTTTATTATGCCAATTGACTTAGACGTCCCCTGAAACTATGGTCCCCAGACCCCTGCCCCTGCTACGCTGGCCTTTGAAGCATTTAGTTTATTCAGGAAACTTCTTTGCTTTTGGTTTAGTCCAATTGTGCTGACCTCCCCTGTACTGTGTGCTGTCTAGAAAGACTTCATTTGATCTTATGAGGACAAATGACAATAGTAGTTTTACCCTACATCCAAGCCAGTTCTGATCTGGTGTTCACATTAGAATTTCCTTTGCCCTGTATTGGAGCCCTGGTGGCAAAGTGGTTAAGCATTCAGCTCCTAACCAAAAGGCCCACCAGCTGCTCCTTGGAAACTCTATCGGGTAGTTCTACTCTGTCCTATATAGTCGCTATGAGTTAGAATTGACTCAATTGGCAAGGAGTTTGGTTTTTTTTAATTATGTTTACGGAAGTTTGGAAAATCTAAAATTTAAAAACTAACTTGATATTCATTTAAAATGTCATTTGATAAGACTGTAATTCTTTTCAGGAAATTAGAAAAATAACAAGTTACAACAGTGAGTACAGTAACATGTGACTAGAAGCAGCCACTACTAGCTGTTGCTTACTTAGCATGAAGAAGGTGTCATTTCCTTTTTGATAATGGTAATCAGAAATATAAAAACAAAACAAAACAAAAAAACCCACTGCCCTCGAGTTGGTTCCGACTCCTAGCGACCCTATAGGACAGAGCAGAACTGCCCCATAGGGTTTCCAAGGAATGCCTGGTGGATTCGAACTGCTGACCTTTTGGTAAGCAGTCACAGTACTTAACCACTATGCTACCGGGGTTTCCAACGGAAATATAAAGACTCCATAAGTCACATGGAACTAAAGACAAGGTCAATAAAAACACCAAATTTAAATGTACAGATTTATTCTGAATCAGCTTTTGTCAACCAAATTTCCTGTTCATGGCACCTTTGCTCTGAGCCAGCAGAAGTGGGTGAAATTTAAAATTTACAAAAATAAAATATATATCAGCTTTACAAGTTTTTGAAATTGAGCCTAGTTCTTTTTGAGGACAAATTTTCATCTTTTCACTTTCCCTAAATTTATAGAAATATACTCTTATTTTGAGTAAAGAAGTTTAAACCCTAACAGGATTTTATGATGAATAATAATTCAAGTGTTAATTTTAAAGGGATATCATATGCTTTCTTTTTTTCCTTAAATCTACTACATATTTCATCACTATGATCATTGTAGATAATTTTCAGTCATTTTTAAGTAATACAGTTTAAGAATTGGAGACCTTCATTGGAATACCACATTTTATTCAACAGTTGGCAGTGAAGCCCAGGCTAAGATCAGTATTCCTGCAATAAATGAGTGAGCAGGAAGGAAGATGAATGATTGGATGGATGGATGCATGAGTGGATGGATGGATAGATGGACGGCGAGAAGGATAAAATAATTGATAGATCCTCGCAATTCAATCATGGAGACAAAGTACATATAAAATTCATTAGAAATTTCTACAGCTCCTTACAGAAATTTCAGAAGTATAGCTTGATATTAAAGAGGTATTCTGATGCTTGATGAGAATAGCTGGTGGTGCAGGGGTTCACTGAGTTCCTTAGTACCTCTGAAGCTGAATTAACCCTTGACAATAGAAGGACTATTTTACCTGTTACAAATACATACAGAGAATGAAGACCATTATTGGGAAATATGTATGAGGAGGGGGCGGGAAAGGCTGACTATGTTATACATCAAAGCGAATCCTTTGTGAATATTTTTAGCTTGTTTTCTCTTATTAAAGGCCTGATTTCTTTTTTTTTTTTCCTTCCACCACATATGAAAATGCTCCCTGTATCCCTGTAGGACCACTGTTCCGACCACCCCACAATCAATGTCAAGTACCAAATTGTTCACAGGTATTTAAGAAGCAATATATATATATTTTTTTTTATCCTGTAGGTCACGGAAGCAGATGATTTCCATTGAAAAGAAAAAAACAACTTATAAAAGGAGCTTACCACCCTAAGTGTTACTAAGTTGAAGTTTCAAATACCTGAAAGCATTCTTTTTTCTTCAGAGCTTGGTCCCTAATCTCTAATCACTTGTGGCATCGTCAGGACACCATACATGTTCAAAGTTGCTCTAATGAAAAACTAATAAATAACCCAGAAAACGCAACTGCTTCTGAGTATACAAAACATGAAGATTAATGGAGAAAGATGAAGCTCATTTTTCTCTGAGGTCAGCTATAGTTACACCTTGCTAAAAAGAGGGGAGAGAAAAGAGATGGTTTAAGGAAATCATAAAAGATGTGGAATTCAATGTGGTCATTAATTACCAAAATTTTACTAGGAGAGAAGTAATTACAATCAATTACTCATTATATTTGTTTTCTTTTTTCTTATGAGTTCAATTTGAGTATATAATTGGCTTTATCACTTAAACTGATAGTTCTCTAGTTGATCCACTAATGAAACATAATATATTACTACATAAGGAAAATGCCTCAGTAAACATTATCATTGAGTTTATTCTGATTCTAGCATTCTTTTGCTAATTTGTTTTTACCCACAGATAGCCAAACTGTAGTTTGAGGGAAAAGTCTCTGTTTCAGTTATATCCCAGAGTGCAGTTATAATACAAATACCCCAAGTGGATAGCTTTAACCAACATAAATTTATTTTCTCACAGTTTAGGAGGCTAGAAGTCCAAAATCAGAGCACCGGCTATAGGGGAAGGTCCTTGTCTCTTTTCAGATTTTACTCTTAGGTTCTTTGGTGATCGGGTGTGGCATGTATCTTGCCTTCCATTTATGCTTGCTTGCTTGCTTAATCTGCTCTTTTATATCTCAAAAGAGGTTGACTAAAAACAAACCCTACACTAATACTGCCTCATTAGCATAAGAAGGAAAAGCTATTCCCAAAAGGGATTACAAAAAAATCTATTGCCCTCAGTCAATTCCAACTCATAACCACAAGAATAGGGGTTAGGATTTACAACACTATTTTTGGGAGACACAATTCAATCCATAACAGCCTCCAAGACTGCCCTCACTTCTGAAACCAACTGTAATTTTCGAGAGTTCCCAAAACCACACTGAAGTTCAGACATTTGCTAGAAGGATTCACAGAACTCACTGAAGTCTACTATAATTATCGCTTATTACAGGGAAAGGCTAGAGATCAAAATCAGCCAGATGAAAAGATCCACAGGATACCATCTGGGAGGGTTCCAAACACAAAGCTTCCATTGTCCTCTAGACGGGTTAACCTCCTTGTATTGATGTGTGAAAACAGACACAGAGTATTACTACCCAGGGATGCATATCCAAGTTGAATTGGTCAGAGTTCTTATTAGGACTCCATTATGTAAAAAGAGTCCCTGGGTGGCACAAGTTGTTAAGTGCTCAACTGCTAATGAAAGGCACCTAGAGGAGGGAGCCATGCAAGAAAGGCCTGGTGATCTATTTCCAAAAAATCAGCCACTGAAAACTCTGTGGAGTCCAGTTCTACTCTGACACACATGGAATTACCATGAGTCGCAATTGACACCATGGCAACTAGTTTTATTATGTAGGCAAGACTGATTGATTGATTGCCCATGTGGCTGATCTATACCTTCAGGTCGACTGATACTATGTGATCAAAAGCCCATACCCTAAATCACATGGATGGTGTTTCCGGCATGGCAAGACCCCACCCTAAGGCTGTGGGATATGGAAAGCCTGATTAAGATCCAGGGTGATCAGGCCCTGCTGTAAACAAAAACACTCCTATCGGGTATGACGCAGATTACCTCCCAGAAGCCCAGGGCAAACGCCAGACATCTCTTTGGCAAGGCCAAATTCTTTACTCCATGTTTGAAAATAAAATAATACTGATCTTTCACATCATATAATTAGTTGTTAATTCATTTGGGCTAGCCACTGTAGTTACTGCCAATTACTTAAACAAAAAGACTAAAAGGGAAAGTCGAATGCAGATAATGGCTTATCATACAATTTTGTTTATAAAAATTGATAATTGTTATTTAATGCATAAAATAATTCTGAGACTATAATCTTAAAAACTTCATTTTAGAGGTGAGGAAATTGATGCTTAGAGAAGTAAAGCATTTTGCCCGGGGCTAATTATTTAGCAAATTGCAGAAATGAAAACTGTACCTAAGTTTTTCTGGGAACAGATATGGTGCTCTTTTTATTATTCTACAGAGCTTCTAAATTTGAACTGAAATTGACTTAAATAAACTTTTTGTGAATATGTTTTTTAATTGTTGTAACTATATATAACACAATATTTGACTTAAATAAACTTTTAAAAACTAGGATTACAAAGTAATAAGATTTTCCTATGTGGTTTATGGAATATTAGCACTAATTTTTAAGTAATCATGCCAGAACTCTAAATTGTATATGAATATATCATTTTAAAAAATTCTACCATATCAAGAAATTATTTTAGTTCTCTTATAATTCATAGTTTAAATGTATTTTTATATTACCATCTGTAGACTCTTGTAGCTGCCTACTAGAATAACTTTCCTTTTACCTCCCTTGCTTTCAGAAGCCTAATTTATTCAGGTATTCCCTCTTATTGGAAGATGATCCTACCCCATAACCTGTTGTCTCGAGTTGATTCCGACTCATAGCAACCCTATAACTGTCCCATAGGGTTTCCAAGGAGTGGCTGGTGGATTTGCACTGCCAACGTTTTGGTTAGCAGCTGAGCACTTAACCACTGCTCCACCAGGGCTCCACTCCTATCCCCATATTGGGGGCAAAATCTGAATCTTGTCTGAAACTCAGTTATGGTAACGGCATTTTTCTTTACAGTGACTGGTTCACAAGCATGTGACTCAAATCTCACCCACATCCACAGATGTGAAGAAAAGTGTTCAGAAGATTTCTAAGAAAAAAAAAAAAAAAATGCCCTTTCCTTAAAAAGAATCACAAGAAATAGTCATGCTTCTCCTGTGTGCTGCTGCTCTCTCTGCATGTAATGCACGGGACTGTGGCCGCCATATTGAGAGATGATGAGGAGCTAAGCCAAGGTTGAAGACGACACACTGAGTTTGGCACAGGAGCCTCTGATGATGAAAGAAAATGACTGGGAGCCACAGTAACAATAAATCTCAGGTTGTCTAAGATAATAAATATCCTATGCTTAAGCTATTTGAGTTGAGCTTTTCTGTTATTTGGGTCTAAAAACATCCTACTTGCCACCCTGTGATGGAGTGAGGAATTTCTACTTCTATTCACTATGAAACCCATTTCCCTGATGGTACAGTCTATTTGATATTCCATTTAAATGCATAATAGTCTCATAATCAGAGGGGCATTTCACAACAATTCCTGTCTCAGATGTCTCTGTACTGTTTTTATCATGTAGATCAATCTACTTTTTCATTGTCTTATTTTTATTTTTATTGCCTTAATTTGTTTCTTAAACTTGGTTTTATGTCACTGCTAAGATTCAGTGTGATCAAGAAATAATCAGAAACTAATCCATTGAGCAAGAAATATTCATCTTTAGACAAGATTGTCACAAGTATTTTCTAATATATATGCTGGATATGGCCATGTAAGTCTATGTGTTCCTTGAGAGTAGGGCATGTATGACAATTATCTTCCTATATCCAGCACATAACACAATGCCTTGCACAGTCCTAATAAGAAACTCAAAATAAGATTTTTAAAAGTATAATGAATGCTGTTTCTCTCTTTCTGAATCTTTTTTAATAAATGTAAACATAACCTTTAACACATTTTTAATTGAAACCATATTTTGTTGACAAGTCAGTTTCATTAATAGTGTAGAACTTGGCATTTTCTTAGGCTCCATCAGAAACACTAAATGATTAAAGAAAAATGGAGCATTTTGAGAAAAAGAATTCACAGGTTCATTTGATATATTAAATGGAAACCCTGGTGGTGTGCTGATTAAGTGCTATGGCTGATAACCAAAAAGGCTGGCAGTTCAAATCCACCGGGTGCTCCTTAGAAACTCTATGGGGCATTTCTACTCTAACCCATAGGGTCACTATGAGTTGGAATCGACTTGACAGCAACAGGTTTTGTTTTAATATAGTACTTTTGATAATCTTATACATGTAATTATATATATAATAATTAAATATATACATAATATATGTTAGAGTAAAGTATATTATGGTATACATCACTCTAAGCAAAGTAATATGTATTATGTTAGTTTAAATATATTAGATATGTATATGTTATATATCGGGGCCCTGGTGGTACAGTGGTTAAGAGGTACAACTGCAAACTAAAAGGTCGGCAGTTTGAATCCACCAACCACTCTGTCTTATTGTGTTGCTATAAGTCGGAATCAACTTGAAGCAACAGATTTGGTTTTCTGGTTTTCTTATGATATATATAATTATAAATTACCATATATTTAATATATATTTCATTATATACTCGATGGCACTAGGTTTTGGGATATATATTATAAAATAATACATAAAAATAATATACATATTATATATATAGGTAATTTATAAATGTTAAGATCCAATTGAAAATTGATTCTCAAATGTTGTTGAAACCGTGACATTTATGAAAGAGAATGTCTGCTTTTGTTTATGGAGGAAGTCATTTCTAAGTTGTTAATATAAGCAATGGATTATTGCTTTTCTTAAAATTATCCCTAAATAAATGTTGTTACTCAACCGTTTAGTAGATATTTCTTATACCCACATTTATTTTCAGTTTGCATTACTCATGGGAGATGTTTATGTTTCAAAAGAAGATTCCGAAAAAAAGATGTGGAAAATGATAATCTTGCCTCAGGCAGTATGAAATTCTCAGACAACACCAAAATGGCTACAAAGCACATGCTGTGAGAAAAAGGGATGGAAAACACATCCTCAAACTAGTATTTCAAGGAAAGCATGCAAAAACCACAGTGCATTTTTAATGAGCTTTTCAGTTATTTCAATACCATTATCTATTTTCAAATAACTAAAGTTCTAGCTTCAATCTTAATTTAACCTGGACTTTTTAAAAAAATAATTTTATTTTGTGGTCAGTGTCAAAAACGTACACAGCAAAACATACACCAATTCAACAGTTTCTACATGTACAATTAATTTTATTTTGTGGTCAGTGTCAAAAATGTACACAGCAAAACATACACCAATTCGACAGTTTCTACATGTACGATTTGGTGGCATTGTTTACATTCTTCAAGTTGTGCAACCATTAACTGTCCTCACCCTCCTTTTCTGAGTTGTTCCTCTGCCATTAACATAAACTCAGCACTCCCTGAGGTTCTTACAATCGTTTCAGCCGTTCTTGTCAATTTGATCCCATAAAGATAAATAGTTCTTAAAACAGCTTAATGCTCAAGGAAGACTTTTTTTTTTCACTAGTTAAGCAAAATTCTTGTTTGATTTTAAAAACACTTCAGGGGATATAATCCAGACTTCTGAAAGACAGTTACAATAACCAGAATTTCCATTTTGTTCAAGAGGCCAAGGTCAGGATTTGACAAGAGTGAAAAACACCAAACCCATTGCATTGAGTCGATTTTGACTCCTATTGAGTAAAAAACTCAAATCCACTGCTGTCAAGCCAATTCTGACTCAAAGTGACCCTAAAGGACAGAGCAGAACTGACCCATAGGGTTTCCAAGGAGCAGCTGGTATTTACCTTTTGGTTAGCAGCCAGACTCTTAATCACTGTGCCACCAGGGCCCCACAGTAAGTGGTGGCTCTTTAATTTAACCCAGGAACATCTGACTCCCTGGGAGGAGTTGACTGGCCTCTCACAAGTGGGCCTAAGTAAAAACGCTAATCTCTCCACAAGGACCCATCGCCATCATAGGGGTAATGACTGAGTATGTTATTGTTCAGACAGAGTAAGTAATGTCCTTCTATTTCAAAACTAAGACTTGCAGTTTTAGTCAACACCAAAGGATCTTGTGAAATGAATAATCAAAATTAAGGTCAACGAATGAGTCCTAGCTATGATCTTCTACCTACCAAAAAACCAAACCCAAACCCAGTTGCCCCTGAGTTCATTTCCACTCATAGCAATCCTACAGGGCAGAGAAGTGTCCCATAGGGTTTCCAAGGGGCAGCTGGTGGGTTAGAATTGCTGACCTTATGCTTAGCATCTGAGCTCTTAATCACTGCACCACCAGGGCTCCTACACATACGAATTTTCTCATTTACCATAAGGACCAACTATACTGCAGTTATTTTCTTTTCTCTCTCCCTCTCTCTGTGTGCATGCATGTGTATGCGTGTGCGTGTGTGTGTTTAACCTTCAGGCATCAGGTGTTTTTACTTATATTTTACAGGTTTATATATCAGTATCCACTTAATGCTAACAAAATTATTTGTGTTTGAAAATTAGGTCAATTTTAGCTGAAGATTACAGAAGTTAATAATTATATTCATTTGAAGAGAGTTATTAATCTGAAAGACATGTTGTATCCATTCTCTAGAAATAAAATAATTAATAAGACAGCTCTTAATTATACCAGTAGGGCATGGTACCCTTGCTCGGGAAATTACCTTGATGCAAGAAGAAACAACAACTAAAGTCCTGGCGATTTGCTCTCATAAAGATTACAGCGTAGCCTGTGGGGCAGTTCTGCTCTGTCACATAGAGTTGCTATGAGTCAGAATTGGCTCAACGGCACACAACAAGAAGAACACTACCAGGGATGCTTTCCCAGAGGTTATGGGACACAAAGGTTCATAGACCAAATTAAAGTGCTCAAATCATATTGTTTATTAACTTTCATTACCAAATTTTTATTTATTTATTTTAATTGTTTTGATGACATGTGTTGTCAGTAATGAAATGCATGCTCACTAACTGAGTGTGTTTAAAATTTTGGTTGGTAATATGGATTTTGAGAAATATGATGTGGTAATACAAGCCACCCATAAGGTGAGTGGCACTCTGGAGCCACTGATCTGTGATATGACAATATACCAATAAGAACAAAATAAAGAATTTATTGTGGGTGCCTTTCCATTGCATGGTGAACCTCTGGTTTTCCAAATATGGCACAGAAAGCCAAAAAAAAAAACCCACCAGAGCTTCCTAAACATCATATAGGAAAGCCATAATTATGCTCTCAAGCCTTATCTCACAAAAATAAAGAATAAAAAGGCAAAAGTTTACAAAACTGATACATTCAGGAAGCATCACCTTAACAGAATGCCCAGCCTACACAACTGTGAGGTTCCAGCTCTGGTCTGCTGAGCTTTATGCATTTCAAAAGGAACCCACCTTGATGCTAAACGCATTAAAACTGGAATAACATACTACCTATGAGGTCCAGAGGCATAAAAAGTGGCTGGTATGCCATTAAACCAATAGTTTAACTAAAGAGTTAAAAAAAAAAACTTAAAACATACAGCACCTAGCAAGGGGAAGGAAGTGAGGTAAGTTAACATATTCAGGATAGAGTGCAAGTGTGTTGGATAAACCATACCACCTGAATTCATACTACACAATGTGATGATATGGTTACTGGAATGAGAATGGAAGTTCAAGCAAGGGGGGCTACAAGCCGAAGGTACCCTGGGCAAATGACATACTGGTCTTCTATCAGAGACACAGGGACATGAAAGCTTCACTAAAAGCTGTTGATTGCTACTTAATTTCTAAACGTCCATGGGTTTTATGCATGTGTTTTGGGATACAGAACTTACAGAGCCAAAACGGGTGTCACCAATGGGTAGCTGAATTAAGACCTCATGAATAATGAGTGCTTCATATGTCTCATGTATATTTAATACCTCCCGAATAATCCGTGCCTCTGGTGCTTCATGTTTATTTAATAGCTCATGAATAATCGGTGCTCTTGGCTCCTCCATCCCTGTCTATGTTTAAGTCATACATGCTCTACTTACTAACTACTCATAAAAACTTAAAATATCTTACAATTTTCATTCATTTTTTTCTTGCCTTCTATAACATAATTTAATATTCTCAAACAATACAATAAATTCACATTATAATACGCTTCCTCAGCTACTGGAGGGAAATGTCTAAACTATTTTAAACCTACTGCTGTAATCAGAAGCTTTAAAACTTAAGAAAAAAAGCATATAA
Source organism: Elephas maximus indicus (assembly GCF_024166365.1). Classification (NCBI taxonomy): domain Eukaryota; kingdom Metazoa; phylum Chordata; class Mammalia; order Proboscidea; family Elephantidae; genus Elephas; species Elephas maximus. The sequence goes on along the minus strand of NC_064841.1, from coordinate 14,164,428 downwards.
AAATATATATGTTTTCCTGGATCTGTATATTTAAAAAAAAAAGAAAAGCCCATTGATGTGGAGTCAATTCAGACTCAGCTATCCTATAGGACAGAGTAGAACTGCCTCGTAGGGTTTCCAAGGCTGTAATCTTTATAGAAGCAGGCCGCCACATCTTCCTCCTGTGGAACAGCTGTGGGTTTGAATTGCCAACCTTTTGGTTTGCAGCTGACTGCTTAACCACTGTGCCACAATATATACATGTAATTATATATACTCATTGTTGTTGTCATTAGGTGCCGTAGAGTCAGTTCCAACTCACAGCAACCCTACAGGACAGAGCAGAACTGCCTCATAGAGTTTCCAAGGAGTGCCTGGTAGATCTGAACTGCGGACCTTCTGGTTAGCAGCCAAGCTTTTAACCACTATGCCACCAGGGCTCATATATACTCATACATACCTATATATATGCATATGTATAAATATGTGTGTATATAATAGTGGATAGTATTCACACATAATGATGATAAAATGACTTGAACATGTAAGAATTGTTTTAAACAGTTAATCTGGAGCCATAGAAGTCACAAGATACATAGTTATGACCAAACCAAAAGCCAAATCCAGTGCCATCAAGTCGATTCCGAGTCATAGCGACCCTATAGGACAGAGTAGAGCTGCCCCACAGAGTTTCCGAGGAGCGCCTGGTGGATTCGAACTGCCTACCCTTTGGTTAGCAGCCGTAGCACTTAACCACTACGCCACCAGGGTTTCCATAGTTAAGACAGGGGTATCTAAAAATTTTCTTTTTGAAAATTAACTTAATTTCCTGACAAGAAGTTCAATAATGTTATTTCAAAGCAGTTAAAATAAAAAAAAAAAAACCCTGAATTTTTACAGAAGCACCAAATTATTTTTAAAAAATTGAATGTATGAATACAGTATCAAAGCTTTTATCTTTTTGTGTCTTGGAATGAGTAGGTTTGTTACATTCCTTTGTGGTTACCTTGAAATTTACCCCAATATTCCTAAGTTTAAACTAGTCTTTTATTACTTGATAACATCTTGACTTCCTCTCCATTTGAAAGTTCTATACCTACACTGTATATTCCCTCTTTTATCGTTCTGACATCGTTGTCATTTACAGATTGACATTTCTGGTTCCCTGTCGTAAATTTTCAGTTTTGTTTTATCCTTGAGAGTTCATTATCTAGATTGGTATCTGGCTGATGTTGTTTTATGTGCTAGATTCAGGTTGCTGTCTGAGGTTATTGGTTCTCTAACCAAAGGACTCCCTTTAATAATTCTTGTAAATTTGGATTGGTTTTTACATATTCCCTTAATTTCTGCTTATCTGGAAATGTCTTCATTTAGCCATCACATTTGAGTGAGAGTTTTGCAGGATATATTATTCTTGGTTGGTGTTTTTTTTTTTCAAGATTTTATGCATGCCATCCCATTGCCTTCTTGTCTACATTGTTTCTGCCGAGCACTAGTTTTTTTTTTTAATCAGAGCTTAGTCTTATTGTTTCCCCTCTGTATGTGACTTTTCGTTTTTCTCAAGCTGCTCCCCAGTTCTTTCTCTGTCTTTGGTTTTAGTGAGTGTGATTCTGATATACCTTGGTGATTTTCTTCTGGGGACTATCCTTTATTGGGTTTGTTGAGCTTCTTGATGGTCAACTTTCCATCTTTCATGATATTAGGAAAGCTTTCTGTCAGCAATTCTTCAATGATCCTCTCTGTGTTCAGTATTCTTATGTTGTTGTTGTTAGGTGCCATCAAGTCAGTTCTGAATCATAGCGACCCTGTGCACAACAGAACAAAACACTGCCTGGTCCTGCGCCATCCTTACAATCTTTGTTATGCTCGAGCTCATTGTTGCAGCCACTGTGTCAATCCACCTCGTTGAGGGTCTTCTTCTTTTCCACTGACCCTGTACTCAGCCAAGCATGATGTCCTTCTCCAGGGACTGATCCCTTCTGACAACATGTCCAAAGTATGTAAGACGCATTCTTGCCATCCTTGCTTCCAAGGAGCACTCTGGTTGTACTTCTTCCAAGACATAGCTGTTCCTTTTTTTGGCAGTCCATGGTATATTCAATATTCTTCACCAACACCACAGTTCAAAGGGGTCAACTCTTCTTCGGTCTTCCTTATTCATTGTCCAACTTTCACATGCATATGATGCGATTGAAAATACCATGGCTTGGGTCAGGTGCACCTTAGTCTTCAGGGTGACATCTTTGCTCTTCAACACTTTGAAGAGGTCCTTTGCAGCACATTTGCCCAATGCAATGTGTCTTTTGATTTCTTGTCTGCTGCTTCCATGGCTGTTGATTGTGGATCCAAGTAAAATGAAATCCTTGACAACTTCAATCTTTTCTCCATTTATCATGATGTTGTCGTACTGTGGGGGCTTGTGTGTTGCTGTGATGCTGAAAGCTATGCCACCGGTATTCAGATACCAGCAGGGTCACCCATGGAGGACAGGTTTCAGCTGAGCTTCCAGACTAAGACAGACTAGGAAGAAGGACCCAGCAGTCTACTTCTGAAAAGCATAAGCCAGTGAAAACCTTATGAATAGCAGCGGAACACTGTCTGATATAGTGCTGGAAGATGAGCCCCCCAGGTTGGAAGGCACTCAAAAGATGACTGGGCAAGAGCTGCCTCCTCGAAGTAGAGTCTACCTTAATAATGTGGATGGAGTAAAGCTTTCGGGACCTTCATTTGCTGATGTGGCGTGACTCAAAATGAGAACAGCTGCAAACATCCATTAATAATCAGAACCTGGAATGTACGAAGTATGAATCTAGGAAAATTGGAAAACATCAAAAATGAAATGGAACGCATAAACATCGATATCCTAGGTATTAGTGAGCTGAAATGGACTGGTATTGGCCATTTTGAATCGGACAATCATATACTCTACTAGGCTGGGAGTGACAACTTGAAGAGGAATGGTGTTGCATTCATTGTCAAAAAGAACGTTTCAAGATCTATCCTGAAGAACAACGCTGTCAATGATAGGATAATATCCATACGCCTTCAAGGAAGACCAGTTAATACGACTATTATTCAAATTTACGCACCAACCGCTAGAGCCAAAGATGAAGAAATAGAAGATTTTTATCAGCTGCTGCAGTCTGAAATTGATCAAACATGCAATGAAGATGCATTGATAATTACTGGTGATTGGAATGCGAGAGTTGGAAACAAAAAAGAGGGATCAGTAGTTGGAAAATATGGCCTTGGTGATAGAAACAATGCCGGAGATCGAATGATAGAATTTTGCAAGACCAACGACTTCTTCATTGCAAATACCTTCTTTCACCAACATAAACGGCAACTATACACATGGACCTCGCCAGATGGAACACAAAGAAATCAAATTGACTACATCTGTGCAAAGAGATGATGGAAAAGCTCAGTATTATCAGTGAGAACAAGGCCAGGGGCTGACTGTGGAACAGACCATCAATTGCTCATATGCAAGTTCAAGCTGAAACTGAAGAAAATCAGAGCAAGTCCACGAGAGCCAAAATATGACCTTGAGTATATCCCACCTGAATTTAGAGACCATCTCAAGAATAGATTTGATGTATTGAACTCAGTATTCTTATAGATGGTCAATATTCTTTGCCAACACTACAATTCAAAGGTGTCAATTCTTCTTTGGTCTTCCTTATTCATGGTCCAGCTTTCACATGCATAGGAAGCAACTGAAAACACCATGGCTTAGGTCAGGTGCACTTTAGTCTTCAAGGTGACATCTTTGCTTTTTAACACTTTACAGAAGCCTTTTGCAGCAGATTTGCCCAATGCAATGCATCTTTTGGTTTTTTGACTGCTACTTCCATGGATGTTGATTGTGGATCCAAGTAAAATGAAATCCTTAACAACCTCATTCTTTTCTCTCTTTATCATGATGTTGCTTATAGGTTCAGTTGTGAGGATTTTTATTTTCTTTATGTTGAGGTATAATCCATGCTGAAGGCTGTGGTCTTTGTCTTCATCAGTAAGTGCTTTAAGTCTTCACTTTCAGCAATCAACGTTGTTTCATCTGCATAACACAAGTTGTAAATGAGTCTTCCTCTAATCCTCATTTCCCATTCTTCTTCTTATAACTCATAGCCATAAATGTATTATTTAGTGTCCTTATATTTAGAGATTTTTCAGATATCTTTCTGTTATTGATTACTAATTTAATTCTATTGTGATCAAAGAACATACCTTGGTTGGCTTAATTTTTTTTTTTTTTTTTTTTTAAGATTATCCAGATTTACTTTATGGCCCAGAAGATGAATTGTCTTCGGAAATATTTCATGTGTACTTGAAAAGAATTCTGCTGATTTTCCACAAAATGCTATGTAAATGTCAGTTAAATCAGTTCATATTTATGTTCACTTATTTTATATCCTTAATTTCTGTTTAGTTGTTCTATCAATTATTGAGGGAAGGGTCATGAAATCTGTGAGTAAATCTGTGAATTCTATTTTTCCTTGCCATTCTATCAGTTTTTGCTTCATCTAAATTCAGTTCTGATATTTTACAAATAAATGTTTAGGATTTGTGATTAACTGATCCATTTATTATGAAATAAACTTTTTTATCCCTATATTCTTTGCTCTAAAATATATATCTTTCTCCATTCTTAGTTCTTAACATATTCGGTACTTCACCACGAAATGGATTTCTTTTAGATTTTTCATAAGTTCGTACAGCTTTTTTTTTTTTCCAAACTGACAAACTCTGCCTCTTAAGTGGGATGTTTAAACCGCTTATACTTAATGTGATCATTTATATGGTTGAGTTTAAATAATCCATCTTACTATTTTTCTTTTATTATTCCATGTTATCTGTCTTGTTGGCTTATTAGCTATATCCCTTTGTTGTGTTATTTTAGTAATTCCTTTACGGTTTACAGTATATGTATCTTTAAATTATTACAGCCCACCTTCAAGTGATACTATAAAACTTCAGGTATTGTGTAAGAACATTCCAACAGTAGACTTCTATTTCTCCCTACCAGCCCTCTGTGTATTTTTGTCATCCATTTTATTTATATGTATCTCATCCATTCTACATTACTTTTTAACTGTTATTTTTGCTATAAACCATAAATTATCTTTTAGAAATACTTGCGTTAAGAATAATAAAAAAAAAAGTTTATATTCACTCACCTAATTATGATTTCTAGTGTTCTTCATTCCTTTGTAAAGATCCAGATTTCCATCTGGTATCATTTTTCTTCTACCTTCATAAACTCCTTCAACATTCCTTATAGGGCAGATCTGCTGCTGATGAATATCTTCAGGTTTTTTTTTAATGAATAAAGATCTTTATTTTGTCTTCAGTTTACAAAGATCATGTCCCTGGGTACAGAATTATAGTTTGGCTTTTTTCTTCTAGGATTTTTAAGATGTTGCTCCCCTGACTACTAGCTTACATTACTTTATCTCTGTCTGGTTCTGGACTTTATTCTGCACTTCACTGTTTTAATGTCAATAGTCTATAATGAGACTTTCCTTATACTATTATTCAAAAATATCTTGTCTGTATTTGTCACAGAAATTTAAGGATCAGATTTTATTGAAAAATAAACTCCTACATTATTATGTAATTATGTCATTTAAAGAATGGAGAACTTACAAAAATATTTTATCACTCCTGATTGTCAATGATATCTAATGTTAGTATCACTACATAAGCTTTCTTTTGTCTAACATTTCACATGTACATATTTTTTCTGTTTATTTTACAAATTAAAAATAATTGTGTTTTATATTAATCTCATAAATAACATGGCTGACCTTTGATAATCCAATTAGAGATGGTCACTTTGTCTACTTATATTAATTCTAATAATGAATTTATTTGGTTTAATTTTAAACATATTATTTTGCTTGTTTTTTATTCTTTCTCCCTATTCCTATGCTTTATTTTCTTCTTCATTGCTTACAGTTTTTAAAATTGAACATTCTATTCTTGTTATTTTAGCATTCATCCTAAATTTTATAATATGAGCAATGACTTTAAAATGTTAATTTAGACATCTATTTTCCCCTAAACTGTAAAAAATTTGAAATGCTTTAGTTCTCACTTCTCCTATCCTTTGTGACACAGTAAAGATATTACCTCACTCAGTTTTTAAATCATTCTTAGATTATTTTCACAGGAATTTTTTATACATTTTTAAAAATATATTCGGCAATTTACTTGTTCACGGTTTTCTTGCATCATATTCATTACATCTTAAATTTTCTTCACAGTAATGTGTACACCACAGTAGTTTTCCTTCTAGTTAATGGGGTTATTTTCTCAGTCTTTTAATTAATTATGTACTATATTCCCTTTAAGGAACCCTAGCTGCTTAGTGGTTAAGCACTTGGCTGTTAACCAAAAGGTCAGTGGTTCAAATACGCCAGCTTCCCTGTGGAAGAAAGTCTGCTTCCGTAATGATTACAGCCTTGAATGCCCTTTGGGGCAGTTCTACTCTCTCCTATAAAGACAATATAAATTGGAACTGGTTTGACAGCAGTGGGTTTGGCTTTTGGATATTCCCTTTATAAGACACCTTTTATCAGAAATCTCTAAATTCTAATTTAATATTTTGAAATTTTACTTAGAATATATTTTAATTTACTTGGTCCTGCACCAATTAATTCTGTTAGCATCTATTGAAGCACTCTGTGTGTCATCTGTTCTAGTAGAAGCTGATAATACAGAGATGATTAAACTCTATTCCTTGCTCAAGATGTTCCCATTCTAGTGGGAAAAATCAGGTAAGTAAAATAATACTATGAATCACAATTAAGTTTGATTTGAAAATGCTACAAGGGCAAAAAGAAAGAAGCAAAACATAGGTGGGCTTTAGGACTGCAAGGAAGTTTTTCAATTGGTAGTCTACACTTTTATTTGTATAATATAGATATTAATATTCCGTGGACTGCCAAAAGAACAAACAAATCTGTCCTGGAAGAAGTACAACCAGAACGCTCCTTAGAAGGAAAGATGGCAAGACTACGTCTCACATACTTGGACGTGTTATCAGGAGGAATCAGTCCCTGGAGAAGGACATCATGCTTGGTAAAGTAGAGGGTCAGCGAAAAAGAAGACCCTCAATCAAGTGGACTGACACAGTGGCTACAACAATAGGCTCAAGCATAACAATGACTGTGAGGATGGCACAGGACTAAGAGATGGTTTGGTCTGTGGTACACAGGGTTGCTGTGAGTTGGAACGAACTCAATGGCACCTAACAGCAATATAAAACATGCAGTCCTGGTGGCATGGTGGTTAGGAGCTCAGCTGCTAACCAAAAGGTCAGTAGTTCAAATCTACCAGCCGTTCCTTGGAAATCCTATGGGACAGTTCTGTTCTGTCCAATAGGATTGCTATTAGTCAAAAACAACTCAGTGGCAATGGGTTTGATTTGTTTTTTTAAATATAAAACATATGAAGTGGTTGTATAGAAATAATTTGCTATAACTCCTGTAATTATAAAAAAAATTACAAAAACTCAATATAAGTATTTTGTATTAATAATTGTTTTTTCTAATTTTAAAAATTAGCAAAGTGAAAAGTTTTCTAGACATAAAAAAAATCTAGCACAAAGGCTAAAACAAAATTGCATAGTGTTTGGGGGTCATGGCAAAAAACACCATGTACCTAGTAATTAAAAAATATGACATATGTATGTACTTGTTGGAGTGCATAGCAGGGGGCAAATTCCTGGCAAGAGTTGAGGCACATTTAGAAGTGTTTGTATTCCAAGCCAAAAAACTGGGAATGTCAGAAGATATTAAAAACAGCCATCTCATTATACTTACAAGTAGACCACAGCTGGGCAATGAGAAACACTAGCTAGTAAAGTGTGTTTCTCTCATACCGATCATTTAATTTACAAAAAATACTGCTAATGGGTACTTTAGAAACAGGAACAACTGCAATTTGAAGGGAAACTTATCAAGAATTCAGAGCTTGAATCACGTAGAAGAGATCTTAAAATTTCATACACAGGCCTATGCCCATTTTGCCAGTTCTATTTCCATGTTCTTGTTTTCCAAGTTAATGAATGGACAGAACAATTAAGACATCAAAGTAAATGATATTAAGTGGACTCTTATAAAAATTCAAACTATGGTAATTGACAAGAGAACTCAAAAATGCTCTCAGGGACCTTTCAACAAACAGCCATTTTTGAGGCTCACCAATCCTTCTGAAAAATGTTATTATGCTTTATACCTCATATGCTTCTATTGATGCATACTAATTTCACCTGCCTAGAAGCATCATATCGCCTCATGGTTCAGTTATTTAACATATATTACTGTACTTGGAGATTCAGTTGGCATACTTCAAATACATGTCATGAGTTAAGAATTGTGATGTGTATGTTGGGAAGAAATAAGGTATGCTGCATTTCGTAAATCCTAAAATCTACATTTTCAAGGGTGAATTATGAATTAAAATATTGGAAAAATAAATTTCATTTCAGTTCTTGTGGGTCCTTTTCAATATTTATCATTTAGAAAGCAAAATATTTTATTAATATTAATATAATAATATCACCTAAAAGTACAGTAATCTATTTTCAAATGAAGGCAAAAGTAAGATAAATTCTTTTATTTTTCCTTATAATGTTAAGACAGATTAGGCAACTTTCATTTATTATACATGGATTACTTTGGGATATTTTGGGACACCTAGATATGATATGAAGCTTTCCGTACTTATGAAGCTTTCCGTACTTAAAAAAAAAATAGGAAGTTACGGATTAGAGATATGTGAGTATTTTTTATATTTTCTTCAGTCGCATTCACCATTGTCATATGCCTAGAACAAGAACAATGAAAATTATCAAAATAAGAGTATGGTAAGAATCAAGATGCCCATATTTGCCATTGAAAGATCAACTACTACAGAAATTGCTGTCCCACCAAAAATAACTTAGAAAACCAAACAAGATATACGCAGCAATAATTTCCAGATATTTGACAAGAGGCAGCACAGGACCCCTGAAAGAAGAAAAATAAACACAGCAAGTCCTATGAATGGCCCTTTTTACTGCCTAGAGGCAGGTCTGTAGATGTAGTGCAGGAAGGGTAACTAGAACACAGACCAGAAGTCTTGTTGAGTTAGGGAGGCAGATATTTGAGTTCAGAAAAGATGTGGTGACTAGAATTTGTTGGACAAAGTACTAAAGAACTGTACTCCATTACTGGAGGAACAGCCTCAAAATCCGCAGAGGGGTCCTAGAAACTTTGGCTAGAGGGTCTTCTTTGCATTCATGGGGAGAAACTCTGGCAGTTTGAAAAAAGATCCATGGGAAAGCAGCGTGCTGAACAATCTCAGAACTCGCACAGGGTTGGGAATAGTTTATGATCCCACCCACCAGACTGATATTTTTTTTTTATATATATATGCTGGGCATCAGGTAGATGCCGTCAGACATTTCTCACCTTAATAAAAACCAAACCAAACCCATTGCCGTAGAGTCAATTGCGACTCATAGATACACTATAGGACAGAGCAGAACTGTCCCATGGGGTTTCCAAGGAGTGGCTGGTGGATTCAAACTGCCGACCTTTTGGTTAGCAGCCCTAACTTGCCATAGCCTGACTTGCCACTACACTACCAGGGTTCGCCTTAATAGAAGTGCTAAATTAACCAAAACTAAAGACTACTCTTCACTCATCCTAACAGAGGATAAAGGCAAGCTTTGAAATGATCAACTGATCCCAAATAATTTATCAGCCTGAACAAAGAAAGTGCATCACTATTTAAAGAAATACTACACAATCTCATGCTTAGCTATGTGAAACTAATAAAGAGATTTACTGAAAATTTAATAAACATAATCAGGCATAGGTGTAGCTGGGAACAAAGGGAGCAGCATAGCTATTTATATGGCTAAATTTCCTCTCAAAAAAATAAAAACAAAGGGAAAGTAAATTCTGGAGAAACCCACGCCCTCAGTATAACTTGAAGAGAGAGAAATCTGAAATTACAAAATAACTGTGAATAAAAAGAGAAAAATCACCAAATCCTGGCAAGAAATCTCTCACCTGTACTCAGCCACAAAGCTAGGTGGAGAGCCAAGTCATAATGAGGAAAACTGCAGGTAAGAGAGAAGATGGAGGCCAGCAAAGGCACCTAGGGGTGATTTGGGATGAGGAGCAGAAAGGTTAAATCCATCCCCTAGCCAATATTGTTGGAATCGTTTTCAGACACATAAGTACACGTACTACAGGGAAGAGATTTCAAAGTATACATAATTTAAAGGAGCAGGTACTATTTTAAAAAGCAGACACATTCGTAACAGACGGACATCATTTAAAGGGGCCATCACTATGTAAAGGAATGGCCTCGGAAATGCATAGCTTCTGGTGGAGAAAAGAAGAGACAGAGAAGGGACAAGTACAACCCAACTGCATAGTGAAGGTGAAAACAAGGGTAGAAATTTAGAGTCCTGCAAGACAAAAACCAAGACCAAATCCTCTGCCATCACGTAGATTTCAATTCATGGTGACTCTACAGACAGAGTGAAAATGCCCCATAGGATTTCTAAGGTTGTAAATCTTTATGGAGGCAGACTGCTACATCTTTCTCTCGTGGAGTAGCTCATGAATTGGAACCACCAATCTTTCAGTTAGTAGCTGTGCATTTTAACCACTGCACTACCAGGTCTCCTCACAAGACAGAAGAGAACCACAAAATAAGAAAACTCATAATCCTGTCTGCCGTCAAAATAAACAAGCAAGCAAACAAATATACTAAAGTACCTGGACTTTCCTATATTGACAAATAGAGCACCACTGGGAATAATGTAATTAGGAATATTTTTAAATGCCTTAATACTATGAAGATAAACAAGAGAAAATTGAAGTCCACACATAAGTTTTGAAAAAATCAAGACACAAAATTTCACACCTGAAAAAACCACTCCCTTCTAACAAAAACAACCAAAAAATTGAAGAAAACTGTAATTTGATACTCTAAAGAGAATTAAATATATTCACACAAGCATTTGTGGACACACACACAGCCTTTGAATCAGAATTTCAGTTATTAAAAACATAAATGTACAAAAAACAGTAAGAAATGGAGAGTGTTGATTTAATTCAGAAACCAAATGCAAGAGAAAGACGAACATCTCAGAAATGAAGAATATATTATAAGGTGTCCAACAGAAAGAAGATTTAAATGAAAATTTAATAACAGTCACTGAAGAAAGGGAATAAACAAACAAGGGAATAATATGACAATGAAATAAATTGAAAGGGTCAGAGAGAATTATAGAAATGGAAGAGAGGCAAAGATGAAAAACACTAATATTATATGAGATGCTTAAAGGAAAAACAAAAGAATAAATAGAGTTAATATTTAAATCACAATTCAAGATGATTCTGCAGAAAAAGAACACTGGATCAATGCATCAAAAGAGCTCAGGTGCCTTTTATCTAGAAATTAACCCAGAATGATAATCTCTGAGACATATGCAGTAAAAGTAATTGAATTAATGGAGATAAAATCCTCAAGGCCTCCTGGAAAAAAGATAAAAAATTTTGAAATGCAAAAATTAGAGTGATGTATATTAGTAGTGTTTTCACAATCAATATTATAAAAAAAAAATTTTTTTTTTTTTTACAAGGCAAAAATGAGACAACATTTAAAACAAAAGATAAACAAATAAGCAACAAAAAACCTTATGGATAAAAGTGGGAACCAAGGATTTTTACATCATGCAAGCTTTCCTTAAATATAAAGGCAATAAAAAATAGTTTTCAACCTGTACAAACTTAGAGAATTCCGCACACATTGATCTTTCTTGAGAAATCTACTAAAGGATGAGCTCCATTCTACCAAGTGATGCCTGGAAAAACTTCAACAAAAAAATTGAGATTGAATTTTGAAAACCATAAATACACACCTAAGACTAAAACAAAGGTGAGGTCAAGAGTGGAGGACTAATGTGCACATATTATATATTGTGCTAAAGTTGAAATAACGCAACTAAAAATGGTGTGAAAAAGGACAAAGAGGAAAATAGAAAAATCTCAGTGTTGAATAGACAAAGTAAAACAAAAGGAAGAGATATAATAAAGTTAAAAAAAAAATTAATGAGGTACAGAATAGAAAAACGGTTGATGTAATTGGTAAATCAAAATCCTGGTTCTTTGAGAAAATGAACAAAATAGATAAAATATTAGCTAACTTGATCAAGAAAAAAGGAGAAATATACAAAATAAAAAATATCATAAGGGCACTAACCTATGTAACTCTGGAAGATAGCATTTTGAATAATTATTATAAGGCAAAAGATAAAAATAACTATACATTGGCTAATAACTTCGTTTCTCCAGGAGCGTGCGTGAGCAATAACTATGTTGATTAAAATTCGTCAAATAAGTAAACATACCGTAGCGAATGAGAGAGTCAGGTTCCTTACCATCAAAGAAGATACACAAAAGAACAGGGTGTTGGGGGAGTGAGGGGCGGGGAGAAGCTAGAATCAACCTTGTGGTATTAAATTAAAATTGGAGAGCTCATTATGAACTCATGCTATTAAAGATGGATGGTTGGATGGATGAATGGATGGATAATACAGATATAAATATATAGATACATATCATCACTTTGTTCACTGATAGGCCCTAGAAGCAGTGACACTCCAGTAGCAATGAACATATTTAGTTCTAGATCTTAGTTTTTAAAGTCGATTCTCTGATAAAAGGAACCAGAGCTCATCAGAGAAATTGCTGATTGCGGGGTTTGGGCAAAGAAAATGCAAGATGAGCCTGAAATATATTGTGGTGCTGAAAATTACAAAATTCTTGAAAAAAGATGGGTCATATGAGAAGGATACAGAAGCCAAACTGAAGGATTAGCCGATGGCCAAAACTGGGACAATTTGAGCAACAAAATAAATACTTACAGTATTGGGTTATAACACAAAAGATAAAATTAGTATTCGGTAGTTCATACTGATTATAAATAAATCATTGAATAATGGACAAGAGTTAGATTTCCTCACTGAAGAATTCCCATTAATAAATCCAGGAGGAATAAAGAAAATATAAAATTATCATTAAGCAAACAGTAATAAATTGTGCAGAGTAGTAGAAATGAGTGAATGGAAAAAACTGAGGAGAAAGAGAATATGAGCATAGTGTCAAAGTATTTCCCATGAGGGAAAAACAGTAAATCTACAGTGGATAAACTTAGCCGACACTACCCTAACCAACTGATAGATCTGTACAAGAGTGTTCACAGCAAATTTATTCTTAATAGCCAAACACTTGATACAACCCAAATGTTCATCAATATGTGAACGGATATACAAATTGTAGTATATTCATAACATTGAATAGTAAAAAAAAAAAAATAGGGAAAAAAAAACTATTGATTCATGCAACCACACTGATAAATTTTAAATGCATTATGCTAAATGAAGGAAGTAAAACACAGAAGACTACGTACTTATGGTTATATTTTATGCGTTTCCCAAAAAGGAAAAGCTAAAGTTCAACGCAACAAATTTGTGGTTCAGGGAAGACAGATGGAGAAGGGGCAGAATACAAAGCAGCATGAGGAAACTGGGTATGATACAAATCTTCTCTATCTTGATTATGCAGCAGTCACATGACTGAATGTACTTCTCAAAACTCATCAAACCGTACTCTTAAAAGGGATGAATTTTATTACAAATAAGCTTTACTGCAAAACACAGAATTTAAAAAATGGTTGTATATGGTATTGACACTGAATTGTCAAATAATGATAAATGAACCTATCTCCTAGAGGAAATTGACAGAAAGTCTATTGAAATGGATCGAGAAAATCTAGATGTTTCCTAGGGTTTGAATTATTCACTTGAGACAGAGTCTTAAGGTGGAGGCCTGGGAATAGGAGAATTCAAGATGGACGAGTCTTATGAATCTGGAAATACAGAGTGCTTTGGAATTTGGTGAGGAAAATTGGTAAGTGCTGCTAACTTTCATAACAAAGGCAGGTGAGGAAATTAAGCCATCACTGTATAACCAGGACAATGATTACATGTAGCCAAATTAGTCCACGAAGCAGAGGAGGTGTTGAAAAGGAAGCCGGAAAGCGTGCCATAACAAAATCCCAGAATCTCCGAATGATCCAGAATCCTTTTCTCAGTCCTTCTTCATGCTTTTAGCTATAAAACATGTACTGAGACTATCTTTACTCTTCATTTTTAGGTTTTCTTTCTTTTCTATGTATTTTTGAGTTTTGCCCTTAATCAATTGTGCATAACAAGTGTCCAGTATCATCAGTTGGACATATCCACATTACCTTGGGGAAAATTAGGTTTGGTATAGCATCCAGGAAATAATAATACGATAACAATATTTTATGTTTGATTATATTATACTTTGCAATAAAATGTATTTAAAAAAAAAGCCACTATATATTGGAGCCCTGGTGGCACAGTGGTTAAGAGCTCAGCTGCTAACCAAAAGGTTTCACAGTTCAAAATCACCAGCTGCTCCTTGGAAACGCTACTGGCATTTTTTTATTAATACCCAAATGTCATCAAGTCAATTATTGCTATTTCCTACTCCTTCATGCCACTCAAACGGCCTATACAGCCAAAGTAATAGTATTCTGTAATTTTAAATATGATGAAGATAAGATTGAAGTCTCACACTGTTTTCTTTCCACAAATTTCCTGGCCTTTGTAGGTAAGTTCCATTCTTTGGCCCTCTCTCCAGCAATCTTCAAGCATTAAATGATAATAATTTCATTTGCTGAGAAAAAATTTCCATCTGCATTCCCAAATGGGCCCGCTGTGTGGAGTTTTTCTGAGTATATTCCATTAGGAGGTGAGTACAAAAGGCACACTTTCTTGCCGAAAAATTTAGTTCATGAGATCTATACAATTGTGTTTGTCAGCATGACAAGCTCAGGGCCCTAGTGGCAAAGTGGTTAAGAGCTCAAGCTGCTAATCAAAAGCTTAGCAGTTCAAATTTACCAGCCACTCCTTGGAAACCCTATGGGGTAGTTCTACTCCGTCCTATAGGGTCACTGTCAGTCGGAATCAACTCTATGATAATGGGCAATGACAAGCTCCTACTTCAGATATCAGACAGTATACGACTCATAGAAATGTTAATGCCATCGGGGGTGGAATTTCAAGAGCATACAAGCAAACTGATCTCTGAAATATTCATATGTTAAATGGAAAGCTCAGTAGGAGTTGCAATGAATATAAGGTTAATTTCAGAAATGTGATGTGTCTATTTTCAGATCCATAGGTTAATATACTTCGATTAAGATAAAAAATATAAATAAGTTCCCCCAAATAAAAATGAACAAGAATTTAATCAAGATTCATCAAAATGACTGTGCAATAAAAGTTTTTGTAGAAGGAAACTCAGAACCTCAGATTCTACAAGTGACATTTTCTATCAGAAAGACATGGAAGAAGTATATAGTAAGAACTGTATACCTCCATGAATGAAGTGTGACATTTAGTTGTTGGTTTATATTCAGACGAATTTTCTATTCTTTGTCAGTAAGGCAGAATAGCTTAATGACCTAAAATTATGCACTTCAATTGTCACACTACAGAAAACAAGACAGTGGTAAATATTTCTTAGCTCATTAAGGGTTTCATAGGATATTCCTTTCCTGTTGCCAAGAATCAGCTCGACGGCAACTAACAACAACAACAAGCACTTATACGTTTTAAGCTTTTATTCCTAAAACTAAAGGTTGATCCCTGATGGAAAATCTTTCTATAGATTTTACATATTAACATAATGTTTACATGGTTTCCTTCTTGGGTGAACTTTCCGGTGGTACAAAACCAAGAATAAAACCCATTGCCGTCGAGTTGATTCTGACTCATAGTTGAGTCGGACCCTATAGTACAAAGTGTTAGGCTATAATGGAAAGCCTTATTACAGTCACTAAGCAATAGGCTTATTCTCCTTGTGAATTCTAAAATGAACTTGAACGTATGAACTCCCTATGAAGGCCCTAGGAAACAACATCTATAAGATCTCTCATTTGTTGGAATTCCTACATGTCTATTGAACTGTGATGTATTTCTCATGCTGGTATTACAGTCATCACCTGTATATAGATTTTCTCCTGTGTAGCTTCTTCACTGAATATGAAGATTTAAACTCCAGATGGAAGTATTATCACATTTGTCAGACTGATAGACTTTCTCCCCTTTGTAGATTTTATCATAATTACAAAGGTCAGAACTCTGAGACAAGCATTTTTTTACCCAAGGACCATTACAGAGAATTTCTCTTATCCACTTTCAATGATGAATGCCCAGTTGTTATTTCACTTAGGAAAAATACTTAAACTATATAGAGTCACAGGTTTGCTGTTTCAGAAGGCCTCACATTTGGCCTCGACATGGAAAGGGCCTTGATCTACTGGATAAAGTAGAAGGTGAACTAAGATGTCCTCAATATGCTTTTCTTTGGGAGATTTGTTCCTATAAAGGACTCCTATGTCAGTGTCACTCCTCATTATAAAATGGCATTTTATTTCAAATAATTCCAATGCATTCACTGAGTCACCCTACTCAAGGTCCTGAGAAAATGTTACTTCAAGGAATCTCCAGGTTTCAATCTTTTGTATTTTCAAGGATTGTCCCATGTTACTCACTTTTAGAATTCTTTGTTCTTGAACTCTGAGTAATTCCCCTTTAAAAGTCACTATGCAATTCTGATTTTCTGACATTTGCAATCAACTTTTATGAAGTTTCTAGGAAAAAAAAAAAACTTTACTTTTCATATATAGTGATATTTCTTTAAAGATCCTCCATTAAAAAAAACAAATCTTGTCCTGGGTTAACAATTTTTTTGACAGTTAAGACTGCTATTTTTTCCATAAATTGAAATGAACATTGTTTACATACTTTTGGATAAATATAAGATAGTGGTACAATTTTTATTTTTTTAATCTAAGGGAAGGATTTGCCTTATTTTTTCCGAGTGCAAGGGCATTGCATTTTCAAGTCAGGCTAAGGGGTGCTATGTAGATCAGGTTATACTCAGAGGCTACATTTTAAGATATTACTTATATAACTATTATTGTAATCCTGTGAACAATTTATAAGGTGGAGTGTTCTAAGAAGATAGCAAGAAATCATCAAAATATCCCAAAATAGAAAAGAAAGTTGCTGTCTTGCATATAAGCATCGTCAAAGGAGCCTTTCTAACATGTTTATCTGTAAGGGTAAAAAGTTGCTACTTTCAGAGAGGGAATATCATACTTGAAGGCCTTACCTACAGAAATAATAAATCTAATCTATGAAGAAGTAACTCAATATTTTAGTTACCTACTGTTAGTATTATATAACAAAAAATATCATAAGTGGGTGGCCTTTAAAAACAGAAATTAATCTTCTCACAGTTCAGGAGGCTAGAAGTTTGAATTCAGGGCATGGTTCTAGGGGACGGGCTTTTTTTTGTCCAGTTCAGCTTCTAGTAGCTGCCAGCAATCCTTGGTGTTCCTGGGTGTATAGATACATCTGCCATGTGTGTCTGGCTTCAAATGGTGTCTTCTCCCTGTGCTTGTCTTTGTTTTTATTCTCCTTTTTTTATAACACAGAAATGATTAGATTTAGGACCCACCCTACCCTGGTATGACCTCATTAACATAACAAAAGAAAACTTCTATTATCAGACAGGGTCATGTTTATAGGTACTGAGGTTAGACCAGGGTTAGGATTTCAACCCATAAATCTAGGGGACAAAATTCAATCCATAACACTTACTATAGCATCAAATATACTATAGAATAAAATATACTATAGCATCAACTTCCATTAAATTTCAGCTTACATCTTATCAAAGCAGACTTACTGGTCCAACAGAGACTAGAGGAACTCCTGAGGCTATGGCCTCCAGGTACCCTGCCATCTCAGAACTGAAGCCACTCCTGAAGTCCACCTTTCAGCCAAAGATTAGACAGGCCTATAAAACAAACAATAACACACACGAGGAACGTTCTTCTTAGCTCAATCAAACATAGAAGACCAAATGGGTGACACCTGTCCAAAAGCAAGGAGGAAAAGGCAGGACGGGACAGGAAAACTGGACGAAAGGATACTGAGAATCTAGGGTATAAAGGGAAAGGGGGAGTGCTGACCCACTGTGCGGATTGCAACCAACATCACAAAACAATTTGTATATAAATAGTTGAATGAGAAACTAATTTGTGCTGTAACCTTTCACCGAAAGCACAACAAAATTAAGAAGTAAATAAATGAAATAAAATGGATTGCAAATGCAAGAGAAACAGGCTGGCATCAGATTCCTCTAAACAACATGCAAAACAAGGTAACATGGAACAGCATCTGCAAGAAGCTTAATGAGAGAAAATGAAAGAAAGCACAAATCATGCAGTTCTTCAAATTTCAATGCCATAGCAAAACAATTTTGAATGTGCCAGAACTCAGGGACTACTTTAGGAATATCTCGGAGGAATCTACTAAAGGATGAGTTTCCTTAACTGAAAGATGTTTAAGACAACATTGTAAGAGGACTGATAGCAAATACTTCGTATATTTAATTGTGGAGCTAAGATTAAAATAAGGGTGGGCTCATGGGCTGAAAAACAGTCTGTCAAGAGTATTTGTTATAACAGAGGAAATAATACAACTAATAAAATGGGAGGAGAAGAAAAAAGGAAAATAGAATAATATAAATTGACTGCTGTATAGGAGAACGGCTGCAATTCAGTGGGTACCACGTAAAACTGACAATGTAAAAGGTTAGGTAAGAAAATGGAATTAGCTAAGAAAAAAAAAGGTATTTAAACAAAATTGACCACTAGAACGGAAAGGCAAACTTCCTAAAAACTAAAGAAATTAGAGGAAAAAAGCAGACATGCCAAATAGACATAGAAACACAGTAAATACAAAATTAAAAAAAAAAGTAATTAGAACATTAGAAAATATGACAGAATTGAGACAAAAAAAAGCCATAACAATAAACGGATATAGAAATGCAGTAAATATAAAATAAAAAACACTAATTAGAATGTTAGAAAATACGACAGAATTGAGACAAAAGAGCCATACCAATAAATAGGAATGGGTTTAACTTGCCTATATAAAGAAAAATACTTTCAAATTGGCTCATAAAAAAAAATCTAACCCTGTTCTGTGTATAGGAGATACAATTAAAATGCAGTGATTCCAAATAGGCTAAAAATAAAGAAATACATAAAAATTTACCACACAAATGAAATGAAAAGAGAGGTTGTACTCCAGATACCACAGTGGACTTCAAGCCAGAAAGCGTTAAATGAGATTGAAAATAAAAAAAAAAAAAAACTTTATGATTTTAAAAACCACATTATAGAATGAAGAAGGTTAACTATATCTATGGACCAAATAATACAGAAACTGCCAATAATATTGAAGCCATGGTGGTGCAGTAGTTAAAGTGCTTGGACGTTAACCAAAAGGTCTGCAGTTTGAATCCACCAGCCGCTCTGTGGGAGAAAGATGTGACAGTCTGCTTCCATAAAGATTTATTGCCTTGGAAACCCTACGGAGCAGTTCTACGCTGTCCTATAGGGTTGTTATAGGTCAGAATGGACTTGGTGGCAGAGCGTTTGGTTTTATTTACTTTTTTATAGGAGACGCAAAGAGAGAGAAATAGAAGCACATCAATAGGAAACTTTAATAAGCCACTTTCACATGCGATAGAGCAAGTGGACAAAAACTAAGTAGGGATATAAAATACCTAAAAGGCATAATCAATAAGCATAATCAGTAAAGGAAATCTTGTAAATATACATGGAATATTAACTCCAATAAATAAAATATACCTTTTTCTCAAGCACTCATGCAACATTCACAAAAATGGATCATATACTAGATCAAATAAATCAAAAAGAAATAATCAGGAAGTTTCATAGAGTAGAAATATTATAAACAATACTTGGTGATAACAATTAAATAAAACTATATTAAAATTGTCTGATTTTGGTCTCATCTAAAAAAAAAATTGCCTGAAACAAGGTTGTAGAGATTTATAATTATGTTTTCTTCAAAAATGGTTAAAGTTTTTGATCCATTTTGAGTTAAATTTTATATATGTTGTGAGGTAAGGATCCAACTTCATTCTTTTTGCATGTGGCAACCTGAATTTGCAGGTGTCCACTGGTTTCCACATGATTAGATTTAGGGAGGAATGCTGCATAACTGATATTTCCTCCTCAGGACATTACTTTGGGGGGGTACATGGTGACAGTTTGTATCATCATTAAGTTTGATTTCTTGGTTAGTCTGTCAGATTTCTCCAATGTTAAGATAGATTTTTTATCTTGCTATGAATAAGTAGGAAACCCTGGTGGTGTAGTGGTTAAGTGCTACGGCTGCTAACCAAAGGGTCAGCAGTTCAAATCCACCAGGTGCTCCTTGGAAACTCTATGGGACAGTTCTACTCTGTCCTATAGGGTCACTATGAGTCAGGATCGATTCGACGGCACTGGGTTTGGTTTTTGGTTTGGTTATGAATAAGTAATCTGTGAGTCATATTTGGGGACTGTATGAAGGTATTATTCCTCAACAGTCTTTCATCCAGTGGTTTTTAACATAACTGCTGGTTCTTTTTTGAATCAATTATTAGCCCAGTGGCTGTAAAATGCTGATTTTCTATTTCTGTTATTTTTTTCTACATTTCTTTGTTGGTATACTTCTCATATTACCTTTTTACTTATTATTTTTGTTTTGGGGTTGATATTACTCATAGCTTCTTTATATGTTAATGTATTATAAGCCATCTCTGCCACTGTTTATCAAAACAGTGATAAGTACCTTTTAACAAATATTCTGCTATTTTTATGTGACCATGTACAAGTCATCAGAACAAGATCAGTCATTAAATTGCCAAAAATGTAGTAGCAGTGATATGACAGATACTGTCAACTGAACTAATGGCTTGGATTGAAATATTTAGTTACATGTTTTTATGAAGATAACAGAGAATTATAAAATATTTACACAGATAATACCAACATAATATAAAATGAGATAAGGGCTTTGTACTAAAAATAAACCACCAAACCAAACCAGTTACCATCAAGATGATTCTGACTCATAGCATAGCAACTTGATGTGTATTAGACTAGAACTCTACTTCATAGGGTTTCATGGCTGTGATCTTTTGGAAATAAATCACCGGGACTTTTCCCCAAGGCACCACTGGGTGGGCTCAAACTGACAAACTTTCAGTTAGCAGCTGAGCACTTAACCATGGACTAAAAATAACCTGGGTTTAAACCCTACTTATTTTGTTTATATAAGTACGTGTTTTTTTTCTATAGTCATGTAAGTAAACCTTCCATCATGGTTCTTAGCGTATGAAGTCATGTAAGTGTTGTTGAATATTGCTGTGATAACTTCCGTGGGCATAATGGATTAACACAGCCAAAAAAGAGTACAAACTAGAGCAGTATAGTCAGAAATAGAAAATTTTGTAAAACAGTAGTCTGTAGCAGGCACTGATACATTACATTATTGGAAAAGCCTAAGTCTATATCCTGGCAGCAAACAAGTCTGGGGAAAGTGGGTTTGGAGATTCTACATTGAAAAGGTGGCATTCACACTGTGGAGGATAATGATCAAAATGTGGAGAATGTGATCAAATGTTTTGGGACAGTCCCAAATAACCATAGTCAACTACAGAGGCACACATTTCCTTGCTGGTTTATATTCTGCCCTGGGAAAATGATGGCAGATATTCCAAGGAGAATGTCAGTTCAAGTTGATAAGTATAAATCGTATTGTAAAGATGGTACGATCATTTGAGCGTCTTTAAAATTTTGAATTACATAATTGGTTCCTCTGAGTTCCTGCATCCCAAGCAATCATCCTCTAATTTGCCTTTACAAATACTTTTCCTATAGCAACACGTGTAAATGCCAAGTTTAACCTTTGCTGTAAGTTACATTATTAATATAAATCAATAACTTGGTATTTAGTTTGTACTTCAGTCTTTCAGTTCCTGCTGAGTTCAGATAGCATCTTTAGTTTGATTAACCCTGGGGACGTGACAAAGTTTTTGAAGTATTGTCAAGTCATTAGGGAAAAGCCACCCTCTGAGACACTTTTTACTACAAGGCTATTGGTCATCTGTGGTGATGAGTGGCATTACTGTGATCTGTGATCCTTCCTTCGAACTTTGAAAGTCGTACCGCCCCAACAAATTAGACGTCTTTCTGGAAAATTCTGGCATTTTTATCAACTCTTAATTTTGGTCCATACATTGATTTTGCATCTTTTTTTTTTTTTTAATTTTTGTAAAAATATAGATAAAGCAACATTTACCAATTAAACTTTTTTTTTACATGTGCAATTCAAGTTTTAATTGTATGAAAAGTATATTTAGAGAAAAGTCCCCCTGTGCTGTACACAGTGTCTGTCCTTTTAATCAGTGAATGTTTGATGGATTATTGAAGAAATCCTGGCAGGCTGATTTATCCTTCTCTGTCTTACCATTTTCTCCCTGGTACTGAAACTGCCTCTCACGCTTACCTTAATCGTCATAGTCTCAGTCGGTAACTTTTCTAGCAAACATTTAAGTACAAGGTGAACTACCAGAGACAGATGATGCAAATGCAAATTTTAACTTTATATCCCTTATATGGAAAAAAGAAAGGTTTCTCATTTCATTTGTTATGAATGAAAACCAAGATTGTATCAAAAATGATCCTAACATTAATCCTTTGAGCCTCTTCATGAGTGTAGTATTAAACAGTCTTAGTTATTCCCCATGTAGCCACATCACCTCTATCCCATCACCCACATTTTTCAGGAAATGATGCTATTTATATCTCCCTGCCCTTTGGAATCACTATAGTCAATCAAAATATTGTATCCAAAAAGCACAAACGAGGAGAAAGACAAATTAAAGAACTCAAAAAGACTGTTCTCACACACACACACCCTCACACACTGTCATACACAGGTATGCACATCACATACTTAGCCCTGATATAGTTGAACTAAAAGCAATTTCATCTAAGACAATTCAGCATTCCCAGATGACATGCTAATGAACCAAGCGAGCAGTTCTAAGTCATTGATATTACATCATTCAGCACACAATTTCCAAAAACAAGCTAATGAACCAGTTTTTAAAAACCTGTTAGAAGAAGCACAGTCTGAAACATACCAATGGAGTCAGTTCATTTGCTTGCTGAAATAAGCTCTATCTTGGGTTCTCTCTAAACTAAAGCAAGCTTGACTTTAGCTGTCATCAGAAATGGTATAAAAGTAAAAATGAATACGTGTACTCCTAGAGGAAACCCTGGTGGCGTAGTGGTTAAGTGCTACGGCTGCTAACCAAAAGGTCAGGAGTTCAAGTGCACCAGGCACTCCTTGGAAACTCTGTGGGGCGGTTCTACCCTGTCCTATAGGGTCACTATGAGTCAGAATCGACTTGATGGCAGTGGGTTTTTTGTTTTTTGTTTTTTTTTCCGGTACTGCTAGATTGTTGAGATAAAGGGCTGTTTTTTGGTTTTGTTTTGTTTTGTTTTATATTCAATAGGAGATTATACTCAAAGGACTACTAATTACACCATAAGAATTGAATGCTTAATGGAAAAGTTGAACCTAAACACATATTTCATATTCCCTTAAATATATTTGGGAAACTCTGGTGGTGTAGTGGTTAAGAGCTATGGTTGTTATCCAAAAGGTCAGCAGTTTGAATCCACCAGGTGCTCCTTGGAAACCCTATGGGGCAGTTCTACTCTGTCCTATAGGGTCACTATGAGTCAGAATTGACTCGATGGCAATAGGTTGTTGTTTGTTGTTGTTAAATATATGAAGAAATTATTCAAAAATCCTAGATGAGGAGAAAACAGCCTTCCTTGTTCTGGGGTATGTGTGTATCATTTGGATTTGTGCATGCTTGTACTTACGCTTTTCTGTGTCTCTGTGAGTTTGTGTTTGTATTTGGAAAGAACAAGCTTGGAATCTTTTAGACTATTGTTTCATACACACATTCTCTAAGACAAATATCCATATGTATTTTATTGCCCTTGGAGGTGCTTCAATTTAGAGTTTCTACTTGAACTATTTTTAGATAAATTCAACACGAAGTACTCCCTGGAGACATGAATGATTTTAAGAAACATTCTTCTATGGTCTGGCAATATACCTCCTTTTGTTAACACTTTCATGCTTCTTCACTGTTATTGTCCGTAATCATTTGTTCTAATCCATGTAATCCCTACTAGATTGTTGGGGGCCCCTCGCTCATCTGAACAGCATCTGCTGAGTTTCAGAGCCATATATATATATATATATATATATATATATACAGGCTTTATCAGGTATCTGGTTCTATGTTGAGGAAACCCTTTCCCCAAAATTTATCTCACCTACTGACTTGTTACTCTCCCAAGAACATATATCATTATCTGACACTTTAATGTTTATTGTTATTTTTATATTATTACTTTTCCACTTCATACTAAAATTGCTACTTCTTCAGTGATCTCTTTATTGATGCCAACTCTCCACCTACCGGTCCAAGGACACATTTACTGAGGAATTGTATAATAAACTTAAAATTTTCCTCTTCACTCCAGTTTCAAACATTATTATGAAAGACATATATACCAATATCTAACCTTATTCAGCAAAACAATTTCAAAATCATTTAGCCTCAAAACTCCAACAATACTCAACTACAGTCAAACCAATAAAGCACAGCCAGGGACACAGCCCAGAATTTATCACAAAAGCATTATTCCATCTCATAGTGAGCACTGACCACAAGTTCTTTCCTTCCCTCTCTCACAGTCACTTTACTTACATTATACCCAAGTTCAAATCTTATACAGACAAAATCTTCCATTGATACCTGCTCCTTTGCTAACACGTCTTGCAGTCTAGTAGGGATTACAGGATAGTAAACAATTAAAATTCAATATGATTAAGTGCTGTGATAGCCCAACACTTACTCAGATCCTGTGAAGTCTATTTACTTTATATCTCCCCAATCTACCCACTTTGCTATCTTTACTGCTATGTTTGTAGTAAAAAGCACAGTCATCCCTGAATTGCCTGGATGACTCTGAAACGTCTTTAGTGAGACTTTCTGGATTATATGTATTCATTTTATTTCTCAGGGTGCAGCATGAGTGATATTTTTAAAGTGAGCATCTTATCATATTACTTCTTTGCTTAAAATATTTCAGTGGCCATCCTATTGATATTGGGGAAAAGAACAACTTCCTTAACACAACTTATAGCATACTTCATGATATGTCCTCTGCTATCCTCTCTCCTTCAAATCTGTTCTTAAGATTGTCTCTAAAGTCAGGTGGGATATACTCAAGGTCATACTTCGGCTCTCGTGAATTTGTTTCAATTTTCTTCAGCTTCAACTCGAACTTGCATATGAGCAATTGATGCCCCTTTTTGCAGTCAGCCCCGACCTTGTTCTGACTGATGATATTAAGCTTCTCCATAGTCTCTTTCCAAAAATGTCATCAGTTTTATTCCTGGTATTCAATCTGTCAAAGTCCACATGTATAGTTTATGTCGTTGAAAAAAAGTATTTCTAATGACTAGGTCATGGGTCTTGCAAAACCCTACCATGCAATCTCCGGCATTGTTTTCATCACCAAGGTCATATTTTCCAATTACTGATCCTTCTTCTTTGATTCCAACTTTCACACTGCAATCGCCAGTAATTATCAAAGCACCTTGATTGCATGTTTGACCAATTTCTGACTGCGGAAGTTAGTAAAAATCTTCAATTTCTTCATGTTCGGCATTAGCAGTTGGTGTGTAAATTTGAATAATAGTCTTATTAACTGGTCTTCCTTGTAGTGGTATGGATATTACCCTATCACTGACAGCATTGTACTTCAGGATAGATCTTGAAATGTTCTTTTTGACAATGAATGCAACACCATCCTTCTTGAATTTGTCATTCCTGGCAGAGTAGACTATACGATTGTCTGCTGAAAAATGGCCAATACCAGTCCATTTCAGCTCACTAATGTCTAGAATATCTATCTTCAAGTGTTCCATTTCATTTTTGATGACTTCCAATTTTCCTAGATTCACTCTTCATACATTTCATGTTCCCATTATTAATGGATTCTTGTAGCTGTTTCTTCTCATTTTGAGTCCTGCCATGGAAGCAGCAGTCAAGGAATCAAACATCATACTGCATTGGACAAATCGACACAAAAGATCTTTTTAAAGTTTTAAAACACAAAGATGTCACTCTGAGGACTAAGGTGCACCTGACCCAAACCATGGTATTTTCAATAGTCTCTTATGCATGTGGAGCTCTAGTAGTGCAGTGGTTAAGAGCTATGGCTGCTAACCAAAAAAGTCAGTAGTTTAAATTCAGCAGCCACTTCTTGGAAACCCTGTGAAGTTCTACTCCATCCTATGGGGTCACTATGAGTTGGAATTGAATTAATGGAAAGTGTTTGACTTTTTTTTTTCATATGTATGTGAAAGCTGGACAATGAATAAGGAAGACCAAAGAAGAATTGATGTCTTCGAATTATGGTGTTGGTGAAGAATATTGAATATACCACAGACTGCCTGAAGAATGAACAAATTTGCTTGGAAGTACAGCCAGAATGCTCCTTAGAAGAGAAAATTACTTTGGATGTGTAATCAGAAGGGACCAGTCCTGAGAAAGAAATCATGCTTAATAAAGCAGAAGGTCAACAACGAAAGAGAGGAAGACCCTCAA
Organism: Elephas maximus indicus; assembly: GCF_024166365.1. Classification (NCBI taxonomy): domain Eukaryota; kingdom Metazoa; phylum Chordata; class Mammalia; order Proboscidea; family Elephantidae; genus Elephas; species Elephas maximus. Next base: position 14,137,705 of record NC_064841.1, on the reverse strand, counting down.
TGAGATGGATTGACACGGTGGCTGTAACAACTGGCTCATACATATCAATGATTGTCCAGGTGGCACAGGAACTGGCAGTGTTTCGTTCTGTTGTACATGAAGTTGCTATGATTTGGCACCAACTCGAAGGCATAAAACAACGACATCCTTTCTCCTTACCCTTACCTTATTCCTTGTCCACTCCTTTATATATAATCTACAGTGCAGCCATGCTGTATTGCTTTAGATGAATTGTCTGTTTTCTTGTACTCCCACAACATTGCACACACCACTTCTCTGAATGAAACACACTCCCAAGCTCCCCCAACTTCTAGATGACTTCTCTTGTCTCTGGCTTTAGACGTTTTAGGCATTGGTGGGGGAGAATATATATATATATATATATTTTTTTTTTTTTTCCTTAACTCCATTTTCAGCCAAATGAAGGAACTACCATTGGACTAAACTGTGGGATTTGTGTAGCAGATTCGTGGCTAAACCCTTGCCCTCTCCCACATGGGCCTCAGTTGGCTCTGAATGTATTAATCCTTTAAGCTCTTCCCTTAGCTTTAGATTTCAGAGATTTTGACTGTGACTACCATGCATAGGAATAGAGTTTAATAAAGAAAACAGGAGACAAGAACCAAACCCACTGTCGCTGGGTCAATTTCAACTCACAGGGACCCTAAAGGACAGAGTAGAACTGCCCCATAGGGTTTCCAAGTAGCAGCTGGTGGATTCCAACTGCCAGCCTTGTGGTTTGCACCTGACCTCTTAACCACTGTGCTACCAGGGCTCCAAGAAAAGAACAGGGGTCCAAATATGAAGTACACATTCCATCTTAGATTCAATAAAGAAAAAACTTTATGAAGGTATTGCAAACAAAAGGCTAAGAAGAGAAATTTGAAACATCACACTACTAGAGTAAAAAGAGTAATCACTGCCCAAAGAAAAATGAAGAGAGTCAGGCTGGGGTGATCTGTCCAGAGGGACCACAGATTCAGTAGAGTTTAGAGTCATGTTGTTAAATGTATGAATTCTGTAATATGAGTAACTGGTGAATAAACCCTCAAAGATAATATAAAAGATGGAATGATTTAAAAGGCAAAAAATGAGATTATCAGAAAAGTACTAAAATATTATTAAGATAGTTTCACATGACACAAGTACTGTTGTTGGGGATTCAAGTATTACCTGTGCCCTGATCAAAAAACAACATAAATTTTGGAAACAAGACTTTAAGGGAAGTGATATATACTGAATACTGAATATAATGTATACTAAAATGAGTCTTGGAGGGATCATGAGAGATTTAATGCTTTCTTGGATCAGTTTTTAGCCCAACTGGAAAGCGTATGATATTATCCCAGTCAGAGAGGTAAAGGTAGACAGGATTATCTTTGAACAGAAGATATATTTTGCTCACCTACAAGTGACTAAAAAAATAATTCTTATTCATAAAAAAAAAAAAAAAAAAAACAGTGCTATCGAGTATAGTGAGCCTGAAAATAAATGTCTCAGCCTGAATCCAAAAATGAAGTAAAAGAAGGAGGGACATACTGCCACCAATACTAGACATGCCAAAAAAAAAAAAAAAGCCCATTGCCGTTGAGTCGATTCTGACTCATAGCAATCCTATAGGACAGAGTAGAACTGCCCTGTGGGGTTTCCAAGGAGTAGCTAGTGAATTCAAACTGCTGACCTTTTGGTTAGCAGTAGAAGCTCTTAACCACTATGCCACCAGGGTTTCCAACACTAGTTATAGACGAGGAAAAAGACCCATTTATTAAGTTAAATCTTAGAATACAGAGGTGTCTTCTTAAAAGAAGTATGCCAGAGGTCATTAACACCTGCACCAGCCTGGTTATGTATCTGACAAGTGCAGAAGATGGAGTGGAGGAACAATTAGCAGACTTTCTGTCAAGATGGCAGAGTGACTTCTTGCTTCAGCAACTCCCTCTTCCCTAAACACATGGCAATGTTATATAAATTGTAAAATAAGAAAACAAAGTAAGACATCCAGCTCACAAAAAATAGGACCAACTATATTAGTTTTCTATTTCTGTTTAACACATTACCACAAACTGAGTTACTGAGAACAACACAAAATTATTATCTTGCTGCCCTGTAGGTTAAAAGTCAAACATGGGTCCCTCTAGGATAAAATCCAGGTGCCAGGAGGGCTGTGTTCCTTTCTGGAGGCTCTAGAGGAGAATCTGTTTGCCTGCCTTTTCCAGCATCTTGAGGATACCCATGTGTTAGTTCATATCTCCCTTCCTCTATCTTCAAAGCTAACAATGGCAGGTCAAGTCCTACTCATAAAGTACCACTCTGATCTTTCTTTTCTGCCTCCCTCACCCACTTTAACAACTCTATGATTACACCGAGGCTACCGCCAATAATCCAGGATAGTTTTCCTACTTTAAGGCTAGTTGACCAGTAACCTTAATTGCAACCTTAATTCCCCTTTCCTTGTGCAATGCAACATGTTCACAGGTTCTGGGAATTGGGATACAGACATCGTTGGGTGACTTATTTTGCCTACCACACCATTTCTATCGACTAGCAATGGAACAAAAATGAGCAGGTCTAAATCTATGGGCCTCAAGGCAGTGTCAGCCAGGAAGGTAGGCTCTTAAGAGACATCAGGTACTGAAATGCTTCATCAGATAAGTGGAAGATAAGCCCTGCCAGATATCAAGACATAATAAAGCACCTGTAATAAAAACAATCTAATCAGTGGTGTTAGGACATTTAGATATTTGTAGAGAAAACGAGTTAAAACTGGATTCATTCTTTACTGTATCCCAGGATAAATTTCTGAAATATAGATGAAAAATATAAAATTATGCTAGTGTTGGGGAAAATCATAGGCGAATTTCTCTATATCCTGGTGTGGATAAATCTTCCCAATTATGGCTCAAAATGCACACAAATCAAAGATAAAGTTGGCAAGCTTGACAAAAAAAAACTTTTTCATGGTAAAAACCAATGTAAGAAAAGTAAAGAGACAAAAAGGCAAATGTTAAACTGAGCAAAATTATTTGCAACACGTATCACAGATAAAGGACTAATGTTCCCGTTATATGAAGCTTGTCTCAAAATAGAGAAGAAAAAAAAGTAACAACCAGTAAAAAGGGGGCAAAAGATATGAAAAAACTGCCATAACATTATTATAACTAATATAATGAATAATTTTAAATATTTAACACCCAACCATGGCCAGTTTTCCCTGATTGGTTCAAAAAAAAAAAAAAAAAAATGTTGTCTAAGAAAAGTTGTTGGGTTTTTTTTTTTTTTTTTTTAAGAAAAGTTGTGTTGAAAATCAACTCAACAATACCTAACAACAACAATACGGTTAATATAGCTCTCAAGTCTCTTTTAATCTATAAGCATTCACTGCTCTTTTTTATGCCATTTACTTGTTGAAGAAAACAGGTTATTTTCACGGAAGGATTTATTACATTCTTGGTTTGCTGATTAACATATTAGCATGTTCCTATCATTCATGTTCCTATCATTCATATTTCCTATAAACTTATATATAGTTGATTAGATTCTTGCTCAATTTTTTGCCAAGAATGTTGCACAGGCAGTGCTGTGTACTTGCCACCTACCACATCATCTCAGGATAAAAATTTTGTCTTGCTGATGTTGTTAATATTGGCAAGTGGGTTCAGATGATGCCAGCCTGATCACCCATGATAAAATTTCTTTCAGATCAGATTACCATGGTAAATGACTACAAATCCATTTGGGGAAGGATAGTATAATAACATAAAAACATTCCTGTGATACTGTTGTAGAGTGCTTCTTCTAATGTTCTTGGCCTCTTCTTTATTCTGAGAACTGATTTAGGTCTGAGAATTCAGTCAGGTGTTATAACCCTCTCATGCTAGGCTTCTGTTTGCCAGATTTAGACAGTATGGGTTAGGAAGTGGGTCTAGATTAAGTATGATTTCTTTGAGGTATCTATGTATTTAAATGCTAGGGATCATATGAGTAATGAGCCACTAATAAAGAACTCTATTAGACAAACATCCAGATAATCACTCTTACTGATATGGTTCTCAAGGTTTAGTGTAGGGTATGACCTTAACCCAAAAACCAAACCCACTGCCATCGAGTCAATTCTGACTCCCAGCGACCTATAGGACAGAGTAGAACTGCCCCACAGGGTTTCCAAGGAGCACCTGGTGGATTCGAACCGCTGACCTTTTGGTTAGCAGCCGTAGCACTTAACCACTACACCACCAGGGTTAGGGCCCTTTTAGTATACCACTAGGGATGGGTGAGCCAGTGACACAAAAAACACCCCATAACATTTCTATCCCACGTAAACTTCATATTCCTTTCTCTTAATTTTACTGGAAACCTAGTGGCGCAGTGGTTAAGAGCTCAAATACTAACCAAAAGGTCGGCAGTTTGAATCTACTAGCCGCTCCTTGGAAACCCTGTGGAGCAGAATTTCTGGCATCTCAACCTCATTTAGAATAGGCTACTGTTAAGTCTGGGTTGTAGTCAATCAACACAGAAAATTATTCTTGCACACTTTAATTTCTGTGAATTTAATTTAAAATTGTTGGACTTTTATATCTTTTGGTTTTGGATTAGAATGGAAAGATCTTATCTTTTGACTTTGATTTTTCTCCAGGAACTTAGTATTGTGAAGAAGTACATACTATTCAAACTTAATGACACTATATTATTTTAGGGTTTTTATCCTATCACTTGAATTATATTGGACAATATGGCTGGGCATGATTTGATATGATTATCATTGTAATTTATTCACAGCAGGGCCCTACGGTCACTGTACAATTCTAATACATTTCAGTCTTTGAGTTACAAATTATAAACTGTACACCAGTGTCATAGATTGAATCGTGTCCCCCCCAAAATATGTGTCGAATTGGTTAGGCCATGATTCCCAGTATTGTGTGGTTGTCCTCCATTTTGTAACTGTAATTTTATGTTAAAGAGGATTAGGGTGGGATTATAACACTACCCTTACCTAGGTCACATCCCTGATCCAAAGTAAAGGAAGTTTCCCTGAGGTGTGGCCTGAACCACCTTTTATCTCTCAAGAGATAAAAAGGAAAGGCAAGTGAGCAAAGAGGGAGACCGCCGACCACCGAGAAAGCAGCACCAGGAGCAGAGCGTGTCCTTTGGACTTGAGGTTCCTGCTCTGAGGTGCCCCCAGACTAAGGGAGGATTGATGACAAGGACCTTCCTTTAGAGTCGACAGAGAGAAAGTCTTCCTGTGAAGCTGATGCCCTGAATTTGGACTCGTAGCCTACTAGAATGTGAGAGAATAAATTTTTCTTTGTTAAAGCCCTCCACTTGAGGTATTTCTGTTATAGCAGCACTAAATGACTAAGACAACCAGCTTTCGAGGGCTACACAAAAGAAGAGGAGCTGGTGTTCGTGTGGTAGCAGCATGAAAGTGTGATCAGGGCTTTTCTAAAAGATTGCTGAGGCAGTGACTCTCCTGGATCACTGCAGAAATAAAGGCAAAATCCAATTGGCTAAGAGAAAAAAAATCTGGGAAATGTTAAAAAAAAAAAAAAAAACTTCTATTCCCTTTATTTCATTCCCATGAGACTCATCAGGCAGAGTGTCAGCCCTGGTCCCCTTTCCCTATTTCCCCTTCTCTTATTCCAGGAAATATAACGTCTCTTATGCCTGGACACTTTTTCAGTGGGTTGGAGCCAACCATGAGAATACTAAAGCAGGAGTTCTAATGTTATTTTAGTTATATGAGTTATAAATATCATTTCCCATTCTGTCTTATCTTTTTACAATGTTTAAAGTGCCTTTTGGTGAAAGTCCTAATTTCAAGTTTCAGTTGTTAATATTTCACCTTGCATTGAATGCTTTGTATATTATTTAACAAGACCTTTCCTACCCTTAGGTGAAGGCATGCTTCCGCATCTCCTTGTAAAAATGTAATAGTGTTGCTTGTCACATTTAGCTCCCAATTCCACTTTCATAAAAAGAAGATCAAATAACCTAATAAAGACTGGTAGAATCTCAAATAAAAAGCAGTTCACAAACAAATTTATCCAAATAGTCAATAAAAATATGAAATGGTACCACAGACCAAATGACAATAATAATACTCTAAAAATACATTCCACCGCCTGTCTGTCAGTTTCTCGCACTGTGGTAGCTTTTGTGTTGCGAGGATGCTAGAAGCTATGTCACCGGTATCTTAAGTACCAGCAGAGTCATCCACTATGGACAGATTTCAGTGGAACTTCCAGACTAAGACAGAGTAGGAAAAAAGGCCTGGTGATTTACTTTTGAAAAATAAGTCAACGAAAACCCTATGGATCCCAATAGAACATCATCTGACATAGTGTCAAAAAATGGGCCTCCGAAGTCGGAAGGCACTCAAAATACACAGGGGCCATAACAATGGACTCGAGCATGCCAACAACAACTGGGAAGATGGCCCAGGACTGGTAATGTTTTGTTCTGTTATACACGGGGTCACCACGAGTCAGAGCTGACTCGAAGACAACTAACAACAACAAAGACACATCAGACCGGCGGAAACCTTTAACGTTTTATATTTCTCAGCATTTCTAAATTTTCCAAGAAAATTTAGACCATGATGGTGGGAGTTTCAACTCTGGTACACTTGTATCAGAGTGTAACTAGTACAAACTTTTAGAAAAACAGGCATTATTTGATAAGAGGAAGATATACATTCCCCAATCCCACTCCTAAGAACACACTCTAGAAAGATGTTTGCATATGTGTACTAGCATACATACGAGAGCTCGTGGCACCACTCTTCATAGCAATAAAAACGAGAAAAGGCTCAAATGTCCCAAAACAGTAGAACGGATAAATATTATGTGATCTATTTATATAACAGGGTACTATTCAGAAGGGACCATTACTTAGTAGGCAGGCAGGCACACAGGGTTTTGCGAAGTTACAAGTGTGAGACATAGAGCAGCAACACTAAGTACGGGTCCCCGAATGGTGGCCTAGAGTCAAGTGACTGCTGAAACTTCTCTGAGAAGAGACTAGATAGTGCCCTTAGAATGAAAATTAAAAAAAAAAGTAAGGTAAAGAAAAGAGAAAGGCGCCATAGTACTCAAAAAGGGGCTGAGTTTTATGTGAACAGGTTACCTGGCAGCATACTGATCTTTAGCAACCTTATTTTTACGGCAGCTGTCCTATCTATAATTATGTAATCAGCAATTCTTTTTCAGGTCTTAATATTCCATGGTTGAGAAACATGGAAACAGCTAAACCCATGGGCTTTAAAGCATAGGAAAAGACAGATACTAAATGGAGAAACTAAAAATATCTTGACTGCTAACAATGAATTCTAAAAGTACCTAGCCCTCATTCAATCCAGCTTTATGCTATGTCCTTTTGGAAGACGGGATTTGTTCTCTGAGCAACAAATCTGGTGCAGCCAAAAAAAAAAAATTAATTTTTTTAAATGAGAGGAAGGAGGGAAATAACTCTTAAGATGTTGAGTCCTTTCAGAGGCACATTTGGTGATTAAATCGAGCCTTTTCAGCCCACTGTTTAAAAAAAAAAAAAAAGGCTATATAATGTAAAAATTATGCATAGAGAGAATAATAAAAGATGCGACTGGAGAGATTAAAAGTTAAACAAACCTGCAGAAATCACAGCATGACAGCAAATTCCAGATGGCTGCAAAATCCCCAGAGTCCTTGAGGAGCTTCGAAAGGGCAGGTTGCGTGTCATCCAACAGATTTTCATCTCTGTAAACCTATAAAGGAAGAAAGATGTGTTCCTGAAAATACACAACTTCAAAGAATGGTTGTTTTGAACTCCATGTGGGGGCTTGGCCTAGTTCATGACCCAGTCGCCCAAGGAGGCCCATGCTCCAGGCATTAGAATGACTTTAACAAGACTTTTCCTTTTCTGGCCTCATTAAATTCAATTGTATTTGCATGTGTCTGAAGACAATTCTGAAATCAGATCTGGAAACTTCTTTTAACCTAATTAAGGACCTGATAGAGGTCAGAGGAAAAAGTGGAAGAAGATCACATATGGAAGGCTTTGGGGCCCCTGCGTGAGACCTGGGCACCTGATTTATGGGGACCCTGGAATTTGGGGAAGCTCTGCTTCTAGACACAGTTAACCTTTGTCTTTATGGAAAATGATCATTTTGTAGGATGAGATCATTGAAAAGTATATGGTTTTTGGAGCAAGGAAAACACGGTTTTGAATCTTGGATCTGTTTCACTGGTTCCAGCCTCTACAACCACATGAGCCATTTTCTTTACATAAATCGCTCTATATAGATATTTATATGCTTTACTGGTTTTGCTTCTATAGAGGACCCAGCCTAAGACACAACTCGACGGCAATGGGTTTTTTTTGTTTTTTTTTTTTTTGGTTGAATTATCATCTGTCAACACAGCTTTCATCTTAAAACCATGAAAAAAATTAAATAAAACTCTTATGATTGCATATCCCCTTGCAGTTACGGACATATTTTGCTGCACCTTTTCACAGCAAAACTCAGCAAACTTCTCTGTTTCCTGTCTCTATTTACTCATTCCTAGTCTTCCTCTGAAGTAATGGTGGTTCAGTGGTAATATTCTCACCTCCCATGTGGGAGACCTGGGTTCAATTTCCTGCCAACGTACCTCATAGACGGCCACCAGCCATATGTCAGTGGAGGCTTGTGTATTGCTAGGATGCTGAACAGGTCTCAGTGGAGCTTTCAGACCTAGACACACTAGGAAGAATGGCCTGGCAATCTCCTTTCAAAAATCAGCCAGTGAAAACCTTATGGATCACAACAGTACCATCCACAACTGATCATGAGGATGGCACAGGATCAGGCAGCATTGTGTGCCCTTGTTCGTGGGATTACTATGAGTTTGGAGCCAACTCAAATGGCAGCTAACAAAAACAACATTTTTCCTTTACCCCATTCCATCAGCCTTTCATTCACACCAGTTAATTTAAAGCTCTCCCGTCAAAGTCATTACTGACCTCCACAGTGCCAAGTATGAAGGGTAATTCTCAGTCTTCTTCCCATTTCACCTATTAGCAGCATTACCACAGTAGACATGCTTTCCTTCTTGACTTTAATCATTGATTTCTAGGATACCACACTTCCTTAGAATTTTCTTTACATCACTGACGGTTTTTTTCACATTCTTCTTTTCTAGATCCTCTCACTCACCATGACCTCAAAATGTAGGCATACTCTAGAAGTCAGCCCTCAAAACTCTTACCAAAAGATGCCATTCGTGGCTTTAAATAACACCTAAATACTATGATTTTGAAAATTTTATGTCACCCCCATCTCTTCCCTGAAGTCCAGTCTACAATATCTGATTTCCTCTATATTTAACACTTGACATTAACACCTGGATATCTAACAGCATTTCAAACTTAACATGTCCAAAATGAAAAAAAGCTTTAATTCTAACATTTCAAACTTAAGATGCCCAAAATGGGGTTCCGAAAAAAACAAACCCGTTGCTGTCTAGTAGATTTCAGCTTATAGTGAACCTAAAAAAAAAACCAAATCCATTGCTGTCAAGTTGATTCCGAATCATAGTGATCCTATAGGACAGAGTAGAACTCCTCCATAGGGTTTCCAGGGAGTGCCTGGTGGATTCAAACTGTCAACCTTTTGGTTAGCAGCCACAGCGCTTAACCACTACGCCACCAGAGTTTCCCTAGCCCTCCTCAAATCTCTCTTCTCTGAATTGCCCCATCTCAGTAAATGTTACCACCGTTCTCCCACAGCTCAGACCCAAACCCTTGAATAGTGTTATGGATTGAATCGTGTCCTCCCAAAATGGTGTCAACTTGGCTAGTCCATATGTCTCAGTTATCTAGTGCTGCTATAACAGAAATGCCACAAGTGGATGGCTTCAACAAAGAGAAGTTTATTTCCTCACAGTAAAGTAGGCTAAAACTCCAAATTCAGGGTGTCAGCTCCAGGGGAAGGCTTTCTCTCTCTGTCAGTATTCTCATCAATCTCTGTCAGACTAGGGGCTTCTCTGCGCAGGGACCCCGGGTCCAAAGGACACGCTCTGCTCCCGGCACTGCTTTCTTGGTGGTATGAGGTTCCCCTGTCTCTCTGGTCATTTCTCTCTTTTATATCTCAATGGATTGCCTCAAGACACAATCCAATCTTGTAGATTGAGTCCTGCCTCTCTAACACAACTACCACCCACCTCTCCTCATGAACATCATAAAGGCAGGATTTACAACATTTAGGAAAAATCACACAATACCAGGAATCACGGCCCAGCCAAACTGATAAACACATTTTTGGGGGAACATAATTCAGTTCACAACACCATGATTCCCCGTATTGTGCAGCTGTCCACCCTTTTGTCATCTGATGTGATTTTCCTATGTGTTGTAAATTCTACCTCTATGATATTAATGAGGTGGGACTAGCAGCAGTTATGTTAATGAGGCAGGAGTCAATCTACATGATTAAGTTGTGTCTTAAGTCAATCTCTTCGAGATATAAAAAGAGAAGTGAGTAGAAGGAGATGGGGACCTCATTCCAACAAGAAAGCAGCGCCAGGAGCAGAGGGTGTCCTTTGGACCTGGGGTTCCTGTGCTGAGATGCTCTTAGACCAGGCGAAGATTAACAACAAGGGCTTTCCTCAAGAGCCAACAAAAAGAGAAAGTCATCCCCTGGAGCTTGTGCCATGAATTTGGACTTCTGGCCTCCTAGACTGTCAGAAAATCTGTTTGTTAAAGCCATTCGCTTGTGGTATTTCTGCTATAACAGCACTAGATAACTAAGACAAATATGAAAATGTCTTTCATATTTACTACATTTTCTCTCATACCAGTTCCCTTTGCAGTCAAGTTGATTCCAACTTATAGTAGCCCATACCAATATTTAATCCATCATTTAATCCAAAATTCTATCAGGTCTAATTAATATATGTCCTGAATACAACTACTTCTCACCTCCTAAATTCTTCCACTGTTACTACCCTAACCCAAACCACCATCACCTTTCTCTCCACAGTTACAATAGCTTCATCTTCATCATCAGTCTCCTTGCTACCACCCTGCCCCCAGAGCCTCTTCTCCATATTGTAAGCAGAGTGATTTTATCCAAAATTTAAATTATGACTTCCCTGTGTCAACCATCCAAATGCCTCCCATCACACTCAGAATAATAATAACTGAAGTCCCCATAAAGCCCAACATGATATCACTTCTAGCTTCATCTATGAAGTCATCTACCACCCAATGCTCCAATTCATTGGTTTACTGCTTGTTATGGTGAACACAACCGTATTCTCCCTCAGGGTCTTTGTACTTGCTGTTCTCTCTGTCTGTACTCGAGGCCACCACAGATAGTAGAAAGGATATACTCTCTTGCCTCACTGAGGTCTCTGCTCAAACATCAGGGTGGACTTCCCTGTCACTCAATCTAAAACAGCATCCTCTTTCTCTCTAGCCCAGGAGTCAGCAAACATTTTCAGCAAAAGACAAGGTAGTCAATGTTCTAGGTATTGCAGACCATGTATGATCTCTGCCACATATTCATTGTTTATTTTTACAATGCTTTTAAAATATGGAGGCCATTTTTAGCTTGCAGACTGTACAAAAGCAAGCCACAAACAACATTTAGACTGTTGACTAATTTACAGACCCCTGGGCTATAGTACTTTTCTCCATAGCACTTAACACCACTGTATATACACGTATGTACTTTCTCATTTTATTGTTTCTTTTCCACTGGAATAGAAACCCCATGAGGACAAGGACTCTGTTATGTTCCTTATTGTATTCCCAGTACCTAGAGCAGTGCTTGGCAAATAGTAGGTGGAAGAGGAGGAAAGGTTCTGGCTATTTAAATTCCATGTCTTACTGGATTTTGCTCCTACCTTCCTACGCAGCCACGTTTCTTGGCACACCCCCCTTGCTCATTATACTCCATCCACACTTGCCTTCTGTGCAATCCCCTGCCTTAGAAACTTCCTCCCAGGCAGTCTCCTCTGCCCAGCATGGTCTTCCTAGACTCTTCGACTCTTTAGTTCATTCAGTTCTGTGCCTATATGTCATTTCCTTGAAGTAGCTTTTGGCACCTTAACCTAAAATATCTTCCTTCCTTTTCTTAAAATTGATTGTTATTTTTCCTCCCTAGCCCTTACAGACATTGTATCTCTCTATTGTTGTTTACCTGATTATTTGTTTATGGTATGTCTTCCCTGCTGAACTGAAATCTTCATGAAGACAGGGATCATGTTGTTGTTTTCTGTCTGTGAATCTGAAACAATGCTTGGCATCTAATAAGCACTCAATATTACGCTAATAAGATCTGTGCCTCCTTATGGTTAGTCACAAAGTGATGTCATAGTCTGAAGTAATCTGAAAAGTAATTAATGCTACAAAGTAATTTAAATCTGGAAGAGGCACCATATGGGTAATTTTGTTTCATGAACGCATCTGTCTCCAGAGTCCTGGTAGCAGTCACTCTAAACGTCTTCTCTCTCTCTCGCTCGCTCGCTTTCACTCTCTCTCTTGCTCTCGCTCTTGTTCTCTCTCTCTATCTCCTCCATGTTACTACTAACTCTCCAGTGAGTAGATACATGTAGCCTCTTTAGGATTTTCTTTATATATGTCAATGTTCCAAACATCATAAATAATCCCCAAAAGGCTTTCATATACATATGGAATCATCTTTACCAATCGGCAGGTTGGGTCAGGGCGTTTAAATACCTGTAAGTGTTTGTCCTTTTCTAAAATGGATGAATGTATAATTGAGTAAGCCATATTCGACATGTGATTCAATGTACTATACTAGAAAACCATGGATTTCAAATCCGTCTGTCTGAGCCTCAAATCCCTTCTGTGGCAAGTATAAACTTCTAAAGACTGAAATGCTAACTAATCTCTCTAAAACTCATTTTTCTGGTCTGTAAAATGGCAGTAAAAATATCTACCACATGGGGAGGATTGTGAAGCCTACGAATCACAACTTTAAATAAATACATGGTCAATACTTTAGACCATAGTAGAAGGCCAAAAAATACATTACACTTCCTCTTTAAAAAGGCAAATACCTCCATAAAACTTATGTTTCTAGCTTTTTGGAGGCGATTTCAATTTTTAGGATTCTTTATTTTTTATATCAAATACCTGTTGAGTCCCAAGATATTTCTCCTGTCTTGAAAGGGAAGTGAGAGACATTAGATGTTTTCCATCACTGACAGAAACTAGTTAGCATCTTTTTATCACACACCGCAATCACATGATATAAAGTTGTATAAAATTCTTGGAAAAAAAAGGACTTTTTTTTTTACTTGACTATACATTCTTCCATGTCATCGGAGTTATGAGATACTTTCTGTGATTTGATGAAAGAGGGAGTTTTATTCTTTTCCTCATTCTTATGTTTATTTGCTAGTGTCTGAATAAAAGACACATGAAATACCTAAGCTGAGGCCCTGCAGTTGAGACCAGCTGGGCTCTGAGGGATGATTAGTACCTGAAGGAGGCTCAACAGCAAGCAATTCAGAGACTTCGCTGAACCTGCATTGAGTACTGATAATGCTGTTATTTTTTCCTCATTCTCACATTTATTCTCTAGTGTTTGAATAAAAGACAGGATGAAATTTCCAACTTGTGGCCTTCCCTGCAGCTGAGACTAGCTGGGCTCTGAGAGATGATTAGTACCTGTAGAAGGCTCACCAGCATGCAATTCAGACTCCGTGGAACCTGCACTGACTACTAATAGTGCTGTTTATTCTGTGTCTGAGATGACAATTGGCGCCTAGTGTTTTCTCTGTGGAAAACACATCCTTAAGGAAACAAACTTCACATGTTTAATAATGAAATGTGGTACAGTAAAAACAAAAACCCATCTTATTCTTAAAAGTTCTGCAGCAAAAATAGATGAAAGATATTATGCCATAAAGCATATTTTATAATATTTGTTACAGTGATAGAAGCTGAACGACATGCTAATGTAAAAAAAAAAAAAAAATCCAATTGACTGCCTGTTACCTTCCATTTTGATTTGACAAGTTCTCAATCTTGTGCCATGTTCCAACTCTCTTCATTTATCTTTGGGAGCCTGTACTGTAATGTCTCCTAAGGCAAACAAAATAATCTTTCAATTTAATTTACTAAAAATGTTCACGTATCTTTGAGTTTACTTAGGTAAGTACAAACATATAAACAGCTATTTCTGTTGTTAAAGATCTTTTGGACAGTGTGTAAAAGATCCTGACTTTAGCGTTTAGGTTTGAAACTACTGGCTGCATCCTATTTCTGTGACAAGAAGCACGCAAAGCGAAACCATTTCTATTTTCTACACATGTACATTGTATAATTTAGTGGTTCACAACAAATTTACTTAAACAGCTTCATCAAGTTGAATTATTTAATTATTCACTCCAAATAGTTTAATTGGATGTGAGAGGAATGGTGTTCTATAGACTGTAGTAATTTTACAATTTGCACAGAAAGCAAAAAAAAAATACATATATTTTTCACTTCCAGACAATTACTACAGAAAAAAAGGATATCATGGAGACTAAACCTCAAAGTTTTTAAAAATAACTACACAGACTTCTAGCTAGACTTGTTCACCACTTGTTTATTCCAACAAAGAGACAGTGAATGAATAAGGTTTTTATTTTCTAACATACATAATAGAAAGGAAAAGAAAGCAGGTTAAAAATTATCAGCAATACTGTTAGGGACTGAATTGTCCCCCCAAAATGTGTGTCAGTTTGGCTAGGTCATGATTCTCAGTACTGTGTGGTTTTCCTCCATTTTGTGATGATGTGGTTATCCTAGGTGTTGTAAATCCTAACCTCTATGATGTTAATCAGGCAGGATAAGAGGCAGTTATGGTAACGAGGCAGGACACAATCTACAGGATTAGGCTGTATCTTGAGTCAATCTCTTTTGAGATATAAAAGAGAGAAGCAAAAAGAGAGGAGGAGCCTCCTACCACCAAGAAAGAAGAGCCGGAAGCACAGTATGTCCTTTGGATCCAGGGTCCCTGTGTTAAGAAACTTCCAGACTCAAGGGAAGATTGATGACAAGGACCTTCCTCCAGAGCTGACAGAGAGACAAAGCCTTCCCCTGGAGCTGGCACCCTGAATTTGGATGTCTAGCCTCCTAGACTGTGAGAGAATAAATTTTTGTTTGTTGAAGCCATCCACTGGTGGTATTTCTGTTACAGCAGCACTAGATGACTAAGACAAATACTTTAGGGGATATAAAGTATATGGATGAATGCTACCTGACTTTTCAGCGTGCAGGAAGCTGAAATGTAGATGCAGGATGAGGCTAAAGCTGATAAAACTTAATTTAATACATAACACAATACTGCAGAAGAGATTACGAATGGGAGGGATAGGTGCCTCTAGTAGGGCTGCCAGGTAAAATAGAGGACACCCAGTTTAATTTTAAAATCAAATAAATAACAAATAATTTTTTCATGTAAATACATTCTAAACATTGAATGAGACATCCTTACACTGAAAAAATAATCACTATTTGAAATTCAGACTTAACTGGGAATTCTGTATTTTATTTGCTAAATTGGTCAATCTACTCTGAGGGTATGGTGAGAAGTACAGCTGAAATCTGTATAAGGCTTAGTTGAAAGTGGTTATAAGAACCAGTAAAATCTGTAGGTCTCCTCTTCCACCTCAGCCAGAGAGGCAACTATCACTCCTGCAGCCCAGCAGGCAATGCAACTTACTCTCTGGAGAAACTAAATCAGAGAGAGTAGGCTTAGGGACAGGGACTTTATACAGCAAACCAGGGGTAAGACACTATTCTGAAAACAACGGAATTAAATAAACATCTACATAATGGACAGTGAGATACTCTAATCCTCCTCCTCCACTCAATTTATAGATTCTGGAAGCCAGACTTACTTACTCCTTCCCTTAATGAGCCATAGTAGAGACCTCCTTTAGGGACTCACCCAAAAGAAAAGTTTTATAGATACTGATGCTTGAGGGTCAACGAACAAAATGACCCAGATCCCTCCTTTCCTGAGTATTCCAAAGTAAAATCAACATGTTGGCAAGGTCTGTTCATAGGAATTCTTAGTAGATGTCTCCATTTTAAACAAGAAAGACTGCCAAATACTCAACAAATACATGCTGAGCCAAGCACTTCTCTAGACACTGGGGTACCTCATTAAAGAAAGGATCAAGAAATGTTTCCAACATGAGAAGGAACAAAAACAAAGTAAAAAGAGGAAGAAAATTGAGACAATAAAGAATAAATAAACAATAAGAAAAATCTATAATAAACATGCAAAAAAAATAAGAAGACACTTTGTTCCTAACAAAAGAACAGTTTATTATTACGAAGGGATATTTAGATAATAAGAAAAACTCTTCTGAAAGAGAAAAAATATTATACATGCAAAGCTATCAGAAAGATGACAATAAAGTTGAGAAAATATCACATATACAACACCAAAAATCAATTAAAGAATAAGAGAGAAATTAAATCAGACAGAGAATGAGAGAAATAATAAAAAAGCTAGATAATTAGGTAATTTTTCAACCAAGCTATGTTACAGAAAGGGAAGAAAACTGGAGCTGAGGAAGATATCGATGAAATTATATAAAAAATAAAATACCAAAACTAAAGAATATGAGTTGTCACATTGAAAGGCCTGCAGAGTGCTCAGCACAATACACAGAAAAATAATAGCAACAAAATACACACACTAAGGCACACTGATGGCGATACTGAAGAACAGTAGGGATAAAAGGTTTCTGAAGTAAAATAAAAGTCCGAGTCCACACACAAAGGACCATAATGAGAGTGACACTGGGGTTGTCAACACCAACACAAGAAACTAGGACAATGAGTACCCATTGAACCCATTGCCGTGGAGTCAATTCCAACACATGGCGACCCTACAGAACAGTGTAGAACTGCCACATAGGGTTTTCAAGGCTGTAATCTTTACAGAAGCAGACTACCACGTCTTTCTCCCTTGGAGCAACTGGTAGATTCAAACCGCCCACCTTTCCATTAGCAGTAGTGCATTTAACCACTGTACCACCAGGGCTCCTAGAACATTGAATAAGCAACAAAAATTCTAAGGAAAATTTATTTTGTAACACAATTCTAAACCCAGCCAATTATCCAAGTATGAAGATAGAATGAGCACATTTTCAGATTTTCAGATCTCGAAAATTGACCTCCAACGTGCCTTTTCTCCGGAGAAAATATGAGGGAATCTAACTCTTCCATAATAGAAATTAATAGGTAGTGTGGGTAGGGGTAGAAAATAGCAGGTAAAGAACTGAAAGTGGCCGCTTCGGGAGAGTGGGGTATGGGTGTGTTATGTTTATTGCAGGGAATTATGGCTTTTATTTTAAACCACATACAAGCAATATATTGATAAAAAGAAAATTTAAACTAGATTTTCAAAAAAAATTCACAGAGAATTATGTGATCCAATTACCTCTCTTAAGACATGAAGGAACTCAAGTAAACACTACATAAGTCAGAGCCACAGAATTCCAATCTTCTCTTGGAATTGATTTGCACAGTTTGGATAAAACATTTGTTTAACTGTGACTTTAATTACTTGAACAAAATGATGCTAAGAAAGCAATGAGAGAAAAGCCCAAGGATTCAAATAATCTCTAAAGAAAAAAGTCAATAAAATAGATCTCCCCAAGGTATAAAATTTACCACACTTTTTAAATTCACTCCACAGTCATTTAGTAACATGAATACCATGATATGACACGTGTTACTTAATACCCTTAACAGATACGAGTTCCTTGGTTCCAAACATTACCCTTTTTGGTGATAAAATTTGGTTAGTTAATTGCAAGCTTAATGATTAAAGTGGAGGTGACTTCTAACACAATGATAAAAAGGTAATTAATAAGAGGTTCCACCAAGGAACTCAAGCAAGAAATTGCTAAGTGTTTTTTAAGAACAAGATGAAAGGGATAGCCAAGGACTGAGACAGTTTTGTGATGCCTTAATTACTCCAAAGTAGTATTTATTTGGAAAGATATGTCAGTCTGGAATGAACACTGACTGACATAAACAACAAATGGCTTACTTAGCTCTTTTTAAAAACTGTCACTTGAATTACCCATAAAATGACAACATGCTGAGAACAAGTACCTTTGTTTACACAAAATATTTTTGATAAATATCAGAAACAATGGTACCTATTACAGTAGGTCTTTGGCTTGTTTCCTTGGCAAAGCTTCCACCAAATTCCTTAACATTTTTCTATTTGATACATACACATTTTGTTTACCTTGTGGGTAATACGGTACAAGTGTCTGCCCCTTCAGAACACAGGGGTAATTGCCAAAAAGTTGGTATTGCCATCATGCTTCTTACTTCATAGGAGAGTTACAGCAATTAGGATTGTGGGGGAAACAACCCTTTGGCTGCAGGGTTTCTATATACAAACAAGAAAGTACACTGTCTAACATGTTTTAGATGAAGAGCAACACCATAAATGAGAACGTACTTTTGCTAACAGGATGAGATATGGTGAACAATCCATATTCACTCATACTCTCAGGCATTTAGAAATCTCAGTACAGGATCAATCAAATTCTGTCTTTCCAGCTTCACAATCCTCTACAAATTTATTTATAATAGGGAATTACCATAAGCTATAATTACCATAATAGCTTTCATTTCAGGGTGCTCATTTTCATGGAGCCCCTTCCAGGCTTTGTGCTTCTCTTTGTGATAATCCCAAACAATGCATCAACCTACGATCTCACCAAACAGGAGGGGGTCTCTGTTTACACATTAATTTACAGAATAAACTTTTGCAAACCAGAAGCCAGAGGTGAGAGACACACAGAGACAAGATTACAACCCAAGTTCTCTCAATTAAAAAAAAAAAAAAATTTTTTTCTCAATAGCTAATAAAAATTACACATCTGCATTCAATTTAAGCCAATTATCACTTTTCAATTTGAAATCACTTACTTGCATATTATATTTGGTTGTGTCAATATTTTTAGAGGAAAAGCAAATTTTGGCACTTCAAAGGACAATCCAATCATCTGAGTGAACATCTAAAATTAAGTTTCTTTCCTTTTGGCTGTTGATTAACTACCCTCCCCCCACATACACACAAAAATATTCATACAATTTTTATATTTCATCTTATCAAGAGGTCATCTGGTAAAATGCTATGAAAATATGAAAGAATGAGTGTGTATGGTAGAAATGCATGTCCTGGTGATTTTAAATACTTGGTCTAATTGCTTTAAGATATTTAACACAGTCCTTCTATATATGTTTTCACAAAACCCTGGCAACGCAGTGGTTAAGCGTTCGATTGCTAACCAAAAGGCTGGCAGTTCGAATCCACCAGCCAAGCCTTGGAAACCCTATAGGGCAGTTCTTTTCTGTCCTATAGGGTTGCTATGAGTTGAAATCGACTTGATGGCAACAGGTTTATAAAAGTTTTCAGATATGTGAAGTAGGCGGTTCTTTACCTTGCACACTGAAAATATTAATAAAATTACTTTCCAAAGTAATGAAGTTCTACATATGCTTTATAATAGAAGTCAATATATCAATTGCATGTGAAGAATTGATATATAACATAAGTTCATCAAAGTCTGAAATCAATTATTTATTACTTCGATCACTAAGAGAAAACAGGCGCTTTTGGAGCCATGGTGTACAGTATGGTGACTGGTGCAGCCTTGGCATTCAATGAATGTTTGATGACGAATGAACAAATGAATGAGCTTGGCTGTAAACTAAGGTGACTTCTTCATCATGTGCTTAAAAAAAGAGATGTTTAATTACAAACTTGATCATGTCTTTTGCTTCAAGAGTTTTTAGACACTAAAATACAATAACTAGATCAATATGTCACCAGACCACTGTTCATGATCCAGAATGATTTGTTCATGATTGAAAACTAATGGCTTCTTCTGGTGCACGCCTTCAGATTCAAAAATAATCTATTTACAGGCATCAGCCTGACATCCAATTTCAGTTCCTATAGAAACACGTTAGAGAAAATGGGTGTTTTTTAAAGAATTGTTTTTCCTGACATGTGTTACAGTGTGATATTTACACTGCTGTCTGTGCTCATTATGGATTGCATTGATTATACAGCAGCAGTGTCAACGCAACAGACTGGTCTATTCTTCCACGGGACTGTAGCAAAAATGAGGAAGCCAAGCTTACCTCAATGTGTCCTTATTGCCTCAGAAAAATATTTCATGAATAAAATGCAATCTATCTTTCCTGCCCACGATTTAGGCACACAATCCCCAAAACAAACAAGGGTCACTATAGGGAACATATACTAATTAATTGTGGAAATTGAACCTCAAGGGAATGATGTATTGCTGCTAAAGGATTGTAATAAGAGAAGGTAAACCCTATTTGTACAAAATCACACAATACAAAGTTATACTGGTGCATTGAGGCTGCAAGTCCCCTACGAAATATTTGAAGACATTCTTGATTATAATCAAATGCAATAATTTGAACCACAAATAAAGGGAAAGAAAGAAACATTGATTCAAGTGTTGAGTTTATTTTTGGTAACAGATGCTAGTGTAAGGATTTTCTTTAACGTTACTTAAGTTTCTTGAAAGGAGTGCCATTTGCCACCTTCATCATGGAAGACTCTCCAGAGCAACGACAGATGCATATGGTCATTATAGCAGGGCTTCGAACCGGTTCTTCCTGGTTTAGTCGTAGATAGCCGAGGAAATGAAACTGGAGCAGACCTGAATTTTTTAAATTTGGGTGAAGCAGAAAGATAATCGTAACGGGCAAAATTACGAGTTGAAGCCCTGCTAGAAACCTAATCTCCCTCACAGAAAACAAGAGCAGCATACACATTGCACAGCGACCAAATCTCTTGCCAGTTGGATTTTGAGCAGAATCAGAAACAGCGGTGCCCTGCTCAAAAATAGCAGCCAACCGCATGGCTCTGAATGTGTGTAGCTGTTCATAGTCCTGCCAATAATCCAGTCTCATGCATCAGGCTCCTGAAAGGGCTCAGTGTGCCTCTTCCTAGTCTCCCATTTCAGGGCTTCCACCTACAATTTTTCTCATTCTGGTTATTGTTCCGGGTCACCCAAAAAGTAAAAATTCGGGTCTGTTCTGGTTTTGCTTTGTCAACCATGACTGAACCGGTTCAAAGCCCGGCATTATAGTTCATCATTCTGATTTACTCTCTAGTTGAAAATACTTATCTCAAAAAAAAAAAAAACAGCAAAGCCAGGGCTCTACCAGTGAAATTACAGTGAACTGAATGATACTAAGATTAAATATTTAGCTTAATAGCAATAATTGCTAACATGCATTTTACAGCTTCAAATGCATTACATAAATTAACTCATTTATTGCTTACAATCCACCACCCATCTATCAGTATGTCCTGCTGTGATGACTTGCAGGTTAATATGATGCCGGAAGCTATGCCACCAGTATATCAAATATCAGCAAGGTCACTCGTGGTGGACAGGTTTCAGCAGATCTTCCAGACAAGACAGGCTCGGAAGAAAGACCTGGCAATCCACATCTACAAATTAGTGACAACTCTATGATGTGCTGCCAACACCCAGCAGAGGAGAAGTTGAGGTCAACATCAAATTTAAAATATTTAAAGTGGATACAAAACCATTTCAGCAATACAGACAATTAAGCATGTTGTGGAAGATGATGCTGTTGATAAAACATGTCTCCTGATATCCTACTTCCACCAAATACGTGTTGACTATTTTTGACAACTATGCACTCACAGTTCTGATTGGTGGAGAGTCATATACTCCTGGACTTTCTGACACTGCAGGTCAAGAGTGTTAAAACAGATTACAACCACTGAGTTATCCACAAACAGATGTATCTCTAGTCTGTTTTTCAGTCGTCTCTCGATTCTCATTCGCAAATGCAAAAGCGGATACCTGAGATAGCTCCAAAGGCTCCTTTCTTGCTTACTGGGATCCATACTGATTTCAGAGATGACCCTTCTACTCGTGAGAACCTTGCCAAGAACTAACAGACGCCTATCACCAGGGAGACTGCTGGAAAGCTGGCCTGTGACCTGAAGGCTGTCAGACAGGTGGAGCGTACTGCAGTCACAGGAATGTATTTGAAGAAGGAATATTCACTGCCCTGGAGCCTCCAGAAGCTAAGAAGAGCCGCAGGTGTATGCTGCTATAACCTCTCTCCAGAGCCCTCTCTGCACAGCTGGTATCGGCGTTATACTAACAACAATGTTTAAATCAAACTAAAGATTAAAAATTAAAATTCGTTTTTGCAATACTGACAAATGCCCTGCACCAACCCACATGTACTCATGTGAGACAAGGCCTGTAGCTATAGTCCTCCTCCCCTTCCCAGTGCTTGTTAATTTTGAATAATCGCATTATTGTCAGAAAAGGGATCAGTACTAGGTTTTGTTTTCCTGTTTAAAAAAAAAAATCTTTTCTTTTTTAAATTTTTTTCTTTAAAAGCAAGGCGTGCTTGTTGATGACTCTGTAACAGACTAATTTGAATTGTTGAAGCTGCTCGCTTGTTCCACTCTGAAGAGTAATCTGGGACATTTTAGAGTTTTTGTTTTGTTTTGTTTCTGTGGGAGGAGTGTCTGAGGAATTCGTTTTATTTTGTCTTGCTTTTTTTTCATCCTTTAACTTTTTTTTTTTTTAACCAGTGGACAGCCCTTGAGGGGAGGAGGACAAATTGATTCCACTTTTTACTTTACTTTTTTTTTTTTACTTCCTAGGTCTCATTTAGAAAACATGTTCCCAGCCTGGTGCTCTTAGAAAGGAGTATAGTAAATGCCTCATTTAACCACGTTCTCCTTTTGAAAGTTGCCTTTCTCTCCACCCATAGGTAGGTCCAGTACTTGATGAAACTCATGAAAGTCAGTGGAAACTGTCTTGCCCCTCTTCTTTTCTCAGATGCACTATATATGTGATGGTGACTTTCAAGAAAATTTGTTTGCCATTTGTTAATTTGGGGGGAAGTTAATTTCTAACTTCTTTTTCTGATAAATGAAGAAAAGTATTGCACCTTTTGAAATACACCAAATGAATTGGGTTCATAATTAAAAAAAAAAAATGCTTCTCCGTCAGTCATTGTTTAATATGCTTAGCACAGGTGTGTAGCTTAATAGTGTAGGATATGGTGTTCCTAGAACACAATCAAAGACTTGCTGTATAGAGGAAATATGAGGGGAGGTGCTAGCAGACAGATGTCTATGGAATGATTTACATCCTCTTTCAAGTGACAGAGATGAAGGCCTGCTTCATTAAGAAGCTGGGGGTGGGGGTAGGAGAACATTTAAGAACATGGGGACCAGTCAGGGGAATCTATTTCTGTTTTACATATGAGGAAACCTAGAGCAGCCCGTTGAGCCTCTCTAGTTTAACAAAAATCATGGAACCTTATGAAGACTCTTCAGAAGTGTTAACAGGGATTTCATCTGCTTGTTTTTGTCGTAGTTTCCAATTTCATTAAATGTTTAGGTAATTTTTTCCACCTCCCCCAAATCCTAATTCTTGTAAATTCATTAGTGTTGAACCAATGCCTTTCATGTCTCAATTCTTTGAATATGCATTCTTTTCAGATGCATTAAACAAACAAAAAGAAAACCCTATGGATCACAACAGAATATCATCCAAAATAACGCTCGAAGATGAGCTCTGTAGGTTGAAAGGCAAAGATGGATTTGAACGTGCTGGCAATCAGGAGGAGGTGCAGGTCTCAGTCAGGTTTCATTCTGTCATACGTGGGATCTTCAGGAGTCAGAGCTAACTCAATGGTGAGTAACAAGAGCAGCAACAACAAAATCCTCTCAATACCTTTAAGTACTATTAATATCCCCATCTTACAGAGGAGGAAACTGAGGTATAGGGCAGCTAAAATATCTGCCCAAAGTTATACATCTATTAAGTAGCTGAGCCAGGATTTGACTCCAGCCACTCACTGAGGAGAAACTTCTGAAAAGAGTACACAAATTGGCTAAGACAGGAGGCAAGGGAGAAAGAAGGCTCCTACCTACTGGAGGTTGTGAACAGAGACGTTAGAACTCAGAAGATACCGAAGAGGTCTTAGTTGAGAAGAGGAAGAACAAAAACCAGGGAACTGAACCACCTCATCCCTTAAGAGATTGTTGTTGACATCTATATGAATATACTGTAAGGAGAATAAAGACTATCTGATAAACATACAGACAGAAAATGAAGCACAGTAAAAAAAAGGCCTAACAGGAATGAAAAACTGTATCCTAATAGAAAATTACAACCTAATAGTAAATAGAAGGAAATGAAGAAAATACTATAAGCTAAAAAAGAATACAACTAGAATGATAAAACCTCTTAATAATATGGGTAGATAACGGGAGGACAAAGAAAAAGATATGATAGGTCTCAGAAAATAATTAGAAACAATATTTTTAGGTACTCAAATATGAAGATGGAACTAGGAGGAAAATAAGAGCAGATGAGCACCAGAGGAAGGCAGTGATATAAACCCTTGATAATGTTTTGTGTGTGGACACTTGTTGTGGGCAAACATGTACCAAAATAATCAAACATACATATGAATTATCATGCCAAGGGGAACAAAATACTCTGTCTAGTGAATAGACAGTTTTGCTGATAATGGTCTTACAATTAAGCAACTTAATACAACAAATAAATTGTTGGGGCCACTTTATGAAGACAGTGAAATGAATGTTGCAGTGCAGTGAATTACTTAATGCGGCCCTTCTAGCCATAGTCTTTGTAACTCCCACCAAATGACTTGTTGGGACCATGCAAATGAAGTGTTCGTGGCCCACCAAGGGGATTGGATAGCTTGCTAATGATGTAAATAAGGTACATGGCATCCTTGTGAGAGTGGGACCATGCAAATAAGGGGTATGGAACCCTAATGAGGAGATTGGTCATTTTTGCCATCCTCCTAGGCTTAAAACGAGCCATCCCAGAGGGGGGAAGGAAGGATCTCAGTACCATCAAGAAAGAAGAGCCTGGGGCAGAGCACATCCTTTGGACCTGGGATCGCTGTACTGAGAATTTCCTGGAACCAGGAAAACGAGAGACAGAGCTGTGATACTGAAGACATTCAGAAGCAGTGGCATAGAAACGGCAGTAGCAGAGGCAGAAGACTGGAGGAGACCAGCAGGAGGTGGCATGTTAGGCTTCTCCAGCCCCTGGGGCAAGAAAGCTGAGCACCTTCAGGCAGGAAGTTTGCTGGCAGAGTAGGGTGCCTCTGGGCACTTGGTGGAACTAGGCTGGGTGTCTTAGGGCTAAGGCTTACTGGCAGAGTGGATGCCTCTGAGTACTTATTAGCAGAGCTAAAGGAGCTAGGTAACACTTGCCTGAACAGGGCAGAGGCCAGGCTAGGGACCAAGGATCAGAGAGAGTCCTGCCTGTGGGCATGGCTGAGAAGAGGCCCTCCTGGACAAAGAACTGTATCCTGAGCATTCCTGAACCTGAACTGTAACCTGTTCCCTAACAAACCCCATAACTGTAGGTCTATGAGTTCTGTGGGGCCATTGCAATGAATCATCAAACAAACCCCAGAAGTAGAGAGTGCCGTGGGATGGATAGTTAGTGTCAGGATTGGTAAAAAGATTGGAGAGAGGAGGTATGTCTGGCCTCCGCCTCAGAGGAATCAGCCTTGGGCTATTGATCTTGATTCTCTTTCCCCCTTGTAAAGTTAGAGGAGGAGATCAGAAGCTCCTGCCATTCCATTCTTACAAACGTTTTGCTGTTGTCAACCCAGAGTCTGAGAAAAGACACTAGAGTCAAATAATTAAAAACCCAGGCAGCACCATTCTTGTCCGTGAATCTTTTAGGTGATGCTTAGTAACATTATTGCCATGCCCCATGCTCCTTTTGGTTTCTAGACTACTTTAGCACTAACACTTAAGTTTTCTTATCTCTCGGTGGTTATCTGACCTAACTCCTGATAACTCTCTTTTTTTCACATTCAGTTTGATGATCTCTACTGAACTCCCAGGCTCCTGAGTGGTGCAAAATGGTTAACAAATTCAGCTACTAACTGCAAGATTGGTGGTTTGAGGCCACCCAGAGGCACCTCTGAAGGAAGGCCTGGTGATCTTCTTCTGAAAAATCAGCCACTGAAAAACCCCATGGAGCACAGTTCTACTCTGACACACGGGGTCACCTTGTATCAGAATCCACTCAACGGCAATTTTTTGTTTTGCTTTGTTTTGTTTTACCAGATTCTAATCCATCTTGCCACAGTAGTTAAGCAGGAAGAGCAAAATAGCTATATGATAATAATCATCACAAAGAAAATAAGTACTATTAATTCGGTAATCACTATAAGCCAGGTGCAGTGCTGAGCATGTCTGACAATACTGGTAGCTTCAAATGTTATTTCTGATGAGGAAATCACATCTTAGCTAGTCAAGTCAACTTTCTTAAGGTCACCTAGTCTGTAGGTGACCCAGTCTTCCTGACTCTAAGGTTTGTGCTTTTAATCAGTATACATCCTGACTATACTGCCTTTCTAATAGCATGGTGATACATAATCTGGATATAAAACTCTGTGACAGAATTTTAGAAATATTTTCATATGAATTCATGAAATGCTCATTGATGAAAAGGAGAATGATTATCGTTTATTTTCCTGAATTTGTTTCCATGCATAAAAAAGTATGTCTTACTCATCAAACCAGCTTATAAGAATTTATCGTCAAGTAATATTTTATGTGGTTTTATAGGCATTAGGTTTTTTGTATTTATTTTAAAACAATGGGAAGTATTTCATTCATCTAAGGTGTTTTAGATCTAGGATAAGCGGTGAAATGAGAGACAGCTTTTACTTTGGTAAAGTATGTATTAAGACATTAACTTCAAGCCCTTAGGAAGTTCAGTAGGACCAGACTAAGGCAACTTCTCTCTTCAGTGCTCCAAGCCCCAGAAATAGTAACAAGCCCATAACAACTCTAATCATTCACCATATACAATGCACTCTGCTAATCATCTCTCCATACTGCAGTTTATTAGGAGGCGAGGTGGTAATTATTTTATCACTTGATAGACAAAATACTGACATTTAGTAAAATTAAGCGAGAGATTGACATTGGTTTATATCCATATCTGTACAATTACAAAAATCTGGGCTCTTATCTATTAAGTAAGGAGCTCTAGTGGCACAAAGGTTAAGTGTTTGGCTGCTAACTATAAGGCTGGCGGCTCAAACCCACGCAACGACGGCTCTGTAGGAGAAAGACCTGGCAATCTGCTTCACACAGGACCGTTATGAGTCAAAATCAGTTTAAAAACACTGGACACCAACAACAGCAAGATCCATTAAGCCACATTGCAACCAGAGAATTCGGAAAATTTCTTTCCAACATTATTCTTTCTGACTCTGGTTCTTTTATATTGAAGCCCTAAATTTCAAAATTAAAGATGCAATAGCGTCAAAGTTCCTTTTTTTCACACATCTCATCAAAATTTTTCCCATCAGCTTTTCTCTCTGAAAATATAAAAATTGTGAAGCATTATGAAATGGCATTGTAAAAAGTTCTGAACTACTGGAAAACAATTTAGTTGAGTCAATAAAATAAATTTAGATCAGACAACAGCAAATAACTGAATATATAAATGAATATATAGTCACATATATCACCACTGAGTAGATCCGTGTAACATGAAATAACTGGAATTTATACAAAGCGTTAAAAAAAACCCAAAAAGCATTATTTGGAATTAAAATCAGATTATAAGGTTTAAAAAATTCCCATAATTTCAGTAACCATTCTGAAATAGTATCTACTGCTTCATTTGTATTACAATGGTAAAGTCAACAAACACCTTACAGAGTGACTTAATGGGGTATGTTTTAAATGCATGTTATAAAATGTATACTTGTTCTTCTGTGCCGTTGAGTCAATTCCGACTCATAGCAACCCTGTACGACAGAGTAGAACTGACCCATAGAGTTTCCAAGGAGCGCCTGGTGGATTCAAACTGCCGACTTAAAACCCTTTGCCAAAAGCGCTCTGCAAAATGTACACTAGTATGTGCAATTTAAGGTAGAACAACTGTTTGCTAAAACTGTTCACTGCAGAGAGAAAAATACAGGTCCATGTTTTACTTATTATGTCTTTTGGAAATACATACTCTAATGATGAGAGTTATTCCATATAATTCTTAAGATGTCATGTTTCTATTTCTTCTGTGAGACAAAGCTGAGTAAGAGAAAGGTAAAATTAACTTGGCTTATTTTAAGTACACTGACAGTGACATACCTACCCTGGAAAACAGACACTAAACATTTTTCACTTTAATAATATATATCAATGAGACCATTCTTTGAATACATGGACAATACCTGTGAAATATAAAAAGGGAAAAAATCATGGACTTTTAAATCTGGAACTGACATCAGATATTGTCCAATCCAAGCTCTGGCTTTGTAGAAGAGAAAATTGAGCTTCTGCAGTCTAAGTATTTGCCTAATGTGAAAACTAATTAATGGCACAAGTGAGAGACTGAAGTTTGTTGAATGAGAATTGCAGTGAAAATTAGGACTAAAACAGAGCAGCCAGGCTAAAGGCTAAGGATTTTAAAAATTCTAATTATAAAACTTTAGAATAAAAAGAGTTTGCAGGGGGAAGATGATATTCTCCCTTCTAATGAGATCACTATAGGGTCAGTATGAGTCGGAATCAGTCTCACAGCAATGTTTTGGTTTGGTTTGGAATGAAGATCTACTGGGAATAAATATCAAGCTGCCATCGATTTAGACTTAAGTACCAATGAAAAGAAGGTTATATAAGGAACCACAAATGATTTTAATGATTGTATGTAATCATTAAATGATTTTAATGATTAAATGATTTTAATGATTGTATGCAATATTGGGGGCCCTGGTGGCGCAGTGGTTAAGTGTTTGTCTGCTAACCAAAAGTCAGCAGTTTGAATCCACCAACCACTCCTTGGAAACCCTATGGGGCAGTTCTACTCAGTCCTACAGGGTCGCTATGAGTCAGAATCGACCCAATCGTAATGGGTTTGGTTCGGTTTTTTTTGGTGGCACAGTGATTAAGAGCTTTGCTGCTAACCAAAAGGTCAACAGTTTGAATCCACCGGCCACTCCTTGGAAACCTTATGGGGCAGTTCTACTCTGTCCTATAGAGTCGCTATGAGTCTGAATTGACTAGAGAGCAAAGGGTTTCGTTTGGGTTTTATCTAATTTTGGTCAATAAAAGCCTT
The DNA here is from genome assembly GCF_024166365.1 of Elephas maximus indicus. Taxonomy (NCBI): domain Eukaryota; kingdom Metazoa; phylum Chordata; class Mammalia; order Proboscidea; family Elephantidae; genus Elephas; species Elephas maximus. Next base: position 14,108,507 of record NC_064841.1, on the reverse strand, counting down.
TCTTTCTTAAAAGATCCTTGGTTCTTTTTGTCTCATAGTCAGAAGTAAAAGTCATAAGCAATGAAATCCTTAAACAATCCCTTCTCTTATAAATCCAATTTTATCCATCTCATTTTTTAGTACATTAAATGGTAGCATAACTTTCTAAGATTTTCTTCATAGATTGATCACCAGGCATGTTTGAAAAGACACTACAATTTATGTATTCCAAATTCAGATTTGTTAGATAAAGAGTTTTAAGGGCAACTAACAAAGTCACACATACCATAAGAAAGGGAACACCGAGAAGTGGACAGCTAAGTGTGGAAATCAGATAAAGGAGAAAATAAAAGTTAGGATGAAATGATTACAGCGTAGCTAATATATGTAATAATTTTCCATACACCCTGCCAGCAATGAACATAAATTAAAATCAGGGCTTCCTGGCATCACAACAAAGAAAGAATTATGATCAACTACATAACTCAACAAGTCCATAATATAAATGCAAACCAATTGTTCTAGAAAACAAATTAAAAACGGATTGAATAGCAGGTAGTATTGGTTATCACAGATTGGAATAGAAGCCAAAATAGGTGAAGGAAAACTTTCTCCTAAATAGAAGGTGTCCCAAAATCATAGTGTAGTTTTAACTTTCAATAAATAACTTTATAAATGTATAAACATAAAAATAATCATTTGAAAGTGTATTACTTGAATGTCTCCTACACTTATTTTCTTTTAAGTATCTTAAACTTTATATATCACTTTAATAACATCAAACAGTGATATAATTAAATATGAGAAAATTCTTTATATAATGAGCAAATTTTGTGAGTCACCAAAAATAGGGCAACAGAATCAGAGCTGAACATAAGCCCGGAAAATATCTGACTCAAATAAAGTAACTTTTTAATTGCTTACATCATATTGTCTACTTATCCTCACAAGGAAAAATCATTAATTTTAAGAAACAGACATAAACGTCACATTACTTGACTTAATTTAAATATTCATATTTTTAGAAATTATTTGAATTATTTTTAAATGAGCTTGCTAATGTTGAGATTCTGAATTTATTTATTTTTTATTTAATGCAATTACATTTTGTAGAAAAATCATTAAAGTATGTTGAAAAACCATTAAAGTATCTTTTGTTGAAAGATGTAATCAAGCACTACTTTTTCTTTGGGATCAGAATTAAATCAGTTTTGAAAAACTTGATAATATAATAAAATAAAATAGCTAAATGACTAATAAAAAAGACTCTCAAATGTCTTAGTCTATGCAAATTAAAAAAAAATAAAATACTCGCTGATTATATTTTTACATTTTTCACTCTAAGTCTGTCAGTTATTTAAATTACAGAATATATGTACATGAAATTCCGGGTCAACTGATCAAAGTTTGAATGTAAGTTCTGTTGCTTTCTGCCTGAATGATCTTTACCAAGTTATTTAAACACTCTGAAATTTATATAACTCATATTTTTTCCCCTGAACGTCAGGGATTAAGACTAAATAAATAAATCAAAACAAAACAGATTATATTCAAAAGGACAAAGCTAAAATAGACAAAGATACCTCATCTGCATAATTACATCTTAAAAGACAATGGAGAAGCATCAGCATTGTTTTGAACGCCATTTTGAAGTACATTATTCGTAATTTCTAATCTCCAATTATTTATGTACAATTTGTCTTTCATTTGTATAATCACAAAAATTTTCTCTCAGATATGTAATGAAAAAGGTATGTTTTTTAAAAAAGGGAAAAAAATTATTCGAAGATATACATAAGATCACTGATGAGCCAACACTGTAAGACCTCAAGAAAGGGAAATTCACAGTATCATATCACTCTCACCTTGCCCAGAAAAACTATTGTTCTTCACAACACTCAACTGGTTAAGACTTCTCAGAAGAATCTTCGTTTAACAAAATCATATATGATAGCATGTGGCACACAGGGCACTCATAAGAATATAGAGAGATTGAGGCTCTTGCTAACTAAATAATAAAACAAACAATTTCTTTATAATCCAGCATCTTTCATTCCAGACCTATGCAATCCTCTGGAAAAAGAGTTCCACTGGGCAAAATTCACCAACAAATTTAAAACTCTAATTTACATAGAATACCAACTATGCTGAAATAAAAAAGTACAAACAAAAAACACTATCTGTAACTAGACGCCCAAGAGTATATGTTAAAATATTAATGCAGTTTTTTTTTTAATGATTGAAGGACTGAAGTTTTTTTTATTCTCTGTCCTTATTTTCCTAAATTCTCTTTAATGAACATCATTTTTTTTAGTAAAAGTAGTTGATAAATATAAATACCTCTATAAAAATAAAGCATTTATAATAAATTATACAAAATGTTATAATTTATATTTTCAGAGTACTTAATTATGGGCATAAATATTTACCAGACTTGCCCTTCTCTTTATCACCTCATGATTGAATACATACGTATTCACTTTCTTTCATTTAAAATAATAAACATTTCCCTGTATTTTCAAGCACAAGTTATCTCAATTCTTTTCCTTCTGACTTTACTCATATCCTCAGCCAGTCCACTTGTGCATTTAATCTTGATCCAAACACCTTAAATTACAAAAAAAAAAAAAAGTTTCTCATTCAATTTAATCCATTCTTCATTTAAAAAAAAAAAAAAACTTGTCAACAGTGCTATCAAAGTGAATGATTAGGCAAATTCGTCGTGTATACTGAAACGAATTTGGTCGATGGTTATGAAGGGGCCATAGTTTACACTTGGTAATATAAGCTAAATGGTTGAATGGTTTCATTTCACTCCAGTTCGTTAAGCAAGGATTTATCATTTTTTCCTTGCTTCTCCTTGTCATTGACAAGTAAAGAACCAAGAGATTTAACTTCATGTCTAGTATTTCCATTATTAAAAAAAGTAATTTCAATAAAATGAAAATTTAAATAATTTTAAACTGATGTTTTTGATTCATTCTAGTTTCTTATACACTTTACTTCTTAGCTATAGAAGTAGAAATTGGAAAGCATAAAATCTAGCCAGCCAGCTCTCCTCTGCTCCTTCCACTGTGATATTATTAGCTTCTGATTAAGCAACGTAATAGTATAATAAACTATAATGTATTGCACTTCATTGGGAAACCTACCAGATCCACATACAAATTGTCAAATTATACCACTGGTTCAGATGGCTCACGACACAGAAATAGTTTTTTTCTACCCCAAATCCATTGAGTTAACAATAATTTTAATTTTAAAAGTATATAAAATTAACAATGTACCATGTGCAGAATACAAATAATGAAGAATCCATAAAATTTAGAGTTCAGAAAGAATAGGATTGATAGGAAAAAGAAACAGTAAACCACAGATGAAAATATGCAAAGGACAGTATTGCTAAGAAGGTGGGAATAAGACGTCCTCTCAGCCAAGAGTGAAAGGACAGAGAGAGACAGAGGGACCCTGGGACAGTCATCACTATGATAGGCTGGACCCTGCATTGCAGAATCTGGGCCATGGAGCCTTTGCTAAACAGCAGGCAAAAGTGATAGGTACCTCCGCCAGGATAAAGCAGTGAGTGTTGGCCCTGAAAGCAGAAAAGAAAAGCACTGTCCCCAAATAGGAGCCCTGGTAGTGCGACGGTTAAGAGCGCAGCTGCTAACCAAAAGGTTGGCAGTTCGAATCTACCAGCTGCTCCTTGGAAATCCTATGGGGCAGACCTACTCTGTCCTATAGGGTTTCTGAGTCAAAACCACACCTGTACGCCCAAAACATAGAAGAAGACATGGTGGCTGGAGGCAGAGAGAATCTGGGAGAGGATGAGACCAGATGGTGGCAGAAGTCAGATTATATAAAGCATGGTGAGGAAGAAGGATTTTATACTACGTGCAAAGTGAAAATGTTAGAGACACCTGAAATGATTGATATTTTAAAGACAGAATGAGTGAAGCAGGAAAACCAGCTAGAGTCTACTGTAACACAGGCTGGTAGAAAATGTTTCCCACATGTACATGAGACAAAAGACTGCCTGGATTATACGAAGAAATATCACAACTCAGCATACAACCCAATTAAAAAATGGGCAAAAGATTTGAGTGGACTTATCACCAAAAAAAATCTATGAGTGGGAAATAACCACATAAAGGTGCTCAACATTAGTCAACATGCAAGTTTAAGACTGATCTTATCAAATACAGGCAAGGGTGAGGAGTAAATGAATCTCTCTCCCACACTGCCATTCCACTCCTAGGCATCTAGCAAAGAGAAAACGTACATCCACACAAACACATTCCTAACAAACCCTATAATCTTGAGTATGGTCTGTGAGTTCTGTGTGGCCATTGCAATGAATTATCCAACCCAACACAGAAGTAGAGAGTGCTGTGGGAGGACCGGTTGGTGTCAGAATTGGTAAAGATGGTGGAGAGAGGAGGCATGTCTGACCCCTGCCTCACAGGAATCAGCCTTGGACTATTGATATTAGTTCTCCTTACCCCTTGTAGGGTAAGATGTTAGGCACTGCCCCCAAGCCTTTTTTACACACATGCACACAAATATTCACTACAGTTTTAATTACAATAGTCAAAAAGGTGGAAATGATTAAATGTCCATCAACAATTGAATGGATAGACAAATTGTTATATATTTGTATAATGGCATACTCTTCTGGAATAGTATTTCATCATACAAATATACAACAATTCGGGAATCTGGAGCCCTGGTAGCACAGTGATTAAGAGCCTTGGCTGCTAACCAAAAGGTCAGCAGTTCAAATCCACCAGCTGCTCTTTGGAAACCCTATGGGACAAGTTCTACTTTGTCCTATAGGGTTGCTATGAGCTGGAATAGACTCTATGGCAACGGGGTTTTTTGTTTTTGTTTTTTTTAATGTGGGAATATGTGATAAATATCAAAATAATTATGCTGAATGAAAGAAACTAGGCAAAAAGAATCCATATAGTATGATTTCACATAAATAAAATCCTAGAAAATTCCACCTATCTATAGTGAAAAAAGCATACCTATGTTTGCCTGGGGGTGGAGGGAACAGAGAGATAGTTATAAAAAGGCAGGGGAAAACTTTTGGTGGTGATGGAAATGTTCACCATTTTGATTATGGTGATAGTTTCATGGTTGTATACATACATCAAAAAGGATCAAATTATATGCTTTAAATATATGCAGTTCATTGTATTTAAAATATGCCTCAATACAACTGGTAGTGGGGAAAGCGCCTATTCAGAATCCAGGCAAGAAATTATAGCGATTTGGGCTGAAATGGTAGCAGTTTCAGATGAAAGGATGTGTCAAATTCAGAATATATTTTAAATTGAGGCTCACGGGAGCTCTGGATGACTTAAATGAGGAGAGTGTGGGGCAGAGAAGAACGCCGACTAATTTCATGGCACACATACCAGGAGAGTAGCAGATGGCTTTGGAATCTTCTCACTTCATCATTATCTTTTATATTTACTGATGAGAAAGGTGTTTTGATCTTTAATTTCAAAAGACTTTTGGTTCTTTTTTACCGCATCCATCTCTGCTAATTTAAGTACCAGCTTCTAAAAACTGTTGAAAATCATTTGTTCAATTGACAGTGATTCCTCTACTGACTTCTGTAATAATTTTTTACCCTTCCATTTTTGATGGAGAGGCAAGATGCTGAAATTTCTGAGACAGCAGTTGCACATTTTGCTATAAATGGGATGTATTGCCACAAGGAATATTATTCACAGTTAAGGATGAAAGGAAAATTAATTATATATATGTTTATAAAAATAAAAATCAACGCAAAACACAGCAAAAGTGATAATCCTCTTGCAAAGTCTCTCAACATTTCTTTAGTTTATTATATATAAAAATAAATAAGTGAGTCATCTAATGTTTACTATATTCATTAGTATGGATACTTTTTTACAAATAAGATGGTCAAATTTTAGGCAGTTTGAATAATTTATGCATGGATGGCTAGTTTTTGATGGGGTTAGGCTGAATTCGAACTCCAGATGGTGCAATGAGTTTGCGTTTGACTTCCAACCAAAAGGTTGGCTGTTTGAACCAGGGGCCTAGCTACAGAAAATAGCATCTATGACAATTAGTTTTAAATTGCTGAATGATCTCTCACAGCTGGCAATGAAAACTGTGATGGACAACAGAAACTGTTCATTAGTGCCTCTCCTCAAGCAGCACCCAGGGTATGCACCCTACCGGCCATACCTTAGTTATGCTTCTGGTTTGAACCCACCTAGCAGTATAACAGAAAAAAGTCCTAGTGATCCGCTTCTGTAAAGGTTACAGGCAAGACGACATTATGGAGCAGTTCTACTCTATAACACATGGGGCCACTATGAGTCAGGACATAAAGCAGTCCCCAGATTACAAATGAGTTCCATTCCTACATCTGTCTTTAAGTCGAATTTGCACGTAAGTCACAACAGTTAGATATGGTTCATATCTAACGTCAGTTAGTCAAATGCTTGTCTTAATATATAGTATTTAGTGTACTTTTCTATGCATAGAAAACATGAAAGAAGCACTTCCAGGTACATTAAAACATCTTTAACATAATAATACAGTAATAATAATGTTTTGATGCACTTCACAAAGTAGTGCTCATTTCCTATTAAAAATCATGGTGTGTACCTTGGATTTTCAATATGGTAGGCTTTACAAGGGCTAGTTCGTGGCTATGGGTTGGGGTTGTACGTAAGTTGGATGTTCATTACCTAGGAACTGCCTGTGCTCAATGGTAACTGGGTTTTTTTTTTTTTTTTTCCTGAATTTAAGTTCTGTAACTCTTTCTATAGTGAGACCCTGGTGATACAGTGGTTAAGAGCTCGGCTGCTAACAAAAAGGTCAGTTGTTTGAACTCCTAGCCACTCACGGGAGAAAGATGTGGCAGTCTGCTTCCATAAAAATTACATCCTTGGAGATCCTATGGGGCAGTTCTATTCTGTCCTATAGGGTTGCTATGAATCAGAATCGACTTCACAGCAATGGGTTTGGTCAACAATAAGCCCATCTCTTTCCCTAATACATTTTTTATAAATTTACAATATCATTTTAAAATTCACCTCAGGATATACTTCAATGCCAGGTCATTTTCCTTCTCTTTAGCTCCCACATTAACTTTAATTTTCTTAGTGTTAAAACTGATCAGAGATTGAGCTATTAGAGATTAAATTAGATTATTTTTTCTTTATCCCAATGAACAGAAAACAATAGAAGTCAGGATTTTTTGGTATCATTTGTTTTGTTTTTGTTTTTCTCCATCTTACAAGGAGAACCTTACTTCTTCACTTTTTTTTTTTGGCTCAGGACTATATCAATACTATGGCTCTGGGCCCACATTCCATTTCTCCATCCCACAAAAAAGAGGAAGAATGCTTGATAATCCTCTGGATTTTGAAGGCAATATATGCTACTTGTAAATGCGATGGTTTAATGCATTTACAGAAGGCTTGATGGCTTCCAACATTAAGCGTAGGCCAGAGCAAAAGAATTCAGGCTGCAGCGCAAGAAGCTCTGCCCCTTGATCCTCATAAACCAGTGTACCCAATGTTACTACAAATATCTGCAGAAGACAAAGGTGTTGAATGGGATCTGCAGAGTTTCCAGATAGGAGAATCAGAGTAGAGACTCCCAGGACTCTGGAGCAAAGTCAAGGGATTTTTCCATAAGCTAATACCTATTTGAGGAACAACACTTGCATTGTTCCTGTGCCATGGTTGTAATCAAACTTGAAATAGCAAATGATCTACAAGTCAGCCAGTCATCACAAAATTCATGGCATGTGACATACCAGCTCATAATGCTGAGCACGCCCAGCGGCATTTCATCATCTTGTTGGGGAAGGTTCCAGCAGGGCCTCAGGATACAGTAATCTGACATAGAAAACAAATATGCCTATCTCTCTCACTGTCACCCTTTCCTCAGCTCACGCCAATGGTCTCAATAAGGCAGAAAACCTTATTCTAGTTTGTAGATGGGTCTGTCTTAAATTCTGGTAGCCAGGAGGAGAGGACTATAGCATTATAAATCCATTCAATGGTAACCCCGATTAGGGAAGGAGTATATTCTCATTAGACATAACTTCCCTAAGTACATTTTATTGTTTACTTTTCATAGAAGAAAAGATAATTTTACGTTGACTCATGAATAACTAATTTTTAACTACATGTTTAGCGCTTTGTAAGGAACAGGATCGGTGGAGTGGTGGCAAAGAGTTTTGACGAAATTTGCAGAAAAGGCCCAGATTGTAATATTTATGTTCCATGTGAATGGCATATCAAAGATTTCTTAACATAGGGAAGGCTCTCAATAGTCAAGTGGCCAAAATGGTCCAGTGTGAATGTTAGTCTGTGAGTGTCAGTCTCTTACCTCAGCACTGCAGTTCTTGCCCAATGGCTCATAAACACAGTGCTCATGATAGCAGAGGAAATGTTTATACAGAAGCTCAATAGTCAGGATACCCTCGGAGACTTACCTGGTCAGCCTGCATCAGTGACCTATCCTGTGTCCCTAATAAGAGAACACATTTCCAGGTACTAACTAACCATTCGGTCAGGTTAGTAACATTTGACAGACTAAAGAGTCAGGATCAGGAACCTGAGGCAGGACAGGATGTTTAAGCCTCAGACTTCCTGAAGGTACACTTGTGATTGTCCTTCAAGGAGTCTGTGCTATGACTCCAAGAGTGGGACTGTGCATGGTTTTACTGATTGGCTCTTTGAGGGGTTTCCACAGCCTTCTACAATTCATTTTATTGATTTGATATTTATTCTCGATTTGTGTTTGCATTCTCCACCTTCTTTGCTTTTGCCAGCCAGATCATCTGTAGACTTACTTAACGTCTTATTCATCATCACAAAATACCATACATTTCCCCTGAACAAATAAATAATTTTACAGTGAATTAAGTAACTCAATGGGCCTTACTTATGGGATTCACTGATTTGCTATGCTCCATCACCCAGAAGTCCTGGATGTATAAAACAGTGACTTTATCTTTTGAATTCTACTTAGAGACATTATCTTGTAATGGGTGACATACTTTAAACTATTAAGCAATGTAGTACCTTTTTTCCCCATAGCTAAGAGACGTGTGTCCAAGAACAAAGAGGTGGAAACTAAAATGTCACTCCTTTGACTCATTCAAAAAATACATTTCTTCCTTGTGCTGTTGGGTTCGGCTGGGTTAGAAGTCTTAACACCAGTAAAGGTAAGGATAAGATAGGCGATGCTGTGGTAATAATAATCTCTATAATCTCTTTACCATAAAAAATGATTTCACATTCACACATTACAATCTGACACAGGTCAGGCTGTATTCCCCGTGTTGTTACTACAACAACTAGAATATGTGGCCTCCAACTCCACTGCAGAGGAGAGAAGGCTATAGGTTCAAATGGGATCCTATTAAGGAACACGTCTGCTAGCAGTTTATGTCATTTCTGACCAGCTTTCATCAACCACACTTCCGTCACATGGCCCAAACCAAACTACAAGGGAGAATGGGAAAATCACCTTCTGGGCTTTGAAAGAGTAAACAATATGGTGAACACATAGTATTGCCTCTGACACAGAATTTAAGGAAGAAATATTTCTACCTAGGGAAAAAAAAAAAAAAAACACTGGTTCAGTTGAATTAGAAGCCAAAATTGTCAAAAGAAAAACTAGCCATTAATGGGTTCCTCACTTTTTTTTTTTCACAGCACAGAAGAAAAATGAGGAAAAAATAGCTACAATGTTGACTGGGCTGATTAATCCTAATTGTCATGTAGAAACAGTATTACTAATTTACAGTTTTACTGAGAGATTTATGTTTGGAATTTAAATTTTTTTTTTTTTTTTGGGCTGTTGGGAAACCCTGTTGGTGTAGTGGTTAAGTGCTACGGCTGCTAAACAAAAAAAAAGGTCAGCGGTTCGAATCCACCAGGCGCTCCTTGGAAATTCTATGGGGTAGTTCTACTCTGTCCTATAGGGTCGCTATGAGTCAGTACCGACTCCATAGCAACGGGTTTGGTGGTTTTGGTTTTGGGTTGTCTGCTAGTGTTTCCATGTAAAAGTTAAGAGAAGACCATAAAAGAGAGAGAGAAAGAGGACCATAGCAACCTTAACAGGCAAGATCACTGAGGGATCAATTTGATCAGGAATTAACGTTTGCGTCACAGGGCCAGGGAAAATTCCTGTATGAGATGAACTTTGGCTGAAGGCAAAGAGAACATAAAATAAATAGTGAAGAGAGAAGGTCATATGGTGACTAAACTCAGGACCACTTGCAAAAATAAAGACTTCTACATCTAACTGTACATCCTTGTTATACGCTCTATATTTTTATATATTTCATATTTTAACTGATTTTTCTTTTCTTCTTCTCCCCACATTTTCTGCATTATTTTATAAAAGGTGAATTTGGGGGACTTAATTTATATTTTACAGTATGTCACAGAATATCACGACGGGACTTTGATGGAGGTAATATAGAGATCAACATCATGCATGGATATCTTGGACTTCTGCTAGATGCAGTGGCTCCTGGATCTTAAGGTTTTCAACCTTTCCCGGAGGTGAATATATTTTTCTTTTTTTAAAGGATACTTGGGATCATTTCTCTGGAAATCTAAGTATGGAAAAAGGGTATAAGTTGATGCTGAGGAGAAAATAGTGTGTAAGTATTTTTCAAGTTCTGTGGTCATCCAGAATTTTTTTAATACTCTTTCACCCAGTATTTAAGGCACTTACATTGTTAAGTCTTATTTGGCCAATTAAGAAGCTACAAACCCAATTCCCAGGTGTGAGACAAGAATCTTGGTTTCGTCTTTTGTCTCTGGTTTCTGAAAATACTTCTTGACATTTTTGAGCAAACAAGGTGCCTTTTGTATTTCTAAAACAGCCAGCTAACAGTTAATCATGTGCAAATGAGTTGGGAGTCCCCCATCTCCTCACCTGGTAAAAGTGTCTGAGGAAGGGAAGGGGGCATGATGTACTTGACCTCAGAGCAAACCACTGACCCCTACCCTCTGAGGCCTGATGTTTGTCAGCAGGGTTAAAGAGATAACATCTGCGTTGTACCAAAATGTGTAACCATCCTCCTTCTCAGGTGGTTAGGTGGGAAAATCTATATTGCCCTCCACGTAGCAAATCACGTAGGCTTGGGGGTATAAAAATAGCTGGAGGAGGGATTTTCAGGGTGCCTAGCCTACGGTGCCAGGAGAAGGCACCCATAGCAGAGTTTTTAAGCCCATCTAACTAGCCTACCTATCCTTTGAATCCCTTGTCTATAGCACAAAGCAGGGTGTAAGTAGAAGAGTCATCATCTCTGCCCAGACAGCCTTTTCGAGTCAGGTAGGACCTGATCACAAATGGTTCCAAATATGTTTTGGTGGGCTGTATGCTTCTTTTCACAAGCAATAAAGCCACTTTTCACATGCTAACACTCTGCGAGCCTCTTGTGTGTTCAGGCTCTGATGGAGTAAATACAGCATCCATGGAGTGGTAGATGTCGCTGGGTAAAATGCTCATCCTAGCAGTCTTATTGTTGTTTGGAATTTTGAGGCAATCTGTTTTTTTTGTTTTTTTTTTTTTTTTTGTGAGCATATCACACCCAGCTTTCTTGAACGCAGGACACAGGCATGTAACTGAGACTCCACCAAGGAAACGCAACTGCCTGAGATCTTGATTTAGGAAAGTAACATGAGGAAGAATAAAATGTGCAGCAACCATTACCTGGATGAGAAGTGGAAGATGTTTCCAGCTTTGGGGTGTCTCCATAATGGAGATTTTGACCTCCGACACTTAGCATTGCTAGTGTGAACTGTGTGGCCTATACTCTCAGGAACAGCAATGTGGTCTTTGCTGGAGCAGCTGTGCAATGAGGCATGGGTATTTTTTCCTTGATGGAGCTGGTGGCACGGTGGTTAAGAGCTCAGCTGCTAACCAAAAGTTTGGCAGTTGGAAGCCATCAGCCACTCCTTGGAAACCCTATGGAGCAGTTCTACTCTGTGCTACAGGGTCTCTGTGAGCCAGAATCGACTCAACAGTAATGGGTTTGGTTTTGTTTTAGTGTCAAATACCTAAATAGGTACACACAACACCAAATATTAGTGTAACAATATATTTAGTGTGAGTAGATATGATTCAAATTGGGCAGTGTCAACCTGGAGAGTGTCAGGAAGGTGCTCAGAAGAAGGGGTGGTGAAACGGTCTATACAGGTCGTTGCCATGCTCACTCATTTCTCAGGAGATAGCATCAGAACATGTGCAGGGGTCCAAGGTCTGTCAGTTGTAGAAACAAAGTCACTGAAGACATGCAATACATTTTCCAGTCAGACCCTGGGGTTCCCACTCCTTGAAACTGGCTGCACACAGATAATTCTCTAAAAAAGCCCAATGTCTAAGGCAGAATGATTTCCACTAAGCTGCTTGCTAGGCTATTGTTTGACTTGAAGGTGACTTCAGGAAAACAGTTCCTTAAAGGCTCAAGGTTCAAAAGGACACCTAAGGGCAGACGGCCTGAGTGGGTCACCCCAACTCCATGGACCCAGAAATCTGAATTCTAGGAGAATTAAAATGGTTTGTCACTAAGAAGTCTCTAGACCTGATTCTCTGATCCTCCTGAGTGTCGAGTATGTAATATACTTTAATGAAAGCTTTTGCTTCATTAATTAGCCAAATCTGTATCATTGTTTGAGTTTTAAAATCCTAGCTGGTGCGATGTCGCACAGGTTTGTTGTTGTTTTGTTTGTTGTTGGGTACCACTGAGTTGATAGACTCATAGCGACCCCATGTGACAGAGTAGAATTGTCCCATAGGATTTTCTTGGCTGTAATCTTTTTTTTTTTAATCTTTATGGAAGCAGATTGCCAGTCTTTCTCCCACGGAGCCACTGGTGGGCTCCAACTGCCCACCTTTCAGTTAGCAGTTGAGCACTTAACCATTTGCACTAACTAGGACTTAAGCGCAGTCCAGTTGGCCCCCAACTCATGTGACCCCACGTACAATGGAACAAAATGCTGCCTGGCCCTCTGTCAACCCCATGGTTGGTTATAGCTCAGTCTGTTTTGATCCATATAGTTTTCAATAGATGATTTTCAGAAGATTGCCAAGCCTTTCTTCCTAGTCTTAGTCTGGAAGCTTGACTGAAACCAGTTCAGCACCATAGCAACATACAAACCTTCATTGACAGACTGATGATGGCTGTACATGAGGTGCTGTGAGCCCCGTGTGTCCCACATGAGAGAATAAATAACTCACCCATAGCTACTCCATACTAGATGGAAGGGTCAGTATGAAAATAATTTCTCTGACTCCAAAAGGTCATCTGCTTCTATGGTTCCGACTCTTATTATTGCACCATTGCAAAATCACACTTTTATATTTTAGTTTGGAAGATACTTAGTTATGTCCTCTTTCCCCACTCACTTCTAAATTAAATTTTTTAAGTGCTGAAAGCTACTCTGCTTTTATGTTATTTGGAAATTTCCGAGCTGATATTGTCCCAAATTTTTTTCTGCATTTTCAGAAATGAACAAGAGGAAAGAATCATGCAATAAACAAGACAAGGGGAAAAAAAGCACACACAATATGGAGATGGATGAGCAAATTACCGATTAATTAATTACCAACTGATATAATCTATCTTCATTGAAATCCTGGGACAAGTGTGATTGGCAAATTGAATGTGAAATGGAATAGATCCCATTTAGTGGCTTAATAGAATAGGCAGGTCACATTTACAATTGGGATTAACTATGCATTTAAACTATTTTATTTTCCTCTAGTGCAAGCAAGAAACATTTTCAAAACAGTACGATTTCTCACTTGCCAAGTGTGGAAATAGGCATTGTTTTTCCTAGAATTGTCTGGGATAAAAATTTGCTAAGCAAAATACAGCTGATTTTCTAATGGAATTTGTAGTTTCCTCCAGAAAAAAAGTATCAAATTATCAGGTAGGCAAACTGGGAGGCCCAAACTATACATGTAGACGGTATCTGATCAAATCTTCAACGACCTTGTTAAGGGATGGATCTTAGAAATTTCAACCTTTTCAGGAGGTGAATACATTCTTCTTCTTCTTTTCTTTTTTTAAGGGTAGTTGCATTAAGTTAGGTGGAATCATTTCTCTGAAAATTTAAGTATAGAAAAAATGTATGTTGATGTTGAGAAGAAAATAATATGTCGGTAATCTGCGATTACCAGGAAGGGTGTTTTAGTGTTCTGGTTCAGACTTAGATTATCCCCAATCCAAAGAAAGTTATTATTTTATATTATTAAGTTATTACTTAATTTGTTTCTTTTTAAGGAGACACTTGATACTCTGAAGCTGGTAGTTGTGCAATATAACAATTCCCAAAAGTGATCCCATTAGAATATGTGAACACAGAACTAAATTTTGTCAAAAAATAAATGGAAAAGGAATGGGGCTGCTTCTAAGTATTCTTTTGCACTAACAATAATATAAGTGAATGCATTTATATGCCAAGAACTGTTTTTTAACCCAGAAATGAAGAAATTTAAGCAAGCCAATTAATTAAGAAGATTACAAATGTGTCACAATTCATTTGCTTAAATTGCTAAAGGAGAACACACTTCAAAGAATAAATAATGACAGCCATAAAGATTTGACAGTCAAGTTCCTCAGTCTCCTCTTGTCTTCAGCCTGGCATTCTCTATGTAATGAGAAGTTTTACAGTGTGTATAAACTGAGAACATTCAGATAATAATGGCCCAACACATACATGCATAATTAAAAAGTCTTCACTACTCTTTTTTGTGTATTTAATATGGCCTGGATCCCTGTACAACTCCCCTCATTTCCCATGATGCCTCGCAGTTAAATTCTTTCCTAAAGCTGATACTCATAAAGTACTTCTTGAATTAATGGCTTACGAATTTCTATGAATATGAGAGTTGAAAAGCATTTCTACCTTCAAATAATACTTACTTTACCTCAGAAAATTCTTCCTTGCATTATCAAGGTAAGCATAGATATAGTATCATCTGGGGTTTTACTAAATGTTAATTAAATATCTCAAGTTTTTTACTGTATTTCTCAATGCCTAAATTTCAATTCCTTAAAAACACAGTAAATAAAAACGGCAACTATAAACATGGTGGTCAGCGAATGGAATACATGGGAATCAAATCGGCTACATCAGTGGAAAGAGACGATGGAAAAGCTCAAATCATCAGCCAAAACAAGGTCAGGGGCCAAGTGAGGTGCAGATCATCAATTGCTCACATGCAAGTTCAAGTTGAAGCTGAAGAAAATCCAAACAAGTCCACAAGAGCCAAAGTAGGACCTTGAGTATATCACACTTAAATTTAGAGACCACCTCAAGAGTAGATTTGACATGTGGAACACTAATGACAGAAGACCAGACAAGTTGTGGAATGACACCAAGGACAACATACATGAAGAAGGCAAAAGGTCATTAAAAAGACAAGAAAGAAAAAAAAAGACTGAAACGGATATCAGAAGAGACTCTGAAACTTGCTCTTGAACACAGAGTAGCCAAAGCAAATGGAAGAAATAATAAAGTAAAAGAGCTGAACAGAAGATGTCAAAGGGCAGCTTGAGAAGACAAAATAAAGTATTACAATGAAATGTGCAATGACCTAGAGTTAGAAAACCAAAATGGAAGAATACACTCAGCATTTCTCAAGCTGAAAGAACTGATGAAAAAATTCAGTTTTGAAGTTGCAATACTGAAGAACTCTACAGGCAAAATAATGAACGATGCAGGAAGCATCAAAAGGAGATGGAAGGAATACACAGGGTCACTGTACCAAAAAGAGTTGGTTGATGTTCAACCATTTCAGGAGATAGCATATGATCAAAAACTAATGGTACTGAAGGAAGAAGTTCAAGCTGCACTTAAGGAATTGGCGAAAAACAAGGCTCCAGGAATAGATGGAACACCATTTGAGATGTCTCAACAAACAGATGTAACACTAGAGGTGCTCACTCATCTATGCCAAGAAGTTTGGAAGACAGCTCCCTAGCCACCCTACTGGAAGACATGCATATTTGTGCCCATTCCAAAGAAAGGTGATCCAACAGAATGCAGAAATTGTCAAAAAATATCATTAATATGACACACAAGTAAAATTTTACTGAAGATAATTCAAAAACGGTTACAGCAGTACATCGACAGGGAGCTGCCAGAAATTCAAGCCAGATTCAGAAGAGGACGTGGAACAAGGGATATCACTGCTGATGTCAGATAGATCTTGGCTGAAAGCAGAGAATACCAGAAAGATGTTCACCTGTGTTCTACTGGCTATGCAAAGGCATTCGACTATGTGGATCATAATAAATTATAGACAATATTGTGAAGAATACAGATTCCAGACACCTAACTGTGCCCATGAGGAACCTGTACAAAGACCAGGAACCAGCTTTTCGAACAGAACAGGGGATACTATATGGTTTAAAATCAGAAAAGCTGTGTGTCAGAGTCATATCTTTTCATCATACCTATTCAACCTGTATGCTGAGCAAATAATCCTAGAAACTGGACCATCTGAAGAGCATGGCATCAAGATTGGAGGAAGACTCATTAACAACCTTTGATATGCAGATAACACAACCTTGCTTGCTGAAAGGGAAGAGGACTTGAAGCATTTACTGATGAAGATCAAAGACCACAGTCTTTAGTGTGGATTACACTTCAACATAAAGAAAAATCCTCACAATTGGACCAATAAGCAACATCATAATAAATGGAGAAAATATTGAAGTTGTCAAGGATTTCATTTTACTTGGATCCATAACCAATGCCTAACGAAGCAGCAGTCAAGAAATAAAATGAGGTATTGCCTTAGGCAAATCTGCTTCAAATGACTTCTTTAAAGTTTTAAAAAGCAAAGATGTCACTTTGAGGACTAAGGTGCGTTTGAACCAATTCATGGTTATTTTCAATCATCTCAGATACATACGAAAGCTGGACAACAAGTAAGGAAGAACTGAAGAAGGATTGATGCCTTTGAATTATGGTGTTGGTGAAGAATGGTGAATATACTATGGAGTTCCAGAAGGATGAACAAATCTATCTTGAAAGAGGTATAGTCAGAATGCTTATTAAAATCAAGGAATGGTGAGATCTCCTCTTAAGTACTTTGGATATGTTATCAGGAAGGACCAGTCCTTGGAGAAGGACATCATGCTTGGTAAAGTACAGGGTCAGTGAAAGAGAGGAAAACCTTCAACAAGATGGACTGACACAGTGGCTGCAACAATAGACTCAAACATGTAACAACCGTAAGGATGGCACAGGACTGGGCAGTGTTTCGTTCCGTTGCACATGGGTTACCTATGAGTCGGAACCAACACGACGGCACCTAATATCAACGAATAAAAGCAATCTGCACTCAGCTAATTCAGGTAAGTATTTACCAAATATAATCCTTTAAAAAACAGATGACCTAGATACGTCTAAACAGCATCAAGAAAAAAATTCAACAAAGCACATAAAACAGGCAGTCATGGTTATTCACTAACAGTTTTTAAGTTTCAGGTTATTCCAAATTATGACATAAAAGAAAATGCATTTTGCATTGTGTTGTAGTAATTGCTTATTCAATTTACTTTAATCAGATGCAAATTATATTATTTTCTTATTCAATTTTATGCTTTCAAATAACTGGTATTTTATGACCCCTGAGAAAAATATATATGTTTTTTCAGAAAATTAATCATTTAAAATGTTATTTTAGATTTCCCTAAGTCAACAAAACTAAGTTTTTTTTTAATGTTTGGGAATATTGTCTCCGAAAAAAATTTTGTTGATATTTTTATCTTTGTAGTCTTGGTATTAACAGCATTACCATACTCACACTATTATTTAGCTTATTCTAAACAATAATGCCCAACAATTTTACTAAGTGGTTATAACATTTTTAATTTCAACCAGAACTGCACAAGTTTTCTATTTTCTCATATTTTCATCAACACTTAGCATTATCAATTTTTTTCACTTTTATTTTTTAATTTTGCCCAGTCTAGAGAGTGTGAAATGCTTGAGTTACAAGGCTAAAGTTATTAACTATATCTACAGGAGGTATCTGCTGATTCTAATGGTTAGGGAACCAGAACTTCAAAGGGCATACATGACTCATATTGTGAATGGCCAGAAGAATGAACAAATTTATCTTGGAAGAAATACAGCCAGAATGCTCATTAGAAAAAAGGATAGCGAGACTTCGTCTCACATACTTTGGACATATTATCAGGAGGGACCAGTCCCTGGAGAAGAACATTATGATTGGTAAAGTAGAGGGTCAGCAAAAGAGAGGAAGACTCTCAATGAGCTGGATTGACACAGTGGCTGTAACAATGGGCTCAAGCATAGCAAAGATGGTGAGGATGGCTCAGGACCAGGCAGTATTTCATTCTGTTGTACATAGGGTCACTATGAGTCAGAACTGACTCAAAGGCACCTAACAACAACAACAACATGACTGAACTAGTCAAGTTTATCAAAAAGAAAGACAAAATGGATTTCCAAGACGGAGATAGGTTAATTGGAAAAGAATCTTGTTAGAATATGTCACCTTTGATTTTGAAGAACAAAGGAAAAAGACATTTTGGGGTTTCCGACTTTCTATGAGATTAGAAAAATCATTGGAGGAAACTGAATAAAGGGTATATGAGATCAATTGCATGTGGTTCTACAATCATTTCAATAGTATTTTTTAATTTGAAAAAGACACTAGTAAGAAAATACATAAGCAACCCTCAGAATGATACAAAATATTTATCCATCTTGAAAAGCTATAGCACAATATCATAACTAGGATATGGACAATGATGGAGAACGTTTCTATCACCATAAAGATTGCTCATGTTGCCCTTTCATAGTTGTACCTACTTCCTTCTCATACCTCACTTTCTCCTTGACTTCTGAAAAACCACTAATCTGTTCTCCATTTCTTCTCTTTTGTCATTTCAAGACTATTATATAAATGGAATAATGTAGCATACAGCCTTTGGGGATTAGCTTTTTCCACTCACCATAACTTCCTGAAGATACAACAAGACATTGCATGTGTCAATAGCGCATTTCTTTTTCTTGCTGAGTAGTATACCATAGTATGGATGTACCACAGGTTTTTTCATGGGTTTTTCTGTTATTGTTGTTGTTTATTTGTTTTATAAACTGTTCAACCATTGAAGGACCTGTGGGTTGTTTCCCATCTGGGGCTATTACGAATAAATCTGCTATAAACTTTCATGCATAGATATTTTTGTGAACACAAATCTTCTTTTCTGTGGGATATATACCCAGGAGTACAATTGCTGGGTCATATTATAATAGGATAGTTAGGTTTTTATGGAATTTTCCAATTGTTCTCCAGAGTGGCTGTATCTTTTTACATTTCCACCAGCAATGTATGAATGATCCAGTCTCTCTGCATCCTCACCAGCATTTGATTTTGTCACCCTTTTTTATTTGAGATATTCTGCTAGTGATATCTATTCTGTAGTAATAGCTCATTATGATTTTAATTTTTATTTCCCTAGTGGCTATGGAGGAATTCCTGGGTGGCACAATGGTTAAGCACTCAATCACCAGCCAAAAGATAGACTGGTGGCTCATAACCCACCCAGAGGTATCTCGGAAGACAGGCATGGTGACTTGCTTCTGAAAAGTCACAGCCTTGAAAATCCCATGGAGCAGCTCTGCTCTGCACACAGGGGGTCGCCATGAGTGGGAATCAACTCAAGGTCAACTAACAACAACAGTTTTCAATATCTTTCTATATGCTTATTTGCCCATTGTATATCCTCTTTGGTGAAATGTCACTTCAAGTCTTTTGCCCATTTTCTAATCAAAATTTTTTTTACTGATGATTTTTTTAGAGTTTTTTTTTTTTTAATTCTAATCTGTTGTCAAAGGAGCCCTAGTGGTGCGGTGGTTAAAGCACTCAGCTGCTAACCAAAAGGTCAGAGGTCTGAACCCACCAGCAGCTCCTTGGGGAGAAAGATGTTGCAGTCTGCTTCCATAAAGATTTACAGCCTTAGAAACCCTATGAGGCAGTTCTACTCTTCCTGCAGGGTCTCTATGAGTCAGAATCGACTCTACGGCAGCGGGATTTTGGAATCTGTTGTCAGTTATATAGTTTGCAAATAATGTATAAATACATAATCTAATCTGTTGTCAAATATATAGTTTGCATATACTTTCTCCCACTGTGTAGCTTGTCTTCTCATCCTCCTTACAGGGTCTTTTGCAGAACATATTTTTTTGTTTTTGATGAAGTCCAATTTGTCAATTTTTCCTTTTATGGATGTGCTCTTGCTGTTCAGTCTAAAAACTCTTTAAGTCTAGTTCCTGAATATTCTCTCCTGTTTCTTAAAAAAAAAAAATTTATAGATTCCCATTTTACATTTAAGTCTGTGATCCATTTTAAGTTATTGTTGCTGTTGTTATTACTTTGTATAAGATGTGAGACTGAGGTCACTTTTCATTTTTTTGGCTATGGATCTCTAATAGCTTGTTGAAAAGATGACTTTTCCTCCACTGAATTGCTTTTGCAACTTTGTGAAAAAAAAGTTGAACATAGCTGTGTGGGTCTATTTCTAGGTTTTCTGTTCCATTGGTTACGTTGTCGTTGTTAGCTGCCCTTGAGTTGACGCCAACTCACGACAACCCTATGTATAACAGAATGAAATGTTGCTTGCTCCTGCAACAGCTCCGTGATCTTTGATAACCTTGAGCCCACTGTTGAGGATATTTGTCAGTCCATCTTATTGACAGTTTCCTTTGTTTTCGCTGACCCTCCACCTTAACAAACATGATGTCCTCCTCTAATGATTGGTCTTTCCTGACGATGCGTCCAAATCAGGCAAGATGAACTCTTACCATACTCCCTTCTAAGGAACATTTTAGTTCTATTTCTTCTGGCTTTTTCGCTCTTCTGGCAGTCCATGGTATATTCAATATTCTTTCCCAACACCACAATTCAAATACATCAATTCTTCTGTCTTCTTTTTTTCATTGTTCAGCTTTTGTAAGCAAATGAAGCAATCAAAGGCTATAGCTTAAGTCAGATGCAAGTTAGTTACCAAAATGACATCTTTTCTTTTTAGAACTTTAAATAGATCTTTTGCAAAGATTTGCCCAATGCAGTATGTCATTTGATTTCTCAACTGCTGTTTCCATGGGCATTATCTTTTTTGTGGTCTCTTTGTCTGTTTTTGATATCAAAGTAACAATAGGCACATAAAGTTTGGAAGTGTCTCCTCCTCTTCTATTTTCTAGATGAGAGTCTGAAAAACTGTGTTAAGTTTTCTTTAAAATTTTGTAGTTTTTTATGGAAACTACCTGGGCCTTGTGATTTCTTTTTTTGGAACTTTTTTATGAATATAATAGGACTGTTACAGGAGCCTGGTGGCACAACGGTTAAGCATTTGGCTGCTAACTGAAAGGTCAATGGTTCAAGCCCACCAACACCTGGTAACTACCAATGAACACTGGTATCTGCATACATATCTATTCTAGTCTTCATATAAAAATGGGATCATACAATATTTCTCCTTATGTGATTAACTTATTTCACTTAACATTATGTCCTCAAGACTCATTATTGTCCTTTATGGTATTGTAGTATTCCATTGTGTGTATTTATCACATTTTGCTTATTCAGCCATTAAATGGCA
Source organism: Elephas maximus indicus (assembly GCF_024166365.1). Classification (NCBI taxonomy): domain Eukaryota; kingdom Metazoa; phylum Chordata; class Mammalia; order Proboscidea; family Elephantidae; genus Elephas; species Elephas maximus. Next base: position 14,086,858 of record NC_064841.1, on the reverse strand, counting down.
CTTAGGCTGTTTCCATTTTTTTCCTATTATGGATAATGCTGCAATGAATATAGGTGTGCATATGTCTGTCCATGTCTCTTTTATTGGATCTCTAGACTATATACCTAGGAATGGGATTGCTGGGTCATAAGGTATTTCTGTTTCTAGTTTTCTGAGGAAGCATTATATCATTCCTAATATTCTCTTTATCTTTAGTTTCTTTTGGGTATCAAATGATGCCATATCTTTCATTCCTAATATTAGTTAATTGCACTTGCTTTTATTTTTAATTAATATAATTGAGGGTTTATCAATTTAATTAACCATTTTGACTTTTTGGCTTTCTTCTTATCTAAATATATATTTTTAATTTTATTGTGGTAAAATATAGATAACATAAAATTTTCCAGTTTAACCCTTTTTAAGTATATAATTTTTTAAAATACACAATTTAGTAGCATTAATTACATTCACGAAGTTCTGCAACCACCACCACTATCTATCTACAAGACACTTCTATCATCCCAAAGAGAAAATCAGTATCCATTAAGCAATACCTCCCCATTCCTCCCTCTCCCCAGTCTTTGGTAAACACTGATCTACTTTGATCTCTATGCAATTTCCTGTTGTGCACATTTCATATAAGTGGGATCATACAGTATTTGTCCCTTTGTTTCTGACTTATTTCACTTAGCATAATGTCTTCAGGATTAATCCACATCATAGCATGTTTCAGAACTGCATTTCTCTTCATGGCTGGATAATATCAGGTTGTTTGTATATACCTAATTTTGTTTATCCATTAATCTGTTGATGAATATTTGGGTTATTTCTACCTTTTGGCTACTGCAAATAATGCCGCAATGAACATCAACATATTCTTATTTTTAATGTTTTCTACTTCATCGTTTTCTGCTTTGGCTTTATCATGTCTACTTGTCTTCTTACAGACTCTGTTTTTTAGTTATGTTTCTTTAATTTTAAAATTCCTCTCAAACTATTCTTACTTTTGCGAGTTTTCAAAACTAGAACTTAGGTGTTAACTTTTGAGTTTCAAAAATTAGAATTGAGATGTTAAATTGTGTCTCCATGTCCATAGCTTCTTCATGTATCTCAGAGTATTCAAAAAAAACCATTATTTTCAGTTTATTAAACTATGTATCCAAAACTACATGAGGATCTATTGTGATGCAAATACAATGTTCTCCTAAAAATTATCTAGCTGTGCTTATTGTCACGCAATCAGGTGAGAAGGTGGTCAATCAGAACAACAAGCCAACTGAAGGTAATGATCAAGACTTTATTTACCTACTCCTACAGTGCCAGCAAGTGACAAGAATAAGGTGCTGGTTCCCCAGCTTTCCACTGAAATGATGCAGGGCAAGGAACAGGTGGATGCAGCACAGAACAAACAGTCTCAATGCCAAGGAGCTCCAAACAAAAGGTTCCCACCTCTTTATGGACCTACGGACAAAGGGAGAGAACAGGGGAAGAGCTTTGAGTGGAAAGATGCTGGATCATAGTGGAGAAAAGTGCCTCCACTAAGGCGCAGATGAGGAGGTCTTGGTGGGAGCACCTGAGCATTCGTTGCCTCAGTCAAGGTCCGAGGAGGACTCCAAATGGAGATGTCTGGATGGTGAATGCAGATATGCATATGAACATGGCTTCCCTGTGGGGCCCTGAGTATTTGACTGCAATCCCTTCTAGAAAATTGCAGTGAACTGGGCTGTTGCATCAAATCTGATGTGGGAACAGTAGCTTCTCCCTATGAGGTATGCCAGCCAAAACTTTATAATTGCCTATGGTCAGGCCTGAAAGATCACACAGGATTTTGGACTACAGCGGGATTCCTCAGATTGCTAACTGAAGAGGGAAATAAAAACATTGCTAACTTAAGAGAAAAAGAATATTTTGAAATCCATCACTAGTTTAATTTACATAGATATATATCGTACAAATTTTCTTGAAAAATTAATGCACTTTTCCATTCTAACCTAACCAAATAACTCCCTCACATTTCTTCTTCTCAAAAACTCACATTTAAAGATTAAAACTTTCCTAATACGCTGTCTCAGTCTTCAACAATAAAGGGCATGCATTCTTCATATGACAACGATGACAAGACAATGTATATTCATAGGTCTTTACACTTTATACTGAGTCAAGCTTCAATGATTTTAATTACTGCAGTCACCGTAGTATAAAATCGGTAATGTAAAGCAGTCTACTGCTTAGCAATATAAAAATTAAGTCGTGATACGCCATGTTTAGAAATATTAACTTTTGATAGTATCACATCATCAATAAACCTACTATATGCCTATCTACAATCTTATACCTGTCACCTACTGGGTTAAATCTAATACGCATATTGGGAAAGCTGCATTTAGCAGTTGGCATTTCTCAGAAAGGACTGTCTCAATTATCATAAGATTTAGTCATATGTCTGGATAAAGTCTGGTTGACTTTGTTTATTTCATAGTTAACCAGGTTAAAGAGGGTATGATGTCTCTTCTTTTATGTGATAATTTTCAAGGAAATGTTTAGGCATTATTTATGCCTCTATATATACCAGGAAAGTCTTCATAAACTCTTTTGAAGATGACTTACATATACCAGGAAAGTCTTCATAAACTCTTTTGAAGATGACTAAATTTTCAATACTTAATAATACTATTATTATATACTATAAAGTAGGAGACCCTGGTGGCCTAGTGGTTAAATGCTACAACAGTTAACCCAAAGGTCAGAAGTTCAAATCCACCAGGCGCTCCTTGGGAACTCTAGGGGCAGTTCTATTCTGTCCTATAGGGTTGCTAGGAGTTGCAGTTGACTCGATGGCAACAAGTTTTTTTGTTTTGTTTTGTTTTTTAATAGAGTAGAAAGGTGATGGGTGCAGAATTTTTGAAAAAAATTTTTTTTTTTTTTAATGATAATGTTCTAAAATTGATTGTGGTAATGAATGACCATATCTGTGCATACACTAAAAATCATTGAATTGTGTATTTTAAATGGGTGCATTGCATGGTATGTGAATTATATCTCAGTAAACCTGTTACGGGAACCCTGGTAGTATAGTGGTTAAGTGCTAAGGCTGCTAACCTAAAGGTCGGCAGTTCAAATCCACCAGGTGCTCCTTGGAAACTCTATGGGGCAGTTCTACTCTGTCTTATAGGGGCGCTATGAGTCAGAATCGACTTGACGGCAACGGGTTTGGTTTTTTTTTAAAGCTATTATTACCAGTTTACTAGTGTATGAAGCTACATTATATGCTGATTTTCTCTACTCAGTGCTAAAGGAGAACAGCTAGGACCTCCTTTCAAGGCTGACAACTAAAGAGAAAGAGAACTCCACAGTGAGTGAAGAACATACTGTGGTGGCCCACCCAGATCCCTTCAGGAGTCTGGCTCTTATTCTCTCAGCCACCTCTAGGCATTGCCTTCTGGAAGAGAGCTGCCCTGCCCGTATGTATGCCCTCTCCTCAGATCGTACTTAGTGACAAATGCATATGGAAACACACAGGCCTGGCCCACTTGCCTTGATGGCGGCCAACTCTGAGGTGCCATCCCAGTTTCAAAGCACGACAAGATCAGTTGAGGCCTCTGCTACAACCTCATCATGTTCCAGCTTCTCCCTCTGCCCAATACTGCTTTCCTCACTCCTTCACTGGTGTTATTCCCAAGCGATCGCCTCCTGTTGAAGCACACTGTCAATCTGTTTCTCATGGGAACCAATCTAAGATAACGAGTCACAATGTCTTGTTTTTCAAGCGTGTTTTCCATTTAGAAAGCTTTTTTTTTTAATTTATAAAATATCTACCCCCCATTCACTAGGTAACCAAACCAAACATTTTCCCACTGAGTCAACTGACTCATGGTGACTTCATGTATTACATAGGAGAAATACTCCATAGGTTTTCCTTGGCTGTAATCTATATGGAAGCAGATCTCCAGGGCTTTCTTTTGCAGCACAACTGGATGGGTCCGAACCATCAACCTTTAGGCTAGTAGTCAAGTGCAAACACCGAGCCACCCAGGCACCTATTCGCTAGGTGGTGGTTATTTTCGTTAAGTGTCACTGAGTCAATTTTGACTCATATCAGCCCCATGTGACAAAGCAGAACTGCCCCATAGGGTTTTCTAGTATGTAATGTTAATAGGAACAGATCACCAGGTCTTTCTCCTACGGAGTTGCTGGATGAGTTCGAACCACCAACTTTTCCAGTAGCAGCTAGGTGCTTAAACATTGCACCACCAGGGTTCCTTTTTCACTAGGTACTCTCAACAATCTGTTCATTATTCTAGTAGCAGTTCAAAAATAATCTCTTAGAAGGCTTTACCTGAACTGACCTGCCCCTAACAAGAAACTGCTACCTGTGCTACCATACCACTTTGCTTGTGGCAGTTTTCCAGCATGTATCTTTCAGTAATTTGGCGAGTTAGAATTAAATGTCATGGAGAGGACTGTATTTGACAGAATTTCAGGAGGGGTTTGGACAACCAAATTTGCTTAGGGCACTGGGGTACAGATGTAAGGTAGTAGGTTTGGTACCTGAGAAAAGCAAATAAAGCAGAGAATGAGAATATACTATCAGGGTCCTCCATGTACTAGGTGGGTAACTAGGAGGAAGTGTGTGGGCTTTGAAGGCAGGGAAGGATCAGTGTTGGTGGTATGAACATGGCTAAGGCCGTGCAGGACATTCTATGATGCAGCATTATATGCCACAAATCAAGAGTAAGGTCACTGCATCTAAGCACTTCTGAGCAACATTGCATCTCTTCTGGAAAACAATAAAGGAGGCCTAGTTCCATGTTCTGGCTTGATATGGACAAGGCTAATAGAGCATATCAAGTCACAGGATCTCAGAGTGAAGCATAAGAAGGTGAGAACGGCACAGAAATGTGGCACTAGGACCCTTGGCACTCCTAAGAAGAGTCCTAGAGGTCTGTGCCTTCTTCCCTGGAAGCACCTGTGGCTTATGGGTAGATTGTACGGATCTTCATCATTCTCCTATTGGTAGAACGTGAGTAATGTGACGGGTTTCAGGGGGACATTCTAATGGACATGTCTAGGCATACCCATGTACCTATGTACCTTTATAAGCAAAGCTCAAATGTCCTCTCAGCTCCATTCCTTCAAACCAAAATTAACTTTTCACTGATCTTTGCTCTTCTTCCTAAGGCCGTTCTATCAGAGCTGGGAGTTTATGTCTCCCTGGTTGCGTCCTCCTAAGGCTAAAAACATCAGTCAGAATCGCTGTCATTGTTGCTGTTGTTGTTATCATTACATGCTCAATAGTTCTACCTTATTTAGGAACACAAAAGTTATCCTTAATACATATCAAAATATTTATCAAGATAAGTGGCTCCGTTTCAGTACATTTTGCCTTGTATAAAGAGCAAAGATCTTGACTCATGCCGTTGACTCTTCTATTTCAAAGTGACAATTTATAAACATAAGTAAAATCTCTGTTGAAAGTAAAGACAATTTCCTACAGCAAAAAAGGAACCCAAGCCATTTGGGAATAAAAACCAACATAAACAAATGAAAAGTCACCACAATAACTGCCTATCTGCAAGGCAGCCTATAAAATAACAACAGTGGGGCAAACAAATACAGTGTTGGGAGTGTATAACGCACCACAGGGGAGCTGGTAAAATGATATGCCTGGAATTATGGCTCTCCTATGTTTTGTTTTGTTTTTTTTTTTATGGTGTAGAAAGATCTTCTAGCCAGGAATTTTATAAAAGACAGTAAGAATTATAAAGAGAAACATACATGTACTTGATTTCAAAAAGCAAGGTTAAAATGATTGAGGCCAACTTAGCGATATCCATACCATCTCTGAGAATGACACAGAGTTTAAAGGTCCTCTACAAAACCCCACTCTTTATCTGGGGTATTTTGATAGAGCTCTCAGAACTGAAAATAGAGCAATCCATGGCCTCTTGGTCAAATACTGGCTTCTTATCACAACTTAACAGAAAGTGAGATGAAGCTTGTCAGGAAGAAAATATGGAGCATTTTGGTGGAAAATCTACTACAACTAGGCTGCATACAATTATTTGATGAATTTAAAATAAGGCCAGATTGCCAGAATTATTTCCCAGCAAAGACATTGCTGAATGACACAGAATTGATGTGTTTCAGGAAAAGCTGATAAGGGACAGCCAACACTAATCAAATTCCAGACTCTAACAGCCTAAGGGAGTTCAAACTCTGTAAGCCATGGGCCCGAATTACAGCCAATTCCATCAGAGTCAGGGTAACAACATGCTTACCTGGGTAAGCATGTCTCACCTCAGTTGTTACAAACATAAATGATAAATTCTAACCTTTTCTCCTTCAACAGCCCTTTTAAAACACTCTTAGGGATTTAAAACAGGCTTAAAGCAACCATATGTTAGAACCTGTTCAAAATGCAAAGAGCCCTGGTCAAGTGCTCGGCTACTAACTGAAAGGTTGGCAGATCAAACCCACCAACCACTCTGCAGGATAAAGAGGTGGCAGTCTGCTTCCTTGAAGATTTACAGCCTTGAAAACCCTATGTGGCAGTTCTGCTCTGGGTTACTATGACTCAGAATTGGCTCGGTGGCAATGGGTTTGGTTTTTCAGTTGGTTCAGAATACCAGGACAGTACTATCCTGCACTTGGTATTTAGGATTTGACTTATTCCCCTAGTTACGTCTAGTTAGAACAAACTGGGAAACAGCTGGAGATAATCTCAACTGCTCTGAGGAGGCAGTGTTAGGTTGGAGTCCCCAGAAGCCAACCCTGAGAGAAGCATCTGGGTGCAAGTGATTTATTAAATGCTTCCAGGGAAAATTACGGGTGGAAAATGCAGGACAGAGGAGCGGAAGCCCAACAAGGGGGCTATCTCTGGCAAAGTCCTCCAGAGGGCAGCCTCAGCCTGATCTCAGAGGGAAACTACAGTTTAAACCACTCCTCAGAGCTGTTCTAAGTTCAGGGAAAGCTGATCTTTAGTACTGTAGCAACAACTGGCCATTGGCTACGGCTGTCTCCAGGGATACAAGCTCCCAGGTACTTTCTGCTGTCTCTGTACCTTAGATCATGCAGGTTCCAGTATCCTAAGTTCATTCCTCTGGTAAAGCTGCAGATTCTGGCTGTTGGAAGGGAAATAACACGAAGCTGGCAAGTAGGGGAAGAAGGGTAAGCAGTAAAACAATAAAAGGGATCCAAAGAATATCAGCATTTCTTCCCACAGGGGCCCTCCGTAAGGATGGCTGTAAAGCTTAACCATACCACTCTGTTAACAATTAGCCATAAGAGCCAAAGAAATGGGCATTAATATCCAGTCGAGGCACAGCCCCACCAGGAAAAGTCCTATTACAGAGGAAGCATTTGAGAAAGGCTTTGAAGGATAAATGTATATTTTCAAAAGAGCATATAAGATAGAGCATTCTCGGAATAAAAGTAGGATGAACAAAACTGTGGACTTAAAAAATAGAGATAGAATAATTCTGAGATAAAAGGGATAAAACATTCTGGGTTTCTATAGGACAGGGAGTAATTCCTTTCAAAGAGAAGTTACGATAATTTAGTGGGTCTGCTTTATTAAGGAGCCCTGGTGGCACAGTTGTTAAGAGTTATGGCTACTAGCCAAAAGGTCAGCAGTTCAAATCCACGAGCCGATCCTTGGAAACCCTATGGGGTAGTTCTATCCTGTCTTATAAGGTCACTATGAGTTGGAATCAACTCAATGGTAATGGGTATATGTATATATATACTTTATCGAACAATCCACAACTCGCTATCAGTTTGTACTACTGTGGTGGCTTGTGCGTTGCTGTGACGCTGGAAGCTCTGCTGCCGATATTTCAAATACAAGCAGGGTCACCCTTGGTTTCAACAGAGCTTCCAGACTAAGACTGACAGGGAAAAAGGACCAGATCTCTTCTTGAAGAAATGACCAATAAAAACCTTATGAACAGCAGTGGAACCTTGTCTGATCCAGTGCCAGAAGAGCCCCTCAGGTAGGAAGGCACTCATAATACGACTGGGGAAGAGCTGCCTCCTGAAAATAGAGTTGATGTTAATGACAAGGATGGAGTAAAGCTTCTGGGACATTCATTTGCTGATGCTGCATGACTCAAAAGGAGATGAAACAGCTGCAAACATCCGGTAATAATCGGAATGGGGAATGTACAATTACAAATCCAGGAAAATTGGAAGTTGTCAAAAATAAAATGGAATGTTTGAAGAATGATATCCTAAGCAGTGGTGAGCTAAATGAAGTGGTATTGGCCATTTTGAAACACACAATCCTATGGTCTACTAAGGCAGAAAAGAACAGCAGCGCATTTATTGTCAAACAGAACAGTTCAAGATCTATCCTGAAATATAATGCTGTCAGTGATAGGATAATATCCATACACCTGGAAGGAAGACCAGTTATTATGACTATTATTCACCAACCACTAATTCCAAAGATAAAGAAATTGAAGATTTTTACCAACTTCTACAGTCTGAAAATGATCAAACACACAATTAAAATGCATTGACAATTACTGATGAATGGAATGTGAAAGTTGGAAATGAAGAAGGATCAATAGTTGGAAAATATGCCCTTGGTGATTGAAATGACACAGGAGACAGCATGTAGAATTTTGCAAAATCAGCTTATTTATTGGAGATATCTTTTTTTCAACAACATAAACAGCAATTATATACGTGGACCTCACCAGATGGAATACAGAAATCAAACTGACTACATCTGTGGAAAGAGATTACGGAGGCCCTCAATATCATCAGTCAGAAGAAGGCCAGGGACCTACATCAATTACTCATAAGCAAGTTCAAGTTGAAGCTAAGAAAATTAAAACAAGTACACCAGAACCAAAGTATGACCTTGAGTATATCCTACCTGAACTTAAGACCATCTCAAGAATAGATTCAATGCACTGAACATTAATGACAGAAGAGCAGACAAGTTGTGGGATGACATCAAGGACATCATACATGAAGAAAGCAAAAGGTCATTAAAAAGGCAGAAAAGAAAAAAAAATACTAAAATGGATGTCATAAATGACTCTGAAACTTGCTCTTGAACGCAGAGTAGCTAACAGAATGAAACAAATGATGAAGTAAAATAACCGAACAGAAGATCACAAGGGGCAGCACGAGAAGAATATTTCATTATAATGAAATGTGCAAAGACCTGGAGTTAGAAAACCAAAAGAGAAGAACCTGCTTGGCATTTCTCAAGCTGAAAGAACTAAAAAACTTCAAGCCTCTAGTTGCAGTATTGAAGAATTCTATGGACAAGAAATTGAATGACTCAGAAAGCATCAAAAGAAGATGAAAGGAATACAGAATCACCATACTGAAAAGAATTGGTCTATGTTTAACCATTTTAGGAAGTAGCATATGATCAAGAACTGATGATATTGAAGGAAGAAGTCCATTGTGTGCTGAAGGCATTGGGGAAAAACAAGTCTTCAGGGATTGATGGAATATCAATTGAGATGTTTCAACAGATGGATGCAATGCTGGAAGTACTCACTGTCTACGCCAGGAAATTTGGAAGACAGCTACATGGCCAACAGATTGGACAAGATCCATATTTCTTCCCATTCCAAAGAAAGATGATCCAACAGAATGCAGAAATTATCCAATAATACCATTACTATCATGTGCAAGTAAAATTTTGTTGAAGGTAATTCAAATATGGTTGCAGCCGTACATCGAAAGGGAACTGCCAGAAATTCAAGCCAAGTTCAGAATTAGACATGGAACAACAGATATCATTTCTAACATCAGATGGATCTCGGCTGAACAAACAGAATGCCAGATAGCTATTTACCTGTGTTTAATTGACTACGCAAAGGCATTCAACTGTGTGGATCATAACAAATTATAGATAACATTGTGAACAATGGGAATTCCAGAACACTTAATTGTGCTCGTGAGTAACTTGTACTTAGACCAAGAGGTAGTCAATCATATAAAACAAGGGGATACTGCATGGCTTAAAATTAGGAAAGGTGCGCGTGAGTGTTATAGCCTTTTACCATGGATCTGTATGCTGAGCAAATAATCCGAGAAGCTGGACTATATGAAGAAGAATGCAGCATCAGGATTGGAGGAAGACTCATTGACAACCTGCGAAATGCAGGCGACACAACCTTTCTTGCTGAAAGTGAAGATCCCTTGAAGCACTTACTGTTGAAGAGCAAAGACTATAGCCTTCAGCATAGATTACGCCTCAACATAAAGAAAACAAAAATCCTCACAACTGGACTAATAAACATCACGATAAATGGTGAAAACACTGAAGTTGCCAAGAATTATATTCTACTAGGATTCACAATCAATGCCCATGGAAGCTGCAGTCAAGAAATCAAATGATGTATTCCATTGGTCATATCTGCTGCCAAAGACCTTTTTCAAGTGTTAAAAAGCAAAGATGTCACCTTGAGGACTAAGGTGCTTCTGATCCAAGCCATGATATTTTCGATCGCCTCATATGCATGTGAAAGCTGGACAGTGAATAAGGAAGACCGAAGAATTGACGCCTTTGAATTATGAGGTTGGTGAAGAATATTCAATATACCATAGACTGCCTGAAGAATGAACAAATCTATTCGGAAGAAGTACAGCCAGAACGCTCCTTATAAGACAGGATAACGAGCCTTCGTCTCACGTACTTTCGACATGTTATCAGGAGGGACTAGTCCCTGAAGAAGGGCATCATTCTTGGTAAAATAGAGGGTCAGCGAAAAAGAGGAAGACCCTCAACGAGGCGGACTGACACTGTGGCTGCAACAATGGTCTCCAATACAGCAACTATCGTGAAGATGGCGCAGGACACGGCAGTATTTCCTTCTGTGGTACACAGAGTCGCTATGAGTTGGAACCCACTCAACGGCACCTAAGAACATCACCATCAAAATCATTGGTTGTTAACTTGTTAGTAATAGGAAGTTATCAGAGTTTTTAAACCGTAAAATGTTATGTTTAAATCTTTGCTTCAGAAAGGATAATCTACCAATGCTATGTTGAATGGCTTGAAAAGTGCTCCAGTCAGAGTCCTAAGATCTTGAACTCGGATCCCAGACAGAGAATGGAAAAGAATAAACTGCAGATATGGCATCTACAGGATTTGAGAGCATCCCAGATAGAGAATTAAATTTGTGTATAGCTTTTTTAATGTTGATAACTCAACAAGTTGATTTGAGAGGGATGATAACTCAGTCATTATGTTTGCTTTTTCACATCCTAATTACTTGCAAAACTAATTTGAGGGATATTACAATTCTCAAAATAAGATAAATTATAAATGTAACTCACTCTAAGAGTGTTTTGATAAGGGGGAAAAAAGGCTTTCTCCAAACAGAAAACAGAGAACAAAGACTCTTTTTAAATATGTGATACTAACTCCAGCTGGTATCCATTAATCATTAGTAAATGTTTCTTTGCATACTTTGAACAGCAAACATTATATGGATAGCACATGCCTAGAAGAAAATAAGCTATCTCTAGATTTATTACAAGGACAGACCTTTTGTGGACACCAAACAGGGTAGCCTAGATGGCCAAACCACTATACAAATCATTATTATTTGGTCATACGAGGAATTGAATGTACATGTCTGATTTGGGGATAGAAGTACCCTGCACTGTTGTCCAGGAATACATGCCTAGGAGGATACAGCTGTGTAAACCTTGTTAGAGAGAAAAGAGAGGGAAAATGGGCTTTTACTTCTACATAAGTATGTAAATTCAAGCATGTACCTTTTGAACTTGCGCGATACAGGACACTTAGTGCTTACCCCACCATGGTTGGATCCAAGTAAAGAATAAATCAGATAAACACACACCAATATCTATGGTCTCTCACCTGTTCCACTAACTAGCTGACATCTCTGCCTGAAAGAAACCACATCTGGGAAAAAGCAAGGGACTTACTTTCCTGGTGCCTTCAAGTGAGTAAACTCAGATTGCAGAAAACCAGGTAATCTGCTGCTTAAAGGTCTCTCTGCCCTTTCGCCATGTAGGAGAGATGACTATCCAGAGGGAGGAAGAGGAGAGAAGACAATATACAACGAATGTATGATCTCATACGCCCAAGTCATCAACATCAGATGAAGGAAATATGGAAATCTCGGTTAAGGTGTAGGGAAGTGGAAGAAAAGACATATCAAGAGGGCCTGATGAGGAAGGTAAGAAGAAAAAAAAAAAGTCCTAACTATAGCCTGAGTAAGTGGATTGCATAGCTCCCTTTGTTGACTAAAACGAAGCAAAAAGAAGAGGGAAACTTTAAGAGGAAGCCTTATAAACAATCCTTTATAATCCTTAATTAATCCTTAATTAATTTAATTATATTAATCAGCTTCCTTCAGTTGCAAATAAGACAAATCCAACTCCGATCAGCTTTATAACAGGGTGATATTTGTCCCCAAGGCTGGGAAGGATTGCGGCCTGTCTCATATAATCAAAGGAAGAGACGTAGCAACCATTTCCTCAGAACCCAGAATGTGGGGCACAGTGATGCCAAGACTCTTCTCCATCTTCCTCCTCTCTTTTTATCCCTGTTTCTTTTTTAGTCCCTCTTACTGTAAGCCCTGGTACCACAGTGGTTATGAGCTCAGCTGTTAACCAAAAGGTCAGCAGTTTGAATCCACCAGCTGCTCTTAGAAACCCTGTGGAGCAGTTCTACTCTGTCCTACAGGGTTGCTATGAGTCGGAATCAACTCCACGACAACAACTTTCGTTTTCTGGTTTTACTGTAAAGAGATCCTTTCTGTGTGAAGGACAACATGACTGCAGGCAGCCTTAGTGTAACAGTCCCAGTATGGAGAAGAGTTTCTTCCTCATTACTTCTAAATGCAAATCCCAGGGAAGGACACTGAATGACCTTGTTTGGCTTACACACCTGACTCACTGCCAAAAAAGACGGGGTAAGGTCATTGGTCAAGCCTGAGCCATTCTTGCCTCTTTGTCCAGTGCACAACTTTCCATCACAGGATTACCAACAGCAGCCATACTCTTTTCCCACACATTCCATTAGAAGAAAAGTCTCCTTGTAGTATAACTTAGCTATAACATATATAACCCCAAAACAGTCAACTCTTCTCCAGAAGGAGACAATTTAGTCACGTCCATTTCTTGCATCCAGTTCCCAGCCCTGGAGTCCAGGGAAATGTTCATTCTCCTCCACCAGGTCCAGACATGGTTCTTCAGGCTTAGACAAATCTAGCTCAGTGGCAAATGTTTGCACCCTCAAAATGCCAATATGAAATGGTGAATGAAAGTTAGAATAAAACAGACCCCAAAATCCCACGTAGACAAGAGGAATATAGAATATACAAGTAACTATGCAAGAATTGCCACATTTTTGAAGTAACAATGGTTCATCTCCCCCCAGGAGAATGAGTAACATGTCCAACTATCTTTTAAATCCTACATGCATAGTCTTCCTTGCCTCTTTTGCCCCATATCCTCACCTGAGAGGGTGCCTGGGAGGGATATTCTTCTCGCCCAGGTACAAGTGCCTGACAATTGTACTTAAACATTGAACCTAGGATTTTAATTGTCCAACCTTGGGTTTCTTGAAAATCAAATTCCCTTAAACACTGCACTTGAATTTAATTCTGGACCAACCCGTTATCTGATAAACAACACTATAAGACATTGATGGTTCCGTGGTAGAATTCTTGCCTTCAGTGCAGGAGACCCAGGTTTGAGTTCTGCCCGAGGCACTTTATGCATAGCCACCACTCATCTGCCAGTGGAGGCTTGCATGTTGCTGTGATGCTGAACAGGTTTCAGCCAAGCTTCTAGGCTAAGACAGACTAGGTAGAAAGGCCTGGTGATCTATTTAATCCCAAAAACCAGCCACTGAAAACCCTATGGATCACAATGGTTGGATTCACAACTGACTGTGGGGATGGCACAGACCTGAGAAGCACTCTGTTCCATAGTTCACAAGGTGGTCATGGGTCAGGGGCCAACCTGGAGGCAGCTAACAACAATAGCAAATAAACTATACTAAAAAAAAAAATTATAGCGCCATGGTTTCTCAATACGGACCCTCCTGAATTTTTTACAGTTTTAATCTTCGAGTATATTGAAAGAGTCTCAAGTGTTTTGCTTAGGAATTGAAAACATACATTATATATAAATCTTGAACTACGTACTCACTTATTGTTTATACTAGGGTTTCAGTTGATTCTATTGGCTTTTCAGGTATAAAATTATATCATCGAAAAGTATTAAGAAATTTAATCTTTATATCCATCCCATTGCTGTCTATATCAAACTCATAGCAACTATATATATATATATATTCCTAATTTTACTATCTCAGTCCCACTTCTTTCTTCCCTCTTCAGAAGTTACCAATATAAAAATACTAATACAAAGTTAGTTTTTTGTTTTTGTTTTTTTTTTTTGTCCTTTTGCTACCTTTTAAAATACACACACACTAGGGTATGGTTCACACATTTTAATATAATAAAATTCATCATATTCTATGCATTTAGTGTGACTTGGATATTTTAATTCATTGTCTTTAGCTAACCTTTAAGCATTTCCTTCTTAGATAAGACAGTTTTTTTGACCTTCTTGATTTCAGGGTTAAATGCTTGATCATGATTTTCATCACTTGGTGGTATCACATTTTTCATATTGCTTTTTTCTATAGTCAGCTTCCTTTGTTTTTTCCTCTTTGCTGAATATTTCACAGGGCCCTATACAGCTCCCTTTGCGATTATTACTTTGGCTGTTGGCCATTATTTCTAGACCAAAGAGTTGCTGAAAAATATGACAGCGAAGTAATGGAGAAGTATGGTGGTTCATTAGGCAGTTTAAATTTTTTGTTATGTTTTACCTCTCCATTGTTTTGGATTTAAATCATACAATGTCTATTATTTTACTCTTTACTATTTCTGTCACTGAACTTTTTTGTTTCAGCAAAACTTAAAAAGACTTATTAATTTTGTCCATCATCTAAATAGCACACTATTACTCTCTTCCAAACTTCCCTTGCTCTTATCCCAACTCATAGAATTCTCTTCTGGAATTTTTCTTCCAATTTAACGTTAAATATTAGTCAATACTTATTTGTGCCTTTTACCATTTTCTTTCTTATTTTTTTTGTTTTTGTTTTTGGTATTTAAAGCTTCATTTCTCTTGTAGCTGAGGTACATACTTTAAATTTTTTTAGCAACTATCTGTTGGTAAATTTTATGAATACTTAGTTGTCTAAAATTTTCTTAGGAGTCATTTCTTATAAATATTACCTCTCTATAATTTTTCTTGTTGTTTCTTCTAGAAATTCTACTGTGTATATGTTGGGGCCACTACTATTTAAGTTGCCCCTCAAAGCTCTTCACTATCTTTTTGATGTATTTGGGAGGTTTCCTCATTTGAACTCCTAGTTCATTTATTAATTCAGTTCTGTTTACTTTAGTATTTAGCTTGATTACTAAGTATTCCTTCCCAAAGACTTTATTTTGTATTTCTAAATTTTTCTGCTTTCCTTCACAACCACCTGATGGTGCTTCATAAATGGCCTTTTCATAAACTATTATTTTTTACGTGTTTTCAGTTCCCTCTTTTATCCTTGAAAGATTAAAAAATCCTTATTTTAAAGTGCTTTTCTATTACTTCATCATTTCTATATCCTTGGGTATAAGTCACGTCATATGTGGAGTTTGTGGTCTGTTTTCCATAGTGTTGATTTTCCTCAAGAGCTTTATAATTTCATATTGCTAACTATTTTTCCAAGTGAGATTTCTCCCAACCTTGTTCAGTGTTTTGGAGACCTTCAAGAGGGGCAGTCTTAAAGCAACCTTGGCTTGGCCCTGTGTGTAGCACACTTTTAGAGCAGTTACTGAGTAAGTATCTTGACTCAGAACTGTACCCTGCTTCAGTGGAGCAATTCTGAGCCCTATGCCTTTGGATGAATCCCTCGTGGCATAATGGTTAAGAGTTACAGCTGCTAACCAAAAAAGGTTGGCAGTTCAAATCTACCACGCACTCCTCGGAAATCTATGGGGCAGTTATACTCTGTCCTATAAGGCCTTTGGAGGCAAGGTTCCAAGGTCTATTATGCTGCCGGAGGCATTTGTCTGGGTTTTGACCTTGGACTCCACAATTCCAGCAAGTGGTTACAGTAAGGAGGACATATAGTAAACTGTATGTCCCACAGACACACCCCTCCATGATCACAATTCATAGTTCTACACACAGTTAAAGGAGCCCTGGTGGCATAGCGGCTAAGTGCTTGGCTGCTAACCAAAAGGTCTGTGGTTCAAGCCCACCAGCCACTCCGTGGGAGAAAGATGTGGCAGTCAGCTTCCGTAAAGATTTACAGGCTTGGGAGTCCTTTGGAGCAGTTCTACTCTGTCCTATAGGGTCATGTCAGAATCAAAGCCACAGCAGTGGGTTTAAACATGGTTAAACCACCTGTCCCCAGATTATCATAATGATACCAGATTCTGGTCTTAACACCCTCGCATGTAGCCTGACTAAAGTTCTGATCCCCTCAGAAACAGCCTTTGTATTCCTCTTACTACTAGGGTCCTCTCCATTTCTGGTGTGCAGAGATTTCCTCTTCCTTGTTTTCAAATTAAGCCTTGAGTTGTGTGTTTTTATTCTATTGCTTCTATGTGTTTCAAGAAAGATGAAGGTTTCAGCATGTGTCCAATTTACCATACTGGCCTGGAAATCCTCAACAGTTTATATTTCAATGAATTGTCTGTAATCAAGACACCAGCTCTCTGCACTGGAAGATTATATTGCTCCTGGCTACTTTTACGCCCCTCTGGTTTTCAGGAAAATAACTTAGTCATCATTTTATTTTATGCTGTAACAATTCCTTCTCTTTAGTTGACCACCTTTTTCTCAACTATTCTGACACAGTCACAGCCTGCTTTTGGCAAAGTTGATATGATTGAATTTTGTATTTTAGTCCCACATCTCTCTTTTTGTGGTGTCAAATGGGACTCAAGAATTGTTCCAGAAGCCCCATTGAGAGCTGAGGCCTCTTTGATATTCTTTCTCCTCAGAATCTATTCTACTGCTACAGTGCAAAGATTGTGTCTAACTTCTAGCTTCATCCAAGATGTAATCTGATCTTATTGTCATTGGTTTTACTTCGTTTTGTTCTCCCAGTGTATGTATTCAGGTGGTTTCAGGGTAAAGGACAGGAATAAGATGTCTTTATTCCCTCATTCTAAGTCTCAAATATTCAGATTACACTTAACCCTTAGTTAATTAAAAAGGACCACATAGATTATACAGTGATGGTGTGTCCTGGATTATAGAATTTATAATATTAAAGTATCCTATCTGCTTCTCTACACACTTTCACATACAGTATATGTTCCTTGATTTGAATGTTTACTAGTTTGAAAAATCCATCTCTTGCTAAAATAAACATTTTAAACTATTTTTTATGTTTCCCTATTATAAAGGTAATGGATGATTATTACAAAAATTTTAGGAAAGACAGAAAATGAACATGGAAAAAACCACCATGAGCTTGTGATAATTATCTCCCCACACAATGTTCACAGGATCATCTCCTCTGAGGCAAAAACTTATAAGAAAAATGTTTTTAACACATTACTCCACACTCCATTTTCTGTTTTGTACCCATCTTCAATTCTGGTCACCGCCAATCATTCTTGCACACTACATTTATCAGTCACTCTCAGAACAATTACTTTTCTCACAAGTAGCACAGCTCACAATTGTATCTTATGACAACTAGATAATAATCACATTTACTATAAGCCTCTTTGAGATTTTCTTAATCAGGTTTCTTTAAAAAGTATTAGAATGTTGTTACCAGAAGAGTTAGTAAAAATTAAAAAATATATATATTTGAATGCCTTTGAGAATAATCAAACTTCAACTACAAGGTCCAAGAAGCTAAATTAATTCAGACGGGGAAATTATATATTATATATTATAGATGCTGTTGTTGTTGCTGTTAAAAAAAAAAAAAATGCTGTTAGGGGCCATCAAATCAGTTCCGACTCATAGTGACCCTACATACCACAGAACAAAACACTGCTCGGTCCTGCGCCATCCTTATCGCTGTTCTGCTTGAGCCCACTGTTGCAACTACTGTGTCAATCCATCTCATTGAGGGTCTTCTCTTTTTTACTGGCCCTCTGCTTTACCAAGCATGATTCCCTTCTCTAGGGACTGGTCCCTCCTGATAACACGTCCAAAGTATGTGAGACAAAGTCTCATGATCCTTGCTTCTAAGGAACATAACAGTTGTATTATCTTAAGTTAAATGAAATATAGTATATATTTCTCTAATAGTTAAATTTTGCATAATGAGCATGGGAATTAGCTCTGGTGGTACAACGGTTTAGCACTGGACTGTTAACCAAAAAGTTGGTGGTTCAACCCCCCAGCAGTTCTGCAGGAGAAAGACCTGGTGATCTGCACCCCAATGGGGCGGCTCTACTCTGCCACATGGGGTCAATATGAATCCAAAATTGACTTGATGGTGCCTAACAAGATAAACTCACTTACTTTTTTCCATTAGAACCCATTCTTTGGTTTAAAAAGCTTAATGTCCATTTTGGTTTAATGGTTGGGCATGTTTATGAAAATTGATGGCAAATTAATTAGTTAGGTTAGGGGGCATCCTGGCATTGACTCAACGAACCAAAACCCAACCCATTGCTGTTGAGTCGATTCTGATTCATAGTGACCTTAGGAGGACCATTTACTATTGTGAAATCAACAGATCCCTGCCAGTGCTCCCTGGAGAAGCTGCATGTGTCATTGCATGTAATGGTCTAAATAGGTGTCTTTGAAGAATCACTGTTTGTGAGGTGGAGTCTGCAGTTTCCAAAGTAAATTTTGAGTGCATCACATAGCATATATTCTTTAACTATCCCAAAATAGTCTCCAAAATCTGGCAACAAAATTATCTAGTCCTTTTTCTGCAATGTAATAGCAAATAAACAGAAAGTCGGACAAACGTGTCTTTTTATTTCTACAGATTACTTTCCTATTGGTTGAAACTAGTCAAACACTTGGAGATGTTCTACAACGCCGCCACTGCTTTCCAGATCTGGCATCATTGTGTTGGAGCTCAGGGTACAGACCAGGATGGGGGTGAGTCTACATAGTCTTATTCCAGACACAACTGAGATCATTGCTATAAAAATGGCAGAGGCACTCAGTGTACAAACCCACCTCACTCGCTTCAGATCAGAACACGTGGATACTATTCTAAGCTCTTTTTCTATTTCACTTGAGATGGGAATAAATGGTAACATAGGGTATGACTGATTCTAAAGTGCTTTGAACCACAGAAAAGAATACCACCAAAAGAATAGATGCTAATTAATCATTTAAGAAGTAAGTTTTGACTTGAAAAGAGAACTATTTAGACACATGTCTAAGAGACCTCTTACAATACAAAATACAATTAAATCTATGTCCCTTTCCTTTGAAAAATGGCAATCAGGTCAGCATGTTGCTTTATTATATTTAAGGTATCTATTGTTCACTCCTGAAAATTTAGCCTGGTCCTCTTCTATTTACCTTCTAGTAGCGTTTGCCATCATTTTTTTTTAGATTACAGCTAAGCAGGCAATAACTCATTATTTTAATATTTCAGAATATTAAAAATATGAAATTTAGGAATTGTTTTTCCACAGTTTTGAACACAAAGGATTAGTTTACTCAGCATTTCCAAAAATAAAAAAGGCTCAAAATTTTACTATAACCACATTTTCATGCTAATAATAATGCCAATCCTTAATTAAGTCACTTAACTAAACCTCTGAATACATATTACTTAAAAATCATCAAATTTTGAAAGTATACAAAAACTATCATTTCAAAGGTCTGTGGATTCATCTAAGTATTGCTACATTATAAATTGTTTATTTAATAATATATGCATTGCCAGCAAAACTTTTTAATAGAAGTTTATAAAGAAAATTATCCAGCTGTGAAATTGGAAGCAAAACTGTTGTAGCTCAACTGAATTTTATTTTTTACTATTTTGCCAACAGTAATCTGCACTTGCTTTTATAGGGCCTCCAACTAAAAAGGATTATCTAGTCAGAATATATCAGTACGTAATAAATGTGCTTCATTTCTTCCAAGTTCTTGTAGCTGACAGCCAAAATGAATGTTTGTCTCAGTGCTGGCACCAGGGGTACTTCAGCAGAGACTATTTCATGGACCATTGAACCCTAAAGGACATTGTTTTTAAAGGCTTAGCATCAGAAACAGAGAAGAAAGCCACCAGAGATGCTTTTGCAGGTCCTCCTGACACCAGTGTCTACCTATACCTTAGTATTTTGAAGACACCACCATCCCAAAGATACCAATTATAAACTGCATTACTCAAATCCTTGCAATTTTATTTGTCTGATAAATAAAGTATCTCTATGTATGTATTTGGAAGGTTTGGCAAGTTGTAATATCTTAAATTACAGATTAAATTCAGATACAAAATCCTTTCTTCTCATCATTCAAAATTTTCATCCAATATTCCTGTTCCCTGGAATCCCACCTGACCTTCCAATCGCGAGAAGGCATTACACACTTGGTAACCTTGCACTTCTGCTCTGTGCTATTGCTGTAATATCTTTAAGACATTTATTGATGCCCTTATCACCAAGCACTGTATGTGTTTGTTTATATGCACCTTCCCTATGAAATTGGATTTCTTGAGGGCAAAGTCCAAGTGTTGTATCCTTATATCCTAAAACCAAGCACAGCAACTAAGGTCACTGAAGGAGCTTCATTTTTTTAGTTTTTAAATTGTACTTTAGATGAAGGTTTACAGAGCAAATTAGTTTACTCACTAAACAATTAATACACATACTGTTTTGTGAAATTGGTAGTTTATTTTCTTTAATATTGTTCAGCTATGAAAACAATTGATTCTAGCTACATGGCAAATTTGGAAAGGCACGCAACCTTTAAGTTTTGTGTTTTGGTAATCAGGATTTTTTCCTAATGAAATGATATCAGCTGTGTTTTTTTCTCCTGAATAATTGTTTATGTTTTGTTCTCATACCTTGCTGAACATTTTTACACAAAAGGAACTACAGGCCTTCTTCTATGGTTACAACAGATTTAGTTCAACTAAATCCAAATCCCGTGGTGGACAGAGACCATTGTATTGTTTGTAAGCAACGGATACATATGGTTTGTTTTTGTTTTACCTAAAGCCTTCCAATAATGCATTTCTTTAATTTGGTAACATATAAAATAACTGCATTTTAAATTAGAAAACACCATTAAGATTATCCAGGTTAGCTCTTTCATCTACTAGCATCCATTCTACGGTAATTTTATAAGAAGCATCTACGTATCATTTGCATGTGTCTAAATATTTTGAAAGGGAACTTAATGGGGCAAGGGTTAAGCACTCAGCTGCTAACCGAAAGGTTGGCAGTTTGAACTCACCCAGTGGCTCTGTGGGAAAAGAAATGGCAAGCTGTTTCCGTAAAGATTACAGCAAAAAAAATCCAGTGGGGCAGTTCTACTCTGTCACGCGTGGTTTCTAGCAATTAGAAATGATTCAACAGCAAACAACAATAAATGTTTTAAGTGCATTATATACAAGGTAGCCTGTTACATTTTTGTTTGTAAGTTAGCTATTTCTTTATTTAGTCATATATATATACATATACATATGGTTTGAAGAAACATACAAAATATTTTCAAATTTTTTATAAAACAAAATAGTCAGCGCTTAGAATATAATAAATACCGAGAGAATGACATAGCCAAGGTGAAAGGTTACGCACGCAATAGTAAAGCAGGAATTTGACTTTGTTTTTAGATGCCAAAGGGTGGGGGGGTGTGGGGGGGAAGAAATGTATTTAGTTATATAGTTTCTACTATTTAAAGAGGAAATTGTAAAAAGACAAAAATTTCTTAAGCAAAGTAAGCTTGCCAAACATTGAAATCTCACGCAGGCCTTCATCTGGAGGATATGGAGAGACTGTGTTTTCAAGGGTATTACTATGGCACATGTAATAGGGTAATTTACAAGGATATATTTTTGTGGTATCCCCCAGAAAAGCATAAGGCATATCTTTATAAGACAACTCAGTTAAAACAGCCCCCTGAATTTAATGAATTGAGTTGTTAAAAAGATGCACATAAAGCTCAAAAATACATTCCCCCCCCACCCAGGAAGTAAGCACCATATGACCCAGCTACATATATTTGGTATACTTCCGTATGATTTAAAGCCTACAAGCTGGTCAGAATTCTTAGACAGTGATTCTGAACTTTCCTTTGTCTAAGGAAAACTTTGAGAAATTTGATGAAACCCACAAGCTCTCTCCCTAGAAAATGGCATAAACCCAAAACCAAACCCATTGCTGTCCAGTTGATTCCAACTCATAGCAACCCTACAGGACAGAGTAGAACTGCTCCACAGGGTTTCCAAGGAGTGGCTGATGGATTTGAACTGCTGACCTTTTGGTTAGCCACCAAGCTCTTAACCACTTCACCACCAGGGCTCCAGAAAATGGCATATATGCACATAAATATGAAATTTTAGGAGATGCATGTCTACCTTAAGACCTATCCATAAAAAATAGAACCGGTTAAAGCCTCCTATCTAGATAAATGTATGTCTCTCTGACATTCCTTCAGGCTTAAAGACATAATGAGCAATAGATAATCCAGGAATAAAATCACTAATAAAGGCTGGCATGTGTTTTGTATTGTTAATTAAAGGCAAAGAATAGCCAGTTGGTAGAACTAAAATTCCCTTATATAAACAGAGGTACCTAGGCAAGATTACTTAACATTATTAATGGTCATCTGTATTAGTGTGATAATTAACGGTGGCTGTCACAACTAAAAACCCTCCAAAACTCAGTGCCTTAAACACAATAAAGGATTTTTGTTTGTTTGTTTTTCATTTAAACAAAGCCCTCTGTTCTTACACTAACCAAGGGCACACTAGGCAAATCCCGCCTTAATTGCTAACTGCTTGCTAAGGGGAAACCCTGGTGGCGTAGTGGTTAAGTGCTACGGCTGGTAACCAAGAGGTCAGCAGTTTGAATCCGACAGATGTTCCTTAGAAACTCTATGGGGCAGTTCTACTCTGTCCTATAGGGTCTCTATGAGTTGGAATTGACTCGACGGTAGTGGGTTTGGTTTTTGGGTTTGCTTGCTAAAGATTCGAAACCCTGGTGGTGTAGTGGTTAAATGCTACAGCTGCTAACCATAAGGTCAGCACTTCAAACCCACCAGGCACTCCTTGGAAACTCTATGGGGCAGTTCTACTCTGACCTATAGGGTTGCTATGAGTCAGGATTGACTTGACGGCAACCGGTTTGGGTTTTTTTTTTTTTTTTTTTGGTTTTTGCTAAGGATCAGCAGGAATCCAGTTCCCAACGTGTGGAAATGGATGCGTTCTTCACCTTCCCACTTCTCTATCCTCATCGCCAGCCCCTCGTGGGGCACTCTCTCTCCAGCCCCAGCCATCCAGAGCTGGGTGAGAGCTCATAAGTCAGATGGACACCATCTTTCAGACCAGCTACCTACCCAGAGCTAAGTCAGAGCTCACATATTAGAAGGACCCTTTCTTTGGACTGCCTAAATAGGTAGAAACCAGCCCCTACTGGCTCTCACCACACCTGTGGGTTCATTAATTCGTGGAAACTGCTCACAGAATTCACAGAGAGTGTACCATAGGATTGCTATAGGGTCGCTATGAGTCAGATTCTATTTGATGGCAGTGGGGCAGTGGATTTTTTTTTTTTAATACCATACTCGGGGTTACAGATTTATTATAAACAAACACATAAGGTGAGGTTTGAGAGGGGTCACAAAGCAGAACTTCTGTGTCCCAAAGAGGGATGTGCTACCTCTCGTGTGCATGGTCACCAACCTGAAAGCTCCCCTAGCCTCAGGTTCAGGGCTCTTATCAGTCTCGCCATGTGGCCATGACAGGTTACATCATTCCCCATGAGGCTCAGTCAGTATCAGGTCCCCAGGTGGTCCCTCTACAGCTCAAAAGAACATAGAACAAAGGGTCAAATGGCTTTCTGGAAGGTGATTCCCCACCTAACAGTGGTGTAGGCTTCCCTTTTCCATCTTGAAGCTAGCCATCTGGAACACTTGACCTTTAGGTTAAGGTTCCAGTGAAAGAGGGATATAGGAGATACTGCAGCTTAACTGCTCAGACTCAAGGTAACATTCACCACTTTACTCAGTCTATTGGCCATAATTAACAACATGGTTCCAACCAAACACAACAGTAACCAGAAAATGAACAGAAAAAAAAACATAAGCTATATGATGACCATCATCATCTTTAAACTTCCTACCACTTCACTGAGACAGACATAGGTATTACCTGCAGGTAAAGTCCAGATTTGGGAGGAGGAAGGTCTTAATATCTGCCCCATTCAATTCTCTAGCATTCTGTAATAAATTTGGCATGTTGGAAGTTTAAATTTGAACAAAATATAAAACCTTTCTAGTGAGAATTAGGCTCATATCACTTAAAAGATAGAAAAAAGGGAGGTAAAAGAGTTCAGTTTTTGAAGCAAGACCTTTCTCTTTGCATTATTCTAATACGGTAGGAGACACAAGTTTAGTAAATCATAGAGGCAGTTGGCCAGATAACAAAAATGCTTCAGATAAGAGGAATACGAGGCCTCAACATACCCTCCCCAACCCCTCCCACCCCCGGACGCGCACACACACACACATTTCCTGGCAATAACTAGCCGTTGGCATAAGCTAAGACATTGCTGAACATTTGAGCTTCAGAACCTTGACAATGTCAGGAGAGGAACAATCCAGAACACACTCTGCTCCTACACACCGTGCTATTTCAAATCCCATACATGTCTCATCTCCTCTTCTGCCTCCTTTCACTTACACGTGTTGCTTTCACTGCCGGGGATGCACATTCTGCTGCATTGTTCTTACCTAACTTTTTGCAAGTTGTTCCAAAAGATAGAGCCCAGGCAGATTTAGGGAGTCTTCTCGGACCCCCGTCTTCTCTGGAACAAATTGAGTTTAAGCTATAACACCATCAATGAAGTCTAACATCCAAACTGACTCTTCTTTATTTGGAAACTTTGGGAATTTCCATCTGCCTGCTTCCTCCTCATCCGTATCTTTCCAGGAACGTGTGTCTGTTCAAAATCCCTAAACATAACCAAAACATCCACAATGAGTCATCTGCATTCAAGGAAAACAGATGAACACAACCACAGAGGAAATGCACACCAACTACACATACTGTAGTCTTAGATTCATAAATGAAACAAGACAATCCTAACAACTGATATCTGATGAAATTAAACAACATGAAAGAGATTGAAAAATTTAAATTAATTGAACAGGTGAAAGTGGAGGAATCTATGATGGAAAGAAAAAATTATGTGTCTATTCATAGCAAAAGATGAAAAGTGTAAGAAAAATATACGGATACCTATTTTTTTTTTTATGTAGATAGAGCCAAGAGATAGAATGGCTATCTAATAGTATTTCAGAAGGAAGATCAGTCACTGGAAGAAAGAAATTAATAAAAGAAATATCATCACCAGGATGGAAGGGATCAAAAACTGCTGAGCAAGATTTAAAAAACAAAGACAAATGTCTAGAAATATCTTGCTGAATTTTCATAACTGTAAGTATAAAAAGTAGACAGGAAAAGAAAGAAACAGAAATGAGAATCAACTGTCAATTACATTTTTTATCATATTTTTAATAGCCACTGTCTTAGGCAGGGTTCCCTAGAAAAGCAAAATCAGTAAAGCATATAAAAATAAATTTGGAGAGATTTATATCAAGGAAATGGATCACGAGGTTGCAACTTTCCAAATCCGTGGGTCAGGCTGGAGGCTTCTCCTGACTCATGTAGCCAGCCACAGGGGCTGGTGAACCCAAGATCCAAGATCAGCAGGTCAGAAAGCAGGCTCTTGCTCACAGGCTGCAAAAACCGACCAATCCCAAGATTGGCAGGCAAGATGGCAGGTAAACTGAAAGCTCAAGTTCCAAGAACCAGAGGTCAGACAAACAGGAGCCAGCTGCAGAAGCCCAGCTGCAGGATCCAGAACAAGCGAAAGCCCATGAGACTTGCCAGAATGTCCGATTATATTCAATGTAGACCACACACCCAAGAAAACTCCATTTGAACTGATTGGCTCCTCACAGCAGATCCTATCATGGAGATGATCACATCATATGAAATCTCTTTATGAAAGTGATCACATCATCATACGACTACCTAACTACATCACAACTGCCAAGCCACTGAGAACGTGGCCCAGCCAAGTTGATACATAATCCTAATGATCACAGCCACCCTATGTCCTAGATCACAATAAAATGATAGGTTCAAAAGATTAAGAATTACCTCAATTCTTAGAAAAACTGTCAATTAAATTTTAAAGCAAAACAATATCAGACATTCAACTAATGCAAGGATATCCTGCTGCAAAAATGAATAAAAACAGAAGCCCAATAAAAGAGAACAATGGGATATTTCTTAAAGGCAGCTAACTTTGACTTGAAATGTTAGAAAAAAAATTAAAGGGAAATATATTTGATGATACATGGCAAATATTGACTGGCAAATATTAAATTTGCATAGGATTATGTTTTTGTCTTTCAGGAACTGATGGCATTATTTAATTTTAGACAAAATAATATTTATCTAACCAAAATGTTCTAAGTGGTATCTGTTTTCTTTTTTTGGTCAATTTTAGAAACAACCTAGCAAAAATATATAAGATGATCATATTTAAAGAATATTATGCATCCATTAGGAGCACTGGTGGCACAGTGGTTAAGCACTCAGCTGTTAACCAAAAGGTTGGCGGTCTGTTTCTGTAAAAATTAGCCTTGGAAACCCTGTGGGGTATTTCTACTCTGTCCTATAGGGTTGCTAGGAGCCAAAACTGACTCGACAGCAAAGGATATGTATCTGTTATAAATTAAACTGTACGAACAAAACTATAACAAATATAGTTGGGAGGCAGAGACTGTTAGAAAAGGTTGCAGAAAAAAGAGAAATGACATAACCTCATCTTCAAAGGCTTGAAGTCAGTAAAGTTTGTCTCTAATTAACAAATAAACTAAACAGCCACACTTGAAGTTGTAGGATAACTAAAAAGTATTAATAACTCTCTAAGCTTTATTTTTCTAAGTTTTTAGGCAGACAGATATTCCTTAGTATAGGTCATTCCAGAAATTACATGAAACAAAATTTCTATTACTTAACCCTATTTTCCACAGAATTCCAGGATTAAATTTGAGATGTGTAACTATTGGAAAAATAATAGTTGCCACCAAGCTTATAAGGTACACTGTGAATTATGATGACAGGCAGGTTATTCAAGCATGAAGAGAAAAACTAATGAAGTGAGAAAAGAAAGAAACCCAGAAATCCAAGGGAGAAAACATAAATAAATAATAGCAATAATACTACAACAAACACATACATATTTCCTGCTTCCTTTGCTTTCCAAGTTTTCCTGAAATATATAACTCATACATAGTAGAGGTCCTATTAAACGCTTAGAACTAGAGTCCTGTAAGGCATGCTCTCCTTTATTTATGTCCATGGCAAAGAGTGAAGTCAGTCCTATTAGTCCAATATTTGCAATATGGGTGGGGTGGCCATTCTTCTGGGTTTCCCAGGGGCAGTCCCAGTGTATGCCTTTTGTCCCTATGGAGTTATTAAGTTTCCCTTCGACTCTAAAATCCATCCTGCTTTAGATGAAATATGATCCCCCTTGGAAGTTTAACTAACAAAAACTTAACATTGAGATGCATGAGAAAGAATTATGACCATACCTTTTTTGTCATAAGGAGAAACAAGACTAAAGAAAACAAAACAAAATAGCTAGCCTAAGAAGTAAAAAATAATTGGCTGACAAAAAATCTTACCAGGGCCCACTCTATCTCTATGTTTCTCAGCTCTGCTTTCTTGAGAGTTGGCTTCCTTCTTAAGAAGGCTCTTGAATCGAAGTAGCAAAGTATCTGTCAAGGGATAAACAACCTCTTTATGCTTCCAAGTCCAGCATAAAGAAAGTGCATTTCTCTCCTTTGGGCTTAAACTTCCTTGGCTCCAATCGGCCTCAAGACAATCCTTGAATGAATCATTGTGGCTAGGGGTAATTGAGTGGTTGACTTAAGCCTGAATGAAGTACTTATCAAGAGTTAATAATAAGGTCAGGACCACACAAAACATGTGGACAGAGTGAGGGAGACACAGTGTACTTAAGAAAAATAAAGATTCAGTCACCTAAAAGGGGAATCCAGGCCTTCAAACAACAAGTGTTCACTTGAGCAGAATACAAACCCATCTTGTGAAACTGAACCTTTAAGGTCCATTCGAAACCCAACGCAAACTTAAGAACAATTTATTCCAAAGCAGTGGTTTATTGGTCTTAGAGTTCCTCTACCATGAGTATGACTCAGTTACCCTCTTGCCTTCTTTTTTGTGGTTTTTCTCTCCAAACCTCCTGCAATCAATTAATATACCTGTTGCTGCTGTTGTTGTTAGGAGCCGTCGACTTGGTTCCAACTCATAGAGGCCCTATGCACAACAGAACGAAACACTGCCCGGTCCTGAGCCATCCTTACAGTCATTGTTATGCTTGAGCTCATTGTTGCAGCCACTGTGTCAATCCACCTCGTTGAGGGTCTTCCTCTTTTCCACTGACCCTGTACTCTGCCAAGCATGATGTCCTTCTGCAGTGACTGATCCCTCCTGACAACATGTCCAAAATACGTAAGGCGCAGTCTCACCATCCTTGCCTCTAAGGAGCATTCGGGCCACACTTCTTCCAAAACAGATTTGTTCGTTCTTTTGGCAGTCCATGGTATATTCAATAATCTTCGCCAACACCACAGTTCAAAGGCATCAACTCTCTTCAGTCTTCCTTATTCATTGTACAGCTTTCACATGCATATGATGTGATTGAAAATACCATGGCTTGGGTAAGGCCCACCTTAGTCTTCAGGGTGACATCTTTGCTCTTCAACACTTTAAAGAGGTCCTTTGCAGCAGATTTGCCCAATGCAATACATCTTTTGATTTCTTGACTGCTGCTTCCATGGCTGTTGATTGTGAATCCAAGTAAAATGAAATCCTTGACAACTTCAATCTTTTATCCCTTTATCATGATGTTGCTCATTGGTCCAGTTGTGAGGATTTTTGTTTTCTTTATGTTGAAGTGTAATCCATACTGAAGGCTGTGGTCTTTGATCTTCATTAGTAAGTGCTTCACGTCCTCTTCACTTTCAGCAAGCAAGGTTGTGTCATCTGCATAACGCAGGTTTTTAAAGAGTCTTCCACTAATCCTGACACCCCATTCTTCTTCATATTCTCGTATTATTTGTTCATCATACAGATTAAACAGGTATGGTGAAAGAATACAACCCTGACACACACCTTTCCTGACTTTAAACCAATCAGTATCCCTTTGTTCTGTCCAAACAACTGCCTCTTGATCTATGTAAAGGTTCCTCATGAGCACAATTAAGTGTTCTGGAATTCCCATTCTTCACAGTCTTATCCACAGTTTATTATGATCCACACAGTCGAATGCCTTTGCATAGTCAATAAAACACAGGTAAACATCCTTCTGGTATTCTCTGCTTTCAGCCAGGATCCATCTGACATCAGTAATGCTATCCCTGGTTCCATGTCCTCTTCTGAAACTGGCCTGAATTTCTGGCAGTTCCCTGTCAATATACTGCTGCAGCCGTTTTTGAATGATATTCAGCAAAATTTTGCTTGCGTGTGATATTAACGATATTCTTCTATAATTTCCACATTTGGTTAGATCAGCTTTCTTGGGAATAGGCATAAATATGGATCTCTTCCAGTCAGTTGGCCAGGAAGCTGTCTTCCATATTTCTTGGCATAGACGAGTGAGCACCTCCATCGCTGCATCTGTTTGTTGAAACATCTCAATTGATATTCCATCAATTCCTGGAGCCTTGTTTTTTCCCAATGCCTTCAGAGCAGCTTGGACTTCTTCCTTCAGTACCATCAGTTCCTGATCATATGTCACCTCTTGAAATGGTTGAATATCGACTAATTCTTTTTGGTATAATGACTCTGTGTATTCCTTCCACCTTCTTTTGATGCTTCCTGCATCGTTTAATATATTCCCCATGGAATCCTTCACTATTGCAACTCGAGGCTTGAATTTTTTTTCAGTTCTTTCAGCTTGAGAAATGCCGAGTGTGTTCTTCCCTTTTGCTTCTCCATCTCCAGCTCTTTGCACATGTCATTATAATACTTTGTCTTCTCGAGAGGCCCTTTGAAATACTCCGTTCAGTTCTTTTACTTCATCAATTCTTTCTTTTGCTTTAGCTGCTCGATGCTCAAGAGGAAGTTTCAGAGTCTCCTCTGATATCCACCTTGGTCTTTTCTTTCTTTCCTGTCTTTTCAGTGACCTCTTGCTTTCTTCATGGATGATGGCCTTGATGTCATTCCACAACTCGTCTGGTCTTTGGTCACTAGTGTTCAATGCATCAAATCTATTCTTCAGATGGTCTCTAAATTCAGGTGGGATATACTCAACGTCATAGTTTGGCTCTCGTGGACTTGCTCTGATTTTCTTCAGTTTCAGCTTGAACTTGCATATGAGCAATTGATGGTCTTTTCCACAGTCGGCCCCTGGCCTTGTTCTGACAGATGATATTGAGCTTTTCCATCGTCTCTTTCCACATATGTAGACAATTTAATTTCTGTGTGTTCCATCTGGCGAGGTCCATGTGTATAGTCGCTGTTCATGGTGGTGAAAGAAGGTATGTGCAATGAAGAAGTCGTTGGTCTTGCAAAATTCTATCATTCGATCTCCGGCATTGTTTCTATCACCAAGGCCATACTTTCCAACTACTGATCCCTCTTCTTTGTTTCCAACTCTCGCATTCCAATCAACAGTAATTATCAATGCATCTTGATTGCATGTTTAATCAATTTCAGACTGCAGCAGCTGATAAAAATCTTCTATTTCTTCATCTTTAGCCCTAGTGGTTGGTGCGTATATTTGAATAATAGTCATATTAACTGGTCTTCCTTGTAGGCATATGGATATTATCCTATCACTGACAGCGTTGTACTTCAGGATAGATCTTGAAATGCTCTTTTTGATGATGAATGCAACACTATTCCTCTTCGAGTTGTCATTCCCAGCATAGTAGACTATACGATTGTCCAATTCAAAATGGCCAATACCAGTCCACTTCAGCTCACTCATACCTAGGATATCAATGTTTATGTGCTCCATCTCATTTTTGACGATTTCCAATTTTCCTAGATTCATATTTCGTACATTCCAGGTTCTGATTATTAATGAACGTTTGCAGCTGTTTCTTCTCATTTGGAGTCGTGCCACATCAGCAAATGAAGGTCCCGAAAGCGTTACTCCATCCACATCATTCAGATCAACTCTACTTTGAGGAGGCAGCTCTTTCCCAGTCGTCTTTTGAGTGCCTTCCAACCAGGGGGGCTCATCTTCCAGCACTGTATCAGACAATGTTCCACTGCTATTCATAAGGTTTTTACTGGCTTATGCTTTTCAGAAGTAGACTGCTGGGTCCTTCTTCCTAGTCTGTCTTAGTCTGGAAGCTCAGCTGAAACCTGTCCTCCATGGGTGACCCTGCTGGTATCTGAATACTGGTGGCATAGCTTTCAGCATCACAGCAACACACAAGCCGACACAGTACAACAAACTGACAGTTAGTCCATAATTCCTTGTTCCTGGAATATAGTCCCACTCCACTTCGAAGAGCACTGGCAATGAGGTATCAGTAAATAGGAACAACCTGCCCCACCACCCATCATGTAACTGCCTCTGGCCACACACTACATCCTTCACTGGGGACTGTAAGTATCGTAGATAATTATCTCAACATAGATGTAGGTATAAATATATAAATGAAGACATAGACACAGACACTGATGTAGACATAGTCACAATCACAGACACAGACAGATATAGATATCTATTAGTTTACCTTTTTCATATGCTTCAATAATACATTAAAAAGTCTAGAAAGACACATTCCATTCTTTGCAGAGAATGCTAGCATTGAGGATAGTAGTTATTTATTAATTGCAAAATTAAAAATTAATTAAAAGCACAATTTCTCTATTCTAGTATTTTTTTTTTTTAGTGTCAAGAATAAAAGCAGAGGAAATTTCTATATGTGCTATAGATACTATTTTCGAAAAACTTATACTGCCTTTTACAGCAAAAAAATATGAAAGTGATTTGTAATCTGAATGCAGACATAAAACTTAAAAATTGGCATTACTTCATGAATGCTGTTTCCCCTTTCCTGTCTGATGGAGAGGGATTAACTTGTGTTTCCCTAGAAAAACATCAGGAATTGTGAATAACCTCTATCTACTGAAGCTACTAAACACTAATCTGTAGTTTTCTGTAGGGCTTTAGTGCTCGTATCTATGCCTATGTCATTGTTTTGTCCCCTCTAGTTGATTCCAACTCATAGCAACCCTACAGGACAGAGTAAAACTGTCCCATAGTGATTTCTAGACTGGGATCTTTACAAAAGCAGACAGCCAGGCCTTTTCTACTGTGGAGCAGCTGGTACGTTTGAACCACAAACCTTTTGGTTAACAGCCTAATGCTTAACCACTGCACCACCAGGGCTCCTGCCTAAGCCTATAGATGAGAAAGATATTTGCTGTTGATATCAGG
The DNA here is from genome assembly GCF_024166365.1 of Elephas maximus indicus. Classification (NCBI taxonomy): domain Eukaryota; kingdom Metazoa; phylum Chordata; class Mammalia; order Proboscidea; family Elephantidae; genus Elephas; species Elephas maximus. Next base: position 14,054,189 of record NC_064841.1, on the reverse strand, counting down.
AATGCCTGTTTCTAAAGTTTCCCTATTGGTAAAGAAGAGACAACTCGGTGGTTAATGTGTATTCTGGAATACAAAGACTACTGCAGTAACCACAATGCAAAATGAATGAAACCCTAAAATAAGGAAAATTTTAACAAGATTTTGTTTGCAGTATTTTTTTCAGTCATGTTATTCATGCAGCATGAATTCTGTAAATGTAAATATTACGAACTAAATATACTAGGCTATTAATTCCTCTATCCTTGTACTGTATAAAATTATGAATTGTTTATGACCATTGGAAACAAACGACAGGTCAGTGTAAAAAGAAAAGAGAAGATTGAAATTATTTCCAAAGAAATTCAAATTGATTAGTTATCTGTACTGGCAACTTCAGTTTGTGAAGGGAAAACCAGACATGGGATAACATCCACGTTCCTATTATAAATGGATGTTTGCAGTGTTTCTTCTCATTTTAAGTCATACAACATCAGCAAATGTATGTCAGGAAAACTTGACTCAATTCTAGTCATTAAGGTCGACTCTACTTTGAGGAGGCAGCTCTTTCCCAGTCGTATTTTGAGTGCCTTCCAACCTGTGGGGCTCAGCTTCCAGCACTGTATCAGACAATGTTCCTCTGTTATTCATAGTATTTTCCCTGGCAATTTTTTCAGAAGTAGACTGCCAGATCCTTCTTCCTAGTCTTAGTCCGAAAGCGCTACTGAAACCTGTCCATGATAGATGACTCTTCTGGTATTTGGATTACCAATGGCATAGCTTCCAGCATCATCACAGCAACATGCAAGTTGCTTGTTGAGAACAAAGAGAATGAAAAATAGGGAGTAGAGGAAAGGTAGGTATAAATAGGGCCATCTGACCAGTTTGAACAAATGAAGACTCTAATAGAGTATTTGTTCTTACTTCGTTATGAATGTTTATATATCTATTAACCAAATATTTTGTGTTTTCTTTCCTCTCTTGTTCCTGTATCATCTCATATAATATTATTAATAATATTTAACTTATATCTCAGTACTTAAATTACAGAATAACAAAAGAGAAGAGTGAAAGATTCAAAGATTCTACACCATCTTCAAAGGTCTAGCGTGTTTTTGAGTTATTCACTGGACAGTTCTATCACATGAGGCAGAAGTATGGCTTAGTGTCTTTATCTGGAGATTAAGTATGGTTCAGAGAGATGTGTATGGGCACCAAATGGTCAAGGGGTAGACAGTGCTGGTAGTTTTATGTGTCAATTGTGCTAGGCTACAAAAAAAAAAAAAAATTTTTTTTTTTTTTTTTAGGCTACAGTACCTATTTATTCAATTAACCACTAATCTAGGTGTTATTATAAAAGTTTCCTGTAGATGTGATTAAAATCCATAATCAGTTGATTCTTAGTAAGGGAGATTATTCTAAATAATCTGTGTGGATCTGAGACAATCAGTTGAAAGGCCTTAAAAGCAGAGCTGAGGCTTTCACGAAGAAAATAAACAGCAGCATCAGCCCATGACTGAAAGTTCCAGCCTGCCCTTCCTGACAACCTGCCCTATTGATTTTGGACTTGCCTATGTAGCCCCCACAATTATGGAAACCAATTCCCTGCAAAACATCTTGTAATGTATACCCCCAACTTTTTCTTCTTCTCTGGCTTAACCCTGATGGATACACTATTTTTCCTAAATGTAGAATTCTATCTTTTTCATATCACAAGTTGAGTTAAAGTTGTCTACCAGTCCTCATTCTGTACACTTTCATCAACAGACAGACGTTGAGTCATGGATGCACATTCTATATTTGCTTTTAGGAAAATGAGAGAGTGATAATCCTGAATATAAATTAGAGATGTGTAGTAGCAGCATCCTAAAAGAAAATAAACCAAGAAATGCAAGTATATCTGAATCTAATATCTTGGTAATAGCTATATGTTTCACAGAAAAATATAAGGCCTTCTCCCCATTAAAAATAAATTAACTCTTGACAAATCATGAAAGCTGGGGGAAAAGGGTGTTTTGTTTTGTTTCTAATTATGTAATCGCCTGAATTTAATGAATGGGCAAAATGTAAATTTGTACCACCTGAGATTTCATTAGGAATTAATAACGTTTGTTATCATGAGACATTGAATTATTCAGTTTTGACCAACTTGAGATAGAAAAACAATCAAAATATACACTAGACAAATCATTTGTAGCTGCAAAATTGCAAACCATGACCAGTTTAATATGGATGGACTTCATTAGCAGTATATTATATTGTACATCCATCATATATTAAATTACCATAATTACATTGCCTGGCTAATATAATAAGATGATGTTAATATATGACACAATGTATTTAGATGTCAAAAAGGATTTGGAAGAGAAAAATCTATTTTTATAAAGTACCCACCTAATTTATTACCAATCATATTTCAGTATAAGCAAAAATTTCGGGAAGGAGTTTGTAACTCTAATACTGCAAGAATATGACATTTATAATAAAACAAAGCTTTCCTTAGATAAGAGTATATTGAATGTTTTGGTTTAACAATCACAGTGTCAAATAACTGATTCTTTTTCTAACAAAAAAACCTACTGGGAGCAAAGATGTCAGCAATGAATATTAACACAACCTGTATGAGACAGTTCATTGCAGCTTCAAACTAAACATGAGTAGAAGAATCTTTTTCTTCTTCTTTTTTTTTTTTTTTTAACACTTCTCGAATTCTCACCATTCCCAAACTAATCCATATCATGATTCACTACACTGGGACCCCTAACATACATATTCTATTGGATTCTCTTTTCATTATTCACACTAGGTCTGTGATTACCTCTTGTCTGTCTCTGAAATTCACTTATACCTGCTCTTTTCCATTATAATCAAACCAAAAAAACCAAACCCACTGCCATCGAGTCAATTCTGACTCATAGCAGCCCTATTGGACAGAGTAGAACTGCCCCATAGAGTTTCCGAGGAGTGCTTTGTAGATTTGAACTACTGACTTTTGGTTAGCAGCCATAGCACTTAACCACTACGCCACCAGCGTTTCCTCAATTATCATAGGCTTACCCAAGTCCTAAGACCAACAAACATACCTGGATTAATACACAAGAACACTGGTCTCCAGTGAACACATTTCTGTACTACTCTGACACATTGGGTCACTATGAGTCAAAATTGACTCCATGGCACCTAACAACATCAGTCATGCATGCAGTAACTGCCACAGTTTTTTACTGAACAATAATTGGTCCTTCCCTCTGATGGAATAACCCCCATAACCATAACCCATTGCCGTCGAGTTGATTCCAACTCAAAGCGACCCTATAGGACAGAGTAGAACTGCCCCATAGGGTTCCCAAGGAGCGCCTGGTGGATTCAAACTGCCAACCTTTTGGTTAGGAGCCGTAGCCCTTAACCACTATGCCACCAGGGTTTCCTCTGATGGAATAGGAGAGGATAGTTAAATATATATTTAAAAAAAAAACAGTAATTTCTTGCAAAGAGGTAAGCAAGCCCATTCCTACAAAAAAAATGTCTATGGCACAAAATTTTTCTTTGGAGCATCTCAGAGCTCTTTTCAAAGCTTTACTACACGGCTTTGATACCTCTGGTTTTTACTACAGAATACCAGAGTTATATCAGCCCAAACCTATGTGTCCGAATCGTCCTTTGCTCCCAAACTACCGCACATGTAAATAGTTCAGTTCTTCTTTCCATTTAATATATTACCACGGTGAAAAACAATTTAATAGGTTATAAAACATCTAAGTTTGTATCTGATAACAATTTAATATAGTAGTCCCTTCATTTAAATAAGATAACATTATAATATAAATATTATTTTTTTATTATGTAAATAAATATAAATATAATGGCTGAATCTCAGGCAGAGTGACAGTTAGGCCAAAGTCATACTTCTGCACACAGAGCTTCCACCACGCCAGCCATTAGCTTATGCTTTATAATCTTGACAGAAAAAAGTATTTTCCACCCTTTTCTCCAGATTCCCTCCATTAATATTGATCACTGAAATCACAAACAAAAGCAGATAAAGACGTAACTAGGAAAGAAAATTGCAGACCAGTATCTCTCACGAACACAAGTGCAAAAACTCTCAACAAAATATTAGAAAAGTTAATCCAGCAATGTATAAAAATGATTATACTTCATAACCAAATGAGATTTATTCCGGGTATCCAAGGCTGGTTTGACATTTGAAAACCAAGTAACGTAATTCATCACATCAACAGGCTAAAGAAGAAAAATCATATGATCCTATCAACAGAGGCAGAGAAAGTATTTGACAAAACCCAATACCCAGTCATGATAAAAACTCTCAGCAAACTAGAAATAGACAACTTACTCAACTTGATAAAGAACACCTACAAAAACCTACATCTAACATACTTAACGGTAAGGGACTAGGTGTTTCCACCCTAGATGGAGAACAAAACAAGAATGTCCCTTCTGACCATTCCTATTCACCATACTGGAAGTTGTAGCTAATACAATTAGACAAGAAAAGGATATAAATGGTAGGCAGATTGGGAAGAAAGAAATAAAACTCTTTGTTTGCAGATGATATGACAGCCTATGTAGAAAATTTCAAAGAATCAACAAAAAATTCCTGGCAACTATAGCAAGGTTGCAGGTTACAAGGTTATATATGTAAGTCAACTGCTTTCCCGTATACTAAATAAACCAAACCTGTTGCCATGGAGCCGATTCCAACTCATAAGGAGCCCTGGTGGTGTGGTGGTTAAGAGCCTGACTGCTAACTAAAGGGTCAGCAGTTCAAATCAACCAGCCACTCCTTGGAAACCCTATGGGGCAGTTTTACTATGGGGCAGTTCTACTCTGTCCTATAGGGTCCCTATGAGTTGGAATGGACTCAATGGCAACGGGTTTGGTTTGGTTTGGTTTGGTTTGGTATAGGGTCACTTGAGTCGGAATCCTATATACTAGAAATGAATAATTGAAATTTGAAATGAAAAACACATCACTGGCCCCCCACAGCCTGATTCAGTCCCTGCAGCTGTAGCCCAGGCAGCTACAGGTCAAGGCAGAGCTGCCCATTGCTAAGCACATGGTTGTCCCGAACCACCTCCTCCAAGCAGTGGCCATAAGGTTTGAACTTGGGGGTTGCAGTGGCCCAGTGAACTGCGATGAGACACTTGTGTAGAGCAGGGCCTTGCAGGTACTGCCACCTCCAACTCCTTCAGCCCAAAGCACCTCACCTGTGACCCCCTGCACAGGAAAGCAACGTGGTTGGCAGGAGTTGAACTTCAGGTGAAGCACAGGACCAGGGAACCTGCAGGCCAACGTCACTTTTGGCATTTAAACAAATTTGAGGAGAATCAACCCCATGCCATCATGATGCGAATATGTAAGGCCACAACTGGCATTTCTTGGCACCATAGCTACCATTCCAGCTCCCTTACAAGTGACCTCTCCAACTATGACCATGCTTATCTGAGGCAGAGCACTGACCAGTACAGCTCCTAGGGGAGCATGGAGAGCCTGAAGCCCAGTGCAGGATGCCCACCCTGCTATCTTCTTTCCCCTGCCAAGTCCACCAGGAGCCCTGACCACCTGGCTCATAGCTCCTCCTCTACCAGCTCTAGTATCCTAGGGTATCCACCTCCTGGCATCTCTGGTCAAGAACGTATAGGCTCCATGGACACCACTTCAGCTCAAAGTGGCCTCCTGAAAGGGATGAAGCAGGCAGGCAGACATTCAATGTCAAGACACTCTGTGATACCCTGAGAGGAGTCTCAGCAGTGTACGAGGTAAACTTTTCACACCTGCTTCTTCAAAGTAGGGTTTGAAGGTCAGGGTTATGACAAACGGCATAATGTTCTTAGGGGCAAGGGAGTCCGACCCCCATCCTGGAACCAGCAGTTCCTTGAAGACTGCCAGTGACAACCTACCTCCTGAGGTGAGTTTACTCCTGCCCTCAGCTCACAGTGATGGTTATATATCTGTCTGGTACCTCCAGTAGCCCAGCTCATGGTCTAGCTTTGATCAGAAATGGTTCTACTGGCCTCAGGAAAACTCACCATGCTCCTAAAGTCTCCATTCATAGACCAACAGCTGCATACTCTACTAGAGGAGTTCAGAGAGCAGGCCACCAGTGAAGCTCAAGCGTAATTATACCCAGAAGGTGCAACCAGGCCTGCCTCTGCTCCCAACTGGCACCTACCCTGTACCTTCCCTGGATCCACACTTTGCCCAAGTTCCCCAGGCTTCCATGAGCAGTAATAACATGCCCTACCCTGCAATGGCCAAGAAGAGTGGATACACAGCCCCTCCGACAGCTTGTGACAAAATGTCTACCTTTGATGAGAATAGAGACCAAAATGGGTCTAGCAGGCCTGAGTTTGCCTTCTACCAGGCCCTAGAACATGATTCATTGTCCTCAGTGGAGAAGAAATCAGAAACTAACACCAAGTTGGTCCCCTACAAAGTCTATTTCCCATCAGTTCCTGAAAACAAGGAGGATACCTCCTTGAGAAGACATTTCATGTCCCTGCAAAGCAATAGCCCACATCCCGATAAGAGAAAGAGCACCATCAGCAATGAACCGTATTCTAATCAATATAGTCATACAGCCATAAACTCCCTCAGGCTCAGGCCTGGAAGTGGAAAAAGACAAGAGATCTTCCATGCCCTCACAGGCTGATTTCCAGGAAGACCACAATGCCAAATCCCAGAGGCGGCAGGAGACAGAAGGCCTAGCCTATCAATTACCTTTGGCAAGACAAGTCAGCCTTCTAATTTCCCCAGACTCTAAATAGACAAACCATGCAGAAGCTAGGAGGGGGATCTCAGGAGGGCTCTCCAGATGGCAGGCCTGCCATAAGTCAACACCCAGGCTGAGGACTCTGGAAGGAAAGCTGTTCCTGACAATAGGGGCCATCTGGACAGGTCCGTTTCCTCTCCAAAGCCCGAGGAAAGCCCCAGGAGAGAACCAGTACTTCAGCCTCTTTCCACAGCTCAGGCCCACGGAATGAAGAGTCCTCCTCTCCACGGCACCAGCAGACATACAGCCTGGGCAGGGGGAGGCTCACCTCAGGAAGTGTCTCAGCTCTGCAAAGCCTCAGCACCGGAAGTCCTAGTGCTCCCTGCTGTAGAAGCTTTCCAAAATCGAGTAGTGACAGCAAGGGAGCCAGAGAGCCTCAAGTGTGGGCTGTTCTAGTTATGGCCATACCTACAGGCCCAGTGGACAGTCTCAACTTCCAGCATTTCTGGGAATGAATTCGAGGAGCCAAGAACCACTGTTTTTCTGAATCCACCGAACCTCTAGGCCATACATAGGAACACCTCCAAAACAGAGAGGTGAAGCTAGAAGATGTTTCCTGGCAGACATGCAGTCAGCAGCTAAAGAGGGGTGCAGATGGCTGCCGTGTCCCCCTACTCAAGGCAGCGTGCTCACTTTCCCCACAACCAGAGAACTTTCAGCTCTTCAGCGAGGCCAAAAGGGAGGTCACATGGTGGGATGCAGGCCTGGCACCCCCCACTCGCCCCTGCTGGACGGCCCCTTCATCTGCACCTACCGGGACAGCATCAAGGATTCCTAGTCCCGAGTCCCAGGAACCACCTGCTTTCGACGGAGGCACCTCTAACTGGGTACTCATGGTGTCGAGACCCTGGCAACTCAGGCCCTCCTGGGCCCACATGGGGCTACAGAGCCCTGGGACACCAGCAATGAACAGCGTGACCCCGGCCCAGGGCGCCCCGGCCCGGCCAGTGCCCCCAGCTACCCCAAGACAGGCACGCCTGCGCCTGACCCTGAGCAGAAGAAGCACTCTTACCCGGAGCCCAAGAAGATGAACGTGGGGGGCTCTCAGAGGTGGCCGAGCTGGCACATGGATCCACAGAGGAAGGGGCTGCGTTTCCGCAGTGCACCGAGGCGAAGCGGCGTAGGTCCTCTGTGAGCAAAGGCGAGGCCTGCCCGACCCTCAGCCTGTTCGACCCGAGCTGAAGCAGTTCCTGCAGGGCACACTGGCAAGTACCCTCAACGCAGGTCCGGCAGGTCACCCTCAACCCCAGCGGGCTGCGGCTTCCAGGAACCAGGCCTCTTCGGAACCGTGCCCAGAGCACCTAGCTCCGGCCGGGTCGCCTGGCGCCTGAACGCTGGCCTCGCCTCTGCTCCCAGCCTGCACCCGCTGCCTCAGTGGAGCCTGCAGCGCAGCAGGCAGGCGGGCTCTGGAGGGAGTTCGCTTGTCTCCTGCAGGATTGCAGCAGCTCCTTCACAGGTGGCCCCATCTCAACGAGCAGCAGTGCAGCGACCACAAGGCTTCGGGGGAGCCGACAGGGCCGAGCTGCTCAGTGGAGGGCTGCGGGGTGCCCAGAAGGTGAATAGGAACCCTGAGGAGCCGTCCTCCTGGGGCTCAGCGGCTGAGAGGGCCAGAAAGTCCAAGTTAGCCAAGGACCTGATGGAACACTCAGACTTCCTGGCTGTCCCTGTCCACTTGAGATCCAGGTCATCCCCCAGGCAGACAACAAGTACCAGGATGTACTTTCGGGGGGACAGCAATGGCTCTGGTCTTCTTGTTAAAGAATGGAGCTCTTTGGCTGGCACTAGATCTAGGTCACTCAGCTTGTTCAGAAAGAGGCTGTGAAGAGATGGGGCACTCATACCTATCCTTACCCTGGTTGAGGTGGTACAGGTGTAAAGCAATTGGTGGGCCCTCAGTTCTCAGTGAATGTTCTGGAACCCTGGAGCATCTGAACCAGCAGAACACCTTGTCCCAGGCTACTGCCAGCAGGAAATGCCAGGCCAACCCACAGACACCAGGGCTATACCACTGACCGTATTCAGCTCAAATGTGCCTTCAACTGTTCCCTCCATCTACTGCTAACAGGCTGCTGCAGACCAGTATGCTTGAAGGGATGGTCAGGCAGGGTGACAGCCTCTTTCACCCTTCATCCCTGCAGTGACCCTCACCCCCACCCCCCCGCCCCAAGCAGCAATTTCAGCCTGACCCAGCCTCCAAATCCAAGAGGCCCTGAATCCAGAGGGAATTAGGAAGAAGGTCTCCTTGTCTCAGGGGCTTCCTCTTGCTTAAGTGAAACAGGCCTCAGTCTACAGCCTTCCTGAAGAACCCTTCTTACCTGAGTTCGCAAACCTAAAGTGCTATTTAAAAAAAAAAAAAAAAAGGATTTTTCCAAGTTCAAGCACCACTTCTGACCCAGACACACCAAGCACTCCAGGGAGGGTCTCCCTCCAAATACTCGAGTCAGTTCCACAGGCCTCCCCACCACCTTGGGAGGATTATGAGGATGAAGTGTTTGTGAAGGACTTGCCATCCAGTGCCACCTCCAGCCCCACATTTGAAGCTCTTCCCTCGCCCGCACTCCTTCACTGAGCCTGGAAGCCCTAGGGAATAGCATGGATGATTTCCTCCACCCCTCCGCAAGATGTGTGTGAGGCACAGTTGGACAGTGAGGCTTATGAGGACACCCCATACCAGTTTAGCCAATTTTCCAAGGTGTTGACAGCAAGGGAAAGGCCAGTGTCTGGTGCAGCTCATTTGGCAGATATACACTGGCTTCTAGGCCCCAAACTTCCATGTGGCTTCAGAGGCAACGGAGGCCCACCCACCCTCTATCATGGGTGCCAAGCCCCAACCTTCTGGTTCCCTTGGCAAGCAGCCAAGCCTAGGGTGGCCACCTCCCATCTGGGCTTACAGCCTCATCCATAGTCCAGTCAGTGAAACTCAGGGTTTAGAAAAGAAAGTTAGTGCTCTCCTCAGAAGACCTCAGAAGATGTCAGAACAGAGGTCCTTGCCAAGGAAATTGTCCACCAAGACAAATCTCTGGGAGACATTTTAGATCGAGACTCCAGGATGAAGACAACTATGGACATGAAAGAAAGTTTGTTTACCCAAGATATTAACTTGCTGAAGGAAGACAGCATAAAGTGGAAGGCCATGCAGATAGCTGTCAACTTCCCAGGATGCAAAGGCAAGAGGAGTGAAGAAAAGGAAACAGTGGACAGGTCAGCTGTCAACTGTCCTGCTTAAAACATTGTGTCAGCTCCCAAGGCTGAACTTCTGAACACAATCAAAGATATGTCAGAAGAGGTAACTGAGTAAGAGGAGCAGGTAGATGTCAACACAAAGAAGGCTGAGCTCATTGAAAGCCTCATCCATAAGCTTGAGACCCTCTAGGAAGCAAAGTGGGGGGTGGGGGGGCTTGCTGATGGACATCAAGCTCAATAACACCTTGGGAGAAGAGATGGAAGCTTTGATCAGTGAGCTCTGCAAGCCCAATGAGTTTGGCAAGTATACAATATTCACAGAGGACTTGGACAAGTTGGTAAACCTGCTACTGTCATCCTTAGAAGCCTTGAGGAAGATGCCAATAATGAAGAAAGGACCTCTGTCAATGAGAAGAGGAAGATCCTGGCTTGGCAGCACAAGGATGCCTGAGAGCTCAAGGAGACCTCGATTAAAGAAAACAGGTGGTGTTGGACATCCTGTCCAATTACCTTTTGGAGGAACAACTCCAGGATCATGAGCATTTTGTGAAAATAAAGACAACACACCTCACTGAGCAGTGAAAACTGGATGACAAGATCAAATTGGGCCAGGAGCAGATCAAGTGTCTACTGGAAAGTCTCCCCCTGGTTTCCATTTCTGAGACAAGGGCCTTGGCTTTGCCCCTGAACCTTGCAAGTAAGATGGTTCCTGTTGGGGGATATACTTTCAGCAGTATTTTGCCAACATCAACCTCTCCACTTTAGCCTTTTGTAAAATACCCAAACCAAAAGATCATTTTTGCTCTTGCAGAGAAAGCAGGTGCTTTCCCATTGCGAGTTTCGCTTCCCCCATCTCCATAACTACTTAATTGTACTAAAAAGATGTGGCAGTCTGATTCTTTAAAGATTGCAGCTTTGGATACCCTATGGGGCAGGTCTACTCTGTCCTATAGGGTTGCTATGAGTCAAAACTGGCTCAACAGCAATGGGTTTTTTATGCACACTGGGGAGGCAGTTTCTCCTAGTGACTTTCAACCCTGTATCATTAATCAGAAAATCCAGGCTTACAAAATTAATCTATTAGCTAGAGGGGAGGGAATATTCTTTCTGGTTATGCACTGTGGTTACATGATGGGTATGCTTTGTGCATCTGAACAAAGATACCTTCTTGGTAACAGGATGGCCAGGCCAGCTGTAGCTGAACGAAGGCCCCATACCCTTACCCTCTTTCACTTTTCCCATGCACTCCAGCACATATACTCCTCCAGCTGAAAGTATACAGAAGCCTTGAGTCCCTTCGTACATTCATCTTCTGCCTACGATGCATCACGGGGTGTGCATAGAGGAGATTTCCAGTGCCAACCTGCCCTGGGATGAAGATCTGAGGAATATTGACCCCACAATGTCTCTCACCCAATTCCTCTTTGCCCTAATCACTGTGTAGGTAATAACAGTTTGTGAGCTCATCATTTGGGAATGTCAGTTATTTGCTGAGAGCTACAGCCCTGCATAAGCTCATTTTGCATCTTGGCTTACTGCATCTCTCAACAATATTTAATCTGAAAAAAATGTTTCAGTAGAAACCACCATTTAAACTGTATGGGTTACTGGGGTTTTTCTTGATAAAAGAAAGCAAATTCTATCCAGAAAAAAAGTCTGTTATTTCCTTCTCTTCATGATTGATCCCCTGAAAGCTTGAATGTTGCTGGGAACGTACCCCTTTCTACTATTACTTTTCAGTAGAAATAAAAGTAACAAAACTGGTTGAAGGGTGTTTGAGTGATCCTTTAGTTTTAACAGGCAAAGGCAACATAGATCAGTATGTTCCACCCTCAGACACGTATCCACGTTGTCCTTCCTTTCTTATGGGCAGAATATCCTGACAGCAGGGTACAAATACTCATTAATGAAAGGTCTGCAACATAAAACCTTAAACACACACATGCTATGAGAGAAAGAAATTGTGAAACCTTCAATGTTGTTGTTACATATATTTTTAAAAATGAAAAAGATCATTTAGTTTGTGTGCAAACTATATATTTGGTTCTGTTTTGTGGTGGACATAGACAATTATGTTTGAGCTTTGTGTTTTGTGAAAACCTTAATGAAATGAAGAATGCCAAAAAATAGTAACTGCACACACAAAACAATAACACAATACCATTTACATTAACACACACACCCACAGCCCCCCCAAAAAAACTTAAGTATAACTCTAATAAAATATGTATGAGTTCTATAATGGAAAACTATGAAACTGATGAAATCAAAGAAGATCTAAGTGAATGGACAGATATTCTATGTTCATGGGTAGGAAGACAATATTATCAAGATGTTGTTTCTGCCCAGCTTGATTCAATGTAATCCTAATCAAAATCCCAGAAAACTATTTAGTGGATTTTGACAAACTGCTCCTTAAGTTTTTATGGAAAGGCAAAACACCCAGAATAGCCAACACAATGCTGAGGAAGAACAAAGTTGGAGGACTGACACTACCCAACTTCAAGACTTGTTATTAAAGCTACAGTGATCAAGAAATTGTGGCATTCCTAAAGAATATATAAATATATCAAGGAAAGAGAACATAAAGCCCATAAATAGAACAGCACAAATACAGTCAAGTGATCTTTGACAAACGAGCAAGGGTAGTCTTTTTAACAAATGGTGCTAGGACAACCAGATATCCACAAAAAAAAAAAAAAAAAAAAAAAATCTAGACACAGAACTTACACGTTTCACAAAAATTTACTCAAAGTGGATCACAGACTTAATCAAAGACACACAACTACACAACTTCTTAAAGATAACAGGAGAAAATCTAGGTGACCTTTGGTTTGGCAATGTGTTTTTAGATACAACACCAAAAGCATGATCTGTAGGAAAAAAAAAAAATTGATAAACTGTACTTTATTCAAAATAAAAAATCTCTGTTCTGCAAGAGACATTGTTAAGACAATAAAAATGCAAGCCATAGACGTAGAGAAGATATTTGCAAACCACATATGTGGATAAACAAAGGTATGGTATACATGTGCAAGATACACAAAGAGCTCTTAAAAAAAAAAAAGCAAACAAAAACAACCAAATTAAAAAATGGGCAAAAGATCTGAAAAAAACCTCACCAAAGAAGATATACACACGGCAAACATGAAAAAATGCTCAACATCATATGTCTTCAGGGAATTACAAATTAAAGAAACAATGGTATATCACTAAACACCTATGAGAATGGCTAAAATCCAAAACACTGACAACACCAAATGCTGGCAAGGATTTGGAGCAACAGCAATCCTCATTTATTGCTGGCTGAATGCAAAATGGTACTGCCGCTTTGGGAGACAGTCCCGGCAGTTTCTTAAAAAAACTAAACATAGGCTTAACCATGTGATTAAGCAATTGCACTCCTAGGTATTTGTCCAAGCAAACTGAAAACTTACGTCCACACAAAAATCTAAGCAAAAAATGTTTATAGCAGCTTTATTCATAATTGCCAAAAATTGAAAGCAACCAAAATATTCTTCAATAGGTGAATGGATAAACAAACTGTGGTACATCTGTACAATGCAGTATTATACATCAATAAAAACAAATAGCCAATTTAAGCTACAAAAAGAATGGTGAAATGAAACCTGCCTGAAAAAGCTACATGTTGTATGATTCCAGCTATATTATATTCTAGAAAAAAGCAATACTATAGAGACAGTAAAAAGGCCAGTGGCTGTAAAGGGTTCAGAGGGACCCTAGTAGGGGGCAGGGGTAATGAATAAGTGAAGCACAAGACATGTTAAGGGAAGTTAAATTATTCTGATGATACTGTATTGGTGGATACATGATATTATGGGTTTTTCAAAAACCATAGAGCTATACAATGCAAAGAGTAAATCCTGATATAAATTATGGACTTTAGTTAATAACAGTGTATCAATATTGGTTTATCACAATAAATATACTACACTAATGCTAGATGTCAATAATAGGAAAAATTGTATAGGTATGTGGGATCTCTGTACTTTCCGCATAATTTTTATGTAACCTATGGCATCATTATAAACGGAGAAAAGATTGAAGTTGTCAAGGATTTCATTTTACCTTGATCCACAATTAATACCCATGGAAGCAGCAGTCAAGAAATCAAATGATGCATTGCATCGTGCAAATATACTGCAAAAGGCCTCTTTTAAAGTGTTAAAAAGCAAAATGTCACCTTGAAGACTAAGGTGCACCTGACCGAAGCCAAGGTGTTTTCAATCACGTCATATATATGCAAAAGCTGGGCAATGAATAAAGAAGACCGAAGAAGAATTGACACCTTTGAATTATGGTGTTGGCAAAGAATATTGAATATACCAGACTGCCAAAACAACGAACAAATCTGTCTTGGAAGAATTACAGCCAGAATGCTCCTTAGAAACAAGGATGGGGAGACTACGTCTCACTTACTATGGACATGTTACCAGGAGGGACCAGTCCCTGAAGAAGGATATCATGCTGGTAATGTAGAGGGTCAGCAAAAAAGAGGAAGACCCTCAATGAGATGGACCGACGCAGTGGCTGCAACGATGGGCTCAAGAAGAACAACGATTGTGAGGATGGCACAGAAACAAGCAGTGTTTCCTTCCGTTGTACATAGGGTCGATATGCTTTTTAACTGACTCAACGGCACCTAACAACAAAACTGCTCTAAAAAAGAAAGTGTATTTTAAAAGATACACTTACACAGTTTTTCTACAAATTAATTTTAATAAGTTAACACTACTTACACAAGTGAAGAATGAGAAAATGAAAGAAGCGGCACTTAATCTATACATTGACCATGACAAAATGAAAAGAACGACCAAATCAGATCAGAAAAGGTGTTTCCCCAGATACTTTTAATGGCCAAGAAGAGCATTTGAAAAAATGAGATTACTCTAAGTTTTCATTATGCATTGAGATTTTAGCAAATTATGTGAACCTATCTTGATTTATGGAAACCCTGGTGGCATACTGGTTAAGTGCTATGGCTGTTAACCAAAAGTTTGGCAGTTTGAATCTACCAGGCGCTCCTCCAAAACTCCCTGGGGCAGTTCTACTCTGTCCTATAGGGTCACTATGAGTCAAAATCAACTTGACAGCAATGGCTTTTTTTTTTTTAAATCTTAATTTATAGATATTTGAAAATTAAACAGCCAGATCTTCAAGATAAACCCTTAAGATCATACAATATACCAGTAATTTATTTAATGTCTGTAAACAAGTGATAAACATTTAGAAGCTAATTCCAAGGCTCTTCGTATTTTAATACAAAATGGATGGACGGATGGAGGGATAGATAGATGGATCTACTGATAAATATGTATACGTATTGATTTAGGAGATAAAATTGGATCCATTATTCCTTGTCCTAGGATGTGACCCAGCTGGTAAAACACACTGTTGTGTCAGGAAAATGGATGTGTGTGTGCTACTTGATAAATGTATTAAATGAGCTATAGCATATTATTTTGATCCTTTGGACCAAGACACATTTGGTACTATAAGGTTTAAGGGACAAATCTTTATGTTTTATTTAAAAGAATATTTCTTCAGAGCCCAGGGAGATAGAACACCCAAAATGTGATTTTCTGAAAAGGAGTTTAGAATTTCTCTTCTTACTAATGCATCCCAACAGAGGTCATAAAGTCCCTGAAAAGGGTTGGTTTTTTAGAGACAATAATCTCAGTACACTTCCTTCAAACAGGTTATCATGATTTTAATGATGCATTCCTTGCACTCAGATGGCAGTCAGGAATTTAAACTCCTTCTGATAGCATTACTTCATAGCAATGGGAGAAGTATTTTTTTTAACATAAACACACACTAATGTGGGCAAGAAAAGCTGAGAGATAATCAGTATACTTTTAGAATATAGGAAGCAACTATGACTGAGAAAATTGAGAATTGAGCGCTGAAGACGCTGTGCGAAGCAGGCCCGCTAGTGTTGCGCTGTTCATGCAGTTAGGCTGGAAGGGCTGAGGAACTGATGGCACAAGATACTGCGGAAGATGTCGTGAGGCACCAGGTTGAAAACAGGAGTGTCTGAGTCTGTATAAGGAGCAAGGAGACTCCCCTCCTATATTCTGCACTGCCAAATGATCACAGCTCCCTCACCCAGGAGGAGACAGGTTTAATTTGTCAAAAAATGGAAGCATAGAAGCCCAGACCAGGGAAAACAAGCAATGCAAGGAAGACAGAGGAAGGGGTCTACTGGAAATGAAATCAGACCCTTATCATGCCCAATCCCGTAATGGTGCCGGCAGACATACACTTTCCAGGCAAGACATTAGATGATGCTTCCCTGGTGAACCTGACTGTTCCCAGAGAAAAAGAGACAGAGATACTGATATTTACGAGTTTACTAACAAAACAACTGGAGTGTTCCTCAATCACTCTGAAGTAAAGCCTACCAGTTGACAAGTCACACCCATGCACAAAAAGTTCTCATCAAATCTTTAGTGCCTTAATCTTCCATATGAACAAAAACCAAAAGCAAAGCAAAGGATTTTTAAAAAGGGTCAGAGACAAAGACAACAGAAAAACAACATGGGAGTAGAAGAATTTTAAAAGCTTTTGCAAAACCATAATTAATACACTCAGATCAGTCAAGATGCTGGCAAAACACAGATGGTACACCCAAAATGTGTGCCTGCGAAAAGCCCAATGAAAGCAAGTTCTAGCAGTTGTGAGCAGTCTTAAGAGTTTCAAAAGGTGGAAGAGCTTTCCTGGCCTAGCAATGCACAAAATCTTGATCACTATTATGTCGGAAGACTTGTAAATGTAGACAAAAAAACCCAAAAACCCAGTGCCGTTGAGTCGATTCTGACTCATAACGACCCAATGTAGACAAGGGTCACCAAATACAAGCTGCAGCCTTTGAAAGAGGAAAAAGTTCACTGCTTACCCACAGTCTGGTAGGAGGGAGTCAGGAGACTCTCCACCCACTCGCCCATCACAGTCTGTCTCCATGCATTGTCTGATCTGCTCATGCCTCGCATTGGTAAATCTCAACCAGAAGCCGGAGGACAAGGGAGCCCAGATGATGAATCTATATGCATCATTCTACAGTGATCAGCTAGGGACACAAACCAAGATGGAAAAGGTAGACAGTGGATCTAGAGGGATGTTGTTGTGTGCAATTTCACTCACAGTGGCCCCACGTAACAGAGTAGAACTGCCCCCATAGGATTTTCTAGGCTTTTTATTCTTTATGGGAGCAGATCTCCTGGTCTTTCTCTCAAGGAGTCGCTGGGTGGGTTGAGCCATCAACCTTTCAGTTAGCAGCTGAGTTTTCAACTATTGCCACCAGGGCTCTCTAGAGGAATAAATGAAGAATATACTGCATGGAGTATTAAAAGATGAAATTGTATCCACTGAATAAAGAAAATGCTATTTTTAAAAAAATAGAATGTGCTCTTGGAAATTAATAATACGACATATAAATATCAAAACACATAACATATACACATAAATATTCAGTAAGGCAATTAATCAGTGGCTGCAACAGTGGGTTCAAACACAGCAATGATTGTGAGGATGATGCGTGACCAAGCAACGCTTCGATCTGTTACACATATAGGCACTATGAATCAGAGCTGACTTGACAACACCTAACAATAATAACAAAAAAAACTTTTTTAGTAAGTTTGGAAAGTTCGGTGGATAACATTTGGGAAATTTTAATGAAATCAGAGCAAAATTATAAGAGATGGAGAACCTACTAAATATTAGAGGAATTATCCAGGAGGTTCTATATCCAATATTAAGAGTTCCAGTGAAAGGAAAGGGTAAAGGAATTTTCAAAGAAACAATACAAAAAAACTCTCAGAACTGAAAGACATAGTCTAGACATTGAAAGTGCCCAATACATGCTAAGGAGCATCAATAAAAAAGACCCCTGCCTGAAAGACACAAATGGTAAAATTTCTGAACCCCAATGATCATGAATAAACCCTAAATGTTTCTAATCACCAAAAACACAGTTTCCTAAAAAGGAATCTGAATCAGAATGGCTTTTGACTTGTCCTTGGTCACACCGTATACTAGCACCCATGGTGAAAATTCTTCAAAGTTCTGAAGAAAATAATGTTCAACCTAGAGTTCTAAAATCAGCTGGATCTAAAATTTAAGATTTGAGATGAAAAGATAGGAATTTTTATACAAGCAAGAGACACTCTCCTTTTTCCCTCCGAGTTCTGATTATTTCTCTTTTTTGCAGGCTGGGCCTTCTTTACGTAAACATTAACAAACGTGTTTGTGTGTTGATAGTTTTTTTTTTTTTATCTTTTTCACATAAATATTATTCTAAATATTTAACTGTTGCTATATATATGCATATCAACAGTTAAACATTGGGTGTTTTATATATATGCATATACATGTAAATGTGTACTAATACAAAAATAAAACCAAACCAAACCTGTTGCCGTTGAGTCAATTCCAACTCATGGCAAAACTATAGGACAGAGTAGAGCTGCCCCATAGGGTTTCCAAGAAACGTCTGGTGGTTAGCGGCCGTAGCTCGTGACCACTGTGCCACCATGTTCATACATATTCAATAAAATAATCTTTTTAAAAAATTCAGGCTTAATTTGGAAATATTCAGGAAAAGAAATGTTAGTGTTAAAGAAATGTAGGGCTGTATTTTCATATCAATTTATCATGTGAAATAAATATATCTCATCAAAATCTTTCCTTTTGTAACTCATCCATCAAGAGTTGAAAAAAAAGTAGGGGGTTATAGATTCCAAGGTCAAATCTACCCCTTTCCGAGGTATTATGCATTTGAAAGGTTATCAGTCCTCTTTCAGAATCAGTTTTCACATCTTGAATATTTGAATGATGATAATACTTAGATCATGTGGTAACTGGGAGGTTTAAACGTATTTTATTTAAGTAAAAGTGACTAGATACAATACATGCTATAAAAAAGTATAATTGTTTTCACTTCATCTTGCCCTACTTCTTCCCCCAGTCTAAGATGAAAACATAGCAAAGACAAGATTGAGCCTTATCCAGGAAAATAAATATTCAAATGGCAGAAGATCCTGTCTAGAGAGAATGGAAAAGTGAAGAAAATCAAGTTTGGGATTTGGGACCATGGAAGGAATGATTTTATCAGCTGCCACATGTACAGAATTTTGCAAGAGTAGAGAGCGATACCTAGAAACTAAGTTTTAAAAGATTTGCTCTATTTTGTGAGGTATAATTCTATTTTGCTGAATTTTCAAGATCACTTGAAGCTCTTTTCCAGGCTTTTTGGAGTTGAATTTGTGTGTCTTTCTAATGCAACAAAATATTGATATTTATCTTGAGACGAGAAATAAAACTGAATTTTATACTTAGCTATTGCCTTCACTGGCTGTCCATGCTAAACAGATTTTTTTCTTTTCCCTAGTAGCCTTTTCACCAGAACTGACCCCATTTTCTGCAGTGTGCTATGATAAAGCGCATATGTTTAGAAAATCTTCACCCGAATGAAATTTACAAATGACCTCTCATAGAAAAGGCACCCTAATATAAATTCAATCCAATGTTTTCATTTTATAGGTGAGAAAATCCTAACCAAACAGGTGACTTGAACTTCCCAAAGTCACATGACAACTATAAAAGGAGGGCTTAGAACCCACATCTCCTGAATCCTACCTACCTCAAATTGTAATAAGATGGCCTCTGATTTTTGAATAATCAGAGACCTATTAAATAACCTAAATATGGTTATATCTCTGTAGCATTAAGCCAATATATCACCTTAGTTTTCTCCAATAACATTTTTTCAGTGTGGGTCTCCAACTACTCAGTCTCAGTCCTGGAGGAAATCTACAAATGCTTGCTTGACTTGAAATCCAAGCTCATTGATGAATAAACCCATTGCAGCAGAAAGCATGGCTCTACAGAAGCATTTCCAAACAAAAACATCCATCGCAGCAGGAGCCACTTCTACTTAAACTTATTTCTAACGTCCTTTATAGTTTACCATAATAATTTCAGTTATCATTATACATCTACATTTTTAAAAATCATAGTTTTATGATGCTATGAGGGAACAATTTGTGAAAACCATTAATTTCCCTATTTGCAAAAGTCTGTCAGCTTCACCTCAGGATTCAGTTGGAAAAGCAGTTTGAACTGCTCGCTGTTACAACTCATTGTCACGTTTCCTGGTCACTGAAGCAAAGCTGTCCTAAATGAAGACAAAGTAGAAACATTACGCCTGTCAAACGAAGTTACAGGGATCTGACAGAAGCTGTTATCGCTTTAGCACCAAATTTCAAAGTCTTCTATGCATGATCTGTTTCATTACAGGAACCTACTTCATGAAATCCTGTTGTTTTTTTTTTCATAATAGCTAAAACGTATTTTGTTCTATTCACCTATGTAACATGATGGGATTTACAGACTGAATCCAAAAGACATCATCAACGGTGACATTGTCTTTGATGGCATGTGGTCAGGACAATAATGCTAGCAGCTTAGCCACAGAGATATTGCTATGGTATTTTGTATGAGGAAAAACAAAAGAGTGAGCTGGCAAAGAGAAATCTCTGCCTTATAAGAGAAGACTTGGAAATGTTCATTATAGTTGGATTATATGAAAAAAGAGGTCAATTGGAACAGATCAATTAGAACTTTCATGATTAGTTGCCAAAAATTTAATCTGACAAGAATTTAAAGAGTTTAATTAAAATATGATGTTATATGGTATAGCAAGATATAAGCATTTCCGAGATAATTTATTTTTCTCTTAAAAAATAATTGGCTTAAGGAAGGGAGAAGGGAATTCACTAACCAGATAGTAGACAAGAATCATCTTAGGTGAAGGGAAAGACAACACATAATACAGGGGAAGCCAGCACAATTGTACTAAACCAAAAGCTAAGAAATTTCCTGAATACAACCAAACACTTTGAGGGACAGAGTAGCTGGGCCTTGGGCCTAGGGACCATGGTTTTGGAGGACATCTAGGTCGACTGGAATAACAGTTTATTAAGAAAATGTTCTGCATTCCACTTTGGTGAGTGGCATCAGGGATCTTAAAAGCTTGCAAGCAGCCATCTAAGATGCATCAGTTGTTCCCAACCCACTTGAAGCAAGGGAATGAAGAATACCAAAGACACGAGGAAAAACATTAGCCCAAGAGACAAAAAAAAAGGGGCACATAAACCAGAGACTCCATCAGCCTGAGACCAGAAGAACTAGATGGTTCCCGGGTACCACCAATGACTGCCCTGACAGGGAACACAACAGGAAGTCCCTGACAGAAAAAGCAGGAGAAAATTATGAAGCAGAATTCAAATTCACTTAAAAATACCAGACTTAATGGTCTGAGTCTGGCGGAACTCCTGAAGCCATGGCCCCTGGACACTGTTAACCTAGAACTAAAACCATTCCTAAAGCCCACTCTTCAGAGAAAGATTAAACTGGACTATAAAACATAAGATAAAACTCATGAATAGCGTGCTTTTTAGTTCAATCAGATACACGAGACTAAATGGCTGGCTCCTGTACAGAGGTAGGATGAGAAGGCAGGAAGGGACAGGAACTGGTTGAATGGACACAAGAAACTCAGGGTGGGAAGGGGGAGTGTGCTGTCACATCATAGGGATTGCAACTAATGTCACATAACAGTATGTGTATAAATTTTTGTGTAAGAAATTAACTAGAACTGGTTCACCTAAAGCACAATTTAAAAAAAAAAGATAATAATTAGCTTAGAATATATTTAATGTTTAAAGATTGAATGTTTTGTGATTCTTACATTACAAATCTAAGGTCCCTGGGTGGTGCAACTGGTTTGTGTTCTATGGCTAACCTAACGGTTGGCAGTTCAAGCTCACCAGAGGGGCCAAAAAAAAAAAAAAGGCCTAGTGATCTACTACTTTCATAACAACTACAGCCAAGAAAACTCTATGGAGCAGTTCTATTCTAACACCGGGATCACCATGAGTCTGAATCAACTAGATGGCAACAGGTTTAGTTTTAGTTTTTATATTATAAATCTAAGCAATCATTATTTAATCATTATATACCTTTTAATGTTGTTGTTATTCCTGTCAGGTACTGTCAAGTCAGTTCTGACTCACGGTGACCCTATGTACATCAGAACAGAACACTGCCTGGTCCTGTACCATCCTCACAGTCGTTACCATGCTTGACCCCATTGTTGCAGCCACTGTGTCAATCCATGGCATCAAGGGTCTTCCTCTTTTTCACTGAGCCTTTACTATGCCAAGTATGATGTCCTTCTCCAGGGAATTGTCCCTCCAGATAATATGTCCAAAGGACGTGAGATGAAGTCTCTCCATCCTCCCTTCTAAGGAGCATTCTGGTTGTACTACTTTTAAGACAGATTTGTTTGTTCTTCTGGCAGTCCATGGTATATTCAATTTCTTCACTAACACTATAACTATAATCCAAATGTATCAGTTCTTCTTTGGTCTTCAGTGTTCACTGTCCAGCTTTCACATGTATATAAGGCAACTGAAAATACCATGGCTTTTAATAGTGATTGGAAACCCTGGTGGCGTAGTAGTTAAGTGCTACTACAGCTGCTAACCAAAAGGTCGGTAGTTCAAATCCACCAGGTGCTCCTTGGAAAATATAAGGGGCAGTTCTACTTTGTCTTGTAGGGTTGCTATGAATCAGGATTGACTCAACAGCAACAGGTTTGGGGTTTTTTTGGTTTAATAGTGATTACTTTTTTCATATAAAATTTTTAATCTTTATATAGCCAAAATTATTTGTGATTTTTTTGCCCCTGATTATATGTTTATTATATGTTTAAAAAGACCAGGTTCACATGATTGCATTTACCTATATGTTGTGTTAGTATTTTTGAGGTTGAATATTATTTTCAGTATTCATATATTTATTTCATTTGGAATTGCTATTCATGTATCTTATGATTGGAGTTATAGATTCTCACTTATTTTTCCCAAGTAATGAGCCAGGCTACCCCTGGACAATTATGGAATAATTGGCTATTTCCCCATCTTTTTAAGACATGGCCTTTATAATAACTAAATTGTTGCATATGCTGGGATGAGTTTTTGGGCTTTCTATTCTGTACCAAACCAATCTATGTGGCACTGTGCAAATATTCCCGCATTACTTTTTTTTTTTTTAGCTTATTTCTTCTTCCAAGTAAACTTTACAATTGAATCGAGCAAGTTTCCTTTAAAAAAAAAAAAAAAGGCTTTTTGTTTCTATTGAGAAATATTTATTATGTATACCAATACAGAAAGTTGGTATGCCTCCCCTTCCATTAAAATTTTCTCTTGTTCCATGGTAGAATTTTGTACACTTTTTATTGGTCAGCACACTTCTTTTATAAGTTCATTCCTAGGTATTTGATTTAATATTGTCTAATCATTGATAATCATTGATTTATTTATCATATATATGTTTCCAAATTTTTAAATAAATTATTTCTCATATAGCAAAAGGACATTTTAACCAGCATGCCGAACTCATTTAAACATTCTAAGTATTTCAGTGGTTCCCCTGGGTTTTCTTGCTAAACAATCATCTGCTACTAACTATATTTTGCATTTTTTCCCAAACATACACCTAAATTCTTTTTTTGGTCTTACTGCCTTGCATTACATTTCTGGAGCCATGTTAAATAATAAGGGTGACATGTGGCATATATGACTTTTTCCCATATGTCTTTTTGAAAATAGATTTAAAAAAATGAGATATTATAATTGTGTGATGTTAACTAAATAATATTCTATGACCACTTCAACAAAAAAAGGACATGTTTTAATCATCTATGACTCTAGAAAACAGCGCTCTGTTTTTACATCGGAAATGATCAAAGCTGTCCGTTGAATGAATAAGCAGTAAAGCAAAGACATTTTTAGAAACATATACATATCAAGTACACTTCATAATAAGTACCTATTTCACTTCAAGGTATATTTGCTTCGTATTCCTTTGCTTTTTTTTTTCTAAGAGTGTTCTAGCAGCCTACCATGATGTTTGTCGATTTCTTTCTCAGAGTTGAGTGCTGCTCCTGAAGGTCATTCTTGTAGCTGGAGGCCTGAGACTCTGCCAGGCTTCCTTGACACCAAATGCTCACTGGGTCAAATATCACCTTTTTCAAGATCCCATTTATGGCGGATGTAGTTGGTGGTATTTGCCTAGAACAAAGTGACC
The DNA here is from genome assembly GCF_024166365.1 of Elephas maximus indicus. NCBI lineage: Eukaryota > Metazoa > Chordata > Mammalia > Proboscidea > Elephantidae > Elephas > Elephas maximus. The sequence goes on along the minus strand of NC_064841.1, from coordinate 14,030,059 downwards.
CCTTTCTCTGAAAACTGCCCCAACAGTCAACTGTACTCCATAACCAAAAAAAAAAAAAACCAAACCCATTGCCGTTGAGTCAATTCTGACTCATAGGGACCCTATAGGACACCCTGATCAACTAGCCACTGCCAATTGTCTCAAAATTGGACACCAGACCAAAGCCCAACAATAGAGATTCTGACCAGAAATTTTTTAAGTTTGACTGGGAGATGGGATATCGAGTGGAGAAGATATAAACTTGAAGGCTGCACAGAAACTATATTCTACATGACTTGCTTCAATCAGAAAGAAGCAGAAGATGCCTGAGGGAGAATGAAGCAAAAAGAGAGAAATTGAGAGGAGAGCTTTAACAGGGTATCTGGTATGTTTTTGTTTTTTCAGTACCTTATTCTTTCAAATTCGATAGCTTTATTTTTCCTCTCAAGTTTTATAAAACATCTTCATATTTTTAGATTAAATTCTCTCCCTTTTTATCAGGTAGTTTTTGCTGGCTTCTACAACTTCTAACCAAAATATCTTAACTATAACATGGTCAACATGTGTCTCCCCCATTTGGGGAAACTGAACTGGTTCTCCTAAAACACTTAGATCTTTATATTTATCACTTCAGCAATTGTGATTACCAATGCAACATCTGGAGGCAGCCTGCCTGGGTCTGAGTCCTCCCAACACTACTTACTAGTTCTCAGTCTTTGGGCAAGTGTGATGGTTAAGATTGTGTGTCAACTTGGCTGGGCCATGATTCTCAGTGTTTGTATGTGATCACTCCCATGATTGAATCTGCTGTGAGTAGCCAATCAGTTGAAAGGGAGTTTCCTTGGGGGTGTGGCCTGATCCAAATATAAGCAGACGTTCTGGCTTTTTTGCTCACTCTGGATCCTGCACCGCCTCTTGTTCATCTGACCTCTGGCTCTTAGGACTTAAGCTACCAGCTTATCTATAGATCTTGGAATTCATGGATCTTCACTGCCTAAGAGCAGGAGCCCTGCCCTCCAAACTGCAAATCTTAGGTTCGCCAACTCCTGTGGCTACATGAATTGACAGACGCCTCTATCCTGATATGTGGACTTGGGACATTTCAGCCTCTACAACCACCTGAGCCATTTCCTTGATATAAATCTCTATATATATATATATATTTATATGCTTTACTGGTTTTGCTTCTCTAGAGAACCCAGCCTAAGACAGCAAGTTGCTTAACTTTTCCATGTCTCATTTTCTCCATTTAAGAAAAGGTGATAATAGTAGTACCTACTTTGTAGGGTTATGAGGATTCACAGAGATGAAATTTGTAAAGTACTAAGAATAGTGCTTCACCCATAAAGCGTAAATGTTTGGAAAATATATATATGTAGTTTCAGAAACTAACTTACTGAACGGCGACCTATGATTGTACTTGTTGGATGACATTATTTCCTGCCAGAATAAGATTTCTCTTAGCACATTTGATCATCTCAACCCTGGTTCTCTCTTCTGTTGACTTTAAAGATGATTATTTTCTCTCAGAAATATAAGCTAAACATAGACCCAAGTGAGGGAAGCAAGAGCTGAGGAGCAAGAAAACACGATTCTCTGCCATCAAGCTTTTGTGACCAAGTTCCAGAGAAGGAAGCAGTCTATTCTTCACAGGACTTGAAAAATTTTATTCTGAAGCCATGTCAACACAGAAGAGGGTCCTAGGCAGCCATATCAATGGTCTAGTTTTCTTTGGGATTTCTTATTCTGCCCTACTCCTCATCTTTCTCTCTTCTTTCCTTCTTTTAGTGCCAACTGACCACGTGTGCACATGCATGTGCACGTGTGTGTGTGTGTAACTGTAATGAAGAACAGCCCATTATAATGTGAGAATACCTTGTTGCTCTGATGAGCGTTATTTCTGTGTATATGCTCTGCTCTTCTTCTTTAGAGTTCTTCCTTCTGTCTCCTGTTTTCTCTCACATTAAATATTCATTTATATTCTTATATATCAGTCAGGGTCCTGGCAGGAAATAGGTGGTACACTCAAAAGGGGTTACTGAGGATTGCTTAATGAAAAGACTATTTACATAGGATTGAGCAAAGTTAAGGAAGCAAAAAAGAAATGACAAAGCAGCCGGGAACTAACACCAGCTAGACTGAAGGGCAGAGAGAAGGAGCTATCACTGGAACCCAGAGAACTCACGGCCATGAGAACAGAACTAACATGGTAAAGGAATGCAGGTGATGCCCCTCAAAATGTCAGCCAGTGGCACAATAACCTCAAACCCTCTCATCTCCTGCCAAATACCTGCCAGGGATCAGCCAATCCTAAGGTGAAGCCAGAAAGTAACTTGGTGCCTAGGAAAGGGCAGAAGAGGGTGGAGAGTGAATCTGAAGAGACAAATGGAAAATACTGAGCATACTTTTTAAAGAAGTCTTTCACAGTAATTTCATATTGACTGTAGTGGCATCTCTAATTTTACTGTTTATATATTTTTCCTGGTTTGGGCTTAAATTTCTCAATTTTATATAATTTTATACTTTTTATGCCATAATTTTAGCTTTTGAATGCTTTGATTTAAACTAATTTTTGTTTTATCTCTTTTTAAAGTATTACATTTATGACTTCTAAGTTTATATTATTGAAATTTATATTCATTTTTATGTATTGGTTTTTATCATTTCTTACCTTATTCATAAATTTTAAATTGATTCTGCTCTTAAGCTTTTGTTTCATCCTATTAAGCATTTTTCCTTTTACTCTCTTCTCTTTTACTTCAATTATAAGTAGTTTATACAGTAATGACTAGAGGCCTAGCAGCAAAAGACAAAATCACAAATGGGACAAATTTGCGTACACTGCCTCGCTATCTCTGCTGTTCCCAGTACAGGTCATGTGAAAGAATTACCTGTGATTTTTTTTTAAATGTTTATTTCTAGACCTACTCCACACATTTTAAACCAGAACGTCCTGGATTGATGCATAAGAATCTTCTATTGAACATGATTTATATCCCTGCAGTTAATTTTGAGAATCACTGCTTTTAAGAGTAGGTGTCTAGAACACATCACCCAGGTAAGCAAAGAAACTACCTATTTAAGTTGTGATAGAAATGTCTCTCTGACCAAAAGGGATATTTGATTCACTTGACTACTATAGCTTCTTGACATTGTATATTAGGCAGTATTTATATGAATAGTCTCATGCTTTAGAATTCATAAATGCCCATTAGATTTGAAAAAAAAAAATCAACAAAATATCATTCTTGGAAAGAAAAAACATATAATGAGACACGAGAGGGTGAAACCTTCCAATCAACATTTCCTTCCTGGTCATGGGGAAGAAAATATGGTGTTAAATTTCCAATAAATATTTACATGTTGGAGAAAAATGTATGCAGTCCTATAAGCACCAATCTAAAAAGTACCTTGGTGACGTTTTGTAGCCATTTTACTCCTCTCAGACTAGCAAATGGTGATCTCATGTCTGTCCCTATCATCTTGCTTTTTCCTGAATGCCAAATAAGTGGAATCATACCATAGTAGCCCTTTTGTGTATGGCTTCTTTCACTGAGTATAAAAGTTTTGTTATTCATTCATGTTATAGAGATGTATCCATGTTGTTACATATATCAGTAGTCCATTCTTTTTTATTGAAAAGAAATATTCCATTGTATGGAGGGACTCCACTTTATTATCTTGCTATACACCAGGTGATTGTCATAAGAGGTCCTTCAGTTTTTGACAATTATGAATAAAGCTGCTAGAAACATTCACAGGTTTTTTTTTTTTATGTGAACCTATGTCTTTATTTCACATGGATAAATACCTAGGAGGTGAATGGGTATGTTTTAATAAACTGTCAAACTGTTTTCCAAGGTGGCTGTACCATTTTGCATTTCCTCCAACAAGTTAGGAGAGTTTCTGTTGCTCCAGATTCTGTCCAGCGTGTGGTATTGCCAACTGCATTCTTTTTTCGTTAGCCATGCTAGTAGGTACCCCCCAAAAAACCAAACCCACTGCCGTCGAGTCAATTCCAACTCATAGAGACCCTTTAGAACAGAGTAGAACTGCCCCATAGAGTTTCCAAGGAGCATCTGGTGGATTCCAACTGCTGACCTCTTGGTTAGCAGCTGTAGTACTTAACCACTATGCCACGAGGGCTTCCATGCTAGTGGGTAAAAAAAAGTGGCAATTTCTTGTGGGTTTAACTTGCATTTTCCTAATAATAATGATGTTGAGTATCTTTTTTTCATTTAATTGTTATCCATGTAACATTTTTATTCAATGTGTTCTTTGGGAAATGTCATAATTTCCAACGTCTTGGCTGTTAAAATGGGTAGATATTTGAACAGCTGGTGAATAATAGGATTATTGGCAGATTTATAGAGATTTACCTAAATGGAAAAGCTCTCACTAAACTGATTGGTATACAATTTTACATAAAGTAACTCACTTAATTCTCGTGATAACCACATTAACTAGGTACTATTTTTGAGCTTATTTTACAAATGAGGAAATCATAGAAAGCTAAAGTCAAAGCAGACCATACTCCTAGTAAGTAAGTCTCACACGGGAACCTGAGTTGGAGCCACCTAGGAATGTGCTCTAATAAATCTGAGCCATAAATCAACATTGAGAGGCATCATTTTCCCTTAAGATTATTATAAAACTGGATACTCTAGGCCCGAGAAGAATTAAACATTTGCTGTTTAGCTCACTCTTCATAGAGACTTCATCCAGCAAACTACGCTCATGATAGGAATAGTATAAGAAACAACTCTATCAAAATTAATGTTATACTTATTATAGGGCTGTTGTTACAGTTCTTTTCCACACATTATGAAGTACTCTCCGTGAAAATCCACAGGGAAAAGTTTGATTTCAAAATTGGGAATAGCTAGAGTCTTCTTTTAGAGTCTTCTTGTTTTTTTTGTTTTTTTTTTTTAATGCATCGACTCACAGATGATGACTAATTATGTTCCTTCTTCATGCCGGCTATGAGAAAGATTAGAGCTAAATTTATGGCCTACCTATAACAGGAATCTAATAGACTTGACAAAATACACTTGGTAAACTTATAATCTATTCCTGGCCTCATCTAACTTATTTTTAACTTTATTTTTCTTTGCCCAAGTTTTCTCACCTGGTATGAAGTTAAATTTTATCTTTGTTTATTGTTACTGGACCCATAGGCAACATCATGATAAACAGAGAAAAGATTGAAGTTGTCAAGGATTTCATTTTACTTGGATCACACAATCAACACCCATGGAAGAAAACAAAACAAAACAAAAAAAGCCAAACCCATTGCTGTCAAGTGAATTCTGACTCAAAGTAAAGCTATAGGGCAGGGTAGAATAGCCCCATAGAGTTTTCAAGGAGAGCCTGGTAGATTTGAACTGCCAACCTTTTGATTAGCAGCCATAGCACTTAACCACTCTACCACCAGGGTTTTCCCCATGGAAGCAGCAGTCAAGAAATCAAACGACGCATTGCATTGGACAAATCTGCTGCAAAAGACCTCTTTAAAGTTTTAAAAAGTGAAGATATCACCTTGAAGACTAAGGCAAACCTGTACCAAGCCATGGTGTTTTCAATCACTTCATAAGCCTGCGAAAGCTGGACAATGAATAAGAAAGACCTAAGAAGAACTGATGCCTTTGAATTACGGTTTTGGCAAAGAATATTGAATATACAATGGACTGACAAAAGAATGAACAAATCTGTCTTGGAAGAAGTACAGCAAAATGCTCCTTAGAAGCAAGGATGGGGAGACTATGTCTCACATATTTTGGACATGTTATCAGGAGAGACCAGTGCCTGGAGAAGGACATCATGTTTGGTAAAGTACAGGGCCAGCGAAAAAGAGGAAGACTCTCAATGAGATGGACTGACACAGTGGCTGCAACAATGGGCTCAAGCACAACAGTGATCACGAGGATGGCATAGGACCAGGCAGTGTCTCATTCTGTTGTACACAGGGTCACTGTGAGTTGGAATTGACTTGACAGTACCTAACAACAATGACATATTGTTTGTATACTATAAGCCATACAAAATGTTTCATATAATTAGATAAGTCATAAATGACTGAATTAAAGAATAAATATAACAGATACTTGTTAATATCTGATTTCTGTTGCTTATCATATATATAAACCACTCTTCTGAGTGCTTGAGATGCATCACAATTAAAATGAAAAAGATCTCTACTTTCTTGGAACTCACGAGAAAGATGGAAGATGGGAAGGTCGGTAGCGAGGGAATAAAGAAATAGACAATAAAGGCCCTGGACACAAAAACCATTGGAATAATGTGCTACTGTTACCCATATTTAATAGATGATACTGAAGCAAGCTCAAGAAGAGAAAATTTAGAAAACTGTAACCAAACCTACTAACTGGTTCCTAACCTGTTAGCCTATTACTGTTGTTCCTTATCCTTCTTGTCTACATTTTTAGTTTCTTTGTTAGTATCTGTAAAATATATTTAGAATAATCCCTCAAAATTGCTGGTTGAACACAATACAGGGGAGGTCAGCACAACTGGACTAAACCAAAAGCAAAGAAGCTTCCTGAATAAACTGAATGCTTCAAAGGCCGGCGTAGCAGGGGCAGGGGTCCAGGGACCATGGTTTCAGGGGACATCTAAGTCAATTGGCATAATAAAACCTATTAAGAAAACATTCTGCCTCCCACTTTGAAGACTGGTGTCTGGGGTCTTAAATGCTAGCAAGCAGCCATCTAAGATGCATCAATTGGTCTCAACCCACCTGGATCAAAGGAGAATGAAGAACACCAAAGACACAAGGTGAGTACGAGCCAAGAGACAGAAAGGGCCACATGAACCAGAGGCTATATCATCCTGAGACCAGAAGAACTAGATGGTGCCTGGCTACAACCAATGACTGCCCTGACAGGGAACTCAACAGAGAGCCCCTGAGGGAGCAGGAGAGCAGTGGGAGGCAGACCCCAAATCCTCATAAGATCAGACTTAATGGTATGACTAAGACTGGAAGGACCCGGTGGTCATGGCCCCCAGACCTTCTGTTGCCCCAGGACAGAAACCATTCCCAAAGCCAACTCTTCAGACATGGATTGGACTAGACAATGGGTTGGAGAGGGATGCTGGTGAGGAGTGAGCTTCTTGGATCAGGTGGACACTTGAAACTATGTTGGTATCTCCTGCCTGGAGGGGAGATGAGAGGGCGGAGGGGGTTAGAAGCTGGAAAAATGGACATGAAAAGAGAGAGTGGAAGGAGAGAGTGGGCTGTCTCATTAGGGAGAGAGTAATTGGGAGTGTGTAGCAAGGTGTATATGGGTTTTTGTGTGAGAGACTGACTTGATTTGTAAACTTTCACTTAAAGCACAGTAAAAATTATAAAAAAAAAAAAAAAAATTGCTGGTTGGCATGTCACTCCTCCACTTAAACCTCTTTAATGCTTACACATCACCTTATATGACACTTAAGATAAAAAAAAAAAAAAAAAAAAAAGCTCTTTATTGCCCCTCCAGCTTTATCTGCAATTCTCAACCTCACATTCCTCCTTAGTATCAGACCCACTGGCATTGAGTGGATTCTGGCTCACAGCAACCCTATAGGACAGAGTAGAGCTGCCTCGTTGTGTTTCCATGACTGTAATCTTTATGCAAGCAAACTGCCACGTCAGCAGCTGGTGGCTTTGAACCACTGACCTTTTGGTTAGCAGCAGATTGCTTTAACCACTGCCACCAGGGCTCTTCCTTAGTATCATATCTTAGAGTAACTGAGAATATAGAATAAGTTGATGTATATGGTAGTCTTAGAATTTTAAGCTTCAGTTTAACTGATGACCATATTGTCTTGCAAAAGATAAGAGGAAAAAGCTTATTTACCTCAGTAGGTTAGGCAATCTTTGCTTCCCAGGATGCTTAAACAAGAAACTTGATTTCAAACACTTGTGCACACGGGAAGCAATCAAGCCTATTGTCCAAGACTGAAGGCAGAATCTGTTGTTTGTGTTTAAGCCAAACTGGAGAAGATGGCTGGGGCTTCCTAAGGAGAGAGAGCAGTCTGCATAAACTAGTTGTCAGGGAGGGGGTGAAGAAAGAGTTCATTTGTGTTCACAGGATTGAAATGAAAACAACTCAATAGAGATGATTTCCTGGAACTAGAAGTACTGGTAATCTTTGTAGTGCAGAAAACAATAGGCCTTATTGTCTAAAGGCAGCTTAGGCACCACCTCTTTAGAGTGGCTGGGCCCTCAGTGAGAAAGGACTCCTCTCCAAGAATTGTTGGGAAATCTACCAAAGTTTTGATATTGAATGAACTGACACTAGAGGGATGGAGGTGCCTAGAGTGTTGCACTCCACCAAAGGGTCACAGGTTCCCAGAAATGTGTCAGCAGACCTCACACTGCCAAAGTCTTCAGTCTTAGCAGCATATCAGAGGATGCAAGATTGGCTTTCAGCATCAATATGAGGCTGTGAAGAACAACTAACTGTTCTACCATTACCATCACCAAACACCTGGGCTCTCCTTACTGGAAAAAAGTATCAAGCAGATGGTCTTTCCGTGTAAACTAGGTAAGCTTCAACAACACTACACACACACACACACACACACACAATTAATGCACTTGGAATTAAGTTACACAAGGAAGATAACCCTGGACTTCCAAGCAATCTGACAGGCAGTGGCCCAATCTGATTCTATATTGATATACAGAAATAAGAGTTATGGCTCTATTTATTCTGAGTGTTGTGGAGTTGTTCAAACTAGTTATAAACAATGAAACAAGTGGATGGGATTTTAGGAGATGTTGTTTTTAGGTGCTGTTGAGTTGGTTCTGACTTATAGCGACCCCATGCACAAAAGAACGAAACACTGCCCGGTCCTGTGCCATCCTCATAATTGTTGCTATGTTTAAGCCCATTGTTGCAGCCACTGTGTCAATCCATCTCCCTGAGGGTCTTCCTCTTTTTCACTGACCCTCTACTTTACTAAGCATGTTTTCCTTCTTCAGGTACTGATCCCTTCTGACAATACGTCCAAAGTATGTGAGACGTAGTCTCACTCTCCTTGCTTCCAAGGAGCATTCTGCTGTACTTCTTCCAAGACAGATTTGTTGGTTCTTTTGGCAGTCCATGGTATATTCAATATTCTTTGCCAACACCACAATTTAAAGGTGTCAATCCTCCTTCGGTCTTCCTTATTCACTGTCCAGCTTTCTCATGCATAAGATGCAATAGAAAATACCATGGCTTGGGTCAGGCCCACCTTAGTCCTTAAGGTGACATCTTTACTTTTCAACACTTTAAAGAGGTCTTTTGCAGCTAATTTGCCCAATGCAATGCACCTTTTGATTTCTTGACTGCTGCTTCCATGAGTGTTGATTGTGGATCCAAGTAAAACGAAATCCTTGACAACCTCAATGTTTTTTCCGTTTATCATGATGTTGCTTATTGGTCCAGTAGTGAGAATTTTTGTTTTCTTTGTGTTGAGGTGTAACCCATACTGAAGGCTGTGGTCTTTGATCTTCATCACTAAGTGATTCAAGTCCTCTTCACTTTCAGCAAGCAAGGTTGTGTCATCTGCATAACGCAGGTTGTTAATGAGTCTTCCTCCAATCCTGATGCCCCGATCTTCTTCATATAGTCCAGCTTCTTGGATTATTTGCTCAGCATACAGTTTGAATAGGTATAGTGAAAGGATACAACCCTGACGCACACCTTTCTTGACTTTAAACCACACAATATCCCCTTGTTCTGTTCAAATGACTGCCTCTTGATCTATGTAGATTTTCAATTTTCCTAGATTCATACTTCATACATTCCATGTTCTGATTATTAATGGATGTTTGCAGCTGCTTCTCTCATTTTGAGTTGTGCCACATCAGCAAATGAAGGTCCTGGAAGTTTGACTTTATTCATGTCATTAAGGTGGACTTTACTTTGAGGAGGCATCTCTTGCCCAGTCGTGTTTTTGAGTGCTTTTCAACCTGAGGGGCTCATCTTGCGTCATTATATCAGACAATGTTCTGCTGCTATTCATAAGGTTTTCAGTGGCTAATTCTTTTCAGAAGTAGACTGCCAGGTCCTTCTTCCTAGTTTGTCTTAGTCTGGAAGCTCAGCTGAAACCTGTCTGCCATGGGTGATCCTGCTGGTATTTGAATACTGGTGGCATAGCTTCCAGCATCACAGCAACACACAAGCCCCCATAGTACCACAAACTGACAGGCACGTGGGGGAGGCCAAATTGTTACTCTTAATTTTAGCTATTTGTATATCTAACCTATTTCAAACAGTTGAAAATTCATCCATTGTTTAAGTATTACCAGAGAAAGATCTCACTGTACACTTTATGACATGAATAGATGTTCAATTTTCTTCTTTGACCAAAATCCATTTTTATTTAGATTCACTACCTAAGATCTGGAGGGATGTTGCGTTTTTTCCCCCTCTCCCCTTTGTGAGTTGAAGTGGCTAAAGGCATTATAAAGAAATATGTGGAAAACTAATCTGTCAGTGTTGTCTTAAAAAATACATATCTAAGATGAAAACAAAGTTCATAAACACAGCATTTTTGACAGGTTATTTTTAACTTTTAATCTTTAAACCATTGACATTTTAGTAGTTCATAAATGTGTCTCAAGTTTACGAAGTTTTACAACCACAATGCCTACAAGAAATTCAATCAGAACCATGGTTTACTACCCAATTTTAAAGTATGCCCTGTTTTTGTTTGTTTGTTTGAATATATGTTTTTATTTCTTCTGTGTAAATATCTATGGGTGGCATTGTTGGATCTTATTCAAATATATGTTCAACTTCATATTAAAAAAATCATCAATCTGTTTTTCAAAGTAGCTATATCTTTTTTTTTTTGTTTTGCCTTGGAAAAGATACTTTCATTTCATTTAAAAAAAATATTTTATTGTGTTTTATGTGAAAGTTTACACAGCAAATTAGGTTCCCCTTCAAGAATTTTTATACAAATTGTTCCATGCCAGTGGTTACAATTTTTACAATGTGTCAGCATCCTCATTATTTCCATTCTGTTCATTCTATTTCCATTAACTTCCTTTCTCCTCCTTGCCGTCTCATCTTTGCTTTTTGGTAAAGTTGACCTTTTAGTCCCATATGGCTAAGCGTTAAAGGGAGCACATAACTCACAGGTGATAGTGCTTATTTTATAAGCCAATCTATTATTTGGCTGAAAGATAACCTGCAGAAATAGTTTCAATTTCAAGTTCAAAGGGTATTTTGGGGTGATAGTCTCAGGTGTTCTTGTTTCTATTATCCAGAAGGTCTTGCCCTTTTTAGGAATTTGAGTTTTGTTTTACATTTTATCTCTCATTCTATCTGGAATCTTTTGATGTATCACTGGTCAGAATGGTTGGTAATGGTAGCAGGGCACCATCTAGTTCTTCTGGTGTCAGATAAGAAGAGGCTCTGGTTCATGTGGGCTATTAGTGCCGTGGACTAGTTTCTTCTTTGAGCCTTTGGTTTCATTCACTCTCTTTTGCTTGATATGAGTAGAAAGCAGTAGTTGTATCTTAGGACCCCAGATGCTGTTCACAAAACTATCACAAAGAACATTATCTTTGTTAAATATGTTATGCCAACTGACTAAGTTGTCCCCCGAGACTATGGTCCCAAGCCTCTTGACCCAAGAAACCAATCCCACAAGTTGTCTGGATATGTCTAGGAAGCCTCCATAACTGTGCTCCCTATGTGGTTTGTTGTATATGTGGATATATATGCAGCACACGCAAACGTGTATATACATGTCTACAGATGCACGTATACATGCATGTGCATTTATTCCCACTTGCTTTCCTACACACATATATGCATCCATATCTACCTACATAACCACACACATAGTTGTTGGTTGTTTTTACTGCTGTTACAAAATTGTATAGGTTATAGCATTTACCGAAATTTTCCCTTTTACTTGTATACTTCTTAGTGTCTTTATTTACCTTGGTCAAGTTGTGCTGACTTCATCCGTATTTGCGATTGCCTTTCCCATCACCAAAAGTAACAAGTGTCTGCTATCTATATAGTGATTCCTGCTGTTAACCATCAAAGGACTTTGTTTTCTCTGTGTATATCTATTCTTGACTTTTTATAATAGTGGGAACATATAATATTTGTCTTTTTGTGATTGACTTATTTTACTCAACATAATGTCCTACCGATTCACCCATACCATGTTTTGTGGGCTCATTATTCTTTATTGTTGCATAGTATTCCACCATATTATGTACCACAATTCGTTTATCCATTCATCCATTGATGGGCACTTAGGTTGTTTCCATCTTTTGCTATTGTGAGTAATGCTGCAAGGAACCTAGGTGTGCATATGTCTATTTCTGTGTTGGTTCTTATATCTCTAGGATATATACCCAGGAGTGAGAATGCTGGATCATAAGGTATTTCTATTTCTAGCTTTTTGAGGAAGCACCATTTATTTTCCAAAGCGGTTGTACCATTTTATAGTCCCACCAGAAATGTGTAAGAGTTCTAATCCTCCACAACCTTGCCAGTATCTGTTGTTTTTTGTTTTTTTAATCAGTGCCGTTTTTGCAGGAGTGAGATGGTATCTCATTGTAGTTTTGATTTGCATCTCTCTAATAGCTAACGATCACGGGCATCTTTTCATGTATCTGTTGGTTGCCTCACAATGCCCTAGTGTTAAAGAACATTCAAAATCTTTTTTTTTTTTTTTTTAGATTTAAGGAAACAAGTCAATTAATCACTTAAAAATGATATCATCAACAATAAATTTGACTTGGCATTTAAGCATTTTACAATATGTATTTTCTTTTTGATAACATTTATTGATTTAAAACTGTCACATGCTGAAACATACCAATAGACTATTTGAATGATGAGTTAACACAACATTTTCTAAAATGAATTCATTAAAACCTAGAGCTTTTCCCTTCCACTCCATTTCCAAGTTGTTCCGAGAAAATTGGTGTCTTTGCTCAAATAATGTTTTGCATGCTTCATGCCTTTAGAGATACACTATGAGGAAATACTAAAAATGATAATTACACTTATTTTTATCTGTTTAACACAGAATTCTCAAACTTAATTGACCTTGGAAATATTTTTTAAAAAAATACCTGTTAATGGGCTTTAAAACCTTTGGTATGTGGACCACATTCTGGGAAATTCTGAGGACCATGTATTTCCCAATGTGACTAATTTATAACTAAAGAATATCAAAACAGAAGAAAATGACTCATGGTATTTGTTTGTTTGTTCTGCCATTCATATTGGCATAAAACAAAACAAAACAAAACAAACCCATTGCCACAGAGTCTATTCTGACTCACAGCAACCTGACAGGACAGAGCAGAACTGCCCCATAGGGTTTCCAAGGAGTCGCTGGTGGATTCAAACTACCAACCTTTTGGTTAGCAGCCAAGTTCTTAACCACTGTACCACCAGGCCTCCCATTCTGGCATAGAGCTTAAAAATTAGACTGCATCATGCAATTGAAAAAGCAATCATTGTATTTTATCTAACACCGGTTGTCTAGGTTGGCCTAAGTTAGCCTTCCTTTTCAATCACAACTCATTTGGCAGATAAAATGCCATCATACTTAATTTCACATCTGACTTGATAATTACAAACATTGCCCTCAAAATAAGATGCGTGTAATTAAATAGCCTCACAATAAGCCACCTGATAACTTAATTAGCTGTGTATGCTACATTGGAGGTGATATTAATTGCAAAAGTAAAAGTTACAGTTTATAAAATGGGATCTTAAAGCTGAAAACTTGGCTGTATATTCTTTTAACTTCTATTGGCTTATTCAAACTCCAAACAACTGGATCCCAGATTTTTCTAGTAAGAAATGTACTAATACTGCAAAGCATGGATATATGGTACTCTCATTGGGGAAAAAAAAAAAGATTAAAACAGTGGAGCCTAAATACAATGTGCGACTAAGCAAATAATAATCCGCTAATAGTGGAGTTGAGCTGTCAATACTAGCAGGGAATGGACTCACCTAAGAATTGCTTCTCTAAATGCCTTAAATTGTACTTTGTGAGCAATAAACAATTTTCTCTTACTATATTTATCATTTTTCCTTGGTGTATTTTCTAAACAGATGTCATAGTGACATGATAAAATGCACAGTAAGCATGGCATTAGTGAGATGTGATTTTCGTTTTTTGTAATTACTGGTATTCTGCTTTCTCTCTGTTCTACCTGAAGTTCCATGTGCTTTAGAGAAAATGTCAGTGAGAAGCTGGAGGGAAATGTTAGGTTAGTGGGCTAATTTATCAGGAATAAAAAGGAAAGAACTGATTACATTATATTTTGGACTAGCAAAATGGAATATTTTAATTAAAAAAAAAAATCTTCCAAGCCAGCATTTATTGAGAAGGAATAGAAATTTCTACATTCATTTAGTTTCCATTTAACTTATCAAAAACCAAGCTCAGAGGACTCATATAGAATTTCTCTTACAGAATAGACAACATATCCCTTTGGCCTAAAATGGGCAGGTCAAAAAGCTATCTGCCCTAGAGTAGAAAGATAACAAGACCTAAAAGAATTAAAAAATCCAAAATATTCCTTTCCACCTGGGAAATTTGGAGAAGACAAACATAGATAGGAGAAGCAGGGGTCAGAATCCTGAATCCAATAAACCCACTCCTCACTTATCTACATGGTTAGGTTCCAAAGACCAGGTTGTTATGCAACAACTAGTGTTATGCAAAAATGGATGATAACCACATCAGGTCACAAAATATTATGCGGGACATATATGTCCCTCTGGATCTGAGAGGTGGAAAATGTAGGTAGGTGTTTTATGTTCCACTGGTCATGAAAAGGTTACCACCAGATGTATGTCATTAATGGACAAAATACTTGGATAGTAGGTTTTTTACTATTGTCCTAAATGTGAAATCTTGGATAATGAGATAATTGGTAAGTGAGGAGTAGGCGTAATACCTTCCTTGAGCCTGCTTTGGCAGGCCAAAGGCCCAGAGATGTGTTTAAGATATGTTAAATGAGATGAGAAGGATAATATTTCATTCACCAGTATTGTTTGCTTGTTGTTTGACTTTCAGAAAACAGGTGTACACACAACAATGACCTGAGACCCAAGAAGCTAGGTTGACATGCTGTGTGGTAGGCTAGGTTCACTCATGGTAGGCAAATCTCACAGAGAGAAGTCTACCACCACATATGATTCTAATTCTTATCTTAGTAAGTTACAAGTTATTACAACACACTTTGAAACCCCAGGGTTGTATACGAGCTGTCGAAGTACAAAGCTTTGACTGAACATTTTACAGTGTAAGCCAAAAAAATTCTTCATTCTAAATTCCTATTTATTTCCTTTATGGATATGAAAAGCAATGAATCACTGTCTTTTTTCTAACTCTAAATTTTCTTCTCGTTGGTCAAGAATATTGAATATACCATGGACTCCCAGAAGTAGAAAACAAACCAGTTTTAGAAGACATACAGCCAGAATGCTCCATAGAAGCAAGGATGGAGACACTTAGGCTCACTTGCTTTGGACACATTATTAGGAAAGATCAATCACTAGAAAAGGACATAATGTTTGGTCAAGTAGAGGGAAAGCCTAACTGAGGGAAACCTGACTGAGACAGATTGACACAAAGCCACAACAATGGATTCAGATATACCAGAAATCATAAGGATGATACAGGACTAGCAACATTTTGTACAGTTATACATAAGGTTGCCATGAGTCCGAGCCATCTTGAGAGCAACTAACAACAACAAGAAGAAGGTTAGATTTGCCTCAATATTATGTGTATTTCCTCAAAGACTGACCTCTTCTTACTTCATATAATTCTCCAAAAATTAGATTTCTGGAAAGGTTTGTCTTTCAGACTTTCTCAAAACTATAATGCATTCAATCTCTTTTGAGGTCTCACTCCTCTATTATTAGCCCTTCTATTCGTATCTTCATATCCCAACACAAAGTGTCTGATATAAAATAAATGCTATGTGTAAGGGTTATTTTCCTACATAACAATTAGTTATCAACAGGGAATTTTAGTAAACAGCTCTAATTTCCATTCTTAGTATACAGTCAAAGTGAATTGTTCCGTGGTCATTTCAGGAGAAGGTATGAATGGATACACACAGCCTGATTCACAGTGATGAAATAACACTGACAGGGAGAAGGGGAAGCTGAGAGTTTTCCTTCTTCTGTCTATTTCCTCTAGTAAAAGAGAAGGGTGAAAAGGTCTGGAAAAACCCTCATGTAATAGTTTGCCAAAGGTTTATTTGGCACCTGCTGTTTTTTTTTAATGAGCCGAGCAGGAAACCCTGGTGGCGTAGAGGTTAAGTGCTACAGCTGTTAACCAAGAGGTTGGCAGTTCAAATCCGCCAGTTAGGAAAATATATGACAGACATACACCTTTCATTCATTCATTCATTCCTTTGTGGATGTTTGTTTACAGAAAAAGTTTACTGAAAACCCAGAATATGCCATACACTGTCCTGGAGCCCTGGTGGCACAGTGGTTAAGACCTGGGCTGCTAACCAGAAGGTTGGTAGTTGGAATCCACCAGCCACTCCTTGGAAACCCTACGGGACAGTTCTACTCTGTCGTGTAGGGTCGCTGTGAGTTGAGCTCCACTGCGGTGATTTTTTTTTTTTTTGTTATCCTACGCACTGAGGAGAGCTGGCTCTACATACATACTTTTTAAATAAAATGTTCTTATTAAAATTATTTTTAGTACATGAACACATACTGCTTTAGTGGGATAACAAGGAGAATAGATATTCTATTAATTCAGACCGTAATGGGAATTTCTATGGATTTTGTCAATAAATTGAAGTTGTATTTTTAGTGAGAGTAATTATTGTACTCTGTTGTTTTCAGGTGTGATCTTTAACTCTTAAATAAGTAAATAGGGAATAAAAAATAAACGTGTCCACACAACATATTAATGACAAATTATAAAATATTCTGTTATGTAAGGTCTTTCTCTGTTTCTTTGAAAAGTATGTAAATCAAGGATGTGTCCTGAAGGACCTGGGAGCACTGTCTTTTGAAATGTAACTACCATGGAAGATTACACCCCTACCTCCCAGGTTCCTGGAAGAAGTTTAGCATAACTTCAGGTATCCTGCCATAAAACCTAAACCAAACCTAACCCTTTGTGTATATTCCAACTCATAGCGATCCTATAGGACAGAGTAGAACTGTCCTATAGGGTTTCCAAGGAGCGGCTGGTAGATTTGAACTGCCAGCCTTTCAGTTTGCAGCCCAGCTCTTAATCACTGTGCCACTAGGGCTCCTATCCTGCCATTCCATAAAAATACTAGAAAATAAACAATTTTATCTTGAAAACAAGAATGTAATGGGTTGTATCCAGTCAACTATATGAAAGATAAGATTTTTGTCTTTGCAATCCCTTTAGCAGATCGCCTGTGATACATCATATTCTGATTTAATGCTTATTCAATTATGAAACTTTTCTTTCCCTTCTATTTTTGTGGAGAGGGTTTCACAACTGGGAGTAGACTTTGTTTTGAATTATATTTCCCCAATGTGTTAATAGTTACCAAGGCAGAGATTTCTTAGAAAATGTGAGACTATTCACCATAAGGTGCTCTGGTGGCACAGTGGTTAAGAGCTGCGCTGCTAATCAAAAAGGTCAGCAGTTTGAATCTACGAGCCACTCCTTGGAAGCACTATGGGGCAGTTCTACTCTGTCCTATCAGCTCACCGTGAGTCAGAATGGGCTCAACAGCGACAGGTTTTATTTGCTGAAATGTTTGGTGTACAGTTAACATTCTCCCTTTTGCCCTTTGTTTTTCTGCTCTTATTTGAGTTCTGTATTTACCTATCTCTCCTTCCTTTCACCAAACTCCAAAGGCAAGATCCTTTAAGGAGAGAAGGAGCCCTGGTGGTACAGTGGTTAAAACACTTGACTACTAACCAAAAGATCAATGCTTCCAACTCACCAACCGCTCTGCCGGAGAAAGATACCGCAGTCTGCTTCCAAAAGATTTGGAAACCCTATGGGCTTGTTATGAGTTGGAATGCCTGGATGGCAGCAGGGGTTGGTTAAGGAGAGAATCATCCTACATTACTGTTTGCACCTGGGAAAGCATTTTCACCACTCTTGAACTCGGTAAATGGTTAATTAACAAGCACAAGCATACCTTATTCCAACTGGTAGCTTTGGGTCAGGAAATCAGTGGATCTTAATGACTGACATTCAGAATCTAACATGTAAATTACTTCCATTTACATTTAAATGTAAATATGTGTGTTGCATTTTTAAATATATTTACATAATGTATATTTAATATATTTACATTGAGATTCAGCTGGGAGTGAAATCTGAGTGCATAAATTGCTGACATTTTTATTTACCTAGCTCCCCTGGCTTTGGAAAAAGCCGGATGTCAGTGAAGAGACTGAATTGTAGAAAAATTACATCGAAGGCTGCAACATGCTTACTTGGAAATTGTTCTTATTAGGATCATAGCTATAACTTCCTATTATTATAAATGTGCACGTATTTTAGTAAAGAATAAAAAAATGTTTACAAGATCAATCATCTTGTGATTCAGCTTGTAGGCAGGCAAGAGGCTCAGAAAATGGTAGCTGTAACCTCCAGAGACATATTCCATCACTAGATTAGCAATGGCTGAGGCAGCCGTACATCATTAAAACAGACGAGTGTTGCACAGGTGATGCAGTAATAATAAGAAAAACAATTGTTGTAACACGTCACCCAGGAAAACAGTAGACATTTTGTAGATCTGAGGATCTGGTTTGCTTTGCATAAAATGTAACCACCACCTCTGGAGATAAGATAAAATAAAAAGAAGAACCAAAACTGGATCCCAGGGATATATATTTGTTTATCTGGTTTGTCTGTGCTGATAGCACCAAACTGAAATTGAATGCATTGAAGTTAGTGGCTGGACTCTGCATAGTCAATGTCGCAAAACTGATTTTTCACTCATTTGATCTAACCGTTATACTGCTAACAGCCTCCAAGATAGCTTGTTTATAAACCTAATTTCCTTGGCAGAAAGAAACAGACTAGGTTAAATAATTTGGATTATGCACAACAATACCTGTTTTTTTCCGTCCCTTTATTATATATTCCCATTTCTAAATGAGGATTGCAGAAGCAGACAATGGCATTTCATTCCCTTATAAATTTCATGATTTATCATTACAATTCTCTCAGAATTGTTTTGAAAACAATGTTCACTTATTTATACAGTACTTAGAGATGTGACCGCTCTTGCGTCTACACTGTAAGTGATTATGATCTACATAATTGGGTTACATGAATCAAAACACTTTAAATCAAAATTGTTCAACTCTTAAAAAAAAAAAAAAACTATTGCCACCGAGTCAATTTCAACTCACAGCGAACCCTATAGGACAGAGTAGAACTGTCTCATAGGGTGTCCAAGGAATGGCTGGTGGCTTGGAACTGCCAGTCTTTTGGTTACCAGCCAACCTTTTAATCACTGCACCATCAGGGCTCCTCTTAGGTCTTTCAAAAAACTGCCCAACTCAGCCATTCCAAACATAGTTAAATTCCATGATCTTCAAATTATAAAACCAACCAGTCATATTGGTAAAGGAAAACTTCACGTTCTCCAATGCTCTACTACTACAAAGTGATCACTGCAATAGCTAACGGGGAGTTATGATTGAGTGTCAGATAAACCTGTGTTTTAATTCAAACTGCTTCACATGAGTGTCCCCATATTTAAAATGGAAATAAGAATTCTCACCCAACAGAAAAAATTAAATTTGTAAAACTTAGTTGGAAAGACTTCTGTATTTTAAAGATTAAACTTATGTAAATTGCTTAGCACAAAATAAGTGTTCCCAACATGACTGGTACCCTCATTAATGCTGTGTTGGTTTTTCAGAAATCAGTAAATATGTCAGAGTAGTAATTATGTTACTCAATAAAAATTAGAGAGAGGAAAAATGGTTTAAGAAGCTAAAACTAAAATGTTATTAGTTTGCTTTTAGTGGCTTTTCAAGGCTTCCATAAAGTATCTTGATTTTTCTCTATCAAATACAGAAGCTTAAATTGTTAGCTTTTAAGCAAAAAACAACTGAAAACCTAAAATAGAAATTATGTTTAGCACGAGTCCTGATTTCCTAATCCATTCCATTTTATTCACATCTTTTTAAACTGGAAAAAAAAATTGGACACATTTTTTAACCATAGTCGAATTAATTCAGCATTTTTGTTTAAGTAAAGTACTAAAGACCGGAGAAATTTATGTTAAATGCCATTTAAGTGAAGCAAAGTAGTCTTATTTTCAATCTATATTCAAATTTTCCATGCTTTATTTAACATTTTGGCTATTCATTTCTGTAACTATGATCTAACTTTACTAAATAATGATTATAATTACATTTTACATTTTGATGGAGAATTCTGAGTGCTAATTGTTCCATATTAATGTACTCATTAAAAGTGTTTTAGTTACAAACACATTTTGGTGCTGCCAAATTCAATTTTTTTTTAAATAAAAAGAAATTTCAGTCATAACACTTAAAAATTCAAATCATAACTCTAAGTTGGTAAATTAAAGAAAACTGAACGACACATTCAGAAAATACAAACGGAGTATGCCTTTGAGAAGCACATAATATTCATATTTTAGCTATTTCAGTTACTTTCTTGATATCTAAGATCTGAATTATCATGCCATTTTCCTAAGTAGAGACTTATCAACTAAAAATTTTACTTGTATTCACCTTAATATGGAGCCCTGGTGGCACAGTGACTAAGAGCTAGGCTGCTAACCAAAAGGTCAGTGGTTCAAATCTACCAGCCTGTCCTTTGGAAACCAGCCTACAGGGCATTCTACTCTGTCCTCTGGTGTTGCTGTAAGTCGAAGGCGGGCAACGGGGGTCTCACCTTAGTATTGGTGAGGCTTGATAGTGCTTGATAGTAGCTACTAATACTGGTGGAGCCCTTGTGGCTCAGTGGTTAAGAGCTTGGCTGGTAACCAAAAGGGTCAGTAGTTCAAATCCACCAGCCGCTCCTTGGACCCCTATAGGGTCACTATGAGTCAGAACCCACCCAATAGCAATGGGTTATTTTTTTTTTTCCTTATTAATACTGGCTTACCAAAAAAAAAAACCCAAACCCATTGCCATCAATTCTGACTCTTAGTGACCCTGTATGACAGAGTAGAACTGCCGCTATGGGGTTTCCAGGCAGCTGATTGATGGACTGAACAGCAGACCTTTTGGTTAGCAGCCGAATGCTTAACCATTAAGCCACCAGCGCTCCAATGCTGGCATAATTCAGTATAATTTTAATGCTCAGCCAGAGAATCCAAAGTTTGGAGCACTAAAGATCACACCTGAAAACAACAGAGTACAATAATTACTCTCACTAAAAATACAACTTCAATTTATTGACAAAATCCATAGAAATTCCCATTACGGTCTGAATTAATAGAGTATCTATTCTCCTTGTTATCTCATTAAAGCTGTATGTGTTCATGTACTAAAAATAATTTTAATAAGAACATTTTGTTTAAAAAGTATCTGTGTAGAGCCAGCTCTTCTCAGTGTGTAGGATAAAAAAAAAAAAAAAAAAAATCACTGCAGTGGAGCACAACTCACAGCAACCCTACAGGACAGAGTAGAACTGTCCTGTAGGGTTTCCAGGGAGTGGATTCCAACTACCAACCTTCTGGTTAGCAGCCCAGGTCTTAACCACTGTGCCACCAGGGCTCCAGGATAGTGTATGGCATATTCTGGGTTTTCAGTAAACTTTTTCTATAAACAAACATCCACAAAGGAATGAATGAATAAATGAAAGGTTTTTATATGTCTGTCATATATTTTCCTATTCACTATAAATAGTTGGCTCTCACCACCAATAAGTTATGCTTCTTATAAAGATCTTTTCCATTTTTCATTTTTAATCCTGAAGGATATAATAATAAGTACTCAATAAATATTGGTAAGTGGGAAATAGGTTTGAGGAAAATGTAGGAAGGAGAAATAAGGAAAATACAGAGTAATAAAGAGAACAAGGTAAAGGGAAATTTATCTAGTTGTAATTAAATTTACATACTTTATATGATATTCAGATTGCCTGAATATAATTCTAAATTCCATTTTTCATTTCCTACTTCATAACAAAATAAAATTCCAAATAGAAAAAAAAATTGTTTATGGCATAAACAATTTAAACAATGAAGTTTATGGAACTTTTATTCTGGCTGTTAAACAAAGTTAAATTTTTTTAAAAAAATCATTTTATACTATTTTTTTCTTCTATACTGTTAATTATAAATCAAAGCAGAAAAATTGGAGGTAAAGATGGTAGAGTGAAACCGCATCACAGAATACCCTTTCCTGATACCCAATAAAACATATTTAAAAAAATAACAAATTAAGCAAGCCAAGAATTTATTAATGGCATCCAAAGCAGGAAAAGTGATAACCAAGAGAAGTAAAGAAGATTCTAGAATAGTATGGCTTTAAATCATCCCTCCAACCCTCCCACATAAGGGAAATGAAGGACAGAAGGTAAGTAATGAAAATTCTGAATGTTACTCATGATGACTAAATTTAGAAAGAAGCTGGTGGAGGAAGAAGTAGGCCGCACGGAGAAACAACGGGGTGGCCTCGGGGAGGAGGGTGGAGGGTAGGAATGCAAGAATGGAATCCCTACCTGTCAACTGAATTCTCAATGAAGTTGGGCCAAACTACCAGTGCTCACCATTTTGCATGTCTTAATTGTGCCAAAACCCAGCGCTGTTGAGTCGATTCCGACTCATAGCGACCCTATAGGACAGAGTAGAACCGCCCCATAGAGTTTCCAAGGAGCACCTGGTGGATATGAACTGCTGACCCTTTGGTTAGCATCTGTAGCACTTGTACAATGTCTTATAGGGTCGCTATGAGTTGGAATTGACTCGATGGCAGTGGGTTTGGTTTTTTGGTGTGGTTACTGCAGAAACAAACAGCCTCCTTATCGCAGTTGTTTACCATAAATATTTCTTTCTTACTCACCTTACATGAGACCTTTAGGCTGGGCTCCACTAGGCTCACCTGTTTATAAAGTCTTTTTTTTATAGGACACAGGCTAAAGCAGCACCATTACCTAAAGCCTACAATAGGGAGTAGGGAGAGGGGCGGAGAGGAGGGCTGAGCCAGCCACAGAAGTATTTGGAATGTTTGCTGTCAGTTGGCAAAGGTCAGGTCTGCTGACATTCCTTTGGCCAAAGCAAGTACTAAGGTCAAGTCCAAGGTCAACATGATGGGGAAATATACACCTACAGGGAGACACTGCAAATTCAGATGGCAAAGCGCATGTAATCCTACAGCAGGGAGGTAGCCTAGTTAGGAAAAATACTCCAATCTATCATCTTATGCTAAGTATGAGAAAAACAAAAAGAAGTAACAGACAACTATGCAGATATAATACAATGTTGTTAGGTGCCGTCGAGTTGATTCCAACTCATAGCAACCCAACACAGCATTGTCTGGTCCTGCATCATCCTCACAGTCATTATGCTTGAACCCATTGTTGCAGCCACTGTGTCAATCCACCTCATCGAGGGTTCTCCTCTTTTTCTATGACCCTCTACTTTACCAAGCATGATGTCCTTCTCCAGGTACTGATCCCTCGTGATAACATGTCCAAAGTATATGAGATGTAGTCTTACCATCCTTGCTTCTAGGGAGCATTCTGGCTGTATTTCTTCCAAGACAGATTGGTTTGTTCTTTTGGGAGTCCATGGTATATCCAGTATTCTTCACCAACACTATAATTCAAAGGCATTAATTCTTCTTTGGTCTTTCTTATTCATTGTCCAGCTTTCAAATGCATACGAGGTGACTTAAAACACCATGGCTTGGGTCAGGCGCACCATTGTCTTCAAGGTGACATCTTTCCTTTTTAACACTTTAAAGAGATCTTTTGCAGCAAATTCACCCAATGCAATCAAAGGATGCAATGCGTCTTTTGATTTCTTGACTGCTGCTTCCATTGGTATTGATTGTGGATCCAAGCAAAATGAAAATAATAAAATGCTGCCTCAAAAAAAATAGAGGAATGACAAACATAGATAACTCCAAAAAGATACTAATTTCAGAAATAAATATAATCCCGAAGTGAAAAAAATGTACTGCAAATGTTTTATATTTTAGAGTAAATTAATAAGAATAGTAATCCAATATATCAAGATGGCAAAACAGCTGAGTAAGTGATAAATAGAAGGATTGCAAAGGTAAAATTGAATACAGGGTCAAGCAACATTATCACATAAATAACAGTGAACAGACGGTATAGAAATGTTTTATCAAAGCAAGGAAGCCTTAAGCATGGAATTCTAAAAGGTACAACTTTTGAAGGAAAAACAGGCACAGCAGGATTAACACTTAGATTTGTAGTGGTTAATTCATTTATTTATTCATCCAATCATTCAGCAAATATTTATCAATTGCAAACTATTTGCCAGTGATTGCTCTAGGCACTAGGAGATACACCACACCAAGCAAAACGGAGAAATCCCTGCATTCTAATGGAGGAAACTTATTAAAACTCAAGGATAAAGAAATAATTTGTAAGAAAAAGCAAATAGCTTACACAAGGGAGAGAATCAGGCTAGGTCTCAATTTCTTCAAAGGCGCTTCCAATGCCCGAAGAAAATACATCAGCGTCGATAAAACTTTGAGTGAAAGCTAGAGGAAATGATTCTTAGGCATGATAACATCACAATCTTTCTATAATATTCTTTGCCAACAGGCTAATGCTTTTCCTAGATGTGTACTCGTAAATGTAAGAAACACATTAGTCAAGACTGCTTCCTTTTTAAAAAACTTACACTGGAAATTCTTATACCTATCATTAATTCAACCAACCAACCAACCTGTTGCCATAGAGTCGATTCCAACTCATAGCAACCATATATATATATGTATATATGTATATATATACATATATATATATATGTATATATATACATATATATTTCCAAGGAGTGCCTGGTGAATTCAAACTGCCGACTCTGATCAGCAGTTGTAGCACTTAACCACTATGCCACCAGGGTAAATATATATATATTTATTTATTTACTTAATTCATTTTACCCACCCATTAGACTTCATCTCTTAATATTTTAATCTTTTAGATTATCCTTTAATATAGCATAATACCTCTTGTGAAAAGATTTATCTTTAATTCAATAAAAGTCAGCTGCCAAAATAGCAAACATTATCAAAAATGTTTTAAAATTAAAACTTTGTCTTTTTATTTTATCTAATCACAGAATTCATAGTTAATTCATATAATACGTTCATATAGACCCGAGTTTCACTTTCATATCCTGATTACCTTATTCTGAAGGATAAAATTATTATTTAATTGCCATTATGTGGTATAAATAATCTGACCAATGTATTTAAACACTAGAAAGATAATATACAAATATATAATATATGTATGCTAGGCCAACGCCAGTTAAAAGCAATAGCCAGGGTGGATATAGAATTGTAGATGGAATTGGGATGGCAAAGCTGAAAGTCCAAGAAGTAACTACAATGATGGACGAAGGTAAGAAAGAGAAAAATGGCCCCGGACATCCAGGAACTGTTGTGGCCCTATCAGTTAGGTCTTGTGGTTTTCTGTTGAACATAAATTCACAGAACACTAATATCAGACAAGGCAACACTGTGACCATGCTGGATTAAGACAAAAACAAGACCATTTCATAACTATGACTAAAAACAAACAAAAACATGAAAATAATTCAAACCACAAAAATATCCAAACATCTTCCTATCCTGGCTAATATGAGTGACTGCTTCTCCTTTACCAATTATAACTTTAGCCTTCAGTTGTTCATCCTACCTTTTAGATAATATCTATTGAGATAACTAATCCTGCAATGCCCCCACTGCCTAACATCATCCAAATGCATAGGAAAGCCCCGTTTCCTAAAACATAAAAAAAAAAAACCCCGTTGCTGTCGAGTGGATTCTGACTTATAGCAACCCTATAGGACAGAGTAGAACTGCCCCATAGAGTTTCCAAGGAACCCTAGTGAATTCGAACTGCTGACTCTTTGGTCAACAGCCATAGTACTTAACCACTATGCCACCAGGATAAAATTGTCTAGCAGAAGCCTATATTCTAATAATCAGCCCTTTCTAACACCCTCATACTGATGTGCTCTATCAAACCCCATGATGTACATTGCCCCTCAATGAAATGAACACTAAACCTAATTTGTTCAACTACAGGTGTGCTTCTAGTGGCCAGCAGCTGATGGGTTTTGATGACAGAAAGTAAATGGCAGTGAAAAGGTGATAGAATCAATGGATTGAAAGTCTTAGAGAAAGGAACAAGAAAGAGAGGAAATAAAAGTCAGAAAGTGGGATACTTAAAATTGAGAGTATGAAGGAGATACCGTTATTGATAATGTCATGATCTAGGGAATAGCCACGGAAATATATAAACGAAGGTGGAAAAGAAAATGCTGAAAGGCAAGGGAACTACAAGCCTAAAGCATGACAAAGATTGTTACTGCAATTTCGCAAGTTAAAGCCGACTGCCGCAAACAGCCAATTTTTGAAACAGGGGTGAGGTGGGTAGCAAGAGCTTTAGTATATATACCGGTATATGGAGACAGGGGAATGATCTCCTCCTAAAGCTGTCTGTCTCCAGGAACTGCAGTCCAACTGGGGTTTTATAGGGAAAGTGGGACCTGGGTTTTAGGAACTTGTGGAATGTCCATTCTCTTTCTGTTTGGTTTCCGTGGTCATATTTCAAACATGTTGATTTTTTCTTGCCATTATCCCATCAGCCCGGGGGGGGCTGGCACCATCCTTCGTCCTGTTTGACAGGCTTAGATTGATATCACTTGTTTTTCAAGGTCCTAGGGTAAACTTTTTTTTTTTTTTTTAGGGTAAACATTAGTTAACATTTAACTTTTAGGGGAGTTAACAGCAAAATCATACTTGGAGACAGACGGGAAAGGGAAAATGGCGCAGGTTTTATTCAAGCTATGGCTGAACAGCCTGTTTCAAGATCATACAGATGGATTCTGAACTCACTAAGAATTATAAGTTACTGTTAGAGAAAGTGGCAGTCAGTCTAATATTAAAATCTTTAATTAATGAGTGCAGGTCGGTCTGTAGATTACCACAACATGGAAGTATATTATAGCCTGGGAGCAGGATCTTCAAAGATGAGAGATTTTAGAAAATAGTTTGAAAGCCATAAGGAAGACACCTACTCCATCTACAAGTCCTGTGCAGTGTTGAGGGACAAGAGCCATTGCTGAAGAGGCCACAAGGTGGCAGATTCCTTGGGAGAAATTCACATTTCAGTACAGTGAGAAGGTGAAGCTGGCGTTTACAGAGGAGAGAGAAGAAGATACAGAGGCTTGTTAAATGATGGGCAGGAAGCTCAGAGGGCACTGTGGAAGGATCTGAAGAACGAGAGGAGAGTCATGGACAGTAAGATTAAGAGATATATAGAGTCATATGGGGATGTGACTCTGTGTGATGAGTAATGACACATTAGAGACAATAGCTGTGCAATGCCAGGCCTAAGATTTTAAAATTTTGTCAGTAAATACTGGATAGCTTTCCGGTCTTAAGGAATAACAAGTTGCTTATTGACATTTTTTAGTTACTGGAAGAGTTTTAAATGTGAGAATCTCACTTTGTAGAAAACAAAATAAACTTTGGATTAAATTATTTGGTCTAAAAATTGTTTGTAATCATAATAAGCACATACGTCATTCGGAACCAAAATATGAAGAATTTATTATTTAAATATTTCAGTCTTTCTGCTCCACATCATATTTTCTAAGCCCCTTATGGTTGAATTAAGATTTCAAAATGTGAAAAACCCAGGTTTTATTCTACCCTCTTATTTATGTACGATGAAGCAGTGGGTTATATTTAATCTGAGTCTCCATGTACTCATCTTAAAATTGGAAAAACACTACTTCTTAGAACCAGTGTGTGTGTTGGATATGTATAAACACAGTGCCTCTCATGTCATTTATTTTCAACAAATATTTTTTCATTCACCATTATTTGTTTCCCTCTCTTCTTGTTTGGTGAATGTGTAGCGTTACAGAATATTGTTTGGTGTTGATTGTAACGTTTACAGAATATCACAAGGGCATGTCAAGTACGGCATAGAGGAGAAATTGAAAAGGAAGACCTCATTGCAAAAGAGAAAGAATTTCCCCTCACAGTTTTTCCAATCATACCTCCTGCTGAAATTTTTTTCACCATATTTTTACTGCAGTCAGCTCTCAAACTTCAAACTCACTGTTATTTTTCAAACAAGAGTTAAATGGTTAGCTCTCCTTTGGGTCTGCTGAATTTACCACATATAGAAAGCCTTCTGCACAATTATGTCTGAGGAATGGCTCTGGTTTTCAGAAACAGTCCATTTTCTCAACGGCAGCCCACGTTTGTTCTTCCTACAATCACTTCCGCTTCAGTAAGCAGCATTCCATTCTTCCAGTCACTCATGGCCTTAATTCTTAGATTTATTCTTGTCTTGTCTCTCATGCAAGCGCAACTAATCCATTCCACAAATCCTGTTCACTTTACCTTCAAAATATTCACAGAAGCTCTTCTCCTTTTTCCTTGCTACCGTCTTTCCCAACATCATCATTCTCTCTTGCTCAGTTCATTGCAATTGTTTGTTGTGCTGAGTTATTTCCTATTTGTTCTTCCTGATTCACTTTCCACCAAACTCCGTACTGCTCTGAGTGTCAGGACACCTACCTGTAAGGATTGTAACAGACTACTTCTTTCTGGTCCAGGAGGAATACATGCATAATATCCTAAAATGGCAAGAAAACAAAGTCATAGTATTTATGTCCCTAGCCCTTTCCTTTGGAGCAGGGGAGCATTCACTGTAGCTTAGTTATAGCCCTCTACCATAAACCACAACTTATTTAAGGCTATCCATTTTGTTCAAGTCAAAGAATTCCACAGAGTGCAAGGAAGATGAAAGAAATATTCTTTCACCATCCACCAGCACTGCCAATTTAATCCCAATTTGTGGAGATAATTCTTTCCTCTTATTTAATAAAATCTTCTAAAGGGCCCATTACTACATCAGTCCCTCTCAGTTAATAAAAATCTGTCTAGTCACTCTGAGCCAAAACAAGACAAAAAAAGAATAGCATTATTTCAATAATTAATATGTCCAGTCCTATAGTAGGCAGAATTTCTAAAACGCCCCCTTGGAGGTATCCCATACTAATCCTCAGAACACTTGAATCACATTTGTGATTGCATCATGTGATATGGCACAGTTGACTTTAAGATATGGAGATTGGCTAGTTGGGGTCAATCTAATCACATGAGCCCTTAAAATCAAAGAGCTTTCTGTGGCTGTGGCAGAAAAGGAAGTAAGAGAGATTTGAAGAACTCAATACATCTTTGCTAGCTTTAAACATGGAGTCACCCACATGAGAAGGAATTAGATGTCCTGAAAAGACCCCTGGCTGGTAGCTAGCAAGGAAATGGGGACCTCAGTCCTATAGCCACAGGGAAGTAAAGTCTGTCAATAACAGACATAAGCCTGGAGGAGAACTCCAACCTCCGTATGAGAATGTAGCTCTGGACAACACCTTGATTTTTGGTCTTACAAGGTTCTGAGTATCAATTTAAGTCATGGTGGACTTCTGACTTAAAAACTTTGAGCTAATTAATTTGTGCTGCTGTAAGCCACTACATTTTTGGTAATTTGATAAGCAACAGAAGGAAACTAAAACAAATTCTATGTAATTAAAATTCCAAACTTAAAGTCCCTACTGATCTTCTTCCTTAGCAATCAATAGTCTCCCAGAAGCCTATGAGGGGAGAGGAAAGAAAGGGATGTGTTTTTGGCTTCCTCTCTGCTTTCCTACCTCCCACTTTCTCTTCTCTACCTCTTGCTTGTCCTGGTATCTGACCCTTATAGGGTAGGAGTAGTGATCTAGTGGTCATTCTCCATGAGTGTAGGGTTTGTTTAAAACTATTTCTTGGACTTCATAGATGTTCAATGCTGACTCCTTTTCTCGGAGGCATAACTGAGGCTTCTTTGAAAATTTTTAAAGGCCCTCCTTAATGCACACCCACTGATACAGACAGTGCGTGCTCCAGCCAACCACTCATATCTCACCCTATACCAGCCAGAGCCTAAGAAATATATATTCCAGAGACCCTTCTTTCTGTATCACCTTGCTTTAACAGGCTGCCTACTGGTGCAGCATCCTTTCTAACTGGCTTCAGCCTAGTTACCTTCTGTGGCTCACATGACCATGGGAAAGCCACCCACCCTGGTCAGGCAAAATAGAACATCTCCTTCCACTGCTGTCCTCACTTCTCAGCCACCACAGGCAGGCACAGCCAGACATTTGGCTTGTAAACATTCTTAAGTGGGACTCAGTCCATGGTGTCTCCCCAGATGCCATGGGTTAAATATCAAGCTTTCAAACGGTCAGAGAGGTGAGGGAGAAGAGGAGCACCCCCTCCCCCTGAGGGCTGGTGATGGGATTCACAGCATGCAGACAACTCTCCTCAAAAAAAAAAGCTGGAATCTCCAAGATCAACCCTTTTGAACTCTTAAGTGAAAGTTGTGCTAAAGGTGGCATGGAAGGCTTCTGACCACCTTCTTTGAAAATCCAACAGTGGTCTAAAACCTAACTTTGGAAAAATATGAAGGTACTTGCCATCTATTGTTTTGTTCTTTGCCTCTTAGAGTTGAGAGAAAGAGAATCTCATTTTAACATAGCATTCACATTAATTTTTTTTGTAGATTACAGTTAGGTTGCAATCATTGAACAGAGATTATGTTTTAAAAAATAAAAATAACCACTGTCATTAACCATCTCCTACATGCCAGGTACTATATTGGGGTAGACTCTCCCCAAAACTACTATGCAGAAGATATCATTATTCCTATTGGTCTAAGGTGCACCTGGCCCAAGCCATGGTACTTTCAATCACCTCATATGAATGCAAAAGCTGGACAATGAATAAGGAAGCCCAAAGAAGAATTGATGCCTTTGAATTATGGTGTTGGAGAAGAATATTGAATATACCATGGACTGCCAGAAGAATGAACAAATCTGTCTTGGAAGAAGTACAACCAGAATACTCCTTAGAAGCAAAGATGGAGAGACTTCATCTCACATACTTTGGACATGTTAGGAGGAGGGCCCAGTTCCTGGAGAAGGACATCATGCTTGGTAAAGTAGAGGGTCAATGAAAGAGAGGAAGACAGTCAACAAGATGGATTGACATGGTGGCTGCAATGATGGGCTCAAGCATAGCAACGATTGTGAGGATGGCACAAGACTGGGCAACATTTTATTTTGTTGTGCATGGGGTCACTACAGGTTGGGACCAACTGGAAGGCACCTAACAACAATTGAACAGATGGGAAGCTCAGGAGCAGCAAAATTAAGTAAATGCACAAGGTCACACAGCTGAAAAATATCACAGTCTGAGTTGATATGCATATGTGTCTTAACTCTACAACCTATTTGCTTCCCGTTCGGATGATGGTCTTATAAGGGAACACTGAGGGTTAAAGGATCCGTTTTCTAAGCGCTTCATGTATCTGTAGTTGTAGCATTCTGTACTGCTGTACGTTCAGCTATTTTATCTCCGAAGTACTTCCACATTCATGACACTCAACTAAAATCATAAACATGCAGTGTAAATTGTACAGTACCTGGAATAATACATCTTTGTACTTGCCCCAGCACACAGAGCATAGCTGTACTGGTACAATATGCTTTAGCCCCACAGCTCCTTCCCCTTCTTTCTCTCCTTCCCCTCTCTAGTTGCCTGCTCTCTATCTGTAGATGTTAAAGATACCCATAAGCATCTGGCAAAATTTCTCTAATACTTTGTGTGTTGAAAGAGAATTATTACCTCTAAAGCTACCTCCTAATATGCCCCAAACACTAACTTCTCTCAATTTTTCATGTTCTTGGAAAACTGAAAAGGCAACCCTGGATGCCTTACTTCAAAACAAGAGATTCAAGTGCACAAATGCTGTCAGAAAACAAACAGGCAAGAGAGAGAGGGAGAGAAAGAATTTCTTTCCTACGCTGACCACAGCCACCAGATAGTTTTGTCACTCACTACCAAATCTTCTTGGAAGAGTGAGAGTCATTTTTGACAATGACCCTATCTTGTATAACTGCATTCATCTTTCCTTTTTCCTTTTTCCAAGTCTCCCTTTGAAATCAACTCTGTGTGAAAGGAAAAGGCTACAGCTGTGATTTCAGACAGTCATAGTTTAAACCCTCACTAGGCCACCTGTGGGCTGCACGAGTTGGGGAAAATTTCTCAATCTCTCCAACTCTCAATTTTTCTCTGTATAATAATGGATTTACGAAGCCAAAAGCCATTACATCTTTTATTCTAAGAAATTTAAGGGGATAATGTAAGATAATAAGAAAAAGGACACAAAGCACTCAGCACAGTCCTTGGTTAACACAAAGCATTTTAAAAATTGTAGCTGTTATCATCCTCATCATCATCACTGGAGTAAAGGGGTGAGGTGTAGAAGAAAGAGCATAGGCTTTGGAATCAGAAGAGACAGGCTGAAGTCTTGGCTCTGACAACTCTTTGACTTTGAACATGGTACCGAATATTCAGTCTTTGGTGTCTGCATCCTAAAATGTTTTTGATGATAATATTTATCTTGCAAAGATTCTTGTAAGGATTAAATATAATCTTTTGTAAGTACCCAGCATGAGCTCTTCGCCAATGATAACATATTACTGTTCTTAGTTCTGTAAAAGCCTTCCAATAGTTGGCCACAAGAATGCATGAGTGCTTGTCACTCAGAAGTTCAATGAGGGCTTATTGATGGATGGTTGCAAGCAATCCATGATACTTAGCACACTGCCAAAGAACACAATTGATTGTTACCTGGATGTTTTAGGTATGTTGCTTCAACACTACCTGTAAGAAAATAGCCAAACAAGATTTTACATCATTTTTTGTCATTGATATTGCTATTCTATGTGTCTAAATTGCTGTTGTTATGTGGCAACCTAACTGAGAGAGCTGTTCGACAATTTTCAATAAGTTCTCTTTTTATTAGAAACGTCTAACTCCTCTCACAATTCTTTAAAGAGTCCAAAGCTACAAACCCAGGCAATTCCATGAAAAAGTACTTAGAAGTTAAATCCATTAATTCATTGCTTTCTTGGCTTTTAAACATGCTTAATTCAGCTTTTTATTTGTTCATTTTTAATCTTTAAAAATGTTTTGGTGTCAACATGATATAGGGCAAAAAATGACCAAAAGAAACTTTCTTGCAGAAGAAAACAAGCTATGTTTCTGGATTCGTCTGAGATTTGCATTCTCTGTGGTCCTTTTAAAATATGAAAGATTGGGTTATGACAGTTCATAAAATAGAGTTCATTGTAATTTTCTTATATTCATCCTTCTTTTTTTTTTTTTACCTACACCTTTTTACCCTTTTTAAACTTCCTATGTATTTCATTTTGATATCCCTGCTCAAGTCGGGGTCAGATGTAAACTGAAAAATATCACTAAAAAAAAGATAAAAAGAGAATAAGAAATACTTACATTGAGCATAAGAAATGCTCAGTGTTAACATAAACATGCTATTATATATTTGTATGCTGACGTTATATAAAAAAGGAAAATATAACCAGCAACACAGTTCCTTTATATCACACAAATTGAAATCATTATGGAAAGCATTCATGACTTTCTTTGCTTTATAAAAATCTTATAAGAGACCTTATTTTCCCAGATACGTTTTAAAAAAATCATATCTAAAAAATGAGGTCTGCAAAGATTTGAAAACAATAAGACAATACAAGCAACATAATCCAACCAGTTGTGATCAAAATAAAGGGCAAAGGCAAAATAAAGACTGAACACAAGGTAAACACAAATGAACCTAAAACTTGAAGAAAATTATTCAGAAGGCAAATCTTAACATTATTTCTGACTGAAGCTATAGGTGGCATTTCCTAATTCTTACACATTTCATATTTCCCATGTAAGAAATGTTAAATATTTAATTTTAAGCAAAAAGTGTGTTTTCCACAATGGAAATGATGGTCACTAATAGATATATGTTTCATCATGGAATTGTCTTCCTATGAAGTAGGATTACTATGTTATTTTCAATACATAAATTATCATGGGGGAGGGGAAAAAGAAATGTATATCCTAAAGGTTTTTTTTTTTCCTCTGTGTCTCCAAGTAAAGGCTCTGCCCCGTAGTTCTATATCTCCAACATTATTAAATCTGAGTTCCCAGGTATAACCAATTTAAAATTGTGCCCAGTTTTGCAAACAGATTCTTACAGGCTATTTTCAATAAAAAAAAAACCAATAGAGATGCATTTTCTCCCTTTCATAATTCAATAAGACACATTAGATTTGCCAAGAATTTCTTTTACGTTTGGGGAGAAACCAAAACTGGAAAAAGCTTTAGCAGCTGGCACTAATGAAATGAAATTGAATTAACTCAATGAAATTGAGTATATTCAATGAAAATAGGGCCACGCAATAGCACCGGTTGGTCTCCTGACTGAATTAATGTCATTTTGAAAATATGCTCCAGTTTATTGTGTTTTGTTACACTCACAATACCAAATTCCACTGAAAAACTGACATTCCTGCTTTTTCAGAGTAAACAGACCCTTGCATTACTGAAAATAACCTTAAGTTCATGAATGTCCTAAGTTAGGGACTGGCTTATGTCCCCATCCATGTCATTTACTGAAATATTCTTCAATATATTTGGTATACAGTACCTGGTAGACAGTAGATGCTAACTAATAGTTGGTAATATTGTCATTGTATCAGAGATCAATCAGGTAGTTGCTGGTTGATTATGGTAGGCCACATTTTTATACTAAGCAGTTTATAATTGCAGGACTAATTTTGGAAGCACAGTTCAATTTTTTTTCTCAAAACCATCAGACACACTGAAAATACTAAGAGTTTTCGAACTGAGAAAATAAGGCTTTGGCTTTTTATTTTCATTCAGCACTTACATTCAGGCCACTACATCTAAACTGTCCAGGGTCCGTGAAGTGTTGGAGCTGATGACAGCTAATTTAACTTTGTTTAGAAATCACCATGATCAGAATTCTGGAGAAAGTCACCATCTCCAAAACATGGAACAAACGAACACTTTGCAGCTGCAGGGATTTTACTTTAAAGTAGAATTTCTCCCTTTTTCCCCCATTTTGGATGAATCCTTGATATAATATTTAAACCAAAAACCCGTAACCATTGAGTCAATTCCAACTCATAGCAACCCTATAGGACAGAGTAGAACTGCCCCATAGGATTTCCAAGGAGCAGCTAATGGATTCGAACTCTCAACGTTTTGGTTAGCAGCCTCGCTCTTAACCATTGCACCACCAGGGCTCTGGAATAATATTTAGGTCTTATGAAATTCCTATGCTCCACTCACGTAACAAATTACCCCAAATCTTAGTGATTTCAAAGAACAAAATTACTCTTTTTTTCTCACAATTATGGGGAGGGTTGGTAGGGGCAGCTATTCCCTCTTCTCATGCAGCGTCAGCTGGGTTGCCTCGACTGGGGTCTGGAGAATCCACTTTCAAGATGGCTCACTCACCTGGCTGATAAGTAGGTATGCCTGGTGACTAGGACCTCAGATAGGCCAGAGGCTTCTGGTATTTTCACATGGGCCTCCCTAAGAGCTGCTTAACTTTCCTTCCGGCATTATGGTTGCATTCCTAGAGCTAGTATCCCAAAACGAGCCAGCAGAAGCACTATCACATTTTATGACTTAGCCTTGGATGTCACAGAGTGACCACAGTAACCAGCCCATCCAAACTCAAGGGTAAGAAACATAGAGCCAACCTTTCAAATGAAAAAGTATCAAATTCAGAAAACAATTCAAGTATCCATCCACAGATGAATGAATAAACAAAATATGCCACATACATACATACATTGGAATCTATTCAGTCATAAAAAAGGAGTGCAGTTCTAATACCTGCTATGACATGGATGAACCTTGAAAAGATAATGCTGAGTAAAAAAAGCCGGACACAAAAGAGCAAATATTTTATGATTCCACTTATGAGAAATATCTAGAACAGGTAGAATTGTAGAGATAGAGAGTAGACCGGAGGCTACCGGGGGCTGAGGGATGGGGTGAATGGGGAATTATTGCTTAATGAGCGTTGAGTTTTTATTTAGGGTAATGAAAAAAATTTGGAAATGGATAATAGTGATGTTTAGGATTCTGTTTTGCATTTAGTTTTCACCTTTCTTTAGCATCCTTTAATCCAGGCCTATCCCATAGCCTTTTTATTATTATTTTTTAATTGTGATGAAAATACCACAACAAAACATTACACCATTTGCCAGTCCAACAATTTCTACACATATGATCAACCATTATCAAATTATTCCACCACCATTAACATCATCCCCATGGCTTGTTTTTATATTCCATAATATTAAAATTTTTAAGAGTTCCAATGAGTTGCTTTGAGAAATATCCCTCTTTTCTGCTTTTATTTTTTAATGAAATATAATTCACATTTCATAAAATTCACCCTTTTAAAGTGAACAATTTAGCGGTTTTTAGTATATTCACAAGGTTGCGCAGCCATCGTCACTGTCTAATTCCACAACATTTTCATCGCCTGCCCTCATCCCCCAATCCCAAACCCTTGGCAACTTTCTGTCTTCAAGGATGTGGCTAATCTACTTTCTGTCTCCATGAATTTGCCTATTCCGGACATTTCATTTAAATGGAATTTTTATACAATATGTGGCATTTTGTGACCGGCTTCTTTCACTTTATATATTGTACATCATTCCTTTTTGTAACTGAACGATATCCCATTGTACGGATATACCACATTTTGTTTATCTGTTCATCAATTGGACACCCTGGTGGTATAGTGGTTAGGTGCTGTGGCTGCTTACCAAAAGGTCGGCAGTTCAAATCCACCAGGTGCTCCTTGGTAGCTCTATGGGGCAGTCCTACTCTGTCCTCTAAGGTTGCTATGAGTCAGAATCGACTCGATGGCAGTGGGGTTTTTTTGGTATTCATCAATTGGTGGACATTTGGGGTGCTTGTACTTTTTGGCTATTATAAATAGTGCTACTATGAATATTCATTTACAAGTGATCGTATAGACATACGTTTTCATTTCTCTTGGTATGTACACAGGAGTGGAATTGCTAGGTCATAGAGTAACTATTTCATCATTTGAGGAAGTGTCGGACTATTTTCCAAAGTGCTGCACCATTTTACATTCCCACCAGCAGTGTATGAAGATACCACTGTCTCCACATTCTCACCAATGCTTGTTCTTATCTGACTTTGCAAAGTGGAATCTCACGTTTTGTTTTACATATCTCTCACCAGCATTGGTTATCATCTATCTTTGTGGATCTTTTAAATTATAGCCATTCTAATAAGTGTGAAGTGATACCTCATGGTAGTTTTGATTTGCATTTTCGTAAAGACTAATGGATTATATTTTTCTTGGATCCACAATCCATGCCCATGGAAGCAACAGTCAAAAAATCAATCAATATATTTCATGGGGCAAATCTGCTGCAAAAGTCCTCTGTAAAGTGTTAAAAAAAAAAAAAAAAAAGTCACTTTAAAATGTCACCTTGAGGATTAAGGTGAACCTGACCCAAGCCATGGCATTTTCAATCACCTCATATGCATGCAGAAGCTGGACAATGAATAAGGAAGACCGAAGAAAAATTGATGCCTTTGAATCAATTGTTGAAGAATATTCAATATACCATGGACTGCCCTAAGAACGAACAAATCTGTCTTGGAAGAAGTACAGCCAGAATGTTCCTTAGAAGCAAGGATGGCAATACTTTGTCTCACATATTTGGACATGTTATCAGGAGGGGCCAGTCCCTGGAGAAGAACATCATGCTTGGGAAGTAGAGGGTCAGTGAAAAAGAGGAAGGCCCTCAATAAGATTGACATAGTAGCTGCAACAATGGGCTCAGACACAGCAACGATTGTGAGAATGACACAAAACCAGGCAGTGTTTTGCTCTGTTGTACATGGGGTGGCTATGAGTTGGAACCGACTTGACAGCACCTAACAACACCACCAAAGCATGAAGAGAGTGCTTGAGTCAGGGTAAGTAAAAATGTCTTCTTTAAAATGGAAATTTCTTTGTGATTTTCTATTATTTTAGAGAGTTTGTTTGCTCCCTTAAGTAAGCTGGCTACGTAAGGAGGCAAATCAGGAGTGTAAGGCAGGCATCATCAGCCTAGGGTCCTTTCCTTCATGAACTAGAACCCTCAGCAATTATCAGTGGCTTGTCCTTTGTTGCTAATCAGGTCAGCAGTGTGAATCTACCAGCCACTCCTTAGAACCCTATGGGGCAGTTTCTACTATGTCCTATAGGGTTGCTATGAATAGTGATAGACTCGATAGCAACAGGTTTTCTTTTTTTTTTTTTTTTTGGTTCTATCTCAGGAATCCCTGGTGTGCAGTGGTTAAGTGCTTGGCTGCTAACTGAAAAGTCAATGGTCCACTTTTCAGGAGAAAGATGTGACAGTCTGCTTCTGTAAAGATTACAGCCTTGGAAATGCTATAAGGCAGTTCTACTGTGTCTGATAGGGTCACTATGAGTTGGAATTTACTCAACAACAATGGATTTAACTTTTTTTTTTTTTTTTTGGTCTCCTATCTTGCACCAAAAATGGAGAGTTAATCAGACTAACCCAGTCTTATTATGTACTGCCATATGGGACTGAAAGACTTCTAACCCAATTGCTAATACGACTGCTTGATAAATATCCACCGCTGTGTGGGAAGTGCTAGCATTGCAAGAAACAACAGCTTCAAAGGATGTTTTTGTTTTTTATTGTTTTCTTTTTTAATCATGATATTTCCTGGAACCTCTAATGACAAATCATGGAATCCAGAGATTCCACAGAATCCTAGTTACCCTAGAGGGAAATTAAATCTTTTTGTCAAAAGGCATTTAAATGTTTTCTGGGTGACTTGCTAACATTTACACATCTATCTGCCTGGAGTCTCTGAATGCCGCAAAACATTAACGTTAAAGCACTCAGCTGCTAAACAGAAGATCAGAGATTTGAGCCTATTCCTGGTGGCACAGTGGCTAAAGTGATCAACAACTGCTAAAGACTGGTACAGTCCGCATCCATAGAGATTCACAGGATTAGAAACCCAGTGGGGTTGCTATGAGCTGGAATCGGCAGGCAATTTTTTTTCTCACATATTTATACAATTTTTATATACTGATACCATATGTGTGTCTGCTTAGATGGATACACAGACAGACAGACAGATAGATAATTTACTTTTACACATGATGACTGCTTCTAAAATAATCAGCAAATAAAGATAACATAATAATTTTTGCCTCTGAGAAAAGGAGTGTGGATCTGGGTAGAAGGGAAAATGGCTTTTAATTCTATAGCTTTTTGTACCATTTAGATATTTCACTCTATACTTGTGATATTCTACTTTTTATTTTAATAAAAGTCCAGTTAAAAACAAGTACACTATAATAGAACTTTTTTTTTTTTTTAATAAAAAAACAATAGGTTTGACTGAAAGCCATCATTATTTCTACTACTTCACAGTGTCATCCGGAAATTCTGCAAACCTTAATGCTTTTCCCTGATGGGTCAGTCTCCCAGAACAAGGAACTGCGACAAAATTGGGGAGAGGACTGCAATCCTAAAGAGTAGGATCCAGTCTCCTATCTGTTTCTAAACCCTGTCTGAGTTTTCTACACACCCACTGATACCCAAGAATGACTTGGTAATGGAATGAAATAACTGCAAGTCAAATAAATACAGAACTATGGAATGTTTCCATTTATAAGGTTGGCTTACTTTTATTTAAAGAAATGATTATTTACCTTTGCCCTGAAAACAAAGCTTCCTTGAAAATCAGTGTCATGGATGCATGGTAATAATCAAAACATGTTTCTAATAGCCTAAATCACTCTTGCTTTTGCAGTTGTATGGACTAAAAATAGCTGGAATTTATTTTATTTTATTTTATTGACATTTTATGGGCTAGCTAAGCTCCCTGAAGGGACATTGTCTCTTTCCAGAGATTTATGTGGTCTGAATGGTAGGGATGATAAGCTCTTGCTGTTCAATAGTACAGTTAATACTCAGCCCCAGGATAGGAGCACAGTGAAGCAACCCCTACTCTGAGGTACAGTGGCTTGGCAGCAATCAGCAGCACAGTTGCTTTTTCTGAGGAAATTTGCATCAAAATGATTCGACCACAGGGAAGCTCAGCATTCACTCACTGCTCGCTGCCCAAGGAAAACAGCTATTATGCTCATTTCCCAGTCTTTAATGGTGGAACAAAAAGCAAAGCAAAGAAAAAGAAATACTACTACAAAAAGAATGGCAACCGAAACAGAGCTGTCTTAAATAGGAACATAATTTTGCCCTACTGTGTAACTTACTTGAAACATATGAATATCTAGCAATTACGACAAATTATTCTTTTCTATAAAGGCACCATATGCATGGTGATGTTAAGATGGGAGGAGACAAATCTATTAATTTCTTACCTCATAAGCTGTATCATCTTCTTTGTCCTATTTGTTTTCACATATTCAAACAAAGGGAATCTGAGGAGTTTTGGTATTTGTTACAAGAAAGAAAATAAATGAATAAAGAAAGGAAAGGAAAAGAGAGATTCATTAAAGATGACTTGGACTTTGCCTGCAATGGAATTTAGATTAATGCTGAATATTGCACTTTCCTATCAATGTTTAGAAACATCACAGGTGTAATTTGTTTTCTCTTTTTTTGCTGCAAAACAAATTCCTCTCTCAAACCAACCGATAAGAACTAAAATAGGAAGACAAAACAACATCTTTGATTTTAAGTAGAAAAAGCTCCACACAATGCCATAACCCAAGCAAAAGTTATCAAGAATGATGAACACTGGACCAGGTGAAATAAGGTTGCCTTTATGAGGGCAGACATCCAGTAGCAGGCCTTGTTCCCAAGTAGCTTGTGTGTCCTGACCCAAACCAGCAAGTGGCCTTAAGCTGCAGAGTGGAAGGGGAGTGAAGATAAACAACAGAACTTTTAGGCATGTCAACTGTGTAAGAATGTCTTTCTTTTTACAGGAAAGAAAAGAAAAAGTAGGCAGAAATGAGCTTTGCAAATTATTTAGGATAGTGAAGGGACGCAAATGCCAAGTCTTCCAGGTTGTAAATATGGAACTTCCCTAATTGGTGGGTGTCACTTCATACCGGCTTGGCAGGTAGATATGCGAAAACAGAGTGCAGTGACAACAGGCTTGGTGACAGACCAGAACCCAAGCTCCCTGTTGACCAGGCTTTGCTTCACATTCCTCACATTTTCTTTCAACCACTTGTTGGACTATTTAAATATGAGTACTAACCTAAATGGAACAAGCATGAGAATTATATCCAGATGGAAGAAAGAAAAAAAGGTAAGTATATCAGAGCCCTGGTAGTGCAGTGGTTAAGAGCTACAGCTGCCAACCAAAAGGCTGGCAGTTTGAATCCACCAGCCCTTCCTTGGAAACCTTATGCGGCAGTTCTACGCTGTCCTATAGAGTGGCTATGAGTTGGAATTGACTCAACAGCAATGCATTTGGTCTTTTGGTTGGTTATATGGACTCTAAGAAGAAACTTTTCAACACATCTATGTCACAAAGCAATTAAAAACTGTGGCACTTCTTAATTACTTTATAGAATTTTAAGAAAACATGTTTTCTCTAAAAGAAGATATCAGTGAAAATAATAAAGGTTCAAATAAGGAATGGATAAACAACAGAAGGATGATATGACTTAGTAGCAACAAGGAAAGAGAGAAGAGAAAGTGAAACTATTATAGAATTATATTTAGAGCAAAAAGATGATAAACCAAAACCAAACCAAGCCCGTTGCCACTGAGTTGATTCTGACTCATAGCAACCCTACAGGACAGAGTAGAGCTGCCCCATAGAATTTCCAAGGAGTGTCTGGTGAATTTGAACTGCTGACCTTTTGGTTAGTAGCTGAACTCTTAACCACTGTGCTACCAGCACTCCAATAAGATGAGAGACACTGAAGAATATAAATTCAGGCAGCAATACTGTTGTCTAGATATTCAGAGGAAACCCTGGTGGCATAGTGGTTAAGTGCTACGGCTGCTAACCAAAAGGTCGGCAGTTCAAATCCACCAGGCACTCCTTGGAAACTCTGTGGGGGCAGTTCTACTCTGTCCTAAAGGGTCATTATGAGTCGGACTCGACTCAATGGCAATGGGTTTTTAGATATTCAGAAAACACTTCCACTACAAAACAATTAAAAACAGGAGCTGTAATATTTAAATGCATAACTGCAACCTGAAAAAAAAAAAATTAAACAAGGGCCGATTCCACACAGCAAGCTCATGCTGAAGCATAATTTTAGCCAAGCTTCAGTACCTAGACATTTGGGTTTCAGCAGCTGCAAAGGGTATAGGTTCTTGTACCTACATAAAGCGGGAAACTCAAGTTGAGGCTCCACCTAAAGCTGAAATACGATGGGCTAAAACACACAGACTTTTTAATTTCCAAATTGTAATTTTCTTCGTTCATACCTAGATGATAGTACTGAAAGCCAAGCATCGTTTGAGGGAGAAAAGCATTTTCTAAATTTCTTAAATGCCCTTTCCCCAACATATCTGTCAGTTTCAGGGGCTTGTGTGTTGCTGTGATCCTAGAAGCTATGCCACTGGTATTCAGATATCAGCAGGGTCACCCATGGAGAACAGATTTCAGCTGAGCTTCCAGACTAAGACAGACTAGGAAGACGGACCTGGCAGTCTACTTCTGAAAAATATTAGCCACTGAAAACCTTATGAATAGCAGCGGAACATTGTCTGATATAGTGCTAGAAGATGAGCCCCCCAGGTTGGAAGGCACTCAAAAGATGACTGGGGAAGAGCTGCCTCCTCAAAGTAGAGTCAACCTTAATGACGTGGATGGAGTAAGCTTTCAGGACCTTTATTTGCTGATGTGGCATGACTCAAAATGAGAAGAAATAGCTGCTAACATACATTAATAATCAGAACCTAAATGTCCAAAGCATGAATCTAGGAAAATTGGAAGTCATCAGAAATGAAATGGAATGCACAAACATTGATATCCTAGGTATTAGTGAGCTGAAATGGACTGGTATTGGCCATTTCGAACTGAACAATTATATAGCCTACTATGCTGGGAATGACAGCTTGAAAAGGAATGGTGTTGCAATCATCGTCAAAAAGAACGTTTCAAGATCCATCCTGAAGTATGAAGCTGTCAGTGATAGAATAACATACATATACCTACAAGGAAGACCAGTTAATACGACTATTATTCAAATTTATGCACCAACCACTAGGGCCAGAGATGAAGAAATAGAAGAATTTTATCAGCTGCTGCAGTCTGAGATTGATCAAACGTGCAATTAGGATGCATTGATAATTACTGGTGATTGGAATGCAAAAGATGGAAATAAAGAAGAAGATCAGTAGTTGGAAAATATGGCCTTGTTGGCAGAAACAATCCCAGAGATCAAATGATAGAATTTTGCAAGACCAATGATTTCTTCATTGTAAATACCTTCTTTCACCAACATAAATGGTGACTATACACATGGACCTTGCAAGGTGGAACACACAGGAATCAAATTAACTACATCTGCGGAAAGACACGATGGAAAAGCTCAATATCATCAGTCAGAACAATACCAGGGCCAACTGTGGAACAGACCATCAATTGCTCATATGCAAGTTCAAGCTGAAACTGAAGAAAATCAGAACAAGTCCACAAGAGCCAAAATATGACCTTGAGTATATCCCACCTGAATTTAGAGACCATCTGAAGAATAGATTTGACATATTGAACACTAGTGACCAAAGACCAGACAAGATGTGGAATGACATCAAGGACATAATACATAAAGAAAGCAAGAGGACATTGGAAAGAGAAGAAAGAAAGACCAAGATGGATGTCACAGGAGACTCTGAA
This sequence comes from Elephas maximus indicus, assembly GCF_024166365.1. NCBI lineage: Eukaryota > Metazoa > Chordata > Mammalia > Proboscidea > Elephantidae > Elephas > Elephas maximus. Next base: position 13,986,053 of record NC_064841.1, on the reverse strand, counting down.
ACTTGCGCAAGAATGTCAAGCAGCTAAAGAAAAAGGAAGAACTGATGAAGTAAAAGAACTGAACAGAAGATTTCAAAGGGTGTCTCAAGAAGACAAAGTAAAGTATTACAATAACATGTACAAAGAGCTGAAGATGGAAAACCAAACAGGAAGAACATGCTCAGTGTTTCTCAAACTGAAAGAACTGAAGAAAAAATTCAAGACTCGAGTTGCAATAGTGAAGGATTCTATGGGGAAAATATTAAAAGATGCAGGAAGCATCAAAAGAAGATGGAAGGAATACAGAGTCATTATACCAAAAAGAATTAGTTGATGTTCAACCATTTCAACACGTGGCATATGATCAGGAACCGATGGTACTGAAGGAAGAAGTCCAAGCTGCTCTGGAGGCATTGGTGAAAAACAAGGCTCCAGGAATTGATGGAGTATCAATTCAGATGTTTTAACAAACAGATGCAGCGCTGGAGGTGCTCACTCGTCTATGCCACGAAATATGGAAGAGAGCTTCCTGGCCGACTGACTGGAAGAGATCCATATTTATGCCTATTCCCAAGAAAGGTGATCCAAATGCATGTGGAAATTATAGAACAATATCATTAATATCACAAGCAAGCAAAATTTTGCTGAAGATCATTCAAAAGCAGCTGTAGCAGTATATTGACAAGGAACTGCCAGAAATTCAGGCCGGTTTCAGAAGAGGACATGGAACCAAGGATATCATTGCTGATGTCAGGTGGATCCTGGCTGAAAGCAGAGAATACCAGAAGGATGTTTACCTGTATTTTATTGACTATGCAAAGGCATTCTACTGTGTGGATCATAACAAATGATGGATAACATTGCAAAGAATGGGAATTCCAGAACACTTAATTGTGCTCATGAGGAACTTTTACATAGATCAAGAGGCAGTTGTTCGGACAGAACAAGGGAATACTGATTGGTTTAAAGTCAGGAAAGGTGTGCATCAGGGTTGTATTCTTTCACCATACCTATTCAATCTGTATGCTGAGCAAATAATACGAGAAGCTGGACTATATGAAGAAGAACAGGGTATCGGGATTGGAGGAAGGCTCATTAACAACCTGTGTTATGCAGATGACACAACTTTGCATGCTGAAAATATAAAGGACTTGAAGCACTTACTAATGAAGATCAAAGACCACAACCTTCAGTATGGATTGCACCTCAACATAAAGACAACAAAAATCCTCACAACTGGACCAATGAGCAACATAATGATAAACAGAGAAAAGATTGAAGTTGTCAAGGATTTCGTATTACTTGGATCCACAATCAACAACCATGGAAGCAGCAGTCAAGAAATCAAAAGATGCATTGCATTGGGTAAATCTGTTGCAGAGGACCTCTTTAAAGTGTTGAAAAGCAAAGATGTCACCTTGAAGACTAAGGCGTATCTGACCCTAGCCATGGTATTTTCAATCGCATCATAAGCTTGTGAAAGCTGGACAATAAGGAAGACCAAAGAAGAATTGACGGCTTTGAATTGTGGTGTCGGTGAAGAACATTGAATATACCATGGACTGCCAAAAGAACAAACAAATCTGTCTTGGAAGAAGTACAACCAGAATGTTCCTTAGAAGCAAGGATGGCCAGACTGCATCTTGCTTTGGACATGTTGTCAAGAGGGATCAGTTCCTGGAGAAGGACATCATGCTTGGCAAAGTACAGAGTCAGTGGAAAAGAGGAAGACCCTCAATGAGGTGGATTGACACAGTGGCTGCAACAATGACCTCAAGCGTGACAACGATTGTAAGGATGGCACAGGACCAGGCAGTGTTTCCTTCAGGTGTGCATAGGGTGGTATGAGTCAGAACTGATTCAACCGCACCTAACAACAACAATTAAATGCCTTTTAAGAAAGTCATGAAATTATGCTACTTGAAGGACATGTGGTAGAAACAGATACATAAGTTTGGAGGAATCTGAAAATACTGGAGATAATGGCATGCTTTTTTAGGTATAGCATAGTAGAGCATCCAACATGGTAAGAAGCAGTGTTTCAGCACATTTTGGAAGGACCTACACGGATAGCCAAAGCTCCCCATGGCCTATATAACACTTGCAGTGTACCCAGAAGGTCCGATGGTTCCCAGTTGGGGTGGAATTGCCCGTGGAAGTGTTGAGAGGACCTGAAGACCAACGAAGGCCTGGGACCACAATGAAGAGAAATCAATGTACAAGGACATCATAGCCAGACGCACCTGGCCAAGACACTTGGTGTTTAGTGTGATGACATAGAGAGCCTGATAAGCTGCACCCCTTATCCACAGTCCAGGCAAGGGTCTCAGCTTTGAAATCAAACTTCTCTCTTACAGTCAAAACCACCCAGGACACGTAGAACAATACATAAATCTACAGAGAGAGGTAAGGCACAATTCCTCATTGCTATGAAAGATATAAGTGTTCCACTACAAGAAGAGGGAGAAACACTTTGAAAGTCTGAGCATTCACCAAAATCAGAATTTAACTTAAAGAAACTGAAACTGAGATACCTTTCAGTTTAGAGCGATTTTACCCCTGAAATTCAGTGGGATGGGTTTCGAGAGTAAGATTATAATTATATATACATGATAGAAAATCAATTATAGAAAACTAAAAAAAAAAAATTTATTTTGCACATTATGAATGGTGGTATACTAATATTTTCCCTGCGAAACATGGATATGTTTTATTTGCTCTGTTTACCTGTTTTCCCCACAAAGTCTTCATTAATCTTTTCATGAGGAAAGGCATCTGAGATAAAATAAATGCACTGGAAATATAAAAGAACTGGATTAGTTATAGCCCTTGAAATTCTGGTGCTGGGGAAATTAGTGTTGAGGACGCTTTTGGATTCCTTCTCCCCTATCAGAAACCCTGGTGGCATAGTGGTTAAGTCCTATGACTGCTAGCCAAAAGGTCAGCAGTTCAAATCCACCAGGCACTCCTTGGAAAGTCTATGGGGGAGTTCTACTCTGTCCTATAGGGTTGCTGTGAGTTGGTATTGGGGTTTTTTTTATTTTTATTTATTTTATTTTTTGGTTTCTCCCCTATCTTCTCTATCACCCCCTTTCCTCTTTTCTTCTATGTTATTTTCATTGATAAATCTTGGGAAAATACAGTCGAGGATTACGTGTCTCTTATGCTAAGAAACACTCTTAAAATGGGGAAGGAAGAGCATATAGAGTGGGAAGGAAGCCAGGTGTTAACTGTCTTGAGAAGAACATGTTTCTTGGAAGAAACACATAGTGTTGCTGACAACTCCTGCCTATTTCAGAGGTTGAAGAATAGCCTGAGTTTCAGGGTTAAACAAATCAAGAGTAAAAGGTATGCAGTTTGCTGAAGTGTTTTGTAAGCTTCAGAGAAACTCAAAATTCTAATTCTTACTTCTACCTCCTCTTTTTCCCATACTCACATAGCACCTAAAAAAGGGCCAACTTTTGCTGTACTAAAACTTTCTACTTACCTAGAAATCCCCTCTAGCTATTCTTGTCTTTTTCCTATGTTTTCCATCCAAACTTCAGGAAGGAGTTTTCTGTATTTGCATTTGTCTCTGTCTCCATTTTCAACACTCAAGTTCAATCTGATACCTTAATCCCTGAAATTGTCTACTACCAAGTCTCTTTGCATTCATTTTTACTTTCTAAACTCCCCTTCTTTGATCTTCAACTCTTTTACTACACCGTAAGCTGTTCTTTTTCTTTCTTAAAAGCAGTTCTGACTATATGGCCATGTACTTTCTCTGCTTCTCACTGTCTTAGGGTAAAAAGTCCTCAATTCTTATGCAGCCCCAACTTATCTCAATGGCCTCAACACATCATTCTTCCACTCATTTTCTGTCCATTTACGTTTCCAAAGGACTAAGATACTTCTCAACTCAAACCTTGACACATGCTCTTCTTTTTGCCTGGATTCTCCTCTCCTCCCTAAAAAAAAAATCCTGTTGCCGTCGAGTCAAATCCAACTCTTAGCAACCCTACAGGACAGAGTAGAACTGCCCCATAGAGTTTCCAAGGAGTGCCTGGTGGATTCAAACTGCCAGCATTTTTGGTTGGCAGTCGTAGCACTTAACACTATGCCACCAGGGTTTCCCTCTCCTCCCTAGTCCCTAATTAATTCCTAGTCTTTGCTAGGAAACCCTGGTGACCTAGTGGTTAAGTGCTACGGTTGCTAACCAAAGGGGTTGGCAGTTCAAATCCACCAGGCACTCCTTGGAAACTCTTTGGGGCAGTTCTACTCTGTTGTACAGGGTTGCTATGAGTCGGAATCAACTCGACGGCACTGGGTTTGGTTTGGTTTGGTTTGGTTTAGTCTTTGCTAAAAGGTCAGCTCAATCATCATTTCCTCTAGGAAACATTCTCTCATAACCCCTGACTAGGAGTTTCCCCTTTATGCATTCTCATGGCTCCTTTTTTCCTTCACAGTGCTTATCAAAGCTGTAATTAAAAATTAAATCTATAATTTCTTATTCAAAATTGTTCTCCTCACTAAAAGAAGGTTTAGAAATCTTGACTAAATTATTCACCCCAGTGCCTTTTTAGTGCTTCGCATGATGTCTTGTAATGAGTAGAAATTGAGGAAATATTTTTGAATAAATGAATATGTTGATACCTGCTATCTCTCGTCTCTCCCTTGTGTTCAATATTCAATGAACTTTAATATTATATCTGTTTCTAATTATCTTCCAACAGTGTCCTCAATAATAAAGTCACCTATTATCTCCTAGTTACTGAATATGAGAAACTTGCAACTCTCATGTTGCTGAACCATTCTGATAAATGTTCCAGGAACCCCACTCCTCATGGAAGCCTCATGTGGAGGCATTAAAACCAAAAAAAAAAGACCAAACCCAGTGCCGTCGAGTCGATTCTGACTCATAGCAACCCTATAGGACAGAGTAGAACTGCCCCACAGAGTTTCCAAGGAGTGCCTAGCGGACTTGAGGCATTACACACAACAAAAAATGGCTATAAGGGGAAACAAAGTATTGTATGACTAATAACTGGGCAAAAAATAACCTCCATCATTCAGGTCTCAGGGGTAAAAATTGTATTTGGAAAAATGACTTAGATCTAGATTTCTAAGTAAGTCTCCAATTTCTTAGCTTGAATCTATCTATAATCTTCAAAACAAGCTGCAGGATAAACTTTATGCACCTAGTGTCCATATGGAGTCCCTCATGGTGCAAACAGTTAACGTACTCTGTTGCTAACCTAAAAGTTGAAGGTTAGAACCTTCAGAGGCTCCTCAGAAGAAAGACCAGGCTATCTCCTTCTGAAAAATCAGCAGTTGATAGCCCTGTGGAGCACAGTTCTACTATGACACATATGGGGTCACCACGAAATGGAATTGACTTCTTGACAGTGGGTTAGTGCCCATGCAGAATTACAAATATAGGCAACAAAATCAAAAGGTAGGCAGATCCTAAGATGCCCCCAAATTATCCCCACCCTCACTTCTCCTTAAGAATCATCACCACTTAGTGACTGGCTTCTAACAAATGGAATACATATAAAATACAGCAAAAGGGATGGTATGTCGTTTCCGAGATCAAGTTCCAAAGGACTATGATTTCCTTATTGCTGACACTGTCTTACTCTCTGGCTCTCTGCATTGTTCATGTTGATAAAGACAGCCACCACGTAGTAAGTTGCATTATGGAGCGATCCACATGGCAAGGAACTGAGGGTGGCCTCCAGCCAATGGCCAGAGATGAACTGAGGCTCCCAAAGATGACGGCTACAGTTGGATGAGCTAGAAAATGCAAGGTCTTCAGATAGACAGAGAGAAATAAAAAGAGAAAGTAAAACTTGATATAGGAATTTCTCAAACAAGTGACAAAAATTACAAACCATAAAGAAATTTAACTACATTGAAATTAATTTCTTTTGAAAAAAAGAACATCATAAAGAAGTGAAAAGATGAGCCATAAATGGAATGTATCCACAAGGTTGAATATGCAAAATATTTAAATAATTCATAAATTTAATAATACTAGTAACATAAACAACCCAATAGTAAAAAACGTAAAAAAAAAAAAAAGAATATATATTTCACAGGAGAGGGAAAATAAATGCATAAAATTTCAAGTAAGCAGGCAAAAACAAATTAAAATCAGGAGATGAAGATTCTACTCACCAAATACAAAAAATTAAAATATCTGGAAAAAGTTCTTGATGTGGATATGGGCCAACTAAAACACTTATAAACTGTTTGTAGGTGGATGAATCTATACAGCCATAATGGAAAATAATTTTGCACCATTTAGTAAACATAAAAATGTAAATACCGTAAAAAAAAAAAAAATGGTCTAGTAATTCCATTCTTGGGTGTTTGCCCTGGAGAAAAGCACAAAGATGTTCACAACAGCACCATTTGGAAGAAGTAACATTTAAAATAACCCAACCCTCCACTGACAGGGCAATGGATAAATAAAATGTGTAGAGTTCCTAATGGGTATAGTCAGGGATTGAATTGTGTCACCCAAAAATATGTGTCAACTTGGTTAGGCCATGACTCCCAGTATTCTGTGGTTGTCCTCCATTTTGTGATCATAATTTTACGTTAAAGAGGTTTAGGGTGGGATTGTAACACCCTTACCAGGTCACATTCCTGATCCAATGTACAGGGAGTTTCCCTGGAGTGTGGCCTGCACCACCTTTTATCTATCAAGAGATAAAAGGAAAGGGAAGCTAGCAGAGAGGAGGGACCTCATACCACCAAGAAAGCAGTACGAGGAGCAGAGCTTTGTCTTTTGGACCTGGAGCTCCTGCACGGAGAAACTCCTACTCCAGAGGAACAATGATGAGAAGGCCAACTGAGAGAGAAAGACTTCCCCTAGAGTTGACACCCTGAATTTAGACTTTTAGCCTACTTTACTGTGAAGAAATAAATTTCTGTTTGTTAAAGCTATCCACTTTTGATATTTCTGTAATAGCAACACTAGATAACTAAGACAGGTATCATACAATAATGCCACTTAGATCTAAAAAAAAAAAAAAAAAACCCACTGCCATCAACTCGATTCCAACTCATAGCAACCCTACAGGACAGAGTAGAACTGCCTCATAGAGCTTCCAAGGAGCACCTGGTGAATTCCAACTGCCGACCTTTTAGTTAGCAGCCATACCTCTTAACCACTGAGCCACCAGGGTTAGTACCTCATAAACCAACAACAATCAAAAAACACAATACTGAGCAACAGAAACATGTAACGGAATAATAAATAGTAGCAAGTCCACTCTGCAGGGTTTATAAAGCCTGTAAATAAACAGTGTGGTGTTAGGGACACACTGATACATAGTAAAACTTTAAGGAAAAGCAAGAAAATGATAAACAAAAAACTCAGGAATTATAGAAGGCAAGTTTTCAGATGGAATTGGCGATGGGCAAATACAAGGCTTCAAGAATAAACACAATGTTCTATTTTAAGGTGAGTAGCTAGTGAGAGGATGTTCTTTTACTATCATTTAAAACTATATGCATATACATGTACATAATTTGTACATACATGTATATATGCGTGTACACATACAGTTTAAAACTATCAAAGATATACATGTTTTAAGAAACTAAAATGTATATAAGATAATTTATTGGTAACGTAAACATAACCTCAAAGTTCTGCCTTGAAACAACTCACCTTTGCAAATCCGTATCAAGGAAATAACCTGTTAAGTCTGTTGTACTATTAGACAAATGTCTGCATTGGAATAAATTGACAAAGCCTGAAGAGTTTTGCCATTAAACAAGTTAAACCATTTACATTTGTATTCAAATCTACAAAGCCGTCTTTAAAAGTTATTAATTTTCTATTTTGATAGTATCTAAATTTGAAATAATTCTATACTTGGCTAATTTTAGACTGGTTTTGTTAATCATCCTTCTATGTATTTTAATACTCGATTGCCTGAGAAGGAAAAAGCAGCAGAGAAGATTAAACAGAGAATCAAAAGAGGATGAACGAATAGAAGTTCTTTGAAGAAGAAAAATAATTTAAAACATATTCTAGAAGATAAAAGTTGGTAAACAATAGTACTGGAGTATTCAATTGGAAATCTTTGATTAAATAACAATAACTTTGTTAAACATTTTATAACTGGAATTTTGTTTTCGTACTTTTATGCTTGTTTTAATTTATGACACAGTGGAAAGGAGGATAATTTATTTGAATAAGTTTTATTTTCTTTTTCATGAATGGACTTACCAATTGAAGATCTTTAGAAAGGATGGAATATCCATGTAGTGAATAGTTTGTTTCTGTATACTTATATATGCATATAAAATCATATATTCAATATATACAATATAGAATTATATATATTAGCCAAAAATTGTACTATTCTAAATGATGAAGAAATAAGTTAAAATAGGGGTAATCGATTTTAAAACGTTGTAGGAATAAGAATATTGGGAAAGGTTTAGTGACTTTGGCAACATTGTTAAAAAGAGTTTTTTTCTTCCTAGTTCTAGGGTACACACGAAGTTGCATATTGTTAATGTAATTATACAATATAAGATTGACAATTTCTTTCCAGTATTGGAAAAGAATACTGAAGATGAATTTTCATCTCATGGGATAAATTAAAAAAAATAAGAAGATCATAGATTTATCCCGTTGGTAGATGTTACTGAAATTAAATAGTTTGGTCTTCTCATGCTTAATCATGAAGCATCCAAAGCGCAAAGAAGGGAAGTGAAATTTCTAACAGCCTGACTAGGTTTAGTTTTAAGTAACCTGCCATGTAGTTCAAAACTCTTTGGCCTACATCAGAGTATCTATTCAGCCACGAAGGAGCCTTGGTGGCACAGTGATTAAAACCCTTGGCTGCTAACTGAAGATTAGCGGCTGGAACCCACCAGCTGCTCTGCAGGAGAAAGATGTGGCAGTCTGCTCCCCTGAAGATTTACAGCCTTGGAAACCTTATGGGGCAGTTCCACGCTGTCCTGTTGGGTTGCGATGAGTTGGAATCCACTTGATTCAGCAATGGATTTATTAGCTAAACATAGCTATGTTGTGAGATTATGCAAAAACTTACAGTTATTAATATGCATATGATTACATATTTCTTGTGTTTTTTCAGTTATTATAAATGAAGCCAATAGTCATAGAAGACTCACTATGTAAAAATCTCATTATATGCTCTGATCTGATACAAACTCATTTATATTCTTACTTAATTTAAAATAGCAAAAGAAGCCCACAATAAAACATACAAATGTTTTACTCCTTCAGTTATTATCCATGACTCCAAAACAGCTGCTCACTATGGACTAAACAACAGGTTAGTTAATGGCTCAGTGGTTAAGAGCCCCAGTGCTAACCAAAAGGTCCTCAGTTTGAACCCACCAGCCACTCTTTGGAAATCCTATGGGGCAGTTCTACTCCGCCCTATTGGCTTGCTATGAGTTGGAATCAACTTGACAGCATTTTTTTTTTTAAGTTAATAATTACATTATACAACATTACATCTTAAATAAGAATCACTATAGATTTTTAGACCTGGAAGAAACCTTAGCATAGTTAAGTAGATTGAACAGGAGATTGAATTTGTTAGTTAGGAAAACAAAAATATCCCTTCTCAGCAATCAATGTCTATGGCCACACACTGTGTCCCCATTGGATTAAAGCAGGTCTGTAAGAGCTCAAACTATGAAGCATGCATTAGCACATCCAAAGAAGGAACATGTCATCAGAAGAACTGTTCACAAGCCATGGGGGTGGGGAGGGAGCCTTGACAGCCACGCCCACCGAAGCACTACTGGGGAGAAGAACCAGTAGTCTCCTTGCAATGGATTGGAGTCCAGAGTCTGAGGATTCTGGTCTGTTTGTGAATATAATTCTCTTTAGAGGTCAGAATAGAGCAGTTTTCAAGCTTTTAGGACTATTGGCAGACTACCTAGGCTTGAAACGTGGTATTTACCTTGTATGAATCTCAACAATTTATTTCAAGAATTTGAGCCCAGTTTTCTGATGATATTATTACCTACCTTATAGGGTGACTATGATAATTAGATGCAATGGTATGAAAGGTAGAAGTTATAAAAATGTCTGCACCCATTAAGAATTCAGTAACTTTTAGCCATGCTATTTTATAGTCTTTGAATATGTGAGATTATCAGAGAGATAGTACCATGTGAATTAAACATTGGGTCCAATTACCTGATTTCAATCTTGTCTCTATCCTTTCCTATGTGAACTGGGACAAGCAACCTAATTCCCCTATACCTTAGTAGTCTTTATCTCTAAAACAGAGGTAATAATAGCACCACCTTCCAAGATTGTTATAAGGGTTAAATGAATACATAATCGAAAAGCACTGAGAATAGTACCTGGCACATAGTGACATAAATGTGTTAGAGAAATTATTTTAAAATGAGTTCATTATATATTTCAGTTACTGAAATCTTAATTCTGAGCTCATGATTGCAAAACGGCTTTTTGATACGTTTTTCTGCTTCACTCTTACTCATTAAGGATGCATTTTTCACACAAAACGAATGTTCTCTCACTGTGACTTATTTCTTATTTTAAATAAATACATAATTGTTTATCAATGCAGTTATTTACAGCTGGAAGCCACAAGATTGTCCTTTCTCAACGAAAGTAGTACCATGATGACAATGACTTTGAATTTGACAATACATACCATAGAAAATATGACAATAAGTGTATTGGCTCTTCAGTCAATCACATAGATTCTAGTCACAATTTAAAAATTCTATCTCTGGACTGAACACTAGTGACCAAAGACCAGACGAGTTGTGGAATGACATCAAGGATATCATCCATAAAGAAAACAAGAGGTCATTGAAAAGACAGGAAAGAAAGAAAGGACCAAGATGGATGTCAGAGGAGACTCTGAAACTTGCTCTCGAATGTGGAGCAGCTAAAGCAAAAAGAAGAATTGACGAAGTATAAGAACTGAACGGAAGGTTTGTAAGGGCGGCTCGAGAAGACAAAGTATTATAATGACACGTGCAAAGAGCTGAAGATGGAAAACCAAAAGGGAAGAACATGCTCAGCATTTCTCAAGCTGAAAGAACTGAAGAAAAAATTCAAGCCTCAGGTTGCAATAGTGAAGGATTCCATGGGAAAAATATTAAAAGATGCAAGAGGCATCAAAAGAAGGTGGAAGGAATACACAGAGTCATTATACCAAAAAGAATTAGTCGATATTCAACCATTTCAAGAGGTGACATATGATCAGGAACTGATGGTACTGAAGGAAGACGTCCAAGCTGTTCTAAAGGCATTGGCGAAAAACAAGGTTCCAGGAATTGATGGAATATCAATTGAGATGTTTCAACAAACAGATGCAGGGCTGGAGGTGCTCACTTGTCTACACCAAGAAATAGGGAAGACAGCTTCCTGGTCAACTGACTGGAAGAGATCCATATTTATGCCTATTCCCAAGAAAGGTGATCCAACCAAATGTGGAAATTATAGAACAATATCATTAATCTCACATGCAAGCAAAATTTTGCTGAAGATCATTCAAAAATGGCTGCAGCAGTATATCGACAGGAAACTGCCAGAAATTCAGGCCAGTTTCAGAATAGGATGTGGAACCAGGGATATCATTGCTGATGTCAGGTGGATCCTGGCTGAAAGCAGAGAATACCAGAAGGATGTTTGCCTGTCTTTTATTGACTATGCAAAGGCATTGCACGGTGTGGATCATAACAAATAATGGATAACATTGTGAAGAATGGGAATTCCAGAACACTTAATTGTGCTCATGAGGAACCTTTACGTAGATCAAGAGGCAGTTGTTCAGACAGAACAAAGGGATACTGATTGGTTTAAAGTCAGGAAAGGTGTGCGTCAGGGTTGTATTCTTTCACCATACCTATTCAATTTGTATGCTGAGCAAATAATCCAAGAACCTGGACTACAAGAAGAAGAATGGGGCATCAGCGTTGGAGGAAGACTCATTAACAATCTGCATTATGCAGATGACGCAGCCTTGCTTGCCAAAAGTGAAGAGGACTTGAAGCACTTACTGATGAAGATCAAAGACCACAGCCTTCAGTATGGATTACACTTCAACATAAAGAAAACAGAACTCCGCCCAACTGGACCAATGAGCAACATCATGATAAACGGAGAAAAGATTGAAGTTGTCAAGGATTTCATTTTACTTGCATCCACAATCAACAGCCATGGAAGCAGCAGTCAAGAAATCAAAAGACGCATTGCATTGGGTAAATCTGCTGCAAAGGACCTCTTTAAAGTGCTGAAGAGCAAAGATGTCACCTTGAAGACTAAGGTGCGCCTGACCCAATCCATGGTATTTTCAATCGCATCATATGCATGTGAAAGCTGGATAATGAATAAGGAAGACTAAAGAAGAACTGATGCCTTGGAATTGTGGAGTTGGCAAAGAATATTGAATGTACCATGGACTGCCAAAAGAACAGACAAATGTCTTGGAAGAAGTACAACCAGAATGCTCCTTAGAAGCAAGGATGGTGAGACTGCATCTTACATACTTTGGACATGTTGCCAGGAGGGATGTCCCTGGAGAAGGACATCATGCTTGGCAGAGTACAGGGTCAGTGGAAAAGAGGAAAAACCTCAAAGAGGTGGATTGACACAGTAGCTGCAACAGTGAGCTCAAGCATAAGGATTGTAAAGATGGCTCAGGACCAAGCAGTGTTTTGTTCTGTTGTGCACAGGGTCACCATGAGTCAGAACCGACTCGAAGGCACCTAACAACAACAGCAGCATCTCTGCAAATAAAAAGACAATAGTATTCATTCGACATTTACATGTGGAATGATAAATTCCAAGCTAATCTTTGAGACATGAACAACGGACATGCAGACAGAAGTCCTCACCGTTGATCAGAATTCATTTCAGTGCTTATTCTATGCTGTATTTTTTTGACTAACTCATATTTGCTATTGATCAGAAGACGTACATACCACACAAATATAGTTTTTCAATTGTGTTATTTCAATAAAAAAATCATTAAATGATGTTGATATAAATTAAACTGATAAAAATAATAGGAGTTTCGTCAACTTCTCATTCTCACTAGCAATTTATGCATGATTTGGTCACTAAATTCTGAAAAATGTATTATGTACACTGATTAAATCAATAAAGTGATACATTTCTTGACTAGTTAATTTTTATTCATTGTTTTACTAGAAACAATTGTGATTAAAACTAAATAATTAAAATTATACATATTTTTTGAATATACATAGAATTCACAACTTAGGTGTTATGTTTATAAAAGGCATTTATGGAAGAAGAAAGCAAATCCCTGGACCATAATGGTGGGACCCATGGGATGTCCTCTGTGCCTCTTCATATCACAGGCACAATTTGGCAGGAAACAATTACATTAAGTCTCAAATATTTCCTAGATACAAAATAAAACGTGGAAATGGTAACTTGAACAGCATATACCTATTTTCATTGATACACTGAGAGATTGTAAAATAAATGGGATAATGTGTTTAATTATAAAACTGATTATACAACTCAACTGTCAAGCACATTATAAACTACTTAGCTTTCTACAAATGTGAATAACATCATTAAATAGAAGCTTACAAATTAAGGTTATGAAATAATATATAAAACTCTCTTCAGTACAAATTAATGTATCTAAGTACAGAAATTATCTTTACAAGTGTAAGGACTTATACAAAACAGGTATTTTTGTTGATCTTAAGGCTAAATTCTAATTAATCCCCAAGTGAAACTATCGGGAGTAATTTAGGCTTTTTGAGACATTTTAATTTCTCAACTTCGGTTGGACTTTCTTTGAATTGTATATACCCTATTCACTCAACTTACAATTGTGGTGATTTACAAGTAGATCAGGTGTCCCTGAATGACACAAAGGGTTAAGCTCTTGACTACTATCCGAAAGGTTGGCAGTTAGAACCACCCAGAGGCACTTAGAATGCCAGGCCTGATGACCTGTTTCTGGTAGGTCACAGCCTTGAAAACAGTATGGAACAGATCTACGCTGCGCACACGGGGTTGCCGTGAGTCGGAATTGACTCCACAGTAGCTAACAACATCAGTAGATTAATACATGGGGCCAAATAATTCTCTCCTCACTCCCCAAGTTAATTTTTAATACATGTCACTATTTCTAATTTTAAAGATCTCTTTTCCTTCCCTGAATGCTACATAACACAAACATTAAAAAAAAAAAAAGTCATATTAGCTTTTAAATATTATTGCCTAATGTCAGAGTAAGAGCCCTGGTAGTGCACTGGTCAAGAGCTTGGCTGCTAACCAAAATGCTGGCAGTTTGAATCCACCAATCGCTCCTTGGAAACTTATGGGTCAGTCTCTGTCTATGGGGTAACTACAGTGTTGCTGGGAGTTGGAATCAACTCGACAGCAAGGGGTTTGGTTTGGTTTGTTGTAATAGTAAATACGGAAACGATACAGAAAATGTGTGTACTCAACTTTATTGTTGTTTCCAAATACTTGCTCTCCTTTCCAGTGAAAGGATTATATAACTCCCCCCACTGCCACATGACATCCAGGGCCTCTGCTGGAATTACAAGCCCTCACCGCCCTTGCTTTGGTCAAGGGCATTGGAGCAGATGTGACACATGCCACATCTCAGCAGGATCCTTATCATTGTGCTTTTCTGCCTGCTCCTTGCTCTTTTGCCTTGCCATGAAAACAAGCATATCCTGGATTCTGTTATGAAAGGAATGAGGAACCGAGCCACAGCCAACCCTCAGCAATCAATCTCTAACATGGGCAAGAAATCAATCATTGTTTTTCAGGCTACTGAGATCTGGAGGAATGCGTGTTGGCGCAGCCTCATCCAGCAAGAGCTGATTACTGTAGCCACATACAGATTTTTCTGTATGTCGGTATCTACACAAAAATGACGAGTGCAATTTTGAATTAGAGAACCTCTAGAATCTGCAAGAACAACTTGATTTGTGGTTAATAAAAAAAAAAAAAATTAGGAAGGGACAAAAGGCTTAAAAATACCTAAGTCATAGATTTGAAAGGGAAGGGAGACGTCTACATTTTAAAATCATATGATGGCCTTGACATTAATATTATAATCTTAAAATAATAAAATTATGCTTGATATTGACACTTAAAAAAAAATACTCCAGATGCTGAACATAAAAATAAATAAAATAAAAAGAAATATAAATTCAGAAGGAATTATTAGGAAAAGAAGATTTATGGAAATCTGGTTCCGTCGTGGTCACCTCTCACATCAGGTTCTGGGGGAAAGTCCACAGTACCCTGCATGGGTTAAGGAATAGACTTTATTGAGGTCTCTTGGGAGGCAAAGGTCAGCAAGGTAAGGTACCCCATTGCCACAAGTCAGTTACGACTCATAGTGACCCTACTGGACAAAGTAGAACTGCCCCACATGGTTTCTAAGGCTTCGATCTTTACGGAAGTAGATTGTCACATCTTTCTTCTGAGGAGCAGCTGGTTGGTTCAATCGCCAGCCTTCCAGTTAGCAGATGAGAGCTTTAACACTGCAGGCACCAGGGCTCCTTAAGGAAGGGTTGTTGTTGTTAGGTGCCATCAAGTCAGTTCTGACTCATAGTGACCCTATAGTACAGTGTCTTCATTTTTTATCATCCCTAGTGAAAGGCATGCAGGACCATGGAGCCCTACAGTAACAGTTTATTTTCTAAGAAAGGGATGTCGCCCTATGAAAAGTTAAAGTACAGGGATGGAAGCAGGGCAAAGAAACCTTGATGGTCACATAAGGGCAGGATGCTTTGTGACTCTGGATTTAGGTCCAGGTCTTTTCTTATAGGAGTTTCCTGGGAAAGCCAGATACCTTGTATCTGGTAATCTTGGGACCAAAAAGACGGCAGAATTTGGATCAGCCACTCCAGAAAGGACAAGGAGCCATGGTTCCAGCTGATTCATGATCCAGGCAACTTAGCATGAGTTTCCAAGGTCATCGTCAGATAATTCTGCACATTTCTCTGTAGGAAGCCAGGAAGATCTGTAGGGAAAAATCCCCCAAAAAGCAATTTTGATTGTATCTTAAAGAAATGGAGAATCAAAATAGGATTTTAAGCAGGTGAGTAATATAATCTGTAAACCCATTGCCATTGAGCCAATTCTGACTCATAGAGACCGCAGAAGACACAGTAGAACTGTCCCACAGGGTTTCCAAGGAGTGCCTTGTAGATTCAAACTGCCGACCTTTTGGTTAGCAGCTGTAGCTCTTAACCACTATGCCACCAGGGTTTCCAAATAAAATGAGGAATATTACAAATAATAGTGTCAAGCAATTTAAATGCAATAAGTGACAAATAATTATTTCAACCAAATCCATTACTCAGTATAATTCATGTTCTAATTTCTACCAGTAGAAAGGACTTTGTAGAAGGTAAATATGGATTTAACAAATATAGCTTAAAAGTTAGCTAGACTTTTCACCAAACCCTTTATGTTAGAAAGATCTGAGAAACCTTGGCAGCATACTGGTTAAGAGCTACAGCTGCTAACCAAAAGGTCAGCAGTTGGAATCCACCAGCCACTCCTTGGAAACTCTATGGGGCAGTTCTACTCTGTCCTATAGGGTCGCTATGAGTCGTAATGGACTTGATGACAATTTTTTTTTTTTTACAGATAATATAATCTGATTTGTGTTTTAGAAAGTTAACCTAGCCAGAAAGATGGAGGATGACTTGAATCAGGAAGAAACTGTAGACAGTGTAATTAGTTAGGAGGCCAATTTCACAGCCTTGAAGAGAGGTAGAAGACCTGAAATAAGACAGCGATTTAAAAAAAAAAAAAAAAAAACACAAACCTGCAGTGTACCTCAAATTGCCTTTTTCTTTCCCTCAAGAGTTTCCCCGCTTAGAAGCATTTTCTATCTGCTTTTAATTCCTGTGACACCATTTGTACAATGCTAATTGCACATAAATGTCTTATAAGTTCTTGATCTTTGTTGTCTATCTGCTATTGGAGGTTGAAAGCACCTTCAGGAGAGTGTCTGTCTTAACACATGTCTGTGTCCTTCAGAATATCCAGCATAGGCCATTTCACATGGAAGGTATTTTTCTTAGCTGTATAATTTATGGAATAGAAAAAGTAATGAGGAGAACGTATTTATGGATGTTTACCCCAGGGCTACATCAAAGGTTTTGAAATGAGCGCACACTGCACAAGTGCACTCAGAAGAGGGATTAGAAAAGGGTGACTAAATACAGCCTGAATGCCAAGCCATTCAACCAAGAGTAACAAATGCATTTAAAAGTCACATGAAAGCAATGAATGACCAGGGACAGAGCCAGTTTAAGTGGGGGAAAAAAATACAATTATTTTCCCCAAAACAAGATACTTTGGAAGGAGTGCATAGGAAGAGTGTGAGGAGCTGAAAATTTTTCAGGATTTTGATCCTACATTGGGTCAAAACCTTTTTTGTAATAATTCTGTTTCAGGGCTTGATACTGGTTCTAAGCAGTTCAGCCATGGCCAGCGGATACAAGGGCAGCATACCGGTGGCATTGCAGCCAAATTTCTTTCAGGTAGGGTTTTTATTAACTTTTATTGAGCTTCAAGTGAACGCTTACAAATCAAGTCAGTCTGTCACATGTAAGTTAATATACATCTTACTCCTTACTCTCACTTGCTCTCCCCCTAATGAGTCAGCCTTTCCAGTTTCTCCTTTCGTGAAATTTTGCCAGCCTCCAACTCTCTCTATCCTCCCATCCCCCCTCCAGACAGGAGATGCCAACATAGTCTCAAGTGTCCACCTGATATAATTAGCTCACTCTTCATCAGCATCTCTCTCCCACCCAATGTCCAGTCCCTTTCATGTCTGATGAATTGTCTTCGGGGATGGTTCCCGTCCTGTGCCAACAGAAGGTTTGGGGACCAAGACCGCCAGGATTCCTCTAGTCACAGCCAGACCATTAAGTATAGTCTTTTTATGAGAATTTGGGGTCTGCATCCCACTGATCTCCTGCTCCCTCAGGGGTTCTCTGTTGTGCTCCCTGTGAGGGCAGTCATCAATTGTGGCTGGGCACCAACTAGTTCTTCTGGTCTCAGGATAATGTAGGTCTCTGGTTCATGTGGCCCTTTCTGTCTCTTGGGCTCTTAGTTGTCGTGTGACTTTGGTGTTCTTCATTTTCCTTTGCTTCAGGTAGGGTTTTGACCTGAGTAGGAAACAGGCAGCAGTGCCCCACTCAAAGATGGCGGCCAAGCGCACCGCTTTGAATGCGTGTCACTCTCCACAGCCCTGCCCCTAATCCTGTGTCTAGCATCAGGTGCCTGAAGCTTTCCTGATGTGGGATGTTGGATTATTAGCAGGGCTGTGGACAGTGACACACACTCAGAGTGGCCTGGTCGGTAGCCATCTTTGAGCAGGGCACTGCTGCCTGTTTCCTACTCAGGTCAAAAGCTGACCCACAAGAGATTTGGTTCCTATGCAATGTATACACTGCCCTTGTTTCCATCAGTTATGATTGAACTATTAAGAACCAGTTCAAAACCCTAGTCCGTTTGTAATTTTTTTAAAGCAATAGCAAATACAATAATGACCAATAAAAAAAAAATAGCTATTTAAAATTTACTATTCTCAGTGTTAAGCACATTACATCATTATCTCATTTAACCATCACTAGATCTCCCTGACATAGCTGTTCTTAATACCTTATTACATAGATGGGGAATCTGAACTTCAGAGTGGTTAAATTAAGTTCCCAAGATCATATAAGTTGTTAATGGTACAGCCAGTATACAAAGTTAGGTCTGTTTGAGTTCCAAGACTGAGGTGGAAAAAAAAAAAAAAAACTATTACCCAGTAATGCCATTTTTTTTTCTGAATGTAATGCCATTTTTTAAATATTTAGCAGTTATTATTGACTCACAAAGTGGAAAATGCTGCTAAATTGGCCAGAAAATATGACTGTTAATTTAATTATACAAGATAGATATTCTAACAATAATGAACACTGATTTTTTTCACCCATTCCAGTTTCAGAAAAGAATAAAACCTCCCAGACCTCTAAAAATAGAAAAGTGTAATAGAACGCGCACCAATTCTCTAGGTATTTGTTCTGAATCATAAAATATTTCTGTAGGTGCTCCATAAAGCATTTTATAGGACATAAATATGCCCATGGATTTTTAAGTCATTGATAGGTTTACAGTGAGCAAAATGGCATTTTAGAGAAACACTAAGAATGAAAGTATGTACCAAATTTATCTTAGGTGCTAAGAGGGAAACACAACAATGAAAGAAAAGAGTATACCAAGAGATATTTTCCTAAAATCATTTTCTAAATTTATTCTGTAAACCCATTTCTAGATATTCTGATCAATATTTACTTAATGCTCAATTTTTTTGAGCCTGTCCATCAAAAACATTTCAAAAAATTGTCAACAAAGATAATATATTTACGTATAGAGCCAACAAATCAAATCTTTGTCAAGTTTGTAAATTAAAATTCATAAATGGACATATTTTTGCATCCTACCTTGTTTTATTGTAAAAATTTATTGGAATGGAAAATATTCAGCTGCTTGGAAAAATCTATTATTTCTGAGTGGGAAAAATGTAATTAATAAATGTAAGTATGTGTATGCATACACATACATGCACACACTTTACAATTATTAAAAAAAATAAAAGGAGATAGATATCCACGAATTGATTAGTAGTCCGAAGAGACTTCCAAAGACATCCTTTCAAGTTAAAACAAAAAAAGTTGCCATTGAGTCCATTGTGACTCATGGTGACCCTGTGTGTGGCATAGTAGACCTGGGCTCCACAGGGTGGTTAAGGGAAATCATGTGAGTGTTGCAATCAGACAGACTGACTTCAGTTACAGATCTTTCTCTTCTATCTGTGGGGAATTTGGTCAGGGGGCCTCTTCAGTTGTTAAGACATGTGAAATTATTTCTTTTCATGCTAAATAAACATAGTAATGATCCCTTCATAGTAACTGTGAACATTACAGTAAGGTATTTAACACATAACCCTTGCACAGAGGGGCTCTCAGAAAATTATTTTTATCCTAAGTATTGTGCTACATAGTGCAAATGTTATTTTCATCCTCTTCTATTTCCATCTCCTTCATTTTTTATGCTGTTTCCCCACTATATATACGAACTATAAAAAATAATCCTCACAAGAGGAATAATGGTACCTACCTTTTATTGCGTACTCACTTTATTGAGTTCAAACTATGGCTGAACACAACACATTAGTCAAATCTATAATAGCAAAATATTTACTGGTTTTTGATTGGATGGAGTCAGTTATTTCAATAATATTGCATATGGAGGCCTTATAATGGGTAGGACCACAGCAAATAGGCTGCAGTAATCCACCATAAACTGCCATTCATTCCAAATTCAAGAAAAGGTCAAATGGAATTGCTAAATGGAGAAGCCATGGGAATAATCACCTATTCTCTAAACAGGTCTCACATTTCTCTCTTGTCCTTCTGGTATTCTCCTTAGGGGTATGTTGGCGCAAAGATTTTAATTTATCTTGGGTTATATTAACCAATGGGTTTTTATATTAACCATGTTAATGTATTGGGGAAGATCCACAGGATTATATTTGGTGAGACCAACAGTTAAGGACCAAGTCTTTTTAAATTTTAATTCATTACTCATGGGGTCAGAGTTCACGTCCATTACGGGATATTTTAGGGTAATGGTGCTATAAACCAAAAAAACCTATTGCCATCGAGTCAATTCTGACTCATAGCAACTCTACAGGACAGAGTAGAACTGCCCCATAGGGTTTCCAAGAAGCAGGTGGTGGATTCCAACTGCAGACCTTTTGGTTAGCAGCCAAGCTCTTAACCACTGCACCACCAGGGCTCCAATGGTGCTATGACCATGGAGAATTTTGTCAAGGCAAAATTTGGTTAGAATATCAAGATTGAGGGCATCACACACAGACCAAGAGGGTATGAAAAGGTTTCCTACTTACATAACTGAGGTCTTTGGGGACAGCAGTGCAGACCTCCTACCACATCAAAATTGCCTGAGACAGCAAGGAAAAGAGGCTAGCTCAGAGTTTTCATCGGGCTAGAGGTTCAGGTTTTGTGAGTGTTTTCATGCGCAGACAGAGACTTAAATGTTTTCTCTCCCACTGGCACTAAAGAAGGGAGAACCCAGGTGTTATCGGCTTTCCCAGATGTGGGGCAGAAGTGGAAGAAAGAGAGGGAGTGAGGCTTCAGTGTTGACAGCAAAGATCAAAAAATGAAGCCAGACTCTTTATTACATGGTTTAACACATGAAAATCAATTAATGTAATGTATTAATGTAATGTAATATATTAATAGAATAAGGGATAAAAAAAATACATGATCACCTGAATAGCTGCAGAAAAGTATTTGACAAAATCCAACAATTTCGTAATAAAAAACACTCAGCAAACTAGAACAGAAGGGAATTTTGTCAACCTGATAAGGGTCATCTAAAAAACAGCAAAACTCACAACTGAATTCACACTTACGATGAAAATCTGAATGTTTTCCTGCTAGATCAGAAATAAGACAAGAATATCCATTTTCTACAATTCTATTCAACATTGCAATGGATGTTCTAGCCAGGGCAATTAGGCAAGAATAAAGAAATAAAATTATGGAGATTATAAATATAGAGAAGTAAAGCTATCTCTATTACCAAATGAAATGACCTTATATATAAAAAATCTTAAGTAATCCACTAAAAAAACTGAATGAATAAAGAAGTTCAGCTATGTTTCAGGATACAAAGCCAATATACAAAAATCAATTGCATTTCTATACTCTAGCAACAAAAATCTGAAAAAACAAATTTAAAAAATGATTTCATTTACAAAAGCACCAAAAGGAATAAAATGCATAGAAATAAATTTAACAAAAAAAGTCAAGGCTTGTATACTGAAAACTACAAAACATTCTTGAAGGAAATCATTCAGACTTGAATAAATGAAAAGAGCTCATGTTCCTGAATCACAATCCCTAGTATTTTAAGACGGGAAAAGTTCTCAAATTGGTCTACAGAATCAACCCTTCAAAATACCAGCAAGATTTCTTGCAGATATTTATTGATCCTAAAATTCATGTGGAAATAAAAGGGACCCAGAATAGCCAAAACAACTCTGAAACAGAACAAAGATGGAAGGCGCCCAATTCTCGTTTTTAAAACGTACTCCAAATGTTCAGCAATTGAGACATTGTGCTACTGGCAAAGGTAGACACTTAGATAAATCGAGTAGACTGTCCAGAAATAGGCCCTGCATTTATAGTCAGCTAAGTTTCAGTGGGAAACCCTGGTGGTGTAGTGGTTAAGTGCTACAGCTGCTAACCAAAGGGTCAGCAGTTCAAATCCGCCAGGCACTCCTTGGAAACTCTATGGGGCAGTTCTACTCTGTCCTATCAGGTCACTATGAGTCGGAATCGACTCCATGGCACTGGGTTTGGTTTGATTTTTTGGTTTAATTTTCAATGAGGGTGCTCTCAAGTTTTTCTCTTATTCTTCGTCTTTCAACATTTTGACTAGCTGGATGTGGGTCTCCTGTTTATCCCACCTGGAGTTCATTCAACTGCTTGGGTGTGTAGATTAATTCTTCTAATAAAATTTAGGAAGTTTTCAGACAATATTTATTTGAATTTTTTTTCCTGATTCTTTCTCTTTCTTGTACCCCCCTTAGGAGTACGTTGAGGCACTTAATGATATCTCATATCTCTGAGCCTCTGTTAATTTTTCTTCATTCTTTTTTCTCTCTGTTCTCCAGATTATATAACCTTTACCAATTTGTCTTCAAATCTGCTGATTCCTTCTTCTCACAGCTCAAATCTACTGTTGAATCCCTGAGTGAATTCTTCATTTCAGGTATTGTATTTATCAATTCCACAATTTCCATTTGGTTCTTTTTTTATGATATCTATTTTATTATTATCCTATATTTGATTATCTATTGTCATTATATCTTCCTTTAATTTCCAAAGCATAGCTTATTTTAGATCTTTAAATGTGTTTCTAATGGCTGCTTTGAAGTCTTCATGTGTTAAGACCCACATTTTTACCCCCCACAAGGCAGTTTCTAACACCTGTTTATTTCCGGTTTTGGGTTCACATTTTCTTGTTTATATTCATGTCTCATAATATTCTGCGAAAAACTGGACATTTTACTTAATATATTGCAAGAATTTGGGATACTGATATCTGTCCCCTCTGGGCTTGTGGTCATTGCTGTTTGCTTTTTTGTTTAGTGACATGGCTGGACTTGTCAGTGAATTTATTTGCCCCATAATGTGCAGCCTCTGATATCACTGACGAAAAGGCACAGCTTTGGGTATCCATGCTGTCTTCCTGACCACCAAAATTCACTGTAATTTTAGCCAGGCTCTCTTTGACTGTCTCTTTTATTGATCTGCCCTTTAGTCTTCTAACTAGTCTGACTCTACTTGTCTTGCTACCAGCTGTTAGTCCCTGTTATTTTTGACAACTCCTTGGAACATAAATTGCTCCACAGTCTGACCCAACTAACACTGGGCACCTTGTCAGGTACAGGGTGTTATAGACTTTAAGGTTTGTTCTGACTCTCCCCTGGGCTGAACTTCTGCACTGTGGAGCAGAACTGAAGTGCAGGAATGGGAACTTCCTCCCCATTGCATGATAACCTGGATCCTCCTTATGGGACAGGAGCTGGAGGACAGGATGGGGGTAATGTGGGAACTGGTGTTACAACCTGGCTTTCACTACCCAGTATGGATTTTCTGCAGCTTCGATCCAGGAAGGATGGGATCTTCCAATAGTCATTAGTTGCCACATCTACCTCAAATAGGTCTTCCATCATAGGAAGCTGGGGGGAACTGGAAGCTACCATTTGGCTACTGGGACCATAAGAATAACTTTTCTGCAACACAGAGCTGTGTTGCAAAGGTGGACTGCCCTCTTCCCCAGTGACCCTGCCCAGATTCTCGCTATATAACAGGAGCTAGGAAACCCTGGTGGCGTAGTGGTTAAGTGCTATGGCTGCAAACCAAAGGGTTGGCAGTTCAAATCCGCCAGGCGCTCCTTGGAAACTCTAAGGGGCAGTTCTACTCTGTCCTGTAGGGTCGCTATGAGTCAGAATCGACTCGACGGCACTAGGTTTGTTTGTTTTGCTTGTTTAGGGTTGGGGGAACAGGCACCTCCATCTAGCTGCCACCATCCACTTAACATAGGCCATCCACAGCTCAAAAATTTTGGAAAATGGGATGTGTCAGGCTGCCAAAACCACCTTGAGTACCTCTTCCACTACCACTTGGGTGCTGAGCCAACTGAAACAACTCTCCAGATGGTGGTGTGATAGATGCAATCCCTATCTTGAATGCTATGCTCTCCTATCATTTCTGCTGAGTTTCCATAAATGTTGTTAAAATGCTTCTCAGTTTGTTGCAAAAAATTGACCTTTGGTCAATCTACAAACTCTTTGAATGATTGCCTTTGCTAATTTTGAACAGGTTAATATACATCTCTTCAGGGGAGAGGTTCCTGAGTTCCTCACACAATCTTTCTGGAAGTTCTACCTTATTTATTTACTTAATTCTTCTTGCTTTGATATTTGAGAAGACTAGATAATTATTTCAATAGGTAATCTGTCCTAAATTATTTATGTATTTTAACAAAACTTTAGCAGCATGTATGCTTAGATTATCCGAAGTCTGCATTCATTAAATAACTGTTGCTAAGGGATAATGAAGAAAACCAAAGGCACAAGAGAAAGATTAGTCCAAATGACTGATGGACCACAACTACTACAGCCTCCACCAGACTGTGTCCAGCACAACTAGATGGTGCATTGCTACCACCATCGACTGCTCTGACAGGGATCACAATAGAGGGTCCCAGAGAGAGCTAGAGAAAAATGTAGAACAAAATTCTAACTCACAAAAAAGGACCAGACTTACTAATCTGACAGAGACTGGAGAAACCCCAAGAGTACGGCCCCCAGACACCCATTTATCTCAGTGTTGGAATCACACCTGAGGTTCACTCATTAGCCAAAGATTCAACAGGCCCATAAAACAAACAATAAGACACATAGACCAACCATGTATGTGAGACTAAATGGGCACATCGGCTCAGGGGCAAGGACCAGAAGTCAGGAGGGGACAGAAAAGCTGGATGAATGAAGATGGAGAACCCAAGGTCAAGAAGGGGACAGTGTTGACATGTTGAGAGGTTGGCAACCAATGTCACTAAACAATATGTGTACTGATTGTTTAATGAGAAACAAATTTGCTGTGTAAACCTTCACGTAAAGCATGCACACACACACAAAAAAAAAAAACTGTTGCTAGATGACTATACATGTTTGGCATTTGTCTCTAGCATTATTCTATTTTGTCTCAGTGACATTAAAACACCATATGTTCAGTAGTAATATCAATGATAACATGATTGCTATAGGAATATTGTGTTAACATTTCTATCTCTCATGCTAGAAAACTTTCCAATTAAGCCAATAGTATACAGCCAATAAAACATGAATTATTAAAACCAGAGGGTCGGTAACAAAGCAGGGAAAGTTTTTGATGTTATTTCATATTTTTAGGGCAGGTTGTTACTATATATTTAATAGCTTTAGTTTTCTGAATAACAGAACTTATAGGGGAAATTAATATGGAAAGGTCTGTAGACACTTTAGTTCTGAGGAATATTCTAGGCAAAATAACCTTTGCGCTTCAGGAAAAAGAAATCTATAAATGTTGGATAGATATATATAGTGGAGATTACATAATTGTGTGCATGTGTGTGTGATGTGTATATACACATATATAAGCAAATAACACATGTCTTCTATGTTCGATTGCCAGCTGCTCCCTCACCACCACAAGGTATTTTTGTAAGCACCTCTATGCCAATTTTTTTTTCACATGTTGCTGTATACATTTTTACATATTATAGCTGAGTTGCAAAAAGGAGGGGATAACCTCAGTGGTCAAAACGATGAAGGGACTGAAAACCAAGAAAATAACATCACCTAACACTTCCACTGCTTCTCTCACAGATAGTTGTGCACCTAACATATCAATTTGCAAGGCAGCATTGTGTGTGCACCCTGGGAAGGGGATGTCTAAGTCTACCCATAAGTTACACTGGAGAAGTGCAACAAAAAATTAAACTAATTATTTACATTCACTTTAAATACCAATTTTTATTTTCAAATTTTATGAAGGTTTAATACATTAGTACACTATTAAACCAAGACCCACTGCCATCTAGTTGATTCCAAATTAAAGTGACTCTATAAGGACAGTGTAGAACTGCCCAGACGGTTTCTAAGGCGCTCCTGGTGGATTCAAACTGCCAACATTCGGTTAACAGCCATAGCTCTTAGCCACTACGCCACCAGGGTTTTCAGCACATAGCATGATTATAACTTAGAAATTAGTAATTTAACTAATTAATAAATTAATAGTTTGGGGTTGTTGTTGTTAGGTGCCGCCTAGTTGGTTCCGATTCATAGCAACCCCATGTACTACAGGACAAAACACTGCCCAGTCCTATACCATGCTCAGAATCATTGTTATGCTTGAGCCCATTGTTGCAACCACTGTGTCAGGGCATCTCATTGAGCGTCTTCCTCTTTTCCATTGACCCTGTACTTTACCACGCCTATTCAAGTTTGGGGTTACCTCCCAGAAATTCTTTTACAGCTAAAAGTGCAGTAACTAAAAAGTCTGCAGTATACTGACATAGAGATCTTATTTGCAAGGAAAAGGAGAAAGTATTTTGTTCTGGGACCCTTAAAGGCCTATACCACTAAAGAAAGAAAGGAATTGAATAAATTCTGTCCACCACCACTAGGAAATAAAAACAAAGCTTATCTACATTAGATGATAAAGTATAGAAAAGGCAGAAACAAAGAGATATGAGTGAGGAGGTAACAAAACATAGAAAAGAAAGAACAAATAAAAAAAACCTCAAAACCCACTGCTGTTGAGTTGATTCTGACTCATAGCAATTCTGTAAGACAGAGTAGAACTGCACCATAAAAAAAAATTTCCGAAAGTGGCTGATGGGTTTGATTGAACTGCCAGCCTTTTGGTTAGTAGCTGAGTTCTTAACCATTACAAAGAGATGATATGAAATCAGGCTTTAGAAATATATTTGAATGTATCAGTGAAGCAATTAATGTAAACCGATGAAATTTGTCCATTAAGACAGATTTTGTTTGGCTGAAAAACAAAGTTGAGTTATATGCTACTTAAAACATAGTCATATAAATTACAGAACAGAGGAATGTTGAAACTAAAGGATAGAAAAATATATAGCAAGCATGTACTAACAACAACATCAACAACAAGAGCCATATTAAATTCAAACAAAATAGAAATTTTGTCAAAATGCATTACTTAACGCTTAAGATAATATAATGATAAATGAAACTGTTCACAAAAAAGTTGTGGCAATTATATATTTGTATCTGCGTGATAATACAATCTCAATTTATAAAGAAAAAATTGAAAACAAAGAACTGGTGGTCTATGCCCAAAAAAAACTGCAGCCTAGAAAACTCTATGATTTAGTCTGTCACATGGGGTGGCTATGAGTTGAAAATGACCTTGATGGCACCTAACAATGACAACAATAACACTATCATTGACGGAAAATTGAAACACAAATTTCTCAGTTGCTGATGGATCAAGCAGATTAAAATATGATAAAAACAGAGTAGATATTAACACATAACTAGCAAACTTGGTCTAATGGACATACAAAACCCTGCACGCCAAAATGAGAGAGATCTTCTTGATCAAGAGGTCAGGGAACATTTTCAAAACAGTGATATGAAGCGATAAGGGCAGAGGATGTTCCTGTCAGTTCCTATGTTTACTCCAGGCTGGGGATCTTAAGTTCTTTCATGTTTCCAGAAACATGCCCAATTTTGGAGAAGAGCTTTGGAATGCCTTCTTATGGACCTAGCCACTACAGGCAGATGAATTGACAGGTTCATGGTTATGGGCAACTCCCAAATTGGGTATTCTTTTATGACATAAAAGTTTAGAGATGATTGATGAGAAAGTTGTGCTTTTGACTATTATTTGGGCTTTATACGGGAAAGGAATTCATGCAGGCTACATGCAAATTGAATTCCTTCTCTTTTATAAGCCAAAAATGGAAGCTGCTTGTCTCTTTTTCTGGATGCCAGCTTTCCACAAATCCTAATCACCACTTCCGTGGACTCTGCTAAGTTCTGACGTAATAGCTTTCTGCTTGGGCCAGATGCAGCGCTGGTTCTCTTTGCTTAAACCAACACCAAACCCAGGAGCTCCAATTCATGATCTCACCCTGAATTTCTGGTCAAACAGGTATCCAGAGCAGCTAAGGTCCATTCCATGAGCCTGGAAAATACACCTTCCCTTTCTCTGCCCATTCCCCATTCCTGCATATGGATGGTTTTAGTTTCCATATTTTTATAGCAGAATTACAATGAGAAAAAAAAAAAAAGAAAGAAATCATAAATTCCTTCATTCTCGAAGGCACTACTCATTTTCTGGGGCTTCTCTGAGATCCCAAGTTAATCACTCCTTATGGCAGAATTTGTAGCACTTTTTGTGTGAAAACTCACTGGAAAAAAAATTATCATCTCCTTCTATCATTGTTAATGTCATTATTAATAACAATGTCAAGAGAATCCAGATGGTGTTAGAATTTCATGTTATCTTTTAAGATATATTTATTTCTATAATAATATAAATTATTACACACATAATAAAATTGAGAGCCAAGTATACCGAAAGAACGTCCCACTAAAAATGACTCAAAAAAAAAAAAAACTAGATAAAACATATTTTTTAAAAATTTAGTTGAGCCTGAAGGACTTAGCAAATAGTATAGGAATATCAGTCAAAATCTTCATGAAGACTGAAACAGAAAACCTTAACACGGGAAGGCTTTTCCACTGGGGGTATTTGCTAAACTGAGGCTATTTAGCTTCAATTCTTACAGAGTCAGGAAGTTTCAGTATCAATAAGACAATTGCCTAGATCTGCTCAAAATGAGACTCTAAGAGGCATTACCTATCCTACAGCCCAAGCTTTGCCTTCCTGGTATGGTGAAAGGAAAAGGAAAAGTGCCAAGGCACTGGATGGAGTGAGGACGGAGAAAAATCATACAGCCCCTAAAAAGTTCTAAGAACTAGCTGTCCCTGCACAGATTTGTTACCTAAAAAAATCAAAAGAATATACAAGTTAGTTTTATATATATATATGAGAGTTTAGCAATATTGTTGGGTACAAAATCAATTTGTGTGTGTATGTACATGTATACACATGCACATATATATATACACACACATGCAATTAGAAAAGTTAGAAAATAATTTTTAAAGAGATGATATCTATAATAAGGTCAGATAAAATTAAAACAGTCAGGAATAAATCATATTTATAAGTTATATATACATGATATAATAAATCACATACATAAAATTCCATGCAAAAATTATAGAACTTTGTATAAGGACATAAAAACCTAAAATAAAGGCAGTATTTGTTGATTGGAAAACACACTTTGTAAAGATGCAAATTCCCCCCAAATTGATCTAAAAATTTAATGTCATTCCAATAAACGTACCAAGATTTCTTAAGGTAGAACTTGACAAATTCTAAAATTTAATAGGACCTGAATATGTTCAAGTATAGGCGAGATAGTCTTAGAAGGGACAAAGTCCATACTTTGTTCTACTAAATAAAAAAATCGAAACCAAACCCATTGCCGTCCAGTCGATTCCAACTCATAGCGACCCTACAGGACGGAGTAGAATTGCCCCATAGAGTTTCCAAAGAGCACCTGGTGGACTCAAACTGCCGATCTTCTGGTTAGCAGCCCTAGCTCTTAACCACTATGCCACCAGGGGAAGATTATATTAGTTAATATCATTTCTATTATTAAAGGGATAAGATATAGAACAATGGAACACAATAGATAGCCTAGGAATATATATATATATATATATATTCTAGACTGGAATTTCAGTGACTAGTATAAAAAAATGAATTTTCAATAAATAGTGCTGAGAAAACTGAGCTGCCGTAAGGGGGACAAAATGAAACTGCAACCCTCAAGATATTCAAGTCGATTCCGACTCATAACAACCCCACAGGATTTCCAAGTCTGTAAATCTCTACAGAAGCAAACTGCCACATCTTTCTCCCTTGGAATCACTCGTGTTTTCAAACCGTAGACCTTTCAGTTAGCAGTCAAAGCGCCTTAACAACTGTGCCACCAGGGTTCCTTACAGAAAAAACAAGATGGATTAAAAACCTAAATGTGACCAAAGTAAACTTACTGGAAAAAATATCAGAAGAGCTTCGTGTCATTGAGGTAGGAAAAAGATTTCTTAAAGAAGACATAACATATGTAAATTAAAAATAATTTTTAAGTTAATGATCCAGACCCACCACTTGTATTTAATTAAATTTAGTCGAACTTAAATAATTATTTCAACTGGAATGTTAAAATGAAATTCAGGACTCAGTATTTAAAAGAGCCCTGAGTGGAATAACCTAAAAAAGACGAGAAATTCTTTCAACACTGTTTTTATCAGTTTTGTTCAATGAGCATAGTAACGAAATGGCTTTTTAATCACCTTTCAGTGGGAACTAGCTAGTTATGTAGGATGGGAAAACCCATGCACAGATCATATGAGGCTGATCTTGTGAAAATTACTATTCTAAACATGAAGAAAATACAGAATTGTCTTCTCTTACAGCCAGATGTATGTGCCAAAAGTAAGAATCAAATTTAGTTGAACAATTTTGCAGATTGAATTTAATAATAACGTGGAATCTTCCTTGAAGAAATTACTCAAGTAAAGAAGATTTACAGTTAATTCTAATCTAAAAATTTTTATTAATCATAAATCTGCTATAAAAAATTTGGAAAAGAAAATATAAAACATTCATATTATATAAATTGGGAAAAATATATAAAGTATTATGAAGAAAATTTTAAAAAGCCATAACTCTACCAGGCACAGATAAGATTTTGACCATTAAAATTTGATCTTACATAATGGTAATGTTATTATACGTAGCATTAACCGACACCCTTTTTCTCTTTAATAACGTAATGTTAAACCAAAGAAGCCGGTTAGTTATAAGAGCATCCGTAAGTATGATTTATTTATGTCATATCAAAACCGGGTAAAATTAAACACAAACAACAAACAAATGTATTGCCATCGAGTCTACTCTGACCCATGGCAACCCAACGCGTTACAGAGTGGGACTGCCCCATAGGATTTTCTTGGCTGTACAGGAGCATTTTTCCAGGCTTTCTTCCTTGGAGCCACTGGGTCGGTTCAAACAGCCGGTCTTTAGGTTAGCAGCCAGTCACAAACCACTTGTGCCACCTGAGAACCTTAAAATTAAATAATGTATATATACCTACATTTACCCTTTTCAGCTCATTGCAAATTCTTCAAAAATTTTTGAGATTTACATAAGATCTTGAAGGCCCTTGGTGGTGCAAACAGTTAATGTGCTCAATGCTAACTGAAAGGCTAGGTTTGAGTCTACCCAGAGGCCTCTCAGAGGAAAGGTCTGGCAATCTGTTTCTGAAAAATCAGCCATTGAAAATCCTATGGTGCACAGTTAGTTATACTCTGACCCACATGGGGTCACCATGGGTCAGAACCCACTGAACAGCAGCTGGCAACTGGTAACTTAAGATTTTATTGAACTGCTATATTACTGTAATTTATTTTGTCACTACATTATTTCAAACTTCACTTTTTTCTACTTTACTATATAAAATATTTCTACAGTGAGTGCACAAATCTTTTGTTCACAGTTATGATTTTTTTATGACAGATTTCTGAAGCTATAGTTATTAAGCCCAAAATATATCTCATTTAAACCATCCGAAATGTTTGTTGTAGTTGTTGTTAGGTGCCATCAGGTCGATTCCGACAGAATAGAACTGCCCCATAGGGTTTCCAAGGAGCGGCTGGGGGATTTGAAGCTGCAGATGTTTACCTGTGTTTTATTGACTATGCAAAGGCATTTGACTGTGGGGACCATAACAAATTATGGATAACATTGCAGAGAATGGGAATTCTGAAACACTTAATTGTGCTCATGAGGAATCTGTACCTGGATCAAGAGGCAGTCGTTCCAACAGAACAAGGGGATACTGCATGGTTTAAAATCAACAAAGGTGTGCGTCAGGGTTGTATCCTTCCACCTTACCTATTCAATCCCTTTGCCGCAAAAATAATCTGAGAAGCTGGACTATATGAAGAAGAACAGGGTATCAGGATTGGAGGAAGACTCATTAACAACAGGTGTCATATAGATGATACAACCTTGCTTGCTGAAAATGAGGAGGACTTGAAGCACTTACTGATGAAGATCAAAGGCCATAGCCTTCAGTAAGGATGACACCTCAGTGTAAAGAAAACAAAAATCCTCACAACTGGACCAATAGGGAACATCATGATAAATGGAGAAAAGACTAAAGTTGTCAAGGATTTCATTTTATTTGGATCCATAATCAACACCCATGGAAACAGCAGTCAAGAAATCAAAAGACGCATCACATTGTGCAAATCTGCTGCAAAAGACCTTTTTGAAGTGTTGAAAAGCAAAGATTTCACCTTGAAGACTAAGGTGCATCTGACTTAAGCCATGGTGTTTTAGATCACTCATAAGCATGTGAAAACTGGACAATGAATAAGGAAGACTGAAGAAGAATTGATGCCTTTGAATTGCGGTGCTGGAGAAGAATATTGAATATACCGTGGACTGCCAAAAGAATGAACAAATTTTTCTTGGAAGAAGTACAACCAGAATGTTACTTAGAAGCAAGGGTGGCGAAACTACGTCTCACATACTTTGGACATGTTATCAGGAGGGATCAGTCCCTGAAGAAGGTCATCATGCTTGGTAAAGGGTCAGCAAAAAAGAGGAAGACCCTCAACGAGATGGACTGACACAGTAAAAGCAACAATGGGCTCAAGCTTAGCAACAATTGTAAGGATGGCACAGGACCGGGCAGTGTTTTCATTCTGTTGTGCATAGAGTTGCCATGAGTCAGAACTGACTCAATGGCACCTAACAGCCACGAGAATATATTACATCCCTTTTTCCTACTCTACAATAAAGATCAAAATTTTAACTTTATAACCAAGAAATGTGTTTTGGAGGGAAAGGCTTAGAATAGCCCAACTGAGAGAAATATTGAGCTCACAGAGAAGACACACAAAATATGGCTGCCTCCTTTACTGGGTGGAAAAGAGTCTGAGCTGCCCATGCATAAGCTTTTACTAATTAACCCCAGACCAATTAAGGATAGTGGAACATGGCTGTCACCCATGAATCACTTAACGAGATCCATCTTTTTTGGAAGGAACAAAAAGTATAGTAAGAGACCAAGAGCGATTAGTGAAAATCATGGAGACAAGAGGTGTAGTCTGCTTTTTCAGGCCTTTGGGAACCATTCTTTTGATTTATCTTGTGCTGACTCAGATTTTCAAGTATTTTATTCAGAATGGATATCCAGGTGGCTTATTTATTTTTTATAATGAGGTATACTCCTTTACATTTACACATGAATGACAATTTATAGGGTCACAATCTTGGGTCACAATAATTAACGACTAGATCTCTAAAGACAGTGCTTCTTTAATGACAATGTATAGTTTTGCCAATAAGTCTGAGGAAAACCTTATATTTAAGCTTTGTGGCTACCCAGTTTTTTATCCTTCCTACTTCTAATTCTATCTTTAACTTTGAAATTTGAAAAATTTTAGTCTCAGATGGTTTGTTCTGAGGTAAAATACATTTTGAGTTTCAAAAATGAAATATTTGTTGTTTCTAAGGAAAGTTTTCTTCTATTGTTCTTTTTGCTGTTGTTGTTAATCTTCTCTCTTCTGTCTTTCTGGAATTCCATTTACAACATTGGTAGGAATTCTTGTTCTGTTTTCCATCTCTCTCATATTTTCCTCATCAGTTTTCTCTGAATTCTGGGATAATTTTCCTGGTTTGTCTGCACATAACTTACTCAATTTTCTACTATATACATTCAGCATGCTGCTGCCTACTTGGGTTATTGATTTCACCCCTATTTTTTCTCTCTGCTCTTATTTGTTATCACATGTAATTCAGAGTGCCTCATCCTAGATTCATGGATACAGATTCTTTAATTTTGTGGAAAAAAATTAGAAACTGTCTAAAATATTTCTTCAATTTGAGTAAGTCTTTTCTGAAGGGAAATAATCTAATGCCTCCTTTTAAAAAATGGGCACTGGGTTTTTTACTGGGAGTATCTTTTAAGAGGCCTAACAATAAAGGATTTTGGGGGTGTTTTGTTGGTTTTCCTATTTGATCTTTCTTAGAGGATAGTAGCTGTTTGATGGATTCTGGCTTAAAACCAGAAGTTCTATCAGGAAGTTGGACTCCTGCCCCAATTTTTCATAGGTCTTAGAAACAAAAAATTGAATATTTTATACTTAGCGTAAATTTACATTTACAGCTCAGATATCTAGCAGCCAGGAAGGAGGAAGTGGGGGAAGCAAACGGTTTCAGTAATCCTGAAAGTTTTACTTTCTCATTGCACAACAGAGCATTAAATCAGAAAAAAATAGTGTATTTTTATATAGAATGGCACCCACCATTAGTCTGCGGTATTGATGTAAGTTCTTCTCTATAGTTATGCTCTGTTGGCCATTTTCCTACATATTACTTTCACATTGCCATTTCCTTAACTCTTATAATTATAAAAAAATACACATTAAAAAAAAAAAGTTGCACAAGCTAAATTCTCTTTAAAAAATGTTAATTAAATTAATACCAATTAAAAATGAAGGTGTACATCAACTTTTATAATAAATAAGTTATATATATTACAAGTCATATATTTTTACTGAAATTTATATAATTTGGGGTGATTAGATGCTTTTTTATGAATCAATAATTCGTCATATTGATTTCAAATAAATTTTATAAGTGAATTATCAAATAAGAAATATTGCTTTTATCAGACCACAAAGTCCAATGTTTTCTTCTAAAATACCGTCACTGTAACAATAATTAGCGGTGAGAAATATAAGGTTTGTTGAAATCACACTAGATATCAAACACTGCTCAGTGCTTTTCACCTCAAAATTTCTAATCATTCCAACAAGCGTGTCAAATGTTATTTCTCCTTTCTGTAAACACTGGTGATGTCAGTTGAGAAAACCATGTTCCTGTTTTTTTAAAGAGCACTCTTATAACTGATGTGGTAGGGTCTCCGATTTTCTTTTAGCGCCCCCCCAACCCTGATCCAAATTCCCTTTTGTCTCCCCTCCATGGGCATTTCTTTTGATGTGGCTCATACATCTACTTAGATATGTATTATTTTTACTAACATGTTCTATTTGGTGTGCATGTGTCTTTAATCTGCATAAATAATAAAGAAAGAGAGTTTGCATCCTGTTTCTTACTTTGGGGAGATAAGAGAATTAAGACGTAAGAGGTCAAGTAACTTCCCCAGGGTCACATAGCTTGCATATTCTTACCTGACAGTCAGCCCACAATGTGTATAACTCCGAAAGCTCCTGATATTTGCAATATACTATGCAATTTCCATTGATTCACAGTTAACCAAACCCATGGCATGTGGAAAAGTTATTTTATAAGAATTTTACTGTCTTCAACTCTCTGTATGTTGAAGGTAAAATTTAACTTTTTTGAGATCGTAGCAAGGTATACTGTGTCTTTTTGTCCCCATATTTGTAACTAAATATGTCTCTAAAATAATGGCAGTATTTGGAGGCTACTATATTTTACTCTGGGGCAGTGGCGGTTCAGTGGTAGGATTCTTGCCTTTCATGCAGGACACTGGGGTTCAGTTCAATTTGTGGTCAATGCCCTTCATGCGCAGCCACCACTGGTCTCTCAGAGGAGGCCTGCATGTTGCTATGACGATGAACAGGTTTCAGTGGGGCTTTCAGGTTAAGATGGACCAGGAAGAAAGGGCTGGTGATCTACTTCCAAAAATCAGCCAATAAAAACCCTACAGATTACAAAGATCCAGGGTCATCATGAGTTGGGTGCAACTTGACGACAGCTAACAACAGCAAATATTATACTAAAAACCAACCTATTGTCAAGTGGATTAAATATTATACTAGTTGCCATAAAATGTAATTATCCCAAGTTTATGAAATTTGGAAATTGGATCTTATACAAGGAGAAATGGAGGAAACACATGTCTGAATAATAAAGGATATTATAAAATTGAACCTGTTACCTCACACTCAGGAAGCATTACCCCCTCAAAAAAAACAAACCCAGGGCTGTCAAGTCGATTCCAACTCATAGCGACCCGATAGGACAGAGTAGAAGTGCCCCATAGAGTTTCCAAGGAGCACCTGGCAGATTTGAACTGCTGACCCTTTGGTTAGCAGCCGTAGCACTTAACCATTATGCCACCAGGGTTTCCCAGGAAGCATTAGGCTGGTAGATTGTCTACGGTTTGCAACAATAATGCTTGTCATGCCTTACCCTCCCTTTGAAAAAAAAAAAAAAACTATGTAGTTGTGATCTGTAGTTTTTTTTTTTTTTTTTTGAATCAAAAGTGTAAACTGCTTATAAAATTAAAGACAAAACATTTCATGGGCCAAGTGTGCTCCATATCTTGATGACTGAAGAAACCATTTTCTAAAAGAGGAAAAAAGAAGAAAAAGGTTGTATTCGAAACTGGGAAAATAACGTTTGTTAGGCCGGTAAACCGCTGACTTGCCAAGGGCTCTGTGACCCAAGCTTCCTCCTCCAGGTTCCTCATCAGATGCAGTTATTTGGTTTCCCTTCCAGCAGCATGTTCCCAGCGCGCCAGGCTAGTTACTTCAATCTGAAGGTGAAAGTAATAACTTGCTGTCGGCTACGCGGCTCTTTCCTCCTGCTAAAAGGGAAGGCCTTGGAGCTAAGGGGCTCTGTGACAGTCAACTTAAGGTGCAGCTTGTAAAAAATGAGCAACTCAGCTCTAGATAATGAGGTGTAGTGGGAGTGTCAAAAGACAAGATTTATGAAGGATGGGGGCCAGTGTCAATCACTGGGAAGTTTTAGCATTAAATGCAGAAAAAGAGAATATGTATTCCTAGACTAAGGGTTTTTTATTCTCTGAAATGATTCTGAGCATACTTGCAGTCTAGGTGAGAGGGGGCACTGGCCGTGATCAGTTATATTTCTTATGCACTATAAGAGGGTGGGTAGAATGCAGGGATATTTTACAAGAAAACAGATTGGTTGTTTTACCCACGTAGAAGTCAAAATGTGTCAAATTTTCTCAAGCTGTACTTCAAATAGAGGCAGTTTTTAATTCACACTTAATTTTCCACTTACATACATTTTTTCCATGTCCTGTTCAAGCACTTTAGTATCAATTTTAGCAAAATTGCATCCCTTCTGGCATGACTAATCCTATCAACATGAAGTAACCTGGAGCCTTTATTAAATTTTCCAGAGCAGCCAAATACCATCGGGATCTATCAGGGATCACTGGTTCACAGGTAGAAAGGTCAAGGCATGCTTGATGCTATGATTAATTTTTCTTATATCTGTTATGTTTCACACAAAAAACAAAAAACAAACAACAACAACAAAAACCTGTTGCTATCACATTGACTCCTACTCACAGTGACTCCATAGGACAGAGTAGAACTGCCTCATAGGGTTTCCAACTGCCCCCTGGTGTCAATCTGCCGACCCTCAGGCTAGTAACTGAGCACTCGACCACCCCGCCAACAGGGACCCTTGTTTCACACAACATATCCTGAGTTATACAATACAGGGTCATAGACCAGCATCAGTAAGTTAAGTTGTACTGATAAGAGACCAGCATTGAGAAAACAAAGTAAAGAAGAAAGGAAACTAAGCAACAATTGTTGAGCGCCTTTTGTGGACCAAGTACCCTGCTAGGTGATTCAAATACGCTTTCCATTTAAGTCCTCAGAAAGAGTTCATGACATAGATAAGATTATCTCCTTTACAGATGACAAAACTGTGGTTCTAAGAGGTGAGTAATTAAGTCCTAAAAGTAGGGAATGGCAGGGTCTGAACTGGGACCCAGGATATCAAGTCTGTGTAAATTTCAGTATAAAAATTAGTAAATTGGGCAAATACAGGATCAGAGAACAGGAAAGCAAACATAAATTTAAAAAAATATAGATATCACATTAAAGATTAGCTCAAGTTTAAAGTAATGAAAGCAAATTTCAATTTGGAGAAATTTAATGGCAAACTGGAGACAGTCAGAGGGTTAGGCCAAGCAGTTAACAACTTAGAGATCACCCAGAGCTAAGGGAAGAACACGAACCAGGCAGAAAAGCTGAAGAGACACCTGTAGTGGACTGAATAGTTTCCACCCAGAATCGCAAGAATGTGACCGTATTTGGAAGGCTGCTTTTTGAGAGAGAAGGGAAAGGATAGATCCAAGAAATATTGAGGAAGACTGTGAGTGATGATTTGGGAAGGACAGAAAGGACATAAGATGACTTGAATGAGGTGAACCAAAGTGCCCGTTAGAGATTTTGCACATGCAAAATTATTGTGGGAGAGACTGGAGCAACGGAAAGTTCTGCCTTCGAATTTATATGAATACTTAACTTGAGAACATCTGTTTACCATCTCCATAGGATTCAAAAATCATTTATGAAATTGCTTCATAGGATAATGGAATTCACAAACTTTCTGAAAACTCATGTCTTTGGAAACAAGAATTCCCATATAACTTTCAAAGGCATCAAAGAAAACAATATACAATTCCTATTTTAAAAAGCTTGTTGAAGTTTCATTTTCTTTATATCGTTAGACATGTGTTTGGAACAGAGCAGTATAATGAATGTACATTGAACTGAAGCACTTTGTATAGGTTCTTCTAGAGTTATTTTATAATGCAAGAATCATTACAGAAAATGAATCAATCTGCAAAAATTCAATAGGTTATGTACACTCAACAGAAGAAAAAAAACCCATAATTAAAAAGGTATTAAAGAAACCAAAATCAATCTGCTCTTGTTTTTTTTTAAAGTGCAAGCTTAGGCATAAATATTTACATTGTATTTATTAGAGACTATAAAAAAAATAATAATAAAGTCAATTATCTCTTTCATCATGAAATAAATAATAAAAGCACTAGGCCAATAAGCCACTATTTTATAAAGAAGAATGAAAGTTCATACTTTAAAATGGATTTTACCATATTATGTCAAAAAGATTTGTGGAAGTTTCTCGTGTCAAGTAAAGATGCGATGAGAAACCAAAATGTAATATGTTGAAGAAAGAATGCTGCATTTTTAAAAATAACATGCAATTTATTTATTTTTCTTGTAAAGTGATAATTACATTTGTCCCTAAGGCATTCTAGGCTCATAACTCATAGAATGGCTTCGAAGATATTCCTTCAACCAAACTGAGCAAATATTTATTAAATATTTGTTTATTGAGTATAATAGCAATAAGTAAGTGAATGGGAACAAGAAGAAACAGGAGGCAAAAGTTAGTTAGAAAATATTGTGGTTACTTAACATATTAGGAAGAATCTTAAATTGAAAATTAAAATAGCATTTCTTACTGGGAAAATAAAACACTGGAAAAGTGTTAGGAGGCTTTCATTCTTTAATATTTTTATGATATTTACACATATTAAAGTTTCTTTTAGTAAAATAGTGTCCTATTTTACTAGAAAGTTGTCCACTTCTTAGAGAGTTTGATTTTTAAATGTTTTATTGTGCTTTAGGTGAAAGTTTACAGAGCAAATTAGTTTCCCATTCAATGGTTTGTACATAAAGTGTCCCATGACACTGGTGTGTCCGCACTCTCCCCACTTCTGCCCTAAGTTGCCCTTTTCCTTTCGTCTGGATTTTCTACCCCTTCCTGCCTCCTCATTTTTGCTTTTGGGGAAACGGCCTTTTGATCTCATATAACTGATTATTCTGAGGAACACTTTCCCCTTGAGTGTTATTTATTTTATGGGCCTGTCTATGGTTTGGTTGAAAGATGGTGTACGTGAATGGCTTCAGTTCCAGGTCAAAAGAGTATCTTAGGGCCATAGTCTAGGGGCTTCCTCCAGTCTCTGTCAGACCAGTAAGTCTGTTCTTTTTTGTGAATTTCATTTTTTGTTCTTTATCTCCCTCTCTGTCCATAACCAATTTTTACTTTTATAATATTTCATAAAACATATTCTTGTAATTTTATTGTATCTCTTCCATGCCCAGGGCTATATCTTTTTTCTCATCCTTAGTATCTGTATTTTTTATTTTTCTTTTCTTTTCACATATTTTCTTAGTACACTTGTGAAGGGATATTATTTTTTATGGGCCTTTACCAAAAAAACCTTTATTTCTTTTCTTTGCTTTTTCTATTTCATCTTTGATGTTTCATAATTTCTCTATTCTATTTTCAAGTTGATGCTGTTGCTATTTCCACAGTTTTAAGGTGGAATTTGTATAGACTTTATCTCCAATCAAAGCTAGTAATAATGGATACAATTCTGGCCCCAATGCGAATTACGATACTATAACTTTCTAGTCCTGGATTTAATAAATATTGCAGACAACCTTACTGAAGAAGAAAAGAGTCCTGACAGAGTTAACGGCATCATTTTTAAAATGTAAAGTATTCATAATTTTGAAGCAGAAGAAAACATCAGTAGAAAAACCCAAGGCATAGATGTAAATATCTTACAAGGAGCCTCCATATTGACAGCAGTTTATTCTACACCTAACAAATATCAAGGAAGTCTTTTGAAATATTCACACCTAAGCCTTTTTTTTTTAAGCCAAGAATTTTATGGAAAGAATGCATATGACTTAATTATACCTTGTGTTTATGAAATTCTTTATATGTTATAAAACTTCTCTTCTTGCGTGGTCTTATTTGACATTCAAAAAAAGAATTATGTTGGAAGGATATGGATTATCATTTTCGTATTTTTTAATGTGAGGAAGCTAAATTAAAATTTTAATTCAAAGAGAAATTTGTCAAGACCATTTGAACAGAGTCAAGCTACACCAGGACATGTACTTTCTGAGCAATGGACCATTTCTTGTGGTCTGTGTACTACTAATTCACCAACAATCTGATGGTGAATAAACATAACTGAAGAAAAAGTTTATTTCATTTCACTATTTTAAGCTACAAAGAATATCTTTTAGAATCACAAGAAGCAAAACAAATACTAACTTTTACTATTATTTTTATTATCATTAATAAAAGGAATGATACGTGATCACTTTAATAATACAACTAAAAGGCATGGCAAGACAAAGGTTTAAAAGAATGCCTCAAAAAACATTGAAGCCAAAATGATAAATGTACTATCAAAATAAATACAGATTATACAAATAGTGTAGCTAAAGACCTATAAAGAAATAATTCTAAAAATGATCACCCTTCATGTTAAAATTAAAAAAAAAAAAAAAAGCTTTAATGATTTGATTTTAAACAATGAAAAAAATTATAACCAGGGATGGCTGTGCAAAGAATACATAAATGGGGCAGTATTTCACAATTCACTAACATGTTGAATGTTTGGAAGCTTGCCAATTAAGTATAATTTCTGAGTTTACCTGGGAACGTTTTTATCAAACTAAATAAGATTTAACTGGAATTATAAGTTCAAATTAATATTCTTCGGTATAAACAGAAATTTCTTCTTTTTGTGAAAGTCTACCATTAGTTTCTCAACTATTACGAGATGCTTATCTTAATAAATGGGCCTTCCATGGATACTATAAAACTGCATTTTAAAATGTTTCATGATTTATTCGTTGTTTTGTTTTTCCCCCCATCACATGGACAAGGCAGTAAATTCTAATATGTATTAAACAAAAATTTGGGGCACTTTCAAGCCTGTGGCTAAAAAGCAATAAGATGGATCCCTCTAGAGGACATTCTTATAATCATTTTGTTTGAAAAAATATTTTTTCTCCATTCAGCTATCTCACATAAATACAGTAAGTATCGAAACAGAAAATACCTAGAGTGGCAGTGTGAATGTATTATTATTTCTTTGCTGATACATAAAACATAGCTACTATTTAAAGCTACTCAAGCAAATTTCATATAACTTTAAAAAACAAAAACAAAACTTAAACTCCTGGAACCAAAACCAAAAATGGAATTACAATGGTTATTATAATCAACTCAATAATAAGTTGAGTATAAGTTTAGTCTATCAACTTCATCATTTAATAGTTGGAAAATCATCATTTAATAGTTGGAAAAAATTAAAAAATGGTGCCCAATTAATTGAAGGAGCCCTCTTTGGTGGGGTAGTGCTTAAGAGCTCGGCTGCTAACTAGAGGGTTGGCAGTGTGAATCCACCAACCACTCCTTGGAAATTCTGTGGGGCAGTTCCACTCTGTCCTGTAGGGTAGCTTTCAGTTGGAATCGACTTGAAGGCAACAGGTTAAGTAATTGACGCAACAAAGCAGTGAAATTGGTACTCAAAAGAAAGCCTTTTCCACTGCTGTTACTTTTACTTAGCAGTCAAGTGATTTAATACAGAAGCCAAGAACGATTAGATGAGCTCCAAATTTATAAATAAAACCAGTCACCTGTGAGTCAATCCCAATTCCTGGCAATCTCATGTGTTTCCGAGTAGAACTGAGCTGCGGAACATTTTCACTGGCCAATTATTTAGAAGTAGATTGCCAGATCTTTCCCCCGAAAATTTATAAATAGAGATGTATTATTGTGATTGATTTTACATCTTATGCAATTGTATATGCAATGGAGAAAAGTAAAGTGCTTTAAAAGGAGTCACATTGGTTTGCAATGCCCAGCCATCGTCTTCCTCTGTGCCAGATCCTTCGTATCTGCCAAGACATTCCAGTGACTCGTATCTTCCCCATGCATGCTGCATTCAGTATGCACGTCTTACGTTATTCCATTATATTAATAGAGTGGAGAGATAACTATTCTATGAGAGAACAATTTATGCCTAAATCACTTCAGATTGAATATAAATAAGAGCTGTATAAACACTGTAAGGGTGGGACTTATCCAGTAAGAGTCTGGGACTGTGAAGGCCTCAGTAAAGTCAACTTTTCTAATATGAAAAACTAATAACAGCTTTTGCTCTTATGCCCTTAAATACTTCCTTGTGGCATGGCACAGCGATCACAACTTAATCGTTAAAGCTATACACCCAAAAGTGAAAAGCTCACACTGTCACAGGCTGCCTTGTCTCCTAACGCTTCTCCACCTCCAGTATGGGGTCTTACAAAGATATTTCTTCCAGTAATTGGGCTTTCTCTGCCTCCAGAGCTCCACCCTGTAAACCATTTTGTCAAAGAGGTCCTCTCTTGATGTGGAAATACTCTGCTGCAATGAGGACGTCTAACACAAAATGCTGTTGAACTTCATTTTATACATAGAGGTCAAAGGGGTTCCTAAGGGTTAAATTTCCCCTGACTTCTGTGTCCTGCCCTTTAAAAAAGTCATTTTTTTAAATATTAAAAGATGTTTATGAAAGTGTTTAATGCAATACAGCACTCCAGACCTATCTCACTGCTAGTTAAACAAATTTCCTGAAAAAAGGTTTGGAATCAAGCTAATCAACTTCCTTGATATAATAAGCCAGCTTATCCATGCATACTCCCTGAAACACACATTCCTTTCATTTGTTTTCTTCAAAACTGTAATCAGCTTTTAGCCTTCCCATTCTTCTTCTAGCGTTTACTACTTTAAGGCGATAAAATCAG
Organism: Elephas maximus indicus; assembly: GCF_024166365.1. Lineage (NCBI taxonomy): Eukaryota > Metazoa > Chordata > Mammalia > Proboscidea > Elephantidae > Elephas > Elephas maximus. The sequence goes on along the minus strand of NC_064841.1, from coordinate 13,942,371 downwards.
AGCTTGGAGAATCAGAAAGTCCCTCAGGAGATCACCTCAATTTAGAACAGTCAAATCTCATATTATAAATGAGTCTACAAAGACTCAGAGTGGCTACATAATATACCCACACCATTGCCGTCGAGCCGATTCTGACTCATAGCAACACTATAGGAAGGAGTAGGACTGCGCCATAAAGTTTTCAGGAGCACCTGGTAGATTTGAACTGCCGACCTCTTGGTTAGCAGCCATAGCACTTAACCACTATGCCACTAGGGTTTCCTATATAATATAGAGAGCTCATTAAAGCTGAACACCCAAGAGGGGCTAAAGGATAGATCTTATGTCTCCTTGGTCTACCTAGTCATTTTTACTAACACATTTTTGTACCTATACAACAAACAAACCCATTGCCTTCGAGTCAACTCCAACTCGTAGTGACCCTATAATAGGACAGAGTATAACTTCTCCCTAGGGTTTCCAAGGAGTGGCTGGTGGATTCAAACTGCCAACCTTTTGGTTAGCAGACGAGCTGTTAACCACTATGTCACCAGGGCTCCAATAAGTCCTCAAAATAAGATAGCCTCAAAACGTTCCCAAACAATAAAATATCCCACAAATACCCCATTATCAATTATTTGAGTAAGTCTTTCCATTAACATATTGATTTGTTGTAATTGTTCAGAGTTGGACAGCCCAGGAATAAATAATAAAAGTGTCTTCAAGTATCAAAGTATGGCACTAAAACACAAGTCACATTAATTGACATAGGCAGGGATTCTATTTCTTCTGTTATATACACCTCTATCCATAAAGTAAAAATACACATTTCTCTGTTTAAATAAAACTGTTTAAATTAAAGAGAATTTATATCAACTCATGGAGCTCTAGGAAAAGTAGGAACTGTACAAACAAAAGGAAGAGCTGATCTGACCCAGAAAGAGGGTCCAACTGTGTCTTATAAATGTTAGGTCAGCCAAAAACTTTAAGAAGAAAACTGCCTGCACTGATTTATTTTTCATCTCCTGGGAGATGTAGCCTCTAGGTGAACTTAAACCAATTAAAATGAGATGGTAATGAAGCAGATTGGAGAAAACAGTAAGATTATGTTGAGACATCAAGCACACAGGACATGAGACATTTAGGGGTAGAAAGGGGTAGAGAAGGAGGGGCTGAGTAGAGATGAGAAAACGTTGGTTGGACCATCTCTCTATATTGTGTATAAATTAGATATGCTCTATCACAGATTATAGGCCTTTTCCTCCCTGATTACAAACTCACTAACAATTAGAATCAGTCACATTTTTTCCAACCCTTTAGGCTGCTGCTTACACAAAAAATTTAAGTAATCCCTTCAAACCCTTAATGAGTTCTATGAATACAAAACTAATTTATTTATAAAGTTATTTAAGTGTTTTTCCTAAAATATACCACACCTAACCTCATTTGTCTTGTAACCCGAGAACCCAGCACAATATGTGGCCCATAATACCAAAAAACCAAAAGAGTTGCTGTCCAGTTCAATTCATAGTGACTCCGTATATGTCAGAGTAGAACTGTGCTCCACAGGGTTGTTTTTTTTTTTTTTCAATTTTTATTATGCTTTAAGTGAGAGTTTACAAATCAAGTCAGTCTCTCACACAAAAACTTATATATACCTTGCTACGTACTCCCAATTATGAGACAACCCACTACCTCCCTCCACTCTCTCTTTTCATGTCCATTCCACCAGCTTCTAACCCCCTCTACCCTCTCATCTCCCCTCCAGGGAACAGATGCCAACACGGTCTCAAGTGTCCACCTGATCCAAGAAGCTCATTCCTCACCAGCATCCCTCTTCATCCCATTGTCCAGTCCAATCCTGTCTGAAGAGTTGGCTTTGAGAATGGTTCCTGTCCTGGGCCAACAGAAGGTCTGGGGGCCATCACCACTGGGGTCCTTCTAGTCTTGGTCAGACCATTAAATCTGGTCTTTTCACAAGAATTTGGGGTCTGCATCCCACTGCTCTCCTGCTCCCTGAGAGGTTCACTGTTGTGTTCCCTGTCAAGGCAGTCATCGGTTGTAGCCAGGCACCATCTAGTTCTTCTGGTCTCAGGATGGTGTAGTCTCTAGTTTATGTGGCCCTGTCTGTTTCTTGGGCTCATTATTATCTTGTATCCTTGGTGTTCCTCATTCTCCTTTGATCCAGGTGGGCTGAGACCAATTGATGCATCTTAGATGGCTGCTTGCTAGCGTTTAAGACCCCAGACACCACTCTCCAAAGTGGGATGCAGAATGTTTTCTTAATAGATTTTATTATGCCAATTGACTTAGATGTACCCTGAAACCATGGTCCCCAAACCCCTGCCCCTGCTACACTGGCCTTCGAAGCATTCAGTTTATTCAGGAAACTTCTTTGCTTTTGGTTTAGTCCAACTGTGCTAACCTCGCCTGTATTGTGTGTTGTCTTTCCCTTCACCGAAAGTAGTTCTTATCTTAAATGGCTGTGATCTTTCAGAAGTAGATTGCAAGGTCTTTTTTCTGGGGTGCCTCTGGTTGGACTTGAACCACCAACCTTTTCTTAGTAGGTAGCCACTTAACCACTTGTGCCACTCAGGGACTACGGCCCATAATAGGTGCTTGACAAATATTTGTGGAATTAATGAAGTTAATGATAATAGTGCTGCAATACAAAATGCAGCAAGAGGAATACAGCAGAATGACTTAGCGGAAGGAGACAGTGCATTTGATGAAAAAGACAAGTCATAAAGCAAAAGATGAGGCAACTGGAAAACAAAATTTGAAGAACTCGCAGGATGGGGCCTCAAAAATTTTGTGATCAGCAAGTTGTTTTTGTCCCCTTTACAATATTTTATGCTTATGTATTCTGTGTTATAGAACCACAGAATGATTTAATTATGCTTCCATAAGGTGTGAATATTTAACTGATAATCGTTGATAACAACTTAGCACTTGGCACCACTTTGATAGTATTATGAAAATGAAAACTATCTTTTGGTAAGTAGGACACTTTTATCATATTTAAATAAGCCTACCATGCCTTCTTCATAACCTCTATGCCTGTTGAGGAATTCTCTCATGGATTTCTGTCAGTAGTCTGTGAAATTTTCACGTCCTAGTTGTTAGGCAGTATTCCCATGAGGCCTCCACCTTTTTATCAGAATAAGGACACCCCTCAAACTCATACGCTGCTGCGTTTCTTAGCAGGGGCCCACAGTCATAGCATTTTTTAACATTTTCTTTAATCCCACATTTTCTGATGATTTAATACACAGTCAATGGAATATTTCTTTTTAAATATAAAGGTGAGACTCTTCCAAAATCGAAGTTATGACATAGGCAAACGAACACTACGTCCGACATGGCTTGAGAGTGCATATGACCCCTAGTGGCTGCGGCTGTGCAATCGTGTTAAAAATGGTCGCATTACCCCTTTAGGAGCAAGGAAGAATGAAGAAAACTAAAGACACAAGAGAAAGATTAGTCCAAAGGATTAATGGACCAAAGCTACCGTGGCCTCCACCAGACTGAGTCCAATACAACGAGATGGTGCCCAGCTACCACCACTGGCTGCTCTGACAGGGATCACAATAAAGGGTCCTGGACAGAGCTGGAGAAAAATGTAGACCAAAATTCTAACTCAAAAAGAAAGAACAGACTTGCTGGCCTGACAGAGACTGGAAAAACCCTGAGAGTATGGCCCCCGGACACCCTTTCAGCTCAGTAATGAGATCACTCCTGAGGTTCACCCTTTAGCCACAGATTGAACAGGCCCATGGAACAAAACAAGACTAAAGGGGCACACCAGCCCTGCCCCAGGCAGCTGGTAACAGGGAACCCAGGGTTGAGAAGGGAGAGTGTTGACATATCGTGGTCTTGATAGCCAGTGTCATAGAAAAATGTGTGTACTAACTGATGAGAAACTAGTTTGTTCTCTAAACCTTCATCTAAAGTACAATTAAAAAAAAGGTCATATGAGGCTTACATTAAAATATAAATTATTTGCAGATTGTGGGGAGTGCTATTACATTTTGGATGAATAAAAAATTTAAAGTCAAGCATCTAAAACATACAAATAAAAAAACACCACACTTTCAACACAACAAAATTACTAAAACATTTAAGAAACTCTGTGCTCCAATCCAAGCCTATGATTTTTCAGGAAGGACAGTACACCGAAGGCCAATGAGCACTTTCTTGTGGAATGGCACTGTGATAACAACTTCATCATTAAAGCTACACACCCCAAAGTGAAAAGCTCTGTCTGTCACAGGCTGCCTTGTCTCCTGAAGCTGGCTTCTCCAACTCAAGCATGGGGTCTTACAAAGATATTTCTTCCAGTAATTGGGCTTTCTCTGCCTCCAGAGCTCCACCTGTAACCCATTTTGTCAAAGAGGTCCTTTCTTGGTATGGAAATCCTTCTGTTCTAATGAGGACACTAGATGCGAATTGCCCATTGAATTTCATATTATACAAAGAAACATTTTTCTTCAATTCCTTAGCTAGCTTTCACTCAGTAGCTAAAATAGTTCCTATCTACTACTTGGTGTAGAACGCCCTGGCTCCCGGCTCTCATCAAATCTTTTATTTTCGTTGGCAGGTATTTCTAGTATGTATCTTTGCACAAGAAGCAAATTAATTGTCCAACATTCACAAAAGTTTTATTTCTTACTTTACTAAGCAGTTTTTGCACTGTTTGAGATTCTTTCCAAAAGAAGTAGGTTTTTTGTTCCCCGTAGTTCATCAAGTGGAATTATTCACATTACGAACCTAAAGCAAAGCTATTTCACATTGTACTCTTCATCGCTGATTTCTAGTTTCTGGTCAAGAATTATCACTTACTTCAAAGGACCTATTTTTTGCAGTTACTGATTAAAAAGAAACAATTTTTCTTGTTTGTTTTATTTTTTATCTTAAGAGATATTGCATACACAAGAGACAACCAAGTAACTGCAAACCACATTGAAATGCAGAACCAGGATCTCCATTACAGACTAAATAACTCTGCCTATTCCCTGCTGTTCTTTATCCCTGCTGGTGGAAAATCCAAGTAAAGACTGTTGCTCTGCTTTGCTACCAGATTTTTCCTTTCTTTCCCAGCCTAGCCTTGCTTGTGCTGATTACATAAACAACCTGGGCAGACTGACAGGATAAAACCTCACCGCAGAAGGGGACTTGGTTGCTCTTTTGAGGAAGCCTAGATAGCATGTGAAAATATTAAACCAGTCAGTGACACCTTAATTCCCTTACTATTAGTAACACAAATATAGGCTTTCTACAGAAAATGATACATTCTGAGACACGAAATGCATAGAATCTATTATTAACTCAACTACCATGCAATTTCAAGAAAATAATTTCTTCTGTTGACCTCACCATCTTTAAAATAGAAACGAGCATGTGTTATCTTCCAAAGGGTATTTGGAAAGTTAACCACTAAAGCAGTCTTAATTCATAGCCGCTCATGACATTCTCAGCATTGCTATTCACCTGTATCTCTTCTGTGCCCAGTACTAACCAGAAATATAAACTTCATTGCACTCCATATTCATTGTTTTACATCTTTTGAAATCTTCTTTCTACGTGTAGTATTTCTCCATGGAAGCATGTTTCTTATTTTATATTTGACACAAGTATAAACTCTAATAAATGTACCTAATAAATTACAATGTTTCTACAAATTTTATGATAATAACCAAAAGGAAATTGACATTTAAAAATATTTTACACAACTTCTATAAAAGTTAGTACTTTTAAAATATTTCTGGTGTTGTATTTCACTTGCTAAAATATTCAGGAAAGGCAGGCTTAATCCCCCTAAATCCTTTAGTATCGGTATTAATTACTATTGCCATTGCTGTTAAGTGCCCTTGACGGGTTCTGACTTACAGTGACTCTATGGTTTATAGGACAGAGTAGAGCTCCCCCATGGGGTTTCCAAGGATCAGCTGGTGAATTGGAACTGCTGACCTTTTGGTTAAGTTGAACACCCACTCCAATTATATAGATATCCTTATTGTGTCAATCATGGAGCCCTGGTGGCAAAGTGGTTAGGAGCTCAGCTTGTAGCCAAAAGGCCAGCAGTTAGAATCCACCAGCCAACCCTTGGAAGCCTATGGGGGCAGTTCTATTTGCTCATATAGGGTCACTATGAGTCAGAATAGGCTCAAGGGCAACAGGTTGGGTTGCTTTGCTTTATTGTGTCAATCAGGTTTATTTGAGAACACAGAAGTCCCACTAAGTATTTTAAGCAGAAGGAAATGCAAAATTACATGCTCCCAAACCATTGGAAGTATTGGAGTAGTAACCTTTAAATTGGGCCTCCAAAAGTGATTTCAGGACCACTGAAAAAGAACTGGTCTACCCAAAGAAAAGAGTCCCTTGGTAGTGCAACTGATGAATGCGCTTGGCTGCTAACCAAAAGTTTGGAGGTTCGAATCCACCCAGAGGTGCCTTGGAAAAAGGCCTGGTGCTCTACTTCTGAAAAATCAGCCACTGAAAACCCTATGAAACACAGTTCTACTCAGACACACATAGAGTTGACATGAGTCAGAGTCAAACTGACTGTAATTGGTGGTTGGTATCTAGAGAAATGCTAAGTTGACTACAATCAGGTAACTCAGGAATCAGGAAACCAGGAAGCCATTCTCCAAACTGTCCAAGACTATACACCTTGACCACAATTCAGGGAATAGGAAGCTGACACTACAAAAGTTTGTCTATCAAGAACACACTGCTTCTGCTGGGATCCTAGGGTCAGGAAGTTGCTGCTAGAATAATTAGCTCCAGATCCAGGGACTGTCTGCTGCCTCTGCACCAGCAAAGTGCAGAGCTGTCTCTGTGTCCTATTACCTCAGAAACGAGACTTGCCCAGTACACCTACCACAGAACCGAAATCATATCTAGCTGCAAGGGAGTCTAGAAAACATAGCTTTTAATGTCTCAAATATCTGCAATATCAGGATGCAAACAAAAAAAGAATGGAACAATTTGATAAGGAAGGAAAAAATAAAAACTCCAACTAAATCATATTAGCCTGGATGTCTCTAGATATCCAACTGAAAACATTCAGTAGGAGTTTGGATTGATTAGTCTGAGTTTAGCATAGGGCTAAGGCCGCAGACATATACTTCAGAATTTATGGATTGAATTAGGTCCCTGGTGGCACAGTGGTTAAGTGCTACAGCTGCTAACCAAAGGGTTGGCAGTTCCAATCCACCAGGCGCTCCTTGGAAACTCCGTGGGGCAGTTCTACTCTGTCCTATAGGGTTGCTATTAGTTGGAATCAACTTAACAACAACGGGTGAAATGTTTGTTGGAATCCTAACCCCTATATCAGTGAATGTAATCCCATTTGGGAATAGAGTTTTCTTTTTATGCTAATAAGACCATATCAGTGTAGAGTATGTCTTAAACCTAATGGCTTTTCAGATACAAAAAGAGCAGATTAGGTGAAGCAAAATCAAATAAACCAAACAAAACCCGTTGCTGCCCAGTTGATTCTGACCATAGTGATACTATAGGACAGGGAAGAACTGCCCCACAGGGTTTCCAAAGCAGACTGCCACATATTTCTCCCATGGAGAAGCTTGTGGATTCAAACCACTGACCTTTTGGTTAGCAGCCAAGCACCTTAACCACTGTGCCAACAGGGCTTCTTTAGATGAAGCAAGCAGGCACAAATGAGGGGAAAGAAAGATGTCATGGAGAGTTCACCAAGGAATCTAGGAATACCAGGGCTAGAGAAGCTGAGACAGGATTTTTCCCAGAGCAAACAGAGAAAGAGCCTTCCCCTAGAGCCAGTGCCCTGAATTCCAACTTCTAGTCTCCCAAACGGTGTGAAAATAGATTTCTGTTTGTTAAAGCCACCCACACATGGTATTTCTGTTACCGAAGCACTAAGAAACTGAAATAGGGGGTTGTTGTGTTGTTGTCAGGTGCCATCGAGTCGCTTCCAACTCATAACAACCCTATGTAAAACAGAACGAAACACTGCCCAGTCCAACACCATCCTCATAATCGTTATGCTTGAGCCCATTCTTGCAGCTGCTGTGTTAATTCATCTTTGTGAGGGTCTTCCTCTTTTTCAATGACCCTCTACTTTGCCAAGCATGGTGTCCTTCTCCAGGTACTCATCCCTCCTGATAACATGTCCAAAATATGTGAAACACAGTCTCACCATCCTTGCTTCTAAGGAGCATTTTAGCTGTACTTCTTCCAAGACAGATTTGTTCATTCTTCTGGCAGTCCGTGGTATATTCAATACTCTCCACCAACACCACAACTCAAAGGCATCAATCCTTCTTCTGTCTTCCTTATTCATTGTTCAGCTTTCACGTGCATGTGAGCAGATTGAAAATGCCATGGCTTAGATCAGACCCACATTAGTCCTTAAGAAATGGGGGATAAGTATATAGATACTCTACAAAACCACAGACCTGGAAAAGAAAAGACAGAAAAGAGAACAGAGCTGAGCCTGAACCCTAGAATACTCTAAAATGTAGGAATAAAGCACAATCCATAAAAGAAGTTACAAAAGCAGTGGCCAATAAGAGAAGTTAAGGTTACCGTCGGAAAACGTTACTGTGCCTGAGGACACCTGAAACAATTATTTTAAGAAGGAGGTGATGATTCTGGTTACATATGCAGATAAATCTCACACATTTATTTATATTTCCTACCAAAATACCATTACAATAACAGTAGATGAATTTTAAAAGGTATTAAACTCAAAAGAATAAAGGTAAAAGGAGGCAATGACAGAAGAGAGACACAAACAAAATTTTAGAAAACGAAAACTACATACACAATTTGTAGATGACTGACTTAAGTAGCCGAAACTCAAGAGTCTTCCAGGTTTAAGTCAACAAGAAACACATCTACTGGAACTGCATAACTTCAGAAATCTGAAGTAGAGGCCCTAAGTACTTTGGAAGGCTGTTGTTGAGAAGGCTGAAGGTTGATAGTCCATGAGAGAGGTTCTGGGTTTGGGGGAAATCAGACACCAGTTGCCATACTGAAAACAGAGGGATTAAATGAGACAATTAAATAGTTAAATTAAATTATGTTCCCCACTCAGGGACCAGAAAACTGATAACAGGTTTTTCTGTCTTCCAGGCAAGAGATTAGCGGATTAGTTTCTAGAAAAAACTCCCAAGCCTAAAACAAAAACAGATAATTTGCTGATTCCCCATTTAAAAGAACTGATCCTTTTTCAACCACCCTATAGTTAATCCTAACAGTCCGCAAGGTTTTCCAAGAATAACAGGGCTGCAAGTCATCTCTTAAATGATTTTTGCAAAATCTATAACATGATATTTCATATAATGATACTCCATCAAGGAGCCCTGGTGGTGCTGTAGTTAAAGCACTCAGCTGCTAGCCAAAAAGTCTATGGTTCGAACCCACCAGGCACTCAGTGGGAGAAAGATGGGGCAGGCTGCTTCTGGAAAGATCACAGCCTGGGAAACCGTATGGTGGCGGTTATACTCTGTCCCATAGATCGCTGTGAGTCGGAATTGACTTCACGGCAATGGGTTTGGATGCTGCATCCTTGAATCAAGAAAAGGGATTTGTTGTTTCTTTGTTTATTTTTGTTTTTGTGTTTTTAAGAGAACTCTGAGAACAACAACAACAAAAAAAGAGCTACTGGAAGTTTGTAACAGTTGAAATTAAATTTCAGTAGAATTTTGAGAAGATAACAATTAATGAGAAAGTAGAACTATAAGACGTAGCAGCATAAAATACAACAGAAAACATGCTTTGGAATGAATTCTGGAGGCCCCATATGTAATTAATAAGTGTTACAGAAAAAGAATGTAGAGACAATATTTGATAAAAAATTCAGAAATAATAAAAGAAATATTTACAAGCTAATATCATGACTCTCAACCACAATGAATGACAAAAGGTTGTCTTATGATGAAGAAATTTCAGAGTAAAGATAATAGTACAAAAACCTTCCAGAAAGAAAGAACATATCACATCCAAAGCCCTGTAATCTGAATATCACTGGACTTCTTTACAGCATTTGAAGACCATGGCACAATGCCTTCAAAATTCTGAGGAAAATGGTCTCCAACTCAGATTTCTATACTCAATGAAAATGTTAGTCAAGTCTAAGGTTAGAACAATCAAGAATGAAAGGTTTCAAAAGAGACTTACATAAGTGGAAAAACATACCTAGCCCATGGATCGGAAGACTTAATATTATAAAAATGTCTATTCTACCAAAAGCAATCTATACATTTAATGTAATTCCGATCCAAATCCCAAGGATATTCTTTAATGAGATGGAGAAACAAATCACCAATTTCATATGGAAGGGAAAGAGGCCCCAGATAAATAAGGCATTACTGAAAAAGAAGAAGAAAGTGGGAGGCCTTACTTTACCTGATTTTAGAACCCATTATACTGCCACAGTAGTCAAAACAGCCTGGTACTGGTACAACAACAGATACAAGGACCAATGGAACAGAATTGAGAACCCAGATATAAATCCATCCACATAGGAGCAGTTGATATTTGACAAACGCCCCAAATCAGTTAAATGGGGAAAAGACAGTCTTTTTAACAAATGGTGCTGGCAGAACTGGATATCCATCTGCAAAAAAATGAAACAAGACCCATACCTCACTCCATGCACAAAAACTAACTCCAAATGGATCAAAGACCTAACTATAAAATCTAAAACGATGAAAAGCATAGAAGAAAAAATAGGGACAATATTAGGAGCCCTAATACATTGCATAAACTGTATACAAAACATTATAAAGAATGTAGAAGAAAAACTAGATAACTGGGAGCTCCTAAAAATCAAACACTTATGCTCATCCAAAGACTTCACCAAAAGAGTAAAAAGACTACCTACAGACTGGGAAAAAGTTTTTAGCTATGACATTTCTGATCAGCACCTGATCTCTAAAATCTACATGATACTGCAAAAACTCAACTGCAAAAAGACAAATAACCCAATTAAAAAATGGGCAAAAGATATGAATAGACACTTCACTAAAGAAGACATTCAGGTAGCTAACAGATATATGAGGAAATGTTCACGACCATTAGCCATTAGAGAAATGCAGATCAAACTACAATGAGATTTCATCTCACTCCAACAAGGCTGGCATTAATCCAAAAAACACAAAAGTAAATGTTGGAGAACCTGTGGACAGATTGGAACACTTAAACACTGCTGGTGGGAATGTCAAATGGTACAACCACTTTGGAAATCGATTTGGCACTTCCTTAAAAAGCTAGAAATAGAACTACCATACGATCCAGCAATCCCACTCCTTGGAATATATCCTAGAGAAATAAGAGCTTTTACATGAACAGATATATGCACACCCATGTTTACTGCAGCACTGTTTACAATAGCAAAAACATGGAAGCAACCAAGGTGTCCATCAATGGATGAATGGATAAATAAATTACGGTATATTCACACAATGCAATACTACGCATCGATAAAGAACAGTGAGGAATCTGTGAAACATTTCATAACATGGAGGAACCTGGAAGGCATTATGCTGAGTGAAATTAGTTGCAAAAGGACAAATATTGTATAAGACCACTATTATAAGAACTTGAGAAATAGTTTAAACTGAGAAGAAAACATTCCTTTGTGGTTACGAGAGGGGGGAGGGAGGGAGGGTGGGATTGGGGTATTCACTAATTAGATAGTAGATAAGAATTACTTTAGGCGAAGGGAAAGACAGCACACAATACAGGGGAGGACAGCACAATCGGACTAAATCAAAAGCAAAGAAGTTTCCTGAATAAACTGAATGCTTCGAAGGCCAGTGTAGCAGGGGCAGGGGTCTGGGGACCATGGTTTCGGGGGACATCTAGGTCAATTGGCATAATAGAATCTGTTGACAAGGCATTCTGCATACCACTTTGAAGAGTGGTGTCTGGGGTCTGAAACGCTGGCGAGCAGCTATCTAGGATGCATCGATTGGTCTCAACCCACCTGGATCAAAGGAGAATGAAGAACACCAAGGACACAAGGTGATTATGAGCCCAAGAGACAGAAAGGGCCACATGAACCAGCGACTACATCATCCTGAGACCAGAAGAACTAGATGGTGCCTGGCTACAACCGATGACCGCCCTGACAGGGAACACAACAGAGAACCCCTGAGGGAGCAGAAGAGCAGTGGGATGCAGACCCCAAATTCTCATAAGACCAGACTTAATGGTCTGACTGAGACTGGAAGGACCCTGGTGGTCATGGCCCCCAGACCTTCTGTTGCCCCAGGACAGGAACCATTCCCGAAGCCAATTCTTCAGATATGGATTGGACTGGACAATGGGTTGGAGAGGGATGCTTGTGAGGAGTGAGCTTCTTGGGTCAGGTGGACACTTGAGACTATGTTGGCACTTCCTGCCTGGAGGGGAGATGAGAGGGTGGAGGGGGTTAGAAGCTGGCAAAAACGACATGAAAAGAGAGAGTGGAGGGAGAGATTGGGCTGTCTCATGAGGGGGAGAGTAATTGGGAGTGTGTAGCAAGGTGTATATGGGTTTTTGTGTGAGAGACTGGTTTGATTTGTAAACTTTCACTTAAAGCACAATAAACATTATTTAAAAAAAAAAAAAAAAGAATGAAAGGTTTCAAAAAGTTTAACCTCCCAGGCACGCATTTTTTTTTTTTTTTATATGCATCACTAAACAAGGTGGCAAAATAAGAAAGAGAAAGGACCCAGGAACCAAGGCTTCCACACAAATGTGCGTACAGGCTGCTCACATAATGTTAGTGAAGGCAGTCCTAGGTATAGCTGACTGAGAGAACAACCACAGAGTCTGCAGGAGGATGGTGGGCTTTAGACAGATGTCTTCAAGTGAAAAAAAGACAACCAGTCATTCAATGGGCTTGGATTTACTAAGAAGGACTTTCATAATTCTTCTGTATATTTTGATGTCAAGTATAAAGGAAACTAAGCAAATGAATAAAATGAGATTACTATTAAATTTAAAAAGTCAGAAAAAGAAAGGAAATATAATTATGGTATACTTGGAGACAGACCTGTGTATATTCACATAATGAAGGTAATGCAAACAGTAAGTATTGATTTAACCAAAAGCTTAAGGTTAAATGTGTTTCAAAATGGAATGTGTTGTGTTGTGGGGTAGGGCTATCTTGGTAGTAGAAAGTCAAAGATAATGTATTTATGGAAAAGCTCAGAATAATAGTTTTTATGGAGAGAAAAATATCAGAAGAAACAACTGAACAATATGAAAGCAGTTTTCTCTGGACAATGAGAACAAGGAGTGGGAAAGTAAGATTAGGAATGTACACATTTTGTTAAAACAAGATATGATAAAACAAATAATAGCAGGAGTTAAATCGAGTGAAAATTTGCTGAGAAATCTGAATATTCCTGGACTTGCTGAGATGGAATCCATTTTGTCCTTGACAAAAAGTGACTTCACTGAACAGTTTCAATAAAAGTCCACTGGAAGTGGGCTATTGGAAGAACCAAAACCAAAACCACTGCCGTCGAGCCAATTCCGACTCATAGCGACCCTATAGGACAGAGTAGAACTGCCCCAGTTTCCAAGGAGCGCCTGGCGGATTCAAGCCACCGACCTCTTGGTTAGCAGCCGTAGCACTTAACCACTAGGCTAGAACAGGAAGTGGGAAAGCAAATGGGTGGAAACAATCCTTTGAGAAGTTTTACAACAATTGGATTGCAGGAAAATGTGGGATATGAGAATGAGTATATGTGTTCAACGAATTTGTTTTTAAGTAATAATATGACTATTAAACACTTCAGAGCAGGAAAAAAAAAAATCTCATATTGGCTGCTTACTTCTTTTTCCCAGGATGCTGAGCATGACTAAACTACGTGGCTGAAATTTCATCATGTACATAAATTTTACATTTTCCTTCAACATAAAAACAATACCAGCTGTGTTTTTTGCATACTAAGTATACTTTGTGAGAAAAATTTTAGGCATTGTTGCTTTCAGGTGGCAACTTCCTTCTTTGCTGTCTCTACATAAACGATATTCCTTCAGTGCTAATACCAGTGAGTCGGAATCCACTCGACCGCAATGGGTTTGTTTTTTTTGGTTAATGCCAGCACACCATTTCCAGGCTTTTTTATGGTGCACAAAGCAGTCATTACCCAATACCCAGTGCCGTCGAGTCATCAGCTAAATCAAAATATGCCTTCTTCTACGGCATGGAGTTTTCATCATAAGACAAAACCTCATAGAACGCTTCTCTCTCATGTGTGTCTCTCCCATGTGCCAGGAGCTCATTCATTCTTCCCACATCAAGGACTTTCTTTCTGAGCCTAATGTGTGTTCATAACTTTGTTGTTGTTTTTAAAAACTTCTTGGCAAGAGTGTAACTCTTATTTAAGGACTAGAGCAAGGGACCCTTCTCTATATTTAGCCACTAAATTCATCAATTTCATGCCAGTAAGCAATATTTTTTACTTAATCTTAAAAAAAGAAACTAATTTGGTTGACTAGCAAGAACACTGTGCTTTGTTTGAAAATTATGCAATGGCTTCAGTGGTTTTGCAATACTATTTGACAAACTTTCAGTACAAATAATGTTTCAGAAAATAGAGGTGCACTGACCACTGGTCTGATAAAATCCAATTTATATATATGTAAAAAATATATATATATTTTTTTATATATATACAGAGAGAAAGAGAGAGAGAGAAAAGAACTACAGAACAAAAAGAACTATATAAATATATGTATATACATAGTTTATCTTTCTGTTGGCCCTTTTTCTGACTGCTTGTGTGTAACCATCACGCCAAATTTACTTGCTCTGGCTACACAATTCATTCTGTATTCAAAATGCAATAGATTTATTTTTATAATATTGCTTCAGTTGTCATATTTTTGGTACCAGGTTTCTCTTTGTATTTATGATTTAGTGACCCAGTCTTGAGCCATTAATCCATTTCAGTTACTTGGGAGTATAATGGATCATTTCACTAAGAATTAAAAAAAAAATTAATTTCAAAGTATATAAATTAATACACAAATGACCTGCAAATGTGTTTGCCAATATGAAAGACATCATTTTAGCTTAAAATGAAATATCACAATCCTGTAAAAAAAAAGTAGCTGGTACATATTCTAACGTTGTAACGATGTTTGACATACACAGCAAGATGTCTGTGAAGAGAGTGAAAAATCTTACATTTGAATTGGTGAACTGTCCAGGGGCTATTTTTAGAAGAAGTACCTTGTTAAATGTGAGCTTCTCCAGGAAGCAGAGTCTGAGATGAAGGTCAGCATGCAGAAGATTCACTAGGGAGTATTCTTGGGACCAATATCTGTGCAATAGAGAAGAACAGATGGAAGCAGGGCTGGGTAGAGAGAAAAACTCCTGATGCTTTACAATCTCAATGGATGCTCAGCCCACCCTACAAGGAGGTCTGAAAATGGATGACTCTTCAGAATAATTCTGAGTTGGGACAAGATGGCCAGGCCTTTTTACTGCCCTGTTTATTGATCACTAGATGTGGTCTGCCCCTGGGATCAGGCACCTATTCTAGGTGAGGCAGTTTTCTTCAGCTGAAATAATCCCTATACTTTTAGGAACTAAAAAAAAAAAAAAAAACCAGTGCCGTCAAGTCAATTCCAACTCATAGCGACCCTTTAGGGCAGAGTAGAACTGCCCCACAGAGTTTCCAAGGAGTGCCTGGTGGATTCAAACTGCCAGCCCTTTGGTTAGCAGCCGTAGCACTTAACCACTAGGCCACCAGGGTTTCCTTTTAGGAACTAAGGCAATAAATTCTTTGGACCCTAGCAACTTCCTAGTAAATTTTGCAATCTATACAGCCACTGTCTCATATATCCCTGATTCCTCATTCACTAGCTGAGTTTTTATTTTAATAGTTGAAAAATAAACAGCCATTCTCCCCAAAATCAGAAGAAACCATCTTAATAAAGTGGCGTCATACTGCTGTAAATTGTTTATGTAATTTGTATCTTGAAATTTGACATACCTTGAAAACAGCCAACAGAACTAATTGACTTCTGAAAATTCTTTCTAACCATTGAAACTATTAAAAAACAAAACAAACAAAAATCTAAAAAAAAAAAAAAAAAAGCTGAAGGGAAAAAAGAAAACACATATTCCCTTCTCTGGATGTTTTACAGTTATAAACGTAAATGGATACTAAACCATATGTTGTATGGCCTTTGTCATAGGTGTTTGGAGTTTTGTTCGCAAAGCATTTTGCAAAATCTATCGTAGTTTCGTCAACCCCACACAGCTGTAGTGTTTGCTTCAGGTAACACAAAGAACATCAAACTTAGAAGGAATCCATCAAAACCCACCCATAGTAAAAGGAAAAACACAAATGATACCTGTACAGGGAAATAAAAGTTTGATTTTATAACAATAGCAGCTCCTTAGCTCCTAGGTTCAAGTGAGCCCAAAATTCTCAAATGATAACACACTCCCCATAAGGCATCAGAGACTAAAAGAGGCAGTTAGTGTAGGTGCACACACACTAAAGCAGGATTCAGACAGTCTCACTTCCTGTTCCAAATTCATCACCATCTAACTCCATGACCTTGAAAAAGCAACTTTTTTTTTTTTTACTTTTAATCCATTTCTAGATCTTTCCTGCTTACATTATAAGCTTTTTGTAAGGATAAAATTGCAAATATATGCAAACTTACTTTGTAAAGGACTATTACAGAAAGTGGTGCCAGCATGCAGGGGGAGTGGTAAAAACAATAATAGGAGTTGCCATTTATTGAACACTTACAGGAATCCAAGCGCTTTGCATATTACGTCACTTAATCCTTACAAGGACCCTGTGGGATAGGTACCATGATTCCCATCTGACAAATGATGGATCTGGATTTGAGGGAAACTCTACAAGGAAGGGGCTTTTTCAGGATTATTTCCACCTGACTCCAAAGTCCACTGATTTACCCTAATACACTGTACCTTACTAAGCCAGTAAGCCAAGGCAATGGAGAGGCGGATGGATGAAAGATATGGCAATATCACTTAGAGTACGGGGCAAGAAGAGATTCAAAGTACTGGAAAAAGGAGCATCCTTGAATAGTAAGAGGAAGACTCTTCTGCCACAGTAGGAGGAGCTGAGGAAGAATATGAGTCGATGCTGATGCTTCGTGATGTGGTCCAGGAGAAAAGAATCTTTGACACAACTAGGCAGCCTCTATTTTTTGCCTGTAATAAGAAGTCAGCTCTTCTCCCAAGAGGAGGGGGTGTAATAAGATTGACAATTGGGGAGGGAATCCAAGGTTTAAAATAGGAGAAAGCACTAACTAGAAACATACTGGGGATCTCCCAAGTTATTATGAGGGCTATGAATTTGTCCTATCCCCAGTCTCATAAAATTGTGTGACTCTTCTTGAGCATGTTTAGCAGCCTGGGTATAGAAGTGGAGAAGGCAGGAACCTTGATTGATCCCGGGTTGCGGTTGGACCCTTCCTGTGGCCCTAATCTGGAGAAGAGACGGGGAAGATACCGGCAATCCATGCTGCAGCTGAGTTTGCCATCTTGCTCTTCATAATGGATTATGCCCTTGGAAAACCATTTATTTCTACTGATCTATGCTATCTCATGGATTCAACCAGTTCTTCTCTCTTTCCTTCCCATGATTTGGGATTTGGCGCATGTGCACTGTGCTCTGCACTCTGATCAACAGAGGTGGCCAGGGGGAGGCCAGAGCCACCTCGGTGACCTTAGGCCAGGGTTCTGAAATGGGGGGCAGGGGGAGTCAAAGGCCTTTCCTTTCCGTTGTGCAGATGCATTCATGTCAGGAATGGGATTGTAATAACAGGCTTTCAGATTTCCACACACAATGTGCAAACAGCTGTGACCTTGGCTCTCTGTTCCCCTTTCTCTGTAAGGGACAAACAATTCAAATAAAATAAATAAATAAAAGGATCTTGGTCTCAAATACTGTTTCAAATGTAGTTCTATTGCTAGACAAAGATAGCTGCATTTATTTTGAACATAGAGGGGTTTTTCTGAAGGCCAGTCTTGTACTCCACATACAGACATGGCCCCCCACCACTACATGTGGGTGGCCTGACCGTGCCTTCCCTTTGCGCTCTGACCCCCACCTGGGACTTATTAATCACTCTCTTAACTGTGGAGGAACTTTGAGATCTTCACACTGGAGGCACAGTTACATAGACACAGTTGGTGTGGTTTCTTAGACAGTGTGTTGTGGAGCAGATCTTCTCTATTCTTTGCTTGTTTTTAGTTCACTCTTTCAAAGGGTGGGAGGAAAACGCCATGAAATATAGGCCATAAAAACAAAACAAAACAAACTTGTTGCCATCAAGTTGATTCTGACTCACAGCGACCCTATAGGATAGAGTAAAACTGTCCCATAGTTTTTCCAAGGAGCAGCTGGTAGATTTGAACTGCCGACTTTTGGTTAGCAGTTGGTCTCTTAACCACTGTGCCACCAGATCGCCAAAATACAGACCAGCCTATTAAAAAAGATTTTTTTTTTCTCCCAACTCTCACCTGCATTTGCTCTTATCCTTTTGCCTTGCTTTTTTTTTTTTTTTTTTCATTCCCCATAATACCTGTCACCACCCATCACCTGGCATTCTGTATTTCTTTGTGTTCTTTCTTTCTCTCTCTCTCCTTTCTCCCCAATGTGCAAGCCCCATGGGGAAAGAACATGGTTTTGTTCACAGCTTTAGCTCAAACAACTAGAATATCTCCGACCACAGAGTGGACACTCAATATTTGTTAAATGAATCAATAAATGAACGAACGCACAAATTATCGACAGGACACAAAGTTATCAAGAATCCAAAGAAAAATGAAGATTTAGTGTCCAAGAAAACCTAACAAGAATTTAATAATTGGATCCAACAAATTGAGTTAGTATTCTCACTGTCTCACCAGTGAAATAAATGTCTTGAGGAGCTAGGGATACCCAGGTCAGTGACACACAAACTTTAATCCCAACAGTCATCAGCAGGGGGTGCTATGGTCATGTGACCATAAATATAATTGAGAGCACTTTCAGAATCCTCCCATAAACCATCTGTTTTTTACTCTAAACACAGACAAAATCCTTTGGGCCAGAAAGAGAACTATGTCTGCAGTTGCTGTCAGTGTCCCTCGTGTGGAGACTAGTCGACTTCAAGTTCAGAGCTGCTCCTGCCGCTAAAAATACTAATATCTTGTCTGAAAAACAGATTTAGATTAGAAACAGTAAATAGACGGTTTCTACATTCAACCATAATGCCAACGTTTAGCTTCATTTTAAACTCTTAATTGTGAAAATTATTTTAATTCCCAGAGGGGCACAGTACTCAAAGTTCACTTCATGATCTTATCAGCTCTGGTGATGCCTTGTACAGCCTCACGGGATTAGACAGGGCAGCTTGCAGGCGTCTCGGGATTCAGTCACTTTAAGCACACTTCCAGCATAGGAACACTTCTACAATACCATTATCCTGCTTCTGCTAGAAAATCTGCAGGGACGAGTCCCCAAAATATAACATGCATTTGTTTATAATTTTAAATGTCACTAGCAATCTTGTTTATAGTAGAATTAATTAAAAACCTATGTACTATGAGAGACTATTAGCTTATTTTGTTAAAAGGAGGAGGGAGTGGTGTAGATTTGTTTTGGGAGTCACCTATACAGCCTAGTGAAGAGAAAGTATAGGTAAAGTTGGAGACAGTATAGCACGGTGGTTAAGGACATAATAAGTTAGTAGCATCTCATCAACTAGGGTTTAGGTACCAATTCTGCCATTTATTATCTTAGTCATGCCACTTAAACCAGCGATTCTCAAACTTTGGTGGCATTCAGAAGCATCTGGGGAACTTGACAAGTATACAAAGGCCCAGACTCATCCCTACTTCCAGAAACCTAGGCCTCATGTTTTTGTTAGTTCTCTGGGTAATTCTGATAACACACCAACGTTAGTGAACCACTGACTTAATAAGGCTGTTTTCTCATCCATAATAAAGATGTTAAATGAATTAACTTGTCTAAACCCAAGACCTGAGACTGTAAACGCTCAATAAATATTAGCTATAATCACTTCCCAAAGTATCCAGCATGCTGTTTCGTGAAGTCCATCTCCGCTGGTGTGAAAGAAATTTGCCCTACTCTAAGCTTCTGGTGAGTTAAGTAATAGTCCCTTCCATTTAATTGCCAAGTGACCAAAAATGATGTTGTACTCTGCTGCTTCAAAATTCAATTGAGAAAGATGAAAAACAGTGAGATTTATCAACATAAGCTTTAGAAAATATTTTTCCCCGCGTTTATATACGAAGAAGCATATTACTTACTTAACTACAGAGAATTTTTCTTTAAACCCAGCTCTCTTTGAGATTGTCATAACAATAAAATCTTTATAGCTGAATGTGTCTTGAGAGACTACTTTAAAACGACTTAAATATAAACAAGAAAAACAAGTTTACACATAATACAGCTTATAATGCAGAAAACCTAAAGCTGTACTCCTATATAAAATCAATGTTTTCTTGTAAATTGTGTACTATATTTAAGACTTTTTTCTTAGTTCCAAATGGGTGAATTAAGATTTTTATAAGACAGATAGTCAAATGCAAAGTATTGCAAATCACAGGAGATGTAAACTTGCATTTAGCCTCTGTCTTTGAGGCTAATTTTGGGCCTTGACCCATTTAAAATATATTATTTTAGTAAAAGAGAGATTATAAGGTTCAAGGAGAAAAACATCAGAAAACCACCACACAAGACAATAGCAGTAAATCACAGTTCTTCTAAAGCGGTTAAGTAAAGCTCTTTGCTGGCCTAAAGCCTTTAAGTTTCTTTGCAATTTTCCCAAAACATGTTGAAGAATTAGATGTATACTAAGTCAGCAATGGAAAAAATAAAAAACCAAGTCAATTCATAGCATAAAATTCCCCAGATTAGCACCAACTAGACCTGGGCAAATATTAGCACCAACTAGACCTGGGCAAATATCTGAATCAACAATATGGCAATGGGTTTTATGAGTTTCTGGCCTTATTGTTCCACATGGGTGAAGAGGACAAGGAAAAATGTCCACCGTCCTCTTTTAGACTACGTTTGGGGTAACATGGGCCCCAGAATTTCCTGCCCAAACATCCCAAAGCCCACTTCCAGGGCCTGGCCTGGCCTATTCACTGGGTCCACCATCTCAACTGCAGTCCACTCTCAAGTGCACAACTCCAGACCCCAGAAGACACTCAGGGATGGCTATCTGCACACAGGGATGGCTGTGTGGACAGATCTAGAATGGGTGGACTGAGGTGTCCACACATGTGCAAGGCCTTTGACAGTGAGGGACTGATCTGGGGATGGGGAGAGAAGGGTTGTGGGCCACAGGCTGGGGGCCACTCTCCTCGTGTTTCTAAATTATGACATGGAATTCAAGGAATCTAAGACTTTTCACATTTGAACCTTACATCTCAGGTTGTTATGAAGGTAGTTTTGTCAAGGTGGGAACTTAGATTTTTATTTAACAGTTTGTCATCTTGACTTATTACTTTCAAAATCTAGAAATGTGGTATGTGGACATTCATTGCTACACTTGCCCAGGACCCCAAAAATGGCTCAAGAATTAGCAGTATCAGTTACTCCTGGAAGTGAAGGTTAAAGGGAAAATGGATAAAATATGGAGGACTAGTTAAAAGTCTGATTAAGAATGAATTTGACCTCCAAATTCCCTTTCCTATTCTGTTGAATAAGGACCCTGCCCCTCTTACACCCAGCAAAGATATGAGGTAGATTTTCTGAAAAGAATAAAACAGAAACTTCTTGGCCTAAGAAACACTAGAAACAGGCAAGGGTGAAAAGTCTATACTGAAAAATGGGAGAGTCAAGGAATATATTTTCTATGGAAGGTGAGATCTACATCCTAGAGTATAGGAAGACCCTCAGCAAGGGAATGGAGGAGAATATTACTGGAAATATGGCCAAAAAAGCCATGTTAAAAAATGATACTAAACATCCTCAATAAAACTGCCCAGCCAGATCAGCCTGCCAGTAAAGCTAACAGACAACAAGCCCCTTCTCAGGATTTGCAGGTCACCTTTATTGCCCAATTCTCAAAACCAGTGGACCACCAAGAGCCATGAGATATTTCAGGGAAGTCCCTAATTAGAAAGATAGAAACTAATCAAAACAACAGCAGTATCTTGGATGAGACATATGCTAAGCAGAAACTAAGAAAGAAAGAAGCAAATAAATGAAAAAAAATTCTTAAAAAAAAAAAAAGGGACCCTTATCCTTAGAGAAAAACAGAAAATACCGTGCTATTAGAAGAAAAATTCAGAAAAAAAAACTCTTAAAAATTTGATTACAGAGGTATTAAAAAGTCAATGGAAGTTTTAGAAACAAAGTTTGAGAAGGCTTCCTGCTAAGTAACAAAAAGTATGTCATTGTTTTTAGCTG
The DNA here is from genome assembly GCF_024166365.1 of Elephas maximus indicus. NCBI lineage: Eukaryota > Metazoa > Chordata > Mammalia > Proboscidea > Elephantidae > Elephas > Elephas maximus. The sequence continues at coordinate 13,919,983 of NC_064841.1, read as the reverse complement.
CCGTCAAGTCAGACCCTCAACTTATGGCACCGTGGTGACCCCGTGCACAACTGAGCAAACTTCTGCTGTGTCCTGTGCCGTCCAGATGATCAGTTACAGATCAGACCATTGCGATCCACAGGGTTTTCATGGGTCAATTTTTGAAGTAGATTCTCCAGCCTTTCTTCCTGGTCTACCTAGTCGGGAAGAGTTGCTGAAATCTGCTCAGTGTCCTAGCAACACCCAAGCGTCCATGGACAGGTGGGTGGTGGCTGCACACGAAGTGCCGTGGCCAGAATTGAGCCCAGGTCTCCTTGTTAGAAGGCGAGAATTCTATCACTGAACCACCAATGCCCTCACTAACGAAAACTATAATAAATGTATACTAGAAGCACAAAATTAGATGACAGTCCAGTAGGTTTAATATTTGAATAATAGGAATTCCACAATGAAAGAAGTCAGAAACAACTGAGGTAAGAAAATAATCAAACTAATAACCAAACAAGTAAATAAATAAAAACTGAGAGACATGTTTTCATAGTGAAAAGACACATTAAATGCTGTCATGGATTGAACTGTGTCCCCCATAAATATCTGTCAACTTTGCTAGGTCATGATTCCCTTGTATGATTGTCTATCATTTTATCACCTGATGTGATTCCCCTATGTGTTGTAAATCCTATCAGCGTGATGTAATGAAATGGATTAGCAGCAGTTACATTGATGCAATCTACAAGATTAGATGGCATCTTAAGTCAACTTCTTTTGAGATATAAAAGAGAGAAGTGAGCAGGGAAACATGGGGACCTCATACCATCAAGAAAGCAGTGCCAGGAGCAGAGTGCGTCCTTTGGACCTGAGGTTCCTGCGCTGAGATGCTCCCAGGCCAAGGGAAGACTGATGACAAGAACCTTCCTCCAGAGCTGACAGAGACAGAAAGCCTACCACTGGAGCCAGCTCCCTGAATTTGGACTTGTAGCCTACTAGACCGTGAGAGAATAAACTTCTCTTTGCTAAAGCCATCCACTTGCGGTATTTCTGTTACAGCAGCACTAGATGACTGAGACAAATGCCCAGCACAACAGATGTAATGAGGTCCACAACAATTCACAACGCTTAATAGGTTGATCCTTGTTATTGCTATTATTAGATGCCATGAGTTGACTCCAACTCACAGTGACCCTATAGGATAGAGTAGAACTTCCCCACGCCCCATAGGGTTTCTCAGGCTATAATCTTTACCAGAGCCCATCGCCAGGTCTTTTCTCCTGCAGAGCCACTGGTGGGTTTGAACTGTTGACCTTTTCGATTAGTGGCCAAGTGCTTAACCTCTTGCCACCAGGGATCCCTAGTATGATCCTAGTAGCTTTCAAAGTGTTAAAGGAAAAATATAGGAGGGATATAAACAAAAGACCAGAAATCTGAATGGCATGACTTCTCAAGGATAACACAAAAGCTAGAAACGCTGGACCAATGCCTTCAACATCATGAAGAGAAAAAATTTCCAAATGAGAATTCTATATCTAATCCAACTATCAATCCAGTGTGGATGGAGAATAAGGGGCATTTCTGAGGATGCTACCGAAGGATCCATTTCTCCTGAACCAGGAGAGTAAGGTAAGAAAGTGGGGAGACATAATAAACAAGAGAGCCAAAGAAGAGACAAGACAAAGGGACTCAGGGGAACATTGAAGGGAGTTCCCAGGATGATACAGAAGGCAACCAGTCCAGACTGGAGCAGACCAGAAAGCATGAAAGACATCTCCAAAAAATGATCCCATTTACATTATATCACATACATGATGTGTTTGAATGCCTAGAGCGCTGAGAGTAGATTTGGATAACTTCTGGAGAATTATGTTCATGAAAAGTACTTAGAAAAGTAAACACACAAAAACAAGATGATTGTTAATTCCAGGAAATTAAAAAAAAAAAAAATTGTTCAGGAAAAAAAATTAGAGTGTTTTACATAGCTCAGACGAAAATAGCATTTGTATCGTTATAACATTCAAACACTGAAGATTGAACTAACCAAGAGTACTATATATGAGGAGAATTGGTGAATTTGTCTGGTGGAGAATGATGGAGAAATAATGGATAAACTGAAGAGCCAAGAGGTAGACTACAAGGAAATGATTGAGTCACGGACATAAAGGCCACAGAGTATACTAAAGAAGTCTAAAGCGGATGTCACTGCAGAGGGGGAAAATTACGAGAAAGGCTGCTTTGGTTTTTTTTTTTAACAAACCTTATAAAACTATGTGACACTTTATTTCCATACAAACAATAAAAAAATTAAATATAAAGAAATAAAAATACTGAACACAACACAGAAGAGATTTTAAAATCATTCCATAACACTGCCAGTAGGAGAGACTCCATATTATGTTTGTGTGTGTGTGTGTGTGTGTGTGTGTGTGTGTGTGTGTGTATGGATATTTTCTTTTCACTACTATTACAATTTGACCAAGTCCTGGAACACTAAATATTTTTCTATAGCAAGGTTTTATAATTATATATTATATGTAATTATCATGTTAGACTATTTCAAATATGTCATATCTTAACAATTCTACTGATTTAGAGTACCTTGGCTACCTACTTCACTCAGTCCTTTCTGGGCAAGCACAAAAAATCATCATTAGTGTCAAATAATTTTAATGCTTTAAAATTTTTTTTTTTTTAATAAAGAGAAACAAGAATTTCCAGTAATGAATAATCTCTGTATGGCTGTGGAAAACAGAAGTCCTTTCCCCCTTGAACTGTTCAGAGCTTCAAATTTTAAATAATCTCAGAAGCACTTTCCGTAGAAGATAAATTTGTCCTATTGGAAAACGTGTGCTACGCTAAAAACCATTAAGACCAAAATAGTCCATGTATAAGATGTCACTTCTGAAGTGTTCCATGTTGAGAGTAGCAATATCCTATCCTGCATATTATTTTCAGATTGTATTTATATATACATATTTTGCTTCCAAAATAAATTTACATAACTCAATCCAGGTAGTCCTGAGAAGAAACTTGTGAGGCAGTTTGGACACAACGCTTCCCCTATTTGAGAAATGAGAAAACCCCCACACACAGAATTTAATTATCTCAAGGTCATACTACTAATTAATGATAGAACTGAGATCAGATCCCAGCACCTGACTTTGTTAAGCATCTTTTCAACGTTCTAGAGAAACAGAAAGAGTAGACATTGTTGTGAAATCAGTGGCACCAGCTACAGAGCAAAATTTGCCATAGCTTTTGAGCAGCGTTACTTCTATAATGTTAAAGATAATAACAGTATGTAAGTCACTTAGCAATATACCTGACATTTTCCGGGCATCTAAATGGATAGTTTTTATTGGCAGTTGGAGTCATAGCCATCATCGTAGTCATTGTCTTCATAATAGAAGTATACATGATACATCCTACTTCATCCATGGCTCAGTGGTCTTTACGATACTACAGTGCCTTATCCAAGTTCAGTATTACACTTTTGTTATGCTAATCCGTCAAGCAACTATTTATCCACTGTTATCCTACTAGCCAAGGAGCCCTGGTGGTGCGGTGGTTAAGCACTGGGCTGCTAGTAGAAAGGTTGGAGGTTGGAACCCACCAGCTGCTTTGTGGGAGGAAGATATGGCAGTCTGTTTCTGTAAAGATTTCAGCCTTGGAAACCCTAGGAGGTAGTTCTACTCTATCCTATAGGGTTGCTATGGGTTGGAATCAACTCAACTCAATGGCACACAACAACGATCACCTGCCACACCAACAAATATTCCTCAGAGAAATGTGCTTTAGAGATGACAGGAAAGTAGAGCAGAGATGTATAGAAAATTCAAAGTAAGATGCATCTGGGATGTGCTGCAAAGCTGGAAGTCAATAATGTCTTACCCAAACCAAAACCAAGCATTAAACATTGATGTTTGCAATTCATTTTAAAGAACAGAAGAGTATTTAAAATTCCTCTGGGTGATATATTTTTCCAAATTAACTGCCAATTTTGTTTCAAATATATTTTACACTTAATAAAGTATTTATTAGTTCTTATGGATTCTAATAGTTGTTTCTTCGTGGTCTTATTCATGTAACTATTTGCAATGCAATCATTATTTGAGCTATTATTGTTTGTTTTTTACTTACCCAGAGCCTAATTCTAACGAACCAAATCATTTCTGTACTGTATATAATTCAAAGTGAACATGTTATAATATTCTCTGATATAAAAGCCTATGATTTATTTAATTTCACATTGCTGAATTTACTAAGTACCAAATTTATGGAAAATTATGTCAAATCGTCAGTTGTTTTCTCTCAAAACACTTCCTGGAACGTTAGAAATCGTATTTTTATCTTCAACAAATCTTCTTGTGCAGCCTTAGAATTTTCTTCTCAGCATATGTCACCGTCCATCAAGTAAAAAATGGAGACTTTGAACCAGATGTTAAGGGCATTGGCTCTAAGTCTTAACTGATTATCTGCATTCTTGAGTAATACTGGGATTTCCACAGAAATCTGTGGAAACGGGCCAGCCACTCTTTGGGATAAGATTTTCCCTTCTACTGGTTTCAGCTACAGGGGCCAATAAAGGTTTGGTGTCTAAAGGGCCTTTCAAGGGGAAGATGTGTAAAATCTTGATAGTTTTTCCTGATTCCTCTTGTCAATAAAACAGTTCCCTGCTTACAAGGCATAGATGACTGCTAGCCACAAATGGCTGTTTACATTTGTCCTGGCCGTTGTTTTATTGAGGCAAAAAGGAAAAAGCTACGTTAAGACAATTAGAATGTATAAAAAGTCATTGTGTTAAGCCGCTATGTATTCTAGTGAGTACAGTCGTTCAGTTAGATTTCAAGAAATAAAAATAAACTACAAGCCAGCAACAGGGGGACAGTCACACAAACCACAGCGATGCTGAGCTTTGAGAACTGCAGAGGTAAAAGCTACTGCAGGGATAAATAGCGCTTCAAGATCAGTGCTTCCAGAAACATTTCCTCCAAAGAACATTATTTTAAAGAGGAAATTAATCTTAAAGGCCGATCATGTTGGCTGGAGGTATATACAGAATTAAAGTTATCAAGCCTATCTAACAAGAAAGGAAGTTAAAAACTCTTTACTTAGCATCTGCGAGAGAATCTTTCTTTGTTAAGAGGAATGAAAACTGGTTTGAGTTGGAACACTCATTTTCTTACCAGCATGTGCTATGGCTTCAAAACAGGGGTTCTTTTTCTGTTGTAACGGGAGTCGTTACTTGGGACTATCTCCCACAATTACCAAAGTAAAATATTGTTACCGTAAAATAATATCAGCAGACATTTTTAATCTCTCTGAATCAAAGGACAGTCTAGCCCAATCCATTACCTCCATTATAGTCATAAAATAACTTGGAGATATGTACATTCTAACACTCTGTCACTTTGTCACACTGTGGTGGCTTGCATGGTAGTAGATGTCAATGATGCTATGATACCATTGGCATCTCAAATACCAGCAGGGTCACCATGGTGAACAGGTTTGAGCAGAGCTTCCAGACCAAGACAGATTAGGAAGAAAGTGTGGCGAGCAAATCCTACGGGTCATAACAGAACATTGTCCAATAGAGTGTTAGAAGATAAGCCCCCTGGGTTGGAAGGCACTGAAAATACACAGTGGCCACAACAATGGACTTGAGCATACCAAAGATCGTAGAGATGGCACAGGACTGGGCAACATTTTACTGTTATACATAAGGTCTCCATAGTTGGAGCCAACTAACAAGATATATTACTGTGGGAAATGGTTGTATGCAAGGAAGGAAATCTGTTGATCTTGAAAGCGCTCATTCCTTCTATATCTTATCTCAACATTGTGTGTCCTACTAAAGTCTATTTAAAGTCAAGGCATGTGTGTATATACCCAATAGTGGTAAAAAAAAAAACAAGTTGAATATGTTGAAACTCCTGGAATCATGAGATAATGAGCCAGAGTGAGCAACGTTTCTCCGTGAATACAGTACAATGCTCAGGGTTAGCCTTGTGAAAACAAAAAGGATGTTTGTATTCCATCCAGCTAATTGAAAGTACAAGGACACACAGATTACAATAAACTGAGCAGTTAGAAACTTTAGAAAAAGAAAGCTTTAGCTTTTTGTTTCTAGAGAGACAAGTTGCTTCATATAATTACCGTTCTTCAGGATGCAAAAAACTAGCTAAAAGTAAAATTATATTTTTAAGGTCAGTCTGCATTTTTCATGCTGAAAAGTAATTCATATTTGCAGCTTTAGGTAAGTGCTGGCTTTCCTCTTACCCCCCCTTAATCATTAAAACAGACATAAAGAAATAGAAAATAAGCATTACATTTAATAGGCAATATGTTACAATAACAGATAATAGGTAATGGTAGGTAAATTATAAGTTATTTTATAGTGCTTTACTAGACTTTAATACTATTAACACCTATATTTTAGAAAACGGTTAAAAGTAGTTTGTTTTTTCGATTATTTTTTATATTCTTATAAATCAAAGCATCTTGAATGGAACAAATGTGGACCTCATCCTCAAGAGCTGGAGATGGGACAAAGCCAGACTGCTTAAAGGAGCCTCATCTTGCCTTGGAGATAAAGTCCAATAAAGTCAGGCAATCAGTGCAAACCTGGTGTAAAGTGGTCCATTTTAAGCAGCAGTATCTGTGCACATGATAAGAATTCACTTACAGAGATAAAAACTCTCCCCCCACTGAGGGAATGCTGGTGGTGAGTGGTTAAGAGTTACCGCTGCTAACCAAAAGGTCAGCGCTTCAAATCTGCTAGACGCTCCTTGGAAATTCTTTGGGGGCAGTTCTACTCTTTTCTATAGGGTAGCTGTGAGTCTGACTTGAAGACAATCCCCCTGCCCCGAGATTCCAAAAGTTGTTGTCCAAGGGTGAAGAAAGCCTTGGCACTGTGAGCCTGTAGGGTTTCTGCCTTAAGGGAGTATGGATGTAATCATGAGACATTCTAATGAATTCTATTCAAATGTCTTCGGCCCCAAGGTATTTTGCGTTATCTCTATATGTAACATCTCGAATCCAACACACAAACAAAAACACAGTGTCTCAGATACTTAATTAAGATCCAACATATCTAGGTCCACTTGAGTTGAGGTGCGTGGCGCCTGGTGAGTGAGGTGTTGACGGCATATCCACACTGTAGTTTGGAAAATAGTTAACATCCATTCCTTCCTCAAATTCTGACTGAGCGTTTACATGCCGGCACACTAGGTACTGGGGCTAGAGTGACGTGTGTGGCAGACACACTCTTTGACTGCAAGGAAATTAGGGTCTAGTGGAGGGGGTTGACAAAACATAGGTGCTTTTATAGGAAATAAATAACAGGTTAAGATAAAGAATAAAAGTGAGGTGTATACTTCAGACTGGGTGGTCAGGAAAAGTGTCAGTGATGAGGTCATATTTAATGTGGGTTCCAGTGAATGGGAAGAAGGTAGCCAGTCAAAGAATATAGGGAAAAGCACTTTGGACAGAGTCTGGAGGGTAGTTGAGATGGGGAAGAGAAAAGCGGACTGAGCCCCTAAGCAAGAAACCCTGCAACACCTGCAAGTTGCAACTTACTTACAAAAATTATGTGCTTGGCCAATGACACAGCACCCACATACTGGGACACGCAATAAAGAAAGAACAACTCACCCAGCTCACACTGTCCTTCTTTGCAAGATGTTTTTCAGAAAGACCGGCAGGATCTGGCCCCTGGAGCATGCGCAGTCATCCATGAGGTGACTAACTTATGACTTCCGCCTGATGCAAGTAACCGTGACAGGAATCTAACTGCTGGGGGGGGGGGGGCGGGGGAAAACTGTGCAGGCGCAACACCCCATAATAAGTACTGCCACCCAGCCCCAGGAGCCTTTGCTACGGGTTCCATCTTGGATTCCAGATGCGCGCGCAACCTAATTTAGTATGTATCGACATTATGAGACGTACCGGCCCCTTGAGGGAAACCTACTAAAAATGCATTACTCTCTTATCCTCACCAACCCATAAAAAAAAACCCAACCAAAACCGCTGCCAGTCCAGTGGATTCTGACTCATAGCGACCCTATAGGGCAGAGTGGAACTGCCCCATAGAGGTTCCAAGGAGCGCCTGGCGGATTCGAACTGCTGACCTATTGGTTAGCAGCTGTAGCACCTAACCACTATGCCACCAGGGTTTCCCCAAACCTATATAAGCCCCAGCATAAACCTTTATTCGGGGGAACAGAGACTAGCGTTACCTGGTCCCTCTCCTGTTCCCTGCTCAGGAGCCTCTGCTTTCTGTCAGCGGCTAATAAACCTTTGTTGTGTGGAACCTCTGAGCCTCTACTGGTCATTCTTGGTCAGTAGAAGGCAAGAACCTAGACAGGGCTTAGTCCCAAGCTGGGAATACTTGGCTTGCAACCTAGTGAGTTTTTAGGGGAGTACCTGTAAAATGAGGTTATTAGGACAGGTAGGGGTCAGGGCATGCAAAGCCCAACAGGCCTTGATGTCGGTCACGTCCTTATATGTTACAGGTGAGAAAAAGGAAAAGATCTAATTATTTATTTGTTTATGTGTGTCTGTATGTATGGATTTATTTTTTTAATTTATTGTGATTTAGGTGAAAGTTTACAGCTCAAGTTAATTTCTCATATAAAAATTTATACGGATATTGTTATGTTACCCTAGTTGCAATCCCTATATGTGACAGCACACTCCCCCTTCCCACTCTGGGTTTCTTGTGTCCATTCAACCAGCTCCTGTCCCCTCTGCCTTCTCATCTTGTCTTCAGGCAGGAGCTGCCCATTTAGTCTCGTATATCTACTTGAACTAAGAAGCACACTCTTCTCAAGCATTATTTTAAGTTTTACAGTCCAGTCTAGGAAACCCCGGAGGTGTAGTGGTTAAGTGCTAGGCTGCTAACCAAAGGGTCAGTAGTTCGAATCCGCCAGGCACTCCTTGGAAACTCTATGGGGCGGTTCTACTCTATCCTATAGAGTCGTTATGAGTCGGAATCGACTCAACAGCCCTGGGTTTTAGTCCAGTCTAATCTTTGAAGAGCTGGCTTCTGGAACGGTTTTAGTTCTGGGGGCCATGTCTTTGAGGGTTCCTCTAGTCTCAGTCAGACCATTAAATCTGGTATTTTTATGTGAATTTGAGTTCTCCACCACACTTTTCTCCTACTCCATCAGGGACTCTCTGTTGTGTTCCCTGTCACAGCAGTCATTGGTGGTAGCTGGGCACCATCTAGTTCTTCTGGTCTCAGGCTGATGGAGTCTCTGGTTTATGTGGCCCTTTTGTCTCTTGGGCTAATATTTTCCTTGTGTTTTTTGTGTTCTTCATTCTCCTTTGCTCCAGGTGAGTTGGATTAATTGATATAAGATGGCTGCTCACTAGCTTTTAAGACCCCAGACACCACACATCAAAGTGAGATACAGAACATTTTCTTAACAACCTTTGTTATGCCAATTGACCTAGATGTCCCCTGAAACCATGGTCCCCAGACTCCTACGTCTGCTACTTTTTCCCTTGAAGTGTTTGTTTGTGTTCAGGAAACTTCTTAGCTTTTTAAATGACTATAGTTTTGCAGATTTGAACATGGTGGAATGAGGGAACTCTCTTTTCCTAATGAATGAGGAGGGGAGGTCATCAGCGGACAGTGAGGGCAGCGGAAATGGGTGTGTGAGAGGATTAAGGAGTGAGAAGAAAGTGTGAGATAATTATTTTGATTAGGAATAATTAAATAAATCTACCAGAAAATAGTAGTAGTAGTGCAAGATAAAACTGAGTATCAAATTGAGTTGTAAGACAAGTAGCTGGGAAGAAGAAGAATTGTCAAGACCAAACAAGGCTAATAAGAGTGACATGAATGTCAGGTCTTGATAGGAAGGCCGAGTTCAAGAACATCTTCATAGTTCAGGGATGTGTGTGATGGGGTTGTGTAGACTATTGGTGATGTTACTTTAGAACAGGAAACATCAGGAGAGGGAAAATGAGTGGTAACGATTTTGAAATGTATGTTCTAAATAAATCTGCTCTTAGAAATAAATATTTACTGAATGTTAAGGATTTTATGATATAGCAGACATACATAAACCAAGATTACTTTTGCCCTCAGAAATAAGTGCAGGAGAAACATTTTGACTATTGTAAGTCATCTGAAGGGTTTCCACATGGAAGATAGCACGGGCTTTTTCCATTGTTGTTCTAGAGGCAGAAAAAGTGCCAATATGTAGGACTCTCAGGGAGAGGAAGGTCAGAGTTAGTGCAACAATATCTTATTAACTGAATCAAGCTAACAATGAAAGTATTCAAGGATGGTTGGATGAATGTCTATCTGCAGCTCTAAAGCACAAGCCCAGCGCTAGTGGGAAACTGAAGTCCATGCTACCAAGATCTCTCTAACTCTGCCTTCTATTGTTTTTATAAAGAAAGATTTTATCCAAAGGCAGTAGCTAAGTATAAAGACCAAGAGCTCTTGTAAAAATTAAAAAAAAAAAAAAAAAAAAGAATCTACCTTTGCCAAAAGCTTTTTATGTGCCAGGCACTTTACTGAGCATTTTACACCCACTGTGTCATTTAACGCCATAACAAAGTGAAGAAGTATGTGTAACGAGCTCCTATTTTACAGCTGGGAACACTGATGCACACAAGGCTGGTGAGTTGTGTCTGACCATCAGGTAATTATGCTTACTGTTATACCACACTGCCTCTCATCCGGGGTAATCATGTAGATGCTAGAGTTAAAGTGAGCAAAATCAGAGGCATTCATTATGCTACTTTTTATGAGTAAAATAACTTGAAGTTAATAGAAAATCACAGAAGCATGTGGAACGTATTAACTTTTTTCACATCAACATATTCCCAAAAGACTTTTAACATTTTCAGAGTTGATAAAATGAATAAACAGTTCAGGAGTTTCAAAAATGGCATTCAAAGAAAAATGATGTTTTTCTCTCCCAGAAAGTTTGGTTTCTTAAAAAAATTTAAAGGTGTATTACAATATTTTAGTTTTAGCTTAAAATAGTTCTGTTATATAATTCTGCTATTATAAGATGACAATATTATTGTTACTTCAAGGCAGTGTTGCCCTCAGGTGATTCTGTAAACTTCCCTTATATAACCTTACTACCATGTCCCAACCTCTGCCTACCCCTCCCCATATTTCTCCTGCTCTGTCTTGCTTCAGGCAGCAAAAGAGAAATTTTCCTATCAGAGCCTATTTAATTTACTCCAAGTTCCACTCTGTAAATTCCTCTTGGCCCCAGTAAGCCTGCCATTTATGCCTCACCCATTTCTTTGCTCAGTCACAGCTGCTGATGCTCCAGAAGTCTACACAAGCCCCTCACAGATCCCCACTGCACTCTAACCTGCTGCAAAAGATCTTTAAGGAGTCTCCTCTGCTCTTTCTGCCCAGATCCTATCTCTGTGGGCTATCTCTAATTTTCCTCCTCCAGCCAAGGGAGTCATTATGTAATCTGTGTGTAGGAAAAAATCCACTCTGGTTGTATAACCAAAAAAAAAAAAAAACTCGTTGCCATCCAGTCTATTCTGACTCATAGCGACCCTATAGGACAGAGTAGAACTGCCCCATAGAGTTTCCAAGGAGCACCTGGTGGATTTGAACTGCCGACCTTTTAGTTAGTAGCTGTAGCACTTAACCACTATAGATCCAAATATTTCTATCTCATTTGAAATTTCATAGCTGAATTTAAGAGTTCAAATTTAAATTTGCTGGCACTCTTTCTTTGATTTCATCACCCAACCCCAAACCATGGATGATTCATGGCTTTCTTTAATTGGTAGGAAGTTCCTCCTAGTGAGAGGGAGAAATAAATGTGATAGAGGAAAAAGAGGAAATAACAGCACATTATTTAATAATTCAAAATATTCTATTACAAAGACAACGTAATCCTTTCCTAAAAATTATTGAGCTGCTATACTTACTATATACTAAACTGCACTGAAGGTATTGGGAAAAAACAAGCCTCCAGGAATTGGCTGAATACCACTTGAGATGTCTCAACAAACTAATGAAATGCTGGAAGTACTCACTCATTTATGCCAAGAAACTTGGAAGACAGCTACCTGGCCAATGGACTGGAAGAGATCCATATTCATGCCTATTCCCAAGAAAGGTGTTCCAACCAAATGTGAAAATTATTGAACAATATTTTTGCTGAAGATCATTCAAAAGTGTTTGCAGCCGTACTTCAACAAGGAACTGCCAGAAATTCAAGCCAGATTCAGAAGGGGACACGGAACAAGGGGTATCATCGCTGATATAAGATGGATCCTGGCTGAAAGCAGAGAATGCCAGAAAGATGTTTATCTATGTTTTATTGACTATGCGAAGGCATTCAACTGTGTGAATCATAATAAGTTACTGATAATACTGCAAAGAATGGTAATTCCAAAACAGTTGTGCCCATAAGGAACCTGGACACAGATCAAGAGGCAGTAGTTCAAACAGAACAAGGAGATATTGCATGGTTTAAAGTCAGGCAAGGCATGCCTCAGGGTTGTATTCTTTCACCATTACCTATTTAATCTGTATCCTGAGCAAATAATCCGAGAAGCTGGACTATATGAAAAAGAATGTGTCATCAGGATTGGAGAAAGACTCATTAACTACCTGCTTTATGCAGATGATACAATCTTGCTTGCTGAAAGTGAACCCTTACTGACTGATGAAGATCAAAGACCACAGCCTTCAGTATGGATTATACCTCAACATAAAGAAAAATATCTTCACAACTAGACCAACAAACAACATCATGAAAAACAGAGAAAATATTGAAATTGTCAAGGATTTTATTTTACTTGGATCCACAATCAATGCCCATGGAATCAGCAGTCAAGAAATCAAATGACATATTGCGTTGGGCAAATCTGCTTCAAAAGACTTCTTTAAAATGTTCAAAAGCAAAGATGTCACCTTGAAGACTAAGGTATGCCTAGCTCAAGCCATGGTGTTTTCAATCACCTCGTATGGTGCAAAAGCTGGACAATGAATAAGGAAGACTGAAGGAGAACTGATGCATTTGAATCATGGTGCTGGTGAAGAATATTGAATATACCATGGACTGCCAGAAGAACAGACAAATCGGTCTTGGAAGAAATACAGCCAGAATGCTCCTTAGAAGAAAGGATGGCAAGACTTCATTCCACATACTTTGGACATGTTTTCAGAAGGGGCCAGTCCCTGGAAAAGGACATCACGCTTGGTAAAATAGAGGGTCTGCAAAAAACGGCAAGACCCTTAAGGAGATAGATTCTCACAGTTGCGGCAACAACAGGCTCAAACATAGCAAAGATTGTGAAGATGGCGCAGGATCAGGCAGCATTTCATTCTGTTGTACATAGGATGACTGTGAGTTGGACCTGACTGGACAGCACCTAACAACAACAACAACATACCTTCTTGCTACCATCCCATTTTTTTTCTGATAAAATTTCTTTCCTCACCACCAAACTTGAAAAAAAAAAAACTAATTTACATCTTCAATTCATCCAAGCAACCAAAAATTATAGTACACTGAGGGTTAAGAATTCAGCTGCTAACTAAAAGGTCAGCAGTTTGAATCCACCAGGTGCTCCTTGGAAGCCCTATGGGGGCAGTTCTACTCTGTCCTAATAGGGTCGCTATGAGTCAGAAAGGACTTGATGATAATGGGTTTGGTTTTGGTTTGGAGTGTATAGTTTAGAAGGGTAGTAAAAGAGACAGGTACAGCTTAGCAGTTCTGATTATCCTCAGGTCACAGCGAAACTTGGGTGTAACAAACATCCTAGTGTTCCCCAATACATCTGGTTCGGCTCTGATTCCAGGCACAGGGAAGATAAACTTGTTTGTCCCAGAGAAATAGACATACCATATGATTTGTTTTTGCCAGAAGATGTGAGCTAAAGAGACATGTGTCTTCATGAATAAAGCAGTTGAGATCCAAGCACCATTCTTTATGCTGGTCTCCAGTCTTAGAGAACCCTGAAGCCCCCAATTGAGACCATGGGGTCATCAACCACTGGCGCTTCCCTACCCTAGATGCCAGAGTGATTATAAAGAACAGAACCCTCTTCCCACCTACACAGAACATGTAGCAAAAGTGGGAAATGTACTTTTATTATGAGCCTCTGGGTTTTCTCTAACCTCAGCATTACCAGTTCATCCTTAACAAATAGCTGGACACAGCAGGAGATAACAGGGCACGGAAGGTATTTGCAATACCCTAAAGGAATATTATTTTACATAAAGTGTTTGGTTAGAATGCAGAATTTTGTTCTAAGAAATAAGTCCCACTTGACCAGCTTAGGGTACAGATGATATTTATTAATCAAATGACTCCTAGTCCCCACCTTGCAAATTTGAAACCATCTTTCTCTTCTCCTTAACATTTCTCCTCCTGTAATTACTCAAGTCTCCAGTCATTACTTGCTGGCCGTTTAACAGGCCCAGATATTTGCACCTCTCCACTGAAGCTGAGAATCATGAACACCACACCTGTGGCAAGATGTGTGGCCAGAAAGAGCCCAAGGTGGGCACTTTAAACTGGAACAGGAGAAGAAATTCTCAACCTACTATCATTCTCTCTGCTATTGCAGTTTTCAAATAAAGTAATGCCAAATTGATGTCCAGGGACCAGTCCTGGGTGTCACTCTTTGTTCAGAACACCGTGTACTCTTAGTTTCCAGCTAAAAGAACAAACACTCTTTCCCCAGTCTCCTTTGCCAATTCATCTGCTTCTACATCACCTTTTAATGGTGCAGAGTCTCTTCTCTGTCTACTTCATCTGATTTCAGCAGTTTCATGTCTTTAAATGACAACTTCTATGTGCTGACAAATCACAGTTCACGTCTGCAGCCTGAGTCACTTCCCTGAATTCCACATTTATCTATGCAACTGCTGATTCAACATCTTCACTTGGCTGGCTGATAGATATCTCAATCCCAACATGCCAGAATTGAACTCCTGATCACACACAGACACACAGACACCCCAAAACCTTCTCTTCCAGAGCTTCCCCTGCCTGGGTTGAGGCAAATTTAATCTTTGGCTCCTGGCATTCTTTTTCACCTTTCTTTCTTTACACTTAGTTTTTCTTTTTCCAATGCTCTTGTTATTTTCTAGTACACGACATAATTTAATTATTTATTACGCTCACTGTTTATATTCTGTCTCCAGCACTGGAAAATAAGCCCCATGGGGATTTTTTTTTTTTTTAATGTTTCTTGTTTTGCTGCATAAAATCGAAGCAATCCAGGGGCTGAAGGGAATAACTTTGATACAGACTATTCATGTATTAGGAGATTGTTAATTTATTAAACCCATCAATATGCAGCTAGCATACCAATTGCCCTTTCTGAAAGTGAATACTAAGAACCATTTTTCACACACACACACACACACACACACACAAAAGAAAAACCCTGTATTTTGAACTCAGGCAATGCTTGAGCTCGTTTTCATTTGCCAAGTCTTTTTCTTTTCTTTTTTTTTTTTAATTTCTGATTTTCTGTTGCCTTCCTTTTCATCGAAAATTGAAACAAGTATGGATTTAGATCAAGAAAGGCACTTCGGAAAAATTTCTAGCCTCTTAAGAGGCTGTAACGTTCAAAGAATCATCAAAAAACCGCTCTACCAATAGGCAGTACAAATGCCACATTTTCAGATGACTATACAATGCCTGAGTTTTAATCACCCATCTATGCCATTAATATTATCTCACCTTTCGCTTTTTATTAAAATCACCGTTTTATAACTCCAAAACAAGCAAAGGTAATTGATGGTTTCATTTTTACACTCAGTCTTAAAATATTTTGTTTTCCCTAACAATGCAAGAAGACTATGTTCACAGCGTTATTCAAATATCTTACATTCCATAAAATCCACCCATTTAAAGTGTACAATTCAGTGTTTTTTATTATATTCATAGCATTGTTTGACCATGCCTATAATCTATTTTTAGAGCATTTTTAATGTAAATGGAATTATACAACACGTGGTCTTTTGTGACTGGTTTCTATTCTGACTGGTTTCTATTACTTAACATAATGTTTTCAAGGCTCATCCATGATTTAGCATGTATCTGTAAGTGACTATTTCTGATGGCTGAATCTTATTCCACTGTATGGATATACTACATTTTGTTTATTCATTCATTTGTCGATGGACTTTTGAGCTGTTTCTACATGTTTATAATTACGAACAATGCTGCTATGGTTAATCTTGTATAAGTTTTTGGGTGGGATTTGTTTTCATTTCTCTTGGGTATATTACCAGAAGTAGAATGGCTGAGTCATACAGAAAGTGTTAGGTATAACCTTTTGAGGAAAGGGCAAACTACCTTCCAAAGTGACTGCACCATTTACATGAAGAAAGGACGAAATTTTATGTTGTTAGAGTTAATATTTTGTGAAGTGCTACTGCTTGCAGAAGGAAGAAAGTTAAATCTTAAATTCTATCAGGTGCATTTGTCAACAGTGAAATAAAGCGACTGGAAGTTGAACAACATTAAAGGTACCCTGCTACTTTACATTGAATGAATACTCGAGGCATTTTACCTTGAAATTATCTGCTTTAGAATTTAATGGGAGAGCACTGCTACTTGTATACCCTTGAGCAAAGAACGTTCCTCCTCTATTTGAAAGATCATCCTCTTGGTCAGAGAGAATGGACTCATGAGGACTGCAGACAGAGCAGTGAAGGAGAGTGGCCACTAATGAAGCTAGTAAATCACCTTCAGAAATACATGGAACAGAGGACCAGAACTCACAGCCAATCACCTTCCATTCCCAATCGAAGTGCATTCCACATCTTAGATATGTTTTAATAAGGTCACAAAGCAAAAGACTGGCAGTTGGAACGCCCCCCCAGAGGCGCCTCAGAAGATAGGCCTGGAGATCCTTTCAAACATCCTTGAAAACCCTATGGAGCAGTTCTATTCTTCACACATGGGGCCACCATAAATCAGAATCAATGACAACTAACAACAGTATCATCATCATTTACTAGAAAACAAGAGAAGCAACCCAAATGATCTTAAATAGGGGAAATGATATGTCTACATAGCGTTAAATGTATGAATTATAATAAATGTTAGACATACATATGACAAGCTGGGCAAATATCAAATGCAATGTTGAGTTAAAAAAAAAAATGAGTAGTTTACTCATTGATGTGTATAGATCAAACCAAACCAAAACCGTTGCCATCAAGTCGATTGTGACCTGTAGCGACCCTATAGGACTGAGCAGAATGACCCTGTAGAGTTTCTGAGAGTGGCCGGTGGATTCAAACTGCCAACCTTTTGGTTAGCAGCTGAATGCTTAACTACTGCAGCACCAGGACAGTGGGTTTTTGGGTTTTACATATATTTATATGTGTGTATATGTGTATATATATGTATATACGTATATGTATGTATGTATACACGTATATATGTTACATACATATGTAGTATATACATACATATGTTTTTGGTTATATATATGTTTATCTCAGACTTAATAGGATATATTGAAATGTTTCTTTAAGTAAAAAAAAAAAAAGAAGCTGAAAAATTGAATCTTACATTGCTCTGGATGAAAGAATACCTGGTAATGATAATATCAAATTATCTTATTTTTTGTAAATCAAAAATGTTTTATATGGTTGAACATACTAGATACATACAGGGTGATGCTAATTATATGATGGTTTAAAATTCCCAAAATTTTACTTTTCATTTCATATCTACAGAATAAAAAGATGAAAGAATAGTAAAATGAATCCCCATATACTCTTCACCTAAAATAACTACTTGTTAGCATTTTGCCACATTTGTTATTTCTCTACACACACACACGTACATTTCTCTGAACTATTAGAAAGTATTTGCTTATCCCAGGCATTTCACATCTAATACAATTGGTATCCAGTTAACAAGGACATTTTTCTGCCTACCCACAATACCACTTTTACACCCAAGAATGTAAGAATTGTTAAGACCTACAAAATAACACTACATTATTGTTCACAAAGTACAATAGCAAAAGAAGAAAATGTTGTTTATCTCAGAAACTCCCTCACAGTTTCTCTCCCTAGGATGGTAACAGGAGAGGAAGAGAAATGCAGTCAGGATTGGATATGAAGGGGTCTTCAGTTATATCTGCAATTTTATTCTTTCTTAAGAAAATTCTTAAAATACTGCAAAATGCTAACATTAGTTAAATCTGAATTTTGCATATATATGAGTCAGAATCAGCTTGACAGCAATGGGTTTTTGGTTTTATGTATGTATATGTTCATCTCAGACTTAATAGGATAGCAATATCAAATTCTTTTTTTTTTTTTGGTAAATCAAAAATGTTTTTATATGGTTCAACATACTAAATATATTTATAAAACCATCACAAGGATGTTTATAGATATATGTAAGACTTCCTGTTGGCTTGATTTCCTTGACCCACGTACATGGATAACTCATTGCCATCAAGTCAATTCTGACTCATGGCGCCTCCCTAAGTGTCAGAGTAGAACTGTACTCCACAGGGTTTTCAATGCTATAATCTTTATAATCTTAAGGAAGTAGACTGTCAGACATTTCTTTTGCTTTATTGCTAGGTCGTTTCTAACTGTCAACCTTTACATTAGTCGTTGTTGTTAGGTGCTGTCGAGTTGGTTCCGACTCATAGCAACCCTGTGTATAACAGAACAAAATACTTCCTGGTCCTGTGCCATTTTCACAATCGCTATGCTTGAGGCCATTGTTGCAGCCGCTGCGTCAGTCCATGTCATTGAGGGTCTTGCTCTTTTTCACTAACCCTGTGCTAAGCACGATGTCCTTCTGCAGGGACTGATCTCTCCTGATAACATGTTTCCAAAATATGTGAGATGTAGTCTTGCCATCCTTCTTTCTAAGGAGCATTCTGGCTGTACTTCTTCCAAGACAAATTTGTTCATTTGTTTGGCAGTCCATGCTATATTCAATATTCTCCGTCAACACCACAATTCAGACACATCAGTTCTTCTTTGGTCTTCCTTATTCATCGTCCTCACAACTGGACCAGTAAGCAACATCGTGATAAATGCAGAAATGATTGAAGTTGTCAAGGATTTTATTTTACTCGGATCCACAATCAACACCCATGGAAGCAGCAGTACAGAAATCAAAAGATGCATTTTATTAGGCAAATCAACTGCAAAGGACCTCCTCTTTTTATGTTGGTAGCCTAGCGCAAACCGTTTGTGATACCCAGGGACATATATAGATATCAAAAGCAAACTGTTTTCGAGTCGATTCCAACTCTTAGTGAACTTACAGGACAGAGTAGAATTGCCCATAGGGTTTCCAAGGACTGGCTGGTGGATTTGAACTGCTGACATTTTGGTTAGCAGCTGAGCTCTTAACCACTGTGCCACCAGGGTTCCTACGTACATAGGTCAAAAAAAAAAAAAAAAAAAAAACTTGTTCCTGTCAATTCCAACTCATAGTAACCCTATAGAGTGACCTTATAGGACATTTTGGAGGGGGGGCTTCTGTGCTTCCATGGACATGAAAACCTGGTCATAGTAGAAAGACAAGTGATCAAGCAGCACTCTGGCCAGGTCTGCTGGAGCAGAGCCACTGTGGCAAATCCTACATGCAGTAACAGGGTTTATGGGTCCCCCACTGCCCAGTACACACCGGGGCCACTCACAGCAATCTGACAGCACTGGCAGCGTACTTCCGGAGAGGGACTCTGATTTTGGGCTGTGGAGTTTTGATCTTTATATTTAGGGAAATTTCAGCACCCTCCTCGATGAGCCCCTACTCTACCGTTTAATGGGGCTGCAAAACAACGGCAATATGATGTGGCAGAACCTTGGCTGCAGCCCTAAGTTGCCAGCTCAGCACTCCTGATCCAGTGAGCATCAGCACCTCCCCTGCACAGTCAGGAGGGGAGCTCCAAATCTTGCTGTCAGTCTGACTGTTCCATGTACTTGGCTGTAGCTGATTTCCATGGAACTTTCAAAGAGGCCAACTTCTTTTCTGGGAGGCCAGCCATAAGGGAATTGTCTTTAATAAATGACCTCCTTCCTCACAAACACCAAAGGAACTTTTTCTTTTTTTTTTAAGAACATTCATTTAGAAAAGGACACTATTGCCTAAATAATAAAAATAAATACATGAGTCAATAAAAAAGGAAGAGAATATAAATTACATATATACCCTATTGTATAAAAACATAAAACATATGAATATACAATAGGCTATGAAATATAATAGGAAAAGCTTTGAAGGATAAATCAGGAGACATGGATTATCCTACAAACATTTTCACTGTTTATTTGCGTGACCTTGAGAAAGCTCCTAAGATTTTTAGATATCCTAATTTTTATCTAAAAATTCAACTAAAAAACGAATGCCTAAAATGTATCTAAAATTTGGGAACTTCTCTGAAAAACTCTTTTGACTGATTTTTTCTCTTAGAATTTTAAAACTTATTTAATTAATTTAGATTTCACCGAGAAGAAGAGAGTCTTCTGATTCAGGGCCAAAAATCTCCATTTTAAAAATAGTTTCATACATTTATTTTGTTCTCTTAACATAATCCATGTACATAATACCCTTGATACTGTAGGTGTGTCATGGCTAGCAGATAAAAGAGGGTTCTTTAAATATTTTATTCCTAGATCAGATTCTGATATTTATTTTTGTCTTTATTTTTACTCAGTGTTGTTATTGTCAGGTGCCCTCGAGTCGGTTCCGACTCATAGCAACCCTATGCACAACGCAACGAAACACTGCCTGGTCCTGAGCCATCCTTGCGATCCTTGCTATGCTTGAGCTAATTGTTGCAGCCTCTGCGTCAATCCACCTCATTGAGGGTCTTCCTCTTTTTGCTGGCCCTGTACTCTGCCAAGCATGATGTCCTTCTCCGGGGACTGATCCCTCCTGACAACACGTCCACAGTATGTAAGACACAGTCTCGCCATCCTTGCCTCTAAGGAGCATTCTGGCTGCACCTCTTCCAAGACAGGTTTGTTCGTTCTTTTGGCAGTCCATGCTATATTCAATATTCTTCGCCAACACCACAATTCAAAGGCGTCAATTCTTCTTTGGTCTTCCTTATTCATTGTCCAGCTTTCACATGCATATGATGAGATTGAAAATACCATGGCTTGGGTCAGGGGCACCTTAGTCTTCAAGGTGACATCTTTGTTCTTCAGAACACTTTGAAGAGGTCCTTTGCAGCAGATTTACCCAAGGAAATGTGTCTTTTGATTTCTCGACTCCTGCTTCCATGGGTGTTGACTGTGGATCCAAGTAAAACGAAATCCTTGACAACTTCAACCTTTTCTCCGTTTATCATGATGTTGCTCATTGGTCCAGTTGTGAGGATTTTTGTTTTCTTTATGTTGAGGTGCAATCCATACCAAAGGCTGTGATCTTTGATCTTTATCAGTAAGTGCTTCAAGTTCTCTTCATTTTCAGCAAGCAAGGTTGGGTCATCTGCATAATGCAGGTTGTTAATGAGTCTTCCTCCAATCCTGATGCCCCGTTCTTCTTCATATAGTCCAGCTTCTCATATTATCTGCTCAGCATACAGATTGAATAGGTATGGTGAAAGAATACAACCCTGACGCACACCTTTCCTGAATTTAAACTAATCAGTATCCCCTTGCTCTGTCTGAATAACTACCTCTTGATCTATGTAAAGGTTCCTCATGAGCACAATTAAGTATCCTGGTATTCCCATTCTTCACAATGTTATCCATCATTTGTTATGATCCACTCAGTCTAATGCCTTTGCATAGTCAATAAAACACAGGTAAACATCCTTCTGGTATTCTCTGCTTTCAGCCAGGATCCATCTGACATCAGCAATGATATCCCTGGTTCCACGTCCTCTTCTCTGAAACTGGCCTGAATTTCTGGCAGTTCACTGTCGATATACTGCTGCAGCCGTTTCTGAATGATCTTCAGCAAAATTTTCCCTGCGTGTGATATTAATGATATTGTTCTATAATTTCCACATTCGGTTGGATCACCTTTCTTGGGAATAGGCATAAATATAGATCTCTTCCAGTCAGTTGGCCAGGAAGCTGTCTTCCATATTTCTTGGCATAGATGAGTGAGCACCTCCAGCACTGCATCTTTTTGTTGAAACATCTCAGTTGATATTCCATCAATTCCTAGAGCCTTGTTTTTCACCAATGCCTTCAGAGCAGCTTGGACTTCTTCCTTCAGCACCATCGGTTCCTGATCATATGCCACCTCTTGAAGTGGTTGAACATCAACTAATTCTTTTTGGTATAATGACTCTGTGTATTCCTTCCATCTTCTTTTGATGCTTCCTGCGTCATTTAATATTTTCCCCATAGAATCCTTCACTATTGCAACTCGAGGCTTGAATTTTTTCTTCAGTTCTTTCAGTTTGAGAAACACTGAGTGTGTTCTTCCCTTTTGGTTTTCCATCTCCAGCTCTTTGCACATGTCATTAGAATACTTTACTATGTCTTCTTGAGACGGCCTTTGAAATCTTCTGTTCAGTTCTTTTACTTCATCAATTCTTCCTTTTGCTTTAGCTGCTCGACGCTCAAGAGCAAGTTTCAGAGTCTCCTCTGACATCCATCTTGGTCTTTTCTTTCTTTCCTGTCTTTTCAATGACCTCTTGCTTTCTTCATGTGTGATGTCCTTGATGTCATTCCACAACTCGTCTGGTCTTTGGTCACTAGTGTTCAATGTGTCAAATCTATTTTTCAGGTGGTCTCTAAATTCAGGTGGGATGTACTCAAGGTCATAATTTGGCTCTTGTGGACTTACTCTGATTTTCTTCAGTTTCTTGAACTTCTTTATGACCAATTGATGGTCTGTTCCACAGTCGGCCCCGGCCTTCTTCTGACTGGTGATATTGAGCTTTCCCATTGTCTCTTTCCACAGATGTAGTCAATTTGATTTCCATGTGTTCCATCTGGCGAGGTCCATGTGTATCGCCGTTTATGTTGGTGAAAGAAGGTATTTGCAATGAAGAAGTCATTGGTCTTGCAAAATTCTATCATTCAATCTCTGGCACTGTTTCTATCACCAAGGCCATATTTTCCAACTACTGATCCCTCTTCTTTGTTTCCAACTTTCACATTCCCATTGACAGTAATTATCAATGCATCTTGATTGTATGTTCGATCAATTTCAGACTGTAGCAGCTGATAAAAACTTCTATTTCTTTGTCTTTGGCCCTGGTGGTTGGTGCGTAAATTTGAGTAATAGTCATATTAACTAGTCTTCCTTGTAGGCATATGGATATTATCCTGCCACTGACAGCGTTGTACTTCAGGATAGATCTTGAAACACTCTTTTTGATGATGAATGCAACACCATTCCTCTTCGAGTTGTCATTCCTAGCATAGTAGATTATGTGATTGTCCGATTCAAAATGGCCAATACCAGTCCATTTCATCTCACTAATGCCTAGGATATCGATGTTTACGCGTTCCATTTCATTTTTGATGATTTCCAATTTTCCTAGATTCATACTTTGTACATTCCAGGTTCCGATTATTAATGGATGTTTGCAGCTGTTTCTTTTCCTTTGGAGTCGTGCCACATCAGCAAACGAAGGTCCCGAAAGCTTTACTCCATCCACGTCATTCAGGTCAACTTTACTTTGAGGAGGTAGCTCTTCCCCAGTCATCTTTTGAGTGCCTTCCAACCTAGGGGCCTCATCTTCCAGCACTATATCAGACAGTGTTCCACTGCTATTCGTAAGGTTTTCACTGGCTAATGCTTTTCAGAAGTAGACTGCCGGGTCCTTCTTCCTAGTCCGTCTTAGTCTGGAAACTCAGCTGAAACCTGTCCTGCATGGGTGACCCTACTGGTATCTGAATACCGGTGGCATAATTTCCAGCATCACAGCAACACGCAAGCCCTACAGTATGAGAAACTGACAGACACGTGGGATTTTACTCCATAATCTTCCTTATTAGGAAATTAATGAGTAATATATATTTTATGATTATTATAACAGTGGTAAAGTGGTCTCAAGTTTTGTTTTTTCGTTTTGTTTTGTAACCAGTACTTCCTAACTAGATTGTCAGTGGTAAATCAGAGTTTCATGTGTTTACATCTTTTATAATTTTAATATTAAAAGCCAGAAAAATTCTGCCTCTGAACAATAGGCACAACATAACACTTGTATTTTCAAGGAATTGAGAAATAGAGGAAAACAAAAACAAAATATATAAAGAAATGTTCTTAATTTAGTTTTGTCATTCCTTTTGTGTATCCCATTTGCAGAACTTGTCATCCCCTAACCTTTTTTAATCTTTTATGATATTACTAGAAACAGATAAAAAAAAGATACAAGAATCTGAAAATGGCTAACGCTTTATGGGACTTTATATTTAACATATCTATTTATATATAATCTGGAAACCCTGGTGGTGTAGTGGTAAGTGCTACAGCTGCTAACCAAAGGGTCTGCAGTTCAAATCTGCCAGGCGCTCCTTGGAAACTCTATGGGGCAGTTCTACTCTGTCCTATAGGGTCGCTATGAGTTGGAATTGACTCAACGGCACTGGGTTTTTTTGGGGGTTATATATAATATCTTTTTTTTTTAATATATAATCTCATTTCATCTTCTTAGTAAACCTGGCAGCAAGTCAAACCCATTACCATCCAGTCAGTTCTGACTCACAGCGACGCTATAGGACAGAGTAGAACTGCTCCATAGGGTTTCCAAGGAGCAGCTGGTAGATTCAAACTGCTGACCTTTTGGTCAGCAGCTGAGCTCTTAACCACGGCGCCACCGGGGTTCCTAGGAGATATGAAAAATGGAACTCAAAAAAGGCATGAGATTTTCCCAAGATCTCATAGCTAATAAATTATAAAATAGGGACTGGGGCCCTGGCCTTTAGATTCCAGATTTCATAACAGAATAACTTTAGCTCTTACAACAGGTAATAGGATTGCCTTCCATGTCATTGAGCATCTCTCTACTCTCATAAGTTCCTTGAAGCCCTGTTTCTAGAAATGAAGTAGAAAAGGCTGCATATATGTGTGCTCTCCTTAAACGTAAATGGATATGAGACACCCTAAGGTTTCTCAGGGTCTCCAGCTTCTGTTTTACCTTCCCTTTAATATATAATTAGTATTACTCCAAGTCACACACTGTTTCTACAGGAAGTCCAAGCCTTACCCATATATTGCCAAGAATCCCTTTGGAGTCCTAACACAACCCAGGACAATGCCTGGCACACAATACATGTTTGACAAATGTTAGATATTATCATAGTTGTCCTTCTCACCCCACCCTGCTCACGCATCTCTTCTGTCCTTCTCATTCCACTCCATGGTGCTGCACTTCTCCTCGGTTCACTGGGTGCCGGACTGTTAACACACACCTAAAAAAAAAACTAGACAGGGTTAAAGTGTTTAACAGATGCTCTTGAGGCTTTAACGTAGCATAAGGTAATTACATTGCATGGAAGATAGCTTAAGCCTAAATATTTTTTTCAAAATGTCAACTCCTTTGGAATCCTTCCTTTACCGGATTATCTGCTTGGCCATCTCCTCTCTTTGACCTGAGTCCAGATGGTTGATTATTTTTTTTTTTTTGCCCAAGCAGCGACCCTGTCTGCTGCTCTTTTTCTCTCAAACTGGAGGTTGCAAACCACAGCCTGCAGCCACAGTTAAACAAAACCCAAAATACTTCCACAGCATAGTCATTGCTTTGCTAAAGAAACATAACACTTCACATTATTATGCAAAGAAGCTGACTCTTAACTACCCCTGACTTTGCTTTTCTTGAATAGATATTCACAACCAAGTAAACTTTCAGTGTTTTCCAAAAGCCAAAAGCCCTGCACCCCAAAGGCAAATTCAATCTGCTAATTCAAGCAGCAGAAACATTAATAGAAGCTTTGAAATAGGTATTCTTTTTTCTTCCTTTTATTTTTTTCCTTCTTTTTTTTATGCCATCAAAAATCACAGATTCATTTCCCAGACAGGACTGAGTATCAAAATGCCTCCCCGTCTCTACCCCGAATTCCCTGTAAACAGAAAGCTCGTCCCAAGAACACGGGTAGCCCAGTTTGAACAGAGGCACAGTGAAAGCCGAAAATATTTGTGACTTTTCCAGATCAAAAGCCAAGGTTCCTACTTCCCCCAATCACAAACTCACTTTAAGCAAAATGTGTGGAAATAAGGTATCACAATCTTTGAGTGAGTGTTCTGTCTGTGTGTGCTGATAAGCTATAATTTGTAAATGAGTGTGCTTGTTTACATGTGAGGAAATTTTAAACATAATATCTTTCCATTTTTATTTTCCCATTTGATCGTTTTGCTTATATACCATATTTCTTATGCAAATAGCGCACACCTTCTACATTTGTTTGCCAACTGCTCCCTCACCCTGCAAGGAATTTTCATAAGCACTGCTAGGTCAATTTTTTTTTCCTTACATGTTGGTGTAAAATATTAGCATAGTGTGCTTATGACAATACCTTGCAGGAGGAGGCAAACAAATACAGAAGGCATGCATTATTTGCGTAAAAATACTGCAGTTTTTGGACTAAAATGAGTTTTTTTAATCTTATAGATTAAAAGCATTCATGCTACCTGAGTCCCCTCCCTGCTGTGCCTACTTTTTTGAAAGTTTCAATTAGCATCATTGGATGCTTGTAGCTGTTAGCTGTGTTTGAGTTGGAGCGTTGTGATCCATAGTGTTTTCATTGTTTGGTTTTCAGAAGTTTATCACCAGACTTTCCTGCCTAGTCCATTTTAGTCTGGAAGCTCTGCTGAAATCTGTTCAACGTCATAGCAGTGCACAAGCCTCCACTGACCAAAGGGTGATGGCTGGGCTTGAAGTGCGCTGGCCAGGAATTGAACCAGGATCAAAAAAAAAAAAAAAAAATTTTTTTTTTTTTCTCCTCCATGGAAGGCGAGAACTCTACCTCTCTACCACCCGAACTGCCTTTGTCCTCCTTCACTGGATTGTTTAGAGAAACTGAAAGAAAACTTTCATTTCATCAGATGCAATGAAAAGTGTTAAGCAAAATAATGTCAGTCATTTAAACATAAGAATTTGTTGGGTTATCCTTGTACTCAAGGCCATATTTTAAATTATATAATAAAAGACCTCTAGGTGGCTTCCAGAGCTCTGGTGGTACAGTAGTTAAGAGCTTGGCTACTAACCAAAAGGTCAGCAGTTCAAATCCACCAGCCGCTCCTTGGAAACTCTGTGGGGTAGTCCTACCCTGTCCTATAGGTTTGCTACGAGTCGGAGTTGACTAAACAGCAGTAGGTTTTGTTTTTGTTTTTTTTGAGGTGACCTCAGAGACAAGCTCAGATAATGCTATGTTTTGCAAACAAGGAAACAAAGGCCTTGTCCAAGGAAACACGGGAGAGTCTAGTTTGGAAGCCAGATCTCTGTTCTGGGCCACCAGAGAGACCAGGGTTCAATAATTTTCACCTAGCTCCTAAGGCAGTTAAGATGCTTCATTCATTGTCTTTTCATTTAGATAGCTGACATCCTATGAAGTAGTTCTTTATTCCCAGTGATAGTTTTTCCACAAACACCTACTTAGATTTAAACAGTAAAAGGAAAAGAAAAGAAATCCACTGTTGATAGTGGATAAATAATTCCTTAAATATACTTCTGCGCTTTTCTTAGTATAGTCAAATCTTAACCGCACCACATTGTGAAGCTGAACTGTCTCCTCCTCCACAGAGTTTTTTTTTTTTTTTCTCTCTCCCAATAAACCAAAAAACCCAAACCCACTGCTGTCAAATCAATTCTAACTCAATTCAACTCTATAGGACAGAAGAGAACTGCCCCATAGGGTTTCCAAGGAGCAGCTGATGGATTTGAACTGCCTACCTTTTGGTTAGCAGCCGTAGCTCTCAACCACTTCACCACCAGGGCTGCTACGGCAGAGAGAAATATTTTTGCCCCCAAAGAGAAAAAATTTCTCAAACCCTGAATACTCATCCCTGCTTCCCATGAACAAGGGGGAGGGTGCCTTTAAATCAGAAGAAAGAACACCAGAGGAACTTGTTTTCATGTCTCCTCTCAGAACTATGATGGGTTTAACATTCCTCCTTCTCAGTTATAACAGTACAAGGTTGTACTAGAGAATTCTCTGTTCCCCTAACATTCCTCCTTCTCAGTTATAACAGTACAAGGTTGTACTAGAGAATTCTCTGTTCCCTCTGTATGGAACTATAAGACAATTCACTTAGGTGACAGCAGTTATATTTGCATATGCCCTGTACCATCCACTTCACTTTTCATTACCTGTGCATTAACCTAAAACTACCCTAGACTGTAAAATTGTAAGAGGATTGTGATAACATAGCATTAAAGTGACAGTAAATCAGCAGAAACACAACATTGGATTTTCTAGCTCAGTTCCTTTGCAGACTGTAAATGTGGACCATTCTTCCATGAAGCTACAATTATTTTCGATGAACACGGTGGACCTCTCTTGGAGTCAGCTTTTAAATCAGGAAAATGAAAGCAAATTTAGATGTTGGAAGTAGCTATATTTTCCTAATGAAAATTAAAGCTGGAAAAGTACCTAATTACAGTATCTAATTTGCAGCAAGCAATATTATTTCCTGTTGCAGGACACTAACCTGTATCCATAAGAATGCTAATGAAGCCATGTATTGACACAAGCCTTCCTCTAAGGTTATTCAGGCTTGTTTACAATTTCCAAACGTTGCAGTATTGTTGTGGTTTTACAATATAAAAGAGGGCCAACCGTGTAATTACTGTAATTGGAGATCTACTCCAAAACTTTGTCATGAAGCAACTTTCAGACTTTTTAAATAAGTATTGTTTTCACCTGATGTGTGTCATTTTTATTCCTCTAGAAGCTTTATTATACAAGTTATGCAAATGAAAAACTACTCAGCACCTTACTACAAGCACTCTTTTCATTTTAGTGTATTTCCTACCCATGCATTTTTTTATATTAACTTTTATTAAGCTTCAAGTGAACGTTTACAAATCCAATCAGTCTGTCACATATAAGTTTACATACATCTTACTCCGTACTCCCACTTGCTCTCCCCCTCTTGAGTCAGCCCTTTCAGTCTCTCCTTTCGTGAGAATGTTGCCAGCTTCCCTCTCTCTCTATCCTCCCATCCCCCCTCCAGACAAGAGTTGCCAACACACTCTCAAGCGTCCACCTGATATAATTAGCTCACTCTTCATCAGCGTCTCTCTCTCACCCGCTGACCAGTCCCTTTCACGTCTGACGAGTTGTCTTCGGGGATGGTTCCTGTCCTGTGCCAACAGAAGGTCTGGGGACCATGGCCGCCGGGATTCCTCTAGTCTCAGTCAGACCATTAAGTTTGGTCTTTTTATGAGAATTTGGGGTCTGCATCCCACTGATCTCCTGCTCCCTCAGGGGTCCTCTGCTGTGCTCCGTGTCAGGGCAGTCATCGATTGTGGCCGGGCACCAACTAGTTCTTCTGGTCTCAGGGTGATGTAGGTCTCTGGTTCATGTGGCCCTTTCTGTCTCTTGGGCTCTTAGTTGTCGTGTGGCCTTGGTGTTCTTCATTTTCCTTTGCTCCAGGTGGGTTGAGACCAATTGATGCATCTTAGATGGCCGCTTGTTAGCATTTAAGACCCCAGACGCCACATTTCAAAGTGGGATGCAGAATGATTTCATAATAGAATTATTTTGCCAATTGACTTAGAAGTCCCCGCAAACCATGTTCCCCAGACCCCCGCCCTTGCTCCGCTGACTTTTGCAGCATTCATTTTATCCCGGAAACTTCTTTGCTTTTGGTCCAGTCCAATTGAGCTGACCTTCCATGTATTGAGTGTTGTCTTTCCCTTCACCTAAAGCAGTTCTTATCTACTGATTATTCAATAAAAAACCCTCTCCCACCCTCCCTCCCTCCCCGCCTCGTAACCACAAAAGTATGTGTTCTTCTCAGGTTTACTATTTCTCAAGATCTTATAATAGTGGTCTTATACAATATTTGTCCTTTTGCCTCTGACTAATTTCACTCAGCGTAATGCCTTCCAGGTTCCTCCATGTTATGAAATGTTTCAGAGATTCGTCACTGTTCTTTATCGATGCGTAGTATTCCATTGTGTGAATATACCACAATTTATTTACCCATTCATCCGTTGATGGACACCTTGGTTGCTTCCAGCTTTTTGCTATTGTAAACAGAGCTGCAATAAACATGGGTGTGCATATATCTGTTTGTGTGAAGGCTCTTGTATCTCTAGGGTATATTCTGAGGAGTGGGATTTCTGGGTTGTATGGTAGTTCTATTTCTAGCTGTTTAAGATAACGCCAGATAGATTTCCAAAGTGGTTGTACCGTTTTACATTCCCACCAGCAGTGTATAAGAGTTCCAATCTCTCCGCAGCCTCTCCAACATTTATTATTTTGTGTTTTTTGGATTAATGCCAGCCTTGTTGGTGTGAGATGGAATCTCATCGTAGTTTTAATTTGCATTTCTCTAATGGCTAATGATCGAGAGCATTTTCTCATGTATCTGTTGGCTGCCTGAATATCTTCTTTAGTGAAGTGTGTGTTCATATCCTTTGCCCACTTCTTGATTGGGTTGTTTGTCTTTTTGTGGTTGAGTTTTGACAGAATCATGTAGATTTTAGAGATCAGGCGCTGGTCGGAGATGTCATAGCTGAAAATTCTTTCCCAATCTGTAGGTGGTCTTTTTACTCTTTTGGTGAAGTCTTTAGATCAGCATAGGTGTTTGATTTTTAGAAGCTCCCAGTTATCTGGTTTCTCTTCATCATTTTTGGTAATGTTTTGTATTCTGTTTATGCCTTGTATTAGGGCTCCTAGGGTTGTCCCTATTTTTTCTTCCATGATCTTTATCGTTTTAGTCTTTATGTTTAGGTCTTTGATCCACTTGGAGTTAGTTTTTGTGCATGGTGTAAGGTATGTGTCCTGTTTCATTTTTTTGCAAATGGATATCCAGTTATGCCAGCACCATTTGTTAAAAAGGCTATCTTTTCCCCAATTAACTGACTCTGTCCTTAGTCAAATATCAGCTGCTCATACGTGGATGGATCTACATCTGGGTTCTCAATTCTGTTCCATTGGTCTATGTGTCTGTTGTTGTACCAGTACCAGGCTGTTTTGACTACTGTGGCTGTATAATAGCTTCTGAAATCAGGTAGAGTGAGACCTCCCACTTTCTTCTTTTTTTTCAGTAATGCTTTACTTATCTGAGGCTTGTTTCCCTTCCATATGAAGTTGGTGATTTGTTTCTCCAACACATTAAAAAATGACATTGGAATTTGGATCGGAAGTGCATTGTATGTATAGACGGCTTTTGGTAGAATACACATTTTTACTATGTTAAGTCTTCCTATCCATGAGCAAGGTATGTTTTTCCACTTAAGTATGTCCTTTTGAATTTCTTGTAATAGAGCTTTGTAGTTTTCTTTGTATAGGTCTTTTACGTCCTCGGTAAGATTTATTCCTAAGTATCTTATCTTCTTGGGGGCTACTGTGAATGGTATTGATTTGGTTATTTCCTCTTCGGTGTTCTTTTTGTTGATGTAGAGGAATCCAAGTGATTTTTTATGTTTATTTTATAATCTGAGACCCTGCCAAACTCTTCTATTAGTTTCAGTAGTTTTCTGGAGGATTCCTTAGGGTTTTCTGTGTATATAATCATGTCATCTGCAAATAGTGATAACTTTACTTCCTCCTTGCCAATCCGGATACCTTTCATTTCTTTGTCTAGCCTAATTGCCCTGGCTAGGACTTCTACCACAATGTTGAATAAGAGCGGTGATAAAGGGCATCCTTGTCTGGTTCCTGTTCTCAAGGGAAATGCTTTCAGGTTCTCTCCATTTAGAGTGATATTGGCTGTTGGCTTTCCATAGATGCCCTTTATTATGTTGAGGAATTTTCCTTCAATTCCTATTTTGGTAAGAGTTTTTATCATAAATCGGTGTTGGACTTTGTCAAATGCCTTTTCTGCATCAATTGATAAGATCATGTGGTTTTTGCCTTTTTTTTTATTTAGGTGATGGATTACATTAATGGTTTTTCTGATATTAAACCAGCCTTGCATACCTGGTATAAATCCCACTTGATCATGGTGAATTATTTTTTTGATGTGTTGTTGGATTCTATTGGCTAGAATTTTGTTGAGGATTTTTGCATCTATGTTCATGAGGGATATAGGTCTATAATTTTCTTTTTTTGTAATGTCTTTACCTAGTTTTGGTATCAGGGAGATGGTGGCTTCATAGAATGAGTTGGGTAGTATTCCGTCATTTTCTATGCTTTGGAATACCTTCAGAAGTAGTGGTGTTAACTCTTCTCTGAAAGTTTGGTAGAACTCTGCAGTGAAGCCGTCCAGGCCAGGGCTTTTTTTTGTTGGGAGTTTTTTGATTACCGTTTCAATCTCTTTTTTTGTTATGGGTCTGTTTAGTTGTTCTACTTCTGATTGTGTTAGTTTAGGTAGGTAGTGTTTTTCCAGGAATTCATCCATTTCTTCTAGGTTTGCAAATTTGTTAGAGTACAATTTTTCATAATAATCTGAAATGATTCTTTTAATTTCATTTGGTTCTGTTGTGTTGTGGTTCTTCTCGTTTCTTATTCGGGTTATTTGTTTCCTTTCCTGTATTTCTTTAGTCAGTCTAGCCAATGGTTTATCAATTTTGTTAATTTTTTCCAAGAACCAGCTTTTGGCTTTGTTAATGCTTTCAATTGTTTTTCTGTTCTCTAATTCATTTAGTTCAGCTCTAATTTTTATTATTTGTTTTCTTCTGGTGCCTGATGGATTCTTTTGTTGCTCAGTTTCTATTTGTTCAAGTTGTAGGGACAGTTCTCTGATTTTGGCTCTTTCTTCTTTTTGTATGTGTGCATTTATCGATATAAATTGGCCTCTGAGCACTGCTTTTGCTGTGTCCCAGAGGTTTTGATAGGAAGTATTTTCATTCTCGTTGCTTTCTATGAATTTCCTTATTCCCTCCTTGATGTCTTCTATAACCCAGTCTTTTTTCAGGAGGGTATTGTTCAGTTTCCAAGTATTTGATTTCTTTTCCCTAGTTTTTCTGTTATTGATTTCTAGTTTCATTGCCTTGTGGTCTGAGAAGATGCTTTGTAATATTTCGATGTTTTGGACTCTGCAAAGGTTTGTTTTATGACCTAATATGTGGTCTATTCTAGAGAATGTTCCATGTGCGCTAGAAAAAAAAGTATATTTTGCAGCAGTTGGGTGGAGAGTTCTGTATAAGTCAATGAGGTCAAGTTGGTTGATTGTTGTAAGTAGGTCTTCCGTGTCTGTATTGAGCTTCTTACTGGATGTCCTGTCCTTCTCCGCAAGTGGTGTGTTGAAGTCTCCTACTATAATTGTGGAGGTATCTATCTCACTTTTCAATTCTGTTAAAATTTGATTCATGTATCTTGCAGCCCTGTCATTGGGTGCATAAATATTTAATATGGTTATGTCTTCCTGATCAATTGTCCCTTTTATCATTATATAGTGTCCTTCTTTATCCTTTGTGGTGGATTTAAGTCTAAAGTCTATTTTGTCAGAAATTAATATTGCTACTCCTCTTCTTTTTTGCTTATTGTTTGCTTGATATACTTTTTTCCATCCTTTGAGTTTTAGTTTGTTTGTGTCTCTAAGTCTAAGGTGTGTCTCTTGTAGGCAGCATATAGATGGATTGTGTTTCTTTATCCAGTCTGTGACTCTCTGTCTCTTTATTGGTGCATTTAGTCCATTTACATTCAGCGTAATTATAGATAAATAAGTTTTTAGTGCTGTCATTTTGATGCCTTTTTATGTGTGTTGTTGACAATTTCATTTTTCCACATACTTTTTTGTGCTGAGACATTTTTCTTAGTAAATTGTTAGGTTCTCATTTTCATAGTGTTTGCCTTTATGTTAGTTGAGTCGTTACGTTTTTCTTGGCTTTTATCTTGAGTTATAGAGTTGTTATACCTTTTTGTGGTTACCTTATTATTTACCCCTATTTTTCTAAGTAAAAACCTAACTTGTATTGTTCTATATCGCCTTGTATCACTCTCCATATGGCAGTTCAATGCCTCCTGTATTTAGTCCCTCTTTTTGATTATTGTGATCTTTTACCTATTGACTTCCATGATTCCCTGTTATGTGTATTTTTTTTTTTAATTAATCTTAATTTGTTTGTTTTTGTGATTTCCCTATTTGAGTTGGTATCAGGACATTCTGTTTTGTGACCTTGTGTTGTGCTGATATCTGATATTATTGATTTTCCGACCAAACAATATCCTTTAGTATTTCGTGTGGCTTTGGTTTGGTTTTTGCAAATTCTCTAAACTTGTGTTTGTCTGTAAATATCTTAATTTCGCCTTCATATTTCAGAGAGAGTTTTGCTGTATATATGGTCTTTGGCTCGCAGTTTTTCTCCTTCAGTGTTCTGTATACGTCGTCCCATTCCCTTCTTGCCTGCATGGTTTCTGCTGAGTAGTCTGAACTTATTCTTATTGATTCTCCCTTGAAGGAAACCTTTCTTTTCTCCCTGGCTGCTTTTAAAATTTTCTCTTTCTTTGGTTTTGGCGAGTTTGATGATAATATGTCTTGGTGTTTTTCTTTTTGGATCAATCTTAAATGGGGTTCGATGAGCATCTTGGATAGATATCCTTTCGTCTTTCATGATGTCAGGGAAGTTTTGTGTCAGGAGTTCTTCAACTATTTTCTCTCTGTTTTCTGTCCCCCCTCCCTGTTCTGGGACTCCAAGCACCCGCAGGTTATCCTTCTTGATAGACTCCCACATGATTCTTAGGGTTTCTTCATTTTTTTTAATTCTTTTATCTGATTTTTTTTCAGCTATGTTGGTGTTTATTCCCTGGTCCTCCAGATGTCCCAGTCTACATTCTAATTGCTCGAGTCTGCTCCTCTGACTTCCTATTGAGTTGTCTAATTCTGTAATTTTATTGTTAATCTTTTGGATTTCTACATGCTGTCTCTCTATGGATTCTTGCAACTTATTAATTTTTCCAGTATGTTCTTGAATAATCTTTTTGAGTTCTTCAACAGTTTTATCAGTGTGTTCCTTGGCTTTTTCTGCAGTTTGCCTTAGTTCATTTGTGATGTCTTTAAGCATTCTGTAAATTAGTTTTTTTATATTCTGTATCTGATAATTCCAGGATTGTATCTTCATTTGGGAAAGATTTTGATTCTTTTGTTTGGGGGGTTGGAGAAGCTGTCATGGTCTGCTTCTTTAAGTGGTTTGATATGGATTGCTGTCTCCGAGCCATCACTGGGAAACCAGTTTTTCCAGAAAATCTGCTGCGTCCAGTCCAAATCCCGGCGGGACGGTTCCCCGGCTGGGACGCTGCTCTCCCCGCTCCAAGACCAGTCACTGCCTCCCGGAGACTTCTCCCACCGTCTGTGTCGCCACGCTGCCCGCGCTAACTGGCTGGGCCCCCTCCCGGTGTTAGTTCAGGGGGGTGGTGCAGCTCTCTGTGCTTGTGCCGTACCTGACTGGTACGCTGGCTCCAGGTTCTGAAAACAATCGCTGCTTCCCCGTATTAGTTCGTTCTCCGTCTCTAAATCTGTGTTTGTTGTTCAGGGTTCGTAAATTATTATGTATGTGATCGATTCACTTGTTTTTCCGTGTCTTTGTTGCAAAAGGGATCCGAGGTAGCGTCTGCCTAGTCCGCCATCTTGGCCCCACCTCCCTACCCATGCATTTTTCATATTCCTTCAACTTTTTACCCTTTGGGTGGTCCTGTTAAATTTCAACTCTATTTCATATTTTAGTCTCCTGACAGGAAATTCCAAGTTAAAGATAGTGACAGAGAAATAATGCTTGTAGTTTTCTAGAAGCGCACTGGAGATGAATAGAGATTCTCCGCTGCTGTGAAATAGCAGGTAACGAAGAAGACTTTTTTGGTGAGAGGTTCCGAAACTCATATCTTGATGAAATCCATAATTTATAGGTGTTATCTATAATGGCGATAATAAAACAGATTTATGCAGCAAGGACATATAAAGTGATCCTATAGAATTTTTGCAGTAGATTAACATAAAATTCCCAAAATGGACCAACTGCCTCTGATCTATTTTGCATATGGGAAACTACGTCTGCCATCTTCAAATTATTTACCCCCAGGAAGAGAGTGGGAAATTAGCAGCACCCCGCAAGCCCAGTGTGTGCAAAGTATAACTACTCCATAGGGTTTTTAAGGCTGTGAACTTTCAAAAGCAAATCTCTACATCTGTCTTCCGAGGCGCCCCTGGGAAGGCTCGAACTGCCAACCTTTAGGTGAGTAGTTGAGCACTTAACCATGTGTGCCACCCAGGGACTCTTGAGAATATACCCATCTACCTACATGTTTTTGTTCCAAGATGGCTGAATAAGAATTTAGAATTAATTTCACTCTAGCATTTTTCTCCCCACCTTCCTCATCACCACCATTTTGTTTTAATAGACTTTATTTTTTAAAGCAGTTTTAGAGTTACAGAAAAATTGTGCAGAAAATGCAGAAAAGGAGTCCTGCTCACAGTTTCTCCCCCTACTGGCATCTTGCATTTGTGTTGTATATTTATTACAATTGATGACCAATATGAAACACAATTTTTTAACTGAAGTCCATAATCTATGTTAAGCTTCACTCTTTGGGTTGTATATTTCTATGGGGTGTTTTGCTTTATCTTTACTCTTTTATTATTATTTATTGTGGTAAATATATGAGTAACAAAACATTTACCACCACCTTTTTTGTGTGTACTTAAGTACTATGAACATTTATTTCAATCTCTAATATCTGACTCAGAAAGAGCATCCTGGAATCTCTGATTAATATCTCCAGCTTCTAATGGTCCCTTTAAGTTCACTTCTGTGCAATCTATTCCCCCACAAACTGGTATCTAAAAAAGTGCATTTCAGAAAAGCAATAAATATATGAAACCTCGAGTTTACTGGAAAAAAAAAATTGTAGGACTGAATCTCATCAAATGTGCCATCCAAATCCAATATTGAGCTGCCTGACTGTAAGAAATTTTGCACTTTTCTTGATTAAAGACAGCATAGGAATAAAAAAAAAAGCCGAGTATAAAGTGACATAGCACGTAAGTGACTTTCTCTGAAATATTTTCAGTCTAACGATCAATGAATAGATTTGAAAGCCAGGCATAGAATGATAACTATGCCTCATGTAATAACTGATCCAATCACAACTTATGTGCTTCGTTTTTTTTTTTCTTACTATTTTAGTCTCAGAAATCAAACTGTGAGACAATTACAAAGTAGCAGATGATTTATAAAGTGAAAGAATTGCAACAGTTAGTAAATTTTCTTATGGAAGGCAGAACTGTCTGCATGCTGAAAAATATGTGAGAAAGTTCTATAAACCTGTATAAAAATCTCACTTGTGCTGGCTATCAAAAATGACAGAGCTAGAATCCCTTCTCTTATATTAAGTAGCTGAGTGGCCTTGGGAAATTTACTGTCTCTTTCTTTCTGTATTTCAGTATTCTTATCTGTAAAATGGGAATACCCACTCGATGCCGTAACTTGTTGTGATGGTAGGAAGATAAAAAGAAAATATTTACAGCAAAATATTTAGATAGTTTAAAACCAATGCAAGGTATTATTCTTACTCAATTTCCCAGTCTTCCCATGATGCTCCATTTGTTATGAAATGACAATCCGTCTACACCAAAATTCATAACTTTAATATAAATCTTGAATAACAAGATCCAAGCTATACAGGTTAAGTCTTAGAAATGTGCTTGGGGAAATGACATGAGTGGTTGTAAAATGGCATGAGGGAGGTGTCTGACCTCCTCCAGCCCCACAGAGGGCAGGAGAACCAAGATCAACAGCCCAACGCTGATTCCTATGAGGTGGAGGTCAGAAACGAACCCTCTCTCCATCAATTCTATCAATTCTGACACCAACTGCCCCTCGCACAGCACTCTCTACTTCTCTACTGAGTTCAATAATTCATTGCAGTGGACACACAGAACGCACAGACCATACTCATGATTATGGGGTTTATTAGGGAAGTAACAGTTACAACTCAGGCTCAGGAACACTCAGGGTACAGTTCTTCCATCAGGATAGTCTCTCCCCAGCTGTTACCACAGGTATACCTCTCCCTGACCCTCAGTCTCTGCCCGAAGGCACTCAGTTTTCTCTCTCTGTGGACCAGAAGCCCACCATGCTGTCTCCTGCTCCCAGGTCTCCACTGCTGGGTCACTCCTTCCTTGGTGGTGGGCTCCTCCCCTCTGCTCTGGAATTGAATCTCTTTTAAGGAAAAACTGACCCATCTCCTTGGTAGGCCACAATTACCCTATCACACAATCACGTGGGTGGGAGTTACAAGACTATGGCTAGAAGGGCCGCACACAAAAGTAGGTAATGGCACTGTGGTAGTGGACGCACCAGCCCTTATGACAAAAATGATTTTCTTACTTCCCTGCAGAAAAAAACCTTTTCGTGTATTTTTGTTCACATTATTGATGTTTTCACCCTTCTTCCAAATAAACACCCGCTTTTAAAGTCTTAGCCCTCGGTGACCGCCCTCTCTCCCTCTTTCAATTATAGACACATATATTGTTTTTACCACATCATTCAAAACTCTTTTCTTACTCATAAAATATTTTATATATGTACGACCTCCCTCCCATGTGCACTAAGGAGCAATGGTTTATATTGTACTAATTAGGAGCACTAGGCGTGCTGGGCTGCTAACTGAAAGGTTGGCGGTTCAAACCCACCAACTGCTCCAGCATAAAGATTATAGCCTTGGAAACCCTATGGGGCAGTTCTACTCCGTCATAAAAGGTTTTTTTTTTTTTTTTTTTAATTTAGGAGCACACTGGCATTGGAGCTATACAGACAATAGTCAGAACACTGGGGTTTAGACTTTCTATTGTATGGCCTTGGCAAGTTACCCACTTAGCCTTATTTTCTTTGCCAAATTGTCATTATGAATATTGAAAAGTACATGATGCATTTAAGGTAGGGCCTTCAACATAGTGAACTCACAACAAACAATAGTTGCCCTGGTTATGATTAATAATAATAATTTGTGTCTCCCCCACAATGTCTAATATGGTACTTTTCATAAGCTATGTGACCCATAAACACTTGTTATAAAAACCCATTGTATTTGTAGTGTCGATGTCAACAGTAATGGATATGTTTTAAGCTCTTTTGGTTATATCAGGTTTTTACTGAACATAATAATGTTTGCTATTTGTGATTTGGCTCACTGCATGCCAAATCTCAATAACATGTAATCTCATCCTACTATTAAAGAAATATTAATTAATCTGCATTATATTATTATATCATTAGTTATATAAACACAAATTGATACCAAAAAGATATATTCTTCCTAAAAAGTTATTTAGCTAATTCCCTCTCTTTTAGTATTCCTGTTATCAATCTATTTTCTGATTGATTTCAACGTTTGAATGTTCTTAATAAAGGATCCCATACATAAAATGAGCAATTTTCAAAAGTATTATTAATTAGTGTTCTATTTGATGATTGCAATGCACAGTATATATTCACATACTTCACCTAATAGAATTTTACCATATAAAGAACATAAAAATTGGATACAGTTGCAACAACAATGTTGACCTGTATTTGAAAGTGGATGTTCAGATATTAACAATAAATCCCATTGGCACATTTTGTATATACTGCTAACATTGTCATGATGCTTGTATATAATGGTAACAAGTACAGTCATATGATCATTGATCATGCAGGATTCAGAGATATTGGAAATGATATTTGAGTTGGTCTTTCATTTTCCAAATCTCAAAGACAAAACCTAATAGCAGATTTTGGCTGAATACCAAGGCTAAAATGTAAGGCTCATATTTCTTAATGTACTTTGTGTGTGTGTGTATATATATATATAAAGTGCACAAATGTATTAACAAACAAGCATGTTTTTCTGAAACAAAAATCATACTATATATGCAGCTCTATATCCTATTTCAGAAACCCTGGTGGCGTAGTGGTTAAGACCTATGGCTGTTAACCAAATGGTCAGCAGTTCGAATCTACCAGGTGTTCCTAGGATACCCTATGGGGCAGTTCTACTCTGTCCTATAGACTCCCTATGAATCGGAATCGACTTAGTCATAACAGGTTTGGTTTTTGGTTATATCCTATTTCACTTATCATTTTGTATTTTAACAGTTTATTAAATATTTATAAGGTATTATTTTAATAGTCACATAATACCCAATATCTGCCTGTATCATATTTATTAATGATTTCCTTACTACTGAGTGTAATTTCAATAACCTGATAAGCTCAAGAAAATATGTGCCATGAGTCCTGTGCCACATTTTCTAGAATCTTCTTGCACAGAGGCATAAGTAAAAAAATTGAAATTTTGTCCTAGGTTTCAATTAACAAACTTAGTTTTATTTATTTTTCTTTTTGCTCACTATGCTTAAGGCTCATTCAGAAATACAAGTGGTCATATACGAGACGTGTGTGTTGAAATGCATGTACATATGGACCCTACAATATGTGTATTTGTAATAGATGGGGATGCATATGCACGCACACACACACACAAATAATTACAAATACAGATAAGGACGTATACACATAGATACAAAATATTTGCTATATAAGATGAAATAAAAGGGAAGAAATTTGGAAATGTAGAATACATTACGTGCTTTATAAGAAATGGTATGTTCCCTGAAACGCTCAACCTAATTAAAAAAAATCTACCAGAAGATAGGTGTAATCAAGAAAATTTACTAACTGGTACTCACTCAACTGAGAATTAGACAAGAAAAAAAATCATCATTTTCTCCTTAGTTACTGAATCTTAAAAGCTCTTTTTAAAAATGCCATAATTTTTACTAAAAAACAACCTGGAACCATGTCAGAAAAATCAAAGTCCCAGAAAATATTCAAGCTTAATCCCTATCTGTGTAGTGACATCAATAGTTAATAATTTTTCAGTCCTAACAGCATCAATTCCTTCTTTATTAGTTTTGAATAATTAATAATAATCATTAAAAAGTATAAGCCTAAGAAATATGCAAAATGTCTCTCTTTCTAAAACGTATGTCTTAAAAAAATAGAACATATGGTATTATTTAATTCGTTGTTAGCAAATAACTGTTCAAAAATCTCACTGTTCCGTTTTCCACCTTTCTCTTTATAGATGATGACACTGCTCCCTTCCTGTTGGCTGGGCTTGTCAGTACAAGTAAAGGAATGGAATGCTAAAGCTGGCTTATTAAATATCTTATTTTAACATTAATAAAAGGATATTTTGGTGACCTGAGTTAAGATTCAAATGATTCTGGTGCAGTCCCTCTGTGTCCCTCCCCGCTCCTCTCACTGCCAGGATCTTATAGACACCACTACCATTCGCCAGGATCTTAGGATTATTAACTGAGGGAGATAAACAGTGAGAAGCGTGAAGGTAGTGGCAGGAGGGCATCCGTTTTCTGACCAGCTCATTGGAATAGGTTTTAGCCAGTGTCGATATGGACTAAAAGTTAATAGGACTGATGTGTGAGATAATTTGTGGGACTGGTAGATGTAAGAGCTAAGAGAGATGGCAGTGCTGTAAGAGCTGTGGATCCTCTGTAAGACACAGAGCATATGCAGAACTTTTTGGGCACAACTTTGGTGAAAGGAACTTTTTCTTATTCCCCACATGGAATTCAGACTACTGGCAAACCAAGGGGTAGATTCCCCCCACCGGCTCTGGTTCAGGCGCTGGCATTCTGAAGGTAGGCATTACTTTCTAATGATACTGTAGACTGCAGAAATTAAAGAAAAACCTCAAATTAAATGGAGAAACAGTATTTTCATGGATTGGAGGTCTCAATATTGTGAAAATATCATCCTTAAATTGACCTATGATCAATGCAATCGCGATCAAAATCCTAGAAGTGTTTACGTGTGTGTATGTGTGTGTACCTGTGTGCGTGTGTTTGAGTGTGAAAATTAACACTCCAAAGCTGATTCTAAAATGCATATGGAAATGAAATGGACCAAGAAGGGCCAAGAAAATTTTGAAGACAGAGAATAAGAATAGAGGATTAGCACTACTAGATATGAAGAAATATTAAAAGCTACAGAAATCAGGAGTGTTATTTGTATAAAGTCAGACAAGTAGGCTAATGCAACCTAATAGAGGGTTCAAAAGAGACCCACACATATATGGCAACTTGAATTTTGAAAAAAGGTGAGCTTGAAGTGTGTTGGATCTTTTCAATAAGCGGTGCTCAGTCAGTTGGCTATACATGTGGGGAAAAAAAGGAATTTTGGTAAACCTATTTCAGATATATGGTAGCTTTAAATCAGAAAGGTAAAATCATAACATTTCTAGGAGATAATATACGGGAATATTTTTACCACCTTTCACTAGAGGAAAATTTCTTAAAGAAAAGACTAAAAAAGTGAACCATAATGGAAAAGATTGATAAATTGCATTACCTTGAAATGAAGAGGCTCTGTTCATTACAAGAAAAAACTAAGAGACTGAAAAATGAAAAGCCCAAACAAGAGATGTGAGAGGATTTTTATGATACAAATATCGGAAAAACTCCTGGCATCCAAGTACATAAAAATCCTGCAAATTAATATGAAAAAGACATACAGCCAACAAAAACATGAGCAAAAGACTTGAGAAGGCATTTACAGAAGAGCATGTCCGCATAACCAATAGGCATGAGAAAGAGGTCAACCTGCTTATTTGTCAGGGAAATGCAAATAAAATTGTAACACACCCAACATGTTCATAGTATTTCATACTTGTAATGTTTCTTATGTGTCCAGTCAGTATTCTAAGTGTTTTACATAGATTAACACAACTAATCCCCATAGTAATGACTGTTACTATCCCATCTTAGAGATGAGAAAATGAAGAAGGGAAAAGGATAAGAAATTGCTCAAGGTCACACAGCTACTAAGTGAAGAAGTTAGTGAGGGAGCTGGGATTCAAATCCAGACAGTTTAGCTACAAAATTCATGTGTTTAACCAGTAAGCCATACCGCCTTTCAAACTAGAAAATCTTCCAAAAGTTGAACAGTTATTGGATAAGATCTTTAA
Source organism: Elephas maximus indicus (assembly GCF_024166365.1). NCBI lineage: Eukaryota > Metazoa > Chordata > Mammalia > Proboscidea > Elephantidae > Elephas > Elephas maximus. The sequence goes on along the minus strand of NC_064841.1, from coordinate 13,877,010 downwards.
AAAAAAAAAAAAAAAAAAACTATATAATCATTTTGGAAAATACCAAACAAGATCTGAACAAATCAAAAGTATCACATATTCTTAGAGATCATAAAATAATTTTTCCCCTTGAGGATTAATATTTAAACTTAGTGCTATCCAAATTAGAACCTCACAAAAGCTTTGCTTTGTTGGGACATGGAACAAGTCTTCTCAATGTTAATAAGAAAGAAAAAAAAATCGTAAGCGTAGCCATAGGAACTATGGAAATGATGAATAAAGGATCTGATAATGAAGCACTAGAATGACCAGATACCAGAAAATACTATAAAGCCACTGCAATCAAATCAATATGACACTGAATTTATAATCAATTTGTAATCAATAAGATAGACATATACTTCAGTTGACTAGAAAAATAGAATCGACACAGAGAATTTAATATTTGACTGCCATAAGCAGAATTCTAAGATGATCCCCAAGGTTCCATCCTCCTGGCCCATATGCCTTCTATAATCCCTTCCCTTGAGTGTGGGCATGACTTGTGAATATGATGGGATTTCATTCCCATGATTATTGTATTGTATTGTATTGTATTGTATTGTATTGTATTGTATTGTATTGTATTGTATTGTATTGTATTGTATTGTATTGTATTGTATTGTATTGTATTGTATTGTATTGTATTGTATTGTATTGTATTGTATTGTATTGTATTGTATTGTATTGTATTTGAAAGAGTTTTTTTGATGTAATTAAGATAACTAATCAGTTGATGTTGAGTTAAAATCAAAGGCAATATTATCACGGGTGGGACTGACTATCAGATGAGCCTTTTATAAGGCTCCAGGTCTGCTCTGCAGGGAGAGGTTCAAAGTGAGAAAGATTTTCATGTTGCCCATGAAGGAGCAAACACACATGTTATAAACTGCCTATGGAGGAAACCACATGGCAAGCAACTCGGAGCAGCTTCTTAGAGATGAGAATGATCCCCAGTCAAGAGCTAGCAAGGAAATGGAGACCTCTGTTTTACACCTCATAGTGATGCTATGGGACAGAGTAGAACTGTCCCATAGAATTTCCAAGGAGCGCCTGGTGTATTTGAACTGATGACCTTTTTGTTAGCAGCTGTAGCTCTTAACCATTGCAACACCAGGTTTTCCTATGAGTCAGAATCGATTCAACAACAACGGGTTTGCTTTGGATTTTTTGGTCTTATAACTGTAAATAACTGAATTCTGCCAACAACCAGTGGGCTTGCAAGAGGTGTCCCCAGCCTCAGATAAGAGCACAGCCCCAGCCAACACCTTGACTGCAGCCTGGTGAGACTGTGCCCAGACTCCTGACTCATCCCAACTCTTCTAAGCCAAGTTCAGAATTTTGCTCTATGACAGAGATACCTGATTGAAATGTCGAAGAAATGCAGCTCCATCGGGCTATTACCTGTCTTCTTATAATATCAGTTACAAGTTTCGTAACAATTTGGTGATTATGGGTGTCTTCGTTTCCTAGTGCTGCTATAACAGAAATACCACAAGTGGGTAACTTTAAAGAATAGAAATTTATTTTCTCATAGTTTAGGAAGCTTGAAGTCCAAGTTCAGGGTGTTGGTTCTAGGAAAAATCTCTCTCCCTCTTGGCTCTGGGGGAAGATCCTTGTCTCTTTAAGTTTCTGTAGGCCCTGTGTTCCTCGTTTTCTTGACAGTTGTCACATGGCATCTATCTTCCTCCCTTTGTGCTTCTTTGTTTCTCTGTCTATGCTACCCCTTATAACTCAGAAGTGATTAGGTTTAGTACACACCTCATACTTATGAGTCAGAATTGACTCGATGGCAGTGGTTTTCACACTTATATGACCTCATCAGCATAACAAAGAAAACCCTATGCCCGAAATGGGATTACTTCCACGGGTATAGGGGATAGGGTTCCAACATGTACTTTGGGAGGTACAATTTAATCCATAAAAAAAAAAAAGGTGACATATATTAGTATACCCTAGTTGTTGTGTTGGTGTGGGATTTCTTCCTGGCAAAGGCAAAACGAGAAAAGAGGATGGAATTATAACCTTTACCAGGAAAGAAAATATTTCTCAGCTGCTGCACAGACAAGGCAGCCCTTAGTGTTATTTTAACAGCTGCCGTCTAGAGCATCCCACCCCAGCCTTGCAAGGCTCTTCTATGCACACAGCTCCACTTGTACCTGTGTTCTCTCAGTGCCCACAGCCAGCATTTCCATTCTATTGTTTTTGTGAATTTTTATATCTCTCGAGACACCCTACTGTCTAAGCTGTTCAAATGACCTCCAAAGGCCCCAATTATTGTCCTTTTAGGGTTACTGGGTTTTGAGTGGCCTTCCGCTAATATTATTTTCCCATAAAATCTGTTTTTTCAGTGTGTGAATTTGCATAAAGCAAGCTTTTTTGTACATATCATGTTATAGCGGAATACTTTCATGTCAAAAGGCATTTTTATGGCCAATGCGAAGCTAACCATTCAAGTTTAATAAAGTAAAATAAAGAGATGGTATATTAACATTTAATAGAATAAAATTGTACTTTTTAAACAATAGCTAGGACAATTATTTGATCTATAGTACAAGTTCACAAGATCAGGCCTGGGGCAACATTTAGGCTCTGGTCACCTTAAATATCGTACTTTCTTAGCATGTGGGTGTAAAATGGTAGTCACTGACCATTTCTCCTAATTATCTAAATAATTCTTCTGTAGATTAGGATGCTGCTGTCCAGATAATTATGCTACTTGGAAACTCTGTGGGGCAGTTCTACTCTGTCCTATAGGGTCCCTATGAGTCGGAATCAACTCGACGGCACTGGGTAATATAAGACAGCTGTGCTCAGTGGGAGGGAATTATAAATATTATAAATATTAAAGTGATACTTGAAAAAATAGTCTCCAACACCAAAGGCAGAGCCTTTGCAATAAAAAGATAAACAAACAAATTTAAAGAAGAAGAAAGAAAAAACCATTGCCATTGAGTAGATTCTGACTCAACAAACCTACAGGACAGAGTAGAACTGCCCCATAGGGTTTCCAAAGAGCGCCTGGGGGATTCCAACAACTGACATTTTGCTCAGCAGCCAGCTCTTACTCACTGCAACACCAGGGATCCAAAAGGATAAAAGGGGAGGGAATATGGAAATGTCTTCCCATGTTTTGAAAGACTGACCTTGGATATGGCAGTAAAATTTCGTAAGAGGAATTAAAGATTTTGTTGACCCTTATCCAAAGAGCTTAGGAAATCAGTTACGATTACCTAAATAGAATAGATTGTTATTCAGGAAAATTTAATAAAACTTCCATATGTCTAAATGGAAAGGAACTTGAAATAAATTTGAGATGACTAAGGTGCCTACATTAATAACTCTGGATGCCATATATTACGGTATTCACCTCAATTTCCCTTGGTAATGAAATATTTGTTACTTCCATTTGTTAGTCCCCCAATTATCCTCATTCAAGTTTTATTTTCTAGCAGCTGGAAGAAATACATTATCTGATAAAACTAGACAGGTTATTAAGAAAACTCAAGAACATGGGACTTTCTTTAAAAACAGAAATAATTGCTATCACTTAGACAGTAAACAAACCCCCATCTCGCTTCCCCAGAATCTCCTCCTACTTGATGACAAATGGAGTTCTTCTAAAGGAAGGCATAAATCAGAATGAAATTAGATGTATTGGGGAATATTTATAAATCCCTTAGTCTTGATCTTTACAATAGAGTTTAGAAATAGCAACGAAGCTGAGTTATAAGCTGTTTACATCACAAGGGCATTACATTATGTCTATAATTACAAATAAGTAAGCTGTTTTGAGTGAGATAAAGTTAATTATATGGTAAATATTAAACTTGTGAGAGGCCATCTTTTTGATAACACATTTAACAGTGACTCAGTTCTAGTTAAGAATTGCTGTACATTTACAGATTGTTGGGTTGGAACATTATAATATGGGACATGGTTTGTATTAGTATCAATTTATGTCTTAAAACTGATAATAGAAGAGACAGCATACTAAAAAGTTTAAGCATGAAATGGAGACTGAGATCATAGTCAAGGAAATAGGAACCACCTTCAAAGTCCCATTTTACAGAGAAGACGGGCAAGGATGCTCCATGTACAGGTGGATTGGCTAAAATTGAAAATACGAGAAACCGCAAATGCTGTCCTCTCTCAGCAATGACAAATATCAGAGTGAGTGCTTCTCTCACTGGAAATGCAATTTTTGTAGCATTGAAATTTAACTTTCTACAAAACTAAAAATCTGTTTGCCCATAAAATTGGAGGCTTGCTACTCTACCTCACAAATATTTTCAATGACCATGATTTTAGACAAAGGAAAAATTGTTTAAACTCAAATAACATGTGACAATCTGAAAACATCAGTCCTACAGAGCTGGGATTCAAGGAAAATAGATTTAAAAAAATAAAAACTTCATGCACGGAGAATGAAAGGAGATATAACGTATAAACCCAAAACCAAACCCATTGCTGTCGGGTTAATTCCGACTCGTAGCGACACTATAGGACAGAGTAGAACTGTCCGATAGGGTTTCCAAGAAGCATCTGGTGGATTTGAACTGCCGACCTTTTGGTTAGCAGCCATAGCTCTTAGCCACTACGGCCACCAGGGTTTCCAAATAATATATAACCACTGATTAAATGTAGATAAAAGCTGATATCAGAAAGCAAAAACAATAGAGATACATTCAATTTTTAACCTTGACGTTTACACAAAACACTAGCTAGGAACAGAGATAAGAGAACAATTAGCATGTCGTGAAACTTACGTTGATATAGATCAGAGTTGATTTTATCTAAGATGTTTAAGGAAACGTTAAACACATGGTTGGAGTTTGGTATTATTTGTTTGTTTTCTTTCTATTTGTTTGGATTTCATGTAAAATGGGTATTAATTATTTAGAGTCATTTATTTTCATTCACAGTATGGGAAAATAAAATTTAAAATAAATGTATGCATTTTGTGTTTAGTATTTTGGTTTTATTATGCAAAGTGCAATTGATAATAACAGTGCAGTTGATAATAATTCATTCTTTATGTCATCTGTCCATATCTCACTTTCTAAGATGGCTATAAATACAATTATTTATCACCTACAGTAATAAATAATTCCAGTATTTTAAACACATCAACGTTCCTTCCAATATACTTATTAAACTGCCACGATCAGCATTCCTACAGAGGATAAAGATAACTTCATAACCGTATCTCATAAAATTGCACTCCGAGCTCCACCTTATCAATGCTTTTAATTTGTGATCAAAATGTGAGACCTTGTTTTTATCGCGCTGGATATCTGTGATGGGATTTTAATGGCATCAGAAAATTTTAAAGCTGAAACGTATCGCAGATGTCATCAAGTCCAACGCTGTGCTTAGACATTCACATACATTATTTTGAAAGGTAAGTGTTGACTTACTTTTTCTTCCACCTGCATGTCCCGGGTTCCCTAGAGAAATATATGCTAATTTTTGGACTCACTACACATTCTTATCCAAGAATGCAAATTAAAATATGTCTCTTTTTTCTTTCATCAGTGTCTATCATCTGCTAATAGGTCATCCTTTCCGTACCTTATTCTCCCTGCACTTTTAAAGATGGAAACATTTATATTGCCTTGTTTTTATTTTAATTACACTAATTTGCAGAAAAATTGGAAATTGCCAAAGATGAAATGAAACACATGAACATCGATACAAAGAAGAATAACAGTAGTTGGAAAATATGGCCTATATACATAGACCAAGAGGCAGTTGTTCAAACAGAACAAGGGGATGCTGAGTGTTTGAAAACCAAGAAAGGTGTGCATCAGGGTTGTGTCATTTTATCATACTTATTCAATCTGTATACTGAGCAAATAATCCAAAAATCTGGACTATATGAAGAAGAGGAAGGCACTGGATTTAGAGGAAGGCTCCTTAACAACCTGCAATACGCAGATGACACAATCTTGCTTGCTGAAAGTGAACAGGGCTTGAACCACTTACTGATAAAGATCAAAGACTACAGCCTTTGGTATGGATTACACCTCAACATAAAGAAAACAAAAATCCTCACAACTGGACCAATAGGCAACATCATGATAAATGGAGAAAAGATTGAAGTTGTCAAGGTTTCCATTTTACTTGGATCCACAATCAACTCCCATGGAAGAAGCAGTCAAGAAATGGAACAACAAATTGCATTGGGCAAATCATTGGCAAAAGACCTCTTTAAAAGAACTCTGTTAAAATGCAAAAATGTCACTTCAGTATCTAAGGTGTGCCTGACCTAAGCCATGGCGTTTTTCATCAGCTCACATGCATGTGAAAGCTGGACAATGAATAACAAAGACTGAAGAAGAATTGATGCCTTTCAATAATAGTGTTGGCAAAGAATATTGAGTATACCATGGACTGCCAGAAGAATGAATAAATCTGTCTTAGAAGAAGTATAGCCAGAATGCTTCGTAGAAGCAAGGGTAACAAGACTCCATCTCACATACTTTAGACATGTCATCAGGTGGGATCAGTCCCTGAAGAAGGACATCATGCTTGGTAAAGTGGAGGGTCATTGAAAAAGAGGAAAACCCTCAATGTGATGAATTGACACAATGGCTGCAACAATGGGCTCCAGCATAACAATTGTGAGGATGGTGCAGGACCAGGCAGTGTTTCGTTCTGTTGTACTTAGGGTTCTTATGAGTCAGAACCGACTCAATGGCACCTAACAACAACAACAATTCATTAATTTAGGCTTTATCCCATCAATTTGAACAGTATGATCTCAAGCCTATAATCTTCAAAGTTCTACTATATATACTAGATATAACTACGTTATATCTTTTTCTATAGCATTGTTCTTTTAAGTTAATTCTAACAAACACATTTTCTAGAACAAATTTTTAAAAATTTATTTTGTCACTTTGGTTTTAACGTCTTTAGTCAAATGCAAAGTAAACAAAACCTGTTCAACTTTTGTTCTTCTTATCTGTGTTGATGTCACCACCATAATTCAAATCAGTTCACTGTTCTCTTTTGAGTCCTATGTCCAAAAAAAAGGGTAACTAAAATGTAAGCATTCCTCCCAATCACTATTCCACGTGCACATTCTCCTCACCTTCACCACCCCTGTTTTAGTTCAAATTCTAGTGAACACTCAATTTGAAAACTGAAACAATGCCCCACTTGTTACTGCTGAATCTCTCTCTGTTACTCAACATATTCTACTTTTCTAAACTTTCTTGTCATTCATCTACTTAAATATCATTTATGGTTTTTAATGCTTGTAGAAATCAAATCTAAACTGCTTTGCATGCTATATAAAGCCCTTACCCATTCATCCCCATATACCTTTACCTGTAACCTCCCTTTCCCCTGACCACCTAGCAATGCATTCTACCCTTTCAACCACAATAAACTGTATGTTATGGCTCAGACATATTCTTTTTTTACCTCCACAACTTTATCCTGATCTTCCCACAACAAAAATTGTCCTCTAATTTCATCCAGGATATCCTATGCACCTTTAAAGGCCCTTTTTCAATGATCTGGCAGTCAAGATACTTTGGACTTTTTTTGTCCCCCCCCCCCCCCCCCAGCTTTCAGGTAAACTGGTAGTGTAAACTCAAGCAAAGCATTTAAGATTTCTATTTATTTAGTTAATATTCAAATAAGAATGTTGGACTGGATAATGTCTGTGTTCCTCCTAGTCCTGAAAGCCTATGAGTTTATAATTCTGCACAAAGCTTTCTCTGATGGACTTTAATCTCAGTTGTCCCAGTATTTCACCAAAGTCCCTCCATATTAGAAGTCAACCCATTCCTCTCTGAGTCAGGATTAGCTGTTTCTACAATGTGTATGGAAATCCTGGTGGCGTAGTGGTTAAGAGCTACAGCTGCTAACCAAAAGGTTGGCAGTTCAAATCCACAAGGCGCTGCTTGGAAACTCCCTGGTGCAGTTCTACTTTGTCCTATAGAGTTGCTATGAGTCGCAATCAACTCAACAGCAAGGGGTTTGGTTTGTTTTTTTTGTTTTTTTTAATAATGTGTACATTTCATGGCTTCCTTAAAGACAATTATCTCTACCTTCGGAGGCATAGTGTTTGCTAATCTCCCCAAAATATCAATGCATGCTTGTTGAGCTTTGAGTAATTTTTAATTCATAAATGAAGAGCAAAAAATGTTGAGACTTATCACAAAAATTACCATTAATACTGATATATCATAATTTCAATCACAGGTATTGGGCTTTATTTATTTCAAGTGATATTTTATATTTTTTTTCATAAAGAATGTACTGGGGCACAGGAGGAGTGACAAATAATTTTTCCAATTTTTAGATGAGGGTATAGAAATAAAATCGCCATTTTCAATGTTTTTTCCCCCAATAAGAGATTTCCACTTTTGCTTGCTAAGAAACCAAGTTTATACATTATATAAAATATTTATACTAGTTATAGTACATATAATGTTGCCTACAGTAAAAAATAAGTATTTTTAGATATCGTGCTGAAATATTTTGTGCATTTTACATATTGTAATGTATAAAATTAATTTCTGTGTATAAAAATATCAGCATGAAAAAGGAAGAATCAGGCAAATATTTTACTGGAGGAAAGAAAAACTAAAAAATATCTGAAGGGTACTGAAAATTATATAAAAGATCACAAGTGACCACACAAAAGGCCAATGCTATTGTGAGCAAGATATATCAATTTTGTGTGGCCTAAATGAAATAAAGCTTTCTCCACCCATAAAATGAACAGTTTTCCTGTCTCTCAAAATCTGGTACTAGCTTTCAAAATAATACAATAATAGCAGAAATCATATAATAAAAACAAGTAAGTAACTGAAAATAAAGAGTGTGAAAGAGAAGACCTCAATGACAGTTCAAGATACTGACAGTTCAAAAAATCAAATAAAGAACAAAAACTAAGAAATAAAAATAATAATGGTATAGGATTTTAGGGGAAATCATGAGAAACTGCAGTAAATTCCTGATTAGAGACATAAAATCTTATACAAACTCAACAACGAAAATGATCAGTAAGAAAATGGTAAAATTGACCGTTGTTTTTTTCCACATCCTACTCCCAGGGCTCAGTTCAGCACCGTGAGATTAATCTATCACAATGGGTCATTGTCTGCTTCGATGTAAGCACTTCCATGTGTCGTGCATTTCTAAACCCAGACATACTTTTACAGGCAAAGTTTACAGATGTAGGGCTTATTCTTTAAGATGGTTATGGACTTGGAAAAGGAGCACATGCTTTAGAATACTAGCAGTTCCATGAATAGTTAATAGAAAGTCCTTTGGCAACTGATGGAAAAGAAATGATCCCCAGTAGCGTTTTTGAAGATTACATGAATACCCATGCATAAAGGCATTTAAGAGGACGTGTGCCACATAAATGCAATGAACAATATCAGCCAAATATGCATTGGAAATTGAGCACCATATTTTCTGGGTACTTAGTATTTTCTTTTGATGCTTGAATGAAGACAATTATAAAAAGATAAATGACATGTTAAATTAGGTTAGATTTTTTTAATGAAGTAGTTACATCCTTTTTTTCCCATTTTAAGTATTTACAGGTACAATATTATAAATAATACAAATATATAAAATTCTATTACTGAAAAATATTCTCTTTTACTCAAAAGTACTTTGGAGTTTGAGTCTCAGTGATTCAGCAATGTCGAAAATTATCTAAAATATCTAGTCGTACGCCTATCAATGCCATTTATATTTCTTGACATTTTCCCCAATGATCGATTAGACAAAACAGGCAATTGTGGTGGTCACTACTTTTTGTCGGAGGAGGTAAAGCATCATGGATCCTAATGGTGCCATTTAGCTCCAGGAGTTCACTGCAGTCATCTAACTTGTCTTTCCAAACCACTGGCAGATGATTACAAGAGGCTGGTCTGTCTTTTCAGTTCCATGGCGTCATTAGCTACAAGCCTCATTCATCATGGCTGGGAAATTGGCATAGTAAACATCCCTATTATGTAATCTCTAAGGAATACTAGGAATGGTGCTCATGCCAATGGCAGGCAACTTTTTGGATCTCAACACAATAGAGATTTAAAAAATCTGTACATACATGATAAATAAAGCGTATGTGACATCTAAAAATATCATAAATGTGTAAAAGTAGATACTGAGTCACAGAATATATTTGGGGGAATATTTTTATTCGTTTATTGTATTAGGCTTACTCTGTCTCATTCAATAACAGCAATCAACTCCAATTACCTATTCAATGTCTGCTATTGTTATTGTAACATTTTGAGAATATCTGCTAGCTGCCCAGACCTAGGTAATTATATTCATTATTTTGTTTAATCCTCATCACAGCATTTAAGGAAATTCAGTACTGTGTCAATTTTACAAATGAGGAAACTAAGGCTGGAGAAGTTAGTTTATATATTCACGGTTAACCAATGAGTAAATGTTGAAAGTGGGATACAAACTAGAGCTATTTTTTGTTGTTGTTTATTACAAACATGGTATTCTGTTTACCAAAGTGTGACAACCACCTATTCTGTTTATTTATTCAAAAATATTTATTGAGAGCCAAAAAACAAATCCATTGCTGTCCAGTCAATTCCAACTCATAGCAACCCTGTAGGACAGGGTAGAACTGCCCCATAGGATTTTCAGCCCTGCTGTCACAGTGGTTAATGTTTGGCTGCTAACTGAAAGGTCAGTGGTTCAAACCCACTAGCCACTAGCAGGAGAAAGATGTGGCAGTCTGCTCCTGCAAAGATTTACAGCCTTGGAAACTCAATGGGGCAGTTCCACTGTGTCCTACAGGGCCACTATGAGTTAGAATCGACCCCACAACAATGGATTTATTCTTTACGGAAGTAGACAGCCACATTTTCCTCCTGTAGAGTGGCTGGGGTGTTGAACCTCCAACCTTTCAGTTAGCAACTCAGCTCTTAACCACTGCACCACCAGGGCACCTTAGAGAGAGCCAATTGTATTTTAAATGTTAAGATTTTAAAATATTTAAAGCGTAGAACTTACTCAACTATACAGGTAATGAGGAACATAGGCTTTTTTGTTAGTAAATTTTATTTTTTAGAATAGTTTTAGATTTACAGAAAAGTTGCAAAGGTAGAACAGAGAGTTCTCACAACCCCACAGCCAACTTCCCCTATTATTAACACCTTATATCGTATTATTGAAAAATGCTGTTTTTTACTCAAAAGAAGTTCAGAGTTTGAGTCTCAGTGATTCAGCAATGTCATTGATAAGGTACATTTGTTACAGTCAACGAATCAATATTGGTACATTATCATTAACTGAGTTTCATACTTCTAGATTTCCTCAGTTTTTACCCAGTGTTCCCATCCAGGATACTACATGGCATTTAGTTATCATGTCTCCTTAGGCTCCCCTTAGCTGTGACAGTTTCCCAGGCTTTCCTTTTTTTCTAATGACCTTGACAATTTTGGGCATATGGATCTGTTTTATAGAAAGTCCCTCAGTTGGGATTTTCTAATGTTTTTCTCATGATTAGACTGGGGTTATGGGTTTATGGAAGGAATATCACAGAGATAAAGGGTTATTCTCATCATATCACATTAACATGACTTACCACTTTTCGTGTTGACCCTGATCGCTAGGCTGAACATAGACCTTTGAAAAGAATTAAAATCACTGTGATAAATGTTCAAAATAGGTACCTAAACAGAGGCACTGATAAAAAGGATAAGTAAAACTTAAATCATATTATTTAAATCTTCTGTACCCATATTAATTGCTTGTTGGTTTCTTTTAACAGTTGCTGAGAAAGAGGTGTTATGATCTCATGAGTGTTAATTTGTCTAATGCTAACTTGTAATTTTGATCTTTTTGTTTTATTTTGAGGTTATATTAGATTCATTCACATGTATAATTGCTTCTTTTTCCTGATGAGTTTAGTATTTTATCATTATAAATTATACCTTTATATCTCTAGTAAGGTTTTTCTTAAAGTGTACGTTGCTGGTATTTATATGCTACGTAACCGTAGGTTACTTTTGGTAAGTGTTTGAAGCATATGTAGTTATTTATAATCATTCCACTTTCTACCATTCTGTACCCTTATATTTTAGATGGGAACAGTGGTGGTTCTGTGGTAGAATCCTCACCTTTCATGCAGGCATGCTCGATTCCTGGCAAACGCACCTCAGCATAGCCACCACCCTTCGGTCAGTGGAGACTTGCCTGTTGCTAGGATGCTGAACAGATTTCAGGGGAGCTTCCAGACTAAGACAGACTAGGAAGAAAGGTCTGGTGATCTGCTCCCAAAAAATCGGCCATTGAAAACCCCACAGATCACAAAAGTCCAATCCTGTTGTGCATGGTGTCCTCACGAGCTGGGGGATGACTCCATAATAGCAACTACATATTTTAGATAATTTTTTTGAAACTAGCCTGCAGTTATGCTTACTTGTTATATAGTCTGCGAAACATTGTCAATTAGTTGTTTAGAAATACTTAATATCTACTATATTAATAAGTAAGTTTTATACGTTCCATTTTCTCTATACTACATTTTCGCTACTTTCTTGACTTTCTTGGGTGTTATACATTTTTAATGATTCTTTTATCTCCTGTATTTGCTTTTTTTTTTTGCTAGTTATGTAAATTATTGTACTAAAATGTCAGTTATTACCCTAAAGATTAAAACATACATCTTTTGACTTAGTAAAGGTTAATTGTACTCTTTATTTTTACATATTTCCCACACACACTCCTGTGACCTCCTACCTCACATTCATGCTATTGTTGCTGTATTTTAAATCCAGAGATTTTAAGCTTCAGAACACATTATTATTACTATCGTGGAAGTTATTGTGCCTTTTGCTTGTAAAGGCAATATTTGTTTAGATTTAGCCTCATAATTACCCTTTTTCTACTCTTCATTACTGTCTACCCTTTCTAGTCTTCCATCTGGAATGTTTTCCTGATGCCTGGAAATCTCCTGTATTATTAGAGAATGTATACAAGTGATAAGTTCTTTAAACTCTTGCTTTTATTTCACAGTTATTACTGAGAAAATTTTTCTATGTCAAACTCTAGATTGAAAGTTATTTTCTCTCATCAATTTATATAAATAACCCCCTTGTTTCTGGCTTTCATTGTTTCTATCGAGGCATTATCATTCTAATTGTCATTCACTTGATATTGCAGGGTCTTTTACATCTAGGTACTTTTTAGATTATTCTATTTGTATATGGATTTTGGTAATTTTGTTGTCATATGAGTAGGGATGAATTTATTTCCCATTTACCCTGTTTTGTGTTCAGAGGTTTTAAATTCTTAACTTGATGATTTTTGTTAGCTTTGGCAAATTCTCACCCGTTATTTGGCTAAGTATTTCTTCTACCCCATTCTCTCTTCTCTCCACTGACGTTCAAACGGCATGTCTATTATAACTTCTCACCCTGTCTTTATATCTCTTACTGTCCCTTCTCCATTTTACATCATTTTCTATGTAGGTTTCAATCTCTATATTTTCTTCTAACCTGTCTTCCAGTTTACGACCTCTCTTTTCAGCTGAGTTTCACCTGGACTTTCTTTGGTTCTGGTACTTCCATTTAGATCTTTTCAGTTTCTATAGAACTTCTCATTCTCGACAAAATTTTCTTGAGCTTATTTTAAAGCCTGTTTTTTCTAACTCCATTATGTGGCATGATAATAACAATTCTAGTATCTGCAATGATTATCTGTGACTCTGTTGCTTTCCCTGCCTTCTAGTCATCTCATTTTGTCTCCTGACATGCCAGATTATTTTTGAGCGCCTGGTATTCTACATGTCAAACTGTAATTTGTGGTCTAGGATGATATTATTTTCTTCAAAGGATGATTTACGTTTGTTTCTTGCAGGTGGCTAGGTGCACTGGCACTTCAGTAAAGCTTTCATTCAATGGATTTTTGTATAACATAAGGCTTGAGAATTTATTTTCTGGAAGAATTGGACTTATAATACCGGCTGCCATTTTGGGCCATTTCTATAACATCTCTAACCCAGCACTTTTGTTTTCGGTTGTTGTTTGTTTATAAAATGGAGATAATAACAATATTTTCTTCTTAGAGTTGATGCAAAGCCTTTACTACACTATTTGACAGGTTTGTGGCGCTCAAAAATGTTAGATATTGTTTTTTGATTACTAATTACTGTTATTACTACGTTGCTGTAGTTGTTGTCGTCAATAGGGGTTTAAGTGTATGTTTATCCTGAGCTTTGAAATTTAAATATACCCCAGTGAATAGCAGACATAAGAATTAATGACGATGAGAAGACTTTGTATTTTTCTATTGGAAAATGGATAATAATTGTAGATAAGACTGAGTTGTATGGTAGCAAGATGGATATAGTTTAATAGAAAAGAACAAGTTTTTAGAGTTAAGTAAACATAGATAACATACATCATTTGTTTGCTGTACATAACATTTCAAAATGTACTTTGTTCATAGATTATTTGCTGCAGTTTTGGATATTTGTAGACATCAGTTAAATAATAGGTTTCTGATTAATAGTATACTTAAAAGAAAATTGAAATGGTGAGTTTTCTAACATTTAGATTGACCACTATTTCATTGTTGCTTTTTGAAAGTTTTAACCATGTCTTGAGAAGTTGGATTAAAATCTTAAGCCAACGCAAAGGAGCTTTATAGAATGCGCATGTGGAAGAGATCAATAAAGGATTCATAAATTTGAGTCTAATTTGTTTTTAATTACAGCAAGAGAAATTCAACTCAATGGTCCATCATGTGAGTGCCCTTCTGATGAAAATAAGCAAACTTGGTAATTTTTGCAAACTTTAGATCGGGAAAATTAATTAGAGCTTAAGAAAATAATTTCAGTTAAAAGCAGAAGTATAAAAGAATAATAATTTTACAAAAGCAGAAGTATGAAACAAGTTAATGCTATTGAATGTGGCAAATGAAGTCGGAAAATAATTTTTCCTAATTTGATGTGGAAATATGATGGCTTTGCTAAGGTAGGTTGTTTCAAAGAAACCAAATATCCAAAAAGAGCAGAGAGAATATGTCTCAAGTGAGGTCATAAAATATCACTGAATTTCTATTATGTGCAAAACACTGATAACCTTTGTGTAAAATTCTATCAAGTACTGAACAGTTTCACCTACATTATTTTGTTTAATTCATGGAACAATTCTATGAAGTATAACAGAATATTTTTTATCAGTGTTAGCAAGTAAGAAAAGGAGATTCTGGCTGTTTTCAGCTTCACCCAGCTCATAACTAGTGGAATTTGTCTTCAATACCACATGTTTGCACTACACCATGCTACGCTGCCTCTTCTGGCAGGAATCACATCAGAATGTAATTATCTCCCAAGTTGTTCCATTTGTTGCTGATTCACAGAAACCTGCCCTTGTTGTTACTTACGCTTTTACTATGCTTCTGTTTTTTTTTTTTTTTCTGCTGGGTTAATTTTACCAAGGGAGAGGGGAAAAAAAAAAATTGAGTTCGCGAAAGGGAAAGTGACTTAATAAAATAAAGAGCTGGTAACTTCCACGACAAAAGTTTTTAGTTTATACTTATAAACAACTTATATTGAGCAAAATAAACCATTTGATAAAAAATGTTGCCATGACCCTCAATTACTACTTACAAGTTAAATCATATAACTGAGATTTGCTTTAAAATATTTCAAGAGGAAAAATAGGAGAGGGATAGATGGAATAAAATTGGAGAAATATTGGTAACTCTAGCTGTTCACCCTGGGTTATGGGCACATGGGCATTCATTATAGTACTCTCTATACTTTTGTGGATGTTTGAAATATTTCATAATAAAAAAGTCATTTCTAAATGCCAACGTGAATCAAATTATCTTTACTATAATTTAAGGCAATATCATTTGTTATTGTTTCTTAAATATTTGACTAAAAATTAAGCAAGGTTTTTCAACCTATGATGTACAATTATGTCTTTCAGGAATTTAATATAA
Source organism: Elephas maximus indicus (assembly GCF_024166365.1). Taxonomy (NCBI): domain Eukaryota; kingdom Metazoa; phylum Chordata; class Mammalia; order Proboscidea; family Elephantidae; genus Elephas; species Elephas maximus. Next base: position 13,861,032 of record NC_064841.1, on the reverse strand, counting down.
GCTATAAAAAATACATATTTTTATTATTACTCACTGTTTATAATGAGATTATTTTCAAAGCAATAAGATTTCATACTAAAATGAAATACAACAAGTGAGAAAAATGAAGAGGAAAAAATATAAAATCAATCCAGGAACACTAACAAACCTTCTCATTCGCAGACCCATACAAGGATTTGCTCCTGAGTGTCATTTAATTTTCATGGTGCTGAGCAAGATCACAAGAAAAATAATATTGAAAGGCCAAGCACTAAGAGAACTGTCACCATTGTATTACAGGCTTTTTCTCAATTTTTCAAACTTAATGTCACAGACCATCCAGTATACCAATGCATTTTAAAACCCAGTATATTTTATTCTATCTAAATAAAGAAAATAGATGTGGCAACTTCCATTTGCTTTTTAAAAAGAAGTAAAAGAGAGGTGGAGCATAATGGCAAAGTGAGTGGATGCTCCCATTCACTCCCCCAGGAAATAACCCATTGAACAACAAATAAAAACAAGCACAGACAGATCTCAGAAATCTAGATGGCAGCTGAGGTGTTGGAGAGTCAGGATGAGTTCAGAGCAGGGGAGAGGAGGAGCAGAGATGGCACAGAAGCTTGGAGAGCCTACCCACTAACATCATGAGCACCTGCTGATCACAGCATTTTGGAATGGGGCTAGACAATACTTTAAACAAGGGACACAGAAAGTGAGTTAATATGAAGAAGTTGTTGCCCAATTTTTTAAGGCAGCACAGATTGTGGAATTCACAGGTTGCACAACTGAGAAGGGGTGAAGGGAGACCGTGATGCTGTGAGAGAGTGCTGTTGAATCTCATTGAGGCCTGAAACAGATGGGCACTAGAACTGAGAGGAACCACAAGGGCAGCAGGTTGAGGGGAATACTTCAGATAGACAGAAACACAGAGGGAAATGGCTACCTCCCTGCCCACAGTGGGAGATCCCCTGAAGGGGTGCCCATGAGGGAAAGACACAGACAGCCCCTCACCTTTGCCTCAGGAAACTCGAACACTACCACTGACTTCAGAGTCTGTGACCAGCTAATCCCCCCGCCTTCTTGTGCATGTGTATTGAATTCTAGAGTTCAAGCATCCAGAATGAATCACCACTGAAGAAAACCCATGGATAAGAGTGCCCTCTAAATGTTCTCAGGAGAAGATACCAAGCTCATTGCCTCTGGATCGATTCTGACTCTTAGCAACCCTGTGGGTCAGGGTGGAGCTGCCCCCGAGTGATTTTTTGTGGAGGCAGGCTAGAGTACCTTTCTCCCACAGATCAGCTGGTGGGTGGAAGCCCTTGTCTTTTGGTTGGCAACCAACACTGGGCCACTGTGCCTTCAGGGCACCCAATCAGAAAAAAATCCCACAAAAAACCAGAATACAAAATTTAAAGTCAAAAAAAAAAAAAGCAAAATGGCCCAAGTTCAACAAAAAAAAAAAAAATAAAAGATGCAAAATCACAAAAGAAGAAGGCCCAATCAAAAGCAAAACATGAAGAAGACATTTCTCCTATGAAGAGAAGACCAATGCAAATAATTGATAATTTTCAGACTATGGTGCTAAATATGTCTTTAAAAAAGCAAAAACAACACAGAAAACCAACTAGTGGAAATCAGGAAACAAATGGAGGAACAAAATGAGAGATTCAATAAGGAAATTGAAAACATCAAAGAAAAAAAGCACAAGAGAACTACTAGAACTGAGGAATAAAGCAACTGAATTAGAAAAAGGGAAACACTCAACAATAGCATTAAACAGACAGACAATAGAGTAAATGAACTAGGAAACAAAATAACTGAACTTACCAAGTCTCAAGAGAAACAAAAGAAAAGAACAAAGAAAAGGAAATATGAAATTCAATTAAGAAATCTAACATTAGAATTGTTGGAATCCCAGAGCACCATGATCACAATGGAATGGAGCTAGAAATCAACAGCAGGAAAAAAAGGAAAATAAATAATACTCTACTAAAAACTATTGGGTCATAGAAATAATTAAGAGTGAAATTTAAACATTCCTAGAATTAAACAAAAATGAAAACACAACATATCAAAACCTTCGGGACACAGCAAAGCAGCACTCAGAGGGAAACTGATAGCAATAAACATCTACATTAAAAAAGAAGAACAATCCAAAATCATGAACTTAAACTGACAAGTTGAACAAATAGAAAAGGAAGAGCAAAAGAAGCCAAAAGCTACCAGAAAAAAGGAAATAATAAAGATTGGGGCAGAAATAAATGAATTAGAATATAGAAAAACAACAGAAAGAATCAATGAAAACCAGAAGTTGGTTCTTTGAAAGGATCAATAAAATAGACAAACCACTGGCTAGACTGACAAAAGAAAATAAAAAAAAAGAAGAAGAGGCAAATAACCAAATAAAGAAGTGAAATTAATGACATCACAACCGACTGAACAGAGATAAAGAAAACCATAACTGATTGCTATGAAAAATTATACTCTAACAAATTTGAAAATCTAGATATAATGGACAAATTCCTAGAAACACATTACCTACTCAAACTAACAGAAGAAGAGGTAGAAAATTTAAATAGGCCCTTTTTTTTATTACAAAAGAAGACACTGAAGATGTCATCAAAAACTGTCAACCAAAAAAAGCCCAGGACTAGATGGCTACCCTGGAGAATTCTACCAAACATTCAGAGAAGAGCTGACACCAATCCTACTCAATCTCTTCAAAAACATAGAAGAGGAAGGAACACTACCAAACTCTTTCTATGAAGCCAGCATACCTAAACCAGGCAAAGACATCACAAAAAAAGAAAATTATAAACCAATATCCCTTATGAACGTCCCAATTTTCAACAAAATTCTAGTGAACAGACTTTAGCAACATATCCAAAAAAATCATACACCATGGCCAAGTGAGCTTCATACCAGGATTACAAGGGTAATTCAAAATTAGAAATTAGAAAATTAGAAAATCAATCGATGTAATCTACCAAATAAATAAAACAAAGGAAAATAACCATATTAGTATATCAATTGATGCAGAAAAAAAGCAGTAGATAAAATTAAGCACTCTTTCCTGATAAAATCTCCTACCAAAATAGGAATAGAAAGGAAATTTCTCAATATAATTAAGTGAACATATGCAAAAACAATGGCCAACATTACATTCAATGGAGAAAGGCTGAGAGCATTCCCTTTGAGAATTGGAATGAGACAAGGATGCCCATTATCACCACTCTTTTTCAACACTGTACTGGAAGTCCTAGCCAGAAAAATAAGACGAGAAAAAGAAATAAAAGGTATCCAAATTGGAAAAGAAGAAGTAAAACTATCTCTATTCGCAGATGACATGATCTGATATATAGAAGACCCTAAATATTCCACAAGAAAACTGCTGGAACTAATAGAAGAATTTAACGATGTTGCAGGGTACAAAATTAACACACACACACACACACACACACAAAATCAGTTGGGTTCCTCCACACTAACAAAAACAACTCCAAAAAAGAAATCAAGAAAACAATACCATTTACTATAGCCCCCAAATAGATAAAATACCTAGGAATTAACCTAACCAGGGACATAAAAGACTTATACAATGAAAATTGTAAAAAGCACTACTGCAAGATACTAAGAGAGACCTACAAAAAATGGAAAGACAGCCTGTGCTTATGGATTGGAAGATTTAATATCGTGAAAATGTCAATTCTACCTAAAGCAATCTACCCATAAAATGCAATCCCGATACAAATCCCAACAACACTCTTTACTGAAATGGGAAAACTAACATCCAGCTTCATGTGGAAAGGAAAGAAACCCTGGATAGCCAAAGCAATACTGAAGAAAGATAACAAAGCAGTAATCTCACATTCCCTGATATCAAAACATACTATACAGCCACTGTAATGTAAACAGCCTGGTGTTGGTTCGATGATAAACACATAGACCAGTGGAATAGAATTGAGAACTCAGAACTAAATCCAGCCATCTCTCAACTACTGATTTTTGATAAAGGGTCAAAGTTCATTTAGTGGGGCAGAAATGTTCTCCTTAATAAATGGTGCTGGCAAAACTGGGTATCTACCTCCAGAAAAATGAAACAGGGTCCATACCTCACACCACATAGAAAAACTAACTCAAAAATAGATCAAAGACCTAAATGTTAAACCTAAAACCATAAAATTCCTGGAAGAAAACATAGAGTGAAAACTATGGGACCTGATCTTTTGTAAAAATAGGATTAAAGAACATAACAACAAATGCACGAATAGAGGAAGACAAAATAGATAAATGGGACTTCATAAAAATTAGAAATGTATGCACATCAAAAGACTTTATTAAAAAAGTAAATAGGCAACTCGCAGACCAGGAAAAACATCTTTGGAAATGACTTATCCAATAAGGGTCTAATCCCTAAAATCTAAAGAAAACTGCCAACAACTCAGCAATAAAAAGGGCAAACAACCCAGTCGCAAAACGGGCAAAAGACATGAGCAGATCCTTAACCAAAGAGGACATCCAAACAGCCAACAAATATATGATAAGATGCTCATGACCATTAGCTATTAAAGAGATGCAAATCAAAACTACAGTGAGCTACCATCTCGTGCCCAAGCTAAAAAGGCACTGATTTAAAAAAAAAAAAAAAAAGTTGATGAGAATGTGGGGAAATCGGAACTCTTATCCATTGCTGATGGGACTGTAAAATGGTACAACCACTATGGAAAATGGTATAGAAAAAGAACTAGCCTATGATACAGCAATCCCACTCCTAGGTAGGTACCCTAAAAACCCACTCCTAGGTACCCTAAAAACCCTAGAGACCTAAAATTAATGACACAAACAGACATATACACACCTATGTTCACTGCTGATTTAGTCACAACAGCAAATAAATGGAAACAACCAAAGTGCCCATCAACAGAAGAATCGATAAGCAAATTGGGTACATACATATAATGGAATACTATACCATCATAAAGAACAATGATGAGTCTGTGAAACATATTATAACATGGATGGACCTGGAAGGCATAATTCTAAGTGAGCTGCGTCAAGCATACAAGGACAAATATTGCATGATTCTTCTTTTATAAGAAGACAAGAATGGATAAATATAGAGAGAACATTGGTCATTGGTGATTACCAGGGAGAGGACAAGGGAGAAAAGAGTATGCTTTAGGTAGTAGAGACTTGTTATTTTTGGTAATGGGAAAAGTGGCACATATGTGTATGCAGTGATCACTGCACAACCAAAGTAAAAAGAATGTTTGAGCACATATGGATGGGTATAGGCAAATTGCTACATGGATAGGTACAGGTGTGTACATAGGTGAGAACGGATAGAAGTATTTACAAATATGAATGTAAAAACAAATATGTGGGTACAGGCACATATATTCCCTGAAGACACAAATATGGATATGCCTCAGACATAACCGAATACTTTCCAAGGTTGGTTTTCTAGGTTTGAAGGCATAGGATCACAGTCTCATGGAACAACTCAGTCAATTGGCATAGCATAGTTCACAAAAATCATGCTTTGTATTCTAGTGAAAGAAGTAGCATCTGGGGACTTAGAAACTTGCAAGTGGCCATCTAAGACACAACTAGAGGTCTCTACTCGCCAGGAGCAAAACAGTAAAAAGGTAACCAAAAGCTCAGAGAAGAATCAAGTCTACACATGAGCCACAACCTAATCCACCCTGAGACCAGGAGTATATGGTGTTTGGCTACCACCACTGACCATTCTGACAAGGGTCACAATAGCTGGTTCCATAGAATAGACTGGGAGAAAAACATGGAGAACACAAGTTATTATAAAAAAAAAAAAAAAAAAACGAAACAATATAGAACAGAGAACTCCCTGAGACAATGGCCCAGAGACACTCTTTATACCTAGAAGAGAGCCTATCCCCTGAGATCACCTTTTAGCAAAATAGCAGAGTGGCACGAAATATAGACTATTACCTGTAAGATCAATGCCCTACTTACCAACCATCTGTATGAGATCAAAAGATCGACAATTACTCAAAAGCAAAGATGAGAAGATAAAGGTGCAGGGAAACTAAAGTACTGGAGAGGGAACAAACAGAACACAAGTAAAGAGAATGTTGACATATTGTGACAAATGTAACCCATGTCACTGAACAATCTGTGTGGAAACTGTCAAATGGGAACCTAACTTGCTGTGTAAACTTTTACCAAAAACTCAACAAGTAAAAAGAAGTAAAAGAAAAAACATGGAAAAAATGATGTCAAATGTCAATAATTGCTTATGGAAATATAATCCAAATTCAACATGAGATTCTATTGGAAATGCTCTCTAAAATGCTCTCTACAGATCCTAAAATTGCTCTCCTAAAACCATTTTTCCTCAGTTTTTGTAGAAAATTATGGTGTTTCAAGCGCAATTAGAAATGATAACCAGTGCTGAGACAGTAAAAGAAATATAAACTGCTGGAAATTGGCCAAAGAAATTGATAACCAACCAGCCCACTCAGGCCCCCCACTTCCCTCTCACTGTGCATGTAAATAGAGTGTAAAATATCTCAGATGCAAAGCTCCATGAAAACCTATTGTGGTCAATCTCCTGAAACATTGTTAAATGCCTTATGCGCCTTCCACACAGGTTAAAACCTTGATTAGAGAATAAAGGTAAGTAATCATCAAATGTCTTCCGAGTGTATCTTGAGCTGACAGTGCACACATATGCCCCTCATCAATGTCAAGGAGTTTTTCAAGCTGCGATGAAAATACAATGCCCTCGTCACAGCAGGGCTGGCTGGGAAGAAAGCGGGGAGACTTCCCAACAATTCATACAAACAAGAACTTCAACATTTCCATATCTACATGCTTTCAGTTTTAAGTTTATGATTCTGTCTTTATCTTTGTGAAAATGGCATAATTTACTTAAGTACTTAACATTTAAGCTCATAAATTAAGGCTTCATTGCAAAAGCAAATGAAGATGCTAAACTAAGATATCAGTTTCTCTTATTTTAGGAGGGAAAATACATACATATACATATATATGTGTATATATATATACATATACCCATCGCTGTAGAGTCAATTTGGACTCTTAGCTTTCCTATAGGACAGGGTAGAGCTGCCCCATATGGTTTCCAAGGAGTGCCTGGTGGATTTGAACTGCCAACATATTGGTTAGCAGGCATAGCACTTAACCACTATGTATATATATATATATACATATATATATATGTGTATGTGTATATGTACGTGTGTGTATATATATACACACACACATATATATATTCCAGCAATAGAAATGATAACAGTATAAAAACATAAAATATTTGGGCATTAAATCAATAAATCGAATCTTAGATACGTGAGAAAGGGTGTGCTAAATGTAACATTGCTCCCTCTCTTATGCCATGTAAACATGAAAAAGGGAACTACGGCTTTTAAAGGATTTTGTTTAAAATGAATTTCCTTCCATTGATTTGGTGGTATCAGAACATAAAGGCTCACCAAAGACAATTTGCTAAATTTTCCGGAATGTTGTGAGCCAGTTGTTTAACGAGGCCATTATTAAAAACTCATATAAACTTATCATTAAATAAATTTTATTAAAAAGAAATATAATAAGTACCCCCAAATCATGACTTTCTAATTATTTTTCTAGAGTTTACTATTGGAGCAGTGGTGAAAGCACTCCGCTGCTAACGGAAGAGTCAGCCGTTCAAACCCACCAGCCGCTCTGCGGGAGAAAGCTGTGGTAGTCTGCTTCTGTAAAGATAAAAACCTTGGAAACACTATGGGGCAGTTCTGCTCTGTCCTATAGGGTCGCTACGAGTTACAAGAGACTTGATGGCACTGGGTTTTTGGTTTTATGCTCTTATGGTTCTTTATGTCTACTGTAACATATGCTGGAAATATAACATAACGGTGTGCTACTACTGCACATCTCTTCCCAACTTCATGTTTGGTGCCATCATGTTGGTAGCTTGAAATAAGCCATCCTGGGGATATTCACACCATGGAAATAGGCAAATGCTACAAATTAATACTTCTGTTTTATAGAGTTGATTGTTAAACTTCTATCATCGCATCACGGCATATAATATATTGAGTTTGCAAGAATAAGAGAAATATTAGTACACAAAAATAGATTTTTATAAGTAAAAGGTAGATGGAAATTTCTAAGCTCCATCACGTTAACCTTATAAATTCTTATTTATTCAAGACCTCAATTAAGAGAAGAGTTATTTTATCTAATTGTTGATCTGGATAGTCATCTAGTTTGTCTTCTCCAAGTTGGAATGACCCTAAACAGTATACTATGAGCAAAGAAGACTCTATCATATTTTTAATTGTTTAGAAAAAATACTTGCAAAATTCCAAAGAGTAAAAAATTTCTAAGTATGTTTATATCAAGAAATGCCTGTATGTGTCTAACATTTAAACTAAAGATGAAATAAAACTGATTGGTATATAAAAAATAATAAGTCTTTACAAAAATGATTGGTAACTTGGTGACTGTCTTAGTTATATAGTGCTGCTATAACAAAAATACCACAGTGGATGGCTTTAACAAAGATAAACTTATTTCCTCATAGTAAAGTAGGCTGAAAGTCCAAATTCAGGGTGTCAACTCCAGGGGAAGGCTTTCTCTCTCTGTTGGCCTTTTTGGCAACCTTCCCCTAGGAGCTTCTCCACACAGGGACCCCGGGTCCAAACGATGTGCTCTGCCCCCAGCACTGCTTTCATAGTGGTTCGAGGTCCCCAACTCTCTGCTTGCTTCCCTTTCCTTTTTATCTTTTGAGAGATAAAAGGTGGTACAGACCACACCCCAGGGAAACTCCCTTTACATTGAATCAGGAATGTGACCTGGGTAAGTGTCTTACAATCCCACCCCAATCCTCTTTAACATAAAATTACAATCACAAAATGAAGGACAACCACACAATCCTGGAAATCATGGCCCAGCCAAATTGATAGACACATTTTGGGTTGGGGGGGACAAAATTCAATTCATGACAGTGACTCCGCAATAAAGAAACTACCCATGTACAAGGTGGCAGGTGCTACGTGCACAATTACTAATTGTTAAAAAGGAAAAAGGGGTTGATTTTGTAACTTTATTGTGTAGAAACCAAATCCTAAATGATCCACTTTTTGTACATGAACTCCAATACAGGAAGTAACCTGCAAACAGTTCAAAAGTGAATAAAAAGTCATAAATTGTTTGACCTAGAGGAAAACTCATACTAAAATTCATTATGAGATGATTTCACAGATTAAAAGCAACTTAAGCTGGACTTTTGTAGCAAGAATTGAACAAGAGAAGGAGAAGGAATGACCACACTGCCTAGCAGCACCACTAAACACAACTGCTAACTACTGCCAAGTGAACAGCTAGCATGCAGCTAGCTACTCACAATCCCAGATGCCTAGTATTGTTGCAATAGAAATACATTCTCCCTTAGGAACAAGCTATTTTTTTTTTTGCTGAGACTTTGGGGAACAGCCATAGTTGAATGGAATCAATGACGATCTTGTCATGTTAAAACTGCAAGCACTTTGCCCTGGTAAGAATGTGGAGGTGGAATTTAGTGAAAAGAAAGGCTAGATAATAAAAAGATATCCATTGTGGGAGGTCTTAAACATAAGTTTAAGATAATATAAAGTCTTTAACAAATGCTGTTAATATCATGTCCGTAACTTCTCTTTCTACCCCATAGGTGAAATACACCTTCTGTGGATAGCTTTTGTACACACCAATGACTTTGACCTTAAGGACCCGTGTTTCTTTGCATGAGGGTTGCAGGTGTGCACTTGTCCTGCTCGAGAGACAGGCCAGAAGCACCAAGGAGTTAACACTCCTAGGAGCCACTCTCAACCAATGAGGGAAGGGAGTTAGTGAATAAATACCCCAGGTTCCTTACCCCTCTTTGGGACAATTTGGTAATTTGTTCCAAACAATTTCTCAGAAGCAACCCAGCAAGATTGGGTCCCAGTTGTCCTGGCTCATCAACCCACTCACTGTTATCCCTCCTAACTTCCCTGCTTCATTTTCAACTCCCTCAATATGCTCCCCAGGATTATCACCCCAAAATATCTTTGCACTCAATCTTTGTATAAAAATCTGCTTTTAGGGAATCCAAAGTAAAACAGTAACGTTATAGATGTTTGAGACTAGGAGTGTGAGAATAAATGAGTAATGCATTCGTGACAGAGAGAATTTTAGAAAAGAGTCTTTATCACTATGTCAACACAATTCTTCAATTGACTTAGAAGAGAGAAAACTTAGCTCAAGTATAAAGACATAGAATTGTGAAAGCAATTCAATTCAATGAATTTTTTATTTGGTATCTATCATAGGCATTACAGAAAGCAGTCTGGGGGAGATCAAAATCAGCCAAACCAACCACGCCTATAAAGTAGCCTTATACCAAGTTCCTGATAGATACTAATAAACTGTTAGACTGAAATAGGAAGTTAGATTCCTCAAACATGATCAAATAATTTTGCTTATTACTAGACTCCTAGATGTCAGGCTAAATGTTTGCAAAATTCTAATCAGGCCACAATGTCCTTTATTCAGGAGCTGATCCTAGCAGATTTAGGGACATTTCCCAGAACAAACAGTAGAAAAGGACTTTCCTGTGGGGTGGATAAAAATTTGCCAAAATGTATTTGGCATTATAATCACACCAGACCTCAGGAGTATAGCGATTAACAAATGTGCTGTCACTTGATAACAGCAGCAATGTCACTGAGCTATTTGCCTGGCCAAAATACTGCGCAGATCAAAGCTCAAGCTCAAAGTTCCTTAAAAAAATCCCTTGCAGTTCAGTCAATTCTGACTCATAGCGACTCTATAGGACAGAGTAGAACTCATAGACTTTCCAAGGAGCACCTGGTGGATTCGAACTGCTGACCTTTTGGTTAGCAGCCGTGGCACTTAACCACTACTCCACCAGAGTTTCCCAGAATTCCTTAGGGTTGTCCTTATAAGGTTAAAACTCTTGAAAGCCCTTGAAACTCAATTCAGTTGTCTACTGACAGATGCTATCCTCGCTACTCCAGGGTCTTTCAAACCTCATACCTGCATCTTGCCAACCAGAGCTTAGTACACTATGTTAGGGATTCATAGGTATCCCAAGATTAAACCTGTACAAGTTGCCATTGAGTTGATTCTGACTCATGGCAACCTCACGTGTGTAAAAGTAGAGTTGTGCTCCATGGAGTTTTCAGTGACTGATATTTTGGAAGTAGATCACTAGGCCTTTCTTCAAAAAGCAAAAGACTCCAGAACTATTCCCCAGTGTCGCTGTTTGGATCAGAGCACAAGGAGAAACCAGCAGACAAGGTACTAAAAGAGGGCAGCTACAATCATCATTCCAAAGGACATGCCGTTACCAAGATCTTGTGCTCTCTGTCAAATTAACATCCAGTTTCCCAGAAACTGAAGTCACATAACGCACTCTCTGAAGCCAGTTAATTTTTAGATTTTAATTATTTCCCATTCTACTATAAAATCATCATCCAAGTACATTTTTTTTTAATAACTTTTATTAAGCTTCAAGTGAACGTTTACAAATCCAATCAGTTTGTCACATATAAGTTTACATACATCTCACTCCCTACTCCCACTTGCTCTCCCCCTCTTGAGTCAGCCCTTTCAGTCTCTCCTTTCTTGACAATTTTGCCGGCTTCCCTCTCTCTCTGTCCTCCCATCCCCCCTCCAGACAAGAGTTGCCAACACAATCTCAAGTGTCCACCTATTATAATTAGCTCACTCTTCATCAGCGTCTCTCTTCCACCCGCTGACCAGTCCCCTTCATTTCTGATGAGTTGTCTTCGGGGATGGTTCCTGTCCTGTGTCAACTGAAGGTCTGGGGAGCATGGCCGCCGGGATTCCTCCAGTCTCAGTCGGACCATTAAGTTTGGTCTTTTTATGAGAATTTGGGGTCTGTATCCCACTGATCTCCTGCTCCCTCAGGGGTCCTCTGTTGTGCTCCCTGTCAGGGCAGTCATCGATTGTGGCCGGGCACCAACTAGTTCTTCTGGTCTCAGGATGATGTAGGTCTCTGGTTCATGTGGCCCTTTCTGTCTCTTGGGCTCTTAGTTGTCGTGTGGCCTTGGTGTTCTTCATTTTCCTTTGCTCCAGGTGGGTTGAGACCAATTGCTGCATCTTAGATGGCCGCTTGTTAGCATTTTGGACCCCAGATGCCACATTTCAAAGTGGGATGCAGAATGATTTCATAATAGAATTATTTTGCCAATTGACTTAGAAGAACCCGCAAACCATGTTCCCCAGACCCCCGCACTTGCTCCCCTGACCTTTGAAGCATTCATTTTATCCCGGAAACTTCTTTGCTTTTGGTCCAGTCCAATTGAGCTGACCTTCCATGTATTGAGTGTTGTCTTTCCCTTCACCTAAAGCAGTTCTTATCTACTGATTAATCAATAAAAAACCCTCTCCCACCCTCCCTCCCTCCCCCCCTCGTAACCACAAAAGTATGTGTTCTTCTCAGGTTTACTATTTCTCAAGATCTTATAATAGTGGTCTTATACGATATTTGTCCTTTTGCCTCTGACTAATTTCGCTCAGCATAATGCCTTCCAGGTTCCTCCACGTTATGAAATGTTTCAGAGATTCGTCACTGTTCTTTATCGATGCGTAGTATTCCATTGTGTGAATATAACACAATTTATTTACCCATTCATCCGTTGATGGACACCTTGGTTGCTTCCAGCTTTTTGCTATTGTAAACAGAGCTGCGATGAACATGGGTGTGCATATATCTGTTTGTATGAAGGCTCTTGTATCTCTAGGGTATATTCCTAGGAGTGGGATTTCTGGGTTGTATGGTAGTTCTATCTCTAACTGTTTAAGATAACGCCAGATGGATTTCCAAAGTGGTTGTACCATTTTACATTCCCACCAGCAGTGTATGAGAGTTCCAATCTCTCCGCAGCCTCTCCAACATTTATTATTTTGTGTTTTTTGGATTAATGCCAGCCTTGCTGGTGTGAGATGGAATCTCATCGTAGTTTTAATTTGCATTTCTCTAATGGCTAATCATCGAGAGCATTTTCTCATGTATCTGTTGGCTGCCTGAATATCTTCTTTAGTGAAATGTGTGTTCATATCCTTTGCCCACTTCTTGATTGGGTTGTTTGTCTTTTTGTGGTTGAGTTTTGACAGAATCATGTAGATTTTAGAGATCAGGCGCTGGTCGGAGATGTCATAGCTGAAAATTCTTTCCCAGTCTGTAGGTGGTCTTTTTACTCTTTTGGAGAAATCTCTAGATGAGCATAGGTGTTTGATTTTTAGAAGCTCCCATTTATCGGGTTTCTCTTCATCATTTTTGGTAATGTTTTGTATTCTGTTTATACCTTGTATTAGGGCTCCTAGGGTTGTCCCAATTTTTTCTTCCATGATCTTTATCGTTTTAGTCTTTATGTTTAGGTCTTTGATCCAGTTGGAGTTAGTTTTTGTGCATGGTGTGAGGTATGGGTCCTGTTTCATTTTTTTGCAAATGGATATCCAGTTATGCCAGCACCATTTGTTAAAAAGACTATCTTTTCCCCAGTTAATTGACACTGGTCCTTTGTCAAATATCAGCTGCTCATACGTGGATGGATCTATGTCTGGGTTCTCAATTCTGTTCCATTGGTCTATGTGCCTGTTGTTGTACCAATACCAGGCTGTTTTGACTACTGTGGCTGTATAATAGGTTCTGAAGTCAGGTAAGGTGAGGCCTCCCACTTTCTTCTTCTTTTTCAGTAGTGCTTTGCTTATCCGGGGCTTCTTTCCCTTCCATATGAAATTGGTGATTTGTTTCTCTATCCCCTTAAAATATGACATTGGAATTTGGATCGGAAGTGCATTAAATGTATAGATGGCTTTTGGTAGAATAGACATTTTTACTATGTTAAGTCTTCCTATCCATGAGCAGGGTATGTTTTTCCACTTAAGTATGTCCTTTTGAATTTCTTGTAGTAGAGCTTTGTAGTTTTCTTTGTATAGGTCTTTTACGTCCTCGGTAAGATTTATTCCTAAGTATCTTATCTTCTTGGGGGCTACTGTGAATGGTATTGATTTGGTTATTTCCTCTTCGGTTTTCTTTTTGTTGATGTAGAGGAATCCAAGTGATTTTTGTATGTTTATTTTATAACCTGAGACTCTGCCAAACTCTTCTCTTAGTTTCAGTAGTTTTCTGGAGGATTCCTTAGGGTTTTCTGTGTATATAATCATGTCATCTGCAAATAGTGATAACTTTACTTCTTCCTTGCCAATCCGGATACCTTTTATTTCTTTGTCTAGCCTAATTGCCCTGGCTAAGACTTCCAACACGATGTTGAATAAGAGCGGTGATAAAGGGCATCCTTGTCTGGTTCCCGTTCTCAAGGGAAATGCTTTCAGGTTCTCTCCATTTAGAGTGATATTGGCTGTTGGCTTTGCATAGATGCCCTTTATTATGTTGAGGAATTTTCCTTCAATTCCTATTTTGGTAAGAGTTTTTATCGTAAATGGGTGTTGAACTTTGTCAAATGCCTTTTCTGCATCAATTGATAAGATCATGTGGTTTTTGTCTTTTGTTTTATTTATGTGGTGGATTACATTAATGGTTTTTCTGATATTAAACCAGCCTTGCATACCTGGTATAAATTCCACTTGATCAGGGTGAATTATTTTTTTGATGTGTTGTTGGATTCTATTGGCTAGAATTTTGTTGAGGATTTTTGCATCAATGTTCATGAGGGATATAGGTCTATAATTTTCTTTTTTTGTAATGTCTTTTTTCTTTTTTTTTTACCTGGTTTTGGTATCAGGGAGATGGTGGCTTCATAGAATGAGTTGGGTAGTATTCCGTCATTTTCTATGCTTTGGAATACCTTTAGTAGTAATGGTGTTAACTCTTCTCTGAAAGTTTGGTAGAACTCTGCAGTGAAGCCGTCCGGGCCAGGGCTTTTTTTTGTTGGGAGTTTTTTGATTACCGTTTCAATCTCTTTTTTTGTTATGGGTCTATTTAGTTGTTCTACTTCTGAATGTGTTAGTTTAGGTACGTAGTGTTTTTCCAGGAATTCATCCATTTCTTCTAGGTTTTCAAATTTGTTAGAGTACAATTTTTCATAATAATCTGAAATGATTCTTTTAATTTCATTTGGTTCTGTTGTGATGTGGTCCTTCTCGTTTCTTATTCGGGTTATTTGTTTCCTTTCCTGTATTTCTTTAGTCAGTCTAGCCAATGGTTTATCAATTTTGTTAATTTTTTCCAAGAACCAGCTTTTGGCTTTGTTAATTCTTTCAATTGTTTTTCTGTTCTCTAATTCATTTAGTTCAGCTCTAATTTTTATTATTTGTTTTCTTCTGGTGCCTGATGGATTCTTTCGTTGCTCACTTTCTATTTGTTCAAGTTGTCGGGACAGTTCTCTGCTTTTGGCTCTTCCTTCTTTTTGTATGTGTGCATTTATTGATATAAATTGGCCTCTGAGCACTGCTTTTGCTGTGTCCCAGAGGTTTTGATAGGAAGTATTTTCATTCTCGTTGCTTTCTATGAATTTCCTTATTCCCTCCTTGATGTCTTCTATAACCCAGTCTTTTTTCAGGAGGGTATTGTTCATTTTCCAAGTATTTGATTTCTTTTCCCTAGTTTTTCTGTTATTGATCGCTAGTTTTATTGCCTTGTGGTCTGAGAAGATGCTTTGTAATATTTCGATGTTTTGGACTCTGCAAAGGTTTGTTTTATGACCTAATATGTGGTCTATTCTAGAGAATGTTCCATGTGCGCTAGAAAAAAAAGTATACTTTGCAGCAGTTGGGTGGAGAGTTCTGTATAAGTCAATGAGGTCAAGTTGGTTGATTGTTGTAAGTAGATCTTCCGTGTCTCTGTTGAGCTTCTTACTGGATGTCCTGTCCTTCTCCGAAAGTGGTGTGTTGAAGTCTCCTACTATAATTGCGGAGGTATCTATCTCGCTTTTCAATTCTGTTAAAATTTGATTTATGTATCTTGCAGCCCTGTCATTGGGTGCATAAATATTTAATATGGTTATGTCTTCCTGATCAATTGTCCCTTTTATCATTATATAGTGTCCTTCTTTATCCTTTGTGGTGGATTTAAGTCTAAAGTCTATTTTGTCAGAAATTAATATTGCTACTCTTCTTTTTTGCTTATTGTTTGCTTGATATACTTTTTTCCTTCCTTTGAGTTTTAGTTTGTTTGTGTCTCTAAGTCTAAGGTGTGTCTCTTGTAGGCAGCATATAGATGGATCGTGTTTCTTTATCCAGTCTGTGACTCTCTGTCTCTTTATTGGTGCATTTAGTCCATTTACATTCAGGGTAATTATAGATAAATAAGTTTTCAGTGCTGTCATTTTGATGCCTTTTTATGTGTGTTGTTGACAATTTCATTTTTCCACTTACCTTTTTTTGCTGAGGCGTTTTTCTTAGTAAATTGTGAGATCCTCATTTTCATAGTGCTTGACTTTATGTTAGTTGAGTCGTTACGTTTTTCTTGGTTTTTATCTTGAGTTATAGAGTTGTTATACCTTTTTGTGGTTACCTTATTATTTACCCCTATTTTTCTAAGTAAAAACCTAACTTGTATTGTTCTATATCGCTTTGTATCACTCTCCATATGGCAGTTCAATGCCTCCCGTATTTAGTCCCTCTTTTTGATTATTGTGATCTTTTACCTATTGACTTCCATGATTCCCTGTTATGTGTATTTTTTTTTTTAATTAATCTTAATTTGTTTGTTTTTGTGATTTCCCTATTTGAGTTGATATCAGGACGTTCTGTTTTGTGACCTTGTGTTGTGCTGATATCTGATATTATTGGTTCTCTGACCAAACAATATCCTTTAGTATTTCTTGTAGCTTTGGTTTGGTTTTTGCAAATTCTCTAAACTTGTGTTTGTCTGTAAATATCTTAATTTCGCCTTCATATTTCAGAGAGAGTTTTGCTGGATATATGATCCTTGGCTCGCAGTTTCTCCTTCAGTGTTCTGTATATGTCGTCCCATTCCCTTCTTGCCTGGATGGTTTCAGCTGAGTAGTCAGAACATATTCTTATTGATTCTCCCTTGAAGGAAACCTTTCTTTTCTCCCTGGCTGCTTCTAAAATTTTCTGTTTATCTTTGGTTTTGGTGAGTTTGATGATAATGTGTCTTGGTGTTTTTCTTTTTGTATCAATCTTAAATGGGGTTCGATGAGCATCTTGGATAGATATCCTTTCGTCTTTCATGATGTCAGGGAAGTTTTGTGTCAGGAGTTCTTCAACTATTTTCTCTGTGTTTTCTGTCTCCCCTCCCTGTTCTGGGACTCCAATCATCCGCAGGTTATCCTTCTTGATTGAGTCCCACATAATTCTTAGGGTTTCTTCATTTTTTTTAATTCTTTTATCTGATTTTTTTTCAGCTATGTTGGTGTCGATTCCCTGGTCCTCCAGATGTCCCAGTCTGCATTCTAATTGCTCGAGTCTGCTCCTCTGACTTCCTAGTGTGTTGTCTAATTCTGTTGTTTTATTGTTAATCTTTTGGATTTCTACATGTTGTCTCTCTATGGATTCTTGCAACTTATTAATTTTTCCACTATGTTCTTGAATAATCTTTTTGAGTTCTTCAACAGTTTTATCAGTGTGTTCCTTGGCTTTTTCTGCAGTTATCCTAATTTCATTTGTGATATCATTAAGCATTCTGTAAATTAGTTTTTTATATTCTGTATCTGATAATTCCAAGATTGTATCTTCATTTGGGAAAGATTTTGATTCTTTTGTTTGGGGGGTTGTAGAAGCTGTCATGGTCTGCTTCTTTAAGTGGTTTGATATGGATTGTTGTCTCCGAGCCATCACTGGGAAACTAGTTTTTCCAGAAAATCCGCTAAAAAAAAATGCAGTCAGATCCCTATCAGAGTTCTCCCTCTGGCTCAGGCTATTCAGATGTTAATGAAGTCGCCTGGGGAGGGTGGGGGAGGGAACAGAGAGATCGGAGAGTAGCACCTCAGAATATAGCCAGAGTTGCTTGTCTTGCTTGGAATGACTATTATATCTGAGATTCCCGTGGGGCACGTCGCCTATGTGTGCTGGCTGTGTGGAGATTGCCCCCGAGGGGTCTGGCCCGCTGGAGTCACGGTCAGATCCTCCGCTTCCAGCCCCACGCCCAGCGTCAAGGCTCCCCTACTGGGACGGTGCACTCTCGACTCCAAAATCATTCGCTGCCTCCCGGGGACTTCTCGTCCCTCCAGCCACGTGGCCGTGCCACACCCGAGAGCCAGTTGGGCCTCCTCCCGGGGTTAGTTCAGATGGGTGGAGCAGCTCCCCGTGCTTGTGCCGTGACCGAGTGTCCCGGCTGGGACGCTGTTCTCCCCGCTCCAATACCAGTCGCTGCCTCCCGGGGACTTCTCCTACCGGCTGCGTCCCACGCCGCCCGCGCGACCCGGCTGGTCCCCTTCCCGGGGTTAGTTCAGGGGGGTGGAGCAACTCTCCGTGTTTATGCCGTACCTGCATCCAGTCCAAATCCCTGCGGGATGGTTCCCCGGCTCGGACGCTGCTCTTTCTGCTCCAAGACCAGTCACTGCCTCCCGGGGACTTCTCCTACCGGCTGCGTCCCCCGCCGCCCGTAGAACCGGCTGGTCCCCCTCCCGGGGTTAGTTCAGGGGGGTGGAGTAGCTCTCTGTGCTTGTGCCGTGTACCTGACTGGTACGCTGGCTCCAGGCTCTGGAAACAATCGTTGCTTCCCAGTATTAGTTTGTTCTCTGTCTCTAAATCTGTGTTTGTTGTTCAGGGTTCGTAGATTGTTATGTATGTGATCGATTCACTTGTTTTTCCGTGTCTTTGTTGTAAGAGGGATCTGAGGTAGTGTCTGCCTAGTCCGCCATCTTGGCTCCGCCCTCCCGCCCAGCAGTGGTAGAGCCCACTCCAGGCTCAGGGGACCAGCACCTGTGGCAGCTCCTCCTGGCCTCACTCCCCAAGTACATTTTAAAACAAATATATATGAGTGGAATCCTGGGAAGACTTAAATAGACCACTTACAATAGACGTAAGGCATCTTTATTACCACGAAAAAAGCATTATCTTTGTAATTAGCTGTTTAGGAAAATAGGAAAAAGGAGGCAGCTTCTGTCTTTGTGGGAGTGACTTGGGACATCTGTGAAGGCACCTCAGTAATTACGGAATTAGATAACCCCACCCCACAAGGTCCAACCTACGACACGTAGCAGAAATTGGCCCATCACTTAAGAGTTTAATTTCTACAAAAGATGCCAAGAATATTAAGTCGGAATGAAATCAAATCTAATAAAATTTTATGCTAAATCTGTAACCAAAACAATTATACAATTCTCTGAGGTTCATTGGTGATCATTTCTTAAAACAAAGATGAGAATTACAGCAATTTTCAAGTAGAAACATACACAGCAAAAATTCGTAATGTCTTTTTTGAAAAGCTAACCCGATTTTGCTGATCTAGCACTGTGTATTAGCAATTGCCTGAGTCTTTGATCTGAAGGATAACCGGAAGGAACTTACAGCTAAAATACCCACTATATTTCCTGCACTGGTGCCTACATTTCCAATCCCGTTGCTTCATGCCATTGGGTCTTGCAATTTTTTTTCTTTTCAAATAAATTTATAATAAAATTCTTATAAAAAGGATGAAATCTTATAAGGGGACACTTTGGATAGTAGTTGATATCAATGAGACAAGTACATTGAATTAAATAGCAGGGACAGCATCAAAAAGGAAGCACTCTTTGGCCAAGAGCTAACTCTTTCATTAGATTATATATGTCATTATTTAGTGTATTGTATAAATGATTGTTACTTTCAGAAAGGAGCTTTGGATGAACAACCCAAATACTTCCTTCATCATGTTAATTCAATTGATGCTATTTTCAGAGAAAAATAGAATGTCAGCATAGTAGGCCTCTGAAGCCACATAGCCTAACCACCTCATTAAGTACGTGAATACATTGAGTCTCAGAGAGGTTGCATTGTTAAAAGTTGAATATATTTGGCATATTTGTATGATGTCTTAAATCGGCAGTGGTGCTGGTAATTTTAGAAACTTATACAAAGTGATTCTATATTCCAGATCATTAGTTCCAATTTGAAAACAATGGGTCAAAAGCCAGGGGTTTGGAAGGAAATGAACAAGAGGTGATTATACCTGGATGCGATTCACCAAACACTGGCAAGTCACTTAATCAAAGTGAGCGTCCACTTGCTGCATATGAACAAGCCTTGCCTTGTGGTTTGCTGTGAGGTTAAATGAGAAAAAAAGCATAAAGTCTTGCACAGTAATAAACAGTCAATGACACTTAGCTTTTAACTATTATCAGGTTATCATTATTTAAGCTGAAAAAAAAAGTTGAATCAAATTAGAAACCGGAAACTAATAGGTATGATAAAGGAAGGAGTTGTAGTGAAAGAAGCTCTAGGAGGTATAAAAAGAAAATAAAGACGAAATCCACAGCAATACTTATGATTTCAGATGTATATATACTGATGCACCAAAGACAATAAACCGAAAATTGTCATGTGACACAAGACATCGCTAATTTCTTAATTTATTTTTCCTTTTTTTTTACCCAAACTTAATTGCTAGGGTTCTTGCTTCTTTAAAAAAAATGTGGAAGGGCTGACTCATTAGGGGGAGAGCAAGTGGGAGTACGGAGTAAGGTATATATAAACTTATATGTGACAGTCTGACTTGATTTGTAAACGTTCACTTGAAGCTCAATAAAAGTTAATAAAAAAAATGGTAATGATATGATGGAGAATAACCCTCGTAATCAGAGAATCTGAACACAAATTCCATCACCACCATTTATTAGCAATTTTTTCTCTGAAAAATCAATTACTCTCTCAGGTGCTCTGTTAAAGAGGAAACAATAAGAATTTTATAAAGGTTAAAGAAAAAAAAAGGAAACTGGTATAAAGACAGCCATTAGCAATATTACTTGGAATTTCTACCTGTTTTTGGAAGAAAAATATCAACTAGAAAGGGAGGAAAAGCAAATGGAAAAAATTCAAGGGGTTTGGAAATCTCAAAACAGGTGATTTGGGGTAAAATAAAGATGAATATCAGAGGAGAGGGAAGCAGAACGGATATTACTGTGGGATTATTGCACAGACTTGGAAGCCAGATAGAACACATAGTGAGGATATTCCTAGAGAACATAAAACTGACCTGAATGCAAGATATAGTTGTGATGGGGATCTTCAAGTCCCAAGCCATCTGCCGGCAGCCTAATACTGCTTAATGACAAGCAACTGATAAATAGTTAATGAATCCAGTACTTGACCTGATGAAAAAAGCTTTCCACAGGGTTTGAAAACTTAAAATATGAATGCATATTTGCCAAGGGAGCTGCTTAAATCATTCTCATCCAAACAAGGCATCTCTATGATTTACCCTGAAAAGACGTGAATATGGATCTTCTTCCTCTTAATATTCTCTTTATTGGTGAACTTCTCAGAACAAATTGTATGTCAAATACACATAACTTGTGTTTGTCTAAAGATGTGAAAACAAATTTACTCAGGATTCTATAAATATTTTTCAAATAAAAATAGTAGTAAACTGTCTTGGGATTATACCTGAAACAGTTTATCAGAAAGCAAAAATTGCATATAAGTGGCCATTCATTCATTTAATAAGAATATTTTGATCACCTAATCTAAATAACTCAAGAGGTAAGTGGCTTGTTTCCTTTTTTAAAAGAACCCTAAAAATACTCATTTTGAAGTCCTCCATGAAAATTGCCATTAATCTCGCTTTGTGGAAAGCTAAAATTTCAGAAAGTAGAAAATACCTTGAAGTAACGCATTAAACTCAACAGATGAAGGAGAAGTTTTTTGTGGACTTCCAAATTTTTATAAAGCTCTGTCACTGATCTTATTAAGTAGAAAAAAAAAAAAAGTATGTTTAAACTGAGAAACGTGCCCTAAAACCTCATGGTTGACAAACGTAGATTTGTATTTAAATGTAGATTGAATCAACTCAATGGCACTGGGTTCTGGGTTTTATGTGTGTTAGTTATCTAGTGCAGCTATAACAGAAATATCACAAGTAGATGGGTTTAATAAAGAGAAGTTTATTTTCTCACAGTAAAGTAGGCTAAAAGTCCAGATTCAGGGTGTCAGACCCAGGGCAAGGCCTTCTCTCTCTGTCGGCTCTGGAGGAAGGTCTTTCTCATCGATCTTTCCCTGGACTAGGAGCTTCTCTGCGCAGTAACGCCGGGACTAACCGACCCGCTCTGCAACCAGTGCTTCTTTCTTGATGGCATGAGGTCCCCCTGTTTCTCTGTTTGCTTCTTTCCTTTTGTATCTCAAGAGATTGCCTCAAGACACAAAGTAGTCCTGTAGATTGAGTCCTGCCTCACTAACACAACTGCCACCCATCCTCCCTCATTAAAATCCTAGAGGCAGGATTTACAACATATTGGAAACTCACACAATACTGGGAATCATGACCCAGTCAAATTGATATACATATTTTTGGGGGGACATAATTCAATTCATGATAACCTGCTATATGAAATCTGTACTCAAAGCAGCATCCCAGGGAGGTAGAAGTACCATGAAATGTGAGTCAGCCCAAAGATGGAATTGTGACTAGAAGACTGATCTCACATGTATTTTAAGATGGCAGCTTCAGAAAATTGGCCAAGGATAACTGACACATAGTCACCAAACACGATTGTCTTCCTTCTAAAATTGCTCTCAGCTTCAGTTCAGAAAGTAAGAAACAGGAAATTACATCTTATACCTCCTGCCTAAATCTCACCTGAGAAAGTAGTTGAAGCTTTTGAGTGTGTGTGTGTGTCTACCTTTCTCTCTCTTTATCATCTGTTGAGAAGGGAGTCCCCGGGTGGTAAAAACCATTAACACACCTGGCTGCTAACTGGAAGGTTGGAGGTTCAATATCATCCAGAGGCTCCTTGGAAGACTGTCCTGGTGATCTACGTCTGAAACTCAGCCACTGAAAACCCTGCGGAGCACAGTTCTACTCTACCACACATCGGACCCTCGTGAGTGGGAGTTGACTTAACAGCAACGTTTTTTTTTTTAGCTAGAGACAGAGAGAGAACAAGACTGTAATGATTCTCAAGATTCTAAACTCTTAGGGTCTCAGGATTCCTTACACATTGAATTTTTTTGTGGATTACATTTATGAATATTAATCATATTTGAAATTAAAATTGAGACATTTAATCATTTAAAAATAACAGTAATAAACCTATTATTGGTTAACATCAATTGCATACTTTTATGAAAAATATCTGTATTTTCCACAACTAAAAAATATTAGTGGAGGGAGTGACATTGTTTTAAATTTTTACAAACATATTTAGAAGCTGACTTAATAAAAGAAAGCTGATTCCCGTATCTGCTTCTGCATTCAATCTTTTGCTTTATTTGTTTTGGTTTAATTACATGGACAAAATATTCTTCAAACATATGAAGTTGGAAAGAGAGGAGTGTTTTAGTGAATTTTCCAGGTAATTGTGGATATATTTTTTTGATAGAGATAGCAGCGGTCGACTTGACCAACTCACGGCAGTCCTATGTACAGCAGAACAACACATTGCCCAGGCCTGCGTAATCCTCACAACCCGGGGACGTTCAAGCCCATCATTGCAGATACTGTGCCAATCCAACTCATCAAAGGTCTCCCTTGTCCTCATTAGCCCTCTACTTCACCAAGCAAAACGCCGTCCTCTAGGGATCACTCCCTCCTGATGATGTGTCCAAAGCAAAAGAGTTACAGAATGCTCTGAGGTGATCCATAAAAGTTTTCATTGCCTAATTTTCAGAACTAGATAGCCAGGCCCTTCTTCCTAGTCTGCCTTAATCTGGAAGTTTAGCTGAAACCTGTCCACCATGTGTGAACTTGCTGATATTTTAAATATTGGTGATAGAGCTTCCGGAATCATAGCAACGGAAACCCTGGTGGTGTAGTGGTTAAGAGCTATGGCTGCTAACCAAAAGGTCAGCAGTTCAAATCCACCAGGCACTCCTTGGAAACCCTATCAGGCATTTCTACTCTGTCCTGTAGGATTGCTATGAGTCAGAACAGACTGAACATGTTTGGTTTGGTTTTGGTATCATAGCAACATGCAAGCCACCACAGTAAGACAAACTGATGAAAGAGTGGTGGTGAATATTTCTTGGTACTACACAAAATGTTGACAACGAGTAATTTCTTAAGTTTACTTGCAATGTGGCATCTGCAATCATGTCAGTAAACACTCATACTCTGATATATTAAAATCTATTGATCTACCTTGAATTTTGAATGGATGTTTTACCCATGAGGTTTTTTTTTTTTTTTTTTACATATGCTTGTTCCTTTGGAAAATACTGTTTCACTGAGCTATGCAGACATTTGAAAAGTTGACATGTTTTATTATGCAATATTTTTTTTTAAATCACATTTGTTAATATCACATCAATCTGATCAGAAAAGACTTTAAGTATGGGGAGACTGTTAAGCCTCTTGTGGCAAATACAAGTTTTCTTCCAAAATTCCAATTTTCTCTTGAAAGTTCAAATTTTGTCATTGGCAACAAACACATTCAGTTGTTTTCCAGTGACAAACACAGACTCCATTGATTCATTTTCCAAAAGTAAAAAGTCTGCCAAAAATTTATAGTTCAGCAATCTTTCTTTCAAGTAAAAGCGATGTTTCATGAAAAAAAGCAACTAAGCAGCTCAGCTCCCAACTCAAGCTACCACACACGGTCTTTCCTTCGAGACAACTACTTTACTTCCCTCTGTAGCGGAAGCGCTGTGTGTGCACTTTCCCTTTCAACACACAGGATGTTAAGAGTACATATACTCAAGGGTCGAGATTTAATAAAATTAATCGTTTTTTTTTTTATTATTATTACTTCATTGGAAACCCTGGTGGTGTAGTGGTTAAGTGCAACGGCTGCTAACCAAAAGGTCGTCAGTTCGAATCCGCCAGGCGCTCCTTGGAAACTCTGTGGGGCTGTTCTACTCTGTCCTCTAGGGTTGCTATGAGTCAGAATTGACTAGACGGCAGCGGGTTTGGTTTTCTGGTTATTACTTCGTGGGGAGCCCTTGTGGCGAAGTGGTTAAGAGCTGGGCTGCTAACCAGAAGTTTGGCAGTTCAAGTCTACCAGCTGCTCCTTGGAAACTCTATGGGGCAACTCTACTGCGTCCTATAGAGTTGCTAGGAGTTGGAATTGACTGGACAGCAATGAATTTGCATTTTGAATTACTTCATCGGGGAGCCCTGGTGGCACAGTGGTTAAGAGCTAGGCTGCTAACGGACAGGTCCCTAGTTCAAATCCACCAGCCGCTCCTTGGAAACCTTATGGGACAGTTCTACTCTGTCCTGTAGGGTCGCTGTGAGTCGGCATTAATTGAAGGCAATGGTGTAATTACTTCAAGAACATTTTTATGTGAAACTAACTTTTTTTTTGTTTAATGGCAAGTGCGTGGCAGTAGAATGCACGACCACTGGTTACATTTTGGATTTGGGTGCTGCTGTCTTCATACGCGCTGAAGCGTCCCCCGTTTCGTGCACCGTTGCCTTTTTCTCCAGCAATGCAAATGTCAATTCAGTGAAAAGGCAAGTCACAGTTGAATTGTTATTATGGAAATAGCTTTTATCCCAACTCCCTACTGAAAAGGCCTTGGGGGTTTCTAGGGGTCCAGATTATACTTTGAGAATTGTCATTCTAGGGATTTCGTTCTTAACGACTTTGTGTCACGTGGAGAACATGCAAAAAGTATCTGCGTTCCGGTTCCTCTCCAGATTAATTAAATCTGGGGCCGTGACAAAGGTATGGTTTAAATCAGGTAATTCTAACGTGTAGACAAGATGAGAAGGACTGCTTTAGCGACCAGTGTAAGGGGAGGTGGGAACCATCCTTTTGTGATAGTTTCAGAAAACTACTTTGGGAAATGCTATGGAGAATCTTGAAACCCTGGTGGCGTAGTAGACAAGAGCTATAGCTATTAACCAAAAAGTTGGTAGTTCGAATCCCTCAGGTGTTCCTTGGAAACCCTATGGGGCAGTTCTACCCTGTCCTATAGAGTCACTGTGAGTTGGAATCCACTGGAAGGCAACGAGATTTGTTTTTACCATTTTTATAGCCTCTAGTCATTCAGAACTGCTGCCTGGGCTGGGTAAATTGTTTCCAAAAATAGATCATTATTAAATTTAGTAGTCTAACATTGGTTGCATAGGTTTTGAAAGGCCTGTCTTTCTTTTTTAAAATATGTTAATAAAAGATTTATAAAATGTGTGGATTTTCAGAATTACATGTATTGTGTTATGCAACTCCTAGATTTCTCTTGAGGAAAATAAATGGCGAATATAGGTTAATCGGAAAACCCTGGGCATAGTGGTTAAGAGCTACAGTTGCTAACCAAATGGTCGGCAGTTCGAATCTACCAGGCCTCCTTGGAAACCCTAGGGGGCAGTTCTGCTCTGCCCTATAGGGTCTCTATGAGTCGGAATTCACTCCAGGCAGTAAGTTTGGTTTTTTGCTATAGGTAAATCAGCATTTGATTTATCTTAGAAAGGTCAGACTTTCAAGTTTTTCCTTCAGTCATTTAGTTACCATGAGGTAATATCCTTTAGTTTAAAAATCTTATTACAATACTGTGTCTGCCCTAATCTACTCACTTTTTGAAGCATTCTACATTTTTGATGAATAGAATGAAATTATAGTTTGAAGATCTTTGTGGTATTGATTATTATCTGTTTTTAAATATTAGTAAGACCATCCTGAATACTGAGAAAAATATATCCAAATTGTATTTGCAATTTTAAATTCTTTTTCTTGAACAGGGCTAACAAAATTGAATAAGCTTCAGGCCCCGGCAAAGTTCTATCCACCCCGGCTTCTCCCTTCCTTCTGCCCTTTACCTCTCACCAATGCTTCCTATTGGCTGAGTTTAGCTGGAGGTCAGTTAGCAAGCAAACCCAGGGAAAGCAGGTTACGGAAATCAGTCCCCTGAGAAAAAGAGCAGTGCTGGAGCAGGGTAGTGAGGGGTGGGTGGATTCAAGAGCAAAAGGCAGGAGCTGGTGGAGCCTCCCATTGCAAACCGTATTGAGGACATTGCCTTCCTGCCGCTTACCCTCTCTCTCCTGGCACAGAGTGTAGGAACTAGACACCAGAAGTTGCCACTTTCTCTTTTAAATTTCTAAACAAGCACATAAGTTCAATTTCTAGTCGGGTCCAGGATGACCTGACCCACTTTGTTAACCCATTTGGGCAGAGTTTAATGCAGGTTAAAGGGAAAGGAGGAGGAAGAGAAGGAAGAGAACGGCCACATTCATGCCACGTTGCTCATTGCCCTCTTGGGCACAATGTGAGTCTAGTCTGAGAATAAAAAAAAAAAGAAGAAACAACAACAAACCTGGGCATCCAATGCTTTCTTGAGTTATAATGATTCTGTTAGAAAGTAAAAATCATAGCTAGTTGAGCTTAAAAAATACATGTTCCCTAAAATAAGTTTAGTGAACTCTAGATCCTCTTGTACACATTTGTAATATCTTACGGATAATAAAAAAAAAAAAAACTCTTCAGAACAAAAGTAAACAGAAAAGACTGTTCTGTTTAATTTTATTATATTATGTTCTTGGAGATGGCCAGGGAAATGTGACCTAGTTTGATCCCAGTAAATATATTCAAACTCATGCCAGGAAAATAAATGAAAAAAGATACTTTACTACCAAAGAATCCACTTATCTGTATTGAATGCATTGCTTTATACACTGGTGGCTATGAATAACTTAGTGGTAAGAGTTCATTGTAAAATAACATAGATTTTATGAGATGAGATTAAGGAGTCTTTTAAAACACAAACCATTACTTTCCGAATGAAAAAAATATTAATATCATGAGTAAAGTTCTATTTTTTTGGGAATTGCATGTAAAATTATGGATATTTCCCATTTTTTAAAAAATCCTCAACTCAAGCGTTTTAAATGTTTGCTACAAAGACTAAAAGATACTGATATTTTGAGTAATGTTTTAATTTAAATGGGGTTTCAACTGTATTAGTCATGTGAGCAACAACACTAAGAAACAGAAATGTAATATAGCATAACATAACATAACACACACATACATAAATGCAATGTTAGCACATTGTAGGTGTTGATATGTTTCTTACTAAATAAATAATTATTTAGTAAGAAACATATCAACACCTACAATGTGCTAACATTGCATTTATGTATGTGTGTGTTATGTTATGTTATGCTATATTACATTACATATTAAGGAAATGCAAATCAAACTACAGTGAGATAGCACTTTGCACCCACTACTAGGATCATTATAATAAAAAAGACAGAGATAATAAGTACTGACAAAGATGTGGTGAAACCGAAACCCTCATGCATTTCTGGTGGGAAAATAATGGTTGAGCCACTTTGGAAAAACAGGTTGACAGCTCCTCCCTTGGTTCAACAGAGATTTATCGTATGACCTAGCTATCAAACTCCTAGGTAAAAGCCCCAGAGAAATAAAAACATACATCTATATGAAACCTGTATGTGAATGTCCATAGCAGTAGTATTTGTAATAGTCAAACAGTGGAAACAGCCCAAACATCCATCAACTTATGAATGGCTAAATTAAATGTGGCATATACATAAAATAAAATATTATTCAGCAATAAATAAAATATTAATACATGATACAATACGGATGAACTCTGGAAACATCATGTTAAGTGAAAAATCCAGTCACAAAAGACCACATAGTGTATGATTCCATTTATATGACATGTTCAGAATAGGGAAATCTATAGACAGAGAAGCCCTGGTGGTGCAGGGGTTAAAAGCTCGGTTGCTAACCAAAAGGTCTGCAGTTCGAATCTACCAGGTGCTGCTTGGAAACCCTGTGAGGCAGTTCTACTCCGCCCATAGGGTCGCAATGAGTCGAAATCTACTGGATGGCAACAGGTTTGGTTTTTTTGGTATAGGGACAGAAAGTAGATTATTGTTTGCCAGGGGATAGGGCTGGAGCATGACAGACAGTGAGTGCTAATCGGTATAAAGTTTCTTTCAGGGGTAAAGAAAATGTCATGAAATTGATTGCAGTGACGATTTTGCACAGCTCTGTGAAAGTACTAAAAAACATTGAGTTGTACATCTGAAACAGATGAATTTTATGATAATGTGAATTATATCTCAATAAAGCTATTTTTTAGAAGATGTCATAACTGCAGGCAGGGTAGAAATATTATGGGAATGTGTTTGACATACAGATTGCAAGACCCTACTCCACACTACCTGAAACAGAATTTCTGGGGATGGAGTCCAAAAATCTGCAATGTTTTTCACAGTTTCTCAGAACTCTGCTTTAGATTTAGGAGGATTTTTAAATGGAACCGTCCTTGAAGCAATGACTTTCCCTGATGTTAGCTGTCGTTGGTGTTGTTAGCTGCCATTGCGTCATTTCCCACTCATGGAGACTTTATGTATAACAGAATGAAACATTGCCCAGTCGGTCCTGTGCCATCTTCACAATCATTGGTACATTTGAGCCCATTTTTGCAGCCACCAAGTTGATCCATCTTGTGAAGTCTTTCCAATTTTCCACTGAACCTCCACTTTACTGAATATTAGCTGTCATTACCCTGTCTGTATGGAAGACCTAAGGCTGAGTTTTGATGGATAATGAGCTAAGAAATGCAGAAAGAAGGCAGCCACTGCTTGTGGGTGGGGAGCCTTGAGAAGGAAGAGGATAGAGAGCTTAAGTCTGGGAAGTCCCAAGATATAAATGTGCCCGCTTGACTCTATTTCCCTAGGCTAGCCAAGCAGGAGGCAGAGCTTCCAGTGGGGCAGCACTAGAGGCAGAATAGGAACTCTCTCTGCTCTGTTACCTGTCCAACTTTTAGCAAAGGCACAAGCAATTAACAAGTAAAACCCCAAAGCTGTAAAAGATCCGAATACCCTTTAACTTCCTGTTCCTGGTAAGTTCAATGTATTTGTAGAGTATGTATATGATCGCTGGTAAATTATCTTTGGAACCTTCTCTAAACACTTCCTGCAGAGGATCAAAGTAGATCCACCATACATAAAGTTTTGTTGTAGAAACATTTGTTTCACAGAACGTCTGAACACCGACTCATTTTACAATGGTAGCATATTCCTTTTGATACCGTGTCCCTAACAACCAGCTTATCAACAGAGCGACTCATAGCGACCCTATAGGACAGAGTAGAACTGCCCCATAAAGTTTCCAAGTAGCGCCTGGTGGATTCAAACTTTCAACCTTTTGGTTAGCAGCCGTAGTACTTAACCATTACGCCACCAGGGTTTCCAATAGGGTCGCTATGAGTCGGAATCGACTCGACAGCAGTGGGTTTGGTTTGGTTCGGTGGGTTATCAACAGAGGTCTTTGGGAAATAGCATTTTTAAGCTATGAGTTTATATTTTTCAAAGAGTAGCAAGAGGAAAGAAAACTTCTCCAGTTGTACTGGTATTTAATAAGTAAAACAAGTACTTACGCATTCCACTCATTTGCAGAAAGTGAGTGAGTGACCTTTATTCTCTTGCTGTCACACCAGGACAGGCTTCCTCTTACGTGATCAAATTACCATCCTATTAAAAAAGATTCCAGAATTAAGGTCTTTGTCAAGGAGTCTGAGATAATATTAGGGTCTGCAAGAGCTTTAAAAATATAACTTAATAAGTAATTTAACATTTTGCATATTCAGAAGAGGCATTTCTTATTAGGATCATTTCAAAAGAAATGAGTTTTCAGCACTGCCTCAGCTCACAGCAGGAATATTATAAGAATTTAAAGATTCTTATAAAGCTGTCTACATCATGCTGAGTTCATTTATCACGGACTATTTTAAGTTTAACTCTTAACTCTTAATTTGGTGACTTAACATGAATTTAATTTGGGGTTCTCAGACTTCCTTCAGTTTTATTAAAGGACCTTTCATGAGAAAAATTGTATACCGTTATTTATCAATTTGTAATAATATTAATTTAAATGTGAAAAGCACCAAAATAGTCTAAAGGTCACTTTTAAATTGTACTTTGGAATCATTTTTGACATTTTAATGCAGTGATCCTTTCTTTATTTTTGGTGAATCTTGGAAAGGACTATTAACTAGATCCAAAAAAAAAAAGATTTTTTTTTTTTTTTTATATAAAGTACACCTACTCCTCACTTGTCGACTAGCTCATTATCAGACATTTCACTTTTTACAATAGTAAAAACTCTACTCTGCGACTCTTTTGTGCATTAACGATGTATGTGTGGCAGTAAGACTGAGGAGGTGCAATATGCGAGGTGCAAGTAACGCTGGCTGCAGTGGCGTCACTAGGGTTGGTGTCACCCACTGCAATAACTCATGGTGTCGCCCCACCCCCTCCCCTGGACCTCCTCCCATACCAGCTCCAGTCCATGCCTGGGCAGTGCCCTGGGCTCCGGGGACATATCTCCTGGCGGCGGGTGCAGGTGCCCAGCTCCCAGAGGCTCTTGGAGGCTGCCAGCTCTGGGCAGTGCAGAGTGGCATGGGCAAGCCAGGAGGGCTAGTGGCTCATCTGGTAATAAGGCAGCCATGCAGGAATGGCCCCGGCCTCTGGCTCCACCATACCGTGCAGGCCCACCCTGGGCCTGCGCCTGCTGTGTTTGGATCCCTCCAGCACCACCGACGCCCCCAGCTCCACAGAGCTGTGCTCTGGCTCCAGCCTCCCACCCCAACTAGCTCCCGACTCATTGTGCCTGAGAGCAGAGGGAGGAGAAAACTGAGGGAGTGGAAGGAAGGAGGGAGAGGTGGCGCGGGCGGGGGGAGGGGGGGAGTTGGGAGTGAGGAGCTAAAAGAAGGGAAATGGAGGGAAAAGGAGGAGGGAATTGGAGCAGACCTGCCACAGTGGGTACATCGCCTGCCAGCCTCAGGGGCCTGGAAGAGCTCAAGAGGGCGCCCAAAATCCCCAAGCCCTTGGTCATACCCCATTTTCACGTCACACCGATTTTTTGCATGAAGGACCTGGTCTTTGGAACCTAACCATGTCAGTAAGTGACGAGTGGGTATATTTCATCTAGATTCATTCAAAGAACCAGGCCTCCAAAACATAACTAGTAACTCTTAGTGAATAGTTAGTGATTTAAATTATTCATTTTGTATGTGTAGACAAGCCCTCCTATTGCCCTGTTTTCCATACAGTAACTGAAGACAGGTTGTTTTTGAAACATATTTATTACATATTTTACATATATCCTATATGACCTAACAGATTTCAAATAAAATATATTAATTCCCATAAAGAGAAATAAAAGGAGTGGGCAGAGACAGAAAGGGCCACATAAACCAGAGACTACATCAGCCTGAGACCAGAAGAACTAGATGGTGCCCAGCTACAACCGATGACTGCCCTGACAGGCAACACAATAGAGAACCCCTGAGGGAGCAGGAGAGCAGTGGATTGCAAACCCCAAATTCTCATAAAAAGACCAGACTTAATAGACTGACTGAGACTAGAAGGACCCCAGAGGTCAAGGTCCCCAGACCTTTTGTTAGCCCAAAACATGAACCATTCCCAAAGCCAACTCTTCAGACAGGGATTGGACTGGACTAAAACCAAACCAAACCCACTACCGTCGAGTGGGTTCTGACTCATAGCAACCCTATAGGGCAGAGTATAACTGTCCTGTAGAGTTTCTAAGGAGTGCCTGGTGGATTCGAGCTGCCAACCTTTTGGTTCGCAGCCATACCACTAAACCACTACATCACCAGGGTTTCAGAAAATGATACTGGTGAGGAATGAGCTTCTTGGATCAAGGAGACACATGAGACTATGTGGGCAGCTCCTGTCTGGAGCAGAGATGAGAAGGCAGAGGGGGTCAGAAAGCTGGCTGAATTGACATGAAAATAGAGAGTGGAGAGAAGGAGCATGCTGTCTCATTAGGGGGAGAGCAACTAGGAATATATAGAAAGGTGCATATAGATTTTTGTATGAGAGACTGACTTGATTTGTAAACTTTTACTTTAAGCACCATAAAAATTAAAAAAAGAGTGGGGATAACACTAAGAAAAAAATGAAAAAAAAAATTTGCTTGAATCTTAAATTCTAAACTTACTAAGAAACCAGTCGATTATAACATTTTTTATATAGTGTATATTTTATGTTATCATTATATCAATTTAATATATAAATCTTTTATAATTATACCTACTCAATGATGGTATAGTTCTTATTTCTAGGAGTTATACCTTTTAATTTGTGTTTATATGGATATATGTACATGTGTGTACTTATATGTATTTATGGGTAATGTGTATATTTTTTATTCTGCATTGTTCCAGATTCTTATTTTTTAATTATGATAATATTCAGATATACTTTGAAATAGAGAGACAGCTACAATGGACCCCTGTATGTCCTTCACCAGACTGAACAAATATCAAGATTTTGCTTCTCGCCTCATACATGTCTTTCTCTTTTTCTCATTATTGAATTATTTTAGAGCATATGGAAGATACATTATTTCACCCTCACGTGATTTTGTATGCAGCTATAAAATACATGAGCCTTTAACTTACATAGTCTTAACTCCTAAAAAATTATCAATGACCTATGAATATATCCAAATTTCTGGAACAGTCTCAAAAATATGTTGGCAGAGTTGTTAGTTTGAATCCAGATCTAAATAAGATCCACACATATTTGGCTGTCTTATCTCTAAAGAAACATCTACTCTATGACTAGAGTTCTCCTTTCTTTTCTGGTATTGACCTATTGAGGACACTGGGCCAGTTGTCCTACAGAATGTTCCACAATCTGGATTTGTCTGTTTGCTCCCTTGTGATCTGTTCCACTTACGAATGGCTGAATAACCCACTATCCTAAAAGTTAGTGGTTGTATCTTAGTGGTATCAGAAGCTGTCTAACTTCACAAGGAGGACAGAGAATGAAGATCAGCCCAAAGGTGATCCCCATGAGGTAGTCAGACATACTTCCATTCTCCAACCTTTTTACCAGTTCTGACTCCAGCCATCCTCCCTACTCTCTACTTCTCTGCTTTGTTTGATAATTCATGGCAGTAGCTACACAGAACTCACAGACCATACTCACAGTTACGGGGTTTATTAGGAAAGTAACAGGCTGCAATTCAGGATCAGGATTAAATTGGAAGTCACAGGAACAACACGGGAGACAAGAGACTGTTCGTCTATCAGTACAGTTTCCAAACAAGACAGCTCTCAGCTCCTTCTTGTCCTGGCCTCCACTACCAGGCCTAGCTCTTGGCCTGGCTCCTGCGGCCAGGCCTTGCTCTAGGACTCTGGCCTGCTCAGGCAAGTGTTACAGCTCTTTAGTTTGGCCTACAAGTGCCCGGAGGCATCCCATTCCCCCAGCAAGCCTCCTGCCTGACAGGGTTCAGCTCTCTCGCTCCATGGACCAGGAAGCCCACTGCAATCACCTCAGTCTGTGGGTCTCGCACCAGTCTCCTGGTTCCTGCCACTCTCAGTGATGTGCCATCTCTCACCACCTTCAGTGTTACAATTCTCTTTCTCCTGTGTCTGGGAGGTTCTCAGCACAGGGACTCCAGGTCCAAAGGATGTGCTCCCAGCTCTTCTTCTTTATATAAGTGAAGACTCCCTCAACCTCTGTGGGATTAACCCTTTTATAAGCCTACTCGTTCTTCAAACTGACCAATCCCTTCAGTAGACAAGAGTCACCTTATTTGCATAGTAAACTGTTCAATCTCTACAATGGTTTTATGCATTTTATTTGCATAATAAAACATCCAGTCCTTTTGCAAGAGTGTGACAGCAAAGCATTGTAGAAGAACTACAAACCCAGGGTCAGAAAGCCCAAATATAAAGAGAAAGCTGTCCCACAGCAGCTTAAAATAACATGTCATTATTGATCTCACTGCTGTAGTTGACAGGGCTCAGCTGTGTATGGTCCTTACTCAGGGTCTCTCACGTGGTTTTAGTTAGATGACGACTAGGCCTGAAAGAATTGGAAGCTGTGATTAGGATGAGTGTTCAGTCTGTGTCACCCCTATGCCTGGAAGGCAATACTGGCTCTCAGCTGGAACCCCAGTGAAGATGTCAACTGGAACCCTTATCTCTAGCATCTCCAGGTGGCTTGAGCTTCACAGCATGGCAGCTGGATTCCAAGAGGGACTATCCCAAAAGCAAGTGTTTCAAGAAAGGAAGCTGCAAGGCTTTTTATCATCCAGCCTTGAATGTTACACAGTTTCACCTTTGAAGCATTCTATCGGCCAAAAAGCAAGTGGCAAGGCTGTCTTAGATTCAAAGGGAGAAGACTATACAAAAGAGTAAGTGCAATAGGTATGCACTGGAGTCAAGCTACTACACTGTGTTCTTAAATTTGTTCTTTTAGCATCAATATATCCTCTAAATGGAAGTTAGCTTTAAAGACAATTACATTAACTCTTTTGGCCAAGATTATTACCTACTGGTACTGTACCCTTCATAAAACATCATATCAGAAGACACATAGTGCCAGGTATAATGTATGCCATCTTATAAATTTATATGAAAACCAAAATAGCATAAAGTAAGTGAATGAGTAAGATATTAAAGAAAAACCATGGTGAATACATAAAAATACAATTTAAAGGCATTTCATTAAATATGTGCAAGTATTCCCAAACTGAAAGAGTCTCCAATCCCACCCCCAACACCCTCCACTTCCTGCTATGGGAGGACATATTAGAATCTCCAAGATGAATGAAGCGTGGTCCTTCAAGTGTCTTTGTATTGAGCTCTGTGTTGTTGGAAGAGAATCACACACATCACATGCCAAATGGTCAAAAAATATGAGTCACTAGGAAACCATCTTGTGGTTTCAGCATGATGAAAGTCACTCAGCCCTACATTGTAAGAAGTTACAGAACATGTCAGATGAAGATTTTATTTTTCTTAGGAGGAAGTCTCTGTGACCATGCAAATGACTGAACAAATATTTGTCTGAGACTAAGGAATTCCACCCTGGGCAGTTTGCCAGATACAGATGCCAAGAGAAATTTGAACTTCAGATAAACAGCACATTTCTTTTAAAATGTAAGTATGACCCATGCAATATTAGGGACATACTTACACTAAAAAAAAAAATGTTTTTCTGAAATTCAAATTCAATGGGCATCTTGTATTTTTATTTGCTAAATCTGGCAACCCTAACTCCAAGAGCATGGAAGAAGTGATCTAGATTTATAACACTTAAGAGCAGTACTATTACATTTATCTAATTGTCGAATAGCCTCAATATGGCTCCCACAGCATACCTGCATACTCATTCACATACAAGATGGTATAACGGGAGACAATTGTGAGAGTGAGGGATAACACCAAAAAAGAATGAAAAGACGATTGTATAGCACTATCTGGAAGTTTCAAATTTCCTCTTTGGTTATTTTGTGCCTGGAAAATACTATCATGGACTTTATAACTCAATTAAGGCTTCAATGTCCTTCTAAAAATAGTTTATAACTGGCTATGTTTTGAGTTACACTGTTGCATAGCACCAAGCAAAGAAGAAAAGTATAAGTAACAAAAATATAACTTTTCCAAATGAAGGGTGGATAGAAAGGTTACTCTAACTTTGAAGTAATTATGGTCCAAAGTATCTTAGGGAACCAAACTCACCACAAATAGCACTCAAAAAACACAAGTAAAAGAGTTTTGACTGGAAGAAAAATAACACAAATTTTGGCAG
This sequence comes from Elephas maximus indicus, assembly GCF_024166365.1. Classification (NCBI taxonomy): domain Eukaryota; kingdom Metazoa; phylum Chordata; class Mammalia; order Proboscidea; family Elephantidae; genus Elephas; species Elephas maximus. The sequence goes on along the minus strand of NC_064841.1, from coordinate 13,824,368 downwards.
AACATATAAATTACACAATTATACCAACAAAGTTTATAAGATATTGTCTTAGTTATCTAGTGCTACTATAACAGAAATAACCCAAGTGGATAGGTTTAAAAAAGAAATTTATTCTCTCACAGTTTCGGAGGGTAGAAGTCCAAATTCAGGGCACTGGCTCTAAGGGAAGGCTTTCTCTGTCGTTTCTGGAGGAAGGTTCTTGTCATCAATCTTTCGCTGGTCTAGGAGCTTCTCAGTGTAGGGACCCTGGGTCCAAATGATGTGCCATTCTCCTGGCTCTTGTTTCTTGGTGGTATGAGATCCCTCTGTCTCTATGCTCACATCTATCTTTTATATCTCTAAAGAGATTGAGACAAAATCTAATATTGTAGATTGAGTCCTGTCTCATTAACGTAACTGCCTCCAATCCTGCCTCATTCACATCATAGAGGTAGGATTTACAATACATAGGAAAATCACATCAGATGACAAAATGGTGGAGAATCACACAATACTAAGTATCCTGGCCTGGCCAAGTTGACACAAATTTTGGGGGGACATAATTCAGTCTATAACAGAGATAAATCTGTTCGTTATGAGAGTTTTCTCAAGGCTTGTAAACAATACACCATGTAATATAGTAGAATCTCAAGAGTACAGCTCAGGATTCAGGCAGCTCCGATTTATACCCTGCTTCTACTATTCCTTGATGTTTTTCTTTTGGACAACTTTCTTCATTTCACTAAGCCTCAATTCCTCCTCTAAAAACATGGCCAAACCAATACTACGTACAGCATAATGTTGTTCTGAGAATCATGTGAGATGTTCCATGAAAGGCACTCCAGGACTGGCACATAGTGGATGCTCAATCCATCTTGACAATAATGATGATGGGGAGAAAAATGGTGTAATTCCCTTTTCTTAAAATGATGTCTTGACCCAGTTTTGAGGCCCTGGCTGGAGGCTGGTCTGTCCTACTTCTTATGCAGGAGAATCCACTTTCCAGCCACTCCTCTCATCAGGTTCTTACCCATTCTAATTGTTATAGGATCAGGTACCCAAAAACTAGGGACAGCCCCTATGGTCTCTACCTTGCAGAATTATTAAAAATGGCCAACCCCCAGGAAGACTGGAAAACCTAGCTAACTTTGTCCTCCTTGCCATACATAAGCCCTCTCCTACAATTCCTTCTTGTTGTTACCTTGTCCCCAAGAGCAACACCCCATATGGCTCTGTGTCATTGTGTTCTGTGCCTCCCTGTCTCTGGGAATCGTGAGTATAATAAACCCAGCTACTTTTCATGCTTTCCCTGACTCCTCTTTCAAGAGTTACACCTGACTTACCATCCCACGAATCTATTAGAGCAAGTGTTTAGAACATGAGAATGATGGCGGTAACATCAGAAACAAATATGCACATAAAAGAAGCATAGATGTGCTAGTAGTTGTTTATCTGTGGGCAGATTTGGTTTTATTATTATTTTGTTATTCCTGAAGTTTTCTAAAATGACATAATTTTTATAACCAGACAAAAGAAACATTTTAATTGCCCCTAAAATAAATAATCAGAATCTGTTTTGTAGATGACTTATGCACTCGATTTATTTGTCCCAACCAATATCCTTCTTCTTCTATAGGGCCTAAAATTCCAACCATGTCTTTGGAATTAAAATGTATAGGTGTTTAACCAAACACCTTCCAAGATTGGTTTTCTGGGTTTGAAAGCTAAGAACCATAGCCTCATGGGACAGTCAGTTGATTGGCATAACCTAGTTCATAGAAATCATGATCTGTATCCTAGTGAAGCAAGTGAAATCTGACCCCCCTAAGATACAACAACTGGACTCTGACTAACAGGAGAAAAAGGGTAACAAGGTAACCAAAAGCTCCGAATGTGGAGCAGAACTCAAATTCTTATTTTAAAAAAAAAAAGCCAGGCCAACTGGAACAGTAGAGAACAGAGGACGCCTTGAGATTATCACCCTATGACAATCTTTAAATATAGAACCAAGCCTATCCCCTGAGATCACGTTTTAACAAAGTGGCAATGTGATATACAAAATAAAGGATAGTACCCATAAGATTAGTGTCCTACTTAAAAACCATCCGTATGAGGGGCGGGGCCAAGATGGCGGACTAGGTGGACGCTACCGCGGATCCCTCTTGCAACAAAGACTTGGAAAAACAAGTGAATCAATCACATACATAACAATCTACGAACTCTGAACAACAAACATAGATTTAGAGATGGAAAACGAACAAATACGGGGAGACAGCGATTGTTTTCAGAGCCAGGAGCCAGCGTACCAGGCAAGTTACCTTCGGAGCCCGATTTGGGGCAGAGCCCAGGGGGGCAGACGGCACAGACAAGGGGCCCAGCTCTAGCCCCCATACTCATCCCAGGAGCAAGCCCAGCCGGTTGGCGGGGGCGGCGTGGCGGCGCATCCAGTGGGAGAAGTCCCCGAGAGGCAGTGACTGGTCTTGGAGCGGGGAGAGCAGCGTCCCAGCTGGGGAGCCGCTCCGCCGGGAGTTTGGCGGGAGCGGGCAGGGCGCAAGCGCGGGGACCAGCTACATTTCCCTGAATTGACCCCGGGGGGGAGACCCAGCCGTCCAAGCGGGAGGCACCCACCTAGTTCTCGAGAGTGGCCCGGCGCGCCGGAGGGAGAAGTCCCCAGGAGGAAGTGACTGGTCTTGGAGCGGGGAGAGCAGCATCCCAGCCGGGGAGCCATCCCGCCGGGATTTTGGCGGGCGCGGGCAGGGCGTGAGCGCGGGGAACAGCTACATTTCCCTGAATTGACCCCGGGGAGCGTCCAGTCGTTCGTGCGGGCGGCGCCCACCCAGTTTGCGCGAGCGGCGCGGCACACCGGAGGGAGAAGTCCCCAGGAGAAAGTGACTGGTCTTGGAGCGGGGAGAGCAGCGTCCCAGCCGGGGAGCCGTCCCGCCAGGATTTTGGCGGGTGCGAGTGGGGCGTGAGCACGGGGACCAGCTATATTCCCCTGAATTGACCCCGGGGGGGCCCCAGCCGTTCGTGCGGGCGGCGCCCACCCTGTTCCCGCGAGCGGCGTGGTGTGCCGGAGGGAGAAGTCCCCAGGAGGCAGTGGCTGGTCTTGGAGCGGGGAGAGTGGCATCCCAGCCGGGAGGCACAGTAGCGACTCAGGCGCGGGGACCTGCTCCGCTCTCCTGAACTGACCCCGGGGGGGGGAGCCCACCCGGTTCACGGGAGCGGCACGCCACGGCTGGCGGGACGTGGAGTCCCCGGGAGGCAGCGATGGATTTTGGAGACGGGAGTGCACCGTCCCAGTAGGGGAGCCTTAACCTTTGGGGTGGGGCTGACAGCAGAGGATCTGACCGTGACACCAGCGGGCCAGACCCCCCGGGGGCAATCTCCACACAACCAGTACATATAGGCGACGTGCCCCGTGGAAATCTCAGATATAAGTGTCATTCCAAGTAAGACAAACAACTCTGGCTATTTTCTGAGGTGCTACACTCCTAGCTCTCTGATCCCTCCCCCACCCTCCCCAGGCGGCTCCATTAACATCCGAATAGCCTGAGCCAGAGGGAGAACTCTGATAGGGATCTGACTGCATTTTTTTAGCGGATTTTCTGGAAAAACTAGTTTCCCAGTGATGGCTCGGAGACAGCAGTCCATATCAAACCACGTAAAGAAGCAGACCATGACAGCTTCTCCAACCCCCCAAACAAAAGAATCAAAATCTTTCCCAAATGAAGATACAATCCTGGAATTATCAGATACAGAATATAAAAAACTAATTTACAGAATGCTTAAAGACATCACAAATGAAATTAGGATAACTGCAGAAAAAGCCAAGGGACACACTGATAAAACTGTTGAAGAACTCAAAAAGATTATTCAAGAACATAGTGGAAAAATTAATAAGTTGCAAGAATCCATAGAGAGACAGCATGTAGAAATCCAAAAGATTAACAATAAAATTACAGAATTAGACAACGCAATAGGAAGTCAGAGGAGCAGACTCGAGCAATTAGAATGTAGACTGGGACATCTGGAGGACCAGGGAATAAACACCAACATAGCTGAAAAAAAAATCAGATAAAAGAATTTAAAAAAATGAAGAAACCCTAAGAATCATGTGGGACTCTATCAAGAAGGATAACTTGCGAGTGATTGGAGTCCCAGAACAGGGAGAGGGGACAGAAAACACAGAGAAAATAGTTGAAGAACTCCTGACACAAAACTTCCCTGACATCATGAAAGACGAAAGGATATCTATCCAAGATGCTCATCAAACCCCATTTAAGATTGATCCAAAAAGAAAAACATCAAGACATATTATCATCAAACTCGCCAAAACCAAAGACAAACAGAAAATTTTAAAAGCAGCCAGGGAGAAAAGAAAGGTTTCCTTCAAGGGAGAATCAATAAGAATAAGTTCAGACTACTCAGCAGACACCATGCAGGCAAGAAGGGAATGGGACGACGTATACAGAGCACTGAAGGAGAAAAACTGCCAACCAAGGATCATATATCCAGCAAAACTCTCTCTGAAATATGAAAGAGAAATTAAGATATTTACAGATAAACACAAGTTTAGAGAATTTGCAAAAACCAAACCAAGGCTACAAGAAATGCTAAATGAGATTGTTTGGTCAGATGACCAATAATATCAGGTACCAGCACAATACAAGGTCACAAAACAGAACATCCTGATATCAACTCAAATAGGGAAAGCACAAAAACAAACAAACTAAGATTAATTCTAAAAAATAAATAAATAAACAAAATAATACACATAATAGGGAATCATGGAAATCAATAGATAAAAGATCACAATAATCAAAAAGAGGGACTAAATACAGGAGGCATTGAACTGCCAGATGGAGAGTGATACAAGGCGATATAGAACAATACAAGTTAGGTTTTTACTTAGAGAAATAGGGGTAGATAATAAGGTAACCACAAAAAGGAATATCAACTCCATAACTCAAGAAAAAAGCCAAGAAAAATGTAATGACTCAACTAACATAAAGTTAAACATTATGAAAATGAGGATCTCACAATCTACTAAGAAAAACGTCTCAGCACAAAAAAGTATGTGGAAAAATGAAATGGCCAACAACACACATGAAAAGGCATCAAAATGACAGCACTGAAAACTTATTTATCTATAATTACGCTGAATGTAAATGGACTAAATGCACCAATAAAGAGACAGAGAGTCACAGACTGGATAAAGAAACACAATCCATCTATATGCTGCCTACAAGAGACACACCTTAGACTTAGAGACACAAACAAACTAAAACTCAAAGGATGGAAAAAAGTATATCAAGCAAACAATAAGCAAAAAAGAAGAGGAGTAGCAATATTAATTTCTGACAAAATAGACTTTAGACTTAAATCCACCACAAAGGATAAAGAAGGACACTATATAATGATAAAAGGGACAATTGATCAGGAAGACATAACCATATTAAATATTTATGCACCCAATGACAGGGCTGCAAGATACATAAATCAAATTTCAACAGAACTGAAAAGTGAGATAGACACCTCCACATTTATAGTAGGAGACTTCAACACACCACTTGCAGAGAAGGACAGGACATCCAGTAAGAAGCTCAATAGAGACACGGAAGACCTGATTACAACAATCAACCAACTTGACCTCATTGACTTATACAGAACTCTCCACCCAACTGCTGCAAAGTATACTTTTTTTTCTAGTGCACATGGAACATTCTCCAGAATAGACCACATATTAGGTCATAAAACAAACCTTTGCAGAGTCCAAAACATCGAAATATTACAAAGCATCTTCTCAGACCACAAGGCAATGAAACTAGAAATCAATAACAGAAAAACTAGGGAAAAGAAATCAAATACTTGGAAACTGAACAATACCCTCCTGAAAAAAGACTGGGTTATAGAAGACATCAAGGAGGGAATAAGGAAATTCTTAGAAAGCAACGAGAATGAAAATACTTCCTATCAAAACCTCTGGGACACAGCAAAAGCAGTGCTCAGAGGCCAATTTATATCGATAAATGCACACATACAAAAAGAAAGAGCCAAAAGCAGAGAACTGTCCCGACAACTTGAACAAATAGAAAGTGAGCAACAAAAGAACCCATCAGGCACCAGAAGAAAACAAATAATAAAAATTAGAGCTGAACTAAATGAATTAGAGAACAGAAAAACAATTGAAAGAATTAACAAAGCCAAAAGCTGGTTCTTGGAAAAAATTAACAAAATTGATAAACCATTGGCTAGACTGACTAAAGAAAAACAGGAAAGGAAACAACCCGAATAAGAAACGAGAAGGACCACATCACAACAGAACCAAATGAAATTAAAAGAATCATTTCAGATTACTACAAAAAATTGTACTCTAACAAATTTGAAAACCTAGAAGAAATGGATAAATTCTTGGAAAAACACTACCTACCTAAACTAACACATTCAGAAGTAGAACAACTAAATAGAGATTGAAACGGTAATCAAAAAACTCCCAACAAAAAAAAGTCCTGGCCCAGACGGCTTCACTGCAGAGTTCTACCAAACCTTCAGAGAAGACTTAACACCACTACTACTGAAGGTATTTCAAAGCATAGAAAAAGACGGAATACTACCCAACTCATTCTATGAAGCTACCATCTCCCTGATACCAAAACCAGTTAAAGACTTTACAAAAAAAGAAAATTAGAGACCTATATCCCTCATGAACATAGATGCAAAAATCCTCAACAAAATTCTAGCCAATAGAATCCAACAACACATCAAAAAAATAATTCACCATGATCAAGTGGGATTCATACCAGGTATGCAAGGCTTGTTTAATATCTGAAAAACCATTAATGTAATCCATCACATAAATAAAACAAAAGATAAAAACCACATGATCTTATCAATAGATGCAGAAAAGGCATTTGACAAAGTTCAACACCCATTTACGATAAAAACTCTTACCAAAATAGGAATTGAAGGAAAATTCCTCAACATAATAAAGGGCATCTATGCAAAGCCAACAGCCAATATCACTCTAAATGGAGAGAACCTGAAAGCATTTCCCTTGAGAACGGGAACGAGACAAGGATGCCCTTTATCACCACTCTTATTCAACATCGTGCTGGAAGTCCTAGCCAGGGCAATTAGGCTAGACAAAGAAATAAAGGGTATCCGGATTGGCAAGGAGAAAGTAAAGCTATCACTATTTGCAGATGACATGATCATATACATGGAAAACCCGAAGGAATCCTCCAGAAAACTACTGAAACTAAGAGAAGAGTTTGGCAGAGTCTTAGGTTATAGAATAAACATATAAAAATCACTTGGATTCCTCTACATCAACAAAAAGAACACCGAAGAGGAAATAACCAAATCAATACCATTCACAGTAGCCCCCAAGAAGATGAAATACTTAGGAATAAATCTTACCAAGGATATAAAAGACCTATACAAAGAAAACTACAAAGCTCTACTACAAGAAATTCAAAAGGACATACTTAAGTGGAAAAACATACCCTGCTCATGGATAGGAAGACTTAACATAGTAAAAATGTCTATTCTACCAAAAGCCATCTATACATATAACGCACTTCCGATCCAAATTCCAATGTCATACTTTAAGGGGATAGAGAAACAAATCACCAATTTCATATGGAAGGGAAAGAAGCCCCGGATAAGCAAAGCATTACTGAAAAAGAAGAAGAAAGTGGGAGGCCTCACTCTACCTGATTTCAGAACCTGTGATACAGCTACAGTAGTCAAAACAGCCTGGTACTGGTACAACAACAGGCACATAGACCAATGGAACAGAATTGAGAACCCAGATATAAATCCATCCATGTATGAGCAGCTGATATTTGACAAAGGACCAGTGTCAGTTAATTGGGGAAAAGATAGTCTTTTTAACAAATGGTGCTGGCATAACTGGATATCCATTTGCGAAAGAATGAAACAGGACCCATACCTCACACCATGCACAAAAACTAACTCCAAGTGGATCAAAGACCTAAACATAAAGACTAAACCGATAAAGATCATGGAAGAAAAAATAGGGACAACCCTAGGAGCCCTAATACAGGGCATAAACAGAATACAAAACATTACCAAAAATGATGAAGAGAAACCAGATAACTGGGAGCTCCTAAAAATCAAACACCTATGCTCATCTAAAGACTTCACCAAAAGAGTAAAAAGACCACCTACAGACTGGGAAAGAATATTCAGCTATGACATCTCAGACCAGCACCTGATCTCTAAAATCTACATGATTCTGTCAAAACTCAACCACAAAAAGACAAACAACCCAATCAAGAAGTGGGCAAAGGATATGAACACACATTTCACTAAAGAAGATATTCAGGCAGCCAACAGATACATGAGAAAATGCTCCCGATCATTAGCCATTAAAGAAATGCAAATTAAAACTACGATGAGATTCCATCTCACACCAACTAGACTGGCATTCATCCAAAAAACACAAAATAATAAATGTTGGAGAGGCTGCGGAGAGATTGGAACTCTCATACACTGCTGGTGGGAATGTAAAATGGTACAACCACTTTGGAAATCCATCTGGCATTATCTTAAACAGTTAGAAATAGAACTACCATACAACCCAGAAATCCCACTCCTCGGAATATACCCTAGAGATACAAGAGCCTTCACACAAACAGATATATGCACACCCATGTTTATTGCAGCTCTGTTTACAATAGCAAAAAGCTGGAAGCAACTAAGGTGTCCATCAACGGATGAATGGGTAAATAAATTGTGTTATATTCACACAATGGAATGCTACGCATCGATAAAGAACAGTGACGAATCTCTGAAACATTTCATAACATGGAGGAACCTGGAAGGCATTATGCTGAGTGAAATGAGTCAGAGGTAAAAGGACAAATATTGTATAAGACCACTATTATAAGATCTTGAGAAATAGAAAAAACTGAGAAGAACACATACTTTTGTGCTTACGAGGGGGGGAGGGAGGGAGGGAGGGAGAGGGTTTTTTATTGATCAATCAGTAGATAAGAACTGCTTTGGGTGAAGGGAAAAACAACACTCAATACAAGGAAGGTCAGCCCAATTGGACTGGATTAAAAGCAAAGAGGTTTCCGGGATAAAATGAATGCTTCAAAGGTCAGCGGACCAGGGGCTGGGGTCTGGGGAACATGGTTTGAGGGGACTTCTAAGTCAATTGGCAAAATATTTCTATTATGAAAACATTCTGCATCCCACTTTGAAATGTGGCATCTGGGGTCCAAAATGCTAACAAGCGGCCATCTAAGATACATCAATTGGTCACAACCCACCTGGAGCAAAGGAAAATGAAGAACACCAAGGTCACACAACAACTAAGAACCCAAGAGACAGAAAGGGCCACATGAACCAGAGACCTACATCATCCTGAGACCAGAAGAACTAGTTGGTGCCCGGCCACAATCGATGACTCCCCTGTCAGGGAGCACAACAGAGAACTCCTGAGGGAGCAGGAGATCAGTGGGATACAGACCCCAAATTCTCATAAAAAGAGCATACTTAATGGTCTGACCGCGACTAGAGGAATCCCGGCGGCCATGCTCCCCAGACCTTCTGTTGGCACAGGACAGGAACCATCCCCAAAGACAACTCATCAGACATGAAAGGGACTGGTCAGTGGGGGGGAGAGAGATGCTGATGAAGAGTGAGCTAATTAAATCAGGTGGACACTGGAGAGTGTGTTGGCAACTCTTGACTGGAGGGGGGATGGGAAGATAGAGAGAGAGGGAAGACGGCAAAATTGTCACGAAAGGAGAGACTGAAAGGGCTGGCTCAATAGGGGGAGAGCAAGTGGGAGAAGGGAGTAAGATGCATGTGACAGACTGATTGGAATTGTAAATGTTCACCTGAAGCTTAATAAAAGTTAATTAAAAAAAAAAAAAAAAAACCATCAGTATGAGACCGAAAGGCCAATAATTACCAAGCCATGAAACTTTCAATCATCTCGCATGCCTGTGAAACTGGACAATGAATAAGAAAGACTGAAGGAAAATTGATGCATTTGATTTATGGTGTTGGGGAAGAATATTGAGTATACCATGGACTGCCAGAAGAACAAACAAACCTGTCTTGAAAGAAGTACAGCTAGAATGTTCTTTAGACGTGAGGATGGCGAGACTCTGTCCAACATAATTTGAACATGTTATCAGGAAGGGCCAGTCCCTGGAGAAGGGCATCATGCCTGGTAAAGTAGAGGGTCAGCGTAAGAGAGAAAGATCCTCACTCAACGAGATGGATTGACACAGTGGCAGCAACGATGGGTTCAAACATCGCAATGATTAAGAGTATGACGCAGGACTGAGCAATGTTTCGTTCTGTTGTACGTAGGGCCATTATGAGTCAGAAGCAACTTCAAAGCATCTAACAACAACAACAACAACCCCCCACCATGTGGCTTGTGTTTCTCTCCAGATGACCCACAAAGCTCTACATTTTCTTTTCTCCTTTACCATTTTTCAGTCCATGACAGTTTTTTTTTCAATGCACAGTTATTTATACCATGTGAAAAATATGAACTCCACCCTTGCAGACTCCCTTCATTTTTTCCTAGTGTAAACACTGCTCTGTATTTATAAGCTTCCATTTATACTTTTCTAAATACTTTTTAAGCTTTGTAGCCCAACCTTGTACAAACTCCTTTCTTTTAAAGGGCACGTGGAGATCTTTAGATCTTTAGTGTTTTATAGCATTCCACTGAACTACGAAAAATTTTGCCTATAAATATTCCACATACATAGAATCTTTCTGTTAATAATGAAATTCCCCTAATTTGGAAAATCCTTTTCTTTAATTTCTACATCAAGAAACAAACAGAATAGCAACTTTTTTCAAAAATAAAACAGGACAGAAATTATTGTCTTGTTTGTTGTCATTGAGGCGACTCTAACTCATGATGACCTTATGTATAACAAGCCAAAACGTTGCTCGGTCCTGTGCCATCTTCATGATCACTGGTATATTGGAATCCATTTTAGGGGCTATTTTGTAGTGCCTTCCAACCTAGGGGGCTTATCATTCCAGCCACTGTATCAGACAATATTCTGTTGTAGTCCATAAGGCTTTCTTTGGCTAATTTTCAGAAGTAGATTACTAGGCCTTTCTTCCTAGTCTGTCTTAGTCTATAAATTCCACTGAAACTTACCCATCATGGGTGACCCTGCTAGCATTTGAAATACCAATGGCAAAGCTTCTAGTATCATAGCAACACACAGGCCTTCATGGTACAACAAACTGACAGATGGGTAATGGACATTATTGTAATGATTTCCAAATAATTTTCAAAATATAATTAGTCGACCAGCCATAATAATTTATTTCTTATTCATCCTAATCATATCTATTATAGCCTCTGTCTAACCATCCACAATGAAACCTGACCTGACATTTCCCGATACAGATAAAACTCTGTCTTCTCTGAATTATCAGCCTTTTGTAAAAATTTTAATGACAATTAATCAGGCAACACTTTGCCTTCTGAATGTATGTTTTATTTCCTCTTGATTTCTTTTCTCGGAATAACTCAATGACTTGTCTAAGGCAGATAAGCAAAGCTGCAATGGAATGATATTGGGAAATATTGCCCATCGTGTCCTTTCCCAAAATTTATTTACACTCTGTGTCCCTCCCCAATTGAGCTGCAAGATACAAGCATTTCTGTACTCCCAAGAAGGTCTCAAAAATTTGTGGTGGAAAGAGAAAGAGCCAATTGTAAGGGTTTTGTCTGTTGTGAAACAAAGGTGAAGTTCTCAGTGGATGTAGCAGTGATCCTGCCTGGAGGGCACTTAGGGATGTGAACATCCCTTCAGATGCCAGCAACAATGACTCACCGTACCCAATTCCAGACTGGGTGACCTACATCTCAGAAAATGTCAGTGTGGAACAGACAATGAGGTCAGCGGCCAAAATCCTCCCTTAAACCACTTACCACCCACCAGCCTGTGTGGCCAATGCTGTAGAATTTCATGAACATCCTGGAATTTAGAAGCCACGTCAGAAAGAAAGATAATGAGGAGATCCTAAACTCAGCCACCTCCTGGGGCTTTTCTACTCACAACTCCTCAGATGGAACAAGGCACTGATCTTCTCCTCTCGAAACTTTAAATCCGCTTTTCTCTTTACTATTTGACACATGCATTTGCAAAATTAAAAAAAAGTCATCGCCTCCTTTGAACCAAAGAATAGTGTTTAACACTTATTAATATTCCTAGTTTCAGCTCAACTTTTTCTGTGTATACTTTCAAAATGGTGACCATGTATATCTAAATTAGTAGCAAGGTGATTTACTGGAAAGAACTCTGAATTAGGAGCCTGGTGACTGTCATCTTTGTTCTGTCTTTGCCACTGCCTTGGGATGTTGAACATGCCATTAATTACTCTAAGCCTTTGTCTTAATCTATAAAAAGCCAACTTGAACTTTATGGTCTCTAGCACACTTTTTATCTCTAGAGTCTACATTCTCTTTATTTTTCTTCTTTTTATTTTTAATTGTGATTGGCTTTCCTTTTTCAATTTGGTGTCACCTACAAATTTGATTAAGTTACCTTCTAAGTACTTACGAAAATAAATCATTGAGAAAGAGAGAAATGCCCCCTAACATCCTGGTCTGATGCTTATATCTAGTCCGTGTTGTTCTTTTGAACATAAACAACCTCACAGAAGAGCAGCATCAGACAGGTCACTCTGAAATCATGATAAAGTGAAACAAAGCAAGATCACTGTTCAACCCACAAAATTCCAAACACTTAGCACTCCTGATTAATACAAGTGACTGCTGCCTCTTCATCAGTTATGGCGTTATCTCCACTCTAGTCTGCCCTCCTTTTAGATAAGACTGATTGAAGTACCTAATCATTGAATTGCCCTTGCCCCTGACAGCATTCAACCCAGAGTAAAGGCCCTCTTCCTTAAACTCGCCCCCAAATTACTCAGCCAAAACCCAGATCCTACAATAGCATTCCTCTTGGTGATCATGCTGCCCCCCTGCAACAAGTAATAAGCCCAACTTTTTCAACTACAGGTATGTTGCTGGTAGTCTTTGGCTGAAAGGAATTGACACCATCAATTTAAAGTAAAGTGTGGAATAGGACAAAAGTGAGGATAGGCCTGTGAAGCAGTGCTGGAGCTCTCACTCCCTTTAATCAGTAATTCGAACAACACGTGGCAGAGCAGTGGTTAAGTGCTAACCAAAAGGTTGGTGATTCAAGTCCACTAGCTGCTCCATGGGAGAAGAATGTGGCACTTTGCTTCCTAAAGATTACAGCCTTGGAGATACTATGTAATAGCTCTACTCTGTCCTTTAGGGTAGCTATGAGTTGGAAATGACTTGACAGCAACAGGTTAGCTCAACCCAGCATATACCCACCTGAATGTACAATTATTCATTCCATCACTTCCCATTTACTTCACGAGAATATCAGCAGAGATGTCCTCAAATCTACTTGTTGGTCCAATTCTGTGGCATCTATGATGCTGTCCTGCTTTTTTTTTTTTTTTCCACTTTTGAATTGTTTGGTTTATGTGTGTGTTTACAGACTGTACATATGTGGTAATGGTGGAGTGATCACTGTAGTTTGTCTTGCTAGTTTGCATTAATTCCATGTCAATACTTACTGCTGCCTACATGCTGTCAAATATGATGTTTCTCCCTTGTTTGTTGTATGTTTTCCAATTCTCCCTTTTTCTGCCTTTAAAAATCAATACATTTTTCCATCTCTGATCTGGAATCCTATTTTGATTTAATGTACCTTGAGTGCTTATCTCCTCATCCATGTTGGGCTTCAAATCTCTTATTAATATGCTTATTCTGTCCTTTCAATTTAAACATTAAAAAAGAAAGAAAGAAAGAAATTTTTTTGTTGAAAGATTATCTGTCATGCTAAGTCTGTTGCATATGTTATAAGAAATGGGGCAGACACAGTCCCCAGTATATTTAATGTTCTGATTATGATCAAACAACCCTTAATAATTAATGTTAGTATTTTTTAATCAAATTAATTCATTATATGTTTAAAAATTGTTAATTAGGACTAAAGTTATTAATTAGAAAACTGAAAGAGTCAAACTATACATAAAAGCACCATGGAGATAGCAACTGCAGGGATCAGCTTTCAACCCCGGGGGATGGAGGCATAAAGGGAAGAGATTGGAATTATTACAACCTAGAGCTTTTTTTTGGAGGAGCGCTGGTGATGCAGTGGGTAAGACTTTGGCTGCTAACCAAGAGATGGGCAGTTCAAATTTACCAGCTGCTCCTACAGAGCAGTTCTACTCTGTCCTTTAGGGTGGCTTTGAGTCGGGGGACCCTTGGATCTGGAACTCAGACTTCTGAGAAGGGGACGCTGGTTGGTTAGTGCTATGTCTTTGAGGAGCTATAATATGGCCAGTTCTGCAAGTGAGGGAAAACTTCAAACTGAATTCAGATGCTGCTCTTGGGAGGATCAACCTCTGCTCTGGTGAGGAAGCATGACTGGCAGGGTGCTCACAGGAACAGGAAGTAGACAGATGCCCACAGGAAGGAGCAGGTCCCTTCTTCCTCCTCCAGCCTTACAGTCTAACCTGGAGCTGCTATTCAAGTAAAACATGATCTGCAAAGTCCCAGCCCTAGACTCACAACTTGACTATTGAAGAGTAGTTTTGGAACTGAGAGACAACCGTCTAAAAAACTGGCAAAAACATTGTCTTAAAGATTTACTCTAGGTGTTTGTACTTGTCTTTGATTAAATGTACATGTCCTATCACTCATGACTTTTTTAAGCTGATTATCCTAATGCCCAGGACCCATTTGAGTATTCCCAGTCGAGATTGTAATATCCAAGTTTATATGGTCATGCTTTCCCCATATTCCTTTAGTTCCCTTTTGATCAACAGATTTTCCTGGTAAGTCACAAACACAGAGAGATAATCCCCTTCATTGTTTTCTCTTTTTTTCTGAAATATGTCACTTTAAATTTCCTCAGGGTGATATACGCACTCATAAATCTGTTTATCTCCTCCTGAATCCACCACGACTAACATACATCTTGCAACCTAGACGGTATATATCTTTTGAATATTCACAGAACGTGTTAATGAAAACCCTATCTAGCTTCTGGTAAGCTCTTTCCCTAGCAATAAATATAAACTCCCTCTGATCCTGTCTCTTCACAGAAAATAGATTTTCTTCTTTATATTCAGTCATTTAATTGCCGTAGTTTTCTTGCATTAAAACTATCTACTTTTTTCTCAAAGTTTAATAATTAAATTTGCAGCCTTTCAAATTTTTATGTCACTTAGCTATTATGCTCCTACCTCCAAATCGCGTGCTTTTATTTTGTTAATTCAGCTTTTATGCCTCATCTCCTCTATTGTTTTTTGTTATCTGTTTGGGTTCCACCTACACCGCTCCTATTATTTCTATCGTGTTTGGCCTTCTCTTCTACCCACGTCTCTGGATTCTCCCTCTACCACATTCCTTTTCTTCCTCTGTGAACGGCGGACAATCCTCCTTCTTCAGAACATTACATTCTGTTTCCTTTCTTCAGCAAGGACTTCTTTCTCCCTAACATATTCTTGCTGCCCCTCCCGTGTCACCTCAGATGCTTCACATGTTTTCTTGTTTGCTATTCTCAATACCAGATGCCCTGGTGGTGTAGTGGTTAAGTGCTACGCCTGCTAACCAAAAGGTCAGCGGTTTGAATCCACCAGGCGCTCCTTGGAAACTCTGCGGGGTAGTTATACTCTGTCCTATAGAGTCACTATGAGTTGGAATTGACTTGACAGCAGTAGGTTTGGTTTTTTATTCTCAGTACCACACCACCTGCAGCCCTTTATGCCATCTTTTCATTCACCTTAGACCAAGGATTTACTTCAGACCAACAGAATTCTACCATTCCCTTCACTATTTTGGAAACCCACCCATCTAAATTCCTATCTCTTTATCATCATTTGGTTTTCAGTATTTTGGTGAAAGTTCATTTTTCTTCGTCAAAAACATAATATGTAATTTAATTGGAAGGTACTAGCCTTCCAATTAAAGGTTTGTGTGGGCTCAAATATAGCAATGATTGTGAGGCTGGTGCAGGAGAGGGCAGTGTTTCGTCCTATTGTGCATAGGGTTGTTTTGAGTCAGAATAGACTCAACAGCACCTAACAACAACCTTCTTACATATAACACAGCTTTTCTTCCCACACGTTGTGCTCAGTAATTGTTTATATCACATAATATAGTTTGTCTTTCACTTTCATGTATACTGGCCATAATTTGGCTGCTAACCAAAAGTTTGGCAGTTTGAATCCACCAGGTGCTCCTTGGAAACCCTAAGGGACAGTTCTATTCTGTCCTATAGGGTCACAACAGGAACGGGTTTGGCTTTGGTTTTTTTGGTTTTCAAAATAATAAAAGGCTTCTAGCAGTTGGGAAATCTCATGTCCCTCTTTCCACAACTATTTCACAGTTGAATTCCCCAGTACAAATTCTAAACTGGCTTGCCATATAGTGGAACTGCTAGAAGAATGCAATATTAGAGGAAAAAATGAACAAAATCTGCATTATACAAGAAAAGAGTATCAGCCCAGCATAGATCAGCAGCATGGATCCATTTTCTCTTGATATAGTTTCTAAAATAAATAAAATTTCTCTGAGTATCTAAACCTGACACCAAACTGCCTACTCCCCAAGGTTCCACTCACTATAAATTTTCACTTTAGTTTTATTCTAATTGAATTAATCATAATTACAGTACTTTGCATTTCTAAAATGCTTTCCAATATATGATTAGTGCAGTACTCTGTAAAGCAAGCAGAAAAAGAAAATATTATTTCTAAGTTACAGAAAAACTGGGAAAGACATCAAATGATGTCTAAGAACACAGCGTGATGGCAAAACTGGGACTTAAATTTAGCTTTTCTGAGGGTCTGCCCTTACAAATACACAAGGGAGTTTCAAGCATCTTTACCACATCATACCTTACTAGCTAGATCCCTATACAATTTGGGAAACAAATTGAAATGGGAAAAAAATATCCCATTAGACATCGCCATAAAACTCTATTACAAATTCTTTTGGAAAGCTATTTGGCAATGGACATCAAATACTGTAAATATTTTCTTACTCTTCAAACTAATTATTCCACTTCCATGAATCCACCTTGAGAGATAATTTGAATCAGAAAAAATGATTCATGCACAAATATATTCATCACAGAGTTATTATAACTAGAATCAAACTACATGCCAGCAATGGTGGATAGGTTAAATAAGTACCATAAATTCACAAGGTAGAATTATGTATAGCTGTTAAAGTAAGGCCCATTATGAATTTCTATTACCATGAATAATTATTATTCTATAAATGTTAATTGAAAATGGTAAGATTCAATTTACATATAAATTCCTATCAAAACTACCACTATCTTCATCTACTACATCTTTTCATTTGTGAACATTTAATATGGTTTTTATTATTGTTGTTGTTGTTTTCTGGAAACATATGATTAAATTAATGCCATATCTTACAATCAATAGCATCTCACACTCAAGAAAAAACATTTTGTAATATGAATAGCAAGAACTCTGGAATCGAAGTCAGGAAAAGGTGAAAGTCATTTGAAATAGTGGAATTGTAGATAGTTTTCTTCTTTTCCTTTTCAATATTTTCTCCAAAAT
Organism: Elephas maximus indicus; assembly: GCF_024166365.1. Classification (NCBI taxonomy): domain Eukaryota; kingdom Metazoa; phylum Chordata; class Mammalia; order Proboscidea; family Elephantidae; genus Elephas; species Elephas maximus. Next base: position 13,806,719 of record NC_064841.1, on the reverse strand, counting down.
ATATGACTTAGTAAAAAATGTTGAGAATAACATAAACTTCCCCAGATAATTTGACCTATTGCCCATTGTCTTAGTCATCTAGTGCTGCTATAACAGAAATACCACAAGTGGATGGCTTTAAAGAAGAGAAATTTATTTCTTCACAGTTACATAGGCTAAAAGTCCAAATTCAGGGCATCAGCTCCAGGAGAAGGCTTTCTCTCTCTGTTGGCCTTCTCATCAATCTTCCCCTGGACTAGGAGCTTCCTCAAGCAGGGACGCCAGCTCCAAAGGACGGGCTGTGCTCCCCTCGTCTCTCCGCTCGCTTCTTTCTTTTATATCTCAAGAGATTGCCTCAAGATACAATCCAGTGAGTCCTGCCTCACTAACACAACTGCCACCCATCCTACCTCATTAACATCATAGAGGCAGGATTTACAACATTTAGGAAAATCACACAATACTGAGAATCATGACCCAGCCAAATTGATACACACATTTTGGGGGAGACATAATTCAGTCCATGACACCCATCCTCCCACATAAACTGTAGACATGTTCTCATCCTCCACCTTCGTTCTGACATCCTTTACAAATGTAGCTATAATGGAAACAGCCTTTTTAAACCGGCAACATTTGATGTCTTTCTGTTAACTCTTCCTATTTCTCGTATATTTTTTCCCCTACCATTTTCTTTTCAATTATAATTCTGGTCTTGTTTTGTTCTGTTTTCATTTGCTCCCCAAGGCTATAGTTAACTCATCGAGACTTTGTTCTAGGTCCCTCTTCCACCCTCCTCATGGAACTGATTCTCTCTTGGAGCCTCCCAGGCCTCTCCAGACGATTCATTTCTCAGATGGTGTCTGGACCACAGTCTGCAGAAAAGTGATGTCTCACGCCGTTACAATTTTTCAGTGCCAGACCTCAGTTCCTGGCAGCCCATGAGACCAAACCACCATGAGCCTGTTTTTCTGCAGAAATGAGGAGTCTCCCAGAAGGAAGTTTATATTAAGCAGACAGAGGATTACATACCCTAGTCGAGCCTAAGTCATTGAAAAGCTTGTGTTTATCACTCAAATATGCCTCTTACTCTAGTAATGTGTCTCTTTCTGTGTTATTTAGGAGCTTGAACCTAAGGTATGCTAAATAGCTGAACCTCCAATTAAACCAAATTAAACCCGGTATTTTTTTATGTTAGACCTGAAGCTAGAGCACTTGAGTTGGAATCAACTCGACAGCAACAGACTTTTTTCTTGTTGTTTAGGAATGACACTGTTGGAACAATGGTAGCAAATGACAAGTGTTAATCAAAACCCAGATCTGATGGCTCATCAAATAACACCAAAACCTAAACAGACACAGTGAATGTAATACTAAAGTCAAGGTGGTAAAATGGGGCAAATGACTATGAACCATAGAGCCAAAAATAAGCTGTACTACATACCCTTAATCATTGAGGAATTAAAAATTTTTTTTCTTCATAAAATGAATGATTAGAAACTGATATATTTTCAAACCTCCACAGACACTCAGTTTCTGAAGAAACTAGAATTTGTTTGGGCCCACAAAGGATAGCATAGCATAGCATACAGTCTGGAGCCAGACGCACTGGGTTCAAATCTTGGCTTTGCTATTTGGGTAAATTGTTTAATGCCTCTTTGCCTCAATCTCCTCATCTGTGAAATGGGAATAATAATAGAATCTACCTTGAAGCATTATGATGCACATTTGATGATTTACTACTTATTAAGTGCTTGGAAAAATGCCTAGTACCTAACAAGTATGGCATAAGTACTGCTACCTACATAAATAAATCTTGAGAAAAAGTCAAGATTTTGCTTCTGATTTTGTTCCACTGTTTGAGAGCAGCACTTCTAGAGGTCAGGGCACAGCAGAGAATTTATATCACTGGTGTAGCTTCAGTCTTACCAAATGTGCAAGAAGGTTGTTGTGATGGTGAGTTCAATGTGCCACGTTGGGCTAGAACTCAGTTACTTAATCAAATGCTAATCTAGGCGTTGCTGTGAAGGTATCTTGTAGTATAATTAACATCTACAGTTAGTTGACTTTATGTAAAGAATATCCTCAATAATCTAGGTAGGTCTGATTCAGTCAGTTGAGAGGCCTTAACAACAGTATTAAGGTTTCCCTAAGGAAGAAGAAAATTCTGAAAATTCTGCAGGGTCAGTTCCTGCCAAAGAGTTTCTAGCTTGCCCTTCCTGACAGTCTTTCCCATGGATTTCAGACTTGCTTAGCAATCCTCCACAATGGAGTGAGTTAATTCTTGATAATAAAACCCTTCATCTATATAGATATCTGTATCTGTTATCCATAGACAGATGATACAGATAGATATATAGATACAGATTCTGCTGGTTCTTTTTCTCTGGTAGAACCCTGACTGATGCAGTTGTCTAAAGTGCTGAACCAGACAGCCCAAGAATAGACTTTGCGTTGTACTTGAAAGATATCACTAGATGAGTGCAAGAATGGACCAGCTCAGCAGCAAATACACCACCATTTATGAGAGATTCCAAGGACCCAGCTTAAAGATTATTCATGGAGTCAACTGCAAGCTTTAACATTTTTTGTGCAGCAATTCCACACTGCCCTTGAACAATTTACAGAAGGTGGACCTGACTGAGATTCAGTTAATGAATTTATAACCCTGAATCAACTCTTCAGAAAAAAATACATATGTTTGTCCTGGAAAACAATACAACAGCAGCCATCCATGGGGGTGGCAATTAATTGAGTTTCCAATTGGGTGGGGGAAGGTGAGGGGAAGAACAGGGACAGAAGTTAATTATCATTGTTGAACTTTATTATTCTAATGAGCTGCCTGGATTATATTCTTTGGGGGAAAGTAATCAGGCTGACATGCTTCTGGTAATCTTCTAGGAGTCAAAACAACAAAAAAACACCTAAGAGTCAGAAATAAACTGGGGAAACCAGTGGGTGTCAGTTTTTCCTCTACCCCTTGAACACAGAGCCCAGCAAGTGAGGCCCCAGTTGGTGGAGTTTAAACTTCCATCCCAGGCTACAGCCATCCAAGGCGGGTTTAAAGTCATTCACCATTAAATGGCAACCAAACCAAAAAAACAAACCCATTGCCATCGAATCGATTCCAACTCACAGCAACCTTACAGGTCAGAGTAGAACTACTCCATATGGTTTCCAAGAAGCAGCTGGTGGATTCAAACTACCAACCTTTTAATTAGCAGCCGAGCTCTTAACCACTGTGCTATGTTTAGACTTGCCCATGGGTTTAAACTCTCTAGGTTGGCAAGAACTTTCAAACAGTAAATCTTTTCCAGGACATGCTTAAAGAATGTCCTGGAAAAAATGAATTTATTGAGGAACAACAGTGCCTTTAGGAGATTGTGAAAAAATACTTTAGAGCAGGAGAGAGTGCAACAAATAGTAACTAATTCTTCTATCTTGGCATATTTCCAATCCCTGGCCTTTTTAACTTGCTAAATTTCATACTGTCTACTTCACATTCTATTCAGCATTTCAACTTTAAAAACCAAATCCAATATTATTCAACATAAGGTAGGTCAAACTATGTGATAAAAATGGGAACAACTCAAAATGTTCCTTTTCTGACTATTATTCGACATGTTTGGAGCTGTCTGTGTGTACAAGTAAATTCACCAATAATAATGGTAATTTATTCTTATCAGAAAATGCTAACTATTTCTTGGAAGGGGAGGGGATGACTTATCTTCTTTGATAGAAGAAATAAAAAACTGCATTAACTTAAAAACCCTACCTATAGCATGCAAAAAAAAAAAAAAAAAACAAGATCTGAAATTAAAATCAAAGAAAGTTCTTTGCAGAAACCGTGAGTCTTTGAAATTTTGAGATTCCAAATTGCCCAGGTGATTTTAAAAGGAAGAATGCAAGATCAAAGCCATGAACACAACTGAAGCCAAAATCTTACTCCATAGAAAACAGGCCACTGACTTAGTATATTCCCAGATTCTAAATCTCAAGGGGCAGGGGGCAGAGGGAGAACTTTAGATGCCAGCTATAAAAATATCTGGAACAAAGTTACATTTTTGCAGTTTTTGGAAACTTAAAGAGGGTAACTTGTAGCCTTTTTAAAATATGCATCACCAAAAGTTACTTTCTCAGGTAGAAAATGAACCAGGTTTCTACAATTTCAAATCATGTGTTGCCCTACTGTGGAAAAAAAAAAATAGACCATTTTGATCACTGTGAAAAGGTTTGTTTTTTTGTTTTTTTGTCTTATTTTGTAATAAAGTATTATACAAGGGATTCTAACTTTTAGAACAATCATTGACTAATGAGCGAAAGCTGTCTTTGTAAATGAGTGCATGGGAGTGGATAAAATGCTGATTGATTAAAGTTTAGTTCTGACTTGACAAAGAAGTCCCTGCCTTTGGAAAAGGAATAACAATAACTTGGGTTAATTTAGGATGTTAAATCTATAGAATTATCATGTAATTCATGGATTATCTCTTAGCATACAAGGCCCTTAGAAACATCAATCTTTTCTATGACGTGATAAATGCTCGAAGTCCGAGAGTATGTTAACCCTGAAAAGTCACTTTCACTTGCTCAGGATCTCCTTGTGGTCAGATCCTGCAGCATGGGACTGCATTTGACCAATAAGTGTGTTCCATGAATTTAGGATTCAGCATAATTCATTTGGAGCCCTGGTGGCACAGTGACTGAGAGCTCGGCTGCTAACCAAAAGGTCAGGAGTTCAAATCCACCAGCTGCTCCTTGGAAACCCTACGGGGCCGTTCCACTCTGTCCTGTAGGATCACTATGAGTTAGAATCAACTTGATAGCAACATGTTTGGTTGCTTTGGTTCAGTATAATTCATCTGATATTCTGATTTATTTGTCCTGTTTATTTTTTTAGGCACAACAAGACCAAAAAAAAAGCAAACCAAACCCACTGCCATCAAGTCGATTCTGACTCATAGTGACCCTATAAGACAGAGTAGAACTGCCACATAGAGTTTCTGAAAAGCGCCTGGCAGTTTCAAATTGCCGACCCTTTGGTTAGCAGACGTAGCACTTAGCCACTACGCCAGCAGGGTTTCCTGGTGCAATGAGAGGTGACAATTAATATATATTATTGCATACTTAACAAAACTGAGCGATAAAATATTACAGCTAACCTCTGTCTGGAGATTTTCTAAAGACAAGAGTCTTTATTTTTCCTTTATGGTGTCAGAAATACTATCCCTTTCACCTCTACTAGGTATTGCCAGCAAGGCTTCCAACTGTGGGTGTGTGTCTCTTTCTCTGAGAGTTCTCAGTTTCACCAGTGTTACTGGCCTGCCAGGAAGTGATGTTCTTTACCGCCTGCAGGGCTGGGACTCCATAAATATTAGAGCAAATACCAGGTGTCATGGATTGAATTGTGTCCCCCGAAAATATCTGTCAAGTTGGCTAAGCCATGATTCCCAGTATTGTGTGACTGTCTACCATTTTGTCATCTGATGTGATTTTCCTCTGTGTTGTAAATCCTACCTCTATGATGTTAATGAGGCAGGATTAGAGGCAGTTATGTTAATAAGGGAGGATTCAATCTACAAGATTAGGTTGTGTTTTAAGTCAATCTCTTTTGAGATATGAAAGAGAGAAGTGAACAGAGAGACGGGGACCTTAGACGACCAGAAAGCACCACTGGGAGCAGAGCATGTCCTTTCGACCTGAGGTTCCTGAACTGAGAAGCTCCTACACCAGGGGAAGATTGATGACAAGGACCTTCCTCCAGAGCCAATAGAGGGAGAAAGCCTTCCCCAGGAGCCGATGCCCTGAATTCGGACTTCTATCCTACTAGACCATGAGAGAATAAATTTATCTTTGTTAAAGCCATTCACTTGTGGTATTTCTGTTATAGCAACATTAAATAAGTAAGACACCAGGCCAGTTGCCTGGAAGGACTTTGAGGCACTATTTCCACAAATGGAAAGCAGTTCTTGTTCTTTATGGTAGTCTTATTACACCTAATTCAACGAGATTTACTTTTAAATATAGCATTTCTGGAATGGTTAGCTTTATTTTGGCTCATCCAACGGAATTTTGGTGGAAAAATGAAAATATTTTTATTGAGCTTATGGAAATAACTACATTGTCATGAAAAGTAATTTTTATACTATTTTAACATTTACCAGATTAGTTTAGAAGATGAAAGTAGTCAAGGTATAACCTTACTTTCTACAGATTAACCATCTTTAAATTCTTCTGATGATTGCTAGATGACAAACTATTTTAAGATCCCCCTCAGAATATTTTTCCTAGATCCTGAGAGGCCACTGTGAGTAAGACATCATTCAAAGTGAATTTCATTTATATTTTCCCAAGTGTGGCCTATTAAACCAAGAATTAGAAATAGACCAAGGAGAAAGAAACATGTTCTATAATATGCACACCAGAAAATATAAAGTTAACTAAATTTCCCTTATATCAGTTACAGTCATTCCAATTAGCAGTCTGCCCTTAGAGAGTCATCTGTCCTTGGGATAAAGGTCTCCTGCATATTCTTATCCAGCCTGACAAATGTCTGTTCACGGTGGTGATGTCAGCTGACACCAGGAAGCCTGCATCCTGGCTTTAGCAAAGTCAATATCAGTAAGAGTTATCAGAGGAGGTCAGTCATGACATTACAATCTAAAGATAACAAAATGATTACTGTCTTGATTACAACATCACCCAGAGTAACAATACTTTAAAATAAAAATAGCAGACAGTAACATTAATTACAAGAAATGTGAGCTCTTTCAGAAGAGAAGAACTCCTGATTTTTGCTTTAAAACATTTCCACAACATGAAAAAAGTCAGAACAAAAAATCTGTACGCATACGGCACACTGGTGGAGCAGCCTCATGGGTCCTGAGACAAAACTAATCCAGATTCGCATGAAGCAGAAGTAAACCAGAAATAGAAGTACAATCAGAATGCTCCTTAGAAGCAAAGATGATAAAACTATGTCTCACATAATTTGGACATGTTATCAGGAGGGATCAGTCCCTGGAGAAGGACATCAAGCTTGGTAAAGAAGAGGGTCAGCGAAAAAGAGGAAGACCCTCAACCAAATGGACTGACACATGCTCATTGCCATGCTTGAGCAACAATGCGCTCAAGCATGGCAACAATTGTGAGGATGGCACAGGGCTGGACATTGTTTGGTTCTGTTGTATGTAGGGTCACTATGAGTCAGAGCTGACTCAACAGCACCTAACAACAACAACGACAGACTCAGTGACAGCGGAGGCTCTGTCACCATACATTCAGAGTCACCTCTGAGGCCAGGGAGGTGAGCCTAGGCCCCAGATGATCATAAGGAGCATTTATGGAACAACTCACTTTGGTCAGATCCATTGAATAAGTCTTCATGAGACCCACACGGGCCCTTCAGAAACTACAAAACTAATAAACTAAACTATAAAACTAACTGAATGAATGAATGGCCAGGAAAACTTATACACAATTTAGATCAATTAGTTGAAACCCACCAACCCAGTGCCGTTGAGTCGATTCCAACTCATAGCAACCCTGTAGGACAGAGTAGAACTGCCCCATAAAGTTTCCAAGGAGTGCCTGGCGGATTTGAACTGCCGACCCTTTGTTAGCAGCCGTAGCACTTAACCACTACACCACGAAGGCTTTCTTAAAATAAAGCATCATTGAAGGCAGTCCAGCTTTCAGAATAAATCTTCATGAAATTCTTGATAGGCCCTTCAGAAACTACAAAACTTATAAACTAAATCCCCATGTGTCTGTCAGTTTTTCATACTGTGGGGGCTTGTGTGTTGCTGTGATGCTGGAAGCCATGCCACCGGTATTCAGATACCAGCAGGGTCACCCATGGAGGACAGGTTTCAGCCAAGCTTCCAGACTAAGACAGACTAGGAAGAAGGACCCAGCAGTCTACTTCTGAAAAGCATTAGCTAGTGAAAATCTTATGAATAGCAGTGGAACTTTGTCTGATATAGTGCTGGAAGATGAGCCCCCCAGGCTGGAAGGCACTCAAAAGATGACTGGGGAAGAGCTGCCTCCTCAAAGTAGAGTCCTCAACAAGGTGAATTGACACAGTGGCTGCAACAATGAGCTCAAGCATAACAACGATTGTAAGGATGGTGCAGGACCGGACAGTGTTTCATTCTGTTGTGCATAGGGTCTCTATGAGTTGGAACCAACTCGACGGCACCTAACAACAAAAACAACAACAATAAAACTAACAGAATGAATGAATGACCAGGGAACCTTATGTACAATTTAGATCAATGAGTCAAAGATTATCTTATTCACAATAAAGCATTATTCAAGGCAATCCAGCTTTCAGAACAAGTGAATTCCTGGAAAAAGGAGTGTGGCTTATTCTGATATCCTAGTCAACTACTCAGGGCCCTGGTGGCAGAGTGGTTAAGAGCTACAGCTGCTAACCAAAAGGTCAGCAGTTCAAATCTACCAGCTGCTCCTTGGAAACCCTATGGAGCAGTTCTACTCTGTCCTACAGATTCACAATGAGTCGGAATTGCCTGGATGGCAATAGGCTTTTTAGTTGACAATTCTGGTTCAATAGCATTTAGGTCACTATTGATAAAAAGCAGAAGTTGCAATCATTCATAAGAAAAAAACAAAAGGATCATAGCATCTTTCAGGAAGTAGTTTTTGGAATTACAGTGAGTAAGGTCAAGTTGAGGCAAAGAGAAGGCGAAAGTAAGCAAATAAAAGAGAAAAAGAAAAAAAATACACACACATGAAATGAAAGTATATTTTGTTATAAAACTGTGCATGTAGGTAGACAAAGACTTTTTTGTTTTTCTTTACAATTCAGTAAAAATATAAAATAAAACCTGAGTTACAAAAATCTGAGATTAAGTTTGCTGCCAAAACCCAGCCTTCCTAGTTTTTCTAGCATGAAAATATACACTGGGCACGAAACCTCCATCTCGATTTTGGAGAAAAATACATGTTTTTCCATAGCTGTTTACAATTTTCCATTCAGTTGTTCCACAAAATAGCTCTTCCTCTGAACAAAACTGGCATTCTAAAGCCCAACCAAGTAGATCTGGCTTCATCACCACTGCGATGAGATGATTGTTAACACTCTCTTTTAAATTGACAATATATCTAACTGCATTACTTACTTTCCTCTGAACACATAACATAAGACAAGCACATTTCTAAATATACATTTGCAACGCATTGCTTATTTAAAATACTTTGGTCCTCTGAGAACAGATGAACTCATCAACTGAGACTATTCAAGGGACAGCAGTCAAAATGGTAGAATATTTATAGATACAGGAGCAAGTTCTCATTTAGAAGACATTTATTGAACACCTAGTTTGTGCTGGGCCTTATGCAAAGCACCATACAGTATGCAATTAGGAAGCCACGAGCATTGTCTGAGCAGCTCCTTCAGAGTTAAGAATGCAAGTATAACCCAAAGCGACCAAATTACATAAAAGGTACCATAATACAAGTATAAATAAAATGCTGTGCACATTCTGAATGAGAGGAGCTTACTACCATAGCCTTAGAAATTTGAAACGGACTTCATAAGGTCTTGAAGAATGGGGAGGATATTGCCACCTAAGAAATGGGAGAAGTATTCCACGGAAAGATGTGAAAAAATGACATGACCTAACATATTTTATAACAAAAAAATATTTGAAATATGTCCATTCCTATCTACAACTACTACCACCAGCCTGGACTATGCCACTGTCATCCCTCACCAGGATTTCTGTAATTCTAACGTGTCTTTATGGCCCACTCTTACTCCCTTCATCTTCCCACCATAAATCCTTCACACAGCAGCCAGAATAATATTTTCTTTATTTTTCCTTTTTTTTTTAATATTGGATCTTGTCATTCCTTTGCTTAAAATCCATCAATGTTACCACCGTATGAAAATGAAGTCCAAACTCCTTATCAGAGCCTAGATAACCTGTCCATTCTTTTCAGTTCAAGCTCTACACTACTACTTGGCTCTGTTAGGTTTTATTTATATTAAATCTACCTCTTTAAACCCTTTCACCAAACCAACTTACTTACTTGTGAAACCAAGTTTTTAAATGCTCGCATATATTTCAGAACTAGAATTTATTTTAAATAGCACTATTTAAAGTTGGCCCACTGTTTGGTACTTTCTTTTTTATCTTCTTCACAGCATACAATTTCAGAGGAAAAGTATCAAAATTATAAGTATATGGGAATATCTATTTACTAGATGGGCTTCTGAAAAAATGAAAAAAAGTATCTTTTTTAAAAAATTGGAATCATATTTTAATTGCAAAAGGAAGCTTCCTGTACTCATGGACTAGATCATTCAGATGATCCTTTTCAGTGAGAATAACCAGTAAAAACTTTTTTTTTTTTTTAATTACTGACATATACTTGCAGGGAATGCAGAGCGAACAAGACCAGGTAGAATTGTTGGACCAAAATTTGGGAGACAATGGAAATCCAGAGCCGTGAGCCAGGCATTTGAGGCCACTTTCCCCATGAAGGCATTTGAATACTCCACAGAGAGTTAGAAGATTGAAAGGCTGAGCAAATTTGGGGTTGTTGGGGGACAAATGTGAGTCCAGGGCAACAAAGAGGTTTGTTTCTAATCTCTCAGGCATGAGTTAAGACCTGAAGACTTGCAAGCCAGAAATATACAAGGCCTCACAGGGATTGCAATCAAACTCTGAATTACCTCACTCATTATAACTGGAAAAAGGTGACCCCATCCCATCATGGTCTAGTAACTATATGTACCAGGCAGAAACAAACAAAAGCCTTCTCTGGAGGAGTAGAAGCCCACCTATGCTGTGCCTTATAGTCCTATAAACAATTTTTCAAGTACATTGTTTAGCATGCAAGGAAAAAAATTAGGCCTATGAAGAGACAAGACAGCCATGACCAAGAACTGGTAGAAGTAATAAATAATAGATCCATTATCTGGAAATGGAGCAAAAGTATCCAAAAAAACTAAGGTTTGATGAGTAAAGGATAAATGTTACAGTTTGTAAAATAATAACCAAAAGAATAATAAAAGAGTATATCACTTCCAAGGTTAAGAAAAGGAAACAAAATTACAAACATGAAAAGTCAAACAAAAAGAAGTTGAGAAAAGAGAACATCAAAGAAATGAAACAAAAAGAAAACAAACATTAATGTTAATGTATTTGAAATGAAACGTATCTGTTACTATAATTAATGTAAATGAACAAAATACTCAAATTAAAAAAACAAAGCTGGTTGAAATGGATAGATGCAAGAGATCACAGTACACTGGAAAAAATGAGAAGTCTAAGTAAGATTACTACCACCAGTTACCTTCAACTTAATTCCAGCTGATGACAACTCCAGGTATATCAGATAACTGTGCCCCATAGATTTTCAGTTGCTGATTTTTTAGAAGCCAGGCCTTTCTTCCGATGCACCTCTTGGTGAATTCAAATCTCCAACCCTTCAGTTAGCAGCTGAGCATGGTAACCATGTGCACCACCCAGGGACTCCAGGGAAAGATTATCCAGGGTTACAAATCAAGCTCTGCCACTTGATAGTTTTAAGATCTTGGAAATATTATGTCATCTCTCTGAATCTCTCTTCCCTATCTCTAAAGTGGTGAGTAAAATAAGAGTTCACTTGCCTGGTGGAGGTTAGGCAGTGAGTTCATTAAGGCAAGTCCCCTTATGTAGTGCCTGGCACACTGTAGAGGCTCCCCCTCCTTCCCCTGTAAGATAAACACGTTAGGCATGGCTTTCTTATAATCAGACTCAGTTAAAATGAGGTGCATCTTTAATTTGAATGTGGTATTATATGATTATACCTACTTAGCTCTAAAGAGGAATAGAGCTATTATAATACATTAATTGGGCTATAGAAGTACAAGACATGAAGCTTGATAAATAATTAAAGCAACTAAGTATGTCCTAAATGCATCCCTTTAAATCTTTTATTGTTTAATTGTTGGCTAAGTGAGGGAAGTGTGATTTTGCTGCCTCTGTGGGTCAGATTTCATTATATAAACATCTCAACTTTAATCAGGCAGTTATTATGTTAATACATTCCATTAACAGTAGATATTTTGCACACCTAGCAATCTATACTCTCGAACAGTAATTTAAATAGATCTTTTTATAGCAAATCTGTGAAAACTGTGTGTGTTCAATTAAATGAAGGATCACTTTGCATGCCAGCACAACCAAATGGTATTTTGAAATGATGCAGGATAAATAACAGATGTGTCCAATATATATTTTCCTTCAGTTGCTAAGGTGCCATTGTTCAGTCTTTAAAATAGATAATACAAAAAAAAAAGACCAAAAAGTAATTCCTTTTGGCAGATGATCACGTAAGAAGGTAATCTTTATCTTTGCCATTAAAACCTGGCCAGTGGGGTTCTGAAATGTGCTAGGATTGCATTTTCTGTGCTAGATTTCATAAATTGTATTATTTTGCTAATATAATGAGCTCCTGTTCTGTTGGAACAATTTTGAACAACTGTCTATATACTTTCACCTTTCATTTACTTTATTGTTTACTGTTCCCACCTCACCCCCCGTACCCACAAAGAATGTTTGACATTGGTCTCAGCATTTCCCAAAATGAGGGTGTAATTATTCTGATGGCCACCAAGACAAAATTCTGAGAATTGCATGCTAGATTTCCAGTAATCAGAAAGAACTGGGTTGGGTGCTGTCTTAGTCATCCAGTGCTGCCATAACAGAAATACCACAAGCGGATGGCTTTAACAAAGAGAAAATTATTTTCTCACAGTCCAGTAGGTTACAAGTCCAAATTCAGGGCATCAGCTCCAGGGAAAGTCTTCTTCTCTCTGTTGGCTCTGGAGGAAGGTCCTTACCCTCAATCTTCCCCTGGTCAAGGAGCTTCTCAGGCACAGGGACCCTGGACCAAAAGGACCCGCTCTGCTCCTAGTGCTGCTTTCTTGGTGGCATTAGGTCTCCAACTCTCTGCTTGCTTCCCTTTCCTTTTATCTCTAGAGAGATAAAAGGTGGTACAGGGCACACCCCCGGGAGGCTTCCTTTACCTTGGATCAGGGAGGTGACCTGAGTAAGGGTGGTGTTACAATTTAACCCTAATCCTTTTAATATAAAATTAAAATCACAAATGGACAACAACCATACATGGTCTAACCAAGATGATACACACATTTTGGGGGGAACATAATTCAATCCATGACAGATGCCTACTTTCTCATTCTCTTCTCACTCAGGAAATCCTTCTCTTCTCCCATTCCGACCTACTGTCCACCCTCATTAATATGTTTTGCTCTCTCTCCATTCATACAAGTTCATTCAGTGTTGCTTTTTATTTTATTTTTTTACTCTTCTTGAATTAAACAAAGTGAAGATATTGACTGCACTACAACAACATGGAAATTGCCATTTATTCGTTATGCTCATTTTTGTTGGTGAGGTGATGTGGGTAAACAACAAACATTGACCTCCTCAGAGAGCCCAGAGCAGAAAAATTCTGAGAACCAGTGTATGACTCCAAGCTCTCTGACTGAGAAGACCAGCACAGTCGGTGGGAGGCTATGAGGAGAGATCATGCCTTAAAATAAAAAGCAGTTACAGAGCTCAGTAAAGTCAATCACTAGAAAAGCAGAAAAACTAAATGCGATTCCAAAAAGAATGCTGCTGGCTAACACATGTGCCCTTATTTCTTGAATGTCGTTTAGCTTCTCTTAGCATTTAGGAAGAAAACATGTTAGAACTATAACGTGGAAAGGAGGTGGGAAGTAAGTTTGAATGATCCATGGAGAATATGTCTATTTATATACATAGACTCAACCCATTGCTGTTGTCAATTCCTACTCATAGCGACCCTATAGGACACAGTAGAACTGCCCCATTGGATTTCCAAGGAGCAGCTGGTGGATTCAAACTGCTGACCTTTTGGTTAGCAGCCAAACTCTTAACCACTGTGCCACCAGGCAAACTAATATATATACATACATACATATATGTGTGCATGTACGCATGTATACATGTATGTATGCGTGTATGTATGTATAAAGCAAATTTATGGCTAAAGGAACTAAAATATGTTTTAGAAATTATTTTACCAAAAAAAAAAAAGCTCACACAGAACTGTTATTTTATTTGAGATTGTGTGATATTAACAGTTACTTCCTGAGACATTAAACTTGAAATAAAGCTGTTAAGTTTTCTCAAACTCTCCACATATTTGGCTGCATATGTCTATTTTAATAATTTCATTATCATATTAAACGGCCTCTTTTGCTCTGGGAAAGTATAAAGATAGATTTGTTCATATTGCCCCTTACTAAAATGTGCACAATACTGATTATTTTAGAAGCTGGATATTACATTCCATATTAAAACATTAAAAAATTTTAAACCTAATGGCTAAGAAACTCCACATTTCTCTAAACACTTAAAATGAGAGCCCCATCTTTCTTTATCGCCTAAGTTTTAAAAGTAGAGATAGAGAAATACGCAGCACATTTTGAAGAAGTCTCACTTTAAAAGTCCAATAATGGGGAAAGTAAAAATAATTTCTCCATTTGTTAGTTGATTTGAGTTTTTCAGTTGAAGGTTTAACATATGTTTTTGACGTGGGATTTTGATAACAGCATTCGCCCTAAAATTTATGATTTCATCTAAGTTATTATTTTAAAATCTGGAACAAAACAAGTCATCTGGGGATAATGAGAATAAAATAAGTTATCATGGTATTCCTAGCTGAACTATTCTGCAGGTTAAATTCTTGTGGAAAAGTAAGGCAATATTAGTTACAGACCTTGAAACTAAGATAAGAAGCCATTTCTTTGAAACAAATGGAAATAATCACCGGTAAGTGACAAGATAGACAATAATGGATGAATAAGAAATTAAGTATCTATATGAAGCATAATTAAAAGGAGAATGCTAATTGTTTTAACCAGGACTCATCTGTCAGTTTGTCTATTGTGGTGGCTTGCCCGGTGCTATGATGCTGGAAGCTATGCCGCTGGTATTTCAAATACCAGCAGGGTCACCCATTGCGAACAGGTTACAGTGGGGCTTCAGACTAAGACAGACTAGGAAAAAAGACCTAGTAATCTACTACAAAAAAAAAAAAAAAAAAAGTGGCCAGTGAAAACTTAATGAACAGCAGGAGAACATTGCCTGATACAGTGCTGGAAGAAGGCCCCTCAGGTTGGAAGACACTCAAAATACAACTGGGGAAAGCTGCCTCCTCAAAGTAGAGTTGACCTTAATTATATGGATGAAGTTAAGTTTTCGGGACCCACATATGCTGATGTGGCTTGACTCAAATGAGAAGAAACAGCTGCAAATATCCATTAATAATAGGAAAATGGAATGTACAAAGTATGAATCTAGGAAAATTGGAAGTTGACAAAAATGAAATGGAATACTTGAAGATAGATATCCTAGGCATTAGCGAGCTGAAATGGACTGGTATTGGCTATTTTCAATTGGACAATCGTATAGTCTACTCTGCTGGTAAAGACAAATTGAAGTGGAATGACATCACATTCATCATCAAAAATAACATTACAAAGATCAATCCTGAAGTACAACGCTGTCAGTGATATGATAATATCCATATGCCTACAAGGAAGACCAGTTAATACGACTAGTGTTCAAATTTATACACCAACTGCTAAGGTCAAAGATGAAGATATTGAAGATTTTTACCAACTTCTTCAGTCTAAAATTGATCAAACATGAAATCAAGATGCATGGATAATAACCGGTGATTGGACTGTGAAAATGGAAACAAAGAAGAAGGATCAGTAGTTGGAAAATATGGCCTTGGTAATAGAAATGATACCAGAGATCATATAACTGAAGTTTGCAAGACCAACAGCCTATTCATTGGAGATATGTTTTTTCAACAACATAAACAGCAATTATTCACATGGACCATACCAGAGGGAATACACAGGAATCAAATCAACTACATCTATGAAAACAGACCATGAAGAAGCTCGATATCAGTCAGAACAAGGCCAGGGACCAACTACAATCAATTGCTCATACGCAAGTTCAAGTTGAAGCTAAAGAAAATTAAAACAAGTCCATGAGAGCCAAAGTACAACTTTGAATACATCCCACCTGAATTTAGAAACCATCTCAAGAATAGATTTGATGCATTGAATACTAATGACCAAAGATCAGAGGAGTTGTGGGATGACATCATATATGAAGAAAACAAAAGGTCATTAAAAAGACAGGAAAGAAAGTAGGGACCAAAATGGATGCCAGAAGAGACTCTGCAAGTTGTTACTGAACATGGAGTATCTGAAGTAAATGGAAGAAATTCTGGAGTAAAAGAGCTGAGCAGAAGATTTCAAAGGGCACTCAAAAAGACAAAGTAAAGTATTATAATGAATGTGCAAAGACATGGAGTTAGGAAACCAAAAGGGAAGAACATGTTTAGCATTTCCAAAGCTGAAAGAACTGAAGAAAAAATTAAACCCTCAAGTTGCAATATTGATTCTATGGGCAAAATAATTCAACACAATAAGAAGCATCAAAAGAAGAGGGGAGGAATACAGAGTCACTGTACCAAAAAGAATCGGCCAATTTTCAAATATTTCAGGAGGGAGCATATGATCACTATGAGTCAGAACTAACTGGACGGCACCAAACAACAAGAATTTATTTTGATTCAGTGAACTAATTAAAAAACTCCCCAACCTCAATTAAAAAAAAAAACTCATAACCCATTAATTTTGAAGGAAACACCCTGAAATTACAAAGAAAATTTTACACTTATTAGTTATAAGCTACTATATATTTAATCCTAAAGACTTGATAGAAGTGGTTTTTGTTTGTTTTATTTTTTTAAGTATGCGTATGGGTGGGGGAAGCATTTTGGAAGTTATCTGGCCCAATTAAGTCCATATTCCCACACGGAAAGAGGAAGAAAACGAGGAGGTGGTGGAAAAGAAGATGGGTGGGGAGGGCAAGGAAAGAAATGAGAAAAGGAAAGAGAAGAAAGAAAGAAGAGTTTAGTAGTGGTTTCATGGAATAGGAGCCAGGTCTGGCACACAGATGGATACTACAGATAAAACTTTGGCAAATTTGATTAAGAAAAAAAAAAAAAATTAGAGAGAGATGACACATATAAACAATTTAGGAATTAGAAAGAAGACCTAATTATACATAAAGACCACTTGTTTTAAAAAATTGTAAATATCATGTACATCTTTCCAATAATGCATTTGAAATTCTGGGTAAAGTAAATGTTTAGGAAAATGCAAAATACAAAATTTGCCTGATGAAGAATGAGCTGTGTATGAACTATAGGAGATAAAAGGGCACAAATAAACTCTCCCAAAATAAGGCATGAGAATGGGAGTTATTATTGGCGATTTCTACCAAATTTTCAGAAACTGATATATCCTGTTTTATGTAAACTATTCCAGACCGAAGAATGCACGTGCCCTAGGCTGAGTTCCAGAATTGCTGTTAAGACACAAAATTAAGGAAAAGAGTACAAAGGACCCTTTATTATAAATTCCAAAACAATCGAAGAGACAGTTTTGGAGTTTAGTATGCTACTGTAACACACGTCCATGCAAGCAAACCAAAAACCAAAAGGAAAAACCACCACTACACAGAGATAAATATTGCCATGAAATAATATTTTCTAAAATGATAGTCTACTGAGTACATCTAAGAGAATCAAGTGCTAATAGAATTAATGGAAGATTTCAGCCAAGTAACTAGCTTCAAGATAAAAAAAAAAAAATTAGTCACCATTCTAGGAATTACAACAATAACCAATTATTCAACAGATTATAAAAAAAAAGAATACACTCAAAATAGCAACAAAATTTATTTTAAAAAACTTGTAGGAATATATCTAAGAAGAAAGGCTCAAGAAAAACACAAAATTCAGTTGCTTAGTCTGGATTCTGTAGAAGAGCAAAAACAATGAAGCCTATAAAAAAAAAAAACCAAACCCAGTGCCGTGGAGTGGATTCCCACTCATAGTGACCCTATAGCACAGAGTAGAACTGCCTCATAGAGTTTCCAAGGAGCACCTGGCAGATTCGAACCGCTGACTCTTTGGTTCACAGCCATAGCACTTAATCACTACACCACCAGTGTTTCCACGCCACCAGGGAAGCCTATATAGATATAGAGAGAGAGAGAGAGAGAGAGAGAAATTTACTTCAAGGAAATGGCTCACACAATTGTGAGGAAATGGTTCAAGCAACTGCCGGGTCTGGAAAGTCCCAAATCCATGGGTCAGACTACAGGCTGACTGCCTCTGTTGGCTCACATAGTTGCAGAAGCTGAGGAACTCAAAACTTGCAGGTCAGGTGAGAGATTGAAGGCCTCTGCTGGCTCACAGGGCTACATAGGTTGGTGAATCCAAACTCTGCAGGTCAGGTGACAGTCTGAAGGCCTCTGCTGGCTTATGTCCGCCAAATCAGAGGTCAGGCACCAAGAAGATCACAGGGTCTGGAGAGAGTGAGCTTTGCTAGAACATCCGTTTATATATTGGATGCAGGCCACACTCCCAAGGAAACTCATTTTCCAACTGATTGGCTGCTCATATCAGATCACAAAATGGGAGGTGATTACATAGTGTCTGCCCAATCACTGAGCATCATAGCCTAGCCAACTTGACACATAACATTAACCATCACCCAATAAAGTAAATGGAGATATAGAACATATCCTGGAATAACAGTCAATATTTTAAAGAAATCAGTTATTCTCCATGCAAACTCAAAGAGAATTGAAAGATTTCTTTTTTAAAAATAAATCTTGACAAATTAATGACTTTGATTCAGAGAGAAAAAAAAGTTTAAGTTGAGATAAAAAGTCTTTAAGAAAAAAAAGTAGGACACATTTGCTATGATAAAAATTTCAAAAGACCATAAAAAAATAAAATCAAAAAGTTTGGTTTTGGTGAGTACTAGAAAAATGTATCAGTGGAACAGATAAAAGGTTCAGAAATACATCTGCATGTTTATGGGAAGTTAACAGATGATAATTTTTTTTTTATGACATTTCAAACTGGCAAGAAATACAGAAACTCTCCATTAACATTTGTTTGGTAACCTGGCTATCCATATAAACTTGGATCAGCACACTCTTCACAAAAAATTAATTCTCCACAGAAGAAAACTAAAGATACAAGAGAAAGACTAGTCCAACAGACTAATGGACCACATCTACCACAGCCTCCACCAGGCTGAGTCCAGTAAAACTAGATGGCGCCACCACTGGTTGCTCTAACAGGGATCACAATAGAGGTTCCCAGACAGAGCTGGAGAAAGATATAGAGCAAAACTGACTCAGAAAAAGGAAGACCAGATTTGATGGTCTGACAGAGGCTGGAGAAACCCTGAAAGTATGGCCCCTGGACACCCTTTCAGCTCAGCAATGAGGTAATTCTGAGGTTCACCCTTCAACCAAAGATTTGACAGACCCATGAAACAAAACAAGACTAAAGGGGCACACCAGTCCAGGGGCAAGGACTAGAAGGCAGGTGGGAACAGGAAAGCTGGTAATAGGGAACCCAGGGTTGAGAAGGGAGAGTGTTGACATGTGGTGGGATTGTTAACCAATGTCATAGAACAATGTGTGTACTAACTGATGAGAAAGTAGTTTGTTCCTTAAACCTTCATCTAAAGTACAATAAAATAAATAAAGATTTAAAAAAAAATACTTTCTCCACAGATTAAACATCCAAGCAGGTAAATTTAAAAAGAAATATGGAATTGCTAGACTAAGGCATAGGCTAGTTTGTTTATGTCTTTATTATCAG
The DNA here is from genome assembly GCF_024166365.1 of Elephas maximus indicus. Classification (NCBI taxonomy): domain Eukaryota; kingdom Metazoa; phylum Chordata; class Mammalia; order Proboscidea; family Elephantidae; genus Elephas; species Elephas maximus. The sequence goes on along the minus strand of NC_064841.1, from coordinate 13,786,964 downwards.
AAAGTTTTCAGAAACAAGGCCTCAAATGCAAAGATATGAAGAAAAAGATTTGTAGTTTTACCTATTTCTAAATTTAAAACTTCAGCATGCCAAATACATCTTAAATAAAGTTAAAAGATGAATGATGGACCAGGAGAAACTATGTGTTAAATTATAAAGAATTTCCAGAGTACACAATCAAAAAGGAGATGGAGAGGTTGACAAAGTCTATGGCCAGGAAATTTACAGACAAGAGAATATAAAGCAAACTGTAATGAGTTATTTTTGCCTGTTAGATGAGAAAATATGAAAACATTAGACCACTTCAAGTGTTTCTAAGATGTAGGGAAAAAGGTACTCTCATACTCTGAAGGTGGGGGCTTCATTAACACGGCAACATTGGAAGACAATTTGAACATCTCTATTGATATCTAAAAAGTATAAATTCAGCAATCCAGTAACTATCTATCCTAGACAGTTATGGACACACATATACAATGGGGCAAGCCTAACAGAAAAATTGAAATAATCTAAATTTCTATCAATGTGGATGGCAAATGACCTACACTATAAGCATATATTTAAATACTATACAGCTATGAAAAGTAACACCGTAATATCATATTGAGGTATAAGAAATTTCCCAAATGAGAAAAAAAAAAGATTATAGAAAACAAATAGTTTTTTGCACCTAGACACACAATATTTTTCTGTGTACATTTATGTATCAAAGTATATAGAAGAAAATCCTGATAAGATGGACCTCTTTAAGGTATAGACTGAGATTTTTAGATGGGTAAGGCAGACTTTGGGTTTATCTACAGGATTTAATATTTTTTAAGGAAATACAATATTTAATGAGTTATTTGTGTACTTAAAATTAAATTTTAAAACCATTTCAAAAGCCAAGGAGAATGTTAGAAAATTAAATCAAGCAAGCTTTTAATGCTTATGTAAATACAGCCGAGATTCTATCTTATTATTAAAAGAAAAATAACAATTCATTTTCACAGCAATACAGGCAGATCAGGTTAAATCAAGACATATTTTCATGCATGGAAACTATCCGTAAGCATTTGAGGCTTTTATTTACACCCCTATTTGGAAAGTACACAGCACATCTGGGGCTCATCTATAATGCTATAGCAGAATTTTTGCAATCAAAGAGAGTTAATGAAAACAAAATTGAACTTTAACGACTCTTATCTTTACTCCAAAAGCCCCAAGAGAAAAGCATACAGCTCAAAATGTAACTCTTTGGGTTAATTGACTATTGTAATATTGTTCAATAAACTGAGACACAAGTATGTCAACAACTTGGAGCAAAAGATTTACTTGAAGGGGGGTGATTTTATTAATAGATATTGTGTTCCTAAGGAAGTGTAAAGGAGGGTGAAATAGTGATAGTACCAGCATAAAATTGTGGGAAATTCCTTTCCTTTTTTTTTTTTTAATTGTGAGGCATATTTTCTAGAACTTTGTCAAAGGTTTCTGCAACAATTTCAATACAAGAAATATTTGCTAGTGCATTTCTGTCAAGCAGGCAGAATGGTTAAGATATGGAATTCAAAATCTGATGGGAAATATGAAACCTGTAAGAAAATAATTAAGTGATATTAAACTCGTTGCCGGCAAGTCAATTCCAACTCATAGCAACCCTATAGGGCAGAGTAGAACTATCCTATAGGGTTTCCAAGGAGCAGGTGGTGGATTTGAACTGCTGACCTTTTGGTTGGCCGGCAAACTCTTAACCACTGTGACACCAGGGCCCTAAGTGATAACAAAAGTAAATATATTTTGAAGTGTCAATTGATGTGATAAAAATATGTAATGCTAAAGTCAGTTTGTTAGTTATCTAGTGCTGCTATAAAAGAAATATCACAAGTGGGCTGCTTTAACAAACAACTTATTTTCTCAGAGTAAACCAAAACCAAACCTAAAGCCATTGAGTTGATCCTGACCTTATAGGACAGAATAGAACTGACCCATAGAGTTTCCAAGGAGCAGCTGGTGGATTTGAACCACTGATCTTTTGGTTATCAGTGGAGCTCTTAACCACTGCACCACCAGCACCCAGGATAGGAGACTAAAAGTCCAAATTCAGGGTGCTGGCTCTTGGGGAAGGCTTTTTCTCTGTCAACTCTGGAGGAAAATCTTCGTGTCTTTCAGCTTCTGCCCCTGGGTGATCTTTATATAGCTTGGCATCTCTACTTAATCGCTTGCTTGTTTAATCACTTTTATATCTTCAAAGCAATTAATTTAAACCACACTGTACACTATATATTTTTTTCTACACGAATCCTGTCTTATTAACATAACAAAGGCCACCCATTCCCAAATGGGATTATAACTACAGGCATAGAGGTTAGGATTTACAACACATGGTTTTTGGGGGACATAATTCGATCTATAACAGTAGGTCTGTACTGGAAGGGATCATTTGTTGTCTGGGAGACATTAATTCATGAAATCATAGAATCTCCAAGTTAAAATAAGCCTTAAATTCTTACAATCAAATCATCTGCCCTAATTTTGACTTCTACAATATTCCTGCCAAGAGAATGTCCATCCTTGCATTGATTAACTCCAGGTGGTGGTGGAGAACTCACAAACAATTGTGTACCTGCTCAGAAGAATTTCTTATTTGAGCAGAAATCTGCCTCCCCATGGCTCTTACCCATATCCAAGGCTGCCTACCAGCTGGGACATACAGAAACAGTATGATCTTGCTTTTTGTGTAATGGTCCTTCAGATGCTTGAAGAAAACTATTATACTTCCTCCACCATCAAGCCTTCTAATCTGTAGGATAAACATTTGCCCTATTATCTTCTCATGTGACCTCAGTTTGAACCCCATTTCATTCTAGTCTCTCTCCTCTCCTAGTGTTTTAGCCCTTTTTTATGTTAGTTAGGACTACCTTTGCTAAAATAAACAGAAACCAGCCTGAGTTTTTTTAAGCAAAAAATAACCTGAACTCTGATTCACCCTATAGGACAGAGTAGAACTACCCCATAGGGTTTCCAACTGCCCTATAGGGTTTCCAAGTCTGTAATCTTTACTGAAGCAGATTGCCACATCTTTCTCCCACTGAGCAGCTAGTAGGTTCCATTGTCGATCTTTTGGTAAGTGGCTGAGTGCTTAACCACTGTGCCACCAGGGCTCTTTCCAAAAAACAAGGGATAGATAATTATAGGAATGCATTGGAACCCCATTGACCCTACAATTGCAAATTCATCCTGTCCACAGCAGACTCGATGGAGGGACCAGAAAGCCATCATGAACCAAGGCTCCTCATTTCTTGCACTCTTTACCTCTGTACCTCAACTATATCCTCTTCCTCAGTCTCCGCCTCCTTCTTTCTTTGCTTACTAATTTGTTCGGCTCTCCAATTTTAATGTTGGAACAGAGATTCTCACAGCTCCACATTTACACAGTACAGATCCAGCCCCATGGAGAGACTTTTTTTTCCCACATAGTCCTTCCCTGAAGAAGATTCTGAGGTGACCCAGTTTGAAGGTAAGGTGAATCTCTTGTCTGTCCAGTTCACTGTAGCTCTAGGAGGTGGGATTGTGTCATTCAAAATGACTGGTAGAGGCCCAGGACTGGGACTGGGGTACAGATGAGAGAACCATTGCAAGGCTGACAGATGGCTTGAAATGTAGACCCAGATACAGATATAAAACTCTATTATTGGTCAAGGCAATGCCACAGTAGCATAACATGATGTCAGAGATGAAATTAACACATTTCATTTTATAAATTGAGAAACTGCTATTGAAGGAAGTTGAGTGTCTTGATCAAAGTGGCCCAGTTGCCTTTGTGAACCCATCACAATGGCAAATCATTTTGTCTGAATCCCACTATATTCCCCTGGAGAGTCTTCGTGGAGAGATTTACTTAGTAAAATGTTGCTCCCACCCAAGTCTGAGAAGAGATGACCATTATACTTACTGATATAAGAGAAAGTCAGGGAAAATAATAAAACCATAATCTACCATATATATAATATAGAAATTATTACTTGATGAACTATTACTGCTCAGGACTCCCTATTTGCATACAAAGGGTCAAGTACATGAAAGCAAGTCTAACAAAAACATAGAACAAATTCTAATTTAAACTAATATTTTGAATTAGGTTATTCAAGCTTTCTCCATCTAGGTATCCTAAATGAGTCACATAAGTGGAAACATCCAATAATTTTTAAGTGATGTAAGGTATAACTCAGTAAGAGATTTCAACCAGCTATTTTCTATAGCACTGTTTAACCTGATTCTTAATTTCTTCTTTGACTTTAATTATTTGGAAAGAAAAAAAAAAGGTAAACACAAAAAATGACAGATATTGGTCTGAAAAAGACATTTTGCTGCCTAAAAGAATTCCCAAATACATTAAAAAAAAAAAAAAAACTATCCAGAGAGATTGCAGTAATTCTTTTCAGTGTATTTTGAGTTTATTGGCTCCTCTCTCAGGCAGCGTGCCTTTACGGTTAACCTAAATCCCTCAATTTTTCACTTAAGATTTGTGTGATGAATTTTATTGTCTTCTTCAAGGGCAGAAGGAGTTTGTTTTCACCATGAGCTCTATGATGGTGGGTGGAACGGGGAGGAGATGTCAGTTCTTTCCCTCTACTGATTATCTAGCTTGAGACTTGTGTTTTTAGGGAGACTGAATTCTTAGATGCTGATAAAAGAATTCAGCTACCCTTTCAAACAAATCACCTAGGAGGTCATTCATTAATCGTCTAATGGCCACCGTGGTCAGTGTATGCCATTCCACTCAGAAACCATGACAGAGAACAGATGTTCTTCTCTAACCCTAGCACCCTGACCACATCAGACAGAAACACATCAACTGGGCTCTTCACATACAGTTTTGCTTGTATAATAAATCTACAACACAAATTAAAGTTAAAGGTTAAAAGAAAGAAAGAAAAAATACCCAGCCCATGACATTTTTTTCCTCTAGAAAAATTACATTTTATCCATAAGATGTACTTTGGCCACCCAAATTAATGTTTCACACTTATGTTTTTTGACAATTTTTAATTTTTACGTACCTTGTAAATAATTAAAGGGAACGTTTAAGAATACCTTTAGTTCTTTCATTTTTAAATTAAAAGGTAATTCCAATATGTCTGAGGAAATGTTGTAGCAATTTTTCTAAGCTGAAGACCTGAGAATACATGTAACATTGCTTTGACAATCTAAAACAGAGATACAGTCTGTGTGGTTTCCAATCTAGTGCATGATAATGGAAGAGGATGTGCAGGGTGGAGAGACAGCATACAACAGCAGCACTTAACCCAATCTAGGGGTGGCTGGGGAAGACTTTGCTAAGAAAGGACCTTGAAGTTGATGTCTAAATGCTGCATAGATACTGAGCTGGGAAGGAGAAAGTAGAGAAGAATGTAATAGGCATGGGGAAAGGCCTGGAAGCAGGAGAGGAGGTATGACAGATGATTGCTCTAATGGTCCCAATTTTTCAGGCCTCCCTATAGACATGCCCGTTGATCATGCCCTCCTACACTGACTCTGGGCTTGGCCATGAGACTTGCTTTGACCTATGAGATATAACAAACTTGAGGATCCAAGTAAAAAAAAATACATGTGCATTTTTGCTTCTTCCCTTGAATCCCTGTGATCACCATAAGAACGTGCCCAGGCAATTCTGTTGAAGATTGAGATGCGTAGAGCCATGAAAGGACATCCTTAATGAACCAATGTCATTAAAACTGCCAGTAATGTGAATGAATCCAAGACAGTAAGAACTATCCAGGACAGTCAAAATGGACAAGTACAATTGCCTGATTGACCAGTAGGCTTGGAGAAATAATTAATGGTTGTTTTCTTAAGCTACTAACTTTTGGGTGTTTATCATACGGCATTATTGTTGCAATAGGGAAATGATAGAGGAGATGACACAGACTGACAGGCAAAAAATAAAACCATTCCATTATTTCAGTGTATTTTATTAAATTTATACCATGGCTGAACCTGCTTACAAATAATAATTCCCATTACATTGCCTCTTTGGAAATGTTTCTTTGTATGCTTTACCTATTGGAAGTCTTTCATTTTGATTGCTTGTTTGTTAATATGTGTTTGCCTACACACACACACCCCTGCCCATCCCTTTAAGCCTGAGTCTATGGCCATACCACCCTGAACACACCCAATCACATCTGATCTTGGAAGCTAAGCAGAGTCGCCTGGTTAGTACTTGGAAGGGAGACCACCTGGGAGTACCAGGTGCTGTAGGCTTTCGTGCCTCCTCCCGAGAGTCTCCTCTCTTTTGGAAACCCTGGTCGCATAGTGGTGAAGAGCTATGGCTGCTAACCAAAAAGTCAGCAGTTTGAACCCACCAGGTGCTCCTTGGGAACCCTATGGGGCAGTTCTACTCTGTTCTATAGGATTACTATGAGTCAGAATCGACTTGATGGCAAATGGTTGTGTTTTGGAAACCCTGGTAGCCCTAGTGGTTAAGAGCTACGGCTGCTAAACAAATGGTCGGCAGTTTGAATCCACCAGGTGTTCCTTGGAAACTCTATGGGGCAGTTCTACTCTATCCTATAGGGTCGCTAGGAGTTGGAATTGACTGGATGGCAAATGGGTTTTTTTTTTAATCTTCTTGAGAACCTTGCTAAAGTAGATTGAGTGCACGTAGCTACCACCATGGCTGCACACCCACCTTTGGCTTTTGTCTGTTACATGTTCTTTCTCCCATGGATGTGACTGTTTACAGCTTATTGACCTTCCTCTCTGCCCCAAGTTTGACCTTCTTATATACTCGTTTGATTTTAGTCTCACTTAAAGCTTCCAGTAAGAAACACATCACCACCTGCTCCCTTGGCTCACAAAGCCATTTGGTGAGCTAGCTTTCAGGCTCCCCTTTCAACTTGCAGGGTCAGTCTCCTTCCAGGCAGGGGGATTGAGTGGTATGAGCCTATGAACTTTATATAATTCGTGATATTGATTTTTACTTTTGGGAAAATTATCCTGTATTATTGTTTATATTTTAGTTCAGTTTATGCCTATGTTGGTATGGGAAAAAATTTTTGTAGTTCAATCGCTCTCTTTTGAAATTTTTTGTTTTTAAGCTTAGAAAGTCTTATTCTAATAGATGATATTTTTCACTCTTAATAGAAAAATAAATTACTAATATCCAATGTGACTTTTGGCCCAATAACTCCATTGCTATTAATTTGGCCATTGTAAGTATTGGCTAAAAAAAAAATAAAAAAAATCTGGGAACAACTTAAATGTCCATCTACAGGCTGATATTTAAACAGAAAATAAAAACAATAGTAGTTACCTTTACAAAAATTGAGAGGGATGGAAATGAGGAAGGGAGGCTTGTGTTTACCCATTGTATGGATTAAATTACATCCCCCAAAACTAATGTTGAAGTCTTAACCTGTATACCTGTGAACGTTACCCTGTTTGGAAAACATTTTTTCTTTTATAGGTCAATGAGGTCATGCTGGAATAGGGTATGTCCTAAACCTAATCTCTTCTGTGGGAATCTTTCAAAGAGGAATAGAGACCCAGAGAGACAGGCAAGCACAGGAAGGAGATACCACTTGGGAAACCATCTACAAGCCAAGAAATGCCAAGTGATGCTCAGGGCTAATGACAAAGAAGGACCCTCTGCTAGAGACGGTGCCCTGATTTGAACTTCGAGCTTCCAGAACTGTGATACAATAAATTCCTGTTCTTTAAAAGCACACACTTGTAATGTTTTTTTTTTTTGTTACTGCAGCACTGGAAAACTGACACTTATTTATACTTTCTTTTGAAAATTTAATCTTTACTAAGTACATGTAAAATTTTAATTTTTTAAAACTAGATTGAAAATTTTTTTCTCTATAATACAGACATTTTATATTATTTCTGTTTTCTTCCAGGCTTATTTGCATAGCGTGATTTCTTTCTTTCCATCTCAGGTTTAAGTCCTGGATTCATATTTACCAAATTGAAAAATAACAGCTCAGACCGCAGCTTATTAAAATTTAAAAAAATTACATGTTTTTAGTAATTTCTTTTTAGTAATAACATAGTAACAGGTCACTTATCCAAAGGTAAGTCTATGTATTCAAATCAATTCTTAGCAGGAGGTAATGACAAAACAAAATAGAGGCACAGACTTCTAGCCTTTCATTGCTTCTTGGACATAGGCAGACCAAGTAGTCCTACACTCTAACAATTTAGCTTAGAGTCCCTCCCCATCATACTCTTTTGCTCGTTTTTCTGCCCAGAACACACACACCTACACACACACACACTCTATGAAAACAAACCAATTATTAACTTGTGAAACTAGTACTTCCTTGAAAACTGTTTGGAAAGACTGTACTAAAACTTTCGCAGGCACTTTTGCAACAGAAGAATATCAAATTAATTCTAGGAGTTAATCATGATAAGTTCTCATCCCTTCATGATTCCTAGGCACCCAATTTACCATCAATTCCCTAAAGTGAAAAACCCACGCCATAACTCAAGCAAAGACAATAAGCTGAGCAACCGCTTGACTGATTCCATGGTATCTGAAAGAATTAAATGAGAAAATGTATGTAAAGGGTTATTTAGGGCCTGGTTCCCCTCAGGCTGGACCTAATAAGTATTAATGTCCATTTGAGTTAAATTTTGATACAACCTATTGAAATTTGACTTTTGAACTTGAAGAACAGAAAAGGGGTAGGAATTTTTTTTTTTTTTTTTTTTTTGTAGCCGGAAACCCTGATTACTCTCTTGAGGCGCAAATTCAACCAGAGTGGCAAATTACAGATTGTTCCAGGTAGCCCTTCCACCCTCTCCAGTAGGAATGTTAGCATACCTCTTAACTATTTTTCTTATTTAAAAACACCTAATTACAGACTTGACCATTTGAATTTTGCTGGGGTTTAAACCTATCAATTAAGCAAACGTCTGAAGTTAATCACTGCATTAAACTCTTTACTACCAACAGCCTTCTGCATTATGTGTCAGTATCAACATTTTCCAAATAAATAAATCAAGGCTCAGAGAGGTGTCTAAAACCGGATGAGGTCATGCAGTAAGTGTGAATATTAGGATTCAGTAAAGTTATGCTAGACTTCAAAGTTTAAAACTTTTTCCTATTTACACCGTGCTGAATTCCTAAATGGAGAAAGAACGATGATTGAATTCCTAAATGGAGAAAGAACGATGATTGGCTCTCACAGTGGAATAAACAAGTGCCTAAAAATTTGGGGGTTTTTTGGGTTTAAAAATTTAAGGCACTTCCTTTTCTTGGGCCAGGTGATGCTCAAAAGTGCATAGTAACAATAGACACAGAAACCACAGACACCCTGAGACAGACCCATCAAGTTTGTTCAGTCTACTTTAACCCCTGAGAAATGCAATATAGAGTATGCTCCAATATGACACACCTGGAAGTCATCTGCTTAATGTGTGTTTCTCCATCAATCTGACTATTCCTCCATCTCCGGGGCTAGCAAAGCATAGTCGCTGATGGGAACTAGGGCAGAGGTGCTTTTCTGACCTAAATAGTTCTCCTGGAGCCCTGGTGGCACGCTGAATAAAAGCTTGGCTGCTAATCAAAAGGTTGGCAGTTCGAATCTACCAGCCTCTCCTTGGAAACTGTATGGTGCAGTTCTACTCTGTCCTGTAGGGTCGCCAGGAGTCAGAATCGACTTGATGGCAATGGGTTTGGTTTTCTGGTTTTATAGTTCGCCCATGCAAAAAGTATAACTACATAAGAACACCATCATCGCAACCATTTGTGTGTTTGTTTTTGGTTTGCGTTGTCATTTTCTACTCATAAGGTTTACAAAGGCACATGCTTCTCCCTAATTTTAATGGAAACATAACAAGCAAATAAACATTTAATTTTAAGCAGCAGAACCATTAACAGATAATTTGGAAATAATATTTTTCTTCATTACTGCAAAATGTGGTCCAGCTCTGAGAAGGTACAAGAGAATTTACTTAGAATAGAAGAAAACGGTTATCAGTACAAGTTGTCATACTGAAAGTCAATTCCAACTCATAACAACCCCAGGTGTGTCACAGTACAACTGTGCTCCATGGATTTTCAAAAGCTGATTTTGGGAAGTAGATTGCCAGACCTTTCTTCCAAGGCATATCTGGGAGGATTAGAAACTCCAACATTTTGGTTAGCAGCTGAGTGAGTTAGCCACTTGAACCACCCAGGGACTCCAGAAAATGATTAAAATAGTGATAATAAAAAAAGCCAAAGCCATTGCCTTCAAGTCGATTCTGACTCATAAGGACCCTATATGACAGAGTAGAACTGCCCCATGGGGTTTCCAAGGCTGTAAATCTTTACAGAAGCAGACTGCTACATCTTTCTCCCGAGGAGTGGCTGGTGGGTTGGAACCGCCAGCCTTCTGGTTAGCAGCTGAGTGCTTAACCACTGCACCACCTGGGCTCCAGAAAATGGTTAATTGTGTCCCTTAAAATATGTGTCAACTTGGCTAGGCCATGATTCCCAGTATTGTGTGGTTGTCCACTATTTTGTCATCTGATGTGATTATCCTATGTGTTGTAAGTCCTAACCTCTATGATGTTAATGGGAAACTCTGGTGGTGTAGTGGTTAAGTGCTACGGCTGCTAACCAAAAGGTCAGCAGTTCGAATCCACCAGGTGCTCCTTGGGTTGCCATAGGGTGGCTATGAGTGGGAATCCACTCGACAGCAGTGGTTATGATGTTAATAAGGCAGGGTTAAGGGCAGTTATGTTAATGAGGCAAGATTCAATCTACAGGATTAGGTTGTATCTCGAGTCAATCGCTTTTGAGATATAAAAGAGAGAATCAGAGCAGAAAGGAGAGGGACCTCATACCACCAAGAAAGAAGCACCAGGAGTGAAGTGCATCCTTTGGACCCATGATCTCTGCACTGACAAGCTCCTAGACCAGGGAAGACTGATGACAAGAACCTTCCTCTAGAACCAACAGAAAAGCCCTTCCCCTAGAGCTGACTCCCTGAATTCTGACTTCCAGCCTCCTAAACCGTGAGAGACTAAACTTCCCGGTTGTTGAAGCCATCCCCTTGTGGTATTTCTGTTATAGCAGCACGAGGTAACTAAGACAGTTACTGTAAGTTAATCTTGTCTCTTTTTTTCATTAAGGAAAAATGGAAATGGTTTGTTGTTTGTTAATCCCACTTGTTTTTTTCTCCTCAAGAAGAAATATCTTTACAATGTTCAAACATCTTGGGTTCCATGTAAGGAAGATTCAGGAGAGTCTCCTAAAAAATTGGTAAGAGACAGAAGAGGGAAGATTCGGAAATATTACTAAAAGCAAGGAGACGTATTCAAGTAGCAAAGCAGTCTGGAGCCATTTAGTTTAGGAGTAAGGAGCCATTCACATTTAATAGGTTCTGGGCTGTGTTTATAGCAAAGTACAATATTTCATAACCATGACCCATTTCATCATGGTGGGCATAGAGCACTCTACTTAATGTGTTATAAAATAGTATGATAGATTTTGGAAGTATTATCATTAATGTATTGGCCCCCTAAATAGAAAGTTTCAGTTATTTTGAACATTCAATTTTGGTGAAATAACTTCTTCCCTACAATGCTGATTAAATGAAACTTCTTTCCAAATGAGCAGCATTTTGGACATTCATCAACTCATACCCACAGAAAGATCAGTTTCTTTTTTTTATACATCCAAAATTTCCCTAATCCATTTAAATCTCTAATAAATTCACCAGTCAACTTACTCATTTGCTTCTAATCTTTTGAAAGGGTATGTAAAATCTTAACATAATCCCTTTCAATATCATCATGATATACTTCAAATTTAGATGATATTGGTTATGAAAAATGAGTACCCGGTGTCTAAATGGGTGTTTTCTAGAAATAAGGAGAGTTTTGGAAGTAATCTGGCAATGAATCTAATGAAAATCTGGTAGTAGAACTAATGGAAATATATTTAGCTAGCCCTCTTGTACATCCCTTGACGGCCTTTTTAAACTGAAATAATTTACCTATGTGTGTGAGGCTGCTCTATTAGCTGCAGACAGCTGCAGGCATTCTTACTGCTGGGAGAAAAAGAACAAAAGGACAAGATGGGGAGAAGCAATCAGGGAAAAAGGTAGAACTGATGAAGGCAGAGGAGATGTGAGTTTTTACAGACCGAATAGTGTTCTCACAGATAACATGCTTTCAGGTGATGTGCAAAGCTAAGGAAAAATTTCCCTGCTTTCATTTTCTCAGCGCTCTGTAGTAAAACGCTCCCATTAAAATGCCTGCAGCACTTTAAAAATGTAATTTTCCTGTCCATTAGAAACAAAAGCATGTGCGTGAGTTTTTCTTGACTTGAAATTCTTTTCATGACTAATCCGAAATGAATGGTAGGCTTGTTGCTTCTTAGCTGTCTGAGCTTTATTTAGCAAGGCATTCCATTTCTCTGGGACTCAGTTTCCTCATCTGTAACGTAGAATACTTACCTCATCAGATTATTATGAGGATTTCATGGGAAAATGTACACACAAATGTGTTGCCAACTCTAAAATATACAAATATGGACTCATGTTATTATTATTGGCTTTTCACATAGCCAAAGAGTTTCTTTTTTTTTTTTTTTCTGTTTTCTTTCTTTTTAAGGGTTTATTTCTGATTGTCTTATAAAAAGAAGGAATCCATATGTATACACACCCACACACAACAACTGAGACAAGGACTCAAAGAGGATATACATTTGATATAAAACAAGGCTCCTGAGAGCAAGTAGCTTATATTCTTCAGTCTCTGTAATAAGGTACCGGAGCCAAATGCCTTTGCTCCGGGAGGAAGCAAAAAGGTATAAATGTCCAGATAGCAGATACCAATAACACACAGTCAGAGTTGTGGAAAAGTGAAGCAAGGGTATGTTTCTTCAAAAACCATTCAAATTCAAATTTTAAATTATTGTGCTGACAAACACATAAATACACGCTTCTGGCCCTGCCAGGGTATGGCCTTCGTATGGTTAAAGAAATAAAATAAAACTCATGAAATGAACAGAAAACAAAGCTGAATTCAGTTGCTGACAAATAGAAGTTAGGGAAGGCAGGCTTGAGAGCGAGCTGGAGTATTCAGAAACCAAATGGAAAATAGGGGACTAGAAAGTTATCCTGAGGGATTGAGTAATATCTAAAGAGATGGATGGTAGGAAGAGAGGCAACAGGAACTCATTCAAGGAGAGTGAAATAAACAAGTTCTCTTTGAGAGCCATCCTTCCTCATAAGACTGAAAAATTGTTGAAGATAAGCAAAAGATAAAGTTGGAAGACAAAATACAAATGTAAAGATTGAAAACCAAAGAACGTGAATAGGATGCACTAGGAGATAAGGTGTAACTGCATACCTGAGCAAAGAGGGGTCTGAGGAAGAAAATTCTTACCGTAAAAATGTAACCAAATAAGTCGTAGTGAGAACTGAAAATGAGAAAAAACAGGGACAAATATTTCACCACAGGAGTTTACCTCAAAGGAATACCTTCTGAGTAATGTATCACTGATCACTTTTCTGACTTTGATTAAATTTGTGAAAGAATTTGAAATGGCAAAAAAAAAAAAAAAAATACTGAGCATCCTACAATGTCTAGCACACAAATGAATTTTGTCTTGTAAAAACAAACTGAATCCCCCCTTCCCTCCTCAAAGCCAGTTCTGTATCTGTTAATAAATCCCCTTTACATTCCTGCTTGCTATATATATATATATATATATATATATACCCCAAACCCATTGCCATCGAGTTGATTCCAACTCATAGCGACCCTACAGGACAGAGTAGAATTGCCCTATAGGGTTTCCAAGGAGTGCCTGGTGGATTTGAACTGCCAACCTTTTGCTTAGCAGCTGTAGCCCTTACCCACTACACCACCAGGGTTTCCATGTGTATATGTATACACATATATAATATTCTTTGCATTCTTCTTTGAATCAGTTTTTAATACTTTATTGGTTCCCTCATTAAATCATGGATTAAGTAAATCTTGAAGCATGCATTTATTTTATATTCTATGAGAGTCATGGTTTTGCCTTTTTCTGAAAAAAATTAATATTTTATAAAAGACATATACCTCTCCATTATTTGTTTCCAATAGCTAAAACCTGAACTATAGGCCCTTTAAGGACAGGTTCGATGTCTATTTTTTTTTTTCATCCCCAGCATATAATATGATGTCTGGCATAATAGTATGCACTTCATAAAGGATTCTTGGATTTAAATAAAAATTGGGGTATATTTATTAACCTTCATGTGTCTACATTGTGAACAATCAAACCTACACTTGGAAGAGTCCACCAACCATCTTTCTTCCTTTGTAACAATTCAACCTAAGCAGGAAGGATTGTCCAGACCACAGAGAGGTTGCAGCAATACCTCAGCTGTGTAGTGATAAGGGACTGAAGCAAACAGGAGGAGGAGAAAGAGCAAACCTGAGTAAAATGTCAGAGGAAGAAAATTCAGAACTTGAATATATATACTAGGGAAGACAAAGGAAGGATCTAACATGCCACCAAAATCTGAGAAAATAAAAACAAAAATAATCATTTTGATGTTCTAGGAAGTCAACCTTCCAGTAATAAAGTCAGCATTTTGAGGAAGACATAAAAGAACCCATAACATTCCAAAGCCAGAGGCTCTTAGAGTCAAGTCTCTTCATTTTAGAGTAGGTTGACTCATTCCTAGAGAAGTTAAATAGTAAGGTAACACAACGTGCTAGTGACAAACAGGGCATCTTGACTCCCAGGCCCAAGGTCTTGTTACCAAACCATGGTTTTTCCTCTTGAATATATTTCAAAGTTTTGTGCTGTTACTAGGCTTTCTTCACATAAATCTCTACTCTATGAATCTCTACCCTAATAATCTTTATTCCATCTACTCCCAAAGATTCCAGAGAACACCAGAAGCAATTTGTCCATAGCCAGATCGTCATGCTGTGTTAAGGAAGTGTTTCTCCCTGTAATGATTGTATTAAGGAGCCCTGGTGGCACAGTGGTTAAAACCCACCAGCAGTTGAAACCCACCCACTGCTCCACCGGAGCAAGATGCAGGTAGTCTGCTTCCACAAGGATTGACAGCCTTGGAAACCCTAGAAGGCAGTTCTACTCTGTCCTACAGTGTCACTATGAGTCGGAATCAATGACACTGGGAATGACTGCATCAGTAGAGGCATCATTTGGCCTTCCAGCCCTCCTTCTGCATTAAGTAAAACTGTGTTCACCCATGGCTCTATTGTCCTGGTTCAGCGGGAAGAGCCATGAGATTCTTAACATCTGAGACTGTGAGAATCATTCTCTTTACCTTCTCTGATCCATTCAACACAATTGTTCTGCTTGCTGTGTGCCCCAGGTGGTGGACCGGCATGGGATGTATCACCCAGGTTTCTTCTTCCCTAGTTTCCAGTTGGGTTTGACCATTAAAGGCATGGGAAGAAGATCAGAGCTTAGGAGGATGAATTTTGGGGAGTTTGGGTAATTTTGTCCCATTTCCTCCCTTCTGCAACTTCCTCCCACTCCAGGTCCACGTTTTTTTTTTTTTTTTTGGCAAAGCCTGTATTCCTTCATAACTGCAGCCCCTGAGAGGCAGCTCTTTATCCATGGTTTTCCTTCTGACTTGCTTCAGAAATATTTTTTCTTCCCCTTGTCCTGCCTAGGGGTGGTAACAGTTTCCATTGCTGCTTATCTCTGATTGCCTCCATCTCACTTTTTGGTTCCTGTATCCCTTAGCAGAGTGGTTAAGTGCTTGGCTGCTATCCAAAAGGTCAGCAGTTCAACCCACAAGCTGCTCCTTGGAAATCCTACGGGGGCAGATCTACTCTGTTCTATAGGGTCATTATGAGTCGGAATTGACACAACAGGTTTGGTTTTTTTGGGGTTTGCAAATGGTTAACACTGAACTGCTAAGCAAAAGTTCAGAGGTTCAAATCCACCCAGAGGTGCCTTAGAAGAAAGGCCTAAAAAATCAGCCATTGAAAACCCTACAGAGCATAGTTCTACTCTGATACATATGAGTCACCATGAGTCAGAACTGACCTGTTGGCAACTGTGCTTTTTTTTTTTTTGGTTTCTGACCACATCTCTGTAAGCAGTTTTTTTTGTTTGTTTGTTTTTTTTTTCCTTAAAAGTCTTCAGCTGAATTCTGTGAATGGCCTTCTGTTTTATGCTGGGACCCTGATAGATACAGTGATAGTACAATAAATGTCAACATTAGATATAACTTCAATACATACGCATATAACTGCACATCACTTAAAAATACCTCTCTGTGGAATAAAAGGTTAAATAAAAAGATTAGAAGACAAAGGCGCATTTAGTCACATAATAATGAGGCCTCCTTCTTCTTCCAATTACATATTTTATTTCCGTGGTCACCAGATTCATTTTGCTTTATAAACTCTTCTTTCATCTTTTATGACATCTTGATGACCCATTCATCTGTCATTATTGTAGGGAACCTCAGTGTAGCAGGAGGTCTAAGAATAGCATATGTAATGTAGAATTACACAACACACACTGAGTCTTTCAGAACCATGCAATCACATACATCAGTTTGTGTGTGTGGTCAAAGGACCACCCATGACTTACAGTTTCTCAAGTAGTAACTTTTTGGTAAGCTGCCTACATTTCCACAATATATATTTCTGGAAATAATACTAGGTATAACCAAAAAAACAAAACAAATCCATTGCCATGGAGTTGATTCCAATTCATAGTGACCAGTTTTAAAGAGAAGAACTGCCCAACAGGATTTCCAAGGAGTGGCTGGTGGATTTGAACTGCCAGCCTCTTGGTTAGCCACTGAGCTCTTAACCATTGTGCCACCAAGACTTCACTAGATATAAAGCATTTATAAAATATTTAGAAAACAATATTACAACTGAACCTTCATATCTGAGCCTGCAGAGGTCCTGATCAGTTGATAAGAAAAACCAACAGACTTACTATGACGTTCATTTACTTATTTTCTATGAAACAAGACTTGCTTCTCAATCTTCAAGGTGGATTCAATGTTAAAGTTAGAAAATATATGCCCGATAACAAGAAGAAATAATTTCAATAACATAAAGAAGCCAAAAACATTTTTATTCTGACTTTTTCCACCCATCTTGTCACAGCTTCTCAGAAAAGGTATAAAGGAAATTACCCTGCAACTGGAATAAGAAACCAGAATTTCAATTCTGTCTCTCTCCCTAACTAAAACAACATGTAAGAAATAATTTTCCAGGTTAGTGTTTCTCTGAGAGAGGTGGATTAAAAATGCTTCAAGATTTTATATTCTGCCTGTAAATTGGGATTTTTCTCTCAGCCATCCAGGCAGGTAAACTAAAGGGATTCTTAGTTTCAGAGGAAGAAATTGCCTGGGGACAAAGAAGCAGTGGTTGACACAAATTACCCACTGACGAGAATTCTGCATTAAATGCTTATTGACTCCAAGTAAGTACACTCACTCTTCAAGGAGTTACACCCCTTCATTCAGATAGTTGTGTACAGACACATGCCATACAAGGCACGATGGGTGGTCATGGAGAATCTATAGTTTTGTTTCATCATGATGACCTTCCTCAGGCTCATTCTGTTCCCTCTGGCTATTATTGGAAATCCTGATGGCATAGCAGTTAAGAGCTATGGCTGCTAACCAAAATGTCGGTGGTTCAAATCCACCAGGTGCTCCTTGGAAACGCTATGGAGCAGTTCTACTCTGTCCTATAGGGTCGCTATGAGTCGGTATCAACTCGATGGTGGTGGGTTCGGTTCAGTTCTGCCTATTATTAATGATCCCAAAACAACCTCTTCCTTGGCAAAATTCCAGTGGTTTGCCTTCCATTTTGTCTTACGAACTCAAGTGCTTCATTCTTCCCCTAGGTGATAATGAAGCTCCTATGGAAAAGAGTCATGCTCCTGGTTACATGCCAGATTTTCTCTTTAGCATTACCATGATAGAGAACATTTGAGCCACTGCTCTAGCTAAAATTCTCCCTTTCCCCAGCCATTAGAAATGAATTCTTTCAGGTTTCGGTGTCTCACACCCTACGTAAGTGACTGGGGAAGTTTCATGTCATCCTGTCTCACATGATCCTGACCCAGTGCCTCCTTCACCCACCATTCTCTATGACACATACAAACAGTGGAGACCAATATTCCAGATTTTTCAAAATAAGAATCATCCCTGCTAAGAGGATAAAACACCACCTTGATGATAATGGGATTTTTATCATGCTCGTTGAAAAGTAATTCTTTGTAAACCAAAAGGATGAATTCTTTAAAACCCTGTGAAACCTTACAGCCAGCCATTCACCTTGTGATGATGAGCCATAAAGAGGAAAAAGCAAACACTGTATTATTCCTAGAGAAGCAAATAAGGTCCTCTGGGTAAAACAGAAATTGGGGGATAAAAATCACACATAAAAGTGACTTTTATGATCACTCACAAAAATACAGAAAATATAAAAAATGTAAAAATGGAAAATCTCTATCAGTATCAGCCCAAAGCTGATTCCTGTGAAACAGAGGTCAGACATACCTCCTCTCTCCAACCTTTTTACCAACTCTGATGCTAGCCATCCCTCCCGAGACGCTAATTCTCTGCTGGGTTCAATAATTCATTGCAGTGGCTACAGAGAACTCACAGGCAATATTCACAATTATAGAGTTTAGCATGGAAGTAAAAGGTTACAATTCAGGATCAGAAACAACTCAGGATACAGTTCTTTGGTCAGGATAGCTTCCTGGCTATGCCCACAGGCAGGCCTCTCCCTGGCCCTTGGACCCTTGGGCCTCTTGGGCTGGCCCAGCCTCTGCCCTGCTTGAAGAAGTGTTGCAAAGCTCTTTAGCTCCAGTAAGTGCCCAGAGGCACTCCACTCTGCCAGTAAGGGTCAGCCTGAAGGCACTCAGCTCTCCAGCTCCATGGGTTGGCAAGCCTAGCTATGTTGCAAGCGCCCAGAGGCACCTCACTCCACCAGCAAGCCTCTTGCTTAAAGGTGCTTAGCTCTCTCATTCCATGTACTGGGAACCCCACTACACCTTCCGTTGCTGGCCTACTGGTTCTTCTGCCGCTTTTTCTCACCCGCTACTTCTCATGGTCTTGTGTTATCTGTGGTGTTACAGCTCTGTCTCTGTCTGCTGGGTCTAAGAGGTTCTCAGCACAGGGACCCCAGGTCCAAAGAACATGTTCCACTTCCATCTCTTCTTCTTGGTGGTAGTGAGGTTCCCTCCTCACTCTGAAATTGAGTTTCTTTTTTTAAGCCTGGTGGGATGGCAAAACTGACCAATCTCTTTGTTAGGGCTCCATACACCTTATTTCCATGGTCCCACCCCCACAGGGGTTCCATGCACCTTATTTGCATTCTTAGCAGGCTGTCCTTGGTGGGCCACAAACACCATATTTGCGTAGTCCCATCAATCATTTTGTGGGAGTCACAAGAACTATGACTAAATTAATTCACTGCACTGCAGATATTTTATACATCTCAAATTAGTAATAATGAGAACATTAAAATTTATTTGTATTTAGCATTCCTTTGTTCAATAGATAATATTTTGAGAATTTCTTTTATCAAGTCCTTCAGAAACGCATATATATGTATTTTTTTTCCTGTGTGTGTGTGTGTGTGTGTCTTAGATGCAGAAAACTTACATGCTTAGAAGTATTTTTATTTTCCAGAGCCTGAGCTTCCATCCAAATGTTAAGGGCTATATATGGTTTAGAGTTATTTATTTCCTCTGTACTCTCCCTGTAGTCCCACAAATGGATAATAATTTGGTTATTTGAGTTGGAAAATTTTGGGGTATCTTTTTTTTTTTTTTTATTTAACACACTCAGCTATGCTAAATAGGGGTTATTCAATAGCTCTCCCCAATATATAGGGTTATGGAATCTTAGTTAAGCCGAGCATGACTTTACGCCAAATGATTCGGCCTCAGTCTCTTTATAAAGAACATTCTGACATTCTCTCCTCCCCCATTCCAATAGTCTCATCTCAGCCAAAAATGACTTTAGAACAAAGTGTTTGTTCTCAGCCACTCTTTCCACAGAACATCCTGACTTTATCTTTTTTTCCTCCCTAATAGTCCCAGGAGGTATAGATCTAACACTCAGTCTGCTTGACCTTCATAGCTCCCAAGCTTTATTGTACAACTTCTACTCATATTGTGTCATCTGTTATACTTCCCTTTTTGATTTCCAGTTCCCTCTTTTTCTAATTATCCCCAAGTAGAAATGAGTCATGATTTGCTGAAAGTAAAATACTCTTAGCCATGGAAAAGTAAATAGAAGTAATTCCTTGAATAAATAAGCCTACTGAGTAGAGTTATGTAACTGCCACTCCAGTCCCAGGTACCTCTATGCAGGGACAAGTGGTAATGATTTAGCAGAAGGTTGAGAGGGGAGTTTTAACACTGGTTTTATAAAGGACCCCAGGGAGAAGGTACTGGGGGAAAGAAATGGAGAATATGACAGGGCATCTGTCTCCAGCCCAACGACTTGGACTAGCTTTGAGTCCTTAATGAAAAATGGCTTATGGCAAGAAGAGAGGTTGCTATTTCCAAGACACACTAGGAAGAAATATTTTTGTTTCCGGAATGAAGGTACAGAGGATAATATAGGGGTACAAAGAGGGTAATTTCTCCCTTTCTCCACAGAACTATCCCATCTCCAGCACTTCAGGGATTGGCAGCTTTGGATGCATCCCTAGACAGCTTCCTTGTTTTGCACATCAATGTTCTTATAATGTTCTCAATATGGACCTTGCCAGCACCCCCAATGGTACTACAGTCTAGCAGACGAGGCAGAACGGGAAGGAAATTCTGGGTTATTAAGATTACTATGACTTCCTTTGTGTCCACATATAGGTTAGGATTGATGATATTAGGTAACAATCACCTACTAACAAAGAAGGCTCAAAGCTGGAGACAGACAAGTTTCTTAGCTTGGGATATCTCTGCAAAAAAATTAGTTGGAGCCTCTAAAAATTTTCTTCGTTAGTAGTTCCAACTTAAATACTTATCAACAAGAACAAAAAGAAAGATTAAAAACTCAAATCTTTGCTTTTTACAAAGGTAACTAGAAAAAAAATTGTCAGATTTAGAGTAGCCAATCAAAGCAGAAAGTAAAGAGGGAAATTCACTCTACAATTGTCTAACTGGAAAGATTTCCAAAGGGAAAAGAATTAGAGAAGGAAAGAGGAGCTCAAAAGAAATATGTCATACCAAAAAGCATGTGGCTTCAGATTGACTATTTTAGAAACTAAACTTAAACCACCAATTATTGGTAGGGGAGGTACTTCTCAACAGAGTTCAATAGAAGAGTAATAAACCCAATAATATCATTTGTCAGGGTTTAAATGCCAGAGAAAGTAAAAGTGAATTTACTACATGCTGTTAGAAAAAGCCTTATATTCGTAAACTTTTGCATTTCTTAGTAGGGTGTAATGTTAAAGAGACCATTTTCTGGAGCTTGATTGCCCACATTTGAATCTCGTCTGCATCAGTGTCTAGTTGGGTGTCCTAGGTTTCTTTATCTGTAAATACGGATAGTGGTAGCACCAACCTCACAAGTTTGTTATGATAATTAAATTAACGAATACACTTAGAACACAGAGAATGTTGCCCAGCATGTGGCGATGAAATTAAAAATTAATTTCTCTGAAGAAATTAACTACTGTATTCTTTACTAAATATTTCTGGTTCAGTGAAGATAATTTATAGCTATGGAAGTTGCAGTAACTCATAAACATCTATTGTTGGTTGATGTCATGTACTAAAGCATGAACTCATCTGCCATTACTTGGAGACAGTAGCTTTGGCAAGCAAGAAGATGAAAGCTTCACGTGGTCATGGTTATAAACCAGGAAAAGGGAATTAAGCAGGATCAGAAAAGCAGATGTCAGGGTAGTCCAAGATGATAGTCAGACACTTCATAACGTTCCTCTAACACCAAAAAACTACTAGTGAATCAGATATAGATGGCAAGTTTGGAACCCTGAACGTCAAAGACCGGGCTGAAGAATTGGACTGTCGAGTGGAAGTAGAGACAGTACAAAAACAGCAGACATGGAGAATTACGGCTCACCAATGTCCTGCTAGCTGAACCTGCACAGTGCAGACATATTGAGACAAAGCAAGCTATGTTTCCAGCCGAAACCCTCATCACCTGGTGCAGCCAAGAATAAATGATCCTGTAGTCATGTCCAGAGGCAGGCAAGAGTGCTTCCACCCTATCAAAGTTAAATGCATGCATCTCACCTGCCACAACCACCCTAGCAGCCCCCATGCTGGAGGAAAAAGAATGAAAAAAAAAAATGAAGAAATTTTAAGAATTATGTGGGACACTAACAAGAGGAAAAAATTACACATGATCTGAGTTCCAGAACAGGGAGAGGCAATGGAAAACACAGAGAGAATAGTTAAAGCTTTGCTTGCTAAAAACTTACCTATTATCATGAAAGATGAGAAGATGAATTCCATATAGGATAGACCCCAAAATAAAGTTATCGAGATGTAATCAGACTTGTTAAACTCAAAAACAAAGACAGAATTCTGAGAACAGCTTGGGAAAAATGAAAAGTTACCTACAAAGGGGAACCAATAAGACTAAGCTCTGATTACTTGGTAGAAACCATACAGGCAGGAAGGCAATGGGATGACATATATAAAACCTTGAAAGAAAAAAATTGCTAGCTGAGAATTACATATCCAGCAAAATTGTCTCCCAAATACGATGGCAAAATTAGGACACTTTCAGATAAATAGAAATTAAGGGAATTTGTAAAAACCAGACCAAACTTACAAGAAATATTAAAGGGAGTCCTTCAGATAGAGAACAAACAACATCCGACAACAACCTAAGATTAGGACGCAGGGTAGAATCAGCCAGATACCAACCCAGATAAAGAATTCTAAAAAAAAAAATTAAGATAAAAGACTGAAAACAGGGAGCCACAGACGTTAATTGGTAAATAACAACGTCAAAAAAAGGGGGGTTCCCAGAGGCAGGGCCAAGATGGTGGAGTAGTCAGATGCTTCCGGTGATCTCTCTCACAACAAAGACCTGAAAAACAAGTGAAACAGTTATACTTATGATGAGCTAGGAGCCCTGAACCTTAAAGGCAAAGTCAGAAAATGGACCGAGTGGCGGGGGAGGGAGAGACAGTTCAGAAGTGGAGAGGAGTTGCCGGACCTGAATCGCCGGGAATCCTCAAGTACCATTCTCGGGAGTGACGGTGGCAGGCTGGTGGCGGTGTTCCGGATGCGATTACCTCAGGGAGAGACAGCCAGCTGCACAGCCTACTCACACCTCCAGAACCAGAGAAGAACGGCTCTCTCAGCAAAAGCTGAGTATTTGCATTTATTTTACTGCACTCCTGCCCCCAAGCCAGCTTCAGTGGCTGTCAATTTCCCTGGGCCTGACATAGGCCCTGCTGAGTGCCCTGAGCCATCCTCCCAGACTTGGAGAAGGAATAAATTCATAACAGAGGGCCTCTGAGAGAGTGAGAGAAAAATCGTAGAACAAGAAATTAAATTCACCAGATTTACTGGTCTGACAGAGACTGGAAGAATCCCTGAGACATTAGCCCTAAGACATCCTTCTGAACTGGAACTGAAACCATTCCCAGAGACCACTTTTCAACCAAACTATAGACAAGCCCATAAAGTAAACAATAATACCCAAGAGAAATGTGCTTCTTAGAACAACCGATTAGTAGCTTTTTAAGCTTGGGCCAGTTACTTAACCTCTTTGTGCCTCAGTTTTGTCGTTAATAAAATGGGGATAATAATAGTAGCTAACTTACAGTGATACTGGCTAAATTAAAGTACATATTAAAAGATCTTATAATTGTGCCTGGCACATAGTTAAAAGCTCAACAGGTTTTAACTATTGTCATTGTTATTTTGTACGTGATGGGAAAAACAAGACAGTGAATTTTCCCCTGACACATATACGTTCACTCGTGAGATAGTTCTCTAATTCCATCTCAAATTCACCAACCAAAGCCTATTACCACTGAGTCAATTCTGACTCATAGCGACTCTATAGGACAGAATAGAACTTCTCCATAGGGCTTCCAAGGCTGTAATCTTTATGGAGGCAGACTGCCACACCTTCCTCACGTAGAGGGGTTAGTGGGTTCGAACCACCTACCTTTCAGTTAGCAGCCAAGCACTTAACCACTGAGCTACCAGGACTCCTTCTAGAGTAGCATATGGAGTTTAAATGTGTTTCTACCAATCTTACTTTATCAAATACTTTCCACCAGGATCAGAATTCAGGAAATGGCGTTAGCAAGCCTTCTCCCAGCTTGCAGGTTAGAGGGACCTCGCTGGGGATAGAGTGTTGAGACCTTTGTGAGTCTCAAAAAAGGTGCTCATTCAACAAAACTTCACCTCTCAGTTGACACAGTAACATTTGTATCATACCCTTACAAGTTTTTCAATTTCGTGAACACTTATAATACATATATTTGACAGTTAGGCTCCCCTCCTTTCTTCCGTTTTTCTTTTTCCGTATAAATCTCAGCTCGAAGGCTATAGGATTGTTTCTTAGCCAAGTTGACAGTATTTTCTATACATCTTTTCTTATCGCTGCACTGCAATGTATTTTGCTTAAGTCATTTGTTTTCTTCCTTCTTCTTCTATCAACACATGACATTCTATTTCACCTGTGACAGGTACATCCTTTAAAGATGGCCAAGAAAATTAAAAGAGAATGCAAACTGATTCTCACAAATGGGAAGGATCGGTTGGTTTTATTTAGAGATTAGAGAGCCATAATCAAAATTTCTGCAGAGAAAAATTCAGGAATATTCACAGTCAAGTTCTAGAAGCTAACAATACATTCTTGAACAAAAGGAGAGAGAGGAGCCAGGAGAGTCCAGGGCTTATCTGAAAAAAGAAAAGGAAATGGAGTATGATATCAATTAAAACCAACAACCCGAACCCTTCCCCACTGAGCAGATTTTGACTCATTGCAACTGCATGTGTTATGGAGCACAACCGCTTCCTGAGGTTTTCTTGGCTGTAATCTTTATGGAAGCAAATTGGCACCACTGTGTGGAATCAAATACTAACTTTTATTTAGTAGCTGAGAACAAACCATTTGCACCACCCAGGGACTCCATGATATTAACAGAGGTCAAACGTACTACATTCTCTGAAAGTTGACGGGCCTGGGAACTGAGAGATGTCTGATGAGTCTGCCTCTGGTCAGAAGACCAAGGCCAAGAAGCCTTCTCAAAGCCAGAACGGAGGCAAGCCTACATTCTCCCAGTCTGGGTCTAGCCAGAGATTTTTCAAAGCAAGGTGGGAATAAAGGTCCCCATTACTGGAAAATTAACCCCTTGGCATTGAGGAAATTTGTCAGACATCATAAATATAACACCCGGGAGTAAATTTGGCACATTTGGGAAATAAATCAAGCATCAAATGACACCTCAGTGCATTAGTAGTCCTGAGACCTTAAGCACTCCATATAACTTCCAAAATTGCTCATGTCACACACAGAGAGTAGCTTAGCCAGCTTAGGCATTTGGACAAGACACTCTCATTCTTCTTATATATGACACAGCATCTCCACTGTTATTCGTGCAGTGGCGGTCCTAGCAGTTTTATCAAACCTACACTAGTACCCATTCTTTGGGACTATACCTTTGTACATTATAAAGGAAAAGTTTTAAAATCTTATTTTTCTAGTGTTTACAGCCATAATTCCTATTGGGAGATATCAGACACTGACCACCTTATCCTAAATCATAAACCTATCTATCGCTTATACTGAATACAGTTGTACTCGGTACAATACTCTTACATTTCAGGACAAGGAAGGAGATGATGGAGTTTAGACCAGGACAGAGCTAAGCTATTACTACCAAGCCTATCATTTCACAATGCCCATCTTACAGCTGGAAGAAAAAATCCCACCAAACCAGTGGTTATCAAAAGTTTTACATAGTATGACCTGTTTAAATTAGTCAACCAAGACCTCAGTTACCTAAATTCTAAATGGAATAATAGTAGGCTTTGCTTCTTCAGTGAATTTTTGTGAGGTTAAAATGATAGAATATTTTCTAAAATGTATAGAGGTGTCAAATAGTAACATTATTTGTGGTTCTTAGTAACACAAATAGATATCTATTACTATAAATGTTTTCCCCAGTTTCATTAAAGGTTCTTTTAATTATCCAAATGTTATGGCCATTGGCATATTTTGTAAAACTATGATTTTTTTAATATAAACTTTGCTTAGCTTAGAGATCTCAATCTGACAATTGCTTTCCTACATGCTGTGTTCAAAAATTAGGTAGATACAGCATCAGCTAAAACTGCTATCTCCTACTAAGAAAATATATTTCCAAGTGGAAGCTTGATCTTAACTCTGACTTTATTTTAAGGTGTTATTATATCCAACTTACTTATGAAGAACTTAAACAGAGAGAGTGAAGGCTCGCGCCAAACTCCCCTAGTTTCTAATTTAGTAGCTTTCCATAGCTCCAGGGTACTTTCGTAGCCATTGCTTCTTCATCCCTTGGTGTTCAATATTTGTAATTACATTATTTAAAGGTTATCAATTGACGTAGCCAAAATTCTTCCTTCCTCACAGGCTAAAAGGATAAGTAATTCTTAATTATTAACACAGGCTAATAAACAATGCCAATCTACTGTGAGTGGTTCATAACATGGAGAAGCCTCTCTCCAGAGATGCCTATCTACATTTTCTCACTTCTCACTTCTTGATGCTGTGCTTCTCTCTCCATGCCAAACAGCAAACCAGAAATCGAGGAGTTGAGGATGCTGTGACTAGCTTTCATCCTAACTGTGTGGACAGCATGATACAGATACTCTTCTGTGTCTCAGGCTTCACCAAGTGCAAAACCAGGTCACCATCCTCAGCACCCTTCTATGGATACTTTTGGGAGGGATCCCTCAAAACAATTCTAGAGGCATTCCAAACGTCAACTCTTACCTGAATTCTCCTTGATAATCATACTGAACAAATATGAGAATTTCTCAAATAAAAATTATTTCAGGTCAAAAAATTCACTGATTATACAAAATATTTTAAAAAAGGTAGAGATTTCAGATTGCCACTAACTGCTTTTAATTTTATTCACTCATTCATTCTTTTTTTAGACAGTAGCTGCAACACAGTGATTTGATTTTTACTTCTCATTCCACAGCAGTTTATTATTTTGGCCTGTGCTAGCTGTCTGTTTATGTTTCATTACTTTTTCTTCCTCCTCCACCTTTAATGCTATCCCTCTTCCTTCATAGGTACCCACATGGTATAGTTAACGTACATCCTTCTAAGCAATCTTCCATAATTAATTTACCTATATGTATATATACCTATATCTGTGATATTTTTATAGTTTTGGGGTTTATAACTCACATACAATATTTGTTCTTTTTTTCCCTCCACATAATGTTTTGCAGATTCATTTATGTTGTTATATCCAGATCTACTTCATGGCTCTGAACACTGTTGGTATTTCAGTTATACCATCAACATACTCCACGTCTATTGCCAATTTTACTTATTATTTGGTGAGAGTTAAACTATGATCACAATACAGTGGAGACACTGAATCTGCTTCCTGGCCCTTCCTTCAGTTTGTCCCAAGAATTGGAAAGCTGTTGATGACAAATTATTCTTTTTGGGCAGAGAAGGAAGGAGAAAGGAAGTATCACCCATCAAGGCTACTGCAGCTGAAGTGGAGGTAGGTACCAATATCATTTTCCAGGGTTAACTACAGTCACTCCTCTCCTCTGTAGCTCAGGTGCCTCATGCCTAGCCTGGCCTATTTAACCTTCCCTGTTTGGCAGAGTGGTTAAGAAGGGCTCTGCTGCTAATAACCAAAATGTCAGCAGTTTGAATCCACTAGCTGCTCCTTGGAAACCCAATGGGGCAGTTCTATTCTGTCCTATAGGGTCACTATGAGTTGGAATTGATACAATGGTAATTGGGTTTTTTTTTTTCTTTTTTTGGATTTGGTCAGTTCCAAGAAGCTAACATTTAATAAGAGAAATCTTACCAATTTTAATTATTCACTGAATATGCCTCAAACCACCTCATTCCGTTTCCCAACCTGTTTGGTTGTCCATGCTCCATGTGTCTGAGCTTGTCTTCTGTCTATAGCTTCACACTTGAGCTTTGAACCTGATACATTATCTCTCTTTACATGTGACTTGCATTCATTCTTCAGACTACTGCATTTAACTGCACCAGGCAACGAGATGTCTCAAACTCAAGCCCAACAGCCATTCCTACTAACCAATATTTCTGTTGAGCTTGCTTCATTAAAAGGAATATAAAAATATAGATCAAATGAACAAAATTGATAGTAATTAGCTGTCAAGGTTTGGAGGATGTGAATGGTGAGGCGCCATCCCCCTGGCAAAGAAAATCAATGGATAGTATATTACCTTCCAAAGATCTGATTAGCCCAATTTATCTGGACTTGCATAAATCCATAAGAGATTTATTGTAATACCCTGTATTTCATCTTTAGTGCCCACGTTAGACAACTTGATTAACTGTTCTACATTTTCAGTAATCCTTAGAAATTTTTCAAAAATGAACTGATTTCATTGTGATATTTCACCAAGGATTTTTCTTCCCTGGGTTTTTCAGTAGTAAGTTATTCCTGAAAATGCATATATGTTTCAAAAGTACAAAGAATATTACATAAAAGGAAATTATATTAGTTGTAAGTGCATTGGGGAGATTAAGGTCTCGTAATCCAGAGAAAGCATTCAAATTTCTGTATCACATATATAGTACCTGTTTTGAAGATGAAGAGTATTGAGATAACCTATCGCAACATGATTGGGTTGTCAACTCAATATTTCTATTCATTTTCTCCACGAATTTCTAATCAGATTATAATATTTGTAAACTATTATCGTAATGATACAATTATTGTTATTTTATAGATGCTATGTAATTTATGGAAACCCTGGTGGCATAGTGGTTAAGTGCTATGGCTGCTAACCAAAGGGTCGGCAGTTCAAATCCACCAGGCACTCCTTGGAAACTCTTTGGGGTCCTATAGGGTAGCTCTGTCCTATAGGTTAGCTATGAGTCAGAATCGATGCGATGGCACTGGGTTTTTTTTTTTTTTTTTTGGTTTTATGTAATTTACTCTTGGTAAAGTAGAGGGGTAGGAAAAAGAGGAAGACACTCAGCGAGATGGATTGACACAGTGACTGCAACAATGGGCTCAAACATAATGATTGTGAGGATGGCACAGGACCAGGCAGTGTTTCATTCTGTTGTGCATAGGGTCACTATGAGTTGGAGCCGAATCCATAGCACCTAACTACAACCATAATTTATTACAGTCATTAAGTATCAAATCACAATTATTATGATAAGACATACACATATTTTAAAGTACACATGGGCAATATGCAAAAGAAAGGAAGAGAATTTTAAAAATTTGAAATATAAGGTGGGAACAAGAAAGCAAGTTTTTAAGGGGCCATTGATATGCACCCAATAAGTCACTGACTAAAGTGTCAATATTTTGTTTCATACAATCAGAATTTAGAGCATATTATATTCATATTCCATTGTTTTTCCTACTTATTTTTAAAAGTAATAAGAAACAAAATAGTTCTCTGAGCTTTATTTCTTCCCCTGCCTCAATCTGTGACCTGTACTTACAACTAACCCCCCTTATAAATCATGAAGTTTCCAATTTCTTACATGACAAAGCCCATAGTTCTTTAGAAACTTGCTTAAACTTGGGCTCAAACTTGCCTGTTCAGATCAACCTCCCCTCACTTCCCACTATAACCCCTACTCCACAGACACACAGGTTACTCAGATTTCTGTGAGCAAGCCGTACATTTTTTTTCCCTCATAACTTTTACTCATCTTATTAAGTAACTAACCAGTTTCAACAAATGTCAACCCCATGTAGGTCAGAGTAGAACCGTGTTCCATAGTGTTTTCAATGGCTGACTTTTCAGAAGTAGATCACCATTTCTTTCTTCTGAGGAACCTCTGGGTGTAACTTGAACTTCCAGCCTTCCAAGTAGCAGCACACCATGTTGACTGTTTGAACCACCCAGGGACACTCATCTTATTACTTCTGTCTAAAGTGCTCTTTCTCTTTTGTCCATCTGCCAAAAAATTATTCATCAAAGCTTAGCTCAAACACTACTTTCCCCCTTCTTCTCCCTCCTACAAACATCTTCCTTCTACATACACATGACAGTAAATAGTTAGGCAATGCCATCACTATAAGAATTACCCTCCCCAGAATTTGTGTCAATAACTGTATAGTCTCTTATATGTACATCCTACCTTCTTCCTATAGAGGAGGCTATATAATAAAGACTGAGATATGAATGAATGGCTGTGCCGAAATCAGGGTTTCAAACTGGTTCTTCCAGGTTCAGTCATGGCCAAGGAAACGACACTGGAACAGCCCCAATTTTTCAAGATTTGGGTGAACCAGACATATAACTGGAGTGGGAAAAATTAAGGTTGAAGTCCTGCTAAACACTTCATCTCCTTCTTAGGAAACAAGGGCAGGGTACATGTTGCATAGCAACCAAATCTCTTCCCCATTGCATTTTGAGTAGAGTCAGAAACAGCAGTGCCCCACTCAAAATGGCGGCCAACCTTGCCTCTTTGAATGTGTGTGGCTCTGTACGGGAGCAGCACACATTCAAAGCAGTGTGGTCGGCTCCTGAAAGGGTTCACTACACATCTTTTGAGTCTCCCATTCCAGGGCTTTTGACTCGTAATTTTTCCTGTTCCAGTTATCAATCTGGATCACCCAAATTTTAAAAATCCAAGTCTGTCCCAGTTTTGCTCCAGTGAACCAGTTCAAACTGGTTTGAAGCCCTGGATGAAATGAGAAAAAAAAGATGTAGATAATCGTTTATGGTTAGTCCTAATAGGAAACAGGACACAACTTTTCAAGTGGAGAAAATATGTACCTTGTCAAATTGTGGGGGAGATCTCTACTTTTACCACTGTAGATCCAGGAAATATCCACGGACTAAAACAAACTGGCACAATTTTTTAAATACTCCATAAATCGTCAATTAGAACGCAATGCAGTTTCAGGCAGTGCACATGTCAAAGGTGCCTCTGCTTCCCCCACTATGAGAGATTATATTAAATTCTAGATACTCTCTTCATCAGAACACATGTGACATGACCCAAATTAGCAAATCAGGTTATAAGCATCTTCTCAAGAACACTGGTCGTCTACTTTGGGCATATAGGTCACAGTTACAGCAATATATGAAATTCACCCTAAGAAAGCCTGTTGTTGTGTACCGTCAAGTCGATTTTGATTCATAGTGATACCATGTGACAGAGTAAAACCACCCCCATAGCGTTTTCTAGGTTGTAATCTTTAGGGAAGCAGATTGTCTGGTCATTCCTCCATGGAGCTGCTGGGTGGTTTCAAACCACCAACCTTTTGGTTAGTAGCTGAGCGCTTAATCATTGCATCACCAGGACTCTTTTGAGGGAGCCTAAAATACTTCTTATTATCAGAATTTTCTCCATACCTCTGAGAGAGCTGGTGACTGGGAGTGTTAGCTCCCTTAAAGACTAGGGAACCTCAAGCACTACAGTGAATGGTACAGCTAGGGCCTGGATACTATCACCCCAGGGAGAATTCCAATTACCATGGAAGGAGGGAGATGGTCTCCTCCTTCTGCTCCCCTTTGTCCTTCCTCTTCTGCTCCTCCTCATCCCCCTCATCCCTCTTCGTCTTCCTCTTCTTCTTCTAAATAGCTCAGTTTATCACCCTTTCTAAGAGACACCAACTTGTCAACTCATCTGGAAATAGAAATATTATTATTTATTACCATGCTTTCTAAAAAGTCCACAAATTTCTCTCTCTCTATCCATCCATCCATTTATCTATCTATGATCTATCTAATCTGTTTATTTCATCATATTATATAAAGTCAGAAGTTCTGGTGGCACAGTGGTTAGGTACTCGGCTGCTAACCAATCGATGGCTCAAACCCAGTGGGAGAAAGATGTGGCAGTCTGCTTCCTTAAAAACTCACAGCCTCGGACAGTTTTACTCTAACCTATAGGGTCGGTTTAAGTTGGAATCGACTCAGTGGAAGTGGGTTTGGTTTATTGTATAAAACGCCTTTGGTATCTGGGAAGATGTACCTATGAGGAGAAAGAAAGGCACCAGGACAACTGGCAGCATTTGGTACCTTTTATCAGGAGGCTACTGGTACATCAGTCCTCTCACAATTGCTACAGAAGACTAAATGGTTAGATTTAACAAGACTTAGTTTGGAGAGAAGTTGGTGAATTTTGCTTTTCTTGGTGTGATACATATCCTAGTAGAGGGGTGTAATTTCTGTGAAGAAAGTTTATAGGGCTGGACATGGAAAAGGTACAGCCCAAGGGGCTCCAAGGAGTCCCTAGGTGGGGCAAATTGTTAAGTGTCTGAGTACTAGTAGAAAGGCTGATGGCTCGAACCCACCCAGACGTGCCTCTTAAGACAGACCTGGTGATCTTCTTCTGAAAGGTCACACCCTTGAGAACTCTATGGAGCAGTTCTACTCTGCACACATGGCGTCACCGTGAGTTGTAATAGATTTGGCAGCAACTAACAGTAATAAAAACAATTTGTATTCAAAACTTCCATCGCCAGAGTAAGCTTGTCAGGATGTGGTTTTCCCTAGGTCCTAATCACAGAGCCAGACACAGTCTAAAACAGCAATATCACTAAAGTGTAGCCCTACTGTTGGGAACACCATCAGTGTGACAGCATTAGGTATTACTTCTTAACTAACCACACAAAACTTAGTATCTTAAAACACAATCATGTGTTTGTCCACAATTCTCTATGTCAGCAATTTAGCCTAAGCTTGGCTGAGGAGTTCTTCTTATCTTGGATGGGCCCCTTTCCTCATAAGTCAGTAACTGTCAGTCATAGGGCAGATTTCTTCTTGTTTGGACTCTCCCATGTCATTGCTCTCTGCTACGAAAACTGTATTGGCCTTTCTCTGGTTCAGGTGATCTCTCCTGGTCTTGTCCACGTGGGAGAATCAGGGATCCCAGGGAGTAAGTGGAAGCTCTCAAGGCTTCTTAAGGCTAAGTCTCAGAACTGGAACAGCATCATTTCTACCACATTCTGTTGTCCAAAATAAGTCGTACAGCCAGCCCAAATGCAAGAAGAAGAGAAATAGACCCCATTTCTTAATGAAGTGAACTATAAAATCATATTGCAATAGGGCACAGACTCAGAAAGTACCTAAGAATTTTGGTCAATTTACCACCGTGTGGGAGGTAAGGAACATTGTTTCTTATTCCTGTGGAACAGCTGATATCCTGGATATATGTCAACTTTCAACTGTTGTGTAGCAGTACAAACTGGCCCCTTCCAAAAAAAAAAAAAGGTTGCTATTGAGTTGACTCATGGTGACTCCATGTGTTACAGAATAGAGCTATAGTCCATCCTTAATGAACAGAGGACAAGTTTGATTCTACTCATGGAGGCCTAAATATTCACACGGATGTTTAGTGGATTGTCAAACACAAGTGCTTAACTTAGATGATAATTTAGAATCGAAAGTTCCAGAAAATAGATGGCACTACAGCATGGCCTATGATGCTGTATATGAGTACCTGCTGAAGATCTCAGCTTAGACACCGATCGGCATCACACACACTTCAGAAAATAATCAGTTGCCACACACGTTTACCTTCCTACCAAACTCCAGCTGTGGTATCATCAAGATTCCTAGAATGCAGAGGTAGAAGAGTGTCAAATGTTACGGAGCAGGCTCTGTACCAAACCAGTTGGAGCTAAGTGGATCTCTACAGAGTGCCTGACACTGGGATTCTATGCGTGAATGTAATGATGTGGAGACTGCTTCTTAATAACATCGTTGTTAGCTCTTGTCAACTGACGACAACCCCATGTGCAAGGCAACGAAACATTGCTAGGTCTTCTGCCGTTCCCAAAATTGGTTGCAAACCTAACCATTGTGATCCATAGGGTTTTCATGGCTGATTTTTGAAAGTAGATGGCCAGGCGTTTCTTTCTAGTCCATCTTAGTCTGGAAGCTCCACTAAAACCTGTTCAGCATCATAGCAACATGCAAGTTTCCACTGAGAGACGGCTTGTGGCTACACATAGGTGCATTGGCCTGGAATCATACCTGGGTCTCCCGCATGAAAGGTGAAAATTCTACCACTGAACTACCAATGTCTGTTAAGGAGTCTCATGTTCAAATGATAAATTTTATCCAAACAGATGTAACCTATCGGTTTGGAAAAACTTGGATTAAAAATAAGGCCACCAGGTGTATATAGCATGACATGAAATATGAGGAGGATTCTTATACCCGTGTCTACTATATATCTGGGAACTGATAAGTTCTGCAGACTCTTTGATCCTGAATGTAATGTAAATGTTGAGCCACATTTAAACTGGTTACCTGATACCTGGGACACCAGTGTAAATAGACCAAGAATGACTAGAAACATAGGACATCTTTTTCAGGACCAGAGACTCTATTATGCAATGGCCATCTTCCATTTTCTTGGTGGAACTTAACTTGGGGCAGTTTACCATACACTGTTGTCTGTGTCCCAACAGCAGAGATTTTGATTTAATTAGTCTGGGGGATCCCTGGTGGCATAGCAGTTAAGAGCTCAGGCTGCTAACCAAAAGATCAGCAGTTCAAATCCACCAGCAGCTCCATGGAAACCCTATGGGGCAGTTCTCCTCTGACCTGTATGGTTGCTATGAGCCAGGATCGACTTGACAGCAATGGGTTCGTTTTTTGGGGGGTTTTGGAGTGAGATCTGGGAATCTAGATCTTTTAGACTTCCCAGGTGAGCCTGATATGGGTTGATACCCCATTTAAATGAAGAAGAAAATCACAGAAATTCCTGAAGGTGATGAAGGGAGTAGCTTCCTCGAAGAGTACAAATGTATCACAGACGCTTGCTTCAAGTTGTGAAGTGTCAGCTGTCCAGGGAGTGACAAACTATAAAAGGATTGACACTATTAACTGGCTTGGCAAACCTGTCACAATTTACTATATCCTGAAAGTATTATCCATGTTTGTAAGGGATCTCCCCTGTTGGGCCTGTGCTCTCGTCTGCTATGAACAGACACCAAAAGAAATTGCCTCAAGACCTCAGGTTTATGTTGTCAAGAAAAATCCTATCAGACGAAAACAGAGGGGCAGGAGGATGAATTTTTTTTTTTTTTAGTATAATTCAAGAGAGTTTTACTTTTGGACTTCAATTTATCCCCAGAAATTTAATAAAGGGAAAGCCTTCATATTGATTTTTATGTTGCTGATAATGTATTGTCTGTGGTATTTATGCGGGTCTCCTATGTAGTCTCTAGAAAGCTATTCTGGAGAAAGTGGTTGAGCATAATCTGATAAATAAGAAACAGAATAGAGAGCATTTTTGGATCAAGCTCTACATGAAAGTGGGTTTACAGGACATAACAATGGGAATAGAAGAGGACACAGACCTTGTTCTCACCATATTCTCTCTGAGGTCCCTAAGAGGGAACTTTGCCAATACTTCCACATTCTGGGGAAGAAGTGGCCATGTTTCTCTTCAACCTATCACTTGCTCCTCCCCAAGGGAAGAGAAATGAATAATGATTGGCCTGTGTTACCAGTGAGTTCTGCAGAAACACCGCAGGCTGTCTCAGCTGTTCCCTCCCTGGGCTCTTCAGGTGGCTCAAGCAGAGTAGACCTTGCTCTTGTGGCCTCCATGCAGGGCGCAGACAATAGCAGCCCTTCTCCTGCAGGCCCAGCCAGGTCTCTGCTGTCCCACCTTCTCTGTCTCACACTCAGTGAAGACCCAGTTCGGCCCTGCTCTATGGACTTGTCGCCTTAACAAAGAAAGAGCCCATGTTTTGTCTTCAGGTCCCCACCACACTTTATAACCCAACTTTACCAGCAATAAAGCCAATATGGTAATTTGCCTCCTCTGGCTCCGTGGGTCCATCTTTCAATTTGTTACAACCAAGAAGGAAGGATCAGCTAGTGAATAGCCCACATTAGCACTCCCCGCCCCAAACACTGATACAATTAATTAAGTAAAACTAGCAAATAATATAATAATTCCAGTGGCCTTGCATTAAAATATCTGTAAGTTCAAATGCCTGTGCTGGTATGACCTGCTTTGATGGAAATTACTTACATATATGCAGCAGTGGTGTTTCAGTGGTAGAACTCTCATCTTCATCTCGAGTTCAGTTTCTGGCCAATTCACCTCATGTACGGCCACCACCTGTCGGTGGAGGTTTGCATGTTGCTATGACGCTGAGGTTTCAGCAGAGCTTCCATAGTAAGACAGACAAGGAAGAAAGGCCCAGGGATCCACTTCCAAAATAAATCAGCCAATGAATCACAATGGTCTAATCTGCAACTGATCATGGGGATGGTACAGGACTGGATACCATTTCATTCAGTTTTACATGGGGTCACAATGAGTTGGGGGCCCATTCAACAGCAACTAATAACAATTTACATATAAATTTTTATCAATTAATTTATCCATTAGTGAATTTCATCAATGAGGCTTGGTCATTATTGAAGTATCAGATTTTTTACACTTTGGAAATACTTGTTTTATAAACCCTAGGACTATGGAAAATGCCTGTTGTCGTTGTTACTTGCCTTTGAGACGATTCTGACTCATGGTGACCACATGTGTGCCTAGTAGAACTGCCACATAGGGTTTTCAAGGCTGTGACCTTTCAGAAGCAGATCACCAGGCCTGTCTTCCAAGGTACCTCTGGGTGGGTTTGAACTATTAAACTTTTGGCTAGTAGTCAAGCATTTAACTATTTGTGTCACCCAAAATCCCTAGTGAATTTAAATCATTTACAAGAACGCAAGAATTACGGTGGTAAAAAGCCACAAAATAAAAGCCCTCAACGCCACAACTCACTCAAGCAAATCACTTAAAATCTGTTTCTTTTGCCTCATCTACGAAAATAAATATTAACAAATTCCCTACCAAAAAGAATTATAGCCAGGCATATATTTATTGAAAAGAATTAAACCCTTACATGAATTCCAAAAGACTATGTGATTGTTATTGTATTTACTTAGATTTAAAATAAATAAAGCCTTAGACTGAAGGCCAGACTTTTCTCAACAGCTATTTAAGATTTTAAAAGCCATTGAGAAATTAGAAGGCAATTTTCTCATCTAGAAAATGATATGCTATTCAAAGAAAAGCTATAATCTCATCAAAATTGAAGTAATATCTACAAATGTTTTTAAGCCATTATTGAATAAATCTCCTCATGTGTTCACATCAGCTTATGGAGAAGCCTATAGTATAGTGGATAAAAACATAGAGCTTGGAGCTAGAGGTCTCTATAAAAGTCTCTATAGGTGGTTAAAATCCCTTATTACTTGTATGTCCTGATTAATTTCTTTACCTATTTTATGATTCAGTATTGTTCTTAGGTGCCACTGAGGCAATTCTGACTCATAGTGACCCCATGTACAACAGAACAAAACACTTTCTGGTCCTGTGCTATCCTCACAATCATTGCTACATTTGAGCCCACTGCTGTAGCCACTGTGTCAATCCATCTCCTTGAAGGTCTTCGTCTTTTTTGCTGATTCTCTACTTTACCAAGCATGATTGTCCTTCTCCAGGGACAGCCTCTTGATAACATGTCCCAAGTATGTGAGATGAAGTCTCACCATCCTCACATCTAAGGAGCATTCTGGCTGTACTTCTTCCAAGACAGGTTTGTTTCAGCATACTCACCTATAAAGTAATACTCACCTCCTAGGGTTGTTTAAAGAATTAAAAGTGATAAATATATACTAAGCATTTAACACAATATCTGACCACCACCCATCTGTCAGTTTGTGGTACTGTGGTGGCCTGTGTGTTATTACAATACTGGAAGGTATGCTACCAGTATTTCAAATACCAGCAGGGTCAACCATGGTAGAAGGTTTCAGCAGAGCTTCCAGACTAAGACAGACTTGGAAGAAAGGTCTGGTGATCTACTTCCAAAAATTAACCAATAAAAACCCTATGGGTCACCGAATATTGTCCACGACTTCAACTCCTTGATTTTGGACACATCACCAAAGATAGCAGTTGCTGGAGAAAGATATCATGTTTGGTAAATTCGAGGGCCAGCAAAGATGAAGGAAACCTTAATGAGATAGATGGACATGGTTGTCACAACAATGGACTCAAACATAATAATGATCATGAAGGCAGTGCAGGAGAGGTCAATGTTTCACTCCATTGTACATGGGGGTGACCATGAGTCACTGCCGACTCAACGGCAACTCACAACAACAACAGCATCTGTCTCATACCACTCAGCATTTAGTATTAAAAAAAAAAAGTGCTTACTATTTTGTTTGGTTGTTAATGCTACTTTTTTTTTCCCAAAAATATTATAAAAATGCTGAAATGTTAATGTCTTAATAATTTTACAGTCCTTCTTGAATATTTCTGCCAAATCTAAGCTAAAATCATAACCAGTCAAGGAAAAAAATATAATAACTTTAAAAATATAACCAAAATGTACAAAGAGAAAATAAAATTTTCAGCTAGCCAATTTCAGCTCTTTATGTCACTAAGCAACATAATTGACATTTTTCACTAAATTGTCATTTTTAAACTTACATGACTAAATTGAATAGTTCTTTTGGCAGCTTATAGGCCAATCCTTAGATATTGCTGTGAACGGCCAAATCACAAGTCTATATATCAGTTCATTTGCCTCTTTAATTTAATCAAGTACGATATATTTATGATCCCTCTGATGCCAAATAAGCACTTCAAAAAGCCCTAGGAGAAGATCCAAGCATCTGTCGGCTGTAAAGAAAGTAATCACATTAGCACACTGATGAACAGTACAGGACTTCTGCCAACTGAAAAGTATTACATGGTGGAAAGAAAGAACGAGAGTGCCTTATCAAACCCCAACTCCCTTGCTTCCCTCCTAAAAAAAAGGCAGTTTTATCACAATTCATTGTGGATATACTTAATTCAACATGTAGATTTCCCAACACACTTCCATCCAATGAGATAATGTACACTATACCAAAAGAACCAACATCTACACTATTTCAGAGTTTTAGAATTTATTCTTAGAAAGCTAGAGCTAGCTTTAATGGGTACTGCATCCCCATTTGCAAGGTTCAAAGCTTGGAAATGTGAAACGGTGGGTGAGCTCTTTAACTTTTATCTTATAACTCAGGGTCGGTGATAAATGGCTATACTACAGCCATATTGGAAATGCACTATACCTGATTTAACTCAGATAATCTCACTGAAATGAAAATAAATAAGTAAGTCTAAATTAATGGAATTAAGTAAGACAAGTACTGTACTATAATGCTGATTGTACCTCTTCTACAAAGTAAGATGTCAGCAGATTTGTTAACAATAAACACATTTTATTTGCTCCCATGTTCCAAACTCCAAAATATTGGTGTTGATTTATACCACCAATGATGAACTGAAAGTAATAAACTCCGGGTGTGTTAAGAATAGCAAAAGATAGTTAGGCATGAAGATATCAGTGGAGAAAGGGAAGCTTCTAGATTAATCAACAAATATTTGCACCTGGTTATGCAGAGGAGCCAAACAGTTTAAAAAATAATAATAAAAAAACTAAAGTTGGTCATCATTTATACAAAGTTATAGAATATCAAAACATAAATATATACCTACGTTTCAAATGCAGATATATTATGGGAGACAAAAAATTGGCAGAGACTAGTAGTTCCCCACCTTAATCTGAGAAATGCTAGGCGTGGAGCATTAAGGATACTGTGGACTGGAATGGCCAAGGAAAACATTTTGGAGAAAGCGGAATTTAAGAAGGTTATTAGAATGAGGCGGGGCCAAGATGGCGGACTAGGTAGACGCTACCTTGGATCCCTCTTGCAACAAAGACTTGGAAAAACAAGTGAATTGATCACATACATAACAATCTACGAACCCTGAACAACAAACAC
Source organism: Elephas maximus indicus (assembly GCF_024166365.1). Lineage (NCBI taxonomy): Eukaryota > Metazoa > Chordata > Mammalia > Proboscidea > Elephantidae > Elephas > Elephas maximus. The sequence goes on along the minus strand of NC_064841.1, from coordinate 13,747,003 downwards.
AGATTTAGAGACAGAAAACAAACAAATACGGGGAAGCAGCGACTGTTTTCGGAGCCTGGAGCCAGCGTCCCAGTCAGGTAACCTTGGCTCCGGGCTTTTGACTGGGTGCTGTCACGGCGCAAGCATGGGGCGCAGCTCTACTCCCCTGAACTAACCCTGGGAGGGGGCCTAGCTGGTCCGCGAGGGTGGCACAGCGACGCGGCTGACAGGACGAGAAGTCCCGGGGAGACAGTGACTGATTTTGGAGCCGGGAGTGAAGCGTCCCAGCAGGGGAACCATGACGCTGGGCTTTGGACTGGCAGCGGAGGATCTGACCACGGCTTCAGCGGGCCAGACCCCCGGGGGCAATCTCCACACAGCCAGCACACATAGGTGACACGCCCCTCGGAAATCTCAGATAAAATAGTCATTCCAAGCAAGACAAACAACTCAGGCTATATTCCGAGGTGCTACTCTCCTATCTCTCTGATCCCTCCCCCACCCTCCCCAGGCTGCTTCATTAACATTGGAATTTCCTGAGCCAGAGGGAGAACGGCTCCCATCCGCGGCGGCTTTGCTTCCCCCCCCCCTTTTTTTTTCTTTTGGTCCTTTCCTAACCCAATCTTCCAGCCTGAGAGAAGGAACCACAAAAAACCCAGGGACCAAAAATCCATCCCTAATTGGACTAAAAACACAGAACCAGCTACAGCCAAGCATATATGATCCAAATCTCGGATTTTCATCCTTACAGGGAACAAGGTGGCAGTTATAATCCAAAGGCAGTTCTGATAGGGATCTGACTGAATTTTTTTTTTAGTGGATTTTCTGGAAAAACAAGTTTCTCAGGTCTGATATCTCTGCTTATTCAACAGAGCCCTAACTGACCCACAACAGGGAACTGAGGGCTGAAGCTCCCCCCAGACCACCTAGCCTCTTGCCTTAGGGGTCTAAGGAGGGTGACACCTACCAATCAGTAGAGGTACTTGCATTAGGGGCCTAAGGTACAGCTGCAGTGCCCTCCCACCAAGGTGCTATAGGAATAGAGACACACCTACCTCACTGACACTTGGGGGAAGGCTGTCAGCATCCTGCCCCCCCGGAGGGTGAACCCCAGCCGCTAATAGAATCTGGTGCACACAACTATCACCACTACTTCTTGAGGTGGATACGTGTTAGGGTGCAGCACACACTTGATGACCCAAAATCAGATTCTACTCAAGAATAGTGAATAGACTCAGGCATATATATCTGGCAACAGCCCAAACCAGCTGGCAATAGGTCATAAGTAAGTCAAGGGCTACAACAATCAAGACAGCACAATCTAGTAGCCCATCCACGTATATTGAAAGAAAACAAAACAAGATAAGACTCAGTGAGCAATTATAGAATAAACCACTACTATATATATATATATATTTTTTTTTTTAGTGATGGCTCGGAGACAGCAGTCGATATCAAACCACATAAAGAAGCAGACCATGACAGCTTCTACAACCCCCCAAATAAAAGAATCAAAATCTTTCCCAAATGAAGATACAATCCTGGAATTATCAAATACAGAATATAAAAAACTAATTTACAGAATGCTTCAAGACATCAGAAACGAAATAAGGCAAACTGCAGAAAAAGCCAAGGAGCACACTGATAAAACAGTTGAAGAACTCAAAAAGATTATTCAAGAACATAGTGGAAAAATTAACAAGTTGCAAGAATCCATAGAGAGACAGCATGTAGAAATCCAAAAGATTAACAATAAAATTACAGAATTAGACAACGCAATAGAAAGTCAGAGGAGCAGACTTGAGCAATTAGAATGCAGACTGGGAAATCTGGAGGACCAGGGAATTAACACCAACATAGCTGAAAAAAAATCAGATAAAAGAATTTAAAAAAATGAAGAAACCCTAAGAATCATGTGGGACTCTATCAAGAAGGATAACTTGCGTGTGATTGGAGTCCCAGAACAAGGAGGGAGGACAGAAAACACAGAGAAAATAGTTGAAGATCTGCTGACAGAAAACTTCCCTGACATCATGAAAGACGAAAGGATATCTATCCAAGATGCTCATCGAACCCCATTTAAGATTGATCCAAAAAGAAAAACACCAAGACATATTATCATCAAACTTGCCAAAACCAAAGATAAAGAGAAAATTTTAAAAGCAGCCAGGGAGAAAAGAAGTGTCTCCTTCAAGGGAGAATCAATAAGAATAAGTTCAGACTACTCAGCAGAAACCATGCAGGCAAGAAGGGAATGGGACGACATATACAGAACACTGAAGGAGAAAAACTGCCAGCTAAGGATCATGTATCCAGCAAAACTCTCTCTCAAATATGAAGGTGAAATTAAGATATTTACAGATAAACACAAGTTTAGAGAATTTGCAAAAACCAAACCAAAGCTACAAGAAATACTAAAGGATATTGTTTGGTCAGAAAACCAATAATATCAGATACCAGCACAACACAAGGTCACAAAACAGAACATCCTGATATCAACTCAAATAGGGAAATCACAAAAACAAATTAAGATTAATTAAAAAAAAAAATGCTCGTAACAGGGAATCACTGAAGTCAAAATGTAAAAGATCACAATAATCAAAAAGAGGGACTAAATACAGGTGGCATAGAACTGCCATATGGAGAGGGATACAAGGCAATATAGAACGATACAAGTTAGGTTTTGACTTAGAAAAATAGGGGTAAATATTAAGGTAACCACAAAGAGGTATAACAACTCCATAACTGAAGATAAAAGCCAAGAAAAACGTAACGACTCAACAAACATAAAGTCAAACACTGCGAAAATGAGGATCTCACGATTTACTAAGAAAAACCTCTCGGCACAAAAAAGTATGTGGAAAAATGAAATTGTCAACAACACACCTAAAAAGGCATCAAAATGACAACACTAAACACTTATTTATCTATAATTACGCTGAATGTAAATGGACTAAATGCACCAATAAAGAGACAGAGAGTCTTGGACTGGATAAAGAAACATGATCCGTCTATATGCTGCCTACAAGAGACACACCTTAGACTTAGAGACACAAACTAAAACTCAAAGGATGGAAAAAAATATATCAAGCAAACAATAAGCAAAAAAGAAGAGGAGTAGCAATATTAATTTCTGACAAAACAGACTTTAGACTTAAATCCACCACAAAGGATAAAGAAGGACACTACATAATGATAAAAGGGACAATTGATCAGGAAGACATAACCATATTAAATATTTATGCACCCAATGACAGGGCTGCAAGATACATAAATCAAATTTTAACAGAACTAAAAAGTGAGATAGACACCTCCACAATTATAGTAGGAGACTTCAACACACCACTTGCGGAGAAGGACAGGACATCCAGTAAGAAGCTCAATAGAGATACGGACAACCTTATTACAACAATCAACCAACTTGACCTCATTGACTTATATAGAACTCTCCACCCAACTGCTGCAAAATATACTTTTTTTTCTAGCGCACGTGGAACATTCTCTAGAATAGATCACATATTAGGTCATAAAACAAACATTTGCAGAATCCAAAACATTGAAATATTACAAAGCATCTTCTCAGACCACAAGGCAATGAAACTAGAAATCAATAACAGAAAAACTAGGGAAAAGAAATCAAATACTTGGAAACTGAACAATACCCTCCTGAAAAAAGACTGGGTTATAGAAGACATCAAGGAGGGAATAAGGAAATTCTTAGAAAGCAACGAGAATGAAAATACTTCCTATCAAAACCTCTGGGACACAGCAAAAGCAGTGCTCAGAGGCCAATTTATATCGATAAATGCACACATACAAAAAGAAGAAAGAGCCAAAATCAGAGAATTGTCCCTACAACTTGAACAAATAGAAAGTGAGCAACAAAAGAATCCATCAGGCACCAGAAGAAAACAAATAATAAAAATTAGAGCTGAACTAAATGAATTAGAGAACAGAAAAAAAAATTGAAAGAATTAACAAAGCCAAAAGCTGGTTCTTGGAAAAAATTCACAAAATTGATAAACCATTGGCTAGACTGACTAAAGAAATACAGGAAAGGAAACACATAACCCGAATAAGAAACGAGATGGGCCACATCACAACAGACCCAACTGAAATTAAAAGAATCATATCAGATTATTATGAAAAATTGTACTCTAACAAATTTGCAAACCTAGAAGAAATGGTTGAATTCCTGGAAAAACACTACCTACCTAAACTAACACAATCAGAAGTAGAACAACTAAATAGACCCATAACAAAAAAAGAGATTGAAACAGCAATCAAAAAACTCCCAACAAAAAAAAAAGCCCTGGCCCGGACGGCTTCACTGCAGAGTTCTACCAAACTTTCAGAGAAGAGTTAACACCACTACTACTAAAGGTATTTCAAAGCATAGAAAATGACGGAATACTACCCAACTCATTCTATGAAGCCACCATCTCCCTGATACCAAAACCAGGTAAAGACATTACAAAAAAAGAAAATTATAGACCTATATCCCTCATGAACATTGATGCAAAAATCCTCAACCAAATTCTAGCCAAAAGAATCCAACAACATATCAAAAAAATAATTCACCCTGATCAAGTGGGATTTATACCAGGTATGCAAAGCTGGTTTAATATCAGAAAAACCATTAATGTAATCCACCACATAAATAAAACAAAAGACAAAAACCACATGATCTTATCAATTGATGCAGAAAAGGCATTTGACAAAGTCCAACACCCTTTTATGATAAAAACTCTCACCAAAATAGGAATTGAAGGAAAATTCCTCAACATAATAAAGGGCATCTATGCAAAGCCAACAGCCAACATCACTCTAAATGGAGAGAACCTGAAAGCATTTCCCTTGAGAATGGGAACCAGACAAGGATGCCCTTTATCACCACTCTTTTTCAACATTGTGCTAGAAGTCCTAGCCAGGGCAATTAGGCTAGACAAAGAAATAAAGGGCATCCGGATTGGCAAGGAGGAAGTAAAATTACCTCTATTTGCAGATGACTTGATCTTATACACAGAAAACCCTAAGGAATCCTCCAGAAAACTACTGAAACTAATAGAAGAGTTTGGCAGAGTCTCAGGTTATAAGATAAACATACAAAAATCACTTGGATTCCTCTACATCAACAAAAAGAACATCGAAGAGGAAATAACCAAATCAATACCATTCACAGTAGCCCCCAAGAAGATAAAATACTTAGGAATAAATCTTACCAAAGATGTAAAAGACCTATACAAAGAAAACTACAAAGCTCTACTACAAGAAACTAAAAAGGAACTACTTAAGTGGAAAAACATACCTTGCTCGTGGATAGGAAGACTTAACATAGTAAAAATGTCTATTCTACCAAAAGCCATCTATACATACAATGCACTTCCGATCCAAATTCCAATGTCATTTTTTAATGCGATGGAGAAACAAATCACCAACTTCATATGGAAGGGGAAGAAGTCTCGGATAAGTAAAGCATTACTGAAAAAGAAGAAGAAAGTGGGAGGCCTCACTCTACCTATTATACAGCCACAGTAGTCAAAACAGCCTGGTATTGGTACAACAACAGGCACATAGACCAGTGGAACAGAATTGAGAACCCAGATATAAATCCATCCACATATGAGCGGCTGATATTTGACGAAGGCCCAGTGTCAGTTAATTGGGGAAAAGATAGTCTTTTTAACAAATGGTGCTGGCATAATTGGATATCCATTTGCAAAAAAATGAAACAGGACCCATACCTCACACCAAGCACGAAAAGTAACTCCAAGTGGATCAAAGACCTAAACATAAAGAATAAAACGATAAAGATCATGGAAGAAAAAATAGGGACAACCCTAGGAGCCCTAATACAAGGCATAAACAGAATACAAAACATTACCAAAAATGACGAAGAGAAACCAGATAACTGGGAGCTCCTAAAAATCAAACACCTATGCTCATCTAAAGACTTCACCAAAAGAGTAAAAAGACCACCTACAGCCTGGGAAAGAATTTTCAGCTATGACATCTCTGACCAGCTCCTGATCTCTAAAATCTACATGATGCTGTCAAAACTCAACCACAAAAAGACAAACAACCCAATCAAGAAGTGGGCAAAGGAAATGAACACACACTTCACTAAAGAAGATATTCAGGCAGCTAAAAGTTTTTTTTTTTTTTTAACAGATACATGAGAAAATGCTCTCGATCATTAGCCATTAGAGAAATGCAAATTAAAACTACGATGAGATTCCATCTCGCTCCAACAAGGCTGGCATTAATCCAAAAAACACAAAATAATAAATGTTGGAGAGGCTGCGGAGAGATTGGAACTCTTATACACTGCTGGTGGGAATGTAAAATGGTACAACCACTTTGGAAATCTGTCTGGCGTTATCTTAAACAGTTAGAAATAGAACTACCATACAACCCAGAAATCCCACTCCTCAGAATATACCCTAGAGAAACAAGAGCCTTCATACAAACAGATATATGCACACCCATGTTTATTGGAGCTATGTTTACAATAGCAAAAAGCTGGAAGCAACCAAGGTGTCCATCAACGGATGAATGGGTAAATAAATTGTGGTATATTCACACAATGGAATACTACGCATCGATAAAAGAACAGTGACGAATCTGTGAAACATTTCATAACATGGAGGAACCTGGAAGGCATTATGCTGAGCGAAATCAGTCAGAGGCAAAAGGACAAATATTGTATAAGACCACTGTTATAAGATCTTGAGAAATAGTATAAACTGAGAAGAACACATACTTTTGTGGTTACGAGGCGGGGAGGGAGGGAGGGTGGGAGAGGGTTTTTTACTGATTAATTAGTAGATAAGAACTGCTTTAGGTGAAGGGAAGGACAACACTCAATACATGGAAGGTCAGCTCAGTTGGACTGGACCAAAAGCAAAGAAGTTTCCGGGATAAAATGAATGCTTCAAAGGTCAGCGGAGCAAGGGCGGGGGGTTGGGAACCATGGTTTAAGGGGACTTCTAAGTCAATTGGCAGAATAATTCTATTCTGAAAACATTCTGCATCCCACTTTGAAATGTGGCACCTGGGGTCTTAAATGCTAACAAGCGGCCATCTAAGATGCATCAATTGGTCTCAACCCACCTGGATCAAAGGAGAATGAAGAACACCAAGGTCACACGACAACTAAGAGCCCAAGAGACAGAAAGGGCCACATGAACCAGAGACCTACATCATCCTGAGACCGGAAGAACTAGTTGGTGCCCAGCCACAATCGATGACTCCCCTGACAGGGAGCACAATAGAGAACCCCTGAGGGAACAGGAGATCAGTGGGATGCAGACCCCAAATTCTCATAAAAAGACCATACTTAATGGTCTGACTGTGACTAGAGGAATCCCGGTGGTCATGGTCCCCAAACCTTCTGTTGGCCCAGGACAGGAACCATCCCCGAAGACAACTCATCAGACATGAAAGGGACTGGACAGTGGGTAGGAGAGAGATGCTGATGAAGAGTGAGCTAATTATATCAGGTGGACACTTGAGATGATATTGGTATCTCCTGTCTGGAGGGGGGATGGAAGGATAGAGAGAATTGGTAGCTGGCAAAAATTGTCACAAAAGGAGAGACAGGATGGGCTGACTCATTAGGGGGAGAGCAAGTGGGAGTAAGGAGTAAGATGTATATAAACTTATATGTGACAGACTGACTTGATTTGTAGACGTTCACTTGAAGCTCAATAAAAGTTAATAATAAAAAAAAAAGGTTATTAATGATGGATTGGAGGAGTTATTAGAATTCCTTAATATATTAGAAATGAGGGTGATCAATAATGGAAAACACTCATCATTAAAATACTAGAGTGATTGGACCAAAGATTTCAAGAAATAAAATATGCAGGTCTGGAATATCCAATTGTTGTTAGGTGCCGTCGCATCAGTTCTGACTCATAGCAACCCCATGCACAACAGAACGAAACACTGACCAGTCCTGAGCCATCCTCACAATTGTCGTTATGCTTGAGCTCATTGTTGCAGCCACTGTGTCAATGCACCTTGTTGAGAGTCTTCCTCTTTTCCGCTGACCCTGTACTCTGCCAAGCATGATGTCCTTCTCCAGGGACTTATCCCTCCTGAGAACATGTCCAAAGTATGTAAGATGCAGCCTCACCATCCTTGCTTCTAAGGAGCATTCTGGTTGTACTTCTAAGACAGATTTGTTTGTTCTTTTGGAAGTCCATGCTATATTCAATATTCTTCGCCAACACCACAATTCAAAGGCATCAATTCTTCTTCAGTCTTCCTTACTCATTGTCCAGCTTTCACATGCACTGGAATACCCAATTACACAAGTCAAACTTTACCCTGAAGGAATGGGTAATCGTTGAAACCTTTTTAGTCAGAGAATGCCCACCATGAACACTTTCTGGACACTTCTGGACACCCTAATACCAAGGCTGAATATTCCTTGGGAAACAACCCTTTCCAGGCTCTAAGTCCATGGTAAATGTGGGTTCATCTCATTGCCAATGTATGGCAATCCCTAGGCCAGGGATGAACTCTTGAGGCAGACAAGATCACAGGACAGAATACATAGAGATTTGTTGGAACTACTGAAAAGAAACAATCTCACTCTGCTAGGTTTTTTAGTCTGTGAGACTGTAAGTCTAGAGATGCGTGAAGTCACCAACAGAACCTGCTTGAAAATGAAAACACAGAGACCAGAACTGAGAGACAGAGCAAAGCGGTTGTCAGGTAACACATTTTGAGCACCTTGATACAGCTCTGTCTGAACACACTATGCCCCTGAGATGCTCAGTTATGTCAGCAAACAAATTCCTTTCTTGGCTTAGGCCAGTTTTTAGATCGATTTTTGACTTTTGCAACCAAAAGAGGTCTTAATAATTCATCATAGAATGAATATGTAGGGTTGTGTCAAAAACAAAAAGGACTACAACTGTGAAAAGGCAGCACTCTAACTTACAAAATGAGCACTGCTCCAACGATTCGCTACTGAAAAAGAAAAACACTTTTTTGAGGTGGTACTTTCCTCAGAAAGAACAATGGGTGGAGTAGGGAAACCTTGGAACAGGGAATTAGTTTAACAGACAGCTTTGAGAAGCAAAATAACTGACCTCATAAAGCTACAGCTGAAGTCTGGGCCTGTTCCATGAGTCCAAGGAAAGTGGTCAGCCATAAATCTATTGCACACACATGTCGTTTACTGTTAAGGTTATAGTTTTTGAATGTAGCAGATCTGATTAAGATCTAAAAGGGACCAAAGAAACAAACATCTTGGAAAAAATCTCAATGCTCGGAAAGCAATGTAGATCCTTTGCACACAAAACAGAAGCAAGAAATGTGTAGTTCAGAGTATGCAAGTGGATGAAATGGCTTCCTGGGAACTGATTAAGTAAAAAAAAAAAAACACTTTAAATCAAATATCTCTGCTCTCAAGTGGCTGAGGTTCAAATAAAGGAAACTCTAAATGATAAATTTAAATTGTAATATTATTGCCAGGAGAACCTTGGGGAAAAAAATTAAAAGAACTTCCACTTTTCAGAATAGTTTAACATATTATCTTCCGTTATGTTGCTGAAGACTTGCCTTCAATAAAGTAGTTAAGAACAAGCCAAATTGGCAAATGCAAAAGCTCAATGAGCTAAAAAGGTAAAGACTTTACCAAGTGGAAGTAAACTAATGGGAAGACAAGGACATAAGAACCGTTGAGCCTCTAGATAATTTGATCTAGTGTCAAAATTGGACCAAAAATGCTTACTTAAACCTCAAGCTTTATTTAATTATGAAAAGGAAAAGAAAACTGTAATCCTTGTTCGCTTAGAAAACCTCACAATGAAGTGGGCAAACTAGATTGAAAGGCCGTTACCTTTTTAAGGACCTTATCCTTCCGCTAAGCATAGCAAAAGGTAATTAATTGGCTCAGTGAAGTTTTTCCAGGTGCCTTCCACAGTACCCAGTTTCATAAACCCATTGCTGTTGAGTCAGTTCTGACTCATAGCAACCCTATAGCACAGAGGACAACTGCCCTACAGGGTTTCCAAGGAGCGGCTGGTGGATTCGAACTGCTAACCTTTTGATTAGCAGCCAAAGCTCTTAACTACTGCGCCAAAAGTTTATGAAGACCTTCACAGAAATGGGCCCTAGAAACTCCTTCGAGTAAGCTTAGCTCCACTTAGAGCTCAACACAGTCCTAGCCTTATCCGTCAGTGATGAGGTAAGATTAGATGGTGTGTTAGCTCATTCATTCCCAAATTTCTGTGTCACGAAGAACATCCATTTTGGATAGTCTTCCTAATCTGAAGTTCTTCATTCTCCATTTCCACTTTTTTCACAACAAATGGCCACAATTCTTTTTTTTATCAGGCAGGCATAGACACACACACACACAATACACACATATATATCATGTCTGGTGTATACTGTCTTCCTAGTCTCATGACAAAGAAGAAAGAGGATTGGAACTGCTGTAAGGTAATGTTTCAGACACAAGATCAAACGATTAAAATCTTGGAAAAGCCACCCAAAGATGTGATAGAATCCTCCCGGAGTGGCTACCATTAAAATTATAGTATATCAAAAATGATCTGGTAATATGATTCTTTGACGCAGTTCCTCAATTGTGTAATTAGCTAAACTTATATATTCAATGAGAAAATTTTTATGAACCTTTAGGAGTCCCTGGGTGGTACAAACAGTTAGGCGCTCAACTACAAACTGAAAAGTTGGTGGTTCGAACCCATCCAGAGGTTCCCCAGAAGAAAGGTCTGATGTCCTGCTTCCAAAACGCCACAGCCATGGAAACCCTACGGAGGTCACCAAGAGTCAGAGACAAGTGAATGACAACTGGTTTGTCTTTTTGTTTTTCATATAAAGGTTAAGGTTAGTCCAACAAGACAGAAATGAATGTCATAGTCTACTTTCTTTGTCTTCTTCCCCCTCAAATACCCTCATCAACTTACGCTTCATTTCCCTCACATTCTCCAGCTCTGAGCACTCTAGAATCGTAGAAAGTTGGAGCAAAATACACAAAGTTATCTGGCCCAACAGTTATATTTCTCATGTGAAAAAGCTGAAGCTCAAAAAGAGCAAATAATTTACTGAGCTTGCACAGCCAGTTAGTGATCCAGCTGGGAGGTACTTCCTATCGTGATGCCCAACTATATGCAAAGACAGTCAAATTTCACACTCCAAATATCCTGCCAAGATATTTAGTCTCTAGCGAATAGATGATTACTGATAAAACTGTGAAATTATGCCTCTTTTCTCCTGTGCAGATAAGGCAGACCCATAGGGTAGTTATTTCTTAAGATTCTGTAAATGGTTAAGAAGGACAGCGCCCAGTTGAGATGTAAAGTCTGGCTGTGTCCATCCGATGAACTGACAGGCCATAGCCCCGCCTTCCCAAAACACAGGCGTCTTTTTGGGTTTTTTATACATAGGAATAAGAGGACATGCCAGGAGTCAGGTTTTGTGGGGGTTTGTTTGTTTGTTTGGCTTTGTTTGTAATATTGGCTTTGTACCTGCCAAATGAGGCGATGAGGCAAGGAGAGGGACAACGTGAAGAAAGGAGAGACTTCCCTAGCACCATCCCGTAGTCTCAGTTTTGAGCACTAGGGAGAGACCTGTCTTTCAAAAGGATCTGACGAAGCAGGTCTGCATACGTTTGGGACTTTATGAGACAGAATGGGGATCCAGTGGAGCTCCTTTAGGCCAAGCTGATCGGAGAGTTAGGGACAGGTGATTTTCCAGGTTTTGCAAGGAATAAAAGTCAGCTTCAACAAAGTGATGGCATAAAAGAATACATTGCCGTGTGTGACCTCAAGGTTTTTGCACTTTAGAAGTCTCAACAAAATGAACTCTACAGAGAGAAGGAGCATTCTCGGGCAGTAAAAGTGGTTCCAACGACAGAAGGAAGTCACACTCTCACCACCCCCCATCTTCAAGTAGTTTCTGGGTAACATGGAAGGAGGCCAGAGAGCAGGAATGAGAAGAATCCTGATTATACAGGAGACACTGTGCCGTCTCTGAGAATAATCAGCCTAGCCTTGATTGAGAACCCTATGGAGACGCAGATGGGGACAGCATAGAAGCAAAATGCAGACAGTAGTGGGAGACTCAAAAGCCAGGTGAATCTTAGGGAAATTCAAGTTAATTTTTTTTAGCCACTATAGGGTCACTATGAGCCAGAACAGGCTCCTTAAAACAGGCTCCATAGCAATGGATTTTTTTGGTTGATTGGTTAGCAAATCACAATTAAATCTATAGTCACGCGTTCCATAGGAAAAGTATTGTTGGGCTCAGACATCTCTCGTCAGTTTTGAACAATGATAAGCAACTAGAATTTACTGGAAAAAAATCTACTTTGGTAACAAGATATGTATATGTATATAAATATGTATAAGTATGTGTTTTATCTCTTATCAGAAAGTGAAAAACACAATCTATGCTTGCTTAAATATAGCCTCTGGTAGATAGAAATTTTACTTTTCTGACATGATTACATATAGAAAAATTTTGCTTTGATTCAGAAATGCAGACATTCTCTCAACCATCAGATGATACATATCTTCTGTAGATGGTTATATCACAGATATAAATATAAATGTGGGCAAAAATAAAATGCCAACTCAGACATGCCTTGAGTTTTTTTAAGTTTCTTTCTCTTATGTATTCATCTTCAAAGTGTATCTCCTTCCCATATTTTAACCTTCACAGTTAAAACTGAGCTTCCAAAAATATTGGGCTTGTGAAGCAATGCACTGTAAATGTGAAACGTCGCTTGAGAAAGTTAAAACAGGAAATAAAATCCAGAATTAAAGTGAAACTGAAGTCCACACATTTGACCCCCTCCTTCTCCCAAAGGCAGCGGTCATCCCGAGACTTTTCTTGTCTCAAGCCCGGCTACCTCAGAAACAGGTATGAGTATGTAGGCAGGGGCTGTTTAAGCTTCAAATAATTCTGTCTGTGCTATAAAACTTACCCATAAAACAAGCTGGATAGGGTCACTGGGGAAAAGAACCAGGAAATATCCTGACATTCTGTAACCATTAGGGCCCTACCCCCCCCCCAAAAAAAAAACCCAATGCTGTTGAGCCGACTCCTTAGTGACCCTATAGGACAGAAGAAAACTGCCCCCATAGGGTTTCCAAGGCTGTAATCTTTACCGAAGCAGACTGTCACATCTTTATGCCATGTAGCAGCTGGTGGGTTCGAACCGCCAAGCTTTTTGTTAGCAGCCGAGTGCTTAACCACCATGCCACCAGGACTACTTACCTATCAGGGCACTAACCTATAATTTCCCTTTCTAATTTTAGACTAGCTGTTAACATTACCATTCAGGATATTTTATCTTTAGTTGATATATTATTTCTGTTATAAGGGGAAATAAAATGCATTTTTTTCCAGTAAATTCTGGTTGCTTATCATTGTTCAAAACTTTATGTGAAATGTCTGATTCCTTTGGTATTTTTTCCTGCGGAATGTGTGACTATAGATTTAATTGTGATTAGTTAACTAAGAAACCAAAAAAAAATCCATTGCTATGTTTAAAGGTTTTTACCCAAATTAGTATTTAAATAACAAAGAGATAACAGATATTATTATTTTTACTTTCAGCAAAACTATAAAGAAGAAAAGGCAATCAACATGGTCTAAGGAAAGAGGAATAAGTCACAGAGGAGAAACAAAAATATTTCTAAGAAGCCAAGCCAGAATAAGGACAAGGACTTATAGTTGTCAATAGATACTCTCAATATGTAATAAACTTATATTTTCCATATATCCTTTAAAAATTATCTTGGAGAAATTATTCTAATCAAATTTAAAAATCAATCAGGAAGAACTAGATGGTACCCAGATACCACCACCAATCCACTCTGACCTGGATCAGAATTGAGGGTCCTGGACAGCACAGGAAAAAAATGTAGGACAAAAAATCAAATTCACAAAAAAGACCAGACTTACCGGCCTGATAGAGAGGAGGAACCCCTGAGACTATGGCCCTAAGACACCTCTCTGACTTGGAACTGCAGCTATTCCCGGAAACCACCTTCCAGCCAAGCAATAGACAGGTGTACAAGATAAACAATAACACCTGAAAAGAACACTCTCCATAGAACAAAAAACTATATGAAACCAAAAGGGCAACATTTGCCCAAAAGTAAAGATGAGAAAGCAGGAAGGGGTAGGAAAGTCAGACGAAAAGAAATGGGGAACCCAGAGCAGAAATGGTGAGAGAGTTGACACAGTGGAGGGATTGCAACCAATGTCATGGAACTCTTGTATACAATTTGGTTGAATGGGAAACAAATTTGCTCTCTAAATTTTCACCTAAAATGCGATAAAATATATTTTTAAAGAAATCAATCAGAAATACTTCTACTTTCAGAAAACGGACTAGAAAATTTGGAAAACTTGCCCAAAAACATCTAGAAAAAAGGAGAAAAGCTTTTCAAAAAACATGTTTGAGTACGTAGAAGAATTAACAAGAAGAAAAAGAATTACAAGGTTAAGGTCAAGAGAAAACAGAAACCTAGACTGACGAGCCCAAATTGGCGACCAGCGCTCCCATAACGGCATTTGTCAGTTCTGGAAGAGGTAGCTGAGTAGTGGAACCAACTTTTCAATAGGTTCACAGGGCTGAGGAGTCAGAAGAACTGGATTTGAGGACAAGCTAGAGTAGGAGAGAAGTCCCCGGGTGGTGGCAAAAGGCTGCTAACCAAAAGGCTGGATGTTCGAGTCTACCCAGACATGCCTTGGAAGAAAGGCCTGGAAATCTATTTCCAAAAATTAGCCCTTGAAAGCTCTATTCTGACACACAAGGGATCTCTATGAGTCAGAATCTACTCAAAGGCAAACGGTTAGGGTAGAAGAAAGCCACGTTAAAAGTCATAAATGCTCGGTTGAGACACCAAAGATCTACTTTTAGGAATAAAGAATAAAAAAAGTGAGAAATAGACTAATTCTAGAAAGTCTGAGGAAGTGGTGGTGGTTCGGTGGTAGATTCCTTGCCTTCCATGCCAGAGACCCCAGATCAGTTTCCACCACTCATCTTTTACTTGAGGCCTGTGTGTTGCTGTGATGCCAAACAGATTTCAGCGGAGCTTCCAGACTAGTACAGGCTAGAAAGAAAGGCCTGGAAATCTACTTATGAACTTCCGAAAATCAGCCAATGAAAACCCTATGGATCACAAAGGTCTAATTTGTAACTGATCGTGGGGATGGTGCAGGACCGGCAGCATTTTGTTCTGCTGTGTGTGGGGTTACCAGGAGTTGGGAGCTGACTTGACAGCGGCTAACCACAACAGGAAGGACTGAAGACTACTTTAAAATTAAATCACTCCATAACTTCATTAAGGAGATCTCGGATTTCTAGAACCGCTGGCTGCCTTAAGAGGGAGAGAGGCAAATACCTAACTAAGCTTTGTCCCCTACTTCTGGAACTTCTCTTACGTTATACATGTTAGCACTGCTCACCTCATTCCCTGTGTTTATTTAGTTTCCTTCTGTATTTGCCCTTTTTTTCACCTTCTGTATTTCTAACCTGTCATTTTTCCATTCTTAATATAAGTTATTGTATTTTTCAGGTCTAGAAATTCCAATATTTTAAGACAGTTTTCAATTCTCTGCCAAACTCCTGAACCTTGTCATGTATTTCAGACTCATATTAATTTTTATATTAACATCATTGTCAGATAGCTGGGTTATCTGGATACCCTATATATTTGTTTCTATTTTGTGTTACTCTCTTACTTTTCAAATATGATAAACAAATACTGTAGAGATAATTTGAGGTTTAGAATGATGCCCGAGAATTTTAAAACTGACAAAAACCATTATCAAGCCAAAGACTGAATAAACACCATAGGTTACAAGCGTGATAAATGCAATTTATGCACGTCAGAGTAAGACTGGTAGAAACTATTGGCAAAGAAAATCCTGAAGTCAGACAGAATAGAAAATAAAGCATATAATATTTTCAATTTTGTATGCACAGTGTTTAAAAGGACCACCTGGTGAATTTGAACTGCCAACCTTTTGGTTATCAGCCACGTCTCTTAACCACTATGCCACCAGGGTTTCCAAAATGGCAACATTTGCCCAAAAGTAAAGATGAGAAAGCAGGAAGAGGGAGGAAAATCAGACAAAAGGAAATGGGGAACCCAGGGCAAAAAAGGTGAGAGGAATTTGGCAGGAACTCAGCAGTCCAAATCTATCAGCCACTCCTTGAAAATCCTATAGGGCAGTTGTACTCTGTCCTGTAGGGTTGCTATGAATCAGAATCAACTTGACGGCAACCAGTAATGAGCCTAATGATATAATTCCTTATTAAGCAAGAATTTCCAGACCTGGAAGATTAGGAGATTCTAACAAACCTCCCTCACTTGCTAATAAAACCAGCAGACATAAAAGTCAGTAATGATACAGAAGATTTAAATAACATGATGAAACAACTAGATCTAATTAGTATTATATATCACAGTTATTCACTGAAGCAAGTACTATTATTTACATCCCTCTAACCTATATGAATTGGGAACCCTGGTGGCTGAGTAGCAGAGTGGTTAAAAGCTTTGCTGTTCACCAAAAGATCAGCGGTTCAAATCCACCAGCCACTCCTTAGAAACCCCATGGGGCAGTTCTACTCTGTCCTATAGGGTCACTATGAGTCAGAATTGACTTGAAGGCAACAGGTTTTTCACCTATATGAACAAAAAGTGTGGCTTTAAGAGGTTAACGTGCTAGATCGTTCAGCCAGTGAATAGTAGAACTAGAATTCCAACACTGAAACCACCCTCATACCTGTTACCCAATCCTGCCTCCTTCAAGACACATGTGAACACTTGTAGGGATGTGGATTTGCTACATAACACCTGAGCATAAGACATGTCATATTGATTTTTCTTCTAAGTTAAAGTACAACCAATTTTGTACTCCCTCATACCTTAAAAGCAAGGTGTCATGGATTGAAGTGCGTCCCCCCAAAAAAGTGTGTATCAACTTGGTTAGGCCATGATTCCCAGTATTCTGTGGTTGTCCTCCATTCTGTGATTGTAATTTTATGTTAAAAGGATTAGGGTGGGATTGTAACACCACCCTTACCCAGGTCACATCCCTGATCCAAGATAAAGGAGTTTCCCTGGGGTGTGGCCTGCACCACCTTTTACCTCTTAAGAGATAAATGGAAAGGAAAGCAAGCAGAGTTGGGGACCTCATACCACCAAGAAAGCAGCACCAGAAACAGAGCACATCCTTTGGGCCCAGGGTCCCTGTGCCTGAGAAGCTCCTCAACCATGGGAAGATCGAGGACAAGGACCTTCTTCCAGAACCGACAGAGAGTGAAAGCCTTACCCTGGAGCTGAGGCCCTGAATTTGGACTTGTAACCTACTAGGCTGTGAGAAAATATATTCTCTTTGTTAAAGCCAACACAAGATGACTAAGACACAAGGTAACAGCTTTGTCCACCCTCCCACCCCTTTTCTTTACCATATATATGTGCATGGAAGAGAAGAAAGGATTTTACTTGGGAAAGTAACAGGTTGAAGGCGCATTCGATAACTGTAAAAGAAGAGAAGGCATTAAAGGCAAATGGAATGAGCAGGCATAAATCCAGAAGGCAGCAAAATCGAGGCAGTGTGGCTGCTTCTAAGATGACAAAGGAATAGAAAACAGAAAAAGAAGGAAAAAACAGGAAGGAGACTGGAAGCGTTAATCAGAGTCATATTGATACCATGCTAAGAAGTTTGGGTTTTTCTATATACTTTGGTTCTCAAATTTTTCATGAATTAGGAATTGTTTTCAATCATTTCGACATCAGAAATTGAGAGCTTAATGTGCATGTATTGCTGGAACAGCGTTCCTACCTAGGGGAAACGAACCTCCACCTTTTCTTTGGAAAGATGAGGCTGCCTTCATTCTTCCCACCCCTAACTCCGGACTCTAACTTACCTAATGACTAATCTATGTTTGGGGGGGTGACCCCTACTGGGCCAGTGAAAAGCCTCTCTGGGACTTTCTTTTTTTCTTCCTGTAGCTCTCTTCCCCTATCAGGATAATGTAAGCCGAAGCTCCTTGCAGCCATCTTCCCGGCCGTGTGAAGAAAGACTTTCAAGCTATGAGCAAACTGGGCCAATGAAAAAAGACCAACAGAGACAGAGGAAGGCAAGAGAGGGGCCTAAAGATAAGGTTTGAGCCTCTAAATTCAGAAAGTAGAAAATCCTACCTTCCCTATATTTGAAATACAATTTTACAAGTATGTGGAGCAAACATTAAGTGCTCGATATTAGCTGCAAGTTTGGCAGTTCAAACCTACCCAGAGGTGCCTTGGTAGTCAGGCCAGGCGATTTGCTTCTGAAAGATCACTGCCTTGAAAACCCTGTGCAGCAGTTCTACTGTGTACACACAGGATCGCTGTGCGTTGAAATGTACGTTAAAGCACAATTACCTACAACAGCAACATTAGACATTATTTTAGTATCCAGACAATATTGGACGTCCTTGCAGATATGTGGCATCCTTATAATAAAAGTATTACTTGCCTGGATCACCATTCCATGGGTTGGAAACCAAGCTACAGGAAATAGAAAGAACAGACAAATTTTAGGACAAAGATAAGTAAAATGGCTAAGCTTTATCTCTGAGGTCAAATAGTTATTACTTGTCTTCACTCCTTTCCTTTTTAGTTTTACCTAAAAGATATTTATACACTTAACAAATTTTTTGGCACAAAGAGTTATAATAAATATTTAGCATGGTTTCCAAGTATTTTGTCAAGTCAAAAAGTAACTGAATTAGTTGAAGTGCAGAGACAGACACAGTAATACCAATATTTCATGTACATTTAAACTGAACCAGTGTTTTCAACCAAGCTAAAATCTATAGGGATGTGGCTACAAACTCACCCTTGCAAAATTATTTCTATGGTATCTTTTTTTTTCTCCCTGCTATTCCAAGCAAATGTAAATTATTTTAATTCAAAATTGACATTCTGCAAATTTATTTATTTTGGGAATCAGAAAACAACCTTTGTCAGATGCTTGATTTCTCAGGAAATGAGATGCTAGAGTTCTTTGATGTCATGGTCTTTGATTTTCTAAAGTGGAACAATGTTCTCTGGGTATAATAGATAGGTGTTGACATGAATCTCTCATTTATAAAAACAAACTTCCAGAAGTATTTGTTTTCATGAGAAAAAAGAAAAAAACAGTATGGTGGTCCAAGTTGTGTCTCATAAGCACTGGGTGAAGCTTTCTTAACAAAGGGAAGTTTGTTTAATTATGAAGGATTTAGTTAAGGTGGTCGTTACTGCTGACGGTGGTATCGTTATAGTTACTTTGAGCCTATAGTTTTAAATAATTGGTACTGCATCTAAGAGATAATGCTCAATGTTCTACATTATTTATAAGAAGCCCTTGAAGAAAATAAGTTACCAAAAGGTACAAGATCAAGTCTCTGAGAGACTTGCTTCTTCAAAGATAACCTATTTTGTCACCAAGCACGGTCAATTCTTTTGACATAATTCACAATGCCTCTGTCATCTTTTGTTGCTGTTATTAGGTGCCATCCAGTCAGTTCCAACTCATAGCAACACATTATGTACAACAGAATAAAACACTGCCTGGTCCTGCACCGTCCTCACAATTGTTGTTATGTTTGAGTCCATTGTTGAAGCCACTGTGTTAATCCATCTGGTCAAGGGTCTTCTTCTTTTTCACTGACCCTCAACTTTACCAAGCCTGATGTCCTTCTCTAGGGACTGGTCCCTCCTGATAACATGTCCCAAGTACATGAGATGAAGTCTGGCCATCCGCATTTCTAAGGAGCATTCTAGCTGTACTTCTTCGAGACAGATTTGTTTGTTCTTCTGGCAGTCCGTGGTGTATTTAACATTCTTCGCCAACATCATGATTCAAAGGCACTGATTCTTCTTCAGTCTTTTTTATTCGTTGTCCAGCTTTCCCATGCATATTTTACTCCCTCTAACTTAACTATTACCCCAATAGATTGTCACACCTTTGCACTTTCACAGTTATTACTACCATGGCACCCTCTCTTCTCGATTTGGTCCAATCTAACCTGCATTGCTTGCAGTTGGCTTCATCTTCCTGAAAGATTATTTTAATGGGGTAAACTTTTTCTTTACACTCCATATTTCTAAAAATATGAATTACAACTAGTTTACAAGGCCTAACGCAGTGTTTTCAAAATTCTCTCCCTACCTCTTTATTTGAGGACTCTCTCTATAACATGTCAATTTGTCAAAGTTTGCATCCATTTCCAGTGCTTTCTCGTCCCTTATTCCTCCTCTACCACTCAACTGATATCCTGCCCAGCTATCACAAATCCACCATACTTCAGAGTTTAGGAAAGTACTAATCTTTTGCCAGGATACTTAATTTCACTCTTCTAGTTTTTTTTCTTAGTTTTTATTGTCTATAACTTTTTCATGACATTTTTATACAAGTATTTGTGTAGATATTTTGCATTAGGTGGTAAGCTTTTAAATAATTCCTTATTCTTCCCATGATGCCGTTGCATGTGTTCTGTAAATATTTTATTGGATTACTGAAACAAATGAAAATAGGTGATTTTTCAATCTACATATTAAAATACTGGGAATATGTGGTTACCAAGCTAGATGTCACAATTAGAAACTTGGTTAGCCTAAAATTCTGATTTTCAATGATTTCCAGAGTGTATATGAATAATTTACCTTTTTAATTAAGATAAATATCTGAGTTTATCTCATCACCTTCATTTAGCAATATATACCATCTATAGAAAAAAAAATTTTTTTTTTCATCTCATGCATAATTTCTTCAATCATGCACAGAAAAAAAGAGATTCAGAATGAACAGGTTTGGACAGCTATGCCAGACAAAATACTTTTCATAGTCAAAGACACATGTAATATCTTTGGATATTTCATTCCATTTCTATGTCCCCATTTCAAACTCTATGGCTCAGAGAACTTGTTAAAAATATTGGATTAAAAGAATTTTTTTTCTTTTAATTCAGATGTAAATTACCAGGTACTTTATGAGGGCCAGAAGGACATTATCCAAATAACATAAAAGGAAAAAATATGAATTTTCATATTTAAAGCACTACTGTGTAGACCCCAACCCAATTTTACTTCCTGGCACCTCAGTAACATGGAATTCTAGAGCTTCCACACTTAGAAGCTCCTTTAATTTACCCATCACTGCAGACTCTGACATCTGGCTGCAATGAAGGAAGATTTGTAAAATTGACAAAAATGGCTTCCAAAAGCTAACACTAAAGACATGGTTAAAAAGATCCCTTTAAAGGTATTGTAAAGTTGTCTTAATATGTTCTGGAACAATATGTAATATAAATGAAGGCATTTTATTTCTTTCCTTAGGGAAAAATATATATATATATGCAGATCAATTTCTCATAATTTAGAAATTTATTAGTTTCTCGTGAAGGGCTTTATCTTTCTTGGTTTATAAAGACACTTGGTTGTACAACTTTTGCTATATAGTATCTAAAATTTGAAATCATTCTTCCTTCCTACAAACAGCAAAGTATGGATTGACCTCACCATGGCACAAAGGCAAAAAAATAAGGCACTGATACGTGAAATTTTTAGAAAGGCTCTAAGATCCTCTTTGACACTCAAACTCAATTGATCTAACCCTCTTTCCAACATCCACCAACTTTTTCTCCCAGATCAGGGTTTACTCTGCCACTGCAGCCCCACAAAGTACTCACCTCCAAAATGGATCCAGGCTGGAATGTGGACAATATCTTCTTCCATTTCCTCAATATTATGTGGAGAAAAATCTGTCTTCTCAAATTAGAAGAGGAGAGAAATGACATAAGCCTTTGGCTGAAGGAGGTTTCTTCCCACGGACCTACAGAGTGAATGTGTGAAATGGTTGCTAATAAACTTTGATATTGAAGAATTTTGACAAGGAAATAGGTTGATATCTGAAAGCCAACACCTTAGATCCAATGGTTAAACAGGAACGAATAACCATTCATCCATTCAACAGATGTTTATTAAATGCCTTAAGTTTTCAATAACTATTGTGTAAATTAGAAAGGGATGGTTCCTGCCCGCACAGAGGTTACTACTTACCGGGGAAGGTACATGTCCCACATAAACACATCATCTCCTCCAGTTTCCAGGTCTCCTCAGATGTTTCCATTAAGCCCATTGCTATAAGGTCAATTACAACTCATAATGACCCTATAGGAACTGCCCTGTAGGGTTTTCCAGGCTGCCATCTTTACGACAACAAATCGCCAAGTCTTTTCTCCCTTGGAACCACCACTGGTGGGTTGGAATATCAAACTTTTCAGTGAGCAGCTGAGCACTTAACCACTGCACCAACAGGACTCCTTCTTCAGATATTAACATCCCAGATATTAACCTTTTCCCAAGCGAGCCGCCTGGGCTACATTACATGCTCCTCCTTTTTTCTTACCCCTTACATCTCATTAGCAGTCAGCTTTGGATAACCTAACTCCTAAAGCTTCTGCTATCTTTGCAAACCAGTGACACTTAGAAGCTCTGCGTTCTCAGGAGAGGATGGTAATGCCTGCAACTAAATTTAAAGACTGCATACATAATCTATTTTCTAATTACATGTACATATTTTTACTTGTGCTCTTGTCACATTAGAACAACTTCTTCTGGTGATTTTATCTTAACATTCAGTTAACCATGTGCTAATAGTCCTTTTGCATTTTTCTTTCCTCCTTTTCAGCTTTGAATAAGGTCTTATTTTCTCTGAGTGCGTCAGCATTCTTTCCATTTTCCGTTGATTTTAGAAGTCTTCTTTTCTCTGCCCTATCAGCCAAACCAGTAATGATAAAAAGAACAAATGATTTCCATCTGGAAAATATGATTGATCACGTGTGGTGCTTTGGTAACTAAATATTCCCAATACCTCCTTCAGAGTTTCAGCTGTTTAAAGCTAAAGAAAATTGACACAATTAGAGACTAGGTTGGTGTTTAAGAGCTTTTTGTCCTTCTAATTAATATTCCTATATTGCAGGAAGGATTTTACAGAAATATACTTGTGACATTGGGTAGAATATGTGAGATTAAAGGGATGGAGGAGAAAAGATATGTACCAGTGGATTGAAGAGGAGATTTCAGCTCTCAGCCAAAAACCAGTTGTGTCAAGTTGACTCTGAATCGTGGCAGAGAACTGTGATTTCTTAACTTATATAGGTTCTAATGTAGGGTGAGTTCCTAAATTTACTTTCATAAATACATGTATTGATGGTGATAATAATCATGGTCATATGATGACAGCAATGTTACAGATGGAAATAATAAAGAAAATTAAAAGAGAAAAATCAACTGATCATAAAGATTTAAGGAGTAAAAAAAAAAAAAATTTCATGTCAATAAATCTTTGCAAGGAAAGAAATAAGAAAATTCCATTCTAGATAGTTGAATTTTCCAGTAGACTCTTCAGTTAACCACTAATGTGACTCTCAATAATATTCAATGAAATTTAGAGTAAATTATAGTTATAATTATACAGAGAGATCGTCAAGGTCTTTCAATTTTCCTGGATATTAGATATCACCAGGCTTAGGTGCGTGTATACATAGGCATGTATGTGTGTACATAAATACATATACATATATATAGGCGTATTTATAACTACCACTTATCTTTACATATATGTATCTTCATTTTCCTTATTTTATCGTTTCTCTTATTGTCAGGTGATTGGCCTTCACTTTGTTTTTGGTGAGACAGATCAAAATCCTACAGAGTTCTACTGTTCTTTGAGAAACAGGTAACCAAGTAAATAAGGCATTTGGTGGTAAGATAATGAGTTTTCCTTTGAGTAAAGTACCTGAGTTCTTATGTATGGCATATGTGAGAATCTCTTTGGTGATATGGGGCCCTCTCTATGACTTTTTAGTTCTCAGAAAAAATTATATTGGAGAAGAAATCTATTGCCCTGGGAGTTTCTCAAATTCAATAGTAGTTTTAGAATCACTATGCTTCCTCAAGCAGCAAATGGCACAGGGGAAAAGCAAGAGAACAGCAAATACATTTATAACTTTCAATCAGCTAGCTTTTCTGTTTACTAATAATTTATTGGCAGAAATGAAAAGCCCCTTTTGAAGATTAGACTATTTTTACCTTGATAGAAGTCACTAGTGGCTAGAATTGTCTACCTCCACTACTATTGCTCAACCTGGTAAACCTTTAGCCAAAAGTCAACCAATTGGCTTTTTGCCATGTGTAACATTGTAATGAAGGAAGAAGCTAGGAGAATTATTAAGACAAGATTTGGAATGGGCCCATTTTCCCATCTCAAAATATCCGGGAAATGATCGTTATTTTCCTCAGTTGAGACGGCATGTTTCAGTGCAGTCAAGATTTTTCCATAGTAAGAGCCAACTGCAGAGTACTAAGAACATAACCTAAAATATAATCAGTTAAGGGTGAAAAAAAAGGCCTGAAAATATTAAAATATTTGGAGAGGTAAATTTTAGCAATTTAGAATAGTATAATTCTGGAGTATGAGCAGAATGTTTACTCGTGAATTTCAGGCTTTAGCTTCTTACACATTTATAGTCAAGAAAACGTCAAGAGACAGCCCAAGATTTATATACATTTCATTTTAGATATCACAAAATTTATCCATTTTTATGAAGTATGCTTCATAAAGTTTATCTTTTCATAACACTTAAAGCTCTCAATATAACTTTTCCTGGATTCATATAGAGATAATAAAAATATACTTAAAATATCTCCTCCTTGCCTCACTCCAGAAAACTATGGTAGTGAAAAAGAGGAAATGACTTCATAAATTTTTCAGGAATTGTGTTGAATGTCAAACTGAAGGGAAATAGACATATTTGCCACTCAACATTCTTTCAAGACACCTTAATTATTAAAGTATTTTATATATTGTCATTGATAAACGTGGCTAACTATCCAAATGAATGATTTGTAGACCTGTGATATTAAGATTTAAGGCAAAAAATTTTACATAAACAAATGTTCATATGGTAATAACTACATATAATTAAAGGTTGAAACAGTTTTTAAAAGTTTTTTCTAAAATAACTATTATAGTTATGCTGAGTCATGTCTCATCAGGAAAAAAAAAAAAAGCAAACTGACAAAAACACTTACTTTTAAAACCATACGTTTGTCCTATGAAGGTTTCAACATAGTACTGGTGCCTCCGGAAGACATGACTGACAACCTGTAAATTAAGAGTAGGATATTTGAGGTAAATATTTAAAGAATAAGTACTTATGAAATCCCTCGGTAGTAAATTGCAGATCCTGCTGTTTAATCCAGGACCTCTGACTCAAAAGCTCACAAACTTACCAGCCTACCACTTTTTCACTTTGATCAGGTTAAACAAGAAAGAGTCTCCTTTAGCAGACAATATTTTTTATCATGTTCTATTTTTTCCTATGTCCTGTCAGTATTTTCATCAGCATTAAATTTTTAGAACAGAATACTAGTTGGAGATAATTTTGCTCAAGTATTCTACTTTCTATACCTAATCAAGTCGGGAAAGAAAAACCAGACTCATTTTAGTCTTTAAATCACTGGGAAGCAGAAAGGGCATGGATGAGGACATAATTAAAGAGCATTAAAGCGATACTTGCCTAAGTCACATTTAATGCCTCTATACTAGGCTTTGGAAGTATCCCCTAAGGAAAAAGAAAAGAAAAAACAAAAAAGCCATAGATACAGAACTTGCTCTGGATGTAAAAAATAAGTAACACAAGGAGTCCCTTTATCACTCTATGGGGTTGGTGGAGGCTGAAGGAGAAAAATAAACAGGCTGAACAAGTCAGAAAATTCGGTAAGACAATAAAGATCTAGGAAAGAAGAGGGTCAAATCAAAGAAAGCAGGGAAAGTATTCAGAATTATCATTCTGGACAGAATCCAATAGGTTAAAAGGATGGTAAGTAATTAACTGGGTTAGTCAAGTCAGATCCCAGGACCCAGGATAATACTTTTTTCTGTCCAATACATTCCATGACTGTATGTGGGTTGCCTTACACCCACTAGTATTAATTAGCTAAATGATATCAAAGGTCTGCCTTCAAATTTGACCCTTAAGAGGATATCTTAGCTATCTAGTGCTGCTATTAACAGAAACACCACAAGTGGATGTCTTTGACAAAGAGAAATTTATTCTCTCACAGTGTGAGAGGCTAGAAGTCCAAATTTAGGGTGCCAGCTCCAGAGGAAGGCTTCTCTCTCTGTTGGCTCTGGGGAAAGGTTCTTGTCATCAATCTTTCCCAGTCTAGGAGCTACTCAGTGCAGGGACCCCAGATCCAAAGGACACACATCCCTGGCTCTTCTTTCTAGGTGGTAATGAGATCCCCTGTCTCTCTGCTTGCTTCTCTCTTTTATATCTCAAAAGAGATTGACTCAAAATACAAGCTAATCTTGTATATTGAGTCCTACCTCTTAACAGAACTGCCTCTAATCCTGTCTCACTAGCATCATAAAAAATAGAGGATAGGATTTACAACACATAGGAAAACCACATCAGATGACAAAACGGTGGACAATCAAACAATACTGGGAATCACGGTCTAGCTAAGTTGACACACATTTTTGGGGGACACAGTTCAATTCATAACAGATGGGAACAGATAAAGCAGGAATTCCACACATTATTTTTGCTAATTGTTTTTAGGTCATGATCTCTCAAATTCTGAAATCCTTTCATCTACTGCTGTACCTAAATAATCATGATTGTCATCCAAGGGAAATAATTTATTGGATTCTTTCTAAAAAAAAACTGGCATGAAGAATTTTAGAAAGTAGAAAAGATAATAGATTATGTTTGGAGGAACTGGTTTTTTTTTTTCAACCTCACGTTGAAGATATTTTCTTAGGTAGGAAGAAAAATAACAGAGGGACTTGGGGAGATGCATCTCATAAACATTATAAAACACACATATATTGCATACAAAATAAATATGAAGCAAGCATCCATGCAAGAAATACATAATGAGCACTGCCTATGTGTCAGGTACCATACTGAACATCAGTGATGGTAAAGGATGAGCCCCAACCCTCCTCTGACATTAGAAGTTCAGAGTCTAGCTATATGAGTTAGGAAACAGTTGGTTACAAGTAGCATAGTCCAACTAGCTTAAGGAATAAAATCATTAAAGTATTTCCTACAACAAAATCCTGAAGTTAAGCAGTTCCTCATTTGGTTTGGCAAGTCAGTGCTTTCAACAAGAACCCAGGCTTTCCCATCTTTTCACTCCACTATCCCCATGGCGCTGGCTTTTGGACTTGTCATAAATGTGAAATATGAAACAAAAAAGGACCTCAAGAAATTCGGTGGACAAAAATCTTCTAATTCATAAATTAAAATACTATTTCATGTTTAAAATGAAGGCTATCAAGATTTTGTGACATATCCAAAGTTAACCAGGTAATAAATACTTGCGTGTAAGTGTATAGTAGGACTTTATCCACTATCCCAGTGCCATCCACTATACAATAACATTAATATCACGTACTAATAAGATACTTTGAATTGTCTCCAGGGTCTCTGGGTGACACAATAATTTGCGCTCAACTAACATAAAGGTTGGTGGTTCAAACCCACCCAGTGGCATCATGGAGGAAAGGTTTAGTGATCTGCTTCTGTAAAGATGAAAAACCACACCAAACACCTTGCTGTCAAGTTGATTCTGACTCACAGTGATCCTACAGGACAGAGTAGAACTGCCCTATAGGGTTTCCAAGGAGCTGCTGGCAAATTCGAACTGCTGACTTTTTGGTTAGCAGCCAAGCTCTTAATCACTGTGCCACTAGGGCTCCAAGAAAACCCTATGGAGCAGTTCTACTCTGTAACACATGGGGTTGCCATGGGTTGGCATTGGTGGACAGCAATGAATTTCATTGTTTGTTTGTTTTTTTTTTTCAATTGTCTCCAAATTTTTTCAAGTTTGCTAACATTTTATTTAAAATTTAGAATAAGTTACTAAAAGTTGAGGGTGATGTTTTGTTTATTATATGTTTTTCAGTACCATGTAATAGGCACACAGATATCAGACTAAGAATTTAGCCCATGTTCAAATCAATAGCAGCCTCTTCAGAGCTCTTATCTCAACATGACCTCCCTGCAATCCAGCTGTACTGGCTCTATAGGACTATCCAGAGTCCTTAACATCCATATTTGGTGAAGTCTAATAAAATAATTGATGTATATAAGAATAATATTTTCCCCGGTACATCCTTATCAATTTCAGCCAATGCCAGGACTCAACAGACAAAGCTCTGAAGGCAAGAGAGAGTTCTGTGCCCTCAGAAGTAGCAGGTATGAATGTTGACTCCATCTTCCCAAGCTCAAGGAGATAATTGAACCAAATGGGAACTGAAAATTTTTACAATACTAAAATTTTACTCCATTTAGTGGAGCAAAACAATGTGAGGACGGTGCAAGACTGGGCAGTGTTTCATCCTGTTGTACGTGGGGTCACTGAGTGGGAACCGACTTGATGGCACCTAACAACAACAACGGTAAACTATATCTAATAGGTGATTAAGAAGAAATCAGTTAGAATTTTTTTTTTTTTTACTTAATTTAAAGAAATCAATGTGACTCCAGTATTTATGTATGAGTTTCTCGAAGAAGAGTTAGACGGAACATTATTTCTTAATCATACTCATAATGAACTCTCTTTATTTCCTAGGGGTGTTTGCATGCAAGCAACAGAAAATAACTCTGATTCACTTAGACAAGGAGAAATGTATTAGATGTTTTCTAGGGATTCGGATTATTAATGAGAATCTGAGGAACCAAGTTGAAGGACAAGAACCAAAGCAGTTTTGGGGACTAGAGAACAGGAAATAGCTGATACAAGTAAAAATCAGGTTGCTTAAATAGAATGGATCTTTGTTGCCTGTATGTTGATTTGATTAGAGGGGAAGCAAAAGGATGGCCTAGATTTGATTAGAGGGAAAGCAAAAGGATGGCCTAGCCAGGGTCACCTAAACACACCCTTTGGCAAGGGAAAGGGAAGCCTTAGTTTTGTCCCAATAAATGGTTATAATGAAAAGGTCCACTCTCAGGAGGAAAGTGAAGAAGTGCTTTTAGAAGACCAAATGAATGTGAGGCAGCCAAAACCAGGCAATGTCTACGTCTGTATTTGTTTTGCTTCCATATTTCTTAAGAGCCCTGGTGGCGTAGTGGTTAAGAAGCTCGGCTGCTAACCAAAAGGTTGGCAATACAAATTCACCAACAGTCTCTTGGAAACTCTGTGGGGCAGTTCTACTCTGTCCTGAAATAAAACCACAAAGAACAATCCTCACTCTAAAAAAAAAAAAAAAAATTTTTTTTTTTTTTTTTATAGTGTTAATACTGCTTTTCAACTCGTTTTGGTGTTTTGGCCTTGAATTTCCCAGAGCTGCCATTATAGGCAAAATAATTACATCTTTAAATCTCTAGCCCACCTGTGTTAAGTTTGTAAACCAGGCTGATTCTGTTCAGACATAGGGTGCATAGTGAATTAATATGTCATTTACCTGGATTTGAAACAAACCCAATACCTTTTCAGTCAAACTTCCGCTAAGAGCAGTATCTAATTCTATAATTCCAGAAACATTTAAACATTACACTGAGAAGGGGAAGAATTCATGGATGTTAAGTAAATATGCAGGTTCATTCAAATAAAAATCAGGAATATTTTGAAGCATGTTTTAATCTTAACTGAGTTTCTATCCAAACTCAATAAAAGCCATTTGTGACTATTGGGCTGAATTCTAACATAATCATTGCTTCCACAAACAAATCCAGCCCACTTGAGCGAAGAAAACCTTTAACAGGGAGGAAAAAAAAAATTACCAGGGAAATTTAAAAGAGGTCAGTTCTACTATAATGACTGGAAAAACACTGAATGGAATAAGCTGCCATTTCCCATGAGACATCAGACCTTAGAAATAACCAGAATGGCTTTAAGAAGGATGAAATATTTAGACTAATGTGTCTCTTTATACTTGCCCAAGAAACTGGCAAATCTTCAGTGTGGGCAGAAACCACAGAAAACACCCAATAGAAGCATTATATGATTTTAAATGTCCCCACAAAACCACAAACGTTTACCTGTTCACACTCAGAGCAGAATGACCCAAGACACCGTTTGTTTTTCATAGAAGAGGAACGGTCTTAGTGTGTGTGGTCCTAAATATTATTCATATTAACTGCATGCAAACACACTTAATATTTAGCAGGGTTAGCTTTTCTAGTAAATAAATAACCTGATAAAGACAAGTATAAGTTTTTTTAACTAGTTTGTAGTCTGTTACATATTTACTTCTATTTGTAAACTAAATAGATCAAAAATTATTCCATATTTCCTTAATGATATAGGCTATGGATTATTATATTGAGCAGTCACCTCAAACCATGTTTAGTTGGTACATTACTTATAACTTTTAATTCTTTTCTCTCCAAATATCTCTGTAGAGATAATATAGCTACCTAACAGCGCATTATTGCATCAATCACATTTTAGCCTAATTATTGAATCGGTGGCTATATTTCAGCATTTCATCTCTCTCTTTCTCACATACTTGAGAGTATTACCCATCCCTTTCAGCTACCTTTTCTCCTAGCTATCCCTTAATCTCTGAGAATCCTCCTTGTCCCCTCCTCTATCCTCTTGTCACACTATGCAGGTTCCACAACAGCACACGTGTCCCCCTGTAACATGGTGACTCCTCAGTCAACCCTCCTGATTTCCACAGCTCAAGGGTCAGCTGCCTACCAGAAGTTTCCATATAGGTGTCCTCCACCAACCTCTGACTCAACATATCCACAGTTGGACTCTTCATCTGCTTTGTCCCCATTTCTTCGCTAGTGCTTTTCAGGCTCCTCTTCTGGAGTTTTTCATGGAACCTTTTGAGCAGGGTTTTCCCTGTAGCAGCTCCAACAACACTCGCCTGTGTGGCTTTCCTTTTAATAGCCATGGTAAACATCCTTAGCTTTCGGCAGCATTCAAAACAGTCTCTCTCAGAATCAATAACCATTGTCAACTTCATTTTCACTGTCAGTACAGCACTTGAGAGAACAAGCACTCTGGCACAGTAGCATAGATGTTAAGAAAGTAGCTTATACAGCCTGACTGCTGGGGTTTGAATCCTGGCTCCTCTACTTATGACTGGTTAATGAAGGGGAAGTTAATCAATCTCTCTATGCCTCAGTTTACTCATCAGTCAAATGGGGTTGAGAGTGGTACTTACCTCATAAGATTATTGCTGGAATAAATCAATGGGCAATTTTAACATACTTAGAATTTTACCTGAGAATAGCAAGCTATTAACAATTATTAGTAGAAACACACCCATTCAAGTAGCACAACATAGTCTATTAGAAAACGTCATTACCTTCTGTACTTTAGAATGTAGACATTTATACCAAGTTAAGCTTTCCACAAACTTAAATGAAATGTAAAGTTTGTTTTCAGAACCAAAGACCTGGAAAGGAGCTTATAAATTATACTTTTAATGCCATTGTTTGACAAATGAAGAAATAAAGGCCCATATATGGGCGAATGTCTGCTATTTAATAGCACTGGCCTTACAGTATACACCAGACTGCTGTTGCACACGGGTTGTGCTAGCCTTCTGGTGGGCACCAGGCCATCACAGCACATAGCAAGAGAAGCAGGAAAGAGGGCAGCAGCTAAAAGTGCAGGACCTGAAACCAGACTCCATGGATTCAAATCCATGTCCTACCATTTAGTACCATCTGACCATGGGTAACTGACTACATTCTCTTTGCCTCCATTTCTTCATCTATAAAGCAGAGGATATTAGAAGTTCCAACGTCATAGGTTGTTTGGAGGTTACATGAATTCAAGTATACATACAAAGAATTTAGAGTAATACTCTGTTATACATTGTAGTAGCAATGTACAACTTTTATTATTGTTACAAACATACACAGTAACATGAACGTTGCTAAAAAGTTATCATTTCAAAGTGACCAACTTGTATCTTACGCTAAAATTCAATACACTTCTTATTTTCCCTGAGCACCATTGGCTACAAGGAATTAATGATTTGGGAAATAGTTTTAAAATGAATCTTATCAAAGTCATGCTTTATTAAAATGAAGTTTAGTTTTCAGCTAGTTTGTTTGGCTTAAGATTCTGTAACAAAGCCTAAACTCCACGGTCTCTCATTTTTGTAGGCTCCTCCAAGGCCTTAGGTGAGTTAAACAATGTGTTCAATGCGTAGTTTTTTTATTTGGTAAGAGTTATGTATTTTCGTATTCTTGTATTTATTTATTTTTATTGTGCTTTAAGTGACGTTTACAGTTGAAGTTAGTTTCTCTATAAAAATTTACACGTACATTGTTATGTGACCCCAGTTGCTCCCTATAATGTGACAGCATACTTCTCCTTTCCACCCTGGACTTCCCATGTCCATTCAACCAGCTCCTGTCCCTTTTTGCCTTCTCATCTCACCGCCAGACAGAAGCTACCCGTTTAGTCTCATATACCTACTCCAGCTAAGAAGCACTCTCTCCACGAGTATCATTTTACGTCTTATAGACCAGTCTAATCTTTGTCTGAAGAGTTGGCTTCAGGAATGGTTTTGGTACTGGGCTAACAGAGAGTCTGGGGGCCAAGTCTTCCGAGGTCCCTCCAGTCTCGGTCAGACCATTAAGTCTGGTCTTTTTACTAGAATTTGAGTTCTGCACCCCACTTTTCTCCTGCTCCGTCAGAGAATCTCTGTCATGGCAGTTAATGGTGAATTCTTTTTTAAAAAAACAGGACACAGGAGGCGGAGCCAAGATGGCGGACTAGGCAGACGCTACCTCGGATCCCTCTTACAACAAAGACACGGAAAAACAAGTGAATCGATCACATACATAACAATCTACGAACCCTGAACAACAAACACAGATTTAGAGACGGAGAACGAACTAATACGGGGAAGCAGCGATTGTTTCCAGAGCCTGGAGCCAGCATACCAGTCAGGTACGGCACAAGCACAGAGACCTGCTCCACCCCCCTGAACTAACCCCGGGAGGGGGACTAGCCGGTTCCACGGGCGGCGTGGGACGCAGCCGTTAGGAGAAGTCCCCGGGAGGCAGTGACTGATCTTGGAGCAGAAAGAGCAGCATCCGAGCCGGGGAACCGTCCCACAGGGATTTGGACTGCACGCAGGTACGCCATAAACACGGAGAGTTGCTCCACCCCCTGAACTAACCCCGGGAAGGTGACCATCCGGGTCGCGCGGGCGGCGTGGGACGCAGCCGGTAGGAGAAGTCCCCGGGAGGCAGCGACTGGTATTGGAGCGGGGAGAACAGCGTTCCAGCCGGGACACTCGGTCGCGGCACAAGCACGGGGAGCTACTCCACCCATCTGAACTAACCCCGGGAGGGGGCCCACCTGGTTCACGGGGGCGGCACGGCCACGCGGCTGGAGGGACGAGAAGTCCCCGGGAGGCAGCGACTGATTTTGGAGTCGAGAGTGCACCGTCCCAGTAGGGGAGCCTTGACGCTGGGCGTGGGGCTGGAAGCGGAGGATCTGACCGTGACTCCAGCGGGCCAGACCCCCCGGGGGCAATCTCCACACAGACAGCACACATAGGCGACGCGCCCGCGGGAATCTCAGATATAATAGTCATTCCAAGCAAGACAAGCAACTCTGGCTATATTCTGAGGTGCTACTCTCCTATCTCTCTGTTCCCTCCCCCACCCTCCCCAGGCGGCTTCATTAACATCTGAATAGCCTGAGCCAGAGGGAGAACTCTGATAGGGATCTGACTGCAGTTTTTTTTTAGCGGATTTTCTGGAAAAACTAGTTTCCCAGTGATGGCTCGGAGACAACAATCCATATCAAACCACTTAAAGAAGCAGACTGTGACAGCTTCTCCAACTCCCCAAACAAAAGAATCAAAATCTTTCCCAAATGAAGATACAATTTTGGAATTATCAGATACAGAATATAAAAAACTAATTTACAGAATGCTTAATGATATCACAAATGAAATTAGGATATCTGCAGAAAAAGCCAAGGAACACACTGATAAAACTGTTGAAGAACTCAAAAAGATTATTCAAGAACATACTGGAAAAATTAATAAGTTGCAAGAATCCATAGAGAGACAACATGTAGAAATCCAAAAGATTAACAATAAAATAACAGAATTAGACAACACACTAGGAAGTCAGAGGAGCAGACTCGAGCAATTAGAATGCAGACTGGGACATCTGGAGGACCAGGGAATCAACACCAACATAGCTGAAAAAAAATCAGATAAAAGAATTAAAAAAAATGAAGAAACCCTAAGAATTATGTGGGACTCTATCAAGAAGGATAACCTGCGGGTGATTGGAGTCCCAGAACAAGGAGGGGGGACAGAAAACACAGAGAAAATAGTTGAAGAACTTCTGACAGAAAACTTCCCTGACATCATGAAAGACGAAAGGATATCTATCCAAGATGCTCATCGAACCCCATTTAAGATTGATCCAAAAAGAAAAACACCAAGACATATTATCATCAAACTCACCAAAACCAAAGATAAACAGAAAATTTTAAAAGCAGCCAGGGAGAAAAGAAAGGTTTCCTTCAAGGGAGAATCAATAAGAATATGTTCTGACTACTCAGCAGAAACCATGCAGGCAAGAAGGGAATGGGACGACATATACAGAACTCTGAAGGAGAAAAACTGCCAACCAAGGATCATATATCCAGCAAAACTCTCTCTGAAATATGAAGGCGAAATTAAGATATTTACAGACAAACACAAGTTTAGAGAATTTGCAAAAACCAAACCAAAGCTACAAGAAATACTAAAGGATATTGTTTGGTCAGAGAACCAATAATATCAGATATCAGCACAACACAAGGTCACAAAACAGAACGTCCTGATATCAACTCAAATAGGGAAATCACAAAAACAAACAAATTAAGATTAATTAAAAAAAAAAAAATACACATAACAGGGAATCATGGAAGTCAATAGGTAAAAGATCACAATAATCAAAAAGAGGGACTAAATACAGGAGGCATTGAACTGCCATATGGAGAGTGATACAAGGCGATATAGAACAATACAAGTTAGGTTTTTACTTAGAAAAATAGGGGTATATAATGAGGTAACCACAAAAAGGTATAACAACTCTATAACTCAAGACAACAACCAAGAAAAACGTAACGACTCAACTAACATAAAGTCAAACACTATGAAAGTGAGGATCTCACAATTTACTAAGAAAAACGCCTCAGCACAAAAAAGTATGTGGAAAAATGAAATTGTCAACAACACACATAAAAAGGCATCAAAATGACAGCACTAAAAACTTATTTATCTATAATTACCCTGAATGTAAATGGACTAAATGCACCAATAAAGAGACAGAGAGTCACAGACTGGATAAAGAAACACGATCCATCTATATGCTGCCTACAAGAGACACACCTTAGACTTAGAGACACAAACAAACTAAAACTCAAAGGATGGAAAAAAGTATATCAAGCAAACAATAAGCAAAAAAGAAGAGGAGTAGCAATATTAATTTCTGACAAAATAGACTTTAGACTTAAATCCACCACAAAGGATAAAGAAGGACACTATATAATGATAAAAGGGACAATTGATCAGGAAGACATAACCATATTAAATATTTACGCACCCAATGACAGGGCTGCAAGATATATAAATCAAATTTTAACAGAACTGAAAAGCGAGATAGATACCTCCACAATTATAGTAGGAGACTTCAACACACCCCTTTCGGAGAAGGACAGGACATCCAGTAAGAAGCTCAACAGAGACACGGAAGATCTAATTACAACAATCA
The DNA here is from genome assembly GCF_024166365.1 of Elephas maximus indicus. Classification (NCBI taxonomy): domain Eukaryota; kingdom Metazoa; phylum Chordata; class Mammalia; order Proboscidea; family Elephantidae; genus Elephas; species Elephas maximus. The sequence goes on along the minus strand of NC_064841.1, from coordinate 13,711,209 downwards.
ACCAACTTGACCTCATTGACTTATACAGAACTCTCCACCCAACTGCTGCAAAATATACTTTTTTTTCTAGCGCACATGGAACATTCTCTAGAATAGACCACATATTAGGTCATAAAACAAACCTTTGCAGAGTCCAAAACATCGAAATATTACAAAGCATCTTCTCAGACCACAAGGCAATAAAACTAGAGATCAATAACAGAAGAACGAGGGAAAAGAAATCAAATACTTGGAAAATGAACAATACCCTCCTGAAAAAAGACTGGGTTATAGAAGACATCAAGGAGGGAATAAGGAAATTCATAGAAAGCAACGAGAATGAAAATACTTCCTATCAAAACCTCTGGGACACAGCAAAAGCAGTGCTCAGAGGTCAATTTATATCAATAAATGCACACATACAAAAAGAAGAAAGAGCCAAAATCAGAGAACTGTCCCTACAACTTGAACAAATAGAAAGTGAGCAACAAAAGAATCCATCAGGCACCAGAAGAAAACAAATAATAAAAATTAGAGCTGAACTAAATGAATTAGAGAACAGAAAAACAATTGAAAGAATTAACAAAGCCAAAAGCTGGTTCTTTGAAAAAATTAACAAAATTGATAAACCATTGGCTAGACTGACTAAAGAAATACAGGAAAGGAAACAAATAACCCGAATAAGAAATGAGAAGGACCACATCACAACAGAACCAAATGAAATTAAAAGAATCATTTCAGATTATTATGAAAAATTGTACTCTAACAAATTTGAAAACCTAGAAGAAATGGATGAATTCCTTGAAAAACACTACCTACCTAAACTAACACATTCAGAAGCAGAACAACTAAATAGACCCATAACAAAAAAAGAGATTGAAACGGTAATCAAAAAACTCCCAACAAAAAAAAGTCCTGGCCCGGACGGCTTCACTGCAGAGTTCTACCAAATTTTCAGAGAAGAGTTAACACCACTACTACTAAAGGTATTCCAAAGCATAGAAAATGACGGAATACTACCCAACTCATTCTATGAAGCCACCATCTCCCTGATACCAAAACCAGGTAAAGACATTACAAAAAAAGAAAATTATAGACCTATATCCCTCATGAACATTGATGCAAAAATCCTCAACAAAATTCTAGCCAATAGAATCCAACAACACATCAAAAAAATAATTCACCCTGATCAAGTGGGATTTATACCAGGTATGCAAGGCTGGTTTAATATCAGAAAAACCATTAATGTAATCCATCACATAAATAAAACAAAAGACAAAAACCACATGATCTTATCAATTGATGCAGAAAAGGCATTTGACAAAGTCCAACACCCATTTATGATAAAAACTCTTACCAAAATAGGAATTGAAGGAAAATTCCTCAACATAATAAAGGGCATCTATGCAAAGCCAACAGCCAATATCACTCTAAATGGAGAGAACCTGAAAGCATTTCCCTTGAGAACGGGAACCAGACAAGGATGCCCTTTATCACCGCTCTTATTCAACATCGTGTTGGAAGTCTTAGCCAGGGCAATCAGGCTAGACAAAGAAATAAAAGGTATCCGGATTGGCAAGGAAGAAGTAAAGTTATCACTATTTGCAGATGACATGATTATATACACAGAAAACCCTAAGGAATCCTCCAGAAAACTACTGAAACTAATAGAAGAGTTTGGCAGAGTCTCAGGTTATAAAATAAACATACAAAAATCACTTGGATTCCTCTACATCAACAAAAAGAACACCGAAGAGGAAATAACCAAATCAATACCATTCACGGTAGCCCCCAAGAAGATAAGATACTTAGGAATAAATCTTACCAAGGATGTAAAAGACCTATACAAAGAAAACTACAAAGCTCTACTACAAGAAATTCAAAAGGACATACTTAAGTGGAAAAACATACCTTGCTCATGGATAGGAAGACTTAACATAGTAAAAATGTCTATTCTACCAAAAGCCATCTATACATTTAACGCACTTCCGATCCAAATTCCAATGTCATATTTTAAGGGGATAGAGAAACAAATCACCAATTTCATATGGAAGGGAAAGAAGCCCCGGATAAGCAAAGCACTACTGAAAAAGAAGAAGAAAGTGGGAGGCCTCACCTTACCTGACTTCAGAACCTATTATACAGCCACAGTAGTCAAAACAGCCTGGTATTGGTACAACAACAGACACATAGACCAATGGAACAGAATTGAGAACCCAGACATAGATCCATCCACGTATGAGCAGCTGATATTTGACAAAGGACCAGTGTCAATTAACTGGGGAAAAGACAGCCTTTTTAACAAATGGTGCTGGCATAACTGGATATCCATTTGCAAAAAAATGAAACAGGACCCATACCTCACACCATGCACAAAAACTAACTCCAAGTGGATCAAAGACCTAAACATAAAGACTAAAACGATAAAGATCATGGAAGAAAAAATTGGGACAACCCTAGGAGCCCTAATACAAGGTATAAACAGAATACAAAACATTACCAAAAATGATGAAGAGAATCCCGATAACTGGGAGCTCCTAAAAATCAAACACCTATGCTCATCTAAAGACTTCACCAAAAGAGTAAAAAGACCACCTACAGATTGGGAAAGAATTTTCAGCTATGACATCTCCGACCAGCGCCTGATCTCTAAAATCTACATGATTCTGTCAAAACTCAACCACAAAAAGACAAACAACCCAATCAAGAACTGGGCAAAGGATATGAACACACATTTCTCTAAAGAAGATATTCAGGCAGCCAACAGATACATGAGAAAATGCTCTCGATCATTAGCCATTAGAGAAATGCAAATTAAAACTACGATGAGATTCCATCTCACACCAGCAAGGCTGGCATTAATCCAAAAAACACAAAATAATAAATGTTGGAGAGGCTGCGGAGAGATTGGAACTCTCATACACTGCTGGTGGGAATGTAAAATGGTACAACCACTTTGGAAATCTATCTGGCGTTATCTTAAACAGTTAGAAATAGAACTACCATACAACCCAGAAATCCCACTCCTCGGAATATACCCTAGAGATACAAGAGCCTTCATACAAACAGATATATGCACACCCATGTTTATTGCAGCTCTGTTTACAATAGCAAAAAGTTGGAAGCAACCAAGGTGTCCATCAACGGATGAATGGGTAAATAAATTGTGGTATATTCACACAATGGAATACTACGCATCGATAAAGAACAGTGACGAATCTCTGAAACATTTCATAACATGGAGGAACCTGGAAGGCATTATGCTGAGCGAAATGAGTCAGAGGCAAAAGGACAAATATTGTATAAGACCACTATTATAAGATCTTGAGAAATAGTAAACCTGAGAAGAACACATACTTTTGTGGTTACGAGGGGGGGAGGGAGGGAGGGTGGGAGAGGGTTTTTTTATTGATTAATCAGTAGATAAGAACTGCTTTAGGTGAAGGGAAAGACAACACTCAATACATGGAAGGTCAGCTCAATTGGACTGGACCAAAAGCAAAGAAGTTTCCGGGATAAAATGAATGCTTCAAAGCTCAGCGGAGCAAGCGCGGGGGTCTGGGGAACATGGTTTGCGGGGACTTCTAAGTCAATTGGCAAAATAATTCTATTATGAAATCATTCTGCATCCCACTTTGAAATGTGGCGTCTGGGGTCTTAAATGCTAACAAGCAGCCATCTAAGATGCAGCAATTGGTCTCAACCCACCTGGAGCAAAGGAAAATGAAGAACACCAAGCCCACATGACAACTAAGAGCCCAAGAGACAGAAAGGGCCACATGAACCAGAGACCTACATCATCCTGAGACCAGAAGAACTAGTTGGTGCCCGGCCACAATCGATGACTGCCCTGACAGGGAGCTCAGCAGAGGACCCCTGAGGGAGCAGGAGAGCAGTGGGATGCAGACCCCAAATTCTCATAAGAAGACCAAACTTAATGGTCTGACTGAGACTAGAGGAATCCCGGCGGTCATGCTCTCCAGACCTTCTGTTGACACAGGACAGGAACCATCCCTGAAGACAACTCATCAGACATGAAAGGGACTGGTCAGCAGGTGGGAGAGAGACGCTGATGAAGAGTGAGCTAATTATATCAGGTGTACACTTGAGATTGTGTTGGCAACTCTTGTCTGGAGGGGGGATGGGAGGATAGAGAGAGAGGGAAGCCGGCAAAATTGTCAAGAAAGGAGAGACTGAAAGGGCTGACTCAAGACGGGGAGAGTAAGTGGGAGTAGGGAGTGAGATGTATGTAAACTTATATGTGACAGACTGATTGGATTTGTAAACGTTCACTTGAAGCTTAATAAAAGTTATTATAAAAAAAAAAAAAAAAAAAAACAGGACACATACAAATTGTATAGCTTCACATCCTACAAAACTTGGATTCACCTTTGGATAGTATTGACATTCGTGGCATATCTATATACAAGTGGGACAGGAAAACTATTCCATGACAATGGTGGCATCTATATTAGCCCTGGAAAAATTTCCATTCTTTGACCTTAGACCACAACTACTGTCTACAGGAAATTCCTATCTCAAGGTCTCAGACTGAGTCCCATCATCCCTGACACCATCACAAGCCTTCTGCTTTGCGTATTGCTTTCCTGCAGCCCATAGATTTGGTATACCAATTGAAGGTGTGCTTTAGGTCAACTTCATTGCAATTCTTTTGTCCACTCTGCTACCGACACCCCATTGTAGCTGCTGTTTGATTACCTGGTTTCCATGAGGATTTTGGAGTCTTCAGATAAGCACCTGTCCCTGCTGAGATTTTCAGAAAGCAGTACTGACCTGTGAGGCCAAGAATTACATTATACACAAGCACGCACAGGCATACACACACATGCACACAGAATTCACTGCATTTTCCATCACATTCTTTTGAATTCTTTGTTGTCTGTAGAAAAATATTCATCTACCCATTTCAATTACGGCTTCTGACATTGACACCACGGTCTTTGAGCTGTTAAATTAAAGGCACCCACTATGAAACATCCTATGCATTTGCCATGGAAAATCAGAGAATTCTTAGTCCACAAGCTGTTATGTATTAAATTGGAGCTACACCTGTTCTCCTCTTGCTGGTACCAGGCTTTGGGGAACTTGGAGCCAGATGGAGGCTGCTATTGCTTTGTGAAGTATTATTCTCTTCTGGTTATTATTACTCAGATTCTGTCGCTCATACCGTTGAAACAATCTTGCATCTGTGAAATTTGCTCCAGGGAAACATCAGCAATTCCATTACTGTGAAAGGTTTTGGAAGATGGTTTGTGGTTAGCTGCTGGCTCCTCTTTAGCTGTTTATACACTCATATTCTGCAGACCTCGCAGAGAGAGCTCTTGCTGCTGAATAAAAAAGACAAAGAATTTTGTCATAAACATAGGAAACAGAGTAGAAGGCTCTTCCTTGACTGAAAATTTCAATTCTGACATTCCTTTAATGCTAACCTATTGGCAATGTTAGGATACAGAACTGAGCCCTGAAATATCACCTGATCTTTATGGAGTATTTCATTATTGTTGAATGTTGATAACACGATTTCTCTTAACCCAAGTAGCCACAGTTAGAAAATATATTATACTCAGTGCACCAAGAACGATCTGTAAATCCATCATCCCCATGGTTCTGTGAAATCCAAGGTATTAGATAGTCAAGAAATATTTTGAGGACTTCTGTTGTCCCTTAAATAGTACTTAAACAAAAACCAAACCCATTGCCATTGAGTCAATTCTGACTCATAGCAACCCTATAGGACAGGGTAAAACTGACCCATCGGATTTCCAAGGAATGGCTGGTGGATTCAAACTGCAAAGGGTGCTTAGATTTCCATAATGATCACCAGACTCCACTAATTCTGTGCAAAAAAGGAGGGGGGGGTACTTTCTAGACTGATAAATAGACTAAGGTGATAGATTGGCACAATTGATCTTATCCAATTCCCTTCATGTGTTCTCTCAGTCTGCCTTTTCCAGGTTGAAGTATCTAGGAGCTCATCATTGCTGTTATATATATATATATATATATATATATATATATATATATATATATATATATATATATATATATATATATATATACACACACACACACATACCACCATGGTGGTCCCTTGACATTGCTAGGGGTATATAGTCTCAATTACACAAATATGCAAATATGCAACTATGAAAATATACTGAAGCCCTAAATTGCTCCTGATTCACAGTTGCAATGTATATCCTGTGCATATTTTAAAATAAATAAAATACTGAACCATCCTTTAAACTTTTACTGAGTTCTTTTTCTTGCCATTTAGAGGACATTTTCATGATAAAACAAACTTGTTACATCTTCACAAGATCAATGACATAAGGCAATGAGTGTGGGGGAGGAGATTTGAATACATAAATAGAGAGAGATGAAGATATTTAAATATATGTTATATCATGATATATTTATGAGAAAATATTGAAATCTTGAAAATAAGAAATTATGTCTGCTCTGTGCAGTGTCAGCAGACAGGGGGTCTTGGGCAAAAGGAAGGGAGATGGCCTATTGGTTAGGGTAGAATCATAAAAGCCAGATGTTTTTGAGGACCTGGGGGTTGAAAAGAGAAGAGAGCTAGAAACAGTGGATTTGGGGACCTGGTTTGTGATGGTAGAAAAGAGATATGAAACCTAGTTCTTCTTCTACCTTGCCTCGCCTATCTAAAAACAAATTCCTCCTGATAATAATTTCTTTCTATTGTCTTATTTTTCTCCCTAAAAATTACCACCATCTGATTGATTATATATTTATTTGGTCTTTCCTTCTTTCCTCCTTTCCCTTTCTTTCTTTCCTCCTTTTCCTTTCTTTCTTTCCTCCTTTTCCTTCTTTCCTTCTTTCCTCCTTTCCTCCCTTCCTCCCTTCCTCCCTCCCTCCCTCCCTCCCTCCCTCCCTCCCTCCCTCCCTCCCTTCCTTCCTTCCTTCCTTCCTTCCTTCCTTCCTTCCTTCTTTCTTTCCCTTTCTTTCTTTCTTCCTCCACTCAATAGAACGCAAATTCCCTGAGAACAGTGACTTTATTTCTGCTAATCACTGTATTCTCAGTGTCTGACAGAGAGCTGGACACAGGCAAATGAATGAAGCCTCTTACACAGCTTACCTCTGCTGTAGCTTTCCTGCTACTTGATTCTAGGCCCTGTATTTGAAGAAATTCTGGCTACACCTTCCAAAAGAGAGAAGTGAGATCTTCTAAACTGTCTCATTCCACTGATGGGGCAACAATGTGAGATTCCCTCAGGTTCATCGTCTACATCTTTAGAATAGTTGGTTACTAGTACTGGATCTGTTATATAAAACAACAGTATTGTCTTAGGGAGCCTTTCACAGAAGTACTGAGTCACCAGATGGTATTTATTTGGTTTTAGGTCAACCACTTAAGTGAGCTCCTTGCTTCTCAATGTGTGGCCTGCAGACCAGTAACACTGGCACCATCCAGAAGCCTGTTAGAAGTTCAGAATCTCATGTCCCATCTCAACTGCACTGCGCCAGAATCTACATTTTAACAAAATCCCCAGATGACTTGTACACACATTAAAGTTCAAGACCTAGAGGTTCTCCAACCTGAATACCTATTACAGGCACCTGAGTGGGAGGCATTTAAAAAATAACAATACCCAGTCTTCACCCCAGACAGACCAACTAAATGAGAATGATGTTGAAAGAGTCACCCTTTGGGTGACTATTATTTTTTAAAAAACGGAAAATAACAAGTGTTGGTGAGGATGTAGAGAACCTGGAGCCCTTGTCCATTGCTGGTGGAATGTAAAGTGGCACACCCAAGGTAGAAAACAGTTTGGCCATTCCTCAAAAATTAAACATAGAATTTTCATATGACCCAGCAATTCTGCTCCTGGATGTACACCCAAAAGACTTGAAAGGGAGCCACTCAAACAGGGTAGAATGCTCATTGCAGCATTATACACAAGAGCCAAAAGGCAGAAACAACTCTAGTGTCCGCCAGCAGATGAATGGACAAACAAGATGTGATATATACATACAACAGGATATTTAAAAAAAAAAAAAACCTGTTGCTGTCAATTCCAACTCGTAACGATCCTATAGGACACAGCAGAACTGCCTCATAGGGTTCCCAAGGAGCATAGACGTGTTGGATTCAAACTGCTGACCTTTTGGTTAGCAGCCATAGCTCTTAACTAGTATGCCACCAGGGTTTCCAATGGAGTATAAGTCACCCATAAAAAGGAATAAAGTTCTAATACATGCTATGACATGCATGAACCTTGAAAACATTATAGGGAGTGAAATAAGCCAGATATAAAAGGACAAATATTTTGTGATCTCACTTTATGAAATATTTTGAATAGGTAAATGCATAGAGACAGAAAGTAGATTAGTGCTTACTATGGGTTGGGGGGCAGATATAGGGAGTTAATGCTTAATGGGTACAGTTCCTGTTTGGGGTGATGGAAAGTTATATAAATGAATAGTGGTGATGTTTGCACAACATTGTGAATATACTTAATGGAAATGACTATACTTAAAAATGGCTAAAATGTCAAATTTTGTTATACATATTTTACTACAATAAAAAAGCACCCTCAGGTAATAATACTGTACAGCCAGATTTGTGACCAATATATACTCAGATAATACCAGTTCATTTCCACAAATAAGGCTACCAGTTTGTTTCAACCACATGATTTAATGAGGTTTAATGAGAGATATAATACAGTTTTATTTTGTTCCAAAAGTTCTCTATGTAGGCTGTTTAAAGAGCAATACTTTGAGTTTTACATATTTATTATATGGTTAAAAAAAAAAAAAAAACCGTGGCTGTTGAGTTGATTCCACTCATAGCAACCATCTAGGACAGAGTAGAACTGCCCTATAGGGTTTCCAAGGAGCAGATGTTGGATTTGAACTGCTGACCTTTTGGTTAGCAGCCAAGTTCTTAACCATTGTGCCACCAGGACTCCTATTATATAATAACAAAGCATCAAAGGTAATGATTATGTTTACTTTGGTAGAAGAATAAGATAAAAGTAATATGAAAATTAGTTGTGATATATGTTGGATTTATGTGCAGAAATACATTCTACAGATCAATTATCAAAGCTACTATTTATGACCCTGAACTTAACACCTGTCAATGCCCTTAAAATAGCTTCGCCACAATTCTAAATAATGTGGCCCTGTGTTTTAGACATTTCTCCCAGACATATCACTCTGACCTCAAAACATTGAAAAGCTCACACTGATTCCTTCATCAAGAGCAGAAAAAGAAAAGCTCTGCTTACTTTATTTAAACGCTTAACTGTAGAAGCTCTAAGCTGGTCAAAGAATGTTGTTTCTCTATCAAACACAGCCCTCTTTCTGCCCTTTTCATTTTTAAAGTAAAGATGCATTAGGATATGCAAATACAGAAAGATTTGCTGAATATTTTTTCTTTTCTTTACCTATGTCATGATGAATTAAAAGTTAAATTTTTAAAAAGCTAAGAGTAAGCACTCTTTAATTTACTTCTAGCTTTACTCTGGGAGAAGCTTGACTATAACAAGCTATTTAATAATACTACTTATTTTTATTTGAAGTCTTCGTGCTAAACTGAACTCTATAGTTCTTATGTACATACACATAGACCAGTGTTTGGAGGAAACCACCCAACCTGCTCTATAATAGGTGACCTCCTGGCAACAACTGATTTGACTAGGGAGAGGAGGCTGACCCATAGGCACTCATCCAATGACCTATGACAAGGTTTGCCCAAGAGGGGCATGTTATACTAGATAGCAACAAGCCAACCAATCCAAACCACTCTATTTAAGAGTATATATAGAGAAAAAAAAAAAAAAATTTTTTTTTTTTTTATAGAGAAAGAGGAAACCCTGGTGGCATAGTGGTTAAGTGCTAGGGCTCCTAACCAAAGGGTCAGCAGTTTGAATCCTCCAGGCGCTCCTTGGAAACTCTATGGGGCAGTTCTGCTCTGTCCTATAGGGTCGCTATGAGTCGGAATCAACTTGACGGCACTGGGTTTGGTTTTTGGTATAGAGAAAGAGAAAATTTTACTCAGGATCAGTAGAGACAGAAGCTGAGCTTTATTACCACAATGATAGAGTGGTAAACCAGAAATCAACACCTAAAGCTTTGGAGAAACATGATGGCTAGTTCCTTATATTTATTGCTGGACCGTACTATCTTTCTATGCGTCCTGATTGTGTGACTGGTTTAAATCATTCTCGTTGAGCTCATTTCTATCATTGCTTTAGTTACTGATTGATTCTGTTGATTCATTTAATATCCATCAAAAAACTCATGCCATGGATGATACGAGTTTTCTGCCCTCATGAGCTTGGAGTATAGTAAAGAAGACAAACAATAAAAAAGTAATATTTTTAACTGCCTTGATAGAGGAAACAAAAAGCCGCAGAGAATATCACTCGGGAAGCAAATCTAGATTAAAAAAAACCCCACCACCCAGTGTCATCAGGTCGATTCCGATTCATAGCGACCCTATAGGTAATCGACTCGACAGCACTGGGTTTGTTTTTTTTTTTTTTAATCTAGATAAGGGTCAGATAATTCCTGCTAGATTATTACTGTTTTTAGCTGCTCTACATTTGTTTGACATTTATATCAAGGAAATGGTTCACATGGTTTTTAGAAGCTATAAATCCCAAGTCCATGAGGCAGGAAAGAGAATTCTCCTGTTCACATAGCCACAGGGGCTGGTAAACCAAGTCCCAAGAACCAGAAACCAGATGAACAGGAACCAGCTGCAGGATTTGGAACAAGCAAAAGCCCCATCAAAGCGAACAGGAAAGAAGTAGGTGGAAGGGGACAGGGAGATGAAGGCGTAGGGGGCAGTGAGCTATCACAGGCCCTGCCCCTGTCAGCACCACTCAGCAGATTCCATTGTGGGGGTAAGCATGAAACAAATTTCTACAGGGAAGTGATCACAACATTACACAACTGCCAAGACATTGAGAATCATGGCCCATCCAAGGTGACATACTACAAGGGAAGTGTTGGGCCTGACGCATTAGTCTGCCTCACACTATTGTATTGCTCACCATGAATTAATACATTGATATGCACCTAGGTGAACAAGTCCATCTTTTGAAAGATAGATCAAAGCTTAGTGTACAGACTAATAGAAAGTCACTGCAGAGACTACAACGCTTAGCACTCACCCATCTCCAGAGAAATATTTCTCAAAATTTAAATGTGTACAAAACTCACCAGATACTGCTGCTGCTGCTCCAGGAACCATGTGACACTCTGGAGACTGTTGCTATTCCAAATGTAGTCTATGGTTCAGTAGCATCACCTGGGAGCTTGTTGGAAATGCAGAATCTTTGGCCTCACACCAGACTGATGATCAGAACCTTTATTTTGATTCCCAGTACATGAAGAAAGCAAGAGGTCATTAAAAGGACAGGACAGAAAGAAAAGACCAAAATGGGTGTCAGAAGAGACTCTGGAACTTGATCTTAAATGTCATATAGCTAAAGCAAAAGGAAGAAATGATGAAGTAACAGAAGATTCCAAGGCGGGGGGGAGGGGCTTGAGAAGACAAAGTAAAGTATCACAATGACATGTACAAAGAGCTGGAGATTGAAAACCAAAAGGGAAGAACACACTCAGCATTTCTCAAGCTGAAAGAACTGAAGAAAACATTCAAGCCTCAAGTTGCAATAGTGAAGAATTCTATGGGGAAAATATTAAACGACGCAGGAAGCATCAAAAGAAGATGGAAGAAATATACAGAGTCGTTACACCAAAAAGAATTGGTCAATGATCAACCATTTCAAGAGGCAGCATATGATTAGGAACCCATGATACTGAAGGAAGTAGGCCAAGAAGCACTGAAGGAATTGGTGAAAAACAAGTCTCCAGGAATTGACAAAATACCAATTGAGATGTTTCAACAAACGGATGCAGCGTTGGAAGTGTTCACTCGTCTAAGCCAAGAAATTTGGAAGACAGCTACCTGGCCAACTGACTGGAAGATATCCATATTTATGCCTATCTCCAAGAAAGGTGATCCAACAGAATGTGGAAATTATCAAACAATGTCATTAATATCATATGCAAGTAAAATTTTGCTGAAGATCATTCAAAAGCGGCTGCAGCAGTATATCAACAGGAAAATGCCAGAAATTCAAACTGGATTCAGAAGAGGACATGGAACCAGGGATATCATTGCTTATGTCAAATGGATGCTGACTGAAAGAGAACACCAGAAAGACGTTTACCTGTGTTTTATTGACTATGAAAAGGCATTCAATTGTGTGGATCACAACAAATTATGGATAACGCTGGGAAGAATGAGAATTCCAGAACACTTAATTGTGTTCATGAGGAACCTATACATAGATCAAAAAGTAGTCATTCGGACAGAACAAGGGGATACCGTGTGGCTTAAAGTCAGGAAAGGTGTGTGTCAGGGTTGTATCCTTTCACCATATTTATTCAACCTGTATGCTGAGCAAATAATCTGAGAAGCTGGACTATATGAAGAACAGGGCACCAGAATTGGTGAAAGACTTGTTAAAAACCTGCATTATGCAGATGACACAACCTCGTTTGCTGAAAGTGAAGAGGATTTGAAGTACTTACTGATGAAAATCAAAGACCACAGCCTTTAGTATGGATTGCACCTCAACATAAAGAAAACAAAAATCCTCACAACTGGACCAATAAGCAACATCATGTTTAACAGAGAAAAGACTGAGGTTGTCAAGGATTTCATTTTACTTGGATCCACAACCAACACCCAGGGAAGCTGCTGTTAAGAAATCAAAAGATGTATTGCATTAGGAATATCCCCTACAAAGCACCCCTTTAGTGCTGAAAAGCAAAGATGTCACCTTGAAGACTGATGTGTGCCTGACCCAAGCCATAGTATTTTTGATCACATCATATGCATGGAAAGCTGGACAATGAATAAGGAAAGCCAAAGAATTGATGCCCTTGAATTATAGTGTTGGTGAAGAATATTGAATATACCATGGACCGCCAAAAGAAGGAAAGAATCTATCTTGGAAGAAGTACAACCGGAATGCTCCTTAGAAGCAAGGAAGGTGAGGCTATATCTCACATACCTTAGACAAGCTAACAGGAGCAATCAGTCCCTGGAGAAGGACATCATGCTTGGTAAAGTAGAGGGTCAATGAAAAAGAGGAAGACCCTCAATGAGATGGATTGACACAGTGGCTGCGACAATGGGGTCAAGCACAACAACTGTTGTGAGGATGGTGCAGGACTGGGCACTTCTTCGTTCTGTTATGCATAGGGTCACTATGAGTCAGAACTGACTCAACAGCACCTAACAACGACAACATTTGAGAGGAGCTCTTGTGGCACAGTGGTTAAGAACTTGGCTGCTAACCAAAAGGTTGGCAGTTTGAATCTATGAGCTGCTCCTTGGAAGCCCTTTGAGGTAGTTCTACTGTGTCCTATAGGTTGGCTATGGCCAGTAGTTGTCAAAGTGTAGTAACAGGACCAGCAGCATTGACATCATCTGGGAACTTGTTAGGAATGCAAATTCTCAGGTCCCAGCCCTGATATACTGAATCAAAATCTCTGGGAGTAGAGCCCAGTAATCTGTGTTTTTAATAAGCCTTTCAGATGTACTTTGTAGCACATTAGAATCAACAGAAGAGCTTTGAAAATTCCTGAAACCCATGTAATATCTTTTAAATTCAATCAGAATGTCTGGGAGTGGGAGACCGACAGTAAACAATAGTGTTTTTGAAAGATCCCATGTGATTCCAGTGGTCAGTAGAGTTTGGGAAGGAATACTTAAACTCTGATAAACTCACTAAGATACATGGTAACTCTAGCAGAGGTTTTTTATTTCAGCTGCATATTGGAATCACCTAGATGATGCCAAGAAGCCCTCATTCCCAGAGATCCTGATTCAACTATTTAGTGATCAGAGTATTTATTTTTTAATTTATTTTGATTTAGAATATATTAATTCTATAGACCAATTTGGAGAACTGACGTATTAAGAATTTAGAGTTCTACAACCCATTTACATGATGTAACTCTGTATATATTTAGGTCTTATCTGGCTACCTAAAAGTTTTCTTTTTCCTTTTTTTTTTTTTTTCCTTAAGCATTTAGAATAAATGCATAGGTTTGTGTGTTGGGGTATGGGGGGAAGGGGGCTGAGTTAGAAGGTAACTTGCCTAGTGTTCTATAAGCTAAGCTTTTTGATTTGTGATTTAGTGTCTGTGACTGTTTTTGGAAAAATCTTGGCCATTATTTCTTCAAATATGTGTCTGTCCTTCTCTCTTCCTCCTATTCTTCTGGCATTGCAATTGTATGTATGTTAGATCACTTCGTATTGTCCCACAGCTCTAGGGCTCTCTGTTCTGTTCCTATACTCTTTGCATGTGTGCGGGTGTCTTAATTATAGTAATTTATATTGAGCAATTTCCAAGCCAACTGATTTTTTTTTCTCATCTGTGTTGAATCTACTAATGAGATTGTTACCAAGTTTCTTATTTCTGGCATTTCCGTTTGTTCATTTCTATACCTTCCATTTTGCTGCTGAAATTGTATATATGATCTTTCATGTTGTCCAATTTTTGACTACAGGCTTTAATATATTACACATTATTATTTTAAGTTCCCTGTCAGATACTTCCAATATTCATGTCATATATAGCAATGGTTATATTGATTGCTTTGTTTCATAACCGTGTTTTTTTCTTCTTGCCTTTTTTACACATCATAATCTTTTGTTAAAAGATAGCTATCTTGGGTAGAACAGTGTAGGCTGAGGTAAAGAGCTTTTATAGATGGATAGGCATTCCTCTTTTTCACCTAGGCCTTTAGGTAGGGTTTGAGTTAATCTAGTCAGTAGATAGTCTCCGTTTAAGGTTTGTTGTTGCTATGGTTACTCTCAATCAACTATATGCTTTAAATTCTTGTAGCAATCACTTGGGGGTGGGAGCTGGTTTGCGAAAGGATTTGCTCAGTATTTGCTCCACCATCATCTCTAAGTCTTCCCGTTACGTTATGCCTTAGAATAGGTCTGTCTTCATGCTCTGAAACATTCTCAGTAATATTCCACTCTTGTTACTTGACTTTGTTGATCCGGTGGGGAGGGGGGTGACCATAGAGCTGTGTTCCATTTTGATCTCCTTAAGCCCCAGTCTTAGGGAGGTGCTGTGTCTCTGGGTCTTAGGGGTATAGACTTTTCAGTGCTCTTGCTTCACTCTCAGCTGTAGTTTTGGACCAAGCACATATTTCTGCCCCCTCTCCCAGTGATAAAATAATTTGTTCTCTTCCTCAGCTTCAATGAGTTTTCACTGGTGCTTTAAGGCAGATCAAGGCTCTCATTCATAAGGAATATAGCAGCGAAGGGTCTAGGTGGGATTTTTGTGCCATCACACAGCAGCTATTGTTCCCCTCCCCTGGGCTTGCACCAGGAGGAATGATTTATTAATCAGTTGTCATCAATCTTCCTGGGACCTGCAGGGGTCCATGGAGAAGAAATCTATAGGGGCTTTGTATCCCCCTCTCTGTATCTGTGGCTCCCAGGGGCTCCACAATGTTTTGCCAACCCATGATCATCCTTCACCAATTTGTTATGTTTTCTAACCGAATTCCTCTTACTGGTATCTTCTTACTACACCTGCCCTAAGGAAGCAAGTACTCAGGTCCCATCTATCCCTGAAGGCACCTGTCTCTTTATATTTGAGGCTAGTTAGTTGCCTGGTAATTTCACCTCTTTGATGGGTTCAAGAAAAGTCATAAACTTTCTGTTCATATCTTCTTGTTGTAAGGGCATGAGTATGTGACACTCTTTCTAGCTCTCTATATTCTGAAGTGGAAACCAGAAGTTTGGCAATTGGATTTTTGAAAGCATCCCAGGTGGCTGTAAAAAGAAGCCAAAGTTGAGGACTGCTGCTATATAGGAATAATCTTTGAAGCCAGCTGGGCTCTTACCTCTCTCACATTTCTCTCCTGTCCTTTTTTGGTCATGTAGCATCACTCACAATAATGACAGGAGATGCTTGTTAGGACAGAGTAGGTCAATTGAGTTAATCTGCTTCCCAGTATTTCCTCCCTATCTCACCTGTACCACCCAGGACTTTCCATTGTATTTATTACCTTGGCATTCCTGGAGTCTTTGCCAGAGTAAGAAAATAGATTTCTGGCTTGAAAAAGGAAAAAGAAAGAATAACTGCCCCACAAATAATTTTACTTCTGGATTTTTCAAACCAGGCCAATGAGCAATCAGGAAAAACAAATGAAGCCTGAAAGGAAAGAGAGAAGGCTAATAGAGAACACATATATCCAGTAATCGGCACAACTCATGTGACACTTGAAAGGCTAGGTACAGGTACCTATGACTTCCAAGTCAAAATATGTGAGGTAAAAGAAGAAATGGTCAACTCTATAAGATTACACTTTCCTTTCCCATTATAACACTGTAAAATAAAAATTGAAAACTAGTCAGAATTGCATTATCCAAGGAAAAAATCAGAGACTAGAAAAAATAAACGATCATTTTAAATATTCCTTAAATGAATGGCAATAAACTTCAACATATAAGTGTTTCCAATGTTTCTTGTGTCTTCTTTCTTTGAAAATGGAGACTGTTTAGTTAGTTTTCCATAAAGATTACTTTTGGGAAAGAGCTAAATTTTCCCTTATCTTTCTCCTTTCAGGATTTATATTATTATATTTTAGGTACTGTTTCCTAATTCACGGATATTTTCTACACTCTGAATCTTCCAAGGTTCTCCAAGCTTCATGTATCCAACATGCACCCAGTGACCTCTCTTCTCTCACAAAGGTCTAGACAGTATCGTGTTGTTGTTAGGTGCCAACGAGTCAGCTCTACTCACAGCAACCCTTCATATAACAGAAGGGAACTTTGCCTGGTCCTGCACCATCCTCACAATCGCTGCTATGTTTGAGCCCACTGCTGCAGCCACTGTGTCAATTCATCTTGTTGAACGTCTTCCTCTTTTTTGCTGACTCTCTAACTTTACCAAGTATGATGTTAACGTGTCCAAAGTAAGCAAAAATTCTCACCATCCTTCCTTCTAAGGAGCATTCTGGCTGTACTTCCTCCAAGATTGATTCGTTCATTTTTTTTTATTCTTCTCCAATGCCGCAGTTCAAAGGCTTCAGTTCCTCTTCAGTCTTCCTTATTCATTGTCCAACTTTCACAGGCATATGAGGTGATTGAAAATACTATGGTTTGGCTCAGGCGAACCTTAGTCACCCAAAAGCATTGTAAGAAAATTACAAAATAAAGATCACTAGGCCTAATCTAAGGCCTAATCTGTATTTTTGGTTCATTTTGTGTCTATCCCTGACCCTCTTCAGTCCAGTACAAACACACACACCACACACACGATTATATCCATTTATTTACAGATAACTGATTTATTTCACTGAAAGCATTCCAAAGTGAAACACAACTTCTAATTTTCCATCCAATGCACTTCCTGACTCCTAGATACCCTTCAGTTTCACATTCCAAGTATATGCCCAATCACGTATATACGACATATTCATAACAGAGAAAATTGTAAATTCTAAAACATGTTTTCTTTAGTGCTAATCTCAACAAGCCTCATCTTCACCTTGGCTTCCAGTCAGCTACTTGCTAGTCTGAAATTTAAACTCAGTGATTGCTGTAAAATTAAACCTCAGCTCTCTTAATAGCAGGAGTCACGGATCTCATGAAAGCAGCTTAAAATAGCCTCTCGAATTAACAAAACAACTGCTTAAACTACATTTGTTAAAAGCGGTACCTTTAGTAGGTAAACGTTGCGTTACTAATTAGTGTTTTTGCAATCTGTGAGCAATTTGGAAATAGGTTTCCAAACGTAGACAAGGACACTAAAAACATGCAAGAAGCTGCTGATGAATAAACCCCAGTGTGTGTAATCTACAGTTGGCGACTTCTCACCATATTTTGGTAACTCTAGGTCGCCTTAACCACAGAGGATTAACATGTCATGTGAAGATGTCTATTATTATGTACCTTGTTTATTATAATCTCGCTAGTGTTTGGGTTTTTGTTTGTTTCGTTTTTTCCAGAGAGATTTAGCCAGTACATTTCTGGAATAGAAGCATATTTTTCAAGAAAAACGACATGAATGTTAACAAAACTTTTATGAGAGTGCTGTGCAACTGTCAAATTATGGAGAAGCACATGCAATGAACACTTGATCTCACTGGTGACAAAGTTACTCATGAAAAGGTCTGTTTAAGCTAATATCCAGGTGTCAAAACTTAATTACTCAATATAACACAGTTCCTATAGGCAAAGGTGCTTAATAAAATAGCCATATTTGCTAGTCAACAGATTGGTAATAATTTGGAATAAAACACAGGAAATACCTGAAATGGTGGTAGAACATAGCCCATTTAATTGCTCTTTTTCCTTCGTCTTCCAGTACATTTTCTCCTTTCAAAATAAATATACTAATCTTTGGCTAGAAGTACTAAACCAGGAGGCCAGAAAAGTTTGTGGTTCAGATGAGAAAGCCTGGAAAACCAGCCCAAGTGAGCACTGTGTGTTTTCTTTGCTTGTGATGATAGAAACTTCATGTTTATCCTCTGATTTTAAATTTCTAGGCCAAAACAATTTCGTAGCCTCTATTTTTCTTGATTCTTGTCCTGCGTTGACCTCTAGGTGACTAAAGAAATCTTGGAAGCCTATAATATGGAAGTCATATATAATGTTCAGAACTGGGAAATACTCTAGTAGCATTTATGAAAGTTACCCTGTGTTCAAGCTTTCCAGTATGTACCGGATGTAATAGCGGAAAATAAACCCAGCCATTGTAAAAACCTGCTGGAAAAAGTCAACTTTAGTCTTAGAGAAGTTTACAAGTGTTTCAACCAAGCAGCAGCCGCAGTTGACCAGCACTGGAAATTAGCGATACTGAAGTTTATTTTCAAGGACCAAGAAAAGTTTCCAACTTTTCAATATTTGGAAGGCTGCAGTTAATCAAGATTAAATTGGATTATTTCAGTTCACTAAGGCTGTATGGAACCGACCAAGCCTTTGTTAAAAACCAAGGAATACTGCTGGAAGTTCAAATTTTGCTCTTAAACTATAGCTAACAACATTATTTTTATATAACCTGACACAATCATTTTTCAAACTAAATTATCCAGAACTTTCTTTTACTTATTCTAAATCTCTGTTGTCCCGGAAATTATTATAAGAAAACAACACTCTCTAGTAACATTTTTTACATTTCAGAAACAGCATATTTACATAAATCATAGAGTGATAAATTTCATTTTTGCCTCACACTGGCAAAATAAACAGTTATCTTGGACAAAGATCTAGAAACAGCCTAAATGGTTTACTTTCAAAAGTGTGTGACATCCTCACCTTTTATTAAAAAAAGCTCAATATTTCCAATATGTAACCAAACATGAGCATGTTATTATACAATGTAGAAGTAGGAAAACATAAGTGAAGGCTCTATTTTACACAACCAATGTATGATATAGTACATTTCTCATACCTAGAAATGCCTGCTTTTTGATACCAATTTGGATAGGAGCCCATTTAAAGTGTCTTTTAGAATTCAGTGGCCATTGCTAGTGGCCCAGGAGCTTCACCGGACCATCCTAGACCCTGCACATGCCTGGTCCACATAAACCAAAAAACCAAACCCATTGCCTCGAGTCAATTCTGACTCATAGTGATGCTATGGGACAGAATAGAACTGCCCCTTAGTGTTTCCAAGGAGCGCTTGGTGGACTAAAATTGCTGATCTTTTAGTTGGCAGCTGAACTCTTAATCAGTACGCCACCAGGGTTTCCCCCAGTCCACATGGAAACAACATAAATCCAGAAATGACACAAGCTTCAGAGATACTACTCTAGGCTTGGAGAAAGAAGAGACTGAAAAACCTATTGTGTATTGTCACTGGGTAATGAAAGATGATCTGCTGTTCCTTGGAAAATAGCCATTAAGACGCTGTTTTCTAGGGCAAACACTTGGGTGGCTTTAAGCACATATAAAGTCCCAGGTCTCCCTTTCAGTTTTTCCATATTCACTTCTGTTAGCAATAGTAAAAATATACACTACCATAAAATTTATTTTAGAGTGATATTAACAAAAATGGCTGAGTAAGTACCTCCCAAAATTCTCTCCTCGGTAAAAACAACCAAAATCCTGGCCAAAAAAAAAAAGTTAGAATCAACTTTGTCAGAACTCTGAAAATTAACCAAAGGCTTCCAGTGTTCTTGGTAAGAGAGAGCTTGGTGATGTTTTAACTTTTCCTATCCCACACCCCTCTCTCTAGCTCCATGGTAGCCTTGAAAACAATCAGCTCACAATCACGGTGAAAACCTGCAGACAGGCAGCTGCCAGAGAGGACAGAACAGAGTTGAAGTTGCTTCAAAGCTTTATTCTCAGAGAATTGTGGTTCCTTGGAGATACTACTGAAAAGCTACCCTGATTTGGAGCTTACCCAGTGCAAAAAGACTTTTCCCCAGGGGTGTTTTTCAAAACTACTTAGAGACAATTTTTTAACTTTGTGATTTACTGAAATGGTGACTAGCTTAACCACTGGGGCTCCTGGACAAAAATCAGGCTAGTCAAAAAGCTTAAAAGAAAAATCTGGGGAATGAGATGTCCACTGGAGGGTTGAAAGACTGCAGCATGTTCTTCTGATACACATGCATGTATAGGGTCGTGCAAACGCTTGAGAAAGACCTGAGAAGGCCCTCATTTCTAACTTTGAGCTCACCTTGAAACTCTATGCAACCAGGAAGTTAAGGCTAATAGAGTTATTACGGCCTGCTTGAGTATAGAGATGTGCCCCAACATGTAAACAGAGCCCCCAGCACAGACCAGGAGGCTTATTGGTTCCAGGCTAAACTGGTGCAAAGGTCTTAAAAGAATTAACAAGGATCCTCAGACAATGATTCACTCCTGGGGAACCTTGTACCCATAACTTTAAGAAGTCACATTATTTTAAAATCTACTGTGTGTGTATATGTGTTTCCACTTTATCTCATCTCCTGGAAATATAGGGTACTCAGGACAAACTTTATGAACTCATTTATAGCCATTTTTAGGTAAACATTTTAAGGAATCAAGATTCTATCATTGCATAGTTGTTGTTGTTGTTAGGTATCATCGAGTTGATTCCAACTCATAGCAGCCGTATGTACAACAGAACTAAACACTGCCCAGCCTTGCACCATTCTCACAATTGTTATTATGCTTAAGCCCACTGTTGCAGCCACTGTGTCAAGCCATCTCATTAAGGTTCTTCCTCTTTTTGGTGACCCTCTACTTTATGGGGCATGTTGTCCTTCTCTAGGGACTGATCCCTCCTGATAACATGTCCAAAGTATGTGAGACGAAGTCTTCCCATCCTTGCTTCTAAGGAGGACTCTGGTCGTACTTCTTCCAAGACAGATTTGTTTGTTCTTTTGGCAGTCCATTGTATATTCTATATTCTTTTCCAATACCACAATTCAAAGGCTTCAATTCTGCTTCAGTCCACATGCATATGAGGCAATTGAAAACACCATGACTTGGGTCAGGTGAACCTTAGTCTTTAAGGTGGCATCATTGCTTTCCAATACTTTAAAGAGGTCTTTTGCAGCAGATTTGCCCAATGCAATGGATCTTTTGATTTCTTGATTGCTGCTTCCGTGAGTGTTGAGTGTGGATCCAAGTAAAATGAAATCCTTGACAACTTCAATCTTTTCTCCATTTATTATGATGTTGCTGGAGCAGCTCAAACATCAAGAGCAAATTGCTCAACATTCCAGCAAGTTTCTTGAAAGTATAATTGCATACAAATATTAAATTATGGTATTGCATGGTAATGGTGTCAGGTGGTATGTACAATAAATTCATACAAATAGGCAGAGATAGCCAGGTACTCTTTCTGAGTCCTCATTATGCCAGATACAGACATCAAAACATGTCAATAACATTAATTAGGGATTACCAAGGGTCTGAATTTCACTTTTGAAAACATGAACACTCTCAATAATGAGTTGTTAGGATGTCAGCACTCTTTCTCTTTACAGGTTCATGCTATTGAACTCAGCTTTCAGGGAAAATTAAACCAAGCAAATTTAACTATGAATGATGTTCTGCACCATTTAATAATGCAGATTTGAGGTAGCAACTGGAAACCCTGGTGGCATAGTGGTTAAGTTCTACGGCTGCTAACCAAAGCGTTGCCAGTTCAAATCCGCCAGGCCCTCCTTGGAAACTCTATGGGGCAGTTCTGCTCTGTCCTATAGGGTCGCTATGAGTTGGAATCAACTCGATGGCACTGGGTTGGGTTTTGAAGGGTAAATAGTTGTGCATGAGTTTAGTATGAAATACAATATAAAATGCAGACTGCCCTAGTGTTACAACCCAGGTGGTAACTCCACCAAGAGTTACAACTCTTCTATTCTCAAATATCCAGTGAGCTTGCTAAATTCCAGTAATTCTTCTAATAGTTTGTAATAGTTACACATATGGTATTATATCTGAAAATAATGAGCTTTCTTCTTACTGCCAAACTACACTATTCACTTATTTTTTTCTTCCTTTTTTGGACTAGTTAGAAATTTCAGTACAATACTGAAGGACAGACGTAATAGTAGATACCTCTCTTGTTTCCAGTTGTAGGAGGAAAGTGCTCAGGATTTCACCACTATGTTTGATGTTAGCTGTAGGTTGTTGTTTTAGATACCCTTTATCAGAATAAGGAAAGTCCCTTCTATTCCTAGTTCCTGCATGTTTTTGTCCTCAACAAGTGTTGAGTTTTATATGATTTCCCTGCATTTTTTTTATTGAATTAATAATGTGTTATTCTCCTTTATTTGACAAAGGTGATGCAGTATAAACCAGTTGCTGTTAAGTTGATTCCAACTCGTGATGATCCCATTTGTCCAAAGTAGAACCATGCTCCATAAGGCTTTCAATGGCTGATTTTTTTCAAAGGTAGATTGTCAAGCCTTCTTTCCAAGGTGACTTAAACCTCCAACCTTTTGGTTAGCACCTGAACCCTTTAACTGTTTGCAGCACCCACAGACTCCAAAATAATAATAAGTAGATGGATTGATTTTCTAATGTTTAATCAATCTTACATTCCTGGACTATTTAGGATTTTTGCATGAAAGATTTTGACCTTTAGTTTTCCTTCATTGTAACCTTATTGGGTAATTTCAGCATCAGGGTTATCCTGGTCATATAAAAACAATAAAAATTGTCCCTTCTTTTTCTATTCTCCAAAAGAGTTTGTGCAAAATTGATACTATTCAGATTATTTCATCCTTAAATATTTGGAAGAATTTGTCAGCGAAGTTACCAGCACCTGAAATTTTTTACATGTGGGAAGATTTTAAATTGTGAATTCAATTTCTTGAACAAATATAAAGCTTTTTGGATATTCTAAGTATTCTTATGCAAGATGTGTTTGTTAAGAATTTATCTATTTCATTTCAGTTTTCTAAGGTCTCAGCATAAATTTTTTTTTATAATTTTTTTTATTGAGGTATGATTCACATACCATAAAATTCACCGTTTTAAAGTATATGGTACTGTGGCTTTTGTATATTCACAAGGTTGTACAATTATCACCACTAACTAATTCCAGAATGTATTCATTACCCTAAGAATAAATTCTGTACCTGTTAGCAGTTTCTCTCCATCATCCCCTGCAAATCTTGGCAACCACTAATCTACTTTGTCTCTATGAATTTGCCTACTCTGGACATTTCATATAAATGGAATCATACAATAAAAAAAAAAATTATTATTATTTTTTTTATTGTATACATAGCCTTTATTGTCTGTCTTCTTTCATTTAGCATAATGATTTCCAGGTTCATCTATATTTCACCATGTTTAACTACACAATTTCTTTTTTATGGTCGAATAATATTTTATCGTATGGATATACCATGTTTTCCTTATCTGTTCATCAGAGGATGAACATTCGGGTTATTTCCACTTTTTTTACTCTTAATAATGTTACTACATAAATTTTGTATGTGAACTCTCTATTTAACTTTTTAAGGAATGTCCAAACTCTATTCCAAAGCAGCTGTACGATTTTACATTCCCATCAGCGGAGTATGAGGATTTCATTTTCTCCACATCCTTATCAACATTTATTACTTTCCTTTTTATTTAATTCTTATTGTAGACATCCTGTTGGGTGTGAAGTGGTGTCTGATTATAGTTTTGGTTCACGTTTCTTGATGACTAGCGATGTTGGGCATCTTAGTAATATGTTCTCATATTTTTAATGTTTGTATGATCTGTAATGATGCTGCTTTTGTTTCTCGGATGGGCGATTCTCATTTTTCCTCTATTGCACATTGCTAGCCCTACTAGAATGTTATCAGGTTTTTTAAATCCTTTAAAAGAATACACTTTTAGTTGATTTTCTGTTGTGTATTAGCTGTTCTTTCATCATTTCCTGCCTTTTCTTACCTCTGTGTTCAAGATGCTGTTTATTATAGCTTCTTGAGGTGAAAGCTTAGGTTATTCATTTTTAACCTTCCTTATATTATGACATATTCATTAAAGCTATAATTTCCTTCCAAATAACTGCCTTAGCTTAATCCCTTACAATGTGATATATTGTGTTTTTAGGAAAATTCAGTAACAACATCTAATTTCCGTTCTGATTACTTTTTTGATCTATGGGTTATTTGAAAATATGTTCCTTAATTTCTAAGTACTTAAGGAGTTGATAGTTATTTTCCTGTTACTGACCTCTAACTTATTTTCACTCTGGTCAGAGGATATTCTATATGATTTAAATCCTTGGAAATTTGTTGAGACTTCACATAAATGTCAAATATAGACACGCCTCAGCAAAGCCAACAGCCAACATTATTCTCAATAGAGAAGGATTGAGGGCATTCCTCTTGAAAACAGGAATAAGATGAGGATGCCCACAAATATCATACTAGAAGTCCTAGTATTAAGTATCATACTAGAAGTCCTACGCAGAGCAATCAGGCAAGAGGCAGAAATAAAGGGGACCCAAATTAGAAAGGAAGGAGTAAAACGATCCATATTCACAGACGACATGATCCTATACATACAAAATATCAGAGATTCCACAACAAAAGAAAGTTACTGGAACTAATAGAAGGATTCAGCAAAGTGGCAGGGTTTAAGATCAACACACAAAAATCAGTTGGGTTCCTCTACACTAACATGGAGAACTCCAAAAAGGACATTAAGAAAATACCATTTACAATAGGCCCCCAAATGATAAAATGCCTAGGAATAAATCTGACCAGGCACATTAAAGATTTACACAAAGAAAACTACAAAATACTACTGCAAGAAACCAAAAGAGACCTACATAAATAGAAAAATATTCCACGTTCATGGATTGGAAGGCTTAATAGTGCGAAAATGTCAATACTACCCAAAGTGATCTATAAATATAATGCAATCCTGATCCTTTAACAAAATGAAAAAACTAATCTCCAATTTCGTATGGAAAAGAAAGAGGCACCAAATAGCTAAAGCAATATCGAAGAACAAAGTAGATGGCCTCATACCTTCTGATCTCAGAACTTACTATACAACTACAGTAATCAAAACATCCTGGTATTGGTATAACAACGGACACATAGACCAATGGAACAGAATTAAGAACCCAGAAGTAAATCTGTCTATCTACGGACAGCTGATCTTTGACAAAGTGTTGAAGTCCATTTAGTGGGGAAGAGACGGTCTCTTTAACAAATGGTGCTGGCAAAACTGAATATCCATTTGCAGAAAGATAAAACAGGACCCATAACTCATGTCATACATAAAAACTAACTCAAAGTGGATCAAAGACCTAAATGTTAAAAAGCTAAAATTATAAATTTCCTGGAAGATAACATAGGGACAAAGCTATTTATGCCTAATTTTTGGGATAAATACACTATCAAACAAAACTAAAAATGCACAACAAAAGAAAATAAGCTAGATAACTGGGATTTCCTAAAAATTAAATACTTAGGCTCATCAACAGACTTTACCAAAGGAGTAAAAAGAGAACATACAGACTGGGAAACAGTTTTGGCAATGACATATCTGACAAAGGTCTAATCTGTAAAATGTATAGAAAATTTCAACCCCTCAACAACAAAAAAGATAGTTCAAGCAAAAAATGGACAAAGGACATGAGGAGACACTTCACCAAAGACGACATGCAGGCTGCTAACAAACACATGAAGAGATGTTCGTGATCATTAGCCATTAGAGAGATACAAATCAAAACTACAATGAGATACAATCTTACCCCTGCGAAAATGGCACTCATCAGAAAAACAGAAAACAACAAATGCTGGTGAGGTTGTGGGGAGATTGGAACTTATACACTGCTGGTGGGATTGTAAAATGGTACAACCACTATGGAAAGCAGTATGGCACTTCCTCAAAACACTAGAAATAGAAATACCTTATGATCCACTAATCCCATTCCTAAGTATATATCCTAGAGATATACGAGCAGTGACACGAGTAGACATATGCATACTCATATTCATTGCAGCATTATTCACAATAGCAAAAAGATGGAGACAAACTGAGTACCCCTAAACAGATGAATGGATAAACAAATTGTGGTACTACATACAATGGAATACTGTGCAACAATAAAGAATAATGAGTCCATGAAACACAACATGGTGAATCTGGAGGACATTATGCTAGGTGAAATAAGTCAAGCACAAAAGGACAAACATTGCATGATACAACTTTTATAAAAAGTCAGGAAAGGAGAAGGAAGGAAATCAAAGGCTTAAAGAAGAAACTAGCCCACAGGACTAGTAGCCCACATGAACTACGGCCTCTTCTAGCCTGAGATCAGAAGAACTAGAACTAGAGCCACTACCAGCCATTCTGACCAGGGACACCATAGAAGGTTCCAGGTAGAATAGGAGAAAAATGTAGAAAAAAACCTCAAATTCATAAAAAAGACCAGACTACCGGACTGATAGAGACTAGAGGAACGCCCAAGACTATTGCCCTAAGATACCTTTTAACCTGGACCTGAAGCCACTCCTGGAGTTCACCTTTCAGTCAAATAATAGATCGGCCTATAAAATAAACAATAACATCAGTGAGAAATGTGTTCCTTTAAACACGTCAGGTATGCGAGATCAAACTGTCAACATTTGCCCAAAAGCAAAGATGAGAAGACAAGGAGGGGCAGGGAAACTGGATGGATGGAAAAAGGGCCAGTGAGGTGGAAATGGTTAGGGTACTGACACATTGCGGGGATTGTAACCAATGTCAGAGAAAAACTTGTGTGTGAATTGTTGAACAGGAATCTAATTTGCTGTGTAAACAATCACCTAAATAACAATATTACCAAAAAAAAAAAAAAAAAATTCAACCTGACATATGCGCTTGATCCTTTACCCAGAGCAAATGGGAAAGTCAAGTCCTTGAGTATAAGCCCATGACAACTTTTTTTCTTTTTTTTTTTTAATGTTGTTTCCAAGGTGCATCATCTGAAGAAATGACGACTGGGGTCTAATGAATTCTATTTGTCCTTAAGTGTACCTCAGTTTTGTTTTGTTTTTTGTTTTTTTGTGATGTTGCCTCATAACATGGATAAAGACCAAATTTTACAGATTGGGCAAGAATTTCACAGAAGAGATGTTATTTTCTCTGCATCCTATCAGGCCATATGTGATCTTGAGTTTTCCCCTTTTTGTAGTTATTAACTTTGATCACTCCTTAAGGGAGTTTCCACCAGTTTTATTAAACTCTGGAGTTGTTTCTTTATAATTAATAAGCATTTTGTGGGGAAATGCTTTGAGACCTATAAATATCATGGTCCTCATCACACTTGTTGGCTGAATTAATTGTTAATATGATTGCTACCTAAGTATAAGTTTTCTAATCCTCTCATTTCTTCTACATTTACAAGTTGGCACTATACTAAGGAAAACCTTTCTCATTTATTTATATCAATATGGACCAGTGGATTCTTATTTTAGTCCTTTGAACATACACCACTATCGTCAATCTTATCCCAAAACCATCTCAAATTTGTCCAGTAGAAAAACCTTTGGAACTGGCTTCTGTGTCCTTTGATCGGATCCCATCATTCTTTGAGACTTTCTTAACTTCTGGCACAAAATAATGGTCTAGAGTCATCTTGGAGTTTCCATCCTCCAGTCCTAGAAGCAGCTGTTTCCTCAAGGGGCCCCAGCTCCTTTTGTTGAAGAATGTTTGATAGAATCCAACATCTAGCGACAGAAATGCTCTTTATTATTGGGTATTATTATTCCCAGAATTTCTTAAGAGACAGAGCTATGGAAAACTTGTTATATAAGTACAGACATTTATACCTACATTTATATCCAAATTGAAAGCCATCAGTTTACACTGATACGACTCTAATATAACACAATAGGGTATATATAATATTCTCTCTTTCCATATTTGTAACTTCTATCTCTGATAGCGAGAAACCTGCTCTTACTGTACTTAATTTTTTTTTTTTTTTTTTTTTTTATTAACTCCCATTGTATGCAACCAATCTTCCATAGTCATCAATACCTCTCCAGACCTTGGCTGGGATCTGAGCCACTGCAGTCACCACTACCAACCTCAGCTAATGTTCTTCTCACCCCGCTGGAATCCAGTGCCCTGAGCCAGGCTGAAGCCACCAGAGCCCACAAGGCACTGTTCTTATACTCAGGCACCACAGCTCCAGCTCTGATAAGAGGATCCAACCCAAACTCACTGCCGTTCAGTCAATTCTGACTCATAGTGGCCCCATAGGGTTTCCAAGGCTGTACATCTCTACAGAAGCAGACTGCCACATCTTTCTCCTCTGGAGCTGCTGCTGGCTTGGAACCGCCAAGCTTTCGTTTAGCAGTCAATTGCTTTAACCACTGCACCACCGGGGCTCTTTGACAAGAGGATAACCCCATCCAACTAGCCCAAAAGCCAAATTATTGCCAATCACTTATTTTAATCCTGGTTCTTCAAGAAGCAGATGCCAAGACTGGATTAAATTTGTAAATTTAAATTAAATATGTAAGGATTGTACTCAAGAAAACACTCGTGTGAAAGAAAATAAGGAGGAAGTCAGACAAGCCTAGAACAGCCAGAAGAGTACAAAGCAAGTCTGATACTTAGAATCTGGGGGGGGGGGGGAAGGAAAGGAGATTGGGTGGGATAGCCCAGAATGCAGTGCAGACAATGGAAAGTTAAGCAAAGCCAGCAGGGGGTGCTCAAGCCAAAGAGGGGGATCGGAGAAGCCCCGTGACTTTCAGGAATGTTTCTGTCTCACTGTCCATGTCTTCAGTGCTCAGTCATTGAATGGAAACAGCTTGACAGAAGCGAGATCAGGACAAACCAGGGGATGGATTCCAGAGCAGAGCAGCTGGGGCCCCTCGACAATCACACTGCCTGTAGTCAGAGCTGAGGGAGGCACATTCCTGTGGCCACAAGATCACTAACATCATGTTCCCCTTTACTTACAACTCGGAATGAAGTCAGCACCACATTAAAGTAAGTCTTTTCTTATATAAACAAGAATTTAGGAGTCCATGAAATAAGAAGAGATTATTTGTCAGACCACTGGACCTTCATTTTTACATCACGACTCAGAAAGGAAGACAGCACTACATTAAGTTAAACCCTTCCTCATATAAGGATTTTTGGTGAGAATATTCTTTACAGCTTCCTGGAGAATAGTTGCTCCCGCATAAGAAGATGTGTATCAATCACTGGACCCCCTGTTTTATGTTAGGAGGCAATTCTGATCATGGGGCATGAGCAGAGCTTTCTAAAGAATGGATCCGTTTTTGGCAACTATATTCCTTATTGGTGGCCTGTAGCATTTCAGAGCTTTGATCTTTTTCAAAATCTTAGCACACTTGTCCTTTTTTGGTGATATACCGAACCTTTTTCAAATAAATACAGAAACAGGCAGATTGTTCATATTTTGTAAAATGCTAGAGAAAAAGGAAAGGTGTCATGGCAATGTGAGCTATTTTATATTACAGAGTTGTCTGGAGCAGTTGTAGATATAACTCTGGGCCTTAGAGTTGCATTTCAGCATTTCATAGTCTCCTGGATATTACCTTTGAGTTTAATCCTCATATTTTAACATCAATTTTGGTAGAGGCCATACGTTTAAACTTCATAAACTCAGATTTGGCATACAGATGAAAACCCCATGGTCTCCAAATATACGGAACGGTTATACAAGGAAATATAGCAAGAAAGTCTTAAAATAGATAAAATTAAACACCTACAGCAAACAGCTATATGAAATATTCAATACTTGTAGTCATTTTCTGAAGGACGTTTTTGAAATCTAATTACCACAAATATCCCTGAAATTTAGGATATGTCTACAGAAGTGGGAAAATGCACAGGAAGAAAGAATTTGAGAAGAGAAAGCCCAAGGCCTAAATATATATGTATTATATATATATATTAAATTGTATTAACATAAAAAAGGCCAAACTATGTTTTAAAATAATTAAAAACCAAAAAGAAACCAAACCCGTTGCCTTCCAGTTGATTCTGACTCCTAGTGACCCTAAAGGACAGAGTAGAACTGCCCCACAGGGTTTCCAAGGAGCACCTGGTGGATTCAAACTGCTGACCTTTTGCTTAGCAGTTGTAGCTCTTAACCATTAGCCACCAGGGTTTCCTTAAATAATTAAGGTTGGCAATTATTTAACATTTCACACATGTTTATTGAATGCCTTCTACATGCCAGGCACTATTTTTACATGAGCTGTTCAAAATGGCAACCTCTGGCCACATATATTTATTGAGCATTTGAAATGTGGTCCAAATTGAGATGTGCTGTAAATATAAAATACACACCAGATTTTGAAGGCTTAGTATACAAATAAAAATGGAAAAATCTCATTAATAATTTTTGCGGTCACTATATGTCAAAATGATAACTTTTATGGTAAGTTAAAAATATATATGATTAATATTAATTTAGCCTACTTCTTTGTTCTTCTCTAATAAAGATACTAGACAATTTGAAATTACATATGTAGATCCCATTATATTTTTATTGGAAAAAATGTAATAAATACCATTGCAAATATTGATGATGTGCACCAGATAAGTCTGTCTTTCCATCCTTCTTGGGTGCACGGTACGATGGCACTCCTTTACTTCCTTTAAAGTTAAATGTGGCCAAGAGGCTTCCTTTACCAAACAATTGTGAGGGGAAGAAGCAAATGTCACTTAACCAGCAGAAGCTCTAAGTGTGCAATTTGCATCCTACCCTGGAGATGTTGTAAAGAAGCTCCATCTCCCTGGTTGCCTGAGTGACTAAAGAGCAGCATCTTTACCCTCCATTGCCGGCACAGAGTTACAACATAACCTGGAGTCTAGTGTTTCTCAAACTTCAGCATGTATCAGAACCATCTAGAAGTTTTGTTAAAACACAGAATGCATTTCTAACAAGTCCCAGGTGATACCCATGCTACTCACCTGTGGACCACATTTGAGAATCATTGACCTCATCATCCCAACTGCTAGGTGCTATGAGAGGGAAAAAAAATCGGCTCCCTGAAAGTTGGGGTTGAGTAATAATTCAAAGAATCCCTACATAGTTGTTGTTAATTCTTTCCAATGTTATTGCTTATCCAAATATACTCACGGGATGAACATTGGTACAGCTACTGCTGTGAGAAATTAAAATTATAGATTAGATTTTTTAATTAAAATGTATTTTTAACTGCACTATTATAAGAATGTTTTCTACTTACTTTTTAAGGAATTAAATTGTGTCATAATATGACAGGTCACAAAATTGATAACTCGGCTCCTAAAATGAAATTCCTGTTAGATGGGTCTCTTAGTGACAATCCTTAGGATTTATTTACTGACCAAAAAAAGTGAAATAAATTAATTTGTGCAAAGCGATTTTACTAACTTCTCTTACCATCCACAAGGAATGATGTCATTACTTTCTCATCATTTGCAAGGTGGAAATTGGGAAGAAAGATACTGGAGAATATCCACTGCTCATAAGTAACTAAAGTGAAGAGACAGGAGAAGTCACACACACTCAATATGCGGGTGTTACTCAATTTCATTTGGGGGTTGGATAAGGTGCCATTTCTCTAACAATGTCAAACCAAAAATACCCAGCCACATACAAGTAAAAAACAACTTAGAAAAAAAAAAAAAAAGATTGAATATTCTATGCCCAGATTGTCATTTCCAATACCATTCTCCAATCCCCCCTTGAAGCAATGGCAATGATTCTAGGCCTGAGGCAGAGTATACGCAAGATGGGCCTGAAACATTCTGCAGAGCCAAAAATAAGAAAGTGACCAAAAACTAAAGCAAGAGGACACAGGAGCCAACTGAAAAAGCTCCAAACGACCAAACTTGGAACAATTTGGGCAACAAATCTATAGCATAGTATCGCACTATAACCCAAAACATAAAATAAATATCTATAAGTTCATACTGGTATGAATAAATGATTGAATAAGTAAATAAATGAGGGAAACAAGACAAATCTCCTTTACAGAAGAATTCCAAGTAGATACTTAGCCCCTCCAGTATGTGAAGCTTAACTCACTCCTCACTCTTAAGTGTTGGTTGCGCTTGGTGACTTGCTTCCAAGGAGTATAGTATAGAAAAGCAGAAAAAGCCTTACAGTGGCAAAACCTGACAAACACTACCTTTGCCTAGTGATAAAGGTTAGAAACAATAATAAGCCATGATAACAGCATGCAACCTTGATATGACTTGTTGAGAATGGCACTCCACCTCCATATTCTTCCTTCCAGAAACTCATCGACTGCCTAACCTGAGAAAAATATTGGACATTCTATGAAATACCTGATTAGTACTCCTGGTACTGGGGTCATTAAAACTCTCAAGGTCATCAAAAACAAGGAAAAGTCTGAGCAACTGTCACAGTCCCGAGGAGCCTAAGGAGATATTATAACTACATTTAATGTATTCTGGATCAGATACAGAACATTATAGAACAGAAATGGGCATAATAGAAAAACTAATGACATCTGAATCAAGTATGTATTTTAGAACAGGAATAATGTATCAGTACTAGCTCGTTAGTTCTGACAAATGTACCATCATATATAAGGTGTAAACATTAGGGGAAGCTGGACGTAGTATATATGGGAAATCTCTGTATTATTTTTGCAACTTTTCTGTAAATCTAGAACAATCCCAAAATAAAAACTTTACTAAAATTTAACAAAATTATTGTAGCCACTTTTTAAATGAGCTTCTCCCTTCATTGTGAGATAGCTGAGCTAAGATTTAGGTCTTTCATATCCTGAATAACCTCCTAGGAACTTCTTCCTGGCCAGCTACCTCAGAGGGCAACGGTGTGGACCAAGGAAGGCTTTGCTCATGAAGACAGGGTATGAGTCTTCACTCTGGTGAAATTTTCTGGTGCTCACAATGACACTTGCTGCTGTTTCAATTAGGCCTGAAAACGCATTGAAATAGTTATTAGAAATTAGACCAAAATTAGTAAAGCTTGAACATAGAAAAGTATGCTTGTTATCCTCACACCTTGAGGTAACCCATCTGGTGTTTGAGTAAACCTGAATCTAATCCGATTTGATCAAGAAATTTGCTGATATCTATTTTTTTTTTTATCTACAAGAACCAGCTTAAGTCCACACTTCCAGGAATTAACTCATTTGTACAAACACAAACACTGTGAGGGTCTTGAATGGAAGCAAGTTTATACTAAAGTGTTAAGAATTTATACGTATATTTTCATCCCTAAAAATACCCAAAACCTAACCTGTTGCCATCAAGTCAATTCCGGCTCATAGCGACCCCACAGGACAGAGTAGAACTGCCCCATAGAGTCTCCAAGGAGTGCCTGGACGATTGGAACTGCCAACCTCTTGGTTAACAGCCGTAGCACTTAACCGCTACGTCGCCAGGATTTGCATTTTAGTCCCTAACCCAAAAGCTGTTTCCATATTGCCAAATTGGAATTTCAGTGCAATAACCTTATTGGGAAGTTCTTCTCCTTTTCCCTTTGCCTTCTTCCTTTTGTCCCTCTGTCCCTTCTTTCTCTAATGTTGGTCTCCTTTTCTCTGCTGCTGCAGGCCTGCATCTAAACCTGAGGATGGGAGTTTCCAGGGAAGGCAGGGTGATTATGGCTGGGTGGGGTGGGACGAGATGTTTAAATACATTCCTACATTCCAGTGTGCTCCAGGGCCAGCCCAGTGACAGTATTATCTCAACCGTGTATTCACACAGTAGGGAAGTCATTGGAATGACCTATAGGGTCTACTGTTGAAGACGTTCAGTTAGAACACTTTCTTAATGGGCCAAGGACTGCAAGGAAATGGGGGAAATTACTGTGCAAATTGCTTTAATCCATCCAGCCCTCCTTTCCTTCACTTCCCTGATTAGTCTGATTTTTTTCTTTTCTTCTTTAAAAATCTATATCCCTTACTCTGTGTTTCTTTTATTCATTTTCTTTTGCATTACCTTTTTAATTTAAGCAAGTGTAAATGTGCACCTACACACACATACACACACCAAGAATGGTCACACAGTAAAACCTGTAAAAGCTGGAAACTGTGTAAGGTGGAAACCTCTCAAAGAAGGAAAACTCAAATATTTCCACTAATAGAGAGTGATAGAAAAGTGGTAAGCTGCACCCTATGAAATGCAGAAAACTTGCAAGACCCTGAAAAACAAGGCAGCCCTGTGGAGTTCCAATTCTCACAAGTTTCGATGTATCAATTTTCCCCACTCTATGAAGGGCTTCTTTCTTCAAGCTAAACAACTCATCCTGGCAATATTAGAAAAACACTGTTTTATGCAGAGTTTTATATTATTTCATAAGATAAATAAATAAACATCCTGGATGAGTCTTCAGTGTTTCGCTGGAATTTATAAGAATGATATAAGTGCTACTTTTTTTTTTAACTTCTGGAGTAGAACTGTTAAATTAAAAGCACTGAGTCAAATAGAACTCTCTAAATACATATATATATGCCAACAATGTCCATTTAGAAAGTTCTGTAGGATTCAAATTATCATTTCATCTTATAGTTTACAATGGAAGGCAGGAGACCTTTTTTAAAGTAAATAACTGAAAAGGAAAATAAACTAAATTTATCTAAATCCATTTTCTCTGATGAGGATGAATTGAATCATCCAGACAGAAGTTCAGACCAAAACCATCCTTCCTGGTTGTAAACAGAATAAGCCCCCAAAAGATACTACTCAGATCTAACTCTGGACTAGAGGTTGTATAACCACGCCTTTATCATCATGGTTTCTGCATTTGAATTTACAGATATGGACCTCTTAGCTCTACATATTTTTCTTTCCCATCAATCATTGGTTTTTCCAAATTTACCATATCCGTGTTATTGGATTAAGTGTAGTGGATACAGAGAACAAGAAGATACACTTTCCAACCTTCAGGAGATTGTAATCCATTTATTATATTATTATAACCCACAAAGAAAGAACAAAAAATCTGCCACCATAAATGCTGAAGGATGCAAGTAGATCCAAACAGTATGTGCTGTGATGGTGTTCCTTTGGACATCTGTAGCCATTCCCAGCAACCCAACCAGAAACCCACAGTGTAGCAATAAACAAAAGATCCTGAAGAAAAGTTTAAATGTGCTTTCATCCTCCTGACTCTGAAACACCATAAGCGTAACCTCTCCTAGTCTTTGATCTTCTCAGCCTTTGATCTAGAATTGGTAATGAGGAGAAGGTCCCTGCAGTTTTCCTGGCTCTGTCTCTTAGGAAGCTGTGGGATCTTGAACAAGATATTGAGCTCATTCCACAGCTGTTTCCTTACCTGGTAAATGAAGTTAATAATAGAATTTACAGAATCACTTGATGGTTAAATTAATCAGAAATAAAAGCAGTTTCTTCAACAGCATTTGTGTTATGCATTGAATTGTATCCCCAAAAAACGCTTGTCAACTTGGGGTATGCCATGATTCTCAGTATTGTGCGGTTGTCCACCATTTTGTCATTTGATGTGGCTTTCCTGTGTGTCATAAATCCTAACCTCTATGATGTTAAAGAGGCAGAATTAGAGGCAGTTATATTAGTGGGGCAGGACTCAGTCTACAAGATGAGGTTGTATCTTGAGTCAATCTCTTTTGAGAACTACAAGAGAGAAATGAGCAGAGAGATGGGGGATCTCATACCACTAAGAGAGAAGAGCCAGAAGATCAACACATCCTTTGGACCTGGGGTCCTTGCACTGCAAACCTCCTAGACCAGGAGAAGATTGACAACAAGGATCTTCTCCCAGAGCTGGCAGAAAGAGAATGTCTTCCCCTGGAGATGTTACCCTGAATTTGGACTTCTAGCCTCAGAGACCGTGAGAGAATAAATTTCTCTTTGTTAAAGCCATCCACTTGTGGTATTTCTGTTACAGCAGCACTAGATAACTAAGACAGCTTGGCATACAGTAAGCATGCTGTAACCATTGAGTATTATTACTGATTCAGTGGGTCACTGCATCTATTAACAGTCTCCTTGGTCTCAAGAACTAAACCTCAGACAAGACGTGCCATGCTCCTACAGCCAGATTACAGATTCGTATCCCTGTGCTCTGGTAAGTGGGACATAAAGAAGTTCAGAGGAGAAAAAGATTGCTGTTTTAGTCTAAGGGAGTCAGATTTAAGGCTTCACAGCACAATACAATTTAAGTTACTTTCCCCACCCGAAGACATAATTATATTTAAACACTTTGCATTTTGTGTCAAATTTTTCTTTTAAGTGGGTTTGTTTTGAATACAGCTTGAAATGACAGTGTGCTATACGGGTTCTTCATTCCATGAAAATAATTCTGATATATGACCAAGCTTCACACCTTAAAGTTTAGCTGACATTTTGTTTTCTTCCTTCATAACTCACTTAATACACTTTATATACTTTGTCACACTTCATTAACTCTTTGCTTTGTGACTCTGAACCACAGGATCTGGCTAAAACCAAAACCTTCTGCCGTTCAGTTGATTCCAACCACTAGTGACCCCAAACACCGAGCCAAAGAAAGATGGCACAGCAGGTAAGTTTGCACCATAAGAATTCTCATCTCTTTAAGCAAAGCCATCAGCAGCATAAAAATATAAAAGAATGTCATTCCATTTGTCAAGAATTTCACCTCTCCTGACGTCTAAAGTTAAGAAAAGCTAAGCAAAGGAGAACGCAGTCTACTCCAAAAAGATGGCCACAGTTTGACTTTGAGTGACAAAGATGATTTATGTCAGTTTACAAATTAACTGCCAGTCTGACAAACATGAAGCCAGTCAGTATGTGATGTGGGATATTATTAAATAACTGTCATCTTGTAGTATGTTTAGATTAGCTAATTTGTTTCAATTCATTAATTTTTAAATCAATCGGCTGTATATGTTCTTTGGGAAAAAAACAGGATTTTCCTGCAGCTCAACATTGCCCTCCTATGGACTAAAAGCCAAAATATGAGCGTTCTGATACTTAAATATATATATATATTTAAATAAAAGTATATAAATAAATACATATATACACATACATATATGCGAAAACTGTACTTCTGTGGGAAGACTCAGTCAGCTCCCAGAATTCCGAATAGCCATGCGGCATCCCTGAGATGACCATATCATATTGAACCTCTTTCTTCATGGATCAGTTCTGCCTCGAAGAGAGTTTTCAACTTCAGAATCCCCTGTGGTCTTGTGAGTAGGCAATCATTTCAGAAAAATATCTAGCATCATGATGGATCTGGTGAGTTACTACCCTGAACTTGGCCAATATTTAAAGGGAGATCCATCCCAAGGTGAGTTTACTTACTGGGCACCAGGCATTGTCTAAGTTAAAAGTTATAAAACATGGTGGATTTCTGGGTGGTATGGTGAACTTAGAAATGAAAGAAACTTTCCTTTAAGTAAAAGAGGAACCAAACTGTCAGTTTTATAGTTGAGGCTGCCAAGTAGAAATATGCAAGGCCAATTCTAGGAATTCAGCTGGGCTTCTGGATCAAGCTGGTGTAAGTGATATAAGCAGCTGGGCAGGGTAGAAATAGCTAGTGAGTCATAGGGTATGAACTTCAAACTGGATCAAGTTAAGTGAATATGGGAGGGGCTTAGGGAAATTAATATATTTAAGGAAAAAGGCCATTTGGGAACTCCAGTGTTCTTTTTGAAATGAAAATATTAAGAAAATATATTGTGTATGTACACATGAAAATGAAAAAGAATAAAAGAATAAATGGCCCAACAGTAGTTGTTTTTATACAATGCACATAAAAAATTATTCTTTAGTCATTACAAGATAAATTACAGTGAGCTTGGGTCAAGTTGTCTTAACCTCCTGGTGCCTCAGTTTTCTCATTTGTGAAATAGTATAATCATTCCTGCCTTGCAGCTTTGAGGGTATGGATGAGGAATCACACAGGCGAAGTCCCTCATAAGCACATATCTTATAGACAGCAGCAAGTTCATAAAGGGTGTTTTTTAATAAACAGTAGCCATAAATATCACCTAATATTTTAGTTTTCCAGGTCCTTTCACATATATTACTTAATTTCATTTTATTAAATGCAATACCGTTACTGGGGTGACTTCTCAGTAGTATGGCTTCCCTGGAGTTTCCAGAATAAAGAACAGAGAGACCACTCTAGCTCGGGAAATCTTAAAGCATTTTATAAGACAAAGAAAGAATTCATGGCCTCAAGACCAACTCACAATAGCATAAACTTTATTTTATCATAAAAATATACACCCCCCCCCCAAAAAAAACACCCATAATTCAACATAATTCCCATTACCTCCCACTTTTTTTTTTTAGTTTCTTATGGAAACCCTGGCAGCTCTGTGGTTAAGTGCTACAGCTGCTAACCAAAAGGTCAGCAGTTCAAATCCACAAAGCGCTCCTTGGAAACTCTGGGGCAGTTCTACTCTGTCCTATACGGTCACTGTGAGTCAGAATTTACTCAATGGCAATGGGTTTTTTTTTTTTTTTTTTCTTAGTTTCTTACAATCATCATAAAAATCTGTATTCCTAAAAAAGTGGTGGGAGATATTTGTAAGAGAGGCTGGAAAATTGAGTCTAAGACCTTCACCTATAGGTCAAAGTGTTTGTTCTTAGGGGTCTTTTTTGGAAATCTTATCTTTTTCTGAGGGTTCTCAGTGTGCAAGGATAAACAGCACCAGCCCCTTACCACAGAAAGCTTTCCTTTGGCTCAACAAGTTTCAATCATCTTGGTACCGAAGATATCACTTATGCCATATATATTCTCTTCAACATCCAGCATGTTTAGGTAAATCAGATACTAGCTGCAAGCAAAGATAGGAAGGTAAAGATTCCAACTATGTAATTATAGTCTAATTACTGAGAGGAGGCAAAGAAGTCTTCTCAGGCCAAAAGAGAATGCAAGATGTTACCTACACCACTCACGATAGATAAGTCATTCAGAATGTTAGAATGCTAGTGGGTGCTATTAGCCATCCTCAAGGACAACATCCATGAGAACAAAAGAGGAATGTGAACCAAGATATGAGTTGGGCTTCAAATAATGAGATTTAAGTTTTAATGAATGCTAAAGCGTTTTTTAAAGCATTGTTTCATATGAATGGACATATTTATTACAATAAACCTATGAAATATGATTGTGTTATTGACCACTTTTTACAAATTAGTAAACTGAGGCTCACAAACTTAAGTTCCTGACTCAAGATTGCACATGTAATAAATGGATACAGCTGTTGTTGTTTCCTAACCTGTAAATCTTTACAGAAGCTGACTGCTAAATCTTTCTCCCAAGGAGTGGCTAATGGGTTCGAAACACTGACCTTTTGTTTAGGAGCCGAGCTCTTTAATCACTGCACCATCAGGGCTCTACTCTGTCCTGTAGGGTTGCTATGAGTCACAATCAACTCAGCAGCAATGAGTTTGGCTCTTTTAGTTGTTGTTGTGTGCCGTCCGGTCAATTTCGACTTATAGTAAATTGCTGTCAAGTTGACTCTGACTCATGGAGACCTCATGTGTGTCAGAGTAAAAACTGTGCCTCATAGGATTTTGGAAGCTGGTCACCAGGCCTTTCTTCTGAGACAACTCTAGATGGACTCAAACCTCCAACCTTTTAGTTAGCAGCTGAGCACTGTAAATTTGCACCACCCAGGGCTCCCATATTAACACCAAAAATGAAGCCAATATTCATATTAAAGATACCTAGCTCCTGAGCCTGAGCTCTTGCCAGACTGCATGATAGGGCCTCTCTAAATTATTAAATTTATTCATGCATATTTTTTCTTTCTTAAAATACACCACAATCAAACTTATCATTGTACCGGTTGGGAAACCTGGTTAAGACTTATTAATCTTGTCTCCTTCTAGAAAGTAAACCTGCTTAGCCAACATAATTAAATGTGTCCCTGATCAGGAAATGAGCCAATGAAAAATAATGTCCTGCTTCTGCTTGAGCGAAAGAGGCTTGCAAAAAGTTGGTTTTCTTTTGAAGGTCAAGTCTGGACGAGAGCAATAGGAAACGCCTGATACCGAGTCACAGGCCAGGGTTGCTGTCGACAGCATTACATCATCGCTGGTTTAGATGTTGCCGAGAGACCCAGATCTACTCTGCTGGCTCTCTGAGCTATGGAAAGGCAGACGTAGCCAGCTGAGTCATAGCCAGGGGGAACCACCAACAACAGCTATGACACCAACACCTGCTGCCTCAGAGGAAAAAACGCCTGCACCCTAAAATTAACCTATGTTAAGGTCATGGAGGAGGCAATGTCAAGATGACCGCCAATGTTCCTTTCTTCTGTTTATCACACCCAAAGAGATAAGCCTCTTTTCCTTGAGTAAGTGCCCGACACAAAAATAATTTAGTTGAAACACTGTGTTGGATACACCGCAATTTACATGGGCTACTGGAAAACTAGTCAAGCTGGTCCGCAAGGTGTTTTGTTAACAGCCCCTTAACAGAGTCTCCCTAATAAAATACAACCAGCCAGTTAGAGGATTTTAGCCGAGTTGGGGCACATCAGGGTCAGACAACAGGGGAATTTAAAACCGACTTGCCAAAAGTAGAGGGGCAGTTTTAATACATATTTAAAAAAGGAACCAGTTTGTTCAAAAGAAAAAGATGAAGCTTTAGAGCAGAGCTTTTTTTTTTAAAAGTGTTGGAATAACTGGATTTTATTAACGAATTCCAGACCTTGCCAGAAAGTTAATCAATTTTAATGAATATTCATTTATTAAAAGCAAGTAATTGATACCAGAATAAAAATGAAGATATATCTACTGCAATCAAGAAATATTTTATTCAGGAGGAGAATGCATTACCAGGAATGGAAAGAAAGTAGAAAATTAGAAACCATTGCAGAATGCAGGTCCTGTTCATCTTAGTGAACTTAAACGTCCATTTTAAAGAACATTCAACAAAGGACTGAATAATAAAGAGGAGGGAAAACTGATCACAGCCAGATAGCTCAGATATAAAGTCCTATATACTAATAAAAACACTGAAAATAATTATCTCAGAAGTAGACCTACACCGTTTTTATAATATTTCAAAGCATCACCATTCAGAAACAAAAACCAGTAAAGCAGATACAGCCACCAAACAGGACATTCCCAAAAGATTCATGGCTCTGAATGCCGATTCTACCTGCAGAGGCAGATTTCACATCACAGCGGGCAGATTTGTTCTCTGAGATGTATTTGAAAACCATCCACAGAAAACTTCCAGCCGTCAACAATACTTAGTTGTTGTTGTTAGTGGCCATCAGATCACCCACCAACTCATGACCTCATACACAGTGATTTGGGACTGTTGTGATCCACATGTTTTCATTGGCTGAGTTTTTCAGATGTAGATCGTCAGGTCTTTCTTCCTAGTCTTAGTCTGGAAGCTCTACTGAAACCTGGTCAGTATCATAGCAACACGCAAGCCTCCACTGACAGATGGATGGTAGCTGAGCTTGAGTTGCACTGGCCATGAATCAAACCCAGATCTTTGACACAGAAGGCAAGAATTCCATCCCTGAACCACCATTATACTTTAAATACCTCCAATTTTGCTTGGAAATGCTGCAGGGTGCATTCCCTAGTGAAAAACATTTTAAAACAAGGGCAATATTCATGTGGCCCTGAACTTAACAGGAAACATGGAAAACTCAGATACAGGCTCCAGGTAAGTCACTCTTGGCTTCCTACCTGTCCTCTCTGTCATCTGGGAAGATGAGAAGGCAAAACGTACAGGGGAGAGGCAGTCAGGGCACAAGGAAAAGACAAATGGAGAAGGGAGAGAAGATAGTGGGGAGAAGGAAGATGACAGAATAGAAGTGGAGAAGAAGTGTGTATTGGGATGAAAACTGGAGGAGAAGAGATAGAGGAAGGGAATAGAAAATGGGGATGGAGTAAGCAAAAAACTTATCCATTTCTTTATTATTACCTGAAGGATTAGAATACCTTTTAGGACTGCTAAATTTTTAAGCTACAGCACGTGAGTTTTGAAGTTGCATGCCTTGTCAAATCAAAAGAACAAGTACTAAAGAAAAGCAGGAGGCTTTTTTTTTTTTTTCTTTTAAGTGCATCAACACGGCTATGAGAACTTGGGGTTGGTCAAAAGCAAAAGCCAGTGCCTTCAAAAGAAGATGTGGACAGACGTGGAAGCCTGCCACTTATGAGGAAAATACGGTGAAGAAAAAAAAATTCTGGTTATGTTAGTTAAGTCTGGCCTTGTACTAAGGTTTTCCAGCTTATTTGCCAGACTGCTGAAATGGTGATATAAATAAGGTGTAATTGTTGGTTTGCACATTGAGAATTACAGACATTCTGAGATGAAAGGGAGGCCTCAGAGAGATCACAAGCCACAGATTCCTTAGGTCACAAATTTAAGTGTTCCATGAGACCAGGGACACAAAACTTTGAAGGGGCCCGGTGGGTACTGTGGCAACCAGGGGAGTGTGTGCCCCATGGAAAGGGGCAGCAAGGAGGGAGGGAGGGAGGGGGCACTCTATGAATCAAATAGATCACATCTACAGGCTGCGACCACCACCGAACCTGTCAGTTTGTCATACTGTGTTGGATCGTGTGCTGCTATGCTGTTGGAAGCTATGCCAATGGTATTTCAAATACTAGCAGTATTACCCATTGCGGACAAATTTCAGTGGAGCTTCCAGACTAAGACAGATTAGGAAGACAGGCCTCATGATCTCCTTTCAAAAATTAGCCAGTGAAAACCCTATGTATTACAATATAATATTGTCCAATATGGTGCTGGAAGATGAGCTCCGTAGGTTAGAAGGCACTCAAAATACACCATGGCCGCAACAATGGACTCAAGCATACCAACAATCATGAAGACGGTACAGGACTGGGCAACATCTTGTTCTGTTGTACATGGGGTCACCGTGAGCTGGAGCCTACTCAATGGTAACTAACAACAATAACAGGTCACTGGAGCTCTAACCCCATAGAACACTTCAGAGATGAGGAGTCTGGGCCAAGGAAGGTGTGATGGTTAAGACTGTGCGTTAACTTGGCTGGGCCATGATTCTCAGCGTTTATATGTGATCACCCCCATGATGGGATCGGCTGTGAGTAGCCAATCAGTTGAAAGGGATTTGCCTTGGTCATGTGGTCTGCATCCGAATATAAGCAGACATTCTGGCTTTTTGCTCTCTCTGGATCCTGGAGCTGGCTCCCATTCATCTGACCTCTCCAATTCTTGGGTCTTGAGCTAGCAGCTTACCTATTGAACTTGGAATTTGTCAATCTTCACAGCCTGTGAACAAGAGCCCTGCTCTCCAACCTGCTGATCTTGGGTTCGCTGGCCCCTGCAGCTATGTGAATAAGGAGAAGCCACAGACTTGGGTGTTCCACCCTCTACAACTGCGTGAGCCATTTCCTTAATATAACTCTCTGGGTATATATACATTTGTACACTTTACTGGTTTTGCTTCTCTAGAGAACTCAGCCTAAGACAGAAGAGAAATGGGCTTGGGCAAGGTAACAGAGCTAGTGGTAGAGCCAAGTTTGTATTTGAACACAGGTGTTTTATTACCAGCTCAGTGCTTGCCTAGCTTTTGAAGATTCAGATATTTTCATAAGTTCACACTAAAATTGTCGCTTTTTCTCCA
Source organism: Elephas maximus indicus (assembly GCF_024166365.1). NCBI lineage: Eukaryota > Metazoa > Chordata > Mammalia > Proboscidea > Elephantidae > Elephas > Elephas maximus. The sequence continues at coordinate 13,667,139 of NC_064841.1, read as the reverse complement.
GAGCTTAGCAGTGGCCTTCTTCTGTGCTTCCCTCTCCTTAGCAGCTTGATTGAAAAGGCTCCAGATATGCTCCAGTTTCAGAATCAAAGCTACTCTGGTCCATCAAGTAAATCCTTTCTCGATCTGAGTTTCAAAAGAAGGTTAAATACTCCCGTGTTCTATGGGGAGTCAAAGAGTTGGAGTCCTGGCAACTGAAATCTTCACTCCATGCTGGGTCTAATGTTTTGGAATACACACCTTTTCATTCTATTAAACACTTCCAAATGGTGGTACTGAGCTGAATATAAAAGCAGCATCAGGAATATAAAGATTTAACAAAGATCTTTTTTTTTTGTTTGTGTTTTAAGTACTCAGAGTTAACTTGTGCAGGTAAAATTTAGACTCAAGGATTCTCTGAAAGAAACAAGTTTCTAAATCAGAAGCAGAAAGATATGGCATTAAGTGGGGATTAAGAAGTTCAAGGTGGCAGAAATGTGATAAAAGATGAGAGGAAACAGTTCTATGCCCAGAATAAACAGGAATTTAACATTATTAAGGTGAGATACTATTTTATTAGATTATAATTATGGTTGAAAATGTATTTTGTAGGAAAATAAATCCCTCAGAACACTTTCAGTCATACAGAGGAAAAAGAAGTTCCAAGACAGTGTTTGATATACAATTATGCAAAATAAGTAGAAAAACATCTACAGCTTGCTGTACCTTCAATGTCAAAACCTACTCTTAAAGTCATCCAACACCACATGTGTCTGTTTTATACCCTAAAAATGGCTCCTATATTTTTTCTTTGCACACACAGTGCCTGGCTTGGAGGATTTCCAGAGATTCTCACGCAATCATGAGTATTTTAAGAATCATGACTACTATTGAATTATGAACATTTAGATAATGTCTGCTTTTATACTATAGATGTTTACTATATAAATGCATGAGGAAGTGGGGGGGAGAGAATATTTGATAATACTAGAAAAGACCTGGTGATCCTTGAGCACAGTTTTCCTCTTGGGAGCTGATGTTGTCATCAGCATTCTCCTTCAAAGGCTTGGAGATTTTGATAAAAGTAATAAAGAATTACTTATAAATGGAAAATTCTTTCATGCACTTTCATCCAAAAGAATTTAATTAAACATGGCTCATATGTTTCATATTTTTTAACCAAATCTTCAGAATTGTCTCCTCTTATTGACAGCTTTGATCAACAAGACACAAAAGTTTTAGGAGAGGGAAGACATATGTGTAGTATTTACCGTGAAAATTGAGAAAGAGGGGAAATGAAGGCCAAAATAAGAAGGAAATTAGTGTTTGGGTTATTTTTCTTTACCAATACTAGTAAAGACACTACCTTTGAATGACCGTCTTCATTTTCAGAAATGTTCTTACTGCAGAAGAAATAGTATACGACTGTATTTCAAAATGCAGAATACCTTTGATCACACCTCTCTAATGAAGACTTTTCCTCCTGCCTTGCTTTCCTATTGAGGGAGCCTAAGGCTCAGCCTGTGTAGGAGGGGTGTTCTTTCCTTCAGCTGAGTCCAGCATAAGATGCTGGTCCATCCTTGAGAAATTTATTCCCAAGGGAACGTCCTCTCCCACTCCTCCTTGGCATCTGTCACTAACCCTGAAGCCCTGGAGACTGCTTTATCTCATGCTGTGAACAGTCTTCCTGGGGTTCTCATCAGATGCCATGGTGCTAAGTATTGCCTTTATTCCGAAGATTCCCACATCTCCTCTCTCATTCTCTCTAGGCAAAGCCCCTCTTCAGAATTTAAACTAACACATCTATCTGCCTCAAAGGCAAACCCAGCATCTCCAAATGAGCTCATCATCTTCTCCTATCCTATCAAAATAGATAAAACTACCATCCACCCAGTTGCCAAGAGAAAAACCTGGTTGTTGTGTTTGCTTTTCTCTCTCAGTCTCCCTTTTCTCCTGGTATTCAATCTATTATGCATTTCTGTTGGATTCAGCATTCTCATTTGCCTATAATCTGCCAAGCGTTCTTCACATGCATGTTAAAGGATACCATGATATGTTTCCTGTGTCACTGACTTATCCTCCTAACTAGAATCTGCTTGTCCATTTTTTAAACCCCTACAACTAATTCATTTCTGTAGCCAGATTGACCTTTAAGAGCTGTAACTCTGCCCATGACACTACTCACCTGCTAAAACACTTCAATAATTCCCTATCACTCTAAAGCTAAAGAGGGTTCACTAGGCCAGTGAGATCTGGCCCTACTCTTCTACCTAGCCTTCAGCTTCCCCTGGACTACTTTTCTCCATTCTATACCATCTAATCTGTCCTTTCCAAATTAAATAACTTACTCATCCTTCAGAATTAGCTTAGATATCACTTTCGTTCCCTGAAACCTTCCCTTGACATTTGGTATGTGTATCACCAACAGACTGGTCTTACCCTATCTTAGCGCTTCAAAGACTGTAATGCAATTACAAGTTTATTCAACGGAGGTTTGTTGAGTATCCCGAGATAGCACAGAATGCGATTGTTCACTCACCTAAAGGTTAGAAGTTTGAACTCACTCAGCAGTACCATGGAAGAAATGCCCAGAGATCTGCTTCCATAAAGATTACAGCCAAGAAAACTCTATGGACTAGTTATACTCTGTTATCACATGAGGTAGCCATAAGTCAGAATTGACTTGATGGCAATGAGTTTGGTGGTTTGTTTTTTCCCCTGTAATATGCTAAGTACCGTTCTAGATGCTCAAACAACAAAACCCATTGCTATTGAGTCAATTCCGATTTATAGGGACCCTAGAGAACAGAGTAGAAGTGCCCCATAGGGTTTCCAAGGAGTGCCTGGTGGATTCAAACTGCGAACTTTTTGGTTAGCAGCCATAGCTCTTAACCACTACACCACCAGGGTGAACATCAGTGCATAAAACAGACAAGTTCCTGCATTGATGGACTTATATTTCAATGGAGGATATCCAATTAACAAATAAATACTTGTCACAGAGTGATAAATGTCATGAAATGTCACCAAAAAAAAAAATAGAGCACACAGGATAGAGTGTGATTGAGGCAAGAAAAATGTTTAATTCAGGGTGATCAGGGAAGGCTTTTCTGATAAAGCAACAGTATAGTTGAGACTTGCAGAAAATGACGGGGCAAGTTATTATGCGTTCCTAAGAGAAAGAACAGTGCATGCAGAGGAACAATACCTGTAAAAACCTCTAAAATAGGAGTGATCATGTCATGTTCGAGAAAGAGCAAAATCCAGTAAGACTAGAGCAGACAGAGCAAGGGGGAGAGCGATAAGGATGACTGCAGGGTGGTGGGAGTGAGGGTGGAAAGGGAGGTGGCGGGCACAGTCATATAGGGTATTGAGGGTCCTGGTGTAGACTTTGGGTTTTAGTCTGCTGGAATGAGAAGCCATGGAGAGTTTTGAACAGAAGAGAGATGTGGCAATCTGACTTAGAAGGGTCATTCTGACTGCTATGTGGAGAAATGCTGTAGGAGACAAAGGTGGGGTAAGGAGAGAAGGGCCATTTGGAAGCCTATTGAAGTCAAAGGTCCTGGGAAGAGATGATAGTGTCTTCGACTACTGTGCAGTATCAGAGGCGGAAAGAAGTGGATGGTTTGACATATATAAAGTCATAAGCATTTAGAGATGGTTACATAAGATGTAAGATAAAGCAAAGAGTCAAGGATCACACATTTTTTATCTAAGCAACTAACCAAATGGAGTTACCATTATATCCACATGGGAAAGACTATGACAGAGACAGATTTAGGAGCAGGAAATCAAGAATTCAGTTTTGGATTTGGTAGGTTTGAGATGCCCCAATAGAGACCATATTTTCACACAAATAACATGAACTTTCTACGTTTGTTTGCCAACAACACCCTCCCCACTACACTAGGTTATTTCCATAAGCTCCACTATGTGGATGTTTTTTACATGTAGAATGCATGCGTTATTTGCATAAAAATATGGTAGATTTTGAATACCAGCTGAATATATGAATTGGAGTTCAGAGTAGACAGCCCAGCTTAATTGCTCCACGAAATTAAACTGTGCAAGAACAGGGACCTGTTGTTTTCTTTTCATTAACTGTTAAATCCCTATGCCTCGCAGAGGACTCAGAGAGAGCAGGTATTCAGTAAGTAACTGGTATTTGACGAATGAATGTATAAATGAATTCCTAGTTTCATAATCTAAAGAGACCCTCAAGTATATTTGGTGACTTCTTTCTGAGCCACCACCGATGAGTCTTATGATTTCTTTTAGCTAAGTAAGAAAGAATGAATAGTAATTTTAGGAAGTGTTCACTCTAATAACAGTAACAAAGACAAGCAATTCTTGTCTCACTGGCAAGTGGAAAGCTAGGTAGCTTCAAAAAGGTAAATTTTTAGCTTTACAAATTTTGTGTCTAGCCAAGCTCTAGGTAAGGATGGCAGTGTGTCTAAGAGATACTTAATGGACTTTTTTCCACCCAGAGTCCATCTTAAGATAGCTTAATCATTGCCTTTTTTGTAACTATAATGAAATAGAGACAACTGCCTTCAGGAGACAGTCACTACAAAATCTGGAGAGGAGTGCTCCAATTGGTCCTCCCAATCTAAATCTGGGTTCAACCAATGTTGGCCTACGAAACCAAAAACCAAACCCATTGCCGTCAGGTGGATTCTGACTCATAGTGACCCTATAAGACGGAGTAGAACTGCCCCATAGAGCTTCCAAGTTTCACCTTGTGGATTTGAACTGCTGACCTTCTGGTTAGCAGCCGTAGCACTTAACTACTACACCACGAGGGTTTCCAATGTTGGCCTAGAACAGTGTTAAAAGAAAATTAACTGACAACATATAAATAATGAATAATTTTACTTTAGTGTTGGACTTCTGCTTCTCTAAAAAAAAAAAATAATAATAACAGTGAGCAATATGGGGCCAGTCTTCTAGCAAGGCATTAATTGGTTGGTGCTAAGTATCTGCTTTACCCTTAGAATGGCTGTGCACTCTCCTACTTCCTTACTGTTATTAAGTGATCTAATTAGCATTATGCTAGCCAAAGCTGTAGATTACTCAGAAATTCCTTTCCTTAAAAATCAGTATTTAAAAAAGAAAAAAAGGTCAGTATTTTATGGGAAGAAAAAATAAACCTTAACCCATACCTCACACTATAAAGAAAAATTATTTTGATGACTCAAAGACCTAAATATAAAAGCTAAATCCATAGTTTCTTGAAGAGAGTATAAGATAATATCTTTATAAATTTGGAGTATATAAAGATTTCTTAGGATTCAGAAATCATAAATAATTTTTTTAAATGTTAAAATAGATTTCCTTGAAATTCAAAATGTTTGCCCATTAAAAGATACCATGAAGAAATTGAACAGGCAACTCAGAGACTGGGAGAAAATATTTACAATACACACAAGTGACAATTCAATAGTATTAATCTAATTAAAAATGGACAAAAGAATTGCATAGATGTTTAGAAAAGGAAGAAATGCAAATGACCAACAAATACATGAAAAGATGTTCAACATCACTAGTCATCCAGGAAATATAAATTTAAGTTGCAATGTGACACCATTACATACCCAGTAGATGGCACAATGATTAAGACTCTGCTGCTCATCAAAAGGTTGGCAGTTCGAACCCACCAGCCAGTCTGCAGGAGAAAGTTGTGGCAGCCTGCTTCCATAAAGATTACAGCCTTGGAAACCCTATGTAGCAATTGTACTAAGTCTTTCAGGGTCTCTATGAGTCCCAGTGGACTCAATGGCAACAGGTAAAACGGCTAAAATCAGAAAGACTGACAACACTAAATGTTGGTAAGAATGTGGAGCAACTGGAATTGTCAGGCTTTGCTGGAGTATAAACTGATACAATTACTTTGGAAATAGGTCTGGCAATTTCTTCTGAAGATAAACACATATCTACTCTAAACCCAGAAATCCTACCCCTAGGTATCTACCCAAAAGAAATGAAAAATATGTCTGCCAAAAAACATAAACAAGAAGTTCATAGCAGCTTTTCTAATAGTAGCCAGAAACTAAAAATAATCATATCTTCATCAACTGTAGATGGATAAACAAATAATGGTCATTTCATGCAATGAATGGTATTCTGCAATAAAAAGTGAACTATGGATACCCAGTAACAGCATAATCTTAGAAACATTATGTTGAGTGAAAGAAACCGGACACAAAGGGCCACGTATCATAGAAAAAATAACTAAGTCTCATAAAGAAATCATAAAAGCAGTTGCTTTTGGGGGCAGGGAGATTGGCAATAGAGCAATAAAAATGTTTATATCTTGATAAAGGTATGGATTGGGTAGATGTATGCAAAAATCCAAACTCTAAAAATTTTACACTTAAAGTCTGTACATTTCACTGCATATTAATTACACCTCGATTAAATTATTTGTAAAAATTATGCCATTAAGACAGCTTAAGGCAATTATCTCTACCAAGCGCCAAATTAAACATGAATACCCAATTAGCAAACTTAAAGAAAATCATGTAGTTCATTTGTCATTTACTATCACTGTCTCATTTACCAATTTATTTTAACTAATACTACCTCTTATGAAACCTTGATTAAAACATTATTTTAACGAACGTGTACTTCGTACATCTGAACTGTGTAAGGAATTCAAATTCTGACAGGCTCAGGAAGTTCCGAAAGTCAATGTGGTCATAAAAAGACCTCCTCAGAATTCTTCCCTCAGCCACAGAGGCCCCAAAGAGCAAGTGATTTCACGTGCTTCTGCTAATATCACAATCCTGGCTTTATTCCTCTTTCTAATCCTCAGCAACCAACCCCATTAAGTGATGTTAATGGTTTATGTAAAAACCCCACAAAATAAACTTCGCCCCATGTCTTAGTTATCTAGTGCTGCTACAACAGATATACCACAAGTGGGTGGCTGTAACAAACAGAAATGTATTTTTTTACAGTTTAGGAGGCTAGAAGTCCAAATTCAGGGTGCCAGCTATAGGAAGACTTTCCGTCTGTCAGCTCTGGAGGAAAGTCCTTATCTGTTTGAGCTTCTGCTCCTGGGCCATCTTCATGTGGCTTGGTATCTGTCTTCCATCATTTCTGTTTACTCACTCGTTTAATCTCTTTTATATCTCAAAAAAGATTGATTCAGGATACATTCTACACTAATCCTGCATCAATAACATAACAAAGACCACCCATTCCCAAATGGGTTATAAACACAGGCATGGAAGTTAGGATTTACAACAGATATTTTTTAGAGATACATTTCCATCTATACCACCCAGTTAGAGATTTCCTTGAGATTTTGCTGCCGTTTTCTAATAAATGTCAGAGTCTAACCCAGCCTCAGATGGCCTGTTTCCTTGGAAGCTTCTGAAATAAAGTAAACTTGAAGTGCAGCAACACTTTCCATCCGGTGCTCTAAGGAGTGGATTTAACAACCTGCAACTCCTAACAGCTTGCTTTCTGATGCAGGTGCTTTATGAAACAGCTTATATTTCTTACCGCAGATGATCACCTGTCGAGCAACAGATTCAAACTGAAATTAAATGAGATTTTAAAAACTGATACAAAGTGGTTTTTTTTAAAAAAAATTATGGCCAAAAATATAAGCCATTTTTGCTTGCTTGAATGCTTAGCATCTAAAACCCCAGATTTTTTGTTCCATAATACACAGAGGTCCTTGACAACCTCAATATTTTTCTCCATTTATCATGACATTGCTAATAAAACAACTTAATGATACATAGAGGTATAATTTTGCTAGAATCCAGGACATCTCCACAATCGTTTTAAATTCTATTTTTTTCCAAAATATACTTTTTTTTTTTGGTCCAGGTTTCATACGGTAGCCCTCAGAAGGAAAGTTCATTGTTTTTGCTGCTGTTGCTGCTGCTGTTGCTAAGTGCGTGGCATCAGTTATGACTCATAGCAACCCTAGCACTGGGTTTTGGGTTAGCAACCTGTGTACAACGGAATGAAACACAGCCTGGTCCTGAGCCATCCTCACAATGGTTGCTATGCTTGAGCCCATTGTTGTAGCCACTGTGTCAATCCATCTCATTGAGGCTCCTCCTCTTTTTCGCTGACCCTCTAATTCTACCAAGCACGAAGTCCTTCTCCAGGGAGTGGTCCCTTCCTGATAACATGTCCAAAGTATATGAGACAAAGCCTAACCATCCTTGCTTCTAAGGAGCATTCTGGCTGTACTTCTTCCAAGACAGGTTTGTTTGTTCTTCTGGCAGTCCATGGTATATTCAATATTCTTCGCCAACATCATAAGTCAAAGGCATCAATTCTTCAGTCTTCCTTATTCAAGGAAGATTACGAACTTAAATATTTCTACCTTCTACCCTCTATCATGGAAGGAGTTGAGAAATTTGAATGGCTCTTAGGCAGCCAAAGCCCACACCTGTCCCACAAATTTTGACATTTTGTATGGCCTCATGACGGAACAGATAAAAATACCAAAACTTTATGGCTGCTAACTGAAAGGTCAGAGGTTCGAGCCCACCAGCTGTTCCGTGGGAGAAAGATGTAGCAGTCTGCTTCCGTAAAGATTTACAGCCTTGGAAACTGTATGGGGCAGTTGTACTCTGTCCTATAGTGTCGCTATGAGTCAGAATCTACTCCACGGCAATGGGCTATTATCTAGAGTTGAAATTCTTCTGCATAAATATGGAATATGCTCACGTTCCACAATACAGCATTTCACAAAAGCTTTAGCCCATACTAAAAACTACCTAAGGGGCCCTGATGGTGTTAATGGTTAAGAGTTCAGCTGCTAAACAAAAGGTTGGTCGTTCAAACCCACCAGCAGCTCTGCAGGAGAGAAGACCTGGCTATCTACTCTGGTAAAGATTACAGCCTAGGAAACCCTATAGGGTTGCTGTGAGTCAGCATTGACTTGATGGCACACATAAACAACAAAAACTAGCTCAACTATTTAAATTGTTTATAATAAAAATAAACCAGAGGGTTTGCAAAGTGCTTAAAAATTGTATCCATAAAAATTTGTTTTCTAGAGAGTACAACTCTTAATAATCTCTTAATAATACAGGCCAGATGTCAGTCAGATGCTAGATATATCCAGACTTGACCCCAAATGTGATTTTGCTGTAACTGTGGGTAAGCTAATTACTACTTTCTGTGCTTTATTTAACCTAGGCTTGTAAATTTCCGAGTAATTGTAGTCTGTGCTTTCAAAAATGCATGGATGGAAAACCCTGGGGCTGTCTGCGTGGCACAGCCTACAAGCATAAGGGGTTGATAAGTTTCTCCAGAGAAAAGCAGTGGTGAACTAGGGCCACTATTAGAACTAGATTACAAAGTGATAAAATGCATAATGATTATCTTTTAAAAAATTGATTCTTGGTCAAAGCTCAGGACTTTTGTGAGTGTAAATGTCTCTAACTATGTACTACCTTTTAAAGCATACATACAGATTGATACACTGACAATTCAGTGGCCCTTTCTTAGAATTATTTTTCTTTCTAGTATATTTGAGATTCTAACCTGATTTATAATTTAATGCCCATATGTTACCTTCAAGATGCCAAATTCTTCTTTGTATAAAGTTACATGGTCTTTACTTTCTCTTTTAAGAAATACATATTTGTAGAAATGGTGTGATGGCAGTCTGACCTCCTCCAACCCCACAAAGGGGAAGGACAACCAAGATCAACAGGGCAAGTCTGACTCCCATGAGGTGGAGGTCAAAGAAGCCTCCTCTCTCCACCATCTTTACTAATTCTGACACCAACCATCCCTCTCACAGCACTCTCTACTTCTCTGCTGGGTTTGATAATTCATTGCAATGGCCACACAGAACTCACAGACCATACTCACAATTATGGGGTTTCTTAGGGAAATATCAGTTACAATCCAGGCTCGGGAACACTCAGGCTATAGTTCTTCCATCAGGACAACCTCTTCCCAGCCATGCTAGCAGGTATGCCTCTCCCTGACCTTCAGTCTCTGCCCAAAGGCACTCAGTTTCTCTCTCCATGAGTTGGGAAGCCCACTGTGCTGTCTCCTGCTGCGGGGTCTCTCCTACTGGTCTCCCCTTCTTTGGTGGTGGTGGGCTCCTCTTCTCTGCTCTGGAATTGGCTCTCTTTTAAGGCAAAACTGACCAATCCCCTTGGTAGCCCACAATTACCCTATCACAGGGTGGGAGCTACAGGACCATGGCTACACAAGACCATGGTCACACAAAAGTAATCAATCGCACCACAATATTCCCTTGAAATTTTTGTTTATACAAAATTATCTACACAAGTGGCTAAATTGGGAGATAGATATTTTTAATTATGTTCAATTTTGACTAAGAAAGAGAAGGGGGGAAATTAGGAGTTTAACAGAAAATGAGGTTACATATATAAGAATTGTGTTATTTCTCTAAACTCTAAAAATTATTTTTTTAGCTGAAAGAAGCTAGAGCTATAAATGTATCAGACTTCAGATAACATTCTTTTCTAAAGATACACCTGCTTGTTTCTAGCATAAGTAATAGTGTGGGTACACAGCTGAGATTTTCATGGTAGTGCTAGATTCTAAGGGAGTCTCCTAACTACTCTCCCATGAACAGATTAAGGTTTAGAAAATGCAGCCTTAGCAATATTTATACTTGAATAAAACCATAGAGACATCCAGATGTGCAATATTTTGTTTTATTTGGTTTTTAAGTCCCCATGTTTCCAACAATGTCTTTTACTTCTATAGGCACGCGTGTATCTGTGAGCAAGACTCTCAGTTTCTCAGGTGATTAAAAGGGAAATTTAAGATTCAGACTGGGATTAACCAGCTTCTGGCAAAGCTTAAAATACTCTTAGTTGATGTTAAAGGTGCCTTGTTGTTGTTAAGTGTCATCAGTTAGCTCCAACTCATAGCAATCTTGTTTATAACAGAAGGAAATGCTACACCATCCTGTGCCATCCTCACAATCATTTATGTCTGAGCCCATTGTTGCAGTCACTGGGTCAATCCATCTTGTGGAGGGTTTCCCACATTTTTGCTGACCCTCTACTTTACCAAGAATGATGTCTTTCTCCAGGAACTGGTCCCTCCTGATAATATGTCCAAAGTAAGTGAGACGAAGTCTCACCATTCTTGCTTCTAAAGAGCATTCTGGCTGTATTTCCTCCAAGACTGATTTGTTCATTCTTCTGGAAGTCCAAGGAATATTCACTATCCTTTGCCAACACTGCAATTTGAGTATGTCAATTCTTCTTTGATCTTCCTTTTGCATTGTCCAGCTTTCACATGCCTATGAGGTGATTGGAGATACTATGGCTTAAGTCAGGCACACCTTACTCATCAAAGTGATATTTTTTGCTTTTTAACACTTTAAAGAATTCTTTTGCAGCAGATTTTTCCAGTGCAATACATCGTTTGATTTCTTTTCAGCTGCTTACATGAGCATTGATTGTTTTTCCAGAAGAATGAAATCCTTGGCAACTTCAATTTCTTCACCATTTATCGTGTTCTTTAATGGTCCAGTTGTAAGGATTTTCATTTTATGTTGAAGTGTAATCCATACTGAAGGCCGTAGTCTTTGACCTTCATCAGTGTTTTAAGTCCTCTTCACTTTCAGCATGTAAGGTTGTGTCATCTGCGTATGTCAGGTTGTTAATGAGTCTTCCTCCAATCCTGATGTCACATTCTTCTACATATAGCCCAGCTTCTCTGTTTATTTGTTCAGCATGCAGATTGAATAAATAAGAGGAAAGAATGCAACCTCGTCATACACATTTTCCAATTTTAAACTATCCCTTTGTTCTGTTCCAACTACTTGATCCAAAAGATACTATGGGGATGAATTTTCTGGAAACAGCTTAAAATACTTGAAATACTCTTATCTGATGTTAAATGCAGTTCTGCACTTATTTCTACTTAATAGACCAGTAACAAAGAAAACAGCTGAAAGACAAGTCCCCAAATCTGTTCAATTACCCCTTGGAGTTTAATAGACATTAACCTATCAGAGGCTTTAAGAAATCCTGCTATAAAGAAACCTGTTTAACTATTTAACATAGGGTTTCCCAGCTTTTCAGACACTGTAATGCTAATTTTCATGGCAGTGCATATTTGGGGAAATGCCAAGAATGATAAAGTTGAGATAGAAAAAAAAATTTTTTTCAAGTTATGTAAAAGTAAGTGACAATATGTCACCGTAACCATACAACCATATGGTACTTTGTGTATACAGGACCCCTGGTGGCACACTGGTTAAGTGCTCGGCTGCTAACCAAAAGGTCAGCAGTTCATATCCACCAGCTGCTCCTTGGAAACCCTAGGGGGTTCCAATATGAGCTGGAATGGACTTGATGGCAATGGGTCTTTTGTTTGTTGGCATATACAAAATACTTAAGATATTCCATTTCATGTCTATAAACAAATATTCCATTTCATTTTATTTCTAAAAACACTCTATGAGTTATCAAGGGCAAGAATTAATCACATTCACTTTGCAGATGAAGTAACTAAAGCTCACAAAACTTAAATGAGGGTTTCAGGTCCAGCTGAGATGGAATAAGCAACTCCACTCTGTCTTTTCCACCAAATGTAACCATAAGCCCTGGACAGATGCGTGGAGCGGCTATCTGAGAACTCCGAAATGTAAATGGTAGCAGGTGGCTTGGGGTGGTTGGGGCGGGGGTGGAGGGGAGACCCAAAGTACAAGCAATCTAGTGGAGAATTTCCTAGTTTCCTTCTTTCTCCACCCATATCGCTTTGTCTTTGAGTTACTATGAATCCCAGAACAGTGCTCCAGACAAGGGCAGAAAAAACACCAAGTGAAATTCCTCTTTTTCTGGTCTTAGGAAAAGAAGGGGGGTCTCTCTGGGACAGAGAGAGTGAGGGAAAATCCCCCATCCTTTTCTTTTTTTCTCTCCTGGCTTTGCCCCCAGCAAGTCCACTCCTGAAGTTACAACCCTGTGCTGGTAGTTGCAGTGGCAGCCAGGTGTCACTGAAAGCTGAGGGAGGAGAATCCTTCTCTCTAACCAGAGGACCTGTGGTCCAAAGACTGTGAGAGAAAATCCTCATCTGTTTTTCGTATCTATTCTCCCACCACATGGCTGTGGAGGCAGAATCGGTCTCAGGAAAATACTTGGCAGGATGAGGAGATGAAAGACCAAGCTTTAGAGTCAAAGAACCGAAAAGAAGAACTCTGGGAGCCAGACAATATGAGGAAGACCGTGGAGAAGAGAAGGCTCAACAAGGAAGAGACTCTAAAGTGTTTTGTATGAACACCTGGATTCACCCTCTCTGAACTGTCTGGTAGATCCAACCCCAGAGAACATACCTATATCTTTGAGAACTGAAGTGTAGGCTAGACCACCTTTGAGGTTTCAGTCTAACCACTGGGGGGGGGGGGGGGCGCAAATGCAAGGCAGATTCTAATAGCACTGCAAAGTCTTTGAAAACTCTACTAGCATTTGAACCACAGTCCACAAAAGGCTGGTAAGAATTTACACCCAGCACCTAAGAGGATCAATTGCTTACTGAAACAAAATAAAATAACTACAACAACAATAGAATTTCTTCATAGGATTTAAAACAAGACCCAGATTCTCATAACATAGTATTTGTGATGGTTAAGGTTATGTGTCAACTTGGCTAGGCCATGATTCTCAATGGTTTGACAGATATGACGTAAACATCCATGGTATGATCTGTTGTGAGTTGCTAATCAGTTGAAAGGGGAGTTTCCTTGGGGGTGTGGCCTCCATCCAATATATATGGATATCCTGGCCAAGGTCGCCCTCTCTTGATTCTGCCTCTGACTCGTTATCCTCTGACCTCTGGTTCTTGGGACCTAAACCAACAACCTGCCATCTAACCTGTTGATTTTGGGTTCATCAGCCCCTGCAACCACATGAATCAGGAGAAGCCTCCAGCCTGATGCCTAACCCATGGATATGGGACTCGCCAACCTTCATAACTGCATGAGCCATTTCCTTGAGATAAATCTCTCTGTATATATACTTACACATTTACACTCAGTTGTTTTGATCCTCTAGAAACCCAGCCTAAGACAATATTTAAAATGACCAGGAGCTAATCCAAAATTACTCAAAATATAAAAGAACCAGAAAAGTCTGAAAAATTCTGAAGGGAAAAGAAAATCAAGAGACATCAACCGACTGTGACTCAGACATATACTTTAAAGAAGCTATTATAAAATGTTCAAAGACATAAAAACATGCCTTCTTGAAACAAATGGAAAGATAGCCTCTGCACAGAAATAAAAGTTATAAAGGAGAACCAAATGGAAATTTTAGAACTAAAAAATACAATAACTTTTTTTTAATTCACCAAATGGGCTCAGTAGCAGAATGGAGACAACAAAGAAAGAGTTAGTAGACTTGAAGTTTCGCTAGAAGGATCAATAGAAATTATCCAGTTTGAACAATAGAGAGGAAAAGAATGAACCGAGTCTGAGGACAATATGTTAGGTCGAACATTCATGTTGTTATGTATTGAACTGTGCCCCCAACAGATATGTTGAAGTTTAACTCCTGCTACCTGTGAAAGTGACTTTGTTTGAAAATAGAGTCTTTGAAGATTTATCAGTTAGGTTAATGTGAGGTCATTTTGAAGTAGGTTGGGTCCTAATCCAATCGGAGTAGTGAAAGAGGAGAAGAGACAGAGAGAAAAACAGAAGGAAGGTAGTTATGGTTATACAAGGATGAAATTATGCTACCTCTGCAAACAAGGAACACCTGGGACTATCAGAAGCCAAGGGAAGTAAGAATGGATGTTCCCCTAGAGACTTCAGAGACAACATGGCCTTGCGGACACCCTAAATTTGGACTTCTAGCCTCCAGGACTGTGAGATGATAAATTGTTATTTATAAGTCACCCTGTTTGTGTTATTTTGTTACAGCAACCTAGGAAATTAAAACACATGCCACTGGAGTTCTACAAGGAGCAGAGAAAGGTTGTGGTACACAAATATTTGGAGACACAATGCCTGAAAACTTTCCATCAAGTTGATTCTGACTCACAGTGACCCTATAGGACACAGTAGAACTACCCCATAGTGTTTCCAAGGAGCAGTTTGTGGATTCAAATTGTCAGCACTTTGGTTAGCAGAAGAGCTCTTAACTACTGTGCCACTAGGGCTCCTTATAATGAACAGACTGTTCTCATTATAAATATACAGATTCAAGCAGCTCAGAAAACCCAAGAGAGGATAAATTCAAAGAATCCATGCCTAGATACATCACAACCAAACTTCTGAAAACCAAAGACAAAGACAAAATCCTGAAAGCAGCCAGAGGAAAAAAACACATTACATATAGAGGGACAACTATGCATATAATTGGAGAGTTCTCATCAGAAAGAAGGCAGTGGGGGTGGGGGGGAGTGCAGTGCTGAAAGAAAATAACTCCCAACCTAGAATTCTATATTCAGTGAAAATGTTCTCTACAAATGAAGGTGAAATAAACATTCTCAGATGAATTAAAACTAAAAAACTTCATCACCAGTTGACTTGCTGGAAAAGAAATGCTACTAGAATTTCTTCATGCAGTGGCAAAAGACACCAGAGAGAAACTTTGAACTTCAGAAATGAAGGAAGAGCAACACAAATGGTAAAAATCTGTGTAAATATAATAAACTGCTTTTCTACTAAGTTCTTTAAAATATAATGGTTGAAAAAAAATATAACATTGTCTGGTGGAATATACAATGTACAGAGAGTTAATAAATATTACAACTATAGCACAAAGGGGGATGTGGTTTCTACATTCCACTAAAAGCTGTAAAATATTAATTCTAAGCAGACTGTGAAAAGCTAAGTATGTATATTGTAATCCTTAGATCAAACACTGGAAAAATATACAGATATATTTTTAAAAATTGGTTAAAGTGGAATACTAAAAAAAAAATTCAAATAATCCTAAAGAAGGCACAAACAGTGGAATAAAGAGAGGCAGAAACAAAAAGAAAAATAAAATAGAATAAAATGGTAGAACTAAGTCTAAACATAACTTTAAATAGTCTATACCAATTAAAAGACAGAGGGACAGATTGGGGAAAAATAGATACATGTGGTCTGTAGGAAACCCACTTTAAATATAATGATATAGGTAGATAAAAAGGAAAAGTATGACAAAGTCTATAACATATAAACAGTAATCAAAAGAAAACAGGAATGATTACATTATTATCATCAGAGAAAGTAAACTTCAGGACAAGGAGAATTACCAGCAATAAAAAGGCACATTACATAATGATAATATGGTCAATACCATAAGAATATGTAATGGTGTTAAATGTATGCACCTGTTTTAGTTATCTAGTGCTGCTGTAACAGAAATACCACAACTGGATGGCTTTAACAAAGCTAAATTTATTCTCTTACAGTCTAGTAGGCTGGAAGTCCAAGTTCAGGACACCAGCTCCAGGGAAAGGCTTTTTCTCTCCATAGGATCTGGAGAAAGGCCCTTGTCATCAGTCTTCCCTTGGTCTAGGAGCTTCTCTACACAGAAGCCCCAGGTCCAAAGGACACGCTCTGTTCCTAGCACTGCTTTGTTGATGGTGTGAAGTCCCCATGTCTCTCTGTTCACTTATCTCTTTTATATCTCAAAAGAGATCAGCTCAAGACACAATCCAATCTTGTAGATTGAGTCCTGCCTCATTAACATGACTGCCACTAATCACATCTCACCAACATCATAGAGGTAGGATTTATAACACATAGGAAAATCATATCAGATGACAAAATGGTGGACAATCACACCACACTGGGAATCATGGCCTAGCCAAACTGATATACATATTTAGGGGGACACAGTTCAATCCATGACAGCACCTAACAGCAGAGTTACAAGATACATGAAGCAGAAACTATTAGAATTGACAAGAGAAATGTTTTAGTCTACAGTTATACTTGGAGACTTCAGTACTCCTCTCTCAGTAATCAATAAAACCAGTAGACAAAAAATTAGCAGGAATATATTACTGAACAACACCATCAAATGGTTAGCGTTTCTAGAACCCTCCACCCAACAACAGCAGAACACCCGTTCTTTTCATGTGCACATGGAACATTCACCTCCATAGACCACATCATGGGTCATAGCATAAACCTTAACTAATTTCAATGAATGAAATCATACAAAGCATATTCTCCAACCATAAATTTATCACACACTTACCATAGGACCCAGCAACCCCAATCTTAGGTAGTTACTCTAGAGAAATGAAAATTTATGGCCACATAAAAACATGTACATGAATGTTTACAGAAGTTTTAAACATAAATGCCTCAAACTGGAAACAACCCAAATGTCTTTTATTAAGTAAGTGAACGACAACAAAACAAAAACTGTGCCACAGCCATACAAAATGGATTACTATAAACTAGTGCCTTCAAAACTGTGTACTCAATTTAACAAGAATATTGGGGGATGGAAACCCTGGTGGCATAGTGTATAAGTGCTACGGCTGCTAACCAAGAGGTCGGCAGTTCAAATCCGCCAG
This sequence comes from Elephas maximus indicus, assembly GCF_024166365.1. NCBI lineage: Eukaryota > Metazoa > Chordata > Mammalia > Proboscidea > Elephantidae > Elephas > Elephas maximus. The sequence continues at coordinate 13,649,670 of NC_064841.1, read as the reverse complement.
GCGCTCCTTGGAAACTCTATCGGGCAGTTCTACTCTGTCCTATAGGGTCACTGCGAGTTGGAATCAACTCGACGGAAGTGGGTTTGATTTGGTTTATTGGGGGATACAGGAAGGTTGTTCTTTGCCTTTCAAATAAATAGCCAATAACATTTGTTAGTTGATTAATTTTTTTTTTTTTTTTTTAAGCAAGGCTCATTCATACACTCAAAATAGACCTTGGTTAACAGCTCTGGATGGGTTTTCATGGAATTCTGATTTCTGTACTATAAAACTCAGGGATATTAACAATTTTGAATAAAAACATGTCTTTGCCAAATGACCTATAGGCACAGAGTTAAATCATTGCAGTCATTCCTATTAACTCTGATTAATTTCAGATGTGGGGGCCTGAAAGCTTTCTGCTTTTAAACTTTCTGAAACAACCCTGCTTTTAGCAGCTGAAAGATATCAAAAGTCAAAGGAACAAAGTAGTTTATTTTACTTATGCCTTAAACCCCAGTGTTTTAAATAAAAAGGCAAATAGCATAGCCTTAACACTTGTTTTATTTGGAAAGAGCCCGAATTTGGAAAAACATTCTTATATCCTTTGTTTGCTCTGCTATGTCATTTGCTATCAATGACCATCTTAAGTTTGTTCAGAGTATGATCTTACATACTTTAACATACGGTACATGTTAACCCCCTGGTGGTGCAGTGATTAAGCACTTGGCTGCTAACTGAAAGGTTGGCAGTTTGAACCCACCGGGTGCTCTGTGGGAGAACGATACGGCAGCCTACTTCCCTGGCCTGTAGGTTTGCTACGAGTCAGAATCGCCTTGATGACAACAGGTTGCTTTTTTTGTTTATTTTACATGTTAACCAAATTATTTATGTATAAACCTGATGAGACAAGAAATATAAAAACGAAATTCACATGAATATTCATACTTTTAAAAAATCCTTTCCAGATTTTTCCAAACATTTTATGGACATAAATAATAATTTAAATATTTAAACCTTGTTAAAAACAGACCTAAAAAACTGCATTTGCAGATGATGGGGGTACTATTATCAGAGATAATTAAACTGGAGCGAAGCAAAAGCCTGATATTTACATTCAAACAGAAGAATGCATTTATGTACGGGGGAGAGAAACCTGATTTCAGAACAAACCTCTTTTGGCTGCACATTTAGAAACACCGCAGCACCTTAATAATACCTCCATCTGCATCCTACACTCAGAGGTTCTGGTTTTATTGGTCTGGGCCAGAGTGTGGGCATCACTATTTTTTAAAAGTCCCCCAGGTGACTTTATTGTGCAGGCTGGTTTGAAAACCACTGATCTGGTGTTTTCTTTTAAAACAATGTAGGCTTTATTTCTAAAAGTACAGTTTCCAGACCAAAGGAGGCAACCAGAGCCACTGCAGTAGGCAGGTGGTTCTGTCTCCTATTCTAGGTGACCCGCATGAAGAGTGATGTTGACAAAGGAGAGAGAAGCAGGGAGTCACGGAGGACAGGATGATGAGATGGTTGTGGAAGCCTGAAAAGTTGGAGAGCAGACAGGAAAATGACAATCCCTTTGTAGCACCACCACATGGAAAAGGCATTCAACTCAGCCTCTGTTCATCCAGGAGGCAAAACTCGAGCCAACAAGGAGTTAGAAGGGCAACTGACATCAGCTTGACATAAGGAAATGCATTCTGACAACAAGCTTTTCAACCACAGATGGACCATCTGCAGAACGAGAAGAGCCCAAGTGACCTGTCATGGACATAGGAAAGAAGCTGGGCTAGATGACCTTTCTCTCTCAGTGTATAAATAAACTGAAAGCTTCCTGAAATTTCTCAAACTGTGCCCTGTTGCTTTCAGAGCTTAAACAGAAGAAGCGCATTAGTGAGTCCGCTGAGACCATCGGCTGGAACCAAGGTTGCCTTCTGCAAGCCTGAGCTGGTTTTAGTTTGTGCGAATTTTCCTAGGTCTAGCATGATCTCCTTGGTCTTTATTTTTGTCTCTCAATAGAGAAAGTTGAGTTATAGATTTTACTGAGATTGGCATTTAATGATTGATTAGGCAGTTTTCAGTTAACACGACTCCGTTAATTAGCTGAAAATCCTTAGGCAGTAAGGCAAGCCTGGAAGTGTTGTGTAGTAAAAGAAACAATCACTCACCTTCAAGGGCTGAGCTCCATCAGATCTCCCAACCTTTGCTGCACATTAGAAGCACATCGGGAGCTTTTAAAAATAACTGATAGCCAGACCCCACCCCCAGACAACTGATTTTAATAGGTCTGGGGTAGAGGGAATGGAAACAGCAGTAAATGTTTTTAAAAGCTCCCAGATGATTCTAATGTGAAGCCAAGACTGAGAGAACCTCTAAACTATCTCATGTCTAAAGCACTCCGAAACTTCAAAATTCTGTTTCATTTAACTGCAAATAAGTATATTTATAAATATAGAAACCTTGGTGGTGTAGTGGTTAAGTGCTACAGCTGCTAACTAGAAGGTCGGCAGTTTGAATCTGCCGGGCACTCCTTGGAAACTCTACGGGGCAGTTCTACTCTGTCCTATAGGGTCGCTATGAGTTGGAATCAACTCAATGGCAGTGGGTTTGGTTTTTATGTATATATAAATATATATATTACACTGCTGGCAATTTACAGTTAAGTAATATGGTTCCCTACCTCCCATCAAAGGAGCCCTGATGGCACAGTGGTTAAGAGCTTGGCTGCTAACCAAGAGGTTGGCAGTTTAAATCCACCAGCTGCTCCTTGAAAACCCTATGGGGCAGTTCTACTCTGTCCTAGAGGGTCACTAAGAGTCAGAATCGACTCAATGGCAATGGGTTTTCTTAACCCCCCACCAAAAGTAATTTGATATTATATTTTGAAAAGTCTAGTACATAAGTAACTCTTCTCTTTGTTTCTATACCACTTACAACTTAGGTGACATAATGGATTTGAATACAGGCACCACACTTTCATGAATAAAAAAAAAAGTTTTTTTTCTTTTTTTTACATGAGCACATGACAAACCAGTACAAGTGTAGAGGACAGTACTTAAGCCATGCTTGGTAAAATCAGCAAGCTCCACTCAGCAGCAAGGAGCCTCCGAAGGTGGTCTTACAAGGACCAGTGACGAAACTGGTCAAGTGAAGAAAGCTGGACAAGATAGTAGGGAGAAGCACAGTGGGTATAGAGGGAATGGTGGTGGTTACTCCTGGTAAATATTTGGAAGACTAGCCTTATGAAAAGGCATTCATTTTTTTTTTTCGTAACATTTGCAATTGGAGAAATGTAAATTTTAGATAGATGTTACAAAGACAGATTTCAGCACAGTAAAAAAGAAACATGTTTCTGTGTCAGGATGCAGCGAACTGCCGATCCCTGGATTATAACACAAGGGTGATGTCTAAGTCATGTTTATAATTTCAGGTGTATTGATGGGCATGTGAGTCACCTAATCAACATTCACGAAAGGAAGTTTTCAAGCGGAGTCCAGATGGTCATCATTGCTTAGGGTTAGTAGGACAGGGATGGAGCCCTGGTGGTGCAGTGGTTAAGAGCTTGGCTGCTAACCAGAAGGTGAGCAGCTGGAATCCTTGGAAACCCTATAGGTCAGTTCTACTCTGTCCTATAGGGTCACCGTGAGTCAGAATCAACTTGACTGAAATGGATTTGTTCTTTTTTGTTTGTGTGTTTTGTTTACGACACAGACTGTACTACCTAGCTTTTAAGACCACTTTCAATCCCGAGATTCTCAGATAACACAAATATAAATTGCTAAGCCCTGTAATAACTCTAGCTTTTTCTTATTTAAAAATTAATCAAACATAAATCCATTTCCTCTAAATATATATCTTTTTCTAATCCAAGTGACTCTTGTGTTGTTGTTAGCTGCTGTCTAGTCAGCCTCCTACTCATAGTGACCTCAGGCACAAGGGGATCAGATCCACAGCATTTTCACTGGGTGATTTTTGCAAGTAGATGGCCAGTCCTTTCTCCTAGTCTGTCTTAATCTAGATGCTCAACCTGTTCAACATCGTGCTCTTGTTGCTGTGGTGTGCCAGCCATCAAGTCAATTCAGACTCATAGGGACCCTATATGACAGAGTAGAACTGTCCCATGGGGTTTCCTATGCTGTAACCTTGACGGGAACAGATCGGCAGGCCTTTTCTCCTGCAGAGTGGCTGGTGGGTTTGAACTGCCAACATTTCGGTTAGCAGGTGAGTGCCTAACCATTGTGCACCAGGGTTCAGCATCATAGCAATGTGCAACCCACCACTGACAAAAGATGGTGACTGCGCTGAGGCGGATTGGCCAGGAATCAAACATAGAAGGTGAGAACTCTACTGCTGAATTACCACTGCCCTCTGATTCTTGTATTATTGTTGTGGTTGTTGTTAGCTGCTGTCAAGTCTGGCCCAACTCCTGGTGACCCCAGGCACAAAGGCATTGGACCATTGTGATCTTAGGGTTTTCATTGACTAATTTTTGGAAGTAGACCACTAACCCTTTCTTCTTAGTCTGGAAGCTCCGCTGAAACGTGTTCAGCATCATAGCAACTTGCAAAACTCCACTGACAGACAATTGGTGGCTGCGCTTGAAGTCCATTGGCCAGAAATGGAACCAGGGGTCTCCCTCATGGAAGGTAAGAATTCTACCACTGAGCAAACACTGCCCTCAATTCTTTCATTGTTGTTGTCGTTAGTTGCTATTGACCAAAAACCAAACCTGTTGCCAGGTTTTTGGTCAATTCCGACTCCTATCAACCCTACAGGACAGGGTAGAACTGTCCCATAGGGTTTCTAAGGAGTGGCTAGTGGATTCAAGCCGCCAACCTTGCGGTTAGCAGCCGTAGCTCTTAACCACTGTGCCACTGACCATGAAATTTTTCAGCCAGGGTTTCCAATTCATGCATTAGGTTAAAACAATCTATGTTGCAGTAATAAGCCGTGAAACCTCAGTGGCTTATCGTTTGCAGCTTTATTTCTCTCTCACACACATCTGTCGTGGGTCACAGCTCTTAAGGACAATTTTCTCTGAAAAAGTGACTCAGAGATCTGGCCATCTCAGTATACACATCAAGGGTCACTACAACAGACTCTTACGTGTTGGCCTTGGAAATGATTCACATTACTTCTACTCACCAAGCCACTGGCCAAGAAAAGTAGCATGGCCCCACCCACCTATGAGTGGGAGGGGAGTCTGGGAGAGCACATGGATATTCAGGGACCAGTAAACGTAACTGTCACAAAGTAAACCATCATCGAAGATTAATACTCTAGGCTGCAAGCAGATATTGGTTTATTATGCCACATAGACAAGTACATATTCTGCAATCCTGGTTCTATCTTTATTTTAGATCTTAAGAAAAATGGTGTAACATTGCACTAAGTATTTGCCAGAAAGTCTGTTGTGGGATGAAACAGCCTGAAACAGTTCAGACAGCTGTTATCCAAAAATAATAGAATAATCTCAAATCTCGAGGTTGAATCAAATGTCCCAAATTAGCAAATATAACTCCTCTAATGAATGGCCAGTTAGATGTGGGTTTGTGTTCATTCCTCACATACTTACTGTGAAATAAGATTAGATTTACTATAAGGCCTGAATCCCTTGCTCTCTCTCTTAAGTCTTTTGTATTATTTTACACTCTTGAATTCGCTGTTACCTTTTAAATGTCTTCTTATATTGGCCAGACCCTTTGCAAATTTAAAAAATTTAAAAAGATCTCGATTTTGTACAAAGCACTACTTCCCGACTGTATTATTTTTTTTTCCAAATTGTTATTTCCGTGTAGTCAAGAAAGTTTCTAAGTGCTGTTTTTTTTTTATTTCACTCATTATACCTCCCCCAAACAATTCATTTTTCGAACAGACTCATACAGGTCTATACTTCTGAAACTATAAATTTTTAATTCCATTATTTACCCCACTATTTCTAGGACCATACTAAATAGATGTTAAAACAAACCTTGGTAAAAGTCAACAAACCACACCTAGCGATTATGCAATCTTTTTTTTTTTAACCATAGCAACAACAGCAGTTCTGTTAAAAGTATGCTTCACAGTCACACTCTCCTTGGCATTTGAAAATCCACTGTTTTTATATATTTCTGTCTAGAAATTTTTGTTGTTTAAAGTTTGAGAATAAAACAGAGTACTTTAATCAGTGTATGTATATATGTTAATGTTTTTAAATTACTTTACTACCAACTGTTTTAAGATGTATAAAACCAAATTCATTCATTTCAAAATATTTATTGACAGTCTAATACACATACAGCCACTAAACAGGTTACTTATAAACTGACCATTTCCTGTCCCCATCCTGTGGTCCAGGCTGCTGAGGGTAACGCTGATAACAGTTGCTTTTTGTAACATTACATCACACTATCCAACTTGGGGCCACCTACACCTAGTATTGTCGTTGTTAGGTACCGTCGAGAAGGTTCCGACTCAAAGTGACCCTGTGCACAACAGAACGATACACTGCCCAGTCCTGTGCCATCCTCACAATCATCATGCTCGAGCCCATTGTTGCAGCCACTGTGTCGATCCATCTCGTTGAGGGTCTTCCTCTTTTTCACTAAGCCTCTACTTTACAACAGAACAAAAGAATGCCCGGTCCTCCACTATCCTAGTATAATATTGTAGCTACCCCTTTATTTAGGAACAAACTGTACAGTATTTCTGAAGTCTTTATCTCACACATTATAACCAAAGTATACATTGATTTATCTTCAATTTTAGTCTACATGTTAAATTCAAAACTCCTCTTTCCCCTCAGGAAACATTTTGAGTCAAATACAACAAAATCTCACACATAAAATCACCTCCCATTTGCATTCACACATGATACCTATGAACCAAGCTGTGAAAACTCTAGAACTAAAAAGACTAAATGAGGCCCAGCCCAAGTCCTCAAGAAGCTCATGGCCTAAATAAGGAGAAAGTACAGTAAATAAACAACCCACTGTGACAAGTGCTCAGAGAAGAAGAGCTTTTTAGAGAGGCAGTATAGGCAATTGTCCTCTTCTAGTATTGATTGGAACCCTGGTGGTGCAGTGGTTAAGAGCTATGGCTGCTAACCAAAAGGTTGGCAGTTCAAATCCACCAGCTGCTCCTTGGAAACCCTATGGGGCAGTTCTACTCTGTCCTATAAGGTCGCCATGAGTTGGAATTGACTTGCAGGCAATGGGTTTAGTTATCTATTGCCGTGTGTCAAAACATACTGAATCTTTGTGGCTTACAACAGTAAGTAATCATTGTCTCTCATGGCTCTGTGGTATAACTGGGCTCAGCTAGGTGGTTCTTGCTTGAGGTTTCACACGTGGTTGCAGCCAGATGTTGATTGGGGCTGAAGATTCCACTAGGCTGATGTCCAAATAATCCACTTGCTTGGTGACAGCTGATGTGGAAGCTATTGCACATGGCCCTTCCGTGTGGCAAAGGGTTCTGAGAGTAAGGGACCTGGTTTCTAGAGCGCCCTATGAGTGAATGTTCCAAGAGATCAAAGCTACAAGGCCTCTGGAGACTCAACTGACAAGTCATGCAGTCACTTCTAATGCTTCTATCAGTTACAGAGCACTCACTGAGATTCACTGTGGACAGAAGCTACACAAGGGTATGAATCCTGGGAAGCAGCGTTCATTGAGGGCCTTCTTTGGAAACTAGCTATCACAAGACCCCAGAATATTTAGGAATAATACTTTTTTTTTTTTTTTAATTTCCTCTCCTCATGGCTCATAGAAGATCAATGGAGAAGCTGTCCTGGGACAATATGAAAATGAATAAAGCTGCTCTAGATTTAGCTGAGGAGCCCCTGAATTACGTCAAGTAGCCAGGGCAAGAGGTGATCCAAAGGAGGGGAAGAGAGACCAGGAAGGATGTGAGGTCAGCATCTAAATACGCAGGAGCTGGCATGAACTAGAACAACCTTTATGTGGCTCTTCTCAAAAACTTCGGCATGAACAAATCTCATTAATCCTCAAAGCCTGAACAAATGATTACTTTCACAGCTTGTCTGAATCACCAAATTTCTGCACTGCAGCAGTCTTAATCCCATTGTTGTACTTACCAGCCCAGTTCTGACTAAGAAGAAAAAAGAAGACAGATTGAACTTTACCTTGCCCTGTAACTGGCAATTATAAATATGTTCATGTTTACAATAGGACCCTGGAACTGTTCTTCTAATATTGTGTAAGTTATTTTGTCTACTCAATTACTGTATCCTTTGTAACTGAGTCTGACCACTTCTACACTGATTTTATTATTCATCCAGTCACATATTTGCTACTGAATATAGACAGACTGGAGCTCTGATGGCACAGTGCTTAAAGAGTTTGGCTGATAACCAAAAGGTCTGTAGTTCATAATCCACCAGCCATTCCTTGGAAACTCTATGGGGCAGTTCTACTCTGTCCTATAGGCTCACTATGAGTGGGAATAGAGTTCACAGCAATGGGTTTTGTTTTGTTTTGGGTATAGATAGATTAGCAGCTTGCGAAACAGTTAAAGAATGGAAAAGAAACATGCTATCAGTATTAACTAGAAATATACTACCTGTTACCCGTTGCCAAGTCGATTCCGACTTGTAGCAACCCTATAGGACAGAGTAGAACTGCCCCATAGGTTTTCTAAGGAGCAGCTGGTGGATTTGAACTGCAGACGTTTTGCTTAGCTGCCAAGCTCTTAACCACTGTGCCACCAGGGCTCCAGAAATATGTTGACGATCCCTTATCCCAGTCTAAGGTATCTAAAACATTGTATCGTGCTACCAAAGAAAAAAAAAGGCGGGGGAGGAACTCCTGAAAAACAATCACCCAATCTATATTACCTTTACTTGTACCGGCCTTTAAGAAAAATTTAAAAGCATGAATAAAAGCAATGTAAAGTGCTTTCCTTTTGTTTAAAATTGGGACTCTATTAGCTACCTCCATTAACCACAAGATGGGGCTGTGATGTCACAATTTGGCAAGTTTTATAAAGAACAACTATTTATGTAAATATAAATGAAAATAATTTAACGAAACAAAGTTTAAGAGGATAATCTTATTTTATTTTCAATTAGTCAACTATAGAACCACTGATGCAGAGCAAAAGAAAAACCTGCTTTAATTTGTCCACTTCTGAGATTCGTTAAAATTCATTACCCATTGTATATCTACATAAACATTTTATTTCCTTCCTCAGCTCTTCCTTTTTTTCTTTTTGTAATGTAATATCTAGATCATTTTATCTAGGGTGATTTGAAATGCACAGTATTTCCTTAAATTATTTGATGTTTGTGATCTTTTCCATTTCATCTGTTAATTATTCTTTAAGTTGATTGTATGTTTTATATTATTAAATAGGCAGAAGTTCCTTCTTAATTTTCAGGGTATAAATATTAATTCATATTTTTAATCAACCATTTTCGATGAAGACAGAATGGCATGCCAAACTGTTGATTGTTACTTATCTAGGACAAACTACCACCACCTCAATGACATCTGTTGGCAAAGTTAAGAAACCCACTTTTTCAAATAAATGTTTTCTAATTTTATACATTAAGAACAAAACAAAAATACACAGTTAACCTTTAAAAAAAATAAGCTGTTAGGCAGATTTAAGATTTAAAAAGTGTTCACAAATCCCTAACATATATATTCACCTCCCCAGTTTCTCTAATTTCTTTCATCGAAAGAACTTAACTATATAGTACTTTTTATAGTATGTCCACATGTAGTTTTCTACTCATTCATTACTTATTATACTCTTCACTTTAGTCTAAAATGAATCATTTTCATTAAATAGCTTTGTAAGTTTCCCATTTTTCTCAATGGCTCTTTCTTAATATTTATTCTAGAAGACTGTAGCATGCTACCCTCAAAGACCACAGAAAAATAGTGTCTGACAAGGGCTGCTTTCACAAAGTCCTAAAGACATGAATTTTCCAAATGTTCAACATCTAGTCAGACAGGTATTTACACAGACTGTCTCACAACTCCGACTAAAAATTTTATTTGACTTTTCTGGAACTTGAAGAGATCCGTTGAATAGACTACTCCATATTCCATAGGAGTGATGTGTTCCAAAAATGTCATACAAGGCTGGCTTTAGAGCTTCACAAGAAGGAAAATTTTAAAGTACATAGACATACAGGAAAACAGAAGTGAGGGAATCTATATAGGGATTCTGTCAGTAGGATGGAACACTAAACTCACAGGTTTATTTTTTTCCACATTTTTATTTTGTACAGGGGTATTTGATCTCATAGGTAGTCACTACTACAGGTAAATTATTAGTGTTTTTCAAAGATGAAAAAAATGGGGAAGGTTAATAGACAGGACTACTATAAAGTATCAATAAAACCAAAAAAAAAACAAACTCCTTGTCATTGAGTCAATTCTGACTCATAGGGACCCCACAGGACACTGGAGAATTGCCCCATAGGGTTTCTAAGAGGCTGGTGGATTCGAACTGCTGACCTTTTGGTTAACAGCCTCACTCTTAACCACTGCTCTGCCAGGGCTCCAAAGTGTAGATAGTAGGGGAAGTATTCACATGATTTGTATGCACATTAAGAAATAGAAAATAATGCCATCACTATGTGCGTTTAATGCCTTTCGGTACTGAATGTATACAAACATACACAGACACACACACAATTACTATTGAGATCAATATACTTGCATTTATTCAACTGAGTTTGGGAATTCTACCTATTGTCTATACTTAATTTCAAAATTAACAAATAAATATATTGCCATAGTAAAAGTTTTAAATAACACAGAGGTATAAAAAGAAGGCTCCATGATCTCATATCACTATCTATAGTGTGCTCCCTTCTAGAAATTTTTCTGTATGGTTTTACAGACATATATAGCTTTATTTTTGTTTTTAACATAAATGGGATCATTAATAATGCTGTGACTTTATTCTCTTGGGCTCATCTCAATATTTGGCTGTTGGTAATATATAAAACCAAGCCCATTGCCATCAAGACAATTCCAGCTCATAGCAACCCTGTAGGACAGAGTAGAACTGCCTGTAGCTCTTAACCACTACACCACCAGGGTTTCCTGGTAATACGTAGATTAGGTAAATCTCTGGTAATATATAGATTTTACCTAATTCTTTTGAAAGGCTTCGTAATATTCCATAAATGAACAACAGAAGTGATTCTTATAACAGCCCTCTGCTAAGTGTGTTTTAACTGCAGCTTTCTCCATCCATCCAATCCTGCCTGTTACCTCTTCCAATTTTTTTGATCTACTTATGGAAAAATGTTATGCTTTCCCTTACTAATTATAACTTGTTCTTTTTAAATCTATATTTTCTATCATTTCGTGGAATCTGAGGCAAGAGGAAAGACAGAAAAATGTGCTCATGCTTGGTTGACTGCCTTGATTCCATTTTTGGAAAAAGGGGCACAAGATGAAAAGTTACTACATACAACCACCTATGTGTATCACAGCTAAAAAGAACCAGGATCTGGCAGGTTACCTTTCCTCTGAACTGCAGTGGACATTAAGTTGGCTTATACTGGTAAGACTCTACCTCCGTTTACAACCAGAGTCTGTTCTGTTTGGTCACATGCCATTACCAGTTGTTACGTATTCTGAATACCATTCTTGAAGTATAATAATATAATTTGCACATGTGATTACTAAAACATTTCCTTGATCTCACTGATGAATAAAAGGAATTTATGTTGGCTATCCCAAAGAAAAGAGGTAGAAACAACCCAACTTCCTTATTTCCTAGTTCATCTCCAAGTAACTGTAACATCTTGCTCACCACAATATATATACTCAGTACCTGGGACTGTGAGTAGCCCATAGCAAAAAACCAAGACCAAATCCATTGCCACTGAGTTGATTGCAACTCATAGCAACACTATAGGACAAAGTAGAACTGCCTCATAGGGTTTCCAAGCAGCAGTTGGCCAACCTTTTGGTTAGCAGCCATAGCTCTTAACCACTGTACCACCAGAGCTCTCAGTCACTACTGAATAAATAAAACTATGTTGAACAAATTTGGCGCCTTATTTCTTCACTCGTAAAATGAACTAAATCAAATCCTTAGACACTTAAAACGTGAAGATTTTACAGTACAATAAGAGTTTTGATAAGTTCTGATATCATTAAATGTACTGAGCAAAAAAAAAAAAAAAAAAAAAAAGCCTGTTACATTCAAATATCCCTCCAGGTTACTTTACCGGATATTCGCTTCTAAAGACAAATCACCAACAGTAAAGAAAACCACAGAAGCTTATTTAAAATTATTTTATTTTTTTTCTAATTTTCTAACACATGGTGTTAGAAAAATAAATGTTGGCACCATGACTTAGAACTTTTTTCAAGTGTAACCTTTAAATTAAAAACAGTAGCTAAAGAATATTTAAACCTCATTCAGAGAAATGATAAAAAAAATCAAGTCGACAAATGTTTTTGTGATGGGGAATTTTTTAAAAAGCGGGATACAGGTAAGGTAATAAAGAGAGACAGATAAAGTGGAGATTATGCAGGAAAGAGAAAAACGTGAATAACCCACCCATCCCCCCAAAAAGAGCATAAGACAGACAAAGGGCAAAAGGGAAGGAAAGAGGCTCAAGAACTTTATTTTCCTGATATGAAATTCAAGTACTTAAAAAGTTAAAAAAATAAAATAAAACATACCACTAATCTCAATGAAATTTTCTTTTTTCTCACTATTTTCTAGAATTACATTTTGTTTTGTTTTGTTTTGTTTTGTTTTGACTTAGGGGAACTTGCTGGTCTTAAACAATATAAGAAACGGCAAACACTTGGAAGCTTTCCTAAATCCAGTATCTACTTAAAATAACCCACCTTGAAAGATTCATCTGAAGGAACACAGGATTTGATTTCAAATACAGATGTTAAAAAAAACAAATCTAACGATCTATGTAAAAATGTTTTCAACTAGATATGTTCTTCAATTGTGTTTTATACTAAGTTTCATGAGGAAAAACATTCTGTAACATTATCCTTTGTACTCTCAGTAACTATAGCAAAAGATGCTTGCGTAGGTGGTCAGAAAAAGTACTCATTCAATGAACTGCACACAAATTCAGTTAACGTCCTGGATTTTCACGATTTCAAGAACTGCTAATTTTCATTCATGTCTATTTTGTCCACATGCCCGCCACATGATGATAAATAAAATTCTCCCAGGCTTTTCTTAAATAAGAAAACATTATTAGTCCCATTTGTCACTTGTACATTTGTACCTGAATAATTTATGAACCGAAACACAAATTCAAAAAATTGTCATTATTCTCAGAGACAAGACAGCATAGAAATAAATATTTGCTTTTACTTTTTTTTTCTTTCATTCCTTCTTCCATCTGTGTTTTAAGGCTCAGAGCAGACATTAAGAAACATCGAACTTTTTTTTATATAAAAAGTTTTTCAAACATTTGGCCCGAAGTGAAGTTGTTCTGTGAAGTTATTTAAATATTCCTCTCATCTTCTCAAGCACAACTTCAAAGGCATGATCATGCTCGTCCTCTGTTCCAAAAGGAAAATCCAATTCAATGAAAAGTAAATAACTTAGGGATCGATAAACGACACTGCAATGTACCGCGTTCCATTTTTAACAGGAAGCCCTTCGTGCAGATGCGTGAGTCTCCCTGGATGCATGAAACTCCAGCCTTTTCGTGGTGACTCAATGGAGCAATTGTATCTTAGAAATTTGCATCCACCGCCCTACAAGAGTTAGAGCGAAGAAAGGTATTCAGCTTATTACTTTCAAGTTTCAATCAAAGACAAAATCCAAAGTACGCCATCTAAGCAGAATCTTAAAAAGTAACTAAGGCAAAGGCTTTTTTTCAAAAGTGTCATGAATCTGAGTCATAAGTACCTGAAAATCTTGCCCCACGTTATTGAGTGCAATGTTGATGGTAAATGTAGAAGCGTCGTGATGAGGGCGGAGAGAACGTTGTCTGTCAGGTGAGTATTTTACTACAAAATTCAATAGTGCAAATCCCTAGAAAACCAAAGTAAGCCAGTGGATTTGCTTATTAGTAAAACAGAGAAAAGCACATTTGCGTAACACTGACAGGGAGGCAGGTGGGAGCGGTCCGAGGGGAAGTGAAAGGATACCTACCTTTGTATAATAGCCTGCAAAGACCTTCAGTGTAACAGGTGCAATAAACTCCCGGATAAAATGGAGCCACACATTCTCCAGATCAATTTGCTTCATGTGGATGTCATCAGTTGGGACATTTTCATAACCGCCAGATATACGGCTATCCTAGAAACACCATTAATGACATCATGACGTGTGGTCCACATGCACTTCCCACTTACAAGATCTTGGTATTTTTCAACCACAATATCGTAACAGCCAATAAAAACAACAGTTGTTCAATTATGTATGGCATGCCATCTGCTTTAGTTGCAAAACTATCAAAAGAACTTAGTTGAAATGCCTTTGCAACTTTGTCAATCATGTAGCAAAGTACTGCTGTCAGTGGATTCTTTTCCTGTTTATACCCAGTAACCCAGTGCCGTCGAGTTATATTTCATGTATATGTATGGTCTGACTGTAAAGCAAATAAAACCGACCTTCTAAGCCTTTCCATCCCCCCCTAAAAATGAGCTGTTGTTGTTTTTTGAATAATTACCCTCAGACAATCTCAGCTCCATTATGTGCACAGATTCCTCATACCAGCCCTTTGGATTACCTGCTGCTGAAAAACAAGCTTTCCCTGCTATTCTCCTTCCTTCCATTTTGTGGCACCCAAAGTCCTTCAATGATTGCTTTTCATTACTCTATAGCCTGCTAACTTCAAATTCTCCCTCATACTTTGAACTTTCTAATCTCTGATCAGCTAGTTAGCTAGCTGGGGGCCTTAACTGAGCAGAGGCAGTAATTTTCCAGGGTATTCCACTAAAATTCTTGGTATTGTTAGGCAGCTGGCATTGGCGGGTTCTCAGAGGAAAGGAAACACATTGAACCAGCAGCAATGCTTCCTGCCAAGTCTCTAACACTGGGTATAAATTCAAAACTGAACTACACCTCCTTCCTATGTTTACCTACACAAAAATACTTTTGGCAGTCAGTCAGAAAACGTTTGCCTTAGTATTTTAAAACACTACAGGACTCCCTATGGAAATGCAGGGAATAAAACGTGGCCTTGGAGAAGAGTGATATCACACAGCAAAAACAGAGTTTACCTCACTTTCTCTAGCCTCAGAACAATGGCCTTTAGAGGCCATCCAGTATAATTACATGCACAGACAAGAAACGGAGGCCTAGACAGATTAAATGACCTTCTGAACATTAAACCATGAGCCAGGGGCAGAAGTAGGTCTCAAACGGAGTTCTTCCGACACCTGGGCTAGCCGTTTCATTTAGTCCAGGACTCAGAGCTGTACAGCAAAAAGACCTCTCCCCACTGAACAGTAAATATCTACCCCAACCACTGCCCCTACCACACACTTCTACTTCTTCATGTGAAATGACAACTCACATGATGTTTCCCCCCGGACCACTGGCCATAGTGCTCCATTTCTTCCACCAATTCATCACAGGCCTTTTCAGAAAAGATGGGGAACCAAAAGACATCTGGACAAGGCTATAAAACATGGCATCACCATTAGAAGAATAACATACTGGGTCTATTAATTAATAAACAGCATTTCCAAAGGAATAGGGCAGACCACTCAAACACTGATCTCACGTAGATATCCTTTTCATATTTGCCCAACATTATTGACATACTGTGATACAAACAATACTGGTTACTAAGTCTTTTTTATTATTATTATTTTTTTCGAACATTTTAACATCTGTGAAATCAAGATGCGTCTTAGAGTCGCGTTCAGCCAGGCAGTGATCATGATGTAGTCGTAATGGCTGAGGGCGGTACACTTGGGCCAATGTTCTATCCTCACTTGGCGTCGGTCTCCATGTATGTGTGTGCTTAGCTGGTACTTTACTTGTTAAAATATCTTTAAAAAGATTTAAACTATGACTTGTCATAGAAATGGTTATTTTGTATACAGTACGCTCGGACATGTCACAACAACTTACATCTTCATAAATCTAAAACCGCTTTTAATACGTATAAAATAAATTCTAAGTGATTAGGAAACATGTCACAGTTTAACGAGCAGTTTTTTTTTCTTTGTCATGCTGCCTGAAATAGTGGTGCACCTCAGAACTGATGACGCCTTCCAGTCTCTGAAATAAGGTATTAGCAACAGTGTCGAACACTAATCTAAAACAGAGTTCATCTTTTAAAAGGCCTCTCTGAGCAAATGCTGTTGGAGCTCAATTTCTTTTAAAGACAAGCTTTCATTGAAAGGGATCTACATCAGTGATCTCTCCATGGTTGCTTTTTTAGGGGTTCCAGAGAGCTCTCACACTGGGGTGTTTGCTAAAAAGAGGCATGATCTTAAAATTACTGTTCATTTCCACGTTCAACAATGTGACGGCTAAAAGTGTGTAACTGGTGATGGACACTATGAATTTTCTCTCTAGAATATTTCCTTCACTTTCCTGGCATCCTACCTGAAGTACTACAGCAACAGCATTTCCTTGTGGGAGAAGTAGCAAAAATGGTCTACAGCTCATAATCATCATTAATACAAACCTGCTCAACCAAATTTTCGGTGAAAATCTTTGAATAATCACGGTTTATATACTTTTCCTTCCAGTCCTACAATAAAAAATATATAAATAAATTGCACAACTTAAAGCCAATAACTTTTTTTTTATAAATAGCTTATTGCAAAACATAAAATAGATACATTTTAGAAATTGCTCAAACAATTTATAAATGACTACATGTAGTGGGAAAAAAGAGGAATTTGTAGGCACCACAGTTTATGTTTCAGTCTGTGCCTGATTCTCTGTATGTATACATCCTTCCATGAAAATGAAACTTTTATTTATGAAGTTTTATACCCCAGGCTTTCAAAAGGTAATATTATAGCAATTAGATTTGTATGCTGTTTTCTGTGCACACATATATGCATTTAAAAGTGAAAAATAAGGAATAAAATCCTACCAATACATATTTGGAAAAACCAGCAAATTAACTAGCTAGGTCTTACTTATACTTCTAGAATGAACTTTTCTAAAATTATTTGTGAATTTTTAAATGAATTTAAATTTTCTGCCTTTACCGGTTATTTATATTTATCAAGGAATGACCACGGGGTGACTAACAAACACTTTGACTTTTTTTAGTTACTGAAATTAAGACAAAGAGCCTTATATTGGCCAAGAGCTCCTTTTCACTCTAATTCATGGACGTGATTCTCCTCTGTGACCCATCTTTAGAATATAAACCACACACAAGGATATGTCAAATTTTTTCAACATATATACTAAGGAATAATTTAGTGGATCGAGTGTTTTATTTAAAAACCGATATTTAAATGGTATATATTAAAATATAGACTGATTAAAGTATCCAAGAAGAACATCTCCTTAGGTGTACACAGAATGCTTAACAAAATTCTTAATTTTCTTTTTACAAATTAAAAACATACAGGCCTAGCAGGGAAGAGCTGAAACATGGGCTCAAAATAATCCCATCAAAACACCTGTCCCAAAATGGGTCACCAATATATCTTTTGAAGTCAAATTTCAGAGGAGCCCTGAAAATTTATAGGCCATTCTTAGTTTTCTATATCTCTGCTTAAATGTAGTTGAGACATTTTATATGGCAAAACCAAAGCTAGCTTCAAATTTTTTTAATACATTTCATTTATCCACAGTATATAGTAATAAGAATCAAATTATCATACTATCTCAATATTCCCTCTAATACTTATTAGTTTTCTGATTCCAAAAGAAATTCATGCCCCTTGTAGAAAATTTGGAAAATTAAAAATAATCACCCATAACATTTCAGAATATCACTTTATTTTTTTTTCCTATGCATTCTTACTGAAATTTTTTTTAAGTTAAAGAAAAAACTCCCAAGGATTTTACTTTCGGATATAAATACTAACTTTTCACTTTTGACCATCTTTCAAATATTACTGAGTGAACTCTGACTTTACTAGTTTCTAATTTCCTATAAACTCTGATAATGGGAATTAAGTATTTTGTTATGAGCTACCCCTTATGAGGCATACCAAGCAGGCTAGTTTTCCAAAGAACAAAGCAAAGGCATAGAAAAAAAATTAGTTTTACTTTATTTTGATATTTTCATTGCATACCACCCAAAGATTTGAATCCTTACACAAACTTCTACAATTCAGGATATAATTTAAGACATTTCACCAGGAAGCTAATATTACCCAACAAATCAAATAATTGTACTCCTCAAAATATCAAGAGCTTTGATGCCAACGTAAAATATGTAATTCCACCCTCACCGTGGAAAGCCTTCTTTCAATTCTACTTCTGTGAAAGACGAAGATATGCACCCAAAATGGAACCAAAGTGCTTTAAAATGCAAAAATGTCAAAAGATATTCTTATCCTATTCAATAGCGTATTCATAGACTATTAAATTGACTATTCCAGGATGTCAACTGTGCCTACAAAATAAAAGATAAAAGGCAAATCTCATCAAGAGGATCAAGTCTGTGTAATCTGAAACGTTTACTATTGGCACGGGCAAAGCCACAAACAGTAGCGCGACAGAGAGAGGGTTCGAGAGTATTTTCCCTTGAATAATTGTGCCAACTTGACTAAAGAAGAGAGGAACCAGTAAGATGAAAAAGGAGTTAATTCCTACCTGATTCAAATCTTTTTTAAAAAATTTAGACTCTAAAAGAAAATAGTTGATTCAGCATTTTTTTTTAATATGCTGAATCAGCCTATTCTGATATTTTCTCCATTCACCAAATTGTTACAAACAATAAACAAGATGATAAAGTAAAATCTAATTTTCCAAACTAACTTCTTGAATTTCCTTCATGGAAATAAAAACGCAATATTGTCATATAGGAGTTATTTCTAAATTGTGATTAAAAAGCTGTGATTACAAAAGTGAATGGTACTTTCGAATGTATAAAACAGAGATACTAGAAAAAAATCAAAGTAATTGTTAATTCTCATCCCCAAACCTAATATATGTCTTAATAAAAATATTTCCTGGTCAAGCTGAAACCTTGTCTATAGGTCAAGAAATATAATTAATTATATCCTTTTTAAAACCACTTAACACATTTTTATATTTTTACTCAACTGATTTATATCCCTTTAGTTATAAGAAAATAAGTAAAAACTGAAGTTGCGTAGGAAGTACATACCACGGGATTTTCAAAGATCTGCCAGAGGTCATTGTTATAATGCGAAGTATTGTAATTAGCAGTTGATAACAGCCTTCCAAATTCATGTCTATTAGAAATGTACATAAACACACCCTATATGCCAAAAATTAAGAGTGTTAACAATCTTAGAGGAAAACACAAGAAAATAAATTTAACCATGAGAAAAACATAAAGGAGATATGGCTTCAACTTTTGTTATTTTGCTCATGAACATGCATTTTTATTTTTCACATAAAAGAGTGCATGATTTAAAATAAATGAAATTTTGGTTAATTATAAATTCAGACACCACACAAAACTAATTGATAGCACTGACACTCAACTGAAAAAAAGAAGAGGAAGAATGGATTGTTTTTGTCCCTTTCTCAGTGATCCTAGATGTAGACATCAGAAAAGAAATTCCTGTTTGAAAGCAGAAACATTTTTGAGACACTATAGTGCAACGAACTGTTCCTCTTTTGGCTTCTTCCCTTTCAAAGACGATAACATCGCATTTTTTAAAGAGAATTCAAAATGTCAATATTATTTCATCACTCTATTTCATTTTCTTATTGTCCTGATGTTTAAAAACTGAACAGGGTAATTGTATAATTATAAGGCAGCTAAAGAAAACCAGTTTCATATCTTTGCCCCAAACCAAATACGTGAGGCAAACACAACCAAGGTATGTTTACTTTTTTTTTCTTTTGTACCTGTTTTAATGGTAAAAAGGTTAGTAATTAATAAAAGGAAAAAAATGTAATGAAGAGCAATCAGACTTCATTTTAATCAAGATATACTTTACACCTACTCCTAAGGCTCTTCCCTTTTAAAGAAAAAAAAAAAAAAAGCTAGAAAAATTAGTGAAAGGGACTTATGTTTAGCTTTCTTGCCTTTCAAGTATAAAATGTGTTATCTTCCAAAAGAACCAAGAGTTGAACACACACACACAGAGGGACACACACACACCCTGGCACATATACATAGGCCCACACACATGCATCCACACCCATTAAGAACCAATGAATACCAACGTTTTACCAAGCTATATGGAAAAGAAAGCTCTTAAAGAAAGTATATGCTAGGAAATATACCATATCTATTATTAATTAAATAACCAAAAATAAATAAAAAAGAAAGAAAGAAAAATAACACCTTTGGGGGGCTGAGCATTTGGAATGTTTCCGGAGTAGGGGAGTCTTTTTCCCTTTGTAAAGTCTAAAATGAAGAGAAGCATTGAGTAAGTTGACCTGCGCACTCTCTCTCTCAGGTGCTCTTAGGTAAACAAAAACAGGTGATCAAAAGCTGACATTGGGAAATGTCCTTCATAGACAGCATGCAGAACGAGCAAAGCATTATAGCACACATATAAAGAACTCCAGCCTTTCTTTTCTTGTTTGTTTTTTTGTCAAACATAAATCCAAGCTCATTCCTTAGTAGAACTTTCAGTGAACACAAAATTAAGACAAAGGTGGAAAAAAAAAAAAAATGAGTAAGAGAGAGGCCATTCCAGGGTGCACTGTTGGGTCAAACTAGCCAAACATGAGCACAAATTACAATCACAGGTGCTGAGGATATTCAATATAACAATGCACACAGGTTTGTAGGAAAACGAATACATTCAAACAACATACATGCCTTGTTAAACTAAGAGTAATTAATAATGACAAATACTTGCCAACTTTTCTGATTTTTTTCCCAAATCATACTTACTTTTATAAACTTAGAAATAAAATCACCAAATCCTTTTTAAAACAACCAAATAAATATGTTTCAAAACATATTTATACATTTTGAAGTACAAATTCTATACAGTCATTAAATTTTACGATAAAGATATATTTGTAGAACAGCAATGTATTATTAATTTTTCGTGTAGATTTAATACATGGCATATCTCAACCCTTCTCCCAACTTAGCGGTAAGGAACCTGCTTTTTAAAAATGTGCAGTTAATAATGATATTAAAGTACATGTACTTAAAACATGTACCCTTATTTCAAAACAAAAGTACATACTTTTTTAAATGTATGGAAACCCTGGTGGTGTAGTGGTTAAGAGCTACGGCTGCTAACCGAAAGGTTGGTAGTTCAAATCCACCAGGTGCTCCCTGGAAACCCTATAGGGCAGTTCCACTCTGTGCTATAGGGTCGGTATGAGTCGGAATCGACTCAACGGCAAAGGGTTTGGGTTTTTTTGTTTTTTTTTTTTAATGTATAATTGACCATTTCATCAGAACTTTAATTTCAATTTGGTCTATTTTTTTTCTAAAAATTTTCAAATGAAAGTAAAGGTGGATTCTTAAAAGTGCAAAGCTGATTAGTACCAGCTCCATGTTCACCATGGAAAGCCCCATCGCTAGTGGTGAGCTAGTCTGGGCATCAAACCTAACATTTTCATTGTTTTTACAGGTAAATGCTCACAGGTTATCCTCCAAAATTGCTCCCAATTTTCCAATACTTAACCAAAAAAATTGGCCAGTACTTTAAAATGAGAAAGAAAAAAAGGCATCAAAAAACAATGACATACCAATGGGTAAAGCAAGCCATGGCATAAGGACATTCAAGCAAGCCATCACCGTATACCTTACCATTTCTCTAGCATTTCGGCAAAGAGCCATGTCCGGATCCAATTTATCACGAACAAAATAGTTCCTCTCATTCATCTCTGATCGGAGTGTATCTCCTTTAATTAAGTACACGTTGGCCATATATGGGACATTCCACACCCCTCTACAAGTGAAGAGAAGTTATTTCAAAACACCACAAATACAAAAAATGTGAAGTTTCATTTTTAGGTTTCTAAAATAAACATTATGCATGTTTTTAAATATTGTATATATGCACTATTGGATCAAATTATTATGTAAACACATTTCATGGTATTTGACATATATGCACAAGCCTAAATGCAGGTGATTTTTAAATTCTGAGGCATCAAGTGTATGTAACATGTTCCTATCTAAGTGCTTTATGTTTTCGTTTACTTTTATAAAGTCTGCATAAAAAATTTATAAAAGTAAATCTCCAGCTAATAGGATTACTTGGTATACACTACATGACATTTGGGAGACAAATCACTTTCTAGAGAAACTTCAATTTAGGGTTGAGAATGTGCCGTTTTATCTGTCATTCCTCATTTAGCTGTTGCAGTTAAGAGAAAATATTCTGTTGTACAGAATGAGGTCCCATTTGAGGTTAAGCAGTTTGATAGCAAAAATCACAGAGTACAACTAGTAGTGTGCCAGAAGCAGCTCACAATGGTCCCAAGTGCTGATTTTTAGCATCTCTTCCCAAGTGTGTGTTCAGTGACTTCACACTGGAATACTGAAATCAGCCGCGGTACAAATATTTACACTACAAAACTGGCAAACACTACAAATCAGGGTACTCTATATCCCCAAAACCCAGCTGTTAGACACTTATCAACACCACTGAATAGAACCTAAAATTCTCCTACAACATATTCCCTTGAAATTCATTAAGCCACCTCAAATCCTTGTAGAAAAGGGAAGGAATAAACAAATGTTACCAGAAGTAGAGGATACTGTCTTTTGTCCTTCATTCTTTCTTAAGCCTGCTTCCCCACCATGAATGTGACTCACTTGCTAAGAACAGCTTAAGAAAAGTTTTGCCTAAAGGGTGATGCCTGTTGCTTTTGAGAACAGAAAAGAACGAACCTCACCAAGGAAATGCAATTAGATATGAAAGGGAATATGGCATCATCTTGTCTTACTAGACCAGCCTCCCTCAAAGGAGATGCCTTAAAAAGAAGCATATAATGTGTCAGCTGAATTGAGCAATTAATCACTGGTGGAATGAGCAGTGTTTCAGTTTTGAAGGAAAAATATACATATATATTCATATACACACTTATACCCCCACACATACACATACACACGTCATAAGACGCCATTCCTTCATGAGGCTTCTGGACAAGAAGTGTGTTCTCGTATTAACTGGATAAAGGTCTATACCATATTCCTTTCCTTATACATCAGAAAACAATGAGAGGAGGCTGGGCAGAAAATGACCAGAGACTAATGCAACTTAAACGAAACACATGTATCCTCTATTCTAGGTCTGTGACCCCCTACGGACAGGCACAGACAGTGTCAGGAATATGGTCTATACAGATCACCCCAGGCCCAGTGAAAGTATTTTTTAAATAGGATATGATCATACTAGTATTTTCTCAGCTACCATGTTTCTTAATTGCTGTTAACCAATGCCTTTATCATATTTACGTCATCCAAATTTAAGCTTTCTCTTCTTTCAGAAGCAAAACATCCTTTCACCACTTAACTGTTCAAAGAGAAGTGTGAGATTTTTTTTCCCCCTAAATTTATAGGAAGTTACTTTTAATCATGACAGTATGTTTACCCTTTTGGTTGGCCTGATGTGTCTGAGAACTAAGGCAAAGCACTCAACGACTCAGTCACTCTAGTCTAGGTTTGTGTATAAAAAAGAATGGCATTCTTCCCTGATGTTGCCTCTGCAAAACTGTTTCCATAGTGATTATTTTGTAGTCTAAAAAATAGAAACTTATCTCTGAAATAAATATTAGTCATACACAAACTCTGTAGCAAGTATATTCTTCTCAAACTCTAGGAATACCAATCTGTTACTGGTGAAAAAACTGAAATTAAAGCACAATATTAGTTGTTTCTGCAAAAAACTCAGACAATAGGAAATGGAGGACAGTTTTGGGTCACTGACTTGAGTTTACCTATCCACACTTTTTTAAAGTTACCCCAACAACCTTCGTCCTGGCCACTAAATAAATCACCTAACTAAACTTCCTTTGCCAACTTTTAACTAAAGAGTATTACTTTTCTACCGGCAACAAGGTGTCTATTCACAACCATGTATCATCTCTTGGTATTTCCCACAATATAATGAGTTTGTTCCTTTAAAGATTTAGAACCAAAAGCATTTTTTAAGTATTAGTCTTACACTAACTAGACCATAGGTAAGTGGTAGCTTTGGTGAAGGGCAGACAGTATACAATACTGGGGAAGCCAGCACAACTTGTCCAAGGCAAGGTCATGCAAGCTTCATAAACACATCTATACTCCCTGAGGGACTGAATTACTGGGCTGAGGGCTGGGGACTATGATCTTGGGGGACATCTAGCTCAATTTGCATAACATAGTTTATAAAGAAAATGTTCTACATCCTACTTTGTTGAGTAGTGTCTGGGGTCTTAAAACCCTGTGAGTGGCCATCTAAGATACTCCACTGGTCTCACCCCTTTGGGAGCAAGGAAAAATGAAGAAAACTACAGATATGAGCAGATCAGTCCAAAGGACTACTGTACCACAGCCTCCACCAGACTGAGTCCAGTAAAACTAGATGGTGCCTGGCTACCACCACTGACTGCTCTGACAGGGATCACAATAAAGGGTCCCAGAAAGAACTAGACAAAAATGTAGACAAAATTCTAACTGACTAGAGGCTGAAGAAACCTGGAAAGTATGGCCCCTGGAAACGGTTTTTGTTCAGTAATGAAGTCAATCCTGTGGTTCACCCTTTAGCCAAAGATTAGACAGGCCCATAAAACAAAACAAGACTAAATGGGCACACCGGCCCAGGGGTAAGGATGAGAAGACAGGAGGGAACAGGAAAACTAGTAATGGGGAACCCAAGGTCGAGAAGTAGAGAGTGTTGACGTGTTATAGTGTTGGCAACCAATGTCACAAAACAATATGTGTACTATTTAATGAGAAAATAATTTGCTCTGTAAACCTTCATCTAAAGTACAATTTAAAAAAAAAACAACTAGTTTTATACTAGTATATTCCAGGGTCCCAAATGTTGTCCAGGTTCTAACATTTTCATTAGACACAAAGGAAAGAGACGAACATCAACAACAAAAAATCAAGTGTTATTAGCAGGATCACATTTTTAGATTCAGGCATTTTATCCTAAAAAATTACATGTAGTAACTTACACTCTGTTCCCTTGAACAATGTCTACATAGTCTTCAGATCGAGCATAGTATCCATCGGGACTCAATGCTCCCCAGAAATTGGACCACAGCTTTCCATGACGAGTTACCAGGGGGGCAATGATTTTCCTAAAGAGAGGAGGGGAAAAAACTCATGTAATTATTTCATTTTTAACTACCACAAAATTGTATGGTTTTGGCTTAGCATGACACCTAACACAATTTTCATTTAACATGCATGTAATTACTACAAAAACTAAAAGTAAAATAAAACAAAAGGAGGAAGTTCTTCCCGATACCTTATCTTAAGTTAGTGCACTAATTTTCAATCATGTTTCTTAGAAAGAGTAAAGGAAATAATTGAAAATCCTAATGAAAGTATAAAAATAATTTTTAAAAGGAACTTAAATCCAAAAGAGTGAAACTACCTTAATTATTTAATTCTATTTCAATTTAATACAAGTATTTCAGAAACTATGCCAAATGGAATCAAGTATTTCCATTACCACTGGACAGAGTATCCATTTAAGAAAAAAAAAAAGCTGCCATAGCACAAGGAAGTGGTCCCTTTGACACAAGTACATGTTACAAATTCAAAATATGACAGATTTTTCCTTAGAGAATTTAACTTATGTTTACATTTTCCAAATAAGGTAACAAAATCTGAGATCTCTCTAGAATTACTTCTAAAATGAAGTGAACTGTGTGGTATCATCTGATTTTTTAAGAAAAGCTCACACAACTTCAAGAGGAAGTTTATAGACGAACCATCTTCCCCCAAGAGACAAAAACCTATTTCACAACATCCTGATCTTGTGAAGACACGATGAAGACCATCTAGACTCTTTTCTCCTACACATGGAAATGTGAAACAAAACAAGTAAATACATATTATGCAAAATAATAATTTAGGTTTATTTTCCTGATTCCTATTTAAAATGAAGCATTAGCCAGAAAGTTATATCTTGTTTTGTTCAGAATACATACAATATAGAAAATAACATAAATTAAGATCTATGTATTATATTAATTTAAAGGCAATGATTATTCAATGGCGATAACTGACCCATAAAAAAATCCATTGCCACTGAGTTGACTCCAACTCACAGCGACCCTATAGGACAGAGTAGAACTGCCCCATTGGGTTTCCAAGTAGTGGCTGGTGTATTTGAACTGCTGACCTTTTGGTTAGCAGGTGAACACTTAACCACTGTACCACCAGGGCTTCCGATAACCCACAATATCAAATATTTAATAGAAAATAAAAAGCCTTAGAAATTTATAATCCTAGCTGCCTCCTAAAAAGGGTTGGGTCAATAAATTTGGAAAACCAAAATTCATATACTATTTGCCTCAATGTTTGGGCGTATAGAAATGTAAGGTTGGCAGCTTGGAAATGATGAGTTGTATTATTGCATTGAAGGGGCAAAAAAACCTGGATCGTGGTGGTCAACACTAGAGATAAGGAGAAGATTGGGGGAAGGGAGCAGGTAAGATGCTAGAAAGTCACACGTCCTAAGATGTGGCCCATCTCCTGGCCCTTCTAACCATCAGCCAAGTCTACCAAATCTCACAAAATGCTTGTGTATGTAAATTTCTCATGGAGACCACATGTTTGGACACAGAAGCAAGAATCATAGGTATAACATGGACTGAACTCTTTGATAGTTAATAGAAACCCATGGAACTAGAAATATCAACTGAGTTTTGCTAGCTCTCCAAGATCAAGGGCCCGAGAAGACAGCTGGGTATGCATCAGGGAAGTTTTATTTTTAGAAGGGATAAAACATTAGATTAATACCAAGGGGGTTTTGCTCAATAAATAATATAGATTCATTAAATAGTTCACTAAGAGATTACCAACATGTCACAACATAAAAACATCTAAATATTATTCAAAGCGTATGTACATTACACATTACTGCATTTCAATCAAATTAAGAAAGAGGAAATTAAGATTGCAAATTCAAGAAAATATTACTGAATTCCACTGGGTTTTATCAGTTATGAATTATAACTCTATCCCATACTGGGTAGTTCAATCGTTTTTCCTTGCCTGAGGATCAGAATCTTTGGAAAGTTACCTATAATTTATAGTTATCTTCAAGGGATGGGGCTGTATGTACAGATTGTTTCTGAGAGGTCTCAAATTTTCAAGTAAAAATTGTGAACTGACAAATTCTACAAACTGACAAATTCCAGCGGCATTTCCATTATAAACAGAGTAAGTGAAGAGAGCATAACAGATGTTCCACTGTGAGTTTTTTGCTCAGAAAAGTGAAAACAGGCATTCTAACATTTCATGAACTAAACGTTTTATCCATTTAGGGCAAAAATTGTGTTAATATATGTAAACATACCTAGAACAATCCTTGCAATTTGGTAAGCACTCACTAAAGGTAAGCTATTAGCAGCGGTAATAACAGTAGTAGCAGCAATAGTTATTAATAAGAAGTGAAGATTAATATCATTATATGGCGATACACACGGCAGCTTTTCCATTTCAGTTCAATGAAAGCGTGTATTGCTGAGTGATGACTAGTAGCATTAAATAAAGCTATAGATCTGACCGTGGGATGGTTTGTACCTCTGAAATTTCTTTCAAACTCTAAGAATTACAACTCTGTATGCAATATTCAGCTTTTTAGGCCAGAAGTTTTCTGTCATTTACTAAAAAACAGGGAATAAAACAATTTTAAATTTTACTATTATCAGATGGGAGCCCTAGTGGCACAGTGGTTAACAGCTATAGCTGCTAACTAAAAGGCTGGCAGTTCGAATCCACCAGACACTCCTCGGAAAACCTACAGGGGCAGCTCTACTCTGTCCTATAGGGTTGCTGTGAGTCAGAATTGACCTGATGGCAATGGGTTGGGTTTTTTGGTTTTTCAGGATCAGATGTGTTGTAATTTCAGCTAGCTTTTAATTAAAAAAAAAAAAAAAAAATTTTTAATAGAATAGGCCAAATACAATTGACAAAAGTTGCATTTTTTTTATTGTAACTAGTATTAAGTATTTCTAACTTTCATCAGATCATTTTCCATTTGACTCCTTTAAAAAAATAAGTAAGTACAACTGAAAGTTTATAAGGTGTAAAAAAATGACTTAGTGTGAGTTCTCTGAATTTGCTAAACACAAGAAAACAGACTGTGTTCCAAAGGCAATATTCTAAACATATAGACATAGAAAATGACTATTATTTTAATAATTGATACCAAATCTTACATAGTACCTGTTTTGTTCAATCAAAAGTTTTAAAGTCCTTGGATTTGTCAAAACAACATCTGCATCCACACTGAAGTAATAATTGCACTTTTCATCCTGACGGCAAAGATCCCTGATGTTGAAAAAGATGATGAAACAAGAATTAGAAAGAATAAGACTGCAATGGTTGAAAAATGATAAATCTTATACATAAAATGAGGTTTCTCTGATGTACTTTTCTAACCAAAATAGTGAGACAATATCTAAAAGGAGAAATTGTAAATTTTAAAATTGTCGATATATCAACACAGACATTCATACGTAGGTCAACACTAAAAATTTAGGCCAAGTAAAATATATTACCAAGCCACTAAATTTTTTAAGGAATATGTAAAAAAAAATCAGTCAGAATAGTAACTGCATATTTAATTCTCTCTGAAGGGGAGAAATAATTTACTCCAATAAATTTTTCAGGGACTTTTTTTGCACAAACCAAGATAATTTTTGCACACATACATGCACACACAATGTAAAATTTTGTTCATGCAACAACTCAGTTTTAAGCAAATATTGGACATAACAATGTACAACTCTTTAGGTATTAATACTTTTAGAAATTGATCTGCACAGAATTCTTTCTGTAATAGCTACTCCCCCTGCCTTCTTACCAGGGAAGCCTAACATTGACATACATTTTTCCTGTAGCGCCTGTAGTACTATTATCAATTACATCACATTAAGGACTGAGCCACTGGCCACACCAGGATGACATGAGAAATAATCCCACATATTATGTCTTCCACATTTTCAGTTCTCTCTTTCCTCGTTCTGAGGTCCCCTCGCTCATGGCTGTTTCCAGTTATCACATTCTGCTGCTGTCACTGTGTATCTCTACACCACATTTATTTCTAAGGTCGAACAGGACACTAGGCAGGAAATCTTGTTAAAACTGTGTAAATAATTAGAGGAAATAAGTTCTGAACGTGGGCCCGAAGGGCTCTCTAATGAATAAATTATGAAACCATTAGTAAGAACATCTGCTTGGTTTTTCAGAGGCCTGTTTTCCTGCCTATTTCTACACCCCCACACCGGGCAGAATCCATCACTCTGGGCCCAGAGCTTCCACAGTACGAGATGCTATGCTTAGTAGTAGACAAGAATGTATTCTGCCGAGACGTTACCATGTTTTATTCACCTTTTGATCAGCAGCTCTCAACACAACACTGAGCAGATTCAACCAACAATCATTGAATAAATGATTATTTTTACTATTATCAGTTTTGTTTGTGGTCAGAAGAATTCCAATGACTAAACAAATACCCCAAATCGCTCTTCTGGGGGTTACAGTATTATCTAGATTATTAGGTAACTGAAATGCTGAAATACCCTTTTCTCCCAACAATATGAAACACACATTTTTAACCACACACACAACCTTCAGACAGAGCACAATTAAATCACTGCTATACCAGTCTTGGAAACCCTGGTGGTGTAGTGGTTAAGAGCTATGGCTACTAACCAAAAGGTCAGCAGTTCAAATCCACCAGGCACTCCTTGGAAACTCTGTGGGGCAGCTCTACTCTGTCTTATAGGGTCACTGTGAGTTGGAATCAACTGGATGGCAACAGGTTTGGTTTTTTAGTTTATACCAGTCTTACACTATTTGTTTTTCTGTGTATTTCTATTTAAGGTCTTGATCTGTAGTACAATTACTACTTTGATTAAATGTGTTGATTCCTATCCATTAAAAGAAAAATGTAAATAACTTCCATAATCTTTTACAAGTATATATATGCAAACATAAACATAGTCTGACATTAGGTACACACACTGAGACACCCAAGTTTAGGATATTAATTTTGGAGAAAAGTTTGCTTTTTCTTAAAGCCTGTTTACTAGAAATTTTTTAAAGTTATTAAACATACATTCCCATGTTTCTGGCTTCAGCTTGACTTAGATCTTCTTCCGGTCCTACTATTTTTATAGAACTGATTTCATGTTTAGCTTTATCAAAAAATGCCTTGATGTCCTTTTCATGATAAACTTCCTGTAACATATTTAAAATATTCAAAATTAGAGAGAATGTAAGACAATAAGATGACTGAAGTATTCATATGTAGGTATTTGTTTACATTCAAAGTTGTAAATTCCACAATTCGCATATCCACTCAATTATAAACGATAGCCATATTAAACAGGTTATATTTAAAATGCTAAATGCCATATGAAAAATCTAAAATAGACACATATTAATATTCTTTAAAGAGAAGATACTTCAAAATGCTTTAAACATCTACTCCCAGACGAGCCTTGGCATTGTTGTTTAAATCCTGGGTGCTACAAAATGTTTCTAACTCAAAAGGGGAAAATGGCTTGCAGCCTAAGAATCTTCGACTTGCATTGTGTGAAATACCCAGGAAAAAATTTCCATTAAACCTAACAGATATTAATCTAAGTTGTAAATAAAAATAATCATATCTTACAAAAGATGATGTTATAATATTCTTTGAAAGCCAGAAAAAATGAATGGTGATATATAAAATTTTGCTTTAACAAATAGAGGAGAAAGTTTAGCAGATCGTTATTGTTAGGCAAACATGATGAAAAAATCATCAACATAAGATTCTGCCAAATCAGCATGGTTTACTCTGCTAATACTCAGATAAGATTATCTGCCTTCATGACAAGAGCACTTCAGTACTTTTATGCATCATCTCACTATTTCTGAAACGTTAATGCTGTCACAGCTTGTTAAAACCACTATAGTTAATTTTAAGCAAAACAGGAGAAGATAAAAACTCCTACCCTCAAGAAGTTTAAGGTCCTATGAACGCAGAAAAAATAGAAAGAAAAGACACAGTACGTAAAAATATAATCAACGTAAGTACATATTACAATGCTTTTTACTAAGTAAATGTTCTCAATGATTCATTCTTTTATATTTATTTTAACTGGTTTTCTATAAATTTAAAATACTCTCTTTTGAAAAAATGTCAATGATTAGCTAACATGGACACAAGGAAGAAAGAAAAACAGCATATGAAAATTATTAGAACAGGAGAAAATATCTCATAGAGTTCACAGCTCACTAGTTTTTCTAGATGATGTTAAGTACACACTTTTAACAGAAAAGGGACAAGTAACTGAAAAAATATTGAAGAAAATGTATTTAAGTTTAGGTTATATGTGGGAGGTGTTTGGGAGGTCCTGAATATTTTTGAAGGGAGTAACAGTATCTAAATCCTTTGGAGAAAATCATGCCAAATGTGTCATGAATCAAGACAATACTCTATCTGGAAGCCATTTCAGGTTCTGATTTTATGGTGTTATCAAAAGTTACAAATGACATAATGGCGGGGGCGGGGGGAAGACCCAAAGGCACAGGGATATAAGATCCTTTGATATTTCTTTCATTATATATTGTCATATGAAAATTGCTCATGTTCAACCATTTTTTATCTATATGTGGGTCATCATATTATAATATTGGCTTCTAGACTCTAAAATCCTTAGGTCCTGTAATGGCAAGGCAGTAATCACTTCAAAATTTCTCCATCAAATACAGCCCAATGAATTCTTTTAGACATAAAAAAATAATAATGAACAATTAAATTGTTCCAAAGATTATCAAAAATGTTTCCAAATAGAATATTCATTTCTCAAATACTTACTCTGTTATGAACAAAGAGTTTAAGAGCATCTTTTGGGTAATCCAGTGTCAACAATGTGTCCAGAAATCGAGGTAGGAAAGGAGTAGGTTGCTCAATAAAAATGCCTATTGTTACATTTGGATAGACCTATGTTTTAGGGCAAGAAACACAAAAAATATCATTAGTGTGGTTTAATTTTAAGTCTTATTCAAGTCTTAACTAGCATAATATAAAAACACAAGGATTTCAGTTCAAGGTAAGCTAAATTCAAATTGCCCTATGGCAGTTCTCTGACTCTTGAAATTTTTATGGACCCCATCAAAGTAATTTTACTGACATCTTGGCATTATGACCGAGGTTTGAAGAGGAAATACATATATTTATTATATTTTCTCCAAATTTAAAATTAATTAAGCATATAGTCTACTACTCAATACTTCCTTTATGACAGCACTTGAAGAAACTTCCTTCAACTCTAAGTGCTATTTTGAAAGCTTCATCTAAGAACTGCTTCCCTTTTTGTTTTCCTAAGTTCAGAGCTTAATTTGTAGCCCAAATACAGCAATCAAGGAGGACCGGAGCACCTTTACAGCTATCCTTAAATACGCCCTTTAATCCTGATAGTCCATTATTTTCCTTCATTATTCTATTACATGTGAGGAAAGCTATTTTATTTCACTAATATATTTTATCTTATTGTACCGTACCTATTTTGACATATTTTCATAAATCCTCTCTGGCAGTGTTTTAGTGTGCCATTTATCTTTCATATATTGCATGAAATGTATGCCAGGCCTTGTGGCAGGCAACATTTAGGAAAAGGAGAGAAAGCCTAGGCTTGAAAAACTTACAGATGGTTGGGGAACACAAAAACGTAAGTGAAGTACAATGTAAAGGTGTTATTACCAGAAGTATACAAAATATTCCAGTATAATGCCTTTTTAAAACCATGTCTTAAAGCCTAAACTTAAGAATTACAGATTTTTAGAAGTGTAATATATGCTAATTACTGAGTTAGGAACCTCTTCCCATCATTCACACAGGACACTTCACACATTCCCATTAACTATATTATAATTTAGTATGTATTTGAATTGAAGCACACCTCCTACACTGCTGAACTTCTTTGGTTTTTCAATTCATTTATTCACCCAAAATGTTTATTACTAAATCAATCAACAAACACAAAGAACTAAACACAAAATATCTACCTTCTAGGCGTTCTCGCAGTCCCTGGGAGGTGCAAACAATTACGTACTGGGCTACTAGCCAAAAAGTTTGGTGGTTTGAATCCACTCAGAGGTGCCTTGAAAGAAAAGGTCTGGTCTGTTTCCAAAAAAAATCAGCCATTGAAAACCCTATGGAGCACAGTTCTGCTCCGAAACACACGAGGTCGCCATGAGGTCTACTAAATGGCAACTGCTAGAAGTTCTCAATTTAATAGAAAAAATAAGCAAAAAGTGGGACACAGTCCTCTCTTATGAAATGAGACAATGTGTTGCATTTAATTTAATAACACCACATCCTTCTCCCTTGGAGCAGCTGGTGGGTTGGAATCGCTGACCTTTCAGTTATCAACCAAATGCTTAATCACTGTACCACCAGGGCTCCATAATAGCCTTCTAAGTTATTTATTATTCTAAATTTACACAAGAGAAAAATGGAGCTTGGAGAAGTAACCCAGAACATATAAACTAGTATGTGAAGAGCTGGACTTCAATCAACTACATCTCCTTTATTAATCTACCTTCAAGTTCATATAATTTTATATGATAATGGTAACAATAACAACAGCTAACATTCACTGAAGGCTTGGTGACAGACACATACATAATTTTATTTAACCTTCCTATCAACCCTCTGTTTCTGTATGCCCTCTAGATGATTCTGACTCACAACAATTCTAGGGTAACCTAAAGGACAGAGTAGAACTGCCCCATAGGGTTTCCCAGGCTGTAAATATTCTACAGCAGCAGATTGCCAGTCTTTTCTCCTGTGGAGCCGCTGGTGGGTTCGAACCATAAACCTTTCAGTTGGTAGCTGTGCACTTAACCACTGCACCATGAGGGCTCCTTTCAACCCTCTGAGATAAACATTATTATTTTCAAATATAAAGATACCTGCCTCTGGCCCACATCTAAGCGTGTGGTGGGCTTGAGATCTGAATTCAGCAAGTGTGACTTCAGAGTCCATGCTCTTTACCATGCACAGGATTTTAAATTTTACAACCCCATTGCATATTAAAGGAACCCTGGTGGTGCAGTGGTTAAACACTCAGCTGCTAACCAAAAGGTCAGTGGTTTGAACCCAACAGCTGCTGTGTGGGAGAAAGATACAGCAGTCTGGTCCCTTAAGATTTCAGCTTTGGAAACCACAGGGGCAGTTCTACTCTGTCCTATAGGGTCACTAAGAGTTGGTATCAACTTAACAGTAATGGGTTGGGTTTGGTTTGGGTTTGGGTTTCTTGCATAATAATTACACCTAAAAAATAATAACAAATTCAGTTTCCATGACGGAACGAGTAGTTTTCTAGCTCCTTTTAACAGGCTCTAAGACAAAAGAACTTAAGTCAAGAGATTTATTCCTACCTGCAAAAAAAAATTCTTGTTTCATATAAATATAAATATGTATCTTTGTACCAGAAAGTTAATATAAAAGGAAACAAAACAGAATAAACTGTATTAACTCTCCCTCGGGAGAACAAGGCTACTTTCTGCAAAAAAGATCAGGACAAATTTTTTAAACATTTTTGTGATGCAGCCTCATTCAGAACCATTCTGGCATTCCTTCCAGAGAGGAAACATTCAGTTTGTTATTTTAGAGACTGGCCAAAAGTCTTATTTTCAAATAAAACAGGGCTCTAGTTAGAAGCTCCTACATATACACAGGTTATTCTTTATCCTCCTTTCAGACAATGGTAAGACAAACTATTTAATTCAGGAGTTTCAGCTGACTACAGTGAAAATATTTTGCATTTGCATGGGGACCAGAGCTACCAGAACGATATTCCGGGAGTTTTATTTTTGCCTGTTTTGTTTCTACTGATCTGGCACGCTGTAACTACTCAACAAATCCATGGTGAATGAACAAAACAATGTCTTAATGACAAAATCACTCCTTAGAGCCCAATTGTTCACACACATAACAATCTTCTAAGGCAATTTGTTAGAAGAAAAATGTAGCTACAGGATCTCCTAACACTGCTGTCACTGAGGACAGGGCAAAGATCCGTAAGAACGTTTTATAGACAAATAATAAGTATTGGCGGTTGCTGTTCACTCTTAGTGTATAAATGATCAACATAATTATAATTCTCTATGAGATACATGTAAGTAGCATTGTTCCTGGCACGTATTAGATGCAGAGGAGCCCTGGTGGCACAGTGGTTAACAGTTAGGGCAAATTACGATCGCTAACCAAAAAGTCGGCAGTTCAAATTTACCAGCTGCTCTTTGGAAATTCTATGGGGCAGTTCTACTCTGTCCTATAGGGTCACTATGAGTTTTAATCAACACAATGACAATGGGTTTGGTTTTTTGTTTTGTTTTGTTTTGTTTGATACAGAGACAAAATCACTTACTGGTTAAGAATATAGGTTCAGGAGCCAGATTACCTAAATTCAAATCCTCACTGCAATACTTAAAAAATGTATACCCTTAGGCCGGTTACTTAACCTTTATATAACTCAGTTTTCTCATCTGTAAAACTGAGTCAATAGTACTGTTCATCACAGGGGTCTTTGTGAAGTTTAAATGAGTTATTATATGTAAAGTGCTTGAAACAGTCTCTTACCTACATATTCATGTATAATTATTATTTAAATTATCGAATCAGAAAACCAAGCACAGATAAAATTAATCAATGAAAATACTGAAGCATTGCCATCACTTTTTCTCAATGCTTTAGACCAAGTTGTATGCCAGTTATAACCAGCTGCCACTGAGTGGACCCTGACTCAAGGCAACTCCATGTGTGTCAGAGTAGAACTGTGTTCTATAGCATCTTCACTGGCTGATTTTTTGGAAGCAATCTGCCAGGCCTTTCTTTCAAGGCACCTCTGGGTGGACTCGAACCATCAACCTTTCAGATAGAAGCTGAGCGCATTAACCGTTTACACCACCCAGAGACTCCTTTGACCACGTTTGCTGTTGTTGTTATGTGCCGTCGAGTTGCTTCTGACTCATAGAGACACTGTAGGTCAGAGTAGAACTGTCCCATAAGGTTTCCAAGGAACGGCTGGTGGATTTAACTGCCAACCTTTTGGTTAGCAGCCCAGCTCTTAACCATTGCACCATCAGGGCTCCCAGTTAGCAGGCTTAAATAAAACAAAAGCCCCCAATCATAGCAAGATATGAAGTATGAACAACCAAGCCCCTTTTATCAGGTTCAATTATTACCTGGCTTGGCTTTCAAAGACAGTTTAGAAGTACACAAATCTAGCAATTTTTGGAGTCATCATGTTTTAAGTCTATAAATCCATTCCCTACCATGCAATCAGAGCTACACTGTGTCCTTTTTTCTAAAAATCACCATGTACTTTTTATCATCACACGTCACACACAGTCAATCCCACTTACATCGACTTGAGACAAGTCAATGACATTCAAATCACAAAGGGTGCAGCCGCTGTCCTGTGTCCATGAGTTAGGTACGTAGTTCCCAAAATAATTCAGCACAATCTGGCAAATAAAAGGAAACTGAATTAACAGAAGAAATCTTTCTCCTCAGTGTACTTTCCTTCTATAACCATCTAGCTTCCAAACATGTTTTCTGCATTAGGTAAATTCCTTTAATTACTCCATTACTTATCACCTAGAAAGGCACATCGCATAAACAAATTTCTCTGAAGACTATGAATCATAAAACGGGGACACTTCTGACTAGAAATGCAAAAAAAAAAAAGGCATTAAAAATAGTAAAGGTGCTTTTATTTCATTATCTAAGGACAAATATGGGAAGAGACACAACTGAGGAAGTCTAGAAGTCAAACAATGAACCGTTTTATAAATGGGCTAATGAGATGTATTACCAAAAGCAATGCAAATAAAGGCGGTCATGTGAAGACTAATTTAGTAGGAAGACAAGTTTAAAGTCCCATAGGAGACAACCACAGTGAATGGGGTGGTAGAGGTCTGACCTCTTACCAAGGCATCACCACACCAAATAAATAGTAGATGTCATCATCAAAAGGCACTGAAACCTTCCAGGAAACTACCCTACTGTAAACCAGGCTTCTGGGCAGTGATTCAGGAGCACTGACTCAGGAAAAGGTAGCTTGCAGATTAAAACAGATCTAAAGCAGTTCAAATCTATAAGCCGCTCCTTGGAAACCCTATGGGACAGTTCTACTGGGTTGCTAGGAGTCAGAATCAACTTGATGGCAAAGGGTTTGGTTTGGTTGAGAGCAAGTTCCTAATTACATAACCACAGTCAACAATAAGATAAAGTACAATAATGCTTCCTCACCCCCAGTCCCTTCCCCTTCCGGGCATCTCAGAGGAATTTCTTTGTGACTTTTCTCCATTCTCCTAGGTCAGCTATTGATATTCATCTTACCTGTAAAGCCTGTGTTCCTGTGTGTGTTTTAGGTGTTGGGTGGGGGCAGGGGGTGGTGGAAGGAGGTGAGGGAGAGAGAACAACAGAAGGGGAAAAACACTAAGATTTGCTCTGAGCCCTCAAACAAATCTGGCATATCCATATATTTTCAACGCTTTTACAAAAATTCAGCTAATTTAATCACAATTTTAATACCTAGTATGAGTGTTTGTGGTTTATAACTTTTTAAAATTTTAATTGTTTTATTCTTTCTTTTCATAAACTATAATTATCTTGCCTCAAGACAGTGATACAGTAGTAAACTAGCTTTGGCACTGATTTCATATTACTGTTAAAAGGATGCTCCTAAAACTTCCTTACGCATATATAATCATAATTTTTTTTTTTTTACTGGGAAGAGGCAACGAACTCGAAAGAAAAAAAAGTCTATGCATTGAATGTGGTGGTCAAAAATATACAGAACGCCAGCTGAGTTTATCTAGGTTCCTAAGGCCCAGAAAGAGATCTTAGCAGGTAGAACAGGTGAGGTAATTTGTCCAGTACCGTTTTAGCAGAGTCCTCCCATATATTCGGGATTCTGCCCAAATATTTCTATTATACTGAAACATGGACACTATTAATTAAATGGGACAATGGTCGCATTGAACAGACACTGTGGATGTAGTTACAGTTACAATGCACAGCTCACTCAGAAGATACACTCGTTCACATTTCTTCTGGGCTACAGGAAGTTCAGGAAATGAATTACAAAGCAGGAAACATGCCATTAGGGCACTCCTTAATGAGATATTGAGAGTATACGGTTTGTCGCCATTAAAAGGGTCAATGTGGT
The DNA here is from genome assembly GCF_024166365.1 of Elephas maximus indicus. Taxonomy (NCBI): domain Eukaryota; kingdom Metazoa; phylum Chordata; class Mammalia; order Proboscidea; family Elephantidae; genus Elephas; species Elephas maximus. The sequence continues at coordinate 13,611,276 of NC_064841.1, read as the reverse complement.
CATGTCAATGTGCTTCTATAATCAACAGAGAAATGAAAATTTTCACTGATAATTGTCAAAGATTACAAATGAAAACATGAAATTAACCACTCATGCCCTATAAAGTATGGCTTTAAAAGGAAGAACATAAAGAGATTCATGTGAAAGTGGACTACCTATTTGGTGTTATTTCTAAAAGGGATAAAAAATGTTAGTAGTATGAAATGCACTGTTTAATTATCTGTTACCCTTTGTTTAAAATATTCTGTGAAAAAAATTTTTTAAAAGAAGAAGAAAAAATACCCTCAAATACTTATGGCTCCAGCCATATCTGAAATTCCCATCTATATATAAAGACTGGCACTTTCCCCATCTTACAAAATCTCATAAAAATTAAATATTTATCTCAGGAATTACTGATCAGTAGATAAGACTACCTATGTGAATAACAAAATGGTCAATATTTTTTTAAAGTCTGGAGTATAAAAAGCATTACTTTTAGTTTTCAGAATGAAAACTTTATAACTTTTAACATTTTGTTTTTTATGAGTTCAATTTTCAGAGATAACGATATTTTAAAAGCATTAATTTTGACTGGAAACCTCCACCGCTTGGATCCCTCACCACAAACACTAGGTCACCCAGCCTTCCCACTTAACATCTGTTTTCTTCATAAAAACTGCAGACATGTATGCTGGCAGCTTTGGAAAGTGCAGACACTGTTTATGTAGTTAATATAGTCAGGCTGTTCATCTGGGCAGTCCTGGCTTCTAGGTGGTACTTCTTTCCTGAGCCTCCTTTCACAATATCAAATGCTTTCCAAGTCTGACATCATTTTCACTGGCAGAGAAAGTTTTCCAGCCAAATTCTTCTTTTCTTTAAAAATCCTGTAACCATTCAAGGTCAAGGTGGCACAAGCGCTGTGGTTTTTACACAGAAGATTCAGGTCCCTATTTTTATTGCACATCAAATTAGTTTCACTAATGATTTCTCCTTTTGTGCAAATCAGGAGACCGCTTAACTACTGTTTGTGTAAAAATACAACCAATTTCATAAGGATTATATTAACATGTATATTATCTGATATTTGAAAGAAACCATGAACATTGAAATAAATGTTTTAGGATTTACTACTTATAATAAGTAACCCGCAAGAATGAAAAGTTTCAAACCAGAAATCACAGTATCGATCTAAAACCTGTCGCTGTTGAGTCGATTCCAACTCACAGCAATCCTACAGGAAAGAGGAGAACTGCCCCGTAAGGCTTCCAAGGAGCGGTTTATGGATTCCAACGGCCGACCTTTTGGTTAGCAGCCATAGCTTTTAACCATTGCTCCAGCAGGGTTCCTTCAATCTAAAAACTGCTTTATATTAGATTGTATCAAGACAAGTATAAAAATAATTACACGGAATAAATATAGAAACATTGGTCTCTTGATTTGATACCAACAGTACAAACTTCGTATCTATATATTTTGCAATCAATAACATTTTGAGTAAGCTCAATTAAATATATCTGAACGCAAAAGCATTCAAAATTGCACAAATTATGCAGTTATGTCTTCGTCAATTACAATCCATCAACCTTGGCAGATAATGAGGGCAAGAGGAAACTTTCCACTCATTTAGTCACAGCTGAGACGTAACAGTGTTGTTAACTTAGAAAATGGCGACTGTGCTGAAACAGATGATCCCTTGACAACCTGAATAATTCCTGTTCAGAGAGGATACCTTAGGTGAGAAAATCTGGCTCACTCTCAATTATTTATTACTAAATAAAACACTAAAAGTGAAATTTGTTACAAATGGGATGAAAAGCTACCAGCTGGTTGAGGAAAAATCATCAGTTTAATTAATCTGAATGAAACCAGAAAATACACTGTTTTACAGATGAAACCAGGAAATTATAGACACCAAAATAAACCTCTTAATTAAAAAAAAAAAAAAAAATCCACATATCAATCCACAGTCTACATCCAAATAATAGGAACCCAGGTAAAAGAAACTGTTGCTCACCTTGGTGGGTCCATTTCCATTAATTGCCACTGGTAATGTTTCATAAAAAACATTCTTAGCTCTGGCTTTGCCATTTTCAAATTTCAAAACAACTTCATCTGGGTAAAAAAAAGAAAATGGGTTTCAGGACTTTAAAATAGGTGTGTGGGAAATTATTTATACACAAATCTACATATCTCTATCTCAGTGTGTGAGTGTGTCTTAGGCTGGGTTCTCTAGAGAAGCAAATCCAGTGAGGTGCACATATATAAGTATACATATATATATTTGTAGAGACAGAGAGATTTATCTCAAGGAAATGCCTCAAGCGGTTGTAGAGGCTAGATAGTCCAAAGTCTGTGATCAGGCATCAGGCTGGCGGCTTCTCTTGACTCACACAGCTGCAGGAACTGACAAGTCCCAGGATCGGCAGGTCAGATGGCAGGCTACTGGCTCACAGGCTGCAGAAGCCGACAATTCTGAAGATCAGCAGGTAAGAAGCAGGCAGTTGGTTCACAGGCTGCAGAGGCTGATGGATCTCAAGATCAGCTGGAAATACAATAGGCCACTGGCTCAAGTTCCAAGAACTGGAGGTCGTACAATGACGAGCAGGACGCAGGATCCAGAGCAAAGAAGCCAGCTTTGCCTGAATGCCCACATATATATTGGATTCTGGCCACACCCCCGAGGAAACTCCCTTTACAACTGATTGGCTTATTAACATCAGAGCACATCACAGAGGATGACTACATCATTACAAAACTGCCAAACTACATCACTGCATAACTGCCAAATTACATCATTACATAACTGCCAAACCACTGATAATCATGACCCAGCCCAGTTGACACACAATTTGAATCACCACAGTCTACCCCTTGTCATCTTGGCACCTGTACACATCTCCTTAAACCATAAACAATCTCTAACTAAAGACAATACAAAGTCATACTTGGGCCTAACATGACACAACTAATATGTGTACAATTGAAAACACACTAGCCCCATTTACATCTTATATTTTATAAATAAAAAATATTTGATGCACACATACCAGGAAGAAATACTCATAACAATTACAGTCCTTGTTTCTGCAGCTCATCATGTGGTCATAAGTGGTATTTAGAACTACCTTCTTTCATCAACCATTCTGTATTCCCTTTACCCTCAGCAAGCACCTCAGCTGATGATTCTTTGCCTGGGGGGTGACCAAACAATTCATTACTGAAGGGTCTGGGCCATTAGCAGTCTTGTCAGAATTGGGTTGCTATAGTTTTCCATTGATTTTAATAATGGCATGGTAGTGCTAACAGATGCCCTAAAAGATCTCTGGTATTCCAAATGTACTCCACTATGCAACATCAATCCAATTTCCCCTTGTTAGTCAGGTCAATCATACCAGCCAATATGGTAACTACCTTCTTTGCCTGTTGATCCAGAGGCATGAGGAGCCCAAAGTGGTCAGGTGGCATCCTTAACTTCCAGTTCAATGGAATCTGTATCGCGTCCCCAGGTGGGAGTATTTCTCCCTTTGCAACTAAGACTTTTTGACCCACAGAGCATAGGGTCATGGAGACAGGAAGCAAAAATTTTGCGAGTGGGTAACTAGGGGTATTAGTGAGTGGTACCACTCCCCAATCTCAAGCCCCGGGTTCCTGGAACCGTGAATCCTGCATATGGCAGTAATAGCACCATATATGGCCGATAGCTTAGAGCATATACAGCCTCCTGGAGAGCACTGCCCCAACCCTACAAAGTATTGCCACCTAGCTGGCTCCATAATTAAGTTTATAGAAAGCCACTGCATCTTTCTATCAAGCTAGCAGCTTCAGGATAATGGAGAACATGGTAAAACCAGTAAATTATGTGGGCATGGACCCACTGCCGTACTTCATTTGCTGTGAAGTAACTCCCCTGATACTGTGTGGGATACCATGACAGTGGATAAGGCATTCTGTGAGTCCGTGGATGGTAGTTTTGGCAGAGACACTGCATGCAGACAAGTCAAATCTGTATCCAAATTGTCTATCCCATTAAAGATGAAACATTGTCCTTTCTACGACAGAAGCAGTCCAAAGTATTTAACTTGCCACCAGGCTGCTGGCTAATTGCCTTGAGAAATGTTGCCATATCAGGAACTCAGTGTTGGTCTCTGCTGCTGGCAGATTGGGCATTCAGCAGTGGCTGTAGCCAAGTCACCCTTGGTGAGTGGAAGTACATGTTGTTGAGACCATGCATAACCTCCATTGCTGCCACTGTGGCCACTTTGTTCATGAGCCCACTGGGCAGTGATGGGAGTGGATGGGGAGAAAGGATGACTGGTTTCCATAGAATGTATCATCCTATCCACTTGATTGTTAAAATCCTCCTCCACCAAAGTCACCTTTTGGTGAGTATTCATATGAGACACAAGTATCTTCACTTCTTTGGCCAGTTCAGAGAGGTCAATCTGCATACCTTTTCCCCATACCTCCTTATCACCAATTTTCCAATTATGTTTCTTCCAAGTTCCTAAGCATCCAGCCAAACCACTGGCCACAGTCCATGAATGAGTATACAATTGCATATCTGGCCATGTCTCCTTCTAAAAAAAGTGAAAAACCAGGTTTACTACTTGAAATTCTGCCCATTGAAAGGATTTCCCCTCACCACTGTCCTGCAGGGAAGTCCCAGAAAGGAGCTGTAGTACTACTGCTGTCCACTTTTGAGTGTTGCTTGTGTGTCACACAGAACCCTCTGTAAACCAGGCACGAGTTCTTTCTTCCTCAGTCAACTGATCATAAGGAACTCCCCATGAGGCCATAGGTGCAGAATGAGAGATAGAAGGTAATGTGGCGGGAGTGGAGACGATGGGCATTTGGGCCACTTCCTCATGCAACTTACTTGTGCCTTCAAGCCCTGCTCGGGCCAGATCTTGTTTATACCACTTCCACTTAATGATGGAGTGTTGCTGTACATGTCCTACTTTATGGCTCTGTGGGTCATACAATACCCAGTTCATGACGGGGAGATCAGGCCAAATGGTGACGTGGTGGCCCATGGGTAAGTGTTCAGTCTCTGCCAAGGCCCAGTAACAAGCTGAAAGCTGCTTCTCAAAAGTAGAGTAGTTATCTGCAGAGGATGGCAGGACCTTACTCCAAAATCCTAAAGGTCTGCACTGATTCATCAATAGGGGCCTGCCAAAGACTCCAAACAGCACCTCTATCTGCCGTAGACATTTCAAGCATCATTGAATCAGGTGGATCATATGGTACAAGTGGCAGAGCAGCTTGCATGGCAGCCTGAACATGTTGCACACACTTCTCTTGTTCTGAGCCCCACTCAAAACTAGCAGTTTTTGAGTCACTTGATAAATAGGCTGGAGCAGCAGCCTACTTGTTTCCTCCAAAATCCAAAGAGGCCCACCAGGTGTTGTGCCTCCTTTTTAGCTGTACGAGGCAGGAAATGTAACAACTCATCCTTCACTTTGGAATATCTCACCATGCCCTACACCACTGGACTCCTAGAAATTTCACCGAGGTGGTAGGCACCTGAATTTTTGTGGGATTAATTTCCCACTCTCTAGCATGCAAATGTGTTACCAATAAATCCAGAATCATTGACACGTCTTCCTTACTAGGTCCCATTAGCATAATGTCATCAATGTAATGGACAAGTGTGACGTCCTATTGAAGGGAACAGTAACCCAGGTCCCTGCAGACTAAATCATGACATAGGGCTGGAGAGTTGTTGTATCCCTAAGGTAGGACACTGACGGTGTACTGCTGGTCTTACCAGCTGAATACAAACTTCTTCTGCTGATTCTTTGAATGGAGAAAATGGCACTGACAAGATCAAACCAGGTACCAGGAGATGTATCCATCTGCTCGAACAATGAAACCACATCTGGAACAGCAGCTTCAAATGTAGTCAGCACCTGGTTAAGTTTACAATAATGCACTGTCATTTCCCAAGCCAAATAGGTAAGCTGAATGGGGATGTGGAAGCAATTACCACCTGCATCCTTCAGGTCCTTGGTGGTGGCAATAATCTCTGCAACCCCTCCAGGAATGTGGTATTGCTTTTGGTTTACTATTTTCCTAGGTAGGGGCAGTTCTAACGGCTTCCACTTGGCTTTTCCTACCATAATAGCCCTTAATCCACTTATCAGACATCCAATGTGGGGGTTTTGCCAGTTGCTGAGAATGTCTATTCCAATTATGCATTCTGGAACATGGGAAATCACTACAGGATGGGTTCGCGGATTCACTGGACCCACTGTGAGATGAACCTGAGATAAGACTCCATTAATAACCTGACCTCCATATGCTCCCACTCTGACTAGGGAGGCACTGTGACATTTTGTGCCTCCTGGAAATGGTGTCAGTTCAGAGCCAGTATCCAGTAATCCCCCAAATGTGTGATTATTTCCCTTTACTCAATGAACAGCCACTCTTGTAAGAGGTCATAGATCCCTTTGGGGAAGGCTGGGAGAAAGACTAACAGTATAAATATTTGGCAGTGTAGTGGGATCCTTCCTCAAGGGGACTTAGTCTCCCCTTCATTCAAAGCATTGTAGGTCTGTAAGCTGACTCAAGTCTGAGAACTGATTGAGGAGCTGACTCTATTCCCTCCATGTGAGTTAGACTCCTGTTCACTTTACCTAGAATTCTTCTGCTTATACAGATCAAGTAAATATTTAATAGATTCCCATTTGGTTCACTCCTAGGAACACCATGACTAAGCAGCCAGTGCCAAATGTCCGTGTGAGTCAGACAATTCTGATTTCTGCTTTGTCCATTATGGTAACCCTGCCTACCTTTGTCAACTGAGCGCTGCCACTTTGCCCCCCCACCACAGTATCTCATCAGTCCCCAGTAGTTGCTGAGGTTGTCAGGCACTGTCAAGTCAGTCCTGAGTCATAGCGACCCCGCATACAACAGGATGAAACACTGCCCATTCCTGCACCATCCCTATAATCATTGCTGTGTTTAAGCCTATTGTGGCAGCCACTGTGTCAGTTCATATCGTTGAGGGTCTTCCTGTTTTTCACTATCCTCTACTTTACCAAGCATGATGTCCTTCTCCAGAGACTGGTTCCTCCTGACATGTGAAAAACACATGAAATGAAGTCTTACCATCCTCACTTCTAAGGAGCATTCTGGCTACACTTTTTCCAAGACAGATCTGTTCATTCTTCTGGCAGTCCATGGTGTATTCAATATTCTTCACCAACACCATAATTCAAAGGCATCAATTCTTCTTCAGTCTTCCTTACTCATTGTCCACCTTTCACATGCATATGAGCAAACTGCAAATACCACGAGTCGGGTCAGGTGCACCTTAATCCTCAAAGTGACATCTTGTCACTATTGTAGTTACATGTCTTAATTCAGTTATGGTATTTCCTGCTGTCAAATCTGACTTACATAAAATAGCCATCACAGCAGTCTTCAAGGGTTCTGGAGCTCCCTTCACAAACCTGTGTCCTCATTGTCGTGGTAAAAAGGTCACTCTGGACAATCCATGTGTGGATCTATGGTTCTAAGAAGATACATCTGCTCTAACATGTTAATTTTCTTAAGCCTTTGGTGCCTTCTTCTACAGTACATCAAGGCAGCTCTGGTATTTCAGCTTGATTTCATGTAGGCCACTGTATAATCCACGCTTCAGTAAACCAACCAAATAAACCATTAGATGGTTTTCTAACCTCTCACGCTGGAACACTGAATCTGTGCTTAACGGGCCCATGTCAATAAACCCAGACTGATCCAACTTCATGTTCCCTGCACCATTATCCCACACCCTTAATAGCCATTCTCACACATATTCCCGAGGTTTCTCTGTACATATTCAAAAACTCAAACAGTTCTTTTGGGGTGTAGTGTACCTCCTCCTGGGTCATACTTTGTACTTCGCCTTGTGGGTCTCACTAGGATTAAAGTCTAGTGATGGGTCTAGAAGCAAAAGTGTGTGGTGGGGGTGGATCCTGGGAACATTTAGCAATGTCTTGTAAGGCAACCCTGGTGGCATAGTGGCTAAGAGCTACGGCTGCTAACCAAAAGGACAGCAGTTCGAGTCCACCAGGCGCTCCTTGGAAACTCTATGAGGCAGTTCTAGTCTGTCCTATAGGGTCGCTATGAGTTGGAATCAACTGGATGATGGCAACAGGTTTGGTTTTGGTTTTTTGTAAGGCATCTACATCAGGCAAGGCCCCAGGTGGTATCTCAGACAAAGACTCTTCAGGCACAGCTGAGTTAATCTCATCAGATGGGGGTGGAAGGGATAATGGTTTTACTGGGGAGGGTGGCTTAGTAAACAAAGATGGAGTGATCTCTGCAGATGAGAGTAAGAGGGCTGGTTCTGTTGGCAGGAGTAATTCAATGGAATTTAGGGCTCCAGTGTCCCCTATGCCCATATGTCTATATCCCAAGTATCAGGATCCCAATTCTTCCCAGTCAATTCCCTTAACTTCAGACACCTTTCAAGGTTGGAATACACATACACACACACACACACACAGAGATAGAGACAGAGATTGATTTATCTCAAGGAAATGGCTCACACAGTTGTAGGAGCTGGCAAGCCCCAACTCTGGGGTCAGGCATCAGGCTGGAGGCTTCTCCTGACTCACATAGCTGGAAGCTGATGAACCCAAGATTAACACGTCAGTCAGCAGGTCCTGGTTCACAGGCTTGGAGGCTGATGTATCCAAGATCGGCAGGTAAGATTGCAGTCTGCTAGCTCAAAGGCAGCAGAAGCCTACAAATCCCAAGATTGGCAGGCGATAAGGTAGACCATTGGCTCAAGTCGAAGAACTGGAGATCAGATGACAACGAGCAGGACGCAGGATCCAGAGGAAACAAGCCAGCTTTGCCTGAACATCCATATCTATATTGGATGCAGGCCACACCCTTGGGGAAACTCCAGTTGCAACTGACTGGCTGATGACATCATGGAGGATGGCTACATCATTACACAACTGCCAAATACATAACTACATAACTGCCAAACTAAATCATTATATCACTGCCAAACTACTGAAAATCATGGCCCAACTAAGGTGACACATAACTTTAACCACCACAGTGCATGTGTCTGTTGTCATATAGTTTCTCATGCAGACAATACTCCATGTGTTATATAACACTTTTTGAAATTTTGCCTACTCTAAGTCAGCAGATACCACTGAATAAAATAAAGGACAGCCCTGGCTCAGATACCAATTCTGAGCATCTTACTTCCTCCAGCCTGGCACTTTCAAAATGATTGAAGTACTAACCTACTGGGGTGTCTAACACTGGGGTGGATAAAAACATCTTTGCAATTCTCCCTTTGCCTCTTCATAGTAATGTGATCCTAACCAACCCAGTTGCTGCAGAGTCAATTTCAACTCACTGTAACCCCACGTATGTCAGAGTAGAACTATAGAGTTTTCGACAGCTGATTTTTCAGAAGTTGATTGTCAGGCCTTTCTTTCCAGGTGTCTCTGCGTAGACTCGAATCTCCAACCTTTCGGTTAACAGCTGAATATGTTAACCGTTTGCACCACCCAGGGACTTCACTGTGGTCCCAGATGAGTTACATTCTCTGACTCTCAATTTGTCCATCTGTAAAAGGGATTCCATGCCTGCCCTACAGGATTATTATGAAGTAAGAATAATAGCAGTAATACATATGCCGAATAAACACTGCCAGACATGAGAAAGGGTTCTATCATTGGCCAACAATGATACCATTTCTTGAATATCAGGCCTAGTACAGTATTCCTGGAATACCCAAGTCGGAGGGGAGGAGAAGCAGTGTTTTGTTTCAGGTCCTTTCCCCACATTTCCTGGGCACTCTAAACCAAATGCTTTTCATTCTGAGAATCTTTTCACTGAACTGAAGGGACTTGATGAATTGCATTGAGTTGCAATGTATTTTAAATTTTTAACATAGTAATGTCAATTTTCAATGTGTCGGTTACTTAATTTCAGTGTATTTTTTCAAGTCACATGTATATCTGGGAACATACATACATGCACGCACACACCTCCACACGCTTCCACAGTATGCCTATCTAGCTGTCAGCAGCTGTCTTTCTGCTAGGTTAGACAGAGTCTACTCCAATGCTCCTGGGTAATTCACAACACAAAGAACTTATAGTGAAAAATGTGTGCTAATGAGGTAATATATTCATTCATAAATATAGTCTCCAGATGGCGAGCTACTCAATTAAGCTATCCAAAGCTAGACTTGTCCCTTTTGCACTGGCCTTAGAAGATGGTTTAAACTGAATACACTGAACTATTATCAAACTAAGCTCAAGTCCTAATATTTTAAAAGGTGGCAATATCTGTAAACCTTAGTCACAGCCTCAAAATGGATATAAGAAAGGAAAGACAGTAGAAAACACAGGTGTTCATTTAGCCACACAAGCACCCCATTATTTAGGAAACATACCTACAGCTCCATTTAAGGCCTGGAAAATTTTGCATTTGTGATCCAACGTGATGTTAAGAGCTTCCTAAAAAATAAGAATAGAGATAATATTGAAAATGACAGCAAAAACAGCAAAACAACACTACCATGCCAATACAGTTTATTTTGGGACAGAGGGTTTAAAGATCCTGTAAGTAAAATGATCACAGCAACATTCTTCAGAAAGAAAATAATTTTACAGCTGGTTAAGCTGGAGGATAAGAGGTACGGATATCATCCATGATGTTCTTCAATTACTTCTACTTCTTCACCTTGTGGCCGGTTGTAACAAGTGAGCTGTCAGCAGAGATGGCACATGTCACTTCTACTCTGGAGCATTTAATTGCCAGGGGGAGGATCTAAGTGTGCCCTTTCCCTCTGGCCCATCCACCAGTGAGGTTTGATATGGATGCTGCACGTGCCACAGTCTCTGAGCGACAACAACAAGCAGAAACCCTCGGCAGGAAATACAGCAAGAGAAGTCAACCTGTTGCGTCAAGATGTTGAGTTTGGGGGTTAGTACTATAGCATCATCTCTCCATCCTGACTGATACAATGGGTTAGTGGCTAATCACCCTCATCATATAGATTAATCAGCTTCACAAACCTCGTCACTTTTAATGTGCCAGTTTTTCAGCAAGACTGCCTTGCTATCATTGTTGTTGTTAGCTGCCGCTGAGTTAGCCCCCAACTCATGGTGACCTCATGCACTATGGGCCTGGATCACTGTGACTCACAGGGTTTTCACTGGTTGATTTTTGGTATTACATTGCCAGGCCTTTCTTCCTAGTCAGTCTTAGTCCATAAGCTCCACTGAAATCTGTTTAGCATGATAGCAACACACAAGCCGCCACTGATAAGAGGGGTGGCTGCTGCTTGTGAGGTACAGTGGCTGGGAATTGACCCTGGGTCTGCCACATGGAAGGTGAGAATTCTACCACTGGTCCTCCCTTGCCATAGTAATACTCTCAAAGCTGTGTTTGCATGGTAACCAGAGAAAAGCTTAAATAAGAGGTATATGATTAAAAATATTATAAACTCAGCAGTGATATCTAAGAGAAAGCACCCCAAAGCAAAGACAACTAAATAAGATTCAGAGTACTTTCACAACTGAATTACACTAAGAAAAGAAAAGCCTCACGCTGCCTGGACTAGCACTCATGCCAAGAGTAGGTTTCTTCTCCCTGATGAGAGACCACATCCTTTAGGCTTGCTGCCTGAGGTATAGAAGAGGGCAAGTAAAAAAGGGGAGATTAAGAAAAATATTTTAAGAATGAAGTGTCTTAAGTGTTAAGTGTATAACGAAAATATTTAGATACCAGAAGACACAGAAACAGCTAGAGTTGCAAACTCACTGTAAAATATTCTTACTTTTAAAAACCTCTTATGTTTTCTAAAGACAACACCCACCAATACACAATTCAGTACATTTTAGAAATGTATCCATTTTATATATATATTGTAAATTTATGGAATATTAACTTATATTAGGTAAATACACTAAAAATAGTTTTGAATTTAAGAGTCTTGGTTTTACTTTTCTCCAAAGTTTCACTAAACAAATGCATCTGAGGAATGTTCCCTCTAGGGCCAGTGGCAGACTGCTTATTGTCCCCAACACTCTCCCCTGAGTAACAGAACTCAGATTTTTCGTAGGGCATATTGAAATAAAGAACAAAATTTCCTTTGCATATTTTATGTGGTCACATAAATAATTTCTGGCCAAAGATAAGTATGAGAAAGTGTTGTGTGTGAGATGGCCCGTTGTTTACTACTCTGCCTTTATGCTCCCTAGAATATAGTTGCAATGGCTAGAACTCCAGTAGCCATCTTGAACAAGGAGGACACAGTGAAAATGGGAGCTATGGTGTAAAGGTAGAGCAGGAAAGAGCTGTCCCTCTTAATACCATAAAGCCACGATAACACCCTTGTGTTCCCTACTTCTAAATTTTTTTTTTATGTGATAGAGGAAAAAATAAACAAATGCATAAATACAACATCTATCTTATTTAAGCCACAGCTGTTTTGAGTTGCTCCGTTTGTAACAGTTGTGGTATTACTAATAAAAGGCGTAAGGCTCTGCCAACGCTATAACCCCACAGATCCTCAAGCCCTAATCTCTTTGGCATTGAGTCGACTTTAACTCATAGCGATCCTATATGACAGAGTAGAACTATTTAAAATATGTTTTTGGCAAGAACAACTTGAAATTCCCTTTTTCATTTGCCACACTATCAATAATACCCTTTGCCTCTGAGTATTTCACATTAATGAATCATAAAAGCAACTAAAACAATAAAAACAAAAAGAAAATGAAGGCCATGGCTTACTCTCTTCAGCGGATCAATATAAATTTTAGTGTAAAAGAGCTGATCGTCGTCATTGTCCTGGAGATCCCACTGTTGAACTATACGGTTGATATATGGAGCATAGCCAATAAACCCTGCAATGCAGCAGAGACAGGGAGTATTTAACAGTCAAAGGCCAAAACTCATGTTTACATTAATTCCATTAACCAGCGGCACAGATTCGTGAAGCAATGATGCCTAGTCCTTAATGTTGGAATTTCACAGCTTACCATGAGAAATACAGCAAAACCTGGGAAAGCCAGAACCTGTATAAGGTGGAAACCTATCAGAGAAAAAAAAACTCAAATATTTCCCACTAAAACAAGCAACAGAAAAGTGGTAAGACTGCACCCTGTCAAAGGCAGAAAATTTGCAAGACCCAGAAAAGCATGGCAATTCCATCAAGTTCCGGCTCTCACAGGTTTCACTCTATAAGTTATTGAGTGTTGTTTGTTTCATATACAGGCTACGATGAAGTGGGTTTTGGTACAAATTACAAGATAAAAAGTAATCAAATACTTTTTGAATAAACACATTACCAAAATCAACTGCAACAAGAGGGGGATAGGAATACAGTAGGACAGAAGAATTTTCTCCCTCACCGTCTAAAATGTTCTTCTAGGATCCTCTATGGGGGATCCGCTGATTCTGAAAAAGAAAGTTTCTACTACAGTGGTTTTACTGCCCGTGCCAGAGATGCTAACACAATCAAAGGAACGTTGAATTTGTCACTGACTACAAACATCTCAAAGAAATTTTATATCTAGGACATTTCAGAGATTTTTCATTACTTGAACAAGTCATTACTTTGCCTGCTAAACCATTCTCTGGCAAGGTTTTGTGAGTCAGTCTTAAGAACGGATGTCTGAAATTGGATTGTTCCTTTTGGTCTGAGAGCCTAAGCATGAAATCTGCCAATAACATTCGCCTAAAAAAGACACAGACAACAGGATCATTTTTCCCCTCGGAGTCTTCCTCTGAATCTCAGAAATGCAGCCAAATTGCTATGTTTCACTGACATCCAATACTTTCTAAAAGGGACCAGTGTTGCTCCTGTGAATTGAAAGGAAACCTACTTTTTTTACCCACAAAATTAAAATTTCCTCACAGGAATAAAAGAATAAATTAAAGGAAATAAGTCCAGGAATATTACATTACCTTGAGAAAACAAGACAAAATGAAAACAGTGCAAAGACCAACCACGGGTGGTTCATTTCTTTTGTTATTCTTGCCAAACAAAAACAAATCCTAAAACACTGAGAAGTAATACAGTTTTTTACTCCTGTGACCGATCTTCTCTGGTGAAATATATATATATATAACATTACTGTTTTTTTAATTATATTTATCATTTTATAAATTCCAACATCCTCAAATAAATGCAAAGAAGCTGCACCTATTTTCACAGCGTACAATATATATTTCAAATGATATATATTTTTATATTGAAATGCCATATTGTTTCAGACCGATAATGTTTCTAATATTCGGAGTTTTCCTTGTAAGAAAAAACGTTCGATCTCCAAGGCAAAGATTTTTTTAAAAACTAAAAGATATACCCACAGGTATAACGGTTGCACAATGTTGTGAAAGTGATTAACGCCGTCGAATTCTACTTTTAAAAATGATTTAAATGGTAAATTTTATGGTATTTATATTTTACCACAATAAAATAAAAACTAAAAATAGATATATCCACAGAAATGACTCATGTCCCTTAAAGAACTATCACTATATCATCCGTGAAATTATATGAGGCTTTATTAAGCATAATGAGATTATCTGACATCTCTAATTATTTTTACTACAGAGGACCCTAAGGATGACGTTTGGATGGCCTTGTGTGATCACGTTTCCACTTTCAAATACATTTTCCTTAACTGAAGTGGCTCACACAGGCACTGACTTGCTAGTTTTCTGTCGTTTCCATAGCACTGTGACTCTGACTGAAAGTCAGACACCAGAGTGGGTATGTTACTATCCCGGTGGATCTACAGATGAGATTTCACCATACACGTCATCTTTAGAAAAAATTTTGTAAGCATAAAATAAAACTTATCCCAGAGGTCCATAGCTAAATACCTCCTTTAAGGGAAAGAAAGAAAAAAAAAAAAAAAACTAGCTTTAACTTATTTAGGATTTAGGACAAGTTGAAAGATTAACCATGTATTAGTGAGGGCCTGACAGGTTGGAGGCCACAAAGCGGAAGCGGCCCAGTCTATAGGCCGAGCACTCAAGGCAGAGGCGTCAGAGCGGGCACCCACGTGAGGGAGAGGTTTCCTACGGTGCGTGAACTGGAAATCCAAGTTAGGCTACTGAGGCAATGCGGAGAGAGTTACCAACACAATGAAACACAGTTTCTGACTTGAATAAGCCCGTTGCTATCAAGTCGATTCCGACTCATAGTGACCCTAAAGGATAGAGCAGAATTGCCCCACAGGGTTTCCAAGGAGCAGCTGGTGGATTCAAACTGCTGGACCTTTTGATTAGCAGCCAATCTCTTAACTACTGTGCCACCAGGGCTTCTTCTTACTTGAACAAGGAAGTAAAATCCACAGGTGGTACAGAGTGGGTAAAAATAAACTGGCCCAGAGATCCCAAAAGGCATGAACTATAGATGCAATGCGATGGAGAGAAAAAGTGAGCTGAAACCAGGCAGTGCACATTGGAGTTCAGGGTTTCAAAAGTGCAGTATTTATATACAGTAATCATGTTCCTAAGCACAGCTGTGAGGGAAACAACAACAACAAAACAGTTGCCATTGACTTGACGCCAACTCATGGCGGCCCCTTGTGTGTCAGAGCAGAACTGTGCTCCACAGGGCTTTCAGTGGCTGATTTTTGGCAGCAGATCACCTGGCCTTTCTCCCGATGTCCTTCTAGTTAGACTTGAACCACTAACCTTTTGGTTGGCAGCTGAGCACATTAACTGTTTTAAACCACCCAGGGTTCCTGCTGAGGAGAAATCACTTAAATTCTGGGAGCATTGGTTTTCTCACTCATAACGTGGAAATAATAATAATACCAAGACTGCCTAGTGCTGTTAGAAGCATCAAATGACATACGAGCAAACGCATTGTCAGCTGCACCCTGGATTTTAAACAGATGCTATTCATTTATAGTAATAATAAGTGAATGGTTATTTAAAACTTCATGTCTACAGGTACCACAGGGACAAAAAAAAAAGATGATTGTTTTATCCATATTGGTAATTTACTACGACATATGCTAACCTTTTTCTGCCAGTGTCTTACCCACCTCCTGAATTCAGGTAGCGTTTCCCAATGTGTACAACAGGGTACTTGTCTGCTAGTCTCTTATCTGGCCACAGAATTCCATCGGCTGCAAAGACCACTTTGTGGTTTGTCTTTAGAAATTTTTTTAGAACTTCTTCTGGGCCACCAGCAAATATGACATCAAAGCTGTTTAACGAGAAAAAAAGGAAGTCTTAAAATACACTCATTGGAATTCAGACATATAAAGCAAATAAAGAAAAGGTCTCTAATAAAAGTCAGAGCTCAGAGTGCAACACAGAATTAGTTCTGGTCTTAGCCAAAAGACCAAGAAGCTAAAGGACTAATGCAGTTATTCACACAGCACCCGGAACAGTGTTCCCTCAACTTAACACATATAGATTCCACTACATCGTCAGTATTTACATTACACCAGCAAATAAACTCCAAAAAAATGACAGATTTTTTTAGTGGTAGTCTTAATAATTTTTCAACAGTCACTTATTCCCAAAAATGAAATTAAAAAAAGTGTTAAAATGTTAAAAAGTCAGTTACTTGCTACAGAACTTAATAATAAAGACATAGTAACTGACAGAAGCTGCCATTATAACTGCTCCACATTTCAAGTCAATTTGCATCTACCATTATTTCTGAAGAAATCATTATCTTTGACAAAATGTGTTCCACTACTAAACGTCTTCAATATACTTTTAATCTGTGAATCACTATTCAGTCTGAAATCCTAAAGTAAACGTGTTCAGACAAGCACATCTTTTTAAACTGAATATATCCGAAAAAATATTATATAAAAATTGACACTATAATTTAACGTCTTCCGTTTCATTGATTTCTTTTCTAGAGACTTTGTCCCTCATACTGCATTCATGCACACAATCATAATGACTGAACAAAATACAAAGTGTAAAGCCGCTATCTAAAACATATGCACTCTGCGATAAGTTCCCTATTCATTACAATTAGGAGTCCTGGTGATGCAATGATGAAACGCTCAGCTGCTAACCTAAAGGTTGGTGGTCTGAACCCACCACAGCTCCATGGAAGAACGACCTGGTGATTTGCTTCCATAATGATTACAGTTTAGAAAACCCTATGAGGCACCACTATTCTGTTACATGGAGTCACTATGAGCCAAAAATCTACTCCATGGCACCAAATAACAACAACATTCAGTATAACCAGAAATTATTTTGCATCTTTTAGACATCAGTATAACTCCAGGTGAAAGGATTCCAAGGATGATAACTTAATGACTTAACATCCCAGGTGGCAATGGCAAACCGACGCTCTCAAGAGCATCAAAGTCAAACTGGGTCTTCCTGATAGCCAACAGTCCAGGTGCACGCCTGTGCTATCTGACCCAGGGAGTAAGGGCATACACGCCTTTCCCTGCAGACTCACTCTCAAACACTCTCAAAGGACTTGTTAATACACTAGGAAGACCTCAGTCAGAATCGACTTGATGGCAACAGGTTTGATTTGGTTTTACATACACATATGTTCTTATTTTGAAGTAAGCTAATTTTTTTTAACTGATTTAAAAAAAAAAGTCATAAAAGTTGAATCCTCTAGAACAGTTTAAAATGAAAAAAAAAAAAAAGCCTCTCTCTCTGATCCCAAACCTAGTTTTACTAAGATTAAAAAAAAAAGTTCCCGTAATTACTTAGTTGCACATTAGCAATATTTTAATCCTTCTGTTTTATTTGTTTGTTTAAAGATTCAGAATTGGACCGTATGGTGAGGGCATGTGGAGTATTTTTCACTGGGAAGTCTGGCCACCGTGAAGGAGAAAGAGAGGGAGAAGCAGCAGAGCATAGGCAACTCCTTATTAAAAGCACAGGACCTGGAGGTTAGGCACAGCAGTTCTACTCTCAGTCTGTTGAACAGACTTAGTCACGTGGCAGGATGGCGGCCATGTGCCAGCTAAGCCTGGGGGGATCCCATTATTAAAAATAAAGGTGTGGGCATGTCTATGGGGGCTGGTTACCATCTCTGACATAAGTGAAAACACCCATTGTCTTTGAGTCAATGCTGACTCATAGTGACCCTATAAGACGGGATAAAACTACCCCATAGGGTTTCTAAGGAGTGGCTGGTAGATTTGAACTGCCGACTTTTTGGTTAGTAGCTGAGCTCTTAACCATTGCACCCCCGTGTTCCTACGTCCAAATTCAAACAAAACCCACTGCCGTGAAGTCAACTCAGACTCATAGTGACCCTATATGACTGCCCCATAGGGTTTCTAAGGAGCGGCTGGTGGATTTGAACTGCTGGCCTTTCCGTTAGCAGCCAGATGCTTAACCGCTGTGCTACCAGGGCTCCTAGTGCAAATAATGATTATGAATTTACACTATTCTTGAATTTACACTATTTTTAAAATTTTTTATTGTGCTTTAAGTGAAAGTTTACAAATCAAGTCAGTCTCTCATATAAAAATTTATATACACTTTGCTATATACTCCTAGTTACTCTCCCCCTAATGAGACAGCACACTCCTTCCCTCCACTCTCTCTTTTCGTGACTATTCTTCCAGCTTCTAACCCTTTCTGCCCTCTCATCTCCCCTCCAGACAGGAGCTGCCCACATAGTCTCATGTGTCTACTTGATCCAAGAAGCTCACTTTTCACCAGCATCATTTTCTATCCTGTAGTTTTTTTTTTAGCCCAGTCCAATACCTGCCTGAAGAATTGGCTTTGGGAATGGTTCCTGTCTTGGGCTAACAGAAGGTCTAGGGATTGATTAAGTAATTTTTTTATAAAAATTACTGACTTCTGGATCAAAGACCTAAATATAAAATCTAAAACGATAAAGATCATGGAAGAAAAAATAGGGACAACATTAGTAGCCCTAATACATGGCATAAACAGTATACAAAACATTATAAAGAATGTAGAAGAAAAACTAGATAACTGGGAGCTCCTAAAAATCAAACACCTATGCTCATCCAAAGACTTCACCAAAAGAGTAAAAAGACTACCTACAGACTGGGAAAAAGTTTTTAGCTATGACATTTCTGATCAGCGCCTGATCTCTAAAATCTACATGATACTGTAAAAACTCAACTGCAAAAAGACAAATAACCCAATTAAAAAATGGACAAAAGATATAAATAGACACTTCACTAAAGCAGACATTCAGGTAGCTAACAGATATATGAGGAAATGTTCACGATCATTAGCCATTAGAGAAATGCAGATCAAAACTACAACGAGATTTTATCTCACTCCAACAACTCCAACAAGGCAGGCATTAATCCAAAAAACACAAAAGAATAAATGTTGGAGAGGCTGTGGAGAGATTGGAACACTTCTACACTGCTGGTGGGAATGTCCAGTGGTACAACCACTTTGGAAATTGATTTGGCGCTTCCTTAAAAAACTAGAAATAGAACTACCACACGATCCAGCAATCCCACTCCTCAGAATATATCCTAGAGAAATAAGAACCTTTATACGAACAGATATATGCACACCCATGTTTACTGCAGCACTGTTTACAATAGCAAAAAGATGGAAGCAACCAAGGTGCCCATCAACAGATGAATGGATAAATAAATTATGGTATATTCACACAATGGAATACTACGCATCGATAAAGAACAGTGATGAATCTGTGAAACATTTCATAACATGGAGGAACGTGGAAAGCATTATGCTCAGTGAGATTAGTCAGTTGCAAAAGGACAAATGTTGTATAAGACCACTATTATAACAACTTGACAAACGGTTTAAGCTGAGAAGAAAACATTCTTTTGTGGTTACGAGAGGGCGGAGGGAGGGAGGGTGGGAGAGGGATATTCACTAATTAGATAGTAAATAAGAACTACTTTAGGTGAAGGGAAAGACAACACACAATACAGGGGAGGTCAGCACAACTGGCCTAAACCAAAAGCAAAGAAATTTCCTGAATAAACTGAATGCTTCGAAGGCCAGCATAGCAGGGGCAGGGGTCTGGGGACCATGGTTTCAGGGGACATCTAAGTCAATTGGCATAATAAAATCTATTAAGAAAACATTCTGCATCCCACTTTGAAGAGTGGCGTCTGGGGTCTTAAACTCTAGCAAGCAGCCATCTAAGATGCATCAATTGGTCTCAACCCACCTGGATCAAAAGAGAATGAAGAACACCAAGGACATAAGCTGATTACGAGCCCAAGAGACAGAAAGGGCCACAGGAACCAGAGACTACATCATTCTGAGACCAGAAGAACTAGATGGTGCCCGGCTACAACCAATGACTGCCCTAACAGAGAACCCCTGAGGGAGCAGGCGAGCAGTGGAATGCAGACCCCAAATTCTCGTAAGACCAGACTTAATGGTCTGACTAAGACTAGAAGGACCCCGGTGGTCATGGCCCCCAGACCTTCTGTTGGCCCAGGACAGGAACCATTCCCAAAGCCAACTCTTCAGACATGGATTGGACTGGACAATGGGTTGGACAGGGATGGTGGTGAGGAGTGAGCTTCTTGGATCAGGTGGACACTTGAGACTATGTTGGTATCTCCTGCCTGGAGGGGAGATGAGAGGGTGGAGGGGGTTAGAAGCTGGCAAAATGGACAAGAAAAGAGAGAGTGGAGGGAGAGAGCGGGCTGTCTCATTAGGGGGAGAGTATCTGGGAGTGTGTAGCAAGGTGTACACGGGTTTTTGTGTGAGACTGACTTGATTTGTAAACTTTCACTTAAAGCACAATAAAAATTATTAAAAAAATTATTGACTTCTGTTATATCAAGATGAGAAACGGTACGCATTATTTTGATAAAATAATTCATACGTAGAAAGTTTTCAATCGTGCCTGAGCCCTTCCTAGCATATTAACAAGTCCCCTGAGAGGGAGCCTGCAAGCAAAGGCGTGTGCACCCTTACCCCCTGGGTTAGATAGCACAGCCTTGCATCTGGACTGCTGGCTATCAGGAAGATCCAATTTGACTGTGACGCTCTTGAGAGCATCAATTTAGTATTTTAGAAGCCCTGGTGGTACAAGGGAAACCCTGGCGGTGTAGTGGTTAAGTGCTACAGCGGCTAACCAAAAGTTCAGCAGTTCAAATCCATCAGGCGCTCCTTGGAAACTCTGTATGGCAGTTCTACTCTGTCCTGTAGAGTTACTATGAGTTGAAATCGACTCAACAGCAACAGCTTCGGTTCGGTTCGGTTTGGTGGTACAAGTGGTTAAGTGTTCGGCTGTTAACCAGAAGCTTAGCAGTTCGAATCCACCAGCCACTCCTTGAAAACCCTATGGGGCATTTCTTCTCTGCCCTAGAGGGTTCCTATGAGTCAGAATCAACTTGATGGCAATTGGTTTTTTTTTTTTTTTTTGATTTTGTAAGAATGAATCAGCTTTTCAGCCAAAGGCAATTATTTTAAGGCAAAAGACGAAGACAAAAAATATCTTCACATAACTCGAATAAGAATTTGAATTAAAATATAAGGTTGATGAAACTTTTCCCATTGAGGCTATGACACTGTCATTTCTGCATTTACTTTCGAAAAGTTCTTTGAAGAGATTTAAAGCATCTCAAAGGTCAAGGAAGTTTTTCTACTTAAAATTATTTGGCCACAAAAATTCAAGTAGCCAAACAGAAAAAGAAAAAAAAAAAGCACAAAGGTCATAAAAAATAATTCTCATAGGAATCTGAACGGTTTAAATGTGAAAATAAAATCAAACTTTCCACATTTAACTCTGGCAAATATTTCTGGGTCCTGCAAAAACCGTAAGGCTCCCCCTTACATGGTCACACTGCATCAGTCTTCTACCAGCATGTCAGTATTCCACCTTCAACAGGTCATTGAGACTTTCACAAGTCTCTGTACTTCTGTGTTTCCTATTTCTTTGGCACCATCAACCACACAGTCATACAGGCTCAGAATCTTTAATTCATTGCTTTGTTGCCTCCCTTGCCATGGCCTTTTTATCACATCTTTTGCCAAATTCTACTGATTCCACCTTCTTAGTCTGTTTTGTGGAGTCCTTGGGTGGTGAAAAGTTAAGCAGTCGTCTACTAGTGGAAAGGTTAGCAGTTCAAACTCACGCAGAGGCGCCTTGCAAGATAGGTCTGGTGATCTGCTTCTGAAACGTCATAATGTCCAAAACCCTACAGAGCATAGTTCTACTCTGACACACATGGGGTCACCACGACTTGGAATTGACTTGACAGCAACTCCTATCAACAACAATCGGTTTTGTATTCAAGTCCTTCCTACTCTCATCAGAAAGCACTGACCTAAATTAATTCCATAACTGTACAGGCCTCCACATTATTCATCTCCTTCCTAATTCTAATTAAGTCTCTGATAAACTCTCCTGAAATCCACTCTTTGCCAGTCCCCAGACTGGATCAGTGGTTCTCAACTACGGCCTATGGCAAATCCTTACTACCTGGGCCTTTATGGAAAATACTTCAGGCCTTGAGCGCCATACCGTCCCTCCCACAAATGTCTCAGTTCTGCCATTGAGTGTAAAAGCAGTTGCCATCAACAATATGTAAGCAAATGAGCACAGCTGTGTTCCAATAAAACTGTTTACGAAACAGGCAACAGGCTGGACAATAGTTTACTGACCGCTGGCCTAGACAATGAAGTCTCAATGAATTAGCCTCACATTGACAGGGCTTTAAAACCCTGTACTGACACCACACTGAGTTACTTCATCTGTCATCTGTCTTTGCTCACGATGTCTCCTCTGCTTAGAACATCTTTCGCTAGTCAAGTCCAAACCTACTGACTTTTAAGGCCTATGTGTTTACACCTACCTCATCTACAAGCCTTTTCCTGGTGACCACAGCTGGAAAACACTGTTTCCTTCTTAACTCCACTTTTTTCCTCTCCCCCTCACAGAAATTTTATTTGTTGCCTTTCAAGTTAAACCAAAAAAAACCTGTTGCTGTTGAGCTGCTTCCGACTTACAGCAACCCTACGGGACAGAGTAGAACTGCCCCATAGAGTTTCCAAGGAGTGCCTGGTGGGTTTGCACTGCCAACTTTTTGGTTACCAGCCATAGTACTTAACCACTACGCCACCAGCGTTTCCGTCTTTCCAGTTAGGTGTGTCAATCTCATGTTGTGTTCCTCCTTCATACGCCAGACCCAGAACCTTACTCATCGGTATACTCTACAGCCTTGTATTGTGAAGAGTCAACAAATACTTATTGAACAAAGGAGTGAATAAATAAATCATCCCAAGTCTCAACAAGAAGCAAAGCTACTGAGTTGTCAGAAAAAAAAAAAAAAAAACACAAGTGTTCCCTAATCTTACTTGTTTTTTTCCTCCCAATTTAATCCCTTCTTCATCATCACTAGCATAAACTTAAGCTACAAATGATAATCATTCAAACTATTACTGGCTATTGTCTAAAAGCTTATATAAAGTCTAACAAAACTGAAACACAGCAGTAGCAACACACCTGGTAATTCAGCCTTTTATCACCTGTTCACCTCAAATGAGGGAGTCCCCGAGTGACACAAACAGCAAACGCGCTCAGCTGCCCGCTGAAAGGGTGGAGATTCGAGTCCACCCAGAGATGCTTCAGAAGAAAGCCTTGGCAATCTACTTCCAAAAAATCAGCCACTGAAAATCCTACAGAGCACAGTTCTACTCGGGCTCACACGCGGTCGGCTTGAGTCAGAACTGACTGGCTGGCAACTAATTTACTGGTTTCATGTCAAACACATGTCTATATTTTCAGACATCATGTACACTGCAAACCAATACTATGGAATCCAAGGGCCATTTGCTTTAACTTGCAAAATAAATTACAATAAAATCCCAGTGGGAACTGATTAAATTTATTAAGGAATATTAGAGAGAAGAAAAGGAAGTTACGTTGGTATAAGGTGTGTACTATTTGAAGCTGATCATCACTGAGGGGATTTTCCTTCAAATGGCATATAATCTCATGTGCTGAATGAAATCCTTACTGAGGCCGGGGAGACGTGGGAATCGACGCAGACCCTGCCTATCTAGAGGGTCCTCTTCTCCTGATGTTCTCTGTGGCCCAGTGCTTGCACAACCCTAGAACAGAGTGTAGCCAAGTAGAAAGTGGTGACAAAGGCAGCAGACTGCTCGAGCTGCCAGCTATCTGTGAGACCATGAGTCATCACCTGTTCTGTCTGGGTCAGTGTCTTTATTTGTAAAATGAGATGGTTAACTAGATGAAAAGCTCCCTCCAGCTTTAAATGACAGTTAACCTTATCTCTGCACCATTAGAGCTTTCAAATCTGACACATATGTAGTGTACAGTAAGTGTCTGAGTCACAGTCGACTCGACAGCTATGGGTTTGGTTTTTGGAAGTGTTTACTGAATCAATGAGGGAATAATGAAACCATTTTTAATCCCCAGCATTTATTATTATTTATTATGTGCCAGATATAACATATACATAGCATATGTCAGAAAAATGTATCCAGAGGGCAGGATTTCAGTCCCAGTCAATCCACCATCAACCACAACAGCTATCACCATAGTTTGTACATGTTGTTGTTGTTAGCTGCTGTCAAGTCCACACTCAACTCATGACAACCCCATGCACAACTGAATGAAACATTGCCCGGCCCGGCACCATCCCCATGATTGGTTGTGAACCTGACTGTTTTGATCCATAGGGTTTTCGCTGCCAGTTTTCATAAGCAGATCACCAGGCCTTTCCTCCTAGTCTTTCTTAGTCTGGGAGCTCCTCTGGAAGCTCCACTGAAACCTGTTCGGCATCGTAGCAACATGCAAGCCTCCACCGACACTGACAGACAAGTGGTGGCTGTACCTGAGCCGCACTGGCTGGAAAACGAACCCAGGCAAGAATTCCACCACTGAACCACCAATGTTCCGTATCTTACACATAACTGATGCTTAATACATGTTTACTAAAAAGGGCAAAATTCAAGGAGTAGATAATCTGTTTGGGGAATACTTCCATCATAAATACACATATACTACAACGGTCAGGTAAATTCTAGATTTATCCCAAATGAGAGTACCCAGGGACAATCAAACCAGACATATCTGAACACCAACACTTCTTTCATATGTCACCTCCTCTGCCTCTGTCCAACACACCCATTAAAATGCTCGATCAAAGCTCTGTAAATATTAACAAAAACATACAGTTTGAAAACCAGAAAGCAGTGCAATGTATTTGACTAATTCAAGTGACAGCTAATGATTTCATTTCAGTCTTTCCCTCAAAAAATAAAAACTGGGAACTATGATGTGCTTTGGCTTTCCTTCAGACTAATACAAGGAAATGTCCATAGCTAAGGACTAGGTTCTTCGTGTCTGCACACTTGAACTGTCATCATTGCCAGGAAGAGGTGCCCATCAAACAAATGCACCTTTGCTACTTAAAACTAGAGACATCGTTATACTTACCTGGCAGGGGAGACAGAACCCAGGGTGGGAAGGGAAAAGAGAAGAGGGCTAACACATTGCAGGGACCACAGGCAATGTCACAAGACGATCTGTCCATAAATTTTTGAATAAGAAAAAACTAATTTGTGCTATAAACTTCCACCTACAACACCATAAAAAAAAAAAAAAAAAAAAAAAAAAGCCTATAGACATCATACTTGAAAAGCTTTACCTTCAAAATATTTTTACTGTTTTCTCTATGAACTAAGGGAAACCATGGTGGCATAGTGGTTAAGAGCTACGGCTGCTAACCAAAAGGTCTGGCTGTTCAAATCCATGAGGCACTCCTTGGAAACTCCATGGGGCAGCTCTACTCTGTCCTACAGGGTCGCTATGAGTTGGAATTCGACGGCAATGGGGTTGGTTATGGGTATAAACTAAATAAAAAGCAGGCATACTGGGTAACCTGAACTATGAGACGTACAAAATGTTCCTTTCGTAGAATATATGTAAGTTAGGACCTGGTCACTTTTAGGATAACGCATATAAATTACACCTCTGAAAACAATAACAAAAGAAATCATAAAGCTGGTATTTCACACACAGTTAGCAAAATCACCCCATAAAATGTAACCTTTCAGTTTTCTAAAGGTAAATAATTCTAAAGAAATTATATCAACATCTGAGTTTTTTGGAAGACACACACATATATATATAATATATATAATATGTATTAGGTCTGCCCAGCTTTATTTGCAGAATTAATATCATATAAATGAGAATTCCCTGAGGGTCTGTGCTTATCTCTTTTTTAGTAGCATCAAGTTCAGAGCCTGGATGGCACTTTGTGCTAAATACTTGAATACTGAATATGAAGTGAAAACTCTGCTCACTGATCTCACTGTTTCGGCAAAGTAAGATTTAACGAGAAGCCAAAAGAAATAAACACTGGCTGACATATGAGAGATTAGAAACGACAACATCATAATCTTGGTTTTTAATCAAAGTTCAACTTTTTTTAATAAAGTCAATCCTTTGAGATTTAAAAAATCTTCATAAGTCATTTTATTTCTCCAAAGGACAAAGAAAAACAATCTTTAAAAACAGTTTAAAGCATTTGTCATGTTTCTCCCTCTTGTAAGGTCTGTTCTGCCTCTTGGAAGGCAATTACTGTTACCTCGTATTTAAGGAGTGCCTGCCATTGGGCCCTGAGAAAATGTCAATCAGATAGAGCCCCCAGCTTCACTGTGGGCAGCACGCATACAACTACGATTCAGCAGAAGTGAGTAGAAGCAGCCATATACACTCACAGTGATAAAGCATATTGGGTAACAGCAGGGATCTGTGTGACAAAGATTATCTCTCCATTTTCAGCCAAAGTTCATATATTCTGGACCAATCACCCAGACCAGAGCCACCTAGTAAACGGATGAAGCAATGGCTTGATTTTATACTTATTTCAGTTATATATCAACCTTTGTATATGACACTGACTACCAACTCTAACTTGTTTGTTTTTAAGTTTAGTCTTCCTTACTAAATATCTTTAGTTGGCAATTGCCTATAAATTTTCAAAGTCCTTTATCTTACTTCAAAGCCATAGAGTTTGTCATCTTTTAACCAATGTTTTAATAAACTGAGGAGACTGTGTGGAAGACAGATGTGGCAGTTTGCTTCCGTAAAGATTACAGCTTTGGAAACCCTATGGAACAATTCTACCCTGTCCTATAGGGTCTCTATGAGTCAGACTCGACTAAACAACAACAGGTTTTTGGTTTGGAGGAGATTTTATATACCAAAATTCTTGAACAGGTATTTTTAAGTAGGAAATATTGTTTTACTGGTAAGACCAATCAATAACCACCACCTAATATGCCTTTCAAATATTTCATATATTCAGAGTCTTTAAAATGGAGCACACTTGTGTTCTGCTTATATAGTCACCCATGAAAATGTAAATTTATACCCTGTTCAAATTTAAACTGAAGTAAGTACACCAAGACTTTATTTCTAAGTAGGTATTCATCTAAAGAATTTTCTTAAGTCTAGGAGAAAAAGAAAAGAATAACCAAAAATGTTATTGGATATCTTTGTCTGATACCCAATAATCTGGATGAATTTTCTACCATGTGCTTATTTCAGGATCTGAGACAGTTGGTTTACAGTTTATTGTACCCAGCACAGCTCTAGCTACCTGGCGACATTTAATATGTACCTAATTTATTCACAAGAACAGAAGCAATTTTCATTATATTTTGCTTAAAAAAAAAAAATACTGATCACAATAATTAGGTCTAACCATCTGTCTTCAAGGTGACTAAAGTAAAAGAAATACATGCTTCATAAGGTAACTCTAAAAGTAATCCATAGTACTTTACTATAAAATCCAAAATGCTCATTTACCTTGAAGAAGGGCCATTCTCAATTCATTTCTCTCCACAAAAGAACCTGCAGCTACCAAGTTACCATATTTGCCTCCAAAATGTTTATTAGCCTATTCTAAAAGAACCCATGGTACTTTATTCACATTACTAAGAGTCACTAAGTCCACTGTATTTGTTGGTAGTTGTTCTAATCAAGGGGAGACTGTCAAACTTTGTAAGTCATACTAGTAGAAATAAACATACAAAGTACAATATGAAATAATTAGGAAAAAAAAAAAGCTTTAGGTGGCTATACATATGGAAGAGCCCTGGTGGCTCAGTGGTTAAGAGCTCAGCTGCTAACCAAAAAGATCTGCAGTTTGAATCCACCAGCCTCTCTTTGGAAACCTTATGGGGGCAGTTCTACTCTGTCCTATAGTGTCGCTATGAGTTGGAATCCACTGGACGACAACGGGGTTTTTTTGGTTATACATACATAAGTTTCCTTTTTTTTTTGTAGAACTCGAAACTTTGACAGATATTTACATTTAGCTAAATTAAACAGGATATATCTTACCCTACGAAGTATACTTATAAATATCTAGTCTCTAAACCAAAACTAAACCCAAGTTGATTCCAACTCATAGCAACCCCATGGGACAGATTAGAACTGCCCCATATGGTTTCCAAAGAGAGACTGGTGGATTCAATCTGTAGATCTTTTTGGTTAGCAGCTGTGCTCTTAACCACTGTGCCACCAGGGCTCCATCTAGTCTCTAGTATGACTGTTATTCTAAACGTTCATCCCAAAGTCACTTCAGAATACACATTCCCGTGGAAGCACTCTTATAACATTGTTTCCAAATTAATTCACAAAAGCCTATCTAAATGGGCAAAAGGGATCATTCTGGGGTGATAGAAATGTTTTAAAAACTGGATAATGGGAATGGTTCCACAACAATGTAAATTTACTAAAATCACTGAATTTTGTACTTAAAATGAATTTCACGGTATGCAAAGACAAGTCGTTTTAAAAAAACAGACTATATAAATCATTAAGTAAATACTTTTTTATGTTAACAGTGACCTAAGTGAACCATCATCTAGTAAACAAACACCACGCAAACAGGCTTCAGGTACCTCGGTGGCCCTGACTAACCTGCTCCTTACTGACAGTCCTCCCAAGGCTGAATTTCAAATCTGGGGGAGGGAGGCTGCGGAGGGGAAATGCAGAGGGAAGGAGCCCTTCTTAAAACCCAAAAGGAGGCCTGGGAATCTACAATTACTACTGGATCATATGTAGTAACTTTTACAAGGAAGAATCTCTTCAAGTCAAAAGCAAAACGGACGTGTGGCAAGACCATGCTGACCATCATAGCTGCTAAACCAAAAAACCCGTTGTGATCAAATCAGTTCCGACTTAGAGCGACCCTAAAGGATAGAGCAGAATTGCCGCACAGGGTTTCCAAGGAACAGCTGGTGGATCTGAACTGTTACGAGCCACTAGGGTTCCACATAGTTGTTAGTTGTTTAACATCTGTGGTAATTTTTAACCAAAATATACTGAGTATTTAATCCAAACAGTTATTATGAGGGTAAAAAAATACAAAGATATAATAGACTCTGTAGAAAAAGTCCCAGTATACAAGCTAACACCTGCTTTCCCACAACCCATCTCACAGGAGTGGATAACCAGAGCAGAACTTTGTTTTTTGATCAAGGAGATATGAGGGATATTCTAAAGATGCAAGTACTACGGGCCCTGTGAAAACTGTTAAGAGCTGATGGTACTAGGACTTCATGATGTCTATTTGAATTTCAAAATTCCTGGCTTATGCACACATTTCCACAAAAAGCACTACTCTTTTACCTGCAATAATTTGTGTCTCTGAATTTTCAAATAGAGGAAGATATACAAAAAGACTCTGGTAAATTAGAGGGAAAAATGCAAGGTGATTTAAAGTGAGCAATCAATGACCATGTGGAAGGGGGAGACCAAGTACGGCCCACCCCCTTTCCCTGTGACCACTTTGTGCTTAGGGCGAGATATGTCGACCTGACTTCTAGGGTGGGATAAGACTGTGAGCTGTCTCCCTTTACTGGGGCGACTTGACCCAAAGAACACCACACAGCAGTCGGTGAGCTATCAGGACATCCATCCCCTTGTGCCCTGAGCACATGCCAATACTCCCAGGATCTGCTTAGCTAAGTGCATGTGTTCTTCTGTACCTGATCCTGGCAAGGAGGAACAGTATCTCTCACCTGCAGCACAGAGGGCTGCACGCAGACCATCAGCCCTGCATTGGCCGTGCAGAAAGGCTCATTGGTCATAGAAGTCGGCGCCCACAAGTGAAGGTGGCCTTACTGTCTCCTTTCAATGTGATTAAAGTGTTGTTCCACTGCCTGAGTGTAAGTCACATTTTTTGTTGGCAACCCCAGACCTTAGCTCAACAAATAAAAAAAAAAAAGTGAAGAAGATGTAAGAAAGGAGGTGGCAGCCACTGATGACCTGACATTATAAAAGAAAGGCAAGAAGACGGTAAGTATTACAGATTGAATTGTGCCTCTCCCGCACACTATGCGTAGTAAATCCTATACACGTGGATCAGAGCCCTGGTGGCGTAGCGGTTAAGAGCTCAGATGCTAACCAAAAGGTAGGCAGTTCAAATCCATAGCCACTCCTTGGAAACCCTATGGGACAGTTCTACTCTGTCCTGTTCAGTCATGGAATCGACTCGACAGCACCTAACAACACAACATACAAGTGGATAATCTCTGGGTGGTGCGATTGGTTAAGTACTTCACTACTAACCAAGAGGTTGGTGGTTCAAACCCACCCAGAGGTGCCTCAAAATACAGCCCTGGCAATCTGCTTCTGTAAGGTCACACCCTTGAACTTCCTGTGGAACATGGTTCTACCCTGCACACACGGGGTCATCATGAGTGGGAAATGACTCAAATGCAACTGGCACCCATGTGGGTATAACTACATCTGGGAATAGGGTTTTCTCTGTTATATTAATGAGGCCGTGTCAGTATAGGGTGCGTCTTAAACCAATCACTTCTGAGCTATAAAAGGAGCAGCTTAGGCACAGAAGCAAAGACAAACTGGGGAAGACTGATGCCACAGGGATATCAACAAGGAACCTACTAGGAACAGAATCTACAAAGGGACAAGGACTTCCAGCAGAGCTGACACAGAGAGAAAGCATTCCCCTAGAGCCGGCACCCTGAATTCAGACTTCTAGTTCCTCAACTATGAGAGAATAAATTTTGTTCATTAAAGCCACTCACTTGTGGTATTTCTGTTATAGCAGCACTGAGAAACTAAGACAGTGAGGAAGGATCTGGTGGCCACTTCAAATTAACTAGAAGGAGAGTGAAGTTGTAGGCCAAAAGGTATGTACACACGAGCAAGTTTCTTCTTCGAGAACATATGTCTTCTTACATCTCACTTGTATTTATTACTTTACATGGTCTATCTCCTGGTTGACCAACATCCATTGGTGTTAAGGATATGTTCATCCTCAATAGAAAAGCTCAACGTCATCCTTACTCCATCTCTAATTTAAGACTAAAACATGAATTTCAAAAAGTGTTGTTAGCTCATGCCATGTTTCCTCATTCGTGTTTACGGCTAACACATCAACTTTGATTATATTACATAACCATAGTTCACACTAAATTCCATTTTTTAAAACAATTATTTGTTGTCAATGATTTGAAACATAATGTAGAAATACAAATTTTTCAACTTTTTAAAAAAAAGTTTAATATGTACTCTTAAAAACCCAAAGGGTGTAATGCATTGAAAGGTGAAACATTCTCCTACCATTCAGTGAACAGTACAACCAGATCCTCTTGATTGGCGTAATGTTCCATGACTTCTTTCATTAATCTCACTTTTTGGCCCCCTCCAATACTATTGATTCCATCACCACCTCTCCACTCTTCTCCTTGACCAAGGACCTGTAAGTGAAACCAAAAACGCGTTGCTGTCCAGTCAATTCTGACTTTTAGGAACCCTGTCGGACAGAGTAGAACTGCCCCACAGGGTTTCCAAGGAGCGCCTGGTGGATTCAAACTGCTGACTTTTTTTGGTTAGTAGCCAAGCTCTTAACCACGGCGTCACTAGGGCTGTATATATGCACACACACACATATAAACATTTTTCTGTTGTTTTACAGACCATGTTTATACAATGCAATAGCAAATATTAAGAAATTGTCTGAGTGGCCGGGTATTAATAAAGTCAAAAGGTGCCTTTAAAAAAAGCAACTGTATGTAAACTAACAGCAGTTATGTAACCAAACTTTGTCTTCCTTGTGTGGATTAAAGATTTTGTTGTTGTTGTTGTTATGAAAAAACACACTTAAGCGACATAGTCTAAGATCACCATGAGTGAAAACAATGCCATACCTTCACAGTATAATTGAAGTATTCGGCAGACTTCATAAATCGATGGAATCCATCACTTTCTTTTGTTGCTACAGTTATGACTAATAATTTATCTGCAATGACAGAACAAAATAACATGAATGGTTAGCCAAGAGGTTAATGCTAGCACTGTGCAATTCACTACAGTAATTAGAAAAACTAAGCCCATTGTCATCAAGTCGATCCCGACTCATAGCAACCCTACAGGACAGGGTAGAGCTGCCCCATAGGGTTTCCAAAGAGTGGCTGGTGGATTCGAACTGCCGACCTTTTGGTTAACAGCCATTGCTCTTAACCACTGCACCACCAGTAATTGGAGACCTCATTAAGTGCACAGGAATGCTTGGGTTTGTTAACCTACATAAGACTAAAAGAAATGTTGAAAAAAATAGGTACTTCAAACTGGTTATATTGCTGGCATACGATGAAGAGTCAAACAATGTATTATTCTAATGGTGGCTGTTATGTTGTATGCCCTTGAGTAGAGCTGCCCCATAGGGTTTTGTAGGCTGTAATCTTTACAGGAGCAGATGGCCAGGTCTTTTCTCCTGCGGGGCGGCTGGTTGGTTGGAATCACTGACCTTTTAGTTAGTAGCCGAGTGCTTAACCACTGCAGCACCAGGGCTCCTTTTCCCTTGGTAAAAAAGCACATTAATGTTCTTCAAAAGGTGTGTTCTCAACAGAATATTCAACACTAAAAGGGAAAACCTTCCATTAAATACATGATTTTTTTTAATGTTGAGACTCTCTTGAAAATTATTTAATGAACCAGCTTCACTGTCACCCATAAATCATCCTTGATTTATTACATACATCAATGAGGTTCTAGAGCATGTTGCATTCACAAAACACTAAATGTGGGTAAAAAGAAAACATCCAATCGTGAGATTGATCTTAAATCTTTAAATTACGATGAGTTGGGAGTAGATATTTAAAAACAGAGATATAATTTTTTCCTATTATTTGTAAATTTTTGCAAATGAAAATTTTAAAAGCCGTAACATTTAAACCACCTTAAGTATTTTTCGGCAAAGAATAAACAGGAACCAAAGTTGACTTCACAGCAACAGGCTTTATGGACTAAGAGGGAGTCACTGGGTGGTCCAAAAGGTTAACACTGTCAACTGAAAGGTGCAGGTTCGAGTCTACCCAGAGGCACCTCAGGGGAAAGGCTTGGTTATCTACTTCTGAAAAATCAGTCACTGAAAAGCTTACAGGGCACATTTCCACTGGACACACAGGAGGCCACCCTGAGTCAGAATCGACTCCGTGACAACTGGTGATGGTGGATGGACTAAGAAAACAAACCTAATGTATTTTCAACATTCTGAGCACTGATTCTCACTTATCAAAAGAAAATATTCACAAGGTGTTCAATGTCTCCCAAGCAATAGAAATTAATGTACTATGGGAATTAAAAAGTTTTATATGAACAAATTTGATGGACTATTTCCTTTGGGAAATAGTCCATCAAATTTTAAAAA
The DNA here is from genome assembly GCF_024166365.1 of Elephas maximus indicus. Lineage (NCBI taxonomy): Eukaryota > Metazoa > Chordata > Mammalia > Proboscidea > Elephantidae > Elephas > Elephas maximus. The sequence goes on along the minus strand of NC_064841.1, from coordinate 13,577,644 downwards.
TAATTAAAATGATTATACATAAGTGCAATATACACAAATAATAAATTCACTAGCAAAAAAAAAAAAAAATTCCCATGAAGATAAATATTAACATTCTTAGATTTTTCAAGAAAGAGGCATTCCTTATATTTTCAGGAATCAATACTCCAGGAGAAATAAACGTCATTTCCATTAAAGATGTCAAGTCCCAAATGAACATATTTACAAATATATATATAAACATATATTTTATACATATATATAAATATGTTTAAAACAAAATTTCATTTGCGAAGTTTCAAATACGGCTTCACTAAGAAAAGTTCACGTTATATGCATAAATTTCAAAATAGAAAATAACAGATTTCATTTTGAAAAAGTAAAGAGCATACCTTTTTAAGTTTCTTTTCTCTGTAATCAAATGAGTGTACTTAAAGAAAACTTTTTTTTTTTTTTTTACATAAATCATAAGAATTGGCTACTAGTTTAGACTTTGACTAGACAGATTTTTACACTTACCATTTCTGGTATAAATTTAACAGCAAGAATTTCATCATCTCTAACAGGGAAAGTAATGTTGGCCAGACCTTCCGGGAGACAGAAATCTTACCCAATCCAATGACTCAGAGGCAAAGCTTAAAAATACGTAGTTTCACCATGTCTCACAACCCATATAAGGATTCCTGTTATTTCTCAGTGGTGCAGTGGTTAAGATTTCAGCTGCTAACCACAAGGCCAGAGGTTCAAATCCACCAGCCACTCCCTGGGAACCCTATGAGGCAATTCTACCCTGTCCTATAGGGGTGTTATGAATCAGGAATAGACTTCAAGGCAACAGATTTTTGGGTTTTTTTTTTTTTGCTATTTCCCATAGATAACCAAAACCAAATGATAAATACGTGATTTTGCTAAAGAAAGTTATGTTTTATAACATTACCATATTTTTATGAAAATAACATGCATGCTATACATTTTTCCATGTGTTTCCTCCTCCCATGAGGTATTTTCATAACCGCATTATGCCATTTTTTTTTTTACATGTTGCTGTAAAAACTTTAGCACAGCATGTATACAAAAAATACCTTGTGGAGGGAGGGCACCATGGAAAAAGAAAAAGTGTAACACAGTACAAATAAATACGTTTCCTCTTAGCATTATACAAGTATCATGACTATGATCAGAAATAAGTCTTATGCAATAAGGAAAAGAAAGTGCTGACATGCACCACTCACAAGCTTTCACCAGCCAATTCAGGAGTTCAACATCCTTGCCATTTATATATGTATTTTTTCTTACTGTACTTTAGATGAGGGTTTACAGAACAAACTAGTACTATCTTACCCTTCACCAAAGTTACCACTTATCTATTGTCTATTTAGTGTTTTTCCATCCCCACCCCTCCCCTTCCTTGTAACCATAAAAGATCGTTTCTTTTTGTGTGTAAACCTTTCAGTGCAGTAGTGGTTTCAGACAATATTTGTCCTTTTGTGATTGACTTATTTCACTCAGCCTAATGCCCTCCAGATGCGTTATGAGATGCTTCACGGATTTATCTTTGTTCTTTATTGTTGCGTAGAACTCCATTGTGTGTATGTACCAGTTTGTTTATCCATTCACCTGCTGATAGGCATCTAGGTTGTTTCCATCTTTCTCTATAGTGAACAATGCTGCAATGAACATGGGTGTGCAAATGTCTGTTCCTGTGACGACTCTTATTTCTCTAGGATATATTCCTAGGAATGTGATTGCTGGATTATATGGTAGCTCTATTTCTAGCTTTCTAAGGAAGCACCATATTGTTTCCCAAAATGGCTGTATCATTTTGCATTCCCAAAAGCAGTGCATAAGAGTTCTAACCTCCCCACAGCCTCTCCCACATTTGTTATTTTCTGTTTTACTGATTCATGCCAGTAATGCTGGGGTGAGATAGTATCTCATTGTGGTTTTGATTTGCATTTCTCTGATGGCTAGTGATCGTGGGCATTTCCTCACGTGTCTGTTGGCTACTTGAACATCTTCTTTGGTAAAGTGTCTGTTCATTTCCTTTGCCCATTTTTTAATTGGATTATTTGTCTTTTTTTGTTGTAGAGGTGTTGGATTTTCTTGTAGATTTTAGAGATTAGACCTTTGTCTGATTTGTAACAGCCAAAAATTTTTTCCCAGTCTGTAGGTTCTCTTTTCACTATTTTGGTGAAGTCTTTTGATGAGCGTAAGTGTTTAACTTTTAGAAGGTCCCAGCTATCCAGTTTATCTTCTGGAGTTTGTCATTGGTTGTGGTTTATATCCTGTTAATGCTGTGTATTAGGGCCTCTAGCCTTGATCCTATTTTTTCTTCTATGAACTTCATAGTTTTTGGCTTTATATTTAGGTCTTTGATCCATTTTGAATTACCTTTTGTATACAGTGTGAGGTATGGGTCCTGTTCCTTTTTTTCTGCAGATGGACATCCAGTTTTGCCTGCATCATTTGTTAAAAAGACTGTCTTATCCCCATTTGATGGACTTTGAACCTTTGTCAAAGATCAGATGATGACAGGTGGATGGATTTATATCTGGGTTCTCAATTCTGTTCCATTGGTCAACGTACCTGATGTTGTACCAGTACCAGGCTGTTTTGGCTACTGTAGCTGTACAGCAGGTTCTGAGGTCGGGTAGTGCGAGTCCTCCTACTTTATTCTTCTTCAGTAGTGCTTTACCTATCTGGGGCATCTTCCCTTTCCATATAAAGGTAATGGTAAGTTTTTCCACCTCTTTAAAGAATGATGTTGTTATTTGGGTTGGGATTGCATTATATTTGTAAATCGCTTTGGGTAGAACTGTCATTTATACAATGTTGAGTCTACCTATCCATGAGCATGGTATGTTCTTCCATTTACGTAGATCTCTTTTGGTTTCTTGCAGTAGTGTTTTGTAGTTTTCTTTGTATAGGTTTTTACATCCCTGGTTAGATTTATTCCTAAGTATTTTACTTTTTCAGGGGCTACGATAAATGCTATTGTTTTCCTGATTTCATTATTCTCTTTATTGGTGTATAGGAATCCAACTGATTTTTGTATGTTTATCTTGTATCCTACTTGCTGGATCTATTAGTTCCATTAGTTTTCTTGTGGAGTCTTTTGGGTTTTCTATCGTATAGTATAATAAAAATACCAACCCCAAATAGGGACACTTTAACTTCTCCATTACCAATTTAGATGCCCTTTATTTCTTTTCTTTTTTTTTGCCTTATTACTCTAGCTAGGACTTCCTGCACAATGTTAAAGAGGACAGGTGATAAAGGGCACCCTTGTCTTGTTCCTGTTCTCAAGGGGAATGCTTTTAGACTCTCTCCATTTAGGATGATGTTGGCTGTTGGCTTTGTATAAAAGTCCATTATTACGTTGAGAAATTTCCCTTCTACACCGATTTTATCGAGAGTTTTTATCAAGAATGGGTGCTAGACTTTGTCGAATGCCTTTTCTGTATCAATTGAAGTGATCATGTGATTCTTTTCTTTCCTTTTATTTATGTGGTGGATCATGTTGACTGATTTTCTAATGTTGAATCAGCTGTTATGAATCCTATGCTGAATTCTACTGGCTAGAATTTTGTTGAAAATTTTTTCATCTATATTCATGACAGATATTGGTCTGTAATTTTCTTTTTTTGTGGTGTCTTTGCCTGGTTTTGGTATCTGGGTTATGTTGGCTTCATTGAATGAATTCGGAAGTATTGTTTCCTTTTCTATGTTCTGAAATAGTTTGAGCAGTACTGGTGTAAGCTCTTCTCTGAATTTTTGGTAGAATTCTCCAGTGAAGCCATCTAGGCCAGAGCTTTTTTTGGTTGGAAGTTTTTTTAAATTATCTTTTCGATCTCTTCTCTTGTTCTGGGTCTCCTGAGATTTTCAACATCCTTTTGTGTTAGTTTGCTTAGGTAGTGTGTTCCTAGAAATTTGTCCATTTCCTCTAGGTTTTCAAATTTGTTGGAGTATAGTTTTTCATAATACTCCATTATGATCCTTTTTATTTAAGTTGGGTAATGTCCCCCATTTCATTTCTTATTTGAGTTATTTCTGTCCTCTCCTGCTTTTCTTTTGTCAATTTGGCCAGTGGTTTGTCAATTTTGTTGATCCTTTCAAAGAGCCAACATTTAGTTTTGTTGATTCTATTGTTTTTTCTATTCTCTATTTCATTTAATTCTGCTCTGATCTTTATTATTTCCTTTCTTTGGTGGCTGTGGGCTTCTTTTGCTGTTCTCTTTCTATTTGTTCAAGTTCTGTAGCTAATGTTTCAACTTTATCCCTTCTTCTTTTTTGATGTGTGCATCTATTGCTATAAACTGACCTCTGAGGTTTGCCTTTGCTGTGTCCCAAAGGTTTTGGTATGTGTTTTCATTCTCATTTGATTCTAGGAATTTTTTTATTCCATCTCTGATTTCTCCTATTACCCAGTGGTTTTTAAGCAGGGTGTTATTCAGGTTCCATGCAATTGATTTTTTTTTTTTTTCTTGCACTTCCTGTTAATATCTTCTTTGATGGGGTTGTGGTCAGAGAAGATACTTTGTACTATTTCAATGTTTTGGATTTTGTTGAGGGTTGCTCTGTGGCCTAAGATGTGGTCTACTCTGGAGAACATTCCATGTGCACTGGAAAAGGATGTGTACATTGCAGCTGTTGGGCGGAGTGTTCTATATATGTCTATGAGGTCAAGTTGGCAGATTGCACCCTTTAGCTCTTCTGTATCTTTGTTGAGTTTCTTTCTAGATGTTCTGTCCTTTACCGAGAGCGGTGTGTTGAAATCTCCTACTATTATTGTGGAACTGTCAATTTCTGTTTTCAGTGCTGTTAGACTTTATGTATTTCGGAGCCCTGTCATTGGGTGCATACATGTTTATTACAGTTAAGTCTTCATGATGGATCAACCGTTTAATCATTATATCATGCCCTTCTTTGTCTTTTATGGTGGATTTTGTTTAAAGTCTATTTTATCTGAGATTAGTTATCACCACTCCTGCTCTTTTTTGGTAGTTATTTGCTTGATATATTTTTTCCATCCTTTAATTTTTAATAAATTTATGTCTTTGTTTCTAATGTGTGTCTCTTGTAGACAACATATATGGAGCTTTTTTTTTCTTTCTTTTCATCTGTCACACTCTGTCTCTTTACAGGTGCATTTAGGCCATTTACATTCAGTGTGAGTTTACTGCTGTCATTTCATAGGGTTTTTTTTTTGGTGGTGCTGACATTTTGCTTCTTCCTTTTACTCTCCTGTGCTGAGCTCCTTTTGTTTCTGGATTTCTTTTTCATTTCTTTTGTTTTTACAGATTTTGCTTTAATTGAGACTTTATGTTTTTCTTCTTTATTTTGATGAGTAGGTTTGTCAACTTTCTTTGTGGTTACCTTGGAATTTACCCTTATCTTCCTAGGTTTGAACTAGTCTATTATTACTTGGTATCGTCTTGCCTTCCTAGGTTTGAACTAGTCTATTATTACTGGCTATCGCCTTGCCTTCCTCTCCATTAGAAAGTCCTATACCTACACCGTTTATTTCCTCTTTTATCTGGGAATGACATTTGTCTCTGATTTACTTAGTTTTTCAGGTCTTTGCTGTGGAGGGGCGGCTAGAGCTTCTGTCTATGGCGCCATGTTGGCTAGAAGTCCTATAAAGTATTCTTGAAAAAAATTTAACTTGAATATAATTCATACTTTAAATCTCACTTCAAGTTCACCCCAGATGTTTATAGAAAGAAATGGACAGAAGAACATGATAAATGAGAGGAAAGAGATGTAATCAATAAAATCCAAAACATGAGAAATTCTACAGGACAAACGACCTATAAAATCAATGGAAGAAGGTAAAAAAAAGGAAAGAGAAATTGTCATAACAAATGGACTGAATTAAGAGACAATTCAACCAAGTCTAAAACACAGACTTTAGTAAGTCCTGATTTGAAAAACTAACTGCAAAAAGACAATTATGAGAAAAATTAGGGAAATTTGAAGACTGATTAGATGTTTGTTGATATTAAGAAATTACTATTTTAGCATGATGATAGAATGTATATATTTTTGAAGAAATCTTTACAATTTAGAGACATATGCTGAAGTCTTTCCCCATGAAATTATATAATGTCTGAGATTTGTTTTACAGATATTTGGGTTAGGTAGCACTGGAGGAGAACAATAAAGTTTAAACAAGACTGTCCATATGCTGATGACTGTTGATACTGGATTGGTTTTGAATATGTTTGAAAATCCTTATAATAAAAAAATAATTGTTCAACTTCAGGCAAAATCCATAATCTTCAGTCAGAATAATAATAGAAAATCATTTGGTTCAAATCTTTTTTTAATACTATTAATTATCTAAGTAAAGGGAAACATGAAATACACCTTTTCCTCACTAATCGACTACCTCGTTATCTAACACTTCACATTTCAACAAAAGTAAAAAATCTACTATCTACTTTGCCCATTAACAACATACATCTGGCAGTAATGAACACCCAGGTGCGAGGTGAGAGAGTAACACTGGCTTGATGGTTAAGGTTATGTGCCAACATGGCCGGGCTGTGGTTCTCAGTGGTGTGGCAGATATGTAATGATGTAATTTGGCAGTTAAGTAATGATATAGTCATCCTCCATTTTGTGATCTGATGTGGTCATCCTCCATTTTCACATAACACTGATTTCATAACGACCTGGTCCTTGGAACCTAACTCCATCAATAAGGGAGAAGGGTCTACACAGGAAGAGCAGAATCTTTTAACCAAATAATATTCATTTGAATTAACTATAATCAGTACCTTATCCCATCTGCCTTCCACAACCAGAAAGATAAATTGAGATGATTAAGAAAATAGGCTTCAAGAGTAAGCACCCATCAACCACTAGCCCCACCTATCTATAATGGTAATGGCTATCTCATTGTCTTCTGGATTTCAGCAAGATACCTAGCACCATGGTGTCAAAGAACAGGTAAATGGTAGCTCAACTGTTCTCAAATGTAACCTCGACAGCCACTATCAGATTCCACTAGAAAACAGATTAAGGTGGTCTGCATGAATAAGAGGCATGTAATAGATCTATACAGGATGATATACTTGTACTACCATATATCAAATGAAATTACCACCACGGTAAAAAAAAAAATTTTTTTTAATCAAGTAAAACCATTTATAATCATCTCTGCATAGTCCCCCAAAATGCCTGGCACTATAGCGAGATTTAATAAATATCTGTTAAATGACTGAATATTAGCTCTCGACTAATATTTGTGTAAGCATAAGAATTTCTCCAAATATCATGAAGTCAATTTCTCTGGAGAGGCTAAAACATGTTTTGTTTTCCCTTATTAATACATTTATAGTTATGGGAGAAAAAAATGCATTGTTAGCCATTTTCTCCTTCTAAATAGTTGTTGGTATCAGAGCAGAGCCAAATTTATCAGTATTCAGTGGTGGCCAAATTTTTCTTTTCAAAAGCAAACCACAGGGGGAAAAAAACAAGAAAACATAGATTTAAAACAGAAAGTCACTTGCTAAATATTGTTGCCGAATGCCAAACTGCATACAAAAATCTATCTGAAAGCCATTATTTTAATGACTAGAATCATGTTAACAAACTCAACACTAGCCCGGCTGCCTTTGATCCCACCAGAAGGGGTGATCTCTCTTCCCAAGGAATTTTCTCTTCGCACAGCCAAACCAGTCTTCAAATTGCCAAAAATCAAGAAAAATTACTGGACTACAAAAGGAGCTCTAAGTACACTGTTCTCAATCCGCAGCTAGCTCGGTTTATGACTGGATAGGATCTTCCTCTGTAAAGATCAGTGGTTCTCAGCTTTCTACCTAAGGAGTGCATTTCCCTAGTAATGGTTAGCATAGGACAGCGGTCAGGAAACTTTTGCTGTAAAGGACCAAATAGTAAATATTTCAGGCTTTGTGGGCCACATGCACTCCTGTCACATATTTTTCTTTTCTCTTCTTTTTACCTCACAGGTGGGCTGTAGAAAAACAGCCATGGGCTAGATCCGGCCTCACAGTTGTAGACACTATGGTTAGCCATAATGATCTGAAGACTACTCTGGTAAAAATCCCTGCTCTACTATATACTATTTGTTTCATATTGGTCAGTTACTTAAATTCCGTGTCTCATCTATATTTGTAATAATAGTAACTATCTCACAGGTTTGGTGTGAGGGTTCAATGAGTTAATATATAAAAAATGGCTGACACACTATATATGAGTCCTATATATGTGTTAGATATTATTGTGGTCGTTAGGTGTGGTCAAGTCATTTCCAAACCTTAGGGACCCTATGTACAACAGATGGAAACACTGCCTGGTGCTGCTCCATCCTCACACTCATTGCTATGTTTGAGTCCATTGTTGCAGCCACTGTGCTAATCCATCTCATCCAGGGTCTTCCTCTTTTTCACATCGGTCCCTCCTGATAACACGTCCGAAGTATATGAGACAAAGTCTCGCCATCCTTGTTTCCAAGGAGCACTCTGGGTGCACTTCTTCCGAGACAGACTTGTTCATTCTTCTGGCAGTCCATGGTATATTCAATATTCTTTGTCAACACCGTAATTCAAAGACACCAATTCTTCTTTGATCTCCTTATTCATTGCGTGGCTTTCCCATGCATATGAGGCGACTGAAGATACGGCTTGGCTCAGGTGCCCCTTAGTTCTCAAAATTATATTTTTGCTTCTCAACACTGTTAACCCTTTGGTTAGTAGCCTAGTACTTAACAACTGCACCACCAGGGCACCTTCCTATGTGACTAGCCCCCAGTAAAAACACTGGGCATTAATGAGCTTCCATGGTAGGCAGTATGTGTTGTCACAATTTGTCATTGGTGAAATTAAGTACATCCTGTGTCACCACCTGAGTTGGAATCGACTCCATGGCAATGGATTTGGGTTTTTTTTTTTTTTTTTTTTTTTGCTGTTGTTCTTTTTGGATGTAACCACTGGGAAAGGACTGTTGGAAGCTTATGCCTGGTTTGCCCCAGACTTTGCTCCATGTACCTTGCAGTTCCACTCTGTTCTATAGGGTTGCCACGAGTCAGAGTCAACTCGATGGCACACAACTACAATAACAGTTGTTTTTACAATGCTCTGAAACCTTAAAGACATTTCTTATTAACATACAAATCAATGATTATACTGCAAAAAAACATAAAAATTGGTGCATTTGTAGTCTATAAAACTTGAATAACTGTTAAACTACGATTGGAATTTTTAAAATAAGAAACTCATTTTTTCTAGGTATAAGGTACAATTTTTAATAAAAAAGGTACATTAAGAAAATTATAAAGAGAAAACCTTCATATAACTACAGTGGCAAAAAGAGGGATTAAGACAGGGCTAGAGCCATTTTTTTTAAATCACTGTTACCTCAGGACAGCCCCTCACCCAGCCCATTTCCTGAAGTTCAGGATTTCTTTGAAAAGAAACATCCACCAGCTAGTCAGAACTAGCTGAAACAGGTCCTGCCCTCCATCCTGGCATTCCAGATGACTTTTAGCTCATTAACTGCCTCACACACGGCAAATTCCCTGCCCTGGGTGGAGAGCTAACATGCTAATGAACAAAATGGCTAATTCCCTCCTACAGGGGAACGGAACCTGGGCCTTAGAAAATGCTTATTCATTTTAAAACGCTCCACTCCTGCATGCACAAGCCACTGTGTATTCTACAACTGATCCTGCCTACGTAAACCAGCCTCAGCAAGCTGCCTGAGAGCAGTCTTGGAAGGCACTTGGCCCCGACTGTCACCTTGCTTGGCCAACCAATAAAGCTGCCTTTCGTTCCCCTCAAAAAACTAAATAAATACAGTGGCATGTTTAAATAAATACGTATTTTCCTAATCTCAACAGTATTTATGTATTTTTGAAGTCCATTAACATATACATACGAACCATGCAGTTTATTCAATCTGTTAAGAAAAGCAAAACTCTTCAGAGACCACTAGCAATAACTTTCTTCAGTAACAACTCTTTCCCCCAATCACACATACGTATGCTTCTGCCTCCCAATCCTACCCATGCTCTAATCTTGAGAACTCAACCTAAATATGTGAAAGAATAAGAAGAAATACAAAGAGAGCTCATTCCTCCTCACATCCATCCTTAATCCCTTCCCAGAAACACAGAGATAAAATGTAAAGGCTAGATTCCAGGCAAACAGTACACACTGAGTTCCAGCAAATTCTTTCTGAAGTTTAGAATAGAGAAAAGCAAAATTCTAACACTGAGGAATGATCATATTAGTTAAACACAAGGAGGTGGGAGAGAGTTAATCAGAACAAGCCAAAACCTGACTTATATAACTGGAAAAAAAATGTGCCCACAGTCCTTACCTGAACGCAAGTTCAAAAATGAGCCAATTACTTTATAAAGCTATCAAAAAAGGGGGGGGGGGGATGGAAGGATATTAATAAGACAGGTGATGATCCCATGGTAATCTGTACAGCCAATGTAAGAAATTAAGCACACACCACTTTGAGGACAATTTTGACAACCACGGTGTTAGGTGGCCTGGTTAGATGTCTAGCGATCATATCACGAATGGAACAGGCAAGAAATAGAGAATTTCTCTACCAAAAAAAAAAAAAGGTTCATCACCTTTCCCCACCAAATTAACACATCTGAAGAGAAAAAAAAAAATAGATTTCCTCTGCACAGTTTTAGAGTTTTAAGAGGAGAGAACTGGCTGCGGGTAGGGAATAGAGTTTAACAGAGGGGTAACAATGCAAAGATTCATTAAAAGTATCTACTATGAGGGCTGACTCACTAAAAGAGTAAGTGGGAGTATGGAGTAAGGTATATATAAGCTTATATGGACAGACTGACTTGATTTGTAAACGTTCACTTAAAGCTCAATAAAAATTATTTAAAAAAAAAAGTAACTACTATGAATGGCCTGTCATGAAAAAGCAGTATGTTTTCTATCTCTACAAATATTTAAACAAAGCACAGCGCCATTTTCTAGTATTTATAATTTGAAGAGTAATCTGGTCCCTTAAAATGTTATGAATTTTATAAAAAAGTATGTAATTTTAATGTCAAAGATAAAAGGATCTGCTCCTTTCACAAAGAGTGAGGACTTTAATTTGTTGAATTCCAAGGGTTCAAATGTTGCGGCAACCTCCATAAAAGGAAGGGTGTACCAGAAATGAGAACTTCCTTTGAGTGGGATAGTTATCTGCTGGCCAAATGCTTTGTCAAAGACTATGAACTGCCTGCCAGAAATCTGGTCCCAAGTTCGTGTAGTTTGTTGGACAAATTCCTTCTATGACTATCTATTACCTATTTTACACAGGCACAAAAGTATTTCCTGGGCGCATACATAGCTTCTCCATCCCCTGCCTCCCTTCCTCTCTCTTTATCCCTTTCCCTCCCTCTTGAACAACCATATTTAATTAATCTTAGTTGTATCATACTAGAAACGAATAGAGGAACAAGCCTTACTTCAAGGCTTGTCACTGCTCCACAAAAACAAAGCAAGCCATTAAGTATCCATTAACAAGATACATATTTAAAGCAGATGTTTATGAACCGTTTTCTTTCAGCTGTACTAATCTTAGCAGTATAAATCCATGCTGGGACGGGACGCTCCTCTGCGCTGGGTCAGGCTGGACCACAAAGAGTCAGCAGTGCATTCAGGCAACAGTTTTAGCAGGAGCCCTGGCGGCACTGTGGCTAAGAGATCGGCTGCTAACCAGAAGGCTGGCAGTTCGAATCTACCAGCTGCTCCTTGGAAACTCTATGGGGCATTCTACGTACCACGGCAATGGTTTGTTGGAAAGCTCAGCCAGTATCATGTGGAGGCAGCTGCTATAAGGAAACCTTGAAAGTCCAACCTCTCAAGAAGCCTCTATACTACAGAGTCAATTAAAGAGACCCATTCCGGTAGCTGAAAGGTTTTTGGTATAACTCATAAGACAAGTGCTCCCCAGTGCAGCCTGAGTTTGTGGGTGACCTAGAAACAGGGGTAAGCATTTAGTATTAGTATCACTGACTTCTCCCACCACTCCCCACTGGCTCTTAACTCTAGATTTTCTCCAAATAGGAGAAAACTCAAAATAATTTCATAAATTGCTATACTGTTAGAAAGAACAGACTTCAAAGGGTCTGGATTATACTACACCAGTTAACTGTGGTTTTTCAGAAATACATACTGTGACTTCGAACAAAGTTTTTTTAAGTTCACTAATTATTCTGTTTGCATTTTTAGTCAATTGGGCATCCCAGTCAGTTAAACCATGGAACCTTTGATCTTTTTCTAAGCTTTTTTTTTTTTTTCAATACAAGTCATCCTGCAAAATACTATAATTAAGCAAAGAATACCAGACAAATATAACCTCTTCTTGAGTTCTCACGGTCATTTCTTACTCTACATTCCAGTGATGCACTAATCCTCCAAGACACGTCTAATTCTACAGAGACATGAACCCATATTGCAAGTGGCCTCAGACAGAAGGCTCTTCCCCCTGTGGTGTCTGACCTTTAATTTCTGGGTCTCCATATGGATGTCTGAGTGTCAGCATAACCATTTCTATCAACAACACAGCATGTTTCTCCACTTACTGCCCCCATATAATTTTTATGACATATTAGGTACTGAGAGGTAGAAAACTCATTTGTTCACATTGTGTATTAAATTAAGTCCGTAAATGGTTTTCCTAACTTTAATCATAATATAAAAAAAAAACAGCTTGACATTTAGGTTAATTATAGCCAAAAAGAGAAGTACAAAGTGGACTACATCAAACTGAAAATTGCTGAATTTCATAAATGTTGGCCAATAATTAAATGATCACTGCCACACACAGTCTTTGTAGATTTATCTTACAGCTCACTTAAACTGCATGCATCCCCCAGATGCAGTTCATAAAACATGATCTAACATCATGTGGTTCTAGCTTTTACTGAAAGAAAAGTCAGGCTGAACTAAAACATTTTTATGCTGAAGCAGTAAAAAATATCCCAAGCTTCCATGGTATTTGGTGAAAAACTCCATTGCTTTTATAATTAGTAGAATGGCATGGAAAAAATTCAGAACTCCTTCCGGGAAAAAACACACGTGCATATATGCACGCAAACACCAGCCCACAAACTCCTCTGCCAAAAGAAAACAAATAGTGCTTGAAAAGAAGAGAACTCTCTAGACATAAACTTTCTTCCATTTGGACAGTAAAGTCTCACCAGGTGAAGAGGGAGGCTGTGTATACAGACGGGTGGGATTCATATAGAATACAATCATCTGAAGAGCTTTTTAAGAGTAAAAAGCTCTTGAGTGCACCCCACAACAATGAACAATTTGGAATCTCTGTGGTACCATTATTCCCCTTTTCAGAGAGGTGGATGGATCACTGTGGTCGGAGAGAAACTCATGTACACCAAAGTAGTGCCAGGGGGCAGGGACACCTGGGAATTCTGGCCTGTGAAAGGAAAAAGTTTGTGTTCCTCAACTACAGACTTAGCCCCGGAGCCCCTACCCCAACCATTGAGCCTGCAAATAATCCTCAGTAGGCTGTCATCTTCCTCCTTTCAACAAATCATTATTGAGTGTCCCAGTGAACAAGCTGCGGTGCTAAGTGCCGGGGACAGAATGGTGAACAAAGAAATGGGAAATGAGTAAGAGGAGGCTGTAAACTCCAGGAGCTGATGTATCCTCCACTCCTAGTTGCATACAGGAGGCACTCAATAAATATTTTTGGAAAGAAGGGCCCTGCCTTCATGGGTCTTATAATAGAGTGGGGTACTAGATAGTAAGCCAACAATGCACAAAAAAGTACAAGTGGAGATCCCGGTAATTGCTAAGTATGAATTCAAAAACAAGAGTGAGACAAGAGATTTTCATAGAGGAAGCTCTTTTAAATTAAGGAAGGTTAAGGGAGGACTCTCTGGGGAATTCACCCATAAACTGAGACCTGAGGAATGATATGTGTTCACCAGGTGAAGAGGTGGGCTGTGTGTACACAGGGGTGGGATTCCATATAAACCAGCAATATCAACTCATGTCCCAGGGCTCTCTCTGTTTGCACCTGATTCTGAATTTTTCCACTTCTGTCCTTAGAGAGTTACAGGATTGGTAACAATGTCACTTACTGTATCACTGACCAGCTGTCACCTATCACTGTTCCTGTCAGAAAAGCAGTTACGAAGTTACAATGTAACATAATTCTTCACTTTTTAAGAGGATGAAGACTTAACCCCCTGAAAGTATCTCTAAATAAACCACACTATTATTAAAAGGAATTCATTTTTTTTTTCTATACTGATTTTGGTCGCCAAGAAAAACAGTTGCCTAAATCAATGTGTTTACACTATTTTCTGCTTTCCGTAAATGGAAAGCTATGCGATCCAACCAGTTTCCTTGTTCAGTTCGATTAGGAAAAGTGTTTACTGTCAAATCCGCTGTCTGGCTGTATTCATCTATTCCCTCCTGATGCTTTTTTCTTTATCTTCTCTATTTTCATTCTCTTTTCCAGTTCCCCTTCCTCCATCTGCTTCTAAAAACTAGAAGCGGCACATATCAGAACCACTAGAAACCTTTTTCCAATAACAGGGAAACTGTATTTTCATGCAAAGTGTTGTTGTTGGTAGGTGCCCTGGAGGGGGTTGGCCTCACAGCAACCTTACCTATAACAGAACCAAATGCTATGTCCTACGCCATCCTCACAATGTTTGCGCCCACTGTTGCAGCCACTGTGTGAGTCCGTCTCAGTTGGTGAAAATACCATACAACCCAAACTCTTACATTACAAAATTAATTTTCCCATTGAACTAAATGGAAAGTGTGGGGAGGAAAGGAGTATTTTTCAGACACATAAATCTTCCACTGCTTGCCTATAGGCTTAATTTAAGCACACTAAATAGTGAGCAATAAAAGCTATTTTTTTTTAATTTAATTAATATACCACAACAAACTATAAGGACAGGGGCGCTGTCAGCACATTCCAATCTCCTGTCAAATCAAATAGGCTTGATGCCTTGGTACAAACCACTGCTGACTCCGGGACGCTCTGTAGCAACATTGATCTTACAGTCACCGAGCCAGATTTTTCCCCATTTGTTCCCACTGCCTGGCTTGCCTATCTGACAATTTCTGTAATCTTACAAATTTGCTTCTAAGCTGCTCTGCAATTTTTCACCACTATAACTAATATTTTGCACTGTGCGCCCTTCCCAACCCACAGTTCAGTGAATCACAGCAGCTGTTCTGGCCTTCTTCCTAGAATTTAACACTCTGACTTCGCTTGCAAGATCTCTGTTTCGGGGAGCCCTGTTTCTCAGCACTAGCACTCTGCTGAGTAAAGACTTGGATAAAAAAAAGACTTTAAATTTTAATAACAGCGATTTTTAAAAGAACCATAGTCACCAAAGGTTTTCACGGAAGGTCCAACCCACGTAAACGTGGGTGAGAATATGAAGAAGGGCAGGGAGCATGTTCCATTGATGTATACACATGCAAAATTAAACTGTGAATACACAAAATTTTATGAAGAAAATCTGGAGTAATACTTAACTCTTCCTCTCACAATCCCATCCAATCTGTCTGTATATTCTATGAGCATTATAGAATCCAGCCTCTCCTAACCACCTCCTCTGCGACCAGCCTAAACACAGCCAGCATCACCCCTGGCTTGGACTATTGAAATGGTCTGCTAAAGGGTCTCCTGAAGTAGAGAAAATACATTTTCTCTAGTGTTTTAAAATTAGAGTGAATATAGTTTCTAGTTTGTTTTAGTATAGCTGTATAAGCTGTGATTAGTCTCTAGTCTTCAGAAAACGCCTCAGGTTCTTTTCAAGATATAGCTGAGCAGCCTGTTCCACTCTTAAACGTAACAAACACCCCAATACCTTACAACACGTTTTCTCCTATTCAAGATGGGTGATTGAGAGCTTGATATGACTACCGCCATAATGATGCTCTAAGTAATCTCTAAACGTTTTTTAATTGCACCAGCTGCACTGGTCTCTTCCAAAGGGGTGCGGAGCTCTCTCAGCTCCTGTGGCCTTGGTCTCTCTTCTCTTTTTGTTCTCTTGAGAAATGGCCTGAAGCCTGCAAAATGGCAGAAAGGCCGCCTGATGTTTTTTAATCAACTTTCTTGCTTGCTCCCTATCTCAGCCAGAGTAGACTTGGCAGAACAGTTCCACTAGCCGAGAGATTCTTATGTGAGTTTTTTCAGCCTGTTACAAACATAATGATTAGAGTCCAGATGTCTAACATACACATCTTTTGTTTAATAAAGAGCTTCTTGTAGTTGTTTTGTGATGTATAAGACCATCTGTGGGCTACATGCTCAAAAACATTTGGTAACCTTGACCTTCCCCACATAAAACCCTCCCACTAGCTCTTTAGAATTAGACAGAATTTGGGAGAAATTTAACCCCCTCTGTCTCTTGAATACCTGTGTTCAATAAAGCCCTCTTGCTGCTCACCTCCTCCTGTCTCAGTATTGGTTAGGTGGCTCATATTCGCGATTTACAGTAACACTCCCATATTTATCTCTGCCACCGCCAATCTATTCATTACACTGAAGCCAGAATGAGACAGGGAATTCCAGGTCAGTGGTTAAGAGCTTGGCTGCTAAGGAAAAGGTCCACAGTTGAATCCACCAGCTGCTCCCTGGAAACCCTATGGGGCACTTCTACTCTGTCCTATAGGGTCACTATGATTTGGAATCGACTTGACCGCTATGGGTTTTTTATGCGTAGATGAGCAGTGAAGCCCTGGTGGTGCAGTGTTTGAGAGCTTCACTGCTAACCAAAAGGTCTGCAGTTCGAATCCACCAGCCACTCCTTGGAAACCCTATGGGGCAGTTCCACTCTGTCCTATAGGGTAGCTATGAGTCAGAATTGACTCGATAGCATGGGTTTTTTTTTTTTTTTTCTTTTTTTGGTTCCGTTGCGCAGCTATACTGCACACAGCCAGCAGCAGGGGGTACAGGGAGGAGAGAGAAGCTGAATCTAGCCCATATTCCAGTTACCACACCATGTCCCATGTCCAGAGAAGGCAACTTACTCTAATTCACCCAGATCTTGTCCCTTTTCCGTTCAAAACATTTCAATGGTTTCCTTCTTGTTTTCAATAAAATCCAAACTCCTTGCCAAGGGTCCCTAAGTCCCTATGTGAACTGTTCCTGGCTATCATTCCACCTTCTTCCACCCTTTTCCCTCCTTGCCCCTACTGCAGGCACACTGGGCTCCTTGCTGTGCCACATTCTTGGCTCAGGGCCTTTGCACTTGCGGTTCCCGCTGCCTGTAACCTTCCTTTCCCGGCAACAAACCTTTCCTTCAAGTCTCTACTCAAATGTAACCAAAAGCCTTGCCTAAAAACAAACAGTACTGAAAATGGCATTCCCCAACCCCATCATTCTTGCCCTAATTCCATTTGATTTTTCTCCCTAGTATTTACATCCACCAGACACCTTAAATTATTGTCCGTCCTCATTCCAATAGAATGTTTACTCTATTGACATGAATATTTAACTCACAAAATAAGCATCAGTGGCCAAAAAAAAAAAAGTCATTATTTTGGCAAGTAAAGAAATAAATCACTATAATTTTAAGAAATAAATTCAAGGAAGATAAATAGAATTAGAAACTACTTCTCCTGAATAAGTGGGGGAGATTCTTAAAAACGTAATATTGTTGAACATTCTACATGGGAGGCCATCCTATACATTGCTGGTGGAGATGACAATTAATACAAGCTTTTAGAAAGCAATTGGATCCTATGTAACAAGAGATACAAAAGAGTTCATAGCTTTTAATTTCATTTTATTATTACTTGGACCTACCCTACAAAAATAACTAGAGACGGAAACCAAAACTTCAAGAATATCCTCCACAGTGTCATTTCTACTAATGTAAAAAAGCAAACGAGCCATATATCCAATAATAAGATGATGATTATACAAATTATGGTATAACCTCACGATGGGACATCAAAATATTAAGTATGATTTTAAAAGTATTCAATGTCATGATGAAAATACATACAATACGGTGTTTTGTGAATAAAGCATGATACAAAATTATCTCTTTAAGCTTGTCAATATGCATGTATGTATCCTGATTTTATAAAGAAAACATATATGAATGTAAAAAAATAGTATTACAATGTTTTACATTGTTTACTAATGGGCAGTGAGATTATAGGCTAATTTAACTTATTCTTGTTAACTGTCTTTGTTTTCAGTTTTAGTCTCACTTATAAGCACATACTGTCATCTTAATAAAAATTATTAAATCCTTAAATGAATACACCATCTTCATAAAGCCTGGGTTTTGTTTTGTTTTTTTCAACTTTTTTTTTTAATTATGCTTTAAGTGAAAGTTCACAAATCAAGTCAGTCTCACACAAAAATTTATATACACCTTGCTATATACTCCTAATTGCTCTCCCCCTAATGAGACAGCACACTCCTTCCCTCCACTCTCTATTTTCGTGTCCATATGGCCAGCTTCTGACCCCCTCCTCCCTCTCATCTCCCCTCCAGACAGGACAAGCCAACATAGTCTCATGTGTCTACTTGATCCAAGACGCTCATTCTTCACCAGTATCATTTTCTATCCCATAGTCTAGTCCAATCCCTGTCTGAAGAGTTAGCTTTGGGAACAGTTCCCGTCTTGGGCTAACAGAAGGTCTGGGGACCATGACCTCTGGGGTCCTTCTAGTCTCAGTCAGACCATTAAGTCTGGTCTTTTTACAAGAATTCGGGGCCTGCATCCCGCTACTCTCCTGCTCCCGCAGGTGTTCTCTGTTGTGTTCCTTGTCAGAGCAGTCATCGGTTATAGCCCGGCACCATCTAGTTCTTCTGGTCTCAGAATGATGTAGTCTCTGACTTATGTGTTCCTTTCTGTCTCTTGGGCTCATAATTACCTCATGTCTTTGGTGTTCTTCATTCTTCTTTGCTCCAGATGGGTTGAGACCAACTGATGCATCTTAGATAGGCAGCTTGCTAGCATTTAAGATCCCAGACGCCACTCTCCAAAGTGGGACGCAAAATGTTTTCTTAATAGATTTTATTATGCCAATTGACTTAGATGTCCCCAGAAACCATGGTCCCCGAATCCCCGCCCCTGCTAGGCTGGCCTTTGAAGCGCTCAGTCTATTCAGGAAACTTCTTGGCATAGTCTGGTTTTTACTGATTCCTTCTGATGCATCATCATTTCTTACAAGAACATCATCATTTTTTACCAGAGCTTTCAAAATGATTTACGGATAAAAACATTATTATAAAGGGATAAGCGCACTGCATGGTTACTCTAGTAGGCACATGTCATCAGAATGAATTCAGATTCACCGAAGAGTTATTTTCATCTTCATCAAAATGAAGGCAAAAATTTTTGAGCTGCATCATTCTAAACATAAACCAAAACCAAACCCATTTCCACTGAGTCGATTTCAACTCATTGTGACCCTAAAGAACAGAGGAGAACTGCCCCCATAGGGTTTACAAGGCTGTAAATCTTTATAGAAGCAGACTGCCACATGTTTCTCCTGCAGAGTGGCTGCTGGGTTCAAACCACCCACCTTTCGGTTAGCAGCCTAGCCCTTTAACCACTATGCCACCAGGGCCCCCACTTTAAACATATACACACACAAAACCACAAAGCTCAAGTTTCCACAGCAGCATATTAAACCTATATAGTCATTTATTAGTCTAATTCATCCATTTCCAATCTAGCTTTGCTTGTTTGTCTTCACACTGAGGTTGCATCTAATTACCACCTGGAATCATCACAAACAACAAGTAATAAATGTCACGTAAAAAAAAAAAAAAAAAAAAATTTTTTTTTTTTTTTACACACTTGGGAAGACAAACTAAGTAAAAGGAAACATTTTCATATCCTAACTCCAAATAATATTAGGAAGACCAGCCTTCTACCTCTAGTCAGAACACACTCCTCTGTAGAACTGCTTAGAAGTTTCAGCCACAAGCTTATTTACAGTTTTTGCTATGAGCAAGGAAGCTAAAACAGTAAAAAAGGAATATGTGAAAACTGAGCTTTCAAATAGGAATCGTTAAAAAAATAAATCTACAATTACAGATTACCATTACGGTGGCCCACACAAAGTGTTCTTTTCTACTTTTGTTTTCATGAATACTTAAGAATTATGCTGAGTCAAACTAAACCCTTCCTGCCTGAATGAGGCAGAATTTCTCTGTTATCTCCTGACCTTCTCAAATTCCAGAAGCCTTGAACAAGCCCCAGTTGTTTCATCTCAGAAAACTGTTATATGTCTACAAAGTTAATAGGGTTGTTTATAGTGAAAGCACTAGAAAGTAAATGTTAGGGGAAAAAAAAGGAATAAATAACAAAGTCAAACAAACACTATAAAATTGTAATTAGAGATGAGCTGAACTACACTGTCCCCAACATAAATTATGATCCATTGGCTGAAAAAAAGAGGGAGGTGAGGGGAGATAAAATCCTATTACTTAGTTGCTTCAATTTTATAATTTTATTAAGTTTTCCCCATGACTTTTTCTTCTCTAATTGTTCTCCTTGACACTTGAGAAAGTATTCTATCATCTTAGAACTTTATAACAGAGCTCCAGATTAATGAGTAGGCTTCATGCAACACTGAGGCTACACTCAGGTTCCTACTGTCAAAAGGACTTATCCTAAAATCCTTATTTTTTAATAAAATCCTTCTTGAAAACTGACCAACAGTTGAATGATTCATCAAGTTTCAAGAAGAACAATTACAGGAGAAAGTCACAAAAAAAATTAAATATTAAAACATTTTCCCAACTCCTCTGGAGCAAGGCTTCCGAATAAAGACCACAACCCTCCCGTTCACACGCATACCTTCTGAAATGCAGACAAGACGGTCTTCTCCCCACTGCTTTTGGCTATTTCTATTGGTTTGCATTGTCAGGAAGATGTGGGCTTACCCTACATCAGCGTTCCAGGTCCAGTCTCCCAGTTCTTGGAAGTTGAGAGACAGACAGACAGATAGCCAGACAGATAGCCAGACATGTAGCAGATGCAATGGCTGAACCGCTTTCCGGAATCTAGTCACCAGGTTCATGGGTTTAAGGAGTCAGTGGAGGCAGCTTCCTGATCCCTGAATTACTTTTAATGGCAGCATATTCTTGAGCACAACTGTTCTAATGGTGGCCTCCTGATTCCTCCTGATTGTCACAGAGGTAAGGGGTACTGTCCTTGGTTGGTCAGCTCCCACCGGTGTTTTTGGCGTCATTGCTGGAGGCTCACCTAAAGCTCACTCTTCAAGCCTTTCCGATACTTGTGTAAGCCCCTAATTACTTGCATTAAATCCCCTTCTGCTCAAGATGCCTAGAATGGCTTCTTTTCTGAATAGAACCCTGATGGATAGAGGTGTTCATTCCTTCACTCATTAGTTATGACTGGGATGAACCATGGATCACCTGACTGCCCCTCTGTAGGGCCTAAAGAAGCTTCCAGAGCATGGAGTTCTGAGGCACTGTGATTCACAGACCTGCACTGAGAACCTCTAAGACACACAAGAAGGAGCTGTAACACTAAAGATGGTGAAAGACAGCAGCGGTGGGCTTGCCAGCCCGTGGAGTGAAGCAGCTGTGGTGGGCTTGCAGGCCCACAGGGCAGGACCTGAGCACCTTCAGGCTTGAGTCTTGGCAGTAGAGTGAAAAGAGCTGTAACACTCGCCCATGCAAGGCAGAGGCCTGAGTGTTCCCGTGCAGGGACTGCCTTGGAGGATCCTGTGCAGAAGCCTTCCTACAGCAGGGTGGGGCCAGGTGCCTCTGGGCAGGAGGCTTGCCAGCGGAGCAAAAAGAGCTGTACCACTTGCGTGTGCAGGACAAGTGAGCCCTGAGTGTTCCTGTGCAGGGGTTGCATGCCTTCCCCGCTCCTGGGCAGCAGGGACCAGGGTAGCATGGCAGCAAGAAAGCCCCACAGGCCTGGGTGGTGTGGCAAGGGCTGGCAGCAGAGGCCAGTGAGACCCAGCGGTGGAGCAGGAGCCTCAGGAGCCGTGCAGCCCCCTCCCAGCAGGGTGGTGGTAGCCAGAGGCAGTGGTGATGTGAAGACAGCATCTGACATCTGATCTGAACCACAGCCTGGCGAGTGACATAAGACAGACATGGGTAATCTGGGGAAAGGTAGGCAGTTCTTTTGAAAATTTGTTGTTAGCGTTTACCATTTGCTTTCTATAAACAGTAACGGCTTTCGCTTTGCCAACACTGTGTGTTTCGTATGTCCAGCTTGATCACAGATGAATGCAGCACCCATGGAATGGGTGGAAACTGTAACCCACTATGGTGCTACTGGTACTGGGGCAATAGAGCCATTCGTGACTTGCTATGAAGAAGAAGGGTTTGGCTGTCGAGGGTTTCACAGTCAATGAAAAAACATGTTTATACCCGATTGTTTTGTGGTTGCCTGGAAGTCTGAGGCACAGCCTGCTTGAACATGCAGTGCAGATAAGACAGAAATAAAGCATACACAAGCATTATCACATTTATCCTCATATCAACTCCAGGAGGAAATTACCCTTATAAAGAAACTATGATTCAAAGAGGGTTAAGTAACTTCAAGGACAGTCAGCAAGTACATAGTACAGATAGACAGGATTTAAATTCAAGCTGTCTGACTCCAAAACCCCATGGTCTTAAACACTAACCAATACTGCATCCTACACGGTTATCTTTCACAAGGAGCATGCGAACTGTTCGTGAGCATTTGGCGTTAATATAAAACATGCGCCCTGTAAGCCAGCCAAGATTATACCTACCTTTAACTCTCAGCTGGAGATCTCTAGTCCCCTTCCCAAACAGTGAACCCTCTCTGACTATACTCAGAAAACAAGCACTCTCTTCTGTGGGGTCTTTGCACTTGCCCCCGTATTTGAAGAGTGATGTAGAATCCTCCTCCAATTCTTAGTAATATACTCGTTCAGAATGATAGTGGGACCAACAGAGTTCTCCAGACAGTTCAAAGCACAACAGACTTGTACCTCAGTTTATCAGGAACACCAAGTGATGTACTAAGTGCCCTCAGACCCCCTGGTACACATTCACGGTTGGCACCATAGAGTCACCATATCGGTTTCTGAATCTCTGCTGATCACCAGGGCAAACAGCTGATTTCCTGCAACCTAATGAACAATGACCACAGGACTATCCCAGTGCGTACTGCCCTCTGCCGCCCCCGGGTCCACAGCACACTGCATGCCTGGGAGTCCAGGCACGGCAAGAACGGCTGGGATAGACATGCAATTAATAGGAAAGGCTACACCATCAAGTAGCTTAACAGGTAAATAAAACCTTCGTATCAATCTACCTGAACCATATTTCTGCTTAGGGTGTGTTCCATTTTACATAAGCAAAATTTCCATTTGCTAGCACTTGAGGCAGTGACGTCTCGTTCAGGTTTTTCTGAATTAATTTTTTGCACCCATTCTCATCACCTATTTTGTCCATTGCTTCCAAGCAATTTCACCTCTCCTCCTCCACTTAACCTCTGCCTGCCACCATCTCCTCACACTGAATACAACTCATTTTCAAAAGCAGTTTTCTACAATTCAAATGTGCTTCAAACTAAGTTAAAAGTATGGATTATTCGGAGACTTATTAAGAAAAATCCATTCCTTGGATCACCAAAGAATTTAAATCTAGTTACTATAACGATTCATTGTAGTCATTTTTTAACTTTGTGTGTATGGTGTGAAGTAGGCTTATCTCAAGCTGAAAACATTTATCAACCTGTAACATTTATCTCAACCTGAAAAATCTCACCTATCCAAAACCCACTGCCGTCGAGTCGATTCCAACTCATAGGGACCCTATAGAACAGAGTAGAACTGCCCCATAGAGTTTCCAAGGAGTTCCTGGCGGATTCAAACTGCTGACCTCTTGGTTAGCAGCCGTAGCACTTAACCACTGTGCCACCAGGGTTTCCCTCACCTATCCACTCAGCTGTAAACTGTAACCCTCCATGGTGCTACTGGTACTGGGGCAATAGAGCCATTCGTGACTTGTTGTGAAGAAGAACGTCTTGGCTATCTAGGATTTTACATTCTATGAAAAAACATGTTTATACCTGAGGGACATAAAAATATCAACTACTTTATATTAAACAATAATGCAAAGCTAATTTTATCAATTTTAATAATAGATTTCTCTTTACCCTCTTATAAATTTAAAACACTCTGAAGATCTTTACACACTCTGCAGGAAAAGCAGCTGCTAGTGTGTATTTGCTTGTTCAATAAATCACAGATTGATCTCCAAAACCAACACCCAAGCTAGTGGTGGTTTTGCGATTTTTGCTAATCTTACACTTTGTCCTAGTTATCTACTGCAGCTAGAACAGAGATACCACAAGGGGATGGCTTTCACAGAGATTGAATTTCTCACAGTTTGGCAGTGCTAGACATCCAAATTCAGGGCGCAGGCTCTAGAAGGCTTTCTCCTATTAGCACCAGGGGGGAAGGTACTTTTTCTTCCGTTTCCTGATTCCTTGGAGATCTCCAAGTGTACTGGCATCTATCTTCCCCCATGTCCTCTCTGCTCCCTTGTTTAACCCCTTTATATCTCAGAAGAGACTGATTCAAGATAGACCGTATGCTAATCCTGCCTCATTAACATACCAAAGACAATCCATTCCCAAATGGGATTACAACCACAAGCATAGAAGTTTATGTTTACAACACATATTTCGGGGGGACATAATTCAATCTGTAGTACACTTGAAAAAGGAATAGCTGCATACATTTTCAAAATTAAGCCTCCTTTTTCCTTCTCACCCTCCAATTGTTCTGTTTGAATTACTTCCTTCAGTTTACATAAAATCCCTCTGCAAGGAGTAGAAAAAAATGGCCATGAAAGGAGAATAAGCATCGGGCACCACCATCTCCTCCAAGGGATTGGTTAATACCGGAGCATTCACTGAATATATTTAGAGAGAGAGAAAGCAGAGAAGGAAAGTCCAGATTAAAATGTATTCCCACTTTTTACTACATTCTTCAGGCCCAACAGTAATCTCGTGGCCAGGAAACACGTATGCACATACTCACTCCCATATATATAAACCTTCCTCTCCCATAGACTGAGTTCCTATTTACCATGTTTCTAGTTTATGACATGTGATACTTTAAACATAATTTATTAGTCTAAAAAGTGGATTTAGGTGTTTGATAACTGTTTCAGCAATTATTTGGAGGTGGGTCTCCAATTTTTACACTGCACATTCCATAATTGTTGTTGTTTTGTTTTTTGTTTGTAACATCTAAAGAGTTACCAGCATCATTCTTGTTAACCAATATGACCTAAATGGTTAGGACCGAACCAGAAGAAAGCAAAGCTACTTGTAAAGATAATTTTAAAAAACAATTTACAATATTTAAATGGACTAAAGAATATATGATTTATCTCACAGGGTGGAAAATAACTTCATATGAACACAAGACTGTTTTCGCCTCTTGTATTAAAACACATAGAATACCTTTAAATGTGAATTTAATTCTAGCTATTTTTTTTTTTTATACTTGGCCTTACTTTCCTACCTCCAAATCAAAAGTTGATTAGGAAAAAAGCAACACTGAAGCTGGGCAAGTTCAGCTCTGATACGATACCTGGAAGCAAAACTATAAAATACAAAACAACCTTGAAGCTGTGTTCCCTTTGGCCTAACAAGCAAATTAAGAATAAGTTCCCTGGAGGTCTCCTTTCTGTGCCCTACAGCACTTTGTCTCTCTACCACCACCTCAAGTAAACGAGCTAGAAGGATCCTAAATGACAAATGAAGTCCAGCCAGGGTAAGTAATCAAGGTTGGTGAGCGGAAGGCTTAGAACCTAGATCCAGGTTTCCGGAAATCCAGATGGGTACACTTTTCCCAGTGACCCAGGCTGTTTCAACATAAGGGTTTCTTTGATTCCTTCAGTTTACATATGTGTTATTTTTCCTGTCAGAATCTTAGAATCTCAATGTGGAAAAGGAACTGAGTCTGGTTTGGTTTTTATTTGTTTTGTTTTGTTTTTCTGCCTTTCCTCCACACAAGGCACAGCACAAAACAGAACAGAAATAGCGATTCAGTAAACACCAGCTGAATTAAATCTTGAAAAATTTATTCTCACACTTCGGAGTATTACACACAGGGAATTATTCTTCACATACTTCCGTAGCTAAGAAGTCATAATACTGTTAGTTACCTCTAGGGGAAGGGAATGTATTGTGGGAGAATTTTCAAAGCCCAGTTCATTAAATAAATGTGAATTATTAAAGTATGTAGATTCATAAAACCAAACTAAGAATTAAAACAATACCAAGAGTTACTAGCAAAAATGCATAAAAACTCTCATCCACTGGAAGAAAACAGAGGTACAATGGTTAAGTGCTTGGCTAGCTGAAAGATCTGTGGTTTGGATCCACCAGCCACCCTATGGCCAAAAGATGTGACAGTCTGCCTCTATAAAGATTTACAGCCTAGGAAACCCTATGGGGCAGGTCTACCATGTCCTGTAAGGTCGCTATGAGTCAAAATTGACTCACAGCATACAACAACAATGGTATGTCCCTAAAAAATTACAAAAGGACCTGTCCCACCTACTATCATATACCAACGGACCTAATGGACTCCAACTCTGAGGAATAAAGAGCTGTCTGTGTAAAGAAAGTGGTGGGAAGAAGAGGTGAGGAGAGCCCAGAGTAGGCCAAGAGACTGGAGAAAGAAAAAGCTGATCAAGGAAACAGAATCTACCACCCTCAAGTACACGTCAGGTAAGTGCATCTCTAACTATCTGACTTCAGTGAGTCACAGCAGAGTGAGACCTCTGAATGTGTATTTTGTACGTCTGTTCTCTGCCTTGCTTTGGTGGTTTTCCAGTTCTGGGTTTTGTTTTGTTTTGCCCTTGGTTACCTAGTAAAGTCACTATTAAAAAATTCCAACTTTACCTCAGCTAAACTAGGAAGAAAAGGAGAATTGTCCTTCTCTAGACTTGGCCAATAGGAATGTCAAGAGTGTCTGGGCGAGCAGGGCATTCAGGCTACAGTTGTGGTGCCAGCTGGAGGGCCAGGAAAGAATCAGCATGGCTACAGCAGGGGAGGGGGGTTCTCTGAAGACAAGGGGCCTCAGAGCTGGCTTGGGCAGGACTGGAAAATCCCATCAAAGGGTCAGTTTGCCATCTGCATAAAACCTCTGCAAGACTTCCCCAGATGATTGAATTACAGAGGTCATTTTAGTCTGCCTGCAAACAGTTAGTTTCTTCTTTTTTAATAATGAATTAAGTTCTCTGTTGGCAGGTTGGGAACCCTGGTGGCATGGTGGTTAAGAGCTACAGCTGCTAACCAAAAGGCTGGCAGTTTGAATCCACCAGGCGCTCCTTGGGAACCCTCTGGGGCAGTTCTACTCTGTCCTATAGGGTCGCTTTGAGTCAGAATCAACTCGATGGTAATGGGTTTGAGTTTTTGGTTTGGTTGGCAGGTTTTTGGTTTTCTTTTTTTTTTTTTTTTGTCTGAGAAAAGGAAGTTTTAAATAAAAGAACCTGTTAGAGAATATATTTACAATACCTACGAGTAACTGGCTCTTGTACTCAGCACCTGTATAATAGTGCCCTAAAGCCCCATGAAAGTTGTGGCTTCAACCCATTTAAAATATGTTACTCAAAGACACAGCCTTGTGAGTGGTACACTGACTACTAGGCAGCCATGTGCTTACAGGCATGAAGAAGTATGGCTTCCAGGGCTCTTCTTCTCCAAGGCCAGAACAATGCCCCGTCATCAAGAACCCAAGGCTGCCAGGATTCCATGTACCTCTTCCTCTCACTGCTGTGCCTATGGGAGGGTCAAGCCAGGTGAGTGCATGTCAGTGTCTGGGAATAACTGAAGGTATTGGGTGAGAGCAATAAAATCACAGGACCCTGAAAGCCTCTTTGTCTCCGCCCCTAAAATCATTACCTATGGTATTCACAGCATAGAAGAAGAGAACCACAGTATTTAAATCAGGGGAAAATCATCTCTCTCTCTCTTTCCCCTTGGAAGGAATCCTAAAAGAGGTTAGCAGTAACTAGAGAACATAGAGGAAGTTCTTTTAAAAATCATATAATGTAATTTTAAAGAAAATGAGCAGATAATCACTTAAAGAAATCACTGCCAGGATATCTTATGCATCCAAAGAATGAATTCAATATCAAAATCAATGAAACGATGAACAGAACAAGTGAGGGGCGATTTTAACTATGCTCCCTCTTAGAAACTCAAATGTGTTTGCTAGAAACACTTTTCTTGACCGTAATTCAGCCTATCATTTTAGCTGTATATTCACCAAAACTCTCCTTGGTATGAAGAGTTTTATAGAGTATATTTTTATAATATTAATCATAGTCTTTGAATTGTATTCAATTGAAGTGTCTTTTTTTGTCCCACTTCTAGTGATGATTTTGATTATAAATACAGAACAAAAACTAAAATCAAACTCATTGGCTGCTGAGTTGATTCCAACTCGTAGCGACCCTACAGGATAGGGTAGGGCTGCCCTATAGGGTTTTCAAGGAGTGGCTGGTGGATTTGAACTGCTGACCTTTTGGCTAGCAGCTAAACTCAACCACTGTACCACTTCATAAACATGAGCCTTCAGCCCAAATGCAGAGGACATTCAGATGTCACGGACCCTGTCACCATAATGCCTGGGGAGTATCCCCAGCACTCAGAAGCTGCAGAGAACACCTTTCAGCTCCCTGGGAAGAATAACAATCAGGAAGAACAGTGAAGGATAAGATTTCAGTGTTGACTGTTCTTGAAATGAAAAGCCAAGAAAAAAGTGTCTACACGCTATTTGATTACAGCTTTCTCCCTGACAGGGAAAAAAAAAATATATCTAAACCTATGTAAAGTAAACTTTAAACCAAATTTCTTAGAGCAAAATAGAAACAGTACCCTGGAAATACATTTCTGACACTAAGAAAATTAAGTATCTTCTAAAAAAAAAAAAAAAAACTTCTCCTTTAAGAAAAAAAAAATCAAGAAAGGTGAGACACATCTGTATTTCCATTCTGTAAGAATTAAAAAAAAGGAAAAAAAAAATAAAGTGTTATTTTCCCACAACCGCTACAGCATTAAAACAATCAAGACCCGAAAAAGCAAATGTGAGTCAATTCAGTAACTAAGTGTGCAAATGAACTAACCTGAATTCATTTTTGTTTTAGAGATTTCCATTTGAAAATTAAATGCAAATGGTGAATAGATTTCCCTTTTTTAAAACACACAAAAGAAAACATGTGATAGAAATCTTCCCTCTGTATATAAAAATAGTACACCTCTGCGCTTTGCATTTTTTTTTTTAAGTTATTCTGAATGGGAAACATTAACACTTACTTGAAGTTACTGTATCTTTAAATTATAAACAGTATTTTTTGAGGAGACACTCTTGTGTTACAGTTTGTAGGGCGGTAATTAATTTCTCACTGATACATACCACCTTTTAGAATCTTACCAAACAGAAATTGCAGTACTAGAAGCAGCAAATAATAACAGCAAATAATAACAGCAAATAATAACACATTGTCTAACTTTCTGTTGAAGCCCTGGTGGCGCAGCGGTTAAGATCTCAGCTGCTAAGCTGGCAGTTCAAATCTACCAGCTGCTCCTTGGAATCCCTGTGGGGCAATTCTACTTTGTCTTATACGGTTGCTATGAGTTGGAATCGACTCAATGGCAACGGACATAATTCTATTACATTGGATAACCGTTGCTTGGACAACTATGATCTCAATCCCTTTGAAAATTGGTCCTATGATTTAAGTTTAGTTGAGTGAAGCAAGCTCTCTGTATCAAATGCAACCAGTACAATCTAAACAAAATAAGAATCCTCGTCACTTTAAAAGCCACCAGCTTCTCAGTGTAGCCTAATTTACAGCAGTGGTTAAAGAAGAAAAGTCCTCATTAATAAATGTTTTAATCATTTTCTCCAGGAAGGAAGCCACGTATTCAGAGAGCCAAGATGCTGGAATGGATGAGGGCTCTGAAGAGCTATGCATTTCCTTTCAACAGTCTCCAAAGTGTTTTTTTTTTTTTTTTTTTATCACGACAACACTATTTACACCAACGTAGTTTTACTTTTTTTTTTTTTTTAGTTAGCATTAAGAGCTGTGTTTAAAAAGATGTCACAGAGAAGCTCTGCGTTTCAATTCAAAACACTACAGAAATCACTGGCAAAGTCTAAAATGTAAAACAGGTCTCGGAAGCACCCGGAGCCAGCTGCTACTGTCCACACTCAGGCTGTTCCAAAAGACCAGCAGATCTGCAGGGGCCGGTGCTGAAGGAGGAATGCCACCTCCCTAGGCAAGGGTCGGTCGGCAAACTCTCTCCGCAAAGGCCGGACAGTAAAGACGTCAGGCTCTGCCAGCCATACGGTCTCTCTCACAACTATTTTAGTACAACGTGGCACCAAAGCAGACACAGACAATACAAAAATGAACAAGTGTGACTGTGAGCCAATAAATGTTATTTATGGACCCTGAAGTTTGCACGTCATAATTTTCACATCACAATATGTTACTCTTCTTTTCATTTTTTTTTTTTCCCCTAACCATTTAAAATGTAAAACCCATGCTAAGCTCACGGTCCATACAAACAC
Source organism: Elephas maximus indicus (assembly GCF_024166365.1). Classification (NCBI taxonomy): domain Eukaryota; kingdom Metazoa; phylum Chordata; class Mammalia; order Proboscidea; family Elephantidae; genus Elephas; species Elephas maximus. The sequence goes on along the minus strand of NC_064841.1, from coordinate 13,547,084 downwards.
AGAGGGCTGGTTTGGGCCTGCTGGATTTGGCCCACAGGCTGTAGTTATCACCTGGGCCTACTCCTTTCCCCACATTTACACAGTCCTACAAATTATGTGCCTGCCCTCGTATTAAACTATTACTTTTGCTTCTCTAGATCATTGCTGTCCAGGCTGTTTCTTTCTCGCAGGTTGTAAAAGTCCAACAGGGCAATGAAGAGGGGAAGAAAGACTCAGAGAACAGACAGGAGAAAGGGCGCAGGCTCTTGTTCTGTTACTTTCCAGCCATACGATCCTGTGAAAGTCAGGGAGCCATTCCAAGTCTCCACTTCACCATCTATAAAAATAGGATCGTAACACTCAGCCACGTAGATTTTAGTTAAGGATCGATATGCAGGTATTTCTGAAGCTGCAACCTTAACATGGAATAAAGTAGGCAGAAGGAGCCATGGTGGTCCAGTGGTTAAACATTCAGCTGCAGATGAAAGGTTGTAGGTTCAAATCCACCAGCCGATCGTGGGAGAAAAGACCTGACAATCTATTCCCATTAAGATTACGGCGTAGGAAACCCTATGGAACGGTGCTACTCTATCATATAGGGTCGCTGTGAATCAGAATTGACTCAATGGCATACAACAAGGTAGATACAGCGGAACATATAATCTGTAGAAAAGAGTTGCCAACTGCAGTTCAGAATCTGATGTTTCATAGTTAAGTTGCTAGACTGTGGTCATTGGTACGTGGTTCCCCAAGTACAGAAAGGAAGTTCAGTAAACGTGGTTTAAAGTCCTGGCCAAAGGAGCTGCTCACAGTCTCGCTGACTGCATGCTACTTTTCACAATTCCCATGTGGGCCAGAAACTCAATCAACATAAACTGAGAATCTTATTTAAGACAAAAAAAAAAAAAAATAGGGACGGTACTGTGAGGAGCACAAAAATTATTAAGATCCAGCCCCTTACTTTAGAGAAATTACAATTTATTAAACACAAAACCTATAATACCTTGTATAAACTAACTGCATTAACCCCACTCATCTGTCAGTTTATCGTACTATGGTGGCTTGCATGTTGCTGTGACGCTGGAAGCTATGCCACCAGTATTTCACATAGCAGCAGAGTCACCCACAGTGGACAGGTTTCAGCGGAGCTTCCAGACTAAGATAGACTAGGAAGAAGGACCCCGCGGTCTACTTCTGAAAAAAATTAGCCAGTGAAAACCTCATAATAGCAGCAGAACACTGTCTGATACCATGCCGGAAGACGAGCCCCACAGGTTGGAAGGCACTCAAAAAGGCAACGATTGTGAGGATGGTGCAGGACCGAGCAGTGTTTCATTCTGTTGTACAAAGGATCACTATGAGTTGGAACCACCTCGATGGCACCTAACATAACACATAAACAGTCTCATTATGAAAATACAGAGCAAAACAAAAGACATTCAGTGGAGGAATTTTCTAGGACCTAGATTTAAACAATGAACACAATTTCAAGAACAAAAAGCATACACAGGATTTTTAGAGTATATGTAGTTTCTGAGTGGTAGAAATTATTAATGTGTTCTGCTGCTAACTGGAAAGCTGAAGATTCAAGTCCACCCAGAGGTGCCTCGGAAAAGAGGCCTGGTGGTCTACTGCCAAAAAATCAACCCCTGGAAACCTTATGGAGAAAGTTCTACTCTGACACATATAGGGTCACCATAAGCTGGAATCAACTCAACGGCAACGGGTGGTTACAGCGGTCTACGTGTATGTATCTAGGATTGCAGGCTCTGTGGATCCTCAATTCCACTTGTTTTTTTTAGTTGCTGTTAAGTTAGAAACTCATGGCAACCCCACGTACAATAGAATGAAACTCTACCCAGTCCTGCGCCATCCCCGTGATCAGCTGTGGGTATGACCACGGCAATTCATAGGGTTTTCACTGGCTGATTTTTGGAGGTTGTTGGACCTTTCTTCCTAGTCCATCTTAGTCTGGATGCTCTGCTGAAACCTGTTCAGCATCCTAGCAACACGCTACGGTGTCTGTGAACGAGGTGCAATGGTCAAGAATAGAACCCAGATCTCCTGCATGGAAGCTGAGAATTCTACCGCTGAACCACCACTCAATTTCACTGTTGTTGTTGTTGGGTGCCATCGAGTCAATCCCGTCTCTTTCTTAGAGTTCCTATTCTCACATTCAGAATGATCAGAGTTTACTTTTAAAAGGTTTAGCCAGTGTGATGGGTATGTTAAAAAAAAAAAAAAAAAGTCTCTCATTTTTAATTAATGTTTTACTTCCTGTCCTCATATTCTGCATAGTTGTTCTGTATGTTCATTTTTATATTATAAAATAAAAGGCATAGTCTGTTTAAGGAGGTCATTCTGTGTGGCTAGAGGCCAGGACACAGCAAGAGTGCACAGGACAAGCTCTCTCTCTTCCTTCCCAAGGCTTCTCATGCTTGACCCCTCTCCACCCCATAAATTGCAGGTTTGCATCAATAGATAGGGACAACCCTTTCCTTTCCTCCTTGAACGTGCCAGAGGAAATTAAAGAGTTCACAAATGAACGTGGTTGAAAAATACCAGTCTTGACAGAAACATCTGAAACCATTTCCTCCATTTTTGCCTAAAACTTGGTTTCTGCCCAGTTTAGATCATGGAATAGACAAGGGATCTTAGAAAACATACATGAATTTTGATTCAGGTCTGCAGACCTGTTTGCAAATACCAAGCAGGAATACACTGGCACCCTCCTTTTCTCACCTAGAAGACAGAAAATTCAGGAAAAATAAATCAGGGTAAGAACCTGATTCACTGCCACTCATTGGGAGGATACTGCCAGGGGAAGCCCCCATGAGGGTATAATTTTCAGGTACTAGGAGAAAATGATTGTTTTTAACTGAAAGTCTGTTTAGACTCTTTCCACACTAAGAATAAAGTGACAACCAAAAAGGAATGAACACAGCACACCGCAGAACTCTCAGTAAAGATAACAAAAAGTGTTCTCAATTCTGGTCAACACACAGCACCAAATCTAGGCGAGACTGTATTCCAAAAATTGATCCAAACAACACATTCCCTACCACAGTGGAAAGTGGAAAATCACTACTAGTATCTGCTTTCAAAAAAAATTTGCTACCATCACTCCAATAACACTATATAACACACTGCCCCAAATTCACATAGATTTGGCTAATCCAATGTTCCCAACCCTGGGCACTTTTGTTCCCTCAGGGGACACTTAGCCATTTCTGAAGTAATTTTTGTTTTGTTTTGGTTTTGGTCACATCTGGCGGTACAGTGAACTAATGGCATCTTAATGGGTAGAGGCCAAGGATGTTGCTAAATGTCCTACAATGCACAGGACAGCCTTCCACAACAAAGAATTCTCTGTCTAAAAATATCAATAGGGCCAAGAAATCCTGGTCTAGTCTATTTCTATGTGGCTAGCTGGGACACAGTAATGAATATGGGGGCCACAGATAATAAGCACTCTTCTTATACTCAAAAAACCCATTCCTGTCAAGTCAATTCCAACTCATAGCGATTCTATAGGACAGAGTTGAATTGCCCCATGGGATTTCCAAGAAGCAGCTGGTGGACTAGAACTGCTGACCTTTTGGTTTGCAGCGAAGCTCTTAACCACTGTGCCACAAGGGGTCCACTCTTCTTATAGACCTCCTATTATACTAGACAACTTAAGAGTCCAGAGTAGAGCTTGATGTTTACATAGGTAAATACAAGTTTTCATGTAGTGATTTTCAGTTGTAATATTTTGGTGAGAAAATAGGCCACAGTCCATAACTCTGGCCACCTTATATTAGCTTGTCACATAATCTACAAGAACACTGACCTCTATAGAAAACCAAAAAAACCCCTTTGCCGTCAGGTCGATTTCTACTCATGGCGACCCTACAAGACAGAGCAGAACTGCTCCACAGAGTTTTCAAGGAGCACCTGGCAGATCTGAACTGCCAACTCTTTGGTTAGCAGCTGTAGCACTTAGCCACTATACCACCAGAAGCTCACCATTAAACTGGATACTGCAGGCTCCACCTATTACAAATTAATACTTTCTTGCATTTAGGAGATAACTGAATTTCCTATGGCCACCCACCAAAAACTGCCCACCCTCAGATTTCAACAGTGGGTTCTAAGTGGTATTTTCTGAAGAAAACATACCTGAAATTCCCTTTCTCTGATGTTATAATCCATTACAACTTTACTGTCTGGCTCCACGAAATTTAAAAGCCAGGGTGGGAAAGGAAGCCGACTTTAACTATAAACTTAAAGGCAGCCACACAGAGATGCTTTCTATAAAATGTAAGGAATGTTGGTGATGAAGTGGAATGAAATATATAAACGCTGAATTGGTCCCTCTAAAAGTAACAAAGACCTGCATAAAGGTTATTTTATTTCCCAATAAAAGTTTCCTTGGGTGTTTCCAACAGAGACTGACATTTTTCTGGGGGAAGTTCCCCTCACCCCAACTTTGCTGAAGGCATTTGCTTGTCTATTTCCTAAGTTTTACACAACTGAAATATTTTTAAATTATGAAAATATTCTATTTACATTTACGGCAACCACCAAGGGCTCAGAAACCTGTTTTAAAACCATCACATAAACCTGACAAAAGGCAAAGCATTGGGTAACTCAGAGAAATCCATTTGAAGGCAGAAGTTTCTCAAGCTAACCAAGCAAGCGCTGTTTGGGAAAATGTGGAAAGATATGTAGTCTAGCCCATTGAAGTTTTCTTAAAGACAAAATGATTACTAAACAGATTAGCTGGACTCTACACCAAATACCAATTTTTAAATGTAATGCTGAAATCGATTTCTATCTTCATGCTTAAGTTCAAACAGAAAAGCCCCCCAAGTATCCTAATTTAAGAAAAAAAAAATACAATCCAGCTGAAGGACATTCAAACGCAAGATCTAATTTCAGAAAGTTGAGCAGAGAATAAAAGTGGGAAACTCATGCATTTTTCATGTGCAGCAAATGGCATCAAAGTGTTTTGACACACACTAATCTGGCTAAATGCAAGGAAAAAAACCTGTTTTACATGAACTTTACTAGACTATCCGCTGCAGTTCCAGCTTCTGAAAACAAGAAACGGGACCAGGCTGAGGAAAAAGTGGCTGATGGGGGGAGAAGCTGTGTGTGCACAACTTCCCCTCCAAATCCCCAAGGAGGAAAGCTGCCACCTGGAGGTACTGGATAGCTGAGCAGCTTGATTGAAAACAACCAAGGTTTTGAGCGCTGTTTTTGGCAAGAGGTAAGTGTCAGAAGCTGCTTCCTGGGGCGCTGGAAGGAATGTGTCACCATCAATCAGCAAGTACACTGAGTCCCGTATTTGGGTCAGAGAAGGAGTAGTGCCTCGTCCAACATGGATACATCATGCCCGCTCCAGGAAAGGAGGAGAAAGGAGAGTTGGCAGGAAAGGTGTTGGTGCCCAGGGACCTGCGATATCAAATCAAAAGGAAACCCCAACTCGTGCTGAAGGGAAAACGGGGCGCGCTCAGCTGACTGCGAGTTACAAGAACGAACGAGGGCGGGTGCTCGCGCACCTCCCCGGGGACCCGCACGGCCGGAGCACAGTCCCGGGGAGGCACAGCCCCCGCCGACTCACCTGGTCGACCCCGGGCGTGGGGCGGCACGAGGAAGAACAGCCCACCCGGCCGGGCCTGGCGGGATGGGGGCGGGCGCCGGGAGTACTGACCTGTGGGGATGCTGGAGGGCTTCTCCGAGCCAGCACCCAGGCAGGGAGTCCAGGGGCGGAGGACGAGCGCCAGCAGCAGCAGCGGGAGCCTCCCCGCGCACCGCCCCATCTTCGGCCCCCGAGGGCCCGCGCGTCTTGGGCACCCCAGGTCCTGCAGCGGCGCACTTCTCGCGAGAGCGCGGGGACCCCCTTGTTCCCCGGGGCAGACGATTGCGGGCCAGCGGGCGGGCTGCGCGTGGCGCGAACCGGCGGCCAGCAGCCAGAACGCACGGCGGAGGCGCAGGGGAGCTGGCGCCCGGGCGCCGCGGGACACTTATAGGCTCCCGGCGGGGGAGGCGACGGGGCGGGCCGCACCCCGGCTATTGGCCGCCCGCTGACCCGCCGCGCCTCTGCGGTCCCCTGCGCTCGCCCTCGCCAGCCCCCCGTCTGGGGCTGTTTGCTCCGCGGGAACCCTATTTAAGGAGCTGTCTGCGGCTACGTGGGGAGGCGCACGCAGGGCTTCTGGCTGGACGGGGAGCGTCCTTGGGCTTGGGAGCGGGGCTGGGAGTGGGGAGGAGGAGCTGGCGGCGGGCGGTGCTGCCCTCTCCCTTCCCCTTTGCTTCCGCAGCACCGGAAACTTTCCTGCAGCCTCAAAGGGTGAGAACGTACTCTTCGCTGGACTTGGGTACCCCACTCCAACCAGAAGGGGCAAAAGTCCGCACCAGCCTTGGTCGAATGGGCCCTCAGTCATGGAAATGGGTCGCCCCACCATTTATTCAGGGGCAGTTTTCATCACCCTGTGAGAGGAAGGCCGTATATTATTTTACTTTGTAAACTGAAAGGTTTTATTCAGTGAACATTTCTTCCTCCTTCGCCTGTGCCAGCGAGCGGTAGACTCTCTCCGGTAATGAGTCTTGTAAATCCTGCAGAGTCGGAGCCCAGCTTGTGTAACCTGAGGCTGTGCCTTACAAGCTTTTTCTCCGGTCCACATGGAAAACTCCTCCCAGGGATGTCCCAGCGATCTCTTGGCTCCTCAGCGCGTCTTCCTCAGCTTCCAGTTTGGACTCAAGTCTGAGCGTATTCCGCTTTCCCCTATTCTCATCATATTTTAGCTAGACCAGAGTTCAATCTCTTGCAATGATCGGGGGCAAAAAATGGGACAAATTTGCTTCATTCCATGACATAAGCTATCTTATGAGAGAAAGCCAATAAAAGTGGCATTCTAGAAACTTCTACCTCCGTTTATCTTCCTAAAACGGGAAAGGAAAAAAAAAAAAAACAGAGTTGAGCCAACATCCCATCCAACTCTAAGCAGAAAAATGGTGAAAAAGAGATACTCCGTTATGGATTTTTTTTAATTTTGCATGATATCAAGAGAACATGAGTACTAAATGGAAGTACAAAAAACAGGTGGAAAAACCTGCCAAGAAATATTGCCTTGAGTGTGACATTTTAGAAAAAATTATTTCCTGCACTCAGAATTAAGCCAGTCATTTACTGTTTTGAAGGTTTGGTCTCAGGTTTTTTTTTTTTTTAAGAGAAGGAAAATTGGAGGAAGTTCAGAGAAGAGTAACAAATAATTAAAGAAATGGAAAGTATGACCCATGAGAAGAATGAAATAAGGTTTATTTAGTCTGAAGAAGAACTAAGGGATGGATTCCTTAATGGCATCCTTCAGTGTGGCCAGGAGAGATCAGTAAAACCAGGTGGAAAGCAAACCATCAGCCCTCAGTGTCTGGCTGGTCTTTTGGCCAAATCTTGGTCTCCAGAAGTTCAAACCTGTCCACTGTTCCGGAATTCTGCCAAACTCCTTGAACTTGATTCCTGCTTCCCTATACCCCCCGTATCTTCAAGAGCCAAGAATTTTCATGGTTAGAACTTGGCTTTTTGCCCACTCCTGCTCCCAGGTAGTCTTATGGCATCTCCTCATCGCAAGCGAGTATGTTTAAACCACGAAGTCCACCAGGTTAATATGGTGTTCCTCTTTCTGTGTTGAGTCCCAAAGTGAGGAAAGTAAGGCTTGTAGAGAGTAAGTGCTTCTTTAGGATTTTCAAAATAGCCAGACTCTTCTACCGCAGTCTGAAAGAACCCTAATGTGAAACCAAACCCTTCCTGCCATCTTATATCTCCAGCTGTCTGGAAAGTAGTTTTCTGCTTGGACTTTTCCACAGGCACAAACTCAACATTGTCTTTAACTCATCAAGTCCAGATTCCAGTCACAGCTTCATCATTTCTCTTAATGATACTGCTGCCCTCTAACTCATAGCCTCAGACATTTTGTACTTCTCTCTCTGCCCACTCCCGCCCTCAGAGCTAGACACTAAATCCCGTCATTTTTTCCTTTGCATTTTCTCTCCGTATTTGTTTCCTTTTGCACTGCCATTCCACTGATGCACTCCTGAATATACCCTAACTAATCTGTTTTAACCCTTTCCTGACTGACTGCCCTCCCTGTAGACTCTCCCTGCCCCCAAATACAATACCAATACATGCCATAGCTAGATTCATCATACTTATCTTCTTTGGATTACTTCATTTCCAAACACAATGATTCCATAAGGAATTTGGAAACGATCCAGATTCCTTAACCTAGAATTCAAATCCCTTAACAATCAAACCCAGTCACCTATCCCTATACCCTGTACCCAACCAATCTGATTTTCTTTATTATCTCTCAAAGCAGACCAAGTACTTTGTCACTTATATTCTCCAGTTTGAGTGGGAATTGCTGTCTTTATCGGGTTCCTCCAGAAGTGGACCCTGAACCAGTATTCAAGAACCAGCAGTTTGTTGAGAATTTCAAGGAAACAAGAAGGGGGAGGGTGAAGTCACACCAGAAAGAGAAGATAGCCAGTAATGTGTGCACTATTAAGTCTACTACAGTGGGTAACTTGGAGCCTAACTTCACAGAATTTAGGGACAATCCACCCCTCAGAAATATCCTGGCCAAGGCACAAGAGAGCTGGGGTGTGTGTATACTCTGACAGTTATGGGTCATTGTTTACAAGCTGAGGGACACTTGTTAATTCCCACAGTCCCAGTCTGCTCTGCTCATACGCGTACATAGTAGCCCTCCAATGATGATGCACTTCTTGGCCATAAATCAGGTTGACAAGTGCAGAGATGGTAGATCTGAAGAGAAACAAGTCAATTACCAATAGCATCTGTTTGTTCACCATGCCTCTGTCCTTGCTATCTTTGTATCCGGAAAGCTTTTCTCCACACCTCTCCTCCCTTCGGTGGGCTAACTTCTGTCAAGCTCAGGTGCCACTCTCCACAGCAATCCTAACTTGAGTACCCCACCCTGCTCCAGGCTGGGTCAGGTGTCTTTGTTCCATTCTCTCTTACGCCTTCAGCAACCTCTCTCATTCGTCATTCCATATTGTTCTCTTTGTTATGTGACCGTTTGTTTACTAGACAGCCTGTTTATTGAGGGCATGATCCAGTTCTTTTTCATCAGTGTGTACTACATGACTGGCACGTGGTAGAATGTATTCATGTATTCCTCCATTCATTTGTTCATTCAGAAAACATTTATTGAGTGTTTGCTACATATCTCAAGCACTGCTCTAGACACTGGTAAAATGAATATATTGGTGAAAAAGAAAAGCAAAAATTCCTACTCTTAGGAGGCTTTTATTCTCATGTGAAGAAAGAGATAAACATATTAAAAAATATATGTCAGTAAAATATGTAGTAGAAAGTGGGAGCACCATCAGTTGCAATCAAGTCTATTCTGCCTAATGGTGACGCCCCCCTCCCCCACTTCATATGTTTCGGTGTAGACCTGGGTAACAACTTTGGCCTTAGCTCTAAATGAGTTGAAAGGACATTTGGATGGTTGTAGGTGGAGCAGTGACATGACATGGCACAGGGTTTGAAAAGGCCCATAGAATCCCGCTGCTGAGTTAATATTAAAGGAATGGATGGGGATCATAAAATGCAAAGCCTGAAGACCAATTTGGAGGCCAATCTAGGGGTCCAGAGAGAGACGGTGGCTTCAACCAGGTTGGTAGCAGTGAACACAAGTTAAGTTTTCAGACAGATTTTGAGTGTAGAGCCAACAAAACTTGACAGTTTGAATGTGGGTGTAAGAGAAAAAATGTCAGGGAATATTTATTCAGTGAATATTTTTTGAATGAAGGGGAAGTAAATGCTTGGGAACACATGCAATAGCTCTGGGTGTGGAAAGGGAAGGGAAGATTAGATAAAATAGACGGGAAGGGAAACCAGCCGGACAGCCAAGAGCTGAAACTCATCCAGTGCAGACCCTGTGGAGAGGAGGGGAAGAGAATAGCAGAGTCAGCAAAGGGGACTTATGAAGTCAGACAAAGGGGAAACATGTTTACAGAAGAAAGACATGGGAAATAGATGAAGATCAAGAAAAGGTCATTGCTATTAGCATTGGGAACACGAGTTTAAGATCAACGTTTTAGGTTGGAGCAAAGCCTGTAGTGAAGGTAAGGTATAAATTGGAGATGAGGGTGCAGAGAACACTGTGAAAGGGCCTTTCTGTGCTATGACCCCTCAGTCTAATCAAGCCCCTCCTGCGGATGTCAGGGGTGGGCTTTCTAACTTCAGGGTGAGCACATTGCCACAAAGCTGCTGTTGTATATGAGAGGACTACGGCATACTGTGTAAGCCCACTAGCTTTCTTTTTAAATTATTTAGGCTGCAACTTGAGTGGAATGATTTACAAGGTGATTCTTCAAGGGCAGGGCAACCTTTCAAACAAAAGTAGTATGAGAAAATCAAGTGAATTGCTTAACAAATGGTGAGCAAAATAGGTTTCTTCACACACAAAAACCACTGTTTTTCAGAGGGGGGAAATGTGCCTGGGTTATCTCCTGACGCTGGCTGCTAACCAAAATGTCAGTGGTTCAAATCCACCAGGCGGTCCTTGGAAACCCTATGGGGCAGTTCTGCTCTGTCCTATAGAGTCGCTATGAGCCAGAATAGACTTGATGGCAACAGGTTTGGTTTTTTGTTTTGGTTTTTTGGTTTAGTTCTTCTTTGTTTCCTGGGAAGGATAAGAACCCTTTATTTATAAAATCTGGCTCTCATTTGGCACTCCCCTCCAAAGTATCCTTTTGCTTTTAAGTCCTAATTATGTGTTTTAGTCATCTTAGCATGCTTATAATATAGAATACTCCCTAAGTAGGTATGAATTCTGAAACCTTTGTACCTAACAAAGTGATGTCAGATGTAAAATTAAACTCAGCCAAAGTCAAAGTAAGAAAAGCAGACCAAGAGAGCAAAGAGCCAAACATCACACAAGTATTCTGAAGATGATCCTAGCAGATGTTTTGTGCCTCCTTGAAATGAGTGGAACAGAGTTGTGTAGGCAGTGAGTCACCCTCCAGGGCCAGCGGCAGACGTTTGTGGCTGGCACATTTAGTTTTCCAAATGTGCTTTACCAACATTCCATTCCATGATGTATTTGTTGGCAAGGGGACTCCAGAATGACATTAATTATAATTGGCAACAATATAGTGTCAAAAATGCTTTGTTCAACAGTAGTTTCTAATAATTTTTTATGGGTCTCTGCCTTTATGGTTCCCTAAATCTCCTGTTTCTCAGGACCATTTAACCTCTTTCTCTGGAATAACCCAGAGGCAGATTTGTCCCGAAACTAATGACACATAAGTATCTGTCAGTGCCCCCGACTTGCAAGGGCCCCTGTGGATGTTAATATGTGAGAGTCGTACAATATTCTAGATGTGAGGGAAGCCAGGTTAAGTTCAGCAACAATTACCAAGAAAGCATTTTTCCAGAAACTACGTATGGAGATCTTAGGAAAAAGACCTAAACTCCAAGGATTCAGTAAATTGTTACATTTTCTTTTCTAAATAAGTACTCACTTCTGTACCGTATTTTATAGTTGTAACTGTATTCTTTTTTTTAAAGATCCCTAAGATAATAGAAACTTTTGGTGTTGTCATTAGTCTCCATCAAGTCAGCCCCTGACTGATGGCAACCCCATGCACAATGGAGTCAACGATTGCAATCTGTAGGGTTTTCATTAGCTGATTTTTGGGAAGTAGATGGCCAGGCCTTTCTTCCTAGTCTATTTCAGTCTGGAAGCTCTGCTGAAAGCTGTTCAGCATCATAGCATCCCAAAAGCCTCCACCAGCAGCCAGGTGGTGGCTGCACTTGAGGTGTGTTGGCCACAAATCAAACCCAGGTCTCCCACACGGAAGGCAAAAATTCTACCTCTGAACCACTACTGATGTCCCTTGATTCTTCCATGTTCTACCACTGGAATCTAGATCCAATCCTTTCCATAAGTAGTCAGCATGTAAGGAGTCTTGTTGTTGCCGTTAGGTGTTGTCGAGTCACTTCTGCATCATAACAACCCTATGTACAACAGAAGAAAACACTTCCTGGTACTGTGCCATCTTCACAATCGTTGCTATGTTTAAGCCCATTGTTGCAGCCACTGTGACAGTCCATCTCTTTGAGGGTCTTCCTCTTTTTCACTGATGTCCTTCTTGAGGGACTGATCCCTCCTGATAACATGTCCAAAGTACCTGAGAAGTCTCACTTCTAAGGAGCACTCTGCCTGTACTTCTTCCAAGGTAGACTTGTTTGTTCTTCTGGAAGTCCATGGTATGTTCAATATTCTTTGCCAACACTATAATTCAAAGGCATCAATTCTTCTCCAAACTTCCTTATTCATTTTGCATGCATATGAGATGCCTGAAAATATCATGGATTGGGTCAGGCGCAACTTAGTCCTCAAAGTGACATCTTTGCTTTTCAACAAGTTAAAGAGGTCTTTGCAGCAGATTTGCCCAATACATTTCATTTCTTAACTGCTGCTTCCATGAACATTTATTGTGGACCCAAATAAAATGAAATCCTTGACAACTTCAGTCTTTTCTCCATTCATCATGATGTTGCTTATTGGTCCAATTGTGGGAATTTTTGCTTTCTTTATGTCGAGGTGTAATCCATACTGAAGGCTGTGGTCTTTGATCTTCATCAGTAAGTGCTTCAAGTCCTCTTCACTTCCAGCAAGCAAGGTTGTGTTATCTGCATACCGAAGGTTGTTAATAAGTCTTCCTCCAATCCTGGTGCCCTGTTCTTCATATAGTCCAGCTTCTCAGATTACTCACTCAGCATACAGATTGAATAAGTATGGTGAAATGATACAACCCTGATATAAGGAATCTATGATCAATAATTCCTGGAGTTGGACCTTCCTGAGTGAGGGCTGGTGATAATGCTATTCCCATTTTCCAATAATGGTATGGATTCCTTGTCCCTCTGTGACTGAGCACTTCCTTACACAGCTTAGCTCAAGTATCTTAGCTATTATTTTGAATCCTTGTTTGATAGCCTAATTCTTCTCAGACCAAGCTCTGTCTTCGTCTTCTTATAGGTCTTCAGGAAATGAGCTCTGTAGCTCCCCCAAACCTCCTCAGGACCTTCTCCTGGGACTGTCTTACTACCTGCTATTGTTTGCTTCCTTACCAACTCTGCCCCGTGGCTGTCTGGTCTACTGGTTAGGGTCATCCCTGTCCTATCAGAGCTGGTTATGGCAGAACTGAACTTATACATTGATTAAAAGTGTGTGAGTCACCCAGAATACTTTGAGTTAAATAACTGTATTCAGTTAAATAATTGTATCGCATTGTCACTTGGTAAACCTCCAAGGATGCTAATTAGAAATGAAGCATAGCCTAATTGAAAAAATACAGAGATACATTATGTAATAAAAACAGATGTATACAACTCCAATATTAGATGTTAAAAATAGAACAGAGAGGGAAAAACTAGCAAATTATAAAGCTTTAATTTTAAGGAAAACCTACATTATTCAAAAATATGCCTTAAAAGTGCAGTACTATTTTTAATCTTTCATTCCTAAAATCTCAGAAATGCATTTAGTGACATACATTAAATATATATATATATATGTATTTTTGCAATAGACCCAAAAGGAAAGAGAATTAACTTTTAAGAATGTGCCAATCAAATGAAGCATGGCTTTGGTCCACATGCCATGTCATGCCCAGTTTGAACGCAACCCTTCAGAATTATAAGTACGTGTCTTCTTTAGGGTGTTTTTCATTATAGTTTTCCAAAAGGGATGGTTTGCATCAAATATAATTTTCTGTATTACAGGCACAGATCACAATGCACAGAACTTCTTCATACGTTTTGAAGACAACCATAATGATCGTGCTGGCTGTTTGCTGACTATGCTTGTGAGCTTTTTTCTATTATGTGTGAAATGTTCAGGGAGCTCTCTGAGGGCATCATATTTTGTGAAGTGCTCTGACATTATTGTTACACCACCCTGCTATTCAAAGGTAGCTATTTGATGACTGCCCTCTAATTTATCTTTTTTCTTCAATTGAAGTGCTTTTCTTAATTGCCGCTCTAGTATTGCCTTGTAAATGTGTGGTCCTCTCACTTTTTCCCAGCTGTTAATATGATTCTTTAAAATTACAATTTAGAGAAAATTAACACCAATTTCACTCCAAAGTAAAACATGATTTAGGTGCAAAGGGTTATCAGCATTTTTTTTTTTTTTAGCATTTTAGGTATAGACTATAAAAGCAAATAATTTTTTTAAAGAACACATTTTAAACAAGAGTTTTTTCTTTTTATTTTTATTGTGCTTTAAGTGAAAGTTTACAAGTCAAGTCAGTCTCACATACAAAAATTTATATACACCTTGCTATATACCCCTAGTTGCTCTCCCCCTAATGAGACAGCACACTCCTTCTCTCCACCCTGTATTTCAGTGTCCGTTCAGTCAACTTCTGTCCCCCTCGGCCTTCACGTGTCCCCTCTAGACAGGAGATGCCAACATAGTCCCATGTGTCTACTCAATCCAAGAAGCTCACTCTTCACCAGTATCATTTTCTGTCTTACAGTCCAGTCCAATCCCTGTCTGAAGAGGTGGCTTCTGGGATGGTTCCTATCTTGGACTGACAGAAGGTCTGGGGACCATGACCTCCGGGGTCCCTCCAGTCTCAGTCAGACCATTAAGTCTGGTCTTTTTAAGAGAATTTGAGGTCGGCATCCCACTGCCTTCCTGCTCCTCCAGAGATTCTCTGTTGTGCTCCCTGTCATGGCAGTCATGGGTTATAGCCGGGCACAGTCTAGTTCTTCTGGTCTCAGGCTAATGTAGTCTCTGACTTATGTGGTCTGTTCTGACTCTAGGGATCATAATTTCCTTGTCTTGGTGTTCTTCATTCTTCTTTGCTCCAGGTAGGTTGAGACCAATTGATGCATCTTAGATAGCTGCTTGTTAGCATTTAAGACCTCAGACGCCACTCTCCAAAGTGGGATGCAGAATGTTTTCTTGATAGATTTTATTACGCCAATTGGCCTAGATGTCCCCTGAAACCATAGTCCCCAAACCCCCGCCCCTGCTACGCTGTCCTTCGAAGCGTTTGGTTTATTCAGGAAACTGCTTTGCTTTTGGTTTAGTCCAATTGTGCTGACCTCTCCTATATCATGTGTTGTCTTTCTCTTCACCTAAATTAGCTCTTGTCTGCTATCTAATTAGTGACTCCTCCTCTCCCTCCCTCCCTCTGGTAACCACCAAAGAATATTTTCTTCTCTGTTTAAAGTATTTCTTGAGTTCTTATAATAGTGGTTTCATACAATATTTGTCCTCTTGCAACCGACTAATTTTGCTCAGCATAATGCCTTCCAGATTCCTCCATGTTTCACAGATTCATTGTTGTTCTTTAACGATGCATGGTATTTAACTGTGTGAATGTACCATAATTATTCATTTATCCGTTGATGGGCCCCTTGGTTGCTTCCATCTTTTTGGTATTGTAAACAGTGCTGCAATGAACATGGGTGTGCATATATCTGTTCTTGTGGTGGCTCTTCTCTAGGATATATTTCAAGCAGTGGGATTGCTGGATCATATTGGTAGTTCTATTTCTAGCTTTTTAAGGAAGCGCCAAATCGATTTCCAAAGTGATGGTACCATTTTACATTCCCACCAGCAGTGTCTAAGTGTTCCAGTCTCTCCACAACCTCTCCAACATTTATTATTTTGTGTTTTTTGGACTAATTCCAGCCTTGTTGGAGTGAGATGGAATCTCATGGTAGTTTTGATTTGCATTTCTCTAGTGGCTAATGCTCCTGAGCGTGAGAGTTGTTTTTTCTTGAAACATTTAAAACTTCTTAAAATGGGAAGTAAACATTATCAGACCAATGCCTTTGAAGCAATGGCAACTAGAAATTAAGTGCTTCCTTTGAATTCATCAGTTTTTCTATAATTATATTTTATGCCTAAATTCAATGTTACAACCAATATTCACACAGCAAATTGTCCAAAATCAATTACAAAGGTGAAAAATCCCTTTTTCTTTATTCATGTTTGGTTTCCTTGAAGTAGATTGTCTTGGTCATCTAGTGCTTCCATAACAGAAATACCACAAGTGGATAGCTTTAACAAAGAGAAATTTACTTTCTCACAGTAAAATAGGCTAAAATTTCAAATTCAGGGCAATGGCTCCAGTGGAAGACTTCCTCTCTCTGTTGGCTCTGGAGGAAGGTCCTTGTCTTCAGTCTTCCCCTGGTAGAGGAGCTTCTCAGACGCAGGAACCCCAAGTCCAAAGGATGCGCTTTGCTCCTGGTGCTTTTTTCTTGGTGGTATGAGATCCCTAACTCTCTGCTTGCTTCCCTTTCCTTTTATCTCTCACAAGATAAAAGGTGGTGCAGGCCACACCTCAGGGAAACTCCCTTTACATTGGCTGAGGACTGTGACCTTAGTAAGGGTGTTACAATGCCACCCTAATCCTCTTTAATATAAAATTACAATCACAAAATGGAGGATGACCACACAATACTGGGAATCATGGGCCAGCCAAGCTGATACAAAATTTTGTGTATTTTGGGAGGGATACAATTCAATCCACGACATAGGTGTATAGTCACTTATTCAATCAATCAGTTAACAAATAATTATTGTTCAGGTACTGTGTATCAGACATACTTTGTCTTCATAATTACAAGATGAATTATACACTTCTCCCTCTTTGAATACCTACATACATGCATGTGCAAATCACTGTGCTAAATTAATAAATTAGATCCTATTATAAGCTTCTTTAGTCTACAACATACCTAAGTAAAAATTCATTAAAGAAAAAAATAAACGTCCTGAAATTTGAATAATAGATTATTGTGGACATATTTCAATGTACGAGATAAAATAATAACTTGAATTATTCTCTCGGGGTAACTTTATCATTTATAATGACAAGGTTTATTTGATTTTGGTGAATGTTTCAGTAATGTTATTGTTGTTAGGTACCATCAAGTCAGCTGCTACTCATAGTGACTCTGTGGATAACAGAATAAAACGCTGCCCAGTCCTTTGCCATCCTCACGTTCGTTGCTGTGTTCATGTCCATTGTTGCAGCCACTGTGTCAGTCCATCTCACTGAAGGGCTCCCTCTTTTTTGCTGACCCTCTACTGTTTAAATAATAGAAGTTACAAAATATCACTACGTGCTTTCATATCTTTTTTTTTTATGTCAAAAATGGTTTTGTTTGGCTCATGGTTCTAGTTTCAATTCTCAGTTATTAGTCTTTTTGGAAAGTATAGAGCAGACCAAGGAAATACATTAATTTTGGTATTTCAGTTACCTAAAAAATAATTACCAATAAGGCTATTTTTTTTAATTTTTATTGCAACACTATAAAAATGAAGATCAAGTTTTGGGTTTTATTATGGTCTTTATTATTGAGCAGCAGGGCATGCCACCTACTGTGTTTTTATGCAAATACAATAACTTCCTCATGCCCTGATTTCTTTCTCTGTCACAAAGTTGGTTTCCATTTTTAAGAGAATGTTACTGTTGTATGCTGTAAATCGGTTCCGACTCACAGAGACCCTACAGGACAGAGTAGAACTGTCCCATAGGATTTCCAAGGCTGTCATCTTTATGGGATCTGCTCACCAGCTCTTTTCTCCCGCAGAACCGCTGGTGGGTTCAAACTGCTGACCTTTTGATTAGCAGCCAAGCACTTAACCATTGTACCACCAGGGCTCCTTTAAGAGAATACGAAAAAGATAATTCAGCAATGGCAAAACAACGTTATGTTTGTCTCAATCTTTGTACAGTCATGCATCCCTTAACATCCACAATACATTCTGTGAAATAGGACGTTATGTGATTTGTACATTGTGCCAGCATCAAATTATGTATAGGCGGTCCCTAGATTACAGACAAGTTCCATTCCTAAATCTGTCTTTAAACTGAATTTGTACATTACGTCGGAATAGTTAGGTATGGGTTTTTCTAACGTCAGTCAAATATTTGTCTTAGTATGTAGTGTACCTTTCTATGGAAAAAAAAATTAAAGAAACACTTCCAGGTACATTAAAACATCTTTAATATAATAATACAGTAATAATAACCATGTTTTGGTGCACCTTGAAAAGTAGTACCCGTTGGTTATTATGAACCGTTGTATGCACCTAGAATTTTTAGTATAATAGGCTTTACAGGGGTTGGTTTGTAACTAGGTGTTGCATGTTAAGTTGGATGTTCATATCCCGGGGACTGCCTGTATTACCTTATGAAAGCACTGACGTGTATGTGTTTGGACGTTGCCCAAACATGTTATGCAACGCATGACTGTGTTCAGGTCAACTTGGGTTCCATTCCTAACTCTGCCATTTAATACCTGTGAAACCCTGATCTGCTTTCTTAATCTCTTGAATGATCTGAAATTAATGAAAACTTACTACGGCACTTAAGAAGGTGTTCCAAGGTGGGGAAGTCTCCAGGAACAGTGTGTTGAGTCTCTGGCTCTACTTGTCTTTGATGATCTTGGCTCTGTCCCTCTTTGGTTCTTGGCCTGGAAGCAATGTTTACAGCACTTCTGGGCTTTATGTTGACAGGAATATACCTTCCCACCCCCCCGCCAAAAAAATGAATTGCCTTTTTTTTTTTTTGTTATCTTGGCCTAGAATCGTCCCAAAAAACTTGTGTCAAAATACTTCCCTTTGTATTATTTGTCAGAATTAGGTTACATGGCAGAAGAGAATGCCCACTAATGTTTAGCTACTTAGGATTTATCCCTGAAACCGTGGATGATATCAACTTTTTCTGAGTCATGTGGGAGTTTGTTTTGGAAACCTAAACAAAACTGAGGTTCCATTAGGAAGGGTGAGTAAATAAATGGGCAACCAACATCCTTCCTTACCTATTTGTTGACAGTCTACAAGGAAGCTGAGGATTCAGTACTCTTATGACACACACACACACACACACACACACACACACACACACACTTTCAAACCCCCCAATGTGTGTCACAATTTTAGTTAGATTAAATTTTAAGGTTTTTTGATTATGGCTGTGTAAATAAACGTTCAGTGTTAAGCTAAGCATTTTTGTTTCCTTGTCTACTTTCTGCTTTTCCCAAAATTAATAATTACCTCTTCTTATATATATATTTATTTTTTATATATATACTTAGTTGTCTATGGATTATCACTAAACTCTTTTCAGCTGCATAGTTTTTTGTGTGCCATCACTAAATTTTTATTCTTTGGGATAAGCCACAAAACTCCAACCCATGTGGTCCATCACATCAAGCAATTTATTTTTCATTTTTCTTGGAAAGAGCTCTTCTAGAGCAAGCCTCAGGTAGAAACCTAGACTGGTTTAGCTGCCTCGTACTCCCGTGGAATTTCATCTTCAACATAATTTGGGGACTCCCTTAGCCTTTCTCCTTTGTTAGGTCCACAGTCCCCTGGTTTATTCCATTGTTTTGCTGGAGCACATCTTCTAACAGCTCCCTAAGAAAGTGCTCATGACAAGTAAATGTTTTGAACCTTAGCATGCCTGAAATTTTCTTTAGTCCACTCTCACACTTTAAATGATAGTTTTATTGAATATAGAGTTTTAGATTAGCTGTCACTTTTCTCTAGGATTTTGGAAAAAATTCGGATACACTGCTCCATTGTCACTGTGATTTCTGATTCTTTGAATATGATCTCTCTCTCATTTCCTAATATCTTTGAAATCTTATTTATCCCCAGGGTGCTGAAATTCACAATGACATAGTGACAACCCTTAGGATAAGTCCTTTGCTATCCATTTTTCTGTGTACTCCATGGCCGTTTCTTTGGCAAATTCCTCCACTCCATTTTCTCTGTTCTTTCCCCTAGATTCATCCTCTAATTTCCTTATCTCCTCCTATTTTTCATTTCTTTGCCTTTTCATTCTACTTTCTTAGAAACTTCCTTAAATTTTTCTACCACTCTCAAGTTTTTGCCACCATATTTTAAATTTTAGAAGCTATTTCATATTTTCTGGATGTTCCTTTTAAAATACCTGTTCATTGTTTGTTTTTTTAATAATTTTTATTGTGCTTTTATTTTTTTTTAAGTGAAAGTTTACAAATCAAGTCAGCCTCTCGCTCCAAAACCCATATACACCTTGCTACACATTCCCAATTACTCTCCCCCTAATGAGAAGCCCGCTCTTTCCCTCCACTCTCTCTTTTCGTGTCCATTTTGCCAGCTTCTAACTGCCCCCCCAACCTCTCATCTCCCCTCCAGGCAGGAGATGCCAACATAGTCTCACGTGTCCACCCGATCCCAGAAGCTCACTCCTCACCAGCATCCCTCTCCAACCCATTGTACAGTTGTTCACTGTTGTTTTATGAATACTTCTTTTCCAACTGTTGTTTCCTTTTTCTTTCTTTTTTCTCCCAGTTCCTCCGTTTGTTTTGGCCACTATATTTACGTGAGGCTTGCCTCAAGTGGTCTGGTTACCACTGACTTTCTCTTCGTATATGAATGAGGTGCTCAAAAAGATAACAGAGAGCTCTATGTGCATGCTCAGAGGTTGTCAATTGATGGATATTTTGTAAGGTGATAGAGAGGTGAAGGTGAACATTTTGTTTGTGGATGGCTTTAAAGTCAGTACCTGTCTTTTCTCTTGATTCAGCTTCTCTGTAATCTCCAATGTCTTACGTATAGGAGAGAGATGGCTTTCAAGCCTGGTTTTGTTGTATTCTGGTTCCTGAGGAGGATGGGGTAGAAGAATCTTATGGGTCTTACCATTCAGTCTGTAGACATTTATTTATCTTGTTTCCAGTGGGGTGCCTTATATCACCTCTGTCTTCCTGAGTCCAAGTCCCTCTGTTCCATATTCTACGGAGAATAAATCTCTATGCTACTGTGGCAAGGAGACAGAAGGGAGGGATCATGTTTTGGTCATGCCCGGCAGGGTCGGTTGCCTCCATGCTTCTTATACAGACATAAAACCCACCCTTTTGCTTGTAGCCCCACCCCCAAACCTCAGGCACCAAGGTATTTGGTAGTTCCCAGTTATGAGCCTTTCTCTAGCAAGAATTAATTTGCTTCTCACTGGGATCCCAGTCTGCAGGGGCTCAGGTTTCAATTTTCCCCACACTGCTAAGGGAGTAACTAAGGATCTATCTGCTTTACATCTTCCCACAGTTTATTGATACCTAACCGTCCCATTCCATTCACATTGCCTTTTGTATTTACCCATTTCCTTTTCATTCCTTCACTTTCATTTCAGTGGGGTTCCTGCAAAAAGTGGACATAAATGCATGTGTTCAATCTACTACATTTAACTGAAATCTGTTTCTTTCCAACATTAAGTCTCGGTTTCTCTGTCAACAAAATAGGTATGTTAATACATAGTACCTATCTCACGGTATGATTAATGGATTAAAGGAGTTAAGTATTAGGACATTGTCTGGCACAAAAAAAGCAGTAACTTAGCATTCATTATCATCCTCATTATTATTAAGATATAACAAATAATTCATAAGATAATATATTTCTCTTTAATTTATACTAAAAACTTGACAAGAGTAGAAATGTTGCCTATCCTGTTCATTACTGATTAATATATTTTTGTAATTAAGCTGAATTTTTCATACTTGCATTACAAGATTCTGCTATTTAAGTATGGAAAACATCTTTGCAACTTTGTAATCACATATCTCACATGGGCTTATTAGGTACCAGACATCAAAATGGGAGCATTAAGGGCTCCTTGTCATTGGTAAATATTGACCACCTCCATCTCCTCCACCCCAGCAAGTACTTATCTCTTTGTTATGGTTATACACAGTTGTATTTTTGTAAGCATTTCCTAAGGGGAAACTATTGGTTTTAATAAAATAACTGGAGGGGGGATAGTGAGATTTGACGATGGATGTGTATTTCTAGTATTCCTAACGCTGAAACTTTGGTTGATCTAAAATCAGACTTCCATAGTCTTGCCGGAGAGAAATGATGACTAACGGGTGTGTAAAGTCTGAGTGATTAACATATAATTAAATGATTTAAAAACAAAACAAAGCTGTATCATCAAGAGCTTAGACACTAAAGAGTGAGTTTGGTGGGGCATTCCATGAAAAAAAAAAGGGGGGGGAGGTGCAGTTAATAACGTTATCACTAACAGATTTCCTTGATCCCTGCAGCTGCAAGCCACCCTTCAGCTCTACCTGGCATTCTGTCTGTAACCCATCATGATACTCTTTACCTCAGGCTGGACTTAGTTCCTTACATATGGGTTGTGTTTTCCTTTGAGGGGAGCCCCAGTGGCACAGTAGTTGAAGGGCTCAGCTGCTAAATGAAAAGTTGGGGGTTGGAACACATCAGCCCCGCTGCAGAGAAAGATGTGGCAGCCTGCTTCCATAAAGATTTATAGCCTTGGAAAATCTATGGGGCAGTTCTACTCGGTCCTATAGGGTTGCTATGAGTCAGAATTCATACAAAGGCAGTGGGTTTTAGTTTGGTTTCCTCTGAGGTGGGGCCATACTGGATTCAGGTCTGTATTCCCCAAAGCCCTGGCACAGTGCCTTAAAAACTGCAGGCCTGCAGGCATGCAATAAATATTTGAAGAATGAATGAGTACATTTACTATTTTTTTTTTCTCCTTTCCTGTCACATATAAAGACCTAATTCATTGGTTCCCTTTTCTAACCAAGTTTCAGCAGTTGATATATGCTTATCTTGTTTATTACATATGGATTAATAAAACAGGATATTGACTCTCCTTATGTAATTCAATCTCCCCCATCTAAAAGTTATTATAATTACACTTGCCTTTGTTTGATTGCTCCTTTCTTTTCCCTTATTATATCTGACTCTCTACTTCTCTATTTCTTTTTGGTTTGGAAGCTAGGAAGCTGATGGTCAACTGATAATTAAAATCTTGCCTGTCAGCCTCTGGTATCATCTTGGGAAGAGTTACTGCCAGACATTGTAACTTTTCAGTCCAGTGAAGTATGCTCATTGGAGCCATGATATTTTTTCCTGTTAACTTCTCAACCTTTGTTGATCTAAACAAAAAATAAGGTTACTCTGCATTTTTATAGTGTGACCTGTTATGAATATTATTAGAATTCATCAGAAGACTGGCCTATTTCTTTAAATTATGATTTAAAAATAAATTGGATGTATTATCATGTATGAAATAATAATTTATGATAGATAAGAATCAAAATATTTTCAATAGGAGCACCTTTCCATTTGATGGAAGTCAATCAGAAAACAAGAGAGTTTGATTTTCATAAATTTGCCTTATAAGCGATTTTTCAAAATCATACTTGTCTATAATAACTTTTCTGGTTTTAGTAGACTATGTACCAGTGCTTTGTAAAGTCAGCCATCCTGACTGCATCATTAATAGTGTGATAGGAAACCCTGGTGGCATACTGGTTAAGAACTAGGGCTACTAACCAAAAGGTCGGCAGTTGGAATTCAATAGGCGCTCCTTGGAAACCGTATGGGGCAGTTCTACTCTGTCCTATAGGGTTGCTATCAGTTGGAATTGACTTGACCAACGGCAACCAGTTTGGGTTTTTGTTTTTCTTTAATCATAATGATCTTCTCAGAAGACATTTAGTTTTATTTCAACTGATTCTTAACCACATATTTGTTGTTTCTCCAGGGTGTTGAGTTATGGAATTTTTTAAGGGCATTAGGTTGTACGTGTTTTGAGGAACTAAATAAAGTTTGATTTGGGGCAATACGAATTTATTTGAACATACGCTTGCCTTCATATTGTGTAAATAAGTAGTTCTTGCTGTGCCTCTGGAGCTCTGGTGGCGCAGTGGTTAAGAGCTTGGCTGTTAACCAAAAGCTCAGCAGTTGGAACCCACCAGGCACTCCTTGGAAACCCTATGGGGCAGTTCTACTCTGTCCTGTAGGGTGGCTATGAGTCAGAATTGGCAATGGAGTGTGCCTCTAGCAATCACCACCCATATGATAACATATTTAATTGCAAACATGGAATGAGAAAATTCAATAAATGAGTACAATCTGCTGTATGAGAACTGAAAGAATAAAAAGCATTTGAAGAAAGCATTTTTAAATTAACATCTTTATTTTGAAAATAATGTCCCATGTGCACATCTCTGAGGCACGAAGAGCTAGAATTTACTTGTGCCCCCTAGTGCAGAGCGGGCCCATATCAGCACATAAAACACCAAAACCAAACCCGTTGCCATGGAGTTGAATCTGACTTACAGAGCCCCTGGAAACCCTGGTGGCGTAGTGGTTAAGTGCTGCGGCTGCTAACCAAAGGGCTGGCAGTTCAAATCCTCCAGGCTCTCCTTGGAAACTCTATGGGGCAGTTCCACTCTGTGCTATAGGGTCGCTATGAGTCGGAATGACTCGACCGCACTGGGTTTGGTTTGATTTTTTTATGGTGATCCTATAGGACAGAGTAGAAATGCCCCCTTAGGGTTTCCAAGAAGCGCCTGATGGATTCGAACTGCCAACCTTTCGATTAGCAGCCATAGCACTTAGGCACTAAATCACTAGGGCTTCTTACTGGCACCTGGGGCAGCCCAAATTGTGCTGAAGAAGCATTTTAAAATCTGATTATTCATATAAATGGAATCATACTGTGTGCTCTCTTTTGTCCAACCTATTTCATTCAACCTAATATTTCTGAGACTTATCCATGTGCCTGCCTGTATTGGTAGCACCTTTAATTTTTGTTTCTGAGTAATATTCAACTGGGGATAGAAATCAGAACACTTGCTGTGTCTAGAACCAGATGGTGGGGGGATTGTCTGTGAGCTGGAAATATTCTCTATCTTGATTGGTACTCAATAACACTGGTTGAACTGTACACTTAAGTTTTGTGCTTTTCACTGTATGCAATAACACCTCAGTACAATTTAATCTATGGGAATTATGTGATCGGAGAGGAAATGTTTTAAGAAGTCTTGGTAGATAATCTATGCTTATTTTATCTGTCCATAGAGACGTATTTATGGTCCAACTAAACTGCCCTGATCCATTCATGCTTCCCCTCAATGAAATGAAATGTGCCAGAGGGTGTTTGAAATCAATTACTGTGGCCCTCAGGGACTGGATGAATGCACCTTTTATTAAGGCCATTTTGATGCTTTATTACACACCAAATACATTCATTCCTTTGTAAGTTCTGAGCAGTGTGTATACCCTGGGTAGTGGGACTAAAGTGTGCTCAACTAATATAAACATTCCTGAGCCTCATGGAACCTACAACTTGTAAGAGTGGACAAAGGCTGAAAAAAAAAAAAAAAAACATAAGCAAGGTGCATGTCATAAAAGTGGGGATCACAAAGTGCCCCGAGGTGGGCAGGTATGGAGGGCTAATCTGACCCGGGAAGGCTTGGGTGAGAAAATACCTCAACAAAGACCTGAAAAGTGAGTAGAATTTCACTAGACAAAGGAGAGAGAGTTCTGGGCAGGAGAACTAACAAGTTTGAATGTGATAAGGTAGAAGAACAACCCAAGTTGCTGTCCCACTGTGAGCAAGGGAGGTGAGTCAGGAGATGGGAGTAGATAAGTGACCAGGGGCTGGGAGTTGGTGGGGAGGAGATGAGCAGAGCAGGGCATTGAAGGCTGGGGTGAAGATCTGGCCTGTATACCAATGTCAGTCAGAAGCCACAGAAGAGTTTGAAACAAGATCAGATTTTCCTTTGCAAAGTATCATTCCAACTACTGCACGGAGAATTGATTGCAGGGGATACCACTTTTTAGATAAAGTCCAAGACAGTTCAAACTCATAAAGTGAATAGAATTAAAATAAGATTTTGTTTGTTTCCACTATACCATTCTTGAGATTTTTTTTTTCCTCTCAGTAGTTGCTGTAACCTTTCGTTGGGTGGGCACTAAAAAGGTCCAGCTGTCCCTGGGATGGGACAGTAGTTCAATACACACTATCTACGTACATTTAGAAGCAGCTATTTAATTATATGGAGCTCTGGTGGTGCAGTGGTTAAGAGCTCAGGCTAACCAGAGAAACTCGGCAGTTGGAACCCACCAGCTGCTCCTTGGAAACCCTATGGAGCACTCCACACTGTCCTACAGGGTTGCTACGAGACGGAATCAACTTGACAGCAGTGAGTTTATTATTTAATTATATAAGTATTATTATATAGCTTTCTCGAAACTTTATTGTAAATAAATTTTATGTGCGATGCTTAAAAACATAAAGAATAATACAACGAATATTCATATACTCAGCATCGAACTCAGCAAATAAAGCATTACCATGTGGCATTTTTTTTTCAATGAAAGTTTCCCATTCAATTTTGAGGCAGTGATTCCTTAATTTTCCAAGGGGAAAATAATCCATACTTATTTGATTTTGCAATAACTTCTTTACGAAAAAGTGCTTTATGGTATGCAAATATCTACTCATAGTTAAGATATTTTGTGCATGTATTCCCCAGAAAACTTGCAGAAAATACAGAGCATACAGTCTGGAGGGTTTCTCTTTGACTTAGAAGCAAAAGATTTTGTGGCTGCGTGTTCAAATAATTAAATTTTATACCAACAAAAGCTAGAAGGCAAATTCTTTTAAGCTGAATGAATGAGTTGAGTGTTTTATTCTTAAGACTACTGAAATTTAAAATTTTATATAAAGTAAAATGTAAAAGCTTCCTTATGAAATAATTTAAATATTTTCAAACATTTCTCATAAAGAAACAATATGGCGGCTTCAATTCTTTAAAATCCCCATAGCTTAAAGATAAGATCTTTTACAGTTCCTGGGGCCATTGTGAATACGTAAGTCTTGGTTAGGAGTCTCCACACAGCGAGAGCTGTAGAAACTCTAGTTGGAGGTGCAACTGTTTACTTGGCTGTTCTTGTGATGGATGGAGCCAGATGATAAATTACACATGTACAGGCCTACTATACCGGCATCACCACACCTTGAGACTCACTTGTGTAAAACTATAAGCCTAACCAGTTTCCTAGACAGCGGATAATTTATAACTGCATTTGTGTATTCAGGAACCTTTAGAGTGCATTTAAAATATTTTAAACATAAAATGTGTTGAGCATTAAATCTAAAAATTTAACTGAAATTCAGTAGTAGTTTTAACAAAAACTGTTTCTCAAATCATATAATTTCTTACAACCAACAGATAATCAGTTTTTCCTGAGTCCAAATTACAATCTGATGTTTTTCCTGCCTTTAGAATCCTCTCTCTAAAAGGATAATTAAAAGAGAGCTGATAATAAAAGGCATAGCTAGATGAGATAACCAGACCAAAATGAACTTTGGGAATGCCAGCTGATATGTTGTTGTTGTTGTGTGCGGCCAAGTTGATTTTGACTCATAGCAACCCTGTAGGACAGGCTGTAAATCTTTACAGGAGAAGATTGCCAGGTGAAATTGTGCATTACAGATTAGTAAGTAAGCACGAGTAAGCCTGTGCATACCTTGCTTATGGGATAATCCGTCCCTGCTCTTGGCACATCCTGTCTTTTAGAGTCCATCTCCCTAACCCCAGCCACCTCATGGGAACTAACCAAGAGGGCTCCGGAGACAAAACAGATGAGGAGAAAAAAGATTCCCAGGTTTTATCCCAGGACAGAAATCAAATGTCTCTTCCTAAAAGATTTAGAAGAACACAACAGGGAGTCAAGCTGAATATATAATGTAGAAGATTGGTAAATAAAAGGTTTCTTATGGCCAGTGGATGGTTCCAAACATGCTGTGTCTCCTTCCAGGGAGTCATGATGACTAGACACAGGACACAATCATTCTAATGACGTTATTCTTATCCATGACCTTTGAAATTCTTTTGAATTTCTCTCTCTAGGGGTTATTTTGTATGTATTCAATGGCATTTACTCAACATTCATTTGGTCTGTTTCCTGTTAGTCACTGCTGTGGGTTGTGTGGATAGAGTGGTAAACATGATACACAAGAACCCTGCCTTCTCAGAACTTACTGTGAAAAAATAAACCGATGGTATTTCTGATGGTGGCAAGTGCTGAGAAGAAGTGGAGAATGGCCCGGGGAAGTGAAAATATTTTAGACAGACTGGCCTGGCCTTTCTGAGAAAGCGCCGTAAGAAGAGAAGGTGTTAACTATCTTAAAATCTGGGACAAAAGATATAGGACCCTGAGTGGAGACAGAGCTTGCTTTAGACTTGCAGGCAATGGAAAGCCAAGGGAGGAGGGTTTTAGGATCCAGAGTGACTTGATCTGGTAACTCCTCTTTGATGGTAGACTCTAGATAAAGGAATGAATGTGGTGAGTGATTCAAATGAGACCTTAAGTTTTTAGCACAACCTCAATTTTGTAGTTTGGGGTGATATTTTCAAAAAATTATGTCCAAACTTTATGAACAATAGACACCTTAGGAGATCCCCACCCCTAAGGGGGACTTTAAACCAGGGCTTCAAACCATTCATTCTGGTTCAAACCACTTCTGAGAATTTGCATTTCTTCTCCAGATGTACTGAATCAGAATCTACATTTTAAGGAGATCCCCAGGTGATTCTTACGTATACATAAAAATTTTTATACATAAGAATTTTATCAAGATCCCCAGGTGGATTCTGATTCAGTATATCTGGGGTGGAAATGCAAATTCTCTCAGGGGTTCAAGCTGGAATGAACCAGTTGGAAGGTCTGCTTTAAATTAGCTGATAGAGACATATGGACACATGGCATCCATACACATTGTTTCCATTTCATTACTTTGCCACTCAGGCTTTGGGATCTTTGCATAAGTTTGTGACTCAGCCTTCATTTCTGATGACTTAATGCTTCCATCTAACCAAGGGCAGGGAACATGAGTATTTAACAAATCCACAATCCCCAGTTATGATGCCAGGAGCCACAAAAAGGGTAAGTTTTATGGCTTGGCACTTCTTATCTTTTTTTTTCTCCTCCTTAAAAATCAGTGCTTACAGTTGGCCTTCTAACCAGACATTTCTTTTATCCCTTGAGGGTATTTTGGGGTCAGTTTACTTTGATAGCTCATAAGGGACTACAGAAGAGCCTGTAAGCTTTCTTGTATAGAGCAAAACAAGTTCTGTTCCTGCTCTTCCTTCTTACCTTTCACCTAATATAAATGCTAGTATTTGCATGGTTCAGTCTTCTTCACATATATTATCGCATTCTAATTACCACAGTAACACAGCGATGAAAATAAGGCAGGCATCTTGAGTTTAATTTCACAGGTCAAAAAGTGGAGCAGCACTGAGCATCATCTCTAGCCTAAGATCACTCGGTTTGCAAAGCCCATTGCTGGACTCAAATCAATGTCTGGCCCCAGAGAGTCTAATGCACTCAGTTACACATCACAACGTCTCTGCAGAAAGCACCCAATACTTATGGGATAGCTGCTTCCCCACTCCCAAATGAACATTAGACACTGTTACAATTCAAGGGTCTGATGTCCTTTTGTTGTATATTTGTTATCAATGGTGGCAATTTGTGTGGTTAATGGAGGAATCTAGAAAATGGAGTTTACAAGTTGGCAGAGATAAAAGTCCTTCTTTCTCTTCAATAGACTGTTTACAGAAGGAGCCCCTGTGGCTTAGGTTTGAAATGGACACTGAAAGCAGCATTCAGGAGACAAATTTTCCAAAAAGCCTAGTTTAACACTGGTTGGCTCTACCCTGATGACTAGATTCCCACATGAATAAAAGTGGGATGATACATGGAGCAAGAGTCATAACAGTACACACACACACACACCCCTTGACCAGCCCATCTGTGTGTTTTCTTAGATTAGAACTGTTTCTGTGTGGTTCAATAAAAACTGAAAGTAGGCTTCATTGGTCAAAAGGAGGAAACTATGAAGGTGGGGTAGAATAAGAGAGGAGTTTTGGACAGCTGGATGGTGGAATCCAACAAAGAAGCTAAGTTGGCTGTTATAAAGCCTAGGACTCTCAGGGAAGAGAAATGAATATAGCCTTTTAGGATGCTTTGCTAGGCACTGGTGGTGCAAAAGTTAAGCTCTTGGCTGCCAATCAAAAGGTCAGAGTTTCGAACCCACCAGTAGCTCCTTGGGCGAAAAGACCTTGTGATCCGCTCTCGTAAAGATTACAGCTTAGGAAACCCTAAGGAGCAGTTCTACTCTGTCATATAGGATTGCTATGAGTTGGAATCAACTCAAGGACACCCAATAACAAGTGGCCATTAGCACGGGGATCTCTTTTTGCATCCTCCTCAAGTAATCAGTCTCCTGAAAAGCTCTTTTACATAGTGAAACAAACAACAAAACCAAACCATAGCTTGTCCAGCGGATTCTGACTTATGGCAACCCCATGTGTTAAAAAGTAGAATTGCTCCATAAGATTGTCTTAGCTGTAATCTTTATGAAAGCAGATTGCCAGGCCTTTCTTCTGTGGTACGACTGGGTAGGTTCAGACCTCCAACCCTTAGGTTAATAGTTGAGCACAAACCATTTGTACTACCAGGAATCTTTACATACATGAAGATATACACTACTCAGTGATTTTTGGAGTACCATTTGCACTTCGTTTGTAGGGCTGTCAAATTTCACAAATACAGGATAAGCTCAATTAAATTTGCATTTGGGATAAGCAATGAATAACTCTTTTGTATAAGTAAATTTCAAATATTACGTGGGACATGCGTTTACTAAGAAAGTATACGTGAAATTCAAATTTACCTGGCTGTCCTGTATTTCATCTAGCAATACTATTCATCTGGCTGAGACATGGATGAAAGCAAGGACGTTTATTCCACCAGGTTACATGCAAATCAGAGGAACCATCCTGGAGACCTTCGGGCAGCAGCAGCTGTTCCTGGCCTTGCCACACGTTGCCATCCCCTGAGGAACTCCAGATTCTGATGCAGCTCCTGTGGGATTAGGCCAGGGCCTGGGGATTTTTCAAAGTATTCCACGTGGCTCTAATGTGCAACCAGGAGGCGCCAACCCCAAACACCTAGCCAGTTGCCATCAAGTCAATTCCGACTCCTGGTGACCCCAAGCGTGTCAGTGTCTTAGTTATCTAGTGCTGCTATTACAATCAAAAGTAGTTGGCTATGGCAAACAAATTTATTTTCTCACCGTTTAGGAGGCTAGAAGCCTGAATTCAGGGTGCTAGATCTAAGGGAAGGTTTTCTCTCCCTGGCTGCTCTGGAAGAAGGCTCTCGTCTCCTTGAACTTCTGTTCCTGGGTGATCTTTATGTGACTTAACATTTCTCTTCCCTCATCTCTGCTTTTCTTGCTTGCTTGTTAATCTTTTTTATGTCTCAAAAGAGATTGACTTAAGACACACCCTACACTAATCCTGTCTCATTAATATAAGAAAGGAAACCCACTTCCAAATGGGATCATAACTGCAGTTATAGGGGTTAAGATTTCCTTTAAGCCACAAGACTGGGGTTACTTGTCACCACAGCATAACCTAGCCTACCCTGTCAGTCTATCTCACTCACCTCTGCAGGAATTTGTTTGTGATGTGACAATGCATTCTGTACTGGGAGTAGTTTGTATTTTATTGGAAAAATCTGGAAGCCTGAAAATCCTACTGGATTCAGGTAAACGAGTTTTAAATAGTGGAGTCTCTTCATCGTTGTCTTACACCACTCAAGTAGAAAACAACTCTGCATCTATTCCTTTATTGAAACAAGTTCGGATCACACTGCTTTGGCGTTCTTTTACATTTTGGGAAAATGGGCAGAAGACTTGGTTCATTTGAGAATCGAGAGAGGAGAGAATTGAACGGTCAGGAATTACCCACATGAAGGATAAAAACTTGTTGCCGTCGAGTTGATTTCCATCTCACTAGCGATCCTCCAGGACAGAGTATAACTGTCCCGCAGGGTTTCCAAGGTGGTAAATCTTTATGGAAGCAGACTTCCACACCTTTCTCCCTCAGAACAACTGGTGAATTTGAACTACCGATCTTTTGGTTAGCAGCTTAACCACTGTGCCACCAGGGCTCCTTGTATTAAGAAGACTCCTTCCTATTTATAGTCAAGTTTTGCATGGGCAAACCTCACCGGGGCACCCTCTGATTTTTCAGCTCCACCTGAGATAGTGAGGGTAAGTGATTCTGCACCATTCTATACACCCGTTGCTGCAGGAGAACATAGCCAAATCCTCAAAACAGCCTGACCAGGGTAAAAAAGATTTGTGTCTTCCTCCTGTATCTGTCAATTGGTGTCACTCACAGAAAGCGAGCAGTGAAAATGGCAAATCCATGAGCTGGTGCTGCCCCCTACTGGAGACTTTTATTCAGCTTTCTGACGTAGAGGGAAAAAAAACGCAAAAGATTTTTTTTTTTATTCCAATGACCTCTCTTGCACCTTTCCTCTGCCAATCCCTGCATAATCAAGAGTTCCTAAAAACTGTCTAATTTCTAACTTTATTTACTTATGTCTGTTAACATTGAAAACATTAAAACTCAAATTATGTTCAGTGATTTTTGGCTAAGACAGTTTGAGCAAACATGTTTACAAAACTTTTCAAGGAAAAGATTGTTTCTGTAATTTCCCAAAATATATTGATGTACGCCTGAATTGAAGAACAGCTGCCAGCACCATATTAAATGAGTATCTTTCATCTGACAACACGGTATTAGAAACACTGAACGCATTTTCAGAGAATCCGAAGTTCTTGATGCGATATAAGACACAGCGTATGTCATCTCAAATAGAAAACAACGTATTTAGTTGCAAATTACTCCCAAAATCTAGCAATAATTGGCAAATTTAAAATCATTTTAACTGCTATATTTGTTTAAGGTCCGTGGGTAGTGCAAACGATTGGCGCTCTACTACTAAAGTCTGGCAGTTCAAACCCCCCCAGCAGCACCTCGGAAGATAGGCCTGGTGATCTGCTTCCATAAAGAACCCTATAGGGCAGTTCTACTCTGTAACACATGGGGTCTCTCCAGTGAGGTGAAATTGACTCCACGGCAACAGGCTTTTTTTTTTTTTTTAATATTAAATCATGTTGTCTTGAATATTTCATCCTAAAACTCATGTGCTGTTCCCACAAATATGTCACACATCCACTTCTGGCAACGCTGGAAACTAGACAACCTTGAAACCCCCTTGTTATAAGACATCTAGGGAGTCTCACTAAAGTATAAGCTGTTTAAATGAAAAGTTTAGCTCCTGGGAAAGTAAGATTAAAAAGAAAGGAAAAAAGAAAGGAACACTCTGAACATCACACAAAGGCAGACTTCCTCTGGCTTCCATGAGGCAGGGAGTTGCCAATTGCCCTCAGCAAGGGAATCAGTCTGATTTCACCAACCAAGGAAAGGCGAGTGGTGAGGGCCTAAGCAAGAAGGAGTACTGAAGCTGAGACCTCCCATAAGGTAGAGCCTGCAAAGGAACACACATCTGTATAAAGAAGGACTGGGGAAAAAAAATCACTGACAGATTAATGGAGATTAAGAGAAAGCACGTCTAGTTTGGCCTGTGCTAGTAGGGAAAAATATCTTCCCTGAGATTCGCAAAGATCATCTGTCCTCATTGCTCTGGGGTTCATATTTAAAATATACACACGACTGTGGGTAATACCAAACCAAAATAAGAATGTAAGATGTGGCCTTCCATTGGTAACAGCAGTAGCAGAAGCAAAAGAAAACCTCCCTGGAGAAAGCATACTCTCAGGTAAGAGCTTGTCTGAGCCTCATGGGTTTGCCCGCCATAATCCTGAACTTGAAAACACATGAGGACATACGCCACCATTTTCCTATATTTCTCCTGTATTTCTGTGTTAACACACACAGAAATCAGAAATAACACACAGGCGAGAGGCAGCATGGTTTAATGGCTAACTAGCCTCTGAAAAAAAACCAGCTGTAAATAATGGCTTTGCTGACTTAGAGCTAGCTGGATGACCTTGTGCAAGATACCTAACCTCTGTTTTCTCATTCGTAAAATGGGAATTATTAATCTATCACATAGGGTTGATGTAAGAACTAAAAGAGTTAATAATGTATGAAAAGTCACTAAAACTAGAACTGTGCCTGGCATATCAGAAGCATTAAAAAGGGTTAGCTGCTCTTGTGGTCCTCATCATCAGTGTCATTACTACAGCCAGGTCACAGAATCCCAGTTACCTCATTAGGCTGACTTTTCTCCAAATGTGCCCAGATGCATAGCCATCTGGCCCGGAATCAAATCCTGAGGTAAACCTAGCAATGACTCATTTAAAATTTACCTGCTTTCACATGTGGCTCCTTTGTTGAGAAGCAGCAGAACTAAGAACTCCAGGAAATTTTAACAGGCAACAATTAAAACTATTTAATTCCAAGACATGTTTTTAGGATTTGATACCTACTTCCGGTGGGTTCTAGAGCCCTGGTAGCACAGTGGCTAAGAGACAGACTGCTAACCCCGAAGATCGGCAGTTCTAATCTACCAGCCGCTCCTTGGAAACCTATGGGGCAGGTCTACTCTGTTCTACAGGATCACTACGAGTCAGAATCGTCTTGACGGCCGTGGGTTTTTATGTTTGATTTTATAGCAGAGCCACTCCGTCACCCCAGCCCTAGAACCTCCCTCAACCCCGTCTCCATACCAGTGAATACTCACCACCAGCCTCCTACTTCCGGCAACCAGGAAATCAGCAGGGTGAAGGCAGGCAGTTGCCTCAGCAGGTATCTGGTGGGAAACTTGGCACTGGTCAGCTCTGTAGTTAGAGCCGAGGAAGAAAGCCCTCAGCAACCCCATCTTCTTACTCTTACCTCCTGAAGAATTTTAGCTTTGTCCTCTGAAAAATGGGATTGACATCTACTTTATCACGTGATTGTAAAAAATCTAGTAATATATATATTTTCAAACAAAATACTTTGCCTTTATTTTATGGCAATAATTTTTGTTTAGATTTGGGGTACTATTATTTATGTACTTGTTTTGTCTTTGCTGAAGGACAGAGGACTACCTGTTTATCTGGTCTCCTGGGACACTTAGCATAGTATCTTACACATATTAGGATTTCCATTCGTTCATTCATTCAACAAATATTCTTGGAGCATCTTAGATGTATCAGATACTGTGTGTACTTTTTTAATGAAAATTTATTAAATTGACCTTTGTAATTGCACTTAGCATGTAATCAGCTTGTGAACATGACTGTAAAAATACATGTTACCTCCAGCAGTTCCAGGAAGTCTGTATAATACAGCCTGCCAGGCTTCACTGATGAAACGGAACAGAGATGCACTGTATGACACTGGAGATGGTGCTAGTCACATGGCCCCTAATGAGTGTGTCAGTAGCTCACTGGATGCATGTCCATTAGGGTCCTCAAGGATGTGTCTTCTGCTAAGCTGCAAGTCTGTCTCCTCCACTAGACTGGGAGACCCTGAGAAGCAGTGACTGCGTATTTCTCATCTTTGTATTTTTCTGCCTTCAGAAATAGCAGAGTGCCTGTACTTAGTAGATGCTCAATGAAGTAGTTATTGATAGAATAAAGGACTGAAATGGATGGCGAAACTTTTTTCTTTAGGTTACTATAATTTTCAGAAACATATCCACCAACTGTGTTTTTATTCATTTAGTAGACAGTGACCAAATGCCTATCACACACTGTTATTCACCACGCTAGATGCAGTCAGGTAACATAGTATCTTGCCCCACTTGGATGAGAGCTGGAATGCATCTTTTTTTGTTTTTCTTTTCTGAGCTCTACCATTTAAGCAGCCTTCAAACAAATGGGAAATGTGTGCTCTGTGTAGGTCAACCAAGTTACGAGAAAAAGATCCACTCAACATTAGCTGTCCATAGCCACACAGCTGAATTCCATCTTAGTTTATTAAATCCAGACCCATGGATTTCCCAAGCTTGCATCTCGCAATATAAATTAAGTTAAACCTTGAACATTGAGAGTTAAAAAAAAGGACTGAAATGTAGCCAACTGTTAAATACCAATCCGGGCAGGCTGCCATACCCTGGAACCATACTTGGACTGAACTGAACATCTAGGTGGTTGGGAAATCCAGCTAGTAAATTAATCTGGTAACCATCTTTTTATACAATTTCTGGAAAATCTGTTTATTAAGAAATTTTTTTAAAAAAATGCATTCTTCAAAGACAGTTGCAAATTCTGGCAGCTTTCCTGAATGGCAGCCTGATGCTGAATCTCATACTTGTTATTTAAGTGCATCTTAAATAAATGAATTAGCAATAGCACTTATAAATAACTTAGTTATATCAGGAAGATAGTCACCACTATGAAAAACTACAGAATAGACTTCATTAGCTCTACACTTAAACAAGAAAGCAAGGCTCCTGAATGCACCTGATAATTAATAAATTACTTCCAAAACCCCTGTGATAAAACATATTCAAAGATACAACTGCAAGTCAAAAAATGACGCAGTACTTTACTATTAACCGGTATTGTATTTATTTAAAAACAATATGACGAAACATGAAAACACTCAAGTTTCAGAAAATAGTTTCCCCTTGGTTTACATCAGTCTGATCCATTCTATACACTGAAATACCATTGAGAAATATAGGAATTATAATATGAAGTATAGTATAAAAATACATACTACCTGGTATTTTTTTTGTAAAGAAATAGAAAAATGTCACTGTAAAAGACATGTTAATACCACAAAAACTTTAAGCAGAAATTCGAAATGTTACGTCTTATGCTAAATATATATATTTTTAGTATTATGCAGCAGGTCTTTGAATCTATGGAATGCAAGAAAGTAAAAACGAAAAGTTTATGTAGCTAAGCTTTTTGAATACTGCTTGCCTTATTTTCTATATAAAATATCATATGTCATTACAGCAAACAATATATGTGTCTGTTCAAGACTGCAATTCCATTTCCAAATATAAGGCAGAAAAATTACTGTTTTAGAAAGCAACAGCTTTAATTTTTTTTTAAGTTAGTAGCTTATAAAAATGAAAGTTACAAGAAACTTTTACCATGAAGACAGCTTTTACCATGAAAGGTTGAATATAACTCAAGAATGAGGCATCTTTCTTTCATTTCAAAAAGAATTCTGGGCTAAGCCCCCATCTCTGAAAAACCGCAGCACACAACACTCAGGCTGTTTTAGTTTAACACCGAGCAGAAGAATATATTTCTATTCCACATATTGGCTGTGTTGAGAAAGAACACAGCCCAAGTCCAGATAGGAAGCTAAAGTGCAACAAAGGTCAGTTAATTGGAATATATTCACTTACACACTATGCTTGTAGTTAATACAAACAATTACAACTGGTAAGGTTATTTGGCACTGTATAGATCCTATATAATCTTGATTGATAAGCCCGGGATCATGGAGAAATAGTATGACTGCTCTGTTTTGTTTTCTTCTTGGGACAGATACAGATTTCTCTATTATGTAAACAAAAAGCGGTGAAGCGATATTAAGCAATGTCAGAATTTGTAGTTTTCAATTTTATAAAGTGCTACACAAAATGCCACAGTAAAAATTTGAAAAACGGAACTCCAACTCTTGCCATCAGAACACACCGTAATAACCAAGGTTCTTCTTGAAAAAAAAATACGACTGTTATCTCCTTCTCTGTGTCATTATCAAATGAGAGACAAAGAAGACACAGGCAGTCTTAGAGATTAGTCCAAACTTCTTATTTTATATGTAAGGCATCAGTGATCAAGAGAAGTTAAATGTATTAAATGCAAGCTTCTTAGAAGGGCCCTGAGGTCCCTAACTGCTCAGAGATTTTGCTAGAGTATGGTCAGCTCTTTTCCTGATAGTCTGATCCTGTTTCCATATATAGACAGCTCCTGATTGTCCTTGATAATGAATGAGGGAATGTGCATGGGAAATATAAATCTTACGATAAAAAATAATCCATGTTTTATTTTGTAATACAATCAAAGTTGGTAAACTTTGCAAAGAGGTTTTGATATAGGAACACAAGTAAAATGTTCCGTGTACAATAAAATAAAATTTCTGTCTTCCTTCGTGTTTTTAAAGATGAAGAGTATGGTTCTTCTCATCTGGGATAGAGCTTGTCTTCAGTGACAGGTCGTACTGACTGAGAGGAGAGGGTAGGAGAAAGCTGGAGATGGAAACCACTTCCCTCTATTCCAACAAAGAGGCTCTAAAAAGCCAACTTTTTCACTCCCTATTAATATAAGAGCTCTGGAACTCATTTTCCCTGATCTCATGTTGACAGTGTTCTCAAGCCTTTGTGTCTTTGTTTCCTTAGTTAATGACTTGGAGCTTTTTCAGGGTGAACGCCTGTCTACCAAGTAGACAGATCTCAGTTGAAACGCATATTTATTTTGTGTTCTTGCACCCATACTCTCAGCCTACCTGTCAAAGCTAACACCTCATAAAATAATCTGCAAAGCGGAGAAGTATACTTGCAAATCACCGAGGGTTGACTGTAGGCCCGATCCAACTAAAAAAAATGTTTTTAATTGACGACAATTGTTGATTGACTGTGTCCCTCTAGCTTCCTGAATTTTGTGTTGGAGATCTTTCAAAATACATGAAGTCCTAGAATCAGAAAAAGAATTATGTATAGATATTGATCAATTAATAGGTGTCTATGCAGAAAACTTCTGTTTGATTAACAGTAATCTGTATACAGGAAAACATGACTAGAGCAAAATAATTTTTTAAAGAGTAATCAAATTTAAAGGATTATTAAGAAATTTTTTAAATAAGAGGACAGTTTGATATTGTCCTGTTTTTATATAAACTGACATATTGTATTAGGATATCTTTTAGCTACATTTAAAATAATTTACGTAATGTGTTGGTAGAAGTAA
Source organism: Elephas maximus indicus (assembly GCF_024166365.1). NCBI lineage: Eukaryota > Metazoa > Chordata > Mammalia > Proboscidea > Elephantidae > Elephas > Elephas maximus. Next base: position 13,508,432 of record NC_064841.1, on the reverse strand, counting down.
TTCATGTGTCAACAATTTACAAAGCAGAAAAGTACTACAGGAATGAAAAACATTTTCATCATTAGTATTATATTAAAAACAAAAGCTCTACTTTTAATATCAAGCAATCTCCCATTCAAGCTAAGAATAAATAAGTCTAATAAAATCTTTATAAAGAGGATCTAATATGAAGAACAGCAATTACCAACTTGGAACTGATGGTGGCCAAAAGCTTTCCATTTTTGATACCGATTTACTAAATTTTCATTGCTAAAATGAAGAAAAAACATCCTGTATCAAATTTATCAACTGCTATTGGAAACCCTGGTGGCATAGTGGTTAAGTGCTACAGCTGCTGACCAAAAGGTCGGCAGTTCAAATCCGCCAGGCACTCCTTGGAAACTCTGTGGGGCAGTCTACTCTGTCCTATAGGGTCGCTACGAGTCGGAATCGACTTGGCGGCAACAAATTTGGTTCGGTTTTAGGATGTTTTAATTAGGTTATGAAGGTAAATATTATCATTGTTATTTATATAATATTCTTACATATTTAAGAACATTAACCATAAAGCTTTCAGGAGAGGCCAGTGGAATTCTGACAAATTTAAGGATGGCCCACCACCAAGGTATACACTGATGGCAAGACAATAAGGAGGAGCGGGAAGGAAACCAGCTTTGGAATTACTTTATTTCACTAAGGAACCATAAGATAGGCATTTTTAAGTGGTGAGAATGACCAACAGCATGCAACGATGAGAGTTACCGTTCACTAGATGCATAACACGTTCCAAGCACTCTGCTGGCCACTTTGCATATATGATAGCTAACATTCATAACTCTGAAAAATAAGGGTTTTCATCCCTATTTCATGGATGAGGAGACTGAGGCTTGCAGATGAAGCACTTTGCAAAAGCCATGTAACTAGGAAGTGGCACAGCCAGGAAGTGTTGAAGTTCCAAAGTTCCCTTCCCGCTATGCCACAACTGCTTCTCAGCAGAAAGAACAGTTCCTTCAGGATAACTCAAAAGGAAGAAGCTTACAATGAGGAAGCAGGCTCCGAAGATCATGGCTTTCATCTTTACATCCAGGTCTAACGGGAAGTGAATGTCAAAGTGGTCAGCATCTGCCATGGCTGATAACAAACCGTTCCACTTCCTAGTAATATCACCGAGGGTAAACATACCATCGAGGGATGTGATCTAGAAAGACAAGAACGGGGCTGTATGACCATTGAAAGTTACTAAAATACATTTTATTCTTCTATTTAGAAGCAGTTGACCCTGAAATAGCATAAATAGAGTGCAGGGAAAGGCTACATAATTACATAATTTCAAATGAGAACCTTAGGCTAGGAAAAGTTAGGTGTCTTCCAATTGATTAATACCTGAGCTGGGATGAATCTTGCTAGTCTCAGGCCAATGCTCTTTCTTCATCCTAAAGTGAGTCATGGAGGGGAGCTGGCTGGAGGAACTGTAATTTGAATTGATTCTTAAATTCTATTTGATATGGCCAGGGGTTGGGACTGGAGACCATGGGAGTCTCTTCCATTCTAAAGACCCACTACAGAAAAGAAGAGAGCCCTGGCACTGTCGCTTCATAAATTCCATATGATCATTCATGTTTTCAGGGGCCAAAATCACCCTGTCTTCTTTAAGGTATCCCAGGACACCAAAGAGTTCAGCTTCTAAAACAGAGACCCTGACCCTAGCCACAGCACAAATACCCAAATGCTAATTCCCAGTGTCACATGGTGAGGGGAACGATCCCCTTCCTCCCCACAATTTGGCTTATCTACAATTTCTATTTCTCGTCAATTGCCTTTTATTAAATGAGCAATGACTAAGGAGGCTGGATGATACAAGCAGTTTGTGACTGGCTGGTAATCTAAAGGCTGGTTGTTTGGACCTCCACCCCAGCCCACAGAAGAAAGGTCTGGCAAACTGTTTCTATAAAGTTTATAGCCAAGAAAACCCAATGGAGCAGTTATACTCTGTGACACATAGGATCACCATGAATTGCAATCGATTTGATGGTAACAGTTTTTATTTTTTAATGATATGATAAAGTAAATTTAGAACTGAGGAAAGTTTATAGGATGCCACAGGAAATATGTGAATCAGCAATTTTCGTACATGATGAGCCTTACCGGATTACAAGACATCCAGAAAGGAACCTTAAAAATATTTCTAGATGTATCCTTTATCAGACTCGTAGAGTAATGAAGAATCATTTTGTAGCCACTGAGATAAAGACAAAATGGAAGTGTTTTCACTTTTTGAGAAAATACTATAATATGTTCTTTTCTGAGTTTTATCCACGTTATCGTTGTCATCCTATTTCTGAGGAAGGAGAGAGATGTTTATCCTACAACTAAGCAGCCTGCACAGTCTCAGGAGTGCTCCATGGGTTCTGTGATCAAGTATAGAAAGGTCTGACAATTCTGTACCAATATTCCCAACCTCAGACTCTTTGGCAAAAATGATTAATTAAATGCAGCCAAATTTAAACTAAAGGATAAGGTCTGGCTATTTACTCTCAGAAGGCTTAATGTTTTAAATGGTTTCTTGCTCTTTCCATCTTTATTAAGCAGTGAGATCATAATAAAGGAGCTCACATTTTAGAAATCAAGCAACCCATGAACAGTAATCTGAAACTCATTTAATGTCAACTGGTTCCCTCTCCTCGTTTTACTTTACCCATTTTATAAGTGATTTTGTAAACCACATTTAATTCACATGGAAAAAAAAATCTAAAATCAAATCATTCTGAGGTCTATTAGTGTGTGTAAGGAAATACTAGATTAAGATTCCAAAAAACCAAATCCATTGCTGTCAAGTCTAATCCCAACTCATAGCGACCCTATAGGACAGAGTAGAACTGCCCCATAGGGTTTCCAAGGCTGTAAATCTTTTCCGAAGCAGACTGCTGCATCTTTCTCCCATGGTGTGGCTGGTGGGTTCTAACTGCCTACCTTTCGGTTAGCAGCCAAGCACTGAACCACTGTGTCACAAGGGCTCCAGATTAAGTTTAGGTTACCTCAAAAACAGAATCAGAACCACAGCCATAGGTTGCGCACGGCCCAAGCACTCCCATCACATTCTCTTTCTTCTCATTTTGGATGCTGTAAACGGCCCTGCACAGGTTCCAGTGCTCTGCAACATAGCCAATGGATACGCCAGGAGGACACTGTACCTCCAGCTGCAAATGAAGCCGGGACAGGGGCAGGATGTTACATGCGTGTATGTGTGGGTATATATGTATTGCACATACACATGTATACACATACATACGTATACACATACACGCATACACAAACAGCCTAGATGTGTTCTTAAGTCATGCTAGGACTAGGGAGATGATTGAAGAAACAGAGTCTTCCAGAGGTCTCTCTCACTCCTATATGACTTGCTGAGTGTGCCAAGAACGCAAAGACCAGACCACTCTTTCCTAGGTTATTTCTTAGGGTTGTATTTGCAGACAGCCCTCTTGAGGGATGAGGTCATGTCTCCCTTCAGGACAAAGTAGGACTGATTAATTACTGCTTGCTATAAAATGGCCAGTTGCTTAAGGTCAGCATGCCTAAGCTGCATAGATAGTGGTCACCTGGATTCCTCCATGTTGACCCTGTAGGACTTGGAGTCATGGGAACTGATATAAACACAATGATGCTCAAATCGGTTGCTGTGCCATGATTACGTCCTTTGTCTCTGATCTCAGAGTCTCCTGTCTTCTGACGGAATCCATGAGTCAGTAAGTCAGTAACAAGCTCACATGCTAGCTTTTAAGTAGGGTGAAATCAAAGCTCAGACCTAACAATTATAACAGAAAACAAAAGAGAAAAGAGGCACCCCAAAACTGTGCACTGTAAAACCAACAGTGTGTATGTGTGTGTGCATGTGTGTGTGTGTGTACATAAAGCCTTTTTAGATTTACAAAGTATTATCTACCACCCTTTTTCAGTTTAATTATCTTCACAGTATTCCTTCGTGAAGAACTAAGGTCTTACTCTTTTATGATAAAAAAAGGGTCATTAAGATTACATTATTTGGTATAAGCCCAATGTAAAAGCTCTGACCATTTCTATGGTGTCATATCCCCTTTCCTAAGAATTTTGGGTCCCCTAGGTCATCATAAGGCAGAACCACTCAGCTTCACTGATTGTGAAATCAAGATATCATCCTTCATATATACATATACGCATACATATAAATTTGATACCTTCTTAGAACTAAGATCTCATCTAAATTGTAAAAAAATAAATGAATTTTTTTGAAGTTCATATTATAGTATACTACTCAGCCATAAAAAACGAATAAATTATTGATACAGGCAACACCTTAGATGAAGCTCAAGGTAACAACAGTGAGTGTAAAAAGCCAATGCCAAAAGCTTACATGTTCTATAATTCCATTTATATAAAATTTTGAAATGACAAAATTATAAAAATGGAGCAAAGATCAGTGATTGTCAGAAGTTAGAGAAGAAGGTGGTGAGGAAGGTGGATGTGGTTATAAAAAGGGATTTTTCTGGTGTGGAACTGTTGTTTATTTGCATTGTGGTGGGGGATACAGGAACCTACACAGGTGATAAAACTGCATAGAACCAAATACACATACTCACATACACACACACATACACAAATAAGTACAAATAAAACTGAAGAATTCTGGGAAAAAATGTAGATAATGTTGTGGGTCAAAGGTTGATTCACTGATTACTATATGTAGGCACAGTTCTAAGCTGTTGGTATTTATTTACCACTTAATCCTCAAAAGCAATCCTATGAAATAGGTACTATTATCATCTCTACTTTACAGGTGAAGAAATCAAAAGTTTGTAAATAAACTAACATTTGATGAAGGATGGTACTTCATATGTCATTTGAATGTTACAGTAATCTCTTCTGCTCATTTTATGAATAAGAACACCGAGGCTCAAAGAGATGAAGTAAATGGCCCAAATTTAAGTAGGTGGCATATCTGCCATTCAAACTCTGGTTGGCCTCTCTAAAACTGTTTTTCTTTTTTCCCCTGCAAGCAAACAGTCATAAGAGTAACCAAACTATCCAAGCCCACTGCCATGGACTTGATTCCACCTCATAGCAACTCCACAGCACAGGGCTTCCAAGGCTGTAAATCTCTGCAGAAGCAGACTGCCACATCTTTCTCCTGCGGAGCCGCTGGTGGTCTTGAACCTCCGACCTTTCAGTTAGCAGTAGATCGCTCGAACCATTATGCCACAAGGGCTCTTTACTTTAACTATACCAAGCTATAACTTCCAGTTCCAGAACTGATACCTACCAAGTATGAGACCCTCATGTGGCACTTAGTCTTTTCTAGCCTCCTTTTCTGTATCTGTGGAGACCTGGTGGAGTGATGGTTCAGAACTCGGCTGCTAACCAAAAGGTCGGCAGTTGGAATTCACCATCGCTCCTTAGAAACCCTATGGGGCAGTTCTACTCTGTCTTTATGGTCATTATGAGTCTGAATTGACTTAACAGCAACTTTTTTTTTTTTTTTTTTTAATCTGTAGAAAGGTCTGGGTTCTGATGGGTAGCATAAATGTTAAGTCTCTTCCAATTCTAACAGCATACATTTACATTTCAGCCATATCTTATCTAGAGATAAGCAGATACATTTAGATAAATGTACATGACTATTGTCAGTTTGCATAAATTTCTCATTCAGTAGACACAGTTAACAGAATAATGGTCATTGACTAAACACCCCAATTTGAAGCTGACCCACCAACTAGGACCTTCCTCCCACCACCTTCTTCCATCCTGACTGGCAAAGCCGTGAAAATCCCTACTCGTGTTGCTCCAGAAGGACCACAATCATGTCCTGAAGAGTTGAATGGAAGACACAATGGGTAAGACTTCTGTTCTCTGACCTCTTGCCTGGCTGAGGGACAACAGAAGCAACAGCAGGTGCACCTGTAGGGCCTCTGCATCGTCATGATTTCTCTGCCCATACAGTCTGTGACCCGGAGGACGAAGGGCCTCAGTGTCCGATAAGCATTCCTGGTGAAGTCGTCCGTATCTTCACTTACAATGTAAACCATCTGGTCCGAGTTGTTTTTAACGTCATATCTGTTATTAGTTTCAAAATCTGTTATCACTAAAAAATAAAACAAGAAAGCCCCCTCAAATAAGAAGCTGTGAAAATCATCCTCAAGAAGTCCTTGGGTAGCATTTCTTTGGGGCTTAAAGCAAAATAGCTTTTTAAAACGTTGTAGTGAAATGTGTACAAGCGATGAAAATTTATTCCTCAGTCCTCTAAGTACGTAAATAGTTTTGAAAATTTAAAACATTTAAGAAGCTCGGTTTAAAATGCTTTTTAAATTTTTCCACATAAAAGAGGGAAACTTTTCTAGAGTAACTGAATTCATAAAATTTTAATTATAAGACTTTGGTGTGAGATTATTCGCTGGACCATCAATTAACCAGCTCATGAAATATGCTACGAGGACCAAGGTCACTAATAATTCCAAACAGAAGAAGGAACCAAGAAAAGGCAAAGGCCCAGTGTGGTGACCAAAGGAACATGGAAAGCCGGGGCAGTACGGAGCACTCCTGTCCTGATGAACAGAGAACAGGCTTCATGTTTCCCTGGGCTCACTTCTTCTAACTTCCAAAGAAAGGGCACTGGGCCGAAGTTGAATTCTCAATACTAGTTCCAGCTCTGCCACCGACCAGCTGACTAGGGTACCCCTGCTAATTCATTTATTCTCCCGGGTTCTTCTTTTCCTCATCTCTGAAAGCTGACTGTGAAGGAGAAGGGATGTGTTAAGAGCAGGGATCTCAACTAGATAATAAATATGGTCCTTTTCATGTCTAAGAAATTATCATCATAAGATGTATAAACAGAGAACATTATACAAAATGATTCCCTTTATTAACTTCTTGAAGACAAGATAATACCAAACCAAACCCAAACCCACTGCCATCGAGTCGATTCCGACTCATAGCGACCCTACAGGACAGAGTAGAACTGCCCCATAAAGTTTCCAAGGAGTGCCTGACCTTGTGGTTAGCAGCCATAGCATTTAACCACTACGCCACCAGGGTTTCCAACCCAGAGGACAATATTTTCTCCCGAACCACTAGAAAATAATCAACATAAAAAAGATTTTGGCTAATGCAAATTTCCACCTGTTTCAAACAAATACTGCTGAAGACTACAAAATCATACGTACTTTCCAGAGGTTCAAAATGCTGGAGAACATGTATGTTGTCCAACTGTTGGGATAGAACAGAGTAATCAGAGAGAGAGAAATAACAAAACTAATGCAAATTAATATTAGAAAAGAAACAGAAGAAAGAGCTATTACAATAAATCCATTCATAACTAAAGATAACTTTATGAAGTAGATCGGAACTAATTAAAAATATTTTATCAAGTGAAATTATCTGTCTGTACCTGATCAGATGGAGATTAACACAGCTGCCCAGCTAGGAGAAACACTTATCCTTCAGCTCCATTGTAAAGGACTCAGCCAGTTGCCTAATGTATGACATTACCTACTTGGTACAGTAAGAACATCTAGAAAATACTGTGTTTCTATAGATTGTTCCTAGCTGCTCCAGCTCCCCAGCCTCTAACATGTCATCCACTGACTGAAATTGTTCAGGATGGTTTTACACAGACCAGCCAAGGAGAAGCAATTCTGTCAGTGGCTCAGGGAGAGCAAATTAGCCAGGAGGCCCTCACACAGGAGTGGCCTATTTTATATTACTTCACAAATAGTATCTCTGAAAGAGAATAATACAGTGACTTCCATTTGCTAGGGCTACCAATGCCAGGGTCTTCCCCAGATGCACACGTAATAAGGGTGAGGTCCCAACAGAGCAGCAAGCACCTTAATGAAATTAAGAGAGAGGAGAAGAAAAATTCTGAGATGAGACACCATGATAAGGGAGGTTGGGAATACCATTAGATAAAGAATCTTCATTTTATTTGGAAATCATTCCCAAGATGGGCAGTGTGACCGGTTTTCCATTATACTTGAGAATATTCTAGCAGAAGGGAAAAAACCTCCTTGAGAACAGACTGGTTACACTGTACGCAATTTTAGATCATTCTTAATCTCTAAACCCCAAACTCTGCCTGAAATACCGTATCTCACTAAATATTTGTTGATCTATTAATGAATGAAAAAATGGATGTCAAAACGAGTGAAATTGAAAGTGACTTAACTGGACATGAAGGTTTTGTGGTGTGACTGATAATAGCAGGGGACAGGGAGGACACAATCCTTGCTTAATTCAAAGACTTTTTCTGTATGAAAACACAATTGTGGAAGAGGGTCTAATAAACATGTCTTATAAAATTTCAAAAGTGGCCACTAAAATGGTTTACAGGCCCTTCAAAAACATTCCAGGATATTAAATTCTTGGTAAGAGTGCCTACTGCTGAGCAAAATATCCTGAAGTATTGATGTCCTTTAATGTGGAAGAAGTTTGCCCATTTAGACACCATGGCTACTCTGGAGCACGTCTTTGAGAAGCTGGTGGATCACTACCAAAGCAAAAACTCTAGTCAGATAATCATACTATGTTGGGCTCTAAGGCGTCCTGACAGTCCTGATAAGGATCCATGTAACTGGTGCATGAGATGTCAAAAAGACTAGGGCATATGAAGAAAATGATTGTATGTCTTCCACTCACATCCAAGAAAGCATTTCAACTAATAACATCCACACATCCCTTGAGTGTGTCCTGTGTGCTGAAAACGTGAGGTCCTGTATAAACCTTATCTCACTGACTATTCTCATAACAACCTAAGAAGGCAGGCATTGATAGTACTATTTTGTGGATGGTAAGACTGAAGGACTAAGAGGCTAAGAATGTTATTCAAAGTTGTAGAGTTAGTAGATGATAGAGCCAGAATTAAAACCAGGTTTATCCAGCTCTAAACATATACTTTATTTCTTCTTATGTTTACTTTTTAAAAAATCTACACATTCCTGAAAGGGTAAATAAAACCCATCAAATATATTAACTGGTCAGTAATAAAAGTTAAGCAACTATTTTTAAATATTTACTGTTAAATCTATACAGTTTTAAAAGAGAAATGACTTCAGAACATCCTGGATTTGGAAGGACGATTTCTGGGCTTATCGTCAAGTAAAGTCCCTAGTTGGTACCAATGGTTTGCACTCAACTATTAACATAAAAGAGCCCCTGTAGCACAGTGGTTAAATGCTTGGCTGCTTATCAAAAGGTCAGCAGTTTGAGTCCACCAGATGCTCCTGGGAAACCCTTTTGGGGCAGTTTTACTCTGTCCTATAGGGACGCTATGAGTTGGAATTGACTCAAGGGCAATGGGTACTAATATAAAGGTTAGCAGTTCAAACTCACCCAGTGGTGCCCTGGAAGAAAACCTGGCAATCTGCTTCTGTAAAGATTACAGCCAACAATACCCTATGGAGCAGTTCTACTCTGCAACACATGGGGTTGCCATGAGTCGGAATCAACTCAACAACAAAAGGTTTATCATCAAGCATTAAAAAAAAAAACTTTCAAAACTTAGTTAACTATAAACATTTTATAACATTCAGAAATAATGTAGGGTTTTGCTCCAGCACTTCACCTGAATGACGGTTTTTTTTTTTTTTTTTTTTTTTTTGATATTTTGTGAACACAACCTAGTAATATCTTTGGCTCATGTAAAATTGAAATTGTCCTGACCCAACTGAATGGATTTTTCGACACTGTAACACTATACCTATGATTTTTCAATGCACAGGATTAACAGGGTCCCTATCAATATAAGGAAGTGAAAAGAGAAACTTGTCAACTCTAAGGAATTGTTTACCAATAGGAATACTTGATTGACTATGTGGAGAGATAAGTATTGAATTGAGAAGTCCTTGTTCCCAATACAGATTTGGATAATGTATTTCAACACCCCCTTTCCAAAAAACCAAAACAAGATTCAGGAGTTTCTGAGGGGTTTCTAATACTAGCTTTATCTTATTTTCATTAAAGTAATTGTTTTGAATTTAACATTGGTTTTTCAACCACATCATTTGGTACATCAACTCTACATAGCACTTCAGCATTTGATCTAGATGTCTTGGTGGCTCCATAATATCTATGCCAAGGATGCATTTGGCAGACAAACATAGATAGCATGCGTTATTTGCGTAAATTTACGGTATATGGGAGAGAGTTAAGGGTTTGTGGGAGGGGATTTCTGGGAGTTAGCTTAAAGCAATACCCTCTGTAGGTCTCCTACTTTTACTTAAATTGTATGTTTTTGGGGATGGCAGGAGTGGCTGATGAACATTATAGGTGATGAGGAAAAGCAATGGGCTAAGGCATTCAGGATTCGTCCACTGTCTAGTGTTCTGTTCCTTTATGTTACTTTTCTTGATGTCAATTCTTTACTTCTAAGCAAATGACACTCCAGCTAGTAGTAGCACGGTATTCTTTTATTCTTATTCCTATTTTTATTTTAGCTGCCATCAACTGGATGTCTTCAATATCTTAAAACTCAATGTAACATTCTTTATAAAAGCCATACTCTTCCCACTGAGAACACCCTGATACACTCTGCTCCCCCTTCACATTGACACTACTATTCTTACAATCTCATAAACCAGACATCTGTCGTCACTGACCCATCTCCTTTACCCACCCTATTCTGCCATTTGTCTTTTCTTATTACATCCCCATGGATATACTTCAGATGAAAATAATGTGGATTTCTGTGGAATACCTGAGCTAAACATTCCAGACCAGGTGGGCAGTTTGGCATAGGAGTTGGCACTGGCATCCATGTTACTGGGACATACTGATTTGGCACAGGATATTTGCCAGGCTGATACTGAATAGGCTGGGTACGACCAGTTGGCTGATACATAGGGAAGGTACTTGGATGCTGTGGACTGTAGTATCCCAGAGGCAAGCCTCCTTGATAGCCTGCAGGTGGAAAGGAAGCTGGTCCAGGGGGCCCTGTGTGCAAAAACAAACGTGAGTATTATACGTTACTAAGAGTTAAATATATGGAGCTTAATATGACTTTTTAAACAAAGATGATTTAGGTCACATGACATATTCTTAAAAATAACAAGAGGCTTCATTTTCAGAAGGCTACCATGTACTAAGGTAACTTACAGATTGCTAACTCATTTAATACTCTCAAACCTTATGGCATTATTATCCCCATTTCACAGATGCAAAAATAAGCTTTGAAACATTAAGTAATTTATTAGCATCTCTATGTCTTACATTGTTGTGGGATTAGCATAAGGCTTGGCACATAAATTTTTGTTATTACGTTTCTTGTTATTGTTTTTTAAGACCACAAAGACAGTGTTGTTGTTGATATTGTTAGCTGATATCAAGTTGACTCTGACTCATGGTGGCCTTATTATGACAGAAGGAAACACTGTCCAGTCCTGAGCCATCTTTACAATCATTGTTATGTTTGTTTGAAGCCATTTAACTTCAGGAAAAAACAAAACAAACCTTGTTGCCATTGAGTTGATTCTGACTCATAGCGACCCTACAGGACAGAGTAGAGCTGCCCCAAAGGGTTTCCAAGGAGCGCCTGATGGATTCGAACTGGTGACCTTTTGGTTAGCAGCTGTAGCTCTTAACCACTATGCCACCAGAGTTTGAGGTGCACTTTTAATAACTACGCTGTCTGCCTAGGATTCAATCATTTGTTTATGCCCTCATTATCTAGTTCCCAAACTGTTCACCATCCTGACATCTCTTAGCTTTCGTTTCTGAAACTTATGCCTCCACCATTCCTCTATCCCCTACCTCCAACCAGTGATTTGACAAATTTTGACTCCGTCATTATGAACCACAGTCAAGGGAAACAGATTTTCTTAGAGATACAGTACTTTGCAACATTTTATTAACAATACTTATAATATCTAATTAGCATGCAACAACAAATATGTGACTTCAGGATTTTTTTCTTTAATCAAGGGTCTCTTAAGATGAGCACTGATAACTGCATTTCATAATGATTTTTTAAAATTCCAAGAATCACGATCATGTAGATATGAGAATACCCATGCTGCCAAGATGTACCTATAATTATCAGGAAATTTCTGAATTTTTTTATCTTTAATATCTTTGTAGCCCTGGTTGGCTACAAAGAAGTGCCTATTCCTAATGTTTTATAGCCTTAACTGAAATCCCCTATGTGGTAGAGCCACAAGCAGCCCACCAGGGCCTCTCTCTAAAGTGCCAGAAAGGCCAAGCTCTGACAAAGAAAGAATCCTCTTCTAATAGAGATTTTAAAAATATCTTGTGGAAAGGCCGTGACTGAAAACAAAGTAAGTCAAAATGCCTCATTTTAAGATTTCACTAAAGACCTATTTTTGTTAAAATTAAATAAACCAACTTTATGTGAACAGAGAATCCCAGCTGAGACTTGACCTGCAAAATCTGCTAAAGCTTTGATGGCTAGACATGAAGCGAGTTTGCCTTTTTAAAAATAGAATTAGATTTTCTAGATTTCTAAGGCTGGATGTCTGAATTCATTTCTTAGTTTTAGGAAAAAAGAGTGGGAGATACTGGTCCAAGCAGCATATTTGTTGAAAAGACAATTCTGTCCCCCATTAAATTATTTTGGCACCCTTGTTGAAAACTAATTGACCATAAATATAAGGTTTATTTCTGGACTCTCAATTTTACTCTATTGATCTATATATCTATCCTTATGGCAGTACCACACTCTCTTGATTACTGAAATTTTGTTCTAAGTTTTGAAATCAGGAATTGAGGCCTGATTTGTCCAAATCTGTGCTTTTTCAATACTATTTTGGCTACTCTGGGTCCCTTGCATTTCCATATGAATTTTAGGATCAGCTTTTCAATTTCTGCAAAAAAGGCTCTTAAGGTTTTGATAAGAACTGTATTGCTCACATAGACCAATTTGAAGACTGCCATATTAACAAAATTTGAAGAAGACTGACATCTTCCAATCTAGGAACATGATGTCTTTCCATTTATTTGTGCCTTCATTTATTTCTCTTAAAAATGTTTTGTAGTTTTTAACATTCCGCATCCCACTTTGGTGGGTGGTGTCTGGGGTCTTAAACACTAGCAAGAGGCCATCTAAGATGCATCAATTGGTCTCAATCCACCTGGAGCAGAGGAGAATGAAGAACACCAAAGACACAAGGTAATTATGACCCCAAGAGACAGAAAGGGCCACATAAATCAGAGACTACATCAGCCTGAGACCAGAAGAACTAGATGCTGCCCAGCTACAGCTGTTGACTGCCCTAACAGGGAACACAACAGAGAATCCCTGATAGAGCAGGTGAGCAGTGGAATGTAGACCTCAAATTCTCCTAAAAAGCCCAGACTTAATGGTCTGACTGAGACTAGAAGGACACTGGAGGTCATGGTCCCCAGACCTTCTGTTAGCCAAGGACTGGAACCATTCCCAAAGCCAACTCTTCAGAAAGGGGTTGGACTGGACTATAAGATAGGAAATAATACTGGTGAGGAGTGAGCTTCCTGGCTCAGGTAGACAGATGAGACTATGTGAGCAGCTCTTGTCTGGAGGGGAGATGAGAAGGCACAGGGGGGTGGAAGTTGGCTGAATGGACACAGGGAATACAGGGTGGAGAGAGGGAGTGTGCTGTCTCATTAGGGGGAGAGCAACTAGGAGTACACAGCAAGGTGTATATAAATTTTGTATGAGAGACTGAGTTGATTTGTGAACTTTCATTTAAAGCACAATAAAAAGGAAAAAATTTAAAAAAATTTTTTGTAGTTTTTAGCATGTAAGTATTATGCTTCTTTTATTAAATTTATCCCTCAGTATTTTATAATTTTTGATGCCACTGTATATGGAATTATATCCTTACTTTCATCTTCAGATTGTTCATTGCTAGTGTATAGAAATGTAATTGATTTTTGTATATTGATCTCGTGTTATTAATGCCACATTGCTGAACTCATTAGTTTTTTGTGTGTGTCTATGTATTCCTTAGGATTTTTTATGTACAAGATCATGTCATCTGTAAACAGAAATAGCTTTGTTGTTTCCTTTCCAATTTGGATGTCTTTTATTACTTTCTTGCCAAATGGCCCTGGCTAGAATTCCAGGATAATGTTGAGCAGAAGTGGTGACAGCAGACATCCTGTCTTGCTGCTAATCTCATGGGAAAAACATCCAGTCTTTCACTGTTAAATATGATGTTGCTGTTGTTAGGTGCTGTCAAGTCAGTTCCGACTCATAGCAACCCTATGTACCACAGAATGAAACACTGCCCCGTCCTGCACCATGCTCACAATCGTTGTCATGCTTGAGCCCATAGTTGCAGCCGCTGTGTCAATCCATCTTGTTGAGGGTCTTCCTCTCTTTCCCTGACCCTCTGCTTTACCAAGCATGATGTCTTTCTCCAGGGACTGATGCCTCCTGACAACATGTCCAAAGTATGTAAGATGCAGTCTCGCCATCCTTGCTTCTAAGAAGCATTCTGGTTGTACTTCTTCCGAGACAGATTTGTTTGTTGTTTTGGCAGTCCATGGTATATTCAATATTCTTCGCCAACACCACAATTCAAAGGCGTCAGTTCTTCTTTGGTCTTCCTTATTCATTGTCCAGCTTTCACATGCATATGATGCAATTGAAAATACCACGGCTTGGGTCAGGAGCACCTTAGTCTTCAAGGTGACATCTTTGCTCTTCAACACACTGCCCAATGCAATGCGTCTTTTGATTTCCTGACTGCTGCTTCCGTAGGTGTTGATTGTGGCTCCAAGTGAAATGAAATTCTTGACAACTTCAATCTTTCCCTGTTTATCATGATGTGGTTTATTGGTCCAGTTGTGAGAATTTTTGTTTTCTTTATGTTGAGGTGTAATCTATGTGAAGGTCATGGTCTTTGATCTAAATATGATGTTAGCTATGGGGTTTCTGTAGATACATTTATCGGATTGAGAAAATTCTCTTCTGTATTGTTTATCATAAAAGGGTGCTGGATTTTGGATTTTTCCAAATGCTTCTTTTGCGTCTATTGATGGAGATGATCGTGTAGATGTTGTCCTATTCTATTAACGTAATGTATATATAGATTTTTGAATGTTAAGTCAACCTCACATTCTTGGAATAAATCCTACTTGGTCATGCTTCATACTTCTTTTTATGTGTTGCTGGATTTGGCTTGCTAGTGTTTTGTTGAGGATTTTTGCCTCTGTGTTCATAAGGGCAACTGGTCTGTTGTTTTCTTGTGATGTTTTTGTCTGGTTTTGGTATTAGGGTCATAGTGATTGTAGTGGATTGAATACGTCCCCCCAAAATATGTGTTGTAAATCTTAACCTCTGTGCCTGCGTTTATAATCCCCTGTGGAAATGGGTTGTTTTTGTTCTGTTCATGAGGCGGAATAGTACAGGGTGCATTTTGAGTCAACCTCTTTTGAGATATAAAAAGAGATTAAACAAGGAAGCAGAGAGAGAGAGATGGATAAGAAAAGTGTCAAGACACAAGAGGATCTCCAAGAAACCAGGAAGCAGAAGCTGATGAGAAAAAGACCTTCCTCCAGTGCTCTTCCTCTAGAGCCGGCACCCTGAATTCAGACTTCTAGCCTCCTCAACTGTGAGAAAATAAATTTCTGTTTTTTAAAGCCACCCATGTGCAGTATTTCTGTTACAGCAAGACTAGATAACTAAGAGTGACCTCATAGAATAGACTTTATAAAGTCAGTTGGCAAGTGTTCATGCTTCTATTTTTTGGAAGAGTTTGTGAATAATTAGTGCTAATTCTTCTTTGGAAACCCTGGTGGTGTAGTGGTTAAGCACTATGGCTGCTAACCAAAAGGTCTACAGTTAAATCCACCAGGCACTCGTTGGAAACTCTATGGGGCAGTTTATGAGTCAGAATCAACTTGACAGCACCGGGATTTTTTTTTTTTTAATTTTTCTTTAAACATTTGTTAGGACTAGTTGTTTCATAGTGTTATTCAAGTCTTCCATTTCCTTGTTGTTCTTCTGTCTACTTGTTCTACCAGTTATAGACACTGGTTTCCACCTACAATTGTTAGATTGTCTATTTTTCCTTTCAATTCTGTCAATTTTTTACTTCAGGTATTTTAGGTACAAATATGCATATATAATTGTTACAGTCTTCTTGATGGATTGACCCTTTTATCATTATAAAATGTCCTTCTTTATCTCTAGTAACATTTCTTGTCTTTGAGTCTATTTTGTCTGATAGTAGTGTAGCATTTTATTGATTCTTATCAACAACTAAGTTTGAGAAACATGCTTCTGATACAGTGTTTTACAAATTGTAAATTCATTAGATCAATTTAATGATTCACGATTGCAATTTTTAAAAATAAAATAGGCTAGACTGGAAAAAAGTAGAATGGAATAGAAAATAAACTGTATCACCAAGTTTATTGTTTAGGGAAATTTTTGTTATACACACACACATATGTACTCCTATGTACATATTGCTTACTGTGGGTTATAGTAAACTGTTATAAGGAAGTTTGTAAGCCTAGTGGTGATAGTTGCACAATACAATGAATGTAATTAATGCCATGAATTAGGCATGTAAAAAATGTTGAAATGGCAAAGTTTTGTTAAATATATATATCTAAATCCACTGACATCGAGTCAACTCCAACTCATAGGACCCTATAGGACAGAGTAGAAGTGACTCATAGAGTTTCCAAGGAGTGCCTGGTGGATTCGAACTGCTGACCTTCTGGTTTGCAACCAAGCTCTTCACCACTATGCCACCAACATAGATAAACATACTTAAGAATATATGTATATATATATATGAAGTGTAAAAGTCATTACTTCAAAGAACCTTTTATTTAACCAATGTAAAGTAAGCAAAGATTCGTTTCTGGATTGAAGACGATGGAAACAATGCTGTAAAGCTGCTGTGCATAACCATATAAGAGCTTGTATCACCATAGTTGGAGTTACCCTCTGCAGATTCCCTCCTTGAGGGAAAAAAAGAAAATCTTACCTATAGATTTAGACTGGACTTTCTTTCTGAAAATTACAGTCTGCTCTTGGATGTATGTATGTACATGTGTGTGTATGCTTTCTTTTTATGAATGCTCAAAAATTATCAAGATATTGATAGTCAGAACAAACTCGATGGCAACGAATAACAAAGCTATCTTATCTCAGATTACCTTTTCCAAAAACATCTTTCAACTTACTCTCAGAACTGCAATTACTAAATCAATTTTAATGTTGCGTGTCCATCTGGTTGCAGAGGAAACTATTAACACCCACCTCCCCCCCCCCCAAAAAAAATAACCCTACAGTAGAACTGCCTCAAGGGGCAATGGGACTGCCACATTTTTCTGGGTCTTTAAAGTTTTCCGCCTTTGACAAGGTGCAGTCTTACCAGTATTCATTCTACCACTCATTTTAGTGGAAAATATTTGAGTTTTCCTTCTCTGACAGGTTTCCATCTTATACAGGTTCTGGCTTTCACAGTGGTTAAGCGCTCAGGCTGCTAACCAAAAGGTCAGCAGGTCCAATCCACAAGCCAGTCTTTGGAAGCTGGTGATACTGGATTCAAAAGTGGTTAAAGGCCAAAGAAACAACAGGTACTGGTGATACTACTTAGAAGAGTGTATAAGGGGAAGGGTAAATGGAAGAGTTGAGTGGGACAGACAGTGAAGGGCAGTACAGGGGAGGAGACCAAAGATCTCTGGAGAATACCAGTTTTTAAGGGTGGGAGACAAAGATCCTTTGAAAGAGACATAGAGTAAGCAGAGAGACAAAAAAAAAAAAAGAATATTGGTAGCTAGAATAATATCACATTGGAGCTAAGTGATTTAAAAAGACTTTTTTTTTTAGTATCTTTAGAAAAAATGGGAGAAATTATGTGTTTAAGTTTGTTGTGAAGAATATAACTGCTTTAACGATTGCGTTTAATAGAACTCATACTGCACTGGAAATCAGATATCCACACCCCCCCCCCACACACACACTTTTTTTTTAACCGTTATTAAAAACAACATTGAAGAGACAGCACGGACTTGTTGATAGATGGGATATGGAAGAGTGATTCTCAGATTCTGACTTGGGCCCCTGATGGCCTTCAGCATAAAGCATAGAAGATATGAGTTTGGTAAAATTATCTCCAGAACAGGGAAAGTATAGAAAGTATCGGTTTGGTATAAAGGTATAAATTATCTTAAGAATACCAATTGTTTCATCTTTTCAACGAGCTGCTCTCTAATTTTTGTGATAGTAACGGTACAATCTTAACATAAAAACACCTCATGCAATAAATGTGACAATCAAGAAATCAGACAAAAAAATTACAATTTAGATTATGGGGCACAGAGGTTATAGTTCTAAGAAAAATTATATACAAATGTATGCAATTGGATGATTTTTTTATGAGTATGTTAACAGAGGTGAAAGAAAAAACATGATCAAATTGTACGTGGGAAGCTAGCACATTACATTCCTCTTTGAGCTTTGATGATCCCTGGTGGCAAAGTGGTTGAGAACTTGGCTGCTAACCAAAAGGCTGGCAGTTTGAATCTACCTTGGAAACTCTATAGGGTGGTTCTAGTTGTTATGAGTTGGAATTGACTTGATGGCAATGGTTTTGGGGTTTTTTTTGGTTTTGAGCTTTGAAGTTGCCATTTAGGGTTATGATTGGCTCTGCAGATAAACAAAACATGTTTTAACTTTGTTTAACTATATTATCCCACACATATTTTAATTAAAATCTCTGTATGAAACATCACCTTGCCAAATCCAGTATGAGAAACACTGCTTTATGGGGTTTGCAATTTCTTATTTTGAACATCATCCTTTTTATTTTAAGAAATGATGACATTTTCTCTCTAAATAGGCTACATAAAACAAAAGTTTATTAAGATATTCTTTTAACCATATTTGGGGCAAAATTATTTTCTTTTGGAACATATATTCAGTACTATAATGCAAACGGAAGTTTTAAATTTAATTTGTTGTTGTTAGGTGCTGTCCAGTTGGTTCCAACTCATAGCAACCCTATACACAACAGAACGAAACTGCACCATCCCACAACTGTTGCTACGCCTGATCCCATTGTTTCAGCCATTGTGTCAATCCATCTCGTTGAGAGTCTTCCACTTTTTCACTGACCCTCTACTTTACCAAGCATGATGTCCTTCCCCAGGGACTCATCCTTCCTGGTAACATGTCCAAAGTATGTGAGAAGTAGTCTTGCCATCCTTGCTTCTAAGGAGCATTCTGGTTGTACTTCTTCCAAGACAGATTTGTTTGTTCTTTTGGCAGTCCACAGTATAATTCAATACTCTTCGCCAACACCACAGTTCAAAGTTGTCAATTCTTCAGTCTTCCTTATCCACTGTCCAGCTTTTGCATGCGTACGAGGTGACTGAAAACACTATGGCTTGGGTCAGGTACACCTTAATCCTCAAGGTGACATCTTTGCTTTTTAACACTTTAAACAGATCTCTCGCAGCTGATTTGCCCAATGCAATGCATCTTTTGATTTCTTGACTGCTGCTTCCATGGGTGTTGATTGTGGATCCAAGTAAAACGAAATCCTTGACAACTTCAATCTTTTTCTCTGTTTATCATGATATTGCTTATTGGTCCAGTTGTGAGGATTTTTGTTTTTTTTTGTGTGTGTTGAGGTGTAGTCCATACTAAAGGCTGTGGTCTTTGATCTTCATCAGTAAGTGCTTCAAGTCCTCTACATTTTCAACAATCAAGGTTGTGTCATCTGCATAACACAGGTTGTTAATGAATCTTCCTCTAATCTTGATGCACTGTTCTTCTTCATATAGTCCAACTTTTCGGATTATTTGCTCAGCATACAGAATGAATAGCTATGGTGAAAGGATATAACCCTGACACACACCTTTCCTATCTTTAAACCATGCAGTATCCCCTTGTTCTGTTCAAACAACTGCCTCTTGATCCATGTACAGACTCTTCATGAGCCCAATTAAGTGTTCTGGAATTCCCATTCTCCACAATGTTATCCATAATTTCTTACGAACCACACAGTCGAATGCCTTTGCCTAGTCAATAAAACACAGGTAAACATCTTTCTGGTATTCTTTGCTTTCAACCAGGATCATTCTGAAATCAGCAATGATATCCCTGGTTTCACATCCTCTTCTAAATCCAGCTTGAATTTCTGGCAGCTCCCTGTCGATAAACTGCTGCAGCTGCTTTTGAACTTCAACATAATTTTGCTGACATATGATATTGATGATATTGTTCAATAACTTCCGCATTCGGTTGGATCACCTTCTTGGGAATAGGCATAAATATGGATCTTTTCCAGCTGGTTGGCCAGGTAGCAGTCTTCCAAATTTCTTGGCATAGGTGAGTGAACACTTCCAGCGCTGCATCCATTTCTTGAAACATCTTAATTGGTATTCCATCAATTCCCGGAGCTTTGTTTTTCCCCAGTGTCTTCAGTACATCTTGGACTTCATTCTTCAGTACCATCAGTTCCTGCTCATATGTTACCTCCTGAAATGGCTGAATGTCAACCAATTCTTTTTGGTATAGTGATTCTGTGAATTTCTTCCATCTTCTTTTGATGCTTCCTGCGTCATTTAAAATTTTTCCCGGTAGAATCCTTCAGTATTGCAACTCGAGGCTTGAATTTTTTCTTCAGTTCTTTGAGCTTGAGAAATGCTGCACTTGTTCTTCCCTTTTGATTTGCTAGCTCCAGGTCTTTGCACGTGTCATCATAATACTTTACTTTGTCTTCTCGATCTGCCCTTTGAAATCTTCTGTTTAGCTCTTTTACTTCATTATTTTTTCTTTCTGCTTTAGCTACTCAACATTGAAGAGCAAGTTTCAGAGTCTTTTCTGACCTCCATTTAGGTCTTTTCTTTCTCTCCTGTCTTTTTAATGACTTCTTGCTTTCCTCGTGTATGATGACCTTGATGTCATTCCACAACTCATTTGGCCTTCAGTCATTAGTGTTCAACACATGAAATCTATTCTTGAGATGGTCTTTAAATTCAGGTGGGAAATATTCAAGGCTTGTTCTAATTTTCTTCAGCTTCAATTTGAACTTGCATATGAGTAACTGATGGACTGATCCACGGTCGGCCTTGTTCTGACTGATGATATTGAGCTCTTCCATCATCTCTTTTCACAGATGCAGTCGATTTGATTCCTGTGTATTCCATCTGGTGAGGTCCATATGTATAGTCGCCATTTACGTTGGTGAAAAAAGTATTTGCAATGAAGAAGTCATTGGTCTTGCAAAATTCAATTATGCCATCTATGGTATCATTTCTACCACCAAGGTCATATCCTCTAACTACCGATCCTTCTTGTTTCCAACTTGCACATTCCAATCATCAGTAATTATCTGTGGATCCTGATTGCATGTTTGATCAACTCCAGACTGCAGAAGTTGGTAAAAATCTTCAACTTCTTCATCTTGGCCTTAGTGGTTGGTGCATTAATTTGAATATTAACCATATTAACTGATCTTTTTTTTTCCTTGTAGGCATATGGATATTATCCTAGCACTGACAGCACTGTACTTCGGGATAGATGTTGAAATGTTCTTTTTGACGATGAACGCAACACTATTCCTCTTCAAGTTGTCATTCCCAGCATAGTAGACCATACGCTTGTCCAATTCAAAATGGGCAATACTAGTCTATTTCAGCTCACTAATGCCTAAGATATCGATCTTTGTGCATTCCATTTCATTTTTGATGATTTCTAATTTTCCTAGATTCATACTTCGTACATTCCAGGTTCCTATTATTAATGGATGTTTGCAGCCGTTCCTTCTCATTTTGAGTCATGCCACATCAGCAAATGAAGGTCCCGAAAGCTTTACTCCATCCACATCATTAAGGTCGACTCTACTTTGAGGAGGCAGCTCTTCCCCAGTGGTATTTTGAGTGCCTTCCAACCTGAGGGGCTCATCTTCCAGCACTATATCAGATAGTGTATTGCTGCTATTCATAAGGTTTTCACTGGCTAATGCTTTTCAGAAGTGGACTGCCATGTCCTTCTTCCTAGTCCTAGTCTGGAAGCTCAGCTGAAACCTTTCCGCCCTGGGTGGCCCTGTTGGTAACTGAATACCAGTGGCATAGCTTCCAGCATCACAGCAACACAGAAGCCTCCACAGTACTTCAAACTGATAGATGCGTAAGGGAAATTTAAATTAGATAAATTAATTAAAGCCAAATACTTGAAGTATAAACACAAAAACCAAACCCGTTGCCTTCAAGTCAATTCCAAGTCATAGTGACCCTATAGGACAGAGTACAACTGCCCCATAGAGTTTTCAAGGAGCGCCTGGTGGATCTGAACTGCCGACCTCTTGGTTAGCAGCCGTAGCACTTAACCACTACACCACCAGGGTTTCCATTTGAAGTACAGACATTCCTTAATATGAATTACATATTAATACAGGGACTTATTTAGTGTCACCCTGATAGCACAGTGGTTAAGAGCTTGGCTGCTAACCAAAAGATCAGCAGTTTAAATCAACCACCTGCTCCTTGGAAAACCTATGGGGCAGCTCTACTCTGTGCTATAGAATCGCTGTGAGTCGGAATTCACCCTATGGCAATGGGTTTGGTTTTTGGTTTATCATATGTAAGTATATAGCCCAGCCACCAGGTGGCGGTCTCGGTGAATTTTTTTTACTAAATTCATAACTAAAAATTCATTAGTTGTATGCTATGCTCTACATTATTTTTCAATTTTATCTAGTTGGTTAATTTGAAGGATGTTTCTTACTCTTGTGCTAATTTTTTGACATAGGAATAAGTAAACATTTTCCAGATGGACAGAACATAATTTTAACCAGTGTTTGCTCCTTAGAAATGGTAGAGTTTCTGTTCTTGTCACAGTGGAATCCAGGTGCTTGAATATAGTCACTGGTGAATTTAAGGTCGATTATGTTGAAAGTTACTGAAGGAAAATATAGAGAAATGGTCATAAACAGCTTAGTTATAATTTAGGTTTGTCAAAGCCTTGTTTTTGAGCTAGGAATAGGGGTTATACTGGATCATATCCACACAGCCTGCACAAACATGAGTGAAAAAGGAGAAGGAGGCACTGATGGGCAGGGGTTACCTGAGTTCACGGATCATAAATCAAGAGCCAAATCTGTATCTTAGCCATCTTCCTGTGGGTACGGGGTTGCCTTTACCCTTTTAGAGCCTAGCTCAGGTGCTGTCACCTCGAAACGTACCTTTCAAATATATATTTAAAGAACTATCACTGCACCTTGTCATCATTTCCTAAGTCATTAAGAATGTATTTGAAAATGGTGAGTTGGCAAATGCTGTGTTATATATATTTTTACAGCAATAAAAAATGTATTTGAACAAAAACAAACAAAAAAAATTTGAACAAGAGGCTGATTAAAACTATTTTCTTGGTCAAAAGTCAGTGTATTTTTAATTTTATTTCACACGTGGCCAAAATGCTTTCTAAAAAGATTGTAGTAATTCAAATTTCCACTAGTATATAAAAGTATCCTTTTTCTTGAGTCCCTACCAGGCTCAAGAAATATCTGAAAAATACG
This sequence comes from Elephas maximus indicus, assembly GCF_024166365.1. NCBI lineage: Eukaryota > Metazoa > Chordata > Mammalia > Proboscidea > Elephantidae > Elephas > Elephas maximus. Next base: position 13,484,940 of record NC_064841.1, on the reverse strand, counting down.
TGCCAGAACTACAAGTTCCTTACTCAGCACCCAAGACTTTTCACCTTCATTTCTCTGCACTTCTCCTGCCATTTCTCCCATACACACTCCCAAAGCAGGCTTTTCATGACCTTGTGCTTTGGGGCTTATTGTTCTTTTTGCCAGGCACCGTCCTTTCCCCTTTTTCTTTGAATGGGAAACTCCACATCACGTCAGCAAAACTTGACTTCCTCAGTTAAGGCTTCCCTCAAATCCCTGGGAAGAGTCTGTTGTTCTCTTCTGTGCCTCTACGTTTTGTTCATATTTCCATAATAGAGTATGGGGACAGGCTCATTATTGGCCCAACTTTCTTCTTCAGTAGCTTGTTAATCCTTTGATGGCAGGAATCTATTCTAACTGACAGCAAATAAATTATAGCCACCCAATAGGTGTTCAATATCTATTTATTGAAATCACTCAATTGTTAATTAAAAGGAAACCTTAACTATTAGCATGGTTTTGGGCGCAGGAAGAAGTTTTGAATATTTAACTTACCTGGAACAAAATGGGAATTATAGTCTGGGACGGCATCAGGTCTTGGATCTTGCGACTTTATTTGATTTTCCATTTCACTGGCTGGTTGTTCAGGAGCTGTGGGGACTACACCTTGAGGGGAGAGAGGAGACATGATTTACAAAGGAAATAATAACTGAATGTATTTATCTGTTTACTGGTGGTATAAATCAGTGAATGCAATCAATGTAAAACAAACTGTTTTACTTCTTATAAAATATATACATTGTGTGCTAGGTATTACCTATTTACGCATTTCGTGGATTTTTAGACTGAACATTCAGAGTGACCCTAAAGGACAGAGTAGAACTGCCCTATAGAGTTTCCAAGGCTGTAAATCTTTACGGAAGCAGACTGCCACATCTTTCTCCCTTGGAGCTGCTGGTGGGTTCGAACTGCCAACCTTTTGGTTAGCAGCCGAGTGCTTTAACTACTGTGCCACCAGGGCTCCTTAGACTGAACATTGATTAAAAAATAGAACTGAGCAACTATATCGTGCTTATGATCAAAGCGACCTGCCATACTAGTGGTTCAGCTGGCTCTTTTCGGCATAAATGAATTTCTTCCGAAGTAGCAGAAAGTCTTTATTCTATTATATAATATGGAGAATGCAGGCAACTATAAAGTAAATTTGAATTTTTTCCCAAACCCTTTTAGGAAAGTGACTGTCTAAATAAATTCAAACCAGAGCACCAATAAATGCTTAATGGCTTACAAGGCAATGAGACTTGATTTAGTTGTTGTTGCCAGTCAGTCCTGTTTTGCCTTATTCTTCCTACCAACAACCAAGGTCACTGAAATTACTGCAAGGGAGATGCTGAGGCCACTTGTCACAATGTTTCACCCGATCCCTTCACTTAGATTGGAGGAATTTCTCCCTGGACGCAGTATCAGGAATAGTTCTGCGTCTCCACAGGACAAGCTGACTTCTCTATCAGAAAACACAAGCTTCACAATCGTGGCTTCCTCTCCTTCTATCAGTGCAAGAAAATGCAGGGCCCACTTTCCAGCCCCCCTCTATCAAGGTGGAAACCCTGGTGGAGTAGTGGCTAAGAGCTACAGCTGCTAACCAAAAGGCCAGCAGTTCAAATCCACCAGGCACTCCTTGGAAGCCCTATGGGGCAGTTCTACTCTGCCCTATAGGGTCACTGTGAGTCTGAATCAACTCGATGGCAGGGGGTTTGGTTTTGGTTCTATCAAGATAGGCTGTCCTGGCTTTTTATTCTCTTCTCTCTTCTGGCAGATTTACTTTCCCACGCTATTTTTCATTTATCTAGTTGTTCCCACATACTTTCAATATCTTTCAGTACATAGAAACCAAGGTAAGTCCCTTTTAATCCATGTAGTTAGACAGGATTGTGCACATATATAAATGAATAGATGTATTTATATTCCCCAAATGTTAAATAACAACAAAAACCACTTCAAAATAAAATAAATTCAATATTTTTATGAGGAAAGCAATCACACAATTCACATTTGTAAAGTAAGCATATTCAGAATTTGTTCATCCAAGACTTACCTGACATTTCGAAGAATTCTAATTAATCCTGAAAAAGAAAACATTTTAATGTCTTAAAATACATAAGTATATATATTATACTACTATTTTTTAATAATATGTAGAATAAGTTTTCTAGTTATTTAGCCTCAAATTCTTTCTTATTCATTCCTTCGTTAAGTCAACAAATGCATACAGAGTGCCTATTATGTTCCAGGCACTACTGCAGATGTTAAAATACAGCAGAAAATCAGACAGGATGTTCACCCTGCTGGTGATTATATTCCATGGGGTAAAATTTTAAAAAATGCTAACGAACACTTAAAGTTAAATTTATATAGAACTAAGCCATTGTCATCAAGTCAATTCCAAGTCATAGTGACCCTCTAGGATGGTGTAGAACTGCCTCGTAGGGTTTCCAAGGAGCAGCTGGTAGATTTGAACCACTGACCTCTTGGTTGGCAACTGTAGCTCTTAACCCCTGCGCCACCAGGGCTCCTTAAATGGCACAGTTATATAGAAAACAAAGTATAAGGTTTAGGAATAAATGACAGATGGATGGGGAGTGCCAGAAGGGCCAGGGAAAGCCACTCTGAGGAGTGACAATAGAGCTATTTGAACTACAAAACGAGGCATCCTGCTAAAATTTAAGAAGATGGGAAAGTGAGGGCAAAGGCCCCCAAGATGGGAATGATCTTGAAATATTCAAGGAGAGAAAGAGGCCAGGTGTGACTGGGATAGACTGAATGAAGAGAACAGAGGTCAGAGATGTAGATGGAAGTGAGATCATATCAAAGGCCAGGGGAAGACGTTTGGGTATGTGGTAACCTGTATAGTTAGGAAGTCTCTCAAGGATTATCCTTAGTGGAGTGATCAGATTTGATTTACACTTTATCTTGCAGGGTTGGTGGGGGGAGCAAGAGTGGACACAGGGTTAATGAGGGTGCAGCTGCAGTAACCCAGGCAAGAGTTGATGCTGGCTCAGCCTGGGGAGGTAACACTGGAGAGGATTAGAGTGGCCAGATGATGCATGACATGGTTCGGAAGGAACTATAGGAACTGCTGATGGACTGAGGTAAAGGGAGGAGTCAAGGAGAGTTGTCATTTTTTTTTGACCACAGCAACTGGGCTATTACAACATCATTAACTGAGCTATGCCCAGCAGCTATTCTGCAGGAGAAAAGACCTGGAGATCTGCTCTTATAAAGACTTCAGCCAAGGAAATCCTAGGGGCAGTTCTCCTCTGTCATATAGAGTTGCTATGAGTCAGAATTGACTCAACAGCACACAACAAAAACAACTGAGCTACAGAGAAAGACACTGGGGGCCAAGAAGATGGTGAGGACTGGGGAGGGAAGTGATCAAAAGTTCAAAATGGGCCATTTTATGCTTAAGGAGAAGCCAAAAGACAAGGTAAACATTTTAACTAAAAATATGTACAGGTGAAAATTATGAAAATAACCAGAGAAGAAAACTAGAAGTTGAGAAGAGATTTGAAACAAGAGGCACGGCTGGGCACAGATTTAATGGATTCAATTCAGCCAAAGAATAAAAAAAAGAAGTTATAATCAGGGAAAGGAATTTCAGAGTTTCCACGTTCTGGGTGAAGACAAATAACAAGAACATCAACAAAGGCTGTGATTTACTGAATGCCGCTTAAGGGTCAGGCAAAGGTCCAAACACTTTTCATATACTCTCTAACTGTACAACATCTCTCTAAGATACAGGTTGTCAGCCCCGTTTTACAGATGGGAAAATGGGTTCAGAGAGACTAAGTAACTTAACCATATAGCTTAGTAAATGATTAACCCTGCTGAAGTCAAGTAGTACTTTAAAATACCTTACAATTCATCAATATGGATACTGAGTTGACACAGTGACAGTATTCGTGCCATATGTCAGTATTTAGACTCCCATCCCAAATGACTGTCTTGCCAAGTTTGGGGCAAAGAGACTAATCAGGCTTGGACCATCTCCACTCTAACTCTGGAGCCCAAGTTAGTGGTATAATATCCTATATGTCTCTACAGGTAAAAAAAAGTATGCTGCGGCACACAGAAAGGCCAGACACAACTGGGACCAGCCAAAAGAGTTTAAGGAATTGCTCCTACCCCTGCCATAATGAGAATCCCTGGTGTTTAGGGACACAACCACACCTTTCTAGAGTCTTAAATCCTTGACACTCCTAAGTATGTACCCTGGAGAAACTCTCACACATATACAGGGGATACGAATAAAAATGTTCTCGACATCACTGTTCACAATAAAGAAAACATTTCCATTGTCCATCAATGGTGCTATAAAAAGAAAATAGTGCTATCGAGTTGATGGTAGACCAGATAAATACATTGTGGTCTATTCATACAATGGAGTAGTATACTGTAGTGAAGAAAAACTACAGCCACATGCATCAGCAAGAATGAATCTCCAAAATACAACACTAAGAAATATGGCAACTCAAGAGAACAGAGTATGATTCCATATTAGAATGCTCAAAAGCAGGAAAGCTAAATATTTTATTTTATTTTTTCTGATGCACATATGAGGGGAACCTTGAAAGAAAAGCTAGAAAGTTAATAACACACAGCTGGGGACAATGGTTACCAGTCAGGAGGGGTGATGAGGGTCAAGTGTTTTGGACTGGTCCACAAAAGGCTCTCAGCTCCTGTGAATGTTGTAGCTCTTATGCTGAGGGATAGGCGATGGGTTGTGCTAAATCTTTAAACAGTCCATGTATGATTAATATCATTTTTATATGTCTGACACTGGTTCACAATAAACAAGAACCAGTTGACAAAGATGTGTTGGCGTTAATCTTTTTCTCACTAATGGTCTGTTGTTCCTTCCTTTCTAGGTTAAATCTGGGGATTCGAAGCTGTTAAGGAACAACAATGAAAACTTTTTAGAACAGATTAAGTGCCTTAGTGAAAAGAGGTTAAGTCTTTCTCTGTCTCTCTCATCGAAAAAGCAAATGTGGCGAAATTTTAATAATTGGTGGATGTAGGTGATGATGCAGATTTGAATTTTTTTCATGAAAAAAAAAAAAAAAACCCGAATTATGGACCTCAGCCCTGAAGTAGTACCTCTGGGGACAAGGCCTGGGAATCTATTTTGAAAAAGAGTCCCAGGTGGTTCTTATGATCAGTCATGGTTGAGACTGATACAGCAAGAAGATGCATAGCATTTCTCAATTATGACTGGAAGAAATTACAGTTCAAATCTGATTCAAGTGACTGAATAACAACTTTGGAAAAAATTAACTAATACATAAAAATGTTTTTTAAAAATAATATCAGTGAATTTAAACAAACTATAGCCACACAGAACCTCACCAAGTGCAGAAGCTCAAAGAGTTTGTTTACCTCCCCTCTCCTTTGGGCCACTTCTTTCTTTTAATGTACCACCGTACCTTCTCAGTCCCTTCTTAGACATTGTCACAACACAGGTTTGACAACCATGTTACATATGGCAGGATAACTTCCTGTTGGTACAACCATGAATGTTAATTTAATCCTTGCTTAACTTTCCCTGAACTATTTCACATTTCCCAATCGCTCAGCAATAGCAAAAACTGCCACAAGTTGAAGAGACTGACTTTTGACTCCATATCAGATGGAGACAAGATGAGAAAGCTGAGCTGTCTCTCCATAACAGGCTAATATTACATGGTGCAAAGGGCTCTTGATGGCAGAAGCCTTGGCATTTTCAGGGCACAGGCTGCATACAGGGGCATCTGAGCATGCTGGGGAATATAATAAAGAGGAAAGGAGACCTGGACTGGATATGACAAGGTTGGTGAAAGCTGCAGTTCACAAGGTAGCCCTGACATCTTAAATGACATCGTCTGCAGAAGAGAACATGCACACAGTGATCACTTGCTGGAGCCAATACTGCAGCTGTGTTATATACTCCCTTGACAAAAAGTACACGTAACACCTGTTGAATTTCACCGTTTGTAAACCATGACACACTAACAGAGCTCAACAAAACCACAACTTCTACAGCCCACATCATGGATATTTGAAACTTCAATCACAAAATCGAGAAGGATGTCCAGCCCTTTACAGTTGACTACTTACTGGAAGCTGTCCTGGAGTCTGGGCAAGGGCGCCTCTGGACATACAAAACTCTTGCAATTCTCTTGGCACAAGCCTTGGAATCCTGCATCTGCTTCTAAAACCCTGGGTCCTGCCTCTCTCCAGTGCCTTCAGCACCGAGAGGAAAGAAGGAAAGCAAGAGGACACTGTCTGAACAATTCCTTCCGCTACTTACCAGGGCCAGGACAAATATCTAATTTTTGCAAAGCCCTATTGCAGCTACCACAACCCCCATCTTTCTCTACAGGGTTGATATGTAACAGTTAGGAGATGATATCTTTTGAACACAGGATATGATACTTGCACGATGCAGAAGATTGGGGGCTGGTAAATGGCGTCTGTCAGCATATTTTACACAACATGGACAGTGGTCCTGAGCGTGGGCATTAATCCCAGGTCTACAAAAGAACGACCTAATCTGTCCTGGAAGAAATACAACCAGAATGCTCCTTAGAAGCAAAGATGGTGAGACTAAGTCTCACATACTTTGGACATGTTATCCAGAAGGATCAGTCCCTGGAGAAGGACACCGTGCTTGGTTAAGTAAAGGGCAGTGAAAAAGAGGAAGACCCTCAATGAGACGGATTGACACAGTGGCTGCAACAATGGGCTCAAATGTAACAATGACTGTGAGGGTGGCACAGGACCGGGCAGTGTTTCGTTCTGTTGTACAAAGGGCCGCCATGAGTCAGGACTGACTCAATGGTACCTAACAACAATACCTAATAGCTGTGTGACCTTGTGTGACCTCTCTGTTCTCCTGTTATCCTGTGTAACATGGGCATGATGATGGTGGGATCCACCTCATGGAACCGTTATGAAGACTAATATGATCACACTTGGAAAATATTTAAAACAGTGCCTGGCACACAGCAAGCCCTCAATAAAGCTGCATTTTTACTATTATTTCACTAGGTAAAATGTACCTAGAAACCAAGAGTAAATGTCTGTATTCAAATGTATTATTAAAAAAGCTGTCATTTTTCAGCCATTCAACCTGTATTACCGAGCATCCAAGCGTAAGACATTATGGTGGGCATGGTGCTGCTACCACTAACTTCCTCCTTCACGCCTCCACCAGCTATGCTTCTGGCAGGTACAATTTTATCAGTATTGTTTATGCTGTTTCCAATTGGAAAGAAGCAGGAGAAAAAAGAGAGAGAGAGAGAAACAGTGTTGAAGGGCTCTGTCATGAGTTATGTCACCCCAAAATATATGTTGAAATCCTAACTGTTGTATCTATAAATATGGCTCTGTTTGGAAAAAGAGGAGTTTGTTTTGCTATGTTCACGAAGTCATACCAGTGTAGGGTGTGTCCTAAACCTAATCAATTCTGAGTTATAAAAAGGGCAGATTAGACACAGAGACACACACACAGGGAAGACATCATATGAAGACACACACAGAGACACACATACAGGGAAGACATCATATGAAGACACGCACACAGCAGATGCAGCTACAAATCCAGAAACTCCGAGCATTGTCAGCTATCAGAAGCTGAAATGGACAAAGGACTTCCCTCTAGAAGCTAGCCCTTGATTTTGGACTTCTAGCCTCCTTAACCGTGAGAAAAGTTAAGTTCCTGTTCTTTAAAGCCACCCACTTGGGTATTTTGGTCATGGCAGCACTAGGTAACTCAGACAGGCTGTTTTCCCATTTCTAGCCAAAGGAAAGACAAAGTAGAAAATAATTTAAATCTGCACAGGATTCGCTTTTAGTTCCATGTAGCAACATCAATGTTATATTATTCAGATGAATGAACTTATCTAGTAATAAATTTTAAAAGTGCACATATTCTAAATGCATTAAAGACATCTAAAATGTAGAGAACATAATGTTCTTTTATCTTCTATATATTTATGTGTCTCTCTCTGTGGTAGATATGTTACTCACAACACCTGCCATTCCCACTAACCCTTCCAGAGGAAAACAGTAAGAGCCGATCTAAGTGGTTATGTTTTGCCCTGTATGACCCTGTCCCTAGAGCTGATTGGTTCAGGGTGGACACCTGACCAAAAGGCATCCAATCAATAGGATGGTCAGCAATTTACCTCATAACCTAGCATGCACACATGTAAAATCTGGGTTAATCCCACCGTTTCTTTCTTGGAAATTTAAGCAGGGAAAATTCCAAGAAAGTAAGGCTTGGTAGGATGCTTAGAGAGAAAGCAGAAGATAAGAATTAGAGCCATGATAGGTCATAACAAGTCCAAATTACAAAATACCGAAACTATTAGCTAGCAGAAGTAGAGGACAGAAGAGTTTTCTGAGGCAAGAGGAAGAAAAAACCGGGCTGCAGAGAGGGGGACTGGGCACACAGGAGGTCAGGGCTGAGCTAGGCCAATGGGCAAGGCCCTCCAGCTCCTGCCACAGAGGCCCTAGAGTCTCATGAAAATGGAGAAGCTCTCAGTTCCGGCCCTGTGAGGCCTCCCGCTCCCTCCCAAATTCCTGTTCCTGGCATTCTATGGAAAACCAACTCCATTAATGCTCCACATTTATTCTTATAAAAAGCTGCCCCGCCCAAGCTAGCCTGCCTGAGTGTGCTCCTTAAAACCAAAGGAACTATCAAAACCCTCCCACTTTATTGCATTCTCTTTGTGTGCAGAAATGTGTCATGGATCTTTGTAGCTTTTAGCATCTAATGCGGTGCATGGTAAGGGGTTTTCAGCAAATGAATTTTTGAAAGACCAAATGAATAGACAAGTTCATGACCTCGTTGTCTTGAGCTTTAATGTCTTAAAATAAATAAATATCTGCTAATCCTGCACTATGGAAAAATGCATACTGTAACTATATTAGTGTAGAACTTTGTACTATTAAATGCAAATGAGATAATAAATATGTAAGTGGTTAAAAGCAATATTATAATTGGATTATATGAAAGCATTGGTGCCATTCAATATAGGAAAACACTGATTTTTTCAAGTGTTCAAATTTTATACACCTCATATTTCACAAAAGAGATCCAGGCTTGGTAAATGTGCCAATAATCCTAACAAAGTATATATTCCTTACTTTATACCAGGAAGTCCTGGTGACAGTGGTTAAGAATTTGGCTGCTAACCAAAAGGTTGGCAGTTCAAATTCACCAGGCACTCTTTGGAAACCCTATGGGGCAGTGCTACTCTGTCCTATAGGGTCAATATGAGTCGGAATTGACTCGACATCAATGGGTTTGGCTTTCTGGTTTTTTTCCTTACTTTAAACGACATCAACAAAAAGCTATTAGCCTTTGCTAAATGGGTGACGTATTCGTTATTTTCTTCCATCTCCATAGAAAATGATGGCTATCCAATTTTAGTTGTTACACATAAGTTCTTTGAATGGCAGCAAAGATACGAAACTGCTACAATACACACACACACATTTTAATTACAAAAGCAATATTTTTTCATTTGTAGAAACCCGAGAAGCGCAGACCAGTATAAAGAAGAAATGAACAGCACCCTTAATCCTACCTCTCCCAAATAACTATACCGAAAATGTCGGCGTATTTTCTGTTTGTGTGTATATATTTATAATCCCCAAACCCACTGCCATCAAGTTGATTCCAACTCATAGTGACCCTAAGGGACAGAGCTGAACTGCCCTGTAGGGTTTCCGAGATGGATTCAAACTATGGTCCCTTTGGTTAGCAGCCGACCTCTTAACCTCTGTGTCACCAGGGCTCCATACTTATAAGGAACATTATTAAACATTAGGATGTATTGTAAAACAAATAGTTTTTTTAATGCAATTTTAGCGATTATAGAACATTCTACAAATGGCCGTACACCTTACCTTATTCAAAATATTCCATTTTACTGTTTACACTTTTTTTTGTATTATGATTAATGCTATAAAATACCCTTTTACAAAAATGTTTGGTGTACCTCTCGCTACCCCCTAGGATAAAATAATTCAAGCAGGATTCATGTTTTGCTTTATTACAATCTGGGGAGAATTTTGCCAAATAATTTTCTTTCTAATAAGCTTAAATCCAAAACATGTGAGTGGCCACCTCAGTCTTGAATATTATCTTCTTTTTCCCTGATGATGCAGTGGTTACAAGCTAGGCTGCTAACCAAAACGTTGGCAGTTCAAATCCACCAGCCGCTCCTCAAAAACTCTGTGGGATGGTTCTACGCTGTCCTATACAGTCGCTATGAGTAGGAATTAACTCGACAGCAACGAGTTGCGATGCCAGTTAGATGAGTGAAAATTGTCTTTTGTTTTACCATGCCATTAAGTTTAATTGTTAATTACTTAAATTCGTAAAATATTAATTATATGTGTCTTGAAACAGAATCTTTAACGCACATGGTGGCTTAATAGATTTTTAAAAATCACTAATGCAACCCATACATTTATGGTCAATTGATTTTCAACATCTATGGTGCTAAGTAAACCCTGGTGGCATAGTGGTTAAGTGCTATGGCTGCTAACCAAAGGGTCGGCAGTTCGAATCCGACAGGCGCTCCTTGGAAACTCTATGGGGCAGTTCTACTCTGTCCTACAGGGTCGCTATGAGTCGGAATCGACTTGACGGCACTGGGTTTGGTTTTTGGTTTGGATGGTGCTAAGTTAATTCAGTGGTGAAAGAACAGCCTATTCACTGAACTGTGCTGGGATAACTGGATCTCCATATGGAAAATCTGGGCCCATATTGCACACCATATATGAAAATTAATTCCATATGAATTAATGATCTAAATGCCTGTAGAATTCCAAGAGTCAGACAGCATTTTCCTTTCGTTCTTTGTCCCCTTCGGTCTAAGCTGATGGGTTTTCTGCTCTGGTAACTGGTAAGATCCATCAGTCATAGGCTTAAACTCTTTAACAAATGATTGTGTAGCCACGTCCTTGGTGAACGTGTCCTTAGTTTATACAAAAGAATTTTCAAATCTTTAAGTTCTGTTTTCATTTTGCACAGTTCATTTTTAAGTCTATCTCTTTTTTCTCATATTTTACTATAAGTAACAAGGAAAAAAAAAATTTTTTTTTTTTTTAACAAGGAGAAACCACGTGGCCCATTTAAGGTCTTGGTTAGAAATCTCCTCAGCTAAATATCCAAGTTCATCACTTACAAGTTCTACCATCCACCAAACATGAGGACAAAATTCAGACAAGTTTTTTGCCACTGCATAAAAAGCGTCGCCCTTCCTCCACTGTCCAATCACATGTTTATCATTTTCTTTTAAAGCCATACTAGAAGCACATTTAATGTCCACATTCCAGCAACATTTTGTTGATGGTGCCACATGTATTCTCTAAGATGATAGAGACTTTCTCTATAGCTCTCCTTACTTCCTTCTGAGTCATCAGAAACACCTCTGACATCCCTAGTTCTACCACAGTCTCTTCAAGGCAATCCAGGCTTTTACTATTCCTCCTCCACCAAAAAAACCCAACCCAGTGCCATCGAGTCAATTCCAACTCATAGTGACCCATAGAGTTTCCAAGGAGCACCTGGCGGATTTGAACTGCCGACCCTTTGGTTAGCAGCCATAACACTTAACCACTACGCCACCACGGTTTCTGTTTAAGGGTTTTACTATTAGGCACCTTAAAACTCTTACAGCCTCTACCCAATTCCAAAACAGCAGCACCCCGCTCTTCCACTACTAAGTTCTGTCTTACTTATCTAGTGCTGGTATAACAGAAATACCACAAGTGGATGGCTTTAACAAGCAGAAATTTATTTTCTCACAGTTTAGGAGGCTAGTGGTCTGAATTTTGGGTGCCAGCTCTAGGGGAAGACTTCTTTCTCTGTTGGCTCTGGAAGGAAGGTCCTGGTCTCTTTGTGCTTCTTCTCCTGGGCAATCTTCATGTAGCTTGGAATCTCTCTTCCCCCATCTCTGCTTGCTAGCTTGTGTTTAATCTCTTTCATATCTCAAAAGAGACTGACTCAAGATACAACCTATACTAACCATCCTTATTAACATAACAAAGACAACCCACTCTTAAATGGGATTATAACTACAGGCATAGAGGTTAGAATTTGCAGCACACATTTTGGGGGGCTACAATTCATTCCATAACAGTAACCATATATCTAATAAGGGTTTACTATCCAGAATATACAAAAGATTCTTCCTACAATTCAACAACAACAAAAAAAAGATAAATAATCCATCGAAAATATGGGTGAAGGACTTGAACATGTATTTCACCAAAGACAGACAAATGGCCAATAAGCCCATGAAAAGATGCTCAACATTATTAGTCATTAATCTACTGCTGCCCAGTTGATTCCAACTGAGAGTGAACCTGGGGTCATCACCTCCTCCTCCCCGTTGCTGCTAAGTCGATTCCGACTCACAGCGACCCTACAGGACTGAGTAGAACTGCCCCGTTGGGTTTCCAAGGAGTGAGCGGTGGATTTGAACTGCAGACCTTTTTGGTTATCAAAACTAGTGTTTAGTGCTTGACTGCTAACTGAAAGTTTGGCAGTTCGAACCTACCAGCTACTCTGTAGGAGAACATTTTCTTCTGTAAAGATTACAGGCTTAAACCCTATGAGGCACGTCTACTTTGTCTCATAGGTTTGCCATGATTCAGACTGACTCAATGACAATGGGTTTTTTCTGTTTCACACACGCTAGAATGCCTAGTATAAGAAAAAACAAGTGCTGGGAAGTATGTGGAGAAATTGGAACACTCATCCATTGATAGTAGGATTGTAAAATGATGCAGCCTCTGGGGAAAATGTTCAACTCAGAATTACCATAAGACCCAGCAACTCCACTCCTAGGTGTATACATCAAAGACTTGAAAACAAACAGAGACTTGTACACTAATGTTTATTGCGGCACTATTCGCAATAGCCAAAAAGTGGAAACAGCCCAAATGTCCATCAACAGATAAATGGATAAACAAAATGTGGTACACACATACAATGGAATATTACTCTGCCGTAAAGAGTAATGAAGTTCTGATACATGTCACGACATGGATGAACCTCAAAAAAATTATGCTGAGTAAATTAAGTCAAGACACAGAATCACAAACACTGTATAATCCCATTCACATGAAATATCTAGAACAGGCAAATGTATAGAGACCAAAATTTATTAGTGGTTACCAGGGGTGGCAGGGAAGGGGAAAGAGGGAGTCACTGCTTAAGGGACACAGAGTTACTGTTAAGGGTGATTAAAAAAAAAAAAAAGGAAATGAATAGTAGTGATGGTTGCCCAACACAGTTAATGTAATTAATGTCAATGAATTGTACACATAAAATGGTTGAAATGGCAACTGTTTTGTTATATATATATTTTACCTACATAAAAGGGAATCATTAATATAAAATATTATAAAATATCAGGTAAATAATACTGTATATAGGAAATTTTTACTTCATATTCAAAAAGATTTCTGATTCTTTTTAAGTGACCCTTTATATCATTTATCGCTAATACAAACATATAAAACTTTTTATTCATTTCTTCAAATGAGGCAGGATAAAGACAATAGAAATTTAATGGATCCTCAGACTAGCAGGCCCCCAAAGTGTAGGTTTAACCGCAACCACTGAAATGTGCTGTGGATTATGGATTAACCATTAAAATAACTGAGTTACTAGATCCTTCTGAAAGACAGAAAATCAAAACCAATACACAATCAACATACATTTCACAGTGTAGGCTCATTGCTAAGGAAAAAAATAATTCGAACCAGTTTTGACCTGAGATATTCAGAAATATTGCCTCTGCCCCTTAACCAAGTTTATGCATTTGGGTTATAACTTGATTTTTGCAGTGAATTCACTAAACTTATTTTAGTTTCTTTTAGATTTATATCAATTGATGTGGAAGGCTGAGATGCCCAAGAACTGATTATTATTTTCATGGTCAATGCAGCAAATCAGAACTTGATCATACCATTATTGACCATCCCTATCTATCTTTAAATGGTATTTAAAAATAATACTTTAAAAACATCTTCATAGGCAGTTTACAGGTATTAACCCATTTAATTTCATAATGAGCCCTATAAGGCAGGTGCTAGAAAAGAGGTAGAAACTGAGGCAAAGAGACGCAACTGCTCTTCCCCAAGGTGACCCAGCTAGTAGGATGTACCACTGGGATTTTATCCCAGACAACCAGTTCCCTCAAGGCTACAGCATGCTGCTGTCCCACTTGTGCCTTTTTCTTTCCCACTACAGCTGCCTGCCTTTCGGCCACACCAGAACTCTTCAATATCTACCTTTGAGGTGGCTGAAGTGGAAAAAGAGAATAGGAAAACAAGTACAATTTAAAACCACATATTCTTGTCTCTGCAGAAAATTACAGTTCTGGTGAAAGGTATGTTAGAGTAACAAAGCAGAAATGACTACTTCGAACATGCTTTTCTTTGAAGACAAATTTCATTTCCTAATTGAATGAGCAATTAGTCGTAGTGTTTTGAGTAACAGTGATGTATTTATATCAGTCCATCTATTTTAGCTCAGCATATGTTCATGGCTCATAAGTGAGCTAATTTGTATATGCCATTATAATAAAGAAATTAGCTGTATATCTTAAACTGAGCCAGTTTATATTCTTCGGTAAATGTAATGAGACAAGTGAAGAATTACTTTCATGAAAAATCCTGCAGCAAGATTTCTCATGAGATAAATAGTGCTCAAAAAGAAGATACTTCTCATGGGCTTCCCTAACCTTTCTCCCTGGGAAACTGGCCCAAAGAGAAGAGTTAGCTATAGGAAGTTGCAGTAATTACTTGATTACTGAAACTCTAAATGAACTGATATATTTACAATACTAAAATTCTTAGGATTTCAATTTTAGATACCAATTACTAAATATATACTAGGTGCCAGAAACTTCCATGTATAATGATTTAGGTGGGTTTTTATCATTTTCACACACAGATAAGGAAACTGAAACCCAGAGAGTTAAAGTAACCCATTCAAGATTACAGTCCTATTTGAAAAATGTTCCAAAAAGTAAGGGCAAACAGTTTTGAAAAAAAATGATAAAAAGAAACAGAAGTTATAAGGAAGAAGCAAATATAAACTTTAGAACAGAAAAATAGAATAACCAAAATAAAAAATTCACTGGAGAAGCTCAAGAGAAAAAAAACGGAGAATACAGGGGAACGGTTACTGAACCTGAAGACAGATCAATAAAATTTTCCAGTCTGAAGAACAGAGAAAACAATTATTGAAAAAAAGAAAAAAGAACAGAACCACATCAATCCGTGGAACAATCCCAAAAGTTCTAATATTCACGTCATCAGAGTCCCAAAAGAATATGAGAAAGAGTACAGTGTAGAAAAAATATTTGAAGAAATAATGGCTGAAAACATCAAATTTGCCTAAAGGAATAAACTTACAAATGAGAGCAGCTCAGTGAACCTCAGACAAAATAAACCTAAAGATATCTACTCCAAGACCCAATAAAATCAAATTGCTGAAAATAGAAGATAAGAGGAAAATCTGGAAAGCAGCCACAGAAAAAGACACATTATTTAAGAGAGAATTAATAATTAGGATTACTGTGGATTTCTCATCAAAAAATGGAGTTCAGAAGAAAGTGGGACAATATTTTTAAAGCAAGGAAAGAAAAGAATAGTCAATCCAGAATTCTACATCCAGGAAACATGTCCTTCAGTAATGAAGGAGAAATAAAGATATTCTACTATAAAGGAAAACTGAGATAATTTGTTGTCAGCAGACCCACTAAAAATGAACTGCTAAGGGGTTTCCAAGGAGTACCTGGTCGATTTGAACTACTGCCCTTTTGGTTAGCAGCCATAGCTCTTGACCACTACACCACCAGCATTTCCTTTCTTCTCTCAGGTTCTTTAAAATAAGTTTGATGGATAAAAGCAAAAATCATCACATTGTGCAATAGGAGTTTCAATGGCTGTAGATGTATACACAAAATAATAACAACATAAATTGGTGAGTGTGAAGAGACTTTATTTATGATGGTAAGTCTTCTACACTTCACTTGAAGTGGTAACATATTAATTCTAAGTATAATTTGAAAAGCTATGATGCAATTCCTACAGTCACCACACACACACACACACAAAATCCCTATTCAGAGATATAATCCAAAACAATGTAAATAAATACTGCAAAAACTTTTAAATAACCCTAAAAAAGTGGGGGAGTAGAAACAGAAGCATGAAAAAGAGAGACAACAAACAGGCATAAATCCAAACATATCAATATTTACGTTAAATGTAATGTCATGCACTTAACATATCAATGAAGAGAAAGATTTTTAGGATAGATAAATTGATATACTTAAAAAAATTATTCAACTATATGCTCTCTAAAAAGAAACTCACTTCAAATGTAACGATAGGTTAAAAGTAAAAGGATGAAAAAATATATCATTTAAACACTAATCAAAAGAAAGCTGGAACATAAAACACAGAAAACAAGCAGCAAAATGCCTGCCATAAATCCTACTTTATCGCTAATTGCATTAAATGTAAATGGGTTAAACAATCCAACAAAAAGGCAGAGAATGCCAGAATCCATTTTAAAAAATGATTCAACTATATGCTGTGTAAACAGACAGACTTTAGATTCAAAGACACAAACAGGTTAAAAGTAAAAGGATCAAAAAGGTATACCACGTAAGCATGAGCTAAAAAAGAGCTTGAGTGGCGATACAGGGATCAGACAAAATAGGCTTTAAGACAAAAGCTGTTACTGGAGAAAAAGAAGACCATTTCATAGTGATAATGGGGTCCATTCATCAGGAAGACACAACAAGTTATACTCACACACTAAAATGCATGAAGCAAAAACTATCCTAATCTAGGAGGAAATAGACCATCCAACAATAATAATTAGAGACTTCAATTCCCACTTTCAAAAACAGAACAACTAGACAGAAGATTAACAAGAATATAGAAGACCTAAACAACACCATAAAACAATAAACTAAAAGACATCTACAGAACACAACATCCAACTACAGCAGAATGCACATTCTTTTCAAACGAACATGGAACATTCATCAGACTAGACCATGACTCTGACCATAAAACAAACCTTAATACATTTTTTAAAAGACTGAAATCATACAGAGTATATTTTCTCAATGGGGACATTGGTGGTTCGGTGGTAGAGTTTTCACCTTTTGTGTGGGAGACATGGGTTCAATTCTAGGCCAACGTACCTGATACATAGACACCACCTGTTTGTTAGTGGTGGTTTCCATGTTACCTATGATACTGAACAGGTTTCAGCAGAGTTTGCAGGCTAAGACTAGGAAGAAAGGCCTAAAAACCAGCCAATGAAGAATATACGGATCACCACAAAACTGAAAAGATCTGAAATCGACACCTAACATTCCACCTTAAGAAATTCTTAAAAAGCAAATTAAACCCAAAATAAGCAGAAGGAAAGAAATAGTAAAGATTAGAGCAGAAATAAACAAAAAGAGCATAGAAAAAAAAAAAAAAAAAAACAGAGAAAATCAATGAAATCAAAAGTTAGTTTTTTGAAAAAAGCAACAAAATTGACAAACCTTTAATGAAACTAACCAATAAAAAAAAAGGACACTCAAATTACTAAAATCATAAATGACAAGTGGGATATTACTACCAACCTTACATGTAAAAAAAGGAGACAGAGGGATTATAACGAAGTAATATAAACTACTGTAAACCAAAAAATTAGATAACCTAAAATGAAGAAAACAAATTTATAGAAAGACACAAGCTTCCAAAACTAACTCAAGAAAAAACAGAAAACCTTAATAGACCTACAGCAAGTAAAAAGATTGAATTAGTAACCAAAAAAACTTCCCACTAGGAGAACCCAGGCACACAGGCTTCAATGGTGGGTTCGACTAAATGCTTAATGAAGAAGTAGTACCAATCCTTCACAAACTCAAAAAATAATAGCATGAACACCTTCCAACTCATTCTTTGAGGTTAGTATGACCCTGATACCAAATCAAAGACATCAAGACAAAACTACAGACTAACATCCCTTATGAATATAGACACAAATATCCTAACGAAATACCAGCAAGCTAAATCCAACATCTGAAAAGGATTGTATACCATGAACAAGAGAGATTTATCTCAGGAATAAACGACTGGGTTTAGCACACAAAAATCAATCAATATATGCACCATAATATTAATACAGTATAGGACAAAAATCACATGATCATTTCAATAGATACAGAAAATGTATTTGACAGAATCCAACTCTTTTCATTATAAAAAACACTCAACAATATGGAAATAGAAGGAAACTTGAATCTGAAAAACAGCATCTATGAAACATCTACAGCTAACATTATGCTCAATGGAGGAAAACTGAATGCTTTCCCCTTAAGATTAGGAACAAAAAAATGTCCACTCTCAATACTTCTATTGAACATTTTTACTGGGGTTTCTAACCAGGGCAATTAGGAAAGAAAGAAAGAAAGAAAAAAAAAAAGTATCCAGATTGAAAATGAAGAAGTAAAGCTGTATTTGCAGATGGCATGATCTGGCACATAGAAATTCCAATGAATCCATTAAAAAATTATTCAAATTAATAAAAGAGTTCAACAATGTGACAGAACACAAGATCAACAGGCGAGCATCAATTGCATCGACTCGATGGCACTGGGTTTATTTTGGGTGGGAGCAATGAAAAATACAAGAAAACAATCCCATTTACAATAGTATTAAAAAGGATAAAATGCCTAGGAATATATTTAAAAAAAGAAGTGCAAGACTTGTCCACTAAAAAACACAATAATTATTGAAAGAATTTAATGAATATCTAAATAAAAAAAATTTTTCATGTTCATAAATAGGACAACTTAACATCGTTAAGATGGCAATACTTCCCATATTGATGTACAGATTCAATGTAAACCCTATCAAAATCCCACCTGTCTTTTTCCAGAAATTGAGAAGTTGAACATAAAATTTACATGGAAATGCAAGAGACTGAGAATAGGCAACTAAAAAAAAAAAAAAACCCAAACCTCCTTCCTTCGAGTCGATTTCGACTCATAGCGACCCTATAGGACAGAGCAGAACTGCCCCATAGGGTTTCCCAGGAGCAGCTGGTGAATTTGAACCACTGACCTTTTGGTTAGCAACCGAGCTCTTAACCACTGCACCACCAGGGCTCCTCATAGAACAGACAAAACAATCATGAAAAAGGTAAACAAAATGGGGGACTCACTTTCTGATTTCAAAACTTAAAATCCAAATAATGTGGCATTGGCATAAAGGCAGACATACAAATTAATAAAATTCAGAATCTAGAAATAAATCCTCATATTTATGATCAGTGGAATTTCATCAAGAGTACTGAGATTATTCAATGCAGAAAGAATAGTCTTTTCAATAAATGGCTGGGAAACTGCATATCCACACACAAAAGAATGAATTTGGATTCCTTCCTCAGAGTATACAAAATAATTACCTCCAAATGGATCACAGACCTAAATGGAAAACTATGAAACTCTTAGAAGAAAACGCAGAAGTAAATCTTTACAACCTTGGATTAGGCCATGGTTACAAAGATATGACATCAACAGCACATGGGACAAAATAAAAAATAAATAACTGCACTTCATCAAAACTAAAAAAAAAGTGCTTCAAAGGACACCATGTACAAAGTGTAGAAAAGCGAAAGTAAAAAACACAGAATGGAGTTGAAATGGGAGAAAATATTTTCAAATAGATCTGGCAAGGGACTTTTTTCCTGAATACGTAAAAAATACAAATACCTCAATAATAAAAAGCAAATAACCCAATTAAAAATGTGGTTAAAGGATCTGAATAAACATTTCCGAGAAGATATGCAAATGGACAATAAGCATGTTAGAAGACTCCTAACATCATGAGTAATTAAATAAATTGAAATCAAAACCACAAACAGATACTCTTGACACATAGTAGAATGGCTATAATAAAAATGACAAACAATAAGTGAAGAGGAGAAGTGAAGATACTGAAGGGCTCATACGTTGCTGGTGAAAATATAAAATGCTTCAGCTGCTTTGGAAGAGTTCGGCAACTTTTTAAAAAGGTAAACAAAATGTTATATGATCCAGCAATTGCATTCCTGGGTATATACTCAAGAGAAATAAAAACTTATGTCCACATGAAAACATGTACACAGATGTTCATACCAGAATTATTCATAATAATAAAAAAAGTGGAAACAACCCAAGTGTCCATCAATTGATGCATGGATAAATTTTAAAATGTGATATATCCACATAATAGAACAATATTCAGCAATGAAAAGAATGAAATACTTAATACATGCTATGACCTGGATGTACTTTGAAAACATTGTTATGTGAAATATGACAGTCACAAAAGACCATATATGGTTTGATTTCATTTATACGAACTCTCTAGAATACGCATATCTCTAGAAACATAAAGTAGCTTAGTGGTTGCCAGAAGAGGCAGGGGAAACCCTGGTGGTGTAGTGGTTAAATGCTACAGCTGTTAACCAAAAGGTCAGCAGTTCGAATCCACCAGGCACTCCTTGGAAACTCTGTAAGGCAGTTCTACTCTGTCCTATAGGGTCGCTATGAGTCAGAATCAACTCGATGGCAGTGGGTTTTTTTTTTTTTTAAGAAGAGGGAGGAGGGGAACAGGGATGAGAAATGACTGCTAAGAAGTATGGGGCTTCTTTTTGGGATAATGGATATGTTCTAAAATGAAATTGTAATGGTTGCACAACTCTGTGGATATACCAAAAACTAATGAACTGTACACTTTAAAAAGATAGATTTTATGGTATGGAAATTATATCTCAATAAAGTTTAACTAAAAAAAAAAAGAAAGCTGGAGTGGTTATATCAGTATCTGACAAAGTAGGCGTCAGAACAAAGAAAATTACTGGCGATAAGGAGAGATGTCACTTAAAGATAAGAGAGTCGATGTGCCAAGGAGACAGAATAATAGGAAAGGTCAATGCACCTAACAGAGCTTCAAAATACATGGAGCAAAAACTGACAGAACTGACAGGGGAAACAGAGAAGTTCACCATTAAAGTTGGAGACTTCAACACTTTTCTCTCAGTAACCCACAGAACCAAAAAAAACAAACCAAACCAAACCTGTTGCCACTGAGTCAATTCCAACTCACAGTGGCCTTATAGGACAGAGCAAAACTGCCCCATAGAATTTCCAAGACTGCTGCACCACCAGGGTTTCACCCATAGAACCAGTAGAGAGAAAATCAGTAACAATACTGAAGAACTGTACATCATCAACCAACACTGACATTTGTGAAACATTCCACCCAACATCTGAACATCCTTCCTTTTCAA
The DNA here is from genome assembly GCF_024166365.1 of Elephas maximus indicus. NCBI lineage: Eukaryota > Metazoa > Chordata > Mammalia > Proboscidea > Elephantidae > Elephas > Elephas maximus. The sequence continues at coordinate 13,463,558 of NC_064841.1, read as the reverse complement.
CACATAGAACCTTCACCCAGACAGACCATACACTGGCTGTAAAACAAACCTGAAAAAATTACGAAAAATTAAAATCACACGAAATTTGTTCTCTGACCGTCATGGAATTTAACTAGTAATCACTAACCTAAGGGTAACGGGAAAATTTCCAACAACTTAGAAATGAACCAATATACTTCTATATAACCCATGGGTCAAAGAGAAAGTCTCAAGGGAAATTAGAGAATATTCTGAGCTGAATAGCAGTAATATTTCATAAAGATGGTGGACTCTGCAAGAGTATGTATATTTTCCAAAGATATTATCAACTCAAAGGAACTCAGAGAAATTTCCCTGAACTGACTGCATATTATATTGGATGTATCCCAACTACAGTTAATGTAACTTCCTGGTGCAGCTGGAATATTTACTGATACTTTTATTTTCTACTTGTAAACTCATTGGTTTATTTTGCCGATCAAAATTTGGAGAACACTAAAAAAAAAAATCAACAGATTTCCTTCTCTTAAAATATGTTATTATACCATGTTAAGTCTATATGAGCTAAAGCTGGATAGCCTGCTTGGAAACAATATAATTATTACAAGAATTATATACTAGAGTCTGAATGGGGTCAACTATTCTCATCATGAACTTCACTGCAAAAACACTGCACACACACTCTAGGTTAAGGACTTTTCATATGTATTACAAAGCAAACTGTATCATGAACTATAAACATTATCTGTTTAAATATACCTTTTATTCCTTTCTAGGATAAAGACCTATCTCCGCCACCAGAACCCAGTCTGGGGAAAAAACGATGTTTTTTAAATAAAGGAATTAATATATTTTCTACTCTGCACATTCAATTATTCATATATAGAAACATACAGCATTTACATAAGCAATTATGAACTAGGGAAATTCTGTATCTCAGCAATCAAATACAGTGATTCTCAAGGAGAAGTGAGGTAGGTGTATAAAAGAAATTTGGAATCATTTTAAATATCCCTTAGAGCTATCAGAATGTATAGGGCTGTTTTAGTTCTCAAACTCTGGCCTGTAAGAGTGTCACCCTGAGGGCATGTTAAACCAGGCTGCCAAAATACACTCACCGAGTTTCTGATTCAGTGGGTCTGGGGTCAGGCCTAAGAAAGTGCATTTCTAAGGTCCTAGGTGATGCTGATACTGCTGGTTCAGGAAATCACAATTTAAGAACTACTGGTCTCGAGGAGCTCCCTTGAAGACACTTCCCTTGAAGATACTTCCCAGTTGATTCTGATGTACTTGACCTCAGTTACAAGTTCATGAGATTCTTTCCCACTCAAATAAAAATTCATCTGTAATGGGAACCATACCTTAATAAACTCAATGAAATCTTCAACTTAGCAAATGATACTTTATCTAAAGTTTCTAAATTTATCTAAATTTTCCATCGAATCTCATGTGTAAACCCAAGTTAATTTCCTCTATGCCAAAATCCAAAATATAGTGTGATTTTTAAGCGATACATTGCTAACCTTATGTTCCCGCAGAAGGAGTACAGACTGGAAACAGGAGTAATTGTAAACTATTTAAATATCCAGCAAAATTGTTAAATAAACAAATTATAGTGAAACCTTAAGATAAAATCTTATTCTTTAAAAAATATAGTCACGAATAGTTTGGCATAAATCATAAAAGATTTATAAGTGAATAATTTTGCTTGAAAAGTATGGAAATTCAGAATAAATGTATAATTGCATTTGTAATCTGTATAAAAAAACAATACATGGAAACAGCTGACGAAGTCCTTTAGCGTACTTAGTAGTGAGTACAAAGTACTGTAACAAAAAGACCCGAGATCATCAAAGGTGAAAGGTTATGTACAGCCTTCCAAGTTCAATCTCTTTATAGATTTTACGCAAAGTTCTTGGCTCCTGTGGTGTATGGTATTGATTAACTTCATGGGTTTCTAGGTTACCAGGGATGTGGATACCTGAGTGGGCTCAACACGAATGGATTAAAGTCCAATGACTGTGAAGGATTTAGTCATTCTGTGGTTAAGAGCTAAGGCTGCTAACCAAACAGTCAGCAGTTCGAATCCACCAGGTGCTCCTTGGAAACCCTATGGGGCAGTTCTACTCTGTCCTATAGGGTCGCTATGAGTCAGAATCGACTCGACGGCAATGAGTGTTCTACTTAAAAAACCGTTACAGTAGAGAGGCTCTGCACTAGCAAGATAAACCAAGATCTTTTATTATGGGATAAACTATGTAGTAGAGATGTTTGACAAACCCACAGAATCTGTCATTATCAGAACTGCCCTTGTGCTGTTTAGTTATATCTTTGCATGAAATCAAACCTACAAGAAGCTTGAGGACATAAGGTGATTTTCACTATGAATGAATGAAAATGTTGGCAAAATCTAATCAATATTACATTACAGTTTTTGCAACTTATATATTTCTTACTTTATCCACATCATGACTCTTCCCAAACAAAAAGTGCACGGTAGAGTATTTTCTTCTTTAGAGCAAACGCTAAGGGTCTTGGAGGTTGGCTATTTGGCTTTCTTTTAAAATAAAAGAATGAAACTGAATCAGAGTAAACTGAGTCACTGTCCACAGGTAATTTTTTATTAAACATATTATTTTAAATGCTGAAAAGAGAATGTCGTTTCTTCTCAATTTAGCTTCCAGGGGGCAAATGTCTTTGTTATTTGGAGTAGAAAAAATACAGAGAGAACAACGCTTTCAATAATGCTTATACGATACATTTAAGGAACTACCATGTCAATTTTATCTGGGAGATTACGAGATAATGCCTTATGGTGTCATTTTCTGGCTAGACCTCTAGGATTAAACATGGTAATAAAACAAGATGTCATGTGACTTGTAACGAAATCATTTTGACAAGAAATCTTACATTTACAAAAACAGGCTTTTTTTTTTTTTTTTGAATCAGTGTTATTTGGAAAAGAACACAGGAACAAAGCAATCACAAAGTACGTAAATGTATACCACAAAAAGGAGGGATCCCTCCCACTGCAATCCTCCCTCCAGATCTCCAAAAACACCAGATTTTTGTGTCTTCCAAGAGACATTCTAAAGGTACCCAAACGAATATATGCATCTATCAATATGAGTGGAGACTTTTTATATATCCTTCTGCATCTTGTTTTATCACTCGATGCCGATTGCATTTCAGGTCATATAGTAAAGCTTATTCTTTCTAATGGCTGCACCACAATTTACTTAACCAACCACTTAGTGATGGAAATTTAATTTTTTTCCAAATTTCAGCTATAACAACTAATGCTGAAATAGTCTTACATATTCTTCTTTGTGCACAGGTGTGTTTATTTTTGTAGGACAAATTCCTAGAAGCACAATTCCTGGATCAAAGCTTTGTGCACTTTTGTTTTGATAGATACCGCGAAACTGCTCTCCAAAGAACCTGAACCATTCTGCACTACCGATAACAACATCTGTTATACCAATTATCAAAATTTTTATCACTGACAATCTGACTTTTTTTTATATATATTGGAAAGTCATCTGTATTTCCTTTCTTGTGAACTATCTGTTTGCCATTTGTCCATTTTTCTGTTTGTGAGTTTTTTTAATTTTCTTTTTGAGTCTTTTATATGAAGGGTATTAGAATTTTATTGTATATTTAAATTTTTTTTCCAAAATATGTCATTTGTATCTACTGCATTTCTGCCATGCAATTTTTGAAAATTTTATGTAGTCCAATGTTAGATAATGATTTTTGTTTGTTTGTTTTCATAGTACAGCACGTCTCTCCAATCCTGAAGGAAGACAACCACAAAGGTAAGCTTTAGGATAATGCTGGTGAACTATATAAGGCTTATGAATATCCCTGTATTTTTTTTTAAAAAAATGTTAACAAGTTGTGAAATATTTCAGGCAACCCTCTTCACTTTTCATTTTATTAGTAAATGAAAACCAATATATCCAAAACAAATTGTTCTATATAAATTATTAACCTCAAACACCCTCAAGATCTTTAATATTCTTCTTGTTATAACAATGTCACTTTTTCCTTATAAACATTTATAAACAACCAGCTGCTGTCCAGTCATTTCTGACTCATGGCAGCCCTTTGTGCTAAGTGAACCTGCACTTCATAGGGTTTTCAAGGCTGTGACATTTCAGAAGCAGACCGCCAGGGCCTTTCTTCCGAGGCACCTGTGGGTGTGTTCAAAGCACCAACCTTTCTGTTCATAGTTGAGTGCATCATGGTTTCAGCAACCCAGGGATGTTTATTATAGAAATATGTAACAGAATATGAATATTCAAAATAACATAATTCATTCTATATTCCTACAACCACTTGCTATCAAATCAATTCCAACTCATGGTGGCCCTTACTGTGTAAGAGTAGAACTGTGTTCCATAGGGTTTTCAATGGCTGATTTTTTTTGGAAGTAGATCAAATGGCCTTTCTTCCCAGGCACCTCTGTGTGGACTTGAACTTTCAAGCTCTCTGTTAGCAGCCAAGGACGTTAACAGTTTGTACCACCCAGGAGTTTCTATATCCCTATACTGCCTATTCCCCCACATGCTGTCAGTTTTTCATACTGTGGGGGCTTGCATGTTGCTGTGATGCTAGAAGTTATGCCACAGGTATTCAAATACCAGCAGGGTCACCCATAGTGGACAGATTTCAGCTGAACTTCCAGACCAACACAGACTAGAAAGAAGGACTCAGTAGTCTACTTCTGAAATGATTTAGCCAGTGAAAACCTCAGGAATAGCAGTGGAACATTGTCTGATATAGTGCTGGAAGATGAGCCTACCAGGTTGGAAGGCACTCAAAATACAACGGGGGAAGAGCTGCCTCCTCAAAGTAGAGTCGACCTTAATGACATGGATGGAGTCAAGACCTTCATTTGCTGATGTGGCACAACACAAAATGAGAAGAAACAGCTGCAAACATCCATTAATAACTGGAATATGGAATGTACAAAGCATGAATCCAGGAAAATTGGAAATCATCAAAAATGAAATGGAATGCATAAATGTTGATATCCTAGGCATCAGTGAGATGAAATGGACTGGTTTTGGCCATTTTGAATCGAGCAATCATATGGTCTACTATGCTGGGAATGACAATTTGAAGAGGAATGGCGTTGCATTCATCATCAAAAATAATATTTCAAGATATATCCTGAAGTATAACGCTGTCAGTGATAGGATCATATCCATACACCTACAAAGACGACCAGTTAATACAACTATTATTCAAATTTACGCACCAACCACTAAGGCCAAAGATGAAGAAACTGAAGATTTTTACCAACTTCTGCAGTCTGAAATTGATCAAACATGCAATCAGGATGAACTGATAATTACTGATGATTGGAATGAGAAAGTTGGAAACAAAGAAGAAGTTGGAAAATACGGCCGTGGTGGCAGAAGCAATTCTGGAGATCACGTGATAGAGCTTTGCAAGACCAATGGCTTCTTCATTGCAAATACCTTTTTTCACCAACATAAACGGCAACTATACACGCCAGATGGAATACACAGGAATCAAATCAAATACATCTGTGGGAAGAGACGATGGAAAAGCTCAATATCATCTGTAAGAACGAGACCAGGGGCCTACTGTGGATCAGGACATCAATTGCTCATACGCAAGTTCGAGTTGAAACTAAAAAAAATCAGACTAAATGGACAAGACCCAAAGTACAACCTTGAATATATCCCACCTGAATTTAGAGACCATCTCAAGAGTAGATTTGGCATGTTGAACACTAATGACCGAAGACCAGACAAGTTATGGAGTGACATCAAGGACATTATACACGAAGAAAGCAAGAAATCATTAAAAAGACAGGAAAGAATGAAAACACCAAAATGGATGTCAAGAGACTCTGAAACTTGCTCTTGAATGTCACATAGCTAAAGCAAAAGGAAAAACTGATAAAGTAAGAGAATTGAACCGAAAATTTCAAAGGGCAGCTCAAGAAGACAAAGTAAAGTATTATAATGACATGTGCAAAGATCTGGACATAGAAAGCCAGCTGGGAAGACAATGTTCTGCATTTGTCAAGCTGAAAGAACCAAAGAAAAAATTCAAGCCTCAAGCTGCCACACTGAAGAATTCTATGGGGAAAATATTAAGCGAGTAAGGAAGCATCAAAAGAACATGGAAGGAATACACAGAGTCAGTATACCAAAAAGAACTGGTTGAGCAGGAACCAATGGTACTGAAGGAAGAAGTCCAAGTTGCACTGAAGGCACCAGCGAAAAACAAGGCTACAGGAATTGACAGAATACCAACTGAGATGTTTCAACAAACAGATTCAGCGCTGGAAGTACTCACTCGTCTATGCCAAGAAATTTGGAAGACAGCTACCTGGCCAACTGACTAGAAGAGATCTATATTTATGCCTATTCCCAAGAAAGGTGATCTCACAGAATTATCACACACAAGTAAAATTTTGCTGAAGATCACTCAAAAGCCACTGCAGCAGTATTTTGACAGGGAACTGCCAGAAATTCAAGCCAGATTCAGAAGAGGACATGAAACCAGGGATATCACTGCTGATGTAAGATGGATCCTGGCTGAAAGCAGAGAATGCCAGAAAGATGTTTACCTGTGTTTTATTGACTATGCAAAGGCATTCGACTATGTGGATCATAACAAACTATGGATAACATTGTGAAGAATGGGAATTCCAGGACACTTAATTGTGCTCATGAGGAACCTTTACATAGATCAAGAGGCAGTCATCTAACAGAACAAGGGGATACTGAGTGGCTTAAATTGAGGAAAGGCGTGTTGTGAGGGTTTTATCCTTTCACCATACCTATTCAATCCGTATGCTAGGCAAATAATCAGAGAAGCTGGACTATATGAAGAATGTGGCATCAAGATTGGAGGAAGGCTCATTACCAACCTGCATCATGCAGATGACACAATCTTGCTTGCTGAAAGTGAAGAGGACTGGAAGCACTTAGTGATGAAGACCAAAGACTACAGTCTTCAGTATGGATTATACCTCAACATCAAGAAAACAAAAATCCTCACAACTGGACCAATTAGCAACATCATAGAAACAGCAGTCAAGAAATCAAAAGATGCAAGGCATTGGGCAAATCTGCTGCAAAAGACCTCCTTAAAGTCTTGAAAAGCAAAGACGTCACCTTGAAGACTTAGGTGCGCCTGACCCAAGCCATGGTGTTTTCAATTGCCTCCTGTGCATGTGAAAGCTGGACAATAAATAGAAAAGACCAAAGAAGAACTGACACCTTTGAACTGTGAAGCTGGAGAAGAATATTGAATATACCATGGGCTGCCAAAAGAACAAACAAATCTGTCCTGCAAGTACAACCAGAATGCTCCTTAGAAGCAAGGATGGCAAGACTATGTCTCACATACTTTGGATAGGTTGTCAGGAGAGATCAGCCCCTGGAGAAGGACATCATGCTTGGTAAAGTAGAGGGTCATCGTAAAAGAGGAAGACCATCAATGAGATGGATTGGCACAGTGGCTGCAACAATGGGACCAAGCATAACAATGATTGTGAGGATGGCGCAGGACTGGGCAGTGTTTCGTTCTGTTGTAGATAGGTTTGCTATGAGTCCAAACTGACTCAATGGCACCTAACGACAACAGTAACATGGTGCTTATTCAAAATGGACTCAATGGCAACAGATTTTTTTTATAATGCCTATTTTTGTATATAGTTATAATTATTTACAAAAAAGTTATTGAAATGTTCTAGTTTGCTTTCTTGGTTCTTTTTGCTTTTGTCTTAACCTATAATGTAGTTTGGACATATTTCCAAGTAAGACCATTCAGAGCTTCTAAATATTTTTAACTATATATTATTCTACCTGATGTACCATAAATTCTGTAACCAAATTCCAATCAGTGGTTACAGAATTTTTAAAATATTACAAATAATCCTATTGTGAACATTTTTGAACACATTTTTATTTGCTCACTTGGGAGCATATTTTGCAGAAAAATTCCGATAAGTGAGTACATATCTATAAAACAGGCATTACCATTGCAAAATTGAATTTTACCAATTCATTTTTTTTCCCCCATTCGAATTTGGTTTACTTACAGGCCAAGGAGCCCTTAGTCCCACCCTATCCCCTTCTTAAGCAAAGACTAACAGAGGTAGCACTCCAACACTTCCCAAGATTTTTCGTTGGTATCCGCCCTTACGGATGCTGGCCTGGCAAAGCCCTCCCTGGGGCAGAGGAACAGCCCTAGCCAGGCACCCCCTTCTGCTCCTGCGATGCTCTGGAGGTTCAGGGAATGGGCCTGCTCTCCTGATCATGGGCCAGGGATTCAGAGTCTCCTTCCCTCTCCCTCCCCGCCACCCCCAGCCCAGCTTGGGGCGGCTGGGCAGCCTCAGATCCAGTCGAAAGCAGCCCAAGGCTGGCTGGGGCAGAGCTTTTGTCTTCCTGCTTGAGGGAGAGTTCGGGGACGCCTTGGCCTGGCAGGGCCCCTAGAGGAAGATCAGCACCCTATCAGACGTCTATCAGATCTCCCAGCTGAAGAGGTGGTACTTCACCTGCAGGTCCTGAACACCCTCCTTCAGGGGCTTCTTCTCTTCCTCTCTCTTCGCAGGAAGTTCCCGGGCGTGGGACAGGCTGAGGCAAAGCCGCGGAGGACACGCGGGTCACACTTGATCAGGAAGCGGCCGAGGCTACAGCAGGAAGGCCCGGGGCTGGTACCACCTTCCCGGGTGGGCTGGCTGGAGCAGAGCACCTCCGGGTAAGGATGTGGAACCTGGTCACTGAGCTCCACGCGGGTGAGGGAGCACAGCTTCGCATTATCAACAACACTGAGTGTTAGGAAACTTTGAAAATTAGTAAAATAGGCAAAAATATGATTTATTTTAATTTGCATTTTTCTGATAATGTGTATCTGGGAATTTGACTGTGCTTCTAATTTGCATTTTCCTTGCTGTGAATGGACTCTTTAGCCTCAAACTGGGTTGTTGATTCTTACAGTCATTTTTGAGGGTTTTAGCTGTATTAGCAAAATTAGCTCTTTTGCTGTCATGTCCCTGTTCGTATTTGTTTTTTGCACACAAATGTTACCAAAATTACTTAGATCCTTAATGGGTTCTAGGCTTTTGTATAATGTTTAAAAATGCCTTCCCCACCTGCGTGTGTGTAAATATTCATTCGGGTCTTCTTTTCTTACTTTTAAGTTTCACATATTCAGATTTAATTTAGTAAGTCGTCTAGGCAACATCTGTGTGTTCGGTGTATATTTCCTGTTTTAATATCAGTTTTCCCTAATAAACAACTGACAGTCCAAGCATGAGCTGTTAAATGTTCCTTCTTTCCGAATTCCCTGATTTAAAATGACTGCTGCAGATGCTACATTTCCTTTTATTCCTGGATCTCTGTCTCTTTAAGTTTTATTGATTTGTCTGGTCCTAAGTCTATGCCATTCTTTAATTCACTATACTTTTCTAATATGTTTTTCTATCTAGCAAAGCCTCCACCTTCTAGTTGTACTTTTATTCCAATCTTCCCCATTCTTCTCAAATGTTTTTTCTTCCACATGAACTAGATAGTCCAGTTACAAAAACAAACAAAGAAAAATTCTGGTAGAATTAGGGTTCACAGATTCTTTTAGAAAGAAATACCTTCAGTTTGAAAAAAAATGTATTTTTATTGTATTATCATCCACACCTGCTTATATACATTTAACGTGATTTCACACATGTCCCTATGAGTACTTTCCCCTTAGCAGAGTTGTATTTCCTCTTTTTAAATAAGTCTTTCAATTTTGTGTTATTTCTTGACAAATTTAATGGGATATTCTGCTCTCTTTCCAGTTTATGTAAAGAACATCAACTGATTTCTGTAATTTAAGATTAAATACGACAGACCACTTTGCTAAATTCCCTTATTTTTTCTAATCGCTTCTAAATTGTCTCCAGCAGATAATTCGCTGGGAAGTTCACTGGCTGATAGAATTCCTGACATTGTTACACAGTGTGATGGTGAGCATTATTTTCTTTTCCAAATTAAATGGAAATGATACTAGGAATTTCACTATTAAGCATGATGCCAGATAGGTAAGTAGGTAGGTAGGTAGAAGGCTGGACTGATGGACAGGAGTTACCCATTATAACCAAAATACCAAGCCCATTGCCCTGGAGTTGATTCTGACCCATAGCAGCCCTATAGGACAGAGTAGAATTGCCCGTAGGGTTTCCAAGGTTGTAATCTTTAGGGAAGCAGACTGCCACATCTTTGTCCAGGAGTGCATTTTGGTTAGCAGCCCAGGGCTGAAACACTGCTGACACAGCACCACCACTATCCATTATCACAAAACAAAAAACCCAAACCCGTTGCCACTGAGTGGATTCTGACTCACAGCAACCCTACAGAACTGAGCTGAACTGCACCCTGGGGTTTCCAAGGTGCAGCCCGTGTATTTGAACTGCCGACCTTTTGGTTAGCAGCCACGGTAGCTCTTAACCACTGCGCTACCAGGAGCACGCGATTTCAAGTAGTGAATCTACATCCTGCTAACTAGGCGGAAACCAACCTTAGTGCATATTATCTTCCTTTGTACTTGTTTTGGTGGCACCTATTTTAAATATGTGATATAAAATTATAAGTTGAACTCAACTTGTGAAGGTAAACATGTCTGGGATATTAATGAAAGAAAAATCTACATCGTTAAATATAAAGGTTATTTTATTTTACAGCAGCAATGCAACAAAACCCCAAATTCCACGTCTCCAGTTTGCCAATTAATCATATCGCCCCGTCCCCCTTAACGGCTGTAACGCAGTTATTGTAAAGCTGTGTTTTACCTGTGACTTGCTCTGCAGAGTTCCGGGGAGCTGCACAGAGAAAGTGCCTGTGAGGCACAAGCGGAGCCACGTCAGGCGGGACCTGTCAGGACGAGTATGGCAGAGGGGTCTCTAGCCTCGTGCAGAGGGTGCCCCAGCGCCCCGGGCCATCTGCACAGAGAAGACCCTAGAAAAGGGGCCGGGCAAGCGGGTAGAGGCAGCCACCTCGCCGGGAGGCAGAGTACGTCCCCAGCCGCAAGTCTTCATCCCAGGCCGCCGCTGGGAACGTTAAGGGGCCAATCCTTTGGCAGCTTGTCCACCACTAACCGGGTTGGAAACAGCTCCCTCCAAACCCTGCAGTGTCTCCACTGCGCACGCGCGCCGAGCGCCCCGAAACTTCTGCAACCACCTGAGGATACGCCAGGGAGCGGGGACTGCAGGCCACGACGCCGGCGACCCTCGCGGCTCCGGCTCCGCGGCCTCAGCTCCTTCCGGCGCCCCCAGACCCACTGCCTCGGCGCCCGTGCCACCCGGGCCCCTCACCGCCACCCCTAGTCCGCGGGACACGGCGACGCCAGGCCCGGGGTCTAATTCTACCCGCGGAGAAAAGCGAAAAGAGGAGACGGGGCAGGGGAGGAAGAAGAGAAAGATTTTCACATTAAGAACAAAACAAGAAGGTGAAGGGGTGCAGAGGGGCGGGGATCAGGGGTGCGATACCTGCTCGCTCAGACACTCGCCCCAGGGCGCTTGCTACCGCTCAGGCCTCGGACCCGCCCAGGCTGCGCTTGGAAATCGGCAAGCCTGCGGGTGGGTTGTCCAGGAAGGGGTGGGACACCGCTGTAGGCGGCTTAAAAATAAAGATTAAAAAAAGGTGGTGATGGCGGGGCGGGGCGAGGGGGCATAAAAAAACAAAACGCGTCAGGGCTCTAGTATGAGGTAAAAGGAAAAGGTAAGAGCAAGTCCATGCTTCCCTCTAATGAGGACAGGCATGTTCTGCCTGTGAAAATGAACTTTGCTAAAAGAGGGATTGCTTAACAGGGAAGAAAAAAAAAAGAAAGAAAGAAACCACTCTTTCACAAGATCCTTTTTAATTTGCGTTTGCTCCCAGCCCCAGACCCTTGGCAATTGGCCTTGAACAGAATTGGCCTTGGCAATGCAATGCTGGCTGCAAACACTGTGGCGCAGGGCCCAGGCATTCCGTTTTCTTTTCCACAGTGTTGGAGGCCAATTTGATCTTGGAGTGGGCAAGGACAGAATGCCAAGAAAGACAGGAGGGAGAGCGAGGTTGCCTATGTTTTCTGACACAGAAAGAAAAATGCAGTGCCTTAATTACCATTGGTAGGCACAATTAACTTCTTTCAAACTAATGAGATTCACATCTGTGGTGGTTCATGGGGAAAAGCACAAAACCCTGTCCGGCAGTGGGAGAACCCAAATGTCCCCTGACTTTATAAATAAGTCGAAGTGCACTGAAGTAAATTAGTTTAAGCTCTGAGGAAAACTTGGCTGTGTTCTACTATGGGAGATGTTTGGATAGGGGGAAGCATATGGGAGTGAAGTTCTGGAATTTTCCATGTCCATGCTGTTTGTCAGTATGTGTGTGAGAATGAATTTTAAAACTTCATGTTGCATTTCTCAGTAGAGATTGCACAAGACATTTTTCAAATACAGAAATAATGGTGTATTAAAAGCATAAAACAAAGAAAACCAAAAAACCAAACCTATTGCCATCAAGTGGATTCCAACTCATGGCCACCCTATAGGACAGAGTAGAACTGCCCCATAGGGTTTCCAAAGAGTGGCTGGTGGATTCAAACTGCCGACCCTTTGGTTAGCAGCCAAGCTCTTAACCACTGTGCCACCAGGGCTCCAAAACAAAGAAACAGGAGCCAAGCTACAGAACATATAATAATATTTGCTTTGTTTAAATTCATGAGAGGGTTGTGGCGCAGTGAATTACTTAATATGGTCCTCCTAGCCATAGTCTTTGTGACTCCCACACAGTGATTGGTTGGGACCATGCATATAAAGTGTAAGGAACCCCCAAGATGGTGTGGTGGTTGGTGTTGTGCATTGGCTTGGCTAGACTATGATTCCCAGTGTTGTGTGGCTGTCCTCTGTTTTGTGATCTGATGTAATTATCTTTCATTTTATGTGCTGTAAATCCTAACCTCTAAATGTTAATGAGGCAGGATTAGTGTGGGGTGGATCTTGAGTCATAGCCTTGCAGGAAAGCATGACTCAAGTCCAACCCTTACTCAAGCCATGCTCTTCGCTGGGCTGAGGCCTACATCCAGTGTATATATGTGGGTGCTCTGGCCGGGCTTTCTCTCCCCATCTGGATCCTGTGTCTGGCTTGTCATTGTCTGATCTCCACTTCTTGGGACTTGCGCCAGCAGCCTGCCATCTGACTTGCTGATTCTGGATTAACCAGCTTCCATAGCACTGCGGGCCAGCAACTGATCATCTGACCTGATTCTCCAGCTTCCACAGCCTTGTGAGCCAACAACCTGTCATCTGGCCTGCCAGTTTGAGTTCATCGGCCCCTGTGGCCATGTGAGTCAGGAAAAGCCTACGCCTGACCCATGGATTTGGGACTGGCCAGCCACCACAGCCACAGAAGCCATTTCCTTGATATGATTTTAAGAGTTTTGTGAGAAGATGCAGTGAATTACGGAGCCCAAAGACCAGAGGGAGGGCACTGAGGGGAGAAGGAGTAGTTGATGTTGGAGATGATGGAGTAATACAGCAATTTGGAAAAGTTGGGCATTTGGGACATCTTTAACCTCTGCCTCACAGGAACCAGGTCTGTGCTGATCCTTATAAAATATTCACTTAGGGGACAAGACGTTGAGCTTATGAATGCAATCATCCACAACAGCCACATGAAAGTAGCCAAAAATTCAAGAGCAATACATGCCTTTTGAAAGGTATTGCTTTGGGGATAAGCAAATATGCTTTATGCCCCATATCACAACTTTGAATGGAAAAGCAGCAATTCAAATCCAGATCTAAAATTCCTCGTGATGTTCCAATTGCAATACTTTAGGAGATGACAAATTCACTACTTTTTGTACTATGCAATTTTTTTTTATTATTGTTATAACCAAAAGGTCAGCAGCCCAAATCCACTAGCTGCTCCTTGGACGCCTTATGGGGCAGTTCTACTCTGTCCTATGCGGTCGCTATGAGTCAGAATCTACACTCAATGGCAATTGGTTTGGTTTTTTGGGGGTTTGTGTGTGTGTGTGTGTGTGTGTGTATAAAACACATTTCGAAGAACAGGGATTCCAAAACACTTAATTGTTCTCATGTCGAACCTGTACATAGATCAAGAGGCAGTCATTCGAACAGAACAAGGCAATACTGCATGGTTTAAAGTCAGAAAAAGTGTGCATCAGGGTTGTATCCTTTCACCATACCTATGTGATGTGTATGCTGAGCAAATAATCCGAGAAGTTGAACTATATGAAGAAGAACAGGGCATCAGGATTGGAGGAAGACTCATTAACAACCTGCGTTGTGCAGATGACACAACCTTGCTTGCTGAAAGTGAAGAAGATTTGAGGCAGTTACTGATGAAGATCAAAGACCACAGCCTTCAGTATGGATTATACCTCAACATAAAAAAAACAAAAATCCTCACAACTGGACTAATAAGCAACATCATGATAAATGGAGAAAAGATTGAAGTTGTCAAGGATTTCATTTTACTTGGATTCACAATCAGTGCCCATGGAAGCTACCATTGAGAAATGAAAGGACGCATTGCATTGGGCAAATCTGCTGTAAAAGATCTCTTTAAAGTGTCAAGAAGCAAAGATGTCGCCTTGATGACTAAGGTGCACCTGACCCAAGCCACGGTGTTTTCAGTTGCCTCATATCCATACAAAATCTGAACAATGAATCAAGAAGACAGAAAAAGAATTGACACCTCTGAATTATGGGGTAGGGGAAGAATATCACATATACCATGGACTGCCAAAAGAAGGAACCAATATAAGGCAAATTTTCCCCAATTTTCAGTGCTAATCCTCCATGCTGCCCTCGGAATTTTTGGAGTTAAAACACTCCACATCTTCCACAATGTTCATATATTTTTGACCTAGACCAAGATGATAAGATTGCCTTCTGACCAGTGTTAGAAAAGTATTTGGACAATGGGGAGCATTTCTGTACGTGTGCAGCATTAGATATGCACAGGATGCCACCAACAGTGTCTTTCAGGGTAAAGTTTTCCATTATCAGATTCCTCCTCATGGATGGACTTGGCGCAAATGCTGTTATGATGTGCAAAGGGACTTCTCTGGCACATTACAAAGGAAAACTGAGCAAAGGCAGGAACCTTGATAACCAAATTGTTTCTCTCTAGTCCACCTATGGAAGCCCTGGTGGCACAGTGGTTAAGTGCTGCAGCTGCTAACCAAGAAGCCAGCAGTTCAAATCCGCCAGGCACTCCTTGGAAACTCTATGGGGCAGTTCTACTCTGTCCTCTCGGGTCGCTATGAGTTGGAATCAACTCGACGGCAGTGGGTTTGGTTTTTTTTTTTTTTTTTTGGTTTAGTCCACCTATAATGGAAGATTTCTGCTATCTTTACAACTTTGTCTGATGACTTAGGGTTAATTTAGGGAGATCTTGCCCAGGAACTCATTTAATTAATGGCAATTTGGAAGCACAATCTGGATAGCCATGTTTGGGAGAACCAGCTCCTTAAAGCTACAGGTATGGTGTCTGCATGGACAACTAATTTTTTATCTTAGAAACAGGCATTCACATTGTGCTTGTATAATTTCATCTTCATTAGGCCAATTTAACTTTTCAGCCTTGTGGCCAAGATGTGATGTCACCTATTAAGGTTATTTTAAATCTGTATTCTAGCTAACCCATCGTATTAACTTTTTTCTTGATTTTGTCATGTGAAATTTGATAATCCTGCTTTATTTACGTCTACATTCATGTCAGTGATATACATGTTGGGCCAAATAAAAAGTCCAAATACATCACTACTACCGACTAACCTCCATGATGATTGGAATTCAATCATCAATACTTTCTGTAATTGTTCAAGAGCTGAAAATCCACCTAGACTATCCTGTTATATAATCCACATTTTTCTTTCTTGCCCACAGTAATGAAAATGGTAATTTCTGTTAAATCTGTGTTAAAAACAATGTTCATGATTGTGTTCCCCAGATTTATCTACTGTATCAGTCAGGAAAGGAAAACATGTACATTTTATGAGATTTCATATTGGAAAACACATAATTGTTAAGGTTATTCACCACTCCTTCTGCCAAACACTCACATAGTATTATTTTTAAAATTAAATCACACTTCCCTGAGATTGACCCTGGTGGGCATGGGTGTGTGCCTGCATATGTCTCATTTCTACAAGTCCATATTGTTTTGGGGACACAGTTTGCCTTTTTCTGTTTTCCTGGATCCCTTCCCATTCTGTGATGTTGAAAAGGTAACCAACGGTAGTTTTGAAAAGATATTTTAATGTTATTTTTTGCCATGGTCGTAATTTACTTTTATAACTTGAACTTATTTATACTATCTGGATCAAATTGTCTTTGATACATGGAATGGAAAGTGAGTTATAACTCCAAGACCATGAGAATAAAGAATGTAAAAGAGTGACTAAGCTATTTAGGGAGCACATGAAACTCCAATCAAAATGATTTAAATATAACATCAAGGAGGAAGAAATAGACATGAGATTTAAAAAAAAAGGGGGGGAGGCCTTAAAGTATTCTGGAAGGAATATTACATTTAAAAAAGATGATGGGTGAAATGTTATGGAAAAAAATCCTCACAGGACAGAGTAGAACTCTTCCACAGGGTTTCCAAGGAGCAGCTGGTGGATTCAAACTGCCAACCTTTTGGTTAGCAGACGTACCACTTAACCACTGCACCACCAAGGCTCCCGTGTATATGTATGTGTATATTTATATGTGTGTGTGTGTCCTCATATATGTTGTACACATATATATGGATATATACAACATCTATGTATGTATGCATACAATAGAAATGCTTATATATGATTATATGAGCTTGAAGAAAAAAATGGAAGGCTCGAACAGTGGCCTAACTGGGATGTGGCAGGAATAAAGAGGGAAGGAATGAGAAAACTGTGACTTAGGTTAACCTAACTTGACCAGTTCCTCACTGGTTGTAAGCAGTGGTACTGAAATCTGAAACAAAGTCTGTCTTGAATCAAAGGGCTATTTTCATATTCTTGGTTCTGAATGTTATAGTACTCGATTCAGTGTAGAAAGGGAGATTATAATAATCCTGAAACAAAAGTGTGTTCTGTTCCTTGCAATTTATTTTTATTACCTTTCATTCTTTTTCCTTTCACCAAACACAGTTCCAAATTCATTGCCCTCAAGTCGATTCAGACACATAGCGACCCTACAGGACAGAGTAGAACTGTCCCATAAGGTTTCCAAGGCTGTAAATCTTTACAGAAGCAGACTGCCACGTCTTTCTCCTGTGAAGCCAGTGGCTGGTGGGCTCAAACCACCGACCTTTCAGTTCACAGCTGAGCACTTAACCACTGCACCACCAAAACGCCTTTTCTTTTTCATAGAAAATTTTAAGTAACTTTTCTGTCCACTCTTTGAGATATGTTTACATGCTAATTATTAACTTTTTATTTAACAGTGTTTCAACTTGGGTCAGCTTCAGACTTATTGATGCTTGTGTTGTTTATGTGTGGTGCAACGAATTACTTAATATGGCCCTTCTGTGGTGGCGTAGTGTTTAAGTGCTATGGCTGCTAACCAAGAGGTCAGCAGTTCAAATCCACCAGGTGCTCCTTGGAAACTCTATGGGGCAGTTCTCTGTTCTATAGGGTCGCTATGAGTCGGAATCCACTCGATGGCAGTGGGTTTTTTGGGTTATTCATATTTTTGTAACTCCCAACAAGTGACTGGGTGGGGATATGCAAATTGGGTGCTTGTGGCCTAACAAGGGAATTGGATAGCTTGCTAATAATATAAATAGGGTGCATGTCACCCTTGTGGTGGCAGGACCATGCAAATAAGCTGTGCGGAACCCTAACAAGGGGATTGGTCAGTTTTGCTATCCCACTAGACTTAAAAGCAGACACGGAGAGAGAGAGAGAGGAGCTGTAACATGGAAGACAGCAAGAGAGCAGCAAGAGCGATAGCAGCCAACAAGGCAGGAACTAGGAGACCGCCAGGAGACAGCCGTGGTGGGATTCACTGACCCACGGAGCTAAGAGTTGTAACACTTGCCCGAGAAGGCCCTCAGTAGGCCCCAATGGCAGAGGGTTAGAAAAAGCTGTCCTGATCAAGGAACTCCATCCTGAGTTGTTCCTGTCCCAAGTTGATCCCAATCTGGAGCTGTACCTGGTTACTTCCCTAATAAACCACTTAACTATAAGTATGGTCTATGAGTTCTGGGAGACGTCGCAGTGAATTATTGAACCCAAAGAGGATGGGGGAGTGGTTGATGCCAGAGATGATGGAGTGGTTCAGCAGTTAGGAAAAACTGGGTGTTAGGGACATATTTAACCAGCTTTGTTTTGATCCTTATAAAAGAAATTCTTCATTTATTATGATATATATTAAATGTTTTAAATTAAACTTATACTTCCTTTAAAAGCTCAGTACTGAAATGAATTTCTATGTACATGTATCTTTTATCAACTGTGTGGATATATTTGTAGAATAGGCTTATGGTAGCGGAATGAAATACAGCTATATTGGTTTATAATTTAATTCATCATTCATTCATTCATTCATTCATCTATGCACACAATTAACCAGTCGCTGTTGAGTCAATTCCAACTCATGGTTACTCTATCTGTTTCCGTGTAGATCTATGCTCCATAGGGTTTTCAATAGCTGATTTTTCAGAAGCAGATTCCAGGCCTTTCTTCCAATGTTCTTCAGGGTGGATTTGAACCACCAACCTTTAGGTTAGTAGCCAAGTGCTTAACCATATCCACCACCCAGGAACTTCATACACAATAAACCTGTTGCTGTCGAGTTGATTCCAACTCATAGTGACCCTGCAGGACAGAGAAGAACTGTCCCATAGGGTTCCCAAGGAGTGGCTGGTGGATTTGAACTGCCAACCTTTTGGGCAGAGCCAAGCTCTTAACCGCTGCACCACCAGGGCTCCATACCTCTACTAGCTTTCAGAAATGAAGGCACCCCCAAAATTACCCAGGGCAAACTAAAATGTTGGCATTTCTTCAAACTAATGACTTTCAAGTATTTCTCGGCACTCTTTAGGGACCATGGGTAGAAATTGATTTTAAATCACTTACTATCTTATTTTCTGAACTATTTTGTAAAAGAAAATCTAGCCTGAAGAAACTTGTCAAAACATTTTTCAATTTTTCATAATTTTTATTCTTTTATTTTCTTCTTTAATTTCTTGAACCAGAAAATCTTCTTTGGAATCATATTAGAAAAAACATACAGTTTGGATAGTTTAAAACTTGGATAGCATAGTCAATCACTTATTCTGCTTATTTGGTTCTGATATTTCAACTAGACCATAACCGCATTTAAAAAAAAAAAAAAGTTATCAGGAATATGTCTGCAAAAGCAAATACTGGTGTATTTCACTGTTTTTTGTTGTTGGGTGTGCTTGAGTAGATTCTCAACTAATAGTAGAACTGCCCTGTAGGGTTTTCTTGGTGGTAGTCTTTAAGGAAGCAGGTCACTAGGTCTTTCATGTACAGCCACCAGGTAGGTTTAAAGTGCCAACCTTTTGGTTAGCAGCTGAGCTCTTAACAGTTGGGCCACCAGGGCTCCTTTGTATTTCATTACAAGGTGTGATCTACATTTTCACCACTTTGTAACGCATTTCATGGACTCCTTCCGTTTAGATTCCAACACTTCTTTTAGGTTTCTCCAAGCAGCTACTTCCTGGTAGTCCCATCCTAGTCTTGTTTCATTCACCTGTAGAGCAAACTGTCAGCATAGACATTCTCCAAATGGTATTTCATTCTACAGACTGCTTTTGTTATTATGCTGTATATAGTTAGATTTTAAATTGGGTCTGAATATGTGCTATTTTATACTCAATATATATTCTACTTTGTTACAGATCGAGTTGAGTCTTCCAAATATATGCAAAAGTCCTAACCCTGATACCTATGAATATGACCTGCTTGGAAATAGGTCTTTGAAGATGTTATTGGGTAGGCTGATGTGAGGTTGTACCGGAGTAGGGTGGGTCTCAATCCTGTATGACTGGTGTCCTTACAAAAGAGAAGATACACAGAGACAGGGAGACAGAGGAAGGATTCCACATGATACTGCAGCTGCAAGTCAAAAAATACCTGGAACTACCAGAAGCTGGGAGAGAAGCTCCACATAGTATAGATTCTCTCTCAAAGCCTCAGAAGGAACCAGAATAGCCAAACACCCTGCTTCGGAATTCCAGACTGCTGAACTGGGAGGCAACAATTTCCTTATAAGTGACCCAGTTTGTGGTATTTCTTGGCAGCCCTAGGAAACTAATGTTTATTTTTGTGTGCCATCAAGTAGATGCCTACTCAGAGCGACCCTATATGACAGAACAGAACTGCCCCACAGGGTTTCCTAGGCTGTAATCTTTATGGGGAAACTAATACACACATATATACGTTCAGTAATGTTATCATTACATGTAGTAGGGAACATGATGCAATTAAAAATTTGGCAATAGCTTCAATTAAGTAGGCAGGGCGTTTTGCAATAAGGAAGAATCTAGAACTAGAAAACGAACAAAGTCGTAAAAGGTTCAGAGGTGAATGTATACAGCTAAGAATATCAGCCAGTGTTCATAACCAGGGAAATTAACACATTCAGCCTTTACAGCTCAAATGGAACAAAGAAGCTGGAAGCACATCAAAGCACTATTCTACTGTTACTTCACCCAACAGCTATATTCAAAGTGGATCCTCTGAATCATATGTTTGGCTTTTGCGGGCATCAAAATAAGGGATGAATAGTAAAAAAAGTGCTTTCATTTGAAAGACAGCACTTAACAAAATTGGTTTTCCAATCTGTGAAATCAAAGCAAAACAAACATGATTCAGAAGCATGTGATCCGTGCATTATGCATGTCAAGATCTGGATAAAAAACACCGTGGGATTGGTCCGCAGTTGCCGTTCTCTTTATAACTCTAGTGATGCAGTTATTACTGCCTCCCCCTGCTCCCACATACCACAACCTTCTTCCCACCGAATCTTACCATTCCCAAAGGCTTTCACTATCTCTGTCAGGTTGCAGTTCCATTACTTTCTCTAATATCACCTCTCCAACCTCCACCAAGCTGCAGAGAATGGGTAAATAGATCACAACTACAAACCAAAAGAATCCCTTGTGCTGTGAAAGAAAAACACCAAAGAAATGTGGTTATCATTGCCCTCCATTTCTCAAGAGCATCCAGGTCTTGCCACACTTTGGTTCTGGGAGGCAGGGTAGCCTGAACGACGCTGAAGCTCTCCAGCAGCATATTGTTTTTAAGTGACCTCAGGGCCCATAGCAACGTTCTAGGTGCTTAGATAGCATTCTGACAGGAAACTGAATCTCTTCCTTAAGGATCTTGGAAAAAGGTAAGAGTAATGCAGTTCATAAAAATGTAAACGTGGAACTTAATTTCATGAAATTAAGTCCCAATTCAGTTGGTCCATTCATATGTTCATTAGAGGGTAAGAAAGAGGTATGGTGTGGGTGGGATATGATTTTAGAGTGGAAGGGAGATAATATATACCTATACTGGACAAAGAATGGAGAATGCCTAGTACATGAGAAGCAGGCTGAACAATGCCATGGGATAGGAGCACTACAGCTTTATAAAGGTAGAACACCAGACCTCATGACATTCAACTGAGGATGGAGTAAACCTGTCAGACTGACCAAGAGGCAAAAACAGGGGCAGAAGGACTTAGTGGAAAGACTGTCCAATTGGACTCCAGAAAGTCTACTGGCCCTTTCAATATCTTGGAATACATTTGAGCAAAGCCCAAACACAGCACATGAGACATATCTGGCACTAGATTATTTACAAAATAAAGGAACGAATCTAAGTAGGAAGCAAGGAGGAGAAATCTTACCTAAAATGTTCGGGGTACTTTGCTTGGGGAAGAGTTTGCTAAATGTACGCAACCAAGTTATATTCATCCAAACTACAGGTTTTCCAAACTAAAAAGAACAGAAAGTGAATGGCCGCATTTAAAACTCTTTTTCTTTCTTGGTTTAAACTTCAGTTAATGCCTTGGTCATCAAAAGGTTTTTTTATTATTATTATTACAGTAAAATTGTGACAGTATATATTTAAAAAACTGAAAACAGAACGTGGAGATTTAAGATCCAGTTTGACCTTGCACAAACCACTGAATCTCTTTTCTTATTGGTTACTGGCACAATAAAGCCAACCGTCCTATTTCAAAGAATCATTGTAAGGATTAAATGAGATAAGACTGCAATTTCTATGAGGACAGCTTTTCTACTTCTGTTATTTCCAGAGACTAGTACCATTGTGGCACAACTGGCAATTTGTGAATATTTGCTAAATATTTCACACTTGAATAGCTACTAGAACATTTTTTTTTTTTTAGTAACACTGGAAACAACACTTCTCTTTTGTGTCTTTCCAGTCGGCTGCTTTGGTTAATTCTTTGCTTTACTTGTTCAGATTACCTGGCTATCATTTCTAAGTCATAGAATCCACAGTTTCTGCCAAATTTTAGAAAACAACACGTTTCCCCAGTGAGAGAGCACAATAAAACCTGCCTTGTCTATGAACTTTGGATATGTTACTCTCCAAGGCTGTTTGGAAATAGTGTAGCTGCCCACCTTAAAAAAAAAAAATACAGAAAGAAACAATTGTCCACTGTCTAGCAATATGTTCTCTATCTTTTGGAAAATGAACAAATGCAAGATTTGTAGAAACCCATAAAGTTTCAGAGACGTTAAAATGGCACCAAAAGAGAAATTTCAGCTCATGAAAGAGCAAGATGGAGTTAAGAGAGAAGGAGCCAGGAAGTGTCTGTCAAGAAACTGGAGCATGTGCCAGAAGGAAAATGAAAGTGATGACTGAAAGGCTTATCAAAGAATAAGGAAAAAAAAAAAACTCATGAATTCCTGGTGTCCACTTTCCTACAGAGGAGACTTACATATTTCCCACTCAAAGCAGAGATAGAGATGCCAAAAACATCACTTTCATGAACACCTGGGAAAACTGACTGTATTCAGGAAGCAACTGTCGACAGTGATCTCTGGAGGAAGGAGTGTGGGGAAAACTGTAGCATCCTTTAGTCAGTGTTGGAAAGGAGAAGAAAACAGTTGTGGGGAGATCCTCCAATTCTTATCTGGGAAGAAATGATAGTGGAGACAGGTGCTCTGAGAGAAAAAACTATGTTAAAAACAGAAAAGTATCCACTAGGCAATGATGACACAAAGATGGAAGATTAAAGGAAAAATTGGAAATTTAGGAGCCCAAGCTAGATTCAGAAAAGGAGTTGGAACAAGGGATATCATTGCTGATGTCAGATGGGTCTTGGCTAAAAACAGAGAATACCAAAAAATATTTACCTGTGTTTTACTGACTACAGAAAGGCATTCAGCTGTGTGGATCACAACAAATTATGGATAACATTGCAAAATGGGAATTCCAGAACCCTTAATTGTGCTCATGTGGAACCTGTACATAGACCAAGAGGCAGTCGTTCGAACAGAACAAGGGGATACTACATGGTTTAAAGACAGGAAGGGTGTGTGTCAGGGTTGTATCCTTTTACCATACTTACTCTGTATGCTGAGCAGATAATCTGAGAAGCTGGACTATGTGAAGAAAAAGGCATCAAGAGTGGAGGAAGACTCATTAACCACTTGTGATATGCAGATGACACAACCTTGCTTGCTGAAAGTGAAGTGGACTTGATGGCAAAGGACTGGGCACTGTTCCGTTCTGGTGTACATAGGGTTGCTGAGTCAGAACCGACTCAATAGCACCTAACAACTACAACAACAAATATCCATAAGGTATTTCAAATGGTCTCCATCCTGTACACAGTCAAAATGTAGCCAAATGTATGTAACCACAATATAACTGTAACCATATTAGTCCCCTGTTCTAAATCCTTCAGTGCCTCCCTGACACATGCAGAATAAAACTCAACCTCTTTGGATAGCATACATGACCCCTCTGCCTCTCTGCCTCTTCCTCTTCCATTACTTAATAGAACTGTGCCTCGCCAGAACCCAACTGCTTCCAAGCTTCCATATTCCATGCTATTTTTCACATCTGTTCCTTTGTTCATGTCATCTCCTCCTTCTGGAATACTCTTCAATTCCAAACTCTATCCTTGCCCTTTACCTATTTACCTGGGTAACTCCTTGTCTTAGGGTTCTCTAGAGAAACACCAGTGATATAGATAAATGGATGGATGGATGGATGGACGGACGGACGGACGGACGGACAGAGAGAGAAAGAGAGAGAGATCCTTAGGTTCACAATGAGATAAGTGAAGAGTAGCAGTGTTCTGGCAAAATGTCTATTTATAGTCTGAAGGCAGAACAGACCCAACATAAGCTTCCTTTTCGCTCTTAAGGCCTTCAACTGATTGAGGCCAGACCAAATTATGGAAGGTAAACTGCTTTACTTGAAGCCAAATTATCTAATAACACATAACATCATTATAGGAGCCCTGGTAGCTGAGCGGTTAAGTACTTGGCTGCTAAACCAAACATCAGCAGTTCAAATCCAAAGGTCAATGGTTTGAATTCCCCAGCCACTCTGCAAGAGGAAGATGTGGCAGTCTATTTCCGTAAAGATTTACAACCTTGGAAACCCAATGGGGCAGTTCTACTTTGTGCTATAAGGTTTCTTTGAGTTGAAATTGACTCAGTGGCAATGGGTTTGCTTTACTTACTTTATAACAGCAACTAGGCTAGTGTTTTACCAAGCAACTGAGCACCACAGTCTAGCTAAAACCAAACCCAAGCCAGTTGCCATTGAGTTGATTCTGACTCATGGTGACCCCAAGTATTATAGAGTAGAACTGTGCTCTGTAGGGTTTTCAAGGCTGTATTTTTGGAAGTAGATTGCCAGGCTTTCCTTCTGAGGCTCCTCTGGGTAAATTCAGTTAGTAGTCGTGCATGTAACCATTTGCACTATCCAAGGACTATAGTCTAGCCGAGATGACATATAAAATTAATCATCACAATCTAAAGTGATAAAGATCATGGAAGAAAAAATATGGACAACACTAGGAGCCCTAATACATGGCATAAACAGAACACAAGACATTACCAACAATGCACAAACATCAAAAGAGAAACTAAATAACTGGGAACTCCTAAAAATCAAACACTTATGCTCATCAAAAGACTTCATCCAAAGGGTAAAAAGACATCCTACAGACTGGGAAAAATTTTTTGGCTACGACAAATGAGATCAGTGTCTAATCTCTAAAATCTACATGATACTCAAAAACCTCAACCACAAAAAGACAAATAACCCAATTAAAAAATGGGCAAAGGATATAAACATACACTTCACCAAAGAAGACATTCAGGCAGCGAACAGGTACAGGAGGAAATGCTCACGATCATTAGCCATTACAGAAATGCAAGTCAAAACTACAATAAGATACCATCTCACCCCAACAAGGCTAGCACTAATCCAAAAAACACAAAATAATAAATGTTGGAGAGGTTGTGGAGAGACTGGAACACTTACACACTGCTGGTGGGAACATAAAATGGTACAACCACTTTGGAAATGGATTTGGCGCTTCCTTAAAAAGCTAGAAATAGAACTACCATACCATCCAACAATCCCACTCCTTGGAATATATCCTAGAGAAATAAGAGCCATCATATGAATAGATATGTACACACCCATGTTCAGTGCAGCACTGTTCACAATAGCAAAAAGATGGAAACAACCCAGTGCATCAATGACGAATGGATAAACAAATTATGGTATGTTCACACAATGGAATATACTGCAAAAGGACAAATATTGTATGAGACCACGATTATAAGAACTCAAGGAAAGGTTTAAACACAGAAGAAAATGTTCTTTGATGGTTAAGAGGGTGGGGAGGGAGGGAGAAGGGTATTCAACTAGATGTTGTTGCTGTTGTTAGGTGCCGTCAAGTCGGTTCCAACTCATAGCGACCCTGTGCACAACAGAACAAAACACTGCCCAGTCCTGAGCCATCCTTACAATCATTGTTATGCTTGAGCTCATTGTTGCAGCCACTGTGTCAACCCACCTTGTTGAGGGTCTTCCTCTTTTCTGCTGACCCTGTCCTCTGCCAAGCATGATGTCCTTCTCCAGGGACTGATCCCTCCTGACAACATTTCCAAAGTATGTAAGACACAGTCTCACCATCCTTGCCTCTAAGGAGCATTCTGGCTGTACTTCTTCTAAGACAGATTTGTTCGTTCTTTTGGCAGTCCATGGTATATTCAATATTCTTCGCCAACACCAAAATTCAAAGGTATCAATGCTTCTTTGGTCATCCTTATTCATCGTCCAGCTTATCTTTGGTGAAGGGAAGGACAACACACAATACAGGGAAAGTCAGCACAACTGGACTAAACCAAAAGCTAATAAGTTTCCTGAATACAACCAAACACTTCAAGGGACAGAGTGGCAGGGGCAGGGGTCTGGGGACTATGGTTTCAGGGAACATCTAGGTCAACTGGCATAACAAAATTTATTAAGAAAATGTTCTGCATCCCACTTTGGTGAGTGGCACCTGGGGTCTTAAAAGCTAGCACATGGCCATCTAAGATGCATCAATTGGTCCCAACCTACCTGGACCAAAGGAGAATGAAGAACACCAAAGACACCAGGAAAATATTAGCCCAAGAGACAGAAAAAAACAAAAAAAACCATTGCCATCAAGTCGATTCCGATGCATAGCGACCCTGTAGGACAGAGTAGAACTACCCCATAGAGTTTCCAAGGAGCTCCTGATGGATTCCAACTGCCAACCTTTTGGTTAGCAACTGTAGCTCTTAACCACTATGCCACCAGGGTTTCCAAGAGACAGAAAGGGCCACATAAATCAGCCTAAGGCCAGAAGAACTAGATGGTCCCCAGCTACCACCAATGATCGCCCTGACAGGGAACACAACAGAGAGTCCCTGATGGAGCAGGAGAAAAGTGGGGTGCAGAACTCAAGTTCTAGTAAAAAGACCAGACTTAAGGATCTGACTGAGACTGGAGGGACCCTGGAAGACATGGCCTCCAGACTCTCTGTTAGCCCAAAACTAAAACCACACCGGAAGCCAACTCTTCAGACAAAGATTAGACTGGAATAGGAACATAAGACACGAAATGATACTTGTGAAGAGTGCGCTTCTTAGCTCAAGTAGATACATGAGACTAAATGGGCAGCTCCTGTCCAGAGGCAAGATGAGAAGGCAGAAAAGGACAGGAGCTGGTTGAATGGACACAGGAAATCGAGGGTGGAAAGAGGAGTGTGCTGTCACACTACAGGGGGAGCAACAAAGTTCACATAACAATGTGTGTATAAATTTTTGTATGAGAAACTAACTTGAACTGTAAACTTTCACTTAAGGCACAATTTTAAAAAAGAACAAAACAACAGCAACAAAAAATGAACCACCACAATCCTGCGTAAGACTTGGCTCAGGCCTTATTTCCAAAGTCATTCTAACTCCTCCTCCGTGCTACCCTTCTTTCACTCTACTGGGTTAAATACTCTTTCCATGAGTTCACCAATGTCTCCCCCTTTCATCCTTGCATAGTGTGTTACAATCAGCTTTGTGTGTTTATGTGTCTGTCTTCTCAAGAGACTCTGCGTTCCATGGGGACAAAGATTGTCAGGGTTGGCCCCTTTATAACCCCAGTTCTTAGTACAGTGGTTGGCACATGGTTAGATGAATAAATATTTCTGAAATGAGCAACTGCATGTCTTGCGTCATCTTTTACTAGAATTCTTGAATAGTCAACAAATGAGTGCCAATTAAACGGAAAGTAGTACATACACTGTGGCCAAAGGCATACTGTTTACTGCATTTTCCTGATTTTCACCTCGTTTTAATTATACTGAGATCCAAAAATATTTTAAATTGTATTCTTAAAACTAAAAAATAACTGACCATACACTGAATACATCTTTGTTAAATTAAATGTTCTGTTGTCAGTTGGTATGGTAATTTTTTTCTCCATTACTACGATAATCGTCCAAAGAGGAGGTTAAAACCTTTGTTTTATTTCACCATGTTTACACTTTCCTGTTTCTTTACCTTGCAGTGTTCTTCAACAAAATTAGAATGTTCTTGGATGTAAATGGTAAACATTATTGCATCTCCCACAAAATTAGACTATGAGTCTCAGCCATGGGCTGTATGTGGTCCAATAATATTCATCGCATGTTTACTTTCCTTTTAAATGTTTATTTGTGCTCTGCTAGGCCTGAGCCAAATCTTAAATAATTTGATTCAATGATTTGCTTGGGTAAATCAAGAAGTGACTAAGCCTCATAATGGTAGAAAAAAAAAAGTAGACACATATTGTCAACCTACAAAATGCATGTTTTTAAAAATAATTATAAAACAAAAAGAGTTTAGTATTAATGACTTTAATGAAATACTTGATATGAAATCAGATCATTAAATTCATAATAATGTGATTTTTTTAGAATATG
The DNA here is from genome assembly GCF_024166365.1 of Elephas maximus indicus. Classification (NCBI taxonomy): domain Eukaryota; kingdom Metazoa; phylum Chordata; class Mammalia; order Proboscidea; family Elephantidae; genus Elephas; species Elephas maximus. The sequence goes on along the minus strand of NC_064841.1, from coordinate 13,435,108 downwards.
CCTTTGCTATTCCTGACACGTTCGATTACCTCAGAATAGAAAATAAATTCCTTACTTTCAGCTCAAGAAAAAAAAATGTAATCCCTCTCTCTGAGATCTGTGCCTTAAACTTTATGATTTGTGACTATTTGAGTAGCCATGGCTGGAAGATGCTATTACACTCTCAGGTCTATGTATTCACAAGGATTTTGTGTGAACATTTAAGGATCTTGGGTGCACTAGGTCCACAGTTTGTGCTTGCCACGTTCTCTCTTCTTGATCTGCTATCTACTTCAACAATCTACTTAAAAAAGCAAAAGCAGCTTTAATGAGATGTAATTTCTGTACCATCAAACTCACCCTTTTGAAATGTATAATTCAGCGGTTTTTGTATATTCAGAGTTTTGTGCAACCATCACCACCAAGCAATGATAATGGGCGCAAAACACACAATAGTCTAGCTGTCATCTCAGACCCTCCCTACTCATGTTCCTGGCCTGCTAACTCTTAAATTCCATCCCCATCTGTTTCCTGACTTTTATTCCTCTTACTCATTTAACTCTTGCTTCTACCCTGAGAACTGGGTATTAGTATCTTATCTCTCTGGTTTCTGACAAGCTTTTTTTTTTTTTTTTATTCTGATTTTGGAGAATATTTACATAGCAAATTGTGTTCTCATTTAATAATTTCTATACATATTATTCAGTGACTTTGGTTACACTGTTCACAATGTGTCAGCATTCTCATTATTTCTGGTTGTTCATATTAATCTGAGCTTCCTTGTCCCCTTACCTTCTCATCTATGTTCTAGAGTAAATATTGACTGGTAGATCTCATTGAGATGATTGTTTAGAGAAGCACAATACTGACAGGTGATATTATTTACTTTATGAGCCACTCTGTCTTTTGGCTAATAGGTGACCTAGTGAGTGGTTTGAGTTCCAAGTTTAAAGGGTATCCCAGGGCGATAGTCTTAGGGGCTCTTCTGGCCTCTACAGGCCCAGTAAGTCTGGCCTTTTTTAGGATTGAGTTTTGTTCTACAATTTTCTCCCCTTCTATCCAGAACCACCTGTTGTGGCCCTGGTCAGAATGTTTGGTAGTGGTAGCCAGGCACCATCTTGTTCTTCTGGTCTGAAGGTAGGTGAAGCCTTTGTTCACATAGAGTATTAGCTCTGTAGACTAGTTTCTTCTTTGAGTCTTCAGTTTCCTTCTTTTTCCCTTGCTCCAGGCGCATAGAGACCAATAGTTGTATCTTATCTGACAGGCTTTTAAGGATTTTGACGTAGACTTGCTAGCCAGCTCTCTCATCTTGGTTACCTCCAGGAGGTTTCCTGCCTTAGCCATTCTTTAAGAATCTACCCATGGATACAGCCACTCCAGCCAACCCAGTCAGACAAGTGTTTCCCTATAAAAAAGGTCATTAAAATATTTTGTTTCCATTTTTTGGTTCTTGGAGCTTAGGCCTTGATGAAGTTACAACACCACAGATGAGTTCAGAGACCTTCTAATCTACATGGCTTATGAAACAGGAAGTGAAGGAAAAATGCAGATCTTATCTGGGAGAAACTAAGAGCATTCCCTCAACAATTGAGGATTTCTGCAAAGGCAGGCACATAAAGATATGAGGCACACCCCAGTGATGTACAGATGCATTTTCTGCAGCTCCTGATTCTAGATTCCCCTTCAAGGCATCACGTGCATTGCTGTTGTTTGTTGTTATTAACTGTCTGGTAGATTCCAACTCATGACAACCCAATAGGTTACAGAGTAGAACTTCTCCATAGTGTTTTCTTGGCTGTAATCTTTATGTAAGCAGATCGCCCAAAATTTTCTTCAGTGATACTGCTGGCCGGGTTTGAACTGCAAACTTTTAGGTTAGCAGTCGAGTGCAAACCATTTGCATCACCTAGAGACAAGGGCATCCGACTGTGTGGATCACAACAAACTATGGATAACACTGCAAAGAATGGGAATTCCAGAACACTTAATTGTGCTCTTGAGGAACCTTTACATAGATCAAGAGGCAGTTGTTCGGACAGAACAAGGGGATACTGATTGGTTTAAAGTCAGGAAAGGTGCGCGTCAGGGTTGTATTCTTTCAACATACCTATTTAATCTGTATGCTGAACAAATAATCTGAGAAGCTGGACTATATGAAGAAGAACAGGGCATCAGGATTGGAGGAAGACTCATTAACAACCTACGTTATGCAGATGACACAACCTTGCTTGCTGAAGGTGAAGAGCACTTGAAGCACTTACTAATGAAGATCAAAGACCACAGCCTTCAGTACGGATTACACCTCAACATAAAGAAAACAAAAATCCTCACAACTGGACCAATGAGTAACATCATGATAAACAGAGAAAAGACTGAAGTTGTCAAGGATTTCATTTTACTTGGATCCACAATCAACAGCCATGGAAACAGCAGTCAAGAAATCAAAAGACGCATTGCATTGGGCAAATCTGCTGCAAAGGACCTCTTTAAAGTGTTGAAGAGCAAAGATGTCACCCTGAAGACTAAGGTGTGCCTGACCCAAGCCATGGTATTTTCAATCACATCATATGCATGTGAAAGCTGGACAATGAATAAGGAAGACCGAAGAAGAGTTGACGCCTTTGAATTGTGGTGTTGGCGAAGAATATTGAATATACCATAGACTGCCAAAAGAACGAACAAATCTGTCTTGGGAGAAGTACAGCCAGAATGCTCCTTAGAGGCAAGGATGGTGAGACTGCGTCTTACATACTTTGGACATGTTGTCAGGAGGGATCAGTCCCTGGAGAAGGACATCACGCTTGGCAGAGTACGGGGTCAGCGGAAAAGAGGAAGACCCTCAACGAGGTGGATTGACACAGTGGCTGCAACAATGAGCTCGAGCATAACAACGATTGTAAAGATGGTGCAAGACTGGGCAGTGTTTTGTTCTGTTGTGCATAGGGTCTCTATGAGTCGGAGCCGACCCGATGGCACCTGAAAACAACAACAACAGAGACAAGGGATATCATTGCTGATGTCAGTTGGATCTTGGCTGAAAGCAGAGAATACCAGAAAGACATTTACATGTGTTTTATTGATTATGCAAAGGCACTATGTGAATCATAACAAATAATGGGTAACACTTTGAAGAATGGGAATTCCAGAACAATTAATTGTGATCATGTGGAACCTGTATATAGACCAAGAGGCAATCATTCAAACAGAGCAAAAGGATGCTGCGTGGTTTAGAGACAGGAAAGGTATGAGTCAGGGTTGTATCCTCTCACCATAATTATTCAATCCGTAGCTCTGGTGGTGCAGTGGTTAAAGTGTTGGACTGCTAACTGAAAAGTCAGCAGTTCAAAACCATCAGCAGCTCCTTGGGAGAGAGATGTGGCAATCTGCTTCTGTAGAGATTTACAGCCTTGAAATATTAGGGAGTCACTATGAGATGAGGCAGAATTGACTTGACAGCAGTGGATATTCAATCCATATGCTGAGCAAATAATCCGAGAAGCTGGATTATAAAGAAGAATGTGGCACCAGGATTGGAGGAAGACTTATTAACAACCTGCATTATGCAGATGACACAACCTTGTTTGCTAAAAGCAAAGAGGACTTGAAGCACTTACTGATGAAGATCAAAGACTAGAGCTTTCAGTATGTATTACACCTCAACATAAAGAAAACAAAAATCCTCACAACTGGACCAGTAAGCAACATCATGATAAACGGAGAAAAGATTGAAGTTGTCAAGGGTTTCATTTTACTTGGATCCACAATCAACAGCCATGGAAGCCGCAGTCAAGAAATCGAACAACATATTGCACTGGGAAAATCTGCTGCAAAAGACCTCTTTAAAGTGTTAGAAAGCAAAGATGTCACTTTGAGGACTAACATGCCCCTGACCCAAGGCAAGGTATTTTCGATTGCCTCATATGCATACAAAAGCTGGACAGTGAATAAAGAAGACCAAAGAAGAATTGATGCCTTTGAATCATGGTGCTGGCAAAGAATATTGAATATACCATGGACTGCTAAAAGAACGAACAAATCTGTCTTGGAAGTACTACAGCCAGAATGTTCCTTGGATGCAAGGATGGCGAGACTTCATCTCACATACTTTGGACATGTTATCGGGTGGGACCAGTCCCTGGACAAAGACATCATGCTCAGTAAGGTAAAGGGTCAGCAAAAAAGAGGAAGACCTTCAATAAGATGGATTGACACAGTGGCTGCAACAGTGGGCTCAAACCTAACAATGATGTTGAGGATGGTGCAGGACTGGGCAGTATTTTGTCCTGTTGTACATAGGGTCACTATAAGTCAGAATCAATGGCACCTGACAACAACAACAGAGACCTTTTCATGTGGATACCAAGCCCACTGCCGACAAGTTGAATCCAACCCATAGCAATAGTAGAACTGTCCCATAGGGTTTCCAAGGCTGTAAATCTTTATGAAAGCAGACTGACAAATCTTTCTCCCACAGAGCAGCCAGTGTGTTCCAACCACTAACCTTTTGGTTAGCAGCCAAGCACTTTAACCACTGTGCACCCAGGGCTCCTCTTTTTACGTGGATACATAGTAATAATTCTCAGCAGATGGTGAGCCACTTCCCAGAGTTCACATTAGAAATGGGGAGTGAGGAACATTTGTGGCTGTCACTTTGATGGAGCCATTGCTGGAATTGGGAGGGCACAGGCCAGAGATGCTGGACCTTCTGCAATGCACAGGCCAGTCCCGCACAAAGAAAGTGTGTTTGCTGGTATCTTGAATGACACTGAATGCCTAATGAGAGTAAAAAGGACAAGAAAAAAAAAAAAGCATCATAAAGTGTTCATTGAGTTTGATAAGTTGAGAACTACTGACTTAGCCTATCAGCTCTCTGCATTTCGGCTACCTTTGTTGTAAACCCTCTCTTAGTCGGTGACTTGGGCCACAACTCCTGCCCTGCCCTGTCCTCTTGGGGAAGCCCTGCCCACCATCCTGACCCCTGTTGGGGAGATCCATCTCTTCCCTTTCTTCAGCATCGACTGGTTGGTTCTGTTGCCAGGAACAGCTATGGCTTGGCAGCTCTCCCAGAGCTGTGAAAGGGCTCTTGGGCCAGCATGTGAGTTTTTAAGTACAGCCAGAAATTGAGAGCATAGACCCTGGATCCAGACCATCTCTGCCACTTACTTATTGGGTGATCTTGAGAAAGTATAAAAACGTCTTTTTGCCTCAGTTGCTTCCTTTGTAAAAAGGGGATATTAGTACCTGTCTGTCTTAGGGTGGGTTCTCCAGAGAAGCAAAATCAGTAAAGCATATAATTACATATAGAGAAAGATTTTATATCAAGGAAATGGCTCATGTGGTTGTAGAGGCTAAAACATCCCAAGTCTGTGGGTCAGCCTTCTCCTGATGCACGTAGCCACAGGGGCTGGTGAACCCAAGATTGGCAGGTTGGAGAGCAGGGCTCTTGTTCACAGGATGTGAAGACTGATGAATCCCAAAGATTGGCAGGCAAGACCACAGATAAGCTGCTGTCTCAGGTCCCAAGAACCAGAGATCAGATGAACAGGAGCCAGCTGCAGGATCCAGAATGAGCAAAAGCCCCACGCCTTGCCAGAATATCCACTTATATTCAATTCAGGCCACACGTCCAAAGAAACTCCCTTTCCACTGATTGGCTACTCACAGCAGATCCCATCATGGAGGTGATCACATAATATCAAAGCTCATCATGGAAGTGATCACACCATCATATGACTATCAAATCATTGAGGATCATGGCCCAGCCAAGATGATGCACAACCTTAACCATTACACTGTCCTACAGGTTTTTTTTTGTTGTTATTGCTATGAATAAATGTAAAATGCTTGTGAGAGGATTTGGTGGATTTGGTTTAGAGACCTGGTGGCAAAATTGAGTAAGTGCTTGGCTGTTAACCAAAAGGTTATTGGTTCAAACCCACCCAGGGGCTCCGAAGGAGAAAGACTTAGCAATCTGCTTCCCTAAAGATTACAGCCAAAAAAAACCATATGAGGCAGTCCTACTCTGTCACATGGAGCTGCTATGAGTCAAAAACTACTTGAAGGCACCTAACAATAACAAGTAATATGTTAATGGTTCTTACTCAGAAGCCTAAATCATTGATGATTTATTTTGGAATTTGTGACCTTAAACATTTCACTTGATTCACCTGACTTTGAAATTTCTCACTGTTCAAATGAGATTAATCAATCGTTCTAACCCCTGTTATCTTAAATGACTTAACAAGGTTTGTCTCGCAAAGGCTCAGGCACACAGCAGCAAGCATCACATGTTACAGGCTGGAACACCCAGGCAGAGGGCAGAGGAGCAGGCCTCCCTGCTGTTGCAGTATCCTAGAGGTGTGCATGGACCATGGGGCTGGGCGCTGCTGGAGGCACTCTGCCTCCTGCTGTTCTTTCTTTTTGCTGGAGTGAGCACAACAGTGATCATGCTCAGGGGAATAGGCATTTTAGACTTCAGTGTCAGTTTTAACAACATGCTGGAAAAAGGCGGCTCTCCAGCACCTGTGGACTGTGCGAGAATTTGCCAGGTCACCCAGAAAGAGAGCGAGACCCAGTGGCTGTCCTCCACTGAAGGACAAAAAGTGAATAAACAGATTTTTAAAATTAAATACTATGTAACTTAAATGAATCAACTTACAAATACTGTCTTAGCTTCCCAGGGCTTCCATAACAAAGTACCTCAAATGGTGGCTTAAAACAACAGAATTTATTCTCTCACAGTTCTGGAGGCTGGAAGTCCGAATTTAGAGTATTCTCAAGTCCATGCCCTCTGAAGCCTTTAGGGTCCTGGGGGTTGGAACTTCAAGATCTTTTCAGGGGACACAATTCAACCTGTATGTAACAAATACGAAAAAGTTATGGTGAAATGTTGCAATGGAGAATACAACATACAGAATATATAATATATAACCATACTTTTTTTTTAACCATACTATATTCCTAATCCTAAAGAGGTGATTTTTATTTATATATTAAAAACACCTGATCTTAAAGCAATCTTTTTTTATGGTAAATATAACTTTTAATTGGTAGCTCACAACTGGGATGAGGTATGAAATCCATGGACAAAAAAATAAGGTGGTTTTAATTAACATAATTATTGTTCTAAAATGTGCAGCAAGATTTTAAAGTCATAATTTGAATACACTCTGATTTTGTAATACATTCAGTTATTTGTACATTCTCCAGAATAAACACATCTGTAATACATATGTGATGTTGGAACTTAACAATGGAAGCTTTAACTGGCATGGGCACATTTCAATGAGGAAACTGAAAATAATTTTTGCAAAATCCAATGGTTGACGAGTGATGGACCTAGGAGTTAGACCTGCTTGTTATATTCTAAAGCCCACGGTTTCCCATACTAGACAGAAGAGAAACTATTTACTTTGCTTCAAAATTTCAAGTGATACTGCCTTCTATCTAGGGCTGGCTTCACGCACCTAAGAGCTGTGTAGTCACACACAGTACTCCCTTTGGTTTAACGGTCTGCTGTCTCTGTCTTGAAATTCCTGATATTTGGACAAGAAACAAAGCACTTTTATTCTGGAGTAGGCCTAGCAAATTATATAGCCAGTTCTGCTTCTGGAAAAGCTCTAGCCCTTTGAACAGTCTTCATGTTTGTAACGAGCGTGATAACCGGCTGCCATCGAGTTGATTCTGACTCACGGCATCCCCATGTGTTAGAGTAGAATTGAGCTCCACAGGGTTTTCTTGGCTGTAATCTTTAAGGACTCAGATCACCAGGCCTTTCTTTGGTGGACTGCTGGGTGAGTTCGAACCACCAACCTTTCAATTAGCAGAACAGTACAAAATGTTTGTGCCACCCAGGGACCATGAATGTAGGAAAAAGCCTATAATAATCAACAAGTAAAACTGTTCCTGGACAACCCCGGGGCTGATCTATTACTTTTCGTTATTGGTAGAACAGGTTTACCTCTCAGATTTCAATTTTCCTTCCCTTTGTGAAAGGTACTCATTGACCCTGACTGTGCTTACTAGCTATCTAGAATGCTCCTTCATTTGGATGGAGCAAACCTCTTAGCAAACCACAGGGCTTGAAACAAACGTGACATCCTCTGGTTTCTTGAAGGGATACTTGGACTTCAAAATAACCAAGCTATGAAATAGAGAGAGAGAAAGAAAGAGAATGAGAGAGAGAGATTGATTGAGATATAGTTGGAGAAAGATACACTGTAACGCTTTCTATAGACTGTCTCCTACCTAGAAAGAATGTATTGCTGTCCCATTGTGATAGAAACCATATAGAAGCCTCTTTAATAGTCCTTATCACCTGGTAGAGGTTTAAATGTGTTTCTCCTCTACTATTGTGAGGTGCCATCAAGTCAGTTCTGACTCACAGTGACCCTATGTACAACGGAACGAAACACTGCCTGGCCCTACACCATCCTCACAATCCTTATGCTTAAGCCCATTGTTGCAGCCACTGGGTCAATCCATCTCATTGAGGGTCTTCCTCTTTTTCACTAACCCTCTACTTCACCAAGCATTATGTCCTTCTCCAGGGACTGGTCCCTCCTGATAACATGTCCAAAATACATGAGACTAAGTCTAGCCATTCCTGCTTTTAAGGAGCACTTTCTACTACTAACCCAAACCAAACCCACTGCAATCAAGTCATTTCCAACTCATAGTGTCCCCACAGGGTTTTCAAGGCTATAAGTCTCCACTGAAGCTGACTGCCATATCTTTCTCCCATGGAGCCGCTGATGGTTTTGAACTGCCAATCTTTGGGTTAGCAGTTGATCATTTTAACCATTGTGCCACCAGGGCTCCTTTTTCTTCTCTACTGGCCTCCTTAAATAGTGGACTACAAATGTGTTCATACTTTTTCTCTTTGAACCCTCCACATTTAGCCCAGATTCTGATGATGCGTTTGTTGAAATGTAATAAAATGCCTAAGTCCCCCTTTACTCCAAGACTTTGGCAATTATATATTTCCATCACAATGATGTGTGTTTCAGGTGAGTTATGTGAAAGCTTCCCAAAACTAAAACTTAATGAATCCCCAAAATGGATGCATAAGAACTTCATTACCTAAAACCAACGTTTCCAATTAGTTTCTGCCTCTGGGTTTTATTTTCCCAATGCGATTTAGCTAATGTCTTAGCTAAAGAGAATGTGAGCCACTGATTAAATTAATGCCTTAACGTAACATAAACTGAACCACTATTAGCATAAATCTTTGTGAGATAGCATTTGACCAAAACCACTCTTAATTTTCCAGCCAACTACAAATGTACTTGCCAGGCAGTAGGATCGTGAGGTTCTTTATGCCTCTTGAATGATTTGATTTTCTTTTCCATGAAATATGGCACTTATATATTAAATAAGAGCTTCTCTTGAAAGACACAATATTTTAAGTCCACTCTCCTTGTAGAAGGGGAAGATTTTTTTTTAAGATTAGGAAATACAATTTTCAAGAGTGGTAAAATCAGTATTCAAAGTCATTCATTAAAACCCTCTGAATGCTAACAAAATTGAAGGAGGAAGTAGTAATGCCAGTCTTACACAAATTCTTTCAAAGTATAAAGCATGACAAAACAATTCCCAGCTGATTTCATGAGATCAGAAGAGTGGTGTGCTGGAGCCAGCTTGCACAGGCTCACAAGACCCAGTCGTAAGCTTCCCTTCCAACTCGGCATTCAGCGACTTCAAATCTACCACAGTGTTAGTATTTACACCAGGGGAACCACCAAGTGTTACAATTCAGAACCATCTAACATGTGTCACTTCCAAATCCACAATAATAATACTAAAGGAAAAAAAAAAGCTTTGCCATCCAGTCCATTCCAATTCATTGACTCTATAGGGCACAGTTGGACTGCCCTATAGGGTTTCCAAGGCTGAAATCTTTATGGAAGCAGACTGCCTTATCTTTCTCCTGTAGAGCAGCCGATGGGTTGGAGTTGCCAACCTTTTGGTTAGTGGCTGAGTGCTTTAAGCACTGAGTTACTAGGACTCCTTAATCCATAATATATATGTTAGTATATATTGATGCTGTTGTTAGCAGCCTTCTAGTCAGCCCTCAACTCATGAGGACCCTATGTGTTACCCCCATAAAACCAAACCCACTGCTGTTGAGTCAATCCCAACTCATAGCGACCCTATAGGACAGAGTAGAACTGCCTGATAGAGTTTCCAAGGAGCGCCCGGAGGATTCGAACTGACAACCTCTTGGTTAGCAACCGTAGTACTTAACCACTATGCTACCAGGGTTTCCGTTACCCCCATAATAAACAACAAAACAAATAATGCCAACAAGTGGTGCATCTATAGCTCAATGATACATTAAGAAACTTGGAAATTCAAGAAAAATAAAATCTCGTATGTATTTCCTCTCTGGTTAGATTTACTTTGAAGACTATATTAAGCTTGTTTTATCAAACAGAATTTGTAAACAATAATAAGGCAAATGTCTTTTGCAATATGTAATTATAAGAATTCTCTAACATACAGAAAAGTTTAAATCTCTTACAGCGAACAACCCATCACCTAGATTTTGCTATTAACTTTTTTTTACTGGATCACATATTCAGCCGTTGCTCTATCCATCATTCAATGCTTCTTAGTTCTTTGATGCACTTCAGAGTAAATTACAAACATCAAGCCACTTCTATGAGTTAATTCATTATACTTAGGATTAGCTAGAATCCAATATTTGTTTAGGATTCATTTTTTATTTGAAGGTAAAATTTCCATACAGAGAAATGTACAAATTTTAAGTGTCCTGAAAACCCGTTGCCATTGAATCGATTCCAACTCATAGTAACCCTATGGGACAGAGTAGAACTGCCCATAGAGTTTCCAAGGAGTGCCCGGTGGATTCGAACTACCGACCTTTTGGTTAACAGCTATAGCACTTAACCACTGTATATTAAATTCTTACAAATGCATTCCCCTGTGCAACCCAGACCATTATCAAGATACTGAACATTAGCCTCAGCCTAGAAGGCTTCTTCATGCTCTGTTCCTATAAATTTCCACCTTAATCCCTGTAGGTAACGTCTGTTCTTGGTGTTCTTTTCCTTTCGCGTGTAATTTTTTGCCTGTTTATAGACTCTGCAAATACAATCACATAGTACATACTCTATGTACGGGTCTTTTTTTTTTTTCATGCAGCAGAACATTTTTGAGATTAGTCCATATTGTATATCCCAGTAGTTCACTTTTTATTAGTATGAAATATTCCATTGTATAAATATACTAGTTTGTTTATCCATTGTCCTATTGACAGAAACCTGGACTATTTCCAGGTTTTGGCTATTATGAATAAAGTTGCTAAAAACATTCTTGCATAAGTGTTTTTGTGGACATATGTTTTCACTTATCTGCAGTAAACACTTAGGAATGGAATTACTGGGTCATAGGCTTAGTTTTGGAGCCTTGGTGGCGCAGTGGTTAAGAGCTTGGCAGCTAACCGAAAGGACAGTTCAAATCTACCAGCTGCTCCTTGGAAACACTATGGGGCAGTTCTACTCTGTCCTATAGGGTCACTAGGAGTTGGAATCGACTCAATGATAACGGGTTTGTTTTTTAATGCTTAGTTTTATAAGAAACTGCCAGAGCTTTTTCCGATACAGCTAGGTCCCAAACAAGTTCACCTTCCTTTTCCAACTGTCAGTTATCCTTTAGCTGTCTGTTGAGTTTTTTCCCCGGTATATAGTTATACTTAGTGGGGAGAAACATGAAGAGACAAGTCTATGACATCATGTCCAGATGAAAAGTTTCACTAAATTTTTCTATCACCACTTTTAATGGCACAAAGTTCTAAATTGTATAGATGTGAATTTAAAATATAAGCTGAAGTCCTGTTCTATTCTATCTCTGAACATGGTTACATTCAAAGAATACATAAATTCAATTGCAATCACCTTAAAAATAATTTACATTTTTACAAATAAGGAGCCAGCCTTTGATAAATGGTTTGTTACAAACACGTTACACAGAAAACTTCAGAGGCCTACTAAATTTCTTCTACCAAAAAAGTTTCATCATTTTGTAAGGATACTCTGAGCCTGGATTAAGGAGAAAAAAAATTGAAAAAAGGATGAGAAAAGACGCTGAAGGAGAACAAAAGCCAATGAGGAAGAATAATTTCAGGAAATAAGTAGGAGGCCTAGAAGAATTTCACAGAGCCCAGAAGAAGGCTTTTGTAAGCAGGGGCCATTAGGGTAAAGGGAAGGAATACAATCAATGGGGAGAGGGACAAAAGTGGCAACAGAATTCATAAGTCAAATTGCATTATTTTATCTACACAGGAAATGGTAAATAAGCTCCAAAGTTTACAATTTGGCTTTGCTGACAGAGTTGCTTTTCTATTGTTGTGTAATAAATTACCACAAACTTACCAGCTTAAAGCAACATGCATTTATTATTTCACAGTTTCCACCAGTCAGGGATCAGGGCACAGTTTAGCTAGATTCTCTACTCAAGGTCTCACATGGCTGCATCAAGGTGTTGGCTGAGCTGTGTTCTCGTCTGGAGGCTTGACCGGGGAAGAATATGCTTAACTCATTCAATTTGTTGGCAGAATTCATATCCTTGCAACTGTATGAATGAGGTGTCTCTTTTCTTCCTGGCTGTCAGCTGAAGGCTGCTCTCAGTTTCTAGAACTTCTGCAGTTGTTTGCTGGGTGGCCCTCTCACAGATCCTCTCACACTTGGCAGCTTACTTCTTCAACTCAGCAAGGAAGAAAAGTCTCTCCTCAGTCTGCTAATATGGGAATGACATTCCATCTTCCTGACCATATAGCAAAATATAATCAAGTGAGATATCCCACCGTATTTCCATTATTACTTAGACCCCCACATGTTTGTCAGTTTCTCATACTGTGAGGGCTTGTGTGTTGCTATGATCCTAGAAGCTATGCTAAAAATACCGGTATTCAAATACCAGCAGGGTCACCCATGGCAGAAAGGTTTCAGCTGAGCTTCCAGACTAAGACAGACTAGGAAGAAGGACCTGGTGACCTACTTCTGGAAAGAATTAGCCAGAGAAAACCTTATGAATAGCAGCCAAACATTATCTGATATAGTGTTGGAAGATGAGCCTCTTGAGTTGGAAGGCATTCAATATACTACAGGGGAAGAGCTGCCTCCTTGAAGTAGAGTCAACCTTAATAACGTGGATGGATTCAAGCTTTTGGGACCTTTATTTGCTGATGTGGCATGACTCAAAATGAGAAAAAAACAGCTGCAAAAATTCATTAATATTATGAATGTAGGAAAACTGGAAATCATCAAAAATGAAATGGAACACATAAAGATTGATATCCTAGGCACTAGTGAGCTGAAATGGACTGGCATTAGTCATTTTGAATCTGACAATCATATGGTCTACTATGCTGGGAATGACAAATTGAAAAGGAATGGCATTGCAGTCATCGTCAAAAAAAAAAAAATTCAAGATCTATCTTGAAGTATAACGCTGTCCATGACAAGATAATATCCATATACCTACAAGGAAAACCAGTTAATATGACCATTATTCAAATTTATAAACCAATCGCTAAGGCCAAAGATGAAGAAATTGAAGATTTTTATCAACTTCTGCAGTCTGAAATTGATGGAACATGCAGTCAGGATACACTGATAACTACTAGTGATTGGAATTTCGAAGTTGGAAACAAAGAAGGATAGTAGTTGGAAAATATGGCCTTCATGATAGAAATGATGCCAGAGAGAGCATGATAGAATTTTGCAAGACCAATGACTTCTTCATTGCAAATACCTTTTTTTACCAACATAAATGGTGACTATACACATAGACCTCCCCAGATGGAATGCCCAGGAATCGAATCCACTACATTTGTAGAAAGACATGATGGAAAAGCTCAATATCAACAGTCAGAGCAAGGCCAGGGGCCAACTTCGGATCAGACCATCAATTACTCCTATGCAATTTCAAGTGGAAACTTAAAAAATTAGAACAAGTCCACAAGAGCCGAAGTACGACCTTGAGTATATCCCACCTGAATTTAGTGACTATCTCAAGAACAGATTTGACGTGTTGAACACTAATGACCAAAGACCAGAGGAGTTGTGGTATGACATTAAGGACATCATACATGAAGAAAGCAAGAGGTCATTAAAAAGACAGGAGAGAAAGAAAAGACCTAAGTGGATGTCAGAAGAGACTCTGAAACTTGCTCTTGAACGTCGAGTAGCTAAAGCAAAAGGAAATCATGAAGTAAAAGAGCTGAATGGAAGATTTCAAACGGTGGCTCAGGAAGACAAAGTTTTATAATGACACGTGCAAAGAGCTGGAGATAGAAAACCAAAGAGGAAGAACATGTTCAGCATTCCTTAAGCTGAAAGATCTGAAGAAAAAATTCAAGCCTTGAGCTGCAATACTGAAGGGTTTTACAGGGAAAATATTAAATGACATAGGGAACATCAAAAGCAAATAGAAGAATACACAGAGTTACTACTTCAAAAATAATTGGTTGATCTTCAAACACTTCAGGAGGTAACATGTGACCAGGAACTGATGGTACTGAAGGAAGAAGTCCAAGGTGCACTGAAGGCATTGGTGAAAAACAAGGCTCTGGGAACTGACGGAGTACTGATTGAGATGTTTCAACAAACGGATGCAGCGCTGGAAGTGCTCACTCGTATGCCAAGAAATTTGGAAGACAGCTACCTGGCCAACTGACTGGAAGAGATCCATATTTGTGCCTATTCCCAAGAAAGATGATCCAACCGAATGCGGAAATTATCAAACAATGTCATTAATATGACATGTAAACAAAATTTTGCTGAAGATCATTCAAAAGGGGCTGCAGCAGAATATCCACGGGGAACTGCCAGAAATTCAAGCTGGATTTAGGAGAGCATGTAAACCAGGGATATCATTGCTGATGTCAGATGGATCCTGGCTGAAAGCAGAGAATACCAGAAAGATGTTTACCTGTGTTTTACTGACTATGCTAAGGCATTTGACCTTATGGATAACATTGCAAAGAATGGGAATTACGGGACACTTAATTGTGCTCATGAGGAACCTGTACATGGATCAAGCGGCAGTCGTTTGAACAGAACAAGAGGATACTGCATGGTTTAACGTTAGGAAAGTTGTACGTCAGGGTTGTATCCTTTCAGCATATCTATTCAATCTGTATGCTGAGCAAATAATCCAAGAAGCTGGACTATATGAAGAAGAATGGGGCATCAAGATTGGAGGAAGATTCATTAACAACCTGTGTTATGCAGCTGACACAACCTTGCTTCCTGAAAGTGAAGAGGACTGGAAGCACTTACTGATGAAGATCAAAGACCACAGCCTTCGGTATGGATTACACCTTAACATAAAGAAAACAAAGTCCTCACAGTTGGACCAATAAGCAACATCATGATAAAGGGAGAAAAGATAGAGGTTGTCAAGGATTTCATTTTATTTGGATCCACAATCAACACCCATGTAAGCAGTCAAGAAATCAAAAGACACATTGCATTGGACAAACTGGCTGCAAAAGACCTTTTTAAAGTATTGAAAAGCAAAGATGTCACCTTGAGGACTAAGGTGTGCCTGACCCAAGCCATGGTGTTTTCAATCGCCTCATATGCATGCAAAAGCTGGACAATGAATAAGGAAGACAGAAGAAGAATTGACACCTTTGAATTCTGGTGCTGGTGAAGAATATTGAATATACCAAGGGCTGCCAAAAGAAGGAACAAATCTGTCTTGGAAGAGGTACAACCAGAATGCTCCTTGGAAGCAAGGATGGCGAGACTATGTCTCACAAACTTTGGACATGTTATCACGAGGGATCAATCCCTGGAGAAGGACATCACACTTGGTAGAGAGTCAGCGAAAAAGAGGAAGACCCTCAGTGAGATGGAATGACCCAGTGGCTGCAACAATGGGTTCAAGCATTGCAACAATAGTGAGGATGATGCGGGACTGGGCAGTGTTTCATTTTATTGTGCATAGGGCCGCTGTGAGTCAGAACCGACTCACCAGCACCTAATAACAACAACAACATTACTTAGAAGCAAGTCATAGGTCCCACCATATTCAAATTGTGATAAATTGATGTACTTTCAACGTGCTAGAAAGTATTTAGCAAAATTACATAATTTTTTTAGTTTGTTAAAAGGTAAGATTGTGTCTGATATAATGAAAAGTCACATTGTGACCCATAAAATGTTTTAAGAGTATTGCATGCTCTTGTCTGTTGTACCGGTTCCTTTTTTTATTCTGTTTTTGTACCTTGTATGAAGGGAATGTATTGTATATGAAAGAGAATACAAGAAATGTGAATTAGAATAACCTAGAATTAGAATGGAAACCCTGGTGGTATAGTGGTTAAGTGCTACGGCTGCTAACCAAGAGGTCGGCAGTTCAAATCCGCCAGGCGCTCCTTGGAAACTTTACGGGGATTTTGGACAAAGAAAGAGAGAATTCTGTGGTGACTCAAAACAGGAATGGAAACAGCATTGAAAACTGAAGAGACAGCAAGAACATGCGAATACGTGAGAACCTGAAAACAGAGTGTTAGGAATTCCATGGATGAGCTGCCCTGGTGCATGAGCCCCTCTGGTAACCTCAGCTAGGGACAGCACCACAATCCTGAAAATATATATGCTGCTTTGAAACAAGGGAAGGGACATGGACAATCTGGGAAGAATTGTGGGTATGTAAGTATGATTAACTTACACCAGACTTTGGTTTTCTTATGTATAATTAATATAAAATACAATCGATAACATAATATTTTACCTGTGAAATACTTTAAAGTTATAAATTTCTGTGGTTGTTTAAACCAAACCAAACCTGCTGCCATTGAGTTGATTCTGTCTCAGTGACCCTATAGGACAGAGTAGAACTGTTCCATAAGGTTTCCAAAGAGTGACTGGTGGATTCAAATTGCCAACCTTCTGGGTAGCAACCAAGCTCTTAGGCACTGCATCACCAGGGCTCCAATGTCCCACAGTGATTGTTTAGATAAATCTCAAATACTTCTTTTTCACTCTGAAGGACGTTCATCTCATGTTTTAAGATGTTGAAATTAAGCTGAATTAAAATTATAAATTTTCAATTTAGGACAAAGCATCATGAAAACTAAAATTTAGAAAATGCTGGAAAAAAACCTGGAGAAAGTTTACACAAATTACGTGTTTAAATAAATACACACGCATATGTAACTATATTTATTATATGAATGACATATCAAAAACTAGAAATATGTCACAATTACACACCGGTGGAGTAGGAGAGCACCATTTTCTTTAGTGTAGAAAATACTAGATTAGATATATCCAATACCTAGAATAAAACTTTAGTTTTCCATTATTCTAAGAAATTGAATCTTCCACTTAAATATACCTCCTGCATTGTCTGAAAAGCCATGAATAATGTGTACAGTACAATGTCATCTACCAAATAGAGCTGAAAATCAGGGGTGCATTAATAATAAAAATAACAATAATAATGGTAAACCATGCTTATTTAATCCTAACAAAAACCCTAAAAAGACAGAATCATTATCCTTATTTATGGAAGTTTACAGAGGCTTTGCCAAGCCTTTTATCCAAATTCACACTGTACACAGTTCAGGAGCCTGAAATCAAACCAGGTCATATGTGGATTTCAGAAGCAAAAATGATAGTTTTATTTATTTCTGACATCTAATGATATGATTGGATTATATGCCACTTACTCTTCATTCCTTAAGGATGGATGAGATCAAACTCTCCAAGAGACTTCTATTAGAACACTTTTTTAGTTAATAATTTTCCAAAGACCAATTCCAATAAAGCTTAGGGGTATGGAGGTGAACCTGGCTCTTATTTCTTGAATTGAAAACACCAGAGCAGTTCCAGTCTGACATGTGAAGGTCTGTAGTCTGTACAATAAGGCAGGCCTGTGGCAGAAACCAGGAAGGAAACAAAATGGACCTACCTTTCAGTTAAGTCGGGCTTCACAGATCTGTGTTCCTTTAAGCCTGAGACCCTGAAGTCTCTAATGGTGTCTCCTGATTTGGGAGTAAACTTTAAGCCTGAGACCCCGAAGTCTCTAATGGTGTCTCCCGGTTTGGGAGTAAACTTTAATCCTGAGACCCCGAAGTCTCTAGTGGTGTCTCCTGATTTGGGTGTAAACTGAGTGTAAAATTCTGCCTGATCGTTGGGCAGAATTCCAGAAGATTTTGTCCCACAATTTGACCAAATCAGAAACTCTAGAGAATTTTATGTCCTGGGACATTAACAAAGAGTGATAAGAACCAGTTCTTTCTTTTAAGACCGTGTTTACTTAGATAATATATGCCTGCAATTTCAGTATGATAATGGAATGTAATAAAATCATTATAGATCTAAATCTGTATTTCTATTGCTTGCAGCTATAGTTTTTCACCGTTCAAATTCTATTTCCTTCCCAAATTTCTGAAGAACACGTTAAATACGGGTTATAGAAACACCATATATGATCCAACTAGACAGTCCCCTAGATATTTTACAACAGAGGGAAGAACAAAGGAATCTTGTACATGCTGTCCTGCATTTATAATTTACACACAACTTTGGATGGAACTCACTTACAAAATACAAGCTCACTCTAGTTTTTATTGGCCTTCCTCTTCCTTAAACTATTTACTATGCCTCTGCAACTAACACTCATTAAAACTTCCATATCACATAGCTTGAAACACTTCATAACTACATTTTATCAAAATGATTACCACTGATTAAAGAAATCTCAGGTACACACACACAAGTCACCCGTCTGGAAAAAAGATTTGTTCGTTTGCTCGTTTTTTGGCAGAGCTTTACATTGAGGTTGGTGGGAGGTTGGTGAGCATAAACGAGAACATTCAATAAGTCCTTTTACCCTAAAGAAATACTAATCATATGCATATCTCTCAGATAAGAAAGGTTGATTAATTAGTTGTTTTGTAGACACAAAGTGTTAGCAAGAAAAAAAATCATGGCTATGAAATGAAATATATGAAAGTATTCCAAATGATGACAATTTCATTAATAATGTTTCATGGATGCTAAATATTTGATTTTTGTTTGAGAAGTCTTACTTTTTTACTACATGGTCACTGCTATATCAACAATCTCATATATTTTTAAATCACTATTTTATGTATTTTTTTAAGTTATATATACATACACAGAAATCAATTTGCTGTTTACGCTTTCAAAATTCTTGATCCAAAACACATTAGATTTTATTTACTTCGACAATGGTTCTCAAGTGTGGTCCCCAGACCGGCAGCATCAGTATTACATTGGAAATTGCTAGAAAGGTAAACTCATAGGCCCCACACCAGGCCTACCGAATCAGAAATCTGGAGAAGGACCCAGCAATCTGTAGTCGAAGACACTCTCCGGGTGCTTCTGATTACTGCTGAAGTTCGGCGAACACTGCACCAAGAAATCCTTAGTTTCTGGTGGCAGTTGTTCATGAGTGTATTTTAAATCTGTTTTTACCTGTGTGTTGCCCTGGCTCTGCAGAGTCCTCCACAGTTGCAAAGAGGAAATACCTGTGAGAGACGCAAGGGGAGCCAAATCTGGTCGAACCTGTCACGTCGACCATGCAGAGGGCTCTAACGCCCAGTGGAGGCTCAGCGCCCCCGGCCCTCTGCACAGGGGAGACCCTAGGAAGGCGCTGGGCGGGCCGGGAAAGTGCAACCAGGTCTCTGAGAGCAAGCTTCCGGTCGGGCAGAATTAGGTCCCCAAACGCAGGTCTGTATCCCAGGGCCGCTGCTGGGGAAGTTAAGATCCAGGGGGGCCACCCCCTTGGCAGCTTGTCCACCGCTAACCGGGTTGGGAAAAGCTCGCGCCAAAGCCCCCCGTGTCTCCACTGCGCACGCGCGCCGAGCTCCCCGAAACTTCTGCAACCACCTGAGGATGGGCCGGGGAGCGGCAGGGGCTGCGGGCCAGGACGCCGGCGACCCCGCGGCTGTACCTCGGCGGCCTAGCCTCGTCCCCGAGCCCGCAGACCCACAGCTGGGGGCTCCTCTTCGCGCCCCCAGAGCCACAGCCTCGGCTCTTCCCCGCGGCCCCAGACCCACAGCCTGGGGCTCTGCCCCGCGCCCCTAGGCCCACATCCTTGGCTTCTTCCCGCGCCCCCAGACCCACAGCCTCGGCTTCTCCCCGCGCCCCCCGACCCACAGCCAGGGGCTCTGCCCCGCGCTCCTAGGCCCACATCCTCGGCTCCTTTCCGCGCCTCCAGACCCACAGCTGGGGGTTCCTCTTCGCGCCACCAGACCCACAGCCTAGGCGGCCACGCCACCCGGACCCCTCACCGCTGCCTCTAGTCCACGGGACAAGGCGACGCCAGACCCGGGGTCTAATTCTACCCGCGGAGAAAAGCGAAAGGGGCGGGGGGATACCACGGGAGAAAGCAGGAGGCTGAGGAAGATCTTTTTTTTTTTCTCAAGTCGAAGAGGGCAGGGAGAAGGAAGAGGCGCGGGTTCAGAGTTCTGCTCCCTGTGCCCACGGAGAGTTGGCCTGGAGTTAGCCGGCCAGGAGGTAGGTTGTCCGGGAAGGGATGGGGCACTGCTAAAGTCGGTATAAAAATAACAAAGAGGGAGAGGGGGGCATGAAGAAGAAACACAAGTTGTCACAGCTCTAATATGAGGTGGAAAAAAAAAAAAAAAAGGATAAGAGCAAGTCCACGGTCGCCCCTACTCGGGGAGAGGCAGGTTCTGCCTGTGAGAAAGGACTCTGCTAAGAGAAGGATTTCTGAGTGTAGAAAGAAAGGAAGGAAGGAGGGAAGGAAGGAAAAACGTCCCAAGAGCCTTCCTTGGCTTGTTGAATTGGCCTTGACAGTTCAAGGCTGGCTGAAACCACTGAGGCGCAGGGCCCAGGCATTCTGTTTTCTTTCTCATAGGATTCCAAAAGACCAGCTGATCCTGAATTGGGCACAGACGTGATGTCATCAAAGGGGACAGGGTGGATGGGGTTGGGGAGGCAGGGTTGCCTGTGTTTTCTGATACTGGAGAAAAATGCAATATTGTTGATTACCATTCTTAGGCACAAATTCTTCCAAACTGGTGGGATTCAGGTCTGTAGTGGTCCGTGGGGAGAAGCTCAACACAATGGCAGGAAGTTAGAGAACCTGAATGTTCCCTGACCTTTTAAAGAAGCCAGTGTGGACAGGAGTAAATGAGATTAAGCTCTGAGGAGAGCTTGGTCATGCTCCGCTGTGGGAGAAGTTTAGATGGAGGAAAGCATATGGGAGCTGAGTTCTGGAATTTTCCATTTCCCTTTGTGTGCATGCTGTTTGTCAGTACGTGTGTGAGAATAAATTTTAAAATTTCTATTGGACATTTCAGTAGGAACTGCATATTTTTCTAATACAGAAGTGGTGTGCTAAAACCATAAAATAAAACAGACACCGAAGCTATGAAGTCTTTCTAAAGATTGCTGTCTGATGATACTCCAACTTGAATACTTTAGATGATAACAACTGGGTTTTTTTTTTCTATTACATTTTACTTGCTGTGTTGCTTTTTAGCTACATCTTTTTGTATCATTATTGCTATTGTTTTTACTTTACTGGTTGCTGTTATGTTACCACTGTCCACTTGGAGTTCATAATGTACCCTTCACAGAAAATTAGGAAGTTTGTGACGGTACAGTTCAGTTCCTTGCTCCTTTGTGCCATTGCTGTTATATTTTACATGAACCTACGTTACAAACTCCACATATATTGTTATAATTTCTGTTTAAACCGTTTTACAGAAATTAAGAAAAGAAAAAAAAAGATAGTTTTTAAACTTAACGTATATACAGTTTCACATGCTCTTCATTCTAGGAATTTGGATTTTATCTCAGGTCACTTCCCTAATTTCTTTTTTTTTTTTTTTTAATCTTGTGGTGCAGATTTGCTAGTGACAAACACTCTCCAAACCAAATGCCTGTTGCCGTCAGGTCGATTCCAACTCATAGCGAACCTGTAGGACAGAGAAGAACTGCCCCATAGGGTTTCCAAGGAGTATCTGGTGGATTCGAACTGCTGTCCTTTTGGTTAGCAGCCATAGCTCTTAACCACTTCATGCTTTTCTTTTTCTGAAAATATCATTATTTTGCTTTCATTTTTGAAGGTCATCTTCACAGGGTATGGAATGCTGAGTTGGCAAAATTTTCATTTTCCAACACTTTGAAGATTTCATTTCTTTGACCTTGATTTTTATCTGATGAGAAGTAGGCTGTCATTCTTATCATGGCTTTTTATCTTTAGTTTTCTATAAACTATGATGTGTGGTTTTGTCTTAGTTATCTAGTGCTGCTGTAATGAAAACTATGAAAACCAAAACAGAATAACTGGTTCATTATTAAAAAGTCACTATAACTATTGTCTCTAGTTTCCTGGGACTACCTGACAAAATACCACAAAGTGGGGACTTTAAAGAACAGAACTTTTTTTTTTTTTCTCACAGTTTCAGAGGTGAGAAGTCCAAATCAGGGTATTGGTCATGTTGACTCTGAGAGCATTGAGAGAGGAAATTTTTCATGCCTCTCTTCAAGTTTTGGTGGCTATCAGCAATTCTTGATATTCCTTGGCTTCTTAGAGATGCATCTAACTCTTCAACAAACAGAAATATATGTTCTCACAAATTAGGAGGCTAGAAGTCCGAATTCAGAGCATCAGCTCTAGGGGAAGGGTTTCTCTCTTTCTCGATTCTGGAGGAAGGTCCTGATCCTTCAGTTTCTGCTTCCTGGCTCCTTGGAGATCTCCATTTGTCTTGGCATCTCTCTTACCCCATATCTACTGCTTTCACTTGCTTGTTTAATATCTTTTATATCTCAAAAGATACCGACTCAAGACACATCCTACACTAATCCAGTTTCATTAATATAACATAGACAACCCATTCCCAAATGGGATTATAACCACAGGCATACAGGTTAAGATTTACAACACTTGTTTTGGGAAGGACACAGCTCAATCTATAGCAGAGCTTTTTTGTCTTGTTTTTTTTTTTTTTTTTTTTGTATTTATCTTGCTAGTGATTAAGTTTCATGGCTATGTATTTT
Source organism: Elephas maximus indicus (assembly GCF_024166365.1). NCBI lineage: Eukaryota > Metazoa > Chordata > Mammalia > Proboscidea > Elephantidae > Elephas > Elephas maximus. The sequence continues at coordinate 13,412,093 of NC_064841.1, read as the reverse complement.
TTTATTTTATTTTATTTTTACCAAATTTAGTTTAATTTCAGCTATTCTTTAAAATTTCTTCTCTTTCCTATTTTCTGTCTCATTTCTTTCAAGGAATCCAATTAAATATATGTTAGAACTCTTGATATTGTCACATAGATCACCAAGGCTTTGCTTATTTCCTTTTTCATCATTTTTCTTTTTGGAAAGAAATCGAATAATTCTAAGCATCAATACTTCATTTATTTTTATTGCCAAATATACTCCATTTTATGGATATACAGTGAAACCTGTGAGAGCTGGAACTCAACAGGATGCCTTGCTTTTCCAGGTCTCACAAATCTTCTGCCTTTGACAGGGTGCAGTTTTACCACTTTTCTATTGCTCGTGAATATAACGTTGATTGGGAAACTAGGTTTTTTCTTTGCAGATGTGAAGCTAACGAAGTCGAAGCTGTATCCACATGTTAGTTGCCATCCAGTTGGTTCTGACTCATGGTGGACTGACGTATAACAGAAGGAAATATTGCCCAGTCCTGCACCATCCTCACAATCTTTGGTATGTTTGAACCCATTGTTGCAGCCACCGTGCCAATCCATCTCATGGAGAGTTTCCCTCATTTTTGCTTTCCTCTTCTTTGCCAAACATGATGTCCAATTTCTAGAAATTGGTCTTTCCTGATGACACATCCAAAGTAAGCGAGACAGAGTCTCTTCATCCTCGCTTCCAAGGATTATTCTGACTGTATTTCTCCAAGATGGATTTGCTCATTCTTCTGGCCGTCCATGTTATATCCAATATTCTTCACCAAGACAACAACTCAAATGTGTCATATCCGCTTCGATAGTCCTTTTTCATTGCCTAGCTTTCATATGCATATGAGACTTGGAAAACACCATGGTTTGGGTCAGGTGCCTCTTAGTCATCAAAGTGACATCTTTGCTTTTTAGCACTTTAAAGAGGTCTTTTGCAGCAGATTTTCTCAGTGCAATAATTTGATTTCTTGACTGCTGCTTCCATGAGCATTGATTATTGATCCAAGTAGAATGAAATCCTTGACAACTTCAATTTCTTCCTCCAGCACTCAGGCTTCAATCAGTTAAGTCATACCCATGAAGGTTGGTTCCAATCTTAACGCTTTCTAAGTGGCTTCTTATAAAAGAGGACAGACACAACAACAGACTCATACACAGGGGGCAGATAGATGCTGTATGACGACAGAGGCAGATGCGTCTACAAGAAGCCAGGGAACACAAACATTGCTGGTAGCCACCAGAGCTTGGAGAGGGCCATGAAGAGGTTCCCAGAAGGAGTCAGAAGGAGTCGACATGGCCAATACCCTGATTTGGAGTTCTTGCCTCTAGAACAGTGAGAAAATAAATTTCTGTTCTTTAAACCCCCCACTTTGTGGTATTTTGTTATAGTATATTGTTATGGTCTTTAGGAAACTAAAGACAATAGTTAGAGTGATTTTTAATAATGAAATAGCTGTTTTGGTTTTCACTGAAGACTTATTTCTTCTGTTGTATAGACATACCTGCCACTCACTGGAAGCTGTTATGTTTTTGAATATCAGTTTGCTTGTGGAATAACCTGATAGAGAGTGTGGGGAGGGGCTGGAGAAATGAAGAATCGGGATGTGAGAGTGTTAGTGATGGGGTGATGACGGAGCATGATTTCCTTTTCTGACTACCTGATACAGCACCACAAGAACAGCAAAGCTTTGCTAAGGGTAGACCCGTTTCTCTTTAAACAAGGCTTACTTCACTTCTGTTATTGTTGGCATCTCTCAAGCTCCAAGTATAATGCTGCCCCACCTTTGGTTTTTGAAACTAGTCCTTTCTTATTTTTTTCTTACTATCAACAATGCATTCAAATTTGGCTTCTCAAAACTTGCCCAGTTGTAGCTTCATCAAGACACAATACTGGTTTTCTTTGCTATCATTTGTGCTTTAGGGCCCACATCTTTGCATTCTTCATTCTGAGCATAGACTTCGTCAAAGGAGGAAGGATTTTCGGCAGTGCCCCAGACACAATGGTCGCCTTCCAAGAACATTGGAAAAGTGATCATTTTGTCTATGTCATTTGGTATATGTCAAGCCATAATAGAAGCCATCATGTCACAAGAGATTAGCACCCACCCAAGAAAGTCTGCTTGTCAACATTGCTTGCTGTTGCTCTGATGAGTAATACACATTGGTAAGAAGACTGATAGCCCTTCAGAGATGATCACAATATACTGAGACGTTGAGGGAGTCTGGCACAATTTGTTCAAAAAGCCTAATTGTCATAATTTGGGACAACTGTGACAAGCTAAGAGAATCATCACCCTTCCCCACCCATCCCATAACATACACATACCTTTTTATACAAGGCTCATGAACTAGATTTGAAGCATTAATGCTTAAAAAGTCTGGCACACGTCTTTTCCCATAATATAGGTTGAAATGAACTAAGAAAATTATACCCAGCAAAATGGAAATAGAAAACAGTGTCAGTGCCTATGAAATCCAGAGGTATGTCAATTATGTCACTCAAGAGTTGCAGTATTTGGTAGTAGATAACATAAACTTTGGGATTACAGACTGCTGGATTCTGATTTCAACTCTATCAATGTGTGACTTTGAGAAAGTTGCCTAGCATTTCTGAAGCTCAATTACTGCTGCTATAAATGGTTTTATGGAAACCCTGGTGGCGTAGTGGTTAAGTGCTATAGCTGCTAACCAAAGGGTTGGCAGTTCAAATCCGCCAGGCACTCCCTGGAAACTCTATGGGGCAATTATACTCTGTCCTATAGGGTCACTATGGGTTGGAATCAACTCAACGGTGCTGGGTTTGGTTGTTTGGTTTTTTTAATAAATGGTTTTATAATGCTTTTTTCACAAGATTATTTTAAAGTTTAGATGAGTTACTGAATGTGGCCAGGAGATAACATTGAGTCTGGAGGTATTTCTCCATGGACAATCCAAAGACTTAACTGACCCCAAATCTCCTGTAATTAGTCTATGGGAGAATATTTACATGAATTATTTTTTAATTCAAATTTTATTGGAATGAGTGTAGATTCACGTGCAGTTGTAGGAGATAATACAGAGAAATCTCTCATGTATTCTACCCAGTTTCTCCCAAGAGCGACATTATGCAAAACTAGTATAATATCACAACCAGGGTATTGATACCATTGATCTTATTTAAATTTCCTCAGTTTTTGTACTCCTGTGTTGGGGGGAAGGTATTTAATTCTGTACAATTTTATCACATACACAGTAAAGGTATGGAACACTCCCATTATCCCAAGAATCTCTCCTGTTGCCCTTTTATAATTATACCCACCTCCCTCCAGCCCCCCCCCCCACACACTTTCTCCCCTCTCCCTGATCCTGGAAACTACTAATCTGTCCTCCATTTAAAAAAATTTGTCAGTTCAAAAATATCGTATAAATGGAATCATACGGTATGTGAATTTTGGGTATTGGCTTTTTTTAATTTTTCCACCTAAGTTGTTGCATGTATCAGTAGTTTGTTCTTATTACTGAGTAGTGTCCCATGCTGTGGATATACCACAGTTTATTAAATCAATTATCTATTGAAGGATGTCTGGGCTGTTTTCAGTTTTTGTTCTTATGAATAAAGCTGCTATGACATTACTGTACACGTTTTTGTGTGAAAACACATTTCCATTTGCCTTAGGTTGGTTTTCTAGAGAAGCAAAGCCAGTGAAGTATATATATATTTAGAGAGGGAGAAAGAGAGGGAGGGAGCCCTGGTGGCTCTATGGTTAAGAGATTGGATGCTAACTGAATGGTCAGTGATTGTGTGATTCACTACCCAGTGGCTTCACGGGAGAATGACCTGGCGATCTGCTCCCATAAAGATTTCAGCCTAGGAAAGCAAATGGGGCAGTTCTATTCTGTCACATGGGGTCACTATAAGTTGGAATCGATTTGATGGCACACAGCAACACACACACACACAGACACCGATTTATCTCGAGGAAATGGCTCACAAGGTTATAGAGGCTGGCAAGTCCCAAGTCCATGGGTCAGGCATCAGGCTGGAGGCTTCTGCTGACTTATGTAGGTGCAGAGGCTGAGAAACGCAAGAGTGGCAGGTCAGATGCAGGCTGCTGGCTCAAGTCCCAAGACCTGGAGATCAGATGATGATGAGCTGGATGCAGGATCCAGAGTGAGCAAACCCAGTGAGCTTTGTTAGAATGTCCATACATATTGGATGCAGGCCACAACCCTCAGGAAGCTCCACTTACAACTCACTGGCTGATCACATCAGATCACATCGTGGAGGTGATTACATTATAACACAAAATAGAGGATAACTACATTATTACATAACTGCCAAACCACTGAGAATCATGGCCCAACCAAGTTGACACACAACCTTAACCATCAAACCATTTCTTTGGAATAAATGCCTAAGACTGCAATTTCTGAGTTGTATAGTATTTGCATGTTTAATTTATAAGAAATCGCCACTGTTTTCCAGTGGCTATACCTTTTTACATTGCCATCGGCAATGTAACTGACTTTCCTGGTATCCTTGCCAGCATAAATGTTGTAACTATTTTTATTTTAGCTGGGTGGAAAACACATCCTGAGTGCCAGTGCTACACATGCTGGCTGATCCTGCCTGCAGGGTGCTGGTACTGGCCAGGTCAGGCCTGGCAACTCCTCGCTGCTTCTGAACCATCTCTCCCTCTCCCTGCCACTCAGTCCAATTCATTTGCTTTGTGTTTGATGTTCAGAGCTCCTAGAATGTCATATATAATTGATATGTCATGATAGTTCATGGTGGTTTTAATCTGCATTTCCCTAATGACTAAGAATGTTAAACACTTAAAACTACATTGGTGCAATGTCCTTGTTTTTTTACCCATTTTCTAATTGGATTGTTTGATTTTTTTTTTTTAATGTTCAGTTTGGAGAGTTTTTTTTTTTATTCTAGATACTAGTCCCTTGTTGGGTATGTCGTTTGCAAATTTTTCGCCCAGGCTGTGCTTCTCTTTTCATCCTCTTCACAGGGCCTTTCACAGAGCAAACTCTCTCTCTCTCTCGCTCTCTTTTTTAATTTTGATGAGGCCCAAGTTATCTTAATTTTTTTTATGGATCGTGATTTTGGTTGTCAAATCTAAAAAATATTTGCCTAGCCCTAGATCATCAAGATTTTCTCCTATGTTATAAAAGCATTTTTTTTTTTTAGTTTTATATTTTACATTTAAGTCCATGATACTTTTTACATTAATTTTTGTGTAAAGTGTGAGGCTTAGGTTGAGGTTCATTTTTTTGCAATGAATGTCCATTTGCACCATTTGCTGAAAAGGCTATCTATCCTTCTTCAACTGAATTGCTTTTATGCCTTTGAAAAAAATCAGTTGAACATGTTTGCATGGGTCTGTATGTGTGTTCTCTGTTCTGTTCCTCTGAACTATATGTTCATCTCATCATCAATAACAAAAAGTCTTAATTACTGTAACTGTATGGCAAACCTAAATATCAGGTAGAGTGTCTTCGCACTTTATTCTCGTCAAGATTGATTTAGCTAATTCAAGGCCTTTGCCTTTCCATGTAACTTTTAGAATATGCTTATCTGTGTCTATTTCAAAAAAAAAACCAAAAACAAACCTTGCTGGGATTTTGATAGGAATCGGATTTAAACCTTCTCTGATTAAACATAATACTGAAGTTCTAGTCACTTCTTTCTTGTTTTCCTGTCTTCGGTTTCATTGATTTATGCTCTGGTCCTCATTGTTTCCTTCCTTTCCCTGGATTTGGGTTTGTTTTGCTGCCTCTTTTTCTCATTTCTTGAAGTAGGGATTTAGAGCATTGACTTGAAAACTTTCATCTTTTCTGATGTAAGCATTTGGTGTTATAAATTTCCCTTTCGGCACTGCTTTAGCTGTATCTTACATATTTTGATGTGTTGTAGTTTCATTTCCATTCAGTTCTATGTATTTTCTTAAGTTTCCTTTGTTGCTTCTTCATTCTTCCATGGATTATTTAGAAAGGTGTTCTTAATTTCTTAGGGTTTAGAGATTTTTTGCTTGTCTTCCTGTTTTTGATTTCTAGTTGCATTCCGTTATGGTCAGAGAACACATTTTGTATAATTTCAAGTCTTTTAAATTTTTTGAGATTTGTTTTATAATCAAAGGTATGGTCTACCTTGGTGAATGTTCTGTAAAAAAAAAAAAAAGTGTATTCTGCTTTTGCTAGAGTGTTCTATAACTGTCAATTGCACAGTGATAGTTGACTGTATTGTTCAGATCTTCCGTATTCATGCACACTGCCTGTCTAGTAATTTGCTGATTGCTGAGTATTGAGACTCCGGATCCTATTGAAATCTTTTGTGTTAGCAGGCAGTCACCCTGCTTACATTTAGCATGTAGATCCTGGCCTCCTTTTGTGGTCTGTAATTTTAACGACAGTTTAATTTTTAGAGCCTTTGCATTGTTATTTTCTCTGCTTAATTAATCCGGTGCTGCTTGAGCCTTTACTAGTCCCTGCTGGTGCTGTCTGAGAGTGAGGTAGGGGTCTTGCCTGACCAGGTTGGTGGGCTGTCAGTTGTCTGTTGTGGAGGGAGTCTCAGGTCAACGGGGCCAAAGAAGCTTCTGGGACCAAGCTACTTGTGTGTGTGTCCCAGTTACCACTTCTGCTTGCCCACCTCGATGTCTTCTGGTGGGTGAGGGAATTCCACACTTCTGGTGGGTGAGGGAAATCCACAGGGGCAATTAAGACATGTATCATTTTAATATTAGCACATTATTGCTATTCATAAATGTTCCCAAAGCTACCAATTCAGAGTTCATAGAATAACTCGTCTAGAAGGCTCTCCTTGCCCCTTAGTCTAAATCTTACCACTAGTTGATTCTGAGCAATTTGTGAGTAGGAGAGTGAGCATAAGGGCAAGTTCATTGATTTAAACAGACAGATAAACAAAGAGGGGAAAAGGGCACATCCGTGTGCATGTTTTTTTTTTTTTTCAACATACTGACACTACTGACCACAAATATGACCCGAGTAATCCACTGGAATCAGACTAATCAAATTAGCAACCCTCAGATGTTATGTGCAAATAGGTTTGAGAACAGTAGTTCTATTCTATTTTACAGTGCTTTCAAGTGATAGAAAATACTAAATTTGGGGGCTGAAATCTTGGTTCACTATTTACTAGCTGTGTGACCTTGAAGAAGTCACTAAACTTTTAGCCTCAGTATTTTTGTCTAGACAATGGAGAAAATAATACCTTTGTCTATCCCATAACCCTGAAAGATTCAAACATGAAGGAGGATGTGAAAATTTTATTAATGCTTCACACGGTTAAATCCAGTATTACGCTTTCCATGGGTAAAACTGCAGGAGTGATAGTGAATTTTCAATGGATGAAATATGAATAAGTTTTGAGCTTCAGAAGTGAGGGGAGTATTACTGGAGACAGGAGAAGAACCACCAATGGAACCTGTAGTAGGTTTTGTCTTGCATTTATATCATTCTGACAAGAAGTCTGACGTTGACCCAGAGCAAGCAAGCCAGGCTGAGTTTATACCGTTTCATCTTCAGTTTCATCTGAGAAATAGTTCGTTTTCATTGAGAAATGTTTCCAAAGCAGCATTTCATTCTATAATTTCAAAACCATCTCAGGTGTGCTCAGACTTTGGGTTAAGGACATTCGTTGTCTAATCCACATGCTGTAATCTATCACGGCAAGCCTTAGCAACTGCCTTCAGGGAAAATCGGGAGGTAATGCTTGGAAAATGGAGATGTGTTGGCTGAGGTTCAGCCCATGAGCAGAATTGTCAAAGTAAGTTAAAAAACTTTGAAAAATTAGGTTGTCTGTTTAAATTATCGATTAAATCATCAGCCAGGTTCTGGTTGTGTCTAGAACTTCAAGGTGCTTTAATTTTTTTTCCATATATAGCTGTAATTTCCATAAGTATTGTTTTGATATAGCAGCAACATTTTAAAGCCACTAATTTGCATACACTCTTTTAAAAATAATACATTCAGTTACTTGTAAATTCACCAGAATAAAATTCACATGTGTAATTCATATATAACATTATAATTTACATATAATGGAATGGAATATAATGGGCACAGTTTCAATGAGGAAATTGAAAATAACTTATCCAGTAGGTAATATGTGATGGAGCTAGGATGCAGACTTGCATTTGTTATTTCCAAAGCTTATGTTTTCCCATTTTAGACACCATATTAAAATTATTAATATTTGAACAAGTGGCAATGCACTTTTTTTGCAGTTGCCATATAGTTGACTTCAACTCATAGTGACTCATGTGTGTCAGAGTAAAACTGTGCTCCACAGGGTTTTAAATGGCTAATTTTTTTGGAAGTAGATTGCCAGGTCTTTCTTCCAAAAGGCATCTGGGTGAACTCAAACTTCCAACCTTTTGGTTAGCAAACAAGCGCATTAACCCTTTGCACCACCAGGGACTCCATTTTGCACTCGTTGTTGGGTGCCATCAAGTCGATTCTGACTCATAACAACCCTATACACAACAGAACAAAACACTGCCTGGTCCTAAACTATCCTCACAATCATTATTATGCTTGAGCCCATTGTTGTGGCCACTGTGTCAATCTAGCACGTGGATGGTTTTCTTCTTTTTTTGGTGACCCTCTAATTTACCAACCATGATACCCTTCTCCAGAGACTGATCCCTCATAATAACATGTCCAAAGTATGTGAGATGAAGTCTCACCATCCTAGCTACTAATGAGCATTCTGGCTGTACTCTTCTCCCAAGAAATATTTGTTCATTCTTTTGGAAGTCCATAGTATATCCAATATTCTTCACCAACACCATAATTCAAAGGCATCAGTTCTTCAGTCTTCCTTATTCTTTGCCCAGCGTTAGCATGTATATGAGGCTATTGAAAACACCATGGCTTGGGTCAGGCACACTTTAGTCTTCAAGGTGACATCTTTGCTTTTTAACACTTTAAAGAGGTCTCTTGCAGCACATTTGCCGTATGCAATGTGTCCTTTGATTTCTTGACTGCTGCTTCCATGGGTGTTAATTGTAAAATGAAATCCAAGTAAAACAAAATCCTTGACGACTTCAATCTTTTCTCCATTTATCATGATGTTGCTTATTGGTTCAGTTGTGAGGACTTTTGTTTTCTTTATGTCGAGGTACAATCCATACTGGAGGCTGTTGTCTTTGATTTTCATTAGTAAGCGCTTCAAGTCCTCTTCACTTTCAGCAAGCATGGTTGTGTAATCTGCATAAGGCAGCTAGTTAATGAGTCTTCCTCCAATCTCGGTGCCTGTTCTTCTCATATAGTCCAGTTTCTAAGATTATGCTCAGCATACACATCAAAATGGTATGGTGAAAGAATACAAACCTGACACTCACCTTTCCTGACTTTAAACCATGCAGTATCCCTTTGTTCTCTTTGAACGACTGCCTCTTGATCCATGTACAGATTCCTCAAGAGCACAATTAAGTGTTCCAGGATTCCCATTCTCTGCAATATTATCCATAATTTGTTATGATTCACATAGTCGAATGCCTTTGTATAGTCAATTATCACAGGTAAACCTCTTTCTGGTGTTCTCTGCTTTCAGCCAGGATCAATCTGACATCCCCAGTGATATTCCTGGTTCTGCATCCTCTTCTAAATCCAGCTTGAATTTCTGGTAGTTCCCTGTCAGTGTATTGCTGCAACTGCTTTTTTAATGATCTTTCAGCAAAATTTTACTTGTGTGTGATATTAATGATATTGTTCGATAATTTCTGCATTCGATCGGATCACCTTTCTTTGGGATAGGGATAAGTATGGATTTCTTCCAGTTGATTAAACAGGTAGCTGTCTTCCAAATTTCTTGGCATACATGAGAGAGCACTTCCAGTGCTGCATGTGTTTGTTGAAACATCTCACTGGTATTCTGTCAATTTCTGGAGCCTTGTTTTTCACCAATGTCTTTTGTGCAGCTTGGACTTCTTCCTTCAGTACCATCGGTTCTTGGTCATATGTTACCTGCTGAAATGGTTGAACATCAATCAGGCCTTTTGGTACAGTGACTCTGTGTATTCCTTCCACATTCTTTTGATGCTTCTTGTGTCATTCAGTATTTTGCTCATAGAATCCTTTACTATTGCAACTTGAGGCTTGAATTTTTTCTTCAGATCTTCAAGCTGGAGTGTGTTAGTCCCCTTTGGTTTTCTCACTCCAGGTCTTTGCACATGAAGTTATAATACTTCACTTTGTCTTCTTGAGACACCCTTTGAAACATTCTGTTCAGCTCTTTTACTTCATCATTTCTTCCATTTGCTTTAGCTACTTAATGTTCAAGAGCAAGTTTCATTTTGCACTAGACTCATCAATTTAGGTAGCCATCCTTCTTCTGGAAATTATCTCAGAAACTCTTTAAACAGAGTTCATGTTTATAATGAGTGTGATAAAAACTTATTCTAACCATCAAGCGAAACTATTCCTGGACAACCTTGGGACTGCTGCACGTCTTTTCATCATTAAGTAAAACAGATTCACCTCTCAGATTTCTGCTTTTTGTTTCCTATGAATGATATTCATAGACCCTGAGTGTACTCACTTGTTGCTGGGGTGCCTCCCATGCATTGTGTTGCCTTCTGGAGTTCTCCACTGTAAGCTACCTCTCTGGGTCTTTCTGTAGCTATCTAGAATGCCCCTTCATTTGACTTGACAAACATCTTAGCAAACTACAGGGCTTGGAACAAATGTGACTTCCTCTAGTTTTCTGAAGGGATATTTTGACACTTCCACACTTCTTCGAATTCATCTTCAAAATACTAAAACTATGAGAGAAAACAAGTGAGTGAGAGAGGCTAATAGATTGTTATAGACTTTGTCTCCCACCTAGATACAATGTATTGTGTTCCAATAGTACCTTATATAAGCCTCGTTAATAGACTGATCACCTGGTAGGGTTGTTATTGGTTTAAATGTGTTGCTCTCCTACTAGGCTCCTTCAGTATTGGAATTCTGCTTTGTTCATCTTTTTAATCTTTGAACCTGCAAAATTCAGTCAAAATTTTGAAGAAGTGTTTGTTGAAATGAAATGCCAAGTTTCCCCCATACTGACTGACTTTGGCAATTATATATTTCCATCACGAGGATGTGTTTTTCAGGTGAGTTATGTGAACATTTGCCAAAACTGAAACTTAATGGATTTCTGAAATGGATGTGTAAATGCTTCATTACCTAAAAGCAGTGTTTCCAATTAGTTTCTGCTTCTGGGTTTTATTTTCCCAATGTGATTTAGCTAATGTCTTAGCTAAAGAGAAAGTGAGTCACTGATGAAATTAATGTCTTAGCATAAGATAAAGTGAACCACTATTAGCATAAATCCTTGTTAGATAGCATTTGACCAAAACCACTGCTAATTATCTAGCCAACTACAAATGTACTTGTCAGGTAGTAGGATCCTGAAATTCTTCATGCCTCTTTCTTCATTTGATTTTCTTTTTCCTGAAATATGACACTTTATAGCTTCCAAAAGTAATAGGATCAATGTTCATACTCATTAATTAAAACCCTATAAATTATAACAAAATTGGAAGAGGAAGTAGTAATGCCAATCTTACACAAATTCTATCAGAGTATAAAGCATGACACGATAATTCCCAACTTGTTTCATGAGGTCAGAAGAGTGGTGTGTTGGAGCCAGCTTGCACAGGCTCACAAGAGCCAAATGAAAGCATCTCTTCCAACTCTGCATTCAGTGACTTCACACTGGTAGCTTGAAGGCAACCATTGTGGGAGCATGCACACCACAGTAATAATCGATTGCTGCAAATTGGAGTTTTTTATTCACATGGAAAGCAAGTGGCTTAACATTTACCAGTAACTGACTGGATCAGATTAATGTTGCTTCCATAATATGACAAGGATATTACAAGAGAAAATCACAGGCCAAAATCACTCATGAACATAAACATAGAAATCGTCAATAAAATATGAACTAATCTAACCCCAGAAAAATATTAAAAAAAACATTAAGGCATCAAGATCAAGTGGGATATGCAAATAAAATTGATAATTTAGGAATGCAAGGTTGGTTAAGTAATCCAAAGTCAATCAATTTAATTTAGCAGTTTATCAGAATAAAGGAGACAAAAAACATGATCTTATCAACAGGTGCATAAAAAATCATTTTATTAAATTTAACAAGGTAAAAAATTATGATTTAGGAATATAATTAAAATTCCTCTATCTGATTAAGAGTGACTCGATGGCAACGGGGTTTTTACCAAAAACCTAGAGCTAACATCATATATATTGATGAGCTACTAAAAAGTTTCCCCGCAAAGTTGGGAACAAAACAAAGACGTCTGATGCCAATACTTCATCATTCTACTAGAGGTTCTGCCAAACTCAGTAAATCAAGAAAAAGAAATAAAATTCATAAAGATTACAAAGGATGAAGTACTACTATTTTTATTTGCAAACAACATGAGTGTGTGCATAAAAAATCCAAAAGAATCTACAACTACTAAAAACAAGAAATTAATCTAGGAAGGTCACAGTATGCAAGTGAATACGCAAAAACTGTGTTTTAATAAACTAGAGACAAACAATTGGAAAATAAAATTTAAATAATAGTATGTACAACAGTATCAAAACATCAAATGCCTAGGAGTAAAGATAATGAAAAACATGTAAGACCTCTACATTGCTAACTATAATACTTAGATGACAGAAATTAAAGATCTAAGTTAGTACAGAGATATACCATGTTCATAGATCAGGTGTTTAAATATTGGTAAGATGTGAATTCTTCGTAAATTGATCTATAAAAAAAAAAAATTGATTCAGTAAAATCCCAAGAAAAAGCAGGTTTTTTGTTTTGTTTTTGTAGAAAATGGGTGGAGACTAGTAGTCAGAGACTGCTGATTTTGTAATAAGTCTTTTAGCAGTGTTTGGCTTTTTTAGAGTATTCATATGCTAGACTTTGGAAAATAAAAGTTCATTAAAAGAATTCACACACTTCCAATTTTCCCACTATGGGATAAATTAATCCAGAATAGGGCTTAAGATGCAAACTTGAAGAACATCAACATTTAAGGGATGGGCAGAAGAGAAGATTTAATAGACTGATAGTGAAGGGCAAGAAATAGAGACTAAACTCCAGAGAACAGATTGTCTGGAAGCCAAGGGAAGGTAAGACTTCAGGAAGGAATAGTGAAAAAGAAGTCCAGTAAGATAAAATTTGAAAGGACTCCTTGATGAGACTGCTGGAAATGCAAGAGAAATTACAGTGGCTGGGCTAAGGGACAGGAAGTGAGGAAGTAGAGAAACAAAATTAGGAAAACTTAAGCTTAGATGTAAAAGAAAAACATGAAAATTAAAGACAGAGGTAGATGGGTGATTCAGGAAAATTTTAGGAAAGGTAAGAGAGTCCTGAGGCTGTTTAGATGCTTGTAAGAAAAGTATTCTAGGGAGTAGATCTCAAACTTGACTGCACATGAGCGCCACCTAGAGATCTTTTCAAAATTCCATTGTCCTGGCTGTACCTTAAATGGGTGAAATCATTCAGTTAAAACAAAAGCATCAACAATTTTTTAAGCTCCCATGAGATCTGAGTGTGTAGCTAAGACTGAGAACCACTATGCTGTTCCAGTGTTTCATACAATTTGGTGACTCTTAGATCTTGTTAAAAGAGAGGTTACTGAGCCCTATCCCCAAATACGGTAGATCTAGAGTGGTGCCCTAGTATTTGCCTTCTTCAAAAGCTCCTAGATTCTGTTGATATTGGTGCTTCATGGGCCACATTTTGAGCAACTCTCTGAGAGAAAGAGAAGTTGAACAATAAGGAGAAAAAGCTGGAAATTGATTGGGCAAGGTGTTTTGGAAGGCTGGAAGCATCCGGTCCGCGAGTGGTTTGGTTGACTTTTGATGGGAGGAAAGGCGGGCATCTCTTCCTTTGTGACAGGAGTGAAAAAAAAGAGAAAGCATGAGTGTAAATCCACATATGCCTGTGGATGGATTGGCAGGAAGTTTAGGAAGGTCTGCTCTGATGACCTGAAACATCTCAGGCCAGGGCTGCTAATCTGGATTGGCCGCGTGCATCTGACACACTCAAGTTATGAAGTAAAAATCCTACAACATTTACTCATGTGGTGGCAAGGTTAAATTCCAGACAGTCACATCCACAGGTTACACTGATGCATATAGCCAGAATATAGTAGTCCAAGAAGCGTGGGCAGATGTAACCAAAAGGACCCGAGGTATGTGCTTTCCCCTATTAAAATCCAAGAAAGCAGTCCAGCATTACCAATGTTGTCAGTATCTTCACAATAGCAAAGATGACTCTTTTGCTGTTGAAAAAACCTCTTTTGCTTAATTGGAATTATGTTTTGGATAGTCATTTGGAAGACAATTTGGATTATAAACCTATGAAATTGAAACTAAAACCATCCGAACAAAACTATAGAGCTTCTCTAGTTATTCGGTAATTGCCCAGAATTATCCTCCAGGGTTCACGTGGGAACAGATGCCAGCCAGGCCAGTTGCATTGCTATGTGCATTGGGAAAGATGATCCCTGCAGGAAGGTTGGGGGAACGGTTCTGAGAACACAATTTTAAATGACAAAAAGGACACGCAAAACTGACATTTCACATGCACATTTGAAAAAAATAAATACCAGAGTTCCTGGTAAAAATTGAAAAATTCTCAATAGTAGATGTGGTTTGTCCAGTGGAGTAGACTCAATGTGAAACACAGAAATCAACACAGTTTTTAAGAGTTGTACCAGAATGGACTAAAAGGGCCTGAGATATTTCAAAATGAGACGAGACCTCTGTCCCAACTTTTCATAGGCAGGAAGAAGGATGAGGAAACCACTTGGCTAAAAACATTGCCCATTTGGCTTAGAAAAAGAAAGATCTCGGCAGAGCTAAATTCCCGGAGGCCAAAGCCATGAACAGTGGAGAACAATGGACAAAAGAGACACTCCCAGGGAGCAAAGTATTCTCTGCCCTACAGCAAGGAGAACTGGCAACGTTTACCCACCTGTTTTCTAGGATTGGTATCAAAACCAGTTTACAGGAGCCCTGGTAGCACAGTGGTTAAAACAGTTGGCTGCTAACCGAAAGGTCAGCAGTTCAAAGCTGCTCCACAAGAAAAATAATATGGCAGTCGGCTTCCATAAAGATTTATAGACTTGGAAACCCTATGGGATCCTTCTACCCTGTCCTACAGTGGCACTGTGAGTTGAGACTCCATGGCAACGGGTTTGTTGTTTTGTTCAATAGACCAGTTACTGCTATGTGGATTTCATTTGTAACCTTTTTTTTAGGTACCTATTTTTAATGGGAGTGTTTACTGTAGTTATTTTGTCCTTGCCTCGCTGTTAGATGCTGAGTGTCTTTTTAGATTTCAAGTCTCTGAGTCAAGAGGAGTTGCATCCAGGAGCCTCATTCACATTCACAAAAGGTAGAGATCACGTGATACCAGGTTTGAGCCTGATGCCATAATTGACACAGACTTTTGGGAGTCTTGGGAGGCTTGAAGATCTTTTGCATGTGGGGAGAATATAAACAATTGTGACCAGAGGGTGAACAGTGGTAGACTGGGGAGAAAAAAGGCCATAATATTTTGCAGTTCCTTCCATCAAGAAATGGAATCTGTTTTTCCACGCTTGAATTCCAGCTTGGCCACGTGACTTGCCTTGGTCAATGGAACATTAGCAAATGTAAAAAAACACACACAAAAAAACCAAAGCCGTTACCATCAGGTCAATTCCGACTTGTCCTGACCCTGTAAGACAGAGTAGAACTGCCGCATAGGGTTTCCAAGGCTGTAGCCTGTATGGAAGTAGGCTGCCAAATCCTTCCCCCTTAGGGCAGTGGGTGGGTTCTAACCACTGACCATTTGATTAGCAGCCAAGCTCTTAACCACTGTGCCACCAGGGCTCCTGTGATGCAAATAGATGCCTGAAGAGTTTTTGGACAGATGGACTTGCGTTTGGAACAGAGCCACCAGGTATAAAAGCTTTAGCTAGTTTACTAGATGATGAAAGATATATGGCCAACCCAAAAACTAGATCCATTGCCCTGGAGTTGATTCTAATTCGTAGTGACCCTACAGGACAAAGTAGAACTGCCCCCACAGGTTTCCAAGACTGTAAATCTTTTACGGACGCAGACTGTCACGTTCTCCCTCAGAGCTACTGGTAAATTCGAACTTCTGGTTAGCAGCAGAGCGCTTTAACCACTGTACCACCAGGGCTCAGTATATGGCCAGTTACCCCTATTTCCCCACCTGACAGCCAGACATGTGGGTGAAGCCCCCTGGGATGAGACTATCTGTTAACTCTACATGCATGAGTGAGCCTGGTACTGACCAGAGGAGCTGTATAGTGGAATCCTGAGCTGAACAAAACAGGTATTTTAAGCCACTACATTTTGGTGTGGTCTTTTTACCACGTAGAAAAACAAACAGAACGTAACCCCAAAACAAAAAATAAAACCAATTCATACAAATAATTTAAGTGAACTAAAACTTTATTTAAATATTCTCAGCGAAAGTTATAAAATTTTGCTGAAGGAATGGTAAATTTAATACCAGTCATCTCTGGCATACACTTGCAGGCTGATTCTACAGGAATTCAAAATACAAGTAGTCCTAGAATGAAAATTAAAGATAAATACAATTAGGTTGGTTTAATAGTAAAACCAAGCACAGGCCTTAAATACAAGAGTGCTTTTTAGGTTCTTATGTTATAATTACATGATTATAAGACATATTTTTAAAAAAAAAAAAAAACAGGACTCTGAGGATCAGACTTAAAATGAACCAATGTTTAAGGATGTGAGACTGACCATCTGACTGGTCTTAAATACACTGAAATAATAAATCTGAGTATAAAGTCCCTCAGAGTATAGTAACTAATTTTTTGTCATTTTATTTAGATATACATTTGTCATTCATATATACTCACTATAGAAAAATGGAGGAAGGAGATGGGAAAAGTTATGTTCTCAACCCTCTCCCCTCAGAAAAAACTACCACTAATATTTTTGTTCAAATTCCTGGGGAACACACAAATTAGTATCATAATATCCTTATATCCTGCTTTTATTGAGTATCCGTACATTAAAATTCTTTGAAAATATTTAGAGTCTTTAATTAATTACTCTGTTTTATTATCTGTTTAGAATTCCATTTTAGAGATATTCTACAATGTGTTTTATAAATCTCATACTTTTAAAATTTAGGATGTTCTAATTTTTTGCTATTTGAATCATGTTTGCTGCAGAGTATACACTGCTATTTATTGGAGTGTACAAAATTATTTGTCTACATCTGTTTGTTTCTTGGAACAGCCTAATACATGTGAAAGAATATGAACATGAAGTATTTTGATGGATATTTTTAATCCATTCCAGAACATCTGAACCTGTATTTTATGAGTTTCTAATTCCCTAAATTTTCACCAGTGTTGAGTTTATCACTAGAAGCAAAAAATTTATTATGTGATAAATTAAGAGGACTATTTCATTATTTTCCTTTTTTCTATTTTTGAAAGTATTTTCTGTTTGTTATATTTAACGGCTATTTAAGACATATTTGATATTCTTTGTAGATTTCCATTGGGAATATTATTTTTTTCTCATTTAATTTTTTTTTATTAAGGAAAGGATACCGTTGGTCATATTTGTAGCATATACAAATACGTATTTTCCTTACTTTACTGCTTGCTTTTTAGTATTTAATATTATAATTGGTTTTGAGGTACAAATGTTTAAGATATTCTAATTTAGCAGTCTTTTATGTTGTGATTTCCTTACTTTTAAATTCCTTTACCATCTAGCGAACAGATCTGAGTGCTGTTTGTTCGTTTATCTTTGCTCAGTAATTCAATATCTCTTTCCTTACACTTCCTTTGGGCTTATTCTGTCGTTCTTTTATTACTTTTTAAGGAACATGTATAGCTCATTAAATTTCAACCGTTCTTTTTTTCTTCAAGAGTATTTACAGTTATACATTTCTCTTTAAACTCTTCAATTGCCTCCCAAAATTACTTGTAATATTTTAATTATTATATAATTTATGCATTTTTGAATTCAATAATTTGAATTTATCCCTGAGTTGTCTGCTAGTTTCCACATACACAAGACATTTAAAAATATTTATCTTTATTAACTTCTAATTTAATTGCATTTTGCGAACAGAACTCGGTCTGAATTATAGTGATTCTTTGAAATTTGTCAAGACTTGCTTCTTAATCCAGAAAGAGATCAATTTTTGTAAAACTAAAGGGTTTTTTTTTAGGGAAACTGTATATTCTCTAATTGTTTGGTACAAAGTTCCACACATACCCATTAAATCCAGCTTTTCATTTTGTTGCTCCAATTATAAATAACTGCTGATGTTCCGTGTCCTGTACCTAGTAAGCACTGAGAGCTGTGAGTAAATTTCCCATTTTAATGATGGCTTGGCAAATGTCTAACTGTATTCTAAAATTTTTCTCTACAGTTGGAGATTGATATTAGGTGCTTACAAGTCTACAATTATTATACCTTATGGTGAATAGAACTTTTTTAAATCATTATGTAGGTATCTGCTTCTGTTGGTAACAATGCTTTTGGCCTTAAGGTCTGATTTTTTCTTTCCTGGTATTAATTTAGTTTCCCTAGGTTTCTTGTGGTTATATTTTTCCCCATCTTTGGTTTTTTTGTTTAATGGTTTTTTTCCCTTTAAAATTTTTTGTCCTTAAGGTGCTGGGTTTGCCTTTTTTAAAGAGCCTATAAATACCTTTAAGGAGCCCTGGTGGTGCAATGGTTAAGCCTCGGCTGCTAACCAACCAAAGGTCAGTGGTTGGAACCCACCAGAGGCTCCATAGGACAAAAGACGTGATGATCTGCTTCTGTAAAAATTATAGCCTAGGAACCATATGGGTAAGTTCTGCTCGGTCACATAGGGTGGCAGTGAGTCGGAATGGACTCAAGGGCATACAGCAACAACAACAGATACCTTTAAAAATGCAATTTAATAATCACTGTCTTTTAACTGCTAAGTTCTGCCAATTTACATTTATTGTGATTATTGTAAATTTTTTATAGGCTATATTTAATTGATGTCATTGATATAGTTGGATAGGTAGAAATAGCTGGATAGATATTTTCTACCATTTAAATTTTTTATTTTGATCTGTCCCACTTTTTCAAAGCTTTTTTCTTCTTTTCCTTTTTTTTCCCCCAATGAGCATTTTGTTTGCATGCATCATCGCTTGTATTTTAACTTCTTTTTTTCCTCTCTACTTGTTTGAAATTTATACAGAACCATATTCTAATGCAGATAATGTGCTCATTCTATGTTTTTTTTTCTTTTTTTTGCCAACCATACCCTCCCTCCTCAAGGTATTTTCCGAAGCAGCTACGTGTTAAAAAATGCTAGCACAGGGTGCTTACAAAAATACCTCATGGGAGGAGGGTGTGTATGGTAAGAAAAAAAAAAAAAAAGAACAAAAAGCATAGAACACATGCCTTATTTACATTAAAATAGGATTTTTTTTGTTGTTGTTGTTATTTTAGTGGTTATCCAGGAAATCTAAACAGGCACATTTAACTAAACTCACCTTCCCTACAAAATGAAAGCGTTAGAATATTTCACCTCTAATCACGGTCTCGCAATTTATGTACTTTCGTTGGCAAGGATTTTAGTTTTGTTTCTTTTTAACCTCGTAAAGTAGACATTTGCTATTACTTTATTTTTTAAAACATATTTAGACTCAAAAATATGTTTAACATTTTATTTGTTCATCTTTTCTTATTAAACCTCACACTATCTTTCTGGATCTTTTTCGTCCTTCCTGCAGGATATCCTTAAGAAACGATCTTAAGTTGCAAAAATATATTTTTAAAAAATGTCTTTATTTCACTATTATCCTTGGAAGACAGTTTTGAAAATATAGACTGTTAGCATTCAGGTTGTTTGTTTTTCTGGTACTTTGAAGATATTGCCCCACACTGTCTTCTGCTTCTATTGTTTCTTCCACGCTGTGAAGCCAATTCACTAATTGTCTGCTTTTTTTTTTCCATTTGCTCATTTTTCTTTGTTATTTTGCTGTTTCACCCTGACTTACATATATGTTAAATTATTTTTTAATTATACTACTTGGGCTCTTGTGGGACTTGGTACACATTGTCCTTTCTGAATCACTAGATTTATGTTCACCACTTCTGGAAATGTCTTAGCAATAATTTATTCTCTGTTCTATTTATTCCCTGCTTCTGGAACTCTTGACTTCTCTTTCACGTTTTCTATTTCCTTGTCTGTATCGACTGCACTTTGAATAATGTCTTCAACTATATCTTCTAATTCACTGATTTTCTTCTCAGCTATATCTGCTCTGTTATCTAATTTGTTTACTTTTTTTTTAAATTTCAACAATTACTTTTTTTTTTTCCAAGAGGATCCGTTTTTTCCTTCTTTACATATACCTGGTCATTATTAATGTACTTTTGTATTTACTCATTTGGGGGATTCCATTATCTTTGCTTTAAACATGTCATATCACTCTGTATTCTGGACCTGAATTGTTCTTTATTTGAAATCCTTAGGGTTAAATAATCCCTGGTGGTGCAGTGGTTAAGCACTCGGCTGCTAACTGAAATGTTTTGAACCCACCAGCTGCTCTGTGGGAGAAAGATGTGACAGCCTGTTTCTGTAAAGATTACAGCCTAGGAAAACTTACGGGATAGTTCTAGCCTGTCCTATAGAGTTGCTAAGAGACACAATTGACTTGCCGGCAATGGATTTTTAATAGGTTTAGGGTTAAATATGATGTTTGTTGTTTATTCCTATTCTCACTCATGCTGGTTTACCTCCTTGAATGTTTACTGGTGTTTGATTGTGAATTGATGTTTTCTGGACCTTGTTTTTTGGGACTGTAATGGTCCTAGGAAACCCTGGTCGCACAGTGGTTAAGAGCTACAGCTGCTAACCAAAAGGTCGGCAGATTCAATCCACCAGGCGCTCCTTGGAAACCCTAAGGGCAGTTCTACTCTGTCCTATAGGGTCACTATAAGTTGGAATTGACTCGATGGCAGTGGGTTTGGTTTTTTTTTTTTTTTCTTTCATGGGCCTAAGGTGGAGATGCTTTTTTTCCAAAACAATTTGCTTCTGCTTCCCCAGGGATCAAGAAGACACTTCCAATCCAGGTCTCTTTAGTTCTTTCCACTGTCCTGGGATTATTGTTAAGAGTCTCAGATTTGATTCCATCACCCTACTACTAGTGACTCAAGACTTAGTTTTCAAGTAGTAATGCTGCTACTGCCATTTTACCTTCAAAACGACTCCATTATTCTTGTCATTGTCTTCTCCTTGCTCCAGTTTTAGCAAACATTTTGTATAGTTTTGTTTCAGAGTTTGTTTTATTTATCCCAGATCTAGTTGTTTTGTGGGTTGGGCCCTTAAAAGTATTTAATCTACCATGCTTTTATAAGTGAAAGTAACTGTATTAGTTATCTAGTGCTGCTGTGACAGAAATACCACAAATGGACGCCTTTAACAAAGGAAAATGTATCCTCTCACAATCTATAGGCTACAAGTCCAAATTCAGGGGTTGAGCTCCAGGGAAAGGCTTTCTCTGTTGGCTCTGGAGGAAAATCCTGGTCATCAATCTCCCACTTGTTGAGGAAGCTTCTCAGTGCAGCGACCCTGGGTCCAAAGGATGCACTATTCTCCTGGCTCTTGTTTCTTGGTAGTATGAGGTCCCCAAGTCTCTCTGTTCCCTTCTCTCTTTTATATCTCGAAAGAGATTGGCTCAAGACACAACCCAATTTTGTAGATTGAGTCCTGCCTCATTAACATAACTGCTGCTAATCCCATCTCATCAACATCATAGAGACAGGATTTACAGCGCACAGGAAAATCACATCAGATGATAACATGGTGGACAATCACACAATACTGGAAATCATGGTCTAGCCAAGTTGACACAAATTTTGGGGGAACACAATTCAATCCACAATGGTAACTTTTCTATTACTTCTTTGATTAGTCCTCTCCTTCAATCTACGTGTTTTCTCCCTTTAGAATTTATAATAGGTAGATGCTGGAATTTCAGAATATGGTCTCCATGTCTCTCCAAATTTTCTCTTGTACTTTAGATATCATTATATTTGTCCCAGAATTCTCAAGGAGTCTTTAAGTTCAACCTTTCTGCTTACTAATTTGTTCTGGAGAAAACTATGAGCCTTTATTTCAGTTTGTATGTTTTTATTTCCATATCACTCTTTGTTTCTTTTTTTTTATTATTATTATTAACTTTTACTGAGCTTCAAGTGAACGTTTACAAATCAAGTCAAACTGTCACATATAAGTTTATATACACCTTACTCCGTACTCCCACTTGCTCTCCTCCTAATGAGTCAGCCCTTCCAGTCTCTCCTTTCGTGACAATTTTGCCAGCTTCCAACTCTCTCTGTCCTCCCATCCCCCCTCTAGACAGGAGATGCCAACACAGTCTCAAGTGTCCACCTGATACAAATAGCTCACTCTTCATCAGCATCTCTCTCCTACCCACTGTCCAGTCCCTTCCATGTCTGATGAGTTGTCTTCAGGAATGGTTCCTGTCCTGGGCCAACAGAAGGTTTGGGGACCATGACCACCGGGATTCCTCTAGTCTCAGTCAGACCATTAAGTCAGGTCTTTTTGTGAGAATTTGGAGTCTGCATCCCACTGATCTCCTGCTCTCTCAGGGGTTCTTTGTTGTGCTCTCTGTCAGGGCAGTCATCGGTTGTGGCAGGGCACCAACTAGTTCTTCTGGTCTCAGGATGATGTAGGTCTCTAGTTCATGTGGCCCTTTCTGTTTCTTGAGCCCTTAGTTATCGTGTGACCTTGGTGTTGTTCATTCTCCTTTGATCCAGGTGGGTTGAGACCAATTGATGCATCTTAGATGGCCGCTTGTTAGCATTTAAGACCCCAGACGCCACATTTCAAAGTGGGATGCAGAATGTTTTCATAATAGAATTATTTTGCCAATTGACTTAGAAGTCCCCTTAAACCATGGTCCCCAAACCCCCGCCCTTGCTCCGCTGACCTTTGAAGCATTGAGTTTATCCCGGAAACTTCTTTGCTTTTGGTCCAGTCCAGTTGAGCTGACCTTCCATGTATTGAGTATTGTCCTTCCCTTCACCTAAAGCAGTTCTTATCTACTAACTAATCACTAAAAAACCCTCTCCCACCCTCCGTCCCTCCCCACCCATAACCACAAAAGTATGTGTTCTTCTCAGTTTATACTGTTTCTCAAGATCTTATAATAGTGGTCTTATACAATATTTGTCCTTTTGCCTCTGACGAATTTCACTCAGCATAATGCCTTCCAGTTTCCTCCATGTTATGAAATGTTTCACAGATTCGTCACTGTTCTTTATCGATGCATAGTATTCCATTGTGTGAATATACCACAATTTATATACCCATTCATCCGTTGCTGGAGACCTTGGTTGCTTCCAGCTTTTTGCTATTGTAAACAGAGCTGCAATAAACATGGGTGTGCATATATCTGTTTGTGTGGAGGCTCTTATTTCTCTAGGGTATATTCCGAGGGGTGGGATTTCTGGGTTGTATGATAGTTCTATTTCTAACTTTTTAAGAAAACGCCAGATCGATTTCCAAAGTGGTTGTACCGTTTTACATTCCCACCAGCAGTGTATAAGAGTTCCAGTCTCTCCGCAGCCTCTCCAACATTTATTGTTTTGTGTTTTTTGGATTAATGCCAGCCTCGTTGGAGTGAGATGGAATCTCATCGAAGTTTTAATTTGCATTTCTCTAATGGCTAATGATCGAGAGCATTTTCTCATGTGTCTGTTAGCTGCCTGAATATCTTCTTTAGTGAAGTGCGTGTTCATATCCTTTGCCCACTTCTTGATTGGGTTGTTTGACCTTTTGTGGTTGAGTTTTGACAGAATCATATAGATTTTAGAGATCAGGCGCTGGTCAGAGATGTCATAGCTGAAAATTCTTTCCCAGTCTGTAGGTGGTCTTTTTACTCTTTTGGTGAAGACTTCAGATGAGCATAGGTGTTTGATTTTTAGGAGCTCCCAGTTATCTGGTTTCTCTTCGTCATTTTTGGTAATGTTTTGTACTCTGTTTATGCCTTGTATTAGGGCTCCTAACGTTGTCCCTATTTTTTCTTCCATGATCTTTATCGTTTTAGTCTTTATGTTTAGGTCTTTGATCCACTTGGAGTTAGTTTTTGTGCATGGTGTGAGGTATGGGTCCTGTTTCATTTTTTTGCAAATGGATATCCAGTTATGCCAGCACCATTTGTTAAAAAGACTATCTTTTCCCCAATTAACTGACACTGGGCCTTTGTCAAATATCAGCTGCTCATACGTGGATGGATTTATATCTGGGTTCTCAATTCTGTTCCATTGGTCTACGTGTCTGTTGTTGTAGTACCAGTACCAGGCTGTTTTGACTGCTGTGGCTGTATAATAGGTTGTGAAATCAGGTAGAGTGAGGCCTCCCACTTTCTTCTTCTTTTTCAGTAATGCTTTACTTATCCGAGGCTTCTTTCCCTTCCATATGAAGCTGGTGATTTGTTTCTCCATCGCATTAAAAAATGACATTGGAATTTGAATCAGAAGTGCATTGTATGTGTAGATGGCTTTTGGTAGAATAGACATTTTTACTATGTTAAGTCTTCCTATCCATGAGCAAGGTATGTTTTTACACTTAAGTAGGTCCTTTTTACTTTCTTGTAGTAGAGCTTTGTAGTTTTCTTTGTATAGGTCTTTTACATCCTTGATAAGATTTATTCCTAAGTATTTTATCTTCTTGGTGGCTACTGTGAATGGTATTGATTTGGTTATTTCCTCTTCGATGTTCTTTTTGTTGATGTAGAGGAATCCAAGTGATTTTTGTATGTTTATCTTATAACCTGAGACTCTGCCAAACTCTTCTATTAGTTTCAGTAGTTTTCTGGAGGATTCCTTAGGGTTTTCTGTGTATAAGATCATGTCATCTGCAAATAGAGATAATTTCACTTCCTCCTTGCCAATCCGGATGCCCTTTATTTCTTTGTCTAGCCTAATTGCTCTGGCTAGGACCTCTAGCACTATGTTGAATAAGAGCGGTGATAAAGGGCATCCTTGTCTGGTTCCCGTTCTCAAGGGAAATGCTTTCAGGCTCTCTCCATTTAGAGTGATGTTGGCTGTCGGCTTTGTATAGATGCCCTTTATTATGTTGAGGAATTTTCCTTCAATTCCTATTTTGGTGGGAGTTTTTATCATAAATGGGTGTTGGACTTTGTCAAATGCCTTTTCTGCATCAATTGGTAAGATCATGTGGTTTTTGTCTTTTGTTTTATTTATATGGTGGATTACATTAATGGTTTTTCTAATATTAAACCAGCCTTGCATAAAAATACCTGGTATAAATCCTACTTGGTCATGGTGGATTAATTTTTTGATATGTTGTTGCATTCTATTGGCTAGAATTTGGTTGAGGATTTTTGCATCTATGTTCATGAGGGATATAGGTCTGTGATTTTCTTTTTTTGTGATGTCTTTACCTGGTTTTGGTATCAGGGAGATGGTGGCTTCATAGAATGAATTGGGTAGTATTCCGTCATTTTCTATGCTTTGAAATACCTTTCGTAGTAGTGGTGTTAACTCTTCTCTGAAAGTTTGGTAGAACTCTGCAGTAAAGCCATCTGGGCCAGGGTTTTTTTTTTTTGTTGGGAGTTTTTTGATTACCGTTTCAATCTCTTTTTTTGTTATGGGCCTATTTAGTTGTTCTACTTCTGATTGTGTTAGTTGAGGTAGGTAGTGTTTTTCCAGGAATTCATCCATTTCTTCTAGGTTTGCAAATTTGTTAAGAGTACAATTTTTCGTAATAATCTGATATGATTCTTTTAATTTCAGTTGGGTCTGTTGTGATGTGGCCCATCTCGTTTCTTATTCGGGTTATTTGTTTCCTTTCCTGTATTTCTTTAGTCAGTCTGGCCAATGGTTTATCAATTTTGTGAATTTTTTCCAAGAACCAGCTTTTGGCTTTGTTAATTCTTTCAATTGTTTTTCTGTTCTCTAATTCATTTAGTTCAGCTCTAATTTTTATTATTTGTTTTCTTCTGGTGCCTGATTGATTGTTCTGTTGCTCACTTTCTATTTGTTCAAGTTGTAGGGACAGTTCTCTGACTTTGGCTCTTTCTTCTTTTTGTATGTGTGCATTTATCGATATAAATTGGCCTCTGAGCACCGTTTTGCTGTGTCCCAGAGGTTTTGATAGGAAGTATTTTCATTCTCGTTGCATTCTATGAATTTCCTTATTCCCTCCTTAATGTCTTCTGTAACCCAGTCTTTTTTCAGGAGGGTATTGTTCAGTTTCCAAGTATTTGATTTCTTTTCCCTAATTTTCCTGTTATTGATTTCCACTTTTATGTCCTTGTGGTCTGAGAAGATGCTTTGTAATATTTCGATGTTTTGGATTCTGCAAAGGTTTGTTTTATGCCCTAATATGTGGTCTATTCTAGAGAATGTTCCATGTGCGCTAGAAAAAAAAGTACACTTGGAGCAGTTGGGTGGAGAGTTCTGTATAAGTCAATGAGGTCAAGTTGGTTGATTGTTGTAGTTAGGTCTTCCGTGTCTCTATTGAGCTTCTTAGTGGATGTCCTGTCCTTCTCCGAAAGTGGTGTGTTGAAGTCTCCTACTATAATTGTGGAGGTGTCTGTCTCACTTTTCAGTTCTGTTAAAATTTGATTTATGTATCTTGCAGCCCTGTCATTGTATACATAAATATTTAATATGGTTATATCTTCCTGGTCAATTGTTCCTTTTATCATTATGTAGTGTCCTTCTTTATCCTTTGTGGTGGATTTAACTTTAAAGTCTATTTTGTCCAAAATTAATATTGCTACTCCTCTTCTTTTTTGCTTATTGTTTGCTTGATATATTTTTTTCCATCCTTTGAGTTTTAGTTTGTTTCTATCTCTAAGTCTAAGGTGTGTCTCTTGTAGGCAGCATATAGACGGATCGTGTTTCTTTATCCAGTCTGTGACTCTCTGTCTCTTTATTGGTGCATTTAGTCCATTTACATTCAGTGTAATTATAGATATGTATGTGTTTTTTTTTTTAATTTTTTTTTATTTATGTGTTTAGTGTTGTCATTTTGATGCCTTTTTATGTGTGTTGTTGACAATTTCATTTTTCCACTTTTTTGTGCTGAGACTTTTTCTTTGTAAATTGTGTGTTCCTCATTTTCATAGTATTTGACTTTATGTTTGCTGAGTTGTTACGTTTTTCTTGGTTTTTATTTTGAGTTATGGAATTGTTTTACCTCTTTGTGGTTACCTTAATATTTACCCCTATTTTTCTAAGTAAAAACCGAACTTGTATCGTCCTATATCGCCTTGTTTCCCTCTCCTGATGGCAGTTCTATGCCTTCTGTATTTAGTCCCTCTTTTTGATTATTGTGATCTTTTACATATTGATTTCAATGATTCCCTGTTTTGAGCATTTTTTTTCTTTTTAAAATTACTCTTAATATGTTTTTGTGATTTCCCTATTTGAGTTGGTATCAGGATGTTCTGTTCTGTGACCTTATGTTGTGCTGGTATCTGATATTGATTTTCTGACCACACAATTTCCTTTACTATTTCTTTAGCTTTGGTTTGGTTTTTGCAAATTCTCTAAGCTTGTGTTTATCTGTAAATATCTTAATTTCGCCTTCATATTTCAGAGAGAGTTTTGCTGGATATATGATCCTTGGCTGGCAGTTTTTCTCCTTCAGTGCTCTGTATATGTCATCCCATTGCCTTCTTGACTGCATGGTTTCTGCTGAGTAGTCTGAACTTACTCTTATCGATTCTCCCTTGTAGGAGACCTTTCTTTTATCCCTGGCTGCTTTTAAAATTTTCTCTTTATTTTTGGTTTTGGCAAGTTTGATGATAATGTGTCTTGGTGTTTTTCTTTTTGGATCAGTCTTAAATGGGGTTCAATGAGCATCTTGGATAGATATCCTTTCATCTTTTATGATGTCAGGGAAGTTTTCTGTCAGCAGTTCTTCAACTATTCTCTCTGTGTTTTCTGTTATCTCTCCCTGTTCTGGGACTCCAATCACACACAAGTTATCCTTCTTGATAGAGTCCCACATGATTCTTAGGGTTTCTTCATTTTTTTTTAATTCTTTTATTTGATTTTTTTTTCAATTCTTTTATTTGATTTTTTTTTCAGCTATGTTGGTGTTAATTCCCTGGTCCTCCAGATTTCCCACTCTGCATTCTAATTGCTCAAGTCTGCTCCTCTGACTTCCTATTGCGTTGTCTAATTCTGTAATTTTATTGTTAATCTTTTGGATTTCTGAATGCTGTCTCTCTATGGATTCTTGCAGCTTATTAATTTTTCCACTATGTTCTTGAATAATCTTTTTGAGTTCTTCAACTGTTTTATTAGTGTGTTCCTTGGCTTTTTCTACAGATTGCCTTATTTCATTTCTGAGGTCATCCCTGATGTCTTGAAGCATTCTGTAAATTACTTTTTTATATTCTGTATCTGATAATTCCAGGATTGTATCTTCATTTGGGAAAGATTTTGATTCTTTTGTTTGCGGTGTTGTAGAAGCAGTCATGGTCTGCTTCTTTATGTGGTTTGATATCGACTGCTGTCTCCGAGCCATCTCTAAGATATTGTAGTGATTTATTCTATATTTGCTCACTGAGTCTTATCTTGTTTTGTTTTCTTTCAGTATACGTGGATGGGCTACTAGATTGTGCTGTCTTGATTGTTGTAGCCCTTGACTTACTTCTGACCTATTACCAGCTGGTTTGGGCTGTTACCATATATATATGCCTGAGTCCATTCACTATTCTTGAGTAGAATCTGATTTTGGGTCATCAAGTGTGTGATGCACCCTGTCACCTATCCACCTTGAGAAGTAGTGGTGATAGTTGTGTGCACCAGATTCTAGTAGCAGCTGGGGTTCACCCTCCAGGGCGGGCAGGATGCTGACAGGCTTCCCCCAAGTGTCAGTGAGGTAGGTGTGTCTCTATTCCAAAAGCACCTTGGTGGGTGGGCTCTGCAGCTATACCTTAGGCCCCCAATGCAAGTACCTCTACAGACTGGTAGGTGTCACCCTCCTTAGACCCCTAAGGCAGGAGGCTAGGTGGTCTGGGGGGAGCTTCAGCCCTCAGTTCCCTGTTGTGGGTCAGTGAGGGCTCTGTTGAATACGCAGAGATATCAGACCTGGGAAACTTGTCTTTCCAGTAAATCCGCTAAAAAAGCAGTCAGAACCCTATCAGAAATGCCTTTGCATTATAATAGCCACCTTGTTCCCTGTAGGGATGAAAGCCCAAGACTGTGGATCACATATGCTTGGCTGGAGCTGGTTCTGTGTTTTTAGTCCAATTAGGGAAGGATTTTTGGTCCCTGGGTTTTTTGTGGTTGCTTCTCTCAGGCCAGAAGAATGGGTTAGGAAAAGATCAAGAAAAAAAAAGGAAAGAAAAACCGTGGAGCAGTTCTCCCTCTGGCTCAGGAAATTCCAATGTTAATGAAGCCACCTGGGAAGGGGAGGGGGGGTTCAGAAAAACAGGAGAGGTTAGCACCCCGGAATATAGACAAAGTTACTTATCTTGCTTGGGATGACTGTTTTATCTGAGATTCCCAAGGGGCGTGTTGCCTGTGTGCGCTGGCTGGTTAGAGATTGACCCCGAGGGTCAGGCCCGCGTCCCGTGCTTGCGTTGTCTCAGAAGCTGCGGTCAGTTCCTCCGCTGTCAGTCCAAAGCTCCGTGCTAAGTTTCCCCTGCTGGGACGCTGCACTCCCGGCTCCAAAAACAGTCGCTGCCTCCCGGTGACTTCTCCTCCCGCCAGCCGCGTCACCGTGCCACCCGCGCTGACCAGCTGGGCCCCCCCCAGGTCAGTTCAGGGGGCTGGGGCTGCGCCCCATTTTGCACCGTCTCAGGATGTGGTGCTTAGCTCCCCTGCGCCCAGTCCGAAGCCCGGTGCCAAGGTTACCTGACTGGGACACTGGCTCCAGGCTCCGAAAACAGTCGCTGCTTCCCCGTAGTTCGTTCTCAGTCTCTGTCACTCAGGTCAACTCTTTAAATCTGCTTGTTGGTCAGGGTTCGTAGATTGTCACGTATGTGATCGATTCACTTGTTTTTCCGAGTCTTTGTTGCAAGAGGGATCCGAGGTAGGGTCTACCTAGTCAGCCATCTTGGCCCCCTCTCTTTGTTTCTTTTTTACAGAATGAAATATATTTTGAAACTTGCTAGTAGTTTAACTATAATATTCTGATGTATCTTCTCTTTGCTCAATTTTCTCTGCTTCCCTAAGTGTTAGTTTTTATTTCTTGCATTTGATCCATTTCTTCAATGGTGTTGTCTTTCCTCAACAGTTATCTGTTTACATTTACTTCTGGGACTCTTTATTCCTGTATTTATATTAATTATAGTTTACTATTAACTCTGTGTAATGGGTGAGGTATACTGGTGGGATTCTGTGCTGGTACCTACCTAGCCTTCTATCTTTAGGTTTTTGTCATCATTTCTTGACTAATACCCCAGTTCTGTAGTTTTGGAGCCCTGGTGGTGCAGTGGTTCAGAGTTTGGTTGCTAACCTAAAGACTGGCAGTTTGAATCTACCACCTGCTCCTTGAAAACCCTATGCGGCAGTTCTACTCTGTCCTGTAGTGTTGCCATGAGTTAGAATCAACTTAACAGCAACAGATTCAATTTTTTGTTTTCTCTAATCTTGGCAACCATGTTAGCACAGCTAACTGGTGGAATAAATAGATTAGAATGTAAAAGGGCTCTAATACAATAGAATTTTATGTCTTGCTTATGTAAATAGTCTGTGATTCTATATTGGTATTAGAGAAGTCTGCTCAGCACAGCTGATCAGGGATCCAGGACGATGGAGGCTCTGCCATCTTTAATATGTAGTTTTCAAGGTACACCTGGGCATCAATAACCAACCATGTGTAGGGGGAATAAAATTAAGGATTTTGAATGGGAAGTTTTTATAAGTTGGGACTGAAAGAGGTGCATATCGTTCCCATTCCCATGTCAGTGAACTCAGTCATTGGCTGTTTGTGAGAAACAGTCAAGCTGTCTACCCAGGCTGAAGAGGAAAGAGAGTTCCCGAACATTAGCAGTCTCTGCTAACTCATTCATTGTTTTAGCCTTTGGGCAAATACTACTACTCCTCTTTCCTTGTAATCAATAAATGGGAGTACAGGAATGAACCAGAGTAGCTACTTTAGGTGACCCACTAAACCACTGCCGTTGAGTCGTAGCTACCTAATTAATCACTGAGTTAATTCTTCAAGGTATCTTGACTGTACCCTTGGCGTTCCCTTCAACCACAGAACCTTCCTCTGAACGTATTTTGACTTGTTATCATTTCTTCCCATGAGGAACAGATCTGCTTCTGCATGTTTACAAGTTTCAGAAATTTCTTTAAATGTTTGTATTTGGTAATTACACTCTTGTTCAGCCTTGATATTATGAACATTTTATGTCCTTTCTTAATATCTGGAGACAGAAAGTAGTTGCTTTTGTTCATTTTTGTCCCTAAGATTCAATTAAAATGAAGAGTGGAATTTTCCTTTTTTTCTCCCCGTTTTTTAAATATATTTATAGTTTTTTAAATTAACCATGCAATACTTTTTAAATGAAAGGATGAAATGTACAAAAATGTGCTTATTAATAAGATTTTCAAATTTGGGAAATGACAGGAAGTTACATTGAATGAGCTATTCTATTCCTATTTTCTGTGACTTAGTCTGAATTTTTATCAAGGCAAAGGATATTGAATTCATTGATCATGTTTCCAGAACACACTAGTTTTTGCTTCCTTTGCAGTGTGAATACGACTGAATCCGTGATGTGACTTAAGGGCTGAGGACCAGAACAAAAAAGCATAATTTGCAATCGATTTAGACATCTTAAGGGAAATATTAGGAAAAGCACAATGGTAGTTTCAGAAAATTAATATTTCATCTAAGTAGAGTAAAAGTAGACTTACAATAAGGAAACACGCTCCAAGCAGCACTGCTTTCGTTTTAACATCCAGATCAAATAGAAGCTGAATTCTAAATCTACTAGTACCTGTAAACATTTCTCTTATAAATCCAGCCCATTGTTTTGAAATCTTTCCAATAACCATTTCTTCATCCAGAGACAATAACTAAAAGGATTAAAAAAAAAAAAAAAAGTAATCTTAGGAGAAAAATCTCTGAAATAAAAGGAAGACTATTTCTACACCAAATTTAGTAATTTAACATAACACTTATGAGTTATAATCATACTCTGATTGTACCCTAAAAGAAAAAGAAAAGTAATATGGACATAGAATAGCCTGGAAAAACATTTACAGACAATTTCTATCTTAAAGTAGATTTTTATCAATTGATTGTATAAAAGTGATCAAGATTACAAATAATTTTATCTATCAATCCGTCTATGTCTTACCTTTGATCTGAGAATGAACCTAATTACAAAATGTAAACCACTAGCTTTTCAGCTTTTTTACACAGTCAGCTACCATCTCACCATTTAACAGGAGATCTTAATTTTCTGGACCCCTCTATCTTTCTTCATCCTCTTTTTATCCTTACTCATCTAGACTCCCTAGACCATTGCTTCTCATAAAAAGTAATATTCATTCATTCATCATAACAGATACTCATGTAAATATAAAATAATAAACTTGGGATAAATCCTACTTGCCTTGTAATAAGGGAAAAGACAGGATAATATGATGGTATACAATATTATGATGAATAATAGACTAAATAAATTGGTGGGATGATTTTAGAGAAGACCTCATAGGGAATGCAGCATTTAAGCTGAGACTTGAAGGATCAGTAGGCATTAATGAAGGAAGAAATAGGGAAGGAGGGCATCCCATAGAGAGCCAGCAGCATGAGAAAAGGTTGGGAGCATAGCACAGCTGGAGCAAAGGAAGTGAGGGGGGCAGTAGCAGAAAATGAGAGAGGCAAGAGACATATGCAGGGCTAGGTCATATATGCCTTTGTAGGTAGAATTAAGGAATTTGGGAGAGGAGAAATATGGGAAAGTTTTAAGCAAAGAAATGGCCATTGGATTGGAGGTTCTATGATGATCACTCTGGCTGCAATGCAAGGATAGAAGAAAGCAAAAATCGAAGTTGGAAAAACGATGTGGAACTATCGCAACTAGAAATAATGGAGGGTTGGACTGGGAAGACGAAGCGGAAATAAAAAGAAGTTGGAGAGACTTGAGGGATATTTGAGAAGGACAATAGATGATGGATTGATGGTGGATTTCATGCTGAGTTTGAGGTAAAGGGATTTGTCACTATCCCCATTTCCCTTGCACCATGGTTCCTTTGTCTCAACCACCTGATGAAACTCTTGCCTGGGATAAATCCCACTACTTGCCTTTTCCATATTCACTCCCTAGCTAATTAGTTTCTCTGAGAAAACCAAAGATGGTAGAATATTGGTACCATTATAAAGTTATAATCTTCAACTGGGCCCTCAAAGGTGCAGGCAACTCTTTTGTGTATGTCCGCTTGTCACTATCTCCCATTCTCATCTTCGTTATGTCAAAACTTCTCCACTCTTTTCAGAACTCTGAAAACATGATTCCCCCTCATTCTCAGCAAAACACATTATTTTTTACATTGCAAAGAAAATACAATCCACTGGCTCAGAAACTACTAGACTCCCAGACACCAAACCTGTAAACTTACTGCATCTACACTAACACTTCCTACTTCCTTCCTGTTATAATAAGCAAGTCATCTCTATTCCCTTTTGAGACTAATTCTTTGCATGTGCCTTAGGCACTATACTAAGTAAGGGAATGCTTTCATCAAATATTCAAACTCCACTGCGTCTCCAAAATTTCCCTCTCACCTAATGCCTTTCCTTTAAAAACAAAACATGCTAAGGTCACACCTTCCATAAAAATACTTCCCATTCCGTATTGTGCCCCTCCCTATTCAGCCAGGGATGGGATTATGGTAAGGCAGTAAAGCAAGTCTTGCAAGTGTAACGTCGGATTCTTTTTTTATTTAAATTTTTGGTATTTGCTCATCATGAATTTTTTTTATTAAAAAATTATATTAAAATATTATTTATCTTAATTACTGAATTTTTTGGTGCTCCCTTAAATTTTATAACTGAAGCTTGTTTCTCATTTGCCTCCTTCTAGTCCTGGTCCTGTATTTAGCTACTACTTTATCTCTCTCCTCTCCTTCATAGACAAAAGTATTAAAAGGATTGCCCATATTCATGGACAAGATGACTTTCTTACAAACTTGTGACCTCCCCTTCTTACTCCTTACTCTTAAGCTTTAAAATGTCTTTGCTTCAAACTTAGAAGAAATAGGAAGTATTTTATACCCCTTAGAGAAAGTTCTGAAGACACTAGAATAAAGTAGGGTTTATTATATCATACTGTGAGAGTCAAAACAATGCACAAAAAGTATTTGATTTTTCTGAGGTTAAAAATGAGCCAAGGTGGCACTGGCCTCCAGAGTTTTATGCAAAGACCACACTGTTCCACTGGGTTCCAAATTAGAATAAAGAACAATAGGGTTTTGTGTGCTTATTTAATTCCTGTACAAATTATATATATTATTAAATTATAATTAATTTACTTAACTATGTTTTATTAATCAGCATATGCAGCTGCTAGTCATAATCAGTGTCACTAAACTGAACTGGCATAATTCTGGAGAAAGAGAAAAATCAAGTAATAGGCTGTAGCCAAATTTCTGATTATACATTTCAGATTTTTTTTTAAAAAAATGTTCTTGATGAATGATTGTGAAGTACTGGTTTCTTCATATTATAATATCTAATCAAACTGACAAAATATTCTCTGTTCCTTTGGAATCTTCAGATTTAAATAAATGTGTTGGTTGTTAGTTTTATTAACAATATTTAGTATATTTAGTAATTAACTTCCTCAATTATTATTTGAATGTTCACCATGGTCCAACCAGTAAATTAGTAAGCACTAACATTTTTAAAAAATTGTATTATACCCCAGTTTCATAAGTTTATGACAAGTAAAACCTGTTGCTGTCAAGTCAATTCTGACTCATAGCACCCTATAGGACAGAGTAGAACTGTCCCATAGGGTTTCCAAGGAGCACCTGGTGGATTCGAATTGCCCATCTTTTGGTTAGC
Source organism: Elephas maximus indicus (assembly GCF_024166365.1). Lineage (NCBI taxonomy): Eukaryota > Metazoa > Chordata > Mammalia > Proboscidea > Elephantidae > Elephas > Elephas maximus. The sequence continues at coordinate 13,376,966 of NC_064841.1, read as the reverse complement.
AGCAGAACTCTTAACCGCTGTACTACCAGGGTTTCCATAACAACTAAAAGGTATATTAATTAGCATTAACATAATACATTATCTATAATTAGTCTCAGATTATTTCATTGTCCACTGTGATATAATTTAATTTTTCCTTTCAATATTCTTTGAAATATTAAATACCAAACTTGTTTGATAATTACATAGTTAAAAGATCATTTAAAAGATGCTTTAAAACCTGCATAAACTTTGTAAGGCTTAATTAAACAAGGACACTCTGAACCTAGAAATTCAACTTATTTGGGAAATATAGGCAAATATTTATAGTATCATGAAAATATGTTTAATAAAATTTTATTTTACTTTAATCACAATTATTAATTATAGGTATAAAAATTAATTAATCAGAACATGATAATTAAAACATATTATCAAATACTCACATTAAAATCTATATTCCTGAAACATCTACATCGCAAAGATGGCCCTCTGATTTTCATAATATCCTCTTTATTCTCATTTTTTATTTTAAACTTAGGCAAAAATGGGTGCCAGTATTGATAAACATATCCAATTGTTGTACCAGGAGGAGCCTCAACTTTTAGCTACAAAAGATTGAAAAATATAATATTGATCAAATGAGATATGTTAGATTTGTAAGTAACATTATCTGTAGTTACACGCTACCCTTTAACTTAGCATTTGGTATATTTGAACAGAGTGCTCTGTGTTTGAGGCATGTCTTACATTTGCTAATGAACATGGAAGTGAAAAGATACATGATTTAGGTGTCAAAACCCTTGAATTGACCTGAATGTGTTGTTTATTAATTGCATAGGATGTGGAAAGTCACCAAACTCTCTGAACTTCACTTTCCAATTACAAAAGTGATATAATAATAATCTCTTTCTTTAGGCTTTTATGAGGATCACTTTGTAAATTGCCATGCTCATGAGATATACTTTAAACTTGTTCATGCCAAAATTTGCTTATTACTCAACACGACAAGCACTTTCATACCTCTATGCCAAAGCAAATATGAATTCCTTAAAATGTTTTTATCTTCCTGTCTTACTTAGTGCTGCTGTAACATAAATAATAGCACAAGTGGTAGTTTTGAAGAACAGAAACTTATTTTCTCAAAGTCTGAAAGCTAAAAGTCCAAATCAGGGTCTTGCAGCCATGTCAATTCCTTCCTTGGTAGGCCTGGTTCCTTGGTTCCTGGGTGTTCTTGGCTTGTAGATGGTGCTCACACAGCATCTGTCTTCCTTTGTGTGTACGTCTCTGTGTCTATTCTGGTCTTTTTACAACTCAGAAGTGATTAGGTTTAGGATCCATCCTACACCGGTATGACCTTATTAACACAACAAAAGAAAAACACTATTTCCAATCAGGATCACATCCACAGGCACAGAGGCCAGAAATTCAACATATTCAATATATGATGGGGTGGGGGTGGGGACACAAAAATCAATCCATAACACTTCCCATTGTTACTTAAAACCCAGTTCAGCAGACTTAATAGAGCCTGGTTGATTAAATTATGGCACATCCATACAATGGGTTCAGTCATTTAAAAGAATGAAGAAGCTCTATGCATACTGATATTAATAATCTTCTATTATATTGTTATGTGTTAAAAGCAAACTGTAGACTAGAAGAGTATGCTGCCAATTGTGTTAAACACACACATATGGCATATATAAGTGTATCAAACAAGTGTTTGTAAAATAACTGTGAAAGAACATAAAAATGCAGTAGTTGCATTTGAAGAAGGACGTAGGCGATCTGGTAAATAAAAGCTTGAGAGACATTGTTTTTTTCCTGAATATACTTCTGTTAATTTATTTATTCATGTCATCATTTGTAAATATTATCCATTCAATAAATAAATGAAGATTGTGGTAGTAGTGATATAGTGTGTGATTCTTCCCAAAACCATAAACAAAAAAAAGTAGAGCAAGTAGGATAGCAAAATAAAACCACTAGCAAAATTTTTTAAATCAAAATTAGGTTTTAAAAACACAGCAAAAAGTCTGAAATACAAGCAGATATAGAAACAAGTGACAACAACGAGATATGCTTTTGGAGGTGAACAGAGAAAGTAAATCTCAAACAATACCTAAGAGGCTGTATGGCTAACATTTCACAGTAGAACAGGATAAAGATGCCTATAGCTACACCCTCTTGTGGGAAATTCCTAAATACGCAAGAAAATCAGTGGAAAGCAAATAGGAGCAATATGAAAGAATTGATGCTGAATCTCTAGCAGCAAGATAATAAAAAGAAAAAAACCCATTACCGTCAAGTCGATTCCAACTCATAGCGACCCTATAGGGTAGAATAGAACTGCCCTATAGAGTTCCCAAGGCGCACCTGGCAGATTCCAACTGCTGACTTTTTGGTTAGCAGCCATAGCATTTAACCACTACACCACCAGGGCTAAAATACTTTTCCTATAGACAGCGAAGGTTCCAGAACCTGCCAATAAAAGAAGCTCTACTTTAACGTTAAAAAATAGCTTTTAAAAAGTGTATAAGCTACGTATAAGCAGTAGAAAACAGAATTAGAAAAACTCAGAAATGAGGTGACTAAATGAAAAGAGAAATGGCAAACTGAAAGAAAGCATAAAAAAAAAGTCAGTTCAGAAATCAAAATTTTACTAGAAGGAACACAAAAAGAGAAGCCATAGAAAAGATCACAGTAGAAAAGAATATAGTAGAATAAGGTCCAACATGTGTCTAATCAGTGTCCAAAGAAGTAAACCAAGGTAACAAAATAGAACAAATACTAAAAGCTAAAATAATAAAACTTCTTTAAATAAAAGAAAAAAGATGATTTTATCAATTGAAAGGGAATATCTGAAGAAAATCAACCTAAAATGATCAACGATGGAAGATGTTCCAGAAAATACTGTAATTTAAAGAAAAAGAAAAAAAAATCCTTTGGGAATTTAGCAAAAAAAGTCTTGTTAGAAAGCATGGGACAAGTTAGAAAGAGAAGGAGGACATTATTAATATATTTTGTCAGCAGACTTAAACTAGGATTCTTCGGGGCAATCTTGTACATACAGTCACAGTAATTATACAGAGAAAATCATATTGGCCATAGATCTTCTGTCAGAAATAGCTCCACTTTATGCCAGAGTACAATGGGTTAACATTAAATGTTCAAGGAAAGAAAGTGTGATCCAAGGAATTTATATCATCACAGCTGGCTTTTGACAGATACATGTCTGAGCAAACTGTAATGAGTCTGCAAGAGTGCAGGGAATATTGTTACTGCAAATTCCTTATGGGCAGCCTAACTGGGGAAAAGACATGGAAAACCAAGATGACTGAGTGATCTTTGGCACTGAAAATGATATAGTGCTAATACTAAATGAAGAAAGAAAATATTTACCTATCGTGCTAATACTAAATGATGGAAAGAATAGTATTTAGTGATTATATGTACTGAAATGTAGAAAAGCACAGCAATTCAAAATTGTGGAGACCAAATGATGGGGAAAAATGTGATGAATAGTATGAAGTGATTATATGTACTAACAATGTAGGTAAAATGTAATTATAAAAATAATGTGGAAGGGCAGAGTTCCACCTTCAGAAATGATTCTGAAGACAGAAACTGGAGTGAGTCTTCACTTGGAAAAAGGTAATGGCACTGGTGGAGTTCCCAGCTTTTTATGGCTTCTCACGTGAGAGTAAGCTCCAGTCAGTGCTGCATGGGGAGCTGAAAACTTGGATAGAAAATGGCAGTCTTATTGGTTGAGAAATGGGAGAACAGGGATTAGGACAACAGTGCTAGTGGAAGGTGAAGGGGGAATCCTAGAAAGGAGAGAGCCACCAAAAGGCAGCCACAAAATTTGCATATGGATTCTGCCCGAATTTCTGGCTGACCTCTGAACTATGCATTTGGGGGGCAGATTCCAAGTTGCCCAGCGAAGGCTAAAATTTCTGAACAGAGATGTCGGCTATTGTCCCTGTTAGGAGATGGAATTTTGGTTTTGAATTCATCCAAGTTAACTGCCTGAAGAAATAAACCAAAAAATTCAACGTTCTTTGGCAGAAAACAAAAGAATCCACAGTCTGTACGATGTATCATTCACAATGTCCACGATACAATCTAAACTTACTACATACAAAGAAAGAGTAAAATGTGACTCATACTCAAGAGAAAAGGCAATCATTGAAGACCTAGATGACAGAATTGGCAGACAAAAATTAAAGGAGCTGGTATAACTGTGTTAAATGATTTACAGTCAAATGTGTTAAGTATAAAGAAAAAAAATTGGAAGTCACAGTAGAGAAACAGCAAATATAAAAAAGAACCAGTGAAAAAAATTTTGGAACAGAAAAATACAATATCTGGAATGAAAAATAGATAATAGATGGGCTAATAACACGAGTCAGTGAACTTGAAGACAGATTGATAGATATTATGCAAATGAATCAAGAGAAAAAAATTTAAAAAATAAGTAGTGTCTCAGAGAATTGTTGGACAATAGTTAGACTACTAGCTAATAGGCTAATAGACTACTACTCTAACATAATTGTAACTGGAGTCATAGAAGGAAAAAACAGAATGGGACGGAAGATATATTTGAAGGAATAATAGCTAAAAATTCCCAAACTTGGTGAAAGAATTGCATTTAAGATTCAAAAAGTTCCTCAAATCCCAAACAGGATAAATATAAAGAAAATCACACCTAGCCACAGGGTAATAAACTTCTCAAAATCAAGTCATGCAAATGAACTGAGGCTTCCTGGCAGTAGTAATCAATGAATTGAGGCTTTCTGCCAACAGCCATGTGAGTGAGCCATCTTGGAAGCGTATCTTTCATTCCCAGTCAAACCTTAGATTATTGCAGCCCCAGCTGATGTCTTGATAGCAATCTCATGAGAGACCTTGAGCCAGAACAACTTAAGTAGGCCATTCACTTATTTCTGACTTACAGAAACTGTGGGATAGTAAATGTTTACTGTGTTAAGCTTTTAATTTTGGGGTGATTTCTTATACAAGAATAGATATGCAACACCATAGAATGATGGCAGAAAATCAGTAAGGATACAGGAAATTTGCTCCATCTCAAACAACAATCGCCATCTCACTGACGTTATAGAACGCCTCATCCAACGACCGCAGTGCATACTTTCAAGTTGCTGTGGAACTAGTGGCACAATGGTTAAATGCTCATCTGCAAACCAAAGGGTTAGTGTTTCGAACCTACCAGCCTCTCTGTGGGGGAAAAACCTGGCAATCTGCTTCCGTAAAGATTATAGCCTGGAAATCTCTACGGGGCAGTTATACTCTGTCCTATGAATTCGCTATGAGTTAGAATCTATTTCCTGAGACCCAACAACAACAACATGAAACACTCAATGAAGTGGACCATATGCTGGCCCAATAAACAATTCTGAATAGCTTTAAAAGGATAAAATAAAGCAAAGAATGCCCTCTAGTGAAAATAGAGTTGAACAAGAAGTTAATAATAGGTATCTTGAAAATCTTGCAAAATTTACTTTTAAATAATTCGGCCAGTTATCAGTTTATCACCTCTCAGCTCCAAATTCACCCATTAGTGCTGGCTCTGCAACAATGGACTGGAGTCTTTAAGCATTTATCCTATATCATGAGCATGATAAGTAGAGGGCACTGGAGGGACATTGCAGGAGAAAGAGTTTTTTTTTTTCCTAGTTCTGACTGCCATGTTTTTGCTTTCTCTTGCTCTTGAGGTAGGTTGGTTAGCAGTGCAGATGTCTGAGGTGCTTGGGCCCAGTGGGGTACTCAAACCATGCAGTACCTTTCTCAACCTTGCATTTCTGTCCTTGGTCGGTAACTCCCTCCCATGGCTCTCTTGATTCGGTCACTGCATGCTCCAGGCCTACACCTACAGTACTGTCCCAATTCTCTCTGCATGCCCCACCTACCAGCTGTGGCTCATCTGTGTCCGGGAGGTTGTTTCCCATCGCCCTCTGTGCATAGACACAGCATGTTCTAGGATTCAGACCCAGAGTTATGGCCTTTCCCCTCTGTATGCTGACTTACCAGCCATGGCTTACCCATGCCCCAGAGGTTTGTTTTCTGTGGTCCTCTTGCAGGACCTCACATTCATAGTGGTCCCAACTCCATCTGCGTGCCTGTCCACCAACCAGCTCTGGAGGTGTGTGGACTAGCTCTAATTTAGGCAACCCTAGATCATCCAGTGGGCTAAAACCACACTTCTCCAAGAAGATCTAAACCTGATTCCTGCCCTTTCCTGGGTACTCTCCCTCAGCCCTGAGATATTCTTTAATGTTTTCTTTGTATCTTCATAGTTACTCTCCTATCAAGTTTATTTCTTTATATTAAACTCAGAAAATTGGGAATAGACAGGGTCTTCCTTGACCCGCTAAAAGATATCTTCAAAAACCTACAGATAACATTGTACTTGATGATAAAGAGTGAAACCTGTTCCCCAAAATCAGGGGAAAAAAAGGCAAAGCTAACTTTTCTTTCAGTTCTCTTCATTGCTGTATTAAAAAGTTCCTAACAGGAAAAACTAATCACTAGAAAAGCGGAAGTCTTGGTGGTGTAGTGGTTAAGTGCTATGGCTGCTAACCAAGAGGTGAGCAGTTCGAATCCACCAAGTGCTCCTGGGAAACTCTATGGCTCAGTTCTACTCTGTCCTATAGGGTCGCTATGAGTCGGAATCGACTTGACGACAGTGGGTTTTAGTGGGTAGAAAAGGACACCGTGTTGGTAAATTAGAGGGCCAATGAAAAGGAGGAAACCCTCAATGAGATGGAGTGACACTATAGCTGCAACAATGGTGTGATGGTTAAGATTGTGTGTCTACTTGGCTGGGTCATGATTCTCAGTGTTTTGGCAGTTGTATAATGTTATGATCACTTCCCTGTTGAAATCTGATACGTGATTACCCCCATGATGTAATCTGCTGAGTGGTACCGGCAAAGCAGGGCCTGCAGTGGCTCATCACCCCCTCAGCCTTCATTTCCCTGCCCTCCTCCACCTACTTCCTTCCTGCTTGCCTTGTTGGGGCTTTTACTTCTTCTGGACCTTACAGCTGGCTCCTGGTCATCGGCCTCTGGTTCTTGGGACTTGAGCTTGCAGCTTGGTGGCGTCTTGCCTGCTGATCGTCGATCTTCACAGTCTGTGGCAGCACTGCTCTCCAGCCTGCTGATCTTGGGTTCGCCAGCCCTTGTGGCTACGTGAATCAGGAGCATTCTCTTTGTGCTTCACAGACTTGGGACTTAAAGCCTCTAAAAACCATGTGAGCCATTTCCTTGATATACATCTCTCTTTATATGTATGTATACGCTTAACTGGTTTTGCTTCTCTAGAGAACCCAGTCTAAGACAAATGGGCACAAACATACCAATGATCATGAAGATGGTACAGGACCAGGCAACGTTTAGTTCTGTTATACATGAGGCCATATCATGAGTCAGAGCCAATTCCACGGCAACTTACAAGAACAACAACCAGCACAAAGATTCAATGCATACATGCAGACATACACACAAATAAAAAGCAGGTAGAGGACAAAAGGAGAAGTAAAACTCTCTTCATTTACATATTATGTAATTGTAGAAGATCTTAAGGGACCTGCAAAGAAGCTACTAGAATTCATAAGTGATTATGGCAAAGTCAAGAGGTAAAAGGCCAATATACTTCTGTATACTAGCAACAAAAATGGGAAAATTAAAAACACAATTTATAATTGTACCTAAAAATGAGAAATACTTAAAATTATCCCTATCAGAATATGTGTATGACTGAGATGACTATTACTGGGAGTTATTAAAAAAGACCTAAATACAAGGAAAAATATACTATGGACATTGAAAGAAAATTTAGTGAGATCTCAGCTCTCAAATTAATCAGTGGATTCAATGCCATTTCAATCAATATCTAAGCAGAATTTCTGAAGTAATATAAAATATCTTTTTCTAAAATGTGTATGCAAATGAAAATAACTTAGAAGAACCAAAACAATTTTTAAAAAGAAAGACATCAGGAATTCATACTGCCTGATATTAAGACTTCTTCTACAGATCACTATGAGTCAAAATCGACTCGATGGCAAAGGGTTTTGGTTCTAAAGCCAGAGTAGTCAAGAAATTGTAGTATTGGCTGAGGACTGACACATACATCAGTGGAACAATGGAAGATAACAGAATCCAGACATGGATCCATACATAAATTGGCAATTAGTTTCCAAAAAGGTGCCAAGATAATTCAATGGTAAAGGATACTCTTTACCAAAATATGATGCTTGAACAATTGCATATAAAATTGGAAAAAAAAATAAAGCTGAAACATTTCCTCACATATTAAAAAAAATTAAATCAAAATGGATCACAGACCTAAATATAGAACTTCTAGAGAAAACATAAGAGAGATTCTTTGCTACTTTGTAGTTGGCAAGTATCTCTTAGGCCACAAAAAAAAAAAAAAAAAAAGGATGAACCATAAAGAAAATACATGATAATTTAGATTTCATCAAAATTGAAAAACTGCTTTTCAAGGAACACTGTAAAGAAAATGAAAAGGCAAGCCATAAACCTGGAGACAATATATCCAATACACGTATAAGACAAGGGATTTATATTCAGCGTATATGAGGAATTCTTATAACTCAACAATAATAAGACAACCTGATTTTTAAGATGGGCAAAGATGTGAACATTTTATTTTTAAAAAAGAATATTTAAATAGCTAATAAATATATGGAGAGACATGAGATACCAAAACCCCCCAAAATCAAGCCCATTGTCGACAAGTCGATTACAACTCACAGCAACCCAGCAGGGCAGAATAGAACTGCCCCATAAGGTTTGCTATAAATTGGAATTGACTCGACGGCAACGGGCTTTTTTTTTTTTTTTGGTAGGGTTTCCAAGGAGCAGTTGGTGGATTTAAACTGCCAACCTTTTGGTTAGCAGCCAAGCTCTTAACCACTGTACCACCAGGGCTCCAAAACAATGACAAACTGATAGTGCCAAGTGTGAGTGAGGATACAGACCAAATAGAACTCATACATTACTGGTGGGAATGTGAAATGGTGCTACTACTTTGGAAAACTGTTTGACAATTTTTTAATAAAGTTAACATATACTTACCTACCTAATGACCCAGCAATTCTGCTCCTAGGTATGTACTCAAGATAAATGAAAAGATACGTCTACATAGAGGTCTGCACATGAACGTTCATAATAATATTATTCATAGTAGTAAAAAAAAAAAAAAACTGAGACAAAGGCCATGTTGTCCAGTTTATGTCAATTATAGAGAATAAAAACTTGTCTCTGATAAGTTGGTTTTTCAGACTTACAGTATAGAAGCCTTCCAGAAACTATAAAACTAAGAAATTGAAAACTGTCACAGTTTAGATCACAAAGGACCAAAGGTCTGAAAGAAGCTTTGGATGGATGCTTAGATATTTTAGAGCAGGAAAAAAATCTGAGGATCTTGTAATCTGAAAAAAATTTTAACGTTCTATATAATTCTCACTCTGCAGCTACGTGGTACCAAAATTGAATTCTCTCTCTGGCATATTTCATTCCAGACAGTCCTTTGTAGCCAAACCCAATGTTTAATTAAAAAACCCACTGACCAGTGTTAAGGCTTTTTGAAGGAATTCAAATACATTTTAATTCACATAGTATAAATGATATTTACTGACCTTTTGTGAGCAGCAGCAACATCTTAGAGGTCTATGCAGAGTGATTACATCTCGGCCTACAGTATCATAAATTGTCATGGTGAAAGGCCTCAGAGGTCCACAAAGGTGTCTGAGAAACCAATTACTTTTCTCGTCTGCAAAATAGATTCTCTGTCCTTGATTGTTCATGACTTCATATTTATTATTAGTTTCAAGACAAGTGAAGACTAAAGAATGAAACAATGTGTTGAATTATTAGTGATAGGTAATAACAAGACCTGTAAATTGTATATCAAATGACCTTCAAATAGGAACTTATGCTGGGTAGTAAACTGCATGGCTTTAACTCACTTATCTTCACCGTATTCTTGTTTGCCCATATATGGAAGCATGAAAAACTATTCTCTGGTTCTTTTTAGTGCTAAAATCCTATTCATGGCTTTTTTTGTATCATATTTGAATTTCAGGGAAGTTAATTTGTTCCTATTATGTTTTAAGTTATTTTAATTGTATTCATCTTCAACCTTTCCTTCCTAGGTTCTCTTTGTTGTTAGTTGCGGTTGAGTCAATTCTGACTCTTATTAGGTCTCCATTCTGGATAGTAGAAACCAAGAAAAAATATCTAACCTATGCAAAATTAGGGAAAAAAAACACATTCATATGTTATTTACATAAGATAATAATCAAATTTACCTATTTTGCAAGCAAATGGAAACATTATTACCTTTGTCCTAATAATTTTATTTCTGTGTGATCATGCAAAATAATTCTAAAATTTAAAAAATCTATATTTATACCTGAAACATTAATTACTGTACTCTTCAGAATAGACAAAATAGGAACAAAATATCCAATAACAACAGGCATAGTATCCCTTTTGAGGGTTGTTATGGGACTGTTTAAAATGCTGTTCTTTTTTCTTTTTTTTTTAAGATTTAGAAAAAATCAACAAAAATAGTGTTACATGAATAAATAATATAATATAATTAATATAATTATTAATATAATATAATTAATATATAATATAATATAGTATAGTATAATATAATAAATATAATGTAATGTAATGTAATGTAATATAATATAATATAATATAATATAATATAATATAATATAATATAATATAATATAATATAATATAATATAATATAATATAATATAATATAATATAATATAATATAATATAATATAATATAATATAATATAATATAATATAATATAATATAATATAATATAATATAATATAATATAATATAATATAATATAATACGTAATAAATTGCATGGACAATGATTAAAAGCAGATTTTTAAAAATCCACATAAATAAGAATTTAAAAAAGACTTCAGAGGAAATGTACTGGTAATCGAGCATGAATGATTTATTTCTCCCACTTTTCTAAATTTTTCAAATGTTCTTTAATGAGTACATGTTACTGTAATATTGTGACACATGAAACATTTTGTTAATTTCAAAATTACAGAATTTCCTCACATTTTAATGGTTTAACAAGTATATGAACATAACTATGTTTTCATATTATACCAACATGTTTGAAAGGTACTCATTTTTATATCAGGAAGGATGGGTCCCTGGAGAAGAACATCATGCTTGGCAAAGTGGAGGGTCCGGGAAAAAGAGGAAGACCCTCAATGAGATGGATTGACACGGTGGCTGCAACAATGGGCTCAAGCATAATAATGATTGTGAGGAAGGTGGAGGACTGAGCAATGTTTCACTCTGTTGTACCTAGGGTGGCTATCAGTTGGAACTGACTCCATTGCACCTAATAACATTTTTATTTTATGTTTAGAAGCTGTATCATGACTCCAAACCTATGAAAATTACATTTTCTGACTGCCTTTTAACATTCATTTTTTTATTAATAAAAATTATGTATGCACAGTGCAAAATTATCAAAATGTAGAAATGGTTAGTTATAAAATTAAAAACAATCCTTTCAGCCCTATCCTATTTCCCTTTTTTCTCCAATTTCATATGAATCTTCCCGGAGATACTTGAGCGTATGTAAAATACATACACACATATGTACATATGCATATTAAATACACATGCAGAACACACTATATTCCTCTCTGTAATTGCTTTTTGTAGGTAGCAATATACTTTGGATAGATTCTTGACAATTCTCTAGAGCTGTCTTATTCTTTTAATAACTAACAGCTGTGTAGTGTTAAATTCTATGAAAGTATTGCCATGTAGAGCAGTAGTTCTCCAATTTTACCCTGCATCACAACCACCTGGAGACTTTGTTCAAGCACAGGTGGTTGAATGCCACCCCTGGATTTTCTGGTTCACTGGGTCTGTAATGAAGCCTGAGAAGTTTCATTTCTAACATGTTCCCAGATGATGCTGATCCTGCTGCTCCAGGGTCCATACTTTGGGGACCACTGGTGTGGAGAATCAATTCCCAGTTTATGGATGCTTTGATTTTTTTCAGTTTTTTATTTTTATTTATTTATTTATTTTTGGTGACTTTGTACATCACAAGTCACTGTGGCTATCTGTCCTCTGAATTTCTACAACCAATATTTACCACTCTCGTTGTTTTATACCTTCATACTGTGTGTTCAGTTAAGTACATATATTCACCCCTGACATTTCAGGGCAAGCCCTTCAGGGCAAGCCTAAGTCTGACTCATTGGATTTTCTCAAAAAGCCTAGTATGCCTTATTCATTGTAGGTATGCAGTGGTGTTTCTGGAATAATTCATCTTTCTAAAATAAAACATTAGTGTAATGCAGCAAGAAAAACTCAAAGAAAAATTCTCTTAAAATATACCCAAATTGGGAAACCTCTATGAATTTAGTAAAACCATAAACACCTTTTTTAATCTCGGCTTCTCTAATCTATATATGAATGATCATCAATGACGATACTATTATTTTTTAACTAAACACCCATTTCATTTACATGCATCACAGCTTCCTTTACATAAAAGAAATGGTATTAAACAGAATACAATTTGAGATGTAGGTAAACAGTCACACCATGAAAGGGTAATTTCATTTTACAGATTTGGGAGCAGAATTGAACCACCCGGGTTCCAACCCGCTACCTGAGTTCTGCTTTTACTGGCAAAATTCCCAAAGAATCTGGAATCGTTGCTTCTCTGTAATACCCAGTATCTGATCAATTCGAGATAAGAAAATTCCTTCTGGTATTAGACCTACTGTTTATCAAAATTAAAGGTACGGACCAGAATCTTTGGGAATGATCCAGGAGCTAATATCTGTCTCCTTTCCCATGAGAAGACTACTGTTGTATTCACCTTCTCATCATCTAAGGACTTTCTATATATTCTCTATATGCTGCCAAGGTTTAGTTTCCCACAAACATTAGAACACTTTAATTTGTAACAGTTAACCTAACAACAGCAAAACAAATTACGTCTTCAAGTATTAGTGTGTTTGGAACATACCTTCCAGAACTTCAATGTTTTGACATACTAGTAACTGATTTACCTATTAAGGTAGAAAATAAAGATAGGTGGTATGAAGTAATCAAAATAAATTTAAAGCACATACCAATACAGACAAATTCAAATTTATATTCAAGATATTTAAAGGACTTGATCCATTATCAACATCTTAATTTTTTCTGTCACGTTTCTTACACATTGTACTAGTCTAAAACTAAATTTTCGTGTTTTAGCACAGAAAAAGGCAAATGCATATAGTCCATAAAAATAATTTACTTTCTGTATTATTAATGTACTCAATGTTGTGACTGGCAAAATTCAAAAAATGTTTCATTACAAATATTTTGGAAACCCAGAGAGAGTGATCTATTCTGGAATTTGAAGTAAATCTAAGAAAGAGTGAGAAACTAAAAAAAAAAAAAAAAATTTAGCATAGCTTTTACCCAAGCTTTAAAATGTTTTGTTAGATTTACATTATAGCTTGTGACAAGTATATAATCAAACACTGAAAATGTAACCAATCTTTTCAAGAAGCAACATGAATACAGTTTCATCCTTCAAGTATGACTAGCCAAAATAAGAAATGGCAAATAAGTACGCTCCTTTTCTTTTCTGAACGGCCAAACTGAATTATTCAGAATCGACACCACAGCAAATTAAAGCAGATAGCATAAACGAATAGTAAGTCAGTCTCATACAATCTGGTGGTTAGCAAGAGACATTTTCCTAATATTAGTGTCCATATTTCACATTTGTATATGAGACTTTTAATACTTAGACACTTGATGAAATATCAATTCCTGAAGTTAATTTTAAGTTATATTCTCAAAGTCCAATTTATTATTTTAAAAAGTGGACATCTATGCTTAAATGAGCTTTCCAGGAAATATATTTGTAAAATAATGATGTTAGAATATTTAAAAATACATTTGCTACCTCAATCAACATGAAAATTTCATTCAAATAAAATGTTAAGCTATTAATGTTAGAGTTAAAATCTTTTAGCCTATAGTCAAAAAATATCCTATAGCATAAGTCATATCCTGGAAGGATCTAAATTCGTACTACTATGGATCAGGTAAGTTAAGAAACACATCATCAGACCTGAGTCAAAGATTCCAATCCAGGTGGACAGTTTGTTGGCTCCAATGCTGTCATCCATTGTATCCTAGGTCGTATATTGTGGAAAGTCATAATCTGGATTATATAAATACCCTAGAATGTAGAAGATTGAATAGATTGAGCCTTTTAATCTTTAAACTCTATGATTACAAATACATATTAACCTGATTAGAGACAGGAATCGAACTATAGGTTTAGTTATTCTTTAATAGTATAGTCCTAATCCATACATTATTTTTAAATTGTCTTACAACAATTTGTGGTTTTATGTACAAAGTCTATCTTCCAACTAAAACCAAAAAGAATCTTCAGGGATACAAGAAGTTCCAGTCCATACCAGTGTGGTAAGCTGAGTGTAAGTTGTGAAGAGGGTTATGCTTTACTCTTATTTACATTTCCACATGATATTAATGTATTCAAATAAAATTAAACCTTTATGTTTCAGGATCATTTGAAAGTGGCTGGATGAACTCCCTTCCCCCAGTCTTAAAGGATATTTTGATTGGTATTAATCAAAACACGAACAACATTATGTTCACGTTTGAGAGCTTTGGATGGCAACTCAAAGAGAGAGTCCAGTAAAAGAAACTCACAAAATTGTTTCCTAGAAGATGGTGGTCAAGGAGGGCCAACTCCTAAAATTAAAAAAAAAAAAAAAGACAAACTATGTATCAGTACTAAAAATGTGGTATAATGGTGAAACCACTTACCATATATCTCAAGGAATTTCTTCTAACTGAAGTGCGGATGGGGTTGGATTTTAAAAAATTAACAAAGGATTACTCACAGTTTCCATCAACAAGGGCAACAAAAAGAGTGCGGTGAGATTATTAGTGAAGGAAACCCTGGTGAACCTCTTTGTTGCTGTTAGTTGCTGTCAAGTTGAGCTCTGTAATGTACCCTAAATCAGTGAGTCAGGAAGTGTGATGGTAGAGGCACTCTCATGGGATCCCTTTTCCATCAAGCGGTATAGTTCCAACATCACAGATCTGGGAAAGGGAGACTAGGGCCTCTAGAAGCAGAAAAACTTGGGAAAGAGAGGGAAAAGAGATTTTCTCTGACTTTTCTGTGATGGTGAGATCTCAAACATCCTTACTGGAAGAACCTCACTCTCTATTTCAGAGAAGGAAGGCCTGAAGGTGAGGTCGGGAAGACCAAAAAAAGTCAAACCAGTTGCTGTCAAGTCAATTCCGACTCATACCGACCCTACAGGACAGAGTAGAAATGCCCCGTAGGGTTTCCAAGGAGCCCCCGGTGGATTTGAACTGCCAGCGTTTTGATTAGCAGCCATAGCTCTTAACCACTATGCCACCAGGGTTTCCCAGGTTGGGAAGAGAAAAATTAAAAATGAAATCATTCACTCATTGACTGTGAACCAACAGTTAAAGCTTGCTGCAGGACATGTCTCTGTCTGTCTTCTAAGGTAGCCGATTCACCCTGATACTGAGGTGTACCTTCCTAAAAGGCAGAGGCACCTCAACCAAAGTGTTGAAGGACTCCCTTGAATAGGTTGACAGAGTTGCAGAAAGACAGCTGGACACAGCAACGTATTGTCCTGGGTCAAGGTAAGTATTTATGTATCCTGCAGCCCTGTCATTGGGTGCATAAATATTTAATATGGTTATATCTTCCTGGTTAATTGTCCCTTTAATCATTATGTAGTGTCCTTCTTTATCCTTTGTGGTGGATTTAACTTTAAAGTCTATTTTGTCAGAAATTAATATTGCTACTCCTGCTCTTTTTTGCTTATTGTTTGCTTGATATATTTTTTTCCATCCTTTGAGTTTTAGTTTGTTTCTATCTCTAAGTCTAAGGTGTGTCTCTTGTAGGTAGCATATAGATGGATCATGTTTCTTTATCCAGTCTGAGACTCTCTGTCTCTTTATTGGTGCATTTAGTCCATTTACATTCAGCATAATTATAGATAAGTATGTGTTTAGTGCTGTCATTTTGATGCCTTTTTATGTGTGTTGTTGACAATTTCATTTTTCCACTTACTTTTTTGTGCTGAGAGGTTTTTCTTTGTAAATTGTGTGTTCATCATATTCATAGTATTTGACTTTATGTTTGCTGAGTTGTTATGTTTTTCTTGGTTTTTATTTTGAGTTATGGAGTTGTTATACCTCTTTGTGGTTACCTTAATATTTACCCCTATTTTTCTAAGTAAAAACCTAACTTGTATTGTCCTTTATTGCCTTATTTCCCTCTCTGTATGGCAGCTCTATGCCACCTGTATTTAGTCCCTCTTTTTGATTATTGTGATCTTTTACATATTGATTTCAATGATTCCCTGTTTTGAGCATTTTTTTCTTTTTAAAATTAATCTTAATTTGTTTTTGTGATTTCCCTATTTGAGTTGCTATCAGGATGTTCTGTTCTGTGACCTTGTGTTGTGCTGGTGTCTGATATTATTGGTTTTCTGACCAAACCATTTCCTTTAGTATTTCTTGTAGCTTTGGTTTGGATTCGGCAAATTCTCTAAGCTTGTGTTTATCTGTAAATATTTTAATTTCGCCTTCATATTTTAGAGAGAGTTTTGCTGGATATATGATCCTTGGCTGGCAGTTTTTCTCCTTCAGTGCTCTATATATGTCATCCCATTGCCTTCTTGACTGCATGGTTTCTGCTGAGTAGTCTGAACTTATTCTTATTGATTTTCCTTTGTAGGAGACCTTTCTTTTATCCCTGGCTGCTTTTAAAATTTTCTCTTTATCTTTTAAAAAAAAAAAAATTTTTTTTTTTTTTTTTTTTGGTTTTGGCAAGTTTGATGATAATTTGTCTTGGTGATTTTCTTTTTGGATCAGTCTTAAATGGGGTTCGATGAGCATCTTGGATAGATATCCTTTCGTCTTTCATGATGTCAGGGAAGTTTTCTGCCAACAGATATTCAACTATTCTCTCTGTATTTTCTGTTATTCCTCCCTGTTCTGGGAATCCAATCACATGCAAGTTATTCTTCTTGATAGAGTCCCACATGATTCTTAGGGTTTCTTCATTTTTTTTAATTCTTTTATCTGATTTTTTTTCAGCTATCTTGGTGTCAATTCCCTGGCCCTCCAGATCCGCCACCCTGCATTCCAATTGCTTGAGTCTGCTCCTCTGACTTCCTATTGAATTGTCTAATTCTGTAATTTTACTGTTAATCTTTTGGATTTCTGAATACTGTCTCTCTGTGGATTCTTGCAGCTTATTAATTTTTCCACTATGTTCTTGAATAATCTTTTTGAGTTCTTCAACTGCTTTATTAGTGTGTTCCTTGGCTTTTTCTGTAGATTGCCTTATTTCATTTCTGAGGTCATCCCTGATGTCTTGAAGCATTCTGTAAATTAGTTTTTTATATTCTGCATCTGGAAATTCCAGGATTGTATCTTCATTTGGGAAAGATTTTGATTCTTTAGTTTGGGGAGTTGTAGAAGCAATCATGGTCTGCTTCTTTATGTGGTTTGATATCGACTGCTGTCTCCGAGCCATCTCTAAGATATTGTAGTGATTTATTCTATATTTGGTCACTGAGTCTTATCTTGTTTTGTTTTCTTTCAGTATATGTAGATGGCCTACTAGATTGCGCTATCTTGATTGTTGTAGCCCTTGAATCACTTATGTCCTATTACCAGCTGGTTTGGGCTGTTACCAGATATATAAGCCTAAGAGTCCAATCACTATTCTTGAGTAGAATATGATTTTGGGTCATCAATGTGTGGTGCAGACTGTCACCTATCCACCTTGAGAAGTAGTGGTGATAGTTGTGTGCACCAGATTCTAGTAGCAGCAGGGTTTCACACTCCGGGGGGACAGGATGCTGACAGGCTTCCCCCAAGTGCCAGTGAGGTAGATGTGTCTGTATTCCTAAAGCACTTTGGTAGGTGGGCTCTGCAGCTGTACCTTAGGCCCCCAATGCAAGTACCTCTACAGATTGGTAGGTGTCACCCTCCTTAGACCCCTAAGGCAGGAGGCTAGGTGGTCTGGGGGGAGCTTCAGCCCTCAGTTCCCTGTTGTGGGTCAGTGAGGGCTCTGTTGAATATGCAGAGATATCAGACCTGGGAAATTTGTCTTTCCAGTAACCCGCTAAAACAATTACAGTCAGATCCCTATCAGAAATGCCTTTGCATTATAATAGCCACCTTGTTCCCTGTAGGGATGAAAGCCCAAGACTGTGGATCACATATGCTTGGCTGGAGCTGGTTCTGTGTTTTTAGTCCAATTAGGGAAGGATTTTTGGTCCCTGGGTTTTTTGTGGTTGCTTCTCTCAGGCCAGGAGAATGGGTTAGAAAAAGACAAAAAAAAAAAAAAAAAAGAAAGAAAGAAACTGCAGCGCACTTCACTCTCTGGCTCAGGAAATTCCAATGTTAATGAAGCCGCCTGGGAAGGGGAGGGGAGCGATCAGATAGATAGGAGAGAGTAAAAAGCACCCTGGAATATAGACAAAGTTACTTATCTTGCTTGGGATGACTGTTTTATCTGAGATTCCCAAGGGGCGGGTTGACTGTGTGCGCTGGCTGAGTAGAGATTGCCCCCGAGGGTCAGGCCTGCGTCCCGTGCTTGCGCTGTCTCAGAAGCGGTGGTCAGTTCCTCCGCTCCCAGTCCAAAGCCCAGCGCCAAGCTTCCCCGGCTGGGACGCCACACTCCCAGCTCCAAAACCAGTCACTGCCTCCCAGTGACTTCTCCTCCTGTCAGCGGCGTTGCTGCACTGCCTGCGTGCACTGGCTGGGCTTCCCCCAAGGTCACTTCTGGGGGCTAGAGCTGTGTCCCGTGTTTGTGCCATCTCAGGATGCCGTGCTCAGCTCCCAAAGCCCGGCGCCAAGGTTTCCTGACTGGGACGCTGGCCCCAGGCTCCGAAAACAGTCACTGCTTCCCCGTGGGTGTTCATTCTCAGTCTCTGTCACTCAGGTCAACTCTTTAGATCTGTGTTTGATGGTCAGGGTTCATAGATTGTCATGTATGTGATCGATTCACTTGTTTTTCCGAGTCTTTGTTGCAAGAGGGATCCGAGGTAGCTTCTACCTAGTCAGCCATCTTGGCCCCGCCTCAAGGTAAGTATTTAAAAATGAGCTTTGAAGAGTTATTGATCCTTAGTGCAATGGCTTCACTTTCAGCAAGCAAGGTTATGTCATTTGCATATGGCAAGTTGTGAATGGGTCTTCTTCTGATCCTAATGCCCATTCTTCTTCATATAGTCCAGCTTCTTGGATTATTTGCTCAGCATTTGCTTAGATTGAATAAGTATGGTGAAGGATACAAGCCTGACACACATCTTTCTTGATTTTAAACCACGAAGAATCCTCTTGTTCTCTTCTAATGACTGCCTCTTGATCTATGTACAGGTCTTGCATGTGTACAATTAAGTGTTCTGGAATTCCCGTTCTTCATAATGTTATCCATAATTTGTTTTTTTACACAATTGAATGCCTTTGCATAGTCAACAAAACACAGGTAAACATCTTTCTGGTATTCTCTGCTTTCAGTTAAGCTCCACCTGACATCAGCAATGATATCCTTATTCTATGTTCTCTTCTGAATCAGCTTGAATTTCTGGCAGTTCCCTGTTAAAGTATTTCTGCAACCATTTTTTAATTGTCTTCAACAAAATTTTACTTATGTGTGATATTGTGATTGTTAAGGTTGTGTGTCAACTTGGCTGGGCCATGATTCTCAGTGGTTTGTCAGTTATGATGTAGTTTGACAGTTGAATAATAATGTGATCACCTCCATGATGAGATTTGCTATGCGTAGCCAATCAGTTGAAAGGGAGTTACCTTGGGGGTGTGGCCTGCATCCAATATAGATGAATTTTCTGGCAAGGCTCATGGGCTCTTGCTCTCCCTGGATCCTGCAGCTGGCTCCTGTTCATCTGACCTCCGGTTCTTGGGACTGGAACTAGCAGCTTACCTGCTAATCTTGGGATTTGTGAGCCTCCTCTGTGAGCCAGTGGCCTGTTGTCTGACCTACCAATCTTGGGTTTACCAGTCCCTGCACCTACCTGAGTCCAAAGGAGCCTCCAGCCTGACCTACAGACTTGGGACTTTCCAGCCTTTACAACCATGTGAGCCATTTCTTTGATGTAAATCTCTCTCTCTCTCTCTCTCTATATATGTGCTATATACATATATATGTATATATATGTTTTTTTTTTATATGTATATATCTCTATATACATATAGATGCTTCACTGGTTTTGCTTCTCTAGAGAACCCAGCCTAAGACAGATACTAAAGATATTGTTCAATAATTTCCACATTCTGTTGGATTACCTTTTTTTGGAATGGGCACAAATATGGATCTCTTCCAGTAGGTTAGCCAGGTATCCAAATTTCTTGGAATAGTCAAGTGAGTGCTTTCAGTACTACATTTGTTTGTTGAAACATCTCAGTGTTCGGTCAATTCCCGGGGCCTCGTTTTTCACCAGAGCCTTCAGTGAAGCTCGTACTTCTTCATTCAGCAGCATCAGTTCTTGGTCATATGCTTGATTATGTCTTAATCATATGGTAAATTCCAGTTACCGATACATTAATTTTAGTGTTTGTTTATAAGTATAACTATACTGATTTTTAAACACACTTGGTTTGGTTTTGGTTTATACTGATTTTTAAACACACTTGTTACCAAAGAAAAAGAGAAAAGTAATCATAGGATTTGGTAGTTTTGTAAAGGAATCTCACCTTTAAATACTTGCCCTATTCATGATTATCTCTAGTTTGATAAAGCAATGTATTGCTATCAGTGGACCTAAAACACAAACTCTGCTTAACACTGTCACAATTCAAATGTTTGCTATGCCACAGATTATAAAAAATAGTAATAACTCAATGCAGGGAAGGTCAGCTCAACTGGACTGGACCAAAAGCAAAGAAGTTTCCGGGATAAACTGAATGCTTCAAAGGTCAGTGGAGCAAGGGTGGGGGTTTGGGGACTATGGCTTAAGGGGACTTCTAAGTCAATTGGCAAAATAATTCTATTATGAAAACATTCTGCATCCCACTTTGAAGTGTGGCGTCTGGGGTCTTAAATGCTAACAAGCGGCCCTCTAAAATGCATCAATTGGTCTCAACCCACCTGGATCAAAGGAGAATGAAGAACACCAAGGTCACACGATAACTATGAGCCCAAGAGACAGAAAGGGCCACATGAACTAGAGACGTATATCGTCCTGAGACCAGAAGAACTAGATGGTGCCCAGCCACAACCGATGACTGCCCTGACAGGGAGCACAACAGTGAACCCCTGCTGGAGCAGGGGAACACTGGGATGCAGACCCCAAATTCTCATAAAAAGACCAGACTTAATGGTCTGACTGAGACTAGAAGAATCCCGGCGGTCATGGTCCCCAAATCTTCTGTTGGCCCAGGACAGGAACCATTCCCGAAGACAACTCATCAGACATGGAAGGGACTGGACAATGGGTTGGAGAGCGATGCTGATGAAGAATGAGCTACTTGTATCAAGTGGACACTTGAGACTGTGTTGGCATCTCCTGTCTGGAGGGGAGATAGGAGGGTAGAGAGGGTTAGAAACTGGCAAAACAGTCACGAAAGGAGAGACTGGAAAGAGGGAATGGGCTGGCTCATTAGGGGGAGAGTAAATGGGAGTATGTAGTAAGGTGTATATAAGCTTATATGTGACAGACTGACGTGATTTGTAAACTTTCCCTTAAAGCACAATAAAAATTATTTTAAAAAAAAAGTTAGAAATAGAACTACCATACGATCCAGCAATCCCACTCCTTGGAATATATCCTAGAGAAATAAGAGCCTTTACACGAACAGGTATATGCACACCCATGTTTATTGCAGCACTGTTTACAATAGCAAAAAGCTGGAAGCAACCAAGGTGCCCATCAATGGATGAATGGATAAATAAATTATGGTATATTCACGCAATGGAATATTATGCATCGATGAACACTGAGGAATCTGAAACATTTCATAACATGGAGGAATCTGGAAGGCATTATGCTGAGTGAAATTAGTCAGTTGCAAAAGGACAAATATTGTATAAGACCACTATTATAAGAAATTGAGAAATAGTCTAAACTGAGAAGAAAACATTCTTTTGTATTTACAAGACGGGGGAGGGAGGGAAGGTAGGAGAAGGGTATTCACTAATTAGATAGTAGATAAGGACTACTTTAGGTGAAGGGAAAGACGGCACACAATACAGGGGAGGTCGGTACAATTGTACTAAACCAAAAGCAAAGAAGTTTCCTGAATAAACTGAATGCTTCGAAGGCCAGCATAGCAGGGGCAGGGGTCTGGGGACCATGGTTTCAAGGGACATCTAAGTCAATTGGCATAATATCTATTAAGAAAACATTGTGCATCCCACTTTGAAGAGTGGCGTCTGGAGTCTTAAACTCTAGCAAGCAGCCATCTAAGATGCATCAATTGGTCTCAACCCACCTGGATCAAAGGATAACGAAGACCACCAAGGACATAAGCTGATTACGAGCCCAAGAGACAGAAAGGGCCACATGAACCAGAGACTACATCATCCTGAGACCAGAAGAACTAGACGGTGCCCAGCTACAACTGATGACTGCCCTGACGGAACACAACAGAGAACCCCTGAGGGAGCAGGGGAGCAGTGGGATGCAGACCCCAAATTCCCATAAAACCAGACTTAATGGTCTGACTGAGACTAGAAGGACCCTGGTGGTCATGGCCCCCAGACCTTCTGTTGGCCCAGGACAGGAGCCATTCCCGAAGCCAGCTCTTCAGACATGGATTGGACTGGACAATGGGTTGGAGAGGGATGCTGGTGAGGAGTGAGCTTCTTGGATCAGGTGGACACTTGAGACTATGTTGGCATTTCCTGCCTGGAGGGGAGATGAGAGGGTGGGGGGGTTAGAAGCTGGCAAAAAGGACACGAAAAGAGAGAGTGGCAGGAGAGAGCAGGCTGTCTCATTAGGGGGAGAGTAATTGGGAGTGTGTAGCAAGGTGTACATGGGTTTTTGTGTGAGACTGATTTGATTTGTAAACTTTCACTTAAAGCACAATAAAAATTATTTTAAAAAAACGGTAAAAAGGAAAGTGTGCTTCTGGCCAAAAAGAAAATTAAAATGGTTTTACACTAATTGCAGTTTTTCTTTTTAATGTAATACAGCTAATGTAATTTTTTATTTTTTTTTGCCTTGCCTAAATAATATCCACCAACTTAATAAAAAAGGGATGGGAAATAAAAAAAAAAAAATAGTAATAACCACACAGTTATATAAATTAGAAAGTTCCCCTGAATTCTTGGAGAAAATATGCATCTCTTATTTTACCTCAATATATTTTTTAATATATAGCTTTACCAATTCTAGAAGAAAGTCATGACTTTACCCCCTGAGATCAGATACTTAAAAAGCATCTTATCATTAAAGGAAAGCCATTTTTGGGTTGAAATGAGAGCTTATAGATCATTTTCAGTCCGGCCTTCATCCAAGTTTTACACATCAAAAATTTGAGGCCAGGGATGTGGTGGTCACTTGTATTTATAAATGGAAGACTTAGCAAGAGAATCCAAGTATCCTGAGGTGAGAAACAGAAGGAGCACTTGAGATGGATGATGGAATAGAGGTGGGAATATGATGGAGAAAGTGTATCAGGACAGAAAAAATAGCCCCATACATAGTCAGATACATTTTATACAGAAACAAGATGGCATTTGTTTCTCTATTCTCTAGATACAGACATAGATGTCTGCTTTCTACTTTGGATACTGAATACCAGAGTGGAAAGCTGAGAGATTTGTCCAGAATGCAGAAACCTGGGCATCCTCTCCAAGAAAGATGGCACATTTTCTCTCATATCAGAGGTAAACAGTACAGACAGATCTGCAGCAATAAGGCATCACCAAAGTTATGAATCCTTTTGCCTGAAGAAAGCAATTACTTAGTATTATGGATTGAATTGTTTCCCCCCAAAATGTGTGTCATCTTGGCTAGGATTCCCAGTATTGTGTGATTGTTCACCATTTTACCATCTAATGTGATTTGCCTCTGTTTTGTAAATCTTACCTCTGTGATGTTAATGAGGCAGGACTCAATCTGCAAGATGGTTGTGTCTTAAATCAATCTCTTTTAGATATAAAAGAGAGAAGGGAGCAGAGAGACAGGGGAACTTCATACCACCAAGAAACAAGAGCCAGGAGAATAGCATGTCCTTTGGACCTGGGGTGCTTGCATGGAGAAGCTCCTAGACCAGGGGAAGATTGATGATAAAGACACTCCCCCAGAGCTGACAGAGAAAGAGAAAGCCTTCTCCTGGAGCTGACACCCTGTATTAGAACTTCTAGCCTCCTAGACTGTGAGAGAATAAATTTCTCTTTGTTAAAGCCATCCACTTGTGGTATTTCTGTTATAGCAGCACTAGATAACTAAGACACCTAGTGTATCTTGTTAAGCCTCTATTACATAGACCATGGATAGGACCATAGGTGTAAACGAAGGGGAGAAGTCAGTTTACAGGGATTAATATATGGAACACATTAGTCTCTAGAAACTACATAGGCAAAGACTACCTGGGCCTTGAGGTTCAAGAGGCTTGGTCCTCTGTCTGGCCTCTTGGAGTTATTGTTAGGAATAGTTAAGGATGGGAGGATCCAAGCAGCCACTACAATAAACATTCCATTCAGAACTTTGTTACTGTTTAGTTCTATGAGTACTTACATGTGTCCTAGGATATAAAGCTGATAATTCTCCTGTGGTCCTGGAATGGCAACAGAGGCACAAAGTGGCCTAAATTCTAAATTCAAATAAGCTCTAAATTCAAATAACTGACCAGGATGTGACCACAGCCTCATGGGCTTACTGATAGTTAAAGGCCCTACCACTCTCTGTCCAGAAGGTTTGTGTTATGCCAGCAAATCCTAGAGTCCATCTTATTCTCAGTGATCACAGATCACACTGGCATCTGTGGAGACACGATTCCTTTCATCTGGCTCTCAGTCATTGGTTGATTTAGATCACCATGGAGATGTCCTGTGTTCTCATCTTCATAGCACTGGTACATGCAGTTGCTCTCTCCCTAATCTTTTGCCAGTCTTAAATGCCCAGAAATCAACACGCTGCTTAGCCCATAACTCACCAGGTGACAGGAAATCCTGCAGGATACCGAAGGTCTTCTGCCTGGACACAGCATGCAGCCAATTTTTCTCTGAAATCTTGCTGTATCTCTGGGCTCTGCCCTCGTAACTGCAACTGTTCCTGCTGCTTTTGAGTCTCAGGGTGCTGTCTTGTGGTTTTGCCATTTGTCTCTGCTTGCTCCAGGGTGCCTCGCTCTGGATCCCGTCAGTGTCCTAGCAAGACACAGTCTCCTAGCAAAGACCATCATTATCTACTCTGCCAAGTTAATTTTCTCATTTTGGGTTCTCCTTATGTGCCATGAACCCTTTAAATATCTGATTCCCACCTTCAAATACCCTGAGTCAAGAGTTTTAGATCCTCAAAAGCTATAGAATGATTCCTTTATTCCTTTGTTAGCTGCTTTTGCTATACGTCTGTTATTGCATTTCATAAGCAATGAACTCTGAAAGGCCCCGTTGACTAAAATTGAGTAGGAGAAGCAGGAAGAGGCTACAAGAGGGGAAAAAGGGAAAAATCTAATAATATTACAAATTTCTTCATTTACCTTCATATTTAATAATCATTTTTCTCTAATTGTGTTAAGATGGCTTGCCACGAAATAAAAAATAATAATTTCAAAGTAAGTAGACTGTAATATAACTTAACAAAATCACAAAGTGGCTTTTGATGTCTAAAACCCCATTGCTGTCGAGCTGATTCTGACTCATAGTGACCCTATAGGGTTTCCAGGGAGCAGCTGGTGGATTCCAACTGTGGACCTTTTGGTTAGGAGCTGAGCTCGTAGCCATTGTGTCACCAGGGGTCCTTGATGTCTAAAGGTAAATATAAAATAGTTCAGTACCAAATCTTACAAAATAAATATTAACATCCTGTAATATAATTAAAGGACCTTCATTAGGATGGCTTCACCTTTGTAAAGCAGAAGTACTGTCAAGTTTCATTGCCAAAAGGCATGGGTTTGGTTTTTGCAATCTTGATGATGGATTTCAGTTCCTCTAGCTCTAATTTCCCACAGCTCTAATTTCCCACCCCACAGAGGCAACCACTCTTCTGTTTTTTTCTCCATACCATAATTTTGCCTATTTGTACATTCTAGAAATAGAATTATAAAGTATATAGTCTATATGTAATGCTTCTTTCATTCAGGATAGTGTATTTTAGATTCATTCATGTTATTGTCTGTACCAGTTGTTCATTCCTATTTATTGGTGTGGAGTATTCCATTGTAGAAATCTACTACCATTTTTTTTTAATCCATTATCCTATTGATACAAATACAGGCTGTTTCTAGGCTTTGATTTTTACAAAGTTGCTGTAAACATTCTTGTACAAGTATTTGTTTTTTGCACAAGTATTTTCATTTTTCTTGTACAAACACCTAAGAGTGGCATAGTAGGTCACAAAGAAAACATATGCTTAGTTCTATAAGCAACTGCCAGAGCTTTTTCCAATGTGGCTGTACCATTTTATGCTCCCCTTAATGATGTATATGAGTTGCCATTGCTCCACATTCTTTCCCATATTTGGGGAGGTCAGTCTTTTTAATTTCAGCCATTCTAAAATGGTATCTGATTAAGATTTTAACACTTATTTCCTTGTTGACAATTGATGTTGAGTAGTTTTTCATGTGTTTATTAGCCATTTGTAGCTCTTCTTTTTTCCAGTGTCAATTAAAATATTTTGCTCATTTTTAAATTGGGTTTCTTCTCATTTTTTTAACAAGAGGTTTTTATGTCTCATGAATAGAAATACTTCATCAGATATATATTTGCAAATATGGCTTCCTAGTTTCTGGGTCATCTTCTAATTTTCTTAATGTTCTGCTTTGATAACAGAAGTCTTTAATTTTCATGAAGGATAATTCATCAATTATTTTATTTTAGGGTTATTTATTTATTTTATTGCTTTCTGTGTCTTGTCGAAGCAATCTTTGCTTACCTCTGGCTTCAAAGATATTATTCCCTGCTATTTTATCCTATGTTATTTTTCTAGAAGCTTTATAGATTTACAGTTTGGTCTATGACCTACTATAAATTAATTTTCTGTATGGTATGAGATAGGGTTTGTAGTTCCTTGTTTCCAAAAAAAAAAAAAATTTTTTTTTTTTTAATCCAGTTGTCCCAGGATCATTTGCTGAAGAGTTTCTAACCCCCACTAGAATTCTTTAGTGCTTTGTCATAACTTGATTTGCCGTCAATATGTGAGTCTATTTCTAGAATCTCTATTTTGTTGCATTAATCTATTTGTTAATCCTTATCCTGGTATCATGCTGTCTCAACTACTGTGACTTTACAGTAAGTCTTGTGGTCAGACAACGTAAGTCTCGCGGCTTTGTTCTTCTTTTACAAGATTGCATTGGATAGTCTAGGGTTTATGGGGCAATGGTTAAGCTCTTGTCTGCTAACCTAAAGGTCAGTGGTTTGGACTCACCAGCCCCTCTGAGGGAGAAAAGACTTGGTGATCTAGTCCCACAAAGATTTCAGCTAGGAAACCCTATGGGACAGTTCTACTCTGTTCTATAGGGTCAATTATGAATCAGAATTGACAGCACACGAGAATAATGACAACAGGCCTTTTCATATAGGTTTTAGAGTCAGTTTCTACAAAAGCACTTGGCGGGGGGTGTTTGGAACTTCATTGAATCTATAGATCAGTTTGGGCGAACTGATGTCTTTGCAATATTTTATGGTCATTTACAGAGGCAGGTGGACCCTCACCCAAGGTTTCGTTGGGATGTTGAGACTAATGATGCCAAATATACACACACCAGGAGAGTCTGAAGAGGTTTATTACTTACAATATTGAGGTCTCTGGGAGTAGCAGGGTAGGCCTCTCTTAGAAATGTCTTTAAAGGGCAAGGAAAGAAGACTAGCTTCCTTTTTTTTTTTTAATTATGATTAGGGGTGGGGCCAGGGTGAGTGTTCACACAGCAGGGGCTTGTTTGGTTTGAAGCTCCGGCTGGTGTCAGGCTTTCTTAGCTTGTCCAGATGTGGGCACAAGCAGAAGAGGAAGAGATGAGGTTTAAAAGCTATCAGCAGTCACACATGAAAAAATGGAGTCAGACTCCTTGTCACAAACACTGACTCTTCCAATAATTTATATGGTATGTCTCTCCGTTAATTTTCTCCTTTAATTTCTTTCAGCAATGTATTATAGTTGAAGTGTAGAGGTCTTCAGTATCTTTTGTGTTTTCTAAATTACTCCTAATTAATGTGTGATGGTTAAGATTGTGTGTCAGCTTGGCTGGGCCATGATCCTCAGTGTTTTGGCAGTCATGTAATGTTGTGATCACTTCCCTGTTGAGATTTGATATGTTATCACTCCCATGATGGGATCTGCTGTGAGTAGCCATTCAGTTGAAAGGGAGTTTCCTTGGGTGTCTGGCCTGCATCAAATATAAATGGACATTCTGGCAGGGCTTGGTGGCTTTGTGCTCATGCTGGATCCTACAGCTGGCTCCTGGTCCTCTGACCTCTGATTCTTGGAATTTGAACTAGCAGCTTACCTGTGGTCTTGCCTGCCAATCTTGGGATTCATTGATCTTTGAAGCCTGTGAGCAAGAGCCCTGCTCTCTGACCTACCAATCTTGAGTTCACCAGCCCCTGTGGCTATGTGAGTCTGGAGAAGCCTCTATCCTGACCCACGGACTTGGGACATTCCAGTCTCTACAACCACATTGCCTTGATATGAATTTCTCTCTCTCTATACACGTTACTGGTTTTGCTGCTCTAGAAAACCCAGCCTAAGACAATGTTAAATTTCTTTTTTAAACCTATTACAAGTGGATTTTTTTTTGTAATTTCATTTTCCTATTTTTAGCTGTTATTACATACAAAATACAATTTTTTAATTACTAACTTTGTATCTGTGTCCTTGCCAATTCACTTATTATTTCCAGTATCCTAATTGCAGATTATTTAGGATTTCATAAGTTAAAAATTACCTTATCTATATATAAACCAGCCAAATTAAACCCGTTGCCATTGAGTCTATTCCGACTCATAGTAAGCCTATAGGACAAAGTAGAACTGCCCCGTAGAGTTTCCAAGGACTGCCTGGTGGATTCAAACTGCCGACCTTTTGGCTAGCAGCCGTAGCTCATAACCACTACACCACCAGGGTTGCCTATCTGTATATAGAGATAGCTTTATTTCTTCCTTGTTGAATTAAGCCTTTTATTTACTTTTATCACCTCATTGCACTGGCTAGGCCAGCCAATATAATACCGAATAGGAATGGCAGGTGTGGGCATTCTTGCCTATCATGGAGAGAAAAGCACTTGCTATTTTACTACTAAGTTTTATTATGTTACCTGTAGGTTTGTACAGATGCCCTGTATTAGGTTAAGGAAGTTGCTCCCCATTCCTGGTTTGCTGAGAATTGTTATCATAAGTCAACGTTGAGTTTTGTCAAATGCTTTTTTGTTACTTATTAAAATGATTATATAGTGACTATATAAAATTTCACGGAGCACTGTGGTGCAATGGTGAGGTGCTCAGCTGCTAACTGAAAGGTCAGAGAAAAGATCTGGTGATCTGCTCCTGTAAAGATTACGGCCTAGGAAAACCTATGGGGCAAGTTCTACTATGTCTTATACCATTGCTATGAGTCGATGGCACACAACAACAACAATAAAATTTCTCTTTTATTCTCTTAATATGGTGAATTACATTTGCAAATGTTAGCTCTACCTTGCTTTCCTGGAATTCCAAATTGATCAAGACATATTCTTTTTAAACAGTAAAACCCCTGGAAAGCTGGAACCTGTGTAAGGAAGAAACCTGTCAGAGAAGGAAAACTCAAATATTTCCCACTAATAGAGAACAATAGAAAAGTGGTAAGTCTGCACCCTGTCAAATGTTTAAAACGTGCAAGACCTAGAAAAACAAGGCAGGCCCATGGAGTTCTAGCTTTCACAGATTTCACTGTATATTGCTGAATTTTGCTAAAGCTGGGTCAAAATTATGTTTATGAGGGATATTGCACTGTACTTTAAAATTTTTTGTCAACGAGTAGTATTATAGCTATGTTGGCCTCAAAGAGCTAATCGCAGTTTTAGCTGCACAGACTGTGGACCACTCTCAGGATAAACCTGTAAAAATGGAAAATTCATTCAGATCCATTCCCTTCTTCTCACTGTTGACCTCCCTCCAGTTTCTGTCACATTTTTGTTCACTCTCCAGTGCTTGTTCTTGTATTTTATTGGTAATTTATATTTATTATCTGCATAAATTTTGGTCTCATAGGTGTTCAGTTATTACAAGTGGAAATCAAATATATTGATTTTTATCATACTCAAAATATTTTTAGAAATTACAATTAATTTCCAATTAATTATAAAGCTAAATAGAATAAACATAAAGTATGTGGTATAAGAATCTCAGCCATCTGTTATTCTCTTCACTTCTGGATTCCTTATTTAGAGGTGGGTCAAACAAGAAAGCCTCCTTATCAGAATGAATACAGCTTTGCCTGAAACTTTGCCTAAAAATGTAAGGCCTACCTCATTCACGTGCAATAGTGATGGCACTGTGCTCAATGTGTAACTAAAACATGGCAGAATTTTCTAAGCAAAAAGAAAGAAAGAATACTTTCTTTCTCTATCCAGCTGTAACTTCAAGAAAGTAAATCATCTGTAAACTTAGACCAGTCTAAACCTTATGTTACTGCTTTTCACTACCTGTTCAAACCCAAAATTTGAAACAAGAAATCAAAATCTCTACTGATTTTTATGACTTATAAATCTACTCATATCTCTCTGTCGTCTGTCGTCTGTCATCTGTCGTCTGTCTGTCGTCATCTGTCGTCTGTCGTCTGTCTGTCTGTCTGTCTGTCGTCTGTCTATCTATCTATCCTAAATTATCTTCAACCATCAAAGCTTCAGTATTTTTAAAGGAGACTCTAAGCCTGGATTAAGAAGAAAGGAAAAGGAAAGAGGGTGAGACATGGAGCTGAAGGTGAAAAGAGAAAGAAGAGAGCCAGGAACTAAGTAGGTGGTCTGAAAGGATAACGAAGACCTCTGGGGAAAGCCTGTGCGAGTAGGCCCATGAGAGAGAAAGGGAAAGAATGTACTCAGCAGAGAAAGAGGAAATTAGTGGCCACAAAATTCACACGTCAAATTGCAGGTTTTTACAGAAGAGCTAAACAGAAAGTGTAAAGCAAACTCAAAAGGCTATTTAATTTTGCTGATTGTTTTACCACAAGTTTAATGGATTAAAACTGCAGGTACCTATTATCTCACGGTATCTGTGGGTCACGGTCACAATTCCAATGTGCTAGAAATTACTTACCAAAATTATTTAATTACCCTAGTCAATTCTGAGGAAAGATTATGTTTGAAACAATCAAAATGTTGTATGCTGTCCTTTGTTGTATTGGTTCCCTTTTTTGCACCTTATGTGAAGGGATGTTATTAAGAATTCCCCTTCTTAGGCATATGTGAAAGAAAGACTAATTGGAATGTGAATTAGCATATCATATTTGGTACCCAGCTTTGAGTAAGGAAATAGGGAAGACTGGGATAACTCAAAATGGGAGTAAAAATATTCAAAATGGAAGCGAGATGGCCCAACTTTGAATTCACAAGGGCCCAGAAGCAGTGTGGTGGGGATACTATGGATGAGTTACCCTTGAGCATGAATTCTTCTGCCAAGCATAGCTATGGAAAACACAACAGCCTTGGACATTTGTAAGAACCCCTAAACCAAAAGAAAGGAATAGGACACCCTGCCCACGGTGTCAATGAACAGCATGGTGGGGGTGTTCCCTGTGAAGAAGGCCAGAAGTTAATACTTGTTCAGGACACAGAGAAGTGCCCACTGGCCATTTAAAGGGGGAACAAATATAAAATAAGGACTGCAGTCAGTGAAAGAAGACTCCAGAGTGGTCCAAAAGGAATCATGCCCCTTAGGTAGCTAACTTTTCCTTGGGGAAGCTGAGATATTAAATAGGTCACAGGCAAACAGCAATCTCATAGTTCCTCAGCTTGATTAGCACTTTGAAAACCTCAAAATTTCTTTGCCAGATGGTTCTTAGTATCACAGAACTGTGCTCTCTTGGCCCCTGGTTACTTGGGTGACAGGTTGCAGCAGACTGACATAAAGTGATTTAAAAAAAATATAGAAATCTTATGTCTCTCTCCAAAGTCTAGTATTGCCAGATTGTTTGAAAGAGACACATTGCCTCACAAGCCTCTTTGCTCAGAACTGCCTTCTTAATTTCCTTTTTTTTTTTTCACTCACTAAAAAGAACAGGTATGTTTCCTTCTTTTACCAGAAACTTGAGGTGATATAGAAACCTCACAAACAGATGTGTTAAAGGGTAACATTCATAACACGAGCTTTATCATTAAATTACTAACACTAGAGTTTTGGTTGTCTTATCTATAAATAATACTTTAAGTTTTCTTCCAGTTATAAAATTCTATGGTTGTCTATCATTTTAAATTCTCCTTTTAGAACTCTGAGAAAAGCTCATGTGTTCATGTTTTGATATGCAGAATTTCAGCTGAATTTAAATGATGAGTTTTCAATTTAGGACAAAACTTCAAGAAAACTAAAATTTAGAAAACTAGAATTGGAAAACAAAACTGGAGAATTATGGTATGTTAAGTAAATAAGTACATACATAAAATTATAGTTATTATAGTTAATACCTAAAGAATAGCTTATCTAAAACTAAAAATAAGTCACAAATATACACTAGTAATGTAGGAAAGCACCTATTTCCTCAGTGTGGAAAATGCTTGATTAGATATATCCCATAACTAGAATGAATAAAACTTTATTTTTCCACTATTCTTCTAAAAATTTTAATCTCCCAGTTACAGTACTGCCTGCATCACTTGAAAGCCACACACACACACACACAAAAGTATAAAATATAATGTCATCTCTCTGAATAGGGTTGAGAATCAGGGTATAATTGATAAAAATAAAATTAATGGTAAAAGACGCTTATTTAATCCTCACAACAACGCCAGAAAGGGAGAATTATTACCCCCATTTTAGAGCTGAGGAAAATAAAGGTTTCACTAAGCCTTTTGCCCAAATTAACACAGTTCAGGAGGCTTAAATCAAACCCTAATCTTACTTGTACATTAGAAGAAAAAATGGTCTCATTTTTCATATTTCTTACATCGATGATACGATT
The DNA here is from genome assembly GCF_024166365.1 of Elephas maximus indicus. Taxonomy (NCBI): domain Eukaryota; kingdom Metazoa; phylum Chordata; class Mammalia; order Proboscidea; family Elephantidae; genus Elephas; species Elephas maximus. The sequence continues at coordinate 13,343,542 of NC_064841.1, read as the reverse complement.
GAATTTAATTATATACCACTGTTACAGACTGAATTTTGTCCCCCAAAAGATATGCTAAAGTCCTAACCCCTTTACCTGTAAATGTGACCTTGTTTGGAAATGCTGCCTTTCTTTGAAGATGTTATCAGTTAACATGAGGTCATACCATAGTACGTTGGCTCTTAATCTCTTCTGAGTGGTGTCTTATAAAAGCAGAGAACAGATACAGAGAGACATCCAGGGGGAAAGACACCACTTGAAGAACCATCTACAAGCCAAGAAATACCGAGTATTCCAAGGAGCTACTAGAAGCTAGGAGAAAGGCAGAAACAGTTTCTCTCTCAAAGCCCTCAGAAGAAATCAGCACAGGTGGTACCCTGCTTTGGACTTCCAGCCTCCAGAACTGAGACAATAATTTTCTATTCTTTAAAGCCATCCACTCTGAGGTATTTTGCTATGACAATCATAGGAAACTAAGATGACGACTTACTCTCAATTCCCTAAGGATGGGTGAGATCAAATTCTCCAAGAGACTTCTATTAGAAGAAATTTGGTTAATAATTCTTCAAAGACCAACTTCAATAAAGTGTAGAGTCATGGAGGTGAGCATGGTGCTCATTTTTTGAACTAGAAAAGCTGGAGTAGTTCCAGGCTGACGGGTGGAGGTTTGTAGCCTGTACAACAAAGCAGGACAGTACTGGAAACCAAGAAAGAAACAAAAATGGAGCCAGCCTTCAGTTAAATGGGACTTCACAGATCTATGTTCCTTGAAGCCCGAGACCCCAAAGTCTCTGATGGTGTCATCTGATCTGGGAACACTCTCTCCTGATCATTAGGCAGAATTCCAGAAGGTGTTTCACAATTTGATCAGATGAGAAACTCTAGAGAACTTTATATCCTGGGACATTCTATATGTTAACAAAGAGTGATGGGAACCATTGCTTTCTCTTAAGGACATAACTGCTTAAATAACACATCTGCACTTTCAGTAAGATAAGAACATGTAATAAAATCATTATAGATCTAAATCTGAGTTTCTATTGCTTAAAGCTTCTCGTTTTTCAACCTTCAGATCCTATTTCTTTCCCACATTCATAAAGAACATGATAAATACTGGTCACATGAACTCTATACATGGTAATCAGCAGAGACAAACCCTTGGTTAACACCAGTAGATTTTACCAAAGAGGGAAGGGCAAAGGAATGTTGCTTACAGTGTCCTGCATTTTAGTTTATGCACAACTTTATGTGAGAAGAACTCATTTACAAAATACAAGCTTACATAGTTTTTGTTTGCCTCCCTCTTCCTTATTCTGTGCAAATAATACTTACTAAAAATTCAATACAACATAGCTGAAAATACTTCATAATTACATTTGGTCAAAAGGAGTACCACTCATAAGAAATCTCATATGCACACACACATGACATGTCTGGAAGTAAGGAAAGGTTGGTGTTGGCTGGGTTTTTTTTTTTTTTTTTTTGGTGAAAATATACATACCAAAACATTTGCCAATTCAACAATTTCTACATGTAAAAGGCTTTTTTATTGTCGTTGTTTGTTTTTAATAGGGCTTTATGAAGCCGGGAGTTCTTCTTGTTGCCAGGTGCAGTTGAGTTGATTCCGACTTATAGCAACCCCATGTAACAGAGTAGAGCTGCCCCATAGGATTTCTTAGGGGACGGGCATAAAGGAGGACATCCAGGAATCCTTCTCGCCCTAAATGACCAGTGATCAAATATAGATCTGTCAGACAAGGACAAGTTGATTAATTAGTTGCTTTAAGAAAATGAAATATTAGAAAAATTCAATGTTTATGAAATAGAATATTAAAAAAAATTCAAACAATAGCAACTTAAGTAGAAATGTTACGTGGATGTTAAACCTCCTAAATATATGTACTTGTCCCTAGGTGGTGCAAATGATTAACACACTCAACTGATAACCAAAAGTTTGGAATTTCAAGTCTACCCAGTCATCTTAGTTATCTAGTGCTGCAATGACAGAAATACCACAAATGGGTGGCTTTAATGAAGAGAAATTTATTTTCTCACAGTTTAGGAGGCTAGAAGTCCGAATTCAGGGTGCCAGTTCCAAGGGAAGGTTTTTTCTTTCTGTTGGCTCTGTGGTAATATCCTTGTCATTAATCATCTCCTGGTCTAGGAGCTTCTCAGTGCAGGGACCCTGGGCTCAGAGGACACTTTCTGCTCCTGGCTCTGTTTTCTTGGTGGTAGGAGGTATCCCTATCTCTCTGCTCACTTCTCTCTTTTATATCTCAAAAAGATTGACTCAAGGCCCAACCTAATGTCGTAGATTGAGTCCTGCCTCATTAACACAACTGCCTCTAATCCTGCTTCATTAATATCATAGAGGTGGGATTTACAACACATAGGAAAATCACATCAGATGACAAAATGGTGGAAATTACACAATACTGGGAATCATGGCCTAGCCAAGTTGACACACATTTTTAGGGGGGCACAATTCAATCTAAAACACAAGTCGTGCCTCAGAAGAAAGGCCTGGGCATCTACTTCTGAAAAACCAGTCATTGAAAACCCTAAGGAGCACGGTTCTTCTGACACACATGGGGTCACCATGAGTAGGGATTGGCTCAACCAAAGCTGGTAACTGGTATACCTACTTACGTGATCCTTTATTTGATAAATCTTACCTTTCAGCTATATAGTAAATGATATGTTAACAATTTTATAATATATATTCGTTATACACACACATACAAATAAATTTACTGTTCGCATTTTCAAAATTCTTTACCCAACAAGCATAAGATTTGATTTGCTAAGACAATGGCTCTCAGCCTGGCCCAGACCTGCAGCATCAGTATCACATTGGAAATGGTTAGAGATGCAAAGTCTCAGGCTGTACCAAGGACCTACTGATTTAGAAACTCTTGGGATGAGCCCCACAATCTGTTCTTTAACAAGCTCTCCAGGTGATTCTAGTTCATTTTAAAGGTTGACAACCACAGTGCCAAAAAATCCTTAGCGTAAGGATTAGTTGTAGTGGATATATCAGTTCCATTGTCTGTTGATCCAAAATTGAACTAGAAATTATATCTACTAAAAAAGTCAATGCAATTAAATAACTTCCACAAAATTGAACTATGCAGGTGTGATAGAAATTTCAGATATGAAGTTAAAAACAGTCTTTCACTTTAAAAGGGATTAAGTTAGTTACATAATGATCGCTATTTCTTTGGGAGGCCCTAGCAGTGCAGTGGTTAAGAGCTCCAGCTGCTCCTTGGAAACCCTATGGGGCAGTTCTACTCTGTCCTATTGGGTCACTATGAGTCAGAATCGACTCAACGGCAATGGGAGAAATTCCTTCATATTGCTTACTGTCTATGTTCCAGGCATGGTTCTAAGAACTTTTCATATAACAACTCATTTAATCCTTACAATAACCCACTGAGGTTAGAACTGTTACCCTGCCCATTTTACAGATGGGAAAATGAGGCCATAGAAAGGTTATATGGCTTACCCAAAGCACAGAGTTGATCAGAGAAATTTGAGGCCCAGAGTTAGTAAGTGGCAAAGCTGGGATACCAACTTTAATTGGATGTTTCCATAGTTTCCACTTCTAATTATGGGAAAATGCTGCTGCTTACAGTAAATTGTTTTAAGTACCTAAATTTTATTCACGGACCATTTGCTTCTGAAAAGTCTCCACAGGTATGAAAAGTTGTACATAGGTGTAGCGGGTGCAGATGGAGACCATTGAGCCAAATTAAGCCAACCTGCATGTTAGGGTTTTGCCAGTAAGGCAGTTTGTTGATTTCTTTCTTAAGGTGAGATTGTCCTATGCTGCACGGCCCATTCCCCAGGGCTTCCCTCACTCTCTGGCCTTACATCTGCAGCATCGCATATTCATCTCACTGACTCCCTGCCCCAGTTATGAGCTATGATGAGTTATGAGCCCTGGTTATTAGGTTCAGTAGTCAAGATAAGTCCTAAGCAAAGTTCTCAAAAACATTCAAGCACACGGTCAGCAGATTTCTCCTTTATTCATCTACTGGCCACGGGGTTATTTTGTTCAGGTCTGAACCCTATCCTCAGGAAGAGCTTCTCCATGGGAACTTCAAGTGTTGTCACCAGCCCAGGATTACGGTCATTCGCCCTAGAAGCCAGAGCAGGATCTGGCATGAGTTAGAGTGAACAAAGGAACAAACAAGAATCCACAGGAGCTGCCTGTGTTCTCAAGTCTCCTAGGTATAGATTTTCTATTTTCAGTCACCGATTGGAAAATGAGCTTGTAAACATAGCTGACGTAAATCTGACTCAAGTATTTTTTTTTTTTTTTAATGACCTACGTTAAATGACACTCGTTGTTCTCTTCCCATTCAACCTACAGGTGGCCTGAAGCTCCTGGAAGATAGGAAGGAAAGGATGCAATCTATTTGAAAGCTGCTATGAGTCACAGCCCTTGCTATGACTGGTCTTACCACAGCCAATTTACACAGATCACCAGGAAATAAAAGTCACCATTTCCCAGGCTTTGGGTTTCCTGGTCAGTAAAACAGGCTAGAAAACATAGATAGGCACTATATGATTTTTTAATTGCCCTGATTCTGGCCTGAGTCACCAGGGTAAGGGAGAGGCTTGAAATATTTAGAAACTCTTATGAGCATACCAGGTCAAGGTATTTGTATATCTCAAATTCTTTCTTTACTGTCTCCCCTTTAATCTGTGGAACAAACTCCTCTCAAGATTGTTCCCTAGTGAGAAACCATTAGTCCACATGTGGCTACACTTCTAAATACTCTTGACTTTAGCGCACATAGTTTTCCCTTATTATAATGCCAGCCTGTGGTGGGTACCCCACTGCCAGGGTAAGTTGGGTGGGAATTGGGTAAATTCAGCAGTGACAGGGCCTTAGCCAAGCTTGGCCAGATTTCCACTAGTTCTTAACTTCTTGCATTCTTGTGAACTCAAGAATGCAGACATTCTTCCTCTTCTTGTTTTGCCTCTCTCTGGTAACATTCTCATGGACAATTAGTTTTAACATAACTTAATTAACATTATTTCTACTTTGAAGTAAAATTGATAGCCTTCCCTTCTTTTATGTAATAATAGTGGCTCTCCCACTTACATTCATATTATTCAATCAATGTTAATATTTTAGGTTTCATTTATATGAGGTGTGGCTGTTAAATAAAAATTATAAGTCATGTAAAGCAGCCACTCACTAGGCCCGCCAAACATATTTATAATTCCCTCAAAACTTCCTTCTCAAAAGTTTTTCCATCAATTCTTTTTCTATTAAAAAGTCTCAATGCACGATTTTAAAAATATGCATGTGTACCTGAATACACTTCACATAAAATTAAAAATGAGTAGATACCCTATTTTAATTATAAAATTGGACTAATCTCTTTTGACACTGATGTTTCTTTCATACCATAATTTCGTTTGCTTGGTTACAAAATAAAAACAAAAACAACTAAAATAAATAGCTGATACCTGATAAATGTAAAAGTACTAATGACTAACCCATATTAACAGGAAGTTAAATGAACTGCATCATGCTTTCACGTTCTTCTTCATTGCCTGCTCTATGGTCCGTGGGTAAAGGGCAGCTACTTAAATGGACTAAACCAGAATAAAATTCAAGAGGCAATACATTGTCATACATTTTTAAAGGGAAATGCTGATATTAAAAATTGAGCAACTATTCAAAGACATATTGATCAATAGAATGAAAGAGAGAGTCTAGAAAGAGAACCACAAATCTGTGAACAGTTGATCCTGGCAGAGCACTGATGTATTACAAATCAGTGGAAAAAATGAATTCTTCATTGATATTGGGACAGTTATTTATATAAAATAAAATTAGATATCTACTTCGCACCATATAAACAAATCTGTTCCAGGCAGATTAATGAGCAAACTATTGAAAAACAAACCTTCAAAACAAAGCAAACAGTTGAAAAACATAAACCGTGAAAAAATAAGGATCAATAATTCTATTTAAAATTTCCGCACCAAAAGGTATCACAAAAAAGTGAAATAAAAGCCACATCCCAGCAAAAGATATTTTCCACTCATATAGCTGACAAAATATTTAGTAACAAAAAAAAAGAACTTCTGTAAATCAATAAGAAAAAAGATATGCAAACCAATAGGAAAATGGTTTAAATGTGTGAAAAGGTAGTTCACATTGGAGGAAACATCAACAGCTAACAAACAAATGAAGACATGCTGAAAATCAGTAGAAATCTCAGAAATGCAAAGTAAAACAATGGGGTTCCTTATTAAAAATATCAGTTGACAAAAACATAACCCAAAAAACCTGGCAATACCAAGATGTGGTGGAGATATACAGCCAGCCAGAGCAATGCCTACACACTGTTGTAGAGAGAATAAACTGGCACCACTCCTCTGGAAAGTAATTGCAGGATTTTGTAACTATGAAGATGTTCAAACCCTTAGACTCAACAATTCCACTCATAGAAAAATAACTCTAGCTAACCTCTTCCATATGTGGATTCTATTTGCTGCAATACAGTTTTTACAGAAAAGCTGGCGGCAGCCAAAATGCCCATCAAAAAGTGAACAGACATATTACGTTACGGTCACAAAACAGTAACATAAAAAACATAGAGCTATACAAATCATAAATTAGAGCTACACACATCAACATGCATAAGTTATAAAACATAACATTGACTGAAAAAAGCCAATTGCAGAAGGATGTGTACTGCATGTTGACATTTGTATTTATTAAAACACATGAAAAGTAATACTGTATATTGTTTCCAGATTTATACATATGTAGGAAAATTATAAATAGTTATACATATAATTCTATACTTTCATGGTACATTGGGATTTTTAAGAATTTCAGGCCATCTCCAGCATTATGTGATGAACCTCTGTTATGGATTGAATTGTGTCCCTCCAAAATATGTGTTGTAAATCCTAACCTCTATGCCAGTGATTTTAATTCCATTTGGGAATGGGTTTTCTCTGTTATGTTAATGAGATAGGATTAGTGTAGGGTGTGTTTTAAGTCAATCTCTTTTGAGATAATAAAGTAGCAGAAATGAGGTAAGAAAGATGCCAAGACACATGGAGACCTCCAAGGAACCAGGAAGCAGAAGCAGAAGCTGAAGAGACAAGGACCTTCCTCCAGAGCTGACAGAGAGACAAAGCCTTCCCGTAGAGCCAGTGCCCTGATTTTGGACTTCTAGCCTCCCAAACTATAAGAAAACAAATTTCTGTTTGTAAAAGACACCCACTTGTGGTATTTCTGTTACAGAAGGACTAGATAACTGAGGAAAAGCAAGGGTGTCACCTTGATGACTAAGGTGTGCCTGACCCAAGCCATGGTGTTTTCAATCACCTCATATGCACGCAAAAGCTGGACATGAATAAGGAAGGCTGGAGAAGACTTGACACCTTTGAATTGTGGTGTTGGAGAAGAATGTTGAATACACCATGAACTGCCAAAAGAACAAACAAATCTGTTTGGAAGAGTTACGACCAGAATGCTCCTTAGAAGCAAGGTTGGTGAGACTACATCTCACCTGCTTTAGACACGTTATCATGAGGGATCAGTCCCTGGAGAAGGACATCATGCTTGGTAGAGGGTCAGCAAAAAAGAGGAAGACCGTCGATAAGATGGACTGACACAGTGGCTGCAACAATGGATTCAAGCATAGCAACAGTTGTGAAGATGGCACAGGACCAGGAAGTGTTTTGTTCTGTTGTGCATGGTGTTGCTACAAGTCAGAACCAACTCAACGGCACCTAACAACAACAATAGATATCTAAGATAGTTTCGATGCAAAACCATTAGTGACTTTTTTTATCCCAATTTACATAAGCTCTCAGATTTTGAAGAAATCTATAAAGCATCGAATTCAAGGAAATTTCCCTCAGTTGTTGAATAGATTATACACTATGTGCTGATTCATTGCTACACATTGCACTTTTACTTAATGTCTTTCAATTATCTTATTTCTTTTAAACTCATCCTTGGAGTAGCATAGTGAGTTATCTGGTATTAGAGAAATCCAGTATTGGCTATTGTGCAAGAAAGATTAACTACCTCAGGGTTCCACACTAGATCACAGTTTGGCTCTTTATCTCAAGGTGAATATGGAACTTGAAAAAACAAATACTATGTGGTTCTTTCTACTCTACTCTTGTTTCACCCATATGTATCAACAGATATGATAAATTCTTAAAAAAAAAAAAGTTGATTCTGACTCATGCTGACCCCATGTGTGTCTGAGTAGAACTGCACTCCATCATTTTTTTCCTGGTTTTTTTTTTTACTCCATAGGGTTTTTAAGGATGTGAGAATTTGGAAGGAGATCACCAGGCCTTTCTTCTGAGGTGCCTCTCTGGGGATTCTAACTGCCAACCTTTCAGTTAGTCAAGTGCTTAACCATTTGTGTTGACCAAGGACTCCATTATAGATTCTTAGGTATAGTTACACAATCAGAGCCGAAGAACAGAAAGTAGTTTCAGAGAGATTATCTAAAATATCTCCTTCATGAAAGATACAGGTTGTACAATTAAAAAATTAAAAAGTGACAACAGTTATTTACCAGTTGGACTGAAGCATTTGGGGATTTTGAAGATGGACGGGGTGGGGGCACAAGTCAAGGAATATAGATGGCCTCCAGAAGATGGAAAAGGCAAGGAAGTAGATTCTCTCATAGAGCACCCAGAAGGAACACAGCCTTGCTGATACCTTGATTTTAGCTCAGTGAGACCTATGTCAGATTTTGACCTCCAAAACTATAAGATAATAAATTAAGTGTTGTTTGAGTCCAGAGTTTGGGGTAATTTGTTACAGCAGCAAAAGGAAACTAAAGCAGATGTTACCGGGAACTGGGGTGCTGCTGTAACGAATACCTAAAAATGTAGCTTTGGAATTGGGCAACCAGCAGAGGCTAGAAGAATTTTCAGGAGCATGATAGAAAAGCCTAGATTGCTTTGTACAGAATGTTCATAGACATAGCAATGACCCTGCTAGTGAAGACTCAGAATAAAGTGAGGAACATGGTAGAGAAAATACGTATCATCTTAGAAAGTACTTAAATCTTTACTAACAAACTGATGGTAAAAAAAAAAAAAAAAATGGATGTTAGTGGTACTGCAGGTGAAGGCTCGGATGAAAATGAAGAACACTTCATTGGAAACTTGAGGAAAAGAGATCCTTGTGACATAGCGGCAGAACACTTAGATGCATTGTGTCTTGCAGTACCTGTAAAGTTATTATTTTATACTCTTTCTTTAATTAGTAAGAATCTTGTAGGAGCTACATTGAAAATATTCTGTTACCCCTCAAACTTTCACCCACTAATTTTAGCAATCATTAATGTTTTCTTGCTGGAATCAAGTTCTTATGATGATGATGGCCGAGTGGTGATTTCCTGATTGCATCATTTCTTCCACATTCATTTGTTGGTTTCTAGAACTTAACTGTAAAAAGAAGACTTCTAGGACTTAGAATATGAAACAATTCACTTTGTAAATTTGAAGAAATAGGTAATTCAACAATAATTTTAGGAACTGACTCGACAGCAATGGGTTTGGGTTTTTTGTTTTGTTCTGTTTTTTACCATGTAGCTAGTTTTTGTTTTTAATTAAAAATATATTTAGTAAACTTTTTTTTTATTCATTTAATTAGGTTTTAAACTGCTTTTGTCTTTGGAGGCCCTTAAAAAGGAAATTGAATTATGTCCATTTCAATGTCCACTGACTTCTTTCTATGAGATTGGTATGGAGCTGGAAGGTCCCAGCTTCTTGATAATATCTATCTTGATTTTCCATTCTGCAGATTTCTTTTGAATGTATTCTCTAGTTAAGAATTTATGTAAAGAATGTACTCCTGCTTTTTGCCATTTGCAAAGCAGTCATCAGAAAAGACTACCTGTCCATTTATTATTTTTGATCCCAAAGGGACAATTCCTAACTACCGTATCAAATTACTTAAACATTTCTTTTAGATAATAAGCACACATCACATTGAATAATGTCAACTTTTTTAAAGCCTAATTCTTTCACATTCTATTAAATATTTCCAGTACAACTTCATCTATGTCAAATCCAACACACAACCCAACTCTTAACACTTTAGTTCTGATGCTAAACACTTCACAAAGATGCTCTTGATCTGCAAAACATTTTATTATTTTTATTATGGCAGAACATATATGAAAATGCATTTTCCATTCCAATCAATTTTGACATTATGTTCACCAAATTGTGCAACCATCACCACTATCCATTTCCAAATTTTTCATCACCCTTAACAGAAACTTAGTATCCCTATTGCAATAACTCCCTATTTTCCCCTTGCACTGACCCCTGGTAATCGCTAATAATCTTTGGTCTCCATGTATTTGCCCATTCTAGATAGTGCATAGAAGTGGGATCATACGATATTTGTCCTTTTGTGACTGCCTCATTACACTCCACATAGTGATTTCGAGGTTCATCCGTGTCATAGCATGTGATCAGGATTTCATTTTTCTTTATAGCTGAATAATAATACTCCATGGTGTGTGTATACCACATTTTGTTTGTTCAGTCCCCGACATGCCTCCTGGTTATTCAGTGCCACCCTCGGTCCCTCAGGGACTGGTGGCAGCTGAGGCCTGGAGTTGCCTCAGTGTCCTTCACACTCTGTCCCTATACCTTGGGAGGAGCCAGCACTTCAGCAGGGGATGAAAGGTAGCTTTTGGCAGTGAGGGAAATAACAAATCACTGAAAGATACTGTCCATGTTCACAAAGAATTTCTGTAGTTCAAAAGGGTGGAGGAACTCCTAGGGAACAATTAGTAACTAAGATTGGTGCCGAAAAAGGGATGTAGCTTCAGAGAAGTGGACCATTAGGATGTTCTCAAGACTGAAAGCTACATGGAAGAGGAGAGACTTGCACTCTGCCTTTAGGAACGATGGAAGCTCGAAGAAAGGCCATCCGGTCAAAAGGAACTGCCTGGGTAAGACAGGGGTGAGGATGAATATGAGGCACTTATAAGACAGGAAGACAGTGCTCGAGTTCACTATTCATTTTGGCAAGAAACGGAAAATAAAGCTGAACGAAAATTACAGGACAAGATTTTGGTGAGTGCTGCAACTTAGTTAAAGGAGTTGCAATAAAGGAGGGTTCTTGGTGGTTCTTAATAAGGAAAGTCGTGATGTAAAACCCTTTATCCTCAGAGGACACGAAAGGCTCTTTTGTCAATATCACAGCTTCCTTCCTGATGTGGGAAAGGTTTAGACACTCCAGCAAGTCGTATCTGTTCCTCTTCTTAAAACCTTCCACTGTTGCTCTCAGGACACAACCTGAGTTCCTTAACGTAGCTAAGAAGGCACTGCATGATCTATCCCTCACTCACCTGTCCCACCACCCTCCTGTCCTTCACCCACAATGCACGCATTACCACAAGGCCAGTGGTGCAGCCACACAGCAGTGCCCATGTGCTTTCCTCTGCCTGAAACCATCTGCTTCCCACCTCCCTTTTGCCCAGCAAATTTCCTGTCTTCGTTTAAATGCCGCTTCCCCTGAGGAATATTTCCTGACCCTTAAAACTGAGTTAGGTGTCCCTACTATTCACTTTCCTTAGACCTTGAACCCTATCATAACACTTTTCACATGTACACTGGGCCTTAAGCTCCTTGAGGTATTGAGAACAATAATTTCTTGTTCGTTGTTCTGTCCAATATATAGTCCATTCGCCTAGAGTTGGAGCCTTTTAAGTATTTATCAGATGAATCATGAGCCTTTAGGTCCCTTAAGATCAATCAGTTTTGTACCTTTATTTTGTGCCCCCCCACCCCACCAACTGTTATGAAATACATGCCACAAATGCATTTATCTGAATGTTTGAATCTATCTTCTTCTTAAAGGAAAAAAAAAAAAAACCTACTCCTCACTCGACTATCTTGTTGTCTGACATTTTGCATTTATGACCATAATAAAAAATCTACTATTCGTTTTGTGCGTTAATGACGCACGTCTGGCAGTAACGAACACCCACTAAGGTGAACGGGGAGAGTAACACTGGCTGTGATAGTTAAAGTTATGTGTCAATTTGGTTGGGCCATGATTCTCAGTGGTTTGGCAGTTTTGTAATGATGTAATTTGGCAGTTGTGTAATGATGTAGTCATCTTCCATTTTGTGATCTGATGTGGTCATCCTCTGTTTTTGCATAATGACCTGTTCTTTGTAATCTAACCATGTCGATAAGTGAGGAACAGGTGTAGATTTGCAAATTCTACCAGTAAATTCTTTTGCTATAACAGCAGCACTGGGGACAGAATTTTGGTAGTGTATATAACAGATTGTGCTTAGCAGATAGATAGCATGATTCAATTTATTTCTGAAAACTTCTTTTAACAGGGAATTAAGTCTGCTGGTAGTGCTTCATTAAAGCTGAAATGTTTCCTAGCAACTTATTCTCAAATGAAAATTCTAATGCAGGAAGAAATGTGCCAGTGTTTGTTCTCTATTACAGCCAGACAGATAATCTCAATATATTAATGACTGGAAGCCAGAATCCACAGGCAAAAACAAGAAAGAAGTTGCCTTCAGTCAGCAGGCAGACTTCAAGCATTAGTTTCCCAAATCCAGTAGAGTTCCAATTTGGGTAAACTTATAAAGTGTTGTTAGCACAAATATGATATTTTCTACATAAATATGAAAAGTAGATTAAAGTTTAAATGCTTGGTGTAGGGGAGGTAATATCAGAGTTTTTTTTTTTTTTTTTTTATAGCCAAAGGTGCCTGGAAGAAGGGCTTGGCAATCTGCTTCCAAAAGATCACAGCCTTGAAAATCCTATAGAGTGCAGTTCTACTCTGCAGCACATGGGGTCACCATGAGTTGGGATCTACTTAACAGTAATTGGTTTTTCTTGTTTTTGTTTTTAAAAAGTCAACTTACTCCACAGATTATTATCATATGACATCCTGCCTTGAGTTCAAATCCTGTGTTGTTCAATTAATAAAATTTAATCTGGCCTCATGGTCCAGATTTTTGCTCCCTTCTTTCAATGGCTTGCCACATTTTGAGGCTGTGAGGCTCCGAAAGGAAAGTCAAGGTAGCTGTGCTTAGATGGTATTCCTCCCTCCTCTGAGGTGAGAGAAGTTCCCACCTTAGCATCCTATGTGAAGACATTCTCCCTGGAGGGGGGAATCAGTCTTCATCTTTGTCTGTGAATGAATTTTACTGGGATGGTTAAATTTACGTGTCAACTTGGCTACATATGGTGCACAGTTGTTTGATAAAACGCTACTAGTCTAGTTGCTGTTATAAAGGAATTACATATTGATTAACATGCTCATTAAATCATTTGGCCTTAATTAAGCAGATTACTTTCCATAATGTGGGTGGGCCTCAATCAGTAAGATGAAGCAAAAAAAGGAATTTCCCTAGGGTATGTTCTGCCTCCAGACTACAGAGACGTTTTGCTAGAACTCTCTTACTCTTCACTTTTCCATTGCTTGACCTGCAGATTTTGGGACACAATCCTTCAGGGCTCTCCAGCCTGTCACCTGACCTGTGAATTTTGGACTTATGAGCCCTACATTAAAGAAAACAAAACAAAACAAAAATCCATTGCCATCAAGTCGATTCTGACTCATGGAGAGCCAATTCCTTCAGGTAAACCAATCTCTCTCTCTCTCTTCCTCCCTATTTCTTTCTCTCTCTCTAGAGAACCCTGTTTCTGTTTCTCTAGAGAATCCTAAGACATTTTGGTACCAGGACTGGGATCCTTTAAAATTTTCTCCAGTTGTCAATTCCTTTGTAAATGCTTTGAAATACTGAAAGGTAGAGTAGAAGTGGATGTCATAGGTTTGGCAGAGCTGGTAGTTCTTTTCTTCCGTGCTGTCCAGAGTGACTCTGTGAATGGCAGCAGCCTAGTGTCACATATCACTGGGCAAGACCTGCTAGGCGGGCATTCAGCTGATACAGTGGCCGCGTCATAGAGTAGAACTGCATGAGCCCTGTGGCTGTGGCCCTGTGCATGCTGCCACTTCCCCGGCTCCCACACGGAGCCTGGCCAGCACAGCCTAGCCTGGCTGCTGCCCACTGCTGCCAGCAGCATGAGCAATGACCACAGTGATGACAGCCAGTGGCCCACAGCTCAGTGGGGGCAGGGCTCTGGCCAAGGTCCCTGCTTGGCTCCTGAGCTACACACTGCTTCCCTGGCTGCTATTATGTTGGAAGTGCTGCTGCTTCAGGATGATGGCGAACAGGGTAAGACCAGTGAATTCCAGGAGCATGGTCCCATTGCCACATTTCATTTGCTGTGAAGTGAGTTCCTTGATCAGAGGCAATGCTTTGTAGAGTGGCATGAGGGTGGATAAGGCATCCCGTAAATCCACAGCTGGTGGTTTGGGCAGTAGCACTGTGCACAGGGAAGTCAAATGCATATCCAGAGTATGTCTATCCCAGTAAAAACAAAACCCTGTTCTTTCCATGATGGAAGCAGTTCTATGTGACCAACCTGCCACCAGGTTGCCGGCTGATCACTCTGGGGAATGGTGCTATAGTAGGACTCAGCATTGCTCTCTGCTGCTGCCAGAACTGAGTGGAAGTGCACATTGGTGCCCCATGCATAATAATATTCAAAGCCACAACACAGAAATTCAGTTCAGTAAAACATTTTCTATACTGGCTTCAGCCACTTGCTTTGGTTTTGAAAACTATGGATTATCAACACATACCTGTTTCGTACTCTACTCTGGTTTTACTGTAGGATCCTGCTAAGTCACTTGAACTTGACAGGTATTAGATCACTAAATCCTCATACCGACCTTAGAAACAGGTACTATTATCATGCCAACATGACAATTAAGAAAAGTAAGATATAGGGAGGGACAAGGAGCTGGGAAAAACAGGGCCAGGTGCATAAACGTGGTCCCAGGAAAGTCATATAAGCAGCGAGTGGCCAGTGGGGTGGAAGCAAAGGGAAACCTGCGCACCCAGTGCTAGGAGTAGTAATTGTGCCAGGGATGCATTTTAAATCCTCATTTGTCCCATATATGATGGCAGGAATTCTCTATTGTGTCCCTTCTAAACCAAACCAAAACCAAACCCGTTGCCGTGGTGTCAATTCCGACTCATAGCAACCGTATAGGACAGTAGAACTGCCCCGTAGGGTTTCCAGGGAGTGGCTGATGGATTTGAACTGCTGACATTTTGGTTAGCAGAGGTAGCTCTTAACCACTGTGCCACCAGGGCTCCGAGTCCCTTCTAAAAAAAGTTACCCTAAAATTACAGTAGCTCTTTCTGATCCCAAAGTTCATTTCAGCCTTACAGCTTGGCTGCAAAGGGTAGTTACCTGGATGCTGGGGTACAGACAGTAATTTTCGGGCCCTCTGACCGCCTGCCCCTGGCACTTCTTCTCCCTTCCAGTGCTCCCTCCATTTCACTTTCTGTTCAGAAAGGGACTCAGGCCAGTTCTCAAGCACAAGCCACTGGAAGGTACTTGCACTTTTTAGCCTTTTCTCCTCCTCTTGCCTGTCCATCCACCCCACTGCTCACCCAGACCTCCCTTGGCTCGGCTAAAAAGAAGACCTTACCTCCTAAGCACCAATGATCCCTCTTAGGGGCAACTCTAGTGCTTACCCATTAGATAGAAGCACCCACTGACCTTTTATTCACTGTTCCAACCCACCCTACCATGATCCTAGGTCCCACACCCTAGGTGTGCCCCTGAACTTTCTCTATTCAGGGCCTCAGGCCCTTCCTGATCTTGGAGAGAAACATCTGTCACCTCTCATTTCAGTTCAAGGATGCTTAGCTTCCTGTGGGGAAGAAGGGTGGAAGGTGGAGACACTTCACTGGCTGTCAGGGGAGATGGTAGAGGCAATACTCTACCAAGTTTTCCCCAACCAATCCATGTAGGGAAAGGCCCAGGAGGAACACTCGCTTTGCTTTTCTGAACTTCTCCACCGTTTCTGGCCAGAATTATTTGGTTTGTCTACTCAGCTGAAAGGTTATCAACTCTCCCCTTCCTCCCTCCCCATCACCTCCTCTCACAGAAACACCCTAACACAACCCTCAGGTTTCTAGGCTGTCCTGGTCTCTCAGGAAAAGCCTGCTGCGTAATGACACGATTAAAAAGAATGGCTTGGCAAATACCACAGATTCTTGACTTCAGGGCTACACTGAATCCTGCAGTGTTCATTCTGATTGCTTGATTATAGTCCTGGCAGCTAGGCTTTGACTGTAAAAGTGACTCTTTCCCCATTTGTGAAAGAAAAGATTTCATGGAGAAGTCAACTGAAACTACTTGTATCTTATTCCTCATCAAGCTTTCAACTGATTGATTTATTGATGGATGTCTGCATGGACTTGTGATATCCTGTATTATTTGTTGGGTAATAATCTTTTATAATCATATTTACGGTTCTGCATTTTTCTGGCGGGAGCTCCTTCAAGCTGGTTCCTCCATCCTTTCGGTATGTCACCATCATACTTTGGGTACTTCCTGGCTTTTCTACCAGGTGTTTGAAGGTCATCTCATACTTTCTCTGCCTCACCCCTGGGATCAACTATTTCTCCAAAGAGGGCAGTTCCTCTGAAGGGAGAATGGTATTTAGAAGCCAAGATCTGGAAGCTGGTGTGCAGAAAGATGCCCTGGGATGTGATTTTTCCTTTGTTCTCTTTATGGTTTAAAAAAAAAAAAAAAAGATGGGCCAAGTGTGCTCTTGTTCTGAATGAGCATCATATTTCTGTAAGACTTATCCCGTGGGGAAGAATCCCTGAAGTGTTAAAGTCTCTACTCAAAGGCAAAAAACAAACAAACAAAAAAAACAAAATTCATTGCTGGCAAGTCAATTCCAACTCATAGAGACGCTATAGGAGAGAACCGAACTGCACCATAAGGCTTCCTAGGCTGTAATCTTTACAGAGAGGAGTACTGGAGGTACAGTGGTTAAGTGCTTTGCTGCTAACTAAAAGGTCGGAGGTTAGAACCTACCAGTCACTCCATGGGAGAAAGATGAGGCAGTCTGCTTTCATAAAGATTTACACCCTTGGAAACCCTATGGGGCAGTTCTACCTTGTCCTATAGGATCGTTATGAGTCAGAATCAGACAGGCATAGGAAAATATCATACTTTTTTATCTTTATAGGATTTACATTTTTGTTTCATATCTTTTGGTTCTTTTTATATGCTTGCTATTAAAGAGTGCAGAATTGGATTAAACTCTGTTGAGATAGGAAAATAGGAAGTAGACTGTGAGTATATCATGCAAATTAGGCCACAGAAACCCTTCTGCTACTGCCTAATAATGTCTGCCACACTGAGGGCATGCTGTAACTGTTTTATCTATAATCATGAACACACTATTTTTATTACTTTTGTCTGGTATGTAGTAAATCCATTACTCTGGAGAGTATAGTCCAGCTTGATTACAAATAAATTTTATTATTTTTCTTTGCCCCCCATCTGATTTCTGCTTTTGAAAATCATGTCGTGCATAAATTGAAACATGCATCTGTTGCTCCAGTCTCAACTTTTCTCTGAATATTTTGTGTTTCTCTGATTTCTGGGAGTATTTCCCAAATCTATCTTGTGTTGGCTTTCTACTTTATGCAATCTACTGTCTCATAACCTCCATTATACTTAAAAATGTAGTTATCAAATTTTCAACCCTATTCGGATATTTTTATGCAAATAATTCAAACTTCCTATGCTTGTTTTCCAAATATACCCTCTCCCCCTGCAAAGTATTCTTGTAAAAGCATTATGCTAATTTTTCACAGCAACATGTAAAAAAAAATTGGCAGAGTGGCACTTATAAAAATACCTCCTGGGGGCACGGGTGTGGTTGGCAACCTAAGGTAGAAGATTGCGGTAAATTAGGCCACATCAGGATGTTCCTCCTTTGCTGCCTGTTCCAGAAATAAACATGCAACATTCCCTCAAATCTCATTAGATTTCAGATGAAGACATTTGTTGTAATTCCTGGAATTGTTCTCAATAAATCGGTAATTTTTCATCTATTTGATGATTTTTCTCTTGTAAATTTATCTGTCTAGTATTTGAATGTAAACATTCAGGAGATATTGTGTGGGTTTCTGCTCAAATGTCGTTGCACAGGTGAAAAAAGAAGGAATTGTCTAGATCAGCTGTACTTTTACTTGTTTACCCAGAGATCCAGAATCCTACGAGGAGGAAAGAGATAGGAAATAAAAGTAAAATATATCTGTATTTTACAAATATTTGACAAATAATGTCAGTACCTCCCAGCCTCATTTCTGGGTTGGCTGTGGCACCTGATGGCTAGCATGGAAAGTCCTCCCCTTCTCTAACTGTTACAATGAAGGTCACTAGGATCCAGGTATCAAGTACCTTCACTTGAGCTGACATGCTCTCTGTACCCAGTATGAGCTGGGGGTGAGGGCATGGTTACATCCCGTCACAGGAATCTGGCACTGACTACTAGAAGGTTGTCTTCTTTCCCTGTAACTCCCCAGCATCTCAATGGTCACAACATTTGCCACTAGGAGTTAGTGGTGCTGATAGAATTCTTTGTTGCTAGTAAAGAGTAGAGGTTGTCGATGGAGTTGAAGATGAAAGGGAGTCCCATCCCACTTACCCCCTTTTCCTAACCACACTTTTTCTTTTGCATGAGGAAAATTGTGAGTTGGTCACCGCCCCCCCCCCCCCGTCTTACCTACAAAGCATAAAAATTCACAGGTAGACAGCCTAATTTCTAACACTGAAACAAATTTTATGAAAAAATGTATATGTCATTGCTCTCTTTAACAGAGATCTGAAAGGGAAGGGAAATTAAATACGCCAGATTTAGAACACCACCTGAATTCATCAGCCACAGTTTGTTTAACAATAAAAACCAGATATGCAAGGAATTATTCAATACGTTTATTTCAGCGATGTGGTTACTGAAGTTGAAATTCTGTGGCGGCATATATACGCTCTAGTTAATCAACACCTGGGTACTCTGGTAAATACCACGGTCTAGGAATGAGAACGCAGGCTATACTCACTCCATGTGTAAAAAATGACTTAAAAAACTCAATACCTCAGTTTTTGGACAAGTGGGTCTTTAAAATGTACACTTCTTTGGGGAAGAACTGTCTTTCTTTGTTTGTGGAGAACTTTATTGTCTGGTCAGTATGAAAAGCTTATACCCACTGCCCACCGCCGTCAAGTTGATTCCAAATCATAACAACTCCGTAGGACAAAGTAGAACTGCCCCCATAGAGTTTCCGAGGAGCGCCTGGCAGATTCAAACTGCCGACCTTCTGGTTAGCAGCCATTGCACTTAATCACTATGCTACCACGGTTTCCTGAAAAGCTTATAGTAGTGAATTAATTTATAGGAGAAGTTGAATATATGGTGACTTACCAAAGATTGAAAAACACACATTTTACTTTTCCTCACTAACACTCATATTGTGTATTCTCTGCATATTAATGGTGAAGGAAAGTGAAATTTTTTACTTTCTTGAAAATACAGTTATTTTCAAAATAATATTAGCTGTTACACATCAGCTAAGTTATAACCAGATTTAATACAATAGTATACTTTTCTATTAAAATTATTTCAATGATAAAGTTTTAATTAAATCTTGCTATAAAAAATGAAAAAGCAGAGACTAATTCAAAGTAGTTTTTTAGAAATGTCACGTCTAAATGTAAAAATACATATGCCCTTTCTCAAAAATATACAGTTGAGTATTCAAAGAAAATATATAAAGACATTTATAAGCCAGTAATACAGAAAATAAACTCTGTAATTTGAAAAGTGAAATCATATACCTGAAGCTACATGCATTACTGTGACACAATTCACACATTATAAATCACTTTAATAAAGAAAGAAAGGAAAAAAAAAAAAACAAAACATGGAGTTTTCCATTTGGATAGTCCCAACCGGTACATGGACTTCAAATTTTCAAGAAAACTCTCATTAATCTGCTACCATATCCCTGCCTTCTGTTCCTTGCCTCCAGTGCTTTCAAAAAACATGAAGTCCTAGATAAAAACAAAAATACAGAAATGACTCTTCAGCAACAAAACAGAGATCACGTCTCAGATGCAAATATACTAATGGGATTCAATGAAACACAGTAACATACTTGTGAAACAAGAAAAATTAAATGTAATACTTCAATCTGGGAAAAACTGGTAATTCTATAAGCTCTGCCTTCAGATTCCCATTTTCTTTTTTTCCATTTTATGAGCAGTTAAATACCTACATGAATTAAATTTCTGATTTCTCTAAATTTCACTTTTTCTCATATCCCTTGGAATCTTCCTCTTTCAGTTTCTCTTCTTCAAATCTGTTGTAATATTTCTCTAGTAATATAAACATTTTTGTGACCGAAGTTCCATATACAACCTTTAGGGTTCCCCCCCGCCAGGACGGTAACAGCCAATCTGAGAGTTAGAAGGCATTTTAGAATTTTTTTTAACCCACCCTTTGTCATTTCTCTTCCCAGACTGTTTTACCCCATCAGTATCTAGCCAGACTTTACCCTCTATGACTTCAGAACAAATCCTAGGGATTTTATTTCTTCCACATCTATTAATCTCCTTTATCCCTTCATGTGGAAATAATTTAATCCTTATCACCAAACCCTTTGGGTTATTGCAATTTTATCTCTTCAATCCATTTCTCGCAGTCATCACATTTACCTTTCTGAAATTTGGATTTACAACTATTTTATTTATACCTAGTTTAAAACCATCCAAGTGACCAAACTATTTCCAATGACTTACCAATGTCTACAAGAATTTTCCCAACCTTGAAAGGTCCTTTGGCAGAAGCTTAATCTCCTCTACAGTCATTTCCTTAGAATCTTGCCAACTCCCTAACTCTATTTTTCATTAGCCCAGACATACCAGACTGTCTGTTCTTCCTCAAACACACCACGATGTCTTTCACACTCCTGTGCCTTTGATTAAACAGTTCCTCAAGGTTCAGCATAAATTGTACTTTTTTATGTGACATGAACACTTTTTGAAAACAATTTGTAAACAGTGACTAATATTCTATCCTCTGGTTATATAAAATTTTAAAACTTTATTAGACAATACTAAACGTCTTCCCAAATTAGAATAGCATAATGAAGTCCCCATGACACCTCACCCAGCTTCAAAAATTATTCACACGGCCAGACTTGTTTCTTCTATTGCTCCCCAAGCTCTTCCTGCCCTTGCCCAATTATTTAAAAGCAAATTTCTGACCATAATACTACTTTATACTGAAATAATTCAGCATGCACCTGTAAAAAATATAGGCTATGTTTTCTTTTTACATAAACACAGTATCACTATCACATCTAAAAAAATACTTAGGAATTCCTTAATATCATCAGATATCTGGTCAATGTTCAACTTTCCCTCAATACCTTGTAAATGTTTTTTTACACTGGTTTATTTGAATCAGTATTCAAACACGGTCTACCAACTACATTAGGCTGAGTTGTCTATATGTCTCTTTAAACTATGATAATTTTCTCTCTCCTTTCCTTGTCATTTATGTGTTGAAGAAACTGAATTCTTTTTGCTGTATAATGTTTCACAGTTTAGGTTTTCCTAATTGTATCCCCAAATCCACGGTTAAGATATTCATCTAGTGCTTTCTCAAGCTTGATTGTACATTGGAACTGCCTGGGAGCTATAAAGCATATCTAGACTCACCTCTAGAGATTCTGATTTAATAGATCTGGGTGCAGTCTGGACATGAGGGTTCTGAAACGCTACTCAGATATTTTACTGTGCAACTAAGGTTGGAACCACTGCTCTGTCCCAGTGGTCTCTGGAATCAACTGAGAAGCTTTAAAAACTACTGACTCGGATTGAGGTTCTGATTTAGGTAAAACCAGGTATGGCCTGGGGCTCTGGGGTTTTAAAAGTTCCATAGATGATTGTGATGTACAGAGAAGTTTGAAAATCACTGCTCTTGCCCATGTATTTCCTATAAATTGGTAGTAAGATCTAGAGGCTTGATTGAATTTAAATTTTCTTTTTTTGGCATGAATATTTCAAGGGTGGAGATATATACTCCTACTGCAGTTTATCATTCTATATGAGGTGATTTAATTCAATAATGAATCAGAATGATATCTCACTGCCTCACTGAGTCTGAGTCCACGTAAACCCAGACTTCAAGTCTTCCCACATGGGGATGATTTACCCAAAGGATTTGGTCTTTGTCCTTGGTTCCTAGAAGATAACCTCTAAAACTTGGTATTTTCCCAGTGATTGAACTGTTTTTTATCATCTATAAGGGCTGCAGGCCACACCTACCTAACCAGTTATGCTAATGAGGTGACTCAGGTAGGGGCTGGCCATCCCAGAAAGACCCACCACATGGTATCACCTAATCTCACGGGTTGATTATGCCTACATCATGAGGCCACAATAAAGGCTCTAGACAGGGAAACTCCAGGGGCTTCTTAGTTGGTGAGAGACATCAACGCACATGGAAAGGTGGCGGATCCCTTTTCAGGATACGGAAGCTCTGTAGTGGGAACTCCCTAAGACCTTGTCCTATGTGTCTCTTTTGTAACTTTTTTTTCTATAATAAAACTGTAATCATAAGCATAGCTGTTTCCTGAGTTCTGTAGGTCATTCTAAGCAAATGGTTCAACCCCGAGGAAGTAATGGAAGCCAGCAGGTCAGAAGTGAGGGGGCCCCTGGAAACCTTTGAGCTTATGGCTGGTATCCTGAGGGGGAGAGGGAGCCTTCAAATTTGTAGCCAGAAATTCTGAACAGATCAGGGATATATCAAAGCACTGATTTTTTTTTTAAGTAAAAATCCCAAAGACCAGGGCCTCCCCTTAACATATGAGCTCCTTCTCTTGCCACAGGGAGTTTTGCAGACTCTGCAGGCGGAAGCTAGTCATCTGTGAATCTAGAGTGTCAGCATCAAATAGAATTTCAAAGCTAGAGTTAAATGGGACCCTTTGATTATGACCTGCATATTTCAGAAGGTCATTTTAAAAGGTACGATTTACTGAATCATTTCAGGATGACACTGGAAAAAACACCTACAACCAAGATCAGCGAGAAGAGACTTACAATGAGGAAACACGCGCCCAGCATCACAGCTTTCATTTTAACATCCAGGTCTAAAGGGAACTGGATCCCAAAGTTATCTGCATCTGTAAATGCCTCTTTCAAAAATCCAGTCCAGTGTTTTGAAATTCTGCCAACCACAGTTCCTTCATCAAGAGATTTAATCTAAATTGGGAAAAATAAAACATAGTCTTAGAGAATTCTAGAAAACTAATAACAAACTACATTCAAACTTGTAGGAAAATGAAACAAATATTGTACTAATATCACGTGCCATATGTAACCGGGAATATTATTTCCCTCATTAGGTGCATATAGGTTCCTGTGTCTGTTTATAGATACATTAAAAAACTCTTTGATGCCTACAGAGAATTTACATGAAAGTCGTTTTTCGTAAGTATTTAACATGTTCTATTTTTTTACATTAAGGCAGACAGTAACAAATCACTTGAATTGATCTAAAACAAAATTTAAACAGAAAAGGATGCAAATATAAAACACATCTATGATGACATTTTTGGACACCGTGTGACTCCCATGTGACTTCTGCTTTAAGAGAAGCACAGGCTGAGAGTTTAAATTGATAGAAGCGGGGGTCATCATGAGTCAGAATCTACTCGATGGCAACTGGTTTTGTTTTGTTTTGTTTTGTTTTGGTCAGTAGAGGAAAGTGAAACGCAAAGAGCCTGGACAAGGAGACTGACGGTTTAGAGTGGAGGACAGTAACCAGTAAGAAAATTGGTGGGAGGCTTCAGGTCAGGGATAACCAAGACTAGGTAACACATGGCATGTGAACCATAACCGCAACAAAATAAAAAGGGAAGGGAAGGGTGAATTTCAAGCGAGTGACTATTTCTCAATACGTTCAAGGATGGCATCTAAGTAGTACCATTAGAGAAGCACAGGAAAAAGGTCAATTCATTACATATGAAGTGTGCTTAAGGGTACCCATTAGAGAAGGGTTGCTGGATAAAATCTAAATTCATAATCATTTGCTTTTCACTTACTTCCCACAAGTGAAATGCCTGCCAGTTAAGCTTCCGTTAATATCGTTCCCTAAATGAACAATTATCTTTTCACTCCTCTGAACCTTTGGTAGAAGCGCTACCCACTACATACCTAAACCAAACCCATTGCTGTTGAGACGATTCAACTCATAGTGACCCTAAGGCACAGAGCAGAACTGCCCCACAGGGTTTCCAAGGAGTGCCTGGTGGATTCGAACTGCTGCCCTTTTGGTTAGCAGCTGAGCTCTTAACCACTGTGCCACTATGACTCCACCCCCTACACAGAAAACTATTTTTATACATACCACTACATATAGGATTTACACATACATATTGCACATATTACACATGCAGACATTAGGTATGCATGTTTTATAAGAGCCTTCATAAAATCTGTTACATCTCCTGTGTTTTCTTAGAACTGCCTATCTCCCCAGTTAGATGATGATGTCAATGAGGGGAAGGACTGGAAACCATGACTAGAGATCTCAGGCAGGCATTATAATTAAATGAAGAAGAAGAGTGGAAAACACTAGGGAGTAGGGAGGACCTCCCTGAGTTCCCACATCTTATCAAAAGGAGGCAGCCCTGCTCAGCCCAAGCAGATTTCTGCCATGTGGAAATGTGGGCCTAGTTTGCCAGATTTTCTGATTTTCCAAGAGAAATCAGTAATTCGAGATTAAGTTATAAAAGTTATCCAACTTTAAAAAATTTACTGTGAAGGCATGTTGGAAAATCGTTGCAGTGAAATTCCCCCATGTAGCACACACAGAGATGTCTCTAATGACCTCGTTTAATAGGAAAATAAAGTATAGACAGTAGAGAAGCCTCATTGGATGTCTCACGCTATCTTTCTAAAACTCTCTTTGTGTAACTGGGCTTTCTGTAGAAGCTCAAAGGATGTCAGACCTTCTGAGGCAGGCCTAGGGCACTGGCAGCCTGTGTCTTAGACTAAGGATGGAGATTCATAAGCTTTGGAAATTAAATTCAGATGCCAGGGTTAATGTTCTATTTAAAATGGAAAATTGTAGCCAGCACAGTTGATTAAATAGAAAATCATCCCATTCTACCCTTACTTCCATTGGAAAATACCCTATTTAATGTTGGATGTTTTGCTTATGTTTCTTTGACGGCATGGCCAGCTTCTCTTTTTGTCCATTTCGTGAAATCACCACTGACATTTAATCAGAGCAATAACTGCCACTCTGACCACAGTTAAATATACAAGCGTATTATCTCCCTATTGAAATATGACTACATATATAACATCTGTACATATCAGTGCATTTTTAACAGCCTACAAATACTTGGAATACAAATCCTATGAACATTATTGCATCTCTTACCTCAAAATCAACATCTCCACAACAGCTACACACAAGACATGGGCCAGCAATTTTTAGTATATCCTCTTTTTTCTCATTTTGAATTGTAAACTTTGGCAGACAGGGGTGCCAGTTCTGAACAACATAACCTACTGGAACACCAGGAGGAGCTTGGATTTCTATCTGCAAAAGGGAAAAAATATATGTAATTATAACAATAAAAATGTTAACAACAGCAACAACAACAACGATGAAGCCTATTAACATCTCCCATTTACTGAACTCTTCCTAAATGCCAGATACTGTTCTAAGCACCACAGGTACGTTAACGTATTTAATTGAAAACATAACCTTATTAGGTTGGTATTATTATTATCTATTTTATAGAGGAAGAACGTGAGGAACAGAGAGGTTAATTAACTTGCATCAGATTCCTCAGCTACTCAGAAAAGAGGAGATCTAAACCGGGGCTGGCTGCACACACAGTCTCCTTTCTTCATCCTTCCTCTACCCATCTGATGTATTTTAAAAAAATTGCTCTACCTACGAAAAATCTCTAAATTATTAAGGAACAATTTTTTAAGAACTTCTTTAAATTAAGTGGTGATTTACATGTTTGAACAGAGCTCTGATCATGGGCGTAGTTGTCAAATATGAATGACCATAGTGCTATCATGACCAGAATACAGGGTATAGAATCACGACTCTGCTATTTATTGGCTGTGTGACCTTGAGAGTACCTCAGTGTCCCCATCTGTAAATAAAGATTTCATAGGACCTTTTCAAAGATCAAATGGTATAACGGGGTGTGTTCATGTGCTCTTTTCAATTGTAGAGATCCATACAAACGGAAAGCATTTCCCTATCAAACTTTTGAGTTTTTCCTTAGATTAGCTCTATGGATATATTATTATACCTAACCTAAAAAACATAGAAAACAAAGTGATTCATTATGAATAACTTCAGTTATCCTCCCACAAGTGCTGTTTAGATGTCAAATACTCCATGTGTTTGTATCTCTGTGTCATGTTCGTACAACCATCTGTGAGACCAAGCAGGGCTGGTCTGGAGCCAATGCGGCGTAACACGGGCAAAGGCCAACTTTTCTTGCTGTGCCCTGGTTTCTCCTCTGAGACCCATATTCTCTACGCATGGGCTGTCAAACAATATGTGCAGAAAAGGTAGATCTTTAATGAGGTGAAGGCACTCCCACCTAGAGGTACCCTTATTACAGAAAGGGGATTCAAATAGATACATTGTTTTTAAAAATAGAGAAAAGAAAAACACCAGAGTTGAAATTTTTCAGAGGAGGCCTCTCCTAGGTTCACTCCTTTGTAGGTTGGCCAGGGAAACAAAATTGCAGGTGGATACATTCACTTGCTCCTGGAATGGTATTCTATGATATTCTCAACGGTGACGTTCCCTGGCTTTGACCAGGCCTCTCACGGTCATTTCTGGTGAGGGACTTGACCAACATGCTCTATCCTCGTGGCTTTCCCTGGAGATCAAGAAGTCTGGGCCCTGTATGGATGTTCAACCCCATGATGCAAGCTGCTTGGGGATATGCAGCTAACAGCTCACAGCTGTTCACCTGCCTTCCTTCCTTTACAATTTAAAGAATAAACCAAGGGCTCATGGGCCATTTTTCCTTTAAATCTCACTTGACTATATAGGGTCAAAGAAAGGGTACAAATTCATACACAGCTACTCTACAAGCTGCTGTGGTAATTGCTCACTGACCTCCTGAAGGCAGCAGGGGAAATAACAGGAGGTACATCTTAGCGGTCTCTCCAGAGTGATGACTTCTCGGCCCACGTTATCAATAATCTTTATGGTAAAAGGCCTAGCAGACCCACAGCAGTTTCGGGTACAGCAATCAGTATCTTCTACCGCAAAGTAAACCCTCTGTCCAAAGCTGTTCTTAATTTCATATTTGTTATTGGTTTCAAAACCTGTTAGGACTGAGAACATAAGACAGGAAACCATAATCAGCATTATTTGAAAAAATATTGAATTATCCTAAGATATTATAATATCCAACTGTACTATTTTTAGATGATATTCAGAGGAGCGTAAGAAAGAAAGAAAAGGAAAGTTTAGAGATGGTCCAGAGAAAGAAAAAAGGCAAAAGAACAGGAGAGGGTATTAAGGTTTAGAGAAATTAGAAGTTTGCATGTGAGACCAAAAAAAAAAACTCATTATGAACTCCATAAACATATGTCAGAAAGATAGACTTTGCTGCTGAGGGTTGGTACAGTGCTTCAGGTGGACATGGTCACACTGTTTATGGATAAAATGTCCATTTGGTCACAGTACAGTAAACCCTGTGACAGTTGGAAACTGTAAGGCGGAAACCTGTTAGAGAAGGAAAACTCAAATATTTTCCACTAATAGAGAGTGACAGAAAAGTGGTAGACTGCACCTTGTCAAAGGTGGAAAACTTATGAGACCCAGAAAAACAGGCAGTCCCGTAGAGTTCTGGCTCTCACAGGTTTCACAGTACTTTATTAAAAAGAGTTGTGATGAGTGTACTCAATTATGGAGGGGAATGTAGGGTGATTTCTACATTTATGCTTTATGAAATGTTGTACCTAATAAACTGGTTTGGGAAGGTTGTTTTATAAACCACACTCATAAAAAAAAAAAAACTTACTTTTTTTGAACTGGCGAAGATAATGGGAGGGCTTACTTTCATACACACAAGTAAAGGGGGACAGAGTGAAAACAGAAGATGAATTAGAATGTCACACAGGGCCCAGGGGACTCTTATTTAGCTCAGCAGTAACTATTCAGAAGTGAAAGATGGGTTTTGGGCAACGGGAAAACGTGCTTGGGAACCAAAGCTACAATTCACAGACTACGTAAGACCACTGGTATCCAAAGGGAACTTTGCACCTTGGAGGAGCTAGTCCATGCATGGGGGAAACAGGCTGCTCCATGCTGACATCGACATAGTATCTTACAAAAGCGCTTCCCATATTGAACTACGCATTGTTTAGAACCAGGAAGGGTCAAGGGTTTGGAGCCAGGAAGAACAATTAGGGGCCTACTTGCCCCCAGCTCTAAGTAGCCTGTGTCTAGGATAATAAAAGTCTAATCAAAATAACAAGTGGTTAAAAGAAATATGTGGAAACAAAAATCACTCTACATTGTCTGTGTAGGAAGACTTTTAGTCAGGGAGAGACACGTCCTTCACAAGCTTCATCAGCGTGACCTCCCTGAAGTCTCTTTGCTCAGACTCAGGAAGGTCCTGGACTTTATGTGATCCACTCTTGACTTCAACATCTGCCGCAGTCAGATGTTTGGTGAAAAAGAAATTAAACAATTATCCAACTAAATGTTTCTTTCAGTAGCTTAGTCTCAAAAATCTCCTGTTTGTTGATCTACAAAATGAGATCACTGGGCTACACAATACTTAATAATCCTACTAGTTACTTAAAAAAAAAAAAAAGAAACAAACAAAACAAAAGCAATTCTGTTGTTATCTCTATTGTCTAGGTAAATTTTGAATGGGGAAAAAGTATAAGTGCCTGTCATAATCTGAGATGATAAAAGTAATCAACTCATAATGCTAAAAAATAATACAAACTTGCAATGTGGGGGAAAAAATGAGAAAAATAAAGATACCTTTGTAAAAAAAACTGCAGAATTAAAAACTAGTAAATTTAGAACTTACACATTTCATGATTAAGACGTATTTTGCAAATATATACAAAGCTTATAAATCTAAAAAAGATAAAATGGAGTGCTGTATAATGTATACTATCTGGCCTTTAGCATTTTATACCATCCATAGCATATGGTACAGAATAAATCCAGAATACAAATTACCAAACAAGAAGAAGCCCTTTTCCAGAGAAAATTTAGAGAAACTAAACAAAACCAAGAACATTTCAAATATCTGATAGTGTCAAGTAATTTAAGTGCAATAGGTGACAAATAAATATTTTAACCAAATCCACTACTCACTATAATTCATGTTCTAATTTCTACCCGTAGAAAGGACTTTGTAGAAGGTGAATATGGTTTTCACAGACATAGCTTAAAAACTAGCTAGACTTTTCACTAAACTCTTTATGTTTAGAAGGATCACGAATCTACCCAGGTTCTCTTTCTCTTAGCAGTGGTCCTAAAGCATCTAGTGGCTTCCTAAGTCTATTCTTCACTTGGGGAGCACTGGACCCAAGGAAGTATTTGTTGGGATCAAAGGCCCCATTCAGTATAAGCAGGAAAGCTCATCTAGGAAGCCAGGACTCCAGGCCTGCTGCTTGGCAGTGGCCTTGCAGTCAGTCTGGTTAACCCACAGCCCACTGAGCAAAGCCTTGGAGGGTTCATCTGAACTCCAAGAGAAACTGTGAGCTGGAGTAGGAATTTCTCAAAAAATCCCCATCCAAATTCAAAAAGTTTGCTCACTATGGAAATGCACTAAGCATCTTGCTCTGTGCCAATTTAATGGTGATCACAAATTGGGACCATGTGACAGAAGTCAGGTGATGTGACAAGATCACCTAAAGTGATTTGTAGGAAGATGGGAGCAAAATTAAGTTTTGAGTGTTTCCTTCCTTCTAACTGGGATGGTGAGGTTCTGTGTCAAGTTAACTAGGCCATGATTCTCAATGGTTTGGCAGATATTATGCAATCATCCTCTATTTTGTGATCTGACGTGGGTAGCCAATCAGTTGAAAGGGGAGTTTCACTGGGAGTGTGGCCTGCATCCAATACATATGGATGTTTTGGCAAAGCTCACCCTCTCTTGATCCTGCATTCATCTCAACATCTTCTGACCTCCGGTTCTTGGGACATGAACTAGCAGCCTGTCACCTGACCTGCAGATTTTAGATTCACCAGCCCCCGCAAGCCATGAGCCAGCAGGCTGCTACCTGATGTGCAGATTTTGGGCTTATCAGCCACTACTACCATGTGAGTCAGGAGAAGCCCCCAGCCTGTACTGACCCATGGATTTGGGACTTGTCAGTCTTCACAACTGTGTGAGTCATTTCCATGAAATAAATCTCTTTCTCTCTCTCTCTCTATATATGTGCTTTACTTTTTTTTTTTCTTTACTGGTTTTGTTCCTCTAGAGAACCCAGCCTACGAAACTAAGTTAGTCTAGATCACGAGGACAGGTGCCCAGTGACAATGGTATTTTACTATTTGACTCCTAATATTCAGAAATAAACATCTGCTAATCTACATCATTTCATTATTGCAAAGACAGGCAGTCGTATATAACCAGGTTTAACCTTCCCACACTGGCTTCATCGGCATGAACTTCTTATCTTTCTAGAAATACGGTCAACAACATGAACCCATACCTTCCAGAAGCTCGACCTGCTGATGAACCAGGATCTGATCTATCTGTAACAGAAAGAAAGTTGAGCTCTAAGAATATGTGAAATGAAGGGTTTTTAAAAAAAATCAGAGTAATATTCATGTTTTCATATTTTTTAAAAGTATATCTAATCAATAAACCAAAAAACCAAACCCACTGCCGTCGAGTCAATTCCGACTCATAGCGACCCTACAGGACAGAGTAGAACTGACCCACAGAGTTTCCAAGGAGCGCCTGGTGGATTCGAACTGCCGACCCTTTGGTTAGCAGCCATAGCACTTAACCACTACGCCACCAGGGTTTCCTGTCTAATCAATACAAATCATCAATATTTACCAACATTATCATTATATAATAATAGTTTACATTACTTTGTAGCATAAAAGTAAGCTTAACGTATTTTTAATTGCAAAAATATCCACTGGAAGTGTTCAGAATGTTTATACTTTGACCCACTATTATTGTGGGCATATTTAGGGTAAAGAGACTTACACGGAATTCCTACGTAAATTAGAAAACCATGCTCCTTCTAGTAGAGGCTTACAAAATATTAAGAGTTTTATTTACCCATTTAAGGGCTTTTTCCCACAAGTTTCAATATTATTCTTTTAAGTGTACTCATCATTTGTAGTAGGCGACGATGTCTTCCCTGATCTTATAGTAGATTAAAAAAAAAAAATTATTTCAAAGCATTTCTTGGAGAATGTAAGAGAAAGATAAAATGTAAAATAATATGTGCTACTCAAGTGCATTGTGGGTAATTAAATTACTGCAGAGAGCATAGAAGGCATTTATTTACTGAAAACTGATTTTCATGCCATAGGGAGACTGGCTTGTTTGTTTAGAGACTGGATACAGAAAACTTCATATTCTGACTTAACTTACCAGACTTCTAACATCCGATCATTAACCCTCCCCATGGCTGAGACAAGTTTTCAAGCAATACATCAATACCCAGGACTTTTTTCCTTCTTACTATTGGTGAAATTTATGAAATCAGGTCTTCCAAAGAACAAAGGCAGCATCATAAAGATGTAATTCTATTAATTATAATAAAAGATGAGTTACATTTTAATGAAAACACCAGCTGTTCTTTCGGCACCGCTTACTGAAGCTCAAATCTAAGCTTTATTTAAAGTTCTTTTAAATCCCAGGAAATTTAATTCAGTGTTGGGATTAAAGAGCACAGGATATCCAGGACCAAGATCCCTGGATTAAGAAACTACTTCCACTTTCTTCGCTGTGTGACCACTTCCTGGCACCCGAGTTTCCTTTTCTTTAAAATGGTGATAATTACTACACCTATACGTCAGAGCGTTTCAGTAAGAAATACATGACTTAATACATGTATTATGCTTCTAACATAGCCTGGAAAAGTTTGCTATCGGATACTATATTCAAGATTCTATTTATTGAATAGTATATTTAAAAGATCACAGGAAACACAATTTCCTAAGACGTTTACATTTTGCTTTAAACGTGAAACCAACCTAGAACAGTGATCTTTTAACAAAAAAGGTTGTTACTATTTCATACTTTTGTGAAATAGTTATTTGTCAATCTGTAACAGGAAGCACAGTGCTATTTTTTACGAGTATTTTATGTATTTGAAATTACCTGAGTTAAATACTCCAGTCCAGGTGGACAGTTCAATGGAGGTGGTGGTGCTGGCATCCATGGTACACCTGGAGGTCCACCTGGCTGATTGTATACTGGCTGGTGTTGGGCAGGAAAGCCAGCTGGTGGTGCTGGGTAGCCAGGCTGGGGGCCTGGGTAGCCAGGCTGGGGGCCAGGGTAGCCAGGCTGGGGGCCAGGGTAGCCAGGAGGTCCTGGAGGTCCTAAAATATCAACAAGTAAAATAATTTTTAACTGTACACCTACTCCTCACTTAACGACTATCTCGCTAGCCAACATTTCCATTTACGACAATAGTAAAACATCTACTATCTATTTGCACATTAACAAAACAGTGGGCATGGTAGCAAAGGCTGCAGAGCACCCCCTGCCCCACCCTCCAGAAGGGTCTCTGGGCAGCCTCCAGGAAGCTGGGCTGTGCTACCCCACACCCTCTATTCCCTCCTGCTGGTGAGCGCACTGCATCCAGCTGCCATGTGGGGCCGCCTCCATGGCCAAGGTCTCCAGGTGGGCGTGCTAGCAGCACCAAACCAGTGGGTGCCTGTTCTGGGTTCCCAGCTCCTATGTGACCCGAGGCCCTGCAGCTCAAAACTGCTGTGGGGTGGGAAGGGAGGAAAGAAAAGAGGCATCGGAGAAGGTGTTTGGAAGAAATGAGTGTGAGTTTAATTACAGCCCAAGTGAGCTGAACAGGACCTGAAACCGCCACCTTAGAGAGGCCAGGTGTGTGGCCAGCTTCCCAGTGCCCTTGCAGGAAGCCCTGAGCCTCAGTGACTCATCAGGCCTGGTGGGCAGAACAAATTTGGGATTGTGAACGAAGGGCTTGCAGGGGTGAGGGTGGACCCCTGGAGGTGTCTCTGGGAGGGAAGCTCTGCTCTAGCCCAGGAGGAAGGTAAAGTGGTTAAGCCGTGGGCCCTCTAGTCACACAGCCTGGCTTTATCTAGCTTAGTTACCTCTAAGCCTTCTCCTCAGAGGAAAATCCATAACTGGACTTGTGACAGTCATGCCCATATCAGTAAATTTTAGCTATTATTACCTCTATGATCATATTTTCTAGATAAAAAAAAAAAAAGAAAGCCAGACAAATGGATGGTCTGAAAACATAAAAAAAAAAAAAATCCTCCATTTTCACATAACCCACACGTGGACAGCTTTAACAAACAAATTTATTCTTTCACAGTCTAGGAAGCTAGCAGTCCAAATTCAGGGTGCTAGCTCCAGGGGGGGAAACCCTGGTTGCATAGTGGTTAAGCATTTGGCTGCTAACCAAAAGGTCGGCAGCTTGAATCCACCAGGCACTCCTTGGAAACTCTATGGCACAGTTCTACTCTGTCCTATAGGATCGCTATGAGTTTGATTAGACTCAACAGCAACATGTTTGGTTTAGCTCTAAGAGAAAAAGCTTTCTCTCTCTGTGAGCTCTGGGGAAAGGTCCTTGTCATCAGTCTTCCCCAGTGGAGGAGCTTTTCAGTGCAGGGGCCCTGGGTCCAAAGGAAGCGCTATTCTCCCGGCTCTTGTTTCTTGGTGGTATGAGGGTCCCCTGTCTCTCTGCTTCCTTCTCTCTTTTATATCTAAAAAGAGACTGATTTAAGACACAACTGATCTTGTAGATTGAGTCCTGCCTCGTTAACATCATAGAGGTAGGATTTACAACACACAGGAAAATCACATCAGATGACAAGATGGTGGACAATGACACAATACTGGGCCAAGTTGACACACATTTTTGGGAGACACAATTCAATCCATAACACCGGTTTTCACAAAACGACCTGGACTTTGCAACCTAACAAGGTACATCAGTGAGGAGTGGGCATATTGTAAAATGGAAGCATCAAAACTTCTAGGATTATACCAGCACCTACAAGTTGAAATCTCAGCTCAGAAACCCTGTTTTTATGAAGCGTAATGTTTGTGTTTTTATCTTCCAGTGATTTTTCAATAATTTTATCTGTGGTTTTATATCCACTTGCTTTGAAGGTAATGAGCTGTGAACAGGGTTGGTCCACAGCCTTATCCTCACTATTTAACATTCAAATGAAAATGTGCTTTAATACCTCAAAAAGTGAAAGAAAATGAACTATGATCTAGAGTCCCCTGCTTAAAGGTACCGGCATGCCTTCATTGAAAAGAGTGATGACCACTGGGTAAAAGGCACAAAATAAAGGCTTTGAGCCAGCAAATCTAGGACTAAAACACCCAATAAAAAATGATGAGAATTATGGAGCAAAAACCTTTGGCTCATTCTAAAAAATTTGGGGGGTCATTTTGCCCCTTCCCGCAGGGACATTTGGAAACCCTGGTGGCGTAGTGTTTTAAGAGCTACAGCTGCTAACCAAAAGGTCGGCAGTTTGAATCCACCAGGCACTCCTTGGAAACCATATGGGGCAATCCTACTATGTCCTGTTTGGAGATATATATCGTTGTTAACAACTAGCAGAGAGGGTGCTACTGGTATCTAGGAGGAGAGGTCAGTAATGCTGCTAACCATCCCATACAACACACAATGGTCCCCCCCACAAAAAAAGAATTATCTGGCCCAAAATGTCATAGTACCGCTGTTGAGAAATCCTGGTAGAGAAGTAAAGGCAAGTTATTCTTCCCAGTATCTTCCAGATACAAAACCTATTTTTATCACAAATTGTCAAGTCTAAGTATAACCGAATTTAAGTATGTGTCAGCTACTTTCAATTAGCTATGGGGTGAATTAAATAAATCGTTCTCCAAATGCCTTGGGGGGATACTGTAGACTTGCTAATGATCCTCCAAACACCAACCCTGTAAGAATTTAGGGCTGCACATCAGAATCACCTGGGAATTAAAATATTACCAATGCCTAGGTCTGGCCACCAGAGATTCTGATTTAATTTTTCTGGGATGATGCCCCAACACTAGTATTTTTAACTGTTCCCCAGCTAATAAAGCGCAATCGGGTTGAGAACCATCCTGTCTAAGTTGTCTAGTGCTCTACAACAGAAATAGCACAAGTGGATGGCTTTAACACACAGAAGTTTATTAGCTCACAGTTTAGGGGAAGGCTTTCTCTCTCTGTTGGCTCTGGGGGAAAGTCCTTGTCTCCTTTCAACATCTATGGGCCCAGCATTCCTTGGAACGCTGTATCTTGGCATCAATCATCCCCTGAGTCTAGGAGGTTCTCAGCACAGGGATCGTGGGTCGGAAGGACACTTTCTACTCCCAGCTCTTCTTTCTTGGTGGTAGTGAGGTTCCTCCCCTCTCTGCTCACTCCCCTCTCCTGTTATCTCTTATAAGACAAAAGCTGTGACTCAAACAAGGGTGTCGCTTGAATAAGGGTGTGAGTTGAGTCACACCCTGTTGTAAACCCTGTGACTCTGAAGATACACTGATCCCACCTCATTAACACACAGAGGATAAGATTTACAAAATGGAGGACAACCACACAATACCGGGAATCAAGGCCTAGCCAAGTTGACACATGTTTTGTGGGGGGATACAATTCAATCCATGGCACACCCCTTTAGAGCCTTGGAACTTTTCTATTGCTTATTCTTTTAATTGCAAACATCTAGATGAGATTTAAACCCCACCAGGAGGTTTCTGAGCTAGACAATTAAACAGGCCATTCAAGCTCCCAAACAGATGTCTGCTCAAAGAAGAAAACAAAGATAAAACCTTCTGCCCAATCCAGCTTCTCTTTGATATGAAATACCCAGGTTTTCACTCAAGATGTGGGTAGTCCACCTCTTTGTACATCCGGGTGCACCATGCATATGGCTATTTGCTAATGTTTTAATAACTATGATAAGTACATTTGCCTAAATGAAAAATCTCTAATTTTTTTTATGCATTGGTTCAAAAGAAAAAAATGTACCCCTAGAAACACAAGGCATGGCTGAGCATGTACCCAAAAGGAAAGCTTTCCTGTTACAACACGAAGATGAATTATGCCCACGTAGCTATTTTAACTATATTTCCATTACTTCCATTCCAGTTTTAAGCTGTCTTATCTTTTTTCTGTGACTCTTGCTGAACATAATAAACCGTAACTAACTACCTGACTCAAGAACACCCAGGGATAAACCCCCTAAATGTGATCATATAACAACAATCTTCAGAACAGATGAAAGACAGATAAAATCTTTTACTTTGTATCTATTTTTTTGGTGGAGGAATTTAATTTATGCAAACCAACACCAAAGCCATTGCCTTAAGAGTCGATTCGGACTCATAGCGACCCTATAGGACACAGTAGAACTGCACCATGGGGTTTCCAAGGAGCAGCTGGTAGATTGGAACTGCTGACCTTTCGGTTAACAGCCCAGCTCTTAACCACTGCACCACCAGTGTGCCTTAATTTATGCAGAGCCTTAAATTTCATTTGCTAAATAAAAACTCACTACTATTTTTATTGGCTCTCTTTTACACCTTCACTGTAAATAGATAAATTAAATTTAAAAATGCTATAAAAAATACTTCTCAATAATAGGCATTTAAATTAAAAAATTCAAGAACTAGGCTGCCAAAAAAATTCATTCACAGGATTTTAACAAAAAGCGCTACACTAAAGTAAATCTCTCTCTCTCACACACATAAACCCTTTAGGGAATATCAATAATGGATGAATTTTGTTTTTTCTTCTTTAAATAAATGTTTTACCTTGGAATGCTGCTGGTGGATACTGAGGGGGGTATCCAGCTGGAAAATTCATTCCCGGCTGAGGAGCATTCCTTTGCACACCTGTAACACAGGAAGTGATAAATATATCACTGTTTTAATATACATACTAGAAAGAAAAATATATGGTCCTTACATAGTTTCCATTTGTATGGTCTTGTGCTGTATTGAAATACCGAAAAAAAAAAAAAAACCCATTGCTGTCGAGTCTATTCCAACTCATAGCAATCCTACAGGGCAGAGTAGAACTGCCCCATAGTGTTTCCAAGGAGCGGCTGGTGGATTCGAACTGCTGACCTTGTGGTTAGCAGCCAAATGCTTAACCACTGTGCCACCAGGGCTCCATATTGAAATAGATAAAGTGAATTTTTCACCTAACATAAGTTATGGCTGTTATCAGAGCTAATACGTAGTAAACTCCTGTTTCAAACAAATTCTCTTTTAGGTAAAATGAGACAGCTGAGTTACTGGGACTGAGTTTCTAGTTTTTCAAATACTCCTGATGAATATTCAGTTCCATGCTCTGAGTTTCTAGTATTAGAAAGAAAACTGCTTTAAAACTACATATAGACTGTGAAGACAGAGATACATGAAATTAGTTGGATGTGGGAGTAGTAGTGACTTTAAAGATATCTATGTTGTCATCAGAATTATTTAAACATGGAAGTATATACAGTTATGTAAAGCACAACATCCGTTCAGGCAACGTCCAACCACACATACGTCCATGGTCCCCCAACCACACATGCGTCCATGGTCCCCCAACCACACATGCGTCCATGGTCCCATAAGGCTGTAAGAGTTCAGAAATGCCAGTCAGAGAACTATCACTGTAACGTGCATCATGGCTCCCAAGCAAAAACAGTGCTAGTAGCAGCAGCCAGAGGCAAAGGAGAAGCTTCGATTTGGAAGTGAAGCCAAAGGTTATTAAACAACACAAAGATGGAAAAATCAGGGAACGCTATTGCTCACGATTTAGGTATGTCACACCGGACAATCACAACGATCCTTGAAAACAAAGGGAAAACTCTCCAAGCTGTCAAGCTGATCCGCTCCACTGAAAGATACAAGGCTGAGGAAAATGTGAGAGGGAGCTCTATCAGACAGGGAGAAGTTGCTAATGACGCGATTGAGGGCCAAACACAAAAGCGAATCCCTCTCAGCACAATCACCGCTAAGGCACAAAGCATGTGTTCGTTATTATAAACCATTTTACTTAACTCAGAAATGTAACACAATAGGCTTTATGGCAGTCTGTTCTTAAGTACGAGTCGTCTGTAAGTCGGACGTTCACAACCCAGGGACTGCCTGTATATAATATTGTGTTCACACAACATCCAAGTTGCATAATGGCCTATATCACAGAGCGTATTGTGGACGTTAAGCGACCCATGAGTGCATATTATTTTAAATATTTTTAAAATAATTCAACAGTAAGGTTGAACCATATGAAATTACGAACATGAATGATCTTGACCTACAAAACCCATACACCTGATTTAATTATAATAAACTAACATGTTAAACATTGTTATGTGTTGATTATTACAGTTTGAATAATCTTTGTATACCAATGGTTCAAGCTCCTAGTTCTCTCCAACCATTCATTCAGCCCACCCAGCCAGCCAATTAATGTTTGTTAAGCATCTACTGTGTCACCCCTGAGTTAGGCTCTGGGTCTGCCTTCATAGAATCTGTGTTCTAGTGGACCTTACACTTATATCATCTTCTCCTCTGTTTCCTTCATGGATTACTAACTGTAAATTTAAAATACTTTGTTTCTGAAACATGAAAATATGACATCAGTAGAGAAGAATAAGTCGGTCAAAGTTTCAATCTTAAAATTTTTCTGTATGTTTTTGTATTATGAACTTTCAGACTACTCATTGATTCACATGGTTTTAGCAGGCAGGCTGGATTGTGGGCTGTTCACGAATTGACTTCATAGTAACTTCACTGGAATGGAATCCACAGAAACTGGATTAGGTCAGGTCACAGAGAATCTCCTACTCAGATCAGGGTTTTTACCTGGACAGACACTGGAATACACCCTGAACCATCACAGACCCCTGAGATACTACAGCTCTTTCCATCCCCAACCATTCTCTCCTATTTCTCAGCTTCAGGTAAGTGGACTAGCTCCCAGCTCCCCAGTTCTCCAGCTCAAGGCTCTGCCTACAACCCCCATCCCCAACCCAAGCCGGAAACAGCAGTATCTGACTCAGAACACATCTCAAGGGAAACATATCATAAATCCGATTTAAAGGTCTACCCTTACCTAAAAAAATTATATTTTGGCACCTAGTAACAGGTGCCATTGTTTGAATAGTATTAAATATATACACATATCCAGGAGCAGATAGATTCAAGAAATCAGGATTTCATAATCTCTGGGGTTTTGGTACCAGAGCAATGATCCTGGAATTAGGAGTCCAGGAGGAATTCAGTAAGGAACACATACAAAGAGAAAATGACTGACAAGGGGTCAAGTAAATCAAAGAGCATACGAATTACAAACAACAGCTTCTGAATTTAGAAACAGAACTTAAAATAGCTTATAAAATCATACGGTCATCACATTGTCTTGAAGATGTTTCATTTTTACTTCTCTCTGTATGTGTATGTGTATTGTGAACACACATGTATATTATACACACCTTTCTTCGCTTACGTACATACATTTTATTTCTACTTATGCATAAACATACATATACATTACAATTACATATAGGAAGCTCAAGAGTTTAAGGCAAAATGAATTATTCTACATTGTGTTGATGCCTCCTAAAGCTTGGAGCAAATGATAACAGCTAAAATCTACATAAATTTACGTTTTAAAATGCTTGATTTCAGTTTCGTAAATAAAATTAAATAAACATAGCAGCCAATAAGAGAAGATCATGAAACTCCATGAGGGAAAAGGGGATGTTGCTGGTTCTGAGAGGTATCTAACTATCAAGCCTGACACTGTAGTGAGAGATAAATATCTTTTTGGCTCTCTCAATACAGATACGATAGGGAATAAAGATTTTCTCAAGAAAAAACGTATTGTTTTTCTCCAAGTGGAGGGTTTTTCTCTTCAGAACATTAAATTATTAAAAAGACAGAAGTCTTTTATTATATGCTTGATAAACATGTTATCTATAATTTTCTTGGGATAAAAACATTAGAACATAATGACTGATAGTTATTTAAACCTATACATGTTATGATATATATAAAGAGGGATGCATCTAAGAATTTGGAGCCCTGTTCTTGCAGTGGTTAAGCACTCAACTGCTAACCGTAAGGTCAATGGTTTGAATCCACCAGCCGCTCCGTGGGAGAAA
Organism: Elephas maximus indicus; assembly: GCF_024166365.1. Taxonomy (NCBI): domain Eukaryota; kingdom Metazoa; phylum Chordata; class Mammalia; order Proboscidea; family Elephantidae; genus Elephas; species Elephas maximus. The sequence goes on along the minus strand of NC_064841.1, from coordinate 13,303,233 downwards.
GATGTGACAATCTGTTTCTATAAAGATTACAGCCGAGAAAACCCTATGGAGCAGTTCCCCTCTGCTCTACAGGGCCGCTAAGAGTCATAATCAACTGGACGGCAGTAGGTTTTTATCTGAGGATAATTGCTCATTGTTCTTTAATAGGATTGGTTTAAAAAAAAAAATGCTCTATGGCCTTTAATCAATTTTAACACGAATTTTAAAGGATCATTTTCTCAGGCATGCTCTCCTTGTCTACAATGTCATAAGGACACTCATTCCAAACGTAAATTCTGACCATAAACCTACATGTTCTAGCATTTAGCATGGCTTGAACAATATTTATGTATATGACATGCACACAGAAAAGAGAAAACCTACCTTGACATAATAGAGTATAAATTATACAATATATTTCCCAATAAGCCTAAAATTTCTTAACAAGGTTCTGCAAGCATCTTGTTTTAAAAGGAAAAATTAGTGGTAGTAGATATTTATGTACATCTTCTCAGCCAAAACACTGAACTAGACATTAAATTCTGGAGCACAAACAACACAAAGCAAATTTCATCGATTCAGAAACCAAATAAAACATTATGACAAATGACATGTTAACAACAGATTTATCATTAGAGGGAAGAAAACAGTAAATTACTTACTTTGTTGGTCCATGATTTAAACAGTTCTGAAAAAGAAAACTTGGTATTAATACATTGCCTATATAATTACTGGTCAAATATGACTGTTGATATAGGGCATCACATTTAAAACTGCACAGTCACACTTGGGATAATCCTCTTATTCACCTAGTCCAGCAGTATGCAGTCACTTAAACCCGTTGGGTCTGGCCACATTTACCATGCCGTGTTTCTGAGTGGGACTTCAAGGGATTGTAGGGACTTTCAAAAAGCTGGGTGGGGTGTGTGTGAGGGGGAGGCAACCACAAGGAACACTGTGAGCCCGAGACCCCAAAAGGTAACTAGGTTAGAAACTGGAGCCTTCACAACATGAGGGGAGCATGAAGTCCAGCACTCAGCCTCTGGCTGGGTTCCAGGCATGGTCCCTCTGGAGAAGGGGACAGGGTTAACTATCAGGACACTCTACTGCAATTATCTCTGGAGATTCCAGGCCCTGTGGATGGGTTCTGAACAGCAAATTTGAGAAGGCCTGGTCTTCTGTTACATGCGCCAAAATCTGCTTTTAGCCAGAAAATCCTCTCATGGGTTGTGAGAGCTGTAGCACTCTGACCATCCAAGTGGAAATGTGTGCTGGTTATTTCTCCAGAAACATAATAACATAAGCATTTTACTCAGTGCTCCTTCCATCTGGTGCCTCACATCATAGTCTTTCCCGCTATGATTCAGTCATTATCCCTATCTCTCCGCTGTAAATCCCAACCTCCTTCATACCTGTCAGTTCCTATTACCACATAAGGCAAAAACTCCTTCATCTGGTTGTTTTATCTTGGACCCCTGAACTAATATGAATCACCCTTGCCCCTTCCCAGGACCACTCTAGCCCTGGCTGCCCCTCTAATAACTCCTCCTACTGTGTGCCATCTTAAACAGTCAATAAAAGTCAACCGATCCCTCTGTATCCTTAACTAAAATCTGGCGTTCTTAAGAAGAAACCACTTCCCTCCTCTCCATTTGAAAACTCTTCTTATCTATGTATTTACGTATTTATTTACGTATATATGTATAAAATTTCGTAATCTATTAAAACTCTTAAGGAGAAGTTCAGCAATAGTTGAATAACTCCAAATTGGTTTACTAGGCCCTGGCATCAATCCAAAAATGGGCTTCTTAGAACAATAGTAACCTGAGTCTGCACTAACTAGTCAAAAACCAATTGCTCTGGACCTCATCACACCAAGGGGCAAAGTAGATTAAAAATGATAATTGTCTGCAATTAACATATAAGCCAAACAGTAAACCAGCCAACACGTGCCACTAAAGTAAACTGTTTTCACAGGGCTATGTAACTTTTTAGGGTCCAACCTGAAAAGAACTATATGGAAACTAACTTCATACATATACAAGGCCACCGTTACTCTTGTCGATCTCATGTTTTCACCATTAAAGGTTATACGTTAAAATTAATACCATTAACTTAACGCTAAGAGTACCTTAACAAGTATACAAAGATTAAAAGATTGATAAACTCTAGAGTAGAAATAGATATCCCTTAAGTAACACACCAAGCTAAACATCCCCGAAACAAAAACAAAAACCAAACCCAGCGCCGTCGACTCAATTCGGACTCATAGCGACCCTATAAGACAGAGTAGAACTGCCCCAGAGTGTTTCCAAGGAGCGCCTGGCGGATTTGAACTGCCGATCCTTTGGTTAGTAGGCGTAGCACTTAACCACTACGCCACCAGGGTTTCCATCGCCAAATGTTTTGTTTATTCCCCATTCTCTCCCACTGCTCTTTAACATGCTTCATTAAAAAAAGAAAATGTTCTATGGCCTTTAGCCAATTATATCAGCAATTTTAAAGGACTATTGCCCCAGTCTAGCCTACAATGTCATAAACGTACGCATTTTAAGGACAAATCCTGAATAATATTCAGGAGAAACATGGGCATTGTTCCCCCCAACCCCGAACAAACCAGTGAATTGGAAAAAGAAAAAAAAACCTAGGCTTTCTGGAGTGAAAAATACATACATCTGAGATGGAAAATTATTTTACTTAAAAAAGATTTCTTCTTATGCAATTCATTGGTTTAGCCCAGGAAATCCAGGGCAAAGTAGAAATAAAGGCCGTGCTAGAAAGGTAACAGTTCAAAGCTAAGGATATGCCCTCTATCAGGAACAGGTGAAGGCTTTTAAGGGCTGGAGTTTCATAAATTCCCAAGCGCATGGCCAAAGAGTCCCGCCTACGAATATGCAGTGTTTTCCTCTCCTGGGCTCAGAGAGCATTCCCTCCTTGCACAGAAATCCAAAGAAGCGAAACCAAACAGATTCTAAAACTGGGCTCATTGGTTCATAGTTGCCCTTTTCCTTCCTAATTTGTTCCAGTAAGTCTTAAGCTATGGGAGAGTGACCATGAGTGCCTGTCCGCCAAACAGCTGCAGAATGAAATCTGAGGCTTCCTTTTCCTGAAGCTTGTAGAATTTTAGCCACTACATAGTATCTTAAGCATGAAAAGTGGTGTGCCATAAGCAAAATGTTAAGTGACCTTTGTCTCTGTATGGACACTAAGTGTGTGTACCAGGAGAATAAAGACATGACTGGGTTCCTCCCTGACCACTCCTTTGTTTGCTGTGATAAGGATCCTTTGGTCTTCTCAAAGGTTTGGGTTTATTATAGGATATTGACGTTTGCTTTTGGAAATGACCAGCTGGGTTCTGATTGAATTAATTAACTTATTCAACAGAATAATTTTTAAATAATGGCTTCCCTTCCTCTTATTAAAACAAAGACTTATTCAACAAAGACTTCCAGGAAAGAGAAAACCACATTTGGGCTGTACCAAAAGAAAAAAAAATTGTAAAAGTCATTATATACTGTACCACTGGAACCTTAATTACTTCAGAACAAACACAGAACTTTAAAATATAATCTCATCACTACCTACTTCTTCCTAACCCTCTGTTAAGTGAGGGCTAAGAGGAAACTGGGGCATCATATACAAAAATATACCTATAAATAAAAAATCTCGGTTAAAGTGACTTTACCAGAATCCTGAAGTTCTCATTGCTGCTCTGGGCTATTTAATAACTGAAAACCTTTACCACTGGGAAGAGGCAGGAACAGTGCAGGTGACAGCCAGGTACGGCTCCACAATTTATACTACAATGAAACCCTTCTGCCCCATTTCTTTGGGTCCTGAAATTTCTATCTCATTGCTTTCAAAAAGTATTAATGTAAAATCTGGAACCTAAGGGAAGGCATACTTAATTTTGGCAGAATCTAAAACTATTATCCCAATGACTGAGGCTTAGAATCAATTTGGATAATTTATCTGAATTCACTTGATTGCCTAAGAAACAAACACAAAAAAACCAAACCCACTGTTGTCTAGGTGATTCCAGCTCACAGCAGCCCTGTAGGACAGAGGTGAGCTACCCCAGGGGGATTCCTAGGCTGTAATCTTTATGGCAGCAGATTGCCACATCTTTCTCCCTCAGAGTGGCTAGTGGGTTGGAACCACCAACCTTTAGCAGCTGAGCTCTTAACCACTACACCACCAGGGCTCCTCTTGCCTGAGAACCAAACCCCCTCAAAATACAACATAAACCAGCTTACTTTCTTCTCATTGCCCCAAGATGTGGACATATGTTGTGAATTATTTTAGTCCAACTCTACTACCTGAAAAATTATTACAAGAATTCTCGGTTTGTGTGTACATGTGTGTTGGGGGGATTAGAGGTAGGCCGAGGTGAGGGGAGGGTGGAAACCCTAATGCTTGCTGAGGTAACTCACAATTCGCATGAACTTCCATGTTACTTACGAAATAACATAACAAACAAATAGGAAAAAGGTACAGTTAATGTCTAATGAGAAAAACATGTCATCTGCTGAAACTGTGGTTTTGGTAGAAGATAAGTGAACCAGGACTGAGCAGCATTCCAGTACCCTAGCAAGCCCTTTTGTGATGCAGGGAGGGGAGCGGAGGGGAGGGGAGTGGCCTGCGACTCAAGCTGAATTGAAATGCAAATACATGGTAACAGAGAGGGTTCCTCTAAATACCTGCTCCTGGATTTTAGTTTCAAGAAAAAAATAAAAACAAATATGCTCAGAGTCAACCTGGAAGAGCATTTCATAGTAAACCTTGAATAAATATGTAATAATACACCGACTGGGGCCAAGTGAGATGTGCTGGGCAAGTGTTCTACAAAACTGACAATAAAAAAGACAAAAGAAACAAAAAGTCATACGTTGGTTATTCTCCTTCGTTTCATTTGCTTTACTACTCCTGGAAAGTTTTCCATGACAACCCAGAGTTTCCTCTCAAATTTGGGTTGTTGCAAATGAAGCCCTGATGAGGTAAAATGACTACTTAATGGCATATAGCTAGCTGACTGACTAGCTGATTTAAGCTGGCTCGTCAGTGTCTGTCCTTTGCACTTGTGAAAAAACACTCTTCCAAACAGCCAACTTTCAGTGGAATTTGTTAGAGGAAGATCTTTATCTATCTTATGTAAGGCATAAATGGCTTGAAATTTCATTTACTCTTTCGGCCACCTAGCAAAAGCTCTTGCCTGGCCTAGTGAAAACAAAGCACTTATTAAAAAATAAAATTTAGAAAATGAAAAACACAATTTTTAGTTCAGGGCTTCCCCAAAGTCAGTAACCTCCGACTTACTGACAACCTGACAACGGGATTTATGGACTACTGGTACCTGCCCTTGAATGTTATGTAAATTTATCCTTTGAAAAGATTGAACCAACCCTGAAACAAATTCTTCATCACTATTATCTTCACTTGCTCCAAGCGCAGCTTTTAAATCATCGAAAAGGCCTTGAGCCTTTTCTTGCATTAAAAACCCAAACCAAACCCATCGCTGTCCATGGAGTCAATTCTGACTCCTAAGAACCCTATAGGACAGAGTAGAACTGCCCCATAGGGTTTCCAAGGAGTGCCTGGTGGATTTGAACTGCAAACCTTTTGGGCAGCAGCCGTAGCTCTTAACCACTGTGCTACCAGGGTTTCCTCTCGCACTAAAGTAAGGCTAATAAGGACTCTATGCACCTGTTCTGATTTACCTACAAATTTCACTTAAAGACTTAGGAAGAGATCTCCTTTGTAACCCTGGGACTACTTGTACTGATATAAGGTGCTTTAAAATTGAGCACCATTCAAGACAGAGTATATATAAACTTATACAAATATCCACTTATTACACAGCTTGCGTTTTTTTTTTAAAGGAATGCTGACTGAAGAGGTACAATATGCAAGGCAGGAAACCAGGCACTAGGGCTATAAAGGTGAGCAGATACAGGAAATAGAAAACTAACACAATAAAGAATTACTCTACGTGCTATGAATAAAAGTAAATGGTGCTATAAAAAAGAATCACGGGGGCACTAATTTAGATGGTGAGACACTATCAGGAAAGTCAGCTCTGACTGAAGAAAGTCCAGTAACAACCATCATGTGCCCCTGGGTGTATGTAGGAGGGGTGCCATGACAGACAGAGGGAACCACACGTGTCTAAATCATGAGGCTAGAGGGAGCTTGGCTCATTTCCTCAATTAAAAGGTCGGTGGGGTTACACAGCAGAAGAAGAGAGAGAGAATCCCAGGAAAAGATGGAGAGGTCTACTGGGGCCATTTCACACACATCTAACATTTCTTCACTTCCAATGCTAAGTAAGCTCTCAAAGGCCAAGCACGGTCAGTCTTGTCCAGGACAAGGTGCTTAATTGATACTTACTGAATTAACCTGTGTGTGGTATTATTTAATTCCTTCCACTCTGTAAAACAGTTACCTTACAGATCTGAAAGCTGTTTAAACTAAAACCCTGCTTTTTACATTCCACTTTCCTATCCACTGCAGAAATCCACTCATTTCCTTTTGTTTGTCATGGTGTTTGCTCTTGTTGAAAACCCCACAACTGTGGTAAAACCCACGGTGGCATTAAAAGAAAATTCTGCTGTTGGGAAAGCTTAGAGAAGAAAAAGAAAGCCAAAACTTCGTGCCCCTTCGCACTAAATAGTGCCACATGTACTAAGCACGGAGCCCTGGTGGTGCAGTGGTTAAGAGCTAAGGCTACGAACCCAAAGGTCAGCAGTTCGAATCCACCTGCCGCTTCTCGGAAGCCCTATGAGACAGTTCTACTCTGTCCCATAGGGTCACTATGAGTCGGAATCCCCTGGACCGTAATGGGTTACCGGTACTAAACATGAATTGCAAATTTTTTTTCTTTTAAACTTCTATGGAAAACAACGGCTGCCTGTTCCTGGTACACAGAAGTGAGGTGCCAAGACTTCCAGGAGTAACTATGGGTAAGTGAAATCACATAGGAAAACCTGACAGTGAGCTTGGACAAGCAAGGGTCGTATTTTTAGCAGTATTAGGTACTGCTCAGGAAACCCTGATGCCGTAGTGGTTAAGTGCTACAGCTGCTGACCAAGTGGTCGGCAGTTTGAATCCGCCAGGCGCTCCTTGGAAACTCTATGGGGCAGTTCTACTCTGTCCTATAGGGTCGCTGAGTTGGAATCGACTCGACGGCACTGGGTTTGGGTTTGGTTTGGTTTGGTTTGGTTTAGGTACTGGTCTAATTACATCACATGTGTTGATGTCTTAACCCAGTTTCAGAGATGAGGCAACAAAGGCACATACATGAAATACAGGCAGCCCCCGCTTATGAACAAGATCCATCCCCAAGGGTCTTTAAATTGAATTAATAGATAAGTCAGAACAGATACATAAGATTCTTATTTAGCATCAAACGTTTGTCTTAGCATATATTTTACCTTTCAAAAAAAATTTTTTGTGTGTGCATACAAATCACTAAGAAACACTTCCCAAATACACTAAAGTATCTTAAGCCTACAACTCAAATGTTTAATACAATAGGCTTATGGCAGTCCGTTCTTAAAATAAGTACCAGTTGTTCTTAAAACCCAAACCAAACCCACTGCCATCGAATCGATTTCGACTCATATTAAGTCGGATGTTTTTTAAACGGAGACTGCCTGTAACTGGCTCAAAGTCCACGGATACTAAAAGACAGAAACAACTGAAACTCAAAACAGCTTAACGCTGGAGCTGGTGGTCTTACCACCACACCGCCTCTATCTTTCGGTTTCTTTTCCTAGTCTAGGGTGCTCAGCATAGGCTGGGGCTAAATGACAGCTGGATGACTCTATTAATCGTCTCTTCTAATACCTCCAACAAGCTGCTCTAACAAACCCAGCTTCTCGAATGGATTCAACACGGCTCTCTGCACTGCAAAGCAGCGAAAACAAAGCCCAGATAAGGCAGTTTCGGGCAGGACCAACCTTGTCATTGGGAAAGGTCGGGGCACGGCCCGGAGAACCGCTGGGCCAGCTAGAGCCCCTGGTGGAGACCCCGCTCCACTTCCGCGGTCGCTTCCCGAGGCCGCCCCCGGCCCCCGGCCCCCAGCCCTGGTGCAAACAGAACCCGCGGGCCCTCGCGCACCTCCCCAAGCCGCGCCCGCGCCAGGAGACAGAGAAACCGCCCACCTGGGGCTGCCCCCAGCCGGCGCGGCGCAGCCCGAGAGCCAAGGCGCCTCGGTGCCCCAGGACCCAGAAGACCGCGCGGGGCCGAGGAGCTTCTCCCCGGACCCCTCGGCGGTCGGGTATGCCTGGTTACATAACTTCTCTGAAGTCTCCGAGAAAAGGGGCCGCGAAACGACCTCGGCGTCGAAACCCGCGGCTCCCGGTGGGCTTCCTGGAGCCCAGGTATACCCAGTGCGCCCCTCACCTGGTCCCCCCGCTGGCGCCGAGGTCCCGTGGCTCCTGGAGCCCAGGTATAACCAGTGCGCCCCTCACCTGGGTCCCGCGCTGGCGCCGAGGTCCCGTGGCTCCTGGAGCCCAGATATAACCAGTGCGCCCCTCACCTGGTCCCCGCGCTGGCGCCGAGGTCCCGTGGCTCCTGGAGCCCAGGTATAACCAGTGCGCCCCTCACCTGGGTCCCGCGCTGGCGCCGAGGTCCCGTGGCTCCTGGAGCCCAGGTATAACCAGTGCGCCCCTCACCTGGTCCAGCACTGGCGCCGAGGTCCCGTGGCACCTGGAGCAGACCGGCCACCCTGGGGAAGTCCGCCCCGCCCCTCCCTTGCCGGTGGCAGGGGCTCAGAAGACGTTAGTTCTGGGGTTATCGCTGAAGCCCAGGAATGGGAGAGGCCCCACCAGCTGTGACTTGGAAAAGAGGAAAAGTCAAAACTCAGATGCGGCCGCCCGTGGGGAGGAGTTGGAGCGGCCTACGCAGCACTTCCTTTATCCCGGCGCTGACTACAAGAGTCAGGTTCCTGCTGCCTTTCAAAGGTGGGGGCTGCGGGGTTGGAGGGAGGGGGGCGGGAGCATGAATAAATCGGCGTCAAGATTGTTTCTTTTTTGCGTGTGTTTCACCTCCCGCTCTCTTGCTTTCTTTGCATCAAATGATGTTTGGAAACTTGTTTTGAGTCATACTGACCAAGTGTATTTAGAAAGTTTCGTTTTCCGCCCCCGCGACAGGAACACAGATGTGCAATAATAAACAAGTAGTTGTGGAACTGAACGGTTCCTTGATTTTTTTTTTAATTTTTATTTACAGTAGTAACACGTGATGTTTCAAACAATAAAACCGAGAAATAGTCCCTCTCCACCCCTATCCCCGCTTCTCTCCCCATTCTACTGTGAACAGACTAAGAGGTAGAGGTTGGAAGGAAAGGAGAGAAAAAAAAAAAAGAGGTTGGAAGGAAAGGAGAGGAGATAGACATTGCAAAGGATGGAAACAGGCGGGAGGAAACTGAACCACCTTCGCTGGAATTCCTTCTCCTCCACTTAACCAGCTCTGTGACCTCGGGAAAGTGACCTGCCAATCTCTGTGCCTCTTTTTTTAAATGTTAAGTAAAAATTAAAAAAAAAAAAAATCAAGGAACCCTTCAGTTCCACAACTACTTGTTTATTATTGCACGCCTTTGTTCCCGTCGCGGGGGCGGAAAACGAAACTTTCTGAATACGCTTGGTCGGTTTGACTCAAAACAAGTTTCCAAACATCATAGTAATAGTATCTATCTAATAGAATTTTTATAAAGGTACAGAATTTAAAATAAGGAGCTTAAATAGTGCCTGGAACAGAGGAAGCGCTTAGTAAACGTTATATGTTGTTGTTACACAAATATGAGTATGCAGATCTACCAACGGTGTTTTTTTTACCTAAATAGGATTGCCTTTCTTCATCTAACGATGATCTTGGAAATCTCCATATCTCATACAGATGTGATAATCTAGGTGTAGTTTGTTTCCATTTTTTAATGATGATTCATTATGCTGTAGCCATCATCCTGGCATGTCTGCTTCTGTACACAGGGCTTGAAAACCATTAAGACAGGGAGCAAAGGCCCTGAGATCGGAAGGTGCCTGTTTGAGAAATAGCGAAGAGACTGGTGTGGTTAGAGCAGAAGCAAGTAAAAGAGAAATAGACTATACTACCGGGGAGGTAATAGGGAGTTGAGTGTGGAGACTAGGGGCTTATTAAGACAAGGAACAGAGGGCCTCCCAAATCTGCAGAGTACCAAGAAATGGGCCAGGGCGCAGAAACAAAGCCATTCCCCAGAACAATGGGGCAGGATATGTAAAAATAGCCCACAAACTTCTTTGAAGTTGCCTTTCAGAAGCAGCTGGAGAAAACCAGGCCCGGAGTCAAGGACAGAACATCCACCTGTGACGGCTGTGTGACCTTCTGCCAGGGGCAGTGAGGGGCTACAGGCCCAGCTGAGGAATCAGACCCCAGGGAGGGAGAAACTGTGCAGGTGCAGCAGCCCATAATAAGTATTCCTATGAATCCCAGAGGCCTCCAGGACAGGAGCCATCTGTTGTTCTGTGAGATGAGGGTAAGCGTTGCTCTAGGCCCTCCTGGTCTGCACTTGCAAGCCTCTTCAGTAAAGCTTTGCTTGTGTGGAAAACTCTGTGTGCCTTACCTGCTCATTCTTGACCAGTGACAGGCAAGAACCTTATTCCGGTAAGACCATGTCGTTTGATTCTCCCATCAAAATACGAGAAAGTCAATTTTTTCACGTGTCTCTGGTTCTAGGATTGCTATTGTGATTGGCAAATGCAGTATTATTTTACTATTGTTTTTGTTTCTTAATTGTGATTGTTAATGAGGTTGAGCGTAGTTTTACGTGATTATTGATCATTTTACCACTTTATTCTATAATTTGTCTTATATTAATGTCCATTTTGCTTTTTCGACTGGGGTATTTCCCCCCTCACTGATTTGTTAGTATTCTTTATACATTTTGCATTTGAATTCCTCTTGTATTAAAAAAGGTATGATTCTTCTTCCCAGAGGCCCTTTGGCTTGTAAGTTATTTAAAGTGACTTCCACCATTCATAAGTTTTAATTTTAAATTATCTTTTACTTTTTCATTTTGACTTCTGAACTTCACATTTTATTTTTAAAAGCCTAATGCACCCCCAAGACATTCACTATGATTTCTTCCTGTTTATTTTCTAATTACTAAGAAATTGGGATATTCCAGTTATCTTTTTCTTATTTGCAATTGTGTTTTGGTCCAAGAACGTACACTGTCTGGTTTCAGTCATTTGAACTTTTTTGGAGGCTTGCTTTATGACCCTTTGCTAGGTTTTATACATATTCTGCAATTATTTGCAAAGTATGTGTAGACTTCAGTTGTTGGTTACAGTGTTCTATTTATTAGGTCAGATTTCTTAATCATGCTCTTTGTTTCAACCTTTTCTTCATATATTTTGAGGTTATATGATTAGGCAATAATAATAATAAAAGTTGTTATCTCTTCCTGGTGAATTGAACCTTTATCATTAGTGTCCCTCTTTCTTTTTTTTTTTCTTTCTAGTAATGTTTTCCCTTTAAAGCCTGTTTTTTCTGAAATTAATGTTTGTTCTTATAAGTCTAAGATTTTATAAGGACAAGTAAATACATCAATAGACTCCCCCGCCCCACGCTTTTCCATCATCAAGGTCAGGAGAGGCAATTTTTCTCTGTGCTTTGTGCTCTTCCCTTCTGTGGGGTTTACTCTTCTTTCGTTTTACAAGGTGGCAACGCTTTTCCTTCAGGTGGGCCCTGATCATTATCTGTGTCTTAACACCTTTGCAGTAGCCAAAGTAGATGTCCAAGGTCTCCTGTGTTCAGTAAAAACTTCCTGATTGTTGACTTTCTGCTGCAGATGGGGAAGGAGGGCTACAAAGATCTAGTAACTTCCATATTCAGTCTTGTTTTTCAGCCTCTTCTCCCCCAATACATATTGTGTTTGTGAATCTCAAGGCTCTTTTGGTCAGTTTTTATACAGAAGAAATCTCCCATCCCTTGCTTAGGGTGGTATACACCATTGTCAGCGTGGGGTTAGTGAATGAGGGGGGTGAATCAGCCTCTGAGAATTCAAGCATTTCTCATTTTTATTTCTAAGCTTCAACTTTCAACTTTAACCTCACCTTTATTTGGCACCACCGAGCCTCTCTGGGGGTTTTGTGGCTGTGAATTGGATCTCCACATTCTCTTAACCTTCTTCATCCACTTTAACTTGCGACTTCCTGTCTTGCAAAATCAGCTATCATGCCTGCATCATCTTTCCAGTACCTGCAACTTGTTGAAATCATACTCTCCAAAATATATTCTTGTCTTTTCATCATCCTTGTAGCTTTTCTCAGCTTTAGGTTTTTTGCTTGTTTTTTTTTTTTTTTTAACTGACTTTCATTTTATCATCATCTCTGAAGAAAATTACCACTTTTAATCAGAGAACTTCTGGGTATGATATCAACTATTGGTGCCTACCCAAAATTCAGCATCTGTTTTTACATGCTGAAATACTGGTTCTCGAATTTTGGTATGCATCAGAATCACCTGGAAGTCTTTTTTAAAAAACTGCTGGACCCAAGAGACAGAAGGGGCCACATGAACCAGAGACCTACATCATCCTGAGACCAGAAGAACTAGGTGGTGCCCGGCCACAATCGATGACTGCCCTGACAGGGAGCACAGCAGAGGACCCCTGAGGGAGCAGGAGATCAGTGGGATGCAGACCCCAAATTCTCATAAAAAGACCAAACTTAATGGTCTGACTGAGACTAGAGGAATCCCGGCGGCCATGCTCCCCAGACCTTCTGTTGACACAGGACAGGAACCATCCCCGAAGACAACTCATCAGACATGAAAGGGACTGGTCAGCGGGTGGGAGAGAGATGCTGATGAAGAGTGAGCTAATTGTATCAGGTGGACACTTGAGATTGTGTTGGCAACTCTTGTCTGGAGGGGGGATGGGAGGATAGAGAGAGAGGGAAGCAGGCAAAATTGTCAAGAAAGGAGAGACTGAAAGGGCTGACTCAAGAGGGGGAGAGTAAGTGGGAGTAGGGAGTGAGATGTATGTAAACTTACATGTGACAGACTGATTGGATTTGTAAACGTTCACTTGAAGTTTAATAAAAGTTATAAAAAAAAAAAAAAACTGCTGGGGCCCCACTTCTAGAGTTTCTAATTTAGTAGGTCTGGACTGGGGCCTGAGTCTTTGTTTTTCTGACAAGTTCCATGTGAGATACTGCTCTTCCGTGGACTACACTTCAAGAACCATTGTGCTAAAGGAACCCTTTTCTTTCAGGTATTGTAGAGCAGTAGGCTCATGGAGGGCAGGTCCTAACCGCCCCCCGCCCCCCCGCATAAAAAAAAAAAAAAAGAATTTTGTTTAGTAGACAATCTTAGTAATTCCATCCTTCTTTCCCCATGATAAGTGAATCATATGACTAGCTCTTCACCAAAATTGCCTCTCTTGACCTTGAAGATGGAAAAGGTAGAGGAAGGAATCCATATATTTATTTATTTTGGTATAGACTTGTTGACAAGTGGTTGTCCAGCCTGGGTTTACATTTCCTTGCATCTAGTGTGACCATGAGACTGAGTTAACCAATGGAATGTTAGAGGAAGAAACAATTTGTGGTCCCTCCAAGCCAAGGTTTTTGGAAAACAAGTAAGCTTTTCCAGTGCTGTTTCCCTTTATCAGAAGATGATGAGTTGCTAAGGGATGGTTAAAAACAAAACAAAAACCTGTTTTGTGTGGAGTCAATTCCAACTCAGAGTAGAACTGCCCCATAGAGTTTCCAAGGAGCACCTGGTGGATACAAACTGCTGATCTTTCGGTTAACAGCCATAGGTCTTAACCATTACACCACCAGGGTTTCTAAGGGATGGTAGAGCTATGAAACAGAACAACCCTGCAGTCCTGAGTGCACCATGTGGATAAAAGCTGCCACCAAGCAGAAACCTCTACCTCGATAGTCATATAACGGAAAAATAAACATCCATTGTGAAAAACCATTGGAATTTGTTATACTAGCTAGCATTGCCCAAATTAATCAACTCTGGAAAGGTTGGGCAGGACTCTCTCAAAAAAGGCCATTTGCTATGCTGAAGAGATTGGGTTTTATCTTTAAGAACAGTAGAATTTTAATAGAGAATAGAAAAATGACACTATTGGACTCTTGGTTTAGTAAGACTAAATTACTTAGAGTGTGAAGAAAGATTTGTAGGATAGGAGAAGCAAAAAAACAGATCATTTTAGTGATAATTCCAGACACACAAAAAATGCAACCCTGAACTAAGATAGCGAGATAGTGTTAGGAGAATCGTAAAGGAGGGAATGTATTCAAGTATTAAAATAATAATAACAGTAGGTAGTGCTTGATGACTGAATAGATATTAGGAATGGAAGGGGAAGAGAATTAAGAATGTTTCTGGCCTGGACAATTAAATGGATGGTAGTGCATACCTATAAATAGAGATTACAGAAGGAGATTTGGGTAGAGTTCAATTTGACATGCCTGTGGGATATCAAAATAGAGCCAACTGGCACATCGATATACCTGCAAGGAAAGAACCAGCATTTTACGTAGGTGGACCTACACCACTAAAACTTTGCAGCATGAGGACTGGGTCAAGTATGGAAACTTGGAATACCAATATTTAAAGAGTATAAACTCTTTTGCCCAAAGAATACTGATATGGAGGACAAAGAAGGATGTGTAAAGCAAAAGTGTGGTTCTTCTGTAACTAACATGGGCGAGACGTAATGAGGAAGTGATCACCACTGTCCCAAGATTCAGGGAAATGAATGAAGTTGTATCTTTTTTTTTGCAGAGTTCTGATATTCAGGAAGTCACAGGGTGTTGCCCTTTTATTTGCACCATCATACTTCGTAAAGTAGAGAGTCAGGGAAAGAGAGGAAGACCCTCAATGAGGTGGATCAACACAGTGGCTGCAACAATGGGCTCAAACAGAGCAACGATTCTGAGGATGGCACAGGACGTGGCAGTGTTTCATTCTGTTGTACACAGGGTCGCTATGAGTAGGAACCAACTTGATGAGACTTAACAACAACAACGACAAGGGAAGAGTGTTACATATACCTTCAGGTTAAACATAATGCCTAATTTCTTGTGCCCTCCTCCTCCCAAGTTTAAGAAGAGAAGGGAGGTCACTAGTCCAAAGATATATCCCACAATCTCATGGCACAATCTGCAGCATAACAGATGGATTTTATCAGAGTGGAAGGAAAGTAGGACCTCACTGTAGCTCTCAAGTCCCAATAATATGCTGGTTCTGATTCTTTCCTCAGGCAGGGGAGAGAGAGCATGCATTTCAGTCAGTAGGGTGGCAGTAAGCATGCTGCTACACCAGGTTATCCCAGGAGGAGGCATAGGAATAAAACTTTTTATGAGGCTTTTTTAACCAGTTGAAGTTGTGGTTTTTGTAGTCACCGTCTGATGAATTCAGCAATTTTCAGTTCTTCTTTCTCACAAGTCGAACAATTTTCATTTATTCAAAATCCAAACCAACAAAACCTATGAAATGGTTAAGTCTAAGGCCTAAAGCTTTCTGCTTATTTAGTCAGTATAAAGAGGGATTTTTATAGCTTTCTCAGTCAAAAATTTAATGTTTTTCACAGGGTCTAACAATGCAAAGACCCATTACCAATCTTGGCAAGGGCAATTTCACTGAAATGGTGAAGGTGGAAACCATATTTAAGTGGTTTGCAAAATAAAAGGGAAGGCAATGAAATACAGGTAATGCGTATAGGATTAAAAAAAAAAAAAACTACAATTTTTGCTAACTAAATTTACTTAAAAATAATTATAAACAAGTACCAAGACCACTAACTATGAAGACGTAATGACAAGCCAGAAAGGGGGATCACCCCGTCAAAAATCCACTGGACTAAACATTTGTTACGTGGCCATATAAAGTTGCCTAGAATTATTTCGAGCAAAAACAAGGGAAGAAACACTTTAGGAAAGCTCTTAGAATAATTTGAAATCCAGTTAATTGAAGAACCTAACACTAAGATTATAACGGTTAAAAGTTCTAAATTACAAACATTTGGTTACTCAGTCAGAAGCTGAGCCTTGAGTGACATACTCCTTTATGAATGCCAAATTTAAGCAAAACATGGTAAAATAATACCAACAAAACCCACCAAGATTCAGTAATGCCTTCAGCTCTTCAATTAGTTGTTGTATGTCATATGTAAATCTAATCTGAGTTCAAGATATTCATAGTTGCTGTTGACTGGAGCCCTTATGTGTAACAGAACAAAACATTGCCTGGTCCTGCTCCGTCCTCACAATCGTGGGTATATTTGGGCTCATTGTTACACCTATTGTGTCAATCCATCTCACTGAGGATGTCCCACTTTTTCACTGACAATCTGTCAAACATGATATCCTTTTCTAGCAGTTGGTCTTTCCAAATGACATGTCCAAACTAAGCAAGATAAAATCTTGCCATCCTCACTTCTGAGGTGCATTTTGGCTGTAATTCCTCCAACACTGATTTGTTTGTTCTGGCAATCCATGGTGTTTTCTACATTCTGCATCAACACCACAGTTTGAATGTCAATTCTTTTTTGGTCTTCCTTTTCATTGTCCACCTTGTACATGCACCTGAGGCAACTGAAATAACCATGGCTTGAATCAGGCATCCCTTAGTCATCAGAGTGACTTGAGTAGAGTAAGTTCAGTAGAGCTAATGTTAAATAAGGTTAATGATTTACTTAATTACACCTTATCATGTTCGTCCTTTGTATGTTCTTTCTTCTAATCACTTTTCTATTTGTACTTCCTCCACTCAGGTCACGAGTGCAATCAACATTGCAAATAAACAGCAACATATGGTAACCACATATCATGGTTTCCTTAGAGGTTAGCTCAATTTTCACCAGATCGGCTCTGCTAGTTCAGCATTTTGTCTGCATTTTAGAAAGGAGAACATTTTAATCTTGAATATTCTAGTAATGACATGATGTTACAGTTATATCTTTTGGTATATGAGGAAAAAATTCCTTGCTAATGATGCTTAATGCTGGTTAGGAGGTTCGGATGGTGGACTGAATTCATCTACAAAGTAATATCATTTAAATTCACACTAGAGCAGAAATTGCATTTATTTATTAAGTCATTTATCATCTTTAAATAGATAATAGTAAAGAAAACAATTTGTATAGCCATTGTGATAACTTAAATATAGAGTTATTTCAAAGAATTTAATTTGCACGTCTTATTAGCCATTGTGATAACTTAAATATAGAGTTATTTCAAAGAATTTAATTTGCACGTCTTATTAGCCTGGCAAACACATTGTAAACCATTCCTTTATTGAGTACTGAATTTTAATTCATTCCTTTGGGCCTGTAGGGCTAATGTAATTGGAGCATTAGACATCTGGGTTGTATAGATGAGAAATCCAGATATTTCAGTGTAGGTGTTCATAGACTTTTCTCAGCTCATAATTCTAAGAAGAGGAAGAAAAATGGAAATAAATACCCATCATGTATCTATTTTCCTCTTCTGAATCTTCATTAAGAAGTATCTCCAGGAGGATTTCTGTGTCTTGAACATTTTGATGCTGTTTATATACCTTGCCAAAATGCTATCCAAAAGAATTATTCTTTCACCTGAACTTTATACTTCTGTTTCTAGAACGAAGTACTTAAAAAACAGAATGGTTTTGATTTATGATAACATATGTGGAGATATGATTAAGCTTTAAGTTAAATGGCTAAAACATGATTTTGATGATACAAAATAGCTTTGGTAAATGTGGTCTCTCTATATTTATCAATGTATCTATGTAATTTTTAAAATATTGAATTTAAAACCCTTCCTTACAAACATGCAAACATGTATACAAATGGTATTTATTCAAAGGAAAAGCTTGCTATGCCAAATAAATAAGGAAATGATAAAAGCATAAATAATTTGAAAAGGAAAGTCACAAATAAACTATTCTATGCATTAATTTACATAAAAAGGTTACTTAAAAAATCTAAACAGAAATTAAGATAGCAATTTCCCATTGGTTTGTATCCATTATATTGTGTTAACTATCTTAATTGATTGTACTATCGTAACGGTGGTTATCTTAACTGTTTTCAAATATTATGCAGTCATAGGATGAAAGAAGATTGTTTATTGTGATTTAATAGAAAACTCATGTTCGGTGTTCATAAATGTGAAAGCTCGTAAGGAACTTGTGGAACGTGACATGATGGACACAAATGGCAAAGCATCAAATCCAAGTGTTGCTCTAGGGAGATGCACACATGGAATTTTCTTGACCCTTCTATATTCAGATATTCCTAGAACTTTTGTGATCAAAGAGACATTAGGCCCTTTAGATCGATTCATTTTTGAAGATGAGGATACTAAACTGCTAAAGGATTAATTTGGCAAGGTAATATATAGAACCAGTACGTATGTATGAATAACAAACTAAGTCTACAGATTAGAGTTCAGGTTTGTTTGTTTGTTTGTTTGTTTTTAATAAATATGTGTTTTCTAAAAATGAAAGTAGTAAACCAAAAACCAAACACTTTGCCATCGAGTAGATTTCAATAACCTTTCAGCTATCTGCAGAGCACTTCACCACTGGGCCACCAGGGTGCCTTCCATAAAGATTAAAAAAAAATAAAGATTACAGCCAAGGAAACCCTATGGGGGCAGTTCTACTCTGTTCTATAGGGTTGCTATGAGTTGGAATTGACTTGAAGGCAATGGTTTTGGTTTTTAGGATTGATTTTACCCAGAGAAATGGGCTTTTGTCCTTGGTTCCTGAGAGATAACTTCTAAAACCTTGAAATTTCCTCAGTGATTGTCGTGTGTTTCATGAGGTCTCCAGACGACACCTGATGGTTTATGCTGTTAAAATGCTTCTTGAGTGGAGGCTGCCCAGCCAGAAAACCCACCATGCGATACCAAGCTCAGGTGAAAGGGAACTAACTCAATCAATCATGCCATGTAATGAGACCCTAATAAAGCCTCTGGACCCTAAAACTCCATGGGCTTCTTGATTGGTGAAGGACAGCGATGTACATGGGAGGGTAGCACACCACTTTCTGGGACATGGATGCTCCTGTTGGGAAGCCTCCCAGCCCTCGCCCTATGAGTCTACTCATTTGTATCCTTTTTTTGGCTAAAATAACACTGTAATCCTAACTATAGTGCTTTCCAGAGTTCTGTGAGTCATTTTAGCAAATTATTGAGCCCGAGAGAGTATGGAAACCAGCAGGGCAGAACTGAGGAGGGCTTGAGGACCCCTAAGCTTATGGCTAGTATACTGAAGGCCTGGAGGTTGTTGCTGTTGTTGTTAGGTGCTGTCGAGTTGGTTCTGACTCATAGTGACCCAATGTACAACAGAACGAAACATTGCCTGGTCCTGCGCCATCCTCACAACCGTTGTTATGGTTGAGCCCATTGTTGTAGCCACTGTGTCAATCCATCTCATTGAGGGCCTTCCTCTTTTTCACTGACCTTCTACCTTAAATTTGTAGCCAGAGGTCAGGCATCTCAATTTGTGGCTGGCATCTGAAGTCTTGGGCAGACTTGGCAGCCTTAACTTGCAACTGATCCTTACAATGGGTGTCAGAGATGTGGGATTTGATTTCCCACAAAAAATTGTTTTCAACTAATGTATAGTGATTACTTCTTTCAAAAGTCTATTTTCAAGGTTTGCATAATATATTAATACTTGTGCCATAATTTACTTAAACATTACTTTGGTATTATATATAATTTTCTAAACAGCTTCATACATCAAACATGTGAATCTCTATAACTTATTTTGGTGGGATAGAGTCCTAGATGTGAAATTATTAGACTGATCAGTGCTCTTTGTCTGTGCCACCAAGCACTTGTACAAAATGGGACTGATCTACATGGTGGAATGAAGTTGTGTGTTATTTAATTATAGATAGAATGTGAGAGGAAACATGGGGCAAACAAGCTTTCTATATTTCAGAAATTAGTTTGTTAGTGACACTCTTGTTGTTAGGTGCCATCAAGTTGGTTCCAACTCATAGCGATCCTATGTATAACAGAATAAAACACTGCCCAGTCCTGCACTATCCTTACAAGTATTGCTGTATTTGAGCCCATTGTTACAGTCATTGTGTCAATCCATCTCATTGAGGGTCTTCTATCTTGCTGGCCCTCTACCTTACCAAACAAGATGTCCTTCTCCAATGACTGGTCCCTCCTGATGGCATGTCCAAAGTATGTGAGATGAAGTCTCACCATCTTTGCTTCCAAGGAACACTCTGGCTGTATTTCTTCCAAGACAGACTTGTTCGTTCTTCTGGCAGCCGACGTGGTAAATTGAATATTCTTCACCAACACCATAATTCAAGTGCACCAATTCTTCAGTCTTCTTTATTCATTGTCTAGCTTTTGCCTGCCTGTGAGGCATTTGAAAATACCATGGGTTGGTTTTCAAAGTGACATTTTTGCTTTTTAACTCTTCAAAGAGTTCTTTGGAAGCAGATTTGCCCAATGCGATACGTTGTTTGCTTTCTTGACGGCTAATTCCTTGGGCGTTGATTGTGGATCCAAGTAAAATGAAACCATTGACAACTTCAATGTTTTCTCCATTTATCATGATGCTGCTTATAGGTCCAGTTGTGAGAATTTTTGTTTTCTTTGTGTTGACGTGCAATCCATACTGAAGGCTGTGGTCTTTGATCTTCACCAGTAAGTGCTTCAAGTCCTCTTCACTTTCAGCAAGCAAGGTTGTGGGGTCTACATATCTCAGGTCAGTGATACTAGTTTCAGGTAAAATGCTGCATGGCATAGCCAGCTATGAGATTTAATAGTCAGTGCCTGTACAGCCGTATGAGTTATACTATTAGGGCATTTATATTAGTTTTCTGTTGTTGCGATAACAAATTACCACAAATTTATTGGGTTGCAGTAACACAAATTTATTATCTCACAGTTCTGTAGGTCAGAAGCCTAATTGGCTTGACTGGATTCTCTACTCTGGGTCTTTAAAAGACTGAAATCAAGGCGTTGGACAATTGCAGTCTTATCAGGAGTCTCTGGGCAAAATTCACTTCCAAACTCATTCGAATTGTAGGCAGAATCCAATTCCTTGCTGTTGTAGGACTGAGGTCTGACTTCTTTGCAGCGTTCAGCTGAAGTCACCCTTAGCTCCGCATGGGCCCCTACAGCTCAGAGCCAGCAGCTGCCTGTTGAATCCTTCTCATGCTTGGAACCTATCTGACCTCAACCCCTGGTGCGTCTCTGTCTGCCCCATCTGCCTTCCTTTTCTGCTTTTCAAGGGCTCATTTGATTACTTTGGTCTTACCCAGATAACCCAGGATAATATCTCTAGTTTAAATTTAGCTGATTAATAACTGTAATTACATCTCCAAAATATTTTCACAGTATCAAGTAACAGGTTAGTGTTTTATCAAATAACCAGGGCATGGGAAACGTGGGGAGAAGTCTTCAGAATTCTGTCTACCACAACATCTATTCTGATTGCTTGCTTCCCATGCCATGCCATTTATACTCTTTTTGATTATCATCCCTGAATATAATCTAAGGACGGTAGCAGTAAGATACGTCAGAACCATTGTTGTCATCCTTGTTCCTCTACTCTACATTCCTAGTTGGGAGATCACCAGCTATTCTTCTGGTATGACTGGGTGATGGGTTGCAAACCTTGCAATTACAGCTATTTTATCACGTGAACAAGTGACCTTTAGCACTGTTCCCTCCTCAGCACTCTATCAGGAATTGTGTAATACTAGTTCCCTCTTTTGGAGGCCAGCTTTTCAGGGATCAATCAAGTTAAACTTTACTATTGTCTTAATTATTAAAAAAAAGAAAGAAAAACACTTCAAGCTTTGAGATTTGAAAATGATGTCCATTTATTCAGTTGTTGACTTTGGGCTAATAATGTATAAATCTATGCAGGTCTTCTGTAGCTCCAAATGGTACAAAAAGGTCTCAGTATAGTGTGTTATGGGGAAACCTATTTTGGATTAGAGTTTGTGAAAATTCAGAGTCCATTTTTTAGAAAAGACTTGAGGCCTGGAATAACCATAGAATTGGCTCAATGAATTTGATATGTGGATGGGGCTTCGCAAAGTAAAAAGCATTAACTCCTCAGATAATCAGACCGGCTCCATCCTTTACAAAACAA
The DNA here is from genome assembly GCF_024166365.1 of Elephas maximus indicus. Taxonomy (NCBI): domain Eukaryota; kingdom Metazoa; phylum Chordata; class Mammalia; order Proboscidea; family Elephantidae; genus Elephas; species Elephas maximus. Next base: position 13,281,126 of record NC_064841.1, on the reverse strand, counting down.
TAGTTGCCATCCTCTCATAAATTATATATAATTCTTCCTCATAGAAGAATCGGACTATTTAAAAAAATAGTACTTAGGGACTGTGAAACAGAATACATAGGAGATTCCTGACACATACTTCAGTTATTGCTTACCCCCAAATTCTTGAAAATAGAAAACAACGACCTAGTTTAGTTCCATCTGGATTAGAGCAGCCTGGTCTTTCAGTGAGTTCTGCCCTAGTCGCAATGGTTACTTACCTTTTTAATGGTCAGAGTTAACCCGTGTTCAAATTCACCTTCCTCTTTGATTTCCATTCTTTCCCTGAGTGAGTCTCATTTCACATTTGGATTCTTTGTGTTATCTAGCTTAAAAATAATCTTTACCTACAATTTTCTCTTTCCAATCACCAGTAATTATCAATAAATCTTGTTTTCATGTTTGGCCAATGTCAGACTGCAGCAGTATGTAAAATCTTCAATTTTTTCATCTTTGGCATTTGTGATTGGTGTGTAAATTTGAATAATAGACATTAACTAGACTTCCTTGTAGGAGTGTGGATATGGTCTTTTCAGTCTCCTCATACACATGTGAAAGGTGGATAGTAAACAAGGAAGACAAAAGAAGAATTGATGGTGTTGATGAAGAATATTGACTATACTGTGATCTGCCAAAAGAACAATTAAATCAGAATATGCCTTAGAATTGAAGATGGCAAAACTTTGACTTGCCTAATTTTGGTACAGGACTGGGCAGCATTTCGTTCTGTTGTGCATAGGATCACTATGAATTGGAACCAACTCGACAGCACCTAACAACAACAATGACAATTTTGGACACATCACCAGGCAGCACCAGTCTCTAGGAGACAGAATCTTGTTTGGTAGAGAACCAGTGAAAATGAGGAAAACACACCATGAGATGGATTCACACAATAGCCACAACCATGGAGTCAAATGTACCGATGATCATAAAGGTGGCACAAGACCTGGCGATGTTTTGTTCTGTTATACATAAGGTCCCCACAAGTTGCAGCCGACTCAGTAGAAACTAAAAACAACAGCAATAATTTTATTATATAAACGAACACAGTCTGTCATGTAACTACACGTATTCCAACTTTTACCACTTAAAAGGAACAGTTCAGTAAGCTGATTTAGGTTCAACTGGTGTATTTTGAAAACCATTTTAATTTATGACTGAATCTTTATTTATATGACTTGGAACAGAACAGTCCAGGTGTCTTCCCAGCTCCCCTCCCATTGGCTGTGGTCCTGAAGATCCCAAAATTTGTCTAGGCACACTTCTGTTTTAGGAATGCTAAACAAGGAAGACCACTGACAATGACAAGCAACTTTTAGAAGACCAAAGACGCTTTCCTGAAAAGGCCCCAGTCTTGCTTGTCTAAGATTATTAAACAATATTAAAACCAAACCGGTTACCATCAAGTTGATTCCTGCTCATAGTGACCTGGTAGTACAGAGTAGGACTGCCCCATAGAGTTTCCAAGTCTTTAAATCTTGAAAGCAGACTGCCACATCTTTCCCCATGGAGTAGCTCGTAGGTTCGAACCACTAACCTTTGGGTTAGCAGCTGAGCTCTTAATGAATGTGCCACCAGTGACTCGTAATTAACCTGAACAACCAGGGTCCTTGGAACTCACCCAGCTAGCACTGAGGGAAAAACCAAAGGACTTCTCATGACAGGTTAGATTGGTCCCTGTTCAAATTCAAAGGATTTACATTAAACTAGATTATTTGGGGAGTTATCTGCATTTGTTCTGTGGCAATTTGTGTGGATAAACCTCAAATCCACTTTTTCTGTAACCTTCAATTCCTGCACCAACTGCAACACGCAGCACTTCTTCCTCTGAGCCTGTGATTGTTAAGGTTGTATGTCAACTTGGCTGGGCCACAATTCTCAGTAGTTTGGCAGTGATGATGTAGTTTGACAATTGTATAATGATGTAAACCCAAGAGCCCTGGTGGTGCAGTGGTTAAGAGCTCGGCTGCTAACCAAAAGGCCAGCAGTTCGAATCCACCAGCGGCTCCGTGGAAACTCTACTCTGTCCTGATAGGGTCACTGTGAGTCAGAATTGACCTCATGACAATGAGTATAATGATGTAATCACTTCCATGGTGAAAAAAAAAAAATGATGAGATCTGATATAATGTTATCACCTCCATGGTGGAACCTGCTCTGAGTAGCCAGTTAGCTGAAAGGGCGTTTCCTTGGGGATGTGGCCTGCATCCAATATAGGCGGACTTTCTGGCAAGGCTTATGGGCTTTTGCTTGCTCTGGATCCTGCAGTTGGCTCCTGTTCATCTGTCCTCTGGTTTTTGGAACTTGAGCTAACAGCTTACCTGCCATCTTGCCTACAGATCTCAGAATTCATCAGTTTCCATGACCCGCGAGCCAAAAGCCTGCCATTTGACATGGCAATCTTGGGTTCACCAGCCCCTACAGCTACATGACTTAGGAGAAGCCTCCAGCCTGACCCATGCACTTGGGACATTCCAGCCTCTACGACTGCATGAGCCATTTCTTTCATACAAATCTCTCTCTCTATATATATTTATACGCTTTACTAGTTTTGCTTCTCTAGAGAACCCAGCCTAAGACAGACCCTAACCACCAGAGCTAGGTCAGAGCTCGCAAGTTAAAGGACGTGGTCCTCCAGAGTGCCAAGTAGGCCCATGACTTCAGACATCAGCCACAAGCTCAAGAGTCCCCACACCCCCCTCACTTCTGACCTGCTGGCTACAAATTTGGGGTTTTAACATAATCCCTTCAGGATACCAGCCATAATGTTGGGGTTACAAATTTATGGCTTCTCTTAACCCCCTTAGAATACCAATCACAAGCTCGGGAGCTCCTAGGTTCCCTTTGTTTCTGACGTTCTGGCTCCCACTACTCCCTTGGGGTCAGTAATTGACTAGAATAACTTACAGAAATCATATAAAGCACTATATTTATGATTGTAACTTTTTTATGGAAACCCTGGTGGTGTAGTGGTTAAGAGCTGCAGCTGCTAATCAAAAGGTCAGCAGTTCAAGTCCACCTGGTGCTCCTTGGAAACTGTATGGGGCAGTTCTACTATGTCATATAGGGTTGCTATGAGTCAGAATTGACTCAACAGCAATGTGTTTGGTTTTTGGTTTTACCTTATTATAAAAGATACAAAACAGCAGCACCGTAAAGAAGAGATACACAGGATGAGGTCTGATAGGGGTCTTGATGAGGAGCTTCCATGCACCAAAAAGAGATGCAATACCCTCCCATATGCATTGTTGTGTTTCACCAGTCAGGAAGCTCATGAAAATTCAATGTCCAGAGATTCTCTTGGGATCTCACTAGGCAATGCAAACTTGAGCTCCTCTCCCCTTAAGTTGGTCGATATCGTGAGGTGATCACGAGGTGAGTTTGTCTTGCCATGTCATCATGAAGTGATCGTCACAAGGTGGGACACTCTGGCCTGGCCACCATGATGTGATCATCATGGCTAGGCCCCCACCCAGAGTCGCTTTTCCTATCAGGTCTGGAATTTTTACAAAGGACACTTAAGCCTTCAGGAACATTTCAAGGTTTTAGAGATTGTCTCTCAGGAACCGAGGGCAAAGACGAAGTTCTTCAGGAAATTTTAAAGTTTAAATCCCACACAATTGTTAATGACAAATCGGAGAAAAGATGCACAGAGTGACGTGAGTCACTATACTGAAGATAATGTAGCTAGTAATGACAATAAAATACTTCACAGCTTTAATTCTTTTTTTCTCTTAAGGAGGGGAAAATACCATGACTTTCTACTACTCACCTGTCAGAAAAGGACAATAGCCGTATTACCAGGTTTTTTTTCTTGCCTTTTTTGCCTCTTTTGAAGAATTATCTATGTGCAGTTTCCACAACAGAAACTTCAAAGGTCAGGTTAGAGCTGTTTTAGGGTAAATCAGTAATTATCTGAATTGTTCTTCAAGAAAATACTTCATGTCCAATTTCCTTGGCAATGGATAATTACAAGTGATAAAATGGTGTGTAAGAACTTGTGAAAGGTTTTTCTTCTGTGCAACATTTTTTACTTTCTAGTCAGAAATGTTACCCCATTTTACAAATCATATATTAATTTTGAATTTCTATGATTGGCCTAATATATTTTTTTGTCTTAACTTATTGAACATTTTGTTGCTTTTCAGTTGATTGTTTAGTATTTTCAAAAAATAATATAACCTGCGAATACTGTCGCTTTTGTCTTTTCTTGCCACGATTCGTAAGTTTATTCATTTTTATTGCCTGTTCATTGGTTAGAATTTAGAAAATAACATGGAAGAGTATCGGCCATTGGAGGTGCATTCGTATTTTATTCTTGACTTTAAGAGGTATACATGATTGCTTTACAGTTATGTATGATGTTTTTCTGTAATTCTTTTTTTTTGAATACTATAAAACAGGACTTTCTTGGAAACATCGATGAAGAGAGGATTTAAGTTGTAATTCTCTGAATTGGTAAAATGGTATTTGATTATTATTTAATAATAATGTAAATTTAGTAACTGAAATTCCATTTTTTTCCAAAAAGAAGACCTCTCCCTTTTTGTCCCCTCATACGTAATAAAGCTTGGTTTCAAGCAAGTGCTATTGCATACTAAGGAATTTGTGGGGACCAAAAGGACTTCCTTTTCCTGTAGAATTCTTTCCACTTAATCTGAAAGGCAAACTGTTTTCCTCTTCTAATAATTACTTTCTTTATCCATATAACTACAATAATTAATAAAAAAATATTTTCACTGAAATATATCCAACTGTCAGCTGTGACCAATGCTAGCTTAGAAAAAATATAGTTTTTTTCTTTATAGAAAATAATATATCTCTATTTTCAGCATTGGTGGTGCGGTGGTTAAGTGCTCAGCTGTTAACTAAAAACTCAACAGTTCAAATCCACAGGCCACTCCTTGGAAACTGTATGGGGCAGACCTACTCTGTCCTATACGCTTACTATGAGTCCAAATCGACTTGGCAGCAATAGGTATTTTCAGCAAGCTTCAAATGGCAAATAAGATTTATGGTTTCTGGTGGAAGAATAGAAACCTAAATTTTACATCGTATCCCCAAATCAATTTGATCTTTTGTTTTAGATAGTTTCTGTAGAAAATATTACAGATTAATTTGGAAATCTTACCATGGAAGGAAATAATTATATATGACCTGTCCTGTGACGAGAAGAAGGATTAGGTCTGTGTCACCTCTTATATGTATCATACACATTGTTGTTGTTTTAGGTACAGTCCAATAACTTCCAACTCATAGTGAACCCATATACAACAGAATGGAACACTGCCCGGTCTTGCATCATCTTTACAATCCTAGCTATGTTTGAGCCCATCGTTGCAGCCGCTATGTCAATCCATCTCATTGAGGGTCTTACTCTTTTTTGCTGATCTTCTGCTTTACCAAGCATGATGTTCTTCTCCAGGGAATGGTCCCTTCTGATGACATGTCCAAAGTACATGAGATGAAATCTCACCATCCTCACTTCTAAGGTGCTTTCTGGTTGTACTCCTTCGAAGACGAATTTGTTCATTCTTCTGGCAGTCCGTGGTATATTTAGTATTCTTCACCAACACCATGATTCAAATGCATCAATTCTTCTTGAGTCTTCCTTGTTCATTGTCCAGTTTTTACATGCATATTAGGCAATTAAAAATATGGTTTGGGTCAGGCTTACCTTAGTCCTCAAAGTGAAATCTTTGCTTTTTAACACTTTAAAGAAGTCTTTTGAACCAGATTTGCCCAATGCAATAAGTCATTTGATTAATTGACAGCTGCTTCCATGGGCATTGATTGTGGATCCAAGTAAAACAAAATCCTTTACAACTTCAGTATTTTCTCTATTAATCATAAAGTTGCTTATTGGTCCAGTTGTGAAGATTTTTTTTTTCATTATGTTGAGATATAACTCATACTGACGGCTGTGGTCTTTGATCTTCATCAGTAAGTGCTTCAAGTCCTCTTCACTTTCAGCAAGCAAGGTTGTATCATCTGCATATTGCAGGTTAATAAGTCTTCCTCCAATCCAGATGCCACATTCTTCTTTATGTAGTCCACCTTCTTGAGTTATTTGCACAGCGTAGATTGAATAAGTAAGATGAAAGCATGCAACCGAGACACACACCTTTCCTGATTTTAAACCACACACTATCTCCTTGTTCTGTTTGAATGGGTGCTTCTTGGTCTATATACATGTTCCTCATGAGCACAATTAAGAGTTCTGGAATTCCCATTCTTCTCAATGTTGACCATACTTTTTATGATCCACATAGTCGAATGCCTTTGCATAGTCAATAAAATGCAGGTAAACATCCTTTTGGTATTCTCTGCTTTCAGCCAGGATTCATCTGACACCAGCAACAATGTCCCTCATTCCACATCCTCTTCTGAATCCAGCTTGAATTTCTGGCAGTTTTCTGTCGATGTATTGCTGCAATCATTTTTTAATTATCTTCAGCAAAATTTTACTTGTGTGATTCTAATGATATTATTTGGCAATTTCCGCATTCTATTGGATAACTTTTCTTTGGAATGGGCACAAATACGTATGTCTTCCAGTCATTTGGCCAGGTAGCTGTCTTCCAGATTTCTTGGCATAGATGAGTGCTTGTTTCCAGCACTGCATCTGTGTGTCGAAATATTACTACACATTACAATGGCATTTACTTAGCGTAGTCCTAAAGGAAGGAGCCCTGATGGCACAGCGGTTAAGTGCTTCTCGTCTGCCTACAGGGAAGTTGGCCATTCCAACCCACCCAGCAGCATGCAAGAGAGAAAGACCTGATGATCTGCTTCCATGAAGATTACAGCTAAGAAAACCCTATGGGGTAGTTCTACTTTGTTATATAGAGTCACTGTGAGTCAGAATTGACTGGAAGGCACCGAACAACAACGACAGTCATAAAGGGTAGAACTCTGTACTCTGTGGGCACATGATCGCTTCAGTCTGTTTCTAAGTTACAATGACAGCAACTATTCTACAGTCTCTACATAGTTTACATCACTTAAACTCCAGTAAAAACCATTAAAACCCAAACAAATAGACGCTGTGTTCACAGTCATCTAACGAACTCTGGACTGAATAAAACTTGACATAGCTATAGTACATCCATATTGAAGCTATAGCTTTTCTTTACATGTTGATTTCACTTTTTTATGTTCACATTTTACTTTCAACTTACTTATTCCATAAGGTACCAACAGTACCGTTTGAGTATATGAGTAAAAAATATGGAAGAGGGAAAATTAGTGATAGTTTGTACTTTCCACGTCACTGATGCATCGATTTCCTAGCAATTCTGGTACATTCTTTTCATGAATTCCTAATTTTGTCCTTTCTTAGAATTTCACACTTGTTTTTGTGCTCTGGAGAGTTCTTCAATGGTTTGGGCCTTGTTTCTTGCCAAATGGCCTTCCAGCCTGACTAGCTCTCCCCAAGACTGAAAACTACCTAATATCCTTTCATATATTTATTTTATGCTTCAGTTATCTAGAGTGGGTTTTGCTTTTTGCAACCAAAAATCCAGTTACACTGCTCATTATATGCTGGATGTTTAATTAGGCGAAAATTTACAGAAAATATGTACAAAGACTAATATCCAGTTTGATATCTTTCTATGTGCAAATAACTAATTAATCTGAGACAGTAGACTTTAGGGTAACTTTAGTGTAATTAAAGACTTTAGTTTAAAAACCAAGCGTACGAGTTATTTCCTTTCTTAATTAGTCTGGCTCAGTTTCATAGTGCTATATAGAGGGCTGATGTTTCTTATGCCATTTTAAAAATAAACGCTAAGAATTTTAATATGTAAAATATATGTATTTTCTGCATAATTCTTACTAAGGCAAATATATAAGACAAAACAAAAGAAACAAACCCGTTGCTGTTGACTCGACTCCAACTCATAGCTACCCTACAGGAAAGAGTAGAACTGCCTTATACGGTTTCCAAGGAGTGCCTGGTAGATTCAAACTGCCAGCCTTTTGGTTAGCAGCCAAATATATACACACGTAGAATGAAGTACGACAGCACACAGCCAGTCCTAAACATCCATTTCCAGGGGAAATAAAATACTAGGTTATTATAGCTGACTTTCTTCTACTGATAATCAGAACACTCTAGACTGATTAAGATCATTATGCTCTCAGTGACATATCCCCTTAGTATCTCCTTTGCTTAGCCTCTAGGAATTAGGTTTTCTTCAACAAAGTTAGGAAGTGAGCAGTTTGTCCGTGCCCAACTTTCTTTCCTGTGCTCTTCTCCCAGACTAGTTGTTCTTTATGTCTAAAGAATCGTAAGTTTAGTATTCCGTACACAAGGTCATAAATCTCACCATGCACATTGTATTGACCAAAATGAAGACATTACTGACTGTAAACGCCTGAGTAATTCCAGCCCAGCTCAGTGCCATGGGGGGAAAATGAGGAATGTTACTGAGCATCTTGCAAACATGTGCAGAGAGCTGTTTGTCATCACTGGTGCCTTTCCAGGGTACTTTGTCATTTCTGGTTACAGCCATTTTCAGCACAACAGTATTTCCTACTTAGAGTCTGGGAAGTCGTGTAGCCTGACTTCTTCCCAGGACTGGAATACTCTTTGTAACTTCCTGACTGAAAGGCATCTAAGTTGAAACTTCAACTTTTTCACTAGTTGAAAGGTTGGAAATTTCTAATCATCTTGAAGCTCTTTCTAATATAGAGTGAAAAATCTATTTTGAGTGTCATTGGTCCTTGTTCAACACTTTGAAGGAATAATAATAATACTAGTTAACAGTTTTATAGGGCTTGCTAGGTTAACATGCTATATTACTAATTAACATTTTTCTAGTTCTTAAATTGCTGTTGTTGTTGTTAGGTGACATAGAGTCTGTTCTGATTCATGGCGACCCTGTGTACGACAGAATGAAACACTGCCCCATTCTTCTGGCAGTCCATGGTATGTTCAATATTCTTCATCAATGCCATAATTTAAATGCATCAATTTTTCTTTGATCTTCTTTATTCATTGTCCAGCTTTCACATGCATATAAGGCAATTGAAAATACCATGGCTTAAATCTTAGGAACTTTCTATATTGCTTACTGTGTTAACATACTATGCTATTAATGAACATTTTTATAGTGCTTAAATACTATACTTAGGACCTATTCTAAGTGTTAAGGAGCCCTGGTGGTGTGGTGGTTAAGTGCTCGGCTGCTAACAGAAAGACTGGCGGTTTGGAAAATGTGGCAGTCTGCTTTCTTAAGGATTTATAGCATTGGAAATCCTTTGGGGCATGTCTTTGGTTATCCAGTGCTGCTATAACAGAAATACCACAAGTGGATGGCTTTAACAAAAAGGAGTTTATTTTCTCACAGTCTAGTGGGCTAAAAGTCCAAATTCAGGGCACCAGCTCCAGGGGATGGCCTTCTCTATCTGTCGGCTCTGGGGGAAGGTCCTTGTCATCAATCTTCGCCTGGTCAAGAAGCTTCTCTGTGCAGGAACCCCAGGTCCAAAGGATGTGCTCTGCTTTCTTGGTGGTATGAGGTCCCCATGTCTCTCTGTTCATTTCTCTCTTCTGTATCTCAAAAGAGTTTGACGTAAGGCACCACCTAATTTTACAGATTGAGTTTACATAATTGGCGATAATCTCATCTCATCAACATCACAGAGATAGGATTTACAAGACAGGAAAACCACATCAAATGACAAAATGGTGGGCAATCACATAATACTAGAAATCATGACCTAGCCAAAAATGACAGATATTTTGGGGGACACAATTCAATCTGTGACAAGTCAGTTCTACTCTGTCCTATAGGGTTACTATGAGTCGGAATCAACTTGACAGCAACGGGTTTGGGGTTATTCTAAGTGTTTAGCATGTTGTGATTTATTTACTCCTCATACTAACCCTGTGAAGAATATGCAATTATTAATCTCAGTTTTACAGGTGAGAAATCTAAGGTACTATAGAACAATTCAGAATAAGCCCACTCCAACTGGCCGATTTCAGCACCCATATTTTCCCTTCCTGAGGCTACATGTCACCAGTCATTCTGCACAGAATATGATTTCCATACTCTTCATCCTTTTGGGCATTCTTTTCCAGGGGTGCTCCAATTTGCCAACATTCCGAAAGTTTGGAATCTATTACTATAGTGTGTTTAACACCTAGGATGGAGAATTACTGACACATACGGTGCCATAGCTACCTCTCTGTGATAGATATTTCTGCCATTTCTTCTTAATAAAACTGACCATTTTAGTAGTTATTGTTGAGTTTGCAGTAAAGAAAACTCTAGATTTTTTTTTTTTTTTACATGAACTTTTGACATACTCTCCATTTGGTAATGATAATTATAATCAAATCTGAGACTTTACATGGGTCTGTTTAACTTTTTTTTTTTTTATTCCACAACTAGAAAAGAAGTATTTATTAAGATTAACTACAGGCAGGGTAGAATGTTCTTGACATTATGAGGTATAGATACAAAGAGAGTTCATATGCAGAGCCTGCCCAGAAGACACTCAGAGCTTAGTAAAAAAGATCAGTCTTAACCAAGAGACAGACAGCTATAATGTGTTTTAGAACATGCTAATTCCCTCAGTAAAGTCACCAATATATTTCATAAACATGAAGACAATAGAGAAAGTAATAGGGACTAGAAAAAAATTAGAGAAGAATTTTGAGGCAGAAACGGTTTTGGCCTTAAAGAATGAAGAGAATTTCGACAGGCAGAAAAATAGGAAAGTCTACTAGGGAAAAGGAGAACAAAAAAACCAAACCTGTTGCTGTCGACTGGATTCCAACTCATAGCAGCCCTATAGAAAAGCAGAAAGAAATAGGGGCAAGTGGGAGTGCCCAGAGCAGAATTCCATCTGAATGAGTCACATCATCTGCCTAAGATAATTTAAAAACAAAATACTGTCTTTTTGTTTCAGAATTAAATTTGAAAAAAAAAATGTATGCTGGTGTTTTAACTTTTTTACAGTTTCACTGTTCCCACCCTTGTGAAGACTAACACATGTGCATTTTTTTGGGAAAGGTAAAAAAAAAAGAAAAAAAAAATTTTGGGGGGAAAGGTACGCAGTAAATATCCACAAATGTATGAGAACTGTGTAGTGCCCCTTGATGTCTCCTCAGCCCTCACCATTGTCCCCTTTGCTGTCTGAATAACTGAAATATTCCATCTTGCAGAGGGATTTATATTTTGGCGTTCTCTGAAAGCTACGATCAGATATAAAGCAGTGAGAGATGCACCTATGTAAATGCTTTTTGCATTCTTTAATGCACATAATAGGTCCTTTTTTATTGGAATAAAGGAATAGAACTATGAAGCACATTCAAGAATACAAATAGGTTTTCTTTCCCATAAAGGAAAGGGTCATAAGACTTTGATGTGTGGAGTTGACTTTGAGTCAATTGCCATAACCCTTCTTATAATTTTTGAAAGCACACTGTCTTATCCATTCTACTTTGTTCCTGGCATTCATATTTATAAAATGTACTTTAAGTATAATATAAAGCAATACAATAATGTTTTCATACATTTGACTTGTGTAATATTTTTATGGTTCATTCACAATGGTTATTAAAGGACTGTAGGTAAGAAGGAGAGAACATAACAAATTTCTTACAGGCCGAGAGCTTTTCCTAACGTGCTTATGAACAGATGGGGAGGTCACTCTTTTGAAGCTAAAATGGGGAGAGCTTTACCCTATGCCATGAGAAGCCATTTCAACAACTTTAGAAATCTCTTCTCCCCTCGCAGTTAATAAAAATTCTTTTAGAGTCCTATTTCTGGATGCTTGAGATTATAACGCTGGGCTACCATGTATGCGGGAACAACAGAGGAGTTAGAAGTAAGAGGAATGTGTGGCACGTAACTAGCATAATTTTTCCATTAACAGACTTTCCATTTACTCTGTGTTTAGACGTCCTGCCTGCTCCCATCTTGCCGTGGCACTAGTGTCTTGGAGCTAGATAACTCCCTGGCATAGAGGCTTTCCTCCATCGTAGACTTCGTGTGTATACTCCGCTGCCTTTAGCTGGCTCTGCTTTATCCATCACCATCTTCATTTCCTATAATTTTATTGGGGTCACACATGAGAGAAGAGAAAAATTCTAATTTTCATTGAGTCATTTAGAACTGGAAGAGACATTTTCAGACACTTGCTTTAAAAAGATCAATTGATTGATAGAGTGGAGGATGGATTGAAAGAAGAGGGGCTGGAGCCAGGGAGATGGGTAAGCAGGTTCAGAAATAAAGGATAATAGAAATGAAGAGGAAAGGAGAGAAGAGGCAAAAAGAAAAATGGGCTTATAGCATCTGGGGATTAATTAGATATAAGTAGAGGTTAGCAGAGTGGAAAATATCAAGAATAGCACTCTAGGTTTCTGGCTTGGATAATTACTAACGAATTCCTTCACGTAAGAAATTCAGTAAGAAGAGAGGTTGATTTTGAGGTGCTTATGGAACATCAAAGTGAATATAATCGGCAGGAAACTATAAAAAGAAGGATCTGGCTTGAAGTCTAAATGTGGGACTTGAAGCCTGGAGCTTATCAGTTAACCCATTGAAACATGAAAAAAGCAGGTCAAAAGAGGAAGGAAGCCATTGAATGCCATACTTAAAAAATGAGACGAGAAAGACAAGTCCACAAAAGACAAAGTAGAACTGCCTAAAGAGAGACAGGAAGAATAACACAATATGATGCCCTGGCAATTAAAAAACAAATAAAATTCCGAGAGATGAATTGTAAGTAACCATGTTAAATGCTACCAGCCGAAAAAACCAAACCCAGTGCCGTCGAGTCGATTCGGACTCACAGCGACCCTATAGGACAGAGTAGAACTGCCCCATAGAGTTTCCAAGGAGTGCCTGGCGGATTCGAACTGGCGACCCTGTGGTTAGCAGGCGCAGCACTTAACCACTACGCCACCAAGGTTTCCGTTAAATGCTGCAGTGAGTTTAAAAAAAAAGGATGTAATATTTTCCTTTGGATTTAGGGCTTGGAGAGGGCAATGCAAATGGATTTTGTTAAGAGTTCTCATTTAGCACATGGTAGAAAGCAAGGAGACAGAGAAAATGAGTGAAGAATTAAAAAAAAAAAAGTCATAAATAGCTTGGCATAAATAAACGTAGGGAGCTAATATCAGCAACCACGAAGATCGCAGCGTAAAATGGAAGAGAGCGGCAGAGGCAGGACTTAACGTGGCAAGCAGGATGTGTTTTAGCTTGCTACAGAGGAATTACTGGAAACTTCCTCAGCAAAGCTTGGAGAATAATACACCAAAAATAATGGCAACAAAACCAGGTTGACAAACCTGTTATTCCAGTAACAGCAGAGTATTTCTTTCAGAATGGAAAGAACAAAGAAAACGTTCCTTAATCATGAGTTAAAATGGTGAGTCTTATATGTTATTTTTTCTGAGGTGATAAAAGACAAAAATGAGCAGTTATATGTACGCTTACGGCTTCCGACTTCTCAGTGTATTGTTTAAAACTTGTTATATGTAAATCTAGACTTCATGCCTCCTGATTAAATTTCGGAAAATATAATGCATCAATTAAGGTCAATAGGCCAAATCTTAATTACTTAGAACCTAATTATGCAATTAGAGGATCTTTTAGGAAGAAAGGTGTAGCCTAGGGTATTACATATCATATTTACACTAAGATTATGTGTATTGGTCACGCTAAGGTCGTGATTTCTTCCTGAGTTTTTCTGAAGGCAGATGATGAACTAAATATATTATCTTTATTGTGAGGTAATTTTAGTCCAGACATAACATTGTTGTTGTTTTTGTGTGCCATCAAGCTGATTCCCTTTCAGAGCTACACTTTATAACAGAGTGGAACTGCCCCATAAGTGTTCCTAGGCTGTAATCTTTAAAGTTGCAGGTTGTCAGGTCTTTTCTCCAATGGAGCAGTTAGTGGTTTCAAAGTGCCAACCTTTTATCTAGCAGCGAAGTGCTTAACCATTACACCACCAGGGCTTCAGAAATGACATACATTTATTTGGTTTTATATTTACTTAAATTGCAACTGCGGGCTTGCATCTTTTTAGCAATAAAAATATTGTATAATAGATATTTTTTGTAAATTAGATACTAAGTGATTTCAGAGTGTGAATTTTGTCCTATTTAGTATCTTGGTAAAATATGACTTATTCTTTCCCACCTTGGGTGCTAACACACAACTGATGCCTTCCCGAGTCAGACCTCTACTGAATTATGTGAAGTGGCAAAATGAACAGGCTGGAATTTAAGCTATGTTAGGTGGTATGATAAATCCCAGGAAATCTGGTACAACTTTACAGTAAAACATGGGACATGACAAATATACCAGTCAAAACAAGTAGAAATACATAGGCATCGTAGATGGACTCATTTAGAAAATAAGTCAAAAGTGTGAGAGCAGTCTTAAAGCAAAAAAAAGAAAATGGAGGCCTGTTTTTCCTTAATGACGGAAATGTTATCCTTAACATTTTTTTCTATGAATTCAAGGAATGTCACAAATTTTTCCTTATGTGACATAGCTGAATAACTATTTTTAAAGACAGTTGTGTGTATATGTATAAAATGGATTCATTGTACAAACATTTAAAAAATATGGGTAACTATATATACATATACGTTGTGTATATATCTATATATATGTGTGTGTATATATATATATATATATATATATATATATATATATAAGTAATGGAAACCCTGGTGGCGTAGTGGTTAAGGGCTACGGCTGCTAACCAAAAGGTCAGCAGTTCAAATCCACCAGGTGCTCCTTGGAAACCCTAAGAGGCAGTTCTACTCTGTCCTATAGGGTCGCTATGAGTCCGAATCGACTCGACAGCAATGAGTTTGGTTTTTCTGGTTTTATATAAAGTAATAATTCCTTCATTATGCTTGTCCCCACAGTGAAATAATCATTACTAAAAATATAGTATGTATTCTTCCAGATTTTGAAGTTTTTTTTTTATTCTTCCAGATTTTGAAGTTTAAGAATACCCTAGGGTCACGAAGAGTCGGAATCGACTTGATGGCAATGGGTTTGGTTCTGGGTTTTTTTTTTTCGTATGTTGTGTATATGTAATTATTTTTGTTTTTATAAATAGTGAATTATACTCCTGCATACATCTGCCAAGTAACTTGTTTTTTCTCTACCTACGATATTGTAGACATAGTCCACCCTGCCTCTCTGCCTCTCTCTCTCAATCATCTATGTGACTATCAATCTAAATCATTTTAAGAGAATTCTATTTTATGTATGAACCATAATTGATTAACCACTGGTGAGCGTTTAGAATGTCTTCATTCACTTTATTGTGGATATTAAAATGGGCACTCTGTTAAATATATCTTTGATAACTTTTGCAATTATTATACAAACACACACACATACATAAAACCAAGAAAACCTCTCTCTCTCTGTATGTATGGGATTAACTTCAAGAAAACAAAATCCTTGTTCAAGTAATAGGTATATAAAAATTTTTTTCACTTAATGCCAAATTTTCCTCTTGATTAACTCTACCAACTTAGACTTCCACCAAGGGTACATAAAAGGACTGCTTTTTTGAGTTTTTAATGACAATGGATAATTCAAACTTTTGAATATTTTATAATTTGATTCATTTCTTTAATAGACAATTTGAATATAATTTTATGTTTCCTGGCCATTAGTTTTTCTTTTTAAGTGAATTCTATGTTCATATGTTATGCCCACTTACTTTTAAAACATTTGTCGCAGGTATTTGTGGAATCTTTTTCTTCATTATGAGGAAGCGCTTTTTATTATGTTGTGATATTTTTTCTCTTGTCTTAGTTCATATTGTGTTTCTTTTTAAAAATATTGCACTTTTAGTGAAAATATACACAGTAAAACACAGTCCCATCCAAAAATTTCTACACATAATATTTAGTGACGTGGGTTATCCTTTTCACATTGTATCAAAATTGTCATAATTTACATTCTAGTTGTTTCACTCCCATTAACTTAGTCTGATTGCCTGCCAAACTTCTCATCTGTGCTTCAGAGTAACTGTTGTTCATTTGGTCTCATATAGATAATGTTTTTAAAAGAGCACAGTACTCAAGGGTGACATTCTTTACCTTTTGAACTAAACTGCTATTTATTTAGAAGTGATTTCAGAGAGTAGTCTTGCATCAAGGTTTACAAAGTATCTCTGGGCAGTAGCCTCGGGGATTCCTCCAGTCTCGGTGGGTCCAGTATGTCTGAATTCTTTAAGATTTTAAGTTCTGTTCCATGATGTTCTGTTTTGCGTAATAGAAAATTTTAATTGTTTAGTGTGGTATGGTTTTATTTTTATATCTAGGTTTGTGTTTGTGTGTGGCCTCAAATAATATTTAAATTTTTTGAAATCAGCAAGATTTTCAGCTTTATTTATAGTCTACCTGAATACTAGTGGTTTAGGAATTTTAAAGACAGTCCAGGACAGTGAGAGTATTTCTATCATGTCATCAAAGACCACCATACTCCTTCTATTTTTGGGGTTGCATTCTTATTATGTTGACTCATTGTCTCAAGATTGCTGCTGTATTTCCAGGCATCACATCATGTTCCAAGGAGAAAGGAGTAGGCAGAAAAATCAAGGCAATGATGTCTGCCCCTTTTAACAGAAAAGTAAATGCTTTTATTGGAAGCCCTTAAATAGACTTAAGGCTATGTGGTTCAAAGCCAACCAGCAGCTCCATAGGAGAAAGACTTGACGATCTGCTCCTGTAAAGACTACAGCCTTGGAAACCCTGTGGTTCTGCTCTGTTCTATAGGGTTGTTATGAGTTGAAATTCACTGACACCGCAAGTTGAGACTGGTAAGAAAGAGATAGGTTGGAGATAGGCTGGCCAATCAGTAGTGGCTCCATATTGACTAATTTTCTTTCCTTGGCAGAATTTATTGAATGACTATTCAATGAATAAACATTCTAACTTCTGGCATTGAAAACTCTCTTTTATCATATACTGTATTTAACTTCCAATATACAGTAAACATTATTTCTATTTGTTTGTTTGTTTGTTTTAATTCCTACCTGAAACCAAACTGTTTTCATTTCTGTAGCCAGAGGTCAGATGATGACAAGCAGGTGAAGAATCCAGAGCGAGCAAAACCAGCGAGGTTTGCCAAAATGTTCATATATATTGGCTGCAGGCCTATCCCAGAGGAAAGTCCCCTTGCAACTGTTCCGCAGATCACATCAGATTACATCATGGAGGTGAGTGCATTATACCACAAAACAGAGGATTAGTACATTATTACATAACTGCCAAGCTAAATCATTACATAACTGCCAAACTCTACCATTATGTAACTGCCAAGCCACAGAGAATCATGGCCCAGCCAAGTTGACACACAGCCTTCCCATCGCAGAGCTTAATACTTCTGTCAAGTCTTTACAATTCCACCGTCAGATCAAAAGAGTTAGCACATGCTTGTGAAAGAGCGAATTAGAAATTTAAAGTACTTAGAGTAGACCTGCACCTTGATTGTCATTCTTTTCAACATGTAAAAAAATTGATATGGCTTTTATATGATTTGCATAGCTATGCTTCAGCTATACCAATTGCCATAGAGTTGGTTCTGACTCATAAGGATTCCATGGGTGTGAAAATAAAACTTTGCTTGTAGGGTTTTCAATGACTGATTTTTCAGAAGTAGATTGCCAGGCCTTTCTTCAGATGTGTCTCTGGGTGGACTCAAACCTTCAGCCTTTCAGCTACCAGCTGAGCTGTTTGCACCACTCAGGAATTCCATGATTCTGCTATAGCAAATAGGAAATTTAACTGTTTCTCCTTTCTTTTTCACACACACACCCCACCTTTACAAAAAGTAAATGATTGTTCTACATACCTCTGCCAAGTAACTGACTTTTTTTTAACCTACTGTGATAGTTGTCCTGCCTACCACCTATCTATCTGTCTGTCTGTCTATCATCTATCATCTATCATCCATCTATCTGTCTGTCTGTCTATCTATCTATCTATCATCTATCTATCCTACCGTCCATCTCTCCTATCATCTATCTCCCTTTAAGAAAAGAGAATTACATTGTAAGTGTGAACCATGATTTAATAACCAATCCACCATTGTTGAGCATTTCACGTACCTACTCACAGCCTTTTACGTATACTCTGGTATAGTAAAACAAGTGGTGGACATATAGGAGAAGAAAGTCCTTGAATTTTTCTACTTCTTGGTTTCTAAATCTTCAATATTTAGAGGTATTACCAAGTCACCTCCGATGTTATGCACATTTTTTTTTTTTTCGTGATGCCCAACTCAGGTCGTATGTGTGGAAGTGCTTTGAAAAACTCCAAAGAATCCCACAAAATAAGATGATACCACTATTAGTAAAGTTGTTTTACAATCATTCAGTGCCTCTGAAACATGGGTTAAAGCGAATAGACCAGGGATCTTTACAGAGATCCCAGAGGGACATGAATGTACCGTGAAAGGCTCAGGCAAACAGGAAGTTGATGTAAGTAAAGCGAAACCAGATTACTGAAGTCTTTTAATGCCAAATTCGGGATTTGAACTTAGAAATACAACCATGCTATTCTGTCAACATTTTTTTAGGAAGTTGTTTGTGACACTGGCTGTACATTAGAATTACTTGGCAGATAAAAAAAATCTCCCCACATGACTTGAACCTACAGCCTGTGTTGAAAATCACTCATCTCATAGAAGACAACGTTGATTTCTCTATATTTCATGTTACTTTTTATTTGCTTCTCCTCCTCCCCAATTCACCTTTCTAAATAAGGTATTGGTTATGGTTTCTGTGTTCCTATGACTTTATTATCTTAAAAGCCTATTTAGAAATGATGGAGTAGTCACATCCATGGTTGGACCTACTCATCCTTGCTTGATGATCTTGAATCACCAAACCAGGAAGAGATTTGACTCCATGTATGTGCTCCGGCATTGCCTATAAATTTCCTGTGAAAATGAGATGCAACGTACAAATGACCACAGCGAAGAGATTTTCTGCATAATTTTAAATAATTTCAAATTTTGTTTAATGACCATTTACTGTTAAATGGGGAATTTAAAATAAGATTTGGGAATCTACTTTCAATTATATGCTTCATCTATATGGTTCTTTTATTCCATTATTTAATAAATCAATGTTATACAGTTTCCTTTGAAAAATAGGAATATATTGATTGAAATTGCATTCAGTTCTTTTCCTCAAAAACAGCTTTTACGAAACTCTGTGTGCATTAAGAATCAATAAACATGGTCTGTTTCTCATTTGATAAGAAAAAGAACATCAAATTTCACTCTCTCACACTCAAAATTAGCCTGTTATCCAGATTACAGAAAGGACAAGCTGAATCATCAATAGAAATTTGCGTTTTCATGATTCTACGGGAGTCCTGGTGGCACAGGGGTTAAGAGCTCAGCTGCTAACTAAAAGGTCGGCAGTTCGACTCCACCAGCTTACCGTGGAAACCCAATGGAGCAGTTCTATTCTGTCACACAAGGTCTCTATGATTCTACTGGTGTAGCTGAACAGAGTTACCATAATGTTAAGTGTTGCTGCCATCTGCAGCATGAGAGACTTATTAAAAGTGCGTATTACATATATATACCTTTTTTAAATAAGCAAGTTGTTTAACTGGACTTTAAACAACTTGCTTACTTAAAAAAGAAAGAACTATTTAATTTTTCAGTTAGTCTTGCTGGCTTTCAACATGCTTAAAACTACATTACATTTTAAAACAAAGTACTTGACAATATGATAAACCCAGTAACCCAGTGCCGTCGAGTATATAAGTGCCAAAATGAATTTTAGATTATATTAACTGATTATTTGCTTATGCTGAAATTAATTTTGACAAACATTCGATGGCAACGAACAACAACAAATCAAGGGTAGACAAAAGAGCATTTATGATTTATTAATAATAGGAAATATTTTCCCAACCTTCCATGTTTGACAAAACTTTAAAAAAATTTTTTTCTTAATGACTGCAATGTCATTTAAACCTTTTCTCAAAGAGATCTTTCCAGCAGTACACATTGGCTTTTAATCTACTACCTGGGTTAGTAACCACAGAGATATCCATGAAAGGAGACCATCGGTACACTGTCAGTGGGTGAAAGATTTGAAGTTGTTGTTTTTATGTGGCTTTTCCCAAAAGAGATGGCACATAATGTTGGTGAGACTATATTTACTCAGCTTTTAAGGGGATTAGAAGATCTCTCTCCTACTTTCTAAGTTCTCATTCTGTGTATTTTAAGGGTTCTCCTTCTCCCATCTCCTAAGCATTCATAATCTCACCACAGGAGGTAAATAAGAAGCTAGCAGCTCTGTAAGATTTTTTTGCAAGTTACTTAACCTTTCCGAATATTTATTTATTCATCTGTGCATGTGAACTTGAGATCATGATTTTGTTGGGTTGTACTGAATTTCAGTGAGGAAACGTATGTAAGAAATCTATCACAGTGCCTAGTGCATGCTCACTAATGCTAGGTTTTATGCATCCAAGAGTTAAATAGTTTCATCATGTTTTAGGCAAAATGCCAGATTTTCATAATATTTTAAAACTATTATATTTCTATTGTAACTGATCTTTAAAAGCCAGATGTTTGTAATTAACTGGAAATGTCTAGGAAATGCATTTTCAAGTATTTTGATAGTAAAACCTGTCAGCAAATCTATCATTTTTCTCTTTTCTTTATCAAGGTTTTAATTACTGTATCTTTTCCTTTAGAAAAAATAGATTCCTTAAATTACTTATCTTAAATAATTTAAATTTGTGGTGCCTGAATTTTTACACTTGGAGAGTTAGGATAAGCCACAAAATATGTCACTAAGTACAACCCCACTTTTCTTTATGACAAAAATATCATAGTATAAGAAACAAACTCTGTTTGAATTTAGAGAATTTTTATTTAAAAGGTTTTTTTCTTCTAAAATAATCCACAGATTCCAAAACATAAATAGAAGGAGAAATAAAAAAAAATCAAATTTTATAGAAATTTTATATTTATTATTAAACTTGAGAATGTCAAAGTATTATAAACCATCATTTCATTTTCCCCTGATTTTAATAATTAAACTATGACATATAACAGAGCCCTGGTGGCGCAGTTGTTAAGAGCTACGGCTGCTAACCAAAAGTCGGCAGTTTGAATCCACTAGCCCCTCCTTGGAAGCCCTATGGAGCAGTTCTGCTCTTTCCTGTAGGGTCACTATGAGTCAGGATTGACTCGATGGCAACATGTAACGGTTTATGATGTATAACAGTAAACGCAGGAAAAGGGGTAAATTTTTGAAGTTTTAAGAATTTATTTCCTTTCCTCTACCTTTTTTCATGCTGATAAAAAAAAAGTACATATATAAATTTATTTAAGGTTCAAATGGATCAAAACTGTGGTGAAATGCTATCAGGACCATAAACCGATTCTTCAGGACCATAACCTGATTCTTCAGATGGTCTATTGAAAGTTCTCTTTTGTAGGAAAATATGGGTGATTTACCAATCGGCTTTAGTTTCCTTATTCCAGGATGTTATAGGTGAGAAGGATATTTAGTTTGTTGTTGTTGTTTCCCCTAACACTTTTGGTTCACCCAGACTCAGAGATATCTCAATCCAGTTTCTAAATAATTTCTGAAGTCCTTAGAGGATGTTTAGATCAATGATAGTCAAAGTTATGTACATAAATCCAGGGGACTAGTCTGAAATCATCATGAAGACATTTGAATCATGAACTAGTGCTACTATTTGTAGGATACCCAGGGCTCTGTTCAGTGGGAAGGTGTGGCCCGGGAATCTGAACTCATTAGACTGATCCTGATCTCATGAGACTTCTTCATTCTTGGTGCTGTCTACTATGTTTCTCACGTCTATGTCTTGGCTCTTGGCTTGAAATGTTCTCTCAGCCTTCCCTTCTCCACTTTGATGGCACCTCTTGGTGTTGCCTACTCTCTAAAGGCTATAACCTCCCACCCTAAATGGCCTTGATGGGTCCCTCTTTTGTGCTTCCATGTACATTCTTTTACCATACCACCTTTAATACTGAATTGCACCTGTGTTGGTGAGTGACGTGGCTACATCTTCAGTTTCCCACAACTGAACTTGGGCTAGACAGAAGCTGGGGTTATTCTTACCATCCCATCCATCCCACATCCAATCAAGTGCCAGGTTTTGTCAATACCTCTTCCTTGCCTTGCCTTACAAGATGGTAATATGATCTAGTGCCTGGCTATCTTTCTATAGCAACTCATACCCCTTTCCTTCTTGTTGACTGTATGCTAGTCACATGGGCTTCCTGTGTTTCTCAGAATTGCCCAGTATACTCTTCACTCAGAGCTTTTGCACTTGCTTTGCCATCTGCCTGGAACTCCTTCCTTTGAATATTCTTGTAATTTTCCTCTTTTTTTTTTCAATTTTAGATCTGAGATCAAGTGTAACAGCAGCTACGATTTCTTTCCATTTCTTTATCCTGAATTATTTTTCTTCAGAGTTTTGTGAATATAATGTTACCATCTTCCTAGGAAAGAACCACAGAAACCCTAGTGGCACAATGGTTAAGTGCTCGGCTGCTAACCAAAAGGTTGATTGTTCGAACTCACTAGTGCCTCCATGGAAGAAAAGACTTGGTGATCTGTTCCTGTAAAGATTACAGCCTAAGAAACCCTACGGGGCAGCTCTACTCTGTCTTATAGGGTCACTATGAATCAGAATTGACTCAACTCGACGGCATACAACAGCAGTAGGAAAGAAACGATTGTTCATCAGAGCAACGAGCAATAATCAAGAAGCACTATTCAGTCTGTTTAATCAATTAGTGACAGTTTCACATTTAGTACACACACTTCTGAAAGTCTGCCAATCAATGCCTTTCCCTCCAACTCACTTCTGAAAATCAGCCAATTATCAATAGCTTCACTCCAGTGAACAGACTTCTAAAAGTCCGTCGATCAGCAATAGTCTTATTCTGGTGAACACATCTCTACAGCTCAACTGGAGTTAGCTTCTAGCCCTATTCTTTTTTAAAACCCTAAAAATAAGATTTCTACTTTGCTTAGAAGCTGTGTCTCAGGAGCACAGTTCTCTCTTGCATAAGCAAGCAATACATTTAGCTTCCTGTTTTCCATTTGTATTTATCAACACCTGAGATTATATTTGTTTTTATCTTTTGGATTATTATCCATCTCTATTAGAATGTAAGTTCTACAAAGATAGTGTCATGGATTGAATTGTGTCCCCACAAAAATGTGTGTATCAATTTGGCTGGGCCATGATTTCCAGTATTCAGTGGTTGTCCTACATTTTGCGATTGTAATTTTATGTTAAGAGGATTAGGGTGGTATTGTAACACCCTTACCAGGTCAAATCCCTGATCCAATGTAAAGAGATTTTCCCTGGGGTGTGGCCTGCACTACCTTTTATCTCTTAAGAGATAAAAAGAAAAGGAGACTAGCAGAGGGGAGGACCTCATACCACCAAGAAAGCAGTGTTGGGGGCAGAACACATCCTTTGGACCAGGGTCCCTGCGTGGAGAAGTTCCTAGTTCGGGGAAGATTGATGAGAAGTCTGACAGAGAAAGCCTTCCGCTGGAGGTGACACCCTAAATTTGGACTTTTAGCCTACTTTACTGTGAAGAAATAAATTTCTCTTTGTTAAAGCCATCCACTTGTGGTATTTCTGTTATAGCAGCATTAGATGACTAAGACAGATAGGTATCTTGTTGATCATTTACTGCTGAACCTTAATGCTGACATCAGTGCCTAATGCAATGAATATTTGTCCAGTGAATCTTTAGCAACAACGTGCCATTCAGTATAATATCCCCAGTGCTTAATACAGTGCCTGGTATGTAGAAGTCATTCCACAAAATCATCATTAAATTAATAAACTCATTGTCCTTGTATGTTTTAAAGTATTTGTTAAGGACATCTGTGAAGTAAACCAGAACTGGTGATCCAACGGGTAAGGACTTGGTTGCTAACCAAAAGGTTGGTGATTTGAACCCACCAGCCTCTGTGGGAGAAAAGACATGGTGATTGGCTCCCTTAAAAATTACAGTCTCGGGAACCCTATGGGGCAGTTCTACTCTGCCATGTATGGTTGCTATGAGTTGGAATTGACTCAACAGCATACAGCAACATGAGTCCTCGTAGTTTTCATAAAATCATCTCTCATTTCAGAAATACACTAGATGAAAAGATGCCCATGTATTTGACACCTGCTTTTGGAAGACAGACAGGTATTACAATTTCAACATGTCTAAAACTGAATCCATGTTCTTTTCCCAAAACCAGATTCTCTTCTAATGTTCCCTTTGTCAGTAAACAGTACAATCCCGAAGACCCTGTCTCCCTCACATCCATTTTCCACCCAACATCAAGTAAAGTTGATTTATCTCCTAAATATATCTTGAATCTGCTCACTTCTCTCCCTTACCATGACTGCCACATTATTTCAAGCTACAGGACTGGTCAGCTAAACTACTACAGGAACTTACTGAGGGCCCATGAACATCCTGTCTGGCCCTCTCACCAAACTAGTCTTTACTCTGCATCTATCAGTGAATTCTGTCCTTGGAAATTTTCACTGGTTACCTCTGCTAATGGGATAGAGTCTAAAACATTGAGCATAGCCTAGAGGCCCTTTTCATTCTCATCTTGTACTCTATTCTACCTCACTGAATTCTGGCCACATTGGCCTTCTTCAGGTCACTTGAAGTTGTCATATCCTCCTCTTCCCTGAATACAGAACATGTGCAGATGTTAGTGTCTCAGCCTAAAACACTCCTTCCTCCCCTCTTTACTTAGTTAACTCTTTCTCATTCTTCATATCGTCCACCCACTGCCAGTTCCTCACTCCCTGACCAGGTCAAATATTCCTATTTTAGCACCTTGTCCTTCTGCTTTAAACACTTCTCATGTTTGAAATCTAACCTTTGTGTCATTATTGGATTAATAGCTATCTTTTCACCTGAACTGTTAATTCCATAAGACCGTAAAAAACCCTTTGCTGTAGAATCAGTTTCAACTCATAGCAACCTTATAGGACAGAGTAGAAAGCCCCATAGGGTTTCCAAGGAGCGGCTGGTGGATTTGTACTTGGCGACCTTTTGGATAGTAGTGAGCTGTTAACTGCTGTGTCACCAGGGCTCAAATTCCATGAGAGGAGGGACCTTCTGGCATATGGGAGGAAGTCCATACAAATTTATTAAATGAATGAATTAGCTAATGAATGGAAGGCCTTTGAATCTGGCCAAGTCTTTCCCCATACATCTCTGAGTAAACAGAGCTGGAGTCTGTGCTCTGAGAGCCTGGGGGAGGTGGGGACCAGGGACAGGCAGTAAACTAGGAAACAGGGATGTTCGTAGGACCTGCCTCGTTCGAGAGCTGCATGCTTTTCACTGAAAATCAAAGGATCTCACTAGTATCTCGGGGATTTCTCTTTGGTGGTAAATGGGAAAATAGAGCATAGAGGAGATACAAAGATCAACCTCCCCTTTAATGAGGAATGGGAGAGAGGGTGAGTCCTAGTGTGTTGTGATATACCAATTCTGGAGCAAAGCACAAAAGCAGGTTTTTACTTAAATGCAGCCAATTTAAAAACGAGTGCTATGTTCTAAGAAGAATTACCTTTAGCGATTCTCTAGGAGTTGAATAGCTCTTTCCACTAGTTATAGGGTTCGTTTGAATATTTTAAAATATCAGAAACAGTTCACATATTAAAGTTCTGTTTTAAGGGGAAATGTCATTGAGGGGAAAGGCAGTTGCTGCTGAGCCCCCTTAACTAACCATCTCTGCAGAAGAGTAATGCCTGGGAAACTTGAGGTGGTTCAGAAAGGCTAAGTGATAGGTTCACGGTCACGTGGCTAGCAAATAGAAGCGCTAGATTCAAGGCGATGTCCATCTTACCAGAGGACTACTTCTTCCTCCCATGACTCCATTGCTCCCAACACATGGGTAATATCAGTTGCACTGAAGGAATGGGAGGTGTGACTGACTGGGAGAAAGGTGGTGTGTTATCGTGAGGCATGGTTATTTTTGGTGGACAAGGCCTAAACTGTTCTGCCTACAAGGAGAAGACCTTTCAGGATTGATCTGAGGCAATAAATAGGTTCTGCATGCCAAAGAAAGGGGCATCCAAAAAAAGTGCAAAGTAAGGATAAAAAATAGTAAAGGAAACTTACCCAGCAGATGGGAAACAGACTCTTTTCTTTCCCTTATACAACATAAGCCCTTACCCAAGAACACAAAACTACTCTGATACATGTGTACTATTTTATGTACTTGACTACCACAGATAATGGCATTTCTAGGAGTTTATAGGTTCCTAATTTCAAGCAAGGAAGAAAGGTCTGGAAACCTATTTCTGAAAAATCAGCCATTGAAAACCCTATGGATCACAATGGTCTGATACCCTAGGACTGGAGAGCGTTTTGTTCTGTTGTTCATGAGGTCACCATGACTCAACGGCAGCCAACAAGAATAATTTCAAACAGTTAAATTAGTAACAGATTCTTGAAATACACTCCCTTTTCTCAACAATTGCCTGAGGTTTTTCTAAACACTTTTATACGTGGATGGAAATTTGGTAGTACTCTGGTGACGTCGGCTGCTAACCAAAAGGTCAACAATTTGAATCCACCAGCTGTTCCTTGGAAACCCAGTGGGGCAGCTCTACTCTGTCCTGTAGGGTTGCTATGAGTTGGAATCGACTCAACGGCAACAGGTTTTTTGGTTTTTTATTTGTGTAATACTGAAGTAGAACCAGGAATTCTACATGATGCCTCGCTTAAAACAAATTTGCTCCTTCATTTCTGAAAGGGGGGGAAAGCTTATCATCGTTCATTTAAAAAAAAAAAAAAAAACCCTTTTGTGTGGGCTTTGGATATATGTAGATAACCAGGGCATAGTAATCTGGAGAACTCCAAAAACATTACAGTATAAATCATTAATTAATTGACTTCCTACTTCCTGACTTCCGCATTGCTTCACGGATGAAGGTTTTATTCGTTTGTTTTTGTTTGCTTACTTTAAGGCCTAGAGTTGTCTAGTTTTCAGAGCCTTGAATCTGTTTATTGACTAAACTTCCACTGCAAATAGCTAGAATTCCTGCTGTATTACCACTGCACTTACTAACCTGAAGCCTACTTACACACTTATTTTAGCCTCTGGCCAGTGTAGGTATTTAAAGCATGCTTACATGACTGTGCCTCTTGCCCCTAAGGAATGAATTGATTTTCCTTATGTTCCTCTGTACTTTTAAACATATTACTTACTCCACTTTTAACTTCTCCAATGTAAAGCAAAAGTATCTCACTATAATAAGAAAATTAAGAAACAAAATTAAAGGAGACTACTTTGGAAAACGTTATTTTTAAAAATGCAGTCCTTTTGATTAGTAACCAGCCTTAGTACCAGAAAAACTTCAAAGTGTTCTCTAAACATTGAATTTTCATCAGCGAGGCTGCAAGCCTTACTTTCTCATCTTTCATGCTTACCCATGCAATAACTTCAAAAGGATAAGAAGGGAGAATGGTAATCTCGCAAAGCAACCTCGCACTCAGCCAGGAATCTTGTATTTTGCTATCACACGTTCATAACTAGATAACTGCCTCATTAAATTGTGTTTTAATAAATATCATAATTAACATTTTGTTACCAAAAAAAAAAAGCAGATACTTGAACCATCTGGAAATGAAATCCAGAGCCCAAGGGATTCCTAAGAGAAAATGAAAAAGAATTAGATAAATTCAGATATAGGCATCTTCAAAGGGAAAGAGATCATTTAAACTTGCCTTTTTTTTTTTTTTACTTACTGGAATAGGTTCTGCATATTTTATTGTTTTCGTCATATTGCTTGTTATAATCCAGCCAGGGAATGTTCAAAGAACATAAAATCCTACAAATAAATGGTGAATACGAGTGCGTTTTCAAAAAAAGGCAACAATGAAAATCAAAAGTCTGACACGTAAGCTTTGATTAGGGAAAGCAATTATGTTGCCCAGTGGTGTTCCAGCAACATGTGACTTATGGAAAGATTTTTAAGCTTCATGATAATTATGTGTCTAATTTTCAGAGGACAAGTAATTTGCAAAGCTTTCTGAATTAGTATGGTACCACCAGTTAAAATTGTGGGTGATCAAGACTTTGCAGAATTAGATTGTAGGACATTCTGGGTTAGTGCAGGGAGTTGTGATAGAAACCAATCTTTGAGCAAGAATTAGATATATCACCATGGACTATGTGGTCAGTAAGCAGGTAATCATCTGAGGAAATACTGAATGTTACACCTGAGGGAGGAAACCCTGGTGGCTCAGTGGTTAAGAGCTTGGCTACTAACCAAAAGGTTGGCAGTTCCAGTCCACCAGGCACTCCTTGGAAGCCCTATGGGGTGGTTCTACTCTGTCCTATAAGGTTGCTATGAGTCAGAATGGACTCCACGGCAATAGGTTTTTTTTTACACCCAAGGGAAATTGGTAAGGGGTGGGGTTGTTGGCTAATTGTGAAGTGGTAGCCTAGAACCAGAGAAGACAATTAGTTTGCAGTTGCGAATACGCTGTTTGGAACCAGCATATCCTCATACCAGCAGCTTTCTCACCACAAGCCTCTCACCCAAAGTTAATAAAATGGACACAGCATTTAAAAATTAAAAACATAATTCTTCCTGTCAAATTGTATATAGAATTAAGAATTAAGTAAGGAATTTATCTTGGGTACAACATGTGAGAAATTGTTTTAAAACTTATCTTGGGAAAAGAGTACAAGTGTTTTATATTATGGTAAAAAAGGAAGGAAGGAGGACAGAGAGAGAAAGGGAAGGAGGGAGGGAGAGAGAGAGACCAGAAAAAGGAAGGAAGGAAGGAAGGAAGGGAGGGAGGGAGGGAGGGAGGGAGGGAGGAAGGAAGGAAGGAAGGAAGGAAGGAAGGAAGGAAGGAAGGAAGGAAGGAGAAAGAAGGAAAGAGACAGAGAGAAAGAGAAATAAAGAAAAAGAAAGAAAGAAAGAAAGGAAGGAAGAAAAAGAAAAGAGAAAGGAAAGAAAGAACAGTGTCACTCCCTCGGACACTGGAGTGCGAGAGTTATCTTTTCAGATATTTGTGCTGTTATCTAGCTCCCACCCCAACTCATAGCGACCCTATAGGACATTATCTAGCTCAGTGCCTCTCAAATGTATGGTGTACAGAGGACACACTTGGGATCTTGTTAAAACACTGATTCTGGTGCAGTAGGCCTAGGGT
The DNA here is from genome assembly GCF_024166365.1 of Elephas maximus indicus. Lineage (NCBI taxonomy): Eukaryota > Metazoa > Chordata > Mammalia > Proboscidea > Elephantidae > Elephas > Elephas maximus. Next base: position 13,251,883 of record NC_064841.1, on the reverse strand, counting down.
GGGGCCTGAGATTCTGCATTTCTAAGAAGCTCCCAGGTGGTACAGATGTTACACTTTGGACCACATTTTCAGTAGTGAGGACCTAGATCAATCTTTATTAAACCTATCTCCCACCATTCTCTCAAAGAGTATAGGTTAAAAATAAAGAAAACAAACTTTTTTTTTTTTAAAGAATATATGTTTAGAAGGTTTCTGAAAACTATTAATAAAAAAAGAGAGGTTTAAGATACAGAAAATTGTAGTACTTTTGCCGACAATACATTTTTGCCATCAGCATTTTACATAAAATAGGTGGATGGGCCAGATTAAAATTTATCTGCATTTCATATAAACATCAAGAATGGGGCTTAATCAGGAAGGTTGAATTAAGGTCTTGGGAGAAGGGTGTGTGTGTGTGTGTGTGTGTGTTTGGAGGGGTTGGTGCTAAAGTGTAGAATAATGACAAAGGAGAAGTGTGAACAGGAAGTGACAAATTAAAAGCCCTGTCAAGTGGGCAGAGGAGAATACAGAATAAAAGAAATATTAGGTGACAGTAAAGCTTGATTGGCTTGGTTAGATGTGGATGAAAATAGCCATTGAGGGTTAGTGGCTATTTGGTAAAGGAAAAAAACAAAAACCTAGCACTCTAAATATATCAATTTTGACTTCTACCAACAATGGGGAACCAGGAAGTTAAACAATTCCCCTAACGCTCTTGCAGAAGTAATTTTTTTTTTTTTTGTATTAAACTCTTAAGTGTCCTTCAGTGATGTCACTACACTAGTAGATTAAAAAAAAAAAAAAAAAAAACCCACTGCTGTCAAGTCGATTCCAACTCATAGCGACCCTACAGAACAGAGTAGAACTGCCCGATAAGTTTCCGAGGAGCGCCTGGAGGTTTCGAGCGACCGACCTCTTGGTTAGCAGCCGTAGCACTTAACCACTACACTCCCAGGGTTTCCTAGTAAATTACTTTTAATGAATTTCCCAAGTGCTTTAGGCGAAACTAAGTAGATAGGAATTATTTTATCCCCCTAAGACTTGGGTTTTAAAACCCTGAAGAACAACAAAATATGAGAGGAAGAGCCCAAGTTTATTTTTAAAATTTCATGAGTTTTCGAGGGTGCAGTGAAAAATGACAAGAAATAAGGGAGCTATTAAGGAAATTTGGAGCAGGAGGCGGCCAAACGTTTTGGCACAGACATTCCGTGACTTCTGTTCTCCTATATCACCAATCTCCACACCAAAGAAAAAAATGTTTTCAATGGAATTATAAATTGGAAAGGAAGGACAAAGGCATAATACCTCTGTCATAATGGAAACTGGTACATCTTAGGAGCCCTGGTGGCACAGTGGTTAAGATCTCAGCTGTGAACCAAAAGGTTGGCAGTTCAAATCTGCCAGCTGCTCCTTGGAGACCCTATAGGGGAGTTCTACTCTATCTTATAGGGTCGCTATGAGTCAGAATCAGCTAGATGGCAACGGGTTTGGTTTTGGTTTTGGTACATCTTAGCTCATCCGTATCATCTCCTGTATCTATGTATCTGATGGGAAGCCATGAAAACTGCACTTTTCACATTCTGAATATCACCCAGCTCCTTGTTAGGCAATGAGTCAACCCTGAAATTTACTCAAGATAAATAATGAGTTGTTTATATTTAAAAACATGGTAGTTTTCAGTTAAAGTGACAATAAGCCAAAAATTTACACTGAAGTTGAGAAGGGAATGGCAGCTTGGTTTTTAAGGAAACGAGAAGTGGGATGTGATGGGATATCTATCCTTAAGGAAGAGGGACTTTAAGACCCTCTGGAGAAGAGCTCTTGGAAGAAAGGCCTGGCGATCTGCTACTTTAAAGATCACAACTGAGAAAACCCTGTGAAACAGTTCTACTCTGTAACACATGGGGTTTGTAGTCAGAAGAGACTTGAGAGAAACTGGGCTTTTTTTTTTTTTTTTTCAGTAGGGCTGCCTTGTAGAAATGAAGGTGCCTCAGTTCTGATTTCTGATGAATCCTGGTCCCAAACTAGCCCTCGAAGCATAAAACTTTACTCTTTGGAGTCAAACGCTATGCAAAATGGGATTGGCTCTACAGGAATTGGTAAGGGAGAAGGAGAAGAAGAAATTGTTCACGTTCTCTGAGACCATACTTACCAAGAGAAAACAAGCACCAATCATTGCTGCTTTAACTGTCACGTCTAGATCTGCAGGGACGTGAATTCCAAAGTTGTCAGCATTTGTAAAGACATTATTTACAAATCCTGACCAATACTTTGAAATCTTCCCAATTGTAAGCTTTTCATTGATGGTTTTCACCTTGGAAAAGACAATAAGCGATATTGAATTTGAAAGTGCAAAGGGATGATTTTACGTTTCTTAGTACGTTGACATCATGAGAGATAAGGATTATTTTATTGTGGTCTCTAAACGAAAATTTGATATTATTCATTCCTTTACGTAAGCATAGGCTGTAGACTAAACTTTCCAGCTTACTTTTCTGAAATTTCGTAATCCATCTTAATTCCTTTTTCTTCTCTGTTTTTTGTAAACAGTTGGAAAAAAAGGACAATATAATAACAATGCATAATTAAGACCAGGCCACCACAAGATGGCAGCAGGTACATGATCTCAATTATATTTTCCAAATGTGAAGGTCCAGATTTAAACCTAAATTCTCTGTTTAAAGAAAAAAGAAGAGCAGAAGAAGAAAGGATATATGTTCGAGAAAGAGTTTAGAAGGAATTAATTTCTAGGTACAACTTGTAAACTTTTTTATTTTCCTAGGTAAACCAAAATCGAATTGATTCTGACTCATAGTGAACCTATAGGACAGAGTAGAACTGCCCCATAGGGTTTCCAAGGAGTGCCTGGTGGTTTCGAACTGCCCCCCTTTTGGTTAGCAGCTATAGCTCTTCATCACTATACCACCAGGATTAACACATTTATAGATTATCTTCCTTTGTTTAAATGTATTTTTATATTATACTCAGACATTAACCAAGATATTTCTTTCTAACTAGTCCCAACCCCTGCTTTTGTGTAAAAAACCACTCTGGGGCTAATGTACCACGCAGGAACCTCAGGCCAATTTGACATTAAAAGCCTATCAATCATTCTCAGCTGTAAGGCATCTACAGACCAGCTTTATGACCCATTCATTTGCTTGCCCTCTTTCTCATCTCAATGTTAAAAGTAATTCAATATAAACTTTCATTTTCCATGTAGGGGTGGTATAAGATAGGAAATAGAGAAAAGTATTCAAGGCTTCTGTATACCACAAACACCAAAACCCTATGTCTAAGTTCTCCTCCATCATAAGGCATATTTTTATACTATATTCTTAGGAAACCTTCAAATTGTTTTGGAATGAGTGGAGTAAGGACAGCTCACTTTGCAACATTTACACCATATTCTATAGCGTTCCCTAAAGTCCCACAAACTGAGTGTCTAAGGTGAGATATACATGAATGAATGAACGAAAACTAAATACAAACTTTAAAAGTAGACCATCTCCTCTGCCTAAGACGGATTTGCTAGGTGAAGCTGTTAAGATAATACATGTTGCAACAGATTGAATTTGCAGCTGTACCTGCTGTTTTTGACATTCAAATTATAAATATGTTTATATGAAATAGTTTTTTAAGAATAAAATTAAGCAAGTCTTAGAAACATAGCTTTTAAATTAGTGCCATTTTAATCGAGTGTGCTTCTCAGATGAGATCTGAACTGAGATATGTGACCACAGAGGGTAGAGGAAGGAGCCCTGGTGGCTCAGTGATTAAAGTGCTCAACTCCTAACAGAAAGGTTGGTGGTTCCAAACCACCAGCAGCTCTGCGGGAGAAAGATGTGGCAGTCTGCTTCTGTAGAGATTTACAGTCTTGGAAACCCTATAAGGTCGCTATGAGTCAGGATCGACTTGAAAGCAATGGTTTTGGTTTGGTTTAGGGGTAGAGAAAAGAAGATGCAAATTAAGTGATTCTAAATTTTTTTTTTTTTTTTTAAGCTATGTGTATTTGCTCTACACCACTTGGCTGCTGTTGTTTTTGTTGTTAAGTGGCTCTGGAGCTGATTGTGACTCATGGTGACCTCATGTTTTGCAGAGTAGAACTGCTCTATAGGGTTTTCAAGGAAGCAGATCACCAAGCCTGACTTACAAGGTGCCTCTGGGTGGATTTGAACCACCAACCTTTCAGCTAGTAATTGAGAGCTTAACTGTTTGCACCTCCCAAGAGCACCACACGCAGTATAATTACACATAAGTCAACAGCGTAAAAATTAGGACACATTTCTATTTCTCCAAATCTGGAAAATACTGGCAAAACTCTATTTTGGTGTTTAAAACTTGGACACATTTACAGTAATGGGAGTTACTGTTTTAAATAAGGAAAAAAATAGCAGTTTTGATTGTAAAACACATGAAACTAGCTAAACACCCTTCAGAAAAATTTTTATTTGACAACCACCATTATACTCAATTTGGTAAAATTTTTCTTTTAATTCTTCAAGTTAGTATCTCTGGAATTATGAGTTCTTTATGTATTGGCATGTAGAATATGGGCTTATTATTTCACAAGTATATTATCTTCTAAATTTATTTCTGTTTTTTTTATATTTCAGAAGAAGCCCTGGAGCTTCAGTGGCTAAGTGCTTAATTGATAACTGAAAGGTTGGAGGCTTGACCCCCCCCAGCTGCTCTGCGGCAGAAGGATGTGGCAGTCTGCTTCCTTAAAGATTTACAGCCTTGACAACCCTAGGGAGCAGTTCCACTCTGTCCTATTGGATCGCTTTGAGTCAGAATTGACTCCACGGCAACAGGCGTATTTCACGTTTTGAATATTTAAGGATTTAGTTATGTTGCAAATAATTAGGACCTAAGTGCAAACAGGAAGCTCCGGTGGCAACAACTGCTAACCAAAAGGTCAGCAGTTCGAATACACCAGGCGCTTCTTGGATAGTCCATGGGGCAGTTCTACTCTGTCCTATGGGGTCGCTATGAGTCGGAATCGATGCGACAGCAATGGGTTTGGCTTGGTTTTTGGTAAGTGAAAACATCCTTCACTTGGTCCAGCATACCTCAAAGTCCACATCTCCAAAACAGCCACATGTCGCACAAGGACCAACAATTTTCAAAATGTCTTCTTTGTTTGCATTTTGGATGGCGAATTTAGGCAGAAAGGGGTCCCACTTCTGTGCAACATAACCAACTACAGTACCAGGAGGGGCTTCAATTTCTAACTGTAAAAAGAGAGAATAAAATCAGATTTTCTAAGGTTAGCATAGTTTGTTTTTACTACAATGTCAATTTACCTCTAAACAGTATACTCTTATGAAATTATTTTTGTATTCTACACATCGTTCTAAATATTTCATATGAGAACAAAGTCTTGCTTTTTTTCATATTTTATAGAAACAAAGAAATTTTTACACATCGTTCTAAATATTTCGTATGAGAACAAAGTCTTGCTTTTTTTTTCATATTTTATAGAAACAAAGAAATTCACTCTATAGATGTATTTGGGTCCTGTGCTAAGTCCATGTTTTTATCTTAATTCCCTAAAGAGCACCTGCAGTATGACTGTCTTCTGATCCTGGGATTCTGCCCTTTTTTTTTTTTTTTTTGTCATTTTTGTTCTAAGTACAGCAGTTGGGTAAGCATTGAAGCCGCCCCTATGTAGTATGTCACTTCTCCTCCCTCTGTGTTCTAAGCACAACATGCATCTATTTGGTCATATTTACCAATTACTAAAGTGTTCATGATCTTTTTTTTTTTTCTCTTCAGATTGTCAACTTCCAGTTTGAATTAAAAACAAATTGTTTTTGCAGAGTTATAGTTATTAAACACCAATTTGCTGCTTCACTTCTTCCAAAGAGTTAAACAATAGCAGTTGCTTTTTCAGGCTTTATTTTAGTATTTGAGTTTTTAGTATTCTAAATACTTAAACACTAAACGGGCTCAAGTATAACAATGATTGTGAGGATGGCGCAGGACTGGGCGGTGTTTTGTTCTGTTGTAACATAGGGTTGCTATGAGTTGGAACCTTAAAAAACCTTAGCACCTAAAAAATACTTCTTCAGTATTTACTATTTTTGTATTCTAAGACAAGTTGGGGGTGGGTGGAAATAATAAAAATTGTTCACTTTTAAACCAAATCAGCTTTCTATCATCTGATTTTATTTATTTTTTATTAAGTTCACAGTCTTATGTGCATGTCTGTGGTGTTCCTGGATAGACAAAGGTGGTTTCAACTAGACTGTGTAGAATTACATGGCTTTCTTTTTTCTGTGGTCATTTTTAATGTAGTTGGTTTGCTTTTGACCAAATTAAACAAATTATTAATGGGTATGAAGATTCATCTTAGGTTTAATGTATATAACACTAGGCTGCTATGGGAACCCTGGTGGCACAGTGGTTAAGAGCTCGCCTGCCATCCAACAGGTTGGCAGTTGAATCCACCAGCCGCTCCTTAGAAACCATATGGGGCAGTTGTACTCTGTCCTATGGGGTCACTATGAGTTGGAATTGGTAACTACACATTGGGCTTTTTTTGGGGCTAGGCTACTATGAAATAAAACATCAATTATCAGAAGTTTTTAAATAGATATTGTCAAAGAGAGAAACTGATAGAAGATATATTGCTTTGATTTTCGGGTTTTCTTACAAAAGGAGCCCTGGTGGTACAGTGGTTAAAGCACTCAGCTGTTAACAGAAAGATCAGCAGTGCAAACCCACCATGGGAGAAAGATGTGTCAGTCAGCTTCCATAAAGATTTACACCCTTGGAAACCCTATGGGGCAATTCTACTCTGTGCTATCGGGTTGCTTTGAATCAGAAATGACTGGAAGGCAATGGTTTTTTCTTTCTTTTGGTTTTACTCACAAAACGAAATATTCACTTAAAAGAAGTTCCTGACTAAAATTAATCTTCCAGCGGCTTTTTCTTTCACACAAAGTTGCAAATTCTTTCCTGTTTGAAACCAGGCTTACTGAATTTGAATTTCAAAAGGTACCCCTTAGTGGAGGGGCAGAGACCATCTTGTGATTTGATATCAGTTTGATCTCAGTAAAAGGGGGAGGACAAGATTCAGTCAATCATGTTAAGACTAGCCAATGGTTGGTCTTCTATATTTCTCCCTCCTTTTCTCTATCCTGGAAGAATTACAGACAGAATGCTCCTTAGAAGCAAGGATGGTGAGACTTCTTCTCGCATACTTTGGACATGTTATCAGGAGGGATCAGTCCCCAGAGGAGGATACCATGCTTGGTAGAGGGTCAGTGAAAAAGAGGAAGACCCTTAACGAGATGGATTGACACAGTGGCTGCAACAATGGGCTCAAGCATAACAACAATTGTGAGGATGGCGCAGGACCAGGCAGTGTTTCATTCTGTTGTACATGGGTTCGCTGTGAGTTGGAACTGACTTGACAGCACCTAAAAACTTCTCTTTATAAGCCTCATTGTACCTGGCTTCTTCAAGCCATTTGCTTTTTCTGGAATCAAAATGGTCTCCCGGTATGTGTATAGAATAATTGCTCAGAATAAACCTTATTTTAAAATTTTGTTGAATTTTGATTATTTTTAAGAGTACGCATTCTATTATTATACAAAGTATAGTATCTTGGGTCATATTAGATCTTAAATATCTTCAGGAGGGGAATAGAACTTCTTGGACGCCATGTATGAGTAGCTTAGCCATCTTTTTACTCTGAAAAGTCAGGTGATTACCTACAAATAGGTGGAGAAATAGCTTCAATATATATTGTTAGAAAATACTCTACCTTCAATATTAATATTAATTTCCCATTGTGCTGAGGAGAGTAGTTTTACAAGGGTCTTCAACTTAGGTTTGAATCAGAACACCTGGATCAAGTCCTATCTATTTCCTAGATGCATGATCAAAGGCAAGTCATCTTCACTCTCTGAGCCTCAGCATCCTCAGTTGCAAAATGTGGAGAGGAAACCCTTCGTTTTCTAGCTTACAGAGATGTCATGATATTAGACAAGAAGAAAGTAAAAATTCTGTGTCAGCTAAACTGCATTATGTAAATGAAAGCTATCATTACAGGTCTTATAGGGTTGCTATAAGTCAGAATCTCCTCAACAGCAATGAGTTTATTATATCATAAGGGGCCCTGGTTGTGCAGTGGTAAAGAGTTCAGCTGTTAAACCAAAGGTCAGCAGTTCGAATCCACCAGCTGCTCCTTGGAAACCCTATGGGGGCAGTTCTACTCTGTCCTATAAGGTTGCCATGAGTCGGAATCAACTCGACGGTAATGGGTTTGTGTTTTGTTTTTTTTTATAATAATGTAAAATCTATTACATTTAAAATAAAATAAATTATTTCCTCTAGAATAATAATGTTTTTGCCAAGTCTGAGTCTTCCATTCCCAATAATGGTTGTCATTAATGGGTAAATGGAATGTAGGAATCTGTACTAAATAATAATACTAAACCAAGAGAACACCTTAGAACAGTTTAATATCACTTCGTACTTCTTGAACTTTGCAACGGTTAGAGAAGACAAAGATTTGCTCAGCTGTGGAACTCCGAGATGTTACGATTATGTGGCTAATATAGAGATTCAGGAGGATACGATGATGCGTGAGCTGTCCTCACCAATTAACATCACGGAAGTCACCATAGTTTGTGGCTAGAAAGGAAAAAAAACTCAGTGATTGGCCGAATCCTCCAGCTGTTCTGATCCTTAAGGAGTGATATGCTAATTCAAGCAACTGAAGGGTTAATTACCCCACAGCTCCAAATGAATACCATTTAAGGAAATAATTGCTAATCTTTTCATATGTGGGGAAAAAAAGACACCCAGAGCCAAGGACTCACCTCTTGGAGGTAGCAAGGGCACCAGCAGCTGTTACACCTCAAGGGCCTGTTTACTGTTATCACCTCTTGACCTGAGTTATCTGTGATCCTCAGGGTGCAAGATCGCAGCGTGGAACAGAAAGTACGGTTGAAGCAGATGCTTTCCTCTACTGCAAAGTAGATTCTCTGTCCCAAGCTGTTTTTAATCTCATATTTGTTGGAAGTCTCTGTGCCAAGTATCACTAATGAAGCAAAACATTTTTGTCAAAATGTTGCTATTGCTTAATTTGAAAACCTTTAAATAAGTAAATGACCAGTTATTTAAAGAAAACAAGCAGAGTGATTGAATATTAAGCATATGGTGTCTTCTTCACACGAACCTAGTTTCTTGCTCTAAATTTTGAGGACTTAGTCATGGAAATCGAAGTAAACTCATTAATATGGTTCCAGGTTTATGAGCTCCTTGGAAACACGTAGCACCACTTTTTGACGAAGGAAGCAACACTGTAAAGAAGAATCTATTACTCAGATAATAATTCTATCATTGTTAGGAAAGTTATTGGGTCAACTTATAATGATAGGAATGATTTTGTCTAAAATCTCTATATGGTAATATATTTTTAGCTGCATGCTATTCTGCTATTTATTTTAATTTTGACATGTTTTAGGAGTGATATGGGATATTAAGAACAGAAAACATTCAAGTAACTTGAATTAAATTACCAATCCTCCTGTAAATTTGTTTATTGTTAAATAATTTGCCTGTTTGGTGACTCAGTGATGAAATGATAAAACTAGATTTCTGTTTTGATGGGTTCTTGTCATCTAGCCTAAGCCTTGATTTCTATTTCCGAAATTATTAAGAAAATTAAAATTGTTAGCATCCATGGGAATAATCCAATACCTTTATTCTTCTAAGGTCAAGGATGATGTTAGAATTTTAATGACAATATCACCAGATACTTGGAGAGTTTTATGCTTTTAGATTTATCTAAAGCAGGCTAAGTTATTTTTAGCTTTTATTTTACAAAGTAGACCTAATGCTCTTTTGATCTAATTCTATTCTATACATTTCATTTTATTCTTTATAAAATATTTAGATTTAAAGAAACTTCTGAAAACTAAACTATTATTTTCAACAGTCTAAGAAGTACGGAATATAATATACTTACTTCCAAGAAGCTCCACCTGCTGGTGTATAATTATCAGGTCTAACTGTTAGAGGATGACATAAAGGAAATAAAAAGCATTACATCACAACACATTGAAACCCTTGGGGATATTACTACTAACCTTTTTAATAGACTGCTTAAAATTAGTTAATTTCCATGTTCTCTATTAGGAAAATGGTTGAAAATCACTAACATTTTAGAATGCAAAAGAAGGTAAAATGCTTTGTGTTAAAGGAAACATTGATAAGAACATGGACAATCCCAAGGCAGAATTGCCAAGAATAAGAATAGGAACTATGGTTACTTTTTAAGTGTTTGTGCTATAGGGTCACTATGAGTTGGAATTGACTTGATGGCAATGGGTTTGGGTTTTTGGTTTTGGTGCTAATGGAAAACAAGAGTAGGTTGTGGAAACAATACTTGCACAAGATTTTTAAGTAATCTCTAAATATTAATGCCTAAGATGTTTTAAGACTCAATTTTATTTTTAAAGAAATGAAACAACACAAGAACCATCTGAATGCCTTGCCTTTCCTTTCAGCCCTTGCCTAACCCTCCTTTCTCCCTTGATCATACTGCAATTCATTCTTCATAACGATGAAATGTCTTTATTAAATCTGAACTAGTTCATTCTATAAATCTCTTTCGCACCTTCTTTTGGGCTAGAAAAAACAGAAATCCTGCTCATGCCAACAAAACACCAATTTAAGCAGAAAAAAGTTTTGCCACTAAATAGACGACATAATGGAATTTGGTGTATATAATTAGAAATGAAATTAATCTACGAAGCTTCTGCAGATAGAAGTGACAATATTACAAGTGTAAACAATGCAAGTAGATTTTTAAGGTAATATGAAAAATGTGCTTTTAGAATGAATTCTGTCTGTGCATATTTTAAACTTGGTATTCAGTACTTGAGGATCCACCAGGCGAAATCATGAATAGTGACTGTAGTGTTGATCACAGTGTTGCCTGTGAGTTGGAATCTACTCGACAGCAACGGATTTGATTGTATTCACTTACGTTTCATTTTTCTGCTTCACCGTAAAATTTTCTTCACTTTATTCTCTCTTCACATTAATAAACTCACTGGTAACTGGTAAACTAAGGCAGTAGTTACTAATATTTGGTATTGGCTAAGGACCACAAACTTGGAAATTTGAAACTACATTATTTCTTTGAGATGGACATTATTAATATCATTTTCTCTATTTAAATCTCGTTATTGATAATACAGTAGACCTGGCCTCTTTAAGATTAACAAAAAATATTTTTCCAAAAATAATTTATGATCTGAGATAGCCTAAGATCTATTTTAACAATTACGGCAGAGTCTTTTTATTTTTTAGTTTAAATTAGAACAAGTCTTTTGTATTAAAATGTCATTAGTTCTCTTTTCATGAGGGAAATGGGGCTGTGTGGAAGAGAAGAGGTGAGCCACAAAAAGATATAGTTGATTATTTAGCAATGGATCTATGCAGGAGTAACTTAGGAATGGAGAAGAACTATGAGTCACAGTGAAGGTTTGAGTTTAGAAACTCTGAATATGAGTGTCGTGGGTCAAGTTTGAGCCTGAAATTTAGTAACTGTGAATGAGATTCATTCCACAATGAAGAAGGAAGCTGTACCTCTCCACTATCCAATAATAGTTGTTTACTGAATGAATACAATGAGATAGTCACTGTGCTAGATTTTTTTTAACTCCCCATTACCCATCCTCACCCCTTTGTAAGTATTCATCTTCTTTTGTCTCAATGGATTTCCCTAATCTAGATATTTTATTAAAACAAAACAAAACAAAAAACTCGCTGCTGTCCAGTCGATTCTGACCCTATAGTTCATAGCGACCCTCATAGGACACAGTAGAACTGCCCCATAGAGTTTCCAAGGAGCCCCTGGTGGATTCGAACTCCCAGCCTTTTGGTTAGCAGCCTTAGCACTTAACCACTACGTCACCAGGGTTTCCTCATACAAACAGGATCATACAATATTTGTCTTTTGTGATTGACTTACTTCACTCTGCATAATGTTTTCAAGGTTCATCCATGTTCAAGTTTGTATCAGAACTTCATTTCTCTTTCTAGAAGAGTAATAATAATCCATAGTACATAGTATATCACATTTTGTTTATCCATTATCTGTTGATGGACATGGGTTGTTTCCACCTTTTGGCTACTGTGAACAATGCTGCAAGGAGCATTTATGTGCATGTGTTGGTTTGAGTCACTTCTTTCAAGTCTTTTGGGTATAGATGTAGGAGTGCAATTGCTAGATCATATGGTATTTCTATTTTTCACTATTTTAGAAACTGCCAAAGTGTTTTCCACAATCACAGCATGCTTTGACATTCCCACCAGCAATGTACAAGTGTTCTAGTTTCTCTACATCCGTGCCAATGTGCTAGACATTTGGACATAGCATGCAATTTAGTTCTCACAGCAACTCAGAAAGATAAGTATATTTACTCCCAGTAAGTAAACTGCCAAACATCATACCCATTGCGGCTGAGTAGACTCTGACTCTTAGTGGCCCTATAGGACAGGGTAGAATTGCCCCATAGGGTTTCCAAGTGTAATCTTTACAGAAGCAGACTGCCACAGAGTGGCTGGTGGTTTTGAACAGCTGACCTTTTGGTTAGCAGCCAAGTCCTTTAACTACTTCGCCACCAGGGCTCCCTAAACATCATAGAGCTTGTAAATGGTTGGGCTAGTATTTGAACCCAGGTCTTGTTATCAGTGCTGACATGCTGTCTACTTTGTTACTCTACCTACATGACTAAACTAATTTTAGAAACTGGGGAAAACAATTCTTAAGCGATACTATTGGAACGTCCCAGTGCCTTTCCATCTTGTTTTCTCTATTCGCACTCCATCATTTCATTTGACCTGTCTGTGCAAACTTCCTGGATTTGAAAATCTCATTTTGTTGTTTTTATACTTTGCTTGAGTAGTCCTGGTCCACACATTTACCAGAGTCCAAATGAGCCCTTTTTATCCTTTGTTATTAGTTGATGCACTAGGAGTTTTTGGAAACATTAAACAGATTGAATCATATGTTTAGGCGTCGGGACAAGTAAAGCATTCCTTAAGTCTGAAATCTGTAGAAATGAAAATATAATGGTAGTCTTCGATACAGAGCTTTAGAATGAATTCTTATGTATGTTTTATCAGGTTTGCAGGTATTGGTAATTCCATTTAATATACATTTCAAAATAAGTGAGATATTTACTTATGTTCTTGTAAACTTTAACTTGCTACTCTTACCTTAAAAAAAAAAAAAAAAAAAACCCTGCTGCCATCCACTTGATTCTGACTCATAGCAACCCTATAGGACAGAATAGAACTGCCCCATAGGGTTTCCAAGGAGCGCTTGGTGAATTTGAACTGCCGATCTTTTGGTTGGCAGCTGTAGCTCTTAACCACTATGCAACCAGGGTCCTAAATTATAATAATTATCATCAACTGACATATGGGGTGAAATGTTGATGTTGACTGTTATGAACATGTTAATTCAATCTGGAAGGAGAATCTATAAATTTTATTCTTAGATTTAACCTACATAAGCAAAAAATAAAAGTTAATTGTTGCACTATATTCATTAGCTAATGAACAGTAATATGTATTATATAACCACTTACTCTTTACATTCCATGCCATTCCTGTAGCCCTACGAAGTTTTAAAATTTTTTTCAAATTGTTTATGGGAACAAGATTCCAGTAATCACTGGATGGAACTGATTTTTTATACATATATATATATGATTTTTCTATATTTTTCTCACTTTTTTTTTTTAAGTTTAGAAGGTTTTTTTTTAAGAAACCCTGGTGGCGTAGTGGTTAAGTGCTATGGCTGCTAACCAAAGGGTCAGCAGTTTGAATCCACCAGGTGCTCCTTGGAAACTCTATGGGGTAGTTGTACTCTGTCCTATAGGGTCACTATGAGTTGGAAATGACTCGATGGCACTGGGTTTGGTTTTTCTGGTTTTGGTATCCTTTCCTAGTCATTAATTGAATAATGTGATTTTTCAAAATGTTCGTAATTCTTGTGGCTTTTAGATAAAAGTTAACACATAAAAAATCATTTTATATTGTGTCTTCTACAGAATCATGGAATAAATTTTTTTAAATGATCATTCATTCTTTTATGTGCACTCCTTGAAAGCAAGTAAGCGTTCTTTTATTATAAAGTAAATAAATTACTTTTCCTTTTAGAAGGAAAAAAATTTGACAATTTATGGCATCCTTTCATTTTCTGAAAAAGATTATCAAAGGCATATTTTTGGAAAACTTACTCCATTTAGAACTGAAACCAATGGGTTCATATGTGTATTTATTAAATATAAAAAAAAGTGTATTCATGTCAAGCATCTGGCTCCGGGTGTGTCATCATTCATGGGTGGAAGAAGAATATGCGATGACCATATGTGATCATCAAACCTCAGCCCTCTGGCACTGGTATATCACTTTTATACTTGGCAGAACCATGTCTGACAACATTCCCAAACAGCTTGCAGCAGTTAATCAACTCTAGTCAGCTATTACAGCTGATCCTTTCTGCAGATGGAAGATGGTAGGTTAGCTTTCCCAGCTCTTTTACATATCTCCCCGTGCTCTACCATCTCTAAAGTACATTTGTCTGCCAGTGGGTTTCTGGATAAGGCATTTGCAATTATAAACATTTTCCCAGGAACATATGCTGTGTACAGCTTAAACCCTATCAGGCATAACAGAAATCTCTTGTACCTTAAGGGATTTAACACAGAGATTTGATTTTGATAAAGGAGATAAACTTTCGAGTTTGAAAGAATGCCAAACAACCTGAAAATTGCACCAGATGTGGTGACATCTTAGTATTAGTGTATTTCTAATCTTTGGGAGGATAAAATACAAAAGGAAAAATAATATGTAAATAGCACTTGCCATTTACGTGTCATAATAATTCAGATGAAGATATTTGTTTATGGATCTAATATAATGCTTGAATCACTGCTTATTCTCCAATGACTAGAACAGTGACTATACCTGGTAGTAATATGACCTTTCAAGCAGATTGGCCTAGAGAAGCAGCATATCAGAACACAATAACATTAACTTGAAAAATTGCTTTCCTTGGATATTCATCTTCTTTTGACATTCAGTTGAAGACTTTGAAATCTCAGCCCATTGTAGAAGTCTCTCCTACATACCTGGAGCCTTAACAACGTTTCTCTCCACTGAAAAAAAAAAAAAAAGGCACCGAACTCATTGCCATCGAGTCAATTCTGACTTATGGTGATCCATGTGTGTCATGGTAGAACTGCACTCCAAAGAGTTTCTCTTCTATACACGTGCACAAAATTAAACTGTGAATTTATCATAGCCATACACTCTTTTTATCAGCTTTTTGTGTGTGTGTGTGTGTGTTGCCTATTAGGTTGCAGAATGTTTGGGGTGAGAGTGGCTGGCTGGGTTTTTTAATTTTCGTATGCCTTGAGTATAAAATGTTCTCAATAAATATTCTCTCATTAAATAGCTCTTGTGACTAGACATAACAGATAATTGCTTGAAGATAAACGTGCCGACAACTTGAGCAATGAGCAGAAGGAGGATAAATGTGCCAAACAGCTCAATCAGAAATATTTAGTCGTCACTATGTCAAATAAATAAGGAAAACAGAATTAGCAATAAAATTAATTTCCTCCTAAATAATAGAAATAAATAAAATAAATATTTTATAATTTCATGATTTGTAATAATTTTTCTCACTTCAGCAAGTTATTGGTTGAAGACTTTGGAAATCAAGAAAATCAAGTTTGCATTCATTTTAAAGGGAAAATATTTGTAGAAATAGAAAGATAAAAGCACCTGGCTTAAGTATTCCAGACCTGGAGGGAGACTGGCTGTTGGTGGGAGGTCTGGTTGCCATAGTTGGTTCCTTGGAATGAAAGATGAGACATGAAAACTTTGATCTGGGTCTGGAGTTCCAGGAAGAAAACCAGGTGGGTCTCTACTTTTGTGGTTCTGGTCATCTGCAAGAGAATAAAAACCTCAATCCATATTTAGTTTTGTTGTTGTGGGCCACTGAGTGTATTCTGACTCATGGTAACTCTATAGGACAGGGTAGAACTGCCTCATAGGGTTTCCTAGGCTGTAATCTTTATGGGAGCAGATCATCACATCTCTTTCCTGTGGAGTGGCTGGAGGGTTGGAATGACAAATCTTTCCATTAGAAGCCAAGCAGTTATTTTGGCTTTAGGCCATTGCATTTAGTCTTTCTTATAGTATTTATTTTTTATTGAGAGTGTAGATTATCTTCTGCTCCTCCATTTGTTCACTAAGCCAGAACAAAAATAATGTGGAAGTC
Organism: Elephas maximus indicus; assembly: GCF_024166365.1. Taxonomy (NCBI): domain Eukaryota; kingdom Metazoa; phylum Chordata; class Mammalia; order Proboscidea; family Elephantidae; genus Elephas; species Elephas maximus. The sequence goes on along the minus strand of NC_064841.1, from coordinate 13,235,577 downwards.
TGCTGGTAGTAGTTGTGAGAAAAAGTTGAATAATTTGGCTAAAATAAATGACTTCTTGAAAAAAAATTTTTTTGTAAGTAAAACATCTGTCCAAAGAAATGAAGAATTTTAAAGCACAAAGGAAAATACATGATAAAAGGAACTAGATGTTTTCTACACCTAAAAAGATAACCTTAGATTTATAATTTTTTTAATCAAAATTATGGTGGTCTCTAAGGGATTGTTGGAAACCCTGGTAGTGTAGTGGTTAAGTGTTACGGCTGCTAACAAAAAGCCCAGCAGTTTGAATCCACCAGGCGCTCCTTGAAAACTCTATGGGGCAGTTCCATGCTGTCCTATAGTGTCACTATGAGTCAGAATCGACTCGACGGCACTGGGTTTGGTTTGGTTTAAGTCATGGTCTCTCTTCCCTATATAATATGTGGGTATCTCACAATTTCTGAGAATATTTCATCAATCCTATGGGTATAAAAATAAACCAAACTCATTGCTATTGAGTCCATTCCGACTAATAGCAACCCTATAGGACAGAGTAGAACTGCCCCACAGGGTTTCCAAGGAGCGGCTGGTGGATTCAAACTGCTGACCTTTTGGTTAGCAGCCAAGTATAACCAAAAAAAAAGCCTGTATCTGTAGAGTCGATTCTGATTCATAGAATCCAAAAACCCACTGCTGTCGAGTCGATTTAGACTCATTGTCACCTATAGGATAGAGTAGAACTGCCCCATAGAGTTTCTAAGGAGTGTCTAGTGGATTCGAACTGCCAACCTCTTTCTTAGCAGCAGTAGCAATTAACCACTAGGTCATCAGGGTTTCTGACTCAGAATAAGCTAGGTTTAATTCAGTGTTCTTATATTTTAGCCTGCATCAGAATCACCCAAAGGGCTTCTTAAAATGCAGATTGTGGGGCCTCATTCCAGTGTTTCTGACTCAGTATTTCTGAGGAAAAAGAGCCATGGTGGTGCAATGGCTAAGTGCTTGGCTGCCAGCCAAAAAGATAATGGTTCAAACCCACCCATCAATTACATGGATGGAAAAACTGACCATCTGCTCCTTTAAAGATTACAACCTAGCAAGTTCTATGGGGCAGTTCTACTCTGTCACATGGGGTCACTAAGGGTAAAAAAAAAAAAAAAAAATCCATTGGCTGGCACCTAACAACGATAAAAACAGTTCTAAGGAAGAACTTGAGAATTTGCATTTCTAACAAGTTCCCAGGTGAAGCTGATCTGCTGGTCTGAGGCTACACTTTGAGAAGCAATGGTTTAATTCCATATACCACAAGAATATTCATAACTAAGTTGTTAGCTGCTTAAGGGAAGGATTTTTCTTAACTTTACTTTCTCCTGTAATAATATGTTAGCAACTCCCCGACTGCGATTCAGTGGATCCATTGGTCTTTGTGTTCAGTGCTCACTGACAGTTCCCTCATTTGAATGATTTTCATTTTTCTTGGCTTAATAAAAATCTGTTTTGATTGAATTTGAGTTTAGGGTCTTTTTCCCCTAACACATTTTGGCACAGTAGGCAGGATCCAAAGCCATCTTCTTTCAGTGGGACCCTTGAGGGGGGAAGGACCAGAGTAGGCACCAGCAATAAGTCCCCTTATCCCCTATCATTTGTGCAGAAACTAAGGACCCCACAGATTGTAAGTGCTTTTGAATTCAAACCCTGCAATTTACAGAGCAGTTCTCCAAGATTTTTTATTAAGCCTTTTTTATGTGTCTTTCTGTTGAGATTTTCTGGGACGACTTCGTATGCTTTCGTATGTTTGTGGTGTCTAAAATTGGGCTCCCTGGTTAGTATGGAGAAAAACCTACTTTCAAGGAGTCCTGAACCACCATAAGCCACTGCCCAAATCTCGTGGTGTTCCCTGATAAGATTTCTCCATGGTTTGGGAAGAACTGAAAGTAGTTCTGTGTATGGGCAGTTTGCCTCTGAGATTGCTTAAAGGTGAACTTTGCATGCCATCTAGTGACATGTGGTCGTATCTGCAAATTTCTGAATTTAAAGTCGCATGTGCTGAAGCTTTGGTAAGCTTGGGAATGCTGTTTCAAGGGTCCAGAGTGGACCTCCCTCTGGTACTCTGGCTGCCTACATGGTTAGGAATTATGGGCCAAATTCAGTTCAATTTCTTGATAAAAGGCATGTACTTATCAGAGATATAGTTTCAGACTAGTGGCCTGTCTGGGGAAGGTTTGAGCTCAGTGAGATAACTTTTCTGTGCAGCAAATTAGAATCTAAAGTATCCAGGACTAACCAAAATCAGTGGGAAGTGTTTTTTAGTTGGTATTTAAAGGTGTCTCAAAGACAGCAGAATGAAAAATTTGCTTTTCTACAGGACATCATAGCTAAACAGTCTGAGCAGATAAGAAAGCTGCAGTGTCCAACTCAGTCTACCTCCCTTTCTCCTTCTTCTGACCTCCAGAGGCTGCTTCTCTTTATGCTTCTTTATCTACTGTGTCTTCTGAAAAGCCTAGTAATCCCCTATTAGGACTCCCTAAAGGATTCTTTTTTTTTTTTTTTTTTTAAAGGATTCTAAGGATTCTTTAGATCCATCTCATGAGGTACTATTCCATTTTCCTCGGAAAGTGGCAATAGGGTAGCAGGGTTCCAAGAATTCACTGTGTGTAATCTAATATTTGTGGCTGCTAGTGAAAGCATTTCACTGATTCACTGGCAGATAAAGGTCGAGTTAAAGTGGAATTCAATATTGCAGAAACTGAATGAGGGACATAAATATCAGAAAAATTGCCCAAGACCAATTGTTGACTCTAGACAAGACCTAAAGGAAACCCCTCTCTTCAACCCGTCAATGGTCCTTTTTATTGATGATTCTTATTTAAAGCCAGGTCTTTTTAGCTCTTATTTCCAGGGTGGATACACTGTAGCCACATCCACCAAGGTACTGGAAGTGGCACCCTCCTGGAGGTTACCTCAGCCCAACAGACTGAATTGATTACATGCACCAGGGATTGCAACCTGGCTTTTGAACAGTCAGTAACCATACATACGGAATTAAGGTATAGTTTTGTGAAAGTACATTATTTCAGGATGCTACAGAAGCAGAGAGAGTTCCTTACTTCTTCTGGACCTCAAATTAAGAATGGACCATTGATTGCTGACCTCTTGGAGGCTCTCTTGCTTCCCTTGGAGATTGCTGTATTTTAAATACAGGCCCATCAGCCAAAGAGGGGGCCTTTAATTGAGGAAATAAAAGGAAATGCCTCAGACAATGCTGTGGCAAAATAGGCCACTGCCCGAGAACCCCATCCAGAAGGTGGATGTCGCTGTGAAAGAAATTGTGAAAAGAAGGGATCAGAAGAAGGAAAGGTTAGGGCCAAACCTGGTACAGCAGGACCAAAAGTTGGGCGTAGCCCTCCCAAGTCCTAACTTATTGAACTTCTCCCACTTTTCTGATTTATTCTCTATTTTGAGAAGATATCAAAATCTAGTTAGTACAGAAAAGTTAACTGATTGGGTGTATACAGAATGATATCATGACCGTATTACCCACCTTTGGGTAGGAGCAGGAGATAGACCCATATTACCTCTAGGGATACATGTTACTTTACTCACATCTTGTTTAAAGGAATTATGTGATGAATCTGGTGAAGGATTGATTTGGTTTTTAGAGCAACATTTCTGGGGATGTTTTCTTGCTGCTGCTAGCCATGTTTTCACTCATAATTGTCAAAGTCTCCATCTTTCAGTTAAAAATAGGACAGATCTTATATGATGCTGATTGCTTCAAGTTTAGATTTTTACAGCCCTTTCTACTCTGAAAAGCTGGGTAACTTGTTTATCCCAAGGAGATGCCATCTTATTGGAGGAAATTCTACAAATATTTCTCCCAAGTTATTAATTGTAGATCCCACTGTTAACACTGTCGAATGGCATAATTTGCAGACTCATCAAAATGCAACTTCATCATCTGAACAGGATGAGTGGATTAGGGAAGGTTGTAAATATAATACTGAAACTCATCTTTGGGAAGGGCCAGACAACAAACTGGTAATGGCCCAAAGATTGCATATTCCTTAATAACTACTTTTCATAGACAAGATCATCCATGAAGGGACAAAACAGTAAATGTTCTACAAAAATATTGTTGGGGTCATTTTTGGAAAGCAGCAGATCAGGTAGTGTGACAATGCCCCCTCTGTTCAGAATTTAATCCAGGAAGCCTTACCAGCCCTCACCAAGAAAATACCCTTTTCCCACTGGAACTATGCTTGAATGGAAGATGGATTTTATACAAGTAATGCATTCCCATGGCCATAAATTTGTATTAGTTATGATTTGCATATACTTCCTTTCGTTGGAAGCTTTCCTCTGCCATCAAGCCACAGTTGCTTTTGTAGCTAAGAATGTGTTAGGCAATATTATTCCTATTTGAGAAGCTCCTGCCATTCTTTGTAGTGATAGGGGCACTCATTTTATTGAACAAGTGGTCACTGCTATTTGCAGAATTTTTCCTATAATTCAAAGACCACATTGTCTATCACCCTCAATCCTCTGCACTTGTGGAATGCATGAATGGTATTATAAAAAATCAATTGGCCAAGCTTACATCCTCTTTAGAATTGGCATAGCCTCAAGCTCTTCCTTTGGTATTGACGCATTTAAGAGCAACCCCTTTTGGGCCACACAAACTAACTCTTTATGAAATCATTAACAGGCCATCCAATGAATTGACCTTATTGGTTGGCCATGACTGGATCTAATCTAAGCCAAACTAATTTGTTAAAATACTGGAAAGCCTTCATTCATTATGCAAAACACATCAGAAGCCTAAGGGATACATCTAACAATACCAGGAATAAACGCAATTGCTTAAGTATGCCTCCTCCTGCGCCTGGGAATTATGTTTATTGGAAAAGACATCAGTTAAAAGATTCTCTTGAACCCAAGTGGAAAGGGCCTTATTTGGTGTTGCTCGCTAATCCTCGTGCTGATAAATTACAGGGAGTAAAACTGTAGATACATCTTTTCCAACTAAAGAAGACTACTGTTACTGACTGCTGAGCCTACGGGGAAGTTAAAACTAAAGCTTAAAAAATGCCTAAAGGACCAACCTGACCTATGATCCCTGAGTCTGGAGTAACTTGAACTGCCAGGCCATGCCTGTGCAGATGCCATTCACTGAAAAAATTTTACTGTTGTACTGTGCCTAATGACAGTTGCTATATTATTGGCTACTGCTGTTCTGGATCTGTTTTAGGCTTCGAGAATTATTATTTTTTAGATATAATTGATTAATGTAACCTTTAGATATCTTTGGTTTAAGTTTAGTGGTAAGTGGTGTACTTATTTTAGTAGGATATATGTGATATTATGCTTTCTTTGTGTTTGTATAAAATGTTCTCCCTTTTGTTTTTAATCTTTTCTTTGTTTTCATCCTCCTACCACTGGCAAGAGAATGCTTTTGTAAAACTGGCACAATCAGTTGGTAATGCAGGTAATTTAATGATTTGCTGGATTTGTCATCAAAACCCATGATCAGTGCAGGAAAATTCTGACCCACTGGCTTCTCTTGTATTAAACTATCATGTTATTCCCCCACCAGTCATTACCTCTAGTTCAGTACTTAGAAGAGCCATTAGAGGTAAATTTTGGTATCCCCCTGAACTGTCTGTGCATCCTCATATACTATACTTCAATTTGACAGAATTTAAAAATGTATCATATGATTGTAAGGAAGCCAAAGAGGTCAATCCAGACATCCTATGTAAAGGAGAAGAGATTTGGGAACAATATATGAAGGCTCCCTGAGATTACATTTCTTGGTATAAGACATGTTTAATGGGACTGGAAACTGCTTACATAGATATGATGATCTTGATGTTCCCATGTATGTTAATCCCTGTCTACAGAATTACACTAAATTGGAGTTAAGCTTTGGAAGATTACCCATTTGCAACAATGTATTATTGAGAACTGGCTAACAAATGTAAACTCCATCCCTGAACTGGAGGAAAAAAAAAAAAATCTGTGCACCCTATAGGTATATGTTTCTCTGTGGAGGATCAAATTACAGTCATCTTTCTGATCTACTCCTACACAATAGTCCTCATGCTTGGGCTATTCCTTGTGCAGATGGTTGGAGAATAAAAGAGCAGTGTATTCTAGGATCTTTGGGAGCTCCACTTGATATTCATACTCATAATGACAGCAAGCATGAGATAAGTGATATTAAAATATTAACTATGACAAAAGTGATGCTTATGTGGGAGATAATCCTATTGCTGAATGACCGGGATGAAGACGGTCCTTTTTTAAGGGTTCTTATTCAAACCTAGGAAACCCTGGTGGCATAGTGGTGAAGTACTATGGATGCTAACCCAAGAGTCGGCAGTTCGAATCCACCAGGCGCTCCTTGGAAACTCTGTGGGGCAGTTCTACTCTGTCCTACAGGGTTGCTATTAGTCGGAATCCACTCGATGGCACTGGGTTCGGTTTGGTTTTGGTTTATTCAAACCTATGGTAGAGTAGAGCTAGAAAGGTCTCTTAGAAATTTATCTGCAACTATGGCACACATTGCTGATGATGTTGCTGATGGAATGATAACCCAGCAAAAGTCTTGTAGCCAAGTCGACAGAACAGCCTCTCTAGTCAAGTTGTTTTGAATAACAAAATAGCCTTAGACCTCTTGTTAGCTCAACAAGGAGTCGTATATGCCATAGCAAACACTTCCTATTGCTTTGTATTAACACCACTGGAGAAGTGGAGAAAGACATTTGCAAAATACATCAACAAATGGTTTGGCTTCACTCTATCCCCACAATGGCCATACCTTTTTTTCATAATTTGTTCAGTCATTTACCTCAAGGCATAGACTGATGGCTGCAATCTGTATTATAAACTGGATTGATTATCCTGATATTGATTGTGATTGTTGTTGGAACTGTTAAATGTGTTTCAAATTGCATATCCAGATTAGAAAGTTCAGTGCACCAAAACAACATATGTACATTGATTTCGCTCACTTTTGAAACATAGTGGATGAATCCTACACCTTATATTAGCTTCATTGAAAAGGTCAGGTATTCCTCCAATTTGGTCTAGGTCTCCAAGTCTTTACCTTCTCACAACAATATCCAGACAAGACGTATGGCAAAGAACCAGATAGTATCTTACTAAGTAACTAAGTCATGAGTTTAAAGGCTGAAGCAGGACAGGCTGCCATCTAGAATATAGATACCATGCTAAGGACATCTCATAGTAAGATCACTGTAGATGGCTGCTCGATAATAACACGGTAAATTTCCCAGAGCTGTTTGTCAACCAAGGTACCTGCAGTCTCCAACTATGGAAAAAGAGGCTCAATACCAGAAAAAAGACAGGTATAAACTATAAAGGTGAAGCCACTGCCTAGGAGCAGCATATCATTCATGCAGAAGAAAGCATGCCCATAATGTGATCACAGGGTGTTGATTGAAATCCTTGATCAAAAGAAGGGAATGATATGGAGCCTCTAAAACTATATGAGGTACTGGACCAGAGTAAAAGAAGCCCAGATGAGGTCCAGACCTAAAATCCATATTGTGTAGAAAACCTGTAGAACCAGAAACCTAAACTGGTTAGAGCAGTTCTGCCTGTTATCTAGTATCCAAGAAAATGTTTCCTTTGTAACCAAGCCAAGAACAAATGTTGACAGGATGTTTCCAAGGAGTTTTATGTAACCTCTACATTTCCAGAAATGAATACCTGTCAAAAGATCTGTGAAACCCACCTCTTATAAACCCTATAGTTACTAAGCAGTACCTAGTCAGCAAAAACTCTTCAAACCAATCATTGTAAAGATCCCACTTTTGTAATCCTACATTTTACAGTGATGTATCAATGCATAACAACCAGATTTTTTCTGAACTTTATTTCCTTCTATAGTAGTATATTACTACTATAGACTATATTGGGAAACCCTGGTGGGATAGTGGTTAAGTGCTACGGCTGCTAATCAAAAGGTCAGCAGTTCAAATCCGCCAGGCGCTCCTTGGAAACTCTATGGGGCAGTTCCACTCCATCCTATAGGCTCGCTATGAGTCAAAATCGACTAGAGGGCACTGGGTGGGTTTGGGTATAGTAGTATATTAGCTGCTCTCTGACTGTGATTCTGTGGATCCATTGGCGTTTGTGCTCAATGCACACTGATGGTTCCTTCACTTAAATGATTTTCTTTGTCTTCGCTTAATAAAAACTCTTTTGATTGGATTTGAATCTGGATTCTCTTTTTCCTGTCACATCTCCCGTAGGCATCCAAGGAATAGCACTTTGGGCACTGAAATAAGCTGATTTTAGAAATGACAGGCTTGTTAAGGTTATTGTTCTGATGCGGGCTGAATTCTAACAACCACTGAATTAAACTAACATATAGCATTTTTTTTTTTTTATAGCATTACGCAGGGGTTAAGTGCTATGGCTGCTAACCAAGAAGTCAGCAGTTCGAATCCTCCAGGTACTCCTTGGAAACTCTTATCAGGCAGTTCTACTCTGTCCTATAGGGTCGCTATGAGTCAGAATCGACTTGATGGCAGTGGGTTTGGTTTTTTCTTTTTGGTTTTATAGTGTTATTGTTGGATGCCACTCAATTGATTCCAACTAATATCAACCCCATGTGGTAGAGGAGAACTGCCCCTTAGGGTTTTCTTGGCTGTAATATTTACTGAAGGAAATCAGCAGGTCTGTCTCTAGTGGAGCTTCTGAATGGGTTCGAACTGCCAACATTCCGGTTAGCAGCTGAGCGCTTACATAACAGTGTTAGTGAGGGATAACTGTCAGATGATTTATTTACTTAACTTTAAGGCCATAGGAGTACACCGGATAAATCACTAAGTTTGTATTGGTCAGTGACATTCATAATTCGGGCATGCCTTAGGGTTGGGAACAAATTTGTCATTTGGCCCCACTAATTTATAGCATACTATACAGTTTGCTTTCCACAAAGGAGGACCCCAACCTGAACATCTCCCAGATGTCTGGCAGACCCTAAATAGAGAAGCTTTAGACCTTTCCCTCCTCTCAAGAAGGGGATCTGAATGAGCCCCCAGGCAGTAAACTCTGAGGAAGACTATTTGAATGTGAACTAGTGGCCAGTATAGTAGTAACAAATAAAATATATTAAAAGGTGACATCTTTTCTTCAGCATTAGTGTCAAAAGCACTATTGTTTTTTACTTTCAGAGAAACATGGAGGCACAATTATGATTCAGGAAAAACTAGTACACAATGATGAAATTCAGAATAGTAGCTTGTTTGAGTGAGGATGCATAACTATTGATCAGAAAGAGAACTTCAAGGGGTGTTAGAAGGAGTCCTGGTGGCACAAACAGTTAAGTGCTCAGCTGCTAAACAAAAGGTTGATGGTTCAAACCCACTCAGCAGCTCCTTGGGAGGAAGACCTGGCGATCCTCTCCTATAAAGATTACAGCCAAGAAGATCCTATGGGGCAGTTCTACTCTGTCACACAGGATGGCTATGAGTCCAAATTGACTGCATGGTACCTAAAAACAACAGCAAAAATGTTCTATATCTTGAGCTGGGTGGTAGTTACATGAGTGTATCCTTATTTAAAAAATTATTGAGCTTGTTTGGTGCTCCCTATTTTACACATCTTATTCCTCAGTTGGAGACCTGCTGGTACAGTGGTTAAGAGCTTGGCTGCTAACCAAAAGGTCGGCAGTTCAAATCCACCAGCCACTCCTTGGAAACCCTGTGGGGCAGTTCTACTCTGTTGTATAGGGTTGCTATGAGTTGTAATCAACTCTACAGCAGTGGATTTGGTTTTGGTTTATCCCTTAATTAAAAAAAAAAAAAAAGGCCCACATGTATAGGGGTCGGTTTCTAATATTAGCTGGCAGAAGACTATTAGATTCTATCACATTGCCAATTTTATTGTTGAAGAGACTGGCAATAATGACCCTAATTTTATCTTGTAAAGTATGTTTGCTGTAACAAAACGGAGCAGGTTATTGAGTGTCTGGGAAGTGGCTCTATGTTCCTGACCAGATCATTTTGCCCTTTGATCTCAGTAGGTTTAGCGCCATGCACACACTTGGGGCCCTGAGTAGATCATGTCCGAAGTCTTTCTTCAGGAGTGCAGGATGGGTAAGTCTCCGTCTGAGACTGCTGGAATCACCGTTCTGAGGTCACTTGCTTCCTCTTCTGGGATTTCAGTTCATTTTAGAACAGCTTTTGGAGATAGCTTCTATTTAGTTCAGATCATCCTGGGACCTCCTGTTTTCCTCAAACTTGAAACAAAGTTTGAAACCAATCTGGTTTTTGAATTTTGTATCTTCATACTAAACTAGTGGGTTCCCGAACACACAAACATTTCTTTAGTTCAATGGCACCCAGCATTCATACTGTCCTTTGGTTTAAAAAAAAAATAGTTGCCATTGAATCAACACCTTCCGTGTGGGTGTCAAAATAGAACTGTGCTCCACAGGGTTTTCAGATCACCAGGCCTTTCTTCTGATGCACCTCCGGGTAGACTTGAACCACCAACCTTTCAGTAAGCAGCTGAGTGTGTTAACAATTTGCACCACCCAGGGACTCCATCCTTTGGTTTGGCAGTGCTGATTGACATGGCCACCAAGTGTGTGAAAGACTCAACTAGCCTGTATTCCCTGGGAAAATACTAATTGCCAATACAGTTTCATGGGCCAGAGAACGTCACGATGTTATAAATAATGCATTTAAATATGTTTGTAGGCGATGCCATATAAAAATACATGCAACACAAAAATAACCAGATGGTCTAAACATTTGAAATTTTACTCTAAATGTTTTACTCATATTAAATTTACCTTTCTTCAAAATTAACGTCCAGGCTCTATTGGGCCTGTATAGCTGTGTTATGCTTAACTCCTGGTATTGAAGAAAACTGTCCACAGAAATATTGTAAATGATGATAACCTGACTTGCTATCTCAAGCAAGATCTCTAGTTCAAAAGGAAGCTTCAGTTTTTCACTTCAATTCTTTTAAGTAGTGTAAGGGTGTAGTAGATTTTTTATCCAGTTCATGAGTTAAATATTTGGAGTAGGTTGAAAAAGAAGTGTTAAATTTCCTCCTGAAGTTTTGCCTTTGAGTTCAGTCCTGAGTTCAGGTCTTTGTCATTACTGAACATCGCTGCATTTTTCGTAGATTAATCATATTTTGATCATAATATTGCTTTCTAGTCACTAGTTTCTTCAAAGACTCAGACCACCACATGAAGAAGGAACTTCTTTGAATTTCCATCTGGATTTGAATTTCTATCTACTTTTTTAAAAATGTATAAGCAGCTCATCAATATTTTACGTACCCTGAAACTCTCTACCTCACAGGCTACAGTTGTCACTGTAACTCTTATTTTATAAAGTGATAAAATATTTTGGATTAAGTGTTAGCAAGAGTCTTAAATGAAAGAAAATACTTGTCAAGATTTTTTTTGTCTTCAAATATTAAAAAAATGAAGCACACATCTATTAAAATTCATGAATTTGCTGTTTAACATCTGTATTTTACAAAGTGTTTGAGCTGTCCCAATGGTACACAGTTATCAGTCTACATTAAATGTTGATGAAAAATGAAGAGATTACTTTGTTTATTCCAAATGTGAATTTTGATAAAGTAAGTAAGCATATATTTGTTTAAATGGATCATAAAATTTAATTCAGTATATTATAACTTGGTGCACTCTTACCCTGTTTGTAACTAGCTTAACATGTTTTCACCAATCATACTAATAATAATTCGTTATGCTAAAACTTTTCATTATAGCCAAGAGTTTAATGTTTTTTTCCTTTAATGGAATGAAAACTCATTATAATTTCTTCTTTACTCAAGTACCAGAAAAAATTAGTGAGATCATAACACTTTACATTAAAAAATAACCACATCCATTGTCTTTTGTGAATGTCTTCTTTCTTTGAAGACAGCATTAATGAAATTTCTATCATTTCAGGTATTTGAGGAAAAACTTATTAGCTCTCCCCAAAACCCCAATTAATTTGCTTACCTAAGGCAGAATTTTCCTTTTGATTTTTACATTTAATTTACTATCAAAGGAATCCTGAAAGATTTTGCTTCATAGTTCAGAAATATTACCTGTAGTCTATCAAATTATTTGGAATTTAACAATAAATAACACAAGCTCAATTCTTTGTAATAAATGGTTGTACCTCATATTTTAAACAACTAATGGAAAATTACAAACTTTTTTGTGTGAATACTCTCTACCTCATGTGTGGAAAGTTTTCATGTTCCTTTAAATTTGGAATATCAACCAGTCTTTGTTTTTGACATCAAATATTCCCATCCTAAGGTTTGCTATGCAGTTTTTCTTATTAATTTGCTTTGTTTATATTTATAACTGATACATTGTTTACATCTTAGCTTTTACATTTTACCAGGTACAGTTTTTTTTTTTTTTTCAAGTTTAATGCAGCATGCTCTTTGGAGTGAAAATTTTAAAATTCCAACGTTCAAGAGTGACAAATGTCAGCATTTAAAGCATGAATCAATATTTTTTTATTGTAATACCTCTATGACTATGTATTTTCCAAAGTTATAAGGAACAATTTATTAGTTGACTACGTTTACCTGAAGAGGCCATGAAGATGTCTGAGTCACTTCTTCAAAGGCAGCCAGGTTAAAAGAAAAGGCTTTTCTTGTTGAAGCAAGCAGAAGAAACACAGCATGAATAAAACTTCAGAAGGTGCTTGTCTACCTCATCTCAGCCTACACACGACAGATGAAGGGAATGCCTTGCTCACTCTCTAGAATGCTGTATTTTACCAGTTTGGACAACAGGGGGAGATGAAGCAACTACCAAGAGTAAACCCAGCATATCTAACTTGGTGACCCAGGAAGAAACAATTTAAAAATAGTAAAAATTAGACAGGAAAAATTAGCACAACTTATTTTAAGAGTCTTGTTTCTACTTTGTTGCTTTCTTTCTTTCTTGGGATATACAGTTTACACTCAGTACGACATCAGAAATACTCCATATATCTAATTCCTACAAGTCACCTACGCTGGATCCCGTGATAAAGCCTCCTATTGAGTGTAAGATTTTGCCAGTTCTAAATACAGTTCTTTGGATTTTTTTTGAACATTTTATTGTGTTTCAGGTGAAGGTTTACAAAGCAAATTGGTTTCCCATTTGACAATTTATACACAAATTGTTCTGTGACATTGGTTGCTATCCCCACAATGTGCCAACACTCTCCCCATTTCCACCTTGCCTTCCCGTTTCCATCCCTCCAGTTTCCTTGCCCATCCTTGCCTTCTCCTCTTTGCTTTTGGGCAAATGTTGCCTGTTTGGTCTCAGATAGTTGATTGTTTTAAGGAAGGCATTCCTCACAGGTGTTATTGTTTATTTTATAGACCAATCTATTATGTGGCTGAAAGGTAACCTCCGGGAGTGGCTTTAGTTCCAGGGTACAAGAGTGGCAGGGAGATAGTCTCGGGGGTTCCTCCAGTTTCTATCAGTCTGATCTTTTTTATGAATTTGAGTTTCGTTCTATGTTTTTCTCCCATTCTAATCCAGACCTATTGTGTCCCGGGTCAGAGCTGTTGATAGTGGGAGCCAGGAACCATCTTGTTCTTCTGGTCTCAAGTTAGAGGAAGCTGTGGTTTGTGTGGGCTATTAGTCTTGTGGACTAATTTTTTCCTTGATTCTTTTGTTTCTTTCACTCTTCTTTGCTCCAAACAGGAAGAGATCGACAGTTTTATCTGAGCTGGCTGCTTACAAGCATTTAAGACCACAAAAGCTACTCACCAACTAAGATGTAGAACGTTATCTTTATGAACTATGTTATGTTAGTTGACTTAGATATAACCCGAGACTATGGTTCTTAGCCTTAAAGCCCAGTAACTCAGTCCCATGAGGTGCTTGGATAGGTCTAAGAAGGTTCCATAACTGTCCCTTGTGTGCTCTATTATATATATGCAGCATATACAAATACGTATATACAAATGCCCACAACTCTACCTATATATGGAGCCCTGGTGGTGCAGTGGTTAAGAGCTGGGCTGCAAACCAAAAGGTTGGCAGTTCAAATCCACCAGCTGCTTGTTGGAAACCCTATGGGGCAGTTCTACTCTGCCCTACAGGGTCGATGTGAGTCAAAATCGACTCAGATGGCAACAAGTTATACCTATATACGCATGTGCATGTACTCCCATATGCCCTCCCACTCCTAAATAGCATATATATGTACATATGTAACCATGCACAAATTTTTGGTTGTTACTATTGTTGCAGAAACATATGTTATAGCATTTACTGTAGTTGTCCTTTATTCTTGCATACCTCTTAGCATCTTCATTTACCTTGGTCATATTGTGATGGCTTCCCCCATATTATGTACTGCCTTTCATTTCACCAGAATCAACATGTATCTACTTGTCTAGTAAGTGATCCTCGCCCCCCATCCCCAGTGACCATAAAGGATTCTTCCTTTCTGTTTGTAAACCTATTCTTGGCTTTTTATAAAAGTGGTATCATGCAATATTTGTCCTGTTGTGATCGACTTATTTCACTAAGCATAATGTCCTCCAGGTTCATCCATGTTACAAGGTTTTTTCATGAACTCATCATTATTCTTTATTGTTGAGTAGCATTACATTGTATGTGTGTACCACAATTTGTTTATCCATTCATCTGTTGATAGGCACTTTGGTTGTTTCCATTTTTTGCTATTGTGAATAATGCTGCAGTGAACATGAGTATGCATATGTCTATTATTGTCACTGCTCTTATTTCTCTAGGTTATATACCTAGGAGTGGGATTGTTGGATCATATGGTATTTTTGAGGGAGTACCATAATGCTTTTCATCACAGTTGTACCATTTTACAATCCCATGACCTGTGTGTAAGAGTTCCAATCTCCTCACAACCTCACCAGCATTTGATGTTTTCTGATCAGTGCCATTTTTGCAGGGGTAAGATGGTATCTCACTGTAGTTTTGATTTGCATCTCTCTAATGGCTAATGATTGAAGGCATCTCTTCAAGTGTTTGTTAGCTGCCTGAATGTCTTCTTTAGTGAAGAGTCTGTTCATATCTTTTGCCCATTTTTTTTTGATTGGATTGTTCATCTTTTAGTTGTTGAGATGTCGAAGTTTTCTATATGTTTTAGAGATTGTCCCCTTGTCAGATATGTTGTTGCCAAGAAATTTTTCCCTATCTGCAGATTCTCTTTTTACTCTTCGGTAAAGTCTTTTGATGAGCGTAATTATTTAATCTTTAGGAGGTCCCAGCTATCTAGCCTGTCCTCTGTTGTTTGAACTTTTTTAGTTATGTTCAATACTGTATTTATTCCACAAATTAGGACCCCTCACTTTGTCCTTATTTTACCTTTTAAGAACTTTATAGTTTTAAGTTTAACATTTAGATATTTGATCTACTTTTGTGTATGGTGTGAGATATAGATCCTGTTTCATTTTTCAGCAAATGGATATCCAGTTTTGCCAGCAACATTTGTTGAAGAGACAATGTCTTCCTCATTGAATGGGCTTTGACTCTTTGTCAAAGATCAGCTGTCTGCAGCTGTGAGGATTTACTATTGGGTTCTCAATTCTGTTCCATTGTTCTTTGTGTCTGTTGTACCACTACCAGGCAGTTTTAACTGCCATGGCTCTAGAGTAAGTTCCCAGTAAGTCTGTCACACCCCAGGTTAGATTTATTCCTAGGTATTTTATCCTTTTGGGGGCTATTATAAGTGCTATTATTTTCTTGATTTCGTTTTTGGAGTTCTCCTTTTTTTTTTTTTTTTTAAATTTTATCCTTTTTGGGGGGTATTATAAGTGCTATTGTTTTCTTGATTTCCTTTTTGGAGTTCTCCTTGTTAGTGTAGAGGAATCCAAATAATTTTTGTATGTTGATCTTGTACCTTGCCACATTGCAACTCCCTTCTGTTAGTTCCTCAGGAGCTCTGTGGGCACAGTGGTTAAAGTAATTGGCTGCTAACCAGAAGGTATGTGGTTGGAACCCAGCAGCCGCTCCATGGGAGAAAGATGTGGCAATCCGCTTCTGTAAAGATTACAGCCTTGGAAATGCTATGGGGAATCTCTAATCTGTCCTATTGGATTTCTGTGAGTTGGAATTTACCTGATGACAGTGAGTTCGGTTTGGTCTATTAGTTCCAGTAACTTTCTTGTGGAACTTCTGGGATTTTCTGTGTATAGGATCATGTCTTCTGCAAATAGGAATAGTTTTACTTCTTCCTTACCAATTTGGATGCCCTTTATTTTCCTTTCTTGCCTTATGGTTCTAGCTAAGACTTCCAGTACAATATTGAATGAGAGTAGTGATAATGAGTATCCTAGTCTAGTTCCCCTTCTCAAGGGAAATTCTTTCAATCTTTCTCTATTCAGAATAATGTTGGCTGTTGGTTTTGTATATATACGCTGAATTATGTTGAAGAACTTCCCTTCTATTCCTATTTTGCTGAGAGTTTTCATCAGCAAAGGGTGTTGGATTTTATCAAATGCCTCTTCTGCATCGATTGAGATGATCATGTGATTCTTTTTCTTTGCTTTATTTATGTAGTGAGTTACGTTGGTTGATTTTTCTAATGTTGAATCCTCCTTGCATCCCTGGTATAAATCCCACCTGATCGTGATGTATTGTTTTTTTGATATGCTGTTATATTCTGTGGCTAGAATTTTGTTGAGAAGTTTTGTGTCTATATTCATGGGGGATATTGTTCTGTAATTTTGTTTGTTGGTGGTATCTTTACCTGGCTTTGGTATCAAGGTTATGCTGTCTTCATAGAATGAATTAGAAAGTATTCCTTCCTTTTCTATGTTCTGGAACAGTTTGAATAGAAATAGTGTCAACGCTTCTCTGAATGTTTGGTAGAACTCTCCCGTGAAGCTTCTGGGCTGGGGCTTTTTTTTTTTTTTTGATGACCTCTTGAATTTCCTTTTATTACAGGTCTATTCAGTTTTTTCTATTTCTGTTTTGTTAGCTTAGGTAGATTGTATATTTGTAGATATTTGCCCATTTTTTCTGTTTTAAAATTTATTAGAGTATGCTTTTTCATAATATTCTCTAATAATCCTCTTTACCTCTGTTTGTTCTGTTGCAATATTACCCATTTCATTTCCTCTTTTGGCTAGTTGTATCTTCTCATTTGTCTTTCTTTGTCAATTTGGCCTGTGGTTTATCAGTTTCATTGATACTCTCAAAGAACCAACTTCTAGTTTTGTTGACTCTGTTGTTTTTCTATTTCATTTATTTCTGCTCTGATCTTTATTATTTCCTTTCTTTTAGTGACTGTGGACTTCTTTTACTGTTCTTTTTCTATTTGTTCAAGTTGTTGGATTAAGTTACTAATTTTGAGTCTTTATTCTTTTTTCATGTGTGCCTTTATTGCTATAAATTTTCCTCTCAGCACTGGTTTTGCTTTGTCCCAAAGGTTTTAGTATGTTGTTCTTCATTCTCATTTGATTCTAAGAATTTTTTGTTCAATTTTTAATTTATTCTATGACCCAGTAGTTTTTAAGGAAGTCGTTATTCAATTTCCATGTATTTAATTTTGTTTTCTTACTCTTTCGGTAATTGATTTCTAGTTTTATAGAGTTACGGTTAGAGAAGATTCTTGTATTATGTCAATGTTTTTAAATTTATTGCTTTGTGGCTAGAATATGGTCTGTTCTGGAGAATAACCTATGTGCAATGGGAAAGAAAGTCCTTTACATTTCAAAAATGTTTGAACATCATTATTCTTATTTTTCTGTGAGTATTTTCTCCTACCCTCCAAAAACAAAGAATCAAATAAACAAAAGCAGAAGATGTCTTCCTTACTATTGACATACATTAATGGGTATTTTTCTTAAAAAAATTGAATTTGGTTAATTAGGTACATTTGAAAATGCAAACCTTTAATAACTTTAGAAAGTTAATTGACACTTACAGATGATAATTAACTACATTACATGCTGAGGACAAATAAAAAAAGAACTGTAACCTTGACTACCCACTGCCATCGATTCTGACACATAATGACCCTATAGGACAGAGTAGAACTGCTCCATAGAGTTTCCAAGGAGCATCTGGTGGATTTGAACTGCCAACCTTTTGGCTAGCAGCTGTAGCTCTTAACCACTATGTCACCAGGGTAACCTTGACTAGACAGCTCATATTTCTAAGTGCAGCTGAACATCTGACCATGGAGATTTTGCTTACCAAGTCAGTTGCCCTGGATGGGATGACATGCTTTGCAAAGACTGGACTTGAAGGATATACTGCAATATCAGCAACACTATCTACTTCTATTTCTCAAAATATTTAAGCGGTCTCACTAGAAGGACCCTGGTGGTTATGGCCCCCAGACCTTCTTTTGGCCCAGGACAGGAACCATTCCCAAAGCCAACTCTTTAGACAGGGATTGGACTGGACAATGGGTTGGAGAACAATGCTGGTGAGGAGTGAGCTTCTTGGATCAGGTGGACACTTGAGACTATGTTGGGATCTCCTGCCTGGAGGGGAGATTAGAGGGTAGAGGGGGTCAGGAGCTGGTGAAAAGGACATAAATATAGAGAGTGGAGGGAGGGAGCAGGCTGTCTCATTAGGGGTAGAGCAATTGGGATATGTAGCAAGGTATATATAAGTTTTTGTGTGAGAGGTTGACTTGATTTGTAAAAAAAGAAAAAAAAAATTTTTTTTCACTTAAATCAAAATAAAAATTAAAAAAAAATTTAAGCAGTCTCAGGAGGCAGATATAGCCATGAAAAAAATAAAAATAAAAAGTCAGTTGTAGATAGCCAGAATTCTTGGTTATTTTAAAAATGTCAGGGCTTTTTTTTTTTTTTTCCTGAAATATTTTGATTGAAAAAGGCTGACATTATTTGGGTTCTTATTTTACGGAAAAGATGTATAAATACGATTAGTGTTTCTAAGTTATATAATCCCCAAATTTCTTAATGTATGTCATGGGCATTTGAAAAAATTGCAATCAAAAAAAACCTAAGCCATAATGGACTAGTTAATTTTGACTGGTCTGCAAAGCACTAAATTCTGAAATGGAAAGTAAAAATCTAAGGCTATCAAATATTTATGTTTTGGTCTATACGAGGCCAACCATCTACGTATGTGGGCAAATGACTGACTGATGGAATCTCTCAATTTTTAACCTGCAAGGGAGACTCTCCAGACCACCTAACTAGGTAAGGCTATCAAGGAGGCGTAGGTACTGTCTATTTCTTCCTTCAGAGCTTTCTCTTTCTGACTGTCTAAGAGAGCACAGGTTTTATTTTTTATTTTTGAAGACCCAGCAAATATCACATAGGTCTTGTCTTCACTCATTGCTTTCTGTTTCCCATCCTGTCTCAAGTAGAGTATCACAATCCCACCTTAATGCAACTCTCAGACCTTTCTAATGTCCTGTTACTGAGTATTCATGCAACCAGGTGGTGCTGTCCACATGCTAGCCTCACCTCCTCTTCA
This sequence comes from Elephas maximus indicus, assembly GCF_024166365.1. Classification (NCBI taxonomy): domain Eukaryota; kingdom Metazoa; phylum Chordata; class Mammalia; order Proboscidea; family Elephantidae; genus Elephas; species Elephas maximus. The sequence goes on along the minus strand of NC_064841.1, from coordinate 13,216,136 downwards.
GTGGTTGTTACCACTGCCGTTCTATTCCACCTTCACAAAGGCTTTCCTGTCCTAACACCTGCTGTCTTTATGGAAGAACCAGGAACCACCATTTAATACTCAAAATGGTTTCTCCATCTTCTCAGCTCTGTGCTATGAGGTCAATAACTTTTTCAAGTTTTGCTTTGCCATCAGACTCCAATGTCTTTGGTCCCTTCTCTTGATTCCACAAAATACAGCTAATGCAAGGTGACTGTGCTTAACAACATAATCCAAGTTTTGAAGATAGCATAATGGGATTGCAGTACACAAAAGGGAACTTAAAGAATGAGTATCAGAAAACCAGGCTCTATGGGGCCTTCTCACTTCACAGGAGAGTCCTGGATGGTAATCAGTCTCCTCAGCCTCTGTTCTGATGAGCTGCTTGGGTTACCTCATCTACTTGGGCCTTACCTGTGCTTGTCCTTCTTGAATGAGGAGCATCTCTATCCCCCATGTTCAGTTCCAGACACAAGGAAATAGAAAAAAAAAAAATCATAATCTCTGCAAAATTACCCTCTCCCACAACATTTTTTTCAGGCCATATCACAGCTGTTCCTAAAGGTCTGTCCATTTGTTATTATATCATTCTTCAGGGATTTTCTCCAAATCATAGATATTTGACCTACATTTTCTTGATGAAAAAGACTCATCAGAATGGTTTTCCTGGATTAGTTAGGAACCGTAAGGGGCAGTGAATTTATGTTAAGGTTAATGTTGAAGAAAAAATTCAGAAAAAGAGGATGAGGATGGTTACACAACTTGAAGAATATAATCAATGTCGCTAAACGGCATGTATAGAAAATGTTGAATGGGTATATGTTTTGGTGTGTATATTCTCAACAACAACAAAATAATTTTTTTTTTAAATATAAGAGGAGAGACAGCCAAGCTATTTAAGTCTATATATAAGTGACAGAAAAGAAATGCTGCCTGTTATAAAATGAAGTAAAATGCAGTAATATGCTCCAGATGGCACCTTTTAGGGAAGACATGGGGAATGGAGTGAATTGTGAGATTATAGGCCTGGGACAGAACCAAGGACTGAGATGAACTGGCTTTAGGAATACTGTATTAGTTTTATGGTTATTCTGTCTTTGGTTTTACTGTAAAACTATGTGTGCCTAAAAATTATATAAACACACACACATATATAAACATACAGCAATATGCAAACATATATATGCATATGTACATACATATATACATATACATATGAATGTGTGTATGCATATGCATATATAGGTATCCAAAAAAAAAAAACCAAACCCAGTGCTGTTGAGTTGATTCCAACTCAAAGCGACCCTATGGAACAGAGAAGAACTGCCCCATAGAGTTTCCAAGGAGCACCTGGCGGATTTGAACTGCCGACCCTTTGGTTAGCAGCTGTAGCACTTAACAACTACACCACCAGGGTTTCCATATATAGGTATATGTGTATATATATATATATATATATATATATATATATATATATATATATATATATATATTTAAGGAGCCCTGGTGAAACAAATGGTTAAGTGCTCAGCTGTTAACCGATAAGTTGGCAGTTTGAATCCACCCAGCAGCTCCACGGGAGAAAGATCTGGTGATCTGCTTCCATAAAAATTACAACCAAGAAAACCCATAGGGCAGCTATATTCTGTCACGTGCTGTAACTATGGGTTGGAATTGACTTGATGGCACCCAACAACAACAGTATGTGTGTGTGTGTATATATATATATATATATTTGGAGAGACAGAGAATGGTTTATTTGATTTATATAAATACTATTTATTGTTGCTATAATTCTGAAACGAGTTGTTTCCCCTTAGACTTGTTTTGTTTTAATTCATGATAATGCATAAAAATTATCATTTGTTTTCAACTGCTGCGTGATACTCCATTTTATGAATAAAAAGAATAACTTTTTTTTAATCCGTTGCCCTTTTAATGGACGTTTAGCTTGTTTCCATTCTATAAGGCAATGACTCTTATGCACAGGTGTAGCAGTCCTCTGAGGGTACATATCCAGAAGTGAAATTGCTACTTTATGGAGCATGAAGATTTTTATTTTATTTTATTTTATTTTATTAGATATCACTATATTGATCTTCAGTGTGCTTGTACCATTTTATACTCCCAGAGTAGTGGGCAAGAGTTCCCATTTCCACATATCCTTGCCAACACTTGGCTTGGTCAGTATAGTGGTGAATGAACTACGGGATTCCCAAATGTTAATTTATGAGGAGGCAGCTTCCAGACGTCTTAATTACACTATAATCTGAGTCCTGTAAACACCTTTGTGTGTATCTATGTTTTCAGTTGGTCTTATGATACTGCATCATGTAAGAATATTTCATAGCAAATATTATAAATAACTTGTTATAATATTAACTGCTGAGGGTGGGCACTAGCATGGCGTAGGCGATGGGTCAGTGATAAAATAGTTTATTCACTCTGGAGGCTCAACGCATTATCTGCTAAGAAATGAATCCTTTTATTCACATAGCAACCAGGCAGCACCTAAGGTTTAAATTTCTATGCATAAATCTTAAACTCCAATTTATAATTTCACGTACTAAGATTCATTGTGGAACAAGGCAGGGTGTAAAAAAAAAAAAACAAATATGGGTAGAAATGTTATTACAATTGCTTTTCCCAGAGCCATTTGATTTATAATTATCCTATTTTTTTGATCAGATATGAAAATCCACTCCTTTAATGTGAACTAGGATTTTTCTTTTCTGGGAGTGTGCAACTCCTATTTCAGCAGCCACTTATCCACGCTTTGCAAACCTGTTATCAAAATGTGTTTCTTTAGTGTATCATTCAAACCTGCCCTATTGATATAGTGCTTCATTCATTTATTCAATAAAAATGTATTACGTTTTTACTATGTGTGTAACATTATGGCTCATACTAAGATGTAATATATGGCCTTCCCTCTGGGGAAGTAGGGAAACCTGGTGGCACAGTGGTTAAGAGCTCGGCTGCTAACCCTAGAGCTTGGTAGTTTGAATCCACCAGCCTCTGCTTGGAAACCGTGTGTGGCAGTTCTACTGTGTCCTACAGGGTCGCTATGAGTTGGAATCGACTCAACAGCAACGGGTTTGGTTTTGTGTTTTTTCTAGGGAAACGTGTCTCTAATGGTGTATCAAAACACAGGGCAGCAATATTCTTTTTATTTTTCTAAAACTGTGAGTTACTCACCACTTCCCGAAAATAAAATGATAGAACCCATCTGTTCTCTGAAAAGCAAACCTAATTAGAATTGGTAATACATCATTAAAAGGAGAAATTCTTTGCTTCACACATACATGTTTAGTTTTCCTTTTCTGGGTTACTTTAAAACAGGAAAGTAATAACTATTAAGATATTCTTTCTTAAGTAAAGAAAAGACAGTAGATTGGATCACCCTTCCTGGCTTCCAATAAAAGACAAATTTTTCATCAATTCTCTTTCTGCCTCCTTAAAATATATTGATCCAAAGGACTAGAAAAAGGAAAAGAATCCTGAACACAGGGTAGAGTCTGCATTATGCTAAGAGAACTCTGGTTCTAGAACGGATGTAACTAGAGGGGTCCCTACTCCCCAGGATGACATGGAAAAACCTCTGTAACTGAGAGTCCTGTGAACAGAGGAAGATGGTATCCACAGGGCAAATGGTATCCCATACCCAACACAACGGTAAAACCTAAGGGAGAAGCAAGAGTTTTGTTTGTGTCGAGAAGCACTTTTTTCATTTTCAGCATTAGAAATTTTCTTCTGGGAAGACTAAATTAAACTGAATAGAGTTCTTTGAAGTAGTTTATCTTTACAGTGTCTTAGTCTTCTGGCATTTGCCTGATTTGGTATGCATAATGCCTAATTTTAATATTGGCAAGCTTATTCTCCTTTAAAGGGTCTAAAAGGAGAGAAGATATTCTAAGAGATTCCGGTTCATGTAAATATTTCAAAATATATCACAAGAAAAAGAGACAGGAATTACAAGTAGAAAATAGTACTCTATGGACATATGAACAACTATTTGTTTAAATGTCCTTCAGGGTGTGTGTTTATGAGCGTATCTGGGAGAATAAGAGAAAAAAAGAAAGAGAAGAAATTGGAGTTACCAAATAGACTGAGAAAGAGCAATAAGACACTGAAAATCTTCAGAGACCCCAGTGCTTTTTACCAAAAACTGCTTTACCACCTTGAAAATCTCTTTATTTCAAAATATATTTACCTTGTGCCTCAGTTCTTGTGCCTTGCTCTATGTGGTTGCTTGCTCCTCGCCACAACTGCCGGCATCTTCAGATATCACCAAAACACTGCAACACACACTCGGGCAGCTGCAGCAGGCAGCCCAGCAGTTCTCTGCATACAGCTGCCTTCCTTGACAGCAGCTGTAGCACGCCAGCCAGTACAGCTGCAATTCAGTGCCAGCTAGAGGTAAACCAATTGTTATTCGCAGCACATTTTCTACACGACATTGGAAACGAGCTTCTCCAAGCTTAGGTCCCCCAAGAGCAAAGTTCCCAAGAAATTGAGATAACTATTAGAATAAATATACATTAAATATACAGGCAAATTACATTAGAGTTAATTTCTGCTTAGCAGCTCATGTCTAGTGTTTACTTCTGATGCTGTTTCTAGGCTAGGTCACTGAGAAAACCACTGCATTTGAGTACATGCTTTGCTAATCTGTGGTAAACTGGTGGAGTGCATTCTATATGCCGTGTGGAAATGGAAATGGACAGAGCTTTATTTTTAAGCCTGATTTGCTCTTTGTGTATGTAGTTTTTGTTGTTGTAGCCTAGTTGGGAGAAGTGGTTATGCAGACCCTGATCCATTGTAGATATTCATTAAATGTTCACTGGAAAAATGATGAAATAGATGTCACCAAAAACAATTGATTCTGGTTTGAATCTTCCTCCCTTAATTATTTTGCTTACAAGCAAATGTGTGGACTATGAGAAATGGATAAAAAGCTATGACCTCGTTCTTAACTTCAGTTATGGTCAATCATGACTTGAACCAGATATACACAAATATGATCCTGCATTTATGGCATGGCTACAACATGAATAGATATTGGTGCAAGTGTTTAATAAATGGCTCACCCAGAGGTGTCTTGTAAGAAAGACTTGATGACCTACTTCCGAAAAATATTAGCCATTGAAAACCCTGCGGAGCACAGTTCTACCCTGACACATAAAAGGTCACCATGAGTAGGAATGGACTTGGTGGCAAGTGAAAAAAATAAAACAAAAAACAAACTCTAGAAAGCAATAGAAAGTGGGCAAAAGATAGGAATTGGCAAATCACAGAAGAGGAGAATACAAAGGGTTACTAAATATACAAAAGAGTGTTCCAACTCATTTAAAATAGAGAAATACGAATAGAAATAATAAGATAACATTTCATTTGAATTAGTTGGGCAAAAGTCCCAAAATTGATATAACTTTTCATTACTTTTTAATGTTGTCATATTAATTAGAGTGTTGGATAATGCTAAAATGTTGGTAGGGATGTGAGGAGACCCTCATGCATCCCTAATAGGAGTGTAGTTTGGTGTTGCTACTCTAGAAAGTAATTTAACAATATTTGAGTATATACTGAGGGTACATAACTCAGCGAAATTCTTCAGTGGTCCATAGGGGGTCATCCACAATAGGTAGTGGTAGCGAGAAGTTGTGAGCAACTAACTCATTGCCATAAAGTTAATTCTGACTCATAGCCACCCTACAGGACAGTAGAACTGCCCTATAGGGTTTCCAAGGAGTTGCTGATGGATTCCAACCACTGACCTTTTGGTTAGCAGCCACACTCTTAACCTTAACCAGGGCTCCGTGAGCAACTTAGGTGTCCATAACCTAGGCATGGATAAGTACACTATGGTACCTGCATACTGTGGAATAGTATGTAGCTATGTTTTTTTTTTTATGAGAAATAATGAACTAGATATACACACATTAACCTGAATAGATATTGGTGAGAGTGTTTAATAAAAGGAGTCCCTGGGTTGTACAAATGGTAATGTGCTCAGCTGTTAACTTAAAGGTTGGAGGTTCATGCCCTCCCAGAGGGGCCTTAGAAGAAAAGCCTGGTGATTTACTTCCAAAAAATCAGCTATTGAAAACCCTATGGAGTACAGTTCTACTCTGACATACATGGGGTCACCATAAGTTGGAATAGACTCAAGGACAACTGGTGATTTAATAGAAAAAGGAGAACAGAACAAGGTTTATTCAGTTACTGGCATCTACTAATATTGCTCCTTATATCTCAATGATTTTAGATCCTGGCTCTCTGTCATTGTTTCCAATACTACATGTACCTTAATTCTTGACATTTCCAAAATACACACAAATGATTCTAACAGTCCCATACCCGCTTACCTTTTTCCAAAGATCTCGTCCCCTATTCTACCTCAGCCTCCTTTAAAAAAAAGATACACCTGTTATAAACCAAACCCATTGCCGTCAAGTCAATTATAACTCAAAACGACCCTACAGGACAGAGTAGAACTGCCCCACAGGGTTTCCAAGGAGCACCTGGCAGATTCGAACTGCCGACCTTTTGGTTAGCAGCCATAGCACTTAGTCACTATGCTACCAGGGTTTCCTCACTTGTTATAGTTATATCATAAATATTATTATGACTAGTAAATACAGTCCTTCCATAATATCAAATGCATATACCCCATTCTGCAAGGCTACTACCACCTGTCAGTTTGTCATACTATGGGGGCTTCCATGTTGCAACGATCTTGCAATCTATGCCATAGGTATTTCAAATACCAAAAGGGTCACCCATGTGGACGAATTTCAGTGAGCTTCCAGACTGAGATAGTCCAGGCAGAAAGTCCTGGAAAGCTAATTCCAAAAATTAAGCAAGGAGAACCCCCTGGATCACAACAGAATGTTCTCCTATCCAGTGCTGGAAGATGAGCCTCCTAGGTGGGCAGACACTTAAAATCACAGTAGACACGACAATAGACTTGAGCATACCATAATCTTAAAAACAGCACGGGACCAGGCAGCACTTATGTTCTGTTGTATATGGGGTCTCCATGAGTCAAAGCTGACTTAATGGCAACAACAACATTCTCTAAACATGACTTCCTGTATTTCCAGTTCGCTACTTTTGGTACTTCAACTGAAACAATCTTTGATGCACCAAGGCCTGCAGTCCCATTACTCTCTCACTACTCTTCTCCCCTTTGAGGTACTCATTTTCCTGTTTGTTGTTGTTGTTAGATGTCATCAAGTCGGTCCCAGCTCATAGCCACCCTGTGTATAACATAAGGAAACATTGCTTGGTCCTGCACCATCCTCATTCTCCTCTTAAAAAAAAAAAAAAAGAAAAACCAAACCCAGTGCCGTTGAGTCAATTCCAACTCTTTACCCAGTCTAAATTCCATGAAGAACCATTATAATCATACTGTTGTATATAGGGATTTACTGTCCCATAGTACTTACTTTACCAAATAAAAATTCTGATTAATTCCAACATTTTTCCAACTCAAAGCCTGTACCTGCAGCTAAACATGTACAAAGTACAGAAAACAATGCTTTTTGTTTTTTCTTTTCTATCCATGACCGCAAAACTCAAGTGGGGCTTCAATGCTGCCAGGAAGCCGTTTGATCCATTCTACTGTCCCAGGTGACCACTTCAACCACTGCATACCTTCTTCCCTCTAAATTAATGTGCAAGTCATACTTTTGCCTTCATTATTCCATGAAAACTACTTTAAAACAAAAAAAAAGGTTAACAATAATTTCTTTGTTTTTAAATTCTATGGTCAACTTTTAGTCCTCATATTTTTTGGCCTACTGGCAACACTTGACACAGTTGATCATGCCCTCCTGCTTGACACGTTTTCCTCAAATAGGCTTTTAGTACATCACATTCTCTTGACTTTCACTTCTCAATCTCTTTTGCTAGTACCACCCATTTTCTCAGATGTTTATTTGTGGAGTACACCAAGCTGCCATCCTTAGTCTTTTTCTTTATGTGTTCACTTTCTCGGTGATCTCATCTAGTCTCATGGCTCTAAATACAATATACACATTGATTACTTCAAGGTATAGCTCTAGCTCAGGTTTCTCTTCTGAATTCTCTGCGTGTATATCTCAGGCCTAACAGGTTCAAAACTGAACTCCTAATCTCTCCTGGAAATATATGTGTCACCCAGATGTTGGCAAAACCATTTTTCCAGTTATTTAGGCCAAAAGAGTATGGTAATTCTTGACCACCCTTTTTCTCTTATACCTCATATCTCACACAGGGAATTCTTTGGTTCTACCTTCAAAATATACCCAGAATTCAACAACTTCTAAGCACTTCTACTGCTTCTATCCTAGTCTAGTCATGATGATCTCATGCCTGAATTTTTGCAGTGGTCTCATAAATGGTCTCCTTGCATCTACCCCATCCCCCTTAATTTTCAGTACAACAGCCAGAACGATCCTTTGAAAATTGTAGTCAGATCATATCACTCCTTTACTCAAACTGTGGAATGAGTTTTAAAGGTTCTACACCATCTAGCCTCTATTGTCACATCTCCTAACATCTACCTTGCTCAACTCCACACAGCCACAATGGTCTCCTTGTTCCTTGAATGTGCCCAGGATGCTTCCACTTTAGACCTTTGCTTAAAGTGCTCCATTTATCTGAAATACTCTTCCACAAAATATTTGCAGGTTAACTCCTTCACCTCATTCAAGGGTTTTTTCTTTTTTTTTTTTCCCCTAAATAACACGTTTTAAAGGAGATTTATCTTGACCACCTTATTTAGTATTCCTATACAACCCCCTGTTAGGAGCTTCCCTGATCCCCTTTATCCAGTTCAGTTTTTCTTTTCTTTTTCTTTTATATATTCTCTATCATTTTCAAACATATTGTATGTTTATCTTGTCTATTGGGTATTGTTCGTCTTTCCTCTTGAGAATGTAAGCTCCCCTGGGGCAGGGATCTTTGTCTGTTTTGTTCACTGATGTATCCTAAGTGTCTGGAACAGTGCCTGGCTCATAGCTGGGCACATGATAAATACTTGCTGATTGAAAGTAGATGGCACAAAATCATTAATATGTAGTTTAAAGCACACTATACAAAACAGCCCGAAAGGTTTTGTAAGGATACACACAAATGCAAAGACATAAATCAAACTCATTAATGTAAATCAGTGCATAGATAAGAGATGGTCCTGATAGTGTCGAATAAAATAAGGTGTGTTATTAACTCAATTTTCTAGACCACGGATGCAAGAATAAAAGCAAAACAATAAACAAAATGAATTAGCCGATTTTTAAGAAATCATCCAATTTGGTAATTTTTATATTGCACTGTTTATTCTTTTTAGTTTCATTCTGATTTCTGATTCACTTGGGCTTATTTCTACTTTCTTATTTTATGTGTTATTTATGATTTTTTCACTTCTCTTTTAAAAATCTTTTTTGCCTCCTTATGAAAAAACAACCAAACCAGTTGCCAAGGAGTTGATTCTGACTCATAATGACCCTATAGGAGAGTAGAACTGCCCCATAGAGTTTCCAAGGCTGTAAATCTTTACGGAAACAAACTTCCACATCTCTCTCCCCACTGAGTGACTGGTAGGTTCCAGCTTTTGGTTAGCAGCTGAGCACTTAACCACGAGGACTCCTTTTTGCCTCCTATAGGATTGGTAAAGTTTTCTTTATTCTTCCTCTGTATTTTCTTTTCCTCTCTTGGCTTGGAAGTTATAGATCCTATTTTTATTCTTTGAGAGCCTAAACTTACATATAACAAAAACCAAACCCACTGCCATCAAGTTGATTCCAACTCATAGCAACCCTATAGGACAGAGTAGAGCTGCCCTGTAGAGTTTCCAAGGAGATATAGAGTGTGTATATATAATAAAATCTAAAGCTATTATGCAACCATGTATCTTAACAATGTTTGTTCTAAATTCTCTATGTGAAATTTTCAGTGCTTACCATTAGCTATTTAACCACAGTTTCACCATATCATGGGTGGCTAGATTTGTCATGATGTAGTTTTTTCAAGAAGGGCCCTTGGGTACATGATTCCTTAATTAATGCATATCAAGAGTTTCTCTTTCCTTTAGACTTGCTTGACAGATATCCCTGTCTTACTTCATTTTCCCTTAGATCACTATAAATTCTGTACCTACTGTCTTCCAATATTTATGCAGCTGTGTAAGGGCAGTAGACATTTTTCCAGCTCATAGATGCCTTGCATTTCTTGCCTAGATGACTGAGGAATTCTATCTTTACCCTTGAGTTTCCAGAAGCTGACTACCCTATATTAAGTGTTCGATTGTCTTGTAGCATCTCTTTTTGAAGCACAAAACTTTTTTTTTTTTTAATTGTGATATATATATATATCAAACCATTGGCCGTTTCAACATTTTTTTACATACACAATTCAATGACATTAATTACGCTCATCAGGCTATGTAACCATCGCCACTATTTCTAATTTTTCCCATCACCCTTAACAGAAGCTCAGTGCCCCCTAAGCAATGATGCCCTCTCTCGCTCAGTAACCACTATTAAACTTTGGTCTCTATAGACGCACCAATTCTAGATATTTCATGTAAGCGGGATCATACAATATTTGTCATTTTGAGACTGATTTATTTCACTTAGCATACTGTTGTCAAGGTTCACCCACATTGTATGTAACATGTGTCAAGACTTCATATCTCTTAGCACATGGCATTTTCATCCACATATTCACTTATTCTTTTAAAAATATTTTTTGTTCCATTAGCCATGTTGTGTACTTCACGTATATGGGTTATCCTAGGATTCATTGTTATTATCTACTCTGTATCTGTTATCTTCCTTCCAATTGCTTTAATCATTTTACCTTATTTCTTTGCATTTATGTTATTTTCTCAAGGCTCTCTATGTTATTTATTCTGTCATCTGTTCTACCTATTCTACTTATTATACTCTAAGCTATCTGTTTTACCTCTTATTTCCTATTTATTTCTTGGTTCTGTCACGCTGTTTTTGCCCCCTCAATTAGTTTTCTTAGCTCTACATTTCCTCTTTTCCTTTTATTCTACTATTTTATCTTCTTGAGCTTAATGTATTAACACCTTGGATTTATGTTTTAAGTTCTTCTTTGGCAAGGAACACTAAGACCTTTTTTTTTCCTTTGTTAGATAATTTTTTTATTTCATTTTTGTATGCCATTATTTCTTCTTACCTCCCTCTCAGCCAACTTCTTTTGCCCTTCATTTCTTTCTCCTCTCTTTTTCTCTCTCCTCCCTTCCTTTTTACTTTCGATAGTGTTTTTTTTTTTTGCTGTATTAACGCACCAGCCATCTCTGTCAATGGCTTCTGCTTCTGCTGTTACAGTGTTGGTGAATTCTCCTTGATTTTATTTCCAACCTGACTTAAAACTCACAGAGCTCCAGTTTAACATCTTGGTATTTCACGATCCAAAAAAAAAAAAAAAATTTTTTTTTTTATTACTTTTATGTAGCCTGAGGCCACGAGGGTCCAGGGGGAACACAGCTGTGTCTCTGTAATACCTTGTTTTAGAGGATTTGGTCTCTGTGCTTCCTTCTCCATTTTTGTGAAGTATTTTGTATCAGATTTCACTCTCCTGAGTAGCTGTGTATTCTATTTCGGCTCTGTGGACCCAGTGTAAAGTGGGATCCAACAGCCCTCCTTTGCTTTAGCCTACGTAGTTCTCTTGTCACTTCCTCCAACAGCCATTCCCACTCTTTTCCAAGCACTGGAATGGAAACCAAAGTGGAAACTTGCTTTGACCATAAAACATATAGAATAATTAGTCTGTTGATGTAGGAGTTGGGGCTTGGTGCCCTTGGATGTTGCCTGGTAAAGGGGCATGAGAGACTGGAATCAGGGTGCCCAGGCCCATGGCCTTAGTGCATCCATTTCACCTTGACTTTCTTCCCTTCAGAGGATCTGTTTTATTTTTTTTTAATCCTTTGCCTTTGACTGCTTCGACTTCCAGCTGGAGATAATTAACCCTTTCATGCCCTGCAGTGCATATAAAAAATAGCCACCATGAATCTTTCAGCTTCTGGAGCTTATTGGGAACCTGCTGTAACATTGATAGAATGTGCTGTCGCAAGGCAGGGATCTTTATGACTGTTTGAAACTGAAGAAATAGGCATGTGCTGCAAATTACTGTTTTTACAGGTTATTGTATGAGGTATCTGAATTTTTGGTAGAAAAATAGAAATTTTGAAAATTTTTATTTGTTACACAAAGTGCCAGTAGACGGCGGTGAGAACTCTGGGGTAGAATTAATGGTATATCTCATATACCAGGCGCTCCTTGGAAACTCTATGGGGCAGTTCTACTCTGTCCTATAGGGTTGCTATGAGTTGGAATTGACTCAACGGCACTGGATGGACTTATATACCAAGGGACAGTAAGTGTAGGCTCGTGGAAGGGATCAAGAAAACAAAATCCATAGTACCTACCAAAAATTCAGGCACACTGAATCATTCAGCATGCTTCTATTAATGAAAACACTTGGCATCAACAAAAAATTCACAGCAGAAAATAATTGGGTGACCAAAGGGTTAAGTCTGGGAAAGCATGTTCATTTTACCCTTCCTCTGAACTTCCTTCCTGCTGGGAAAATCTAAAATGAAGAGTCTTGGACATTTTTCCTCTCTCTTCTGAGCTGCTGACCTTGTAGGAAGAGGCTAAGAACCTAGATCTTTGTCCACCTATTTCCTAGCCTGCCAGCCTCCTTCAATTTGCTTTTTTCAAATTGGGAGAATATATTTTAAAATCATAGGATTTTAGGCAAGGTAAGAGATCTTTAAACTTGTGTATTGTTTTTTTATTGTAGTGTTTGCTAACCAGTAGGTAGTTATACAGTTTCTGTACTATTTTTGGTTAAAGGTACTGATGGTTACCTCATGAGAAGAATCACAAATAATATGATATACCCAAGCACATGGAATTAGCTATGGAGAAATCTATTAATAGACTGTTTTCCATCTCCCTATACTTTCTATTACACACCATCCTTTTTTGCCTACAAATCCCATAAAAGAATGTAGTGACATCAAAACTATTTATTTTAGTTTTGGGGTTTGATGACAATTTAAGTCAAATAATAAATCTTTAAGCTAATTTTTTAAATATTGGTACTTTATAAACAATCTAACATGTGTTAGCCAGTTAATCAGGATCAGAGATTTGGGTTTGCAGACTCATGCTGTTATAAATTGAAATAGTCTATCCAATTTTCTATGAAAGAGCGATGGGAGGGCTCATCAAATTTCAAAGGCTGTCTTCTGTGCAACCATCAGTGTGCAATTATTACACTTAGTGTCTTCTTCCTCATGAGGAAAAGCATTCTTTTTTTAATCCCCTGTCACTTTCCAAATCAGCATGTTTGAGAATCTACCAATCAAAGAAGATTGTGATTCTTTGGGTCTCTCAACTGCACTCTTTGTAACCATGGAAACCAAGCCAAACTGTCACCAAGGTTACCTTTCTCAAGCCATGGTTTCACTCTCATTATCAATTTTTCCTAGAATTAATAAATTCTTTGAAAGTTTAATATAAATGATGTCTTTATAAATAAATTATTGATAAAAGTATGATTATTTTTTCCCATGTTAAATTATACATAACTGAGTTTATATTTGAGATGAAGAAGTGAGTATGTTCCTGTGGCATTGTATTGAGCAAAATTGATTGAGTGTATGAAAAGAGAATTAATTTGACCTTGAGGCTGGGAATACTTTTCCTTTTGTAGCACATGTTTAGTAGCTTAAGGTTACTTGCCCTTTTTTTTGTTATTGTTCATATTGGACATCTTGGTTCTTAGGTATTATATGCCATAATATTATAAATGCTATTACTATTGGTCTTCAATTTTTGTAACCAACTCATGCGTAAAACATGGAGGACCTGGATAAAGAACAGAAGGCAAATTACAGAAACCTCAAAAACATAAAATCAATTGTATATACTTATACATATTAAAGTGTGGTGAAAGAAAGTATGGTTGTATTAACAAGCTAATATAGTTGAAAGTCAATATTTACTGTTAAAATTGGTAAACAAGAATCTGAGATACAAGCATATTTTTAGGATAATCTAGATATTTTCAGATAGCTGTAATATGTAGATATTTGAATTTTTTAGAATGTTCTAAGATTGTCTTTTGATATCCATGCAAAGGGAGAAGGGGAGTAAATCGTTAAAAAAAAAAAAAATGGAACCAGGGGTTGGGGATTGATAATGAGACTCATAATCTAAAATTTTGTAGGGTTAGATATTCATGTTTTAAGCACTAAGCACCTTAGACAAACTTTAAATCATGCATTGTGTTGTTTTGCAGCTTAGAGTTGTGTTTTCACAGTGAAACGAAAAGTCAAAGCCAATGTGCTACATTTTCTAGGAGGGTCCTATTCCCCATGAATACTTTTCATAATGTCACATTGTTTCCTTTTTCCTATGAGGGATAATATGACCCAGTCATGCATATATGGGACTAAGGTCCTGAATTTGGAGCTGAGCCCATGGACCAGCTAGCATGAAATATCTTTGTGTGAAGACACCTCTAGTAGAAGAAGACACTGATAGGAAATGTATGACACATTCAAAAGAGAATAATTCTGAAATATCTTTGATGAGGGATTATTTACAAATCTGTGGGTAAAATAACCCAGAATGAATATCCCCCAGTCTACTAGTCAGCCCCAAAGGGACAAGGAGGTGACCTACAACTGGAATCAGAAGAAAAGAGGGGTCACATGGAATTGGCTGCCTTGAGAGGAGAGACAGGGAGATGATTACTCTGACCTCTCTCTCCCCTCCTACATTTCCATCTCCTTCTCAGGTTCCTCATGGACTAACCTCCAACAGGAAGCCAAAGGGCACAAAGGCTTTGTTTTGTAGAACATGTAAGTCAGCTTCCTCTGGTAGAGAGGAGAACAGGGATAGGTGGGGGTGGACGGAAAATGGATCTAAAGCGGCAAAGGATGATATCTATCATGGAACCTCTACCTTAAGACCCACTTCTGAATGTGTTAAAACTGGGATTTTACTCTCATTTTTCAAAAAACTGTTGTAATAAATATACAAATCTATGGTGTCTATGGGGTTGCTGGGTAGCACAAATGGTTAGCATGCTGGCTGCTAACCAGAAAGACTGGATGTTCAAGGTCCACCCAGAGGTGCCATGGAAAAAGACTTGGTGATCTACTTCCAAAATCTCAGTCATTGAAAACCCTGTGGAGCACAGATCTACTCTGACTCATATGGGGTCGCTATGAGTCAACTCAATGGCAACTGGTTTTTGGTTTTATAATGTCTACAAGGTGAATAGCTTCCCCTTAGATGCACTGTACTACATAACCTGCAAAGCAATGGGTGACAGCCTTATGTTTTAGCAAAAAGTCAGAATGAGGAAACTGGCCTTACTCCATGCATAGTGTCCTTTATTTACAAAGTCACACTAACTAGTAGAATGGAGGTACTATGGCTTTAAATTTCATTGCATCACTAGGGTACATTAATGGAATCCAGAGGTAGGAGCTAATCTCATCAAGATGCTGTAGGTCCTCAAATTCTACCATTGGAGAATTCCTTTGAACTCCATTTTCTATAGCTATTATTCAGAATACATACAACCCTCACGGAAGAAACACAACAAACATTCTTACTGTAGATATAGTGATTTTAAATAAAGATTTCTTCTTTAAAAAGAGGCTTGGAATATCACTAGAGTTCTTGTTCATTTGAGAAAAAGGGCTTGAAGGAGGAAAAAGAGAAGGAAGAAAATTCAACTGTACTTAACATCTTTTGCATCAGATGCTGTGAGAGGGAATTAAATATATGTATAAATATATACCCACCCAGTACTGTCGAGTCGATTCTGACTCGTAGCAACCCTATAGGACAGAGTAGAACTGCCCCATAGGGTTTCCAAGGAGCGCCTGGCGGATTCAAACTATATACACACATATATATATACATATGTACATATATGTGTCCCCCCTTGCCATTGAGTTGACTCCAACCCATAGTGACCCTACAGGACAGAGTAGAACTTCCCCATAGGGTTTCCAAGGAGCAGCTAATGGATTTGAACAGCTGACCTTTGGTTTAGCAGCCATAGCTCCTAACCACTATGCCACTGAGGCTCCATGATAAGTGTGTGTATGTGTGTGTGTGTGTATATATATATATATATATAAAATTTAATCTTCACAGCAAACTGATAAGGCTAGTAATTTTATCTGCCTTTTACAAATGCTGTTTATGTTTTCTATGAAATTTCAGTACCATTACAGGCTTTGATTGTTATTCATTTGAAGGTGATTATGAGTCCTAAAATAACCAGTTAGGAGAGGAAAGGAATGTGAGAAAGTAAGAGGCTAAATCGATGAGTTTCAAAACGTGTCTGGGGAAATCCTTGGAGCAGGGCAGGACTGTGTGGTCTGAGTGAGGCTGAGCAGGTGACAGTGTGGGTGTCCCCTTCTCTTCTTTCAAACAGAAGCTGTGGTTTTTTCTGCTTTAAAATTGTTATTGATGTAATTGGCCTAGAAAGTCTAAAAAGTCTTTGATCAGTTTCTTTGTATCAAAATTACCTCTGAGGTATTAGTGGCACAAAGATTTCAAGCGATATTATGGTAAGTAGAAATGAAGCATTAATCAGGTTGCTATTCACAGAAAACCCATTGTTCCCTGTTTTGCTCCGCTAACAGAGGTTCATTAACTCATTTAAAGTCAGCCAGTTCATTAAACAAACATGTGATCAGATACAAGCAGTTCTTTCGGAAAATGAAAGTGAGAAACATAGAAGGAGACTTTCCAGGCTATGGGTTATGTTCACCTTTCCTCTCAAGACCCGGCATTTTCAGTTCTATTTATTAGGCTCTCTCTTTCCTCGCTCCCTACATTTATCAAGAAAACAATTTTGATAACTTTATTGAATGAATAAGCAACCCTAATCTGTCCTTTTGTACGAGTCATTCTACTGCCGACCCTGAGTCTAGATAGTATCTGTAATTTTGCCCAGGTGGGTGGAGGTGCGGACCCTGCCTATCCCATTGCACACAAGGCCTTAAGTGACCTGCCCACCACCAAGTCATCTTGAAGACACAGTGAGAGAAAGATATTTCAAAACAGTTTTAGCTTTTGCTTATAACTAAAACGGAATTGTTGAGGTAGGAGATGGTGGGAAATATCCCAGAAGCCTTTTAGTGTGCTAGAAGAAAGGGAAAGTTTAGATGATCTACTGGTTTAAAGTAAACAAAGAAAAACACCTGATATTTGAAAGTTTTTATTTTTTAAATTTATTATATCTAACAAAACAAAACAGGAACATGAGTTTTTATCTAATTCATCCTTGGGTGGATTTTATTTACTTACTTTTGCGGGTAATGTATATAAGGGAACTCACAGAATGAAACTAATTATTTAAGTAGCAGTAACTAGATAATATGATGTCAAGGAAGAAGTGTAAAAGTGGTAATAGATGGTGGTTGCCAGTACGTGTAGATAAGGCACTGGAAGTAAGGGCTATGTAGAATTTGTATTTAATTTTTTTCCCCTCGTATTTTATCTTCTTTATAACCAGGAAGAATCTGGAAAAGGTTACCTTGGTCTATCTAAGTTGCTCCTAGGAAGGCTAATTAAAGTAGAAAAATCAGCAAGAGTGCCTCAGAGTTGTGAAAGGTCTCCAGGGTTTACGTAATGCCTCATCTCCTTATCCCCAGGCACAGTTTACAAGTAATTTGGACAGATAAACATAGAGGAAAGGTGATTCCACAAACTGTTTCCAGTAATTCATTGTAATCTTTAATTGACATCTTCTGACTGGCAGGCAGTTCCCAAACCTGTGTGAAATGCTTTGTGCAGTCATTTAAATATCACATGAAAGAAAATGTGAAGCAATATTTCTCTCATTTGTGTTTATGTCAGTTGCAGTAGAACCTTTGTCTCATTTATTTGAATAGAAGCTTCCAAAAATGTATGTCAATATTTGCCATCTCAACCTCCTCTCCCCACTCACCACCAACCATTGTCTACTTTGACAAGTACGATCTGGCTTCTACTTCCTGATTCAAAGGCTTATCACTTCTCTGAAAGTGCTGTTTCCAAGGTAACATATGTTCCTCCAGTTGGCAAGTCTAAAAATGCTTTCAAATTCTTATTCACTTGACCTCTCTTGGCCCTTAGCTGTGTTGACAACTCCCTTATTTTGAAGCACTTTACTTCTTTGGTGTATTGCCATTATATCTTTCTGGTTTTGCTTTTATGATTCTGATGGCTTTTTTGTATTTAGCTAACTTTTAATTTTGGTGTTTCGCATGTTGTATCCTTGGTCCTCTTTTTCATTTCCTCATTCTTTGCTCTCTTCCTTAGCAACCTCATCCACATGCATGATGCTAATCTCTATCAAAATCTATAATATTAGTCCCTACCTTCCTTCTGGTCTTCAGATTTGTATATTCCCCAAGCTTTCTCCAAAGATAAAACTCAGAAATCTTAAAACCAAAGTTCTAAAATTGAGCGCTTAGTCTCTCTTTTTACCAGCTCTTTCTGCATTTCCTACTTAGCTGACAGCAACATGATCTCTTAATTTGGTAGCTAGAAATTTCTGGGCCGTCTTTGCCTCTTTCTTCTCAATGATTCCTCATATCCGGACAGTGAATACAGCCTCTCCTATCCCTTAAATATATATTTAATTAATTCTGTTCTTTCTATTCCCGTTACCAGTGCTTTGCATTACTCATATCACTTTTCATCCTGTTTGCTTCCTTAGTCTTCTATTCCCTATTAAGTCTACCATCCGTATTGCTGACAGCCAACTTTCCATATCATAAGTTCAATCACTTTCTCTCCTTCAACGATCCTCATCAATTTCAGGCTGAAGTTCAAACTTTCTATTGTTATGTTTTATAATTTCAGCACCATATCCTGATACTACCATATAATCTGTCTTCTTTCTGAATCAAACTACTTGATGTTTCTCATACATTCAGTATTTTACCTAATCTGCATGCATTTGAAAGCGCTGTTCTTTCTGCTTGGAATATTTTCTTTCTCTTCTCCTCATGGACTATCAGAATAATCTGAAGCTCATTTCCTTCAGAAGGCCTTCTCAGTTCCTTGTCCTCTGTCAAAATACTTTTATTACATGTTTCTTCTCTTTGCACTTATATACGTCTATGTTTGATTGATCATATGAATTATTATTTGGTGCTTTTTTTGTGTGTGTGTTGTTTATTTCACCACTAGACCGTGAAGTTGGTAAGAGATTCTATTCCCTTGCACTATGTGTAGCAAACAGAAGTCACTCTTTGTGTGTTAAATTATAAAATAAATTGATATTGCAATTCTCAAAATTTTCTACCACATATTAATGAAAAAAGATTGTGAATCTTAATAGAATTTATTAATTTTATTAATTTATTATTCACTTTATTAAAACAATTTTATAATTAATGCTTAAATTTCCAAGGTAGTACCTGGTGTTGAATAAAAGATATGACATAGAGTTCGTTCTAAAAATAAAGACACACCTAAAATTCATGGTATTATTTAATCAATTTTATAAAGATGTATAGGTAATTATCTATACCAATTGCTCAAAGAACTCTGAATGTTTCGTGAAACACACACACACACACAAATGAATCTACAGTAAATTGCATTCTCAACAGCATTATATATTATATGTATATTTTTTTATAGGGTCTCTATGAGTTGGAATCAATTCAAAGCCAATGGATTTTTTTTTTTTTTGTTTATGGGTCGGTAATGGTGCTTGGCATAGAATATAGAATTGAGTGACATACACACATGGCCCTCCAGGAATTCTTGGTCCTGAGATTCTCAACTCTATAAAGTCTGCTTCTTAGGGACTCTCCATGCCATCTTGTCCTTCCACATCATGGCTCTTAACCACGCTGTACTATATACATGTCTCTCACACATAGTGCCCAGAGAATAGGAATTCCCTCTGTCTTGCTTATGTCTGAATCTAAACTCAGTGTATGTTTTTCTGCCTTAAATAAATTCATTTTCCCAAGTGCCTCACACCCATCCAAATATTGTATAAACTTGATGTAATAAGAAAATTCTTTTTGAGGAATTTCTAAACTGTTTTCCACGGTGACTATCCCATTTTACTTTCCCACCAGCAATGAATGAGGGCCCACTTTCCCCATTTTCTTACCAAAACCTGTTTTTTTTTTTTTGACCGTAGCCGTCTTAGTGGGGGTGAAGTGATATCTCATTGTGTTTTGATTTACATTTCCCTAATGTTTTTTTTTAATGACTAGTGACATTGAACATCTTTACACGTGCTTGTTGGTTATTTGTATTTCTTCTTGAAATGCCTAGTTAAGTCCTTTGTCCATTTTTTGATTTAGTTGTTTGTCTTTTTTTGTTGTTATGTTGTAGGAGTTCTTTATACATTCTGGATATTAAACCCTTATAAAACATAGAGTTCCCCCAATCTTTTTTCCAATCAGTAGGTCGTCTCCTTACTTTGTTGATAAAGTCCTTTGATGATCAAAAGTTTTTAATTTTGATCAAGTCCCATTTATCTATTTTGTCTTTTGTTGTTAATCCTTCTGGTGTCATACGTATGAATCCATTATCATATGATGCAGGAAATCCATTATTTAGTATATACCCAAAAGAATCGCAAACAGGAACACAAACAGATAGCATGTACAAAAACATTTATTGCCGCAGTATACACAATAGGCAAAAGATGGAAGCAAACTAAATGTCCATTGACAGATAAATGGATAAACAAAATGTGGTACACATATACAGTGGAATAAACTCAGCCAACTTTCCATATCATAAAGAGAAATGAAGTCTTGATACATGCTACAATATGGATGAAACTTAAAAACATTATGCTGGATTAAACAAATCAGTAACAAAAGGATAAATATTATATGATCCCGCTTATATGAAATATCTAGAATTGGCAAGTGCGTAGAGACCTAGAGGAGCCCTGGTGGTACAGTGGTTAAGCACTTGGCTGCTAACTAAAAGGTTGTCAGTTCTAATGCATCAGCTGCTCTGTGGGATAAAGATACTGCAGCCTGCTTCTGCAAAAATTAAAGCTTTGGAAACTCTGTGGGGCAGTTCTACCCTGTCCTGTAGGGTCACTATGAGACGAAATTGACTCTAAGACAATGGGTTGTAGAGACCAAAGTTTATTAGTGGTTATCAGGGGTCGGCGGAAGGAAGGAAGAGGGAATAAATGCTATAGGGTGATGAAAAAATTTGAAAATGGATAGTGGCGATGGTCACAAAACATGATGAACGTAATTAATGTCCCTGAATTGTTGAATGTTGAAATGGCAATGCTATATGTATGTGTGTGTGTGTGTGTGTGTATATGTATCACAATTAAAAAAAAAAAAAAAAAAGACACTTGACTTCAATCCTGAGTTTCATTTTGTGGCATTACAGCTAAGATATTATAAAGCACCGATAATTTTATTCAATCTTTCTATTTAAGAATTCTTGCCATATATTGTTTATATTGATATCAGCCTAAGGATCTCAGTGAACAAGTTGATCATAATTTCTATGATCTTTCACTTGTGTTAGGGTAAGTGTATTCTCTGAACCTCTAATATTGTACATGAACGTTGATGTGTATACACAGATTCATTTTATGGGAGAGCTTCCATAGCTTTTATCAGATTTTCAAAGGGGTCTGTTTTCCCCAAAATGTTTGGACTCATAATGACTACACTCTTTGCTCTGTGTTATACTTTGAAATTACTACTCAGACAGAAGCATTTCAGAGAAAATCCTAAATGAATACCTTAAGCCAAAAGAATCCTTTTGTTGTTGAAATTTACACTACATAGAAATGCAAGAGCTCTTGATGCTGACCCTACAAGGGCATTTCTATTTGTATCTGAATAGATTCATTTCCAGATTTGGAGAGTAGCCCAGGTTCCATTACCATGTGGTCCACAACATGCTTGAGATTGCTAATTAGGGTGCAAATTGTGGTGGTATTTCTGGTGACCTGGCCATGTGTTCAATAGAAACAGAAATGAGCCCCTCAACTCATTTCATATAGGCCAGAAAACATCTGCCAGATGGTTATAGCTTCCAGTAACTATTAAACTGGATCACATTTGAACAAATGACTTAGATATCTAGTGTGTGAAAGCTTATTCTGAACTTTCTAACATATCCATGGAGATTAGTCTTCATGAAAAACTACATTACTCTACCTTGTACATTGTGGTTAGCTGAAAATGGATAATTCTCTCTCACTTTTGCCAAAGTCAAGCTAAAAAAAAAAAATACCTTTATTCACTTTCGTATAATGCTGACAAAACATCTGGAAGATTTATTGGTAGAAGGGTCTCTATTAGGACATCAAAATTAATTTCAATTCCCTGAGATATCTTATTTTAATTAACAAATTCATGATCCTGTTCTATTAATTGGTGTGCTGATGGAATAAGTTTGAGATGAATTTAATGCTAACAAAGCATTTATCTTCTAAAATAATAAAAAGAACCTTCACAATCTCAATCTAATTTGTTGTGTACAGTTAATAACCGTCTTGAAATTCTATCCAGAAGAGTAATGGGATAATATTCATTATTTTTAAGGTAAAAGTTTATTTTGGCTGTGATAGTTTTTAAAAGCCTCATTATAAGTGGTATTATATGTCTAACATCGTATCTTTTAAAGATCAACCTACATACAAGTTCATTTAATATATCATTTTTTTTTTATTATTATTACTAGTCCTGCTGGATAAACCATACATCTATCTTGCCTCCAGCTTTTTTCCTGAGGTGCCACAGGATAAGAGTAGGAAGTATGGCAAAGTAGATCTATCTGTAAATAACTCCCTGCTCTGTCCAAACATATAATTTCTTCATAGTTATATCTTTTACCCCAGATTGCTATTATTGTTTGTTATAACCTTCTATTTTGAAACTCAAGTGCAGTTAAAACGTTCTGAGCAACAACATAATTAACAGATTAGATTAATATTGCATCCAATATTATATTGAGAGCACTATGATAATGGATGCTGTTGAACAATTTTCAAATTATCTCGCCTCATGTTAAGCCATAAAACGATGGTTTTAGGCCAGATGGGAATAGAAGAACTGGATTATAGAAATACCAGGGCCACTGTCCTGAAATACCACATAGAAAATTTTCACTTATCTATCTGTTTTGTTATAAGCATGTTTGTACTTAAAGGCATCACAGAATTATTTTCTCATAAAACTCTGGAAAATGGAATATATGCAATCGATACCAAACACACACAGAAAAAAACAAGCAATTTGTATATGAGTTGTGTTTTCCAGTCTGTCATATTGACAACCTATATGAGGGTAAACAAACTTTTTCTGTAAAGGTCAGACAGTAAAGATTTTAGGCTTTGTGGGCCAAGAGGAAAAATCAAGAATATTATGGAGGTAATGATATAATTGATGCATTCAAATTGTGGTGTTGGCAAAGAATATTGACTATACTGTGGACTGCCAGAAGAACAAAGAGATCAGTCTTATAAGGAATATGACCAGAAGGCTCCTTAGAAGCAAGAAGGATGAGACTTTGGCTCATTAATTTGGACACATCATCAGGAAAGACCAGTTGCTAGAATTGGATATCATGCTTGGTAGAGTGGAGGGTCAATGAAGATGAAGAGGGCCCTCAATGAGATGGGTTGATACAGTGGCTGAAACAATCATGTGTACATAAAGACAGTCATGAAGTTGGCTCAGTACTGGGTAACATTTTGTTCTGTGACACATAAGGTCGCTGTGAGTTGGAGATGACTCTATGATAACTAACAACAACGATTATTATACAACTAAAGAGAAAACAAGTTTTTACAAATTTTATTGATGAAATTAAAAATATACTACTGAGACAATTTTTAGCAATAAGGTCTACTGATGTGAAGAATGGATTTCTTTTTTAGGGTTAATATTTCACTTAATTAGGGCTGAAACTTGGTGTTCCTTTATCATCAAAATCAATTGCAATTGTTCACTTGTCATTGCTGATCTGTAATGAAAGTTTATGTACTTCATCCATGAAAATGTCTTTTCACACAAATAAGTACTGATATCAACTCATGAGCATATGACTTTAATCGAGTGTATTTATCATTTGCAAGACATTTATAGAATTCTGTTAGATTCTTCTCTAGATATTTGCCTTTTAGTATGTCATTATATTGGAGATTATTCTCTTCCAGTTGGAGGTTGGGTGGAAGTTCCTCAGCTGCACAGTTAAATGGATTTTGGAAAAGGGAAATTTCCTTTACACTTACATCAAGGCTTGAAAAATATTATTGGAACTGCGATTAGAGTTTGAAAAATATACCTCCTGCAAAATTGTGTGGGAATGAGGTCTTGCTTTTTCTTTCAACTTTTGATAGCCTGGAAAGTATATAAAGCAGCTTGCTATTACTTTTAATATGTACAATATTAGTTGTCATTAAAATGACTTTCCTACAGAATAAGTTTTACATATAATTGGTGTTTTGACTTGTAACTTAAAAAAAAATTTAATTAAGAAACGTTATCAAGTCTTCAGCAAAAACTAATTTTCAAAGCCATTCAGTTTTTGAGAATGGTAGTTGATCACAAATATTTCGGCCTTGGCCCTGAGCTCAAAATATAGCAATAAAATGTTATCACTGCTAAGCCATAGATACACTGTGTGGTAAGATAAGTCAGAGTATTCAGCTTCCACTCAGACAAAAATTCATAAAACCGATGTGGGTTATATCCATGCAAGCCAACGAAGATCACAGTTGACACTATTGGCATGGCTCACCTTATATGAAGTCTTTTATTCTCGATGTACTAACTGACAATAAGTCACTGTCTTATTTCAAGTTTTCTAAAAGGTAAGGCACCAAGATCAGAGGCATGCAGAAATTTATTGGGGGAAACATTTGTGAAAGGCAGAAGGGAGGGAGCTGGAGGAACTGCGGAGATCCTTTGGACACAGGTCTGACTCCTGTGAAGGAAAGAAGAAAGGAAAGAGATTTGGGTAGGAAGAGTCTCAGATTGCAGAGCAGTTTGAAGAAAGTTTCAGCCAAGCCATTGGGGAATCCTTGAGTCAAGGTCGTGGATCTGAAGAGTCCCTGCTGTGCTCAAGCTTTGGCTGAGAGCAACCCGTGGGAAGTATGGCCTCAGCAGGATCATGTTGATGGACTTCAAGTGGAACAACTGGGACCACCAGTCAATTACACATTTTCATGGCTGCACCCACTTACTCTACACAGACCTACTTCTCCATGCTTGCTTCCTACATGGCTTCTATGTGCTCCTTCTTGAAGGAAAACTTAAAAGAGAGATTTGAGGGGCAAACTACAGCTTCAATCCCTGCAGTTGATCTCAGGCTTCAACTGGTATACACTATTCATTCTAAACTCCCCTCACCCTCAGCTATCACTTCAGCAGATCTTGATTGCTTACTTGGTGGCATGACCCAAAGTCTCATTCCTGAGCACTTGAGTGCTTAATGAACATACCCATCTGATGCCAGAGTAGCTGCATATATCTGTTCACAGTTACAATGGGATAAGGGAGTACTAGAAGGTGCCCAAGTGGATCACTTGGGTTCCACATGCGTTTCTTTCTGTCACCATTGTGTAAATGCAGTCCTACCTTCTCCCGCTGTTCAGGGTCAATTGCCACTGCCACTATGGTGTTTCCTGTTTTTAACTGCTTTCACGACATTCAGCATTTGGTTACTTGATAGTAAATCTGCCATTTACTAAGATATGAAGAGAACTTGTGTTTATTGATAATTTTACTTTGAATGCTAAAATGTGGATCTGTAGAATTGCACAATGGAGATGATCATACCTCCTGGGAAAAGCAGTGTCACTATTTAACTACGTAAGCCATAATTGCATTATCAGCTCTAATGTGTAGTACCAAAGGGGAGGTAATGACATGGTTTTGAAAACTTTAGAGATTCTGAAAAACTAAATGGCCTTCAGGACTCTCATTGACCACAAAACTATTGCATATTTCTAACTTTGTATACATATAGACATTACTCTGCATTTTTCTTAAATCATGTATGATCTATATGGGGCTTTTAATATACTCTGAATATTTTAAATGAATGTTTGCACTTGTTCCAGGCAATATAGTATCAAAATCTACTTTGAGCTTTTACTCTTGGAATCCTGTTTCAAAATATCTTGCCAACTCTGGTTGGCAACATCAACCTGTTCGCCTAGGAAATTATTTCAGATTGTAGGCTTCAGAGTAAGCAAAGAACATACTCCATAAGTAGAAATGATTTCCTAACAGAGAGCTGCCTTTGCGATTCATGCCGTAGTCACCTTCCTGGACTTCTCTTCTTCAATTTTCATAGCCCTAGACAAAACCAAAACCGTATCATGTCAGTCCTCTGCTTGAAACTCTTCAACGGCTTATGGATGCCCTTGGAAAAGTCCAAATCCCTTGCCATAGCTTTCAAAGACTTTCAGATTCTCTTCCCTGCATAGCTCCAAGAATGCCTCTTCCTCCCTCCTCTGAGTCTCTGAAGTTCAGCCACTAGTTTGTAATGCCAAAAAAAAAAAAAAAAAAAAAAAAAAACTGGAAATAACAAAGTACCTATCAATAAGGAATTAGTTGAATAAACTATGGACTATATATGAAATGGAGCACTGTGGAATACGGTGTAAAATCCCTCTCTCTCTCTCTGTTTCTCTCTCTGCCCCTATAGAAGGGATAGAATGGAAGCTACTTCACTGAATATATAAGTCAGAATTGACTTGATGGCAATGGGTTTGCTTTTTTTTGTTTGTTTGTTTTGGTAGATTTGACTTTTGAACAGCCTACATATTTCGATAACTATAAAACTAATTTAAATTGAAGAAATGGCAATCCCTAAAAGTCAAACTCTAAATGAAATAAATGAGTCTGATTGTGTTTTTATTGGTGGCATAACCACACGGAAACTGAAAAAGTTACTCCCTTCTGATGCTTTAGACTCCCCGTGGAGCCCTGGTGACACAGCAGTTAATAGCTATGGCTGCTAACCAAAAAGTTGGCAGCTCAAATCCACTAGCCACTCCTTGGAAACCCTATGGGGCAGTTCTACTCTGTCCTATAGGGTTGCTATGAGTCGGAATTGACTTGATGGCAACAAGTTTGTTTTTGTTTTTTTTCATTTAGTTCTATGGGTCCCTGGTGGCACAGTGGTTAAGAGTTTGAATGTTAACCAAAAGGTTAGCAGTTCAAATCCACCAGCTGCTCCTTGAAACCCTGTGAGGCAATTCTACTCTGTCCTATAGGGTTGCCATGAGTCAGAATCAACTAGACAGCAATGGGTTTGTTTGTTTTTGTTTCATTTTGTTTTAGCTTCTACAGGACCCCTAGTGGCTCAGTGGTTAAGTGCTTGGCTGCCAACCAAAAGGTTGGTGGTTCCAACCCACCAGCTGTTCCATGGGAGAAAGATGTGGCAGTCTACCTTTGAAAGATTTACAGCTTTGGAAACCCTATAGAGCAGCTCTGCTCTGTCCTGTAGGGTTGCTATGAGTCAGAATTGACTCACAGGCAATGGACTTGGTTTTTTGTTTAGTTTTTATACCTTCGGACAGTTCCAGCTTCATTCTGCTGGATCCTTTCGGAAAATAGTTCTTGCCCTGCTACATGGCGGCTTCCCTGAGCCAATGTGGCCTATAGGAGCACAAACATGCTGGCCCATGCCCATCTTTCAAGATGCCTCCTGTTGGCTTTTGATTCTTCAGACATCTCCAGTAGAGAATCAGACACCAGCCCCAGCACACCATGAAATCCAGAAATTTCAGATCAAGTTCTCTACATGGTTTGGTCATAGAGACTTTCCTCACTTTTTAGAAGGGTGGGTATGAAATATGTTGTTTCCCTTTCTCATGGTGCTGGGGAATTGTCTGACCCTCTGGCAAGTCTCCCCCAAGTCCTTTTCTCCCAGTCTTCCCTGAATCACTCTTCTCACTATGTCTTATATACCATCATGGTGGCTGATGGGCTAAGGATTGCCTGACTGTTTTTGAATCAACACTTGGCATGTTCACCACAGCCCCTCTAATCCCTTTTTAAAATAGGTATGGAATTTTTTTCTTTTGTTCTCAGCTTTGGCGCTTAGGCTGAAAATCTGATACAACACTAAAAGTCCAAGTACTACAGACTCAATGGTAGAATGTACAAATTTCCACAAGCG
This sequence comes from Elephas maximus indicus, assembly GCF_024166365.1. NCBI lineage: Eukaryota > Metazoa > Chordata > Mammalia > Proboscidea > Elephantidae > Elephas > Elephas maximus. The sequence goes on along the minus strand of NC_064841.1, from coordinate 13,187,922 downwards.
ACACAGAATTCTTGATGAGTGACCTTTGACAAACTACCAAACTGTCAGCACTGGGCTCCTCAGCCACCTCCGTGTTAACACCCGAGAGTACTTCATGGTGACTAGTGATAAAGCCATATATTCTCTTTGTGAAGCACCAATGAAAGGTGAATATAGATTTGAGAAGAATAATGAAAAAATATGGGTCCCTGGATGGAACAAATGGTTAAGCATTTGACTGTTAACTGAAAGGTTGGAGATTGAAACTCACCTAGAGGCACTTCAGAAGACAGGCCTGATGGCCTGCTTCCAAGAGGTCACAGCTGTGAAAACCCAAAGGAGCAATTCTACTGTGCACATATAGGGTCGTCTTAAGTCAGAATCCACTCAACAGCAATAACAACAACAACAATATGAAGAAAATTTTTTTATTGCTTGTGAAGCTCCCACACATTCTAGAATCAAGAGAATAGGGAGAAATGGTAAACGCCTGATCCTTAATTTATCCATTGTGGAAAATAAATAATTACTATAGCTTAAGAAAATAAAGAAGTAGATGTAAAAGCATGTAAGTTAAAGATACAAAATAAAATGATAACAAAAAAGAGGTAAATAAAAATAAATATCACTGGGGATTAGGAATGTGGTGGTAGGGTAGGTCTTGTTCTTTGATAACAGAGAAGGGGGTAATTTAACTTGTGACATAAATTTCCTCCTTCTCTCCCTTTCAATTAATTTGTACAGATTTTCCTATCGTGAAGTGCTGAACCTTAGCATCACCTTGCTCTTAAATTTACATATTGAAAGACACCGAAAACAACTGGAATAGCCTATGAATCTGCTAAATATAAACAGGACCATGAAATAAGTAAATACTTGGGTTAGGAATTTTAGCTAAATATTTTTGAACAAATATTATGTGAAGAAATATGAGATACAATGGAGGAATAAAAGAACAGGTATGACTTGTGCTCATTTTAGGCAAATGTTTGAACCAGCTGAATCTCAAATCCTTTATCATGCTCCTCAGAACCCATGTTTACTCCAGCTAGGCTCTTTGTTATCTTCAAATACACTTTTAATGACTAGCCTTGTTTGACAGTCTAGGATGCTGCACAAGAAAATTTAAATAGAAAGAATAATTGATCTAACATCTAGATTATCTTCAACGTATTTACATATTGATAAAAACATGATATATGCATGTAAGTGGAAGGCCTGGTGGTATAGTGGTTAAGTGCTGTGGCTGTCAACCAAAAGGCCGGCAGTTCAAATCCACCAGGCCCTCCTTGGAAACTCTATGGGGCAGTTCTACTCTGTCCTACAGGGTCACTTTGAGTCGGAATTGACTCGTTGGCAACGGGTTTGGTTTGGTTTTTATACATATAAGTGTAGAGTAGAATTAAATATATTCTCTGCTTTGAAAGTTAAATATTTTTGCCAAGTTCTTTTGTCAAATAGCATGCATATTTTATCTATTTTCTAGAAAGATGTGCTCAGGGATGGAAGGCAACCTGATATTGAGAAGAAAGTCCTTCAAAAGAAAGTGCTTTTCTAAAAATATATAAATTAAATGATATTGAGTCAGAACTAGGATGTTAAATATCGAGTATAAATGTTAGGTAGTTTAGGCTAGCCAAAAATCAAACCTATTGCTGTCAAGTTGATTCCAACTCATAGCGACCCTATAGGAAAGAGTAGAAATGCCCCGTAGGGTTTCCAAGGAGTGGCTGGTGGATTTGAATTGCCAACCTTTTGGTTAGCATCCGAGTTCTTAACCACTTTGCCACCAGGGCTCCAAAATCATCCTAAAGGTTCAGTAATTCATGTACTACTACTATATCCATAATGTGAAGTTCTGCAGAGCAGGTAGCTACTAGTCAGCCTTTACACAAAAATAAATGCCTTGTAGCTATCTATTTTTTACCTTTCCATATGCTACACTGAAAAGAGCTATGTTGTTGTTGTTGTTAGCTGCTATTGAGTTGGTCCTGACTCGCAGTGACCCTGTGTACAACAGAACGAAACACTGTCCGGTCCTGCACCATCCTCACAGTCATTGTTATGCTTGAGCCCAGTGTTGCAGCCACTGTGTCCATCCATCTAATTGGGGTCTTCCTCGCTTTCGTTGACCCTCTACTTTATCAAGCATGATGTCCTTCTCCAGGGACTGGTCCCTCCTGATAACATGTCCAAAGTACCTGAGTTTAAGTCTCTCCATCCTTGCTTCTAAGGAGCATTCTGGCTGTACTTCTTCCAAGACAGATCTGTTCCTTCTTTTGGCAGTCCATGGTATATTCAATATTCTTCACCAACAAGATAATTCAAAGAACTATAAATATTCATAATTTAAACATTAAGTTGTTTAAGGGAAGGGGGAAAACATTCAGAACACAGCCACCTAGTGGGGAAAAGTATGTGTTATAGAGTCAAAAAATAATCATTGTCTTTTAAATTTTCAAAACACTTTCATGGAATATTATTTAAAATGCAAGGGCTTAATAATAATTATTATTATAAAAAGTATAGAGTAATATAAGATATTATAATTTTGTTAATCATTTGTCACCGCTATTTCATTTCTCATAGTTAAATGGTAAATTCAAATTTTAATAAGTAGTTATTTGGAAATAAAACCCAAACCAAACCAGTTTCTGTCAGGTCAGGTCTGATTCATGCTGATCCCATGTGTATAAAGTAGAACTGCACTCTAGATGTTTTTAAGGCTGTGGCCTTTAGGGAGCAGATATCCAGGCCTTTCTTCTGAGGCTCTACTGGGTGAGTTCAAATACCAACCTTTCCATTAGTAGTCAAGCACTTAAACATTTGTGTCACCCAGGGACGGGAATAACGATAATTACATGTTTGTGCTTCTCGTATATAAGAGCTATAAATCACCTTCTCACTGCCAAAGAACAAAATTTCTTTGTACCAAATTTTTATGTTCCTTCAGTCTCTTCTCCCTACAAGTGAGCAGAACAAATCTTAATTCTTAGCTTCTTTATATCTCAGCTATCCTACATGTAGATTAGCGGTGCTCATATTTCTACAGAGGACTGATTCATGAAGCAATATTGCTCAAGAATCCTAAGATTCTTGGTTGTCTCTAAATTCAAAGAAAATTACATAACATGAGTTTTCCTCATAAAACAAATTTCTTTTAGGAATATTTTGTAATATTTTGTCAGTGGTAATAAGAAAATATAGCTTTCTTTCACAAATATGTAGTGCCTTTCTACTATGTTTAAATCATTGTATTATCTTTGCTTTATCAGTTTTTCTGCAAATGAAGGTTTTTGGGATTTTTTTTTTTTTCATAGAGACCAAAGTTTGTTTTTTTGTTTATGTATGTATTCATTTGCTTAATAGTTTGGTAGCCTTTCTCCAAAAATCTAGTTTTGGCAAAAACATACACAGCAGAACATACACCCGTTCATCAGTTTCTAGACTTACAATTCAATAACATTGGTTACATTCTTCACATTGTGTCACTATTCTCGCTATCTCTACCTACATTGTTTCACCCCATTGATTTAGACTCACTGCCCCCTAAACTTCTCTTCTGTGCTTTAGAGTTACTGTTGACAACTCGATCTCATATAGATAATTCTTTAAAAGAGTGCAATGTTCACTCGAACATTCTTTATTAATGATGATTTTAGGGAATAATTTTGGTTAATGGTTTGAAGATTCAGAGCGATAGATTTGGGGGTTCCTTCATTCTCAATAGATTCAGTGAGTCTGGATTCTGTAAGAATTTTAAATTATGTTCCACATTTTTCCACTTTTGATCAGGGCTTATCTATTGATTCCTTGATCAAATGTTGAAAAATTGTGGCAGGCACCATCCAATTCTCTTGGTCCCATAGCAAGGAGACAGTACTTCATGGGGGCAGTTAGACCTGTAGTTCAGTTCCTTCCCTGATTCCTGGTTCTCCTTCCTCTGATGCTCCAGTTGAATAGAGACCTATTGTTGTATCTTGGATGGCCACTCACAAACTTTTAAGACCCTGGGCACTACTCACCAAACTAGGGAGTCAAACAGCAACTCTAAAAACAGTGTTAGGCCAACTCACTGGACAGTGCCATGAACCCATGACCCTGTATGTTAGAACGAACAGGTTTCGAGATCTTGAATACAAGTGGGATCATGGTATAAAGGTTTTTAAATGTATAATTTTCAATATGTCCTCATTCATCTTTGCTGGAATTTCAAACACACACATACAAACATATACACATTTGACTGATGCTGACAGTAATCTAAGTTACTTTTACTTAGCTAATCATAAATATTTCATGTATAATTGATTTCCTTGTAATGCATATTGATACCACCGTTGTGAACCATGATTAACTTTTCATGAAAAATGTAACTTAGTTTTAATTATATACTCTTTTATGCTCAGTATTTCCCATCTTGTGGTTGAATGATGGGACGACATGGCTTTTAAGCCAAAATGCTGCTATTGGTCAGTTTTTGGAATGTGGTGTTTGATTGCTCTTCCAGCAGCAGTGCAGGCTTTGTAAAAAGGTGTTATTTTTCTCACCTGGCTCTTTCTGATGATTCAGGGTACCCACCTGTGCGAGGGTTTTGGCACTTCTCTCTGATTACATAATAATATAAAGATGTTAGTTAATCTCTAAGGGGATTGCATCTTTGATCTGGACTATAAGCTAATAAAGAGAGAGGTTATCACCCCATTATCACCTTATAAACCAGGGCAAGAACCCGCCTGCAAGTACCTTAGGACACTCCAGAAAACAGTTTGTTTAACTTCCACTGCATGTAAAGTTAAAAGATGAGACTTGAAGGTATCTACTTAGTAGCAACTTTTATCTTTATTTTGGTATTTAATAAAATATGACTTCTTGGTCCTTATATATGTTGTGGACATAGTTGCTTAGCTGCTAATAACATTATGGGAGATTGAAGATTTTCTTAGAAAACCACTTTGGGCCCAGCTGTCAGGAGAACTAGAATGTCTTATATTCCCCACTCTAGGCGTTTCCACCAAAGCATAATCAGATTTCCTTCGTCCCTAAGGCTGTTTGCAGTTTGGATGCCAGGAACAGCTGCGGAGTCCAGAAGGCGTTTTGTAGGATTCTTCCGGGGGGGGGGGGTTCAAGGAGGAGTTGAAGGGGGGCAGATTTGGAATAGATTAAGAAGATAGAGACTGCTCAGTCACACAGTGTTCCGTAATACATAACTATTTGGGGGTGAGGATAGGGGAGTGAGACCAACAGCCTCTGTACCTACTCCGATTTTACATTTAATAGAATCTTTTAAAAGGTTGAAATAAAGTATACATTGGGCACAAAGTTATTTGTTGGAATTGACATTGTTGGCTGCAAAATAAAATTAATAAGGAGGGTATATTTGTTCATATTAAAATGGAGAGAACTTGTAGGATTTTACGTATTATTTACTATACGGAATGGACTTTTATTCACTTCATATTTTAAGTGTTTTCTTTGAGAGGTTTTCCACTGTCAAATGCTGGCTTTTTTGCATCTGTATGGTGAAATGTTGCCATCATGTGGCCGATTCATCTATCACATCTTCTGGCTTCCTCTGGGAAAACCTGTATTTGGGGCTATCTTTTTAAAATGGATTCCACGGCAATGGGTTTTTTTTTTTTTTTTTTTTAAGAGTGTTCTCCGGCAGCTATGGGTCCTTATTTTAACGCAATTACAAATATTTAAACATCTTATTTTAAAAGAGACATTAACATAATTTTTCTGAGATTGTCGTACAATTGGATTGTAATCAATGTCTTCTGGAGTTGTTAGAATTTCCCTTTTCATGGGCAGATCACTCAAGTAGAAATCGTAAGGTATTTTGAAGCGCTTAAGGGTTGAGGTTTTTGTTTTGAATGTTTTTGTAACTCTGAAAGTCACCACAAGTTACCAAATGTCCATTTATTTGTCTAAAACTAGGAAAGTATTTCTAAGGCATACCCCATTTTAAACAATAGGGGGCATTATGATGTCATGTTTTCGGTTTTCTACCGGAAAGCAAGTCTTATTTCATGGTAAAAACCCTGGTTCTTCTTCTTGATAGGAATACTTTTCTAAGTTCAGAAGCACATTTGTGTTACTATGACAGTATTGGTAATAAATGCTAGTCTCATTATGTGTCCTCGGTGGGTCTAATTTTTGAAGAGAAAGATACTATCTCACTATATTCACGCATTGACTAAATTGATTTGGAAACTCCAAATCAGCTTACGTTAAATCAAGAGGTAATATTTTTTAAACATCACTTGGCTTGCTTCCTCATTAAACTCAGAGAGATTGCCATTTTCAAGTACAGTCTGCCCTCTGCATCCGTGGGTTCCGCATGTGTAGATTCAACCAACTGCAGACTGAAAAGATTCGGGGAAAAAAAAGAAAGTTCCAAAAAGCAAAAGTTGAATTCGCTGTGCACTGCTGAACCCAGGTGAATGAGTGCTGTTAGCATCCCCTGGTGTAGCCTTCTGCCATTTCACAGCCCCCCAGTCTCTCGCCAGCACTCCTTGGTGGAGCATCGTTCCCCCCGTCTTGTCATTTTTCCCTAAATAATACAGTATAACAACTATCGCCATAGCATTGACATTGCATTAGATTTGTACGTAATCTGGAAATGATTTAAAACATACAAGAGGCTGTGCATAGGTTATACGCATTTATATAAGGGACTTGGGCATCGGTAGATTTTAGTATCTTGGAACCAATCGCCTTTGGATACTGTGAGACGGCTGCGTTTTGAAATCAGTCCTGTTCATTGTGGCTGGTACCATGAAACACAAACATTTTGAAGTTATCCTTTGTTTATGATTAAAAATCATGAAACTGTTGTGCTTAGCGTTATAAAATTTGGAGAACGCACTAGGTTATTAAATTGTGAAAACAATATTTTCAAAGTTTTTTGATTTTCGGAAGTTAAATAAGAAGTTTTTCAATGTATGGTGTTTTAATTTTTTATCATTTCAAGGTTTACATGTGATTTAACGTTCAGATCGAATATAGTGTAAAACAGGATTTAGAAGACTAAACATTTAAGCACAAAATTGAATGTTTTGGATGTAAGAAAACACATTTTTCAACGGGATATATCTTTTTCGTGTTTCTTTAAGTGAATATAAGGAAACCGAGTATAAGATAACTCTAGTTTAACATCTTCATTTGTTACTGCATCCAAAAATAGTGTAATAGTTGCAAATGCCTTCTTTTAAGTTTAACTGAAATTGTATATATGTGTGTGTGTATTTATCCACGATCCATCAGTTTGTTGTACTTTGTGGCTTGTGTGTGGTTGTGATGCTGGAAGCTATGCCACCAGTATTTCAAATACCAGCAGGGTCACCCATAGTGGACAGGTTTCAACGGAACTTACAGACTAAGACTAGGAAGAAAGGCCTGGTGATCTATTTCTGAAAATTAGCCAATGATCACAACAGAACACCATCCCATTCACTTACTTTGGACACATCATCAGGAGAAAGTTGCTGCAGGAAGACATCATGTTTGGTGAATTAGAGGGCCAGTGGAGATGAGGGAGACCTTAGCTGAGATGGACTGACACAATAGTCACAACAATGGACTTGAACATGCCAGCAATCATGAAGATGGTGCAAGGCTCGGCAATATTCTGTTGTTCATGAGTCAGAGTGGACTTGATGGCACCTATCAATCATCTACCTACCTACCTACCTACCTACCACCTGCCTACCTACCTGCCTGCCTACCTACCTACCTACCTGCCTACCTACCACCTACCTACCTACCTACCTACCACCTGCCTACCTACCTGCCTGCCTACCTACCTACCTGCCTGCCTACCTACCTACCTGCCTACCTACCACCTACCTACCTACCTACCACCTGCCTACCTACCTACCTACCACCTGCCTACCTACCTACCTGCCTACCTACCTACCACCTGCCTACCTACCTGCCTGCCTACCTACCTACCTACCTACCTACCACCTACCTACCTACCTGCCTGCCTGCATGTATATAAAACCCGTTGCTGCCCAGTCGATTCTGACTCATAACAACCCTACAGGACAGAGTAGAACTGCTCCATATGGTTTACAAGGCTGTAAACCTTTACGAAGTCAACTGCCACATCTTTCTCCCTTCGCCTCGCCCCCCCATACAAGCATTGCATTACTACGTTCTCTTCATAAAAATACGAAACAGAAATAATAGTCTGAAGTCAACTTTTAATGTGCTTTCCACAATTTTAATCCCCTTTTGTCAGACAACCAAAAATCCCAGTGCCGTCAAGTCTATTCCTACTCATAGCGACCCTATAAGGTAAATATTATAAGCGGGTTGTATGTATCGAATTTTTAATTATTCAGGTAAAGGTGACTATGATATATCTTATTCTAGGTGGTCATCTCCATATTCATCAGATAATTTTTATATTGACTTTTTTCCTATAATCCTTCAATAAATTACCAGTCATAGGTTTTCTATCAAATACCCAACAAAAGAGATAGAAGATACAGTTCCATTTCTCAAGGAGGAAGAAAAAGGGCTTGGGAGCTTTTTTCCTTAGGGGGGTATAGAGGGCTAGGTATAGATTTATAAAAATATGAAAGACTTAAGGATAGTGAGAGACCACATAAATGAAACATGAAAGAGGGTGTTATAAAACTGTGCTATATAAATTCAGAAAACAAAAGCTCAATGTGAGTTGAGACAGGGAAGCACCCCTGAGCTGATGCTGTGAAACTTGAGTTGGGTCTATGAAGATTAATAAGAAATAGATGGACAAAAGGAAAAAAAAAAAAGCAGAAATTTTAATCAGAATTAAGGTGTATAAGCGAAGGCTAGGTAACGGAACAAATTAAATTTGTTTTTGTCACTTGACGCAAGGCTAGTGAAATTGAAGAACAGAATTTTTAATTGAATCAAAGTGTGCTGAAAGTGTAAATAAAATATGTACTGGATTTTAAAAACGTATTCCCCCAAAATGGAAAATAATGTTTTATGTTGGTAAGATACTAAAATGATACATTTTGAGTTTATTGGGTTAAATAAATTGTATTATAAAAATAATTCCAACTCTTTCTTTTCATTTTTTAATGTGATTTCTAGGAAACCTAAAATTATATGTAGCTTGCATTGTATTTTCTATTAGACTATCGTGTTCTAGAGAGAATGATCTTTTTTTCATTCTGAGCACATGCAGGTCTGATGACTTAACTCTATTGCCACCTGTAGAGGTAGCCATATGACTCAGACCTGGTCACGCAGAACACTGTATTTCATCCTTTCAGGGACTGTCAGATGACCCAATTTCAACTAAGGAGGACGCACGGGATGTATCTCAAACTGTTGGAAAAGAACAGCTGTCTTTTCTATTGAAGATGTAGGTTAGGAACTAAGAGCTGGTGGCAGACATATTACCAATTTGAAGAAACTTCCAGGCTGAGAATGGAGCTACTGCTGAAATGCAGAGGCAAGAGGACAGAGAAATGGACTCGTAAAGCCAGATTTACCTCTGGGCTTTTCAGTTTTCTTGGGCGGTAGAGACCCTTTTGGTTCAAGCCTGTCTGAGCTGGGATTTTCTGGTACTTAAAGCAAAAATTTCTTATGAGTACAGATGGTATGGAATGAATAAATCCAGAGATATTTAAGAGCATGGTGTTAGGTGGGAGCAGAAGAACTGGAGAATATAAAATCTAAGACATATCACAGCAACCATGGCCCTGCTTTGATTCAAAGAACACAAGGAGTAGAGATAAGAAAGAAAAAAAAAAAGAATAAATAAATAAGCAACTGAACAAAACTAGCTTTGACTAAGCTGGAAGCAGGTTGGTAGATGTCTTAGTCATCAAGTGCAGCTCTAACAGAAAATATCAGAAGCGGATGGCTTTAACAAAGAGAAGTTTATTCTCTCACAGTCCTGTAGACTAGAAGTCCAAATTCAGAGTGTCAGCTCCAGGGGAAGCCTTTCTCTCTCTGTTAGCTCTGGAGAAAGGTCCTTGTGATGCATCAGTCTTCCCCTGGTCTGGGAACATGTCAGCGCAGGAACCTCAGGTCCAAAAGACAGGCTCGGCTCCCGGCACTGCTTTCTTGGTAATATCAGGCCCCCCATCTCTCTGCTCGCTTCTCTCTCTTATATCTCAAAAGAGATTGGTTTAAGCCTGTCTAATTTTTTTTTAATCTTGTAGATCTCATCAATATAACTACTGCTAATCCATCTTATTACATCGTAGTGATAGACTTTACAACAGATAGGGAAATCAGATGATGAAATGGTAGACGATCACACAATACTGGGAATCATGACCCAGCCAAGTTGACAGATATTTTGGGAGGGCATAAATTCAATCCATGACAGTAGATTTTAAGGACGTAGAGTGTTACAAAATGTAGAAAATCATAATGCAAGTCAGGCAGACATGGATTGAGATTCCAACTCAGCCACTAATTAGCCATGTGATTGCTTAGCTGTGTGTGAGTTACTTAGGATCCCTGAATTCACAGTTGTCATCTGAAAAACACTGGAATACAAACTATTTGTCTTATTTGATTGTTACGAGGATTAAATCAGATACTGTATACAAAACATTTGCCAATGCCTCTGGCACTGAGTTCGATATGTAGTCGAGGTTTATCTATCATTGTGATATTAGCAATTTTGTTTTAGCAATTCTGGTTTAACTAACTTGTACTATTCTCACTAACTTTTTAAGCAGGCACTAAGTATTTAACTCGGAGAAGATGTTAAAAGTCCTAAACTATGTGGCGTTCTCCTCTGATATACAATGCAAAAATGTCTTGTAGCAAAGCAGTATCATTTTAAGTAACATTTTTGTGGGGATTAATTTTGTTTTGTTTTTTCCAAATCGGCGAACCAAAAACAGCTTGAAATCTTCAGAGTTTTTAAAACTTGTAAAAGTTAATGTAATTTAATGAAAATGTAAACACAAATGAATAAGTCTCAAAAAAAAGCCTCAGAATAGAATAATTCATTTAAAATTTCTGTGTGCTTTTTAAAAATTCTCTACAGTCTTCCACGCTTCTCAAGAAATCTGGGAGGTATAAATGATGGTGATTTGATGTTATGGGATCACTAACTGATTCTGATAAGTGACAAATTGTTTTATTAGCATGCGACATTGAACCTGTTTTGAAGTTTAGTCTTTTCTCACGATACGTTACATTCTAATCCTCAATAACCTGGATGTCAGCATTTGAGGTGACTCTTCTTGGTTTGACTATGTGATCTACTTAGTCTCTATTTAACCTTTAAGAATAAAGACTAAAGTATAATTAGTAAGCTTAGGAAATATGATATGTATTTTTGAGTTTAAACTAGGAATATCTTGTTAGCAATTAATGTACATACAAATGTACATATGTAATCAACCACCCAACCCTGTTCTTCTTATGAAAACTCACTGCCATGGAGTCAATTCCAATTCATAGTGACCCTACAGGACAGAGTAGAACTGCCCCATAGGGCTTCCAAAGCTGTAATCTTGAAGGGAGCAGACCGCCACATCGTTTTCCTGTGGAGCTGCTGGTGGTTACCAACCCCTGACCTTTCAGTTAGCAGTCAAGCGCTTTATCCACTGCACCACCAGCACCCCTTTTCTTATGAAAAAAATTAAAAAAACCAAACCCGTTACTCTCGAGTCTGACTCATAGCAATCCTACAGGACAGAGTAGAATTGTCCCATAGGGTTTCGAAGGAGGGCTTGGTGAATTTGAATTGCCAACCCTTTGGTTAGCAGCCATAGCTCTTAACCACTATGCCACCAGGGTTTCTTATGAAAGTGACCCATAATTTCATGGTTCAGTATATGAAACCATCACCAACTACCTTTGAGTCAAGTGAAAACAGTTTTTAATCAGGTGCCTTTTGATATCTATAAATTTTTACAAAGTGTTATGTTTTTCTTTTTGGCAAGTCAATTTATTTTGGGTTTTCTAAATTTCAATTAAATTTGCATTCCTCAATGATCTCAAAGTATTTCAGTTTTTATCGGTTTATTAATCTCTGAATTTTTAAAGTCTATTTTTCAATAAGGGTAACAGAAAAACAAGTAACAACTGTGCTTTAGTTTTTCCTTCTGTCCTCTGATCTTCCTATCACACTGAAAAAGCTTTCCAAAATGTTTTTATCCACCCCCCTTACACTGATAGAATCCAACAGAGCTGATCATTGGGAGGGAAGATGGGAAAAGTTGAAAACAATTTCTGGAATACAAGTTTTCTTCTTCTTTTTTATTACAAGCTTTCTAATGATAATAGACAAGCTTTCTTAAAGGATAATAGAAATTTCTCAGAGGGTGCACAAATGATTTTGAAAAAACAAGTCCCCAATAACGTACTAGTTAGATTCAACTGAGACACAAGTGACTGAATGAGTAGAGACAGTTCAGTGCTCTTGACATCAACAAAAACATTACCTAGTGGAAGAAAGAAAGATGGGCCCTTCTAATTGTATAATAGTGGAAGGACACTTGCATAATTACAGGGCTTCAGTGACAGCTGCTTACAATGTCCGCTACCAGGCACCACAGGCGGTAATTTATCCATGTGCTTCCCATTCATCTGACTGGAAAACGGTAGAGGATGGCCCTTCCAAATCTCATATAATTGCAGATTTTTTAAGCAGCTATCACTGAAGATTTCTTCTTTAATCTTGAGTAAAAATATGGCTTATTTTTTTTTATACTGGCCTTTACTACCCAACAGATCTTATAAGTACTTAACAGACCTTGTAAGTACTTAGCCTAAAGTATTTGTCTCCTTAATTTTCCTCTGAAATTATTCCTTTATTGTTTTTGTATTCCAGAGCATATATGAAAGGCAGCAGTAACAGCAAAATCTTTCTGGTTAAGCTATGGGTCTAATGAAGATATTGGATACATTTTTTTCTTTTTTTTGTACTTTAGATGAAGGTTTACAGAACAAACTAGTTTCTCATTAAACGGTTAGTACACATATTATTTTATGACATTGGTTAACAGCCCCACAACATGTCCACACTCTCCTTTCTCAATCTTGAGTTCCCTATTACCAGCTTTCCTGTCCCCTCCTGCCTTCTAGCCCTTGCCCCTGGGCTGGTGTGTCCCTTTAGTCTTGTTTTGTTTTATGGGCCTGTCCAATCTTTGGGTGAAGGGTGAATCTCAGGAGTGACTTCATTACTGAGCTGAAAAGGTGTCTGGGGACCATACTCCCAGAGTTTCTCCAGTCTCTGTCAGGCCAGCAAGTCTAGTCTTTCTTTTTTGAGTTAGAATTTTGTTCTACATTTTTCTCCAGCTCTGTCTGAGACCCTCTATTGTGATCCCCGATGAAGCAGTCAGTGGTGGTAGCTGGGCACCATCTAGTTGCACTGGACTCAGTCTGGTGGAGGCTGTGGTAGGTGTGGTCCATTAGTCCTTTGGACTAATCTTTCCCTTGTAGATTTAGTTTTCTTCGTTCTTCCTTGGTCTTGAAGGGATGAGACCAGTGGAGTATTCTAGATGGCTGCTCACAGGCTTTTAAGACCCCAGACACTACTCATCAAAGTAGAATGTAGAATATTTTCTTTATAAATTATGTTACGCCAGTTGAGCTAGATGTTCCCCGAAGCCATGGTCCCCACACCACTCAGCCCAGCAATTCAGTCCTTCAAGGAGTTTAAATGTGTCTATGGAGCTTCCATGACCTTGCCGTGTACAAGCTGCACTGGCTTCCCCAGTATACAATTTCGTCTTTTTATTAACATTCAAAAATGTAGTTAAATACAGCAGCATCAAATGAAATGCTAGATATCAAACATTCTTTGAGTTCAGAGGGCTTGTATTTTGTGAAATTAACTACAGTAATCACTTTACTTGCATAATATTTTTGAAACACATTAATATCCCCTTACATGGAAGTTGCTGGCTCTCTAATCTCAACCATTTGGAACTAACCTGAGGTCTAGGAAATAACCAAAATGGCCCCCACACAACTTAAGTTGCTGGCCAAAGACTTCAAGGCCAAAGTCATATTGTTTTCAGAAAAGGCCCTTCGGCTTTTGATCAGAAGCTCTTTTCTCTTAGCATGTAATTCTTGAAGAAAAAAAACAGTGAGAGCTTTATTTCCTAATATAGTAGCTATTAGAAACAACAAGGGAGAACAAAGAAGAGAGGACAATCTGGAAGAAAGGTTTATTTTTGCCATGTCCTAAGCCAACTCAAATTTCAGGTGCTTTCTATAAGCTTTTCAAGTCTACAGGGTAGTCACTCTAGCCTCAGAGCTCCCAGAACTTTATATATATATAATTAAAAATATATATGGTGTATATGATGATCAGCATTGATATTCAAAATATTTAACTGCTGGTAGAGCCGGCAAATGAAGGAGCAACAGCCTGGAGCCACAGGACTCTGCTGGCCATTTACCCTTCAGTTGCTGGATCGTAAAGAATTCCAGGCCATCCCAGAGGAGGGGATCTGGCTACTAGGATGGTCTGGAAGTATTCATGGAACAAAGGCAGCACTCAGTTAGCAAGTAGTAAGGAAGTATTTAATATTTCAATAATCAAAAAGGGAATATGGGTGCAGGGCCTGATTCTTAATCATCTTAACGTCCCCACCTGGCAGAAGGCTGGCCAAATTGCCAGTAATTCAATAAGTGGCCTTTGGATTTAATTTTTCCTAGAAAATTTAGCAGCAATTTAGGTTCATATCAGTGTATATTTTACTTAACATAAAATAATTTCCCTAAAGTGGGATAAAATGAATGATTCCTACAGGTAAAAAAAGACAGGATGAGAAAACAGGACATTAGCCAGAAGACTTGGCTTGCCCAAGCAAATTTTGGGTTATGATTCAGTTTATCAGGCACCTGGTCTTGCAGTTAAACGGAGATGCCAAAGAGCTGGGAGTGAGTTAATAAAAGTAAAACTCATTATTTTAACAGATGTGGTGTCCTGTTAGGAATTAAATACAACAAAGATACTTTGTGATGTTTTTAGGTTTTTTTTTTTTTTTTTTTTTTTTTGCTCTTTGGATAATGTTCATGTTTTCTTTTAGCCAAAATTCAGTTTTTTTTTCATTTACTTTTTGTCTCCCTGCCTGATGGTGTCCTACTTAGCTGAAGAGAAGGATAAAATTATGTGGAGGAAACTAAGGTTTGAGTGAGGAAAAAATTTGAATTACAGCAAAGTCTACAGAACTCTTAAAGTGGGCTGCCTGTTTTTCCCTATAATGTATAATCAGTGCAGACAATAACTTTCAAATAATAACAGGCCACAAGTAGTGTTCTGTAACATGGATTATTTTGCATAACTTTCCAAGAAGCTGAATGAGACTACAAGGCATGTTTTAGATACTTATAAGTTGAGGGTGAGATGGATATACTAAACATTTACATTTTAACTGTAATTGTGGTGGGTAAGGTTCTTTGGGTAGTTTGTGTAGTTTTGTATTATAAATTCTTTTTCTTTTAAATTGTGATTTAGGTAAAAGTTTAAGGAGCAAATTAGTTTCTCTTTAAATAGTTAATACACAAATTGTTTTGTGATATTGGTCTCCAAACCCACAATGTGTCAACATTCTTCCCAAGTTCCCTGTTTCCATGCACCAAGTTTTCCTGTCCCTTCCTGCTTCTTGTCTTTGCTTTTGGGCTGGTGTGTCCATTAGTCTCATATCATTATTGAACTGAATCATGTCCCTCAAGTGTGTTATTGTTGGCCCTATAGACACATCTAATCTTTGGCTGAAAGGTGAACCTCAGGAGTGACTTCAGTACTGGATTAAAATGGTGCGTGGGGGCCATAACCTTGGGATTTCTCCAGTCTCTTTCAGATCAGCAAGCCTGGTGTGTGTGTGTGTGAATTTGAGTTTTGTTCTGTGTTTTTTTCCTCCTCTGTCCGGGATACTGTATTGTGATTCCTTCCAGAGCATTCGGTGGTGGTAACTAGTCACCATCTAGGTGTTCTGGGCTCAGTTTGGTGGCGGCTGTGGTAGATGTGAGCCATTAGTTCTTTGGACTAATCTTTCCCTCATGTCTTTGGTCTTCTTCAGCCTCCTTTGCTCTAGCCGGCATGGAACCAGTACATGTGTTTTAGATGGCCACTCTCAAACTCTTAAGACCGCAGTTGCTATTCACCACAGTTAGATGTAGAACTTTTTTGTTATAGGCTATGTTATGCCAATTTAGCTAGATGTTCAAAAAAAAATTTTTTTTTTTCCCCAAGACTATAGTCTCCAGCCCTTAGCCCAGTAGATGTATTATAGATTATTATAAAGAAATTTGAATGTCCAGTTTAACATACATTTTTAGAGTGCAGATGGTTAGCTTTATATAGTAAACCCAGAATATAGTAAACAGAACAGCATAAATATATTTCAGCGATACACATATGAGCTAAAAAAAAAAGGCTAAAATAAAATAAATGGTAGTGGCCATTCTATAACTATGTAAAACTAATGCTTTATATTGAATGTCTTTAACTTCTCAGAAACACAGATTCTGGCACAGTGTATTTTCCCGAGGTAAATAGACTACTAAGAAAACCAAAAAATTCCTGTTTTATATTCAGACATATATTTGTAGACTAGGGCACAATGGATAGAAAACAGAATTAACCTTCTGAAACCTGGGTCTTGAATTTGTTTTTATTAAATATTAAAGAACTCCCAGTAGGTGGCATGAATTGTCCTTTATTATTAGTATTTTTTAACATTCTTTTTCTCACCATCTCCTTACTCTGTGATTTTGGCCAGAATGTGAAAACAAAGTACTTTATGTTTATACCATAGATGTTGCATATTTTCTAATGAAGAGGCAAGGGGTTAAGCAACTTGTTTTTTCCTAAGCATGTTGTCGTTGTTGTTAGGTGCCGCAGAGTTGGCTCCGACTCATAGCGACCCTATTTACAACAGAATGAAACACTGCCGGTCCTGAGCTATCCTTACAATCGTTGTTACGCTTAAACTCATTGTTGCAGCCACTGTGTCAATTCACCTCATTAAGGGTCTTATTCGTTTCCACTGACCCTATACTTTGCCAAGCATGAGTCCTTCTCCAGGGACTGATCACTCCTGACAACATGTCCAAAGTATGTAAGACGCAGTCTCGCCACCTTTGCTTCTAAGGAGCATTCTGGTTGTACTTCTTCCAAGACAGATTTGTTCATTCTTTTGGCAGTCCACGGTATATTCAATATTCTTGGCCATCACCACAGTTTGAAGGCGTCAGTTCTTCTTCAGTCTTCCTTATTCATTGTCCAGCTTTCACATGCATATGATGCAATTGAAAACGCTATGGCTTGGGTCAGGGGCACCTTAGTCTTCAAGTTGACATCTTTGGTTTTCAACACTTTGAAGAGGTCCTTTGCAGCAGATTTACCCAATGCAATGCATCTTTTGATCTCTTGACTGGTGCTTCCATGGCTGTTGATTGTGGATCCAAGTAAAATGAAATCCTTGACAACTTCAATCTTTTCTCAGTTTATCACGATATTGCTTATATGTCCAGTTGTGAGGATTTTTTTTTTTTTTTTATGTTGACATGCAATCCATACTGAAGGCTGTGATCTCTGATCTTCATTAGTGAATCAGAGGGGAGGCTTGCGTGTTGCTGTGATGCTGGAAGCTATGCCACCAGCATTCAGATACCAGCAGGGTCACCCATGGAGGAGAGGTTTCAGCTGTGCTTCCAAACTAAGACAGAGTAGGAAGAAGGACCCAGCAGTCTGCTTCTGAAAAGCATTAGCCAGTGAAAACCTTATAAATAGTGGCTTTCCTAGGCATGGGAACAAAGAAATAAGGGTGTGTGTGTCAGTGTGTGTGAATTTGTGCACATGTTTGTGAAGAAATAGAAATACAACTCAGTTGCAGGCAATCTTCCCTATGGATTTTTACTCCAACCCTCACCTCTAGCCCATGAAGAATGCTTAGCTTAAATATTCATTCTACTCCATCAAGTGCACAAATAGAACAGAGATGAAAGTTATATTTCTCTCCCAAGCAACATTATAGATGTAAGCACAAATCTATGTGTTAGGAGGAAAAGAGCCTTTATTATGAACTTCATTTGTCTATTATTCTCTAGGCTGTTTATCACAGAAAACAACAGACTTTGAAATCAGGCTGGTGTCCAAGTTCGAAGTTTGCATTTTACTGACTTTTAAAAAATTCTGTTTCTATAATTGTAAGATAAGAAGAATAATCACCAAGTTGTTTTAAGGGTGAGAGAAAATGTGGAAAGGGAACCTGGTAAAGATTATGTAGCATTCAGTGATTGTTAGCTATTTTTATTAGTTAAAAAACATTTTTTTATTTTAACACCATTTGAATCAAAATGTACACCTATCTCCCATCTCCATCTTACCTGCCCCTTAGAAAATGGCTATTGATTTTTTGAACCGTATAAGCTATTGCTGTATCCGCTCAAGAAAATCTCCTGGATTGGCAGGCTATTGAGTTAGCTGCCTGGAAGCAGTCACTAGTGGGCCACTTCTGATTGGAACTGACATCTAAGACTTTTTAAAACAAGTTTCTTCCCAGCCTGCTCATGTACTTCATTTTATTTTTTTATAGAATTGAAAACCCTGTTACTTAAAATAGCATGGACACTGCACTTACTTTCTGCTGACAATTATACAATTATAAGATTAATTAAAAGTTCGGGCACAACTAATTCCCTCATAAAGTCTCCTCAGAGCTAATATAGTTACAAGGATTTAAAATGATGCTACTCCAACATGGTTCGGGGTTGGGTTCCTCACCCTTGAATTGATTGTTTCTCTTCCATGAGGAGATAAATCCAGAAATTGAGAGTGCCATGATATGCAAATGCATGGTTTGGTATTTAACAAAATATTGCTCCTGTGGAGTTTGGTGGTGGTGGTGGGGATAACCAAAAGGTGGTGGTTCAAATCCACCAGGGGCTCATTGGAAACCCCATGGGGCAGTTCTACTCTGTCTTATAGGGCGGCTATGAGTCAGAATCGACTGGCAATGGGTTTGGTTATTTTGGTTTTTGGGCCTATCTCTGGAACCTTGGTGGTGCAGTGGTTAAGAGCTTGGCTGCTAACCAAAAGGTCAGCATTATGAATCCACCAGCAGTTCTACTCTGTCCTATAAGGTCATTACGAGTCATAATAGACTTGACAGCA
Source organism: Elephas maximus indicus (assembly GCF_024166365.1). Lineage (NCBI taxonomy): Eukaryota > Metazoa > Chordata > Mammalia > Proboscidea > Elephantidae > Elephas > Elephas maximus. Next base: position 13,168,835 of record NC_064841.1, on the reverse strand, counting down.
ACAAGTTTTGTTTTTTTGTTTTTTTTTAATGGTGGCTATCCCCAAACCTGTCTTCAGGCACATCATGAAATCTGAAATTATATAATTAGAATTCAGTTTTTAGGGTCTTAGAACTAAAAAAGAAAAAGAAAAAAAATCAGAGTCTGAGTGTCATTTTTGATAATGTAGATATTTCTTAGAAGAGAGGAAGCTAGCATTTATTAGAGAAACTATTATGTGAGTTACATGCATTATTAATATTTTGCAAAATGCTAGACTAATGCTCCAGAAAGGTTTAGTTAATATGAAGGCCATTTAGCAGTGTGGTGAGCAAATGTTGACAGAGAATAGGAAGGTCCTGAATGGGCAGGTCAGAACATTCAAAATGAGAATTGGAGGCCTTCATGCATTTGCCTGTGTGTGATTCCTCAGAGGTTAGGTTTATGCACCCACTTTATGGCCACATGAGAAAGCATATGTTCTTGCTGATACTGTACAGTCTGAAAGCCCAATGGAGAAAGTGAGACTAGAAGGTGAAGCCGTATCAGGAGTCCCGTGCTATGCAGAGGGAGCTGAGACTTCTCTGCTGATCTGTGCTAGTCATTCACTCCATACAGCTTCATATCATGGTTTATTCTGTGATGTTCTCATTTCCTGGATATTTCAGGGAGTCAGCTCCATGTGGAAATGTACTGAGCTTTCAAAATAGCAAAGGAAGTCATGTATTCTGGACTATTTTAGTCCAAATATTAGATATTTTCAATTTTCTCTTGAGAATGTTTTCTTCATGTTTCAGGCAGAATTTCAAGACGAATAGAGAAAACAAACAAAACCTCAAGATTCTCTAAACGAGGATTTTTCCTAATAGGATTTTAAAATATTTTCAAACCTCCCCTCCACCCCTGAGATTATCAGTCTGGTATACCCTTTAAACTTGAAACTTGAACCACTCCTGGTGATCACCTATCAGCCAAAAGACAGAGTGGCTCGTACAGTAGATATCACCCATGAGTACTGTGCTCCTCTAAACAATCATCTAAATGAGACCTAATGGTCAATATTTACCCTAGGCTGAAGATAAGAAGGTAAAGGGGGACAAGGAAGTGAGATTAATGGAAACAGAACAACCAGAATGGAAATAATGAGAATGCTGATGCATTTTGAAAAGTGTAACCAATGTCACTGAATAATATGTATAGAAATTGTTAAATGTGAACTTAATTGGCTATGTAAATTTTCTCCAAAAACACAATAAAATATTTTAAAATATTTTTTCTAATCTCTTCTCATCTATTTTTATGAATTTAGACTTTCTAGCTAGGACAGAGCATTCGTTTACATATACATTAACTTTCCCATTGACCTGTGATTCTAATATTCCAGGGCTTTGAAGTGGTTCTTCCCAGCTCAGACATAGCTGAAGAAGCAAAAATGGAACAGACCCAAAATTAAAAATTTGGCTTAACTTGAACAATAGTTAGAATGGGAAAAATTACAGGCGGAAGTCCTGCTGGAAACTTAATCTCCCTCTTAGAAAACAAGGGCAACATGCCCATTGCCTAGCAACCAAATCTCTTGCCAGTGGAATTTTGAGCTAGAGTTGGAAACAGTGGTGCCACGTTAAAAGATGGCAGCCCACTGCACCACCTTGGCTTTCCGTAGTCCTGCCAATAATCCAATCTCATGCATCAGGCTCCTGAAAAAGCTCACTGCACCTCTTCTGAGTCTCCGATTCTAGGACTTTGACATGCATTTTTTTCCCATTCTGGTTTTCATGTTGAAATATCCAAATTGTTACAATTTGAGTCTGTTCTGGTTTCACTTTGTTGGCCACAAGTCAACTGGTTCAAATCCTTGCAATATTCACTATTATGTTGGCTTTCTTGGAAATATTTCAATAATTTAATATCGACTGTTAATAGTACCCCTGGTACAAAATTTCAAAGTCATCTGTCCCCAAAGATCAAGATGAAGGTTAGCTGGTTGTGACTAATTCCACAAATGAAGAACAAAAATTTGAAACTGTGCAAATTTATCACTTACTTGTCATTATGTCACTATATTTGACATCAGATAAGTGGTTGTAGTGTGGCTAGGTATAGTGAGGAAACAGCTGACCCATGTTCTCCACCCTTACTGCAGCTAGATGTGACCTGAGGACTGAGTTCTGGCTGAGAGAATATGACAGGACTGATGTTGTACCATTTCTGGACCAAGCCTTTTGGAAATGGCTATGCCCTCTTCATGCTCTTCATTGGCTTTAAGAAGGTACAGACTACATCAATGCTTTTGGAGGTACTGCAGCCACAAGACAGAAGGAAACTTGGTCGTTGAATTACCCCATCAAGAAAATCTGTCTGCATGCCAGGAACTCCTGCAGCAAATGATCACATGAGCTGGAAATACAAGCTTATTGTGTTTGAGCCATTTTAGAGTTTTTTGCTGCATCAGCTGGTATTATACTAACGGACGTGTATGTTCATCTTTCACTTGCTTTTTGCCCTCGACATTCATAGTGTGTTACGAACCAAACCAATTGCCCTCAAGTCAATTCCAACTCATAGTGACCCTATAGGGCAGAGTAGGACTGTCCCATAGAGTTTCCAATGCTGTAATCTTTAAGAAGCTGACTGCCACACAGGGATGGATTACACAATAAGCAAGGTACAGGGGCTTACTCGTGCTTAGTTAGTAATCTGTAATGCAGAGTTTCACCTGTTTTTCTCCACAACTTTGATTAGTAAGTAAGTAAACACAATTAAGCCTGTGTGTACCTTGCATACTGGTTAATTCACGCCTGCTGCCACATATTTCTTCCACAGAGTGGCTGGTGGGTTCAAACCACTGACCTTTTGGTTAGCAACTGAGCACTTAAGCATTGCACTACCAGGGTTCCTATGTGTTGTGTTAGGGGCACTTAGTTCTCTTCCTACAGATATAACTTAGAAATTACAGCTTATAATGAATCTACTATTCATTATAGTAGATGTTGCCCCTATTATGGAGCCCTGGTGGTGTAGTAGTGAAGCTTTCTGGCTGCTAACCGAAAGGTCAGTGATTCAAACCTACCAGGTGCTCTATGGGAGAAAGATGTGGCAGTCTTCTTCTGTAAAGATTACAGCCTTGGAAACCCTATGGGGCAGTTCTACTCTGTCCTTTATGGTTGCTATGAGTCGGAATAGATTTGACGCCAATGGATTGGGTTGCTCCTATTATCTTCCTTCCATTAAACTTCCTTTAATTTCTGACACATGTTCATCAGGTAGATTATGAGATGAAGGTGATTTGTGGTTATCGCTAGGTTAAAAAAAATGAGAGAGAAGAAAAAGTTTACCACCTTTTAATAGTTTTGTGAAAATGATGCTAATAGCTTTTCCAGTGTATATCAGTAAAAATGCAGTATGAAGATTTAGACCAAGGAACATATTTTGTAAAATACTGTATGTGGTTAGTCTACTACTTGATCATTTAGAGAAACAGTGATGACTTTCAACAACACCAGAGCTGTGAAAAGAACATGGTTTTTTAGTGGGGAAGATGGGGAGTTTAATCCTCGTAAAACACTAGCTGTATGACCTTGACCAAGCCACTTATTCTCAATGGAATCTGGCTTCTGCTACTAAATAACAATTGGTAACATTTAGGGAGTTTCTTTTTTTCTGTACCAAAAATTGGCCTAGGTGCTCTACGCATATTAATTCATTTAATCTTTACAACACTTTTATGAAATAATATTGCCTTTACTTCATTTTACAGACAGGGAAACAAGAACAAAAGAGTTTAAGTGATTTGACCAAACCACTCAGCTGTGGCGTTTTCAATCACCTCATAACCAATAAATAAGACCAAAGAAGAATCGATGCCTTCGAATTACGGTGTTGGTGAAGCATATTGAATGTACCGTGGACTGCCAAAAGAAGGAACAAATCTGTCTTGGAAGAGGTACAGCCAGAGTGCTCCTTAGAAGCATCGAACATGTTATCAGGAGGAATCAGTCCCTGGAGAAGGACATCATGCATTGTAAAGTAGAGGGTCAGTGAAGAGGAGGAAAACCCGTCAATTAGATGGGTTGACACAGTGGCTGCAACGATGGGCTCAAGCATAACAGAGATTGTGAGGATAGAACAGGACTGGGCAGGGTTTCATTCTGCTGTACCTAGGGTCACTACGAGTAGGAACCAGCTCAACGGCTCCTAACAACAACAACAATAGGTAGCAAAGTTGAGAGTTGAAGTCAGCCTAACTCTAAAGGCTATAAACCAGTTTATTAGAGGTTCTCAAACTAGAGAGTACATCAGAATCACCTGAAGGGCTTGTTAAAACAGATTGTTGGGACCAGTTACAGAATTTCTGATTCTGGAGTTCTAAGAACGTACATTTCTAACCAGGTCCTAAGTTACATTGGTGCTGCTGGTCCAGGGACACACAGTGAAAGCCACTATGGCTCACTATACTGCCTTTCTTCTCCAGGATTTTGAAACCCTGTGATTTATTTTAAAATAATGTTCATCCTAATTAATTAAACCACATTTTAAGAAAGTGTTCCCAATACTCAGCTTTCATATTTCAAAAACATAGTTTAAGGTATATAGAAGTGAATTTTTATCTTTTTAATTCTTGAGACACTTTAAATGGATTGGAAATGAGAGAAGAATTATCTTATTTGAATCAAAAGATACAGCAATCATGTAATGATGCATTTTCTCCCTTATGCGATGATCACTATTTGATCCACACTAGCATGTTTACATTTTATACTCTTCTTGGCAACACCTTAATTCCAGGTTATAATCTAACTTACATGGACAATTTTTAAGACTTACCATCTTTTTCTATTTTTTAATTTTCAGTATTTCCTTTGGAAAATATACCACTTTTTTCCTAATATTTTTTGATATTGTGTTTAATTTCCCTTAGACATCATTATTAGATCAAAGATAATTTTGGACAGTTTGAAGGGAAATAGAAATAGAGATAGAAAGAAATACCAGAAAAGCAGATATAAATAGGTAAATAAAAACTAATCTGAGAACTTATAAAAAATACAGGGAAAAATTCTAAAAATACAAATTTAACATAATTTTTTTTCTGTATCATATGTATATTAACCGTGATTTAGTGAACAATGTGTTTCCAGGTATTCAAGAACTGCCATGTAACTTGTAGTACATCTTATATTGAGTGTTTTTAGTAAATTTCATGATAAATTTTAGTTTGTTTTTAAGCGATAAGCTTTGATCTATGGATATGAATAAAATATAAACTCAAAATACAAATAACTGAATGGAAATTGGTGAGCTAGAGAAAATAAAATATGTTGGTTTTTCTGATGTTAAGAATTTCTGTCTGTCTTGAGGATCCAGGAGGAATATCTTCCTCAGGACTGTTTGCCTACAAAAGCATCTGGGGGTTTAGAATCAAGACCGTGGAGAAAGATTCTGAAATGCGAGAAGGATGTAGGTTGGAATGGTGAAATAAGAAAAAGAATTGAAAAGTAAAATAAGTGAAAGGAACATGTCCTAATTAAAACCACTTTTCCATCTTCTAGAAGCCCGAAAATGCACATAGATGAAAGCAAGTCTGCTTGTTTTATTAGTTGCCTCACCAATCAATACCATCCTCGAAGCAACAACTGTATAAACACAAAGCCTCCAGCAAACGCTTTGTAGAGCCACCTGCACTCTGATCTAAACTGAACCGGAATGACATTTCAAACATTCTCATGAGAAGTTTTCTACTTTCTCAGGATACCACATTCCACATTGCCCATAAGATTATTGGAATATGTTCAGCAGCATTTTCTTATGGGTTAGTATTTGCAGTACAGTGTTTTTAAATCACAGTTGGAAAGTACATTCTTTCTTGATTTTAAACATATAAAGCTCAGATGTAATGCTGTTACTACTTTAAAACAACATTTAAGGAATTGCAGTCTATGCCTGATAATTACAATTGCATGTGTTCCTGATCCATATTAATTATTTATTTTATTTGGCTCTTTTCAAGTTGGAGTGGTGATGAACAAAACTTAGTTTTGTTATAAAGTTTATCTTCTGGTGGGATACCAGAGTCATGCAAAATAGGCCTTAAAAACCAAAATGTATTTAAAATAACTAGTCCAAACCTCTAACTGAAGTTTTTTCTTTGCAATAAACCAAAGCTATTATCTATTTTTTTACTGCCAAAAACTTAGTTTTATTAAAACTTTTAGTTAAAAATAGGTGACAGTTAATGAATGTTTTCTCTCTGCTGTGGATTGTGGTGAGGTAGGCTGGATAGTGATCCCCCCCAAGGTGCCCATGTTCTAATTCCTAGAACCTGTGACTGTTACCTTATGTGGCAAAATGGATTTTGCTTATGTGATTAAGTTAAGGATCTTAAAATGGGGAGATTATCCCGAATGTTTTGGGAGGTCCATAAATGTAATCACAAATGCCCTTATAAAAAGGGAGGCAAAGGGATATATGACTACAGAAGAGAAGGAACTGTGATGATGGAAGCAGGAGGTTGGGGTGATGCAAGGAAGGAGTCACAAGCCAAAGAATGCAGGCAACCTCCAGAAACTAGATGAGGGAAAGAAATGGGTTTCCCTCTAGACCCCCAGAAGGGATTACCATGTGGACACCTTGACTTTGGCCCAGTGAAACTGGTGTCAAACTTCTGGCTTCCAGAATTATGAGAGAATAAATTTGTTGTTTAAAGTCCCCAAGTTTGTGGTACTCTGTTACAACAGCCAGAGGAAACCAATAAAGGTCTTGGGACCTGGAAATGCCATGCTGCTGTAATAAATACCTAAAAATGTGGATGTAGCTTTGGAATTGGGTAATGGGTCAAAGGCGGAAGAATTTTGAGGAACGTGATAATGTCTAGTTTACTTTGAACAGACTGTTGTAGAAATATGGATGTTAAAGGTGTGTTGTTGGTGAGAGTTCAGAAGTAACATGTTATTGGAAATTGGAGGAAAGGGGATCTTTCTTATATGGTGACAGAAGGCTTAACTGAATTGTGTCTTAAGTTATGTAGAAAACAGAACTTGTAATCGATGTTCTTCATCTTTAGCTGTGTAGATTTCCAAGCAAAGTGTCGAAGTTGTAGGTTGGGTTCTTCTTGCTGCTTATATGCTGTAAAATATGAGAACAAAGATCATTAAGGGAAGAATGTTAAGCAAAAAGGAACCAGGATTTGATGATTTGACACATTTTCAGCCTACCCAGACTGTAAAAGTTGCTCAGTGAGGAGGTTCACCGTCAGGACAAGCGTACTCTGGAGATAAGGTCAAGGGTCTGACTGGACAAACTTTTCGGTGGAAGCAAGAAGTTAGAGTGATGTGAGAAAGGGGTGACAAGTCAAGGAATGTAGGTGGCCTCCAGAAGCAAAAAAAGGAAAGGGAAAGGATTCTCCCCTTGACCTTCCAGAAGGAACCAGCCCTGTGGACAACTTAACATTATCCAAGTGTAACTGATTTTGGACTTCTGACCTCCAGAACAGTAAAAGAATAAACTTGCATTGTTTTAAGCCACCAAATGTGTGATAATTCATTAGAGCAGCCATTGGAAATTAATAGTCATTCCCAATTCTCTTTACCTGTTTGCAGAGCCCTGGTGGTGTAGTGGTCAACCACTCGCCTACTAACCAAAAGGTCAGCGGTTTGAACCCACCAGCCATTTCATGGGAGAAAGATATGGCACTCTGCTTCTGTAAAGATCACAGCCTTGGAAATACTATGGGGCAGTTCTACTCTGCCCCATAAGGCCGTGATGAGTCAGAATCGACTCAACAGCAATGGGTTTGGTTTTGGTTTTGTTTGCAGATGACTGATATACCTTATCTGGTAGCAAAATCTTTCATTCCACTAACTGAGGAAAAGGCTCAAAATGTAAATACCAGTTTATGAAATATTATAGCTGAAACTTGTTTATCCTAATCAAAATTAGTTGATCCTTTCTCTACTTAATCAATCTAGAAAAGTGTTGCAAGGAGGAGGAAAAAGTTGGCTGACACTGAAACCCAAGGCAAGGAACCACAACTGGAAGGGACTCAGGAAGGTGTGTGTAATGCGCACAAATCACACACTTAAAGATTCACAACTTTACCTGGAATTGTTTGTGTTAACCTTCATATATGTATATGCGAACAAGCTGTACATAGAGGTATTGTTGGAGAGCATGACAATAGATGTGCATTTTTAAGCTGAAATGCATTTGAGTCTCAAGGATATAGTTAGGCTGCTTCAGATTACTTATGGTATCCATCACCTCCTCACCTTTTTTTTAAAAAAGCATCTCATATCCAACCATGTTTAGATGAAAATTTATCCGGAGGATATATTTGAAAATTTATACAGAGAATACATTTGAAAAACAATAATCTTCAGATTCAGGATGACCAACAAGTCCAATGCAGGATAAATAAAAATGAATCCACACTTAGACATGTGATAGTAAATTTACAGAATACCAAAGAAAAAGAGACGATTATAAAAAATGTCCAGAGAGAAAAGGGAAATCACCTACAAAGGAATGACAATTAGCATGAAGAATAATTTATCAACAGCAACTTGAAAGCTAGAGGACAGAGAAATACTCTTTTCAAAGGGCTTGGTGAAAATAACTGTCAACCTTGATTTTCAGCAAAAAAATTTCAAGAATAAGAACAAAATAAAGGTATTTTCAGAAAAATGAGAACTGAGAAAGGTGGTTACTTGTGGTTTATTGAGTATGCAAAGACAATCAGCTATGTGGATAAAAACAAATCATGGATAACATTGCAAAGAATGGGAAATCCAGAACACTAAATTATGCTCAAAAGAAACCTGTGCATAGATCAGTTGTTTGAAGAGAACAAGGGGATATTGTGTGGTTTAAAGTCAGGAAAGGTGTGCATCAGGGTTGTATCCTTTCACCATACTCATTCAGTCTGTATGCTGAGCAAATAATCCAAGAAGCTGGACTATATGAAGAAGAACATGGCATCAGGATTGGAGGAAGACTCATTAACAACCTGTGTTATGCAGATAATACATACAACCTTGCTTGCTGAAAGTGAAGAGGACTTGAAGCACTTACTGATGAAGATCAAAGACCACAGCCTTCAGTATGGATTACACCCCAACATAAAGAAAACAAAAATCCTCACAACTAGACCACTATGCAACATCATGATAAACAGAGAAAAAATTGAAGTTGTCAAGGATTTCATTTTACTTGGATCCACAATCAACACCAAAGAAGCAGCAATCAAGAAATCAAATGGGCAAATCTGCTGCAAAAGATCTCTTTGAAGTATTAAAAAGCAAAGATGTCACTTGGAGAACTAAGGTGCGCCTGACTCAAGCCATGGTGTTTTTAATCGCCTCATATGCATATGAAATCTGGACAATGAATGAGGAAGACCAAAGAAGAGTTGATGCTTTTCAATTATGGTGTCGGCAAAGAATATTGAATATACCGTGCCCTGCCATAAGAAGGAGCAAATCTATCTTGGAAGAAGAACAACCAGAACGCTCCTTAGAAGCAAGGATGGTGAGACTGTCTCACATACTTTGGATATGTTATCAGGATGGATCAATCCCTGGAGAGGGACATCACATGTGGTAAAGTGGAGGGTCAGTGAAGAAGAGGAAGCAGTTCAGTGAGATGGATTGACACAATGGCTGCAACAATGGGCTCAAGGATAACAAGGATTGTGACGATGGTGTAGGACCAGGCAGTGTTTTGTCCAGTTGTACATAGGGTCTCTATGAGTTGGAACCACCTCGACAGCACCTAAGAGCAACAACAATTACTTTTGTTCTGTATGATTCTGTCTGGATATTTTCTCCTGGCCTCTCGTCAAGCTCACTAATGCTTTTATTCTAGTCACACTGGCTCCCCAGCCATGCCTCATAAAGGTCAGACGTGTTCTCACTTAGGGCATTCATTGCATTGGCTCTTTCCTCTAATTTGTGTGATATTTTCTAAGTATCAACATATTTTATTCTCTCAACTCAAATCTTTGATCAAATACTACCTTTTTAAAGAGCGCCACGCCGACCACTCTTTTTAAAATTGCAATCTGTTCCTCGTTCCCTGGGTTCTCAATCCCCCTTTTCTTGCTCTACTCATTCTTTTTCTCTTGGTACTTATCACTTTCTACTATGTCATACAATGTCATACAATGTCATACAATCTGTTTATTCTCTTTGTTGGTTCTTGTCTGATATATCTTTGTTTCAACGACAACTCCAAGAGTGAGGGGATCTTTGTATGTTTTAGCTACTCATCCAACCCGAGAACCTAGAAGAGTTCCTCTGTCGAAGTAACTGCTCAATAAATACTTTTGAGTAATTGAATAACTTTCCTTATGTATTGTAAAGGATTAAATTTTGCCCACTAAAAATGTGTGTCAACTTGGCTAGGCCATGATTTCCAGTATTGTGTGATTGTTCATCATTTTGTCATGTGATGTGATTTTCCTATGTGTTGTAAATCTTACCTCTGTGATGTTAATGAGGCAGGATTAGAGGCAGTTATGTTAATGTGGCAGGACTCAATATAGAGGATTAGGTTGTATCTTGAGTCAATTTCTTTGGAGATATAAATGAGAGAAGCCAGGAGTGCTCGTCCTTTGGACCTGGGGCTCTCACACCAAGAAGCTCCTAGATCAATGGAAGATCGAAGACAAGGACCTTCCCACAGAGAGAGAAAACCTTCCCCTGGAGCTGGCACCCTAAATTTGAACTTCTAGTCTCCTAGACTGTGAGAGAATAATCTTATGTTTGTTAAAGCCATCTGCTTGTGGTATTTCTGTTATAGAAACACTAGATAACTAAGGCACATATATTCTTGAAACTGATCTTTTGCCAGTTTTAGACATTGCAAACATCTTCTCCAATTTGTTACCACTGGGAAAGAACTCCGTGCTGCTGCATCAAAGAAAGGTACTTTACATGAAGCCCTGATGCAAACATAACCCCACAATGACTTTACAGGCTACTCAACGCTGGAATTTTCTCCCTTTCCTCTGAACCTTGGCAGCATTTACTCTAAATCACTCAGCTTAACGCTGATTTTTCTTCATATATACACATATGTATATAACCCACCCCACCTCAGATATATATTTTTTTTTCATGATAGTTATATCATTCTTAGTTTGGCCAGGAAAACAGGAGTCACACTATTTTTGGGTATGAAAGTTTTTAATACAAGAAATTAGAGGCTTGCGTAAGTTTTGCAAAGTTCTCTCAGTATGTAGCACTGAACTGAGCAGCTTTTTTGTGCTCATATAGAAGCTGGTTAGTATCTCAAGGTCCTTTGGGTAGTTTCCATAGACCACCTCAGCCAGCAGCTCTGATTATTGGTGATTCTGAAGAAGCTCATCTGGCAGCTGCTTCAAAACTCACATCTGCCCAAGCATCTGCCCATAATTGCCTCCAAAGAATAGCTTTTCCTTTTTCTTTCCAAATCTCATGTGAGTTCTTCTCATTAGAACCCTTTAACTTAAAACCTTTTGGGAAAAGGATTGCTGTAAATGAAGTCTCTGGCTTCACCTCTACTGAGGAGACCTTTACAGGGAGGGCCAGTGATGTCTAGTTGACCACCAATAATCCAACAAAAACTGTTTTTATGTCTGCATTAAAAAAACAAAAACAAAGCTTATTTGGGAAAAAATGCAGGATTTTTTTTGAGGAACAAATCATAATACACCTACTTGTCCCTTACTGGCTGTCTTGTTATCTGATATTTCACGTTTATGAGAGTAGGAAAAATCCACTATTTGGCTGCTTTGTGCGCTAACAAGGCAGCAGGCATGGCAGCAATGGCTGCAAAGCACTCACTTGCTGGAGAAGGGTCTCCTGGCAGCTCCAGAAGCAGGCCTGTGCTGCCCCACACACTCCACTTCCTCCTGCCCATGGTACGGCTGAGTCCAGCTGCCACGCAGACCCGGCCTCCTCCGTGGCCACAGCCTCTGTTGGAGGCACAAGCAACACCGAGCAGTGGGCACCTGTTCTGGGTTCCCAGCTCCTGTGGTGCCTGAGGCCCTGCAGCTCAAAACTGCTGCAGGGTGGGAAGGGAGAAAAGAACGATGCATCGGAGAGGGTGTTTGGTAGAAAGACATGTGAGTTTAATGACATCCCAAAGTGAGCTGACCTGGGCCTGAAGCCTCTGTCTCGGTGGGGCTGGGCGCTCGGCTGGGGTCCCAGAGCCCTGGCAGGAAGCCCTAGCCTCAGGAACTCACCAGGCCCGGAGGGCAGAGGAGGCTCCTAGATCGTGAATGCAGGGCTTGCAGGGGTGGGAGTAGAGACCTGGAGGCAGCTCCACAAGAGAAGCTCTGACTCAGCACAGGAGGAGGGTGAAGTGATTAAACCATGAGCCCTCCAGTCACATAGCCTAGCTTTCTCCAACTTTGCTTTTTCCAAGCCTCTTCTCTGCAGAGAAATAAGCTATAACTGGACTTGTCACAGTGATGAGCACATCAGTTAATTCTAGCTGTTATTGTTTCTGTGATGATATTTTCTAAATTAAAAAAAAGGACAAATGGATGGTCCAAAAACAAACAAACAAAAATCGTCCTTTTCCATGTAATAACAGATTTTCATGTAGCGACCTGGCCTTTGGAACCTAACCATATCAATAAGTGAGGACCAGGTTTATTCAAATCATATTGGTTTATTAAAGATGTAAAATAGTAATAGACCAAAACCAAAAAATCAAACCCACTGCTGTCTTGTCGATTCCTACGCATAGCGACCCTATAGGGAATAGTAGAACTGCCCCGTAGGGTCTCCAAGGCTGTAATCTTACAGAAGCAAACAGCCACATCTTTCTCCCATGGAGTAGCTGGTGAGTTCGAACAGAACCGCCAATCTTTTGGTTAGCATCTAAGCTTTTAACCCCTGAGCCACCAGGGCTCCCTAAAATAGTAATATGTCTGCTAAATGGATTGCAACTGAATACGTACCTACAAATATTTCACGAGATATGAATAAGAATTATTTTCTTATAATAAAAACTGGACTAAATCCTTGCCTTTATAAATAGTAAACTAATTGTCGTAGATCATTCCAAGTGACTTTCAAATCTGAGAAGAGAACTAAATAAATCAGGGAGAAATTTTTTAAGGATTCTAGCTCTGAATAATAGATTCCTGATTACATAATCAAGAGATTAAAAGTTAATGAATTTCTCTACTACTGCTAAAGGCTTAGAAGAAAATAGCTTTAGAAATTGACTTTCCTCAAAGGAGATTAATTAATTCTGCTTATAGTTTGGGCCAGAAGTCCCGGGAACACCTTGTAATAATTTGTCATTGCATCTTAAAAAAGAGTTTTGGTTTGAGTCAGATGTAAAGCCATAATAGAAGCATACTTTATTTTATATATACTCATACTTAAAAGGCCCCTAATTTGTGTGCTCTGTTTTTTTCTTAATTTACTTTTAGTTTTCCATTACATGTACAAGATAGAATGACAATTAACTGGCACAAAACTATATACCTCTGACAATTTAGATTGCAAAGTCCCTAAAGCCAAGAGTAGCATCTTCCTTGTTCACTGTTGTCTTTTCTGGTTCACAGTAGCTGCAACAATGGGATCAAGCGTAACCATGATCACAAAGATGGCACAGGACTGGGCAATGTTTCATTCTGTTGTACGTAGGGTTGCTGTGAGTCGGAACTGACTCGACAGCAGCTAACGACAATAACATTATACCCCCAGCAGCTAGGGTGATGATACCTTTCATGAAACAGAAGCTAATCAATTTTTATTGAGTGTGTCGCTTATATTCACCTTACCAGGTAGAAAAATTTTTAGGGAGTAAATTTTCTTTTTATGAGTTTTTTTGCATTCATGGATTTGTACATATATATATAATTTTGATGATTGTTATTGCCTCACCTAGTATTTCTAAATTGTTTTTCTTTCCATCTTTCCATGTGCTGACAATTTCCCACTTTTCTTTTTCAATTAAACTAATTTCTAAATGGAGAGTATTTAATTTTTTCTACTTTTATGTCTCAGTCCTGGCTATAATCCAAATTGGATAATGACATGCAGATTACCAAAAATTCCCTCTGAAATTTTAATGAGAAGGGTTGTTCTCTATTTTCTCTGTTAAAATTCTTTCTTTGGGGGCTACTGGAACGATGTGACAATTATATCATATCCGAGAAGTGATGCTTTATTTCTGGATTTATCCGATGTAATTCATTCATCACCATGAAAATGGAAACTGCCTTTTGCTGCTACATAGAAGAAGGGCATGGATTGTTTCATTGCCATTAGCAGTGAAGCTAATAATGTCATTAGGTCTAAGGCTTGAAAGAGAGAAGCAGGTCTGGAAAAGGGGATGGAGTTCGTGCGTTTACCAGAAATGGCATTTTGTCATTTTTTTTTTCTTTTCCCATTGTAGATGACAATCTATTTCTCTGGTGAAATGTGCTAACTGATATATTCGAGTCCACTTTTACTTAACGCTACATGAGAAAGACGCTAAAATAGCAGTGAGTATTTTAAATCTACTCTCAGTCTAACATAAAACATTGGGTGGAGTATCACAACAGATAATTGCAAAAAATACTAACTGCCTACTTCTAAAGATATAAATGGCATTTGTGCTGTTTTACCCAGACTAAATGGCTCCAGTTCTGAACATTCTGGTATTCTCATGACATTACTAAACTTCAAGTTTTTTTTTTTTTTTTTTTAATTCAGCTTTAAACCAAACCAAACCCATTGCCATTGAGTCGATTCCAACTCGTAGCGACACTATAGACCAGAGTAGAACTGCTCCATAGAGTTTCCAAGGAGCGGCTAGCAGTAGAATTTACATATAGTAAAATTCACCCATTTTTGTGAATGGTTGTATGAGTTTGAACAAATACATATAGTTGTATAACCTTTACTAAAGTGAAGATATAAGAGAGCCTTATCACACTAAAAATTTCTTTGTGCCCCTTTGTTGCCAACCCTTTCCCTTACCCACAGCTCCTAGAAACCATCTGATTTTTGTCCTTAAAGTTTTGCCTTTAAAAAGTGTTAGGTAAATGGGAATCATACACTATGTAGCCTTTTGAATCTGGTTTCCTTCACTTAGCATGATGCATTTGATACTCATCCATGTTGTTGAGGTATTATTAGTTTGTTTCTTTTAGCCAAGAGTTTTAAATGATAAAATTAGCAACTGTCTGTTGTCCAAACTCTTTTCAAGTTGATTTATAAGCTGGGTGTTCGTAAATGCCTACTTTCAAACCCTTGAGCCTAATATTGTCCATTTCACTGGAAATTCACAAGGGGAACACATTTAGGATAAGTATAAAATAAAATTAATTAATCAAACTATATATAAGTATTCTACACTTTTTGAGGTTAAAATAATGCCTTTATAATTTTAGTCTGGTGTATGAAAAGCTTCTGAGCCTGCCAGAAATTCTCTGCCTCTCTTCAAGAGAAGTTTTGGTTAAGTGGTTGAAAATAAATATTTATCAGTGTAATTGTTTCCCTAACAATGTCAAAGGAATTACTGATGCACCATTCTTACTAACTATTGCCCTAATTTCATTCATTAAGCCACTGCCATCTGCTTGTAAGAAGGTACGATCTCAGTCATACGACAATATTTAATTAAATTTAAATTTGACCTTAGCCTTTTAGTATAACCAATAGACGGTGGAGTTTCAACTGCAATATTGTGCACATATCATCTTACCGATTGTGTTTTCTTTTGACTGCACCCATTCAAGTATGTGGTATTGGAGTACATTGCATTTCTCCTAATTGTAATGAAGTTACATTGAAATACATGGACCAGGTTTTGTTGCACATTGTATATGAACTGTGACAATGCATTGTCTTACATTTCAGTGGAATCTTAGAACGTTTTTATATTTTCTGTGTTGTGGAACTAATTATAGGATTATGAATTTTTTTTTTTTCCTTACAGAAGCAAGACCTTACCATTTAATTGAAGACAAAGACAGGATATTCTAAAGGAAATCTATAGAATGGAATTTTCCTAGCATGATGAGATGGACCAGGAAATGAAACCCTTTGAGCGGTTGCATCCCACTGTAGTATCAAACCATTTTGCAAAAACATCTTCCCCTTTTTGTCCCCTTTTGCCTGACAAGCCTTGTGTATTTTATTTGTATGCAAGTGAATGGCAGTTTATTGTGTCCCAGAGGATAGGGTATTAATGATCATTTGCTTCCTGCTGTGGGGCCTGTCATAATTTTGTACTCAAAAGAGTGACAGAAGGAACGGCCAATCACTATGCTAATACTGCCCAAGACTAGGTAGTTAGTCCATTTTAACCAAGGTTTTCCTGCCAAATCTTTAGGTAATTTTCATTAAAAAAGAAAAAATGCAATCTCTGATAGCACTGTAAATTGCTAGATGGAACCAGTTGAAGAAACCATATATTTCTTTTGTCTGGCAATCAGACTTCTGTCTCAGCAGGTGTCTTCTGGAGAAAAAAAGAAAGACTTCTAATCTGAGAGCCCGTTTTGGTCAGCAAGAATCAATCGCTAAAACATTCAGCAATTTGTTATATCAATATCTTAACGTGGAGAATTCTATGCAGCATGCAAAAATTAAATCTAGTCTCTGACAAGTAAATAGAAGGCAGAGTCTTTAAAAATGGTAGTTGAAAGCCAAATGTAAAACATCCCCGCCTATTTATACAGTGGGATGTCATTCATTTTGTTATTTACTGTCCTATTTGTTTCTTCAATTTTCGTGCCATTTGTTTTTTTAAAAAAGAAAATGCCTAAAAACAATAGCTTTTAACGCTTGAATATAAATATTCAAATATTTTATTAGCCGTTTTATAACATACAGCCCATAGTAAGTATACTCTTGAACAGGGGGAAGAAGTGTTTCTTAAAATGATTTCTGAGTGTTTGCACAGCACGTGAACTCCTGATTACAGAGGGGTTAGTGGATTAAGGTAT
The DNA here is from genome assembly GCF_024166365.1 of Elephas maximus indicus. Lineage (NCBI taxonomy): Eukaryota > Metazoa > Chordata > Mammalia > Proboscidea > Elephantidae > Elephas > Elephas maximus. Next base: position 13,151,924 of record NC_064841.1, on the reverse strand, counting down.
TGACAGTTGGCGGCCTTAAGGCTACAGATAAAAAGAGCTTCGCATTCTCTCCATAAAATCACATTTTATTATTATCCACAATACAAACAATGCCAGCTATGTAAACCGTAAACAGAATTATTTTGAGGATGCTGTTGTCACTTAAATATGTTCATCATAGAAACCAAAACAAGAATAAAAAACAACGATTTCACATATGTATCTATCTGCATGAACCGCAAGGTAATATCATCTAGCATCACAAATAGGTTTGGAGAATTCTGATTCCTCCCTGGGGCTGGAGAGGGAGTTCTTGTCTGTATTTTAAGATTTGAGTTTGGTTATTTTAAAATGGACACTTGTTAGACTGTAGTGATGATCAAAGCTGTTGTCAGAAAAATATATAATATTTTAATAAAAATTACGTTGATACAGCAAATGCAATTTTACTTTTTGGAAAAACGGAGAAACAAACCTTGCGTGCTGCCTGCTGGGTTTTTTGTTTTGTTTTGTTTTTATGCAAATCTTTGTACGTTACAGAAAAACCTAGCTGCCTTCCACAATCCCATAAATGTTTTACTGTTTTATGAGATGTTTGCAATAAATGTGATTGGTGATGTTTTTTTACAATTGCCTATTAAAAAAAAACTATTTTGTGATTAAATACTTAGCCATGAGATTCCAGGTTAAGAATTGACAAGAATGCCAAAATGTATTGCAATCTACAATTTAAATTTACTTGTATATTTATTTTAGGTGGTTAACATATATACATATTTTTAGTTTACAGAGGTTTTGCATTTCAATCAATTGCAAACGTGTCTAAAAATACTGTTCCCATATCTTGGGGCAGGGAAATAGCTCTAAGCTGCACACACATATATAGTCACAAGGGTGAATAGCTATAATTATACTGGAGTGCATCCAAGAAATCAGCTATTTTCTTTACACTTACTGCTTTTTCAAATTTATGTGTACCTCAAGCAAACACACTGTCAATTGATTTTAACACTAAAAATTGTTGACCTTGAGAGGACGGTTTGGCTATATTTCCTACTGTTATTATCCAACAAAAATCTAAAATTAAGCTAAACACTGATAAAAGAATATTTATGATAATTTCAAACTAGAAGCTTCCTCTCTAAGCTTGAAAAATCCTATTGGCTTAATGTAGTAAAAGATAATTCAGGAAAATATAAATATAGAATCTTGGTTCTAAAGTCTTTTAAAATTGGAACCGGCTACTACAGACTACCATTACAATAGACTGCTGAGGTATCCTTTGACTTAGCCTGGAAACAGGGTTTGGCTCCTGTCCAAGCATCCACTTTAGGTAGGACTTACAAGAGGATGAGTGGATGAAGGCACTTTTGAGCTGCTCTAGTTTTAGGTGGTGGGGAAAAAAAAAATGTTATATGCCATTAGGGCTTCATAGGGATTTCAACATTTCCTCTTCCCTCAATTTACCTTTAAAAGGAAACTTGTTGATCTGAGTCACAGAATGAACAGCACTATTGAGACAAAAGTTAGGTAATATACATTTTTCTGTGTATATATAGTATGGAAAGCCTTGATATCCTTGAAATTGGCTCTTTGATCTTATCTTCTGATTCTGTTTTCTTGCAATCATCCTCCCAGGCATTTAATCTTTCGATTTTCTTTCAAGGCTACACTGCTTTGGAATTCCGTACACCTGCTATAATAACGAAGGTCTAGAAATGTCCTCCTGCTGAGAATTGTGTCCCAACCCAGAAGCCAAATTGGGAGCCTGAGGAATGGAGGCATGGGGCAAGAAACAACTGGAATGGTAATCTGTGCAGAAAAACTTCTGGGGGTTGATTCTGATCCGTTCTTGTTCACCAGGTTTGGCGACAAGGTTTGGAGTCCAAGCCATAGGTACTAATAAAATTCACTTCTCCATGGCTTCACCGGCTTTATATAAATCTCCTTTGGACTTACTAAGGAGGAAAGCCAGCAGTGACAGCAGATATTTGAGAAAGATTTTAAGTTAAATACTTTTTTATTTCTTTGTTAGTAACATAGAAGATCATCCCTTTTGTTTTTATTTTACTAAGAGGACACCCTTACGCACCATCATTGAAAAATAGCTACCTGTCCTGGTACTGTAGTGGTTAAGAGGTCTGCTGCTAACCAAAAGGTTAGTAGTTCAAATCCACCAGCTGTTCCCTGGAAACCTTACGGGGCAGTGCTAGTCTGTCCTATGGTGTCACTACAGGGTATCTATGAGTCAGAATCGACACGATGACAACAGGTTTTTTTTTTTTAATCCTTCAATATGTCCTTTGCCTACCAAAATCATTTATTAAATATAGGATGTGCTAAAGGGCATTAGGAAACCCTGGTGGCATAGTGCTCAAGAGCTCCGACTGCTAGCCAAAAGGTCGGCAGTTCAAGTCTACCAGGTGGTCTTTGGAAACTCTATGGGGCGTGTACTACTTTGTCCAACAGGGTTGCTATGAGTCGAAATTGACTCAAAGGCAACAGGTTTTTTTGTTTTTGTTTTTTTAAGGGTGCTAATTTTTTTTTTAATACTACTTGGATTTGATGACTGTTCTATTGTTAACTGTGATAGTTAAGGTTGTGTGTCAGCTTGCCTGGGCCATGATTCTCAGTGGTTTGGGATTTAAATAAGGAGGTAATTTGGCAGTTATGTAGTGATTTAGTTTGGCAGTCATGTAATGATGTAACTTGGAAGTTATGTAATGATATAGTCCTCCATCATGATGTGTTCTGATGTGATCAGCCAATCAGTTGTAAGGCAAGTTTCTTCACGGGTGTGGCCTGCTTCCAATATATATATGTATCTTTCTGTCAAGTTGGCTTGCTTGCTCTAGACCCTGCATCTGACTCATCATCATCTGATGTCTCATTCTTGGGATTTGAGCCAGTGGCCTGCAGTATTGCCTGCTGATCTTGGAATTTGTCAGCCCCACAGCCTCTGAGCCAGCAGCCTGCTGTCTATCCTGCTGACCTTGGGTTTGTCAGCCCTTGCAGCTCCATGAGTCAGGAGAAGACTCCAGCTTGATGCCTGACCCATGGACTTGGGTCTTGCCAGCCTCTACAACCACATGACCCATTTCCTTGAGATAAATCCCTCTCTATGTAACTCTAAAAAAAAATTTTTTTTTATATAACTCTTTCAAAACCTGCACTGGTTTTGTTTCTTTAGAAAACTCAGCCTAAAACATTTGGAGTGGTTGTAGAGAAAAAAATCCTAAGTATGAGTTTTCTAAATTGGTTCTCAAGTGTGACTAGTCTTAAAGACTCTGATGACTCTGACTCTAGTAGGAAGGGGTGAGGTGGCAATACTAATACACAAAATATAACCACCAATAGATCAAGTATTGCTGAGAAGTGGGTCCTGGGTGATCACATGTTTGACACCTTTCTACAGTTTTGCCAGAATGAGAAGTACAGGGAAGCTGATTGGTTGGTCCCACTTTCACTAGACAAAATAGTGGGAAAAAAAGAGATGAGCTTAGAGATTCAGAGTCACAGCTCAAGTGCTGCATAAAAGACCTCAAAATTGCCATTTGTGCCCTGAAAGAAAGCCGTATTTCTTGTAGTAACAGAGCTGATATTGCTGAGGACCAAACTCAGAGTCTTATTGTAAGAGTGGCTGAATTACAATGTCAAATGAATTTCCAACCTTGGATGGTGTCTGAAGTTAAAGTGAGGGCAGTGATTGGGAAGAAATGGAATCCCAAATCTTGGGATGGGGACATATGGGCAGATAGTCAGGAAGCTATGGACACTGAGCCCCTAAATTCTGTTGAATCACTCCTGCCAAAAGAACCAGTCCTCTTACTGCAATCTGAAGAGATCACTCTGTATTTATCTACTAAGCCACCCTCCCCAGTAAAACCATTTTCCCTTCCACCCCCATCTGATGAGATTAACCCAGCTGTGCCTAAAGAGTCTTTGTCTGAGATATTGCCTGGGACGGCACCTGGGGCATTGCCTGGCGCATCACCCAAGGTAGATGCCTTACAAGACATTGCTGACTGTTCCCAAGATCCACCCTAACCACCCACTTTTGATTCTAGATCTATAACTAGACTTATGTTCCAGCAAGCCCTAAAAGGTGAAGTACAAAGTGTGACCCAAGAGGAGGTACACTACACTCCAAAAGACCTGCTGGACTTTTCTAATATGTACAAACAGAAATCCGGGGAATATGTGTGGGAATGTCTATTAAAGTTGTGGGATAATCATGCAAGGAACATAAAATTGGATTAGTCTGAGTTTATTGATATGGGCCCACAGAGCACAAATTCTCCATTCAGTGTTTCAGCTTGAAAGAATCTAATAGTTTACTTGGATGTTTCACTTAAGCATGGATTACACAGTGGCCTACACCAATTCAAGCTGAAGTACCAGACCTTCCTTGGTATACTGTCGAAGAAGATATTCAAAGCCTTAGGGAAATGGGTATGTTAGAGTGTATTTATCAGGCTAGACCCACAGGCCCACAAATGGAGTAACCAGATGACACACATTTTACTATAAGGTGAGGAACAAATTTGTGAAGGGAGCTCTAGCATCGCTGAAGACTGCTGTGACTGCTATATTATGTAAATCAGATTTGACAATGGGAAATCCCCTGATGAAATTAAGACACCTAACTACAATGGAACTGATTTCAACTGTGTGATGGTAGAGGCCATGAGGTGGTACTCAATCAACAAAGACAAGGTAGGCATGGTTACCATACTGGACAGTGGAGTCAACGCAGTAATCAGGATAATCTAGCTTGAATGGATTTACAGCATTGGTTACTTAGTTATGGTGCCATTAGGAGTGAAATAGATGGGAAATATAATAAACATTTAATTGATCTGTACAAACAGAATAATTCTAGGTCAAGTGAATGGCTGTCTAACTTGAATCACCAGAATAGAGTCACAGCCACTCAGTTTCCAGGCTTGAACCAGTTTACAGACCCTCAACCCCTTGAATGAAGGAGAGACTGGGTTCTTTTGAGGAAGGACCCACTATACTGCCAAAATATTTATACCATTAATCTTTCTCCCAGCCTTCTCCAAAGGGACTGATAGCCTTATATGAGAGTGACTATTTTTTTTTTATTCACTGGGGAAGAGTAAATAATCACGTTTTTGGGGGACTACTGAATACTGGCTCTGAACAGACTCTAATTCCAGGAGACCCAAAACATCACTGTGGCCCACCAGTCAGAGCGGAGGCTTATGGAGGTCAGGTTATTAATGGAGTCTTAACTCAGGTTCATCTTACAGTGGGTCCAGTGTGTTCCCAAACCCATCCTTTAGTGATTTCCCCAGTTCCAGAATACATAATTGAAATAGATATACTCAGCAACGGGCAGAGCCCCCACATTGGATCTCCGACAAGTGGAGTCAGGAAATTATGCCAGGAAAAGCCAAGTGGAAGCCATTTTTTTTTTTTTTTTTAACTAGGAAAGTAGTAAACAAAAGGTAATATCACATTCCTGGAGGGATTGCAGAGATTACTGCTGCCATAAAGGACTTGAAGGATGCAGGGGTGGTGAGTCCCACTACGTCCACATTCAACTCATCTGTTTGGCTGTGCAAAAAACAGATGGATCTTGGAGAATGACAGTGTATTACCACTTTACCAGGTGGTGACTTCAATTGCAGCTGTTGTTCCAGTTGTGGTTTCTTTGCTTGAGCAAATTAATACATCTCTGAGTACCTACCATGCAGCTATTGATCTGGCCAATTCCTTTTTCTTGATTCTGGTTTTGAAGGGCTACCAGAAGCAGTTTGCATTCATCTAGCAAGGCCAGCAATACACCTTCAGTTGTCTACCTCAAGATATATCAACTCTCCAGCCTTATGTCATAATTTAGTCTCTCTTTTTTAGAGCAGAGACTTTGATTGCCTTTCCCTTCCATAAGACATCACACCACTCAATTACATTGATGACATTTTACTGATTGAATTTAGTAAGGAAGAAGTGTCAATGAATTTGGACTTATTGGTAAAACATTTACATGCTAGAATGTGTGAAATTAATGCCAGAAAAATTCAGGTGCCTTCCACATCCGTAAAATTTCTAAGAGTTTGGTGGCGTGGGCCATGTCGAGATATTCCTTCTAAAGGGAAGGATAAGTTGTTACATCTGGCCCCTTCTACAACTAAAAAGAAGGCATAACATCTGCTAAGCCTCTTTGGATTTTGGAGAAAATATAGTCCTCATTTGGGTATGCTGTTTAGGCATGTTTATCAGGTGACTTGAAAGCTACTAGTTTTGAGTGGCACCCAGAGCAGGAGAAGGCTCTACAACAGGTTCAAGCTGCTGTGCAAGCCACTATGCCATTAGGCCATATGATCCAGCTGATCCAGTGGCGCTTGAAATGTCAGTGGCAGATAGAGAGGTGGTTTGGAGTCTTTGGCAGGCCCCCACTGGTGAAGCACCGCACAGACCCTTAAGATTTTGGAGTAAAGCCCTGCCATCCTGTTTAGACAACTACTCTTTTTTTGAGAAATAGTTTTGGCTTGTTCCTGAGCCTTAGTGAGACTGAATGGTTAATCATGGGCCACCAAGTCACCAAGTGGCCTGAGCTGCCCATCAGGGACTGTGTGTTGTCTGGCCCAGAAAGTCATAAAGTCAGACCTGCACAGCAGCACTCCATCATTAAATGGACATGGTATATATAAGATTGGGCTTGAGCAGGGCCTGAAAGCACAACTAAGTTGCATAAAGTAGTGGCCCAAATGCCCATGGTCTCCACTCCTGTCACGCTACCTGCACTTTCCCAGTCTGCACCTGTCGCCTCATGGGAAATTGACTGAGGAAGAGAAAACTCGTGCTTGGTTTACAGAAGGTTCTGTGCGATATACAGGGACCACTTGAAAGTGCAGCCCTGTAACCCCTTTCTGGGACCTCCCTGAATGACAGTGAGGAAGGAAAATCCTCCCAATGGGCAGAATTTCCAGTAGTGCACCTGGTCGTTCACTTTGCTTGGAAGGAGAAATGGTCAAATGTGCGATGTATACTGATTCATGGGCTGTGGCCAATTGTTTGGCTGTATGGTCAGGGACTTGGAGAAAACATGATTGGAAAATTGGTAAGAAGGAAGCATGGAGAAGAGGTAAGTGAATAGACCTCTCTGAATGTGCCAAAGAAGTGAGATATTTGTGTCTCATATGAATGCTCTCCAAAGGATGACTTTGGCAAAGGAAGATTTTAACAACCAAGTGGATAGGATGATGCATTCTGTGGAAACCAGTCAACCTCTTTCCCCAGCCACTCCTCTCATTGTCCAATGGGCTTATGAACAAAATGGTCATGCAACTTGAGGCTTCAGTTTTTTTCTTCCGCTTATTCAGTTGGAGGAATGTTGTCTGTATTCTTCCCTTTTGGTTTTCTATCCCCAGGTCTTTGCACATTTCATTATAATACTTTACTTTGTCTTCTCGAGCTGCCATTTGAAATCTTCTGTTCAGCTATTTTACTTCACCATTTCTTCCATTTGCTTTAGCTACTCTACGTTCAAGAGCAACTTTCAGAGTCTCTTCTGACATTCATTTTTTTCTTTCTTTCTTGTCTTTTTAATACACTTTTTCTTTCTTCATGTATGATGTCGTTGAAGTCATCCCACGACTTATCTGGTCATTGGTCATTATTGTTCAATGTGTCAAATCTATTCTTGAGATGGTCTCCAAATTCAGGTGGGATATACTCAAGGTTGTATTTTGGCTCTTGGGGACTTGTTTTGATTTTCTCCAGCTTCAAATTGAGCAATTGATGGTCTGTTCCTCAATTGGCCCCTGGCTTTGTTCTGACTGATGACATTGAGCTTTTCCACTGTCCTTTCCCACAGGTGTAGTCTGTTTGATTCCTGTGTATTCCATCTGGCGAGGTCTATGTGTGTAGTCGCCATTTATATTGTTGCAAAAGTATATGCAATGAATAAGTCATTTTTCTTGCAAAATTCTATCATGCGATCTCCAGCGTCATTTCTATCACCAAGACCATATTTTCCAACTACCAATTCTTTTTCTTTATTTGCAAGTTTTGCATTCCAATTGCCATTAATTATCAGTGCATCTTGATTGCGTGTTTGATCAATTTCTGACTGCAGAAGTTGGTAAAAATCTTCAATTTCCTCATCTTTGGCATTAGTGGTTGGTGCATAAATTTGAATAATAGTCATATTAACTGGTCTTCCCAGTAGGTCTATGAATGTTATCCTATCACTGACAATGTACTTCAGGATAGATCGTTAAGTGCTCTTTTTTGATGATGAATGTGATGCAACTCCTCTTCAATTTGTCATTCCCAGCATAGTAGACTGATTTAAAATAGCCAATACCAGTCCATTTCAGCTCACTTCTACCTAGGATATTGATCTTTATGAGTTTCATTTCATTTTTAACAACCTGTTCCCTGGTGGTGCAAAGGTTAAGACCAAAAGGTCAGCAGTTTGAACCCACCAGCCCCTCCTTGGAAACCCTATGGGGCAATTCTACTCTGTCCTATAGGGCCGCTGTGAGTCAGAATTGGCTCAATGGCCAAGTTTTTTTTCCCACCCCCAATTTTCCTATATTCATACTTTGTACATTCCACCACCTGATTATTAGTGGATGTTTGCAGCTGTTTATTCTCATTTTGAGCTGTGCCACCTCAGCAAAGGAAGGTCCTGAAAGCTTGACTCCATCCACATTTTTAAAGCCAACCTGACTTTGAGGAGTCAGCTCCTTCCCAGTTGTATTTTCAGTGACTTCCAAGCTGAGGGGCTCATCTTCAGGCACTATATCCAATAATGTTCTGTTGCTATTCATAGAGCTTTAACTGGTCAATCTTTTTTGGAGTAGGCTGCCAGATGTTTCTTCGTAATCTGTCTTAGTCCCAAAACTCCATTGAAATCTGTTCACCAAGGGTGACCCTGCTGGTATTTGAAATACTGGTGACAAAGCTTCCAGTATCACAGCAACGCACAAGCCACTACAGGATGACAAACTGACACTACCCCAAATTATAAGAATTGTTTTGATACAGAGTAAGAATTAAGTCACTGAAGAATCAATTGTTGGCCAGGGGAATTAATATAGGTGCTGATGTGTAACACAAGATTAAGGTGGTAGGTGCCATAATATAGGTACTTGGACAATATTGTGGGTCTTCAGAGGACTAAAAGTAAGTAGAATAACTACAGTTTATTATGTCGTAATATCAGGCACTATGCTAGATACTTTATGCACATTATTTTATTAATCCACTCCTGGCTGCAAGGAAAATGAGAGTTTTATTTTTTGCAGTAAACTCTGACCAAAATAAGTCATATGAACCAGGTGAATCTGATCATAAGGAAAAGAGAGAAAATTGTTCCATTTAGAGAGAAGAGGCACTGAATTGCACAGGCAGGGATGGAGAAAAAAGTAAATAGCTCTCTTTGGTGGGAACGCAGGATGCAAGGAAAGGAATAGCAGCTGTGTCATCAAAAAGGGGAGTTACTGAATGATGTAAAGGAAGGATACCAATGTATCTTTAATTTTCATTGGAGTACCATATTAAAGAATATGTCAAATAATAGACACCCAAAGTATAATGATATAGATATCTTTACCTAATGGACTCAATTATAAATATATCCTGCCAAACTAGGCACTGTGAAGGAAATTAGTATGTGTTTGAAATAACTGAAAAGATAAATAAAACACTAGTTAACTTAAACAATCAGGTGGCGTATAGTAAAAATAGAAAGAATAGAAAAAAATTGTTTAACAAAAAAATATCTTAACCATTTCGAAAGTAAGAAACATTATTAATAACCTCTTTAATCAAAGAAGAAATAAGACAATAAGCAATGAAAAGATTATTAAGATAAAAAACTTTTGGAACACAAAGCTTAATCGAAGGAAAATTTATTATCTTTATCTCTTAAATATTAAAGAAAAGAGCTTGAAATAAAATATCTCCATAATCATTTTAAGAAATTAGAAAACCAAACAACAGAATAACTCAAAGTTAGGGATATAGAATCAATAAAAGTAAAAGTAAATTTTTAAAAATATTAGAAAGGATAGATTAAACATCAAAACCCTAGAAAGCTGGTTAAGGAAAAGAGAGAAAATTAAAAGATACAATATTTGAAATGAGCCTGGAAAAATAACCACAAATACTAAAAAGTTAAAAGGGAAAAAATTGTAAGGTAAATCTATAGGTAAGCCTATGGCAACACGTTTTAAAACCTCAAGGATATAGGACATTTCCTATCACAATATAAATGATCAAAGCTTACCTAATGGGTTGGGAAACACCACTTGATTAAAAAAAAAAAAACAACCTATGAAAGATTAGAAGGGCAATTCAAGATTTATAATTAAAAAGAATAAAAATTGCCGATATTAAAAAAAAAAAAAAGAAACTCGCTGTTGAGTCAATTCCGACTCATAGCGACCCTATAGGACAGAGTAGAACTGCCCCATAGGGTTTCCAAGGAGCACCTGGTGGGTTTGAAATGCCGACTTTTTGGTTAGCAGACATAGTTCTTAACCACTACGCCACCAGAGTGTAATAAAATCACCAGTATTAGATGATATCAAATATGACGTAAAGCGCCTCATTTCATTCAATAAAACCATTAAAATCTTTATAACAAAACTTGTGTTAAGCTACTTTAAAAAAGTATAAACTGATCTCACTCATTAAGTAGGCAGAAAAAATTCTAAATAGAAGATTGGCAAAATAGGATTTATAAAGTAGTAAAATAAATATAGGCCATGACTACTAGTATTTATACCAGGGTATGCAAGGATCTTTAAATATCAGGAAAAACCTATGATATCATTCAAAGGGCAAAAACCCCCAAATTCTCATAAAAAGACCAAACTTAATGGTCTGACTGAAACTGGAAGGACCCCGGTGGTCATGGCCCCCAGACCTTCTGTTGGCCCAGGACAGGAACCATTCCCGAAGCCAACTCTTCAGACATGATTGGACTGGACAATGGGTTGGAGAGGGATGCTGGTGAGGAGTGAGCTTCTTGGATCAGGTGGACACTTGAGACTATGTTGGTATCTCCTGCCTGGAGGGGAGATGAGAGGATGGAGGGGGTTAGAAGCTGGTGAAATGGATACGAAAACAGAGAGTGGAGGGAGGGAGTGGGCTGTATCATTAGGGGAGATTAATTGGGAGTGTGCAGCAAGGTGTATATAAGTTTTTGTGTGAGAGACTGACTTGATTTGTAAACTTTGACTTAAAGCACAATAAAAAATTATTAAAAAAAAACAAAGGACAAAAACCATATGATCATTATCAATATATGCTAAGTCATTTGATAAAATCAGAGGCCATTTGATATAAATATTGCTAGTAAACTAGGCGCAGAAGGCAAATACTTAAATATTATAGAGACCACCGAAACTACTCACAGGTATCATTCTAACTGGTGAAATGCTAAAGCTATCTCTATCAAAATCTGGAGTAAGGCACGAATGCCTATTTTCTTCCTTATTATTCAACATTGTTTTAGAGATTTTAGCATATATAATGAAAGAGAAAAATCAAATAATCATCAGGAATATTGGATCTAGATACAGATACCAGAACTTAATATATGATAAAGTAGGTATTTCAATTTGGAGGGATCAGATGATTTATTTACTAAATGGCAATGATACAACTGGCTATCCATCTGGGATGAAAACTAATCTTCATAGACTAAAACTTAAATACATAAATAAATATGTCAGGAGAAGTCACAGGAGAGCATGGAAGCAAAAAAAAAAAAAACTAAATTAGAGTAATAAAGTTGTATTACTTTATGTACTTCATATTGGGAAAATTAAATCAAGTGACAACACCTGCTGCTCACTCACAGTGATGTAGTATTCTCATACCTTGCTGACGGAAACGTGAATTGTTACAGCTGTCTCGAAAAAATAAACAGATCTTTGTACTAAGGAATATGACTCCTGAGACTGCATTCCAAATAAATTAAAGCACAAATATATAATTTTTTCACAAGTATGTTTATTGCAACATTTCTCTGGAAAAAAAAATAGAAACAAGTGACAGCTCATCAATAGGAGAATGACTGAATCAATGTTGCTATATCCATGGCATGATATTCATATCAAATTCATGTATTATTATACATCTTTTAAAATAAAGGGGTAACAGCCACATTAAATGAGGAAAGCGTAAAGCCAAGCAGTGGAAAAGAATATGATCCTATTTTTATAACACAAATTATAAAAATGTATGTAAGTACATATTTGTTGTTGCTAGTTGCTCCAGACTCAGCTCCGTCTCATGGCCGCCTTATGTAAAACAGAATGAGAAGTTACCCAGTCCTGTGCCATCTTTGTGACTGTTGGTATGTTTGAGTCCATTATTGTGGCCGTTGTGTCAATCTAGCTCATCGAGGGGTTCCCTTTTTTCACTGATCCTCTACCAAAGCGGATGTCTTTTCTAGCTTTTGTTCTTTCCTGATGACATGTCCAAAGTAAGCAAGCTGAAGTCTCTTCATCCCACCTTCAAAGGAGTGTTCTGGTTGTATTTTTTCAGAGACAGATTTGTCCATTCTTTTAGCAGTCTATAGTATATTCAATATTCTCCAACACCACAGTTTCAGTGCATCGATTTTCTACCTACCTAATTACGTACTTACCTATCCATCTGTCCACCCACCCACCCAATCATCCATCCATCCGTCCATCCGTCCATCCACCCACTCTCCCACCCACCCACCCACCCACCCACCCATCCATCCACCCATCCATCCACCCACCCATCCACCCATCCACCCATCCACCCATCCACCCATCCATCCATCCATCCATCCATCCATCCATCCATCCATCCATCCATCCATCCATCCATCCATCCATCCATCCATCCATCCATCCATCCATCCATCCATCCATCCATCCATCCATCCATCCATCCATCCATCCATCCATCCATCCATCCATCCATCCATCCATCCATCCATCCATCCATCCATCCATCCATCCATCCATCCATCCATCCATCCATCCATCCATCCATCCATCCATCCATCCATCCATCCAACCTATCTGTCTGTCTATCTACCTACCTATCTACCTGTCTACCTACCTGTCTGTCTACCTACCTACCTATCATCTATCTATCTATCTATCTATCTATCTATCTATCTATCTATCTATCTATCTATCTATCTATCTATCTATCTATCTATCTATCATCTATCTATCTATCTATCTATCTATCTATCTATCTATCTATCTATCTATCTATCTATCTATCTATCTATCTATCTATCTATCATCTATCATCTATCATCTATCATCTCTCTCTCTCTATCTATCATCTATCTCTCTATCTATCTATGTATCTCTCTCTCTCTCTTTCTATCAGTATTTCAGTATACAGCATGCAGAAGGTATAAAAAGGCACACCACAGGTTTTAAAATTGGTTACCTAGCTCCAGTAGGCTTGGAAGATGAAGCACACAAGAAAGGGGGGAAGGAGGTTTAAAAAAAACCCAACTGCAGGATATATATTGTGTTTAAGAGGATGCATGAAAGAGGATCATAAAATGTTAAAGGTGGTTATCTTAGGGTGGTGGGTATTCAATTTATTTTTATTTTTTTCCTTATATCTTTAAGTATATGTTGACTTTTTACAATGTGTCTGTATTTTTCATAACCATGGGAAATTGTAGCTTTTTTCTTCATGAGGGCAAAAAGTAGAACTTTATCAAAAAATCCTGTCTGAGAAATGTCTAGGAACAAGAAATTGGTGTTAGCATGGAGGATAAAAACTGAAAACCCGAAGAACCAAAAGTTGGCAATGTTCTCTAAACAATGGCTGGGGAAAATGTGGCAAGGTCCAAAAGACTCCAGGGACAGGTAGTTAGGCATTTCCAGGAGAAAGGAATAAGATTATCAAATCCAGTTGCCATTATACTTTAAAACCACATAACTAAGTTTACATTATCATCAAGTAGCATTTGATTATAGTTAAACTTCCAAGGACTTCTTTCCACAGGGAAGGAATTAGCTGCTTTTGTTCACATGAGTTTACCATTCAGTGGGAGTTGTCTTTCCCATTGTATTTCTCTCCGGCATCCTAGCAGCAATGTGAACTTCACTGGAGTAAAACTGAAAAAATCCTGTTTCTTAGATGACAGAGAAGTCTATATCCTGGATATGATGAACTCATATAGTATATTTTGAGGCTGATAATATCTGCCTGGATCCTCCTAGTAATACTTTCACCTCTGAATTCATCTCCATCCACACTACAACACATCCATACTTTCATTCTTTCTTTGCTCATTATCCAACTAAACTTGGGAGAAGTCTGGCTCTCTTCAATTAAATCTCTAGTCCAGGCCTCTCCTCTGAGTTTCAAAATGGCTTTATCCAAGAATTTACTTGGCATCTATTCTTGGGTGCTTCAAAAACCCATTACAGCAAAAACACAAATTATAATCTTCACCCACCACCCATTCTCAAATCTTATCCTCCTCTAGAATTTCCAGTTTCAGTAAGTGGCATCACCAGTTGAAAAAGCTGGAAAACTATAAGTTAACCTTGACACAATTTTTGTCACTCCTCCCCACGTTCAATCCATCACCAGCTCTTTTTTGATTTCTTTATCTAAACGTCTCTCAGATTAGTCTATTTCAACTCCAACTGCACTGCCAGCACACCACATTAGTCTACTTTATCACCACTTCATCCCTGGATTCCTGTAATAGTCAAATAACTGACCTCTTCATCCATTTTGCAACCCTTCTGTTCCAGCCGCCAACCTAGAAGCTTGAATAATCTTTTAAAAAGAATCACCTCAGTGGTTTTCTCTTATGCTCAGAATCAAGATCTAAATGCTTCAATGGCCTACCAAAAAAAAAAAATCTGTTGCCATCGAGTTGATTCCAACTCATAGTGACCCTATACTATAGGACAGAGTAGAAATGCCCCATAGGTTTCCAAGGAGCAGCTGGTGAATTTGAACTGCCAACCTTTTGGTTAGCAGGTGAGTTCTTAATTGCCGCAGCACCAGGATGTACAAGACTCTAGATACACAGATCCTCAATTACCATTCTGGTCTCAGTTTAGGCTACCATCTGCTCCCCCGTCAACTTTTGACACACATTTCTGTCTCTTCTGCAGTTGTGCTTTGCTGCCTCCTGCTTCAAGATCTCTTCTCATGCCATTTCCTCCTTTCCTGGGAACACAACCTAATCCCTTTCTCCTTCCAAATCCACCCAATAACTTCTATCACACTTCAGCTCTCAGGTCATAGGGAACCTCTCTGTGCCTTTCCAATGCAGTACTTTTCATACTTTTTAATCACTGGCTGAGATGATTATTTGATTAATATTTTCACCTTTACCCGGAGCAGCAGCTGTAGGTTCTATAATGGCAGAGTTGACATTCATTAACTCACCATTGTGGACTTTCCATCTAATGCACTGTTATGGATTGGATCATGTCCCCCCAAAATGACAACTTGGCTGGGTCGTGATTCCCAGTATTGTATGACTGTCTACCATTTTGTCATATGATGTGGTTTCCCTGTGAGTTGTGAACCTTAATCTCTGCCTGTGGTTGATGATGCAAGATTAGATTATGTTAAAGAGGATTAGACTGGAATGTAACACCCTTATTTAGATCACATCCCTGATCCAATGTAAAGGGAGTTTCCCTGGAGTGTGGCCTGCACCACCTTTTATCTTACAAGAGATAAAAGGAAAGGGAGGTAACAGAGAATTGGGGGACTCCTACCACCAAAAAAGCAGTGCCAGAGCAGAGTGTGTCTTTTGGATACAGGGTTCCTGCTAGGAGAAGCTGCCAGGCCATGGGAAGAATGATGACAAGGGCCTTCCTTCCTCCAGAGCTGACAGAGAGAGAAAGTCTTCTGCTGGAGCTGATGGCCTAAATTTGGACTTGTGTCCACTAGACTGTGAGAAAATAAATTTCTCTTTGTTAAAGCCATCCACTTGTGGTATTTCTGTTACAGCGGCACTAAATAATTAAGACATACACCGAACACAGGACCCAATAAAAGGGGTGCTCAATACATATCTACTGCACAAATAATTTGACTGTGTCCTCTCTAAGTATGATACCCCCTAATTCTCTTCTTTTTACACCCTTGGGTACTTAGCCCCAAGCCGCCTTCTTGATGATTTTTTTTACTATTATCAATATTTATGCTCTGATTTTTATTTATACATTCTCTGTTTTGCGGTTTTAGGATTTCATGATTTTACATTTTAAGACTCCAAAGTGTATGAATTTTTTTTTCTATAAATGTGGGTTTTATGCAGTCTCTAGAGTGAAATAGATACTAAAATTGAGCAAATGGGATATGATAATATATAAAAAGCCGGTTGTTGTCTAGTTGACTCTGATTCGTGGTGACTCCGTGGGTAGCAGAGTAGAACTAGGTGCCATAGTGTTTTCAATGGCTGATTTTTCAGAAGTAGATCTCCAGGCCTTTCTTCCAAGGCACCTCTGGGCGGACTTGAACCACCAACGTTTTGGTTAGCAGCTGAGAGCATTAACTGTTTATACCGATTGTGACTCCGTTATAATACGTAAAAACCAAACCTGTTGTCCTCGAGTCAATTCTGACTCATGGCAAACCTACAGGACAGAGGAGAACTGCCCCCTTAGGGTTTCCAAGGCACGGCTGGTGGATTCAAACTGCTGACCTTTCGGTTAGCTGCCGAACTCTTACCACCTGTACTACCAGGGCTCCAAAAAAACATGGAACGCTAGAAAATCATATTGAAAAAGATAGAATATAAGTAATATTCATAGGCTTAAAATTCTTGGGGGATGATTTGTATCTTACCTATGGCTGTATACTCCACAACACCTAGCACAGCAGCTTCCACTTGGTGGGCAGTCAGTTATACATAAGGGATGTCTCATCCTAGAAAACTTCGCGAGGAATTAGCATTTACTATGCAAGCATTGAGTGTTGAACTAATTATTTTTTCCATTTTTAAACCAGGAAATGAATGAAAGCAAATAAGGACCCTCATATATGAGGACTATAAATAACACATTTTTGTAGCAAGGCATATTTTCTTCCAGATTAATTTAAATGTGTACAAATTTGTCCCTGTTTTAAAAAAATCAATTTAAATGTAACATATTAACTTGGGAAGACATCAGATCAAATTTACTAGGTTCATTAAGCTTAGGGAATTAAATTTCAGAAATCTGTTATTTCCTAGTAATAGGTTTCAAGAGTAATATTTAGCAGCCTGTCAAATATGTGCTTATTTGTCATATAAATTGACATTAGATATCAGAATAAGCAACTAGTTTTAAACAGATTTTTTTTCTTTGCAGACTCACCAAGTATTTAGAATCTGCGATTTTAATAAAATAGTACACTACTGAGCTTGAATCCTCTAGAACATCAACTTTACAGAAGTCTCAGCTGTTACTGAGTTGCTCTATTATCATTCTTGATTCATTGACTGCGCCTTGATTGGTTGGATTGTTACTGGATGGCATTATTTGCTATGAAGCTGCAAATATTTATACAACATTGGTTTTCGAATAAGAATATGCTGAGAATTCTTTATGAGTTTTCCTGAATTTTGGATCAGATGCAATGAATGCGGAGGAAATTAATCTTATTGGTACATTTTCCAGGAGTGTCTTGAAGCACGTTAAAGTAACTCTGAGATTGCAAGAGCTCGAGGAGTATGAAAGTGGAAATTGTGTTTGGTTTAAAACAGGCACGGGTAATCAAGTTACAAAAGCCCTGCTGTCTGTCGTAATAACTAAAAGGGCACAGGTAGATACAGGGTTCAATGACAAGGCTGGGATTGTTAATACTAGCTGCAGTAGCTGCCATGTTTTTTATAGGAAGCTACTGACTAGACTGTGAAATTCTGAGTCTGGCGTGACATCCCTATCTTCATAAGAAACACTCGTTTTTTGACTTTACAGGGACATTGCCTCCTTTTCACCCACTTTCTCACTCCCGCTTTGATTAATCATAGCATTTATCTAAAATAATTATAATTTACTGCCTACTAAATATAGGTATCTTTTCATTTACAGTGCCTGAATCAATGCGTTTCAAACAACAATCAGTTTGAGGACAACATAATTTAAAAACAGCAGCAGATTTCATAAGATCCAGCCTGTCAGGCTATATAATTTGGGGATGGTAAGAGCATTTGCACCTCAGAATAACAAAACTTTCGTCATGAGGATTTTCAAGCATTCATTCTCATCCAGGACTTTGTGATTTCGGACAGAATGTGATTGCAATTTTTCATCATCCATGATTATTGAGATGAGGGCCATGAAGTACAGTGGAGAGGATTGGTGTAAGAAAGTCTGAGAAATGAAGTGAGGTAGGATGATGGACCGTCTCACTATTTAGTATATTCAGTTGAATAGTAAGTCTACCTTTTCTTGAAATCACTGTTTAGAAAGTATCGTTCCTTCTGGTATGTGATGAAATGTTATCAGACTTTAAATGAAAATAAATAATAATACTTAATGGGGCATGATCAGTTTCAGGGAGGTGTAGGTTGTCAATGGTCAACCACGTTTTCTTTTGCTGCTTTGATAAGATTCCAAGATTGCAATAAGATTGGTCATTTCCAATTCTTGATAACTAGAAAAGAATGTGTGTGTGTATATGTCTGTGTGTGTGTGAGAGAGAGAGAGAGAAAGAGATGAGGGTTTGGGAATCTGTGCATTGTGATTTCCATGTAACACATTCCCGTATTTTGCTTAGTGGACATTTAATAGAGTAGGAAAAAAAATACAGAATTTAGGCGCCAACTAAATTGTTATTTAGTTTTGTTATCTACTTTTGGTAAAGTAGAGGTCAGCAAAAAGGAGGAAGACCCTCTATGAGAGGGACTGGCACAGTGGCTGCAACAATGGACTAAAACATACCAATGACTGTGACGGCGGCGCAGGACTGGGCAGTGTTTTGTTCTGTTGTACAGAGGGTTGCTATGAGGCAGAACTGACTCAATGGCACCTAATGATAATAATAATA
The DNA here is from genome assembly GCF_024166365.1 of Elephas maximus indicus. Classification (NCBI taxonomy): domain Eukaryota; kingdom Metazoa; phylum Chordata; class Mammalia; order Proboscidea; family Elephantidae; genus Elephas; species Elephas maximus. The sequence goes on along the minus strand of NC_064841.1, from coordinate 13,132,934 downwards.
TATAAATTGCTACTAATGTTGACTTGTTCCTTGCAGTTATCATGCCCTGCACTGGCATCTAGAGCATGCTACGCTTTGGTTTTGGTCTTGATATATACATAGGTATTCATTTGTGAAACTTTTTTGTATATATAGACACTACCAGAGCACTGCAATTATTTCAGATCTCTTTAGAGATAATGTAGCATAATGGAAAATCTACAACCCTGGACTAAGAAAGACCAAGGCTTGAATCTAAGCTCCACAACTACTAGTGTAAATTTAGATTGGTCATTTACCTCCCTGAGTCAAGGTTGACTCATCTATAAAGTGGGAATCAATGGTACTTATCTTCAGTGTTATAATGGATTTCATAAAAGCATATATATATATATATATATATATATATATATAAAACCAAGCATATAATAAACAATCAATTACGTAACTATTGTATTTATCATTTGAAAACAAAGACCAATTTTTGGTAGGGGTTTTGAAGAATTGCCACCGATAGCAGCTGAATTTCTAAATACTACCAAATGCCCCCACCTGTAGACACATCACTGATTCCACTGAACTGGCAGCTAAGAATGCCACCTGGCCACTCTGGGCTCCTTATGCCTCTGGATCAACAGGCAAAGAAGGGAGTTACTGTACTGGCTGGTGTGATTGATCCTGATTACCAAGAAAAAATCAGATTGATATAATATACTGGAGGTAAAGAAGAATATGTCAGGAATGCAGGAGATCGCTTAGGGCATCTCTTAGTACTACCATGCTTTGTGATTAAAGTCAATGGAAAACTTCAGCAACCCAATTCCAACATGACTATTAATGGTCCAGACCCTTCAGAAATGAAGGTTTTGTTCACTCCACCAAGCAAAGAACCATGACCAGCTGAGGTGCTTGCTGAGGTCAAAGGAAATATGGAATGGGTGGTGGAAGAAGGTAGTTCTAAATACTGGTTATGGCCATGTGACCAGTTGCAGAGACAAGGACTGTAATTGTTATGAGTATTTCTGCTCTGTATGTGTGGATCAAATATTTTCGTTTCTTTTAAAATATAAGATGTAAATGGGGCTAGTGCATTTTCGGTAGTATGTGTGTTAGTTGTATCTTGTTAGGTGCAAGTATGACTTTGTATCTTTATTCAGAAATTATGTATGGTTTGGGGAGATGTGTACAGGTGTCAAATTGACAAGGGGTGGACTGTGATGATTAAGATTGTGTGTCAACTTGGCTGGGCCCTGATTCTCAGTGTTTTGGCAGTTGTATAGTATTGTAATCACTTCCCTGTTGAAATTCGATATGTGATCACCCCCATGATGGAATGTGCTGAGTGGTACTGAGTAGGGTGAGGCCTGTGGTGGCTCACTTCGCCCTTAGCCTTCATCTCTCCACCCTCCACCACCTACTTCCTTCCTGCTGGCCTTGCCAAGGCTTTTGGCTGGTTCTGGACCCCGCAGCTGCCTCTCGTTCATCTGACCTCTGGTTCTTGGGACTTGAGCTAGCAGGTTACCTGCCAGTCTTGGGATTCATCAACCTTCACAGCCTGTGAGCAAGAGCACTGCTCTCCGACCTGCAGATTTTGGGTTCACCAGCGCCTGCAGCTATGTGACTCAGGAGGAACCTCTATCATGATGTATGGACTTGGGACGCTCCGGCCTCTACGATCATGTGTGAGCTGTTTTCTTGATACAACTCTCTCTGTATATATACATTTGTACACTTTACTGGTTTTGCTTCTCTAGAAAACCCAGCCTAAGACAGGGCCTATCCTATATGGTGTTCGGTGAACTTCTTGGATGACCAGCTTTTCATCTTTCATGATATTACAGAAGTTTTCTGTCCGTAAATCTTCATTGATCCTCCCTGTGTTTCCTGTTTTCTCCTCCTATTCTGAAACTCTGATCACATGCCAATTTTTGCTTTTGATTGTATCTCACAACATTCTCGGGGTTTCTTTATTTTTCTCCATTCTTTTCTCTGATTTTTTTCTCAAAGTGGTATTCCAGGAAGTAATATTTTCTCATTTTGAGAAATCAAAATTTCTCATTTTGGACTTAGAGACTTAAGACCAGAGAATTTTGGCAAAACACTGCCTTCCTGTTGAAAAAGATAGCCTTTTTGAAATGAGTCTATGTCTCTTTATGTCTTTAAAATACCTGTGAATTTCAAGTGGAATATAATTGGCATTGTAATAAATGCTCTGGCACAGTGTTTTTGAACAGTAAAGGACACAGAGACATTATGTCCTATTGTTACTACGAATAGAACCACCCAGACACCAATTAACATCTCATAGCTATGATTACTAGTTATTGTTCTTGTTCCACTAATAAAACTTACATCCTTTTAGTTCATATTTTTATTTCAAAAAGTCATGCTAAGAAAAGGTTAAATTTATCACGAATGCAAATAAATATGGAGCATACAAAGCTAATTAAGTTTATAACCGCTGAGAATAATATGAAAAGGAAAATGAAATTGCTTTGCTTCAAGGAAAATCTTCTAGGAAACATTTGTTGAATAAACATGGAAGAAATTTTCTTACACGGTTGATATTTGGCTTATATATATATATATATTTTACGTATAACAATCACACATTTCTTATCATTTTAAATAAACTGCTGGCTTCATAATGTATTAGTACTGTGTGTTAGAGAATGGGAGGAGGGGAAGAAAAGTGTATTTGCCAAGCATTTAAATAAAGCTCTCACAGTTTTAAAGCGTATAGTAGAAAGACATCACAATTTAACAGTGTTACTTAAACCTTGAAATTAAGCAAGCTGAAAATTTATGGAAAACAAAGACATTGAAAGTTTTGGTGCTCAAGGAACATTAATGAAATGATATTTTGATATCTGTGATACAATAACAACTTCATGCAAGTAATTATGTATTTTTATAATAGTCTCTTTAATTATATCTCTGCTATTTCTTAGATTCTTAGACATTTAGCAGCCAATACTTCCTGTGCAAGTATTTCAATTATTATGGAGATGGGATTTTAACTTTGAAATGCATCCCTTTTTTATCAATTGGTTTGAAGCCCAGTACAAGGAAGAACAGTGTCGAGCTTGAAGTTTGGCTCTAGTAACACTTTTTGTTCACTAGCTGACGGGCTTACAGGATTCATCTTTAGAGTGCTTGCTGGCATCCCATGATGCCTTTCCATAGTGGAACAGAGTTTAGATCCACTCTGGGGTATTAGCACATGATGAAGGTAATCTGTTTCCTTAGCTGAAACTCACAAACAAAGCAGTTAAATCCCCATCACAAATGGCCATACTGGGATTCATTACACTTTTCATAGGCCTGGATCTTTTTGTTTCTAAGCCCTTAAAACATTTATATGGGGCAATGGAATTTTCACAGAGCTCGAGCCAATTCCTTTAGTGAAGAATGAGATACATTATTTTGAAAGGTACGGTTTTCACCCATAAGTGGAAACCTAATTTAAGGAGCAAAGAAAGAATGGAAGAATGAAGAATAAACACTACCTAAAAAGCAGACCTTAGGGAGCCCTGGTGGCACAGTGGTTAAGTGCTTGGCTGCTAACTGAAAGGTCAGTGGTTCGAACCCACCAGCTGTTCTGTGGAAAAAAGATGTGGCAGTCTGCTTTCATAACGATTACAGTCTAGGAAGCCCTATGGATGTAGTTCTACTGTATCCTGTAGGGTTGTTAAGAGTCAGAATGACTTTACAGCAATGGGTTTTTTTGGAAGCAGCCCCTTTTTCAACATTGGGTGCGCCTTTTCTTTTGAAATGCTGCCATTTCCTAAAGGGAAAGTTTTCATTTACTTACTAACTTAACAAACCTTGGTTCAGTTTGTCCTGCATGCCAGGTCCTGTGACTCTGGGATAAAAATGGAATATGACATGGTAGCTACCTCCAAGCAGTTAAATCCAGCAGAAGAGAAAGAACTGCAAATATTGTTAAAAGTGATGTAATAGGTTCTATAAAAAGATAACTAAAATGTGTCCAACATTATAAGAAGAAGTAGAATGGGGATGTTTAGAGAATACTTAGATTGGGATAAATGGGAGTGGCTGGAACAGAAGGAAAGAGCCTTAGAAATATATAGATTTATATGTTAAGAGGTAAGAATTTGCCAGGTAAAAGAAAGAAGAGTCTTTGAAAATTAATTTAAGGCTTCAGGATATTGACTTATTGAGTAAACGTAACTTTCTAAGTAGAGTTTCATATTATGACTGTTTATACCTTATTTCCTACTAAATAGGTGGAAATTCTACCTTTAAAATGGAAAAAAAAATGCCTATAGAACTTTCAAAAGAATATGAATGTTGTTGTCGTTGTAGTTAGATGACGTCGGGTCAATTTTTGACTCTTAAAGAACCCATGGGATGGAGTAGAATTGCTCCATAAGGTCTCTAGGCTATAATCTTTACAGGATCAAATCACCAAGTCCTTCTTCTGTGGAGCTGCTGGGTGGGTTCAAACCACCAACCTTTCGGTTAGCGGCTGAGAGATTAAACGTTGTACAACCAGGGCTCCTTATATGGAAGTTAGAATTGTTAATAATGAAATTGCATATATATGTATTTTTTTCTAAACAGATATTCTCTCACTAGATGAAAGTAAACCAAAACACCAAACCCAGTGCCATCGAGTCGATTCCGACTCATAGCAACCCTATAGGACAGAGTAGAACTACCCCATAGAGTTTCCAAGGAGCGCCTGGTGGATTCGAACTGCCGACGCTTGGTTAGCAGCCGTAGCACTCAACCACTACGCCACCAGGGTTTCCAGATGAAAGTAAGGAACACATAAATCCAAGTGTACATAAAAAGTGAATTTTCTTTTACAGAAATTATCTTGAATAATATATCATGGAACACTATTTTACATGTAGATATTGAGAGGAAGATAACTAGTGGGCACCTTTGTGTAAGTAAAACAGAGTTCGATATTTTTGTGTGAATTGTATTTATTGATAGCAAACTTAGACAATTTCAAAAGATATGGGAAATGAAAAATTCTAATAGGTGGAATTATTCAATTTATCCTCTTGTATAATCTCAATTCCCCAGGTAATGGTAAATTATTAAACACTTTTTATGCTTTTATTTTATAAAATCTGCCTTCATTTTATTTTGCAAAATCTGCTTTAAGTCTGTTAGTAATTCATGGAGAAAATCCATTGGAAAGAGCTTATCTAAGACACCATTCAGCAAAAGGTGCTGCTTACGTTGTCAAAATCTTAACTGCAGTTAGAGTTTCTTTTTTTTTTATGTTTCTTTTCTTTCTTTCTTCTTTTTTTTTTTTTTTTAGCAATACTTGAAACTTTAGGTTTTATAATGATAGAGACTAATGATAACAAAATTAGCCCTGGTGGCACAATGGTTAAGTGCTATTCTGCTCACCGGGGTTCCCTATATCCTCCAGTGTATAAAATACCTTGATAACAAGCTTGCTGTCAGACTGAAGAATAATCCCCAAAGACACCTGAGTTCTAATCCCTGGAACGTGTGAATGTAGAATCTGTAGTGACGTTACCTCTCTCATCCCTAACAGTGATCACTTGGGTTTTCTTTTTTTTTTCTGATTTGTCTGACAAGAGGTTTATTCATTTGATTGATTTCAAAAAAACAGCTTTTAATCTTACAGATTATCCCTACCGGTATTTGATTTTTTATTTCCTTATTTTATACTATTCTAATTATCATTTCCTTTCTTTCTACTTACTTTGGCTTTCATTTGCTTCTGTTGCTATGGTGTCAAGGTAGAATCTGAGGTCACTGATTTGAGATTTTTTCTTGTATTTAAGTACAGGCCTTCAGTGTTATTAATCTTCATTTAAACACTCCTGTAGATGGAGCCCACAGATTTTGTATGTCACATTTTTATTTTCATCTAGTTCAAAATATACTGTTTGATTTTCTTTTTAATTTGTTCTCTGACTTTTGCAAATTTCCAGATATCTTTGTTATTAGTTTCTAGTTAAATCCACTACAGTTCAATAGCTTATCTCTTTGTATGATTTAAATTTTGAAAAAGAAAATTGAACCCTATTTTATGTCCCAGAATATAGTCTGCTTTTGTAAATATTCTGTGTGCACTTAAAAAGAATGCTTACTCAGCAGTTGTTGGGTGGGATGTCCTATTCGTGACAATCAGGTCCAGCGGTTTATAGTGTTATTCGAGCCTTCTGTATGTCCTAGAAGAGCCCTGGTGGTGGTGTGGTTAAGAGCTTGGCTGCTAACCAAAAGGTAAAAAAGTAGGCAGTTCAAATCCACCAGCTGCTCCTTGGAAACCCTATGGGAGGGTATAGGGTCACTATGAGTCTACTATTTCTACTATGAGTCAGAATCGACTCAATGACAACAGGATATCTCACGGATATTCTATTTACTCATATATCAAATATAATCAACTAATTTTTGACAAAGACACAAAGAATTCAATATAGAAAGGATAGTCATTTTGACAAATTTTACTGGAAAAATTGGACATCCAATGAACCTTGTGCATACTTCACATTTTACGTAAAAACTAATTCAAAAGGAATCCTTAAACTAAATGTAAAAATACTGAACTATAAAACTTCTAGAAGAAATTGTGTATGTTGTCGAGTCGATTCTGATTTATAGCAACACTATAGGACAGAGTAGAACTGCCCCATAGGATTTCCAATTTTAATCTTTATGGCAGCAAATCACCAGGTCTTTTCTCCCATAGAGCAAGTGGTGGGTTTGAGTTGCTGACCTTTTGGTTAGCAGCTGAGCGCTTAACTATTGCACCACCACCAAACCTATTGTCATCGAGTTGATTTTGACTCATAGTAAACCTATAAACCAAAACAAACAAACTCATTGCTGTCCAGTCAATTCTGACTCATAGCAACTCCACAGGACAGATCTTTCTCCCATAAAGCTGCTAGCGGGTGAATGGCTGACTTCTCGATCTGCAGCCAAGCGCTTAACAAATACCAGGGTTCCTTCTAGAAGAATAGGTAGGAGAAAAATCTTTGTGTTAGACAAAATGTTTTAGATGTAACACCAAACGCATAAGCCGTGATAAAAATGATGATTCATATTTCATCAGAATTAAGAACTTTGTGAAAGGCACTGATCGAATAAAAACAGAAGAGACAGTAAACAACACATTAATAGTTGCCATCGGGATTGGATAGAGATTGACTACAAAGAGGCAGCATAAAGGTATTTTCTTCTGATGAAACTGCGCTGTCTGACACTGTGTTGGTGAATACGCAGTCCTATGCAGTTGTGAAACTGTTTTCTGTCCAGAGATTTTAGCTGTAAGCGTGAGAAGAGTTGGCCATATTGAACTTTTTTCATCTTAGCCAGCACTGGAAGTTCTGTCTGTTGGCATCTCAGTGGGAGTCACATTTAATCTGTAGATCAATTTGGAAAGCATTAACATCTTAACAACATAAAAGTTTTTTGTTTTATAAACATAACGTATCTCCCCATTTATTAACTCTTTTTTAATGTAATATTATGCAATTTTCATCATGAAAATTTTGCAGATGTTTTGTTAGATTTATCCCTAAATATTTCATCTTTTTGACACTGTCGTAAATGGTGTTTTCATTATTTCAAGCTTCAATTTATTGTTGCTAATATATAGATGAACAAACAAATCTGTCTCAGAAGAAGTACAACCAGAATGCTCCTTAGAAGCAGGGATGGCGAGACTAGTCTCACATACTTTGGACCATTATCAAGAAGGATCAGTCCCTGAGAAGGACATCATGCTTGGTAAAGTAGAGGGTCAGTGAAAAAGAGGAGGACCCTCAACGAGATGGATTGATACAGCGGCTGCAACAATGGGCTCAAGCATAACGAGTGTGAGGATGGCACAGGACTGGGCAGTGTTTCATTCTGTTGTACATAGGGTCGCTATGAGTCAAAACAACTCGATGGCACCTAACAACAACAACAGCAATATATAGACATTCAGATGATGTTGTGTATATTGACCTCTTATAATTTCCCTAAACTCACTTATTAGTTCTAGTATCTTTTTTGGGGGGGTGGGGTGGGGATGGATTTCTATTTTGAAAACAATTTTACTTCTTCCTTTTCTTTTTCTTGAACACAGTGATAGGAACAGACATCCTCACGTTTTCCCAATATTGTTAAAAAAAAAAAAATTGTTAGGAAGGCATTAAACGTTTCAACACTAAGTGTAATGGTAGCTAAAGATTTTTCACAGATGCCCTTTCTCAGGTCAGGGAAGTTCTCCTATATTCCTAGTTGTGTGAGAATTTTTTTTTTTTAATCATGAATACATATTCAATTTTGCCAAATGCTTTTTCTTCATTTATTGATATAATTATATGCATTTTCTGTCTGTCGATGTGGTAAATTACGTTGATTTTTGAATATTGAATCAATCTTAAATGTTAGATTTTTCAAAAGTACCTTCTGCCTTAGTTGAGATTGTTGTGGTTAGTTGCCGTCAAGTCAATTCTGACTCATAGTGACCCCATGTGTTGTAGGGTAGAACAGTGCTCCAAAGGGTTTTCAAGGCTGTGACCTTTCGGAAGCAGATCACTAGGCTTGTTTTCCTAGGTACCTCCAACCCATTGCCCTCGAGTTGATTCCAATTCATAGTGACCCTATGGAGCCCTGGTGGCTCAGTGGTTAAGAACTCACTGCTAACCAAAGGTCGGCAGTTTGAATTCACCAGCCACTTCTTGAAACCCTATGAGGCGGTTCTACTCTGTGCTACAGGGTAGCTATGAGTTGGAATTGACTCAACGGCAAAGGGTTTGGTTTATGGTTTAGTGACACTTTACAGAAGCAGAGTGCCACATCTTTCTTCTTTAGAGCAACTGTTAGGCTTGAACTGTTACGTTCCTTTTGGTTAGGAGCCGAGTGCTTAACTTCTGGTACCAGGGCTCCTTTAGGCACCTCTGGGTGGGTTCACATTGCCAGCGTTTGGTTAATCGTTGAGCTCTTAAGGGGGACTGCTTAGTTATCATCATCTGGTTTTATTTTGAGAGAGCTCTTAATATGGGGTCTCTATGAGTCGGCATTGACTTGATGGCAGTGGGTTTGGTTTTCTTGATATGGTAGATTACTCTTTTTTTAATGAGTTACAAACTCTGTGTTGCTGGGTAAAACTTTACTTAATCATAAAGTATAACCCTTTTTATAATGCTGGATTTGTTTTTCTAATTAAGGGTATTTTCATCTATTGTCCTGAAGGATACTGGTTTATTGTTTTCTTGTAACATCTTTAGTATTGGTATTAGGGTAGTGCTAGCTTCTTAAAATGAATTGGGAAGTATTTCCTTCTCTTGTATTTTCTGGAAAATGTTGAGCAGGATTGGTATTATTTCTTCCACAAATTCTTGATAGAATTCACAGTGTAGTTATCAAGACATGGAGGTGTCTTTGTGGGAAGATTTTTAACTCCACATTCAATTTCATTAACTGATATAGGGCTATTCAGATTACCTATTTCTTCTTGAGTAAGCTTTGCTAGTTTGTGTCTTTAAAGAATTTATTTGCATAAAGACGTTTATAATATTCCCATATTGTCCTTTAATGTCCCTAGGATTTGTAGCAATCTCCCGTCATTCATTCCTGATCATTGTAATTTTATCTTCTCACTTTTTTCTTTGTCAGTCTGGCTAGAGGTGCATCAATTTTATTGATCTTGTCAAAGAGCTAGCTTTTGGTTTCATTGATTTTCTCTTTTTTAAAACTGTTTTTTATTTCATTGATCACTACTTGTATTTTCCTTATTTCCCTTTCCTTTTCGCTTTGGGTTCAGTTTGCCCTTCTTTCTCTAGTTTCTTAGGAGGAAGCTGAAATCATTGATTTGAGACTTCTTCTTTTCTGATAGAAACATTTATTCCTCTACATTTCCCTCTAAGCACTCTTGGAGAGTGTTTGCTCCTGTCCCCCAGTGACAGCACACATCTGCTTTGTACCAGCGCAGCATGCCTCTGGGGAAGGTGGCTTTTGCTTCCACTCCTCTGTTGGTGGAAGTATACCTTTGCCTGACACAGGTGCCCCCCAGGATTGCTGTCTGTTACTCCTTCCAAGGCTTTTGTCATGGGCAGATGGGTATTCCTGTTCCTCACCTCAGGGGTAGGCAGGCTCTACTTCTGAACCTCCGTCATCAGCAGTTTGTCCTTGTCTAAAACAGGAGCTACAGTATCTTTCCCCTCTACTCCTTAGCCCTAAGGGCAGACAGCTTTTGCTTCTACCCTTCCCTCAGACACAGCAGATCTTTTCTTGAATCCTGTGGGCAAGACGGTTTCCTGCCTTTTCCTGTACAACTGAAGACTTTTGCTTCCTAAGGAGCAGGTCCCACGCAGTGGGCTGGTTTCATGTCTGTGCTCTCTGAGGGGAAATTTTCTCATACCTCCTTCCTGTCCTTCTGAGCACATGGATGAGAGCCATGGAAAAGCGGTTTGACTGAGTGTGGACTCCATTTTTGAATTCGAAATTGTCACTACATTCTACTATTAGAAATTTGTTAAGAGTTTATCTTTTTTATTTCTCGTTTATCCGGTGGCTGACTCTTCCTTCAGTGCTCTGTAAAAGACGAAACGGCTTGTGTTCCCTCTCTAATCGGAGGAGCTTTCCACCCTTTTGAATTTAGTACATCTGGTCGCCTCTTGAGGAGCCCTAGTGGTACAATAAGGGAGCCCTGGCAGCGCAGTGGTTAAAGAGCTCAGCTGCTAACCAATAGGGAGGCGTTGAAACCCACCAGCCTCTGGGTGAAAAAGATGTAGCAGTCTGCTCCCATAGAGATTTACAGCCTTGGGCACTCTACGGGGAAGTTCCACTCTGTCCTATAAGGTCGCTGTGAGTTGGAAATGAGTTTACTGCAACAGGCTTGGTGTTTTTTCCTTGCGTTTTGACCTCAGCTCCCCTAGCTGGCTAAAGAAAAGGGATTATCTGAATTTTTCTGTTTGTGAGAGTGACGTTCTTTTGCAGAACCACAGGGATTTGATGCACTAATTTATAATTTCACCGGTAATTTATGGGAGTATCTGTAAGCAAGGCAACGTCTCGCCATTCTTGTTTCTAAAATTTTGGACATCTATTAAAGGAAGGCTGAATTTGTGTGACTCTTTTTTTTTTTTTTTATTAAATGTGAGATTGAGATTTTGTTTGTGTATAATGCATTTTCTTCAGTAAGATGCCTGTTTCTTTTAAAAAATATTTTTCTGCTCATCTCTTATTTATTGATTTGTGTGAACTCACTTTATATTAAGAAATTATTTGTAATGACATTATGAAGCATATTTCCCCAGTTTATTAATTTTAGTTTTATTATTTAATATTTGATATACACAAAATAATAAGTTCTAAATCATAAGAATAAAATGAGTACCTAAATTTATGACTACTTTGCATCTACCTATGAGATCTATAAACTATTTGGCAAATTTTCACTATTGAGTTTTCCAATTCATTCAGACTATATATCCTTCCATTTCCCTAGAGCTTCTATAATTTCTTTAAAAAAATGTATCTTAGTTGTATTCTCCTGTATTATTGTTTGGATGCTATTGTAAATTGTATTAGTTTGAAATTCTCCATTTTAGTTTGGTTTAATTGATTTCACTACCTTACCAAATTCCCTCTTTGAATGTCATAGTTTATGTGTATATATTTTTTAGAATTCTTCTAGTGAACACATCATATTGTATGTGAATAATGACACGGTTTTATATCTTCCATTCTAAGCCTTATACCTTCCTTCTTGCCTCATTACACTGGCTATGCCAACCACTATAATGATAAACCTATTGCTGTCAATACAATTCCAACTCATAGCTGTCCTATAGGACAGAGTAGAACTGCCCCATAGAATTTCCAAGGAGCATCTGGTGGATTTGACTGCTGACCTTTTTGTTAGCAGTCATAGCTCCTAACCACTGCGCACACTAGTGTTTCCAAATAGACTGTAGTGTAAACATACATTTTATATGTACTGGGAAACCAAAAAACTTGTGTGACTGCCTTTATTGCGATATTTGCTTTATGAAGGTGGTCAGGATTTCATTTACGTTGTCAAATTGACTAACTTTTTTTTTTTTTTTTTAATAATATCAGCTTTTTTTTAAAGTCCTTCAAAAACTTGCTTTTTAAATTCATGGGATTGATGATTTTTGTTTAGTGCTTTTTTTCTTAATAAAGGTTTATACATTTTATTAGTAATTTCAAAGAAATTACTTTTGGCTTTTTTGATTATCTCAATTGTACATTTATCTTCTATTTTATTGACTTTTCCTGTTTTCTTTCTTATGTACTTTATCTAGATTAAATTTGTATTTTTATTCTAATTTTTCAAGACAGATATTAAGACGTTGACTTTCAGGCTCAGCATTTCAATTTTCCCAGAACATCAAAAACATCTCAAGGGCAGATTCATATTAACTAGTCTTTCAACACAAATGTCTAAATTACATTCTCAATTTATTAATTGAGAATGAAGAGTAGATTTCCCAGTAATTGGAATACTCATGCAAGCTTAATCAGCAGTTTCACTTTGTAGGCAGAACTTCTTGGAATGTCAAATCAGTCAGAGGGTTGCTTGATGAGGATTAAACCAGGGAAAGAAGAATTGTATTGGTGGATTGCTTAATGAAAGCTTAAAACTGCATGGTACGTGTCAGACACACAGATTTGGTCGTAGAAAATACGTCTGATGTACCTGGAGTTTATTGGTGGAAATCTGTGTGTTTGTCTCTATGTAAAGGAAAGTTTACAAATGGGTCTGGAAATAAAAATGTAGTGCCCAGTGGTCTCTCCTGGGTGATGTGCTTTCATGCTGTATTAGTTATCTGTAGCTGCATAACAAAGTCTCTCAAAACATAGAAGGTTAAAACAGCAAACATTTATTAAATCACGGTTTCTGAGAATCAAGGATCTTGGAGTAGTTTGTGATGAGTTCATCACCCTAATGATGAATACTAAACATATATATATATTTTTTAATTTTTTTTCTTTTTTTAAATTGCTTCTTTTGGAGAAAAGAGGAGTAGGGTAAAGAAGTAATTTTTAAACAGCCTCTGAGTCTTTATTTAACAGCTAGAAATATATGATTTGAAATTGACTTAGGAAGAAAGTCACATTATATGAGGATAAAAACATCACTTGGCTTTCATATGTCTTATATGGAAATATATACGAATGTGTATAACTTTACAATTATTCTCTCTTATGTAAGCTATTGAATGACAAGCCTTGATTTGGGTTGTCACTCAGTGTCCCTCACAAGTGAAACTTTAGGCTAGGGCTGCAGTCCCGGAAGACTTAAATGGGGATAAAGGATCCACTTCTAAGGTCAAGTACATGGCTGTTATACAAAGCAAAAAAATTAAACCCATTGCCATCCAGTTGATTCCAACTCATAGGAAACCTGTAGGAAAGAGTAGAACTGATGTTATAGAAGGCTTCGATTCCTCACCACATGGCCCCCAAAGGCTCGATCATATCCAAGAGTGAGAGAAAGAGGGAGTAACCAAGGCAGAAGCCATGATATTTTATAAACTAATCTTGGAAATGACATGCCATCACTGGTCACACAGACCAATCCTTTTACAATACGGGAGGGGAATAACAAGGATGTAAATACCAGGAGGCAGGGATCATGATTGTTATCTTGGAGACTGCCTACCACAGGCCGGCTAACCATTAAATGGGTGATACATGGAATCAATAAAAGAGTGTTCAAAAGTTAATTCTTACTGCAGTGGAAACATGCCCATCCAAACAAACTGGTTGATATCTCAAACAATAAAATCTACTTATGCATACATATCTACTTGTGCTCACGTGCAAGAGTTTCTCCAAGGTAGGTGTCATCGATAGCATTGCCTGGGTGAAGGGTATGTGCCTCTTCAGATATACCAAGCATTCTGGATTGAAGTGTGCTCCCCCAAAATATGTGTCAACTTGGCTAGGTCATGATTCCCAGTATTGTGTGGTTGTCCTCCATTTTGTGATCTGATGTGTAGTAAATCCTAACCTGTATGATGTGAATGAGGCAGGATTATAAGCAGTTATGTTAATAAGGCAGGACACAATCTACAGGATTAGGTTGTATCTTGAGTCAATCCCTTTTGAGATATAAAAGAGAGAAGCAAGCAGAGAGGAGAGGGACCACATACCCCCAAGAAAGAAGAGCCAGGAGTGGAGCTTGTCCTTTGGACCCAGGGTCCCTGAGCTGAGAAGGTCCTAGACCAGGGGAAGATTGATGACAAGGACTGTACCCCAGAGCAGACAGACAGAGAAAGCCTTTTTGTAGAGCTGACCCCCTGAATGCAGACTTCTAGCCTCCTAAACTGTGAAAGAATACTTTCTGTTTGCTAAAGCCCTCCACTTGTAGTATTTCTGTCATAGCAGCCCTAAGATACCAAGTATCATCAAATTGCTCTCAAAAATTGTGACAAGTTATACTCTCACCAGTGATATAGTTGTTTTCATTTTCCTACATCTTTGCAAATTTTTGATATATGACTTTTTAATTCCTGCCAATCTGATAGCCCCACACGTCTAACCAGGCATATCATTGCTAATGTTAGATGAACCTTGGCTGAAAGCAGAAAATACCAGAAAGATGTTTGCCTGTGTTTTATTGACTATGAAAAGGCATCCAACCGTATGGGTCATAAGGTATTATGGATAACATACAAAGAATGAAAATTCCAGAATAATTAATTGTGCCCATGAAGAACCTGTACATAGACGAAGAGGCAGATGTTAGAGCAGAACAAGGGAATACTGCGTGGTTTAAAATTAGGAAAGGTGTGCGTCAGGGTAGTATTCTTTCACCATACTTACTCCATACATATGCTGAGCAAATAATCCAAGAAGCTGAACTATATGAAGAAGAACGAGGCATCAGGATTGAAGGAAGGCTTATCAATAACCTGTGATATGCAGATGACACAAACTTGGTTGCTGAAAGTGAAGAGGACTTGAAGCACTTATTGACGAAGTTCAAAGACAACAGCCTTGAGTATGGATTACACCTTAACATAAAGAAGACAAACATCCTCACAACTGGACCAATAAGCAACATCATGATACATGGAGAAAAGATTAAAGTTGTCAAGGATTTCATTTTACTTGGGTCCACAATCCACAGCCATGGAAGCAGCAGTCAAGAAATCAAATAACACATTGCATTGAGCAAATCTGCTGCAAAAAAAGATCTCTTTAAAGTGTTAAAAAGCAAATATATCACTTTGAGGACTAAGGTGCACCTGACCCATGCCATGGTGTTTTCAGTCACCTCCTATGCATGCAAAAGCTGGACAATGAATAAAAGAGACTAAAGAAAAATTGATGCCTTTGAAGTATGGTGTTGGCCAAGAATATTGAACATACCATGGACTGCCAGAAGAACACACAAATCTGTCTTGGAAGAAGTACAGCCAGACTGCTTCTTATTTGCAAGGATTTCAAGACTTTGTCTCACATACTTTGGACATGTTATTAGGAGGGACCTATCCCTGGAGAAGGACATCATGCTTGCTAAAGTAGAGGGTCATCAAAAAAGAGGAAGACCTTTAATGAGGTGCATTGACACAGTGGCTCCAACATTGGGCTCACACATAATAAAAACTGTGCAGATGACTCACAACTGGGCAGTATTGCCTGCTGCTGAACATTGGGCCACTATGAGGTGAAACTAACTAGATGGCACCTAACAACAACAACAGCAATCTGATAGATGTGAAATGGTATCTCATTGTTGTAATTTGCATTTCCCGATCACAAGTAAAATTGAACTTCTTTTGTTTTTTATTGGCTGGTTTGTCTGTTTTTATCTTAGGCATGCCTCATATCTCTTGCTTATTTTTCTAGTAGGATATTTGCCTTTTATTGTGTATTTATAACAATTATTTATGAATTAAGCTTCTGTAAAAAAAAATACATTAACTAAGTTAAAAGACCATATGAAGATTGGGAGAATCTTTATGGCGAGAACATTGTTCTTTTTCATAGTAGCAGACATTGTTGGTTGATAAAGGGTCACCAGTACTCTCTTATAGGGACTGAGGGAGACTATCTGTTAACTGTCTTCCCACTATTCATTTTCTCTTTCTTACCAGCAGAACCTGATTTCAATGGAGTGGAAATGCATTCCTCCATAAGGCTACACTTCCTAGCTCTCTTTGCAATATGGTGGCCGTGTGGCTCAACACTGCCCAAGGAGAGATACTTGGAAGTCACTGTGTAATTCTGTGAAAACTCCTCAAGAGGAGTTAGACTTCACTGGAATGTATTTGGGACCTTCACCTTTCTCACCCTTCTTCCTGGAACATGGTCTCAATAATGGGGCATAGTGGAGAATGCAGCACTGTGACCCCAAGGGTGAAGGGCAAGCCCTGAGGATGGAGGAGCAGAAAGATAAAATGAGACAGGGGTATTGAGTGTCTTGTGGAGGAGCTGCATCGAATCTAGATGGGCCACTTCACAACTTCTTGTTACAGGAACGAATTAAAATTCCTCATTTGTTAATAAAAGCCCATTACCTAATGCTGCTGTTACATGTGAAAAAAAAAAAAACAAAAACCCAAACCCAGTGCCATTGAGTTGATTCCGAGACTCATAGAGACGACAGAGTAAAGCTGCCCCACAGAGTTTCCAAGGAGCGCCTGGCAGATTTGAACTGCTGACCCTTTGGTTAGCAACCGTAGCACTTAACCACTACACCACCAGGGTTTCCGCTGTTACATGTAGCCTAACACAATTGCTGATACAAACCACGATTTGGTTTTGGACAGAAATAGACTCCCATATCACCATAAATTCCTTCCTGAGGAATTCTTTCGTATCTTACTTAACAGATTCAAATAATAGTTCTTTAGAAAAAAACACATTATTTAAAAATATCTTTAGTTTGTCTTAAATAATGGGAATAGGTCTCCTTCCAGTAAATGTTGTCTATGGTATGACTGAGGTGAGTTTGGGAGGGGTATAGCCTAGGACAACTCTACACAGGTGGGCAGGTGACAGATCAGGTCACAAGTGACACCCCAGCGTTGAAAGAGGTGAAAATGGTGAAGAAAACTAGAGATACATTTTTTTGTTTGTTTTCCTTTCTTGAAACTTAGGTTCTAGTTTTGGGACACAGACTATAAAGACACCAGTAAATAAATACATAATAACTGCTAGAGATTCAGGTTGGATTCAGAAGAGGACCTGAAGAAGGGGTGTCATCGCTGATGTAAGATAGATCTTGGCTAGAAGGAAAAAATACTAGAACGATGTTTACCTGTGTTTTATCGACTGTGCAAAGGCATTCGGCTGTGTGGATCATAACAAATTATGGACAACATTGAGAAGACTGGGAATTCTAGACACTTAATTGTGTCCATGAGGAACCTGTACATATACCAAGAGCTAGTCATTCAAACAGAACAAGGGGATACTGCATGGTTTAAAGTCAGAAAAGGTGTGTGTCAGGGTTGTATTCTTTCAGCATACTTATTAAATCTGTACACTGAGCAAATAATCCGAGAAGCTGGACTATATGAAGAAGAATGGGGAATCAGGATTGGAGGAAGACTCATTAATAATGTACAATATGCAGATGACAACCTTGCTTGCTGCAAGTGAAGAGGACTTGAAGCACTTACCGATGAAGATCAAAGACTATATAGCCTTCAGTATGAATTACACCTCAGCATAATGAAAACAGAAGTCTTCTTGCCTGAACCAACAAGCAACATCATAATAAATAGAGGAAAGATTAAAGTTGTCAAGGATTTCGTTTTACTTGGATCCACAATCAGTGCCCATGGAAGCAGCAGTCAAGAAATCAATGACATATTTATTTCATTGGGCAAATCTGATGCAAAAGAGCTCTTAAAGTATGTATATTTGTTGTTGTTGTTAAGTGCCCTCCAGTGTGGCTTATTACAGCCCCATCGCTGTCCTTGGTTGAGCATCTTTGGGTAGCGTACAATTAGCATTGTCATACGTTGTGCCCCTGGCAAGACCTATGCCTTGATCTTTTTATTTTCAGCCCTTAACATAAACCACAACTCTAAAATTAGGAACATAGAATGAATCTGTCAAAATTAGGAACATAGAATGAATCTGTCAATATCTCAAATTATTATGCAAGTTTACTCATTTGAAGATTCCATCAACTATGTAACACCAGTCTTGGCCTAACTCTTTCTGGGGAATTTTTTTTTTTTTTTTTTTTAGAATGATGTGTGAACATCAGTGAAGCAATCATGTAATTTTTTTTCATTCAAGTGGTTTTTTTCTAGAGAATGTGAATAAGGTTTTATACATCTTCCTGACTTCTTTGTCAGTGAAATAATAAAGAGGGAATAACCAGGTGACAAAGCACTCTTTCCTTCCTCCCTTTACTTCCCTTTAGAGACAGGATGTCTTTCTTCTCCTTACATGAGGTAGCTATTATCAGACACAGGTAAGAGTTCCACTAACCCCTTCTTGAACCATCATTTAAATTTTAGTGCCACTTTTGAATTATACAAGCATTTTACAGTGAAGGAAGATGTAGAGATTGTAAATTTCCAGGATGTGAAGTTCTTTCTTTTACCAGGATTAATACTTGTGGCAGGAAGGATGGAATAAAGAATATTGCCCAGGCCAGAATTTTACAGTCACTTACCAAGTTGCAAATAAGCTCAGATTCCTGATCTCTTTATATACAGATCTACTTTTTTTTTTTTAAGGGAAAAGAGAAAAGAAAAGAAAAACAAGTTCAATAGGTCCAGGGAGGAGATGACTGAGTCTGTAGGTCCTGCTGGTGCTTTCCTGCTGAGTTGGGGTGGAGGGTCACAGAGCCATCCTGGCTGTGCTCCGAGGAGGAAGCCTGCTGTGGCTAAAGTATGTGTCCTTATTAAATATACGTCTTAACGTACCTCTGTTGACAGTGCTAAGGTCCTACCATAAAAAAGTTTCATGTTAACAACACAGAGAAGTCAATGTTTCCATAGAGCATGAACATTAAAATTTGCTTGATATGACATTAACCTAAGGGGTAATTATTATTATTTTGATGCAGACAAAAGCATATACTATGTATAAATGGGCAATATTAAGTGTTTAGGAAGTCATAATAAACTACTGAAAACATATAGTTTTATGCTACCAGTTGTGTTGGTCAAACCTTGGTTTCCCTACTAAGAACAACGTAACCAAAGTTCTCATGACCTTCTACCAGTGTTGGAATGTCTTGATTTCTGTAGAGCTTTGACTTTTTCTAAAGGGAAAATGACAATAAAAACAACTTAACTGGTTATACGCTGCTTGTATAACAGGCTCAGATGGTTATTTCTCCTGACACACTATAAATTCTGTTGACTTAAACCTGATGTAAGTATTTACAGTTGTTTTTATTGAATGCTTGCTCCTAATAGAGGTAAATGAAAGCCGTGGTGCTAAATCCAAAATAACTTTTAGTGGGATAAAGACCACTGTGTAACCCAAAGCATGATATTGACTTACAGTAGTTTGTGATTCTATGTATTCTATATATTCAACATTCTATATATTCTAACCACAATGCTCTAAAAAACTGTGATGCCTATTGTTGATCTAAAAACAGGTGAAACTCATTTTTATGTCTTAATGTCTTAAAACTATTGAAACCTTAAAATAATCAAATTTAGCAGTAGAAAAAAAGTAAATTAATTATTGTTATCCACATGCTCTATGAATTGTTTATAATTCTAATATTTAAGCCGGTCTTTTAAAAAGACTATCATTTGGAATTACCATAGTAAAGATTAAATCTTGCTTTCATGGTGGGTTCCCACCCCCCCACCCCCCACTAGCATATGAGCCGTTTACTTCTAAAATAATGGTATTTTATTCCTTGTCATCACACAGCCGTAAAAGCTGCAGGCAGTCAGAAGTTGGCGATGGCTGCTTCACAGATCCACAGCAATACTTAGCAACAGATTTTCAAAGCAGTTCAAAGAGTCCAGTTTCCATCTGTGTTTGGTGAAGGGTGCACAAACCTTGAGGCCATCTGAAAACTCGGCTTCATCTCTAACACTTGGAATAACAAAGGTGTTATTTTTCAAAGCTGCATTCTCCCCTCCTGGGGTGGCCGTGCAGATGCAGTTCAGAGAAGGTGGGAAACCTCAGAGCAGATATTCTCCTTCTAGACATTGCCTCCTTTGGAGAGTTTCTTTGAGGGCGTCACAGTGGTGGCCTCCTGAACATGGGTTACTGCCAACAGAGGCCAAGAGTTAATGAACCTCATAGACAAATTTCTTCTTCTGATTTTCTCCACAAAAAATTCACATGGAACCAGGCTCCACTTCCTTCCAGACTATGGGTGCTGTTTAATCAGGAGAATGTAGAGGGTGCTCTCCACCCACATTATTACAGTGATGAATTGGGGAATGCACAACAAACATCCGAGTCCCCATCTCATCCAGCTGCATGTCTAAATCCAAAGCAGCAAATGGTTGGGAAAGAAATGGTTGAACATCTTTGTCTTGGGTTTACTACAAATGAGTGTAGGGTTTCTATTACTTTAACAAACATGAAATATATAGATTTGTGTATATATAGATATATATAACAAACAAACCCATTGCCATCGAGTGAATTCGGACTCGAAGTGAGTTTATAGGACAGGGTTTAACTGCCTGATAGGGTTTCCAAGGAATAGCTGGTGGATTTGAACTGCCGACCTTTTGGTCAGCAGCCGAGCACTTAACCACTACACCACCAGGCAGTTCAGATCCACTGGCTGCTCCTTGAAACCCTATGCGGCAGTTCTGTCCTGACCTATAGGGTTGCTATGAGTCGGAATTGACTCAACAGCAACCCGGGTTTGGTTTGGTTTGTATATAAATATATTTTGTTTGTTTAAATTTGTTTTTTTTCTATGTGTTGATTTTCTGACACATTTTCTGTAGAATTTCTTTGTATAGATTATCTAACATAATAGAACAGTTTACATAAAGATAGCTTAATATATAAGAGGTATTGCTGCATCTGGTATATATGTAAAGTTGATACACAATTGATGTGATAGTAATGAAATATACATATGTATATATGTGATGTTTTCTCTCTTTTGGTGATATATTTCCAGTATTCAAAATAGGATGGAATAGAAAATCGAGAATAATATGAGCAGTTCACTCCAGCATACTCTTTAATTCCTAGACTTTCTGAGTTTATTGTGATGTCTCAAATGTCTTTCACATTATATTTTTGACAGCTTTTAGATAGTTCAAAGAAATCTGAAGTTATTCTTCAATGAACTCTGAGTCCAGTAACTATATGTGCAGTTTTATTTGAGAATGTGCAATCTAAATATATATATATACACACACACATCATAAAAATCATTGGTTAGTTGTCATAAAACATGTTTATAAGAACGAAAATTTTTATTTTAAAGGCTTGACAAAGAATGTGCCTTAATGCATGAAAAAGGGAGATTTAATAATAGAGTTAATAGAATTTATTAAAAAGATTATTATTATATGGCGATCATTTATTTCAAAAAATCCTTAATAAATAAAAAAGTTGAATATTTCCAACCTCACAACATGAAATTTTATTTTGATTGTCAGAGCATCCTGTCTGAAGTAACAAAAGAGACTTTCCATGGTAGCCCAAGTATAAGGGAGATAAATAACAAATTATTAGCATCAAGCATTATGCTTCTCTTTTTTGGGGGGGAAGCGTGTAGGGGTGGGATAGAGAGAGATTCACAAGACTTTACCACTTTCTAGCTTCTAGTCACATGCCTATTCACCCTGAAGGCAGAGTAGAAGCAGCAACAGCTCTAAATGTGGAACGACACAGAACAAGACCCTCGCGGCATAGAGGTACAATATGAAAGAGGACATAAAGGTCAATACTTTGCTATTGTTTTTGCATGCAAAAATTAACTTCCTGACTTAGTTCCTAGTTTTTCACTAACAATGACTGTATAGAGTAGAAAGCTAGGGTATGAGAAGAGGTCACAGAAGATTATATATGAAAAGAGGGACACGATAAAACAATGCATGGTATGGTGCCTAAGAGCTGTTGAGGTACTTGGTATACAGTCATTATAGATAAAGATTTAAAGTTAGTGAGGAATGAAAACATTTAAAAATAATAGTGTTGAATATAGAGGTAGTAAAAATACTAAGATTGACATACGTATGACAGGGGCATATGTAACCAGCAGAAAAAGGATTGACATTTGAGACTCTCTCTGGTTTGTGCAGTTCTATTCATGCTAAACCATATTGTTTGATCTTATCATAACTTTCTATCTCCTGGAACTTTTATTTCTCCCACATCTTTGTGTTCTATTTTCTTGAAATTCTGATCTGTGCTCATAAGACATTTTTCTAGTAATTATGCTGATATTACAACTATAAAGGCAGTTAAGAACCTACTTCATTAACCTTCTTAAACCCAGTGCCGTCGAGTCGATTCCGACTCATAGCGACCCTATAGGACAGAGTAGAACTGCCCCATAGAGTTTCCAAGGAGCGCCTGGTGGGTTCAAACTGCCGACACTTTGGTTAGTAGCTGTAGCACTTAACCACTATGCCACCAGGGTAAAAAAAAAAAAAAAAAAGGAAACCCTGGGTAGGTAGCATAAAATATAACCTATTATTGTGACCTAGATGAGAGTACAGATTATTGCTTGTTTTGTCTTTCTATCCATGTTATTGTTATTGCTGTCAAGTCAATTCTGACTCAGCGGAACCCTACATGACAAAGTAGAACTGCCCCCATAGGATTTCCCCAAACTGCAATCTTTAAGGGAGCAGATTGCCAGGCCTTTTCTCTTGTGAAGCCACTGGTAAGTTAGAACCACCATCTTTTGGTTAGCAGCCTAGTGCTTAACATGGCGCCACCAGGGCTCCTTAGTTCCTGTTAAAAATCTTTTTATGAATGAGGCTGATAAGTCAATTAATATTGGAATTTTAGAATCGTCATTAGACTAATTTCAGAAAGATTTAGAAAAGGAAAGTGATGCCAGGAGAGGGAAGCTAAGTGACATCCCTGAAGATATTTAGGGAATAGATTCAATTATAACTTAAGACATAGGAACTCTAGCAGATCTAGGGTAGTAAACTTGCATAAACTTTCTCAGATAATGCCTGAGCCCAAGGACATTAAACATATGAAAGATCAGCTGGAAGTATTTTTGCCTTTTAGTTCCTTGTATCATGGTATTCAGGCAGTTTACTGGTGAACTCATTCATAATATAGCCAGTTGATTTTCTTTCCTCAATACCATCATCTTCTAGCCATGGTTCTCAACCACGGTGAATTTGGAAATAAATGGGGGCATTTTAATCATCTCAATGCCTAGAGTATGATACTGGCGTTCATTATGTGGGGGTCAAAAAAGCTACATGTCCTGAAATGCCTGGAATGGTCCAGCCTGTGCCAGAATTATATCATCCAAAGCGCCAATGTTTTTTGAAAGAAAAAATTTAAAAAGTTTTCTCACTGTTCCGGCAGGGTTGGATAATTTTTATTTTAGTTGGTTTTTTTTTTTTGTAATGCATATTTCATGTCAAAGTTCTGTGTAATTTTACCCCAATATTAAATCTAAGATACACTTTTTTCTTAAAGCTTCATTTTTTTGTACCTGTGAGTTTTTTTTTCAGTTGAAAAGATACTGCATATTCATAATAGAAAAGTACAAAGAACAAAATAAAAACAAAAGTGTAATCATTCACAAACAGATTAATATTCTTAACATTTTGATGTTTCTCCATTCAGGCATGTACATGTGTATGCAAATTTTTTTTTTCATGTTATCCTATTGTATATATTAATAACATGTTTTTGTTAACTAAACAATAAATCAAGGATATTTTTCCAAACCATTATGATAGTTTTAATGGAAGTACTTTTTAGATGGCTACATAGGATTCCATCATGTAAAGATACCAACTTTTCTCATATTGTAAGTGATGTTCAGAAGTACCTCATTTGTTCCAATGCCATTTAGCTTGCCCATGTTCTGTCCTAAAAGTAAATTCTAGAAGTAAACTTTGTTAAGTCAAATTATGTTGAGCAATGGGTTAATGATAATCCTATATTGCTTTGCTTTCATATGGACTTTTATACAGAGTACACTTCAGATCCCCCATGTGTCTGTCAGTTTGTTGTACTGTGGAGGCTCACATGTTGCTGTGATGCTGGAAACCATGCCTCCAGTATTCAGATGACAGCAAGGTCACCCATGGTGGACAGGTTTCAGCTGAGCTTCCAGACTAAGACAGAGTAGGAAGAAGGACCTGGCAATCTACTTCTAAAAAGAGTTAGCTAGTGAAAACCTTATGAGTAACAGCAGAACGTTGTCTGACACAGTGCCGGAAGACGAGCCCCCCAGGTTGGAAGGTGCTCAAAATACTACTGGGGAAGAGCTGCTTCCTCAAAGTAGAGTTGACCTTAATGGTGTGGATGGAGTCAAGCTTTCAGGACCTTTCTTTGCTAATGTGGCACAACTCAAAATAAGAAGAAAGAGCTGCAAAAACCCATTAATAATCGGAACCTGGAAAGTACAAAGTATGAACCTAAGAAAGTTAGAAATCATCAGAAATGAAATGGAACACATAAACATCAATATCTTAGGCAATAGTGAGCTGAAATAAACTTCTATTGGCCATTCTGAATCTGACAATCATTTGGTCTGCTATGCTGGGAATGAAAACTTGAAGAGGAATGGCATTGCATTCATCGTCAAAAAGAACATTACAAGATCTATCCTGAAGTACGATGCTGTCAGTGATGGGATAATGTCCATGTGCCTACGAGAAGACCAGTTACTACGACTATTATTCAAATTTACTCACCAACCACTAAAGCCAAAGATGAACAAATTGAAGATTTTTACGAGCTTCCGCAGTCTGAAATAGAATGTACTGATAATTACTGGTGATTGGAATGTGGAAGTTGGAAACAAAGAAGAAGGATCAGTAGTTGGAAAATATGGCCTTGGTGATAGAAGTGATGCTGGAGACCGCATGATAGAATTTTGCAAAACCAACGACTTCTTTGTTGCAAATACCTTTTTTCACCAACATAAATGGCAACCATACACATGGACCTCACCAGATGGAATACACAGGAATCAAATTGACTACATCTCTGGGAAGAAATGATGGAAAAGCTCAATATCATCAGTCAGAAGAAGGCCAGGGGCCATCTGTGGAACAGACCATCAATTGCTCGTATGGAAGCTCAAGTTGAAACTGAAAAAAATTAGAACAAGTCTGTGAGAACCAAAGTACAACCTTGAGTATATCCCACCTGAATTTAGAGACCATTTCAAGAATAGATTTGATGCTTTTAACACTAATGACCAAAGACCAGATGAGTTGTGGAATGACATCAAGGATGTCATACCTGAAGAAACCAAGAGGTCTTTAAAAAGATAGGAAAGAAAGAAAAAGCCCGAATGGATGTCAGAAATGGATGTCAGAAGAGACTCTGAAACTTGCTCTGGAACGTTGAGCAGCTAAAGCAAACATAAGTAATGATGAAGTAAAAGAACTGAACAGAAGATTTCAAAAGGTGGCCCAAGAAGACAAAGTAAAGTATTATAATGACACGTGCAAAGGGCTGGAGATAGAAAACCAAAAGGGAAGAACACCCACTCGACATTTCTCAAGCTAAAAGAACCGAAGAAAAAATTCAAGCCTCAGGTTGCAATAGTGAAGTATTCTATGGGGAAAATATTAAACGACTCAGGAAGCATCAAAAGAAAATAGAAGGAACACACAGTCATTATACAAAAAAACACTGGTCAATGTTCAGCCATTTTAAGAGGTAGCATATGGTCAGGAACCAATGGTACCAAAGGAAGAAGTCCAAGCTGCACTGAAGGCATTGGGAAAAAACAAGGCTTCAGAAATTGATGGAATATCAATTGAGATGTTTCCACAAATGGATGCAGTGCTTTAAGTGCTCACTCGTCTATGCTGAGAAATTTGGAAGATGGCTACCTGGCCAACCAACTGGAAGAGATCCATATTTATGCCTATTCCCAAGAAAGGTGACTAACAGAATGCAGAAATTATCAATGTCATTAATATCACATGCAAGCAAAATTTTCCTGAAGATCATTCAAAAGCAGCTGCAGCAGTATATCGACAGGGAACTGCCAGAAATTCAGGCCGGATTCAGAAGAGGACGTGGAACCAGGGATATCATTGCTGATGTCAGATGGATCCTGGCTGAAAGCACAGAATACCAGAAAGATGTTTACCTGTGTTTTATCGACTATGCAAAGACATTCAACTGTGTGGATCATAACAAATTATGGATAGCATTGCGAAGAATGGGAATTCCAGAACGCTTAATTGTGCTCATGCAGAACCTGTACATAGACCAAGAGGCAGTCGTTCCAACAAGGTTCATCTGTGGTGGGATCCACTTGGAGGGAACAATCAAATTCATATTTAAATAATGTGAGCCATTGTAAAAAGCATCTTCAGAGGATTTAGGTATTGGATCTTCATGCAAGTTAAGAATCACTATAATCAAAACCACCCTTGAAAATCCCTTAGAAATATGCACTTCAGACTCCAATATATATTCTGCTGCCAACCTAGCTAGTATTCCTACATTAGGGTATTTTGCTGTTTCTTCTCTTGAGCACCAGATGAAGAATTTGACCTGAAATTAGGGGTCATTCCATGGATACACACACACACACACACACAATTATATGAATGCCATGAGAACAACATAGGAGCTAACATTGGTCTAAGGAAGAGCTGATTCATGTCTTCAATTTTTCACTCATAATGGTAAAAACACTCATTGAGTAGAATGGCGGACAAAATTTCCTTCACCAAGTACATTGGTTTTCTCTCTCTCTGCATCTAGTTGAATATAAGTAAAATATGCATTAATGTCACTGCCTTATATCTAAAATTTAATGACTTTATTATTAATGTCCGTACTATAACCTCTTTGTTGATATGATGAAGACCGTGATTTCAAACCTTTATTAAATGCATTCTAACAAGAACTACTAGTTTAAAAAAAATCTTAATCTTGAGGGAGCATGGGAGGGAATATGTTTTCTAATTTAAGCCAAGAGTTGATCTTGAGAACACCAGAACATCATTCTGGAATGAAAAGAATGATACTTTATTTATGTAAATATTTTTAAAGGGTACTTTTTTGCTAGTATTTGGACCTTGCAATCTTTTTTTACATAAGGTCAACCAATGGCATCAATTTTTTAAAAAGAGATAAACCTGCTACTTCAAGAAAAGCACAGCTGACATTTAATAATAATCTTGTGTGTAATATGATCGATGCTTGAGGCCAGGTTATTACCCTCTTTTCTCCAATTTAATTTTAATTCATATTCAGGGAATTTTTACCTAATGCTGCCTACAGTAAGTAATTCTTCTTAGCTACACTAGGCAATTCTTCTTTTAATAATATGCTCTCAAGAAGAGATGTGGAAGAAGGAAACGTGAAGTCTTTATTATTTTAATACTTTATAATTCTGAAGCATGAAGATATACCTAATATATGGAATTAAAACACGAATCTTATGAGGAAAGTCAGGTAGCCATCGTCACAATCATTGCTATGTTCGAACCCATTGTTGCAGCTACTGTGTGAATCCATTTCATTGAGTGTCTTCCTCTTTTTTGCTGACCCTCTACTTTACCAAGGATGATATCCTTGTCCAGGGACTGGTCCCTCCTGATAACATGTCCAAAGTACTCGAGGCCAAGTCTCACGCATCCTTGCTTCTAAGGAGCATTCTGGCTGTACTTCTTCCAAGACAGATTTGTTTGTTTTTCTAGCAGTCCGTGGTATATTCAATATTCTTCACCAACACCACAATTCAAGGGCATCAATTCTTTGATCTTCCTTATTTATTGTCCAGCTTTCCCATGTATATGAGGCATTTAAAAATACAGTGGATTCCAGGCGCACTGTAGTTCTCAAAGTGACATCTTTGCTTTTTAATGCTTTAAAGATATCTTTCACTGCAAATTTGACCAACGCAATACATCGTTTGATTTCTTGACTTCTGCTTCCCTGGGTGTTACAATGAGACAGAGAAAATGATCATACTTTATCCCTGGGACAGTTGTTGACAGAGAACTTCCAGAATCAAAAATATTCAGAGTTTTATGTGTAGATAACAATAGTATTAGGAGCTCTAAGAAATTGAAAGCACATTGGAAAGATTTAGGGCAGAAAATGAAGCTTGTTTTTGCTTTGGACATCTTATTTAACATAGATGCCATGCGCAGATGACAGAGAATAGTAACATGTAATAGGTAATTACATATTTTCCTGCTTTAAGTAATAAAATCTAACTAGCTTTTAGAGTTTTTTTATTATGAATTCTCTGTAAATCATCTTTACCTCTTACAGTACACTCCATGTGGGGTGAAGGAGAGGAAGGGAAGAAGCTTTAGGCGTAGGGAAATACGCCAGGGAAGGAGTGGAGGAAAATTCCATGATGAATTTTTTTGCCTTCACAGGATTTCAATGTAGTATCCTGTGTGTATAATTAAATAAGGGGATTTTTTGAGAATTATTTTTTTCTATTTTTTTTTTTTATTGTACTTTAGATGAAGGCTTACAGAGCAAACTAGCTTGTCATTAAACAGTTAGTACACGTAGGGTTTTATGACATTGGTTAACAACCCCACAACATGTCAACACTTTCCTCCCTCTCGACCTTGGGTCCCCTATTACTAGCTTTCCCGTCCCCTCCTGCCTTCCAGTCCTTCCCCCGGGGCTGGTGTGCCACTTTAGTCTTGTTTTGTTTTATGGGCCTGTCTAGTCTTTGGCTGATAATTATTTTTCAGTTGGAGCTAAACTGTTTTTATTGTTGTTAGTTGCCATTGAGTAGATTCTGACTCATGTCAACCCACGTGTACAGAGAAGAACTGCTCACTGGGCTTTCAAGGTTATGACCTTTTGGAAGAAGATTTCCGGGCCTGTCTTCTGAGTCCCCTCTGAGAACTAAACTGCCCAGCCCTAATTAGCAAGAGGCTTAAGATGACTCTCAAAGAAGATAATGCAAATAAACAGCACAAGTGATCAAGAAAATGGTAGAGTGACAGTACTTTTAGGGCTGTTTACTATTTTGTATTAAAAGGATTTTATGTTTTTAAAGACTAAATAAAACAAAAATAATTAACATATTTATTTCATTTTCAGCTTGCCTTAAAGATTATTTTTGCATGTTGTATAATTATACACACATAAACAATATTTTCATGAAGTAATGTGTTACGTAATTCATAGACATGTATATATAGTGCCAATGCTCAATTGATAAAGATTCAAAAAGTTTAATATCTATTTTTTTAAAAGATAACTATCATAATTGATTGGTCTATTTATGATGGACATAATTAGTTTCAGTGACAACGTGCATGTTGAAGCCAGCATTCAAATCCAGGTCTCTGTTATAGACTAAATTGTGCCCCCCAAATTATGTGTTGTAAATCCTAAACTCTATACCGGAGAGTGTAATCCCATTTGGGAATAGTGTCTTCTTTATTATGTTAATGAGGCCAAATCAGTGTAGGATGTTTCTTAAACCGATCTCTTTTGAGATATAAATGAGCAGGTTAGGCACAGAAGAAAGCAATCACAAATGAGGAAGATAGATGCTAAACCACATGAAGATTGCCAGCCAAGGAACCCATAATGGAAGATGAAAAGAGATAAGGACCTTCCCCAAGAACTGACAGAGAAACCCTTCCCTTAGAGCTGATGTCCTAAATTAAGACTTCTAGCCTCCCAAAGTGTGAGAAAATTAATTTCTGTTGGTCAAAGTCACCCACTTGTGGTATTTCTGTTATAGCAGCGTTAAGAAATGAAGAAATCATTTAAAATATATAGCATCATGTAAAATCCAGATCTCTTAGGTTGCCTTTCAGGACTGTACGTTTTCTCTGCCTTCCTGCTTCTTCAGACTCATTCCTTGTGAGGCTCTAAATGCACTCAGCTGCCCGGGCGCACAGAATTTCAGCGTGCCATGCTCTCACTTCTGGACATGAACATGCTGCTAACTGTGCCTGAAACACTTGTGGTAATTCATCTTCCATCCCCTCATCTCCTGGATAATTTCCCACATAGTTTTCAAGATTCCACTGGAATGTTGTTTTTTCATATTTTGACCAAACTGTTATTTTCGCAAGGCAACCTTCAACTGTGTCCCCATTTCCATTCACAAAAACAGATCTGCCTAGCTGGGACTGAGTGTACCTTCTGTAATCCCTGGACCTAGATACTTCCATTTCATATAGGAATTATTGCACTATATGACAACTAGTCATTTTTCTCAGCTCTACTTCTAATACTTTAAAGTTGAGTATAGTTTTCCTGTATCATCCATGACATAGTACAGTGCCTGACACATACCAGATCTTGTATAAATATGTATTCAGTGAAGAGATAGGAGGCAGCGTAAGACAGAATCATTAATGCAGATTGATCTACTCGATTTCCTGACACCCATCAGCCCCCTACCATCACCCAGTACTTCAACCTAACTGAAGGTATATCATCTACTGTAGAAATAGCCCACCACTGAAGCGCCTCTGAAAGCAAAGATGACTGACTATAAATTTCTAAGTGCAAAACAACACTGATACTTGGGTAAGACCTTGCACAGAGAAGCAATTTTCTCTTGCCCTAGGAAAGATTAGAACTTGGAGGAAGTAGAATCCATTTGGAGGTATTACAATGTTTAGGCATTTTCTCTGCCATCCCTTACAAGCCAAGAAGACAGGGGTGAAAAAATAGGGACTTTGGGAGTATGACAGCCAGGTATTCACTTGCAGAAAAATCTTTAGAGTTGTGTCCTAAACATGAGGAGAAAGTGGCAGGGCAGCAGAAATGGCTCGGCAGTGTTTCTGCAGCTGCTAAGAACCTTGGAGGAGGTGCTAGTGTTTCTACAACTCCAGGGAAGACACAGAGGTCAGCTGGAGACATGATCGGCTTAGGAGGGCAGGGACACATGCAACAGATGGATGCCTAGTACAATTATTTGTGTGGACTTCTTCCACCAGCTTCCTGCCACAACTGGTTTAGGAACTGGCCCACCCAGAGATTAGAATCTGGACCAGGAAAGAGGGAAAGGAAACACTGGCAAGTGAGGTAAATTTGAATCTTGGAATGTGTTGACCGGTTAACGAACTCTACATTGAATCAAGAAATTATTGGATTGGACTATGTCCAGAAAGGACTAGATTGACTATGGGAAACCAATGTGAAATGTAGACTTTTTAATCCCTAGTCTTGTGAATTTACTTGTCATCAGTTGTAACAGGAAGCTTATGAGACATGAGACAACCCAACCAGCTCTGATATAAAGCCATTATCACCAAATCCTTTGGAAGAAACCTGAGTCATTCTTAAAAAGCCCAATTTTTCAAGTCACTGGACTGGAAAACAGCAGATAATTCAGAATTTCTCAATGCTTGTACAAAGTTATTCTAGTCTTTGAACCTACTGTCATTGTAATTGCTGACACACTTTTTGACAAAGATTACAAAACTGCACAAAAAAGTTCTGTTTAATGATTTTGTTGGTGGTGATGGAGCTGCTTCTTAATGGACATAGATTCTCACCTGTACCAAAAAAATATTTGGTGTAGAAGGAATTTTTTAAAAATTGAAAATTGGTACCTAGGTTACTCTCAGTTTATAGAATAAAAATTGGTTTACTCCCCATTTCAACCAGCTGTTTCTATGGAAGAAACATGAAAATAATAAAATGCACATTAGATGTATGCAATGAACTCCTTAAAGGTTTTATTTCATATTGCTTATTAAACTTAGAAGTCATATATTGATTCCTTTGAAGCCTTGTAAGTGAAGATTAAAGCATTCTAACATGCTACCTACAGGTGTGCCATAGTGAATTATGATCCTCGCATAATCCGTGGAATGAAAAAGCTACAGTAAGGAACAAACTGTTAATCAGAACAGTGGTACAGAAGATCAATCTTTGATTCGTGTATTCACAAACCCAGTTTATTTGGTCACATTAGAGAACAGGCTGCAGTGTTGGAATGGATTCTTAGAAATGATGGATGAAATTGTCAAAACTGCCAAGGTCAATGTATAATGTTCATAAAAGAACCTGCCCAATCCCAGCCCCTTCCATTTATCATTCATGCAATTTGACCCCCAGTTCTCTTTATAATAACATACGAAGGAGGAACAACTGCTGTGTTCATTCCAATGGACTCTTGTGCACTTTTAACTGTCATTCAGGTCACAGCCTTTCTCAGACTGGGATCATATATACATTCTCTTCTTGGAAGATGTTGAAACTATTAGTTGAAATATGGATTTAATAAAGAAGAAACTGACTAATGAATCCATATGTAATTGTTATGTTGCCATACAGAATGTTTTAAAGAAGGATCTTTCTGTTCATTGTTTATATTCTCTTAGAATACATTCTCAACTTTGACACTGACTTTTAATGAAAATCATTCTGAGATCAATATTTTACAGATGAGTTTCTTTTCTGTTATTTTTAATTGCTAAGGTGTTGAGTGTATTTAAATTTTTTTTTTAATCGAAGAAATGTGCATTGTATGTATTTCCAAGTGGGCAAAGGAAACATAAAAAAATTTTTAGATATTTTACTTGAACAACTTGGCTTCTGTTGTAATCAATGAATTCATGACCACCCTATCGCCGGTGCTTTCACTTAAAACTTTAAAATTATCAAAAACCAAACCCTTTGCTATCAAGTAGGACAGGGTAGAACTGCTCCATAGGGTTCCCAAGGTTGTAAATCTTGACAGAAACAGACTGCTGCATCTTTCTCCCGCTGAGCAGCTGCTACCTTTTGGTTAGCAGTGGAATGCTTTAACAGCTACACCACCAGGACTCTCTTTAAAATTATACATATTATTATTTCTGTGGTTTTATAGAACAGCTAACCGTTTGAAATTCCTGACTCTTTCTTGGTCTTCAGGTGTGTATCTGCAACACTTTCCTTAAAGTGAATTTCTTCTTGGTATTAGTGAAGCCGTCAGCTAACAGGTTCTTGTCAAGCAGACTAGCAAATTGAAGTCAGCCAGACACAGGGTTGGAAGAACAGAAAGGTTTATTCACAGTTTGCAAACTCAGAGACAGGCAGGGTCTCATGACCTAAGGGTGCCAGCTCCCTGAACCAGGGCAGATTTGCTCCTTTTATAGGGAGTTACATACACATATGTGAAAGGTGAGGCGAAGATCTTTAGTCTTGTGATGTGTGCACAGTCTGCATAATTTTAGTGAATGGCTTTTTGCACACAGCTCTAAAAGTACCGTGCACAGCCCTGAAAAAAAGGCAACAGCTCCCTACTGCCACCCCAGGGAGGTCATATAGCAGGTAGATTAGAAAGGAGTCAGTGCGCCTGTGCCTCAGCCTCCTGCCAGGAGAAGACAAAAAACCTGGTGATTCAACCAGTCATGGCATAAAAAAAAAAAAAATTTTTTTTTTTTTATAGTGTTGTAAGTAGACTTTTCCGAAAAACAACTATTATGAGATGGTTAATAACCCTTAATAACCTTTTCATGACTCTGCTTCATTAGTACTAGAAGGTAAGATCCATGGGGGCAATGCCTCTGCTAATTATAGAAGAATTAGTACACTGTAGATACTTAGTAATCATTCCTGAAACAATGGAGAAAAGGAAGAAACACATAGAAAAATAAAGTGAGCAGAAAGACGTAACATTCATATTTATTTTTAAATATGTAGTTAAAAGAACGATTTTGGGTGGGTTACCAGAATTATATGTAATTTCGATATGAGCTTATTTCTTATGAGGCTGCATTGCACAACATTTCTAAAAAGAAAACACTTTGTTGCCTAAACTACAATAGATATTCATCTCTTAAGAGGAAATAAAATGATGTTAGGAAAAATGTAGCTAATGTGTTTTAAAAAAAAGGAATAACAAAAATGGTATGGGATCACATCGAAGAATGTCTTACTGGTTCACTTCTTAGGATTAATAAGCAAATTCTTAAAATATTTTTAAGGATATTAATAAGTAAAATAGTTCTTCAAATCCAAATATAAGTAGAAAAATAGTGTCAAGTGGACCTAGAATGTATCCGGGCATGAAAAGGTTATAAACATTGAACAGATAATTCTAAATGGCGTGATGGGCCTGGCACTGTGCACGATGTTGGGAAGGGCATGGTCCTTGCCCTTACTGAGCATACAGTTCTATCAGGCAGAGAGATAAATATGAAATAACTATAACATAGAATAACTGTTATAATAGACAAACACAGGGAATACATACCTGAAGGTGAGGACATCAACTTTGATAATTTCAGCATTAATAAAAACTTGAAACTGAGGAAAAGGATTCATACTTCTAATGGCTTCTACCTTCTCCCCCCCTCCAGAAGAGTACAAATGACTCTGCACTACTGGATGATACCATCATAAGATGTAACGGCTCTGATTTGAAGTACTGAATCTCAGTTCTCTCCTTCACGAAACTGGGGTTAAAAAGCCCTTATGAAGGTCAGATGAGAATATTTGCCATCTCTGTGTAAACTCTCTAGTGCTACACAAATGTTAGTCAGTATTCTTACAAATATCTCTAGCATCTGCAGGTCACTTCATTAGTGGAGAATTCTCATCATGGAAACTTTGAAAATGTCGGTAAAGTTTAATTATCACAGTAGGCAACTGTCTTTAGCCATTATTATTTATGATGTGTGTTTTGAGGGGCATTCAAATTTTAAAAAGAAAAAAAAACAAATCTGTTGCCATCGAGTCAATTTCAACTCATAGCGACCCTGTAGGGCAGAGTAGAATTGCCCCGTAAAGCTTCCAAGGAGTGCCTGGAGGATTTGAACTGCTGACCTTTTGCTTAGCAGCAGTAGCACTTAACCACTATGCCACCAGAGTTTCCAAAAGGAAAAAAGAACAATGAAATAAGGAGACTGCCATCTTAGTTGTATTGAATTAATTTAATTATTCAAAAGGTTAGATTATATTAGTATCCAAAGACTGTTACCTAGAAACTCTAAAATGCTGCAAATATATTTGAGATGGCTACACAACTGTTGCATAAGTTAGAGTTAAGGCTTCTAAAAGCTTCTAAGGCTTTGAAATCAGCCTAGCACACTTATGAAAATACCTCTCAGGGCCAGGGGTACGGTGGGCAAAGGAACCAGGTATGAATTATTTGCATAAAAATGCCGTGTATCTGAAGTATCACTTACCCTTTTCTGTCAATAATAACTTGTGAGAAACCAAAAGAATGAAAGCATGATAAAATGAAATATAGAAATTTCAGTCTCAAGAAACAATAGGAGCGAAAGTCTTCATTTTATGAAAACCATAAAGAACGCTTCATGTAGCCCTATTATATACATTGATTTTTAATATTTTACTTACATTTCAAATAATTAACAAATGGAAGTTACTTCGCAAACATTACTTCTTTCCAGTAGCATTATTCTACTCGAAATCTTTGTATAAAACACATTTTTAATAAAACATTAGAAATGTGTTCCATGGATTAATTTGTGTTTTTGGTGAAATCAAATATTCATAAAGATGTGCAATTTAACTCTCTCTTGACAATGTCGAACTCCTATAACAAAAGCGTTACCCTTTTCCTTGACGGAAACACTGTGGTGTAGTTTTACTGTATCTGTATTTTATGTGCCTCCAAAGAACAGACTTCAAATAAATGGGGAGAGAATATATGTGACAAAATTCTAGGAAAGAGGATAGTAAAATGGAAGAATGATTTCTTATTTTACTAACTCTGCACTAATGGATTGGGATGTCTTTAAATATATACACATTGTTGCAGATTACAAATTTATAAATGTTTTTATATATTAATATACATTTCTCAAAACATATATATTATGTACTCATTTCATTAATCCACAGTTTGACACTTAATGGGATCAGATGAAGGACTGTTTTATCAGTGCTCAAGTTGATGAAAAGGCAACAAAACCTCCATAATATACATTTTAATTAATCTGATAATATTAACTGCTTATGACTTCATTCTCCCCATTCCCAGTTGGCAACCAACCTGAAAGGCAATTCTCACTCTAACTCTGCTCCTGGGGTGCCATCCGCAAGAGATTGTCAGCTTGCCAGAGGTGTGTGACCTCTGACCCTGCCATTCTTCCGGTGACAGTACTACCTTTGCACATTTAATGAACTTTGTACATGGTTAAAAAGATGTCGCACCAAGAAATGTTAGGCCCTGCTGTGAGAAGTTCCACTGTTCTACAGGTCTAATTGACCTTCACATTACAGAAGACAAGGAGGGGGAAAAATCAATAAGATTACTTAATATCCAGTCCAATGCAATCTTTATTATTAATATGCTAAACACTTTGCTTTCAAAGCATTGACACCTAAACACCGCTAGAAGTATCAAAATGACTTCTCATTAATAACCATTATATTAATCACTGTTGCCCAGAACTGGAATCTGACTGCGAAATCCCCTGGTGGAAATTGCTATAATCGTTCAAACTACAGGAATGAATATTTTTCAGCATAATTACTGCTGTCGTCTTATTGAAAAATATCCCATTAGATGGCAGCTTTTAGTTACGTAAATCGTGTTGATTAATTTTTAATTTCCAGCATTTATATGACATTGCACAAGTAAAGATCTTTGATAATTTAAATGGTTAGCTGAACAATTATTAAAATAACTTACAGCAATTCAAACATTCATTTACTTACTAGAAGTGCCATACATCATTAACTCCTGATTAAAATAAAGTTTGGGAAATTGCAAGTACTGAATTGATCGCTCAGATGTGGATTTCAGGGTGTTCTATGAAAATATTCATGCCCTGTAAAATGCCTCAGCTGCGATGATAAAGCCCAGCATAAATGTTTCAAAGCAAGGGAATCTAAATTATACTGGCATCCCAGCCACGTGCTCAAGTGCCTCTAGGCAGGCAATTTACATGGTCTATAACATTACAAATTTTAGCCACCCCAGTATCTCTTTAATTTAAAACAAATAAAAACTTTCAGTACTTATGACCAAAAATGTGTTTTCAGTCTTAGTGGTGTACTTTACATTTTTTTATTGACTTGTTGGAATCTTCATATTAACTGTGAATTCTTAGAAAACCTTCAGTATTCTTATCTGTAAGCGGGGAGAATAACTGTACTTAGCTCATAATGCTGTACTGGGGTAACATGACTCAAGTCCTAGAAAATGCCTGTCTAGTGCCTGGGATATATTAAGCAATAAAGAAATGACTCTGATATTGTAATTGTTTACATTCTAATTATTTAAATATATGGTCATTATACAAAGATTCTTTCAGTTGTACATAGTGTCACTGTGAGCCGGAACTGATTCTACGGTACCTAACAATGACAGCATACAAAAATGGTGCACTGGTGGCATAATGGTTAAGAGTTTGGCTGCTACCCGGAAGGTGGGCAGTTGGAGTCTACCAGCTGCTTCATGAAAACCCTATGGGGCAGTTCCACTCTGTCCAACAGGGTCATTATGAGTTGGAATGGACTTCACGGCAATGGGTTTTATACAAAGATAACTGTTTTTTTAATACACAAAAAGTCCTTTTGATTCTCAATATCTCTTTATATTAATTTCCATAAATTAAAAATAAAAACATCTGTGTACTTGGTTTTACAGTAAGTTGCCTGCCAATTCTTAGGGTTCAAATAAACAGAGCGGAGATTTCAAAAGTGGATAAGTAGTTATAAGAAACCACATATTTTCACCATAAGTAAATAATTATTGCCTAGTCCCACTGAAACAGCAGACTTAACTTAGTAGGAAAAATTAAGTCCAATTAACCTAGTAGGAACAATTAAGTGCAATATTCTAATACTTAATATGTACAGTTTCAGGTGTTTTCCAGAACATTGTTGTTATTGCTCCAAAAACCTAGACATTCTTTCGATTTAAAAGGTTCAGAGGGAATTGGTAATGAATAGAATTTTCACCATACTGTATTTTCCTAAAATCAGGAAAAATATTTTAAAACTTTATACATGAATATTTAATGAGCTTTTGTGAAATAAACCTTGACGAAGATCAAGAAGTTGCCTTCAGAGCCCTTCATCTCAAAAAACTTACAGCTCTGTTGGAGAATAAAGACAAGACCAATAATTGCACTGTACTGGTATGTGCTATAATATGTACAAAGTTCATGTCTTAAGTGAAGAGGAAGAAAATTCTTTTAAATGGGTTCTAAGGGATTTTGGATACCTTCGGATGGCAGAAACATTTACTGGGTCTTGAAGAATAAGAGTTTGCAAGAAGAGTGTATGGGAGAAAAGTAGTCCAGGAAAAAGAAACATGGTCTATAAATTAGTAGTGTAGTAAGAGTGCATATAATTCCATGTGTTCAGTCCCTGGAATATTCTAGATGCTCAATAATTCTATGACAGATAAACAAATGAATAGATGAAAGAAATTGTGATATGTGTCCTGGAGAAGAAAAAAAAAACAAACAAAAAAAGAATCCTAAGAAGGTAAGGTAAAGAGCTTTGACTTTATAATTTTGCCTATTTTTTCTATGGTTTTATAATTTTTTTTTTCCACCTCACAAGTTTTCTTTTGGCTCTTCCACAAATATTTCTGTAAATGATTCTTAAGACTATTTAATTTTGTGATTTTATTTGCTTGCCAACCCTGGGTTTGTTGTGCCCACAAATGCACAACTCAACTCTCCTTGGCACAGCTCTGTATTACAGGGGGGCAGCCCCCTGGGAGCTGTGGTTCTTAGGCTTCCATGTAAATTAGCCCTTGACTGAGTTCAGTCAAGGGCTGGCACTGGCGAGATCAAAAGGCAGGAAGATGAGAGATTCCAGAGTGAGGCTCCTTCTTCCTGGGGGCTACATCTCCACAGAGTTTCTATATCCTGTTAAACAGGATCACCATGTTTACGCCTTCTATAAGGTGATTCTGTCCCCTGGACTCCAATAATACAACTTTTTCCAGTTGTCTCTCTCACTTCCAAAACCACACCCGCTGCCACTGAATTGATTCAGATTTGTAGTGATCCTACAGAACAGAGTAGAACTGCCCCAGAGGGTTTCCAAGGCTGTAATCTTCACTGGAACAGACCGTCACATTTTTCTCCCATGGAGCTTCTGGGGGGTTGGAACACTTACCTTTCAGTTAGCAACCAAGCACTTAACCACCGTGATACCAGGGCTCCCTGGCTAGCTTAGGAGACGTCATATACAAGCAAAAAGCAAATTCATTATTTTATGAATTTTGGAATTATTTTTGGAGATTTAAATACAAAATACTTAATACCTGGTTTAATTACCATATGTAAGTTGAAACTGAAGGCAAGAATTACTCACACAAAGTTTCATATCTTTATAGATATTAAATTGAGAGTAAAATCATGGCTTTGATTTCCAGTGTAGTTGTCTTTCTACAATACTGTGGTGTCACCTCACTAAATATATTTGACAAAAAAATCACAAATTACAGCTAACAAATGTGAGATGAAAAGGTCCCTCAGTGACACAAATGGTTTGTGTTCTACTAGTAACCTAAAGGTTGACGGTTCAGATCCTTTCAGCACTGTGCAGAAGAAAGGTCTAGTGGTCTGCTTCTGTTAAGATTACAGCAGCCAAGACAACCTTATGGAGGAGCACTTCTACGCTGTAACACATGGGGTCGCCATGAGTTGGAATCAACTGGATGGCAATAAATGTCTGAGAAGAACACACACACACATATGAGGAAGGAACAAAAGAAAGCACTGTGTTAGTATGGATGGTTTCAACTTCACGAAAAGAAAACTAACCACTGCTTAATTAGATTTCTTTTCCTTACCTAAGAACCTGTAGCAGTCGCTACCTTCGACTCAGTTGCTGCTCTATCTGGGTAACATCTCAGAGATTCTTTTGGTATTTCCTCCATGGTATGTGCAGGAAATTATGTCCATGCTCAAGGAAGGAAGGAGGGAATAAAGGCACCACACCTCAAGTGTATTCCTTTTTATCAAGAAAGCAAAAGTTTCCCAGAGTGCTCAGCAGGCTTTAAATCTTATTGGATGGAAGTCTGTCCCATGACCACACAGTAACTGTAGAGGCTGAGAAAGAAAATGTTTAGATTTTTCATTCTCCTTAATGGAGGCTGGCAAGTGAGAATGACATTGGGAATGAGTGTTGCGTTAGACAACCAACAGAAGGTTGAAAAAGGGAGCCATTTTAGCCTAAGATGAGTGAGTGCGTGAATGCCAATTTTGAGAGAAGTAAATGGTGTCATTGAATAAAAATTGGACGAAGAAAATAGCCTGACTCATGATCCCATTTGGAACTTAATAAAGTTGAAAAGTGTTAGACAAAACACAATTCATTAAACAGATATAATATTCTTCTTTTTCATGTATGGAAACTACGGCTCACAGAAAGTGAATAAATTGTCTACATTTATGGAGTTGGTAAATAGCGGTGCTAATTTTCAGCATTAAGTTTGTCTTGACTCCAAATGCCACAAACTTTCAACTATACTGTACGGGGCCATGATACGATTCGTCAGGCGCTACCAGGGAATTCCGGAAGCACAAACATGCATGCAACCAACCCCAATACTTTTTACCATTTCCCCCACCTCCACAGACCTTGCTGTGAATGTTGTACTCCAAAGAGGCTCTCTACTTTTTTTTAAATGTAATTTTATCTTTATAAAATGCTTAGAGAAAGAAATAATAGTCTAGTTTTTCCGAACTCAGATCTCTTAGTAAAGACGGAGTTGTGCACAGCTCAGAAAATGGTCCTGTTTGAATGAAAGAGCAAATCTCAAGATACATTAATGATAATATAGTCTGCATTCACACTTTGGTTCCCTGTTGCCCACAAGAGAGGTGATTTCTAACAATTTGTCCAATGGAACTTCATAGTAGACGTAACTAATATTTTGCTTATTCTGCCTAATTAAATGGGACAAAAATATCCCATTTTTATTTAACTTTAGATTTCCTACCACATTCAGTCTCAACCCAGAATAGCTGCTCTTTTACTATTCCTTTATTGGATTCTTTCCTATTCCAGGTTGATATTTTTTGTTCTATGCTCCTTTCTGATGACTACCCATGCATACCTTTCTATATACTTAGAATATATTTCATTTTTAAAGGCAAGCTACATTAACTTTATTTTTAAAAATGCTTGAAAATTAAAATTGTAAGAAATTACAGTCTTGATCAATTTCTTAGTCCTTGATTAACACTTTGTGTTACATTCATTATGGAAAGTTGACTCTCCAAGCGGTGTTTGCTTAAATGCCTGAAGTGACAGCATGTTTTCAACTTGGAACACCTCTATATTAGAACCTCCTTGCTAACTTCCTGTTATCGTAATTGGTTTTGAGCTTGGCAGACTTTCATGTAGAGGACAGTGTGACTTAAAGATGCGGTGAGCCTATTTCTGCACAAAAACTATAACCAAACCTGTTGCCATGAAGTGGATTCTGACTCAGTGACCCTACAGGAGAGAGTAGAACTGTCCCTAGGGTTTCCAAGCAACAGCTGGTGGATTCAAGCTGGTGACATTTTGGTTAACAGGTAAGCTCTTAGCCACTACACCACCAGGGCTCCTGCACAGGGCTTCTGGGCATATGTAATGTTAAATGATGAGATTGGGCTGTATGCTCCCTGAGGCCAATGCAGTTCTAGTAATAGACATCATTCTTTGATGACAATTGGTTATCTCCTTTGACCGTTTCTTCCATGCTTCATCTCCACATCCTTTTTCGTGGTCATCCTTCAATAAAATCTGCTTCAGTTTGGAGAAGTGTCTTAAAAAGTGGTTCTAAAAATTAGGAACTACAAAAGTACAATCCATGCAAATAATAACAAGTAAACGTATTTATGTTTCAAGAGCCAAACACTGTTCTAAGAGTTTCGCGCATGATTCCATTTAATCTGTGCAACATCTCTTTGAAGTAAGTACTCTTATTCCTCTCATTTTATGATGAGGAAGTGAGTCTTTGGGATCGAAGTTACCTTGGGATTTCCAAAGCTCAGGCTCAGTGAACTCTCTCCTATATGTATTGACTTTTTTTTTTTTATTCCCATATAGTTTTATTTACAAATTTAATAAAATTTTCCCCTACTGTATTATGGCTTAATTAATCTATAATGCCAAAAAAAACTTATTTAATCAAGATTTTAAAACTTTCCCTTGCATTGTCAAGATAACTTTTTATAATTTAACTATTGCAATTCTATTCCAATCAAATTTCATTATTTTGTGATTCATAGTCTAGTTTCTGAAGATACTAGATAAGGATTAGTAGTGCCATCTACATGTCTTAAGAGAAAAATTTTGCAGATAACTTACAAGCTAGTAGGCTATCTCAACAAAATAAGCTGTATTAACCACAATTGCCCCAACCGTTGAACACCTCTATAGAATTCCTTGTTAGACTTTTAATATTTATCTACCAATTTAATGTGTTCATATTTTTATCATACTCCTAGAATTAAGTGATGCAAATGAATATTCTAACACCTGTCAAAGTAATTGTTCCGTCCACTTGCACTGATTGGAACATTTGTCACAGTACTGAGAGGAGAAAGCAAGAGACACATTTTTGCAGAGTTAATTTATCCGACAAGTTACACATATTGTGCAAATCACCAGATTTGGTTTCACAATAAGTGAGAAGATAAAACACTTAAGATTTCCCCAGAAGGTAGAGTCCTGATTTTAAATCGACAATTTTGTTAGGAATATGTTGCTTAACTTAGCTTTCATTTAAAATTAAGTTACTTGCCAGGCAGCTTTATAATCAGCATTTCAAAACTCTGAATTTAAGTGCCTAAGTCCTGAATTCACAGACAGGGAGGTTTCAAAGTCACTCACTTGGATGGTAATTTTTCTGAAAGGCTAATATCAGTAAGAGAGAAAATATTCCCCCCAAAAATAAAATAAATGATAAATGTGACTGTTGTCATCTGTTAGAACAGTCATGCATTCTTAAGTTCAGTGACAACTCCTAAGTTCCCAGTGTTGTGACCAATTCCTTATTTTCCCTCAAAGAATCCCCCCTCTCCAAAGCATCTCATATTCCTTCTTATGACTTGGTTGTTAGTCAATGGTAAATTAATCCACCAACCAAATCTTTAAGTCCTTCATGGCTATAATTTTAGTCTAAAGAACTGGAACAAATTATGGAATTGTATGAAAAAAAAAGTTTGAGGGATATCTTTTTAAATAGTTTTAGTTGTGATTTCTGGTCGCTTACAAGATGGTGAACTAGCAATGGTGGGTGCCTCCTTCCCTCAAAATCAGTCCTAAAGAAACTGTAGACAGGAAAGGTAAGCAGGGATTTCAGGAGAATAACCACCATCACAAAATAAATTCCTTTGAGAAGACCCTGGGAAAAAAGAAGGGTGCCTTTTGCTGAATATGTGGTGATAAACTGGGGAAGAACATTACTGGGGAAAACAGTGAGAAGACAGATGAGAGGAAATCCTTTTTGAATTACCCTCCCTGCTACAGGTGCTGGTGTTTTTAGGTTACTATGAGAATCCTAAAGGGGTGAGTAATTTGTTCAAAGAAGTGTAGACAGATCATCTCATGCATATTCTCTTCCTCTAAGCTCTCTGGGCTGGTGGATTTTACCCAGGCTACCAAAATTGTTTTATTATAAAAAGTACAGCCATGATCAGAGTTATTGCCTGAAGAAGTGGCTTCAAACATTTGAGATCTATAGTGGACCCTTCTCCAATACAGCAGAGTGATTAGCTGATATTTCAAGATAAAATGAGTTCACAGTCGAAAATAACTAAACACCTAGGAGGAAAACCTCCTCAAAAAGAAAGGCATCAAACTGAATAATCTATTGAAGATTTATTGGACCAGATGTGGTAAGGATTTAAAATAAAAGCCTAACAAATATCTTCATATGTATATGTTTAATATAATTAATGTAAGTAATATGATGTTATTGCTTTTACTTCTCATCCAATGCGGATTCGTTTCTCAAGCTTTGGGTTTGCCAAAACAAAAGAAACGGTAGCAAAAGCATGCTACTAAAGGTAGAGGTGATATATAATAATCACCAAAACAGGAACAAAAAAATTATTTTGTTTGTTCATTTGATTGATTTTTGAGCCCTTCTTTTTTTGATCATCTGGTACAGCCACTCAGAGAGTCAGAGTGATGCACCTTCTCAGAGTAGAGAGAGAAAAAGGAGCAGCAAGACAGGGTCAGACCCTTGATTA
Source organism: Elephas maximus indicus (assembly GCF_024166365.1). Lineage (NCBI taxonomy): Eukaryota > Metazoa > Chordata > Mammalia > Proboscidea > Elephantidae > Elephas > Elephas maximus. Next base: position 13,088,754 of record NC_064841.1, on the reverse strand, counting down.
GGCAACTCCATGGATGGTCGTGTGTGTGTGCGCGTGCCATATTTATCATGTCCAAGTAATACATGCTTGTAGTTTAAAAATAAAATTCTATAGAAGGCTTATAGTTTAAAGCAGCAGTTTCCTGAATCACTCTCCCTTCCTCCCAATTCTCTTCCTAGAGCAGTGACTTGCAAATATTTAGTAGTTACTTCTGATTATTCTAGAATATAGGTTTGAAGCCATCAAAGATTTCATTTTACATGGATCCACAATCAACACCCATGGAAGCAGCAGTCAAGAAATCAAATGATGCATTGCATTGGGCAAATCTCCTGCAAAAGACCTCTTTAAAGTGTTAAAAAGCAAAAATTTCACTTTAAAGACTAAGGTGCCCGTGACCCAAGCCATGGTGTTTTCAATGGCCTCATATGCATGCAAAAGCTGGACAATGAATAAGGAAGACCTTCATGATGCCTTTATGTTGTGATGTTGGCGAAGAATATTGAGTATACCATGTACTGCCAAAAGAATGTACAAATCTGTCTTGGAAGGTGTATATCCAGAATGCTCTTTAGAAGGGAGGATGGCAAGCCTTTGTCTCCCATATTTTGGACATGTTATCAGAAAGGACCAGTCCTTGGAGAAGGATATCATGCTTGGTAAAGCAGATGGTCAGCAAAAAAGAGGAAGACCCTCAACTAGTTGAGCTGACACAGTGGCTACAACAATGGGCTCAAGCATAACAGTGATCATAAGGATGGTGCAGGACCGGGCAGTGTTTAATTTTGTTGTACGTAGGGTCGTTATGAGTCAGCACATGACAATAACAACATAGGCTCCATGAAGGCAAGGATTTCTGTGTGTTGGTTTTGGTTTCACACCTGTGAGTTAGAAGTGTTCCTCATATGTCTGGCTATCCCTGTTTGATTTTTCATATTTAAGAAAGATGCAAAGAGACACTAACTGAAATCTGTTATGGGGAAGGGACTGAATACTGGATAATTTTAACCCTGAGTGTTTGGTAGTCTAATCAACTATTAAGTTGGGATTCCTCTAAATAAGAGAGGGTGTAAGACACCTCATGGGATTTGGTTTCTTCCTTTGGAGGTTTAGGATCATGATTTCATGGGACATCCCAGATAATTGCCATAGTATCTTTTTTAGTGCTTCTGTTCTACCTCTTAGTTTTAGTGCAGTGCCTAGGGTTTTAAAAGCTTACAAGCAGCCATCCAAGGTGCAACAATTGGTCTCTATTCATCTGGAATAGCAGAGGAAGAGGAAGACTCATGAATAGGAGGAGGAAATGGAATATGTGCCTAATTTCTTTCATAAACAAATGCCTCTGAGCCATCAACTTACATTCTCTCTCTTCGGTCTTGAGTAAGCAGGGAGATAAATTAAGTTTCATCACAGGAGTCTCTCAAGCAATGTAAAAGGTAGGTTGGTGAACAATTGGCAGTTGTCTTTACTTGTGTTTAAGGTGCAAGGGCAGAAGAGCCAGAGAGGAGCAGGATCACCAAGGGTTGTATCCATCATTTCAAGGAGCAGATGTTTTGCTTGTAGGCCTCAGCAATATTGAAGATTTGAGAAAGAAACTGATCATTTTGAAAAAGTCCATTAAAAGGACAAAAGAAAAAAATCAAATAATGAAAAATAAAAAGGAAATGTAAAAGTGTTGTCTCAGATCATAAAGACTTAATAGATCATATAACATAAATTTTCTATTTCTTACTTGATTCTAAAATAAAAAAAAGATTTTAGTTACTTCCAAAAAGATGGTTCATAATAAAGCTACCTAGAGAGATATTGAACTGAACGTAATGGAGAAAATCAATACACCAATCACTGTGGCCACACAAGTTTAGAGACTAGATTGGACTCTGAACAGTTAGTAATAAAGGAAGGCATGTAAATTTAATAGCATTCTCAATCAGAAAGTACCACACCAGTTACTCAGAGAAGCTATGGTTTTCCCTTTTCTGGACCTTAACTTCAAAAGAAATTTCTCAAACGTGAGTAAATTTCTCACCTGTGAGCCAACAATTCTTGAAGAAATACAGTAAGGTTTAGGGGAAAGAAAAGAGATTTGTAGTAAGATACATGTATTTGGGTCTCAGCACTGTGACACATTAGCTCTGTTATTCTCAGCCAACTCTCTAAGTCTTAATTTCTTCATCGCTACCTTGAAGAAGTTTAATTGTATGTTGTGCATTTGGTATACAAAGTTCAATAAAGGCTGGCTAAGTTTTGTAAAGCTAAAATCCACCCATCCCCCCCACACCCACATATAATTTTTCTGTTTTGATTAAAATTACATTTTTTTTTAATTCAGTTTGGTTGAAGGAGACTCATTTTAGATTGATTCACAGATAGGCTCTTTGAGCCTTTTTTTTTTTTTTTTTGGCTGTTGAGTGGGGTAACTGCAATTTTTATAAGGGCTAGTGTTCACAAATACGAGCAATGTAACTTATCATTTCTATGTGCTCTATTTAATTCTCATATTACAAATAAAAATAAGAGGAAAATAGAAAGAAATAAAGAAAAATATTGGTAGAAACTGCCCATATTTATGAACACATGGGATCTGAACACATCAGCCTGATTTATACTTACAGATATCTCTTCTATAGAGTACAGAAAGTAGGACTAACTACTGTTTCAAGGCACCCTTGAAAATAATTATTCCCATATCCTTTTTCTGCCCTTTTTCTCCTTGGTGGTCTTCAGACATTCTTTTTCTTTAATAGCACTAGAAGTAGTAGGGGGTAAGAAGAAGGGGTAGACAAGGCGATTTTGTGTACAGTTATAGATATGGCCTTTTGTAGTTTAATTCTTGAAACTGCAGCCTTTGGTTCTTTGAATCTATTTACACAGATGTTGGGGAAGACGGCTTGTAACCATCTACCACTGGCCTTGTGGTCACCTTTGCCTTTAAGCAATCTCTGGGAGGTACATTAAAAATTATTGTATTGGACACCCAGTTCTAAGATAGCATGTTTTTATTCCAAGTTGTCCTTTTGGAATGTAACCTAAGCCGTATATTCTTTAGATACAGGCATATTTACTTAGTATTATATGATTACTTCATTTGGAGACCTGTAGTCTTCTCATGCTAATATCTATATGCATATCTATAAATCTCTATCTATCTACAATATATATGGGACAAGCTAACACATACCTGTTATGCTACTTAAAAGAAAATCATAAAAATGATGGAGTTGAATTTTGAAATACAATGTCAACAATCAACAGTAAAGAGAAAATAAATATTAACCTCATTTTTAAGTCACAAACTTTGAGTTTAAGTAAAATATTTTCAGAAGGTAATACAAAAAAAAAAACTAACTGAAATATAAAAATAAAGGAAATATCATAGTTACTCAGCAATATCGTTAAAAGTTAACAGAATACTTTGTTCTACCTTTCAGTCAATTTTGTTATGTTGGCTACTACAAAGGACATTATGTGAATGTAATGAAACACATTTTAATTTTGCCTTTAAATTTTTTCCCTTTTTTTAAAAAATCTGGAACTAAATGGATAGGTTCTTCCAGATTTTTCCTTTTTTGTGTGTTTTCTGTTCCTTCAGATTTTGCAGTTTCCCATGTCCTGCTGTTATGCCAAATGCTTCATCCCACCAGGAGCTTTTACCTGGCCAAGTGTCATGGCTGCCAAGCTAAGGGATGGACATGAAGCTGAAATGTCAGAGGAATGTGTGTGTTGTGGTTGCCACCCTCCAAGATAGAGGTGGTACATCCATGATGGTGCTGAGGAGCCTGCAAGAGTGACTAGGCAGTTTCTCTACTTTAGGGAACTCTGATCTTGCTCACTAACTGGTCATAGGGACCTCCTGCTGCTCTGCCTAATAACTGCAGCTCAGATGCCTTCGTCTTTTCTCACTTTTTTAGTAGGGAGGAAGCATTGTCTTTGATTGTCCATCAAGACTAATCCATTCTCAGCATGATACTTGTTAGCATAATTGCAGAGAAGGAACCAAAAAAGTACATTAGGAGTTGTTCCTTTTTTGAAAAAAGAGGTATGTAATTTGGATGAAAAAAGGCACTGTTTATGTGTCACCGTTTTTTTCAACCTTCATATTTTCCTTATTTGTACGTCATTAGAAATCCTACCAAGAAACCTTTGTAATAATCTCTATTAACATCATCATAATCCACAGAATCTTCTAATTAATATTTTTAAAGAGTCTTAGTTGAGGAGCACATGAATTATGAACAATTCCATTTACTTTTGGATTACCTTAGGTGTTATAATTGAATTTTTCCTGACTTCAAAATATTAGAAGAACTTAGTTTTGAGATCTCTTTGCAAAAGGGTTAAAAGTCACTGAAGTCCTTTTTGTTCAGTCTTACGAAAATAAATGAAGAGAGGAAAATAGATTTGTCCATAGAGGGAATATGCTGCAAACATGGAGAATAGGATACAATGAATAGCAAATGAATACTTGAACCGATGACAATTCATGTTTACCAAAATAATGACACACTTGAACTCATAAAAAAATAAAAAGCTTCAAATTTTCTTGTTAATAGACAGGGAAGGAATCATAATTGGTATCTTGGTTTAAAGAACATAGTGGCTCAAACAGTTAATCGCTCTACTGTTAGCAGAAGGTTTGTTGGTTCAAACCCACCTAGAGATGCCTCAGAAGAGATGTGATCTGCTTCCAAAATGTCACAGCCTTGAAAACTCTGTGGAGCATTCTACTCTGAACACATTGGGTTGCCTCGCATCAGAATTGACTTGATGGCAACTATCAAAACTATCAAGGTAAAACTCCCCCCAAAAAACCCTTGCCATAGATCAAGGTAAGTATTATGGATTTAATTGTGTCCCCCAATAAAAAAACAAACAAACATATGTTTAAATCTTAATACCTGTGATTATAATCCCATTTGGGAATGGATTTTCTTTGTTATGTTAATGAGGCAGTTATCAGTGTAGCCCGTGTTTTCAGCCAATCACCTTTGAGAGCAGATTAGGCACAGAGAAGCAAAGCACAGATGGGGGAAGACAGATGCCAGGCCATATGAAGATCACCAAGGAGCCCAGGAACAGAAGCTGAAAAGAGACAAGGACCTTCCCCCAGAGCCCACAGATGGAGAAAGCTTTCCCCAAGTGCCTGTAACCTGAATTTGGACTTCTAGCCTCCGAAACTGTGAGAAAATAAATTTCTGATGGTTAAAGTCACCTACTTGTGGTATTTCTATTATAACAGCACCACAGAACTAAGACAGTAAGTAACAAATATTTTTCAAGAAGACTGTAGGAATGGAGAATTAAAATATTTTCGACAATCATTTATCCACACAGCTTATTTTTTCCTCAACATAAAATGCCACTTAGCTTTTGTATTTCTACATAAGGCTCAGGAACAGGCCCAAGATCAGGAAGGAGACTAAAGTTGTCAGCAGGTTTGTTTGATCCAAGTTTTGAGGAAAAAATATAATAACAGTACAATTTTTTTTAAAGCTTTTAAAAGCTGAAAATAGTGCCCAGAACACATCTTTACAAGGGTCCAAAAATGTAAATACCATATTTTTACGCAAATAATACATGACTTCTACTATTGTTTGCCAAACATGCCCTGCCCCCGTAGGAGCACTGTACTGTTTTTTTCTTTTTAACAGCAACACATTAAAAAAACAAAACTGCCTTAGAGGTGCTTATGAAAATATCTTGTGCGACTAGGGTGTGGTTGGCAAACAAACACAGAAGGCATGCGAGATTTGTGTAAAAATACCGTACTGTTCCCTGAATATTACTGAGGTGAGAAGTTTCTACTTCTTCCTTTTTACATTCCAGTGAAAAGTCTTTTGGTATTATTAATCTTGACAAAGTGTTGTTGTTATTGTTATGTTTTAATGGTATTGTTTGACTCTTGATGTTTTAAAACACCATTTTCACAGTCCTACTTTACAACAACTCTTTCTGAGAAGGGTAGAAACTCTAATGCAAGTTTTCTCTTGTCAGTTTTGCACAGTGTTTATCACTTAGCATGGTGGCTATGACACCAGGCACAGTAAAAATTCCAATGTGGTCCCAGTTAAATTCTATAATCTTAACATAAAAAAAAAAAATTTCATTTATCCCAAGTTAACTAAGCTCCATTGAAGTGAAAATAGTCTGACAATTTAAGGTTAGACACCACAGGTTTTTGTTTCCACTAATGAGAGAAAACAATTGGAAATTGGATAAATTTCATTCAACCCATTTTAAACATGTTTTCAGACATTGCTTTGATATTTGGGACATGGAGGATTATGCAAAAAATTCAAACTGAATTGATATCTATAGTCTCACTCTTCTGTTCAGTATACTATAGCCTACGATGTCCTTTTTCTAAATTTCGTTCAGAGCATTGGTTAGAGAGTTTCTTTTCCTCAAATACTTCTGGGAGTCGCTTTAAGGCTTACGGGTGCTCCAGCCAGGAAACCTGGCACTGGACCCCTGACCACTCATCTGTATGTCATTTATTTCTGTGTTTAGACTAGATCCCCAACAGCTATTCTATGGTCCCCTCCACTGGGTATCCAAGACCGGAATCTAATATTTAATAAACTTAAATGAAGACTTAGAGATATAATGAGTTTATGAGAGCGATAACAACAAATTGGACACTAGAGACTGGGCCACTCGTTGTTTAGCTCTTACATCTAACCATTTTGTAGTTTACCTCATTACAAATTAGAGACCCAGTAAGAGGAAAGAGTTTCTACTCTCAATCCAGGCAAAAACGCTCTCAAAGTCTTAAATTCCTGGCTCATTATTGAGCTTGCGTGAAGCCTCCGTGCCTGACTTCCCATAAGCAATGTTGCAAGGATTCATAAATGCATATACAGCCAAGAGCTACTAATAATTTATAAAAATAAATCCACATTCAAAAAACAAAGCATTTTCAAAGCAGAAAACAATTTGTGGAAACAATATTTGGGTCCTAATTCACACAAACTTTAATTATTATTAAGAATACTTTTCCTTGATGCCCCATTGTTCTGACTGTCTACATTCCAAAATTTTTCCTATCATCTCGTAACCAAATGGCTCACTAGGTTCCATTTTCCAGAATAGATTGTTTGACTGAAACATCAACAATTCTTGCAACAGAAAACCCCTTTAAACTTTGAAATTACCATAGTCCCAAAGATTCCAATGCCAATCGTTAGGTTCAAGCTCAAACTCTGTAGTGGTGTCTTCCCCAGAGCTGTGGCTCTAAGTATGCAAATGGTTTTTAGATTATCATCTATTGTTGGAGACTCTGGTCTAAAATAAGAGAAGTAGATGAGTTTCTCCTTTCCATGACAAAGCTTCTGGGGGGTGGGAGGTGGGAGGGCCATGCCTTTGTCTCTGTTATGAGCAGGCATGTTATTCTCCATCTTCCTTTGTCTGTCTATTCACAGATGAAATCAGACTACATATGTGACAGTTGTTTTAATACATGTTCCAAACACCAAGGCTGTCGTCATGGAGTTGATTCAATATTAGATCTTACAAAATTTCCTTCTCTGCCAAAGCTTTTCATTACTTCTACTCTTCTTTTGGAAACAGTGATTAAGTGCTATGGCTGCTAATCAAAAGGTCAGCAGTTCAAATCCAGCAGGCGCCCCTTGGAAACTCCCTGGAGCAGTTTTACTCTCTCCTATAGTGTCGCAAAAAAAAAAAAAAAAAAAAATTTTTTTTTTTTTTATAGTGTCGCCATGAGTGGGAATCGACTCGACCGCAACAGGTTTAGTTTGGTTTTTTGACTCTTCTTTTAAGACCCAGTTTAAAGGATAATCTTCCCTGGAAAGTCTTCCTTCCTCCCTCTATAGGCAATCACTCTGTCCTATGTCCTAATGTTACCTTTTCACGAATCTCCTTTAAGATAGGGAAGGGAGAGAAATAAAAGAAAGGAAGGGTACATTCAATTCTACCGGAAATATCTTCAGCTCAGTGTTTGCATAACTCTCCACTGTTTTAAAACAGACCCATTATAAAAGCCTTAATTTTATTTACACTAATGAATGAATGAGGTCTTATTGTTTCTAGGGACTGAAATAATATATTAATATGCATTTTAACTAGTCTATGTAACTTTTTTTATGTAACTTATTAATTATAAAAACAAATGACTCATGAATTATTCACACTAAGAAATTGATTTTTTCAGCTTACCTTTTTTATTTTATTTAAATATTCAACAGTGTATGTTAGATCAGTTTAAAGAGAAAAAAATGCTTAGAACTTGAAAATTATAAGACTACTAAAAAGAAAAAAAAAAGGTTAGCCAGTATCGGGCTTTGACAACAATGAAAGACCATTTTAACCATATAAACTTAGTTAGGAAGAAAATGTATGCATATGGAAATTACATTTCTTGCTTTGTACCTACTTACTCCCATGATGTCTCAGGGACTTTGGTAAAATAGATCATTTATGGAATGATAACTACAACCTTAATGTTAATAGCACAGCAGAGAATTTTTTAAACAGGTTATTATACACATTAGATGTTCTTCCAATTGTACTATTTCTCTTGCGTGTGTGTGTATCTAATTTCAGATATTTATTGAGATCATACATAGCATAAGTAATTTGAAGGTAGCCAGAATGTCTTTGGAATAAAAAAGGGAAGAATTATTCTTTTTAAATTAATTTTTCATTAATCAGGAAAACTGGATGAAGATTTGCTGTATTTCAGGGAAAAGATGTACGGCACTTTTCAGACAGAAAGTGCTCTCTCCTCAGTGACCTAGTGTTGGCCTTGACGGCAGGAATAGATTTGTTTTGGTAGACCGCTGTAGCCAGCCACCTGCAGAGAGAAGGGAATCCTAATAGAGAGGACTCTTAACACAGTAGTTAAATATTATTTCATTTGGGCGAAGCTCTCACACACGGTCTCATCTTATATTCAGCATAATTTATAGTCTTTTAATTTTAAAACACTGTATTTCATAATCAGTAAAAAAAAAAAATTATAGAAATTACCAAGAGGGTGGTATAACCTCCACTGCAATATTTTAGCCTATTGAAATCTAATAAGTCCACCCTGGAATAGCCAAGAATAAGATGTAAAATGAGAGAGAAAAGAAAATAGAGCAGAGTGTACCAGATGTTTTTCATATGTTGGCTGCACATAGATCTTTCTTAGCTTTTATTTGCAGATCGAATGCATTGTACATCATTGTATCCACAATAGACGGCTATGCATCATATGTTCACATATGGATATCATCTATCTGAAGATTTATTGAAATGCAAAGATAGAAAAACACTGCATGGAATATAGGCTGAATTCTATACAGGCAAGTGGGAATTATATAGTTAGACGCTCTCTTCAAGACGTTCCATATCATTATCTCCCTGGGCAGTGTAAGGATTAATTAGTTAAAGTTTGTAGGCTCTTTGAAGCTAGAAAGTACTACGGAAGTGCTAAGCATTATCAAGGTAACTTGAGAGTGAAGCGTAAGTGATTTGCAACGTTGTCAGCTCTTTGAAATGTGTGTCTAGCCTGATTCACAGTTTTCTCTTACAGGGTTTTATGGATTGGAAAGTTCTTATCAGATTTTGAAGATGAAGCATACTCTATTCAAATCACACTAATCTGCACAATCGATCTTTTTTCCTGTACATTTTAGTAAAGCGATGTTTCTCAAAATAGAAGAAAACTTGAGATATGATTCCAAAGCTGATTTAATAAAATATGATGTTGACATCAATTATAACTCATCTGCTGTCATTTGACTGACTAAAGTGTAGTTCCCTTAATTAGTGGAAGTGCAGTCTAGTTGATTTGCATGAAGGTAGCAATTCCCATATTGTATACTTTAAAAGACAGTCATGCAAGTAGTCATTGTTTCTATAAAGCTTATGTAGATTTTATTAGCACTTCTCAATCATTTATCATTGCAATAATGTCAGTCATGGAATAAATCAAACCAAATCATGGAATCATGGAATACAATTTATTAATTCCTTTAATAAGGGACTTTAAATAGTTAGGCATGAGAATTATTTCTTTTATTCATAAGTCAAGATTTCCACATATCTTGGTTTGTCCTTCTACTCTACGACATTATATGGACAATAATACACTGGCTATATGTTCTGTTTTTTATTTATATTTATTAATGGTTATTTATTTATATTTATTAAAAATTCTCTCTGAGATAGTATCACATATTCCAAGTTTCCTCAAGGGCCATGGTAGCATAGTGGTTAAGAGCTTCACTGCTAACCAAAAGGTCGGCAGTTCGAATCCACCAGGCGCTCCTTGGAAACCGTATGGGGCAGTTCTACTCTGTCCTATAGGGTCGCTATGAGTTGGAATTGACTCGACGGCAACAGGTTTTGGAGGTGGCAGTGAGGGTAGGAAGTTTTTAAGCAAAAGTTTTTATGCAACTAGGTGATTCCATGTTAAGCTGAACATTATTCATTATGCAATTATATTTATTTTGTTTTTGAGTGAAATTTTGAAAATATACAAAATAAAGTCATATTTATTTAGTCTCACCTAGAAATAACAACTATTCCTACATACCTTATTCTATTTACATAGTATTCAGTTACAATTGGAGTACACCTCCTAAGGCTCGCTCCCCTCTCTCCCTGGCCACAGATGCCATTATCATGAACTATGCATTTAACCTTACCCTCATATTTTTATATGGAGCTCTGGTGGTGTAGTGGTTAAAGTAATACAGCTGCTAACCAAAAGGTTGGCAGTTCGAATCCACAAGCAGCTCCTCGGAAACCCTTTGGGGCAGTTCTGCCTTGTCCTACAGGATTGCAACACGTTTGGTTTTGGTTCATGTTTTTATAGTTTCATTACAACATATGTGTTTATAGACAATATTTGTTAGATTTTTTTGTGAGTTTTAAACTTTTATTTGAATATTATCATAAAATATGTGTTATGGATTAAATTGTGTCTCCCAAAAAGATATGCTGAAGTCCTAACCCCTGGTATCTGTGAACATGACCTTGTTTGGAAATAACATCTTTCTTTGAAGATATTATCAGTTAAGTTCCCTGGGTGGTGCCGAGGGTTAATGCACTCCCCTGCTAACGTAAGGGTTGGAAGTTCAAGACCACCTAGAGGTACTTCAGAAGAAAGTCCTGGAGATCTGCTTTTGAAAAATCAGCCACTGAAAACTCTGCGGAGCACAGTTCTCCTCTGACACACATGAGGTCACCAAGAGTTGGCACAGATTTGAAGGTAACTGGTTTTTTGTTTTTAATGAAGACCTGCAGGAGTAGAATGGGTCCTAATTCCTTCTGAATGGTTTCTTATAAAAGGCAGAAGACAGATATTATATGAAGATGTATCTAAAAGCCAAGAAACACCTGGGCTAACAAGCTGAACGAGACAAGGAAGGTTCTCCTGCTAGAGCAGAGAGAACACGGTCCTGTCGATGCCCTGAGTTTGGACTTCTAGCCTCCGGATCCATTAGACAATAAATTCCCATTCTTTAAAGCCACCCATTTTGTATTATTTTGTTATAGGAGCTCCAGGAAATTAAGACAGTATGTATAATTCCACAATTTATTCTTTTTTCCATTCAACATTTTTGTTGAGAGCTATTCATATTGATACCATAGATCTCAGCCTGGTGCATTTCATCGTGTTGTTTGAAGTGTTTACCCAAATGCTTCAATGAAAGCCCTCTTCTATACCTCTAGGCGCACATGTGTAAGAGTTTCTAGTGGGCATACTACAATAGCAGCAGCTGTATTGCAGGATGTACATAATTTCATCACTGAGGAGACCAAATATCAACAGCTGCTCCCAGGAATGCCATTTTACTCCTATTGTCCATACATCCTGACTGGGTTAGCATTTGTCCTAGATTTTTCATTTTTAAATACAGTATTGTTATAAGTAGCATTTATGAAAGTCAGCATGGGTTCATCAAATATCCATTTTGTATAATAGTTCCAGCTTTTGGCATGGCTCTACTAGTATGTGTGATAATGAGACAACAAAGCTCTCACTTCAATAGGATGTTAAATGTGAAAATTGACTTTATTTTCCTTAAAAAAAAAAAAATGACTAACAGCTCTCTTTCAAGGATGGTATGCAAGATTCTTAATGAAAAAAGGATATGCACTGGGTTAATAGTGGCTAGACAGAGCTAACTTGTTCCACTCTTGCATGGTGTTCAGGGAAGTATTTGACATAGTTTCCCATGCTGTCCACCTAAATGAATCCGCTAGGTCACCATTTGGTGGGTCTGAGGATAACAAGAGAAATGATAGGGTGGGTTTATGTGAATTATGAGCTGAGAATAAAAGCTGAGCACATAGAGAATAGTTAATTGATCTAGCTACAGTGGTTTTGACACCTGTCATACACCTATAACAATTTATGAATTGTGTTGATTGGTAATGCTCAATTATTTTGCTATAATTCTTTTTAGTAGCAATGATTTCAAAAGTGAAAGTGAATGTTTAATGAAAAACTCAGTACTGATATTCTTTTTTCAAGGAACTTCAAGGTGATCATAAAGCTTGTACAATGCTGAAGTCAAATGGAACTTGGCTGAAAACAGAGAATACAAGAAAGATGTTTACCTGTGCAAAGGCATTCAACTGTGTGGATCATAACAAATTATGGATAACATGGCAAAGAATGGGAATTCCAGAACACTAAATTGTGTTCATGAGGAAACTATACATAGACCAAGAGGCAGTCATTTGACTAGAACAAGGGGATGCTTGGTGGTTTAAAGTCAGGAAAAGTGTGCATTGGGTTGTATGCTTTCACCATACTTATTCAATCTGTATGCTGAGCAAATAGTCAGAGAAGGTGAACTATATAAGGAAGAACAAAGCAACAGGATTGAAGGAAGACTCATTAACCTGTGATACGCAGATGACACAACCTTGCTTGCTGAAAGTGAAGAGGACTTAAAGCACTTACTGATGAAGATCAAAGACCACAGCCTTCAGTATGGATTGCACCTCAACATAAAGTAAACAAAACTCCTCACAACTGGACCAATAAGCAACATCATGATAAATGGAGAAAAGTTTGAAGTTGTCAAGGATTTCATTTTACTTGGATCCACAATCAACGTCCACGGAAGCAGCAGTCAAGAAATCAGGTGACATAGTGCATTGGGCACATCTGCTGTACCAAAACCAAAACCAAACCCACTGCCATCCAATCAATTCTGACTCATCTGCCGCAAAGGACCCCTTTAAAGTGTTAAAAAGCAAAGATGTCACTTTGAGGACTAAGTGCAACTGACCCAAGCCATGGTGTTTTCAATTGCCTCGTGTGCATGTGAAAGCTGGACAATGAATAAGGAAAACTGAAAAAGAATTAACATCTTTGAATAATGGTGTTGGTGAAGAATATTGAATATACCATAGTTCTAAAAATGGTTTTTTTTTTTTTGCATGCAATTAGTGGAATCAAAATAAAGCTTTTGCAAGTTTATTCTGCTAAAAATGAAACACGTGATGATATTGTAAAGGCTCTTTCAATTTTTAAAAAAAAGCTTAAAATTTTTGATTCTTTTTTTTTTTTTTGGTGGCAACAAGAATCAACCACGGAGTGCTGAAAGAAGGAACAAATCTGTTTTGGAAGAAGCACAGCCAAAATGTTCCTTAGAAGCAAGGATGATGAGACTTCATCTCACTTACTTTGGACATTTTATCGGGAGGGACCAGTCCCTGGAGAAGAATATCATGCCTGATAAAGTAGAGGGTCAGCAAGAAAGAGGAAGACCCTCAACGAAATGGATTGGCACTGTGGCTACAACAATGGGCTCAAACAAAGCATCGATTATGAGGATGTCTCAGGACCAGGCAGTGTTTTATTCTGTTGTACATCGGGTCACTATGAGTCTGAACTGACTCAACAGCACCTACCAACAACAACAGGGATAAGGCTGGTCCATGAAACCCAGAAGATAGACATTGTAGTAAAACAGGCCAGCTGTTATTTAAAAAGTTAGTAATTAGTTACATTAATAAAAATACACCCGAAGATGAGATTCTTGCAGGTTTAACATGTGAACCTGGAAAAGATGTGCATATATGTTACTCTAGGGAACATGGCTTTTCATTTAGATCAAATTATTGTTTTTCTGTATAAATATATTCATTTCTTGATTCCAAGTGTTTTCTGCATTTGTGAAACGTGTAGCAATAGCTGTTAATGTATTATCTCCACTAACAGCAGAGGAATTTCACAAACAATTGAATAATGCCAATTTTATTTGTTTCAAATATAAAATTGATTAGTTCTAAAAATGATTCAGTTTTTACATCCAATTAATAGAACCAAAATAAAGCTTTTCGAAGTTTATTCTGCTAGAAATGAAACATGTGATGATATTATAAATGCTCTTTTAAACTTGGTTAAAAAGCTAAAAATTGTTGGTACTTTTTTTGTGACAACAAAAATCAACTTTGGAGAAACTTGCAGGGTAATTTATTTAAAAAAATAATGAACCATACTGAAAGAAAGGCAACTTTCAGAGGAGTTAATTAAGGTTAGAAAACTGGTTGAAGTACATAAATATGTTTGGGAATAATTATTCTGCTTGTTATTTTTAGTGCTTCAGTAATAAATATAAAGTTATTTTGTTGTTCATCAAGTTACACAATCGTGGTTTTAAAGTTTTGAGAGGATTTTGTTTTCAAAAGCAGTTTCGGAAGAGAGCTATTTTAGAGGTTTATTGATATAATAAAAGCAATTAGTCAGTCAGAAAAAATATATCAAATATTGTATAAAGGTATGTATTTTAGTGCCATTACCTACTCTAAAAATAGGCTCAGCTTAGGCAATTAACTTTATAGCCACCATAACTTTACCAGATATAATCAAACTGCTCTCCATACTAGTAGAGCCAATTTACTCTTCCCTACATCCTTATCAACACTTGACATTGTTATTTAAAAAGTTGCCAAGGTAATGAATGAAAGATGATGCTTCATATGGTTTTCATATGTATCTCTCTGATTTTTAATGAACTTGAGCATCTCATCATTTTTTTACTGGTCATTTCAGTTTCTTCTTTTTGAAAAAGATCTGTCTACCTACCTATCTATTTATCTATCATGTTTTGGTCCTCTTTTTTTCCCTTAGGTTAAATCATCTTTTTCCTGTTTATTTTTAAAAGTTATTTTAATATTTTTTGGACTTTTACCATAGAAATTTTAATAGTGCATATATGAAGCTTAATAGACACCCAAGATAATTTTTTGAATCATGAGCTGAAGGTGTGCAAAAAGCCTACTCAGAAGTCATTCTGAGGATTAGATGCCAGCATTTGCCATTTCAGCAAAACATATTTAAAGAATTCGTTAAAAACTCTAAAGTACTAAATGCTATCATCTTAATAAACATCCCATTTGAGAAGATATTTCAACAAAATCCCCTACACTTACAAAGAAAACATACTTATCATATGTTAATTATCTAGCTCCTGGATGAGTTTTGGTAATTTTAGTTTTTGGTAATAGTCACTTTGCAAACTTATTAAAAATACAGATTTACCAGGGCTCATTTCAGAAAACTGGACCAGAATTTCTAAGGAAAGTTCCTAAAAATCTAGATTTTTAAAAAGACTCAAGTTTTTATCTTTGAGGAAGTATGAGAAACTCGGCTCTGGTATGTGATTCTGATTCACAAAAGAAAATAACAAAACCTGTGAAAGCAAGTTAGAGTCAGAAAGAAATTCCTTATCTTTTCACACCTTTTTCCTTCCCAAATCATCTGCCTACATTTTCTTTTTCAATCTTGGTAAATAGTTCTCTAGCTATCCAATATTTTGTAGGAGTTAGAAATCTGTTGGTCTGCAGCTTATCAAAGAGTAAGAAACCTATTTCTGAACATTTTCCTTGGGAACATAACATGTGTATTACATACACATGTATCACTTACTGTTCTTTCTTGCTGCAAAATAGCAGCATTTAACAAAAATGTTTCACCACCATGGCAAAATTACCTTCAGTAAGTATTCCACTACAACTGGAATTATATTGAAAATTTAGAGCCGCCATTTTGAATTTCAGATATTCATGGGAGATGGAAAAGTAGCTTGAGATATCAGAGGCTGTAACGAGACTGAACTCTTACATTAACCTCTAAGCTATTTTGGGTTAAAGTAAATGTGCAGGTATTGGATGAACAGGTAGGGCATTGAAGCTTCACTGTAGTTAAAGTTGTAGAGACCTTGATGAGATTGTATGTGGTAACATTTCCACAGGAAATTTAGACCTTGGCTTAGCTGGGAGATTTTGAAGAAAATGTATTTGTACTTTCTCATTGATCCTCTAGGGCTTTTCAAAAGACATAGCACAACTTGGTGGAAAGAGGCCAGTTTTGTAGTCAGAAAGCAGGGTTTTGATTTTGGAGGAGTTAGCTAACCATTCTAAGTCTCAAATTTCAGTTTTAAATAGGATTAGAAATGTCTACTACCTGAGAGTTTAGTTGGAAAGTTTATACAATAAAATAATCACAATTTACCTGGTACTCTCAATATTTGCCTGGTACTCTCACTGAAACAAAGACACCATTTAACTGAGTTACTTTTTGTAGTTTCATGTGTGTATTTTTAAGAAGCATATTCTTGGTGCTGAAGAAAAGAATTATTACTCTGGTCAAGTACTGTGTTTAGAGATTATCCAACACTGAGTTTTAAGAGGTCCAGCTGTTCTGTAAGTTGGCATGAGTTACAAAAATATAGATAATTGTAGGTTTTTTAGAAGCCAGTCCTATGTCTATATAATTCTCAGGTAGCACACACAGACTGTACTGAAGAG
Organism: Elephas maximus indicus; assembly: GCF_024166365.1. Lineage (NCBI taxonomy): Eukaryota > Metazoa > Chordata > Mammalia > Proboscidea > Elephantidae > Elephas > Elephas maximus. The sequence goes on along the minus strand of NC_064841.1, from coordinate 13,071,996 downwards.
TGAGAAGTGAAGGACGAACAGTTATAGGGACAAGGCTGCCTCAGGAATGAAACTTCTAAATTTCTGGTTTTAAAAACGAGGTATATAGTACTGCCAATTTCTGAGATAGAGAAATGCCACAGGAAAACCAAGCTTTCTGGGCAAAATGAAAGGCTTGGTTTTGACAGGTGGTAATGTAGACACTTAGATATGGTGAGTCTGGAGGTTAGAGCAAAGATCTGGCCTGGAGATGTAACTTTCGCAGTGGCCAGCATAAACATTAAAGACCTGAGAATGCCTTGACTTAGAGAGTAAAACAAATAAGATCCAGGACTGAGACCTGAACAAATTCAGGATCTAAAGATTTGGTAGAGCAGCCAACAAAATACACATAAAGTTGATTTTTCAAATTAGTGGGAAAAGATCAATTACTTAAGAAGTATAGAAACAACTAGCTGTTAACTATGTAATTTGGAGAAAAAATAAACCTACAAAGAATTTTTATCAGGTATCCAAATGTAAAATAAAATTAAAAAAAGAAAAGAAAAGAATCCATTCACATGCTAGAAGAAAATTCATAAAAGTACTTTTATAACTTGTCATTGTTAAGACTGGAAAGAAAAGGCAAATATATCAATGGATTTTTCTTTAGAAATATTAAAAGTTTGTGCAAAGGAAAAAAAGCACTACCAAAAACTACAAAGTTAATGCCAACCCAAGAAATACCCAATGCAAAGCATTTGACAATATAATAATAAGTAACCTTAATCTGTAGAGATTATTGATCCCGTTCTTCCAATAGAATCCAAGTCTCAGGCAAGGGTTTTCACTCCAGCTCACTCTTATTTTGTTTCGATTTTTTTTCATTAAAATGTTTAGAAAGCTTCCCCAGCTTTATTGGGATTTAGTTGACATACAGTAAAATTCATCCATTTTAAGTGTATAGTTTGATGAGTTTGGACAGATGTATACAGCTGTATCACGACCATTACGATCAAGATATAGATCCTTTCCATCACTCCTTGTAAAGAAATCAATCCATCCCACTTCTCTGACAACTAAATTGAAGGAATTCAATTTCACTTCAACTGCTTATGCAGAACTTCTTCCTTTGACTCTAACCGGGTCCACTTGGGGCTAAGACATATCTCAAGCTAAGGGGCACAGTCCTTCAGACTGCCAAGTCTGCCCAAGACTTCAGATGCTGCTACAAGATCGCGATCCCCACAACATTCTCACTTCTGAACTGCTGGCTACAAATTCAAGGGTTTCCCATTACCACCTCAGTATACCAGGTATAAACTCAGGGGTCCCCAGATCCCCTTACTTGTGGCCTTTTGGCTTCCACTACTCTCTAAGGTTTGACAACTTGTTAGTATGACTCACAGAACTCAGGAAAGCAATATACTTAGGATTACAGTTTTATTATAAAGGATGCAAATCAGGACCAGCATAAAGAAAAGACTCATAGGACAAGGTATCAGCTGGTCCCTACCACGGAGTTTACACGCACCAAAACGGGCACATCACCCTCCCAAGAACTGATGTCTTTCATCAACCAGAAAGCTCATGGAGCATCTATGTCCAGAGCCTTTATTGGGACCTCTTTACATAGTCATGATTGATTGAATCATGCCCCCTCCCCTGAGGTCTGCTGATTGTATGAGGTCGGTTTTTCTGTCCTCGCTAGCCCCCACCTAAGCCACCTCATTAGCACAGCTTGTTATTTAGGTGTGGTTTAGAGACCCCATCAAGGACACCTCAATCACAGAAAATTCCAGGGTTTTGGAAGTTATCTCTCAGTATCCAAAGACAAATTCCAAATTCTTTGGGTACTGTTAACCCCACACTCCCAAGAAATTTCTTTTGTGCCCCTTGGCCGTCAATCTCCTCCACTGAACCTTTAGATAAAGCAACCACGGTTCTGCTTTATCAATATAGTTTTGTTTTTTTCTAGAATATCGTTTAAAAGGATTCATAGTGTATGATGTCTTTTGTATTTGACCTGTTTCACTTAACATCATGTTTTTGAGATTTAACCGTGTTGTTATTGTATTCATAGTTTGTTCATTTTTATAGCTGAATAGTATTATGTAGCATAGTATGTTGCGATATGTTTAGCCATTCCCTCTTCAAACAATACTTGGGTTATTTCTAGTCTTTGGCTATTATGAACAATGTTGTTATAAACATGTACATACAAGACTTAATTTACATATTTTTTTCTTGGGTAAATGTCTGAGAGTGCGATCACTGTATTGTTTGCTAAGTGTATATTTAACTTCAGTTGGCATACTGTCTTATAAAATGGCCGTGCTATTTTGCATTCCCACCAACAATGACTGAGAGTTCCAAGTGCTTCAAAACTTTGGCAACACTTGTCTTGGCAAAAAACAAAACAAAACAAAATTGCCTTTGAGTTGATTCTGACTCAGGGCAACTTAATGTGTGTCAGAGTAGAGCTGTGCTGCATAGGTTTCAGTAGCTGATTTTTTCGATGTAAATGGCTAGGTCTTCCTTTTGAAGCACTGCTGAGTGGATGAATTTCCAATCTTTGAGTTAGCAAACAAGTTGCATTAACAGCTTACACCATCCAGGGCAGTCATTTTTATTTTAGCCATTCTACTAGGTAGAGCAGTATCTCATTGTTGTTTTAGTTTGCATCCCTTTGTTAGCTGGTGATGTTGCACATCATTTCATATGCTTAATATCCATTCATACGTCTGTTTCTGTGAGGTTTCTGTTCACATCTTTTGTCCATTTTTTATTGAATTATTAATTTTTCATTTAGATAGAATTCTATGTACATTCTGGATGCAAGTCTTTTGTCATATATGTGTTTTGCAAATATCTTCTCCCAGCCTGTGGTTGTCTTTATTTTCTTAATTGTGTCTGAAAAAAGCAAATGTTTTTAACTATGATGAAGTCAATTCTATCAATTTTTAATATATTGTGCTTTTTCTGTATTTTTAAATAAGTCTTTGCCAAATCCAGTGTCACAGAATTTTTTCCTATGTTTTGTTTGATAAGTTTTATAGTTTTAGCTCTTATGTTTAGTTTTTTTTAACTTAATTTTTGTGTATGTATAAGGTAAGGGTCAACTTTTTTAAAATATTCAATTGTTCTAGTACCATGTATTGAAAAGACCATCCTTTCACCCTAATATTTCTCTTGAAAATAAACTAACCATATTATTATTGCCCTATTTCTGAAATCTAATGTCTTTCTAGTAATCTACTTGTCTATCCTTACACCATTACCACACATTTTGATTACCAGAATTTTTTATAGTAAGTGTTATATAAATCCTCCAATAATTTTGTTCTTTTTAAATTGTCTTGGCTATTCTAGGTCTTTTGAATTTCTGTGTACAATTTTCAAACCATCTTATTAATTTCTTCAAAAGAGTCTGCTAGTATTTTTATTGTGATTGCATTGAATCTACAAACCAGTTTGGAAAAAAATGGCATCTTAGCAGTCTTCCAATCCATAAAAGATAGCATAACTCTTGATTTGTTTATCTCATCTTTAATCTTCCTCATCAAGAATTGTTAGTTTCAGTGTTTAATCCTTGCATATTTTTGGTAAAATTTGTTGTGAAGCATTTTATTTTTTGATGCTGTTAATGGAGTCATTTTTTAATTTTAGAGTATGAAGTAGGTCATTGTTAGCAGGTAGCAACACAATTAAACTTGTTTAAATTGATAAAATTTATTTTATTAAAGTTATAAACTTTTGCTCTTGAAAGACACAGTTAAGAAAATGATAAACCAGCTACACTCTGCACTGCCTTGCCTCAGGAAGGAACCAGTAACCAAGCGGGGGAGCCCACTGAAATTCAATGATAGGATGTTACAATCTCCTTTTTTTGTTTCACTCTTCCAACCTCCAACTCTTTCCACATTACCTCCTTTCACCATATTTTGCCATCAAATTTGTTTCATGGTGAATAGTCCTAGTTTATCTTTTAGTTTTGTGCATCATTGCCATCTCAGAAATGGTAGCATCTTTCTAATCATGTGTTATCTCTCAGGAGATAGGTGTTTACATCTGGGCAGTGTGCCTTCTTGGGAGTTTTGAGTCTTCCATTATTGTAAAAAACACTGATGAACACTCTCTAAATGGTTTTTGTGCATAATAACTGGTGTTTAAAAGTCTTTCGTAGTCCTTGTTTTCTTGGGACAAGCAAGCTTATTCAGAATTTTCAGAATCCACCCATTCCTGCTTATTCAGATAGTATAGGAAAAAAAATACATGCTTGTAAACACTGAGAAACAAATATTCTTAAATAAAGATATATAAACCAAAACCAAACCAAACCCAGTGCCGTCGAGTGGATTCCGACTCATAGTGACCCTATAGAACAGAGTAGAACTTCCCCATAGAGTTTCCAAGGAGCGCCTGGTGGATTCAAACTGCCAACCCTTTGATTAGCAGCTGTAGCACTTAACCTCTAGGCCACCAGGGTTTCCAAAGATATATAGTAATCATAATACTTATAAACAGATAAAAGCACTTACAAATTAATAAGAAAAAGGACAAATATGCCAGTAGAAAAACGAGTTAAGATTTTTTTGAAAAGGGGGTGTGAGTGCTACATAAGGATCACCTATCTCTCTATTGCTCTATTTCTTCTTTAAAGGAAGTGACTCGGGGAAATGAATTTTAAATTCCTTTTTATCCTAATTTTTATCCTCTTATGAATAGCAAGGAGCCCTGGTGGAGCAGTGGTGCTAACCAAAAGTTCAGTAGTTCAAATCCACCAGCTACTCCTTGGAAACCCAGTGGGGCAGTTCTACTCTGTCCTATGGGGTCACTATGAGCTGGAATCAACTCAGAGGCAACAGATTTGGTTTGTTTTTTTACTAATAGCAAGGAGCCTCTTCATGGCACAAGTGGTTAAGTGCTTGACTAGTAACCAAAATGTTGGCAGTTCTAACCCACTCAGAGGGACCTCAAAAGAAAGGCCTGGCAATCTGCTTCCAAAAGGTCACAACCTTGAAAACCCTTCAGGGCTTGGGGTTGCCATGAATTGGAATCAACTCAAGGGCAATTGGTTTGTTTTGTTGGCATTGTCGTTTTTGGTTTACAACTAGCAGACTACATTAACACACAGACAGTAAGAGTAAGGAAATCAGTACAGCCACAAGATTAAGGAAAGAATAAGAAATGATAATTCTGAATGTGTGAAAAACAAAAGCAAGAAAAAAGAAAAGAGTTTTAATAGAATAATACTGAGAAAAAAGAAATGGGATGAATAACGTACAGATTTATACAATTTTCAAATAATTTTTGATGGCAATATTGTATAAGCAAAATTGAAATAATTATTCTAAATTGTATTAACAGAGAATATGTTTTGAAGCACTCCCTTGTTTCTCAATTTGTTTGTAGGTCATTTTTAACTCACCAGTGACTTCTCTTAGCCCAATTATTATCATTTTTAATTTATTTTTTTTAATTTTGCATTGTGTGTAACATTGCAGTAGAGAAGAAATGCCGAATTTGAGTTGTTATGTTGAAAACACCTTTATTTTTAAAGACAAGTTTCCGGAACATGGTTTATTTAGGAATTCTCACCAGACCTTGATTTTTCAGGTTTCTGTGATTGCTTCTCCGAAGTAATCAGGGCCTGAAGGTGATGACTACAATAAAATTAAAATTATGCAGCCTTTTAAGGAAACTATGTGTAAGGAAATTTGAAGCTCTTAGGTTACAGACATTAATAGCATTGCTTTCACCTAACTGATTCTCTCCTCACTTTCCCCAGACTTTCAATCTTCTTTTTTCTTATACCAAGTGTTTCAACTAAGAATATTGTTAAGCTTGAGAAATATGATTTCTGCTGAAATAGAGATGGCAGACAAAAACCTAAAAAATGTCAAATCATGGAATTATGTCAGAACAAAATTGTGAGAAAGGTTAATTAAACCTTAGAGACCTTGACTCAATTTCTTCCTTCCAGGTGTCTTTTTTTCTTTCCCTGGGCACCTAGTACACTTGTGTGGTCGAGGGAAATATGATTTGAGACATCGATCCACATGTTTACATTTATATATTTGTTATCTGCTGGTAACTCCAGGTTCTTGCTCAGCATGACTCATACTGGCTAATAAATGAGAGACTGAGGTTGGAGAACAGGAAAGGCACCTTTATTTGGTTGTACAAGGAAAAGGAGTCAGTTGGAGCTGTTGCTGCCAAGACTGCTCCGCAGGGATAGGCAGGCAAGTTACTTTTAAGAGGTTTACAGGTAGGGACTTCATACAAGTTGCAGCAACATTCTTTTTTTAATTTGTTTTTTACTGTGCTTTAAGTGCAAGTTTATAGCCCAAGTTAGTTTCTCGTAGAAAAATTTATACACACACTGTTATGTGACCCTAGTTGCTCTCTCTGTACTGTGACACCACGCTCTTCCTTTCACCATGGATTTCCCTTGTCCATTCAACCAGCTCCTATCCCTTTCTGCCTTCTCATCTCACCTCTGGATAGGAGCTGCCTATTTAGTCTTATGAATCTAAAAAAAAAAAATTTTTTTTTTTTTTTTTTATCTACTTGAGCTAAGAAGCACACTCTTCACGGGTATCATTTTATTATGTCTTATAGTCCAGTCCAACCTTCGTCTGAAGAGTTGACTTCAAGAATGGCTTTTTTTTTCTGGGTTAACAAGAGAGTCCAGAGGCCATGTCTTCTGGGGTTCCTCCAGTCTCAGTCAGATCATTAAGTGTGGTCTTTTTATGTGAATTTGAGTTCTGGACCCCACTTTTCTCCTGCTCCGTCAGGGAATCTGTTGTATTCCCTGTCAGGGTGATCATTGGTGGTAGCTGGGCACCATCTAGATCTTCTGGTCTCAAGCTGGTGGAATCTCTGGTCTACGTGGCCCTTTCTGTCTCTTAGGCTAATATTTTCCTTATGTCTTTGGTGCTCCACGTGGTTTGGAAACAACTGATGCATCTTAGATGGCCACTTGCTAGCTTTTAAGACCACGGACGCCACTCACCAAAGTGGGATGTAGAACTTTTTGTAATAAACTTTGTTATGCCAATTGACCTAGATGTCCCCTGAAACCGTGGTCCCCAGGCCCCCATCCGTGCTACTTGCTACTCTGTCCCTCAAAGTGTTTGGTTGTATTCAGGGAACTTCTTAGCTTTTAGTTTAGTCCAGTTGTGCTGACTTCCCCTGTGTTGTGTATTGTCCTTCCTTTCACCTAAGATGATCCTTGTCTACTATCTAGTTAGTGAATTCCCCTCTCCCACCCTTCCCACTCTCGTAACTAACAGTGTTTTCTTCTATAGTTAAACCTTTTCTTGAGTTCTTTTAATAGTGGTCTCATATAATATTTGTCGTTTTGGGACTAATTTCACTCAGCATAATGCCTTCCAGATTCCTCTATGTTATGAGATGTTTCGTGGATTAATTGTTGCTATTGTTGCATAGTATTCCTTCATGTGACTCTACCATAATTTGTGTATCCGTTGATGGGCACCTAGGTTATTTCCATCTTTTTCCTATTGTGAACAGTGCTACAATGAACATGGATGTGCATGTATCTATTTGTGTGACAGCTCTTATTTCTCTAGGACATATTCCAAGGAATGGGATTGCTGGATCATATGGTACTTCTATTTTCAGCTTTTTAAGGAAGCACTAAATCGATTTCCAAAGTGGTTGTACCATTTTACGTTCCCACCAGCAGTGTATAAGTGTTCCAGTCTCTCCACAACCTCTCCAACATTTACTATTTTGTGTGTTTTGGATTAATGCTAGCCTCGTTGGGGTGAGATGGTGGTATCTCATTGTAGTTTTAATTTGCATTTCTCTAATGGCTAATGATCGTGAGCATTTCCTCATGTATCTGTTAGCCACCAGAATGACTTCTTTGGTGAAGTGCCTGTTAATATCCTTTGCCCATTTTTTACCTGGGTAATTTGTCTTTTTGTTGTTGGGGTTTTGCAGTATCTTGTAGATTTTAGAGATTAGACCCTGGTCGGATATGTTTAGTCAAATTTTTTTTTCCCAGTCTTTAGGTTGTCTTTTTACTCTTTTGGTGAAGTCTTTTGATGAGCATAAGTGTTTGATTTTTAGGAGCCTCCAGTTACCTTGTTTCTCTTCTGGTGTTTGTGCATTGTTAGTAATGTTTTGTATTCTGTTTATGCCATGTATTAAGGCTCCTAACATTGTCCCTATTTTTTCTTCCATGATCTTTATCATTTTAGATTTTATATTTAGGTCTTTGATCCATTTTGAGTTAATTTTTGTGCTTGGCTTGAGGTATGGGTCTTGTTTCATTTTTTTTTGCAGATGAATATCCAGTTATGCCAGCACCACTTGTTAGACTGACTTTTATCCATTTAATGGAATCAACATTCTTAATCATGCTATGCAGAAAGAATGGTTTTACATATAACCTGCAAGCAAAAACAGTATTCAAATGCAAAGCTGGGGGAAAGGCAGCCCAGCAAAGAAAACAGAATTTTTAATAAAACACTATGGGGGAGGAATCCAAGCAAAGTAAAGAGGATTTTTAATTCAGCACTGTGAGGGCTCTGCCTCATATTGGTGATATGATATGTATTCTTTCATGAGGGTGAATTCTATTGAGGAGCATTCCAAGGTATATTCCCATGCTTAAAGCAAGGAAAAGAATCACTCATGGAATTATTACCCTATTAATTACAATCCTAAATTAATTACCCTAAATTATTACCCTAAAGCCCTTTACAACTTTTCAGAAAAGATATTTTTGGGTAGGGGTTCTTAGACATTTTAACTAATATTTTTAAATTGTTAAAGAACAGAGAAAAGGAGAAAAAAAAAATAGAGTACATGTATTAGCCCCCATTTCATCTCAGATATTTAACTCTACTTCTCTAGAAGTATCCCCTAATAAAAATTTGTTTAATTTTTATTATATTAAATTATATATTAATAAAGTGAGCTCATACTATACATGCTGCTCTGTACCAAATTTGTCTTGTAATAATACTATATCAACAAATAAACAGCAACTGTACTTTCTTTAATAGCTGTAATGACTACAGCATACTTGGATGTACAATACTTTATTAAAACAGTATCTTCTTTCTTGGTGGACATTTTTGCTGTTTCTAGAACTTTTCTGTAATAAACAATACTGCAATGAAGTCCTTGTATATGTTTTCAGACACATGTGAGTATACCTGAATGTTTTAATTTTTATTATTCTTTGACATGTGGGTCCATAAAATCCATGAAATTTGTGCTTTATTATGCTCTTTAATTTTCCAAGTGAATGGAGATTTTTAAAAAATTAGTTCTTGTTATTGACTTCAAACCTAATTGCACTGAGGGCAGAGAGCGCAGTTTTATGATATTGACTGTTGTAGTTGTTAGGTGCCGTTGAGTTGATTTTGACTCATAGCACCCCTACATACAACGAAACGAAACACTGCCAGGTCCTGTGCCATTCTCACAAATGTTGCTGTGCTTAAGCCCGTTGTTCCAGCCACTGTGTCAATACAACTTCTTGAGGGTCTTCCTCTTTTTTGCTGACTCTCTGCTTTACCAAGCATGACGTCCTTCTCCAGGGACTGACCCCTCCTGGTAACATGTCCAAGGTATGTGAGATGTACTCTCACCATCCCTGCTTCTAAGGAGCATTCTGGTTGTACTTCTTTCAAGACAGATTTGTTCGTTCTTTTGGCAGTTCATGGTATATTCAATATTCTTCGCCAACACCACAATTCAAAAGCGTCAATTCTTCTTCAGTCTTCCTTATTCATTGTCCAGCTTTCGCATGCATGGGAGACGATTGAAAACACCACGGCTTGAGTCAAGCGCACCTCAGTCCTCAAGGTGATATCTTTGCTTTACAGCACTTTTAAGAGGTCTTTTGCAGCAGATTTTCACAATGCAATTCATCTTTTGATTCTCTACCGCTGCTTCCATGGGTGTTGATTGTTGATCCCAGTAAAATGAAATCCTTGACAACCTCAATCCTTTCTCCTTTTATCATGGTGTTGCTTACTTACTGGTCCAGTTGTGAGGATTTTTGTTTTATGTTGAGGTGTAATCCATACTGAAGGCTGTCGTCTTTGATCTTCATCGGTAAGTGCTTCAAGTCCTCTGTACTTTCAGCAAGAAAGGTTGCGTCATCTGGATTACACAGGTTGTTAATGAGTCTTCCTCCAATCCTGATGCCCTAATCTTCTTCACATAGTCCAGCTTCTCGAAATATTTGCTCAGCATACATATTGAATAGACATGGTGAAAAGATACAACTCTGACACACAGCTTTCCTGACTCTAAGCCGCTCAACATCCCCTTGTTGCGTTCGAACGACTGCCTCTTGATCCATGTACAGATTCCTTATGAGAACAATTAAGTGTTCCAGATCTCATAAAGTTTTCACTGGCTAATGCTTTTCAAAAGTAGATCTCTGGGTCCTTCTTCCTAGTCTGTCTTAGTCTGGAAGCTCAGCTGAAACCTGTCCTCCATGGATGACCCTGCTGGCATCTGAACACTGGTGGCATGGCTCCCAGCATCACAGCAACACACAAACCTCCAGAGTATGACAAGCTGACAGACACATGGGGGATGATATTGATTATTTGGCGTTTTTTCACACTTGCTTATATATGTGTCTATGACCAAACGTATGATGGTAGTAGTAAACATTCTCTTTGTTCCTGAGAATATGTTATCTCAAATTGTTGTATCTGGAAGTCAAAATATATCCATTAGAACAAGTTTGTTTATTGAATTTTTCAAAATTTGTTCTTCACTAATTTTTGTCAGCTTGACCTAGAAATCGTTGATAAATGTCTATTGGACTCTCTCAATATGAGAGTGAAATTTATTCAATTTGTCCCTCAAGTTTTGTCACTTTTAAAAAATTGTTTTTACCCAGTTTGCTTCTAGACCTATGACTAGATTTATGTCCTAGTAAGCCCAAAGAGGTGAAGTACAAACTTTGACTCATGAGGAGATATGATACACTCCATAAGAACTTCCTGTGTTTTCTAATATTTACATACAGAAACCTAGGGAATATGTGTGGGAATGGCTATTAAGGGTGTGGGATAATGGTGCAAGGAACATAGGGTTGAATCAGTCTGAGTTGACTGATATGAGCTCATTAAGCACAGATTCTTTATTCAATGTTTCAGCTCAAGAGGTTAGAAAAGATCTAGTAGTTTATGTGGTTGGTTCACTGGACTAAGGTTGATTGGTTAAACATGGACTATGAGGTGGCCTACACTAAAAATGCCAGAACTGCCTTAGCGTGCTGTAAAAGAAGATGTCCAAAGGCTTAGAGAAATTGGCATATTAGATTGGATTTATCAGGTTGGGCCCACATATCCACCAAAGAAGTGCCCAGAGGGCACACATTTCACCTCAACTGTAAGGAACAAATTTCTGAAGGGATCCCCAGCATCCTTGAGGACTGCTGTGATTTCTCTCTTAGGTTGGTTAGATTTTTACAGTAGGAACTTCCCTAACTGCATTAAGACAACTAACTACAATGGGGTGATCTACAGCCTTTTACGAGAGTGGCTGGTCATTGGGAAAAAGGAAATTATCAGACACTGGGGGGATTACCAGACACTGGCTGTGAACTGATACTAATTCCAGGAGACCCAAAACATCACTATGGTCCATCAGTCAGAGTAGGGGTGCATGGAACTCAGGTCATTAATGAAGTCTTAGCTCAGATTCATACTACAGTAGGTCCAGTGGGTCCCCAAATCCATACTTTAATGATTTTCCCAGTTCCAGAATGCATAATTACAATAGACATATGCAGCAACTGGCAGAACCCCATACTGAATTCCTGACATGTGGAATAAAGTCAGTTATGGTAGGAAAGGTGAAGAGGAAGCCATTAGAATTGTCCATAATTAGGCAAGTAGTGAATCAAAAGCAATACCACATTCCTGGAGGGATTTCAGAGATTACTGCCACCATCAAGGACTTTGAAGGATGTAGGCCTGGTGAGTTCCATCACATTACAATTCAACTCGCCTATATGGTCCTATGAGTCGGAATTGACCTGATGGCAAGGGGTTTGGCTTTTTTGCTTTATTTGGCCTTTACAAAGAACAGATGGACCTTGCAGAAGAGCAGTGAATTATCATACACTTAACCAGGTGGTAGCTCCAATTGCAGGTGCCGTTCCATATGTGTTCCCATTACTTGAGTAGAACAATACATCTCCTGGTACCTGGTATGCAGCTATTGATCTGGCCAATGTCTTTTTCTTGATTCCAGTTCCTAAAGACCACCAGAAGCAGTTTGTCTTCAGCTGGCAAAACTAGCAACACACCTTCACTGTACTACCTCAGAGATATATCAACTTTCCAACCCTATGCCATAATTTAATCTGCAGGAAAATTGATCATCTTTCCTTTCCACACAATGTCACATTGGCCTATTACATTGATGACCTTATGCTGATTGAACCTAGTAAGAATGAAGTATCAATGACTCTAGACTTATTAGTAAGACTTTGTTTGCTAGAAGGTGGGAAATCAACCCAACAAAAATTCAGGTGCCTTCTTTTTTTTTTCACCTTAGTGAAATTTCTAAAGGTCCATTGATGCGGGATATGTCAAGATATTACTTCTAAAGTGAAGGATAAGTTATTGCATCTGACCCCTCCTACAACTAAAAAGGAGGGACAACTTCCTGTAGGCCTCTTTGGACAGTGGAGGCAACGTATCCCACATTTGAGTGTGCTGCTTTGGCCTACTCATCAAGCGACTGAAACACTGCTACTTTTGAGTGGGGTCTGGAACAAGAGAAGGCTTTGCAATGTATTTAGACTTCCATGCAAGCTTCTCTGCCACTTGGGCCGTATGACCTGGCTGATACAATGGCGCTTGAAGTGTCAGTGGCAGATAGAGATGCTGTCTGGAGTCTTTGGAAGGCCCCATTAGTGATTCACAGCACAGACCCTTAGTGGGGCAAAGACTTGTTGCTCTCTTTAGATAACTACTATCCTTTTGAGAAACAGCTTTTATCTTATTACTGGGCCTCAGCAGAGACTGAATGCTTAACCATGGGCCACCAGGTTACCATGTGGCCTGACCTGCCCATCATGAACTGAGTGTTGTCTAACTCACAGAGTCATAAAGTCGAACATGCACAGCAGCACTCCGTCATTAAATGCAAGTAGTATACAGGTAGTCCCTGAATTACAACATATGCAAGTTACAACCGTCTGTTTTGCTTTGGTTTTGTACATCTTATCATTAGTAATATATTGCAGCAGGTAATTTGCTGATGTTATCATTCTCAGGTGTTCATTCCCAGATATTCAATTTTATGATTTAAGTGTTGAAAACACTGCTAAATTTATGAAGACCCTGATAATAAAAGGCAATAATAATGAAAAGGAAAAAAAAGGGGGGGGGGAGGAGTTTGACTTACATCAAAACTGACTCATAAAGGAGTCATTGGAACAGAACCCCGTCATAATTCAGGGGCTACATGTAAAGAAGATCGACTTGGGCAGAACCTGAAGGCACAAGTAAGCTGCATTAGGAAATAGCCCAAATACCCATGGTCCCCACTCCTGTCACCTTACCTTCCCTCTCCCAGTCTGCACTTATGGCCTCATGGGGTGTTCCTTACAATCAGCTGACTGAGGAAGAGAAAACTGATACCTGGTTTACAGATGGTTCTGTGGGATATGCAGACACCACTCGAAAGTGGACAGAAGCAGCACTGCAGCCCTTTTCTGGGAACTCCCTGAAGGACAGTGGTGAAGAGAAATCCCCCCAGTGGGCAGAATTTGGAGCAGTGCACCTGGTTGTTCCTTTTGCTGAGAAGGAGAAATGGCTAGGTATATGACTGTATACTGATTCATGGTTTAAAGTCAGGAAAGGTGTATGTCAGGGTTGTATCCTTTACCATACCTATTCAACTTGTACGCTGAGCAAATAATCCGAGAAGCTGGACTATATGAAGAAGAACGGGGCATCATAATTGAAGGAAGGCTCATTAACAACCTGAGTTATGCAGATGACACAACCTGGCTTGCTGAAAGTGAACAGGACTTGAAGCACTTACTAATGAAGATCAAAGACCACAACCTTCAGTATGGATTGCACCTCAACATAAAGAAAACAAAAACCCTCACAACTGGACCAATGAGCAACATCATGATAAACGGAGAAAAGATTGAAGTTGTCAAGGATTTCATTTTACTTGGATCCACAATCAACAGCCATGGAAGCAGCAGTCAAGAAATCAAAAGACTCATTGCATTGGGTAAATCTGCTGCAAAGGACCTCTTTAAAGTGTTGAAGACCAAAGACGACACCTTGAAGATTAAGGCGTGCCTGACCCAAGCCATGGTATTTTCAATAGCATCGTATGCATGTGAAAACTGGACAATGAATAAGGAAGACTGAAGAAAAGTTGATGCCCTTGAATTGTGGTGTTGGCGAAGAATATTGAATATACCACGGACTGCCAAAAGAAAGAATAAATCTTGTGTTGGAAGAAGTAGAATACTCCTTAGAAGCAAGGATGGCCAGACTGCGTCTTACATATTTTGGACATGTTGTCAGGAGGGATCAGTCCCTGGAGAAGGACATCATGCTTGGAAAAGTACTGGGTCAGCGGAAAAGAGGAAGACCTTCAACAAGGTGGATTGACACAGTGGCTACAACAGTGAGCTCAAGCATAACAACAATTGTAAGGATGGTGCAGGACCGAGCAGTGTTTCCTTCTGTTGTGCATAGGGTCTCTATGAGTTGGAACTGACTCGACGGCACCTAACAACAACAACTGATTCATGGGTTGTGGCCAATAGTTTAGCTGGATAGTCAGGGACTTGGAAAGAACATGATTGGAAAATTAGAGACAAGGAGGTATGAGGAAGAGTTGTGTGGTTAGACTTCTCTAAATGAGCAACAAAAAATAAAGATATTTGTATCTTATGTGAATGCTCAGCAAACAGTGACCTCAGCATAGGAGGATTTTAACAATAAAGTGGATAGGGTGAAGTGTTCTGTGGATACCAGTCAGCCTCTTTCCCCAACCACTCCTGTCATTGCTCAATGGGCTCATGAACAAGTGGCCATGGTGGCAGGGATGGAGGTTATGAATGGGCTCAACAACATGGACTTCTACTCTCCAAGGCTGCCTTGGCTACGGCCACTGCTAAGTGCCTAGTCTGCCAACGCAGGGGCCAACATTTAATCCTGATACAGTACCACTCTTTACGTCGATCAGCCAGCAACCTGGCCCAGGTTGATTCCATTGAACTGGATGTCGAGAATGCTACTGGGCCGCTTTTGGCTCCTCATGCCTCTCGACTAACAGGCGAAGAAGGGAGTTACCATATAGACTGGTGGGACTGATTCTGATTATCAAGGGGAAATCAGGTTGATATTACCTAATGGAGGTAATGAAGAATACCCCAGAACTACAAGAGATCCTGTAGGGCTTCTTTTTGTACTACCGTGCCCTGCTCTTAACGTCAATGGAAAACTAAAGCAAACCAATTCCAATACGATTATTAATGACCTAGACCCTTCAGGAATGAAGATGTGGGTCACCACCCCCCAGGCAAAGAACCATGACCAGATGAGGTTCTTGCTGAGTGCAGGGAGAATGAAGAATGGGTGGTGGAAGAAGGTAGTTCTAAATACCACGTGACCACTTGCAGAAACAAAGACTGTAGTTGTCATGAATATTTCTTCCTTGTTTTATTATGTGCGTATGTGTACATCATGATAAACAGAGAAAATGTTGAAGTCGTCAAGGATTTTATTTTACTTGGATCCATAATCATCGCCCATGGAAGAAGCAGTCAAGAAATTAAGTGACATACTGCATTGGGCAAATATGCTGAAAAAAAATCTTTAAAGTGTTAAAAAGCAAAGACATCACCTTAAGGGCTAAGGTGCGCTTGATCCAAGCCATGGTATTATCAATCACCTCATATGCATGCAAAAGCTGGACAATAAATAATGAAGACTGAGGAAGAATTGAAGCACTTGAATTATGGTGTTGGGGAAGAATAATGAATATATCACGGACTATCAGAAGAACAAACAAATCTGTCTGGGAAGAAGTACAGCCAGAATGCTCCTTAGAAAGAAATATGGTGAGACTTTTCCTCATGTACTTCGGACATGTCAGGAGTAATCAGTCCATGGAGCAGAACATCGTGCTTGGTAAAGTAGAAGGTCAGCAAAAAAGAGGAAGACCCTCAAAAAGATGTGTTGACACAGTGGCTTCAACAATGGGCTCAAACAAAGCAACAATGGTGAGGATGGTGCAGGATGGGGCAGTGCTACGTTCTGTTGTACATAGGGTCCCTATGAGTTGGAACCAACTCGAAGGCATCTAGCAACAACAACAACATATATACACAGTTCAAAGAGATATGTTGTATCAGATTTGCTCAGTGCAACACGTCCTTTGATTTCTTGACCGCTACTTCCATGGGTGTTGATTGTGGAGCCAATAAAATGAAATCCTTGACAACTTCAGTATTTTCTCCGTTTATCGCAATGTTGCTTGTTGGTCCAGGTGTGAGGATTTTTGTTTTCTTTATGTTGAAGGCTAATCTATACCAAAGACTGTAGTCTTTGATCTTCATCAATAAGTGCTTCAAATCTACTTCACTTCCAGCAAGAAAAGTTGCTTCATCTGCATGTTCTTCTTCATATAGTCCAGCTTTTCAGATTATTTACTCAGTGTACAGACTGAATAAGTACGGTGAAATGATACAACCCCTATGCACACCTTTCCTAATTTTAAACCACGCAGCATCCCCTTTTTCTGTCTGAACAACTACCTCTTGGTCTATGTACAGTTTCTGCATGAGCACAATTAAGTGTTCTGGAATTCCCAGTCTTCCCAATGTTATCCATAATTTGTCATGATTCGCACAGATTCCTTTGCATAGTCAATAAAATAAAACACAGGTAAACATCTTTTTGGTTGCTCTGCTTTCAGCCAAGAGCTGTCTAACTAACATTAGCAGTGATATCCATCATTCCAAGTCATCTTCGGAATCTAGTTTGAATTTCTGGCAGTTCCCTGTAGATGTACTGCTGAAACTGATTATGAATTATCTTCAGCAGAATTTTATTTGTGTGTGATACTTACGATATTGTTTGATAATTTCCACTTTCTGTTAGATCACTTTTCTTTGGAATGGGCACAAATATGGATTGCTTCCAATCAGTTGGCCAGGTAGCTGTCTTCCAAATTTCTTGGCATAGACGAGTGAGTGCTTCCAGCTTTGCATTCATTTGTTGAAACATCTCAATCGGTGTTCCGTGCAACTTGGACTCCTTCCATCAGTACCATTGGTCCTTGATCATATGCTACCTCCTGAAATGGTTGCTCTTTGGCCAGTTCTTTTTTGTGCAGTGACTGTAATCCTCCAATCTTCTTTTGATGCTTCTTGCATTATTCAATATTTTGCTCACAGAATCCTTGAATATTGCAACTGGAGGCCTGAAATTTTTCTTGAGATCTTTCAACTTGAGAAATGCTAAGAATGCTCTTCCCTTTTGGTTTTCTAATTGCAGGTCTTTGTGCATTTCATTATAATACTTTACTTTGTCGTCTGGAGCCATTCTTTGAAATCTTCTGTTCAGCTCCTTTATTTCATCATTTATTCTATCTGCTTTAGCTACTCTGGAACCCTGGTGGCTCCAGTGGTTAAGAGCTCAGCTGCTAACCAAAAGGTTGGCTCTTCAAATCTACCAGCCCCTTTTTGCAAACTCTATGGGGCAGTTCTATTCTGTCCTATAGGGTCACTATGAGCTGGAACCAACTAGAAGCAACGGATTTAGCTACCCAACATTCAAGAGCAAGCTTCCATATCTCTTCTGACATCCACTTTTGTCTTTTCTTTCTTTCCTGTCTTTTTAATTAACTTTTCCTTTGTCCATATATCATGTCCTTGATGTCATCCCACAACTCACCTGGCCTGCATCGTTAGTGTTCAGTGCATCAAATCTATTCTTGAGATGGTCTCTTAGTTCAGTTGGTATATGCTCATGCTCATACTATGGCTCTTGTAGACTTGTTTTAATTCTGTATTTAGATGAGTTTATTTTTGAGGAAAACTTTTACACGGACTTACCACTTATTACTTTAAAAGCTTATGTACATTTCTCCCTATTTTTGTTTTTAATTGTTTGCTTTTAATTATGATACATTTAGCCATACTCAAGTACAAAAAATTATAATATCTATCTTTAAAATGTTAAAAAGCAAAGACATTACTTTGAGGACCAATGTGCGCCTGACCCAAATCATGGTATTTTCAATGGCCTCATATGCACGCAAAAGCTGGACAATGAATAAGGAAGACCCAAGAAGAATTGATGCCTTTGGATTATGGTGTTCGTGAAGAATATTGAACATAGCATGGACTGCCGGAAGAAACAAATATGTCTTGGAAGTAGTACAACCAGCATGCTCCATAGAAAGAAGGATGGCAAGACTTCTTCTCACATACTTTGGACATGTTATCAGGAGGGACCAGTCCCTGGAGAAAGGCATCTTGCTTGGTAAAGTAGAGGGTCAGTGAGAAAGAGGAAGACCATCAAGGAGCTAGACTGATACAGTGGCTGCAACAATGGACTCAAACATAGCAGTAGTGTGAAGATGGTGTGGACCGGGCAGTTTTTCTTTTTTTTGTACGTAGGGTAGCTATGAGTCATCGGCTCACAACAACAACAACAACATATGCACCAACTATTAAAGTGAGAAATAAGAAGCCACAAAATAAAGGACATGGGATCAGTAAACAAGTTGCTTGGGTTCGAAATCTAACTCTATGTGAATTTGTATGTTACCTTTCTTTGCTAGTTTCCTTACCTGTAAAATGGACATTAAAACAATCTATCTCACTGATTTTATTGTGAAGTTTAAATCGCTTAATGTTTGCAAAGCACGTACAACATTTACTGTCATATAGTAAACATTTTGTTAATTACAATAATTAAATGCTATCTTTTTCCATATCAAGTTCTCTCAGACTTTTGAATTTTAGAATATGACTGACAGAAAATTTTATTTCAATGTGGCTTTAGTTTTCTTTTCATATATTTACTAACCATTCAAGTTTTCTTTCTCCGAGAATTGTCTATCCATATCTTTATTTTCTATTTCCTTAATCTTTAGCTCACAGATTGGTAAGTGTTTTATTTATTTATTTATTTTTATAATAACCTCTTTGGTTACATATATCTCTTCTCAGTCAGTGATCCGATTGACCTCTTTCTTCATGGTGCCTTTTGTCAAGAAGTTTGTAACTTAAAAACCCATAATTTAGAACTGTTTTTATGTATCGTTATGGTCTTTTAAGTTTTCTTTACAAAGTTCTTCTTTACTATGATATTATAAATTATTCTCCAAAGTCCATAGCATTAGTTTAAAATATACTTTATTACATATTAAATTTATAAGTTTATATACATTTAAAATATAAATATATATGTATAGTTTGGAGCCCTGGTAGCCTAGTGGTTAAAAGCTTGGCTGCTAACCAAAAGAGCAGCAGTTCAAATCCACCAGCTGCTCCTTGGAAACCCTACAGAGCAGTTCTACTCTGTCCTATAGGGTCGCTGTGAGTCAGAACCAACTGAATGGCACCCAGCAACAACAACATATATAATTTATTATATATAACATAACATGTATTATACTTTATATATTTAGAATATAGTTTAATGTTTATTTATTCAGCTCCACATTTTACATGTATTTTAAAATCTCCTACAATTTACTCTTGTGTATACTGTGACATATTTATTCCTTTTAATATTGCTAGCCAATTGTCCCTTTAATTTTTCCCCAAGGTACTGTTTAATATTCCGTTATTTCCGCATTATTTAGGCTGTCAGTTTTGTCATATAATAACCTCCCATTGTATGGCATTTCTGTGTTTTCTACTCTGTTCTGTCTATCTAATTTCAATATTTCATTCCATACATTTCATACTACAGTATTTAAAAATAGCTGCATAGAAGTTCTTATATTAGACAGCATATGCCCTCCCTTCTCTTCGCCTTTTGACCTCTTCTTCCTTAGCACCATTTTTTTGTCCATTTTGCCCTCAAATTTGGATACATCAGCCTTAGTCTTGAACAATTTTGTATTCAGAATTAGCTTGTCAGTGTTCACGAAACACCTTGTAATTTTGATTGCTATTGCAATGAAAACAATGTCATTTTTATTGTATAAACACTACCTAACCATTACGTAGAATACGGTGGCAGTGGTGGTACAGTGGCTGATTCTCCCCTTCCACATGGGAGACTCGGATTTGATTCCCAACCAGGGCACCCACCTCAGGTGCAGCCACCACCCGTCTGTCCGTGGAGGCTTGCCTGTTGCTGTGATGCTGACCAGGTTTCTGGAGAGCTTTCAGACTAAGACACACTAGGAAGAAAGGCGTGGTGATCTACTTCAGAAAATTAGCCAATGAGAACTCTATGGATCACAACAGCCTGATCTCCAATTCATTAGGGGAATGGTGCAGGACCAGGCAGCATTTATATGGGGCCAGTATGAGCCGGGACAACTGGACAGCAGCTAACAACAGCAACATAATATATAGCTCCACTTATTTAGACTTTCTTAATTACGTCTTTTAATAAACTTTCATAACTTCCCTTGAAAATCATGTCTATTTTTGGCTAGATTTATTCCTAGGTGCCTGATAATTTTGTTTGTTCTTGTAAATGGTGTCAATTTAAATTTATATTTTCTAATTGTTTCTTGATGGTGTAAATGATTAGAATTAATATTTGTTTACTGATGTTCAATTCCACTGAACTCTTATTCACACTAAGAAGTTATCCACATTTTCACTTTTTTTTTCTGTGTAATCACATTATGTCTTCAGCAAACAACAATTTGTTTCTTTTTTCCTTTCTTATAATATTTTATAAAATAATTTGTATGTCTTATTGTATTTATTAGGACCTCCAAATCAGTGTTGAACAAAAGGGTCAATATTGGGCATTCTTTGTTTTGTTTCTGCTTTTCAGTAGAATGCTCTTACAGCTTTATCATTGAGGGATGGCATTTTACGTGAGATCGTGAAAGATACAAGATCTAGTTAAGGAAATTCCCATCTAGTCCTAATTTGCTAAGGTTTTTTATTCAAGGTGATTTTAATACAAAGGGGTATTGCATTTTATCAAAGGCTTTTATTCCTCCCACATCTTCCAAGGTGGAAACATAATTTTTTCTTCATTCTATTTAATATTGTGAAACACGTGATCAGTTTTTCTAATGTTTGGGAACCTTAAAACCATTCCTTCGTTGTTGGCTATGGACAGAGGCACCTTAATAGAACAGTATTATTTTGTTTATCACTACGTTTGTTGTAGTACTGATTTCACTTATTTAATGGTTCTAAGTTTGATTTTTCCATTTCTTCTGGAGCTAATTTTGAGAAGACATATGTTTCCAAAAATTAATTCCAACAAAGTCTTACAATTTTTCAGCATTAATTTGCAGTATATTTTATTAAGCTGTAAAAGAAAATCTTTCTTCTCTAATTTTGTATCCTTTGTCATTTTTAAATTTATTTATTTTTGTCTTTTGTTTTCCTTTTTCTCCTATAGGTTTTGCCTAAGGATCATCTGTTTTATTAATCTTTTCAAAGCAGAAGCTTCTGGTTCTTAGGATCCTTTCTATTATTTGTTTTCCATTTTAGCAATCTTTATTTATTATTTCCTTTCTTCTGCTGTCATTTAGTTTACTCAGTTGCCATTTTTCTACATTTTTGAATAGGTAGTTACGTCATGAATTTCAGTACATTTTTGTACTTTCTAATATATCCACTTAAAGGCTCAAAATGATCTCTTAATTTCTGCTTCAGCTGTATTATGTGAGTTTGGATGTTGTTGTTATTTTTGTTAAGTGCCGTCAAGTCGGTTGCAACTAATAGCAACCCTACATACAACAGAACTAAACACTGCCTGGTCCTGTGCCATCCTCACAATTGTTACGCTTGAGCCCATTGTTGCAGTCACTGTGTCAATCCATCTCACTGAGAGTTTTCCTATGTTTTGCTGACTCTCTACTTTACCAAGCATCATGATGTCCTTTTCCAGGGACTGATCCCTCCTGATAACATATCCAAAGTATGTGAGATGAAGTCTCCTCATTGTTGCTTCTACGGAGGATTCTGGTTGAACTTCTTTCAAGAAAATTTTGTTTGTTCTTTTGGCATATTCAATATTCTTCACCAGCAACATAATTCAAAGGAGTCTTTGGTCTTCCTTACTCATTGTTCAGCTCTCACGTGCCTATGAGGCAACTGAAAACACCATGGCTTGGGTCAGGTGCACCTTAGTCTTCACGGTGACTTCTATGCTTTTTAACACTTTAAAGAAGTATTTTTGCAGCAGATTTGCCCAATACAATGCATCATTTGATTTCTCGACTGCTGCTTCCATGGATGTTGATTGTGGATCCAAGTAAAATGAAATTCTTGACAACTTCAATATTTTCTCCATTTATCATGATGTTTCTTATTTGTCCAGTTGTGAAAATTTTTGTTTTCTTTATGTTGAGGTATAATCCGTACTGAAGGCTGTGCTCTTTGATTTTCATCAGTATGTGCTTCAAGTCCTCTTTACTTTCAGCAAGGAAGGTTGTGTCATCTGTACAACACAGGTTGTTAATGAGTCTTCCTCCAATATACATATATATTTCTACCCCTTTTTTTGAACCTTCATGTTTCATTTTAGTTTAGCTATATCTCTTGTAAACAACATATAGCAGAGTTTTAGAAATCCAGTCTTATAATCTGCACTAAATTTAATATGCTTACATTATTTATGTTTACTGTTATATTTGAATTTATTTCTGCCTGTAATTTTGAGCTTCTTTTGTTGTTCTCTCTCTGTGTTCCATGTCTTGTTGTTGTTGTTAGTTGCAGTTGAATCAGCTTTGCCTCATGGTGGTGACCTTATGCATAGCAGAACAAAACATTGCCTGGTCCTGTGCCATCCTTAAAATTGTATGTTTGAGTTCATTCTTGTGGCCATTGTGTCAATCCTTATCATGGAGGGCTTCCCTCATTTTCACTGACCCTCTATTTGACCAAATTTAAAGTCCTCTTCCAGTTATTGGTCTTTCCTGATGACGAGTCCAAAGTAAGCAAGACAAAGTCTGCCATCCTTGCTTCTAAGGAGCTTTCTGGCTATACTTCCTATAAGACAGATTTGTTCCTTCTTCTGACAGTCCATGGTATACTCAACATTCTTCATCAATACCACAGTTAAAATGCATCGATTCATTTGTCTTCATTTTTCACTGTCAAGCTTTCATATGCATAAAGGCAATTGAAAAGACTATGGCTTGGGTCAGGTGCTTCTTAGTCATCAAAGTGACACCTTTACTTTTCAATATTTAAAGAAGTCTTTTGAAACAGATTTTCTATTTCTGCTTAACTTTTATTCATTTAACTTTTATTCATACACTTGCTTTTTTTTTTTTCCATTAACTGACAAAAATGTGGGTGGGACTGGAGTTCTTGGGTGTTAAAATAAACCATTTTCTTTGCTAGAGTATTATTTTATTGAAAAACCATTATTCTATACTTTTTTTTGAAATTAAGGATAATTTCTGAATGCCTTGAAGTTAGTTTTGAAATATCCAACTGCTCTATAATTCAATTAAGCAGCTCTTTTTTACTTGATATCTCTAAGTCCTGTGCCCTGTATTATCTCAGAGAAAATTAGTAACAGAAAATCCGCTTGAACAACTCAAAATTTTCAATACGTTACCTTACTTTGCTTTATCTGAAAGTCTTAGCTCATTTTATTGGCAGATTGTACAATCTTTGTTCAACCACGTTCTGTAAGATTTCAAAACGGAGTGGTTTAATGAGCTAATTATCACCTGATTCTCCAGTGGAATTTCTCCTACTCTGTGAAGACGCCGGAGCTGATCTTATTTCAATGCCTTTCGTCTCAAATCAAAGAGAAACTAAACCAAATTGAAGCCATCACTGTGTCCTCTTAACCTCCTGACATTTTGGTCTAATCTGGAACACTTTAAAGCCAGTACTTTCTGACAGAATAAGCACAAACCATGGTACAATGGGTTGCTATTTTAAAACCAGAAGGGAAGAGCCAAGGAGCTATGAAAAATGAAGGAAACCAAAAGCTTGCCATCACCATCAACTCTCTGTCCCTGTATTATTCCATGAAACTAGAAAGCCAACACTTGTGCTAAGGAGAATACCCAAAAGAGAAATGAGCCTCTGGTACCCACAACTTCTTTGCAGTTTCTGGCTTCAATTATTCATCAGAAACAAGTTGTACCCCGTAACAAAATCTGACCTTGTTCCTCTCAGCCTCTGAAATAGGGCTCATTTTTCTGTTTATGGCTTTATTTTATTTTGTAGGTGATATCTAGAAATCTTATTGACCACAATGTACTCTCAGCCCGTTGAGTTATTGCTTTTAGAATCTGGTCTCTGTATTGAAACCCTATATACCATAGGAAGGACCTCTGTGGCTGGCTTCTCCTTTGTTTTTCTCTGTCACCTAGGATGAGGTAGGACCATTAATCCTCTGTCTTTATAATCCTATGTAATCTATGATTTGAGACCAGTTATTCATCAAATGGGACCCTGGTGGCACACTGGTTAAAAGCTATGGCTGCTAACTAAAAGATCAGCAGTTTGAATGAACCAGCAATTCCTTGGAAACCCTACTGGTAGTTCTACTCTGTCCTATAGGGTTACTACGAGTCGGAATCTACTCCATGGCAACAGGTTTGTTTTTTTTGGTATTCATCAGACCCTTGAAAACACTCTTATATATCTTCATCTACCTCTACTTCCCATTCTTCTATTAACTTCCTGGTCCTCTAAATGCTTTTTCAATTGGACCTTGTCAACCATCTCTTTCCTTCCCAACTGGAAGGTGCTCCTTAAACAATGTATGTGAGACTCCTCTAACCACAATGACAGATCAAATCAGAATTTCATAAACTTTTGACAAATTACAACTCAGTGCATTACCTAGGTACCACTGCAACAGCGTCAATTGTCAGAATAAAACTTGAGGGTAGAGGGGAGAGTGCTTTTCCAAAACAGCACGATTGTTTTGCTTTGTTTTTTAAAAATGTATTTTGAGGGGTAGTAGAAGAGAGTAATTGGGTCATTGATTACAGTTGGGATAAAACAAATAAGTGTTACTTCAACCTATAATTATAAGAGCTCTCAAAGAACGGGAACACAGACTTTAAGCCATGATATCACTTTGCGTCACTCCTCTATGAGGGAAACCCTGGTGGCATAGTGGTTAAGTGTTACAGCTGGTAACCAAAAGATCAGCAGTTTGAATCCATCAGGCACTCCTTGGAAACTCTGTGGGGCAGTTCTACCCTGTCATATAGGTTCACTATGAATCGGAATCGACTTGACAGCCATGGGTTTGTTTTGTTTTTGTTTTGTTTTCTATGAGATAACAGTCTTTTAACCTACGGAAGAACACCCTTTTGTGGGATGGGTCCCTGTGCTGTACGAGTGGCGTTGTGTTATTAAGATTGGTGATTTTGCATCAGCTGTTACAGCCTAGAAAAGAGTTATTGCTTCCTTAACTTCATGATTCTGTCTGTCCACAGAAGAAATAGTTTAAAAAAAAAAAAAAAAATCAAAGCCAGATGGCTCTGGCGGAAATGCCTCTAATGCTTCGGCTGTTGTTAAGATACCCTGGGAGGAACTCTTTTATGGCTGGTCACCATGGCCCCACTTTACTGGCTCAGCTGCTCCCTGGATCTTGTATAAGGGCGGCGTGGCCTCTGTTAACTGTAGCTGCAACAAGGTACCTTGTTCTGGCTCCTTAGTGCCTAGTAAAAAATAACTTTTATGGCATAAATGAGGAAGTTACAGACAAAGCAGTATCTTGACTACATCTGTAGACTAATAAGACCTGGGTAAAATCTTGAGAGAAATGTAAGACAAATGGCTATGCCATTTTCAGATCGGCAGAGCTACGTCCTATTTCTTCACAAGTAGTGACCTGTTGGCAATGAGGAACTTAGAGAAATTGTGAAAATTAATTTCCTTTTCTAGTAACCTGCAGAAAATCATTCTTTATAATTTTTCTCAACCACTTACATGAGAGTGATAAGGAATGAGGGTAGCAGCCTGTATAAGACCCACAAATCCCTTAATTTCAATAAGGTTAACAGAAAGCATTTTTAAGAAACAATCATGTCTGGTAAACCCAGTGGCATGCTGGTAAACTAGCTCTCTGGGTTAAGAAAAGAGCCCTGAGTTGTAGGGTTTTTAGCTTTACATGGTATAAGCCATAGCTTATTTAAAGCTACCCATGGTTTAAGAACAAGCTTGCAAAGTTCCTGAATACTTAACAAACCGCGCTCAGAGTCCTCGACATAACCGCCCTATCTTACCATTGGACCTGTTGCAAATAATTGGTACAGTCACAATTTGTAGCAGGCATGTTTTGAGATAGAATGAGTTTCTTATAAAGCTGTGATAGGAAGAAATCTAATAATATGATTAAAATGGCGTACCCTGAAATTGTCTTGCAAACATACACACAAAATGAGTTTGATTCAAAGGCTTTTTTTTCTCCTACAAAGTAGTAAGAACATCTGTTGAATTTCTTTACATAAGGATTTTCCATACAATTTAAGTATGTAGGATAGCTTTAAAAAAAACAAGCAAAACTGGAACATAAAGATGGTGGTCAGTTTTATAGTCAACAAAACAAGGTTAAAAATACACTGACTGTTTCTATATAAACCCATTGCCATCAAGATGATTCCGACTCATAGCGACCCTATAGAACCAAGTAGAACTGCCCCATAGGATTTCCAAGGAGCAGCTGGTGGATTCGAACTGCTTATCTGTTGGTTGGCAGCTGTAGCTCTTAACCACCACACCATTTCTAATAGAGAATAATAAAAATTATAGTAGGAAACTAGATAATTATACCATCTAAATAGTTCCCTGTCCCTCTATCTTCAGCTGTTGATCTTACTGGGGTGCAGTGGAATGTAAGAAGAAAAGGGGAGCTTAGATAATTATATACATTAGGATCATTTGGCATCTGATCGCCAAAAGGAATGTGAGAATCGACAAGAGATGCCAGCTATTAAGCACCTGGAAGTTTTCACATGCTTCTGAATGGAAAAGAGAGGCCAGATGCCAAAGATTATGGGGTTTAATTTTCTGCTTTGCAGAATTCTGTGAAAATTATCCTCCACATAATTATTAAGCTGAAAAAACAAACAAACAAACAAAAAACAGGTAGTAATTTCAACACTGTCATATTTTGTTAACACACCTGGGGCTGTTCAAAAGAGTACAACCGATACATTAAAATAATTTGAAGGAAAACGTTTATGGTTTTGGTCTGTAGCTGGTAGGCTTTACTTGCTCATTTCATTTCTCATCTTTTTGTGATTTCAGAAAAAATGATTTATCACTTGAAAATACAATATAACATGTGAAACATTCCAAGAAGTATAACTTGGAATAGTTTGAGGAATTTGATTTGATGTCAACGTAATCAATAGAAATACATTTTGGTATACAGTACAAGTGACAGTTTGAGAAGTTTTTTAATCAGTTTTTATAAATTGGATATTAAAATATTTTACATTTGATAAACTTGTTATACACACTGTCTTAGTCATCTATTGCTACTGCAACAGAAATACCACAAGTGGATGGCTATAACAAAGAGAAATTAATTTTCTTACAGTCTAGTAGTCTAGAAGTCTAAATTCAGGGCTTCAGCTCCAGGGATGTGCTTTCTCTCTGTTGGCTCTGTGGGAAGGCCTTTATAATCAATCTTCTCTTGGTCTAGAAGCTTCTCCATGCAGGAACCCTGGGTCCAAAGGACGTGCTCTGCTCCCAGTGCTGCTTTCTTGGTGGCATGAGGTCCCCATGTCTTTCTGATTGTTTCTCTCTTTTCTATCTCAGAAGAAATAGGCTCAAGACACAATCCAACCTTGTAGATTGAGTCCAGCCTCATATTAACGTAACTGCTACCTATCCCATCTCATTAACATCATAGAGATAGGATTCACAACACACGAGAAAATCACATCCAATGACAAAATGGTGGACAATCACACAACACTGGCCTAGCCAAATTGATAACATGTATTTTTTGGAGACACAACTCAATCTATGACATTCCACCCTTTGGCCCCCCAAAATTCATGTTTTCGCCATGTGTAAAACATATTCACCGCATCATATCATAGCAAAAGTCTTAACTCTAAGTCCAAAATCCAAAAATTCTTCTTCTTCTGTGAAATCTAGAATACAAGTTATCTGCTTCCAAAGGTACAACGGCAGAACAGGCACAAGCTGGACGTTTCCATTACAAATGGGAGAAACCAGAGGGAAAGAAGGGATAACAGGCACCAAGCAAGTCAGCAGAACATATTACATGAGCCCTCAAGGCTTTGAAAATAATTCTCTGTTCTCTGAGAAAATTTACAGCCCTTTGGCTTTGGGCTTTGGCTCCACACTTCTGGCCCACTGGAATGGCAACTCTATTCCCTCAGCTTGAGGTGCACCATTGTTCTAGTCCATCTGAGTGGCAACAACTCCACCCTTAGAAATACCAAAGGCCATGGCTCCACCCTTTGAAACCCCAGAGATCATGGCCATACCGTTTGAGACTGAAGCGGCTCTGCTTCCCGTGCTTCTTGCCTCTTCAGCTTCTGCTTCCTGGTTCCATGGTCTCTTGGCCCCTTGAGCCTCACACCCACATCTCTCCTGCTGGGGCAAGTATTCCAAAGCTCCATAGCTCCACCGATAAGTGCCTGGAACCACCAGTAAACTTCGGCTGGAAGGCACTCAGCATAGCATTATTGCTCCGTGGTTTAGGAAGCCCAGCTCCACCAGTAAGTGCCCAGAGGTGCTCCCTGGGTCAGCTCCAGCACTATCTGATGCTGGTCTCCTGGTTCTGCTGCTGCCAGTCCTCTGCTGCTTCCTGTTCTCTATCCATTCACAGTTTCAAAACTGCTTCCACATTTTAGGTATCTGTTATAGCAGCACCCCACTCCAGAGAAGCAAAACCAGCAAAGCATGTGTATACACATTTATATGGAAACCCTGGTAGCTAGAGGTTAAGTGCTATGGCTGCTAATCAAAAGGTTGGCAGTTCAAATACACCAGCCACTCCTTGGAAACTCTATGGGGCAGTTCTACTCTGTCTTATAGGCTCGCTATGAGTTGCAATTGACTCAATGGCAATAGATTTTGTGTATATATGTATATATATATATATAAAAGGGAGATTTGTATCAAGGAAATGGGTCACAAGGCCCTTAGAGGCTGTATGTCCCAAGCCTGTGAGGAAATAAAGAGGATTCTCCTGATCCAAGTAGCTACAGGGGCTGACAAACCCAAGATTGGCAGGCCAGAGAGCAGTGCCTCTGCAGGCTGTGAACATCAAGGAATCTCAAGATTGGCAGGCAAGACCTATGGCAAGCTGCTAGCCCAGTCCCAAGAATTGAAGACCAGATGAAGGGGAACAAGCTGAGGATTGGGAACAAGCA
This sequence comes from Elephas maximus indicus, assembly GCF_024166365.1. Classification (NCBI taxonomy): domain Eukaryota; kingdom Metazoa; phylum Chordata; class Mammalia; order Proboscidea; family Elephantidae; genus Elephas; species Elephas maximus. The sequence continues at coordinate 13,042,479 of NC_064841.1, read as the reverse complement.
AAAGCTGTGGCAAGGCGAGCAGGAGGGAAGTATGTGGAGGAGGGCAAGAGATGAAGGCTGACAGGGCTGTCAGCTGCCACAGGCCCCACTTCTGCTGGTACCACTCAGGATTCCATCATGGGGGTGATCACGTACCAAATTTCAACAGAGAAGTGATCACAATATTATACAAAACACTGAGAATCGTGGCCCAGCCAAACTGACACACAATCTTAACCATCACACACACACACACACACACACATATTCTTTTTTTTTTTTTTTCCTTTGATATAACCCAGTGAAACCACCTTTTTTCTAAAACAATGACTGGCTAGATTAGATATAACCCAGTGAAACCACCTTTCTTCTAAAACAGTGAGTGGTCCTCTGGTGCCAGATTGCCTGAGTTGAAATTACAGTTCTTTGGACAGCTTATTTTATTAATTTTTCTGTACCCAGTTACCACATCTGTAACAGGTATCTTAATAATAGTTATTAACTACTTCATATGTTTGTTGTGAAGAGTAGACGGGTTACTACATATTTTAACAAAAATAGAGCCATATTAAAATGCTCTTCAGACATTTGCTTTTCTCAATTAATGATACATTCCATTCATTTTGCCATGTCAGCCTGATTCTTTGTAAAAATTGCACAACACGTGTTTCACATAGATTTTTCCAGACATTTTCTAGTATGAACAATGCTGACACGGTCATTCAAACCTAGTTTAAATACTTTGTACTTCACCATTCTGATAGTTACTCAAGTAGTCAGAGCGAACAATCAACTTATAAACATTTTAAACCTTTATTAATAAAGAGGGTATTTACTTAGTGGTGGAGCCCTGGTGACCCAGTGGTTAAGAGCTCAGATGCTAACCAAAAGGTCAGCAGTTCCAATCCACCAGGGGCATTTTGGAAGCCCTATGGGGCAGTTCTACTGTGTCCTATAGGGTCAATATGAGTTAGAATCAACTCTACAAAAATGGGTTTTTACTTAATGGTAATACTATTCTTGCACTTTAACTAGAAATTTAAGATTTAAAATATACTTGCAGTTACCAAGAAATAGGTAACCACTGTTCTAATTTCATTCATTTAGATATTTCGGGGACTTAAACATAAGATGTTTAGAATATAGTATGTGGTCATATTTTCCCTATTTTATGAAAAGATGATCCATACAATTTTGAAGAGTTGTGTCATTGATCCACAGGTGACATAAATGGAATAAGTGAAACTTTTATCCATCTTAAATGCCCCTTACCCTTGTGAGATGCAATGCCAAGGAGGTGGTACCCCACAAGTAAAATATACTTATGTATCTCCTTCCCTCCTCATAAACCATGGCAGAGATTTTGAACTACCTTGCCTCCTAGAGGAGCCATGATGGTGTAGTGGTTAAGAACTTGGCTGCTAACCAAAAGGTCAGCAGTTCAAATCCACCAGCTGCTCCTTGGAAACTCTATGGGGCAGTTCTACTCTGTCCTGTAAGGATGTTGAGTTGGAATTGACTTGACAGCAGCAGATTTTTACCTCCTAGGAGGACTTCTAATTTGGGATTCTTGGAGATGCGGTTCCTTTCCTTCCCATGAATTACTGAGTCAATAATTTGACAAAAGAAGTCTTCCACTTAGTTGCAATACCAGACCAATGATTCTGTAAAGTAAAACTATTAAAACTTGTAGGATAGGAAGTATTAGAAAAAAGAAGATTGCCAAAAGGGTTTGCTTTTAGCAAGGGTAAAACAAACTAGCATGTGCGTTTGTTGAAGGCAGTAACATAGAGAACCTCTTTGTGGTTTCACAGGAAAAGGTGGCAACCCAACCTCTGCATGAGAGCAATTATGTATAAAGAATAATGCATTCTCAACTTCAGCGTGATAGTGTTTGTATTTTTAGGTACAGCGTGATTTTTGACTTTGTTGGGTTGATAACTAAAATTAAGGTAGGTGCGTGAATAATTTATGGTGAATTAAAATGGCTAATATAAAAAGAATGACAGTAGTAGTCAGGTACGAAAGAATTAAAAAATCTGTTTTCTCCTTTCAGAGATTCATTACTTCCAATGAGAAGTGTTCAGAAGTGCACTTTTCAAAGCAAAAATAAGCTCGTTCCCTGAAACGTTAATTGTGGTTAGAATTCACTGATTCGTTTACTCTTAGGGTAATGAATTTCTGATGGGGAAATTAAATCATTATTGAAAAATGGATCAAAATAGAATCCTAAGATTATTTTATTTATGTCTACATTAAGAAGAATTTTGGAGGGTGTTTGTAGTTGTTTCAATGGTCCATTAAGAGACTTTACCTTACGGTAACTTTATGTATATATATTTTTATTGTGATAAATGCATAGATAATAAGATATTGTTATATGCTGTTTCTATAACCTTCACGTGTACAGTTCACTGACTTTAGTCATTTTCATCATATCTGTTCAACCATCACCATTCACGGTTCCTGAATTATTTCATCACCGTTAACTACACTTCTTTTTAACCTTAAAGAAATTTTGGATTAAATTTTAATTCTCAAGTAACAGTAAATTTAACCTTTTAGAATAAAAACAGATACGTGTAAAGATTTTAGTTGAAACATCAAATTTTAAGCAGAAGATATGCTTTCTAGCGTCATCAATTTACAGTTACCTGGCTCAAGATTATAGAGCATTAAGGCAAATCTGGGACTATGCCTTTATATCCTAAGCCTACCTGCCAGGTTAATACTTTAAGGGACTCTTCTCCTAAATCCCACTGCCTCACTACAATTCACATTTGAGTGGGGCCCAGTTCTCACTCTAAGCAGCAAGTGTTTACCCATAGTCACAATAAAACATTAATCATATAATCTTATTCACTCTTCTTACACCATATCATGCTACAATATGAAATCCTCTTGAATGAGAGCTTTGTTAATAATTTTCCATGGTAACTTACTTGATCATGGATCTGGGAAATAGATTTCCCTCATTTGGGATATTTAATTCTCTAAATCTCTGAAGTGTTGATTAACTCCTGAGCTCTTTAGCTACAATGAACTATGTGCAGTGCCTAAACAAAATTAGTTAAAGGTTCAAGATATTCTCTTGCCTGTATGTCATATGTCCTCATTTGAAGGACACTAAGCCTACTTATAAAAATACGAATATAATCATGGTACTATTAAATATATAAATTTGATTTAATTTTCTGAGAATTAAAACAGATTAGGTCACTACAAGTATTTTTATTAAAATTGGAAAAAAAATCAGAAGATAAATTAACAAGTTTGCCATATGGAATTAGCATGGTATTATAATTATAAATAGATTATAGGATATGATACATATATGTCCTTTTTACAACTGTTTTTGATGATTGAGAGATATGATTCCTCATAAATTGTTACAATGAGAAAAAAATCTTAACACGTGAAATGACTTTGCATTTAACCAGAAATCCTGGTTATTTATGTTAACTTCTTCAGTTTTTCACAGTTTAGTTGAATTATAATATTAAGCAACAAATTAGCCATGGGTAGTGTTATGGATTGAACTGTGTCCCCCCAAAATATGTGTCAGCTTGGCTGGGCCACCATTTTGTGATCTGATATGATTTTCCAATGTGTTGTAAATCCTACCTCTATGACGTTAATGAGGCAGGATTAGAGGCAGTTATGTTAATAAGGCAGGGCTCAATCTTTAAATTTAATGTGTATCTTGAGTCAAACTCTTTTGAGATATAAAAGAGAGAAAGGAGTAGAGAGACAAGGGGACCTCATACCACCAAGAAAGTGGTGCCAGGAGGAGAGCACATCCTTTGGAACCAGGGTCCCCTAGGCCAAGGGAAGATTGATAACAAGGACCTTCCTCCAGAGCCAATGGAGAGAAAAAGTCTTCCCCTGCAGCTGGTGTCCAGAATTTGGAGTTCTAGCCTACTAGGCTGTGAGAGAATAAATTTATGTCTGTTAAAGCCATCCACTTGTTGTATTTCTGTTATACCAGCACTAGATAACTAAGACAGGTAGTATTTTATCCAAAATAAAATTTTTATGTATTATTCCTCCTATAAAAGGGTTGTATTACAAATTTATTTGCAAACCAGTTGTTTGGAAACAGTACCATATCTTCCCATAAAAATAATGTGACAAGTACGAGTAATGCATGTTGTAATCTCTGTGATTTCCAAGACCAATAAATGTTGAGAGCGAAGAATGATTCATTTCAATGCTGCAGTAAATTAGGGGAACAACTGGAGGAGTGGGGGAGAGCAGGTCACTGGAGATGGGAAGATGTGGAAACTGAACAACTCTATAATCAGAAGCAAGGGTCGAGCTCTTGGAGTGTGGATTCCAGAAGGGGAAGTAACATGTACAAGTCACTTGTAATCTGAGTGTTCACAAAACAAAGGCCACTGATCAGGTCGTTATAGAAAATTACACACAGTGATAGTTCTAGTTAGGGGAAAGGATATGGAAAACTTCATTGTAGTAGATTATATCATTTAGCAAATAGTCATTCCTTACATGCTCCTTTAGTATGAGCATGGCCCAAAAGGATGACAGCACACGGAACACCAAGAGGACCTTGTAATATGCTTTGCAATTGTGCTTGCCCTCTTGCCTTCCTGTTTTTCTTCATGAGAAGGAAATGTCTTGGTTAGCTGTTGGGTTAAAGAGAACACATGAAAGCAGTCTGTGATACAACCAGCAATTCAAATTCATGCCCAGGTAAACCCAGCCTAGACCAGCCTAACCCCAGGTCGTCTGCTGATGCAAGGGCAAGAAATTTATGCCTACTGTTAAGTTGCCACTGCGCTCTGGAAAGGACTGCTATGCAGCATTGTTATGACCATAGCCTAGCTGGTTACATTCTTTACTGAACACAGAAATTAGGTTTGCCAATGAAATTTTGGAGCAGAATGTAGCACACTAAGCCCATACCGGGAAATACAAAGTAACACCAACAAGGACTGTGATGGTAAACTTGGTAACGACAATGAAAACTGAACTGTTTTATTTGCATTATCTCATTTTATGTAAAAGACACAATTCTCACAGTTGGCATGTTTAAACTTCACCTTTGCTAACTTAGAAATGTCATATTTGCATGTAAATTGAACTCTACATTTCCTACAGCAACGGATTTAGCCAGCTCTTCATTGTGGTTGAGTTGCTGCCAACTGTAGGCATGGGACTAAATCTCCCCTAGTATGAAAAAATTTGGTGTCCTGGGTGAAATGGAAGAGACAACAAAGACAGACTTCTTTGTCACCAATGCTGTTATCACTCTGCCTTTATGACTAGCTTATCAATGTTCTTGCCTTTATTGTTTTGGTTGGGCAATCTTTTACGCTTCAAACAGACAAGTGACCTTAGAGAATATTTAGCCCTGCCTCATCCTTCCACTAGCATATAAGATGATTTGATCATGGTTAAGAGGTATGGCTGCTAACCAAAATGTTGGCAATTTGAATCCAGCAGGCACTCCTTGGAAACCTTGTGGGGTAGTTCTACTCTGCTCTACAGAGTCTCTGTGAGTTGGAATTGACACAAGGCAATTTTTTTTTTTAAATAGGAAAATACAGGAGATTCTACCTATGTGTGCATTGTTGAGAGAGACAGAAAAAGACAGAGGGAAAAAAAAAAAGATAAGTAGGTGATTAATTTTACCTACATTTAGAGGAAGCTTCAAAAACAATTGTTTCTGCATCTTAAAAGACATTAAAGTTCATTGGTAGGGAGACAAGAAGAGGCTTAGTCACAACCTAAGCAGAAGAAAAAGCTTTAGAACAGTATGATCCACTGGAGAACAGAGAAAGGTGGTAAGATTACAGCAGGGATGGACTCAGCAAGGAGTGTGGGGGTGTGGGGTGGGGAGTAGAGGGGGTTACTGGTGGTGAAAGGTTAAAGCTGAAATTCAGATTCTATACCTTGAAAGTCATGCTTAGGTAAAGATTTGTTATTCAGTGGATGTGTAGTTTTTAGGGGGAAAAACAAACAAACAAACCCGTTGCCGTGGAGTCGATTCCGACTCTTAGGAACCCTATAAGACAGCAGAACGACCCGTAGAGTTTCCAAGGAGTACCTGCTAGAATCAAACTGCTGACCCTTTGGTTAGCAGCCGTTTTATTGGTGTTTTAGAAATAAAGCTGTGGTGTTAGTGTGAAAAATGGATAGTGGTGGGCAGGAGCTGGAGACAGATCAGTTAGGAAGAGAAGAGATTATTATAATATTTCAGATGAAACATAGCACTTGCAATTAAGGGAGAGGCTGAGAGGATGGAGAAGAAGGATGAATTTGAAGACATTCCCAAAGGCACTGAGGATTCCAGGACTTAGTAGCTCACTGCTTCAGCCTGCTCCCTTTCTATGGTCCCGCAACAATCTTAACTCGTCCAGGCCCAGATTCCTGCCCTGTCTTTGTGATCCATCACCACATGGAACGAAAAAGAAAAATGTCGTCATGGAATCTGAGCAGGACTAAAGTTAACCTTTTTATTTTATAATCAGTGCAGCCCTGTTTCCACTCAGCCTTACATAACTTACAAACTACTTTTGAGAATGTTAGCACTTAAATTGATGACGAGCAAATAGATGCCAATTACACATGAATTTGACCTATTCTTTGACACAAGCTCAGGCAGAGGTCTTACTTGAAAATACTGTGTTAGCTGATTTGTTATTGAATTTATTCAAAAGAAAAATAAATCGCGTCTTTAAAAACCATAAAATTAACTAAAGGCAGACTGTTTTCTGTTTTACTTCATACTAGCTTTCAAAACCAATTTCTCAGGATTGAAGAAATTTTAATCTTATAGATTAAAATTATAGTATTATAGTATTATCGTTCATCAATTCTTAGGAACAGAAGCTATATCTCAGAAGGAAAAGTCCTACATCCTACCAAGTATAGTCTGAGAGTGTTTTATTCTTGCATTGTTAATCATATGCAAATATGGATTTGAGCTGTTGATGCATTCATCTTCATAATGTCTTCTCAGCTTGTTAAAGTGATGTTTAAGACATTCCTGGAGGAGTAATAGGCTGTGTATAATGGACTAGGGAGTGAAAAGTTTGGTTCTATATTCTTAATTAGTTTCTAATTTCTCTATAATCTCATCATGAGTCTCTAACACAAAATAATATTGACCATACATATGGTACAAGTGGGTACTGGCGTTTTAGATCATTCTCAAGGGACTTCACTAAATTATTTACTAAGCCTAATGTACTACTAATTTAAATTGAATTTCACCTTCAGTGTAATTTTAAATTTGATGAGTAAATAGCACCTTGTGTACATTACAGGCTTATTGTTAGAATTAAGAGAAATATGGTACCCAGTACAACATCTATGAGGAAATAGTCTGACAACTTGCCCTTCTCCGTTTAAAGGCTATGTACCCACATCTCTTCCACAATCATAATAAATAAATAAACAAATGATTTGCACCCTGAGATAAACAAAAACAAAGCAAAAAACAGCAATTGTAAGAATAAAAAACATTCTGTCTCGTTCTGGTCCCCAAATTAAAGAAAACCCTGAGCTTCTCTTGTAAGTTAATGCCCTCCTGACAAAAATAGCTTTATCTTGGCCTTTGGAATGGTGATGTCTGGAGATAAGTGCCAAGCTTTTTGAATAAGATAACCATGTAAGAAAGGTACTGATTTTCCACCATGAATAATCACTACACATTTGGTAACTTAAATGCCTCATCTATTTTCTCTTTTTAATTTTAAAGCTAGTTCTGTGAAAACCAGTACCCTCATGAAAACTTTTCTGCAAATTAACTTATTTTCTTTTCTAAATGCTTTGGTCTTTGTGTCTTCCTTTGACACCTAATTCATAGTAAGTGTTCAATATCTTGTTGCTGTTATTCCTGTTGTTATTACGGCAGACATTCTCATGATATTGATTCACATACACATTCCTGACGATAAGATTTTAAGGTGCAAGTGTCCTTGTGGCCTGAGCAGAGCTATTACCCTTGCTGTGTAAAGCCGTGAGGTACATTTTCTTAAGGAAACTGAGCATCGTATACTTATGGCTACTCCACCAGTGCATATGCAGGGACACTGTGATCACATAAAACCATGCTGAAATACAGGGGAAAACGTTCTAGATAATTTTGTATATCTAGCTATCATTTCATGAAGATTTACTCTATCACACACTGTGTATGAATACAAAGCACAACATGTATCAACCAGCCTTAATGGACTGACTTACACCAGAGCCTGACTAATAGATAAGTCCAGACAAACTGTCTTCCATGGACACATAGTCTGTTCCAGATACACTGACCATTTTGAACAGCCTGATGGTTCTAGACACACTTAGTCACACGGCCCAGACTGACCACTCCAGAGAAGACATAATGACTGGCCCATGGGAATGACCCTACAAAGTGATAAATTCAAACAAGTCAACCAATCTGGACATAAACCCTGTCCCCCTAGCACCCCAGAAGAACCTATCCCATACCCTTGAAGGGAAGAAGGGGCCAAGTTGAGATATTAAAGCATCTCTAGTGGGTCATCTTCCATATTCTACGTATGTAAAATCCTTAGGTATGTTTCCCAAGTTTCACTGGGCACAGTTTCCAATGAACATTCAAACATTTTGTGAAAACTATGCCTGTTAATTTATAAATGTTGTCTTTGACTAATGAAGTGTAGGTAATAACTTTCTGAAAATTTAATGTATTTCTTAGTGCTCATTTAGTTAATCTTCTAACAATTCAATTAGCAAATGTTTATAATGTGTAATATTGATGTGTTTCCTCTTTAGAACTTCACATACAGCAGATTTTGTGGTAGAGAATAAACTCTTCGACTCTGTTAAAAGACAATCGAAGAGATTTATTGAAGCCAATACATCTTTCGAATGAGGGACTCAGGAAAACCGCAGGGTCTGAGGCTCACAAATTCCTAAGAGAGGGGTATAAATCATCCACAGCTATACTGCTGTATGAGGAACTACAAACACAATATTCTGATTGGTTTACAGCGATTGAGGCCAGTCAAAGGTGGGACAAAGCAAAGCGTGATTTTTAACATTATTGGTTACACTAATACACTTGGAATACATTGATTGGCTAAAAGACGTAATTACAAATGCTTGTAGTCATGGAAAGGGTCTCATGACTTTCACAAAACAGTGATACGATGATGGCATGACGGCTACTGTCCAGGACAGGTTGTCAAACACTACCTCGTCCACAGCATAAGATCTCCTGGGGAGATCTAACACAGAGAGTTTGATAAGGTTTGGTTACACGTTCACAGTCTTAGCCTAACCACAAAGCCTTAATAATAGGGTTGGTTCCTAAGCAACAGGGTTTGAATCTGTGTGAAAGGTTACATTAAGCCTTAGCATTAGTTCAGCTACGTTACTTTTAGGTCCAACGCCTCTTTTGATTTTATATCCCATATTACTGTGCATGACAAATTCATTTGCTACTAAGTTGTTCACAAGGGCACACTTGGGCAGAATCTATTTATACATTCTAAAATATATTCAGTAGCAAAAAATGGATGCTATCCTACTAATAATTTTATCATTAAACTAAGTACCATATGTGAGATGATTGAGATCATATTACAATGAATTATTTGAAAAAATAAAATCAATTAATATTAATAATTAAAGTCTGTTAGAATGGTGTGCATTTCACCAAGTATTGCCTACTTTCTAAATATTACAATTAGTCTTATTCATTCATCATTCTGCTCAAGAAGGGTTTGTTGAGCATATAGGGCACATTTAGAATTTGGAGATTAACATGTTGATGCAAAATTTAAGAAAATCATTGTCTCTGCCTTTAATTTTTATAATCCATTTTAAAAACAAGACACACCAAAGCATGAAATCTATGCATCACATCAAAGAATGTTTTTCATGGTTCTTTAAAGTCTAAATTCTCCTAACCCGCTGCTAGCATCATATTTTATCTGACCTCCCATTATTTTCTACCTTAGTTTGCAACTAAATATTTTACTGCCCAAACTGCTCAGTATTTTATGAGCCTCTGCAACATTTTTTTCATGCCAGAGGAAGTGAAGTTATATAGGAAACGATGGGGATCAGACAGGGAAGGGACATAAGCTGAGTCCTGAAAGAAAAATGGGACTCCCACCAAGGGCAAAGAAGTCTTGGCTATCAAGCAAAGGAGCTTCGATTTGCCTTGATGGAAACCTAGTGTCTCTGTATTTTCTCTTTCAGTCTTGACTTCTTTTGCAAAAGCCCTTTCTCCTGTTTCCAGGTCTGGGGGATCTTAGTTACCTTGTTACTTCTGTTCAAAGACCATTTTGATATCAAAAAGGAGCTTTCGTTCAGCAGTTAGCAGCTTCACTATGAACAAGGAAAGAGAAAGAGCTGTTTCTTATTGTCCCCTTTCCTTGAACTAAGTAAAAATACTTCTATTTTAACAAATTCTCTTTTTCCTTGCACAAAAATTAAGCTTTAAGTTTGAGAGGTAAGTGTAAATTCAAAATCAAGCATCACCTCCCTTCTTGTTACAAACAAAAGAAAACAAACCTTGTAGCCAGGACAGCAGGAATCTGGCTTTGTAAAACTGCAATCAAAGCTGCTCCGTTGGTCAGCCAGCAATGGATCTCAAGTGCTAATCTGGGAGCATGCCACCTCCATGATGCTTTCAATCCTAGTTAGCAAATACCCCCTTCCAAGCTGAAATCTGTCTCCTGTGAAAGCCACCATCAGGGCTGAAGGTCTATAACCCAAAAGAAAGTATCTAGTATTGTCCTTATCCCATTATAAATTAGGCACATTTTAGAACCAATATTGTTTAACTCTACCTATTTTTTATATCAAAAAAAAAAATTTATTTTATTTTTTTTTTATATCAAACAAAAAATTATAAATTCATGATCCTATGGGTTTCAGGCTATATCTGATAATATCAAAGATATCCTGGTACATTATTCATCTTTTCAAATGTAAAATGGATACACAATTACAGAGACATACAATTAAACCTTCAGAGATAGACAGAGATACGCAATTAAACTTTGACAAGAGTATGAGGAAATGACAAAAAATGTAAAGACAAATGATGAAGACAGTTAAAAAAAAAACTTATATTTGTTTCATTTATTTTTGTAAAAAGCCAATAAGTTAATTTCTGAGTTGTTGAAAATGTGATATTAATTCCCTTAATCTGTGTACTTCCAGTTTTCTTCCAAGGTTTTCATAAAACTTAATTTAACCAGAATTACACTTATGTAAGGAAATCTTTTTTTAAGGAAATCTTGTTTTGAATGAAAATTTATTTAGCAAATATATTTTGTTATTTGAGGGGAAGGATTTTTTAAAAATTATCATTTGCTTACTTTTGTTAAATTAAAAAAAAATTAGTGAAAATTTGGGTAATGACTTAACCCCTGTGTAAAATGCAACTCAGTGTGTATTTTATCTAAAATGCTATAATCCTTTGCCTCGCTCTCAAAGAAACAAAATTACATCGTGACAATCAAAGAATTTTTAAATATACTCTTGAGAAGTGATAAAAATTTAAGGAAAATAATTAGATTTCTATATATGAGAAAGTTATTAGTTTTAGAATCTTTATCACTTATTGGAAACGCATTTTAAAAGTGGTCTTTAGGGTTTTTTTTTTTTACCTTTCCTTTTATGTGATGGAGTTTAACAAGATGAAAGGGAAGCTTTTGTGTTTACATCTGGAGTATAAAAGCAGCTCAGTATGAGAAAAGGACATTCCATGAAATACTATGTCAGAAACATTCTCAGTCAGAATTTCAGAAATAGCAAGATGTTAAATAGATAATTAAAATGTCTTCAAGGTTTAAACCATAGGGACTCAGGGTTTTAATCATGTAGCGTAGATTCATCAGAAGTTTTTGCTTTTATCTTGATCAGATTTGGATGCTGTCTTTGGGGGAAGAAAGACCAAGCTCTATGCTTCTGAAATTCTTTGGTTTGATAGGATCTGATATTAGCATGCTTAACTCAAAATAGCTATCATTTTATGAGATGGCTGGCAGAAGCCTTCAGCAATGCTGTCTTGCAGAAACATAATGGGCTTTTCCATTTCTGATGAAATTGGAAAGCGGTGGGAACTTCTGTGCCATGGCCCAGGAATTGTGCTACCCATGGAGTAAGTTTTTTTTCCTCAGAGAAGGGCACAAATGGAAAGTTATACCTAATCACAGCTTTAATGGAAAGAGGTCTTATTCCAAATAATTTAAAAAATGTAATACAAATATAAGAACATACGTTTAGCAGCAAGGTGTTTATTGGATAAGAGAGCAAAGATCTAAATATATCCGGGGACGTTTATATTATCAAAGACGTGTAGCCTGTAAACTCATCCATTCCTTTGTCTTGGTGTATGCAGCATTGATTTTTTCTTCTTCTTCTTCTTCTGTTTCACTCTCTTTATCTGAAAAAAGGTACTGTTGATATACTTGGTAAACGTAGGCATAAAATTTAGTACACAAGAACAGGTCCATAACATTGAAATACTACTAGTTCACATGAAAATATGTATTTCTTCAAGTCAGATTTAAGACTATTTAAAAATACAGTCGTGGTGGCACAGTGGTTAAAGTGGTTGGTTGCTAACTGAAAGGTCAGGGGTTTAAACTGACCAGTCACTCTGCAGAAGAAAAGGTGGTGATCTGCTTACCTAAAGATCCCAGTCTTGGAAACCCTATGGTGCAGTTCTACTCTGTCCTATAGGGTCGTTACGAGTCAGAGTGGACTCGAGGGCAATGGTATATCTTTAACAGTGAAGAGGATCATAAACTCATTAAATATTTTTCTATACTAAATCTATATCACTCTTTTTTTTATCACACTAAACAATAAATATGTATGTGGATTGGCATTATTTTATCCCTTAATATCTTAGATTAAAAACAAAGCAGATAATTCTTCAAGTTGGTTTAAATGAATACACTGTAAATAATACTTGAATAGTTGTTTGTATTCTTGCTAATTCAAAGGGAAGGAAAAGGATTTGAGAACAAAATGTTTCAAGCAATTGAAACAATTCAAAACTCTCTGTTTTACATAGAATAAGAAATTTTAATTGTCTAACCTGATCGTTGCATTGGATGAGAAATTCATAGATGTAGATCCAGAAAGCCTATCAATGGGAATGTTCTTATTCACAAATGAGTTTTAAGTAGTAAAACTGCAGATGCTGTTTATACTTTGGCTTAATTGCTTGAATACACAGGCAGGTGGAGAAAATGCTAACTTGTGCATATTATACATGGTGATGGTTTGGTGGCAAGGGAAAATACCTTTCACTTATAAAGAAAATTTGTAGAGCACATCAATTACACGAAGGCACAATGGATGGTTTCAGAGAACTCTTCACAAATCAAAACAGATTTTAAATATGTAATAATATAGTATCAAGTATAAAACTTTCCAAAAGTATCATGTTATAATATATTGAGGTAAAATTGAAGTTTTGATGAGAATTGGTTTAAATTTACCCCAGAATTTATTTTAATGCCTTGAATATCCTAAGCGACTGATGTGTCTATTGATAGCCTTATCTTTGAGGTTCACTTTCTAACCTTGTAAATTGTGTAGTTGAGGTAGAGTGAAATTTCGATTTCCTCTAAGGATATTATAAATTGTCAGCTGTCACACCAAAAGTTAGGAAAGGAAGATTTCAAAGGTGGTGTAATTATGAACTGAGTGAAACAAAAAACCAGTCTATATACAAACGAAAGATTTGAAAAAGCCAGCAGATAAAAAGAATAATCCTTTTCAATATTTGCTAGCTTGGCATCAAATGATAATCTTTCTGGGACTAAAGGTCCAGTTTCATTGTTGGTGACTGTCAAAATTCTGGAGTTTTCTTTATCTGTGATATTGCAGCAAATCTACACATCAGGCATTGCAATGTTATGGAAGGAACTCAGCACACACCCAGAGCCGCGGGTGAGTTCTTCCTTTAGTCCATAAACACTGAGTGTTTGATTTCTATCTGATATCAGGAAATATTCATCAGTTACCTATTTCCACCCAAAATTCCTAGATTCATTTTAAGCTCCTTACAAAATCTCTCTCAGCATGAAGTCTGGTCTAGATTTTTCTAAAAATGTTTTAGATTTCATTTGGAAATCCTTTAGAAAAACAATAACATTGTGAGGTTTTAACGGAAAGAAAAGCTGGAACTAAATATTCGAATGTAAAATAAATTAAAATAAATACGTTAGTATGTTTCAATTTCATTGAATTATTGGTTTCAGATGTTCAAAACTGCCACCACATATTTAAAGCCCAAGGCTGTTTTTACACACACATACCACACACACACACACACACTTTAAAAAAAAAAAATCAGTTGAATACAGTAAAATTGAGAAGACTTTTAAATTATCAGCCAGATGTTTGTCTGAATTCAGCTTATATAGAAAATAATTAATTAGTAAACTAAATCTTCTGTATTTTAGCAGTGATATCATCCATACACAAATAAAATATAAACGACATTTTCCACGAAGTTTTATTCAGATAAAATTGCTCTCTAGAAGAGCAATTTACCTATAATGCCAAATATATCATTTTTTAAGTTCATGTTAATGAAAAATAAAATTGGTTTATTACCCATCAACTCTTGTACCCTGAATCAGGAATTTTAAATAACTAAGCTTGAATATTTAAAGCACAAACTCATTTGTACCAATCAAACATAATTTTTTATTTTGCCTTTTCGAGAAATGATCTAAATACTCAATCATTTAGGATTGGAGATTATAATTAAAACAGTATGCAATTCAATGTTTACCAGAAATTATATGATGTACAGTAGCAGCTAAAAAAGGTTCAAATGACTTCCAAATAACAGAGGCAAAGCTGAGAACAGCCTTTTAATAAAGGCTATTTTGCCTAATAGGAAAAGATTATTCCTTGTAAAAAGAAACCTTTTAAACTAATATGATGAGGTGCATGTAAAAATTAATATTATGCTCTAATGTTCTCTCTAGTGAGCAGCCTAGGTTGATTTATTCATTTAGGTAATTGTGTTCAGCAATATTAGTAATTCACTGTTAAATTGAATTTGGAGAACGCACAATAAATTGAAACTGTAGTCATATTTCTTTCTCACTGGGTAACAAACAGAGATGTATTGATGTAAGTTCTGGGTGTAGTATATAAGTTAAATTCCCTAGACTGTAATTTGATCAAAAAGCTTTAGACATTTACTTGAGCTATATTACGCGGCTGCCATTGGATGGCAGTAAAATTCTACATCAATCACTTTAAGCAATGTGAAGCTGGGAAAATAATGGGACTTTCTTTTATTATTTAACAGCAGAATGCGGATTTAAAAGGCAAAGCTCAAGGGGTTGTGTATATTGTAGAAATAACAACTAATTTTTTTTTTTTTTTACTGTTTTCTTCCTCCCTTCCACTTAAAGGGAGAGGCAATTTTGAAAGAGTCATTTCTAGCATTTCCTCACCCCCAGAGACACAGTCTTGCTTGTCTTTTACAGAATTAAAAAAAGAAAAAAAAATCATTTTATATTTTTTAAAAAGTCAGTGAAGAGAAATGAATAGTTACATGTTTATATATTTTTCATAATAGATCCACTACTTAAACCTTCTGCACGTTATCAATATCTAAGTCCACTTTCCCCCCAAGGGTAAAGTACACTTGCATTTTTATTATAGTCAAGACTTAAAAGGGTGATTCGTTTAAAAAGCTGTAAACATCATAATACTTCAAATATATTTTTTAAAAATTTAAACAAAAGGCAAAAACTTGAAATTACATGGGAACCTTTGCTAAAAAGCTGATACTATCTAAAAGAATTTTTTCTTCCAAGAAGGCCTTAAATTCTGTGCTTGCATAGCACTGAAACCAGTCAATATTTTGTCCTTGAGATTTTAAAGGCAGTGTTGAATATATCTGACCTCGTGTTAATTTCTGGTTACCTACAAACAATTCAGAGAGAGAGCTAGTCTAGAAAAAAAAAAGGAAAAAAAAAAAAACCCTTTGCCATCTTAAACCTGTTGTGTTTAATCACTTGAATTAACAGGAACAAATAGGGAAGACAGCAAATAAAATGATATAAGTCCTAGATATTGTCTTGCATAAAGGAATGAATGTTTTGTTATCACTACCCTTTTTATTTAGATTTTGATTTGATTAGAAATTGGTGAGTTCCATGACAATTTATTTGTAAATAAAATGAACCTATTGCCTTCAGAAAATATTCGGGGTGGTCTGGCCCAATCTGAAGGCTATTAGTCAGGATTTCCTGGGACCAAACCTCAGACTTCTCTGCTATTTATCCTCTCCCTCACTTTATGTCTGAAGTCTATTAAAAGTTTATAGTCTTCCAAAGATCATATTAGGCATTAAAATTCAGGCATCTTATTCTTGCTGCAAAGATTGTTAGAAGAAAAGAAAATAAATGGGTTATCATGAATCCATTCTCATCAAGAGGAGCGTAAAAAGCCTGCACAGTGGAACAATATTCATTTATTTTTACGACAATGTTTGAGAAGAGAAAAAAGGAAGAGAAATAAACCTAGGGATATGGAGTATTATTACTTCCACGCATAGGGAGTTAGGAAGACTGGAATGAAATACCTCAGCATGCAAAAAAGGTTATATTTAACTTCGTGTGTGTGCATGTGTGTTATGGGCTGTGTTTTTTATTTTTGTTTTTGAGGCCTTCATTTATTGAATTTCTGACCCAAGAAAACTGATTTAACATCTATTTAAACTGATACTTAGCAGTATTTTTAAACTTTACCTACAGAATTTTTGTTAGAATAAAGAAACATTTGTATCTTTCTACATGTGCCATTCCTATGAAGCATATATAAAAAGAAATTTCAAATATAAATAGCCTTTTAAAACAAAACAAAAAAAATGATCAATTGTTTTCAATTTTAATTTAGATAATTTGTGTGCAGGCTCCAAAAAAAATGCATTGGTCCCAATGAAGTAAAGAATTGATACTGTATTCTTAATCTCTACTTGGTTATTTATACCCATAAATTTGAAAAATAAGCTGATTTTACTACATTGGATTATCATGAAATTTAAGAAAATATTTGCAAGTTTAGAACTTGGTTTCTTTGGCTGCTAACCAAAAGGTCAGCAGTTCGAATCCACCACCCACTCCTTGGAAACCATATGGGCCAGTTCTACTCTGTCTATAGGGTTGCTATAGTCAGAATTAACTCTAAGGCAACAGGCTTTTTTTTTTTTTTTTTTAAATAAATCCAAATGTAGCTGTTTGACTATTTATATCAATATATAAAGATAGTGATATGGTAGAATTTACTCTCAATCAGCAGGGCATATTGTAAATAGTTCTTAAATTTAATGGTAAAAATTATTGAAAACACCTGGTTGCTAGTCCATAAATGTCAAAGGAGGGAGGGATAGTCACTAAGATCTTCAAGGAAATTATGTGGCTTTATCCCATTCACTTTTATAAATACAACTTTTCGTATTAAATATTTAAATGAAGGCATAAAAAAGATAGCATAAAAGCGATGGCATCTATTTGAGCATTCACAATACGTTTACACTCTTCTGATGCCCAGTCACTCAAAACGTGCTATTTAAGTGTATAGTTAAGTATAGGATTAAATGCATACACTTTGGACCTAAACTCCTTGGATTTAAATACACCCTCTCCTCACTTTTCAACATAGTTAGGTTCCAAAGACCAGGTCATTATGTGAAATCAGTGTTATGCAAAAGGATAACTACATCAGTTCACAAAATGGAGGATGACTACATTATTACCTAACTGCCAGATTACATCATTACATAACTGCCTAACCACTGAGAATCATGGCCCAACCAAGTTGGCACATAAACTTGACCATCAAACGTGAAATATTGCATGAGATAGTCGATAAATGAGTAGAAGGTATATTGGTTCTGACACTAACTGTGTAACTTTGGGGAACTTACTTAATCTCACTTTGACTTCATTTTCCTTCTCTTTAAATGTAGAAAATAATACTACTTATCTTGCAGGATTTTTTTTTAATGAGTAAATGAAGAAAAATACATATATTATATATAGAGAGAGTCCCAGGGTGGCGCAAATTGTTAAGCACTCAACTACTAACTGAAAAGTTGGCAATTAAAACCCACCCAGAGGCACTTCAGAAGAAAGGGACCTGGTGATCTGCTTCAAAGGTTTTCAGCCTTGAAAACCCTATGGAGCAGTTCTACTCTGTACACATGAGGTCATCATGAATTGGAATCAACTCAACAGCAACTGGAGATATACATATATATCTCAATATCTATCTATCACCTATCTCTCTCTCTATCATCTATCTATCTATCTATCTATCTATCTATCTATCTATCTATCTATCTATCTATCTATCTATCTATCTATCTATCTATCTATCTATCTATCTATCTATCATCTATCTATCATCTATCTATCTATCTATCTATTACAGGGTCAATGAGAAAGAGGAAGAGCCTCAAAGAGATGGATGGACACAGTGACTGCAACAATAGGCTCAAACATAGCAATATTTGTGAGGATGGTGCAGGACCAGACAATGTTTCATTCTGTAGTACATGGGGTCACTATGAGCCAGAACTGACTCATTGGCACCTAACAACAACAACATATATATATACACCTTCTCCTCACTTACGGACTAGCTCATTAGCTGACGTTTTGCTTCTTGACAATATTAAAAAATCTACTATCTATTTTGTGCATTAACAACTTAAGTCTAGCAGTAACAAACACTGAAGTGTGAAGTGAGAGTAACACTAGCTTTGATGGTTAATGTTATGCATCATCTTGCCTGGGCCATGATTCTCAGGGGTTTGGCGGTTATGTAATGATGTAACTTGGTAGTTATGCAATGATGTAACTTGGCAGTTCTGTAATGACGTAGTCATCCTTCATTTTGTGATCTGATGTGATCATCCTCCATTTTCATATAATACTGATTTTGTATAATGATCTTTGGAATCTAATCATGTCAATAACTCAGGAGAGGGTATATATAAGTACATATATGTATGTCATATATATAGTCTTATAGTCAAGGCTTATAGTCAAGAGAAATAAGCAGTAACTTATGGGACATTTTCCAAGGAGCCATGCCCAATAATTCCATAGATTTCAGGTTTGTTTACCATAAGCAATCCCAGAAAACCAGGGATATCCTGCTAAACATATTTCATAGGTAAAGACGCTCCTGCTAGAAAACCATTTAGATTTTCCAAGGGTGGATCCATGGGAGAAAAGAACTGGCAATCTGCTTCCATAAAGATTACAGCCTAGAAAACCTTGTGGGATAGTCCTAATCTGTCACACTGGGTTGCTATGAGTTGAAAAGCTACTTGACAGCACCTAATAACAACAGCAACATTACAACCAGAATGCTCCTTAGAAGTGAGGATGGCAGGACTTCATCTTGCTTAGTTTAGACATATCATCAGGAAAGATCAACCACTAGAAAGGGACATCATGTTTGCTAAAATAGAAGGTCAACAAAAATGAGATAGATAGATACAATAGCCTCAGTAATTGGCTAAAACATATCAACAAACCTCAAGATGGCACAGCACTTGGCAGTGTTTTGTTCTGTTATACCTAAGGTTACCATGAGTCAGAGTAGACTCAATGGCACCTAACAACAACAACGACATGTCATTGGCATGTTTAGACCTGGTCACCCACCATTTTTTATTTCTCTGGATCCTCTCTCAGAAAAACAGAGTAACCATATAGAAGAACTTCTGCTTTAAAAAAGTTTATTCATACCAGGTATTATGCAAAATTATCATATGAGAAGCATGACTGATGCTCTAGAAAAGATAAAATAGATGCCTGACTGGGATAAACCAAAAAGACTTCATGGTTAAAGAGTTATCAGCAGGCCCGTGAAATAGAAATATGATTTTAGTAAGCGGATAGGATATTGATCTCTTCAGATAGAAATCATGAGAAAAGATAAAAGTAGTGAAACAGGAAAAATTGCATTTGTAAATATTAAATAGTGAAATTAGCCAGAGTGACAAGTTTGATTAAACAGATTTTAAAGGAAATTTCCATATAAAATTCTTGAAAGTAAAGCTTAAATTTTAGGACAGTCAATAGACAAGATTACAGACTAGGTTGGAGATGATGAAGAGAGAAATTTGGTTCTGTTCAGTGAGGTAATGAGTTCTGAGTCCAGAGAGGATAGCTGAGTCCGTGTTTACTATACTGAGAAAAGTTCTAGTAGTGAAATGGGAGAGGGATTTATTCCAGAGCGCTATTGTTGGTGGTGGTGCTGTCGACTCAATTTTTGACTTATAATGACCCCATGTGACAGAGTAGAACTGACCCATAGGGTTTTTTTTTTTTTTTTTTTTCCTGTAAGCTATAGGGAAGCAGACGCTCAGGCCTTTCTCCTGTGGAGCTGCTAAAACAAAACAAAACAAAACAAAAACCAAACCCATTGCCGTGGAATGGATTCCAACTCATAGTGACCCTGTTAGACAGGGTAGAACTGCCCCATCTGGTTTCCAAGGAGCACCTGGTGGATTCCAAAGGCCTACGGTTTGACTAGCAGCTGTAGCTCTTAACCACTATGCCACTAGGGGCAGAGCTGCTAAAAAAAAATGGGTTCAAACCACCAACCCTTCTGTTAGCAGCAGAGCACTTAACTGTTGCACCACCAGGGCCCCTGTCTCAAAGTAGGCAGTGAGATAAAGTCGTATGTTTACTGGGATCTCACAAGTAGAGAAAAAGAAAGTTATCATTTCTCTTTTTCTATTTTCAGGAATAATTTATGAGCGACAGTACTACACTTTGGTAATTTAATGCTCTGAGATTTCAAAACAGATGTTCTTGAACATCAGATTGGGTCTAAATTTACCTTCAGGATGTACAGTTGATTCTTGCTATTTGTGATAGTCGTGTTCTGTAAGGTTGTGTGAACAGTGAATTAGCGAATACTGGACTGTTGCTCCTAAGGGAAATACACAGTTCCCTCAAGTCTCTAGTCGCAACATTTTCATCAACTGATCAAGACATAACCCTGAGTTATACATGTTTCTGTTCAAAAATCCCTTCTTTAACACATATTGTTTATTCATGAGCCTTGAACTCATGACAACAGCACTCAAATTCATTCCTCAATGAAGCCTGTCTAGAGCAATGAAACAGAACAAAAACCAAACCTATGGCCATGGAGTCGATTCAGATTCATAGCGACCATATAGATAGGACAGAGTAGAATTACCCCATAGGGTTTCCAAGGAGCAGCTGGCGGATAACACATCTTTTCTCTGTAAGGTATATCACAATGTCCTTGCACTTAGGAATTCTATACAGCACTTCAGCATCAACAAAAAGCACGAAAACACGAAAAAATGTGGCGCTGATTAGACAGTGAATAGAATACTTGTTTATAGCATGAGAGGCGAAATAAGAAGTAGAACATCGCCTTACTCAACCTCACCTGGGAACGTGTGCATTGCCTCCACTCTGTCTATGTTCATGAATGGCTGTGAAAATGCCTCTATTATTGATTTTGAAGTTTAAAAAATTTTAGTGGGTAGACAAGTTTGCAAACACAGAATCCTCAAATAAGGATAATTGACTGTATTTTGAATCTGTTATAAATAGTGTATTTGTCACATATGAGACTAAAGAAGGTTTTGTTGACTCTGAATAATTGCTGTCTGTTAAACACAAGCATACTAAATATTTCATCTTATAACACAAAGGACAAAATTTCCAGAGACTGAGAAATAACAACAACAACAAAAAGCCAAACCCGTTGCTGTCAAGTCGATTCCGACTCACAGAGATCTTATAGGACAGAATAGAACTACCTTATATGGTTTCCAGGGAGCGGCAGGTGGATTTGAACTCTGACCTTTTGGTTAGCAGCTGTAGCTCTTAACCATTGTGCCAGGGCCCCAGAGGCTGAGAGTTTAATTGAAAAGACCACTTTTTCCTTAAAACAATTCATTGATTTTAAAGGGTGATAATTTTTACATGCATAATTCTAGTTATTTTTTATTTCCCAGACAACAGAATAAACAGACTATTCAGTAAAAGGAATATCCTGTCAGAATATAATGGAGTGGTTGGTTTAGTTGGGTGATACTGTTGTCTCTGTGAAGAAGTAAATTTTAATCTAAGACTTGAAGAGTAAGAAAGTGCCAGCTATAAGAAGAGTGAAGAAAAAGGAGTTCTAGGTATGGAAAAAAGTGAGGGGAGAGTCCCTAAGCCAGGAAAGATCTTGATACATTTGAACAACTAAAAAAAACAAAAACAAAACAGAGTAGAACTGCTCTGCAGCGTTTTCTTAGCCATACGCCGTCTTTAAGGAAATGTGTAGCTGATTGCCCACGTGAACAACTGCCTCCTTTGCATGAGACCAAAAGAACTGGATGGTGCCCAGCTACCATTACTGAACACGTTCACCAAAGATTCTATAGAAGAATCCTGATCGAAAGGGGGAAAATGCAAAATGGAATTTAAAATTCTCATCATCTCCAGATTTTCTGGAGCCATGGTGGGTGGATGAACCCCTGAAACTATTGCCCTAAGATAATCTTTAAAATTTAAGCTAAAAATTATTATATTTAATAATAATTTAAAATTATTATATTATATTTAAATATAAATACAAATAATTATATTATATTTAATAATAATTAAAACTATTATATTATATTTAAATATAAATTATTATATTTAATAATTAAAATTATATTTAATAATAATTAGAAATGTTAATTACTATAATTTTTGGAAAGTAATCTAGTATTTTAATTATTATTATTTGTTATTTATTTTTACTTTAATGTTTAAATAATTAGTACTTAAAAATATGTACAGCATTTGACCACCCTTTCGTATTTCTTAAAAATATATATATTTAATAACACAACTTCACCAACATTAGGATACTACTATTATTTTTTCATCTTTGCAGTTCCAATGGACATAGTATCTCTTATTTTAATTTTATTTCCTGAGAGCTAGTAATTATCCTTTTTTATGTTTTTAATCTGTACTTATTTTATGGACTATCTATTTTCTTTAAACTGGGTCACATACTTAGTAACTTGTAGGAGCACTCTACATACATTAGAGAGATTAGGGCCTTATCTAATGTTTGTTTATAATTATTTTCTCTTGGTATGTCAATATTTTGCTATGAATTTTTTGCCAAAATAAGTTTTTCATATGTACATAATTAAACCTGTACATTTTTCCTTTATGGTTTCTAGGTTCTTAGTCTGAACTTAAAAATCTCACCATATTTTTAACTTTCACCTTTCTTCTAGTATATTTACATTTTTATATATATATCTTTATCAAGAAATTATTTCTATATATAATGTTTAGTAATATAAATTGTCCTTAGAGTAATTTATTGAAAAATCGATTTATACACCAATGAACCCATTGCCGTTGAGTCGATTCCAACTCATAGTGACCCTATAGGACAGAGTAGAACTGCCCCATAGAGTTTCCAAGGAGTGCCTGGTGGATTCGAACTGACGATCTTTTGATTTGCAGCTGTAGCACTTAACCACTGTGCCACCAGGGTTTCCAAACACCAGTGTATCTTATTAGATTCCAGTATAGACTTTAATCTGTTTCTAGATTTAATTCTTTTCCATAGACAAATCTTTATATTCCAGTGCCAATTCTGTGACGTCTTCATTGCAGAAGCGTTTCACCAAGTTTTAGTAACTTCTAGGGCAAGTCCTTATCTATTGTTCTAGTTTATCAATATCTTCTCAGAAATTCTCATATTTTCATTTTTCCACGAACTTCAAGATAACTTTATTGATTTAAAAAACACACCTTACTTCCCCTGGAATTTGTTACATGAAAGTATCATATGGAAGTATTATGCTTTGTATCCCTTCTTAATTAATATTTTTACCTGGAATATTGGTACTTAAAAACTGGAGATGTCTGTACACAAATTCTTATTAGATTTATCCAAGCTGAAAGCAAACAGAACAGAAATAAGAGTATTTTTGCCTGAGATCATTCCAGGCAATAACTGAAAACCAAGAAACACACACTTTTGAAAGGAAAATTTTTGAAAACATAAACTTTTGAAAAAAAAACTTTAAGAAGAAAGGCACTGTTCAGAGTAATAATAACAGCTACAGTTTATAAAGTGCTTATTCTCTAAAGACTGTGCTGTGTGAGTTACATGGATTATTTCCTAATTCTTACAAGAACACTACGGGGTATGTATCCACAAGCTAGAATGGACAAGTATATTTGCAGGTAACAAAACTTGTGTTTGGTTGTTTATGGAGAAAATATATTACCTCTGACTTGAACTAAGAAGCTGCTATCAAATGAATCTAGAAAAATATTTGGGTAACTAGAAAACATAACTAGTTATCTAAGGGGACTAATGCTGGAACTGAGAAGTAAAACAAAACTAAACTTGTTCAGTAATTGCTTTATGAGAAAATTCTCTATATAGCAACTTTCAGGCTACAAATGGCTGAGTAGGATGAAAATGGATGGCTCGCTTCAGAAGTCTCAAGTTTACACTGTCGTGAAAAGTCTTTGTTCTAACAGTGATGGTACAGTAATTATATCGTATATGCTTAAAGAAAAAAATAAATATAAAAGTAAACCTCACCTTGTATTATCTAGTCCACTGAGTCCCTTAGTGGTGCAAACAGTTAACATGCTTGGCTGCTGGCTATCAGGTTGGACTTTCGAGTCCAACCAGAGGTGCCTTGAAAGTAAGGCCTCGTGATTTTTTACTTCCAAAAAAATCAGCCATTGCAAACCCAGTGAAGCACAGTTTTATCCTGACACACATGAGACCACCAAGCCTTGGAGTCGGCTCCACAACATCTGATGTTGGTATCTATCCCACATTTCTGGCAATTGGTCAACAGCAAACATGGAGCTTCACCGATGGGGAAATCTGTAGACGTTTTACTTGTCTACTGAAACCCAGCAAAAAGAAATCAGGCTAAGTCACAGAAAAAAAAGTTAACTTATTAAAAAATATTTAGGTAGGCAGACATGAAAAATAGTGAAACAGATTTCCAAGAAATTCTCCGAAATACTTTTCAGATAGAAGAGATTTTTGTGTTTAGATTAGAAGACAAGCTGATACATTCCTGATTTTGACACTCTTGAGGTACAAATGATTTATACAAAATTAGGAGTATTGACTTTTGTTTAAATTAACTGCATTTGTTTGCAAACAGGAGAAAAACATGCAAGAGACAATATTTATACACCTAAATTAAGTTCAAAGATGTATGTATATGACTTTGAAATTTGCCACATCTGAGCCTAGAGAAAAATTAATGATTTTCAAAACATTTCACTGTATCTCATCTACCTAGTATAAATTATATGAATCATAGTATTTTCAATTTTAATTGGAGCATAGCCCCATAACTTGTACTACTGAGGAAAGCTTGAAAACACATGGGTGAAAAATAATTAAAAATAAGGAAATATAAAATTTTATTTTGAAAGTGTGGGTGAATTTGCTGGCATATATCAGTGCTTTTTCATGAAACATTGAACACATATAGCTGGCTGGGTGGACATTCCATTCCTTAAGACTTCCTGTGTGGATCTTCTAAAGCTATGCATTTAAAAAAAAAAAAAAGAATATTCAAAATGCCATCTAATTACTTCAGTAGTATGTCCTTTTGCTGTCGTCCTTGTTAGGTGCCGTCGAGTCTGTTCCGACTCATAGCGACCCTTTGCACAAATACTGCCCTGTCCTGAGCCATCCCCACAATCGTTGTTATGCTTGAGCCCATTGTTGCAGCCACTGTTTCAATCCACCTCGTTGATGGTCTTCCTCTTTTCCGCTGACCCTGTACGCTGCCAAGCATGATGTCCTTCTCCAGGGACTGATCCCTCCTGACAACATGTCCAAAGTATGTAAGACGCAGTCTCGCCATCCTTACTTCTAAGGAGCATTCTGGTTGTACTTGTTCTAAGACAGATTTGTTCGTTCTTTTGGCAGTCCATTCAGTATTCTTCGCCAACAACCACAATTCAAAGGCATCAATTCTTCTTTGGTATTCCTTATTCATTGTCCAGCTTTCACATGCATATGATGCGATTGAAAATACCTTGGCTTGGGTCAGGCACACCTTAGTCTTCAGGGCGACATCTTTGCTCTTCAACACTTTCAAGGGGTCCTTTGCAGCAGATTTACCCAATGCAATGCATCTTTTGATTTCTTGACTGCTGCTTCCATGGCTGTTGACTATGGATCCACGTAAAATGAAATCCTTGACAACTTC
Organism: Elephas maximus indicus; assembly: GCF_024166365.1. Lineage (NCBI taxonomy): Eukaryota > Metazoa > Chordata > Mammalia > Proboscidea > Elephantidae > Elephas > Elephas maximus. The sequence goes on along the minus strand of NC_064841.1, from coordinate 13,016,231 downwards.
AATCTTTTCTCCGTTTATCATGATGTTGCTCATTGGTCCAGTTGTGAAGATTTTTGTTTTCTTTATGTTGAGGTGCAATCCATACTGAAGGCTGTGGTCTTTGATCTTCATTAGTAAGTGCTTCAAGTCCTCTTCACTTTCAGCAAGCAAGGTTGTGTCATCTGCGTAATGCAGGTTGTTAATGAGTCTTCTTCCAATCCTGATGCCTCATTTTTCTTCATATAGTCCAGCTTCTCGGATTCTTTGCTCAACATACAGATTGAATAGGTATGGTGAAAGAATACAACCCTGATGCACACCCTTCCTGACTTTAAACCAATCAGTATCCCCTTGTTCTGGCTGAACAACTTCCACTTGATCTATGTGAAGTTTCCTCATGAGCACAATTAAGTGTTCTGGAATTCCCATTCTTTGCAATGTTATCCATAGTTTGTTATGATCCACACAGTCGAATTCCTTTGCATAGTCCATAAAGCGCAGGTAAACATCCTTCTGGTATTCTCTGCTTTCAGCCAGGATCTATCTGACATCAGCGATGATATCCCTGGTTCCACATCCTCTTCTGAAAGGGGCCTGAATTTCTGGCAGTTCCCTGTCAATATACTGCTGCAGCCATTTTTGAATGCTCTTCAACAAAATTTTGCCTGTGTGTGATATTAATGATATTGTTCTATAATTTCCATATTCGGCTGGATCCCCTTTCTTGGGAATAGGCATAAATATGGATCTCTTCCGGTCAGTTGGCCAGGAAGCTGTCTTTCATATTTCTTGGCATAGACGAGTGAGCACCTCCAACGCTGCATCTGTTTGTTGAATAATCTCAACTGATATTCACACTAGGAAGAAGGACCTGGCAGTCTGCTTATTAGCCATGTTCTTTTAGGGACAACAAAACACAAATATGGATTTTATAATAGACAGAAATATGCATCAGAAATGATGTCCAGTGTCCTTAAGGGCCAGAAGTAAAAGGAATCCTATCTGCAGCTCCTGGCAACATGCCCATCCCTTTAGTTTTCATATCTCCTATAAGTCTCTGGTTATCAGCTTCCTTTTTGACTACATATTTCTTGCTCTGGGAATTTGTCCCCACGTCTGTGTTCAGCCAAGCACTGTCAACTTCCTGTGGGTTAGGCTCTTGTCTTACTATTCCCCAACCTGGCCTTACCCGCCTTGTCAAACTCCTCTGCTCTATTTTCTGGACCCTCTTGGTGTCAGGGATGCCTGTTCCAGGTGCTCTCCCCAGGACCTTGAATGTATACCTGCTTCCTTTTCCATCTCAGCTACTAAGAGTGAATTCACAAATACATTTGAGAGAAAAGTCAATGATATCTTCTTTAAAAAAACCTGTCGCTGTCGAGTTGATTCCGACTCATAGCGACCCTATAGGACAGAGTAGAACTGCCCTGTAGGATTTCCAAGTAGTGCCTGGTGCATTCGAACTGCCGACCTTTTTGATTAACAGTCATAGCTCTTAACCACTGTGCCACCAGGGTTTCTTCTTCTTTAAAGAACGTGAATTTTTGCTTATGCAGTGAGCACAACTACAACATTTTCATAATGTAAAGCGGTAAAAATAGGTATTGAATGTCAATACGTTGTTGTTGTTAGGTGCCATGGAGTCGGTTTCGACTCTTAGCAACCCTATGTACCACAGAACGAAACACTGCCTGGTTGAGCACCATCCTCACAATCGTTGTTATGCTTGAGCCCATTGTTGCAGCCACTGTGTCAGTCCATCTCATTGAGGGTCTTCCTCTTTTCCACTGACCCTCTAGCTTACCAAGCATGATGTCCTTCTCCAGGGACTGATCCCTCCTGACAACAGGTCCAAAATACGTGAGACTAGTCTCTCCATTCTACCTTCTAAGGAGAATTCTGGTTGTACTTCTTCTAAGAGAGTCATTATGTTAATACACAACAAAAAGCAAAGTAAATATTATTTTATGATATACTATCCCCAAAGTGGAAACCCTGGTGGCATAGTGGTTAAGTGCTATAGCTGCTAACCAAAGGGTCAGCAGTTCGAATCCACCAGGCACTCCGTGGAAACTCTATGGGGCAGTTCTACTTTGTCTTATAGGGTTGCTATGAGTCGGAGTCAACTCGATGGCATTGGGTTTGGTTTGTTTTTTTTTTTTATCCCCAAAATATACATATCAGCCTTTTATGTTATAAAACTGTATGCTTTATATACTTTTATTGTTCAAGCTCTTCTATAGTGTGTTCAGGTTGTATCTTTAGGAAGTTATTAATATAATTGAATTAAAAGCATTTTGATCCATTTGTATGCATCAATAAGATCAAGTATTTTTGTAGGATTACGTGACAATAGTAGAGTTCTTAAGAAGTTTTGTTGCTAAATTCAGAATAAGTTAGTAATGTACTATTTTGAGTCTCACCATATTTTCTTTCCCATATTTGAAAATTTCTGAGCCATTCAAAGTGGCAAGCCACGTTCTTTTCTAAATTTTTTCTAACCAAAGTGATTGATTTCAGGTCTATTCTATGTTTATTTTGAAGGCAAAATTTGATGTTGAACTTTTTTATTTTTAAATAATTTTTATTGTGCTTTAAGTGTGAAGCTGAACCTTTGAAGAGGATTAAACTGTCTTCATTAGTGAGGTTTGTGTTAAAATAGAAATGATCCCATTGACTTACACGATATCATGGTATCAAATGTAGTAAAGGAGCATGTTTACCGTTTTTGAATCATAATTTTGATAATAAAAATTTAGTCAGACATGTACATATAGGCTTATTTATTTATTTTTTATTGTGCTTTAACTGAAAGTTTACAGTTCAGGTTAGTTTCTCATACAAAGATTTATACACACATTGTTATGTGACCCTAGTTGCTCTCCCTATAATGTGACAGCACACTCCTCCTTTCCACCCCAGATTTTCCACGTCAATTCAACTACCTCCTGTCGCTTTCTGCCTTCTCATCTCGCCTCTGGACAGGAGCTGTGCATTTTGTGTCATGTGTCTACCTGAGCTAAGAAGCACTCTCTTCAAGAGTATCATTTTATGCCTTATGTCCAGTCTAATCTTTGTCTGAAGAGCTGGCTTCAGGAATGGCTTCAGTTCTGGGCTAACAGGGAGCTTGGGGGCCATGTCTTTCAGGGACCGTCCAGGCTCAGTCAGGCCATTAAGTCTGGTCTTTTCATTAGAATTTGAGTTCTACACCCCACTTTTCTCCTGCTCCGTCAGGGACTCTCTGCTGTGTTCCCTGTCAGGGCGGTCATTGGTTGTAGCTGGACACCATCTAGTTCCTCTGGTCTCAGGCTGATGGAGTCTCTGGTTTTTGTGGCACTTTCTGTCTCTTGGGCTAATATTTTCCTTGTGTCTTTGGAGTTCTTCATTCTCCTTTGCTCTAGATCGGTTGGGACCAACTGATGCATCTTCGACGACCGCTCACTAGCTTTTAAGACCCCAATCACCACTCACCAAAATGGGATGCAGAACATTTTTTCTTAATAAACTCTGTTATGCCAATTGACCTAGATGTCCCCTTAAATCATGGTTAGTCTTATTTCTAACAGTTAGTAATTTTGTTCGTTTTTAGTTTTCTTTTACAAAATCCTTGAATCTTTGAAAAGATTAATTTGCTTAATTTCAGAAATGTTTGCAGCATATCCAGGACATTTCTCACTGAAATTAAAACTTAACGAATTAGAATTTTCAGGGCTTAGGAATTTTCAGAGAAAATACAATATATAAAACAGTAGATGTTTTTAAATGAGTTTGCACTTATTAAAAAAAACAGATTTTTAAAAAAACTCTTCTCAGTAGATAAATATTTCATCTATGAAATACTAAAAAATGGTTTTATCTCATGGTCTCTGAGAAGAAATAAAAAGAAGCTGCTATTATTTCCTAATTTGACCGGGAAGTTAAGAATAGTATAAATAAGGATAACAAGGAGTCATCTTCTATTTATTAAACAATAACAACAACATGAACTTGGCTATGTCAGGCTTCTAATCAGCAGAAGTGGACAGAACTTTCTAGGTGGGAGTATTGGACTCAATATTAGACAAAAGACACTGATACATCATGACAGCAGCACATGGATGGTGCTGAAACATGATATAAACAGAAGGACTCCTTCTTTCACAGTCTGCTCTTCCTTCTCCTTTCCTCCAACCTCATCTAGCCTGACATTTGATAGTGGGCAGACATCTCATTGCAAGAAGCAGGGCCAAATATTTAATTTGAATAATCACACAGAAACTGCCTCACTTTAATGCCTGTGACCAACATCTTTGCATTTTACCTTCTTTGGATTATGTGAAAAATGTTCATTAGAAACAGTTGGAACTTTGGATGCGTTATTAGGTTCTGAATGAAGGAGATCCAGGAAACTTTTCTAGGACTTTCTCATTGGTGCAGACTGTAGAGTTCATTTCTTTCTGTTAGAAAACAAATGCTTCATTGAAAAAAAAATTGAATTTGAGAATTGTTTCTTGATTTTTGCTTTTGACTTTTGGATAATCTCTAAAAATTTTCAGAGATGTCAGTTTGACGGAATTTGACTGTCACTAGACAAGGTTGTGATTTTTATGCAGTTTCTGTTAATTATATTCTTTTGTGTGTTTCAAAAAAGAAAGAAAAACCAAACCCATTGCCTTCAAGTGGATTCTGATTCATAGCGACCCATAGGACACAGTAGAACTGCCCCAACAATGTTTCCAAGGAGCAGCTGGTTGGTTCACACTGCCAGTTTGAAGTGGTTCTTAACTGCTATGCCATCACGTTCATCTTTGGTATTGAAAATGAAGACACTATTCATAATAAAATAATTTAAACTATGCATTTGAGCCAGATCATATCCATTTTTGCCTGAGAGAAAGCCATTGCTAAGGACTTAACTGATTGAAAACACAAGGAGCACTAACAAAACCCACAAGTCCACTCCCTGAATGCTTAGCTATACTTGATACTGCAAAATTTTCATTCATTTTATTATTCATTTGATAAAATTTTATTTATCAAATGCACCCTGTTAAATCCTGTGGATAGAATGTTGCTTGTGCTGTTTTTGTTTGGTGAATGCGCCCAAAACCTAATCCCTTGTGTCAATTCCAATGCAATAGTCAGAAGTAACATAGGTGCTCCCTTTACAAAGGGAATGAATAAGTCAAAACTGGCGGATAAAGTCTTTAGAAAAATGTGTGTTATTTAGAAACAATGCATTAGAAATATACTCAACAACATAGATTTTAAAACCAAATGTTCAGAGAAAAAAAACAAATGAATGCTATAGAATAAATCTATAAAAATCCAATCAGACCCATTGCCATCGAGTCTGACTCACAGTGACCCTACAGGACAGAGTAGAACTGCCCCATAGAGTTTCCAAGGAGCACCCGGTGGATTCGAACTGCTGACCTTTTGGTTAGCAGCCGTAGCTCTTAACCACTACGCCACCAGGGTTTCCAATAAATCTATAGCACAATACAATTTATATACACTCAAAGAAAACCAAACCAAACAATACCCATTGCTGTCTAGTTGATTCCGACTCATTGTGACCGTATAAGGACAGAGTAGAACTGCCACATAGAGTTTCCAGGGAGCACCTGGTGGATTCGAACAGCCAACCTTTTGGTTAGCAGCCATAACTCTTAGCCACTACGCCACCACACTTAAATATATGAGTGACCGATATTTGTGGCAATAGGAATAAGGACGGGCTCAGAGATGAAGGCGGAAATAAATTGAAACGAAACAAGAGAAGTGCTTTGCACAGATTGATAGTGCTCATGTGCTATGAATAGAATACCTTAAGTCAATTCTCTCTTCTTCAGGTAAATATATGTGAATACAGTAAAAATTATTGAATAGACGGAAAGAATCATCAGATAAGTCCATTGCTACAGAAAGCCTAAGAAAATATTTTTGGGTTTGGTATTATGTCCTTTAATGATGTCAACAAGAACGATTTCAGTATACTACCCGTTGCCATCAGTTTGATTTCAACTCATAGTGGCCCTGTAGGACAGGGTAGAAGTGCTCCATATGGTTTCCAAGGCTGTGATTTTTATAGAAGCCTACTGCCACATCTTTCTCCTGTGGAGCAGCTGATGGGTTCAAAAGAGCGATCTTTTGGTTAGAGCCAAGTGCTTAACCACTGTGCAACCAGGGCTTCTTTTCAGTAGAGTAGTGGAGGTGTAAACCAGATTAGAGGTCTCTCTCTCATTTTATACACACACAAACACACACACACACGTATATATGGTTGTAATTGTTGAGTGCCATCAAGTTGATTCTGAAATATAGTGTCCTATAAAAAAAAACAAATTTTTTTTTTTTTTTTATAGGACAGAGTAGAACTGCCCCATAGGATTTCCAAGAAGCAGCTGGTGCATTTAAACTGCCAACCTTTTGTAGCAGCCCAGCTCTTAACCACTGTGCCGCATAACGTTCATTCGGGCAATGTCTGACCACATATACATCCTTCGTCCCATAATGTTATATTAGAGTTCAGAAATCCCAACTGGAGAACGGGCCATATCAGAGTAACCAGAGAGCAAAAGCAACGGTGTCCCACAGGCAACATGTGTATTTCATGTCTCTTGTATACAAAGTGACTGTGCTGCATATAGTACATATATAACCTATAATACATATGTCTTGATAGTCATAATAAATGTCTATGTTACTGGCTTATGTATGTACTATACCGTACTTCCTATCCTTATTTTAGCATGAACTTTTCCTACTTTCAAATAAAAAGTTTACCATATAACAGTGTATGGTTTGACTCATGGGCAGCAGCATCCAATCTCGTGTTCCCACAACATCCAAATCACAGAACACATCGCGGACGTTAAGCAACGGGTGACTGTATGCATATTCATATTCTCTTGGTTCTGTTTCTCTGGAGAATCCTGACTGATAAAGGACCCTTGTGCTTACTTTGAACCCACTCAGATAATCATGGATCAACTTCTTACGTCAGTATCCTTAACTTTGACGTCAATTTTTACCATATAAGGTAACATATTTACAGGTTTGGGGGATTAAAATGTAGATATGCTTGGGGATCATTATTCTACCTACCATAAACTCTAAAGCTTTATCTCGATTAGCTATTGATTTTCAGTTTCACCTCTTTGTGTCACATCTTACTCATCAGTTAAATGGGACTAGTCTATTAACATTGCTGTCTTAGTTTCTTAGTGCTGTTATGACAGAAATACCACAGGCAGGTGGCTTTAATGAAGAGAAATTTGTTTTCTCATGGTTTAGGAGGCTTCAAATTCTAATTCAGGGTGCTAGCATTTGGAGAAGGCTTTCTCTTTCTGGGGAAAGGTGCATTTCTCCTTTCGCCTTTGATCCTGTTTCCATTGGTGATCTTCATGTGGTGCGTATCTTTACCTCCTTTTGCGCTTCCTTCTCTGTGCCTACTCTGCTCTTCTTATATCTTAGAGGTGAACGGTTTAAGACACACCCTACATTGATATGTTCTCATTAACATAACAGAGAAAATTCTATTCCCAAATGGTATAGGGGATTACGATTTACAACATATATTTTTGGGGAACACAATTCAGTCTTAAACTTGCTTTCAAAAACACTTGTATTTGGATGTTACAAAGATGTATATCAGTAAAATCAGTAGCATGTAATATTATTTAAAGAGAATATATTATACACTCAGAGGAGAGTAGAAAAATGTTTTATCTCTCTGTTCCACCTATTCGTGTATAATACTATCTATAAGAATTATATGATCTATAAAAAACCCAAGAATTTTAAATATCTTTTTATTTTCATTTAATATTAAATTTATCTTTTCTTCCTTATTTTCATTTTTTCCCCACATTAATAACAAATGCTAGTGTTTTAAGTAAGGAGTTCAATGGGGGAAGGGAGAGGGAAAAAGAAAGATAAAGAGAATAAGCACAAAAAGAATGTACTGTGAACTTCTTATTTGTCCTATTGTGCCAGGCACATCACATGCCTAATTTCTTAACCCTCACAGTAATAGAACATTATCATTTCTATTTTATAGATTAGGAAACTCAGGATTGGGAAAGTCACATAACTTGACTAAGATCATAAAAATAAATAAATTGCTGGATATAAACCTTAATCTAACTCCAAAGCCCTCCACTATACCACAACATTACATATATTTTCATCAAACACATCTTATTAATTTCCTATGGCTGTTATAACAAATTACCACAAACAGTGTGGCTTAAAACAACAGAAATTTATTTCTTATACTCCTGAAGTCCAGAAGTTCAAAATCAAGGTACTGGAAAAGTCATGCTTCCTCTGAATGCTTTAGACACTGGAAGAGGCAAAGAAGGATCTCCCAACTTCTCGTGGCTGCAGACATTCCTTGGTTTGTGGCAGTATAACTTCAACCTAAACCTCAATATTTCCCTTGTCTTTCTTCACTCTGTGTCTTCTCCCCTGATTTACTTTTATAAGGACACTTGTCGTTAGATTTAGGGCCCGATCTAATCTAGGATGTTCTCATCTCGAGACCCTTTATCCACAAAGATGTTTATACGAAGTAAGGTTGCATTCACAGGCTCTGGGAAATGGACGTATCTTTTTGGTGGGAGTGGTGGGAGAGGGTCATCATTCAACCTACTACATTCTGTCCTAAAATTCACATTCATCTCGTGTGCAGAACATATTCATCTTATACCAGCATCCCCCAAAGTCTCAACCCATTACAGACTCAATTTTGAAGCCGGAAATCCTATCTAAATATCATCAGACCTAAATCTCTATCATCTAAAATCATCTAAAGCAGATATTGGTGAGATTCTGGGTATGTTCCATCCTGGAGAAAAAGACCTCTCCATCTTTGGTTCTGTGGCTTTAAAAAAAAAAAACAGGAATTTATTCTTTCATAGTTTTGGAGGCCAGAAGTCTAAAATCCAGGCGTCAGCTGGGTCATGCTACCTCTGAAGACCCTAGGGAGAATCCCTCATTGCCTCTTCCAGCTTCTGGTGACTCCACATGTTTATTGACTTGGGGATGAATAACTCCAGTCTTTACCTCCATCTTTTCAAGGCCTTCTCCCCTGTGTCTTCTCCCTTGATTTTTTCTTATAAGGACACTTGCCAGATCTAGGGCCCACTCTAATCCAGGATGATCTCATCTCATGATCTTTCATCTGAAAAACAGCCTTTTCTTTTTCTAAATAAATTCGCATTCACAATTTCCAGGGCATGGATGTATTTTTTCCAGACTGATCACCATTCAACCAACTACATACATGTTTGTCAATTAAACAGCTTAAATTTGGGGCCATATTGAGGGCAAAGACTATCTGTACCTCATCTTTGCATCATTATGTATTTTGTAATGTCTACACACAGTAAGTACTTAATAATTATTGCTAGAATAAGAACCCTGCTTGTGACCAGTTATTAAAGTTTTTCTTAAAAAATGAAGATGAATTAATTTTTAAAAATTAATAAATGTTACATCAGTGGAACACCATGTACTCATGGTTTCATAGCATTTAAAATGTGAATCCTGACTCTGCTTACAAAATAATTAATCGTCCTTGTAAGCACAATTCTAATTGTATGAAAAAGACATGGACCTTTGTATGATGTGAAATATGTAAAAATAATTCAAAAATTGGCTCAAACTACTAGTAACCACTGATAAGCATTACTTTGCAGGCTTATATTAGAATTAGCTCAATTTACCACCATGGTCAATTACCTAGCCAAATACATTCTTGACGGAACTTGTGTAATGGGCCCTCATTCTTTCAAGAACAAAATTGTTTCCTATTCTTGTGATTTGATACTAAATAATAATTTACAAAGTCAATTACATAATCAAGGAGAGTGCAACCAACATCAATAACCAAAATACTCAGTACTGTATTTACTTTCATATTCTCTACCTTCCCTAAGGCACCAGGTCTGGCATTTTTCCTACTTTCCCAATTATGATTTTCCACTTGGTGGACTGCCACTGTCAACAGCAACACTCTTCAACTTCTGGAGGCTTGGTAAGAGCAGCTGAAGAGATGAGATCTGTGTTTAATTAAATCCTGGTTGCTGAATGTAAATGCAGAAGTGCTTAATTATTCAACACTGATGGTGATGAAAGTCACAGAAGAGGCACCAAAAGAAATTTGGTATCTCATGAGCTTTGAGATACAATAGTGAAAAATACCAATTTCCTCTTTACCTCCTTTAAATGAAAAAAATATTTTTTAAAGAATGTAGATGAAAGTACGCATAAATCATGAAAAACCTTGCTGAATAATTCCAGCTGCTGAAAAAGATATATACAGAAATAGATAATGTGGTCTTATAGTATCACGTAGGAAGACATCCGCAGAGTTTGCAATTCATGTACATGTAAGAGAAGCCTTTAAAAAAAAAAAAAGAAGAAAGGAGGAAATTAACTTGAATTTGGGAATGGGGGACTATTCCACTTTAAAATTTGATTTTTTTTTTTCCAAAATTTCTTTTAGTTTTTAGGGTCACACTTCAATGTTACAGATTTCAAAATATTTGAAATTAATTAGTTAGATAACTTTAGTATGGTTGTAATTACTAACTACCTAACTCCTAAAGTGCTTTTTAGTAAACACGAGTTAAAGAGCCCTCAAAAATAATTGCTACCAAGTTATTTGTTAAGTGTAAGTGCAGATATATTAGGTTTCTACTATTGCCTTACAATCCTGTTTCTTACATATGCAGGTCAATCTAGAAGAGATAGAATTCTCTTGGTAAATTTCACAACTTACACAACATTGTACAGGAACTCTTTGTTCCTTTTATAGATTATTTAGATTTTACTGACAATATTGCTGATAACATTTGAATAAGGTGGCATTTTAAATTTTACTGTAGTATAGCTCACCAGGAATTGTTTCAATTTTATACAGACGTGGACATTCACAGATGGGAATGTAGGAAGAACTCAGTTTCGTCTCTGGGTATTTATCCACCATATAAATCTACTAGCACATTCTTATCTGTTATGTAAATAAGACGTAGAATTCCAATAGTGTATCAGTGTTCTACAGCAGATGGTACGCTGAGATTTACCACACCATTACGTTTAATGGGTTTGAATTCATTTGGATTTCTCGATGTTCTCTCTGTCCTTCTCATAGCAGCAATGTTGCCAGTGTTCCTGATTATATATGATTTGAGAGAGTGCTTAAAGAAGAAAAACTCCTTTATCATAGAAATATGAGTATTTTATGTCGAAGTTTAAAGTGTATATGTATTACATTTCAAAGGATTTATATGCCCTTCCACAAAAGGATAGTTAATGAATATTCAACAAAAAAATTTGCAGTCATTACATCCAAAGATATTTTATAAAATGGAAATACTCAATTAACTCTTGTAAAGCTAGTAGGGAGTATTCATTTGAAAAACAAAAAGAATTTTCAGCCTAGATAATCATGGATGAAGTAGGAAAAAAAAAAAAAAGTTTTGTATAAGAGAATACAAAGACTCAAAAACCATGCCTCTAAGTTAAATTCAGTAAAGATGTTTATGATGATTTCTGTTCACAAATATTTTATATAATTTTCAGTCTACTAATTAGATTAATAAATAATACCCCTAAAGTTTTTGATCTTTGAGGGCTTAATCCACAGCAATAATAAAAAATGCCAGCATGAACAATATGGGAATTTTTGTGTCTGAACTTGTTTTATTTAGGACCAGAGTGAGGGCTTTGGTAGTCTTAATCAGTTACAGAAATCATGGTTTATTAATACAGAATGTAACAAGAAAAAGGAATTTACAATTATGAATGTAAATTGAATTTTCCAAGCCAATATGTCTCACAGGGTGACTGACAAACCAGCAGCACCCTAATGGCCATATTTATTTTAAAAAGGGAGATTTCTGGGCCTATCCTTAAAAGAAAAGCAAACCCATTGCCATCGAGTGGATTCTGACTCACAGGGACCCCACAGGATAGAGTAGAACTACCTCATAACATTTCCAAGAGCACCTGGTAGATTTGAACTGCCAACCTTTTGGTTAGCAGCCGAACTCTTAACCATTACTCCACCAGAGTTTCAGGACCCCATCCTAGGCTCGCTAAATCACAACCTGTGGGGGTGCAACCTGGGTATTGAAAATTAAAAAAAAAAAAAAAAAAATTCTCTGGGTGATTTATTCCATGCATACTGATATATACAATCCAGGTCAACATTCAAATCCTGTACTCCAACGCGGGCTGCTCGGGTTTAACCTGGTGCTCCACTGCTTGCTGGTTCTGTATCTCCTGGTGCCTTTGTTTCCTCTACTGTAAATGAGGCTGATACTAGGATTTACATCATCGGATGCTTATGAGGATTAAATAACTTCATAGTTTCAAAGCAATTACTACCTAACACATAGTGAGCACTAATAAAAAAGTTTTAAGAATGATAATAATAATTTTAAAAAATACATGTTTGTTGGAACAGCCAAATCATAGTTAACAATTTCCAGCTTTCTACTGAAAAAAAAAAAAAAATCCATAGAAAATACCCAAGTGCTAAATGAAGCACGAACTATTATTCCGTTTTATAAGAACTAATGGACTCCAAAGTGTATTCCATTTTGTTTTTGCTGTCTTTATGACCACAAAAGCTTTGAAAAAAATTTTTTTTTAGTATTGTCAGAATCAGCTTTCAGTCATACTCTGAATAAAATACTGCTTTCCATCTTTTCAGCCATGCAGAATCTGAATTCTGGTGACACACACGCTATCACGAATGGTGGCCATGTTTTTCATTAGCCTAAGATGAGGTTTAAATATATATATATTTTTTATCTTGGTGTATGTGTGTGTCATGCTATTCCCAACAAATTATTTCAGTAATACAGCACTACAGTCACCTTAAAGTGACACTGCAGGCACAGTACTACAGGCACTCTGTTTTCAGTTCATTTGTGGGGCATTGGAACAATTTGGCAGCAGTACTGAAGTCACATTAGTTTATAGGCACTTCAGAGGCACCCGCACAACATCCTTAATTGCATTACAATGGCCTGCCATTGCCATGTGTTTATCAATTCTCAGTTCTTAGAAGCCTTTTTAGTTATTATCTGTAAACCCCTTAGATTTTCGGTCAATTGTCAACATTCAGAGCAAGACAAGCTGAGTACTAAAGACAGAAGAACAGGATGATATTTTAATCGACTAATAGCTGGCTATTTAGCTAATGACAACTAATTGCAGAAAATGAACCACAATATTTAATGCAATATCGTGTCTCCATCATTTTATCCGTTCTAATATCAAGATCTTGAATTTTACATACATCGCATCTGAATCAATTGACGACGTCTTCATAGATTAAAAACAACATTTCTGGGCAGTTCATAATTATACTTCCAGCATTATTCAGACAAGCTTCCAGTAAGTCTAATTACTTCTTCAAATTGGCCCAAAAAAGCATTTAGACAGTAGGATTTTCCATTGGCCCAGAAGTCATTTGATCTCTTTATGGCTTCCCTGAGCTAGCAGCAGCCATTTCAGATCGGCTCTGACTGTGAAACAGGCAATGGTGCATCTGTTTTTTGATTTGTTTTTTAATAGGAAAAACTCTTTCTAAGAAGGCAAACTTCATACCCTTACTTATGTAAGAGTTATGTGTAGCCCTCTAAAATATGCAATTTGGAAACTGGGTAAATGTACCCAGATCAATATTAATATCATAAAATCAATTTATTTTACCTATGCATATGTGTTTGTGTGTGTATATGTGTTTGTGTGTGTATATACAGGTATACATGGTTATGAAAATATCACCAAGATGGTTCAGGTTGGCTTTCATATCCTCAGTACAAAACTTAATGGTAATCCGGAAATTTTTCAAATCATGTGTTTAAAGTAGAAATAAAACTGAAATTAATGCTGCCATATATGTTAGGGATACAAAACACGATGCTTGCCTTTTTGGAGCTTACAAAAAATGGCCATCACTATTTTTTTTTTAATTAGCTGAAGACCTTTTGAATGTACTCAAAAATGGAAGTACTTTTGGATTGTAGTTACTTGGGAAAGCTTTCAAAAAGTCGATTATTGTATATTTTAATATCAGGCAAAATTAAGGCTAACATTATTCTTAGGAGATTTTAAATGGTACAGTAATAAAATCCTATAATCATTTACAAAAAATAGTTTTCTCATTTATGTTTTGCCCATTATCACAATTGTTTTAAGCTCCAATTTATCATTACATTTCGGGGAAAATTAAAAGAAGCGTTTATTATCAAGTGTCAAATCTATTTTCATTTGAATTTGATACTCTAGTTTGAATACCTCTTCAAGTATTTTGAAGTTATCATTTAACCAATAAGTAATAACAGAACAATTTAATTACAATATAAAATCATTTTTTCTCTATTTACTATTTTTTTTTTACTTATGAGATTAACTGATGATATGAGAAAAATAAGCCATGGCCTACTAGCGTATTAGGAAATACAGAAAATTTGAGATTGTTTCTTGTAGTATTACATTAAATCTGGGATTGAGTCCTTCATTTATTTATTTCATAATATTTGAAATAACTATTGATACTTAGGTGTCCCTTGGTGGTGAAAACGGTTAATGAGTTTGGTTGCTAACGGGAAGGTTGGTGGTTTGAGTCTACCCAAAGGGATCTCAGAATAAGGGACTGGTGATCTACTTCCCAAAAATCAGCTATTGAATACGTTATGGGGCACAGTTCTACTCCGATACACTTAGTGTCACTATGATTTGAAATCCACTCAATGGCAACTAGCTTGTATAGATAAGTATTCATGACTCACCTATTAAATATATATATTTGGTATTTTATATATATAGATACACACACAACATATTAATGTGCATAATTTAAAACTTCAGATTTAATGTTTAAAAAATTTTTAAACCTCAGGATAGCTCATACAATGTATAATGCCCATTATACGTCAGTGCAGATCCACATAAAAATATTCTAAGAAATTTATCCTTTCCCCTCGTATTTATGACTGGGAAAGCAAAATATTAAACTTCATATTTGACAGAGGAGTATCATACATACAAGTCTTCTATCCCTCACATCTTTCACCTCTCCATATTGTTTGTATTCCATATTCAATCACATTCAAAATCATGCCAATATCACATGATTTACTTAACAGTTATTGGGCACCCACTATAGTCCAGGCACTGTAATAGGTGTAAGGATTACAATAATGGAAAGCCAAATAGACATGATCCTACCCTCATTGGGTTTACAGTAGAGGAGAGAGGCATTAAACAAAAAATTGTACAAATGTAATTACAACCTGTGTTTGTGCTGTGAAGGAAAATTACAATGATCTATAATAAGGGGCAGCCTCATCTAATATAAGTTCAAGGCAAGTTTTTCTGAAGAAATCATATTTAAGTTCTATTCCAAAGAGTGGGTAGACACAGAGAATGAGGGGGAAAAGAGTGTGAGATAAGACAGGAGTTAGGCAGAAGAGTCTCAGAAAGCAGGAGATTTTTAAAGAGCACTTTAGCTGCAGTGAACAGGGTGAGTTAGTGTCAGGCAGAAGAAAATGCAGGAAGAACAATTAGGAGACTACTGCAATGGTCCAGGCAGTAGGTGATAATGGCTTGGGCTAGAGTGGGGATCATAGCTATGAGTCAGAATCAACTCGACGGTACTGGGTTTGGTTTTTTTTGGTAGCGTTGGGATGAAAGATACCGTTTGAGAAATACTTAAGAGGTAGAATCAAAGTTACTTGGTGGGGTTAGATGTAGGGAATGAGAAAAAGAGAGATGTCAAAGATCATTCCTAGGTTTTTGGTGTCCTTAGTTAGGCAGATGATTCTATCATTCACGGAGATACAGGGACCTAGAGTAGGACCAGAAGGCAGTGGGGGCAGGGAAGCCAATTTTAGCTTAGAAAAACTAAAAACACTTAAAGTTTCTTTTGAGACAACCAAGAAGAGATTAAAAAAGAGATTAAAGGACATGATTAAATGTAATGATATGAAAATTAGATGTAAATTCTGGGCTTAAAATTTAAAGTCAACAATTGAAAGATAGTAATGAAATTGTGGATTCAAATGATATTTCTTACAAACATCTCATTCAATAGAAAACAAATGATTTTTCAAAGAAATGTGAAATGAATACTAGAAAAGAAGAGATAAAGCACATAATATATGTCGTAAAAAAATTTTTTTTTTTTTATATATTATGATGGTTTCTGTGGAATTCTGAAGAGAGTACCCTGAAAAGCAATTGAATCTAAATTTAGTAAGGTGACTAAATATGAAATCAATATACATTTTTTTAGAAGAAGAAATAATAAAAAATAATTAAAGACTGAAATCCTGCACAGAGTCCTTTTAGTAGACATTGTTGTAGTTAGTTGCCACCCAATTGATGCCTACTCACGGCGACCCCATATGTGTAAGGGTAGAACTCTACTCCACAGGGTTTTCAAGGCTATGACCTCTCAAAAGTGGCCTGTCTTCCCAGGTGTCCCTGGGTAAACTTGAGCTGCCAACCTTTCCGTTACTTGAGTGCTTAATCATTTGCGCCAACCAGGGGACTCAATTAGAAGCTACAAGAATGCTAAAAAGACTCCTTAAGTGGTTCTGTGAAAAATGGAGTCTCTTTAAAGATAATATTATTAATATATGTGTAACTGGAATAATATTTTTAAATACCTCATAAACAGATCTGCCTAATTGATGAGCCATTCTTATTCACTCACGTTCTGTCTACTGTTGAGTTTTAGCTGTAAGGTTGAAGTGGGCAGGAAAATATTACATATAAAAAAAAAAAGATTCTTGCCCCCTTTAAATCCTCCCAAAAAACCAAACCCATTACTATCGAGTTGATTCAGAGATGCTATAGAATGGAGTGGAACTGCCCCACAGGGTTTCCAAGGAACGGCTGGTGGATTCAAACTGCCGACCTTTTGATTAGCAGCTGGGCTCTTACCACTATGCCTGAAACATCCTAGGAACAGGAGGAAGAATAAGAAACACACTAGAGAGAGAAGGCGAGGCATGTAGAAGCTGATCTTCTCTTTTGGGGACTTTAGCCCAGAGAAAGAAAGGTACATTTAAAAAATTGAGAGAAATGAGAAGAAAAAAAGACTTTTGCTCAGTATAGGATTTAGGACTTGGGACTTCTTTTTTTGGAATTGGTTTTTCTGTCCCCATTCTCCTGCCTCCTCCTCCACCCCTGAATCTCACCCCTGCATGAACTTGGGGAATAGTTCCATGACCAGTAAACTTATCATCTCAGTGTGGCTAAGGAGAGGAAGGACTAACATTTAACTGCCTTAAACTACCTTTCATTCCTGTGTTGTATGGATGGGACGCAGAATCTCAGTTCCTTGGGGACACAGGATGTAGTTGGAGTCTTCCAAGGGTGAAGGAGAAGTGGAGGAACAGACTTCTTGGCCATGGGCCTAACAGAAGATGTAACAGAGCAGTAGAGAGGCTTATGTCAGCTATGAATGCCGGGAGGAGGCTGGGTTTCTTGAGGATCAAGACCAAGCTTTGACAAAGCCTAAACGGGCCAGACCACACATTTTACTGGAGTAAAAATAGCGAGAAGATAAACACTGACAAGGCAGACAGACAAAGTTTTCTCCGCTAGTACAAAGTTCCTCTCATATAGTAGATGCCATCTGGAGTAAGAGATAGAAAAAAAAAAAAAGATAGATAGAGAGAAGTGAAATCTGAAAGACTGAGTATTTTGCTAAGATGACTATTTTCATCATTGCTTTGAGTGAAGATTACTTGATTTACTGAGTCTGATTTTTCCCTCTCAGGAAAAACAGGATGCTCAAGAGGAAGGTCCATTAACTTAGAGGTATAATGAAGAAGGTACTTTTTCTTTATCTGAGCATGTTGTTAGTCATTGTCTAGATGATTCCAACTCATGGAGTTCCCACGTATTACAGAGTAGAACTACCCCATAGGGGGTTTTTTTGGCTGTAATTACTAGACTTTTCTTCTGCAGCATGGCTGGGTAGGTTCAAACACCCAACTTTTAGGTTAGTAGATGAGTGAGCAAAACTGCTTGCGCCACCCAAGGCCATTTATCTGAGTGTAAAACCCTTTGCTGTCGAGTCGATTCCAACTCATAGTGACGGCTGTGAAACAGAGTAGAACTGCCCCACGGGGTTTCCAAGGCTGTAATCTTTGCAGAAGCAGACAGCTCATCTTTATCCCAAGGAGCCACTGAGTGGGTTTAAACTGCCAGTCTTTCAGTTAGCAGGTAAGTGCTTAACCATTGTGCAACCAGGGCTCCTTTATCTGTGCATAGTAGCAAGTGAATTTCATCCTTTGCATGTTAAATATGTAATGATGTAAAATACATAATAATATTGTGTTGAAGATGATGAATAATATATAAAAGTGTAAAAGGAAGATATTGAACTGCAATTCTGCTTCTAAGAGACATCTGTTTCCTTTATTTCCACATTCCTCTTTATAAATGTATGTATTATCTGGTTAAGTGCATAATCACTCGGTCCAGAGGTGCAACCAGAAACAGATGATATTTCTCAAAACTCTGAAGCTTTTGCACTGAAACATGAAGCCACAATATACGGTGGAAACAGGTACAAGCTTTATTGACAGCTCCCATCTTTCTGAGACCTAGTAGGGAAGAAAAGGAAAACCCCTCGTCAAAGAAAAGAGTTAGAAATGAAAACTTCTTACCATTCCAGGCCATCTGTATTTTCTTCAGCTAACCTAGGTAGAGAGATGGTGTCTTGAGTCCAATGGCCAGGACAAATCCTTTTGCTGTCAATTTCCCCCGAAGGTGGGTCACTGGGCCCTCCCTTTTATAGGTACGAATAGATATAGCTCTTACACTCTTCAAGACTGGCAAAGCGAAAGAAACTGGCATCCTAATCTCATCAACAGTGGTTCAGGCACCATGGATTCCAGAGCAAAAGTAACCTCCCAGGCCTCCTAAAACAGAAAGTCAATCGCACACTTACATTCCTAACATTGCACTGGTCTTTAAATTCAACTGACTATATACAGTATGGAGCCCTGGTGGTGAGGTGGTTAAGAGCTCAGGCTGCTAATCAAAAGGTTGGCATTTTGAATCCACCAGCCACTCCTTGGAAACCCTAAGGGGCAGTTCTACTGTCTTATAGAGTCTCTATGAGTCGGGATCGACTTGATGGCAAAGTGTTTTTTTTTTTTTTGGTTGTATATAAATGTATATTTTTATAGTGTATGTATCATATATATACACACATATATAATGTTAATTTATGTATAATAATTTCTAATGGAAATTTTTGTGTATATATCATTGTCATTTCTCTGATTTTGTTTATATAATATAGATTATATTATATACATTTCTAAATGTAGAATTCTTGGGTCAAATAATAGATTTTTAAAAAATTCTTGAAACCTATATCTAAATTGCTTTGAAGAAAGGTTGAGCGAATTTTACTCCCTTTTATTTGCAGTAGCAAAGTCCACTAAATTCTTCCTCTTCTCAGTATTCATATTATAAAATCTTATTAAATATAATTTAAAATTTGAAACACTACCACTGCACCATGAATTATATGGTATTCCATATCCCATTAAAATGCAGTATCATTAGATTAAAAAAAAGTGCTTAAAAGTTCTTAAACAAATTTATTTAACATACTACTTTCATTCATTGAAGTTTTCTGAACTGGAGTAAAATTTAAAAAAATGAAGAAAGTGTCTTAAATGAGAATAGAGAAATTGGGCCTATTCTGAAATACATTGTGAAGGTTTTAATCCTGTTGGTTTGAGATAAAACATGTTACACTCTTATCAAAGCACAAAATGCATGAGGCTTTTAGAATGGTAACGTAGTGATTCATAAATTGTCATGTATGTATTTTAAAGTAAAAACGTAATAGATAAGTGAAAAGAACTTTATACTATTTTAAATACTGCCATTTTTCTTCTGGGCATTCTAGTCTTTAGTCCACTTCATAAAGTATGATATCAAAATAATATTTAAATCTACCTTTATAATAGCTACCCTACATTATTCAAAGAGTTATATGAACACAAAGATAGAGGTGAGAACAAAAAATAGTCATTTCTAATAAAATATTCCATGACATCATCATATTTTCTATGTTCTAATTAGATGCCACTTACGATTTAGATAAAAGAAAAGCTCAAAAATGAAATACCTTTGACACTGATTAACTGCAGTAGTTTCCTAGAGAACGGATATTTTATTCCTTTTCTTCAGCAGGTGTGTGCATGTCTTAGGCAAGTGTAAGATAATTTAGCTATGGCTTTGTTTGATTAGATTGATTAAATATGCATTTTTCCTCTGTAAAGACAAATGGTACGTATATTAGCTACATACCTTTTTCTAAAAATTTCTGAGCGTTTATTTCCTGCTATCTGCTCATAAATAGCAATGGTTTTGAATTAGGAAGCAAGCAGTTTTTCTGAATGTAAAATCTGAACATATGATTATGAAAAAATGATTCTCTACCTCACCTATGATAAATAACACTTGGCACAAATATTGTCAATCCATTGCCCGTTTCATTTTAGGTAGAAAATGATTTCTATGTCCACTTTTTGGCTGAAGAATACTAATTTTGGACTATACGTTTAAATTTGTCCATAAACTAAGAGAGAATAATTTCTTTTGAAATAATAATAATTGCAGGTAACTCTCGGAACTGGGCATTGTTTTCATAATTTTACATCTGATAATGCATTTAAAATTTAGAGCAAGTCTGTGAGGTTGATATTATTATCATCTTCATTTTATAGCTGAGGAAAAGAGTCCACAATAAGGCTGAGTTGCTTGATTAAAGTCACAGAGGTATAAAAGAGCAGAGCTGGGGTTTTGAATAATGTTCTTAAGAAGTATAGCCTCAGTCCATATTCTACTTAGTTTAAGCACTTCAGGTACCCAGGACTCTTCCTATACATTCTACCTCTGTCTACTCAGCTGCCAGCACCCATCATTTGTGCCTCCTCAATATTTCTCTTTTCTGTAGCTGTGCTATAATTTAGGCCTTCATCACATTGTGTCTTCATTATTATTATTTTTTGCATCGCATCTTTAGTCTTGTCCCTTCTCAATTTTCTTTGTATACCAATATCAGAATTGCCTTACTGTTATGGATTGAATTGTGTTCCCTGCCAAAAAATATGTGTCAGCTTGGTTAGGCCAGTATTGTGTGATTGTCCACCATTTTGTCACCCAATGTGATTTTCCCATTTGTTGTAAATCCTACATCTATGATGTTAATAAGATAGGATTAGCGGCAGTTATGTTAATGAGGCAGGATTCCATCTACAAGATTGGGTTGTGTCTTAAGTCAATCTCTTTTGAGACATAAAAGACAGAAGTGACCAGAGAGACATGAGGACCTCATACCACCAAGAAAGCAGTGCCAGGAGCAGAGCACATCCTTTGGACCCAGAGTTCCTGTGAGGAGAAGCTCCTAGACCAGAGGAAGATTGATGACAAGGAACTTCCCTCAGAGCTGACAGCAAAAGCCTCCCCCTGGTGCTGGCATCCTAAATTTGGACTTTTAGCCTCTTAGGCTGTGGGAGAATAAATTTCTCTTTGTTAAAGCCAGCCACTTGTGTTATTTCTGTTATGGCAGCACTAGATGACAAAGACACTTACTGACAGTCTTTAATAATAAAAACAATGAATAAACTAGGAATAGAAGGGAACTTACTCAACTTGATCAAGAGCATCTACGAAAAACCCAAAGCTAACATTATACTTAATGATGAAAAACATGGTGAGGATGTCCTCTCTTACCATTTCCAATAGTGTTGTACTGGAAGCTTTAGCCATCACAGTTAGGTAAGAAAATGAAACAAAAGAGAACCAAGTTGGAAAGGCAGGAGTAAAACTGTATTTGAAGATGACATACTCTTGTTTCTATAAAATCCTAAGAAAATTACTAAGACACAAAACTATTAGAACTAATAAATGAGTTCTGCAAGGTTACAGGATACAAGAACAATACACAAAAATCAAATCGCATTTTTATTAACTTGCAATGAACAATACAAAAATAAATTATAAAAACAGTTTCGTTTACAATATCACCAAAAAGAATGATATACTAGGAATAAATTTAGCAAAAGGAGTACAAATCCTATGCTCTGAATATTACAAAACACTGCTGAAATAAATTTTAAAAAAGGAAAGGCATTCATGTTCATGAATAAGACATAATATTGTTAAGACAGCAATGGTCCTCAAATTGATTTACAGATTAAACACAATCCTTGTCAAAATCCCAGCTGGCATCTTTACAAAATTTGAAAAGTTAATTATAAAATTCATATGAAAAATCAAGGGACCCAAACAGCCTAAACAGTCTTGAAAAACGAAAAAGAATGTTGAGTGACTCATAGTTCCCAGTTGCAAAACTTACTACAAAGCTGCATTAATTAAGTCAGTGTGGCACTGGCATAAGGACATACACAGAGACTGGAAATAGAATTGAGAGTCTAGAAGTGAACCCTGACATTTACAGTGAATTCATTCTTGACAAAGGTTCCAAGACAACTCAATGAGGAAAGAAGAGTTTTTTCAACAAATAGTACTGGGACAGCTAAATATACACACACAAAATAATAAATTTGGACCCGTACCTTATACCATATATAAAAAAATTCACTCAAAATACATTAAAAAACTAAATTTAAGAGTTAAACTATTATACTCTGGTAAGAAAACATAGGAAAAATTTTCGTAATTTTCTTGATTATATATGACATTAAAAGCACACAACAAAAATAGACAAATTGTACATTATCAAAATTAAAACTTTTGTGCTTCAAAAAATACTATCAAGAAAGTTAAAAGACAACCCAAGGAATGGAAGAAAATTTTTTCAAGTCATATAAGAGATTTGAATCAAGAATATGTAAAGAATACTTACAACTCAATAGTAAAAAGACAAACAATCCAATTCAAAAAGGACAAAGGATCTG
The DNA here is from genome assembly GCF_024166365.1 of Elephas maximus indicus. NCBI lineage: Eukaryota > Metazoa > Chordata > Mammalia > Proboscidea > Elephantidae > Elephas > Elephas maximus. The sequence continues at coordinate 12,993,282 of NC_064841.1, read as the reverse complement.
AACTAAAAATTCTCCAAAGGAGATATGAAAATTGCTAGTAAGGACGTGAAAAGATGTTCAGCATCATTAGCAATCAGAAAAGTGAAAACCAAAACATGACTTCACATTCACTAGGATGGCAACAATAATAAAGACAATAACAAATGCTGACAAAAATGTGGAGAAACTGGAACCCTCATACATTGCTGCTGGGGACGTAAAATGATGCAGCTGCTTTGGAAATCTGTTTGGCAATTTTTCAAAAATTTAAACACACAGTTGCCATACAACTCAGCAATTCTACTTCTAGGTATATACCCAAAAGGAATGAAACCAGAAGTCTACAAAAATACCTGTACGTGAATGTTCATAGGAGGGTTATTCATAATAAACAGAGAGCAGAAATGACTCAAATGTTCATCAACCAATGAACGAATAAGTCAAATGTGATCTATCCACACATGGGAATGTTATTCAGCAATGAAATGAAGTACTGATGTATGTTACAACAGGGATAAACTTTGAAAACATATGTTAAGACAAAGAAACCAGCACAAAAGACTACATATTGTATGATTCCAATTATGTAAAATGCCTAGAATAGGAAAATTCATAGAGACAGAATGAAGATTAGTGGTTGCCTAGGGCAGGAAGAAAAGTTGGGGGAAAATAGCAGAGACTCCTAATGGATATCCAGGTTTCTTTTGGGGGATGACGAAAATGTTCTAAAATTATTGTAGTGATAGTTGCACAACTCTGCATATAAGAAAAACTTTTGAATGTCACACTTTAAATTGGTGAACAGTATGGTATGTGAATTATATCTCAATAATGCTGATACACATAAAAAAAAAAATAACCTTCCCGAAGTATCTCTTTCTCAAGGCTTGCCTTAGTCTGTAAATTAAGTCAAAAGTCCTGTGCGTAAACCCGAAGCTCTTTTTGATACGGCCTTTACCACTCCTTCTTGGTCCTTTCATGCTCCATTAAAACTAATTACAGCTGTTGCTCACACATGCCACATGTTTTCTCCCTTCATGGCATCTGTACCCATGAGATACAGAGATTTTCATCTTTCCCATCTTTTGGTTTCCATCTCCTATACCACCTCTTCTCTCAAGAAGATGATGTTCTCTTGCAGTACGCAACCTCTCTTTCCTGTGAGTCCTCACGCACTGTACCTCTGTACCTCTCAGATCTTTGGCCACTTTCTGTTTTCTAGTGTGGTTGAATCGACTTTACACATATTTCTTGAGGGCAGAATTCCTGTCTAATTTATTTATATTTTTCATCTTCACAAAAATGAACAAAAGGGCAGGCATGCAGTTTGCACTCGATAAGCATTTCTGAATGAACTAATTATTCAGGAAAGGCAAAGAGAATGAATAAATGGAAAGAGCAAATGAATGATTCAGTGGGTGAACCCATTTCACTTTCTCTCCAAGCTTTTTAGCCATGTCTCACAGCTTTGTCTTCAGCGTTCTTTGTTGCAAATAACATAATCTGCTGTGACTCGTTAAGACAGGAGAGTGCTTTCTAAAAAGTGTTATATCCCAGAATCTCCAAGAGGGCCAGAGGGCCACATTCTTTAGCTTTCTTGTCAGAAACAAAGACCAAGCATACTGCAGAAGCTGATGTAGAGAAAACACTACCCCTAGAAAAGCTCAGCATTTATGAGACTCAAGACTGGATCACAAAACTCTGTTACTGCTGCCCCTCAAGAACTGGACATAAGTCTTAGTTAGATTCTACAGAATTAATATGTGTACTTCCTTAGCTATGAATAACCCTCCTTTAAGAATCTATTACTCGTGAAAAAACAAATATGTTTAGCAAAGCATGAAACAGCTATAGTCATTCATCAACGGTCACAGAGTCACATTTAAGCATAACTTTAAAGGTGTCATAGACCTTATATTTACTGTTCTGAATAAATATTAATCTCATGAAGAGCGAAGTACTGAAGGTTGAAGGCCTATAATTACCCACCAGCTAGGTGCACTGTTATTAGCTGGGATGAAAGCGTCACTAGGTTTCCATGTCAGTGCACATTGCCCACCTTGAAAGGTAATACTCCAGAGAAATGAGAATTCAACCTCCACGTCTTTTTAGGCCCCAGCGTTCACTCAACCAGACCAAGATCATGCCAAGCTATCCCTGGGTTTCAATGTTGACTTCACAAAGGGGTGGGCTAAGATGGATGACAGTTCAAGTTCAAGATGAGTGCAGTAGACTTTGAGCAATACCACTTGTCAGTCATTGAGTGAGAATAAAAATAGTACGACAAGACGACCTTCAGCAGATTTTAATATCATCCGTCTCGGAAAAGGTCTCGATCTAGTTATTTCTTTTCATGAGCATCTGACAAAATTTCACACAGTTACTCATTGCAGTAAAAAGCAATTCAGATGGATATGCTAGTCTTTTTCTCAAAAGTGTAAAATGCTAAAAACCCCAAAAGCTTAAAATAGCAAAGCCTGAGCTATGGTAGAAATGGAATTGTGGAGAAATGTACAGGCTTTCCAACAGGTAGGCCTGTCACTTTATAACCAGATGACCCCTCCTCGGGCTTTAGTTTCCTCAACTCTACACTGGATAAACTATGAAATACACCCTGTGGCTGGTTTGAAGACTAAATTAAATAAGATAATATACTTAAAATATCTAAGGTAGTACATGGTCCATACAATAAAAAGCAAAAAATAGATTGTCATCCAGTCAATTCCAACTCATAATGACCCCTTGTGTGTCAGAGTAGAACTCTATAGGGTTTTCAAAGCCGTGACATTTCAGAAGCAGATTGTCAGGACTTTCTTCCCAGACACCTCTAACCTTTTAATTAGTAGTCAAGCACTTAGCCATTTGTGCCAACCAAAGACAGACTATAGTTATTTACATTAAGCATAATTATTTATCCAATTAATTTATACGTTTAATTGTCTTTATTTTTTTCCAAGTAATTTCTATAAATCATCTTAGAAATAGCATAGGCACTGTGGTCTGCATTTCACAGGTGGAAAATTTGAGACAAAATGAAATTATAGAACCAAAAGGAATTGAAAATCCAGAGCTACAGTGTTACACTTAGAATCATGCTGTTTTTTACTAATTTGGGGTGGTGGTCGTGGTGGCACACGCAGGATGAAATGAGTCAAATTATAATTTATACAAGAAATAAATTTACAGGATTATAGAGAGTAAAGTAATATTAATCCAAAAATTTCTTAGGCACACCTTGAATAAAAAAAGATACCCATTTCTGGCTACTCATGGTTTCCCTTTATTAAATGAAGTATTTTAAAGGCTTTTATAAACTGGGTGACCTGGTGGTATAGTAGCTAAGAGCTCAGTTGCTAACCAAGAAGTCAGCAGTTCAAATCCACCAGCCACTCCTTGGAAACCCTCTGGGGCAGATCTACTCTGTTCTTTAGGGTCCCTATGAGTCAGAATTGACTCGACAGCACTGGGTTTAGTTTTTATAAACTGTACAGGATAATGTCAATATGTGACAGAGACTTTAGCTGTCCCTAATATCCTTTTTTTCTTTTATGCAATAGAATTTTTCTCTAAACACGTGGCCACACGGAGAAATACTACACATCCCAGCCTTGCCTGAAGTCAGGTATATGATAAAGTTCTGTTCAGTGGAAAGATCAGAAAAGCTGTGTGTAACTTCTAAGCTGTAGCTAAATGGTAGGAGCCAACAATCTATTTCTCAGTTTATTCTTCTGACTGGCTAGAATGTGGTCATGACAGCAGGAGTTGGAGCAGCCGTCTTAGACCATGAGATGGAAATTGCCTGTTGAAGACAGTAAAGGAGGCTCATTCATTCATTTATTCATTTCTTATTTATTGAGTACCTACTGTATCCCAAGAAGCCCTGGTAGTACAGTGGTTATGTGCTGGGCTGCTAGCTGAAAGTTTGGTGGTTTGAACCTACCAGCTGCTCCACAGGAGAAAGATGTAAAGATTTACAGCCTTAGAAACCCTATAGGGAAGTTCTACTCTGCCCTGCAGAGTTGCTATGAGTCAGAATCAACTCAATGGCAAAGAGTTTGGTTTTTTTGGTTTTACTAAATCTCAGGTATAATTTAGGCCTATGCACAAAGTGGTGAAGGTAAGCACAGTCTCTGGTCCCATGCATTTCCTATCCTACTGGAAAACAAACAATGAACAAGCATACTGGTGAACAAAATAATTTCAGATTGTCTTAACAAAAATGTGGAAAATAAATAAGGTGCTGTGCTAGAAACCACTGACCAGAGGGGGCGGGTTGTTACATTGAAATACTTCAATAAAAAGCTCAGGGAATTTTTCTTTGGGGAAGTGACTTTTAAGCTGAGACCTAAAGGATAAGAAGAGGTGGGTGTGCAAAGAGCTAGAAAAAAAATTTTAAAAATCCGTAGTGAGGAATGAGATCCCTTGATATGTGTGAGTTTAGGGTACAATGAAAAAAGAGAGGGGCTGAGATGAGTTTGAAAGATGGGGTGAGGGTACCAAACCCTGCAAGTTGTGGTAGGAAGTTTGTGTTTTGTTTTAAGTGAAAAGAAAGTCCTTGAAGCAGTGTAAGCAATTTATAGTAAATATTGTGACAGAAAAAATATTTGTGGGGTGCTGTCCTAGTCTGGGTTCTCTGGAGAAGCAAAGCCAGTGAAGCGTATATAAATATTTAAAGAGAAAAATTTACTTCAAGGAAATGGCTCAGGCAATTGTGAGGAAATGGCTTACATCTTTGTGGGGGCTAGCAAGTCACAAATCCATGGGTCAGGCAGCAAGCTGAAGACATCTACTGGCTCATGTGGTTGCAGAGGCTCAGGAATCCAAAATCTGTAGGTTAGGCCGGAGGCTGGATGCCTCTGTTGGCTCACGGGATTGCAGGAGTTGGCGAATTCAAAATCTGAAGGTCAGGCCACAGGCCAGAGACTTCTGCCCACTTAAGGCCCCAAAATTGGAGGTCAAGCAATGGTGGAGAGTGAGCTTTGCCAGAACATTTATTTACATATTGGAGACAGACCACACCCACAAGGATACTCCCCTTTCAACTGTTTGGCTGCGTACATCAGATCACAAAATGGAAGGTGATTACATAGTGTCTGACAAACCACTGAGAATCAACATAGCCTAGTCAAGTTGACACACAACATTAACAATTACAGATACCAAACCAACATGTTATTTGTCTTCATGAATCACAAGTTTCTAGATGCCTGTGACTCTACCATCAAGAACCTAGTCTGTCTGACTTAGATCAGAAATATTTCATATTAGCCAAAGTACAGAGAGGACGTAGAACAAAATATTGAAAGAAGAGTATTGGCTAGATCAAAAGATGAAGAGGTCTTGAGAGCTCCTTTTGTTCCAATAAAGTCTGAGAAGAAAAACAGATAGCAAATGGAGAAAAAAGCAGAATGAGATGTGAAGGTTGTAGCTTTCACCATCTCTTCTTAAATCCTGGAGCCTGAAGTGTGGAATTAATTAAATTCAGGAAAAAGCCAAATCAAAAGGGTTTTTCCCACTCTCATTTTGAACTCTGAGAAGGAAACTTCACAGCGTGCTCTTTATGCCACCATAGGGCAGCCACAGTAAAGAAAATAAAAACGAAGATACGGCCAGTTTAAATGAAGATATGGCCAAGGGCCTGAGAGAATGTTCAGAGGAGCTTTTTGTTTTACCGGGTTTGGATTTGTCCTGGAAGTCTCACCTGCCCCGTGAAAGTGATAGAAAGTAGCTGAGCCCAGAGACAGAAGGCTTGCCTGGTGCTACCCTGATAAGAGGTAGGGTGGCCATGTTGCAGAAGCTACAGCCTAAACGGCCCAGTCAGGCACCAGAAGGAGGATGTGCTTCCTAAGAGGGAAGGAAAACCAAGCCTTGGAATGTCTAAGAGAACAAGTCGTAAATCTGTGTTGCACTTCAGAACTTACATCAACTATCCCAGGACTGGCCTAGCTTCCTACAGCAAAGACCTGGGAGGATTCAGAGCGCCCAGAGGTCAACCGAGGAGCCACAGATATCTCCTCCACTTCTGCAAGATCAAGAGGCACCATTATGCCCCCTTTCCACATTCCCAGGTGCCATCTTGGTAATTAGGGGAGGCAGTTGGTAAAACAAATCAACAGCTTTAAAGAAAATGTGTCAGAGACTGAGATGCTCTTAATTAGCTGGTTAAAATCTCCACCATGAACCCCATCCCTACATGGCAAAGTCAGGGCCCGTGAGGAAGATTTCATTTGCTAGAGACTATCAAGACTCTTCTATTTCTTTGTTCATCAGAACTGTCCTGATTGTAAATTTGCACCACCACCACGATACTCAGATTTAACAATTATTCCATCTATTTCAGTTCATTGACTGCATATATGTAATTAGCACACAGTTAAAAATACATGTGTATTAAACTATGTGTGCTGCTCCTAATGAAGGGCACTGAAAGGAAAAGTGTTTAGAATCTGAGTAAGAAATCATATGTTCTATGGCTGACCCTGTCACTGCCACTAACTGGCTCTGCAGCCTGGGGCAAGTCATTTAATTTCTTTGGGCATTAATTTTCTCTGAAAAAAAACGAGGAGACTGGACTAAATCATTGCTAAGGTCAATTTTGATTTCTGATGTCTACCATGTGAGTGCTAAAATGAGGCCTGCTGAGATGATAGTGGTTAGATTTGCATTAATCAAGAAACAGTGATAATAAGTGTGGAGCCGTTTAGTGATTCCAGGCCATTTGCCTGGCACAATGTAAGCCATTTCATATAGTTTATTCTAATCATCTAAATAAACCCACAAGGAGACAGAGAGGCTGCGATTTGCTCAGTCCTACACAGCTTATGGTGGCAAAACTAGGCTTGCAATCCATGTTTTCCTAAAGTTTCTCAATTAGTTAATGTAGTATTTGATATCCATCCCTTTATACTGTTTACTTTCAAGATTCCACCTTCCAAGCACTGTTAAAATCCTATATGTTCTTCAAACCCTACAGTCTCTATAAAGCTACCTTTTATAGCATAAAGGCAAAGTAAACTCTCCCCTGAACTCCTGAAAAACTCCCTTATACCATGCATTTAGTGCTTATTTTCAAGGCTTATTTCCTGACCATCAAGAAAACTCTGTGGAGTTGATCTACCTTGTAGTACCTGGGCTCACCATGATTCAGGACTGACCCCAAGGCAGCTAACAACATCAACAATCTACAACCAAACTGTAAATGCTACGGAGTACCCAGGCCAAGGAATGCTTGGAATTTTGTGGCATCACTAAGGCTAGAACTAAGATGAGGTCAGTGTGGTGCCTATGGTGCAAAATTTCAAGAGGACTCACTCTCAAGGTCATGCAAATGCAGGGTCACCTCTCCCTAGTCCTCGCCCTGGACAGCACAAAAAAAGCTTGTTGATAGATACATCATTGGTATGCTTTTGAAGTTCAGCAACATTAGCTCTTAGCTGTGATGCCTACTGAAGTTTGGCTGCGTGGTGAGACCATAATGAGAACTGGTGGAAAGGAAAATGGGAAATGGAGTCCAGGAAGATAGACCAGAGATAACCTAGGGTAGAAGGAACTTTTCCATGTAGCAGGATATTCTTATAGTGGGATAATGGGTCACCAGAAGACCAGAAATAAGGGTACCTGAACAGATATTGGAGCCCTGGTGCCACAGTGGTTAAGAGTATGGCTGCTAACCAAAAGGCTGACAGTTCGAATTTCCACCAGCAGCTCTTTGGAAACCCTGTGGGGCACTTCTACTCTGTCTAAGGGTTGCTATGAGTTGGAATCAAGTCAACAGCAATGGGTAGTAGTAGTAGTAGGTGGTAGTAGCAGAGCAGATATTATTCAATGCAATCATTTCCTGGGCTAAATCTGGGTAATGCAATGTTTTTGAAGCAACTGATATTGGTTGCTTCAGACCTGTACCAATGGATCTAGAGAATTATAGGCTCAAAAATAGGCAAATACCCCCATAATGGCCAGCAGAATGCCATGCACATTGTTATGCATTGAATTGTGTCTCCCCCAAAATATACATTGTAAATCCTAACCCCTATAAATATGATTATAATTCCATTGGAGAATGAGTTTTCTTTGTTATGTTAATAAGGAAATATTAGTATAGGGTGTTTCTTGAGTTAATCTCTTTTGAGATATAAAAGTGGAGCCCTGGCAACCCACTGGTTAAGAGCTCAGCTGCTAACCAATAGCTAGGCAGTTCGAATCCACCAGCCGCTCACTGGAAATTTTATAGCTCAGTTCTATTCTGTCCTATAGATTCGCTAAGAGTAGGAATCAGGTTTGGTGGGTTTTTAAGTCTATTTCTAGAACTGATAACTTTGTAAAGATAGTTTCTGAAGTGGAGGTCTTTCTAATTAGTTGTTGGAAGATAGGTCAGCTATAGAAGATGTGATATTAATGATATTGTTCAATAATTTCCACATTCAATTGCATCACCTTTCTTTGGAATGGGCACAAATATAGATCTCTTCCAGTCAGTTGGCCAGGTAGCTGTCTTCCAAATTTCCTGGCATAGATGAGTAAGCGCTTCCAGTGTTGCATCCATTTGTTGAAACATCTCAACTGGTATTCCATCAGTTCCTGGGGCCTTGTTTTTTACCAATGCCTCCAGTGCAGCCTGGAATTCTTTCTTCAGTACCATCGGTTCTTGATTATATGCTACCTCCTGAAATGGTTGAACTTTGACCAATTCTTTTTGGTACAGTGATCGTGTGTATGCCTTTTATCTTTTTTGATGCCTCCTGCTTTGTTCAAATTTTTTGCCCATAGGATCCTTCAATAGTGCAATTCAAGGTTTGGATTTTTAATTCAGTTCTTTCAGTTGGAAAAATGCAGAGTGTGTTATTCCTTTCTGGCTTGCTAACTCCAAGTCTTTGGACATTTCATTATAATACTGTACTTTCTTTTCTTCAGCTGCCCTTTGAAATATTCTGTTCAGCTCTTTTACTTCATCGTTTCTTCTGCTCACTTTAGCTACTCTGCTTTCAAGAGCAAGTTTTAGTGTCTACTGATTGGATATTTATTACCGTTAATCCTACACTGACCCAAATCACCTTTGTATAGGCCCTTTGGTTTCAGGTTATACTGAAGTAAAAATATTGTATTCAGTTCAGCTGCTGAAAACTTCTCTGCCTCATGGATACATAGTTTAAGTATTTATTTAAGCCAACATACTAATAATTGTATTCTTCTTATGCATTTTTAGCATTATTTATCTCTTAATCATCCAAAAGATCTGTCCTTCCCCAGTGGCTCCTCTGTCCTACAGTCCCCTGAATCTTCTTTTTCAAATGGCAATAAAAGCAAATCATTCATGTAACTTTTTTTTCTCTCTTACACATTATAGAACGCTGCCAACATTCTTGCCTAGATTCAGTCTAATCAGGTGATTAATTTCTACTTGGCTCTTTCAAAATAAAATAACCCATCACTCATCAATTATTACTAGCAAAACCATTGACTTGTTTTAACTTGAAATTTTAATGGACTATTTTACCCTTAGCAACAAGCTAGCAGTAGCTTGAGTTTACAAAGCATAAGCAAAGGTCTGTAAAACCTATGTTTCTGAAAAAATATAGCTTTTTAAAAAATTATTTTGTATTCTTTTTTCTTGAAAGATTTCAGTCAACTTATAAATCATGATATGAACAATGTATTCTTTATATCAGATAGAAATTCTTGCTGAGTTTTCCTCAGATTAAAGTAACACTTGGCAAGTAGAGTTTTTGTCAAATTTAAAAGACCATAGAAGACATAAATTCACATTGTACCTTCCGAATAATTATCCCAGTCACTCATTTTACAGCTGACGAAACTAAGGCCCAGATAGTAAAGACAAAGAAGTGTGCAGAGGATTGGTTTCAAAGGGCTTTCATTTTTAGATTCAGAAATTTATTTGAGAAAAGTGTTCTAAATAGGACCATTGGGAACAAGCAGGTGTGCTTGCAGATAAACATACAAGAACCAAAAATGAGTAAGTCAATAAGAGTGAGTATCAAGGCACTATCTAAGGGCTTGAAGTCAGTGAGAATGAGTTTTGTATATTGGAAGATGGGGATTTAGTTGAGATACGGCAAAGAGAAAGTTCAAGATAATTTAATTACAAAGTTAGTTACGATGCTGACTGACAAAATGGACTAGTGAGGGGAAAAGTGGGGCTAAAGACACCTGTGAGAGAAAGACTGCATTTAATTCATTTGTCAATTAGCTTCAATGTGAAGAAAAACTATGGTGATGAAAAAGAATGTAGGAATTGAGTCTAGAAAACGTGATGAAAACAAATTATATCACATATTCACATATTAAGTTCTAAGGATAGTCTTGTGATATTGAAATTATTTGTGTCAGAATTTCAAAAAGAAACATAAATCATTAATAAAGAAAGTAGGAAAGAGTAGTCAACAAAGAGGAGTTGAATTAAGGATGAAGACAGCCAAAATTGGGTATCCATTCACCCACCCATTTATCCACCTACTTACCCACCCATCCATCTATCTATCTATCTACAATATTTTTATGCAAATGATACATGCCTTCTGCACTTGTATGATGGCCATGCCCTCCTCTCCCCACCCGCCTCCCCAGGTATTTTTGTAAGCATGCTAATTTTTTTTTTTTACAGCAACCCACAGAAGAGGATTGGCATGGCGGTACTTGTGAAGAAGCCTTGCAATGGGGAGGGCGAGGTTGGCAAACAAACACATAAGGCATGTGTTCTTTGCATAAAAATACAGTATCTAAGGAGCCCTGGTGGCACAAAGGTTAAGCGCTCGACTGCAAACCAAAGTGTTCTGGCTGCTAACTGAAAGGTACGTGGTTTGAACCCACCAGCCGCGCCAGGGGAGAATGATGTGGCAGTCTGTTTCCATAAAGATTACAGCCCCGGAAACCCAATGGGGCAGTTCTACTCTGTTCTACAGGAGTGCTATAAGTTGGAATTGACTCGAGGGCACACAACGACATCTATCTACCTATCTATATATTTATTATTTGTGCAGATAAAATTAACAGTCAACTCCACATTCATATTTCCTCAAGAATTATTGCTCAAAAGTAATAAAATGTGGTCTTTTAATTTTTAACAGAAAGCTAATATGTATTTAAATAGGCCATGTATGAAGACTTCAAAGGCACCTCGCCTTCTGTACTCTGTATATAGCGGCATCACTCAGATTATATTTTAGAGCAGAGAGCTGCAGTCTACATGACAGCACATATTTGCAGTGATGAGGGCCAGGAGAAAAAAATCTCTGCATTCACACATTCTTTGCACTGAAGTCATCTGCCAACATGGAAAAACTTCCTTTTCTTTCTTCCCAGTGGTGTGTATGGTAAGGAGACAACTTACTGTTTCACAGTGTGTATCTGCACGTTGTTTGGATGCTAAGCATTCCACCTCAGAGGACCTGAAGACAGTGGGAAAGCTCAGAATCAGGTCATTTGAAGTGGGAAAACAACTCTAACGCGTCATCCCTTTTCTCTCTGTTTTCCTCAACCGCTCAGCCCCTACGGTGTTTTCCACCCCAGAAGCATGAACAGCGCAGCAAAGCAAAAGCAACACCAGCTCTGAAGATATGTCTAACCTGAATTTGCCCCATATGCATACAGTCATTAAGCCTTCAACACGCTCTGGAAAGGGCGTGTATCACAATTAAAGACTGAGGAACTTCATGAAAAAGAACTAATGTAATTGATGCTGGGGAAATAACTTCTTTGTATTTTTAAGTGACTCTTCCAAGGTCGTGAGATGTGACAGCTTACCTGTAAAAAAATATTCACAGTTGTTTATCAGCCCTCCACCTTTTTTTTTTTTTTTTTAGTAGAAGCTTTGGTTTGTGGAAATTACTCTTGAAACAGCAGGAGTTATTTTGATTATATTCTTAACTATAATTTTCCTCTAATTATAAATTATTTGCTCAGTGTCTTACATTTTTTAAATTTCCTCATTGTTAAAAAAAACCCACTTTAAAAATATAAGTTCAAGGAAAGATCACCAACAAGATCACCAACATGGAACTGTTGTTAGGTACCATCGAGTGGGTTCCTACTCATAGTGGCCCTGTGTACACCAGAACAAAACACTAAAACCCTGCCCCGTCCTGTGCCTTCCTTACAATCGCTGCTATGTTTGAGCCCATTGTTGCAGCCACTGTGTCAATCCATCTCCTTGAGGGTCTTCCTCTGTTCCACTGACCCCTACTTTACCAAGCATGATAGCCTCTGGGGATTGGTCCCTCCTAATACTATGTTCAAAATGCATGAGAGGAAATCTTACCATCCTCACTTCTAAAAAGCATTCTGGCTGTACTTCCTCACAGACAGATTTGTTTGTTCTTCTGGCAGTCATTAGTATAGTCAATATTCTTAGCCAGCATCATACTTCAAAGGCATCAATTCTTCTTCTGTCTTCCTTACTCATTGTCCAGCTTTCACATGCATATGAGGCGATCGAAAATACCATGGCTTGGGTCAGGGGCACCTTAGTCCTCCAAGTGACATCTTTGCTTTTTAACACTTTAAAGATGTCTTTTGCAGCAGACTTGTCCAATGCAACATCATTAGATTTTTTGACTGGTGCTTTCAGGAATAACCACTCTTAACAGTTTAGAGTATTTCCTTACTGTGTTTTTTCTATGTAAACCTATTCATATACATGGAAAGAAATGCATATGTGCATACAAATACATGCATTTTTACTTCATGTTAATCATTCTTTATAAATGACTTTGCATCCTGTTTTCCTCTTTGTACATATTGTGTTTTCTCATCATTAAAATTATTCTAAAATATCATGTCAGTACCTGTAAATCTTGTATAGATATTCAATAATGTATTCATTTCCCAATTTTTTATATAGAGGCTATACAACTATCTTAAGAGATTTCTAGTAATTTCAGGGACTTCTGAACAGAATATGTGACTTTGAATGAAAAAAAAAACAACACACACACTTTACCCTCTTAATAAATCAGTGTTGACAAGGTGAAGATGAATGACCTTCACTCCAACCTGCAGTCTGGCCTTGACCTCTGCTTGAAATTGTCCCAGTATTATGCCAATCACAGGGGGAGATACTGCGATAATGATGAAGACGATGATGATGATTACCAGAAACATGATAATTCATGTGTTAAATGAATTTTTTTGTTTGATTAAAGTCTATTAACATTTACTGATATATATGCATATCAAGTGTATACTTGATATACTTATCATGAAAATATATATATATTTAAAAACCTCCTTTGAGCTATAGTCCACTTCATCTACTGTCCACTCTTCTCCTTTATAATAAATTGGAAAAACTTTCCTATTTGTTAACCGTGTCCACGTTAGGCAACAATGCTTCACAATGATTGTACCTTCTGGTAGTCACACCCTTGTATAACCCCCTTCCTTTGACAGTGGGCTGCCTCTAGTGACTTCCTGCTAAAGATAAGAATAGGGCAAGAGGGATGTCATTCCCAAGGCTAGGTTACAAAAGGGTGTGATTTCTGTCTTGCTCACATTCTTTCTCTGGCTCTTCTCACTTGCTCTGATGGCAGCTGGCTGTCATGCTGTAAGCTGCCTTATTAAGAGGCCCAGGTGGGTGGAACCAATGGTTTGTGCTCAACAACTAACCTGAAGTTTAGCAGTTCAAACCCACCCAGCAGCATCATAGAAAAAGGCCTGGGGATTGACTCCACAAAGATCAAAATCCAAGAAAACCTATGGAGCAGTTCTCTGTAATACTTGGAACTGCTATGAGTCGGAATCGACTCAACAGCAACAAGATTTCTGTGCAATGAACTGATGCACCTCTAGCCAGGAGCCAGTGAAGAACTGTGGTTCTCGGCCCAACAGTCCAGGAAGAACTGAATCTTGCCAACCCTGTGAGTAAGCTTGGAAGCAGATCCTTCCCCAACTGAACTTTGAAATGACCGAAGCCAGCCCTGGATTACACCTTGATAGCAGCCTTGCAAAAGGCCCTGAGATGTGCCCCTGGCTAAATTGTACCTAGATTATTCCTAACCTGCAGAAACTGTGAGATACGTATATATATGTTATACAAATTACAAAATATATTATACAAAGTAACAAATTACCCCAAAATTTAATTTTGGGGTAATTTGTTACTCAGTGATAGGTAACAAATACAGTATCTGTGGCCAAAAATGTCATCTATTCCTATGGCAACTAATGTGTATGCTGGAAGCCAAAGTTTATAGATTGGGTGCTTAGTAAGTGGGAACCAACAGTACAGCCTCCAAGAGAAGACAAGGTAAAATAGCTGAGGGGAGTCCATCTACACTCCATAATATACCTCATAAATGCTTCCAAATTTCTGTCTTCCCCATGTAATTGTTGGTGCCATTGCCTAGTTAATGTCCACTCCTAAGGATTCAGCATTCTGGCCAGTCAAACAATGCATAACGTGTGGAGCAATTCTAACGCATTTTTGGGGCTCTCTTTCCAGATTACCTGAGCAATTTAATGATACTCCTTTCTTCCTATTCCCAGCCCACCTCTGCTCAGACAGTTTTATTCAGTAACATTTTAATCACATCGTTTTACTCCCACCAATGGGATGTGTCTTATCACAAATTCTACTCCTTTGCCACCTTTTTTTTTCCTCCTGGTGTTCCTTACAAGAACTATGATGATAATAATGATAAAGTGATGATGACTGAAGGGTCCAACCTTACTCAGTTCTAGGCCATTTTGGAGTAGTTTCTTATCATTAATTTTTGCCTCTTCATAGCTAGAGTTTATTGTTTGCATTGGACAATGCAGACACTCTGGTGTATCTGTTCTAATTTTATTCTGGGATTGGCTTGCACAGTATTTTGAAGACTTATATCTGAAATCTCTTTTCAAAATTTTAGAACTATACCAATTTAAGTCCTAGTTTATTACTCTCCTAACCTAAGTATGACAGAGCATAATACCAGTTCCATCAATGGCATCCATAAAACTTCGGTATAGTGTAAGGGTTTACAGCATGGTTAAATCACTTAGTCTTTACATGTCTCAGTTTATTAATCTGTAAAATGGGAATAATAACCATCTCTACTTCATGTGGTTCTTATGAGAATCAAATGAGTTAGAGTACTTAAATAACTTGTAGTGTCTGACATGTAGTAAGTTCTACATATGTGTTAGCTGTATTTACCAGATATAAACCTGCCAAAAATAGGAAAACCTTACTTTTATAATCAGTCTTCAGAAGATTTTCACTACATTATATCTTCCTTGATGGATTTCATATACATTTTCTCACATCAAGAAACCTTTGGGAAAAAATGCCAAAGTTATTATTCTTACTCCACAGATGAAGAAAAAGAAGTTTAAACAAAGTTTAATAACCAGTGTCCAATCTCATAAGTGTCTGGGTTAAAATATGGATCTAAGTTTTCTTCTGAAACCTTTTCTGAAGCTTCTTCTGCCTGCTTTAGGGAGGTCAGTAGGTGGCAACATAGTGGTCTTATTGTTTGGAACGGAGACTTAATGGGTTGTGAATTTCCTGTAATTCACCAGCACATAGCCAGGCCCAGTTTTTCCACTACAGAACAGAGGGGGTTAGAGGTGGAGGTATGCGATGGAAATTTAGCAAAAAGTCAGACTGAATATGTATGAAAAAAGAAAGAATTTTCACAAGATACAAAAGCCCCTTAAGCCCATCATTATCTAGTAGTTCATCTAGCTTGGAATGATATAGTCCTTTTTTTTTTTTAATTCCAATATCAGACAATAACACAGTAATTTATGGCAGGTATTTAAGAGTATTGGGATACCTGGAGCAAAGAAGAATGAAGAACACCAAGGACAAAAGGCGATTACGAGCCCAAGAGACAGAAAGGGCCACATGAACCAGAGACTACATCATCCTGAGACCAGAAGAACTAGATGGTGCCCAGCTACAACCGATGACTGCCCTGACAGGGAACACAACAGAGAACCCCTGAGGGAGCAGGAGGTACAGACCCCAAATTCTCATAAGACCAGACTTAATGGTCTGACTGAGACTGGAAGGACCCTGGTGGTCATGGCCCCCAGACCTTCTGTTGGCCCAGGACAGGAACCATGCCTGAAGCCAACTCTTCAGACATGGATTGGCCTGGACAGTGGGTTGGAGAGGGATGCTGGTGAGGAGTGAGCTTCTTGGATCAAGTGGATACTTGAGACTATGTTGGCATCTCCTGCCTGGAGGGGAGATGAGAGGGTGGAGGGGGTTAGAACCTGGCGAAATGGACACAAAAGGAGAGAGTGGAGGGACAGAGTGGGCTGTCTCATTAGGGGGAGAGTAATTGGGAGTGTGTAGCAAGGTGTATATGGGTTTTTGTGTGAGAAACTGACTTGATTTGTAAACTTTCACTTAAAGCACAATAAAAATCACAAAAAAAAAAAAAAAAAGAGCATTGGGATAATAATACTCAAGGCAGCACTTCCCAGTCTTTCTTGGGAGTGTACTTTTGTGTTTGTTTTAGGAGGAAGAAAATGTCCAATCTCATCATTAGCTCAAATGAAATAATACCATAAAATAAAGCAGAATGTACACCTCTGTTTTAGTCATCTAGTGTTGCCGTAACAGAATTACCACACACGGTTGGCTGTAACAAAAAGAAATTTAATCTCTCATAGTCTAGTAGGTTACAAGTCAAATTCAACGCACTGGCTCCAGGAGAAGGCTTTCTCTCTCTGTCGGCTCCGAGGAAAGTCTTTCTCGACAATCTTGCTCTGGACCAGGAGCTTTTCTGTGCAGGAACTCCAAATCTAAAAGATGAGCTCTGCTCCCGGTGCTGCTTTCTTGGTGGTATGTGGTCCCCAACTCTCTGCTTGCTTCCCTTCCTTTTATCTCTTGAGAGATAAAAGGTGGTGCAGATCACACCCCAGAGAAACTCCCTTTACCTTGGATCAGGTGTTACAATCCCATCCTAAACCTCTCAAAATAAAATTACAATCACAAAATGGAGGACGACCACACAATACTGGGAATCGTGGCCTAACCAAGATGATACACACATTTTGTTTTGGGGGGGGGGACATAATTCAATCCATGACAACCTCCCTCATATTTTTATGGTGCTTGAGTGATGTTCCTGGTTTCCACACAAGCCAGTACATTGTTTTCAGTTCTATAAAAATGCAAAAACACAAAAGAAAGTGCTCATACTAATGGAAGTGAGTTTATGAATCAGTCCATCCAGGGAGTAAATTCCCTGTTTTCCTTCGCCTCACTCCCATTTAGAACACAGTTGCCAAGAGTCAGAGATATCACACTTAAATAAAATATCAGAATATAATGAAAAATATATTCAAAAGTCTGTTTTTAACGTCTGAATTTAGTATCTTTTTTATATTTTACTTTTTTTTATTTTTATAGCACTCACTGAAGCAGAGAGCTATCAGGTCTGACTATTTATCTACAGCACCGGCGAAAGCTCTGCCTGTCTACTTCTGGCTCGTGAGAGTTTCTTTCCTTTGGGGTGGAGGCTGGTGCCAAAATGAGAGAAAATATCATGTCCTCCGAGAGTTAAGAGCAGCTGGCGCAATTGCCCTGGTGTTTATGGGATATTATAGGCATAAAGGCACATTTGGAGCTGGTTGGGGAAAGAACTTAATGCTTCTTTCTTTTATCTTTATAATCCACTTTCCTTGCAAGGATTATCCTACCATTCATACTAAATTTAGCAAATGCAGTTTAAAAAAAAAGCTATGTTACCACAAGGTACTCTGTGAATGCCATGTATGTGCTGGGTAGATAAACTGCCTTTTATCACATGAAACAATAAAGACATAAAGAAACTTGTTGGAATTGTTTTGTTTTTTTTTTTTTAAACAATGAAAGCCGTATTTGTAAGAATTAACCAGAGGGAGCTGTACATCTGGATAGTGGTAAACACACAGTTTTTGTTTGGGAGAAAACTGGCATTATTGCCAAAAAATTATACATCTGCGTTATGATCCAAATTTGTCAAGCTGGGGGTATCATGGAGAAGAATTTGCTACTAGAAATTTGCATTGGATCGCATATTCGCTGTTTATTTTCAATGACACCTCCCATTGTTTTGGGCAGGGTTTTGACAGTGTATATTTAGTGAAGAGCGACAGAAGCTTGATATAGTAAAAAAAAACTAAAGCATCAACATGGGAAAACTAGGGCCCTGGGTCACAATGTTTATTCCCCTACGTAAGTCAGGTCTCAGGAAAATTGTGCAAATCTTGGAATTTATTCCTTAGTGCTTTGTTATCTGCCTTTTTATACAGTAATCCTTCCCATTATTCCTTCCAACTATATTTTCCCTGACCATATAAGAGAAGCCTATTCTTCCCTCTCCCCATTGAACATTAATATGATGGTTATCACAGGGTATTCATGTCTGCTTTGTTCACTTATTAAAAAAAAAAAACAACTATAATTCAACAATCATTAGTTGAGGAAAAACTAGGTCCACACATTTGAGGAGGCACTGGAAATACAGAGATGAAGAGATGTTCAGAAGCAGACATCTGGCAGAGTGAACTTCTGCTCCAAGGGCATACTAATGCTGTGTCAATGAAAACTATTAAATATTATATGGTTGAGATCAAAGAAAAAATAAAAAGAAAATTGTCAGATGGTAGATATGAAGAAGGAGCACAAAGCCTATTCAGCAAGCAGGAGCTGAAGTCAAGGAGGGTCTAGGGTTTTCCATCAGAAATTTAAACTTTATAGGACTGGAACATGGGCTTTAATGCTTAAATAAGGATGCAAGACGAGGCTGTCCTGCTCTGAAAGGCGTGAATCCTGCACATAAACTCAGAAACCATGAGGCACACTCTTACCCATGGAAGCTTTCCATCTACGCACAGCTCTAATGGGGAAAGAGTGATGTGGGAGAAATTGGAGCCCACACCTATCCACATGCAGCTAGGAGGTTAGAATTTTTACTCTCAGTGTCTTGAGAGCAAAATTTGCTTGTATCCACGAAACAGGGTACTCCTAGAAAAGACAATGCTCACCAGAAATGATTAAACCAATAAAAATCACCAGCCACATAATGAAGTAAACATTCTTGGAAGAGTCAATAGATGCAACAGGCATATATATGGCAGCTGGAATTGTCTTAATAGTTGATACTCATATGTGTTTTGGAACAATGATTTTAGTATCTGTACCAATTTTTTTTTTTAACATTTCCTAAAATAATCTACACCTTTAATTCTTATTCCTTCCTATGTCTATCTCTCACGTAAAAACAGTACATCTAGTAATTCTGAATTTTGGCTTGCTCTGAACTTCAGTTAGAGAAACTTTGTTGAATTCTGGAATTTGAAGGGAGATTTCATTTGCTTGCTTACTCATTCACTCAACAAATGTTTGAGAGGCCCTGATGGCACGGTGGTTAACAGCTTGGGTGCTAACCAAAAGGTCAATGGCTCAAATCTACCAGCCACTCCTTGGAAGCCCTATGGGGGCAGTTCTACTCTGTCCTATAGGGTTGCTGTGAGTCGGAATAGACTCGACAGCAATGGGTTTGTTGGTTCTTTTTTTCTTTTTGGTTTTATGTTGTATGAAGCACTGTGCTGTATGCTAAAGTTGCAACATGAAAAAAGGCATTATCAGTGTAAGATAGTGAGGCAGAGAGCAGGTAAACATAAAGTTATAATTCAATGTGACAGATTAAGGATAAACATAAACAGTGCAGTACACACTGCTCTTGAGTTAACCTACATTTTCACATCCCTGGAAGTGTGTTGGACTTAGCCTGTTCAAATTTTTGAATTTTAAGTATTAACACAATTATCCCACGGGCATTAAAATAAAACAAAATTTGTCTTCAAAGAAATCGCAAATCAAATTCGCCTCGAGCGTCTGCTATTGTATATGAAAAACTCCATAATACTTAACAATGTCTAGAGAATTCTTATCTAAAAAAAAAAAAAAAAAATGGCATGGCCCAAGAATTCCACACAACTAAGTTTTCATTCGGAAACCCTGGTGACATAGTGGTTAAGATCTATGGCTACTAAGCAAAAGGTTGGCAGTTCGAATCCACCAGGTGCTCCTTGGAAACTCCATAGGACAGTTCTGCTCTGTCCTGTAGGGTGGCTATGAGTCAGTATTGACTCGACAGCAACGAGTTTGGTTTTTGGTAAGTTTTCAATCACATGAGAAATTAATTAAAGGCAATTTCACACATGTGAGAGCTCAGAAAACATGCCACTATACTATTGTGTTGTTGTTAGATGCCATCGAGTCAATTCCAACTCATAGCGACCCTATAGAACAGACTAGAACTGCCCTGTAGGTTTTCCAAGGAGTGGCTGGTGGCTTTGAACTGTCAACCTTTTGGTTAGCAGTCAAGCTCTCAATCACTAAACCACCAGGGCTCCGCCACTGCACTACCCAGTGAAAAAGCCCATATAAGGCACATGCCAGTGAAATAGAGGTAAGTCAAAATAAAGAACTAAAGAAAAGGAAGTTTGGGTTATAAAAAGATATAATTCAAAAACCAAAAGCCAGTGTCCAAGATTATTCTCCAAGAGGAAAAATATGTTCTCTAACATAAATTTAACAGGAATAATCGAGGCTCTTTGGTTCTTGGAATAGTGTATATTGATCAGTTTAGAACAGACACCTTATTAAATGTGGCAAAAAGAAAGCCAATTAGAGAGAGGTTGCTCTTAAGTAACATTGACGTAATGTGAACTTGTGTTCAACACAAGAAATATTGCGACAACTCTAGTGACAAGAGCTCTTGGAACTAAAATTGCATTGAGTAGATGGCCTCACATTCATATTTTTTAAAGTCATCTTTGTAATTTGCAGAATGATCAGGTTGCATCCAAAATTACACGTTTAATTTAATTACCGAAGTTGTTGAAAGACAAAATCTGCCTGAACAAAGTCCCTGAACAGATGCTAGCCATGATAATTTATAGCATAATATTTAAAAGAAGTAGGTAGAACATGACTTAAATCCCTACTGACATCAAAACGATCAATGGTTATTTGCTCCTTTTGCTATATTTTCTTTGCGTTTTATTTGAAAATGCTACAGGTAGATCCCAAAAATCTCTTACAAACAGCACCAGCAGGTTCATCAAACTTGGAAGAAGTTAATTAATGGAAAGCATGAATGGCCCAAAAGGTGGAGACAAATGATTCGAAAAAATGACTTATATTTTCTGTAGACAGCACTGGTGAGGACTGGAAAACACTTGCCAGCTATTTATGCATTGTCTGTTAATCACTTTCATGTTTTTTTTTATTATTATTATTAGAAAAGTAAAACACTGAAAAGGGTCAAGTTTGTAATGGAAATTCTATTGGTACTTGTGGGTAAAGACAATATTTCTAGAAGATAATCTTATCAGTTGGAAAACCAATCTGGGTCAAAATTCCAGATAATATCAACAAAAATTCAAAAGTTGGAAAGGCAGCACTGAAAGAGAATAAAATGCCCTCATCGTATAGAAAGGACAAACGATCAGTATTGCAAATTGTGATGTAATTGGAGAACAACCTGTGTTTTCTTAACTGTAAACTCTAGCTGAATTAAATCAGACCGTATGCTCTTGGAAATCCTGGTGGCATAGTGGTTAAGCGTTACGGATGCTAACCAAAAGTCGGCAGTTCGAATTTATCAGCTGCTCCTTAGAAACCTTTGGGGCAGTTCTACTCTGTCCTCTAGGGTCACTATGAATTGAAATTGACTCAGTGGCAACGGGTTTGATTTTTGTGGTTTATACGCTCTTCTGGAGCCCTGGCGGTGCAGTGGTTAAGAGCTCAGCTGCTAACCAAAAGGTCTGCAGTTCAAATCCACCAGCTGCTCCTTAGAAACCCTATGAGGCAGTACTATTCTATCCTTTAGGGTCGCTATGAGTCAGAATCAACTCAACGTAACTGGTTTGGTTTTCTTTTATTGGCGGTGGGGGGCGGAGGGGAAATATATACTTTTCTCACCAGAGAATTAAAAACAGCAGGAAAAATGGCAGAACATAAGATAGAAAAAATTATGAAAATAAAGAATGAAAATAAAATAAAAAGGATAAACACTATACTCATCACTGCTATTAACTGTTATTTTAGTGTTATTAATGTTATTAAGAAGCTGGTCCTTGGAACCCCTATGGGGCATTTCAGATCTGAACTATAAGGTCATATGAGTCAGAATCAACTCCACAGCCACAGGCTTCTTTCTTTCTTTAACATCGTTAAAATAATTTCTCATCCACAATGTCTTGAATTTCTTCTAGATGTATATTTCCACTTACGGGTGTTATTGGAGTTCACAGTGTAGGATGTTTTCCTGATACTTCAAAATGTTACTATGTAAAGGTTTTGAGAAAGTAATTAGCTAACTATTTAAGAAGAAAGAAAAAAGTGAAGCCGTAATGGGTTATTACATTCAAATTAACCACACATTACTTCATCATAATTTAACTTGTGGGGTGGCTCAATCAGTTTTCTTGTTTTATAGTTGAATTCATTATATTTTTGTCATAATCAAATAACATTCAATTTTGTAAAAGCTAAACCCTGGTGGCGTAGTGGTTAAGTGCTCCGGCTGCTAACCAAAGGGTCGGCAGTTCGAATCCTCCAGGTGCTCCTTGGAAACTCTATGGGGCAGTTCTACTCTGTCCTATAGTGTTGCTATGAGTCGGAATCGACTCAATGGCACTGAGTTTGGTTTTGGTTTTTTTTATTATTATAAAATCACATTGAATGAACTCTCCTGTGCAGGCATTGGAACAGGTAGGGCAGGCTGATTTAGTGCAAAGTATCTTTCTTACCAATGATTGCTGATTTCCTTTGCAGTGAAAAAGAAAAACAAGCGATGCAAAAGAAAGATACAGACTTCCAAACCACAACTAGAGTTTAGGAGGCTGGATAGTTTTTCTGTATGTGTAAAGGAAGGGTCTACTTTCAACTTAAAAACCAAACCAGTTGTCGTCTAGTTGATTTCAGCTCATGGCCACCCCATGTGTTGTTGAGTAGAACAGTGCTCCGTAGGCCTTTCAAGGCTGTGACCTTTCAGAAGTAGACTGCCAGGTTTCTTCTGAGGCACCTCTGAGCAGGTTCAAACCACCAACCTTTTGGTTAGTATCTGAGTGCTCAACTGTTTGCACCAGTCAGGGACTCCTGTTTTCAATTTGCAGGAAACACAAATCTGGGAAATGGGTCGAAATGCATCTGTGATGTGACCTCTATTCATCCAGTTATGCCTTCCTGAGTGCCATGCTCTGTCTTGCCAGAGGATCTTTGCACATACTCTTTTTGCCTGGGAGCAATCTCTCCCCTCCCCTTCCTCAACCCCTATCTAACTCCCAGCCTTACTTCAGATCTCAGCTCAAGAATCGCTTCTTCAGGAGAGTTCCCTTGACCTATTTAAGAAGATCTATTTCCCCTATTATGCATTCATTGCCCCAATTTTTTTATTTAACAAGTAGCTGAAACTAAGCCATTGTCAATGGTATGATATGCCATTGTTTTACATTACCACTAGGAAAGAAAATGTACTACCAATTAAACTCTGACACTATGATCCTTTTTTTGTTTGTTTGTTCTTTATTGCGCTTTACATTAAATTTTACAGCTGAAGTCAATTTCTGAAATAAAAATTGATACACATATGCTATGCAATACTAGTTGCAAGCCCCACAATGTGACAGCACACTTCCGCTGTCCAAGCTGGGATTCCCTTGTCCATCCTATCAGCCCCTGTCCCTTCCTGCCTTCTTATCCTGCCTCCAGACAGTAGCTGCCCATTTGGTCTCATGTATCTACTTGAACCAAGAAGCACACTCTTCACAAGTATTACTTTATGTCTTAAAGTTCAGTCTAATCTTTGTCTGAAGCGTTGGCTTTGGGAATGGTTTTAGTTCTGGGTTAGCAGAGAGTATAGGGGCCAAGTCTTCCAGGGTTCCCCCAGTCGCAGTCAGACCTTTAAGTCTGACCTTTTTACTAGAATTTGAGGTCTGCACCACACTTTTCTCCAGCTCTATCAGGGACTCTGTTGTGTTTCCTGTCAGGGTGGTCATTGGTGGTAGCCAGGCACAATCTAGTTCTTCTAGTCTCAGGCTGATGGAGTCCCTGGTTTATGTGGTCTTATGTCTCTTGGGCTAATATTTTCCTTGTGTCTTTGGTGTTCTTCTTCCTCTTTTGCTCCAGGTGGGTTGGGAACAATTGATGCATCTTAGATGGCCTCTTGCTAGCTTTTTAGACCCCAGACTCCACTCACCAAAGTGGCATGCAGAACATTTTCTTAATAAACTTTGTTATGACTATTGACCTAGACGTCCCCCGAGACCAGGGTCCACAGACCCCAGCGCCAGCTACTCTGTCCCTGGAAGTGTTGCATTGTATTCAGGAAACTTCTTAGCTTTTGGTTTAGTTCAGTTGTGCTGACTTCCCCTGTATTGTGTGTTGTCCTTCCCTTCACCTAAGATGATTCTTGCCTACTATTTAGTTAGTGAATATCCCTCTCTCCAGCCCCACCCTTGGAACCATCAAAGAATGTTTTCTTCTGTTTCAACCTTTTCTTGAATTCTTAAAATAGTAGTCTCATACAATATTTGTCCTTTTACGACTGGCTAGTTTCACTCAGCATTATTCCTTCCAGATTCATCCATGTTGTGAGATGTTTCACCAATTCATCATTGTTTTTTATCTTTGTGTAGTATTCCGTTGTGTGTATGTACCATAATTTGTTTATCCATTTATCTGTTGATAGTCACCTAGGTTGTTTTCTATCTTTTTGCTATTGTGAACAGAGCTGCAGTGAACATGGGTGTGCATATATCTATTCCTGTGACGGCTTTTATTTCTCTAGGATATATTCCAAGGAGTAGGATTGCTGGATTGTATGGTATTTCTATTTGTGGGTTTTTAAGGAAATGCCAAATTGATTTCCAAAATGGCTGTACCATTTTACATTCCCACTAGCAGTGCGTAAGTGCTCCAATCTCTCCACAACCTCTCCAACGTTTATTATTTTGTGTTTTTTGAATTAGTTTTAACCTTGTTGGGGAGATATGGTATCTCATTGTAGTTTTGATTTGCATTTCTCTAATGGCAAATGCTCGTGAGCATATCCTCATGTATCTGTTAGCCACCTGAATGCCTTCTTTGGTGAAGTGCCTGTTCATATCCTTTGCTCATTTTGTAATTGAGCTGTCTTTTTGTTGTTGAGGGGTTGAGGAATCTTGTAAACTTTAGAGATTATATGCTTATCAGATATGTCATAGCCAATTTATTTTTCCCAGTCTGTAGGTTCTCTTTTTATGCTTTTGGTAAAGTCTTTTGATGAGCATAAGTGTTTGATTTTTTAGGAGCTCCCAGTTAGCTAGTTTCTCTTCTGGTGTCTGTGCATTGTTAGTTGTGGTTTGTATTCTGTTTACACCCTGTATTAGGGCTCCTATCATTGTCCCTATTTTTCTCTCAAGATCTTTATCATTTTAGATTTAGGTCTTTGGAAACCCTGGTGGCATAATGGTTAATTGCTATGGCTGCTAACCAAAAGGTCGGCAGTCCAAATCCACCAGGCGCTCCTTGGAAACCGTACAGAGTAGTTCTACTCTGTCCTATAGGGTTGCTATGGGTCTGAATCGACTCAATGGCAATGGGTTTGGTTTTTTGGTATTTAGGTCTTTGATGCATTTTAAGTTAGTTTTTATACCTGGTGTGAGGTATGGGTCTTGTTTCATTTTTTAAGGATGGATACCCAGTTATGCTGGCACCATTTGTTAAAGGAATTGTCTTTTTCCCATTTAAGGAACTTTGGGCCTTAGCCAAGTATCAGCTGGACATAGGTGGATGAATTTACATCTGGATTCTCAATTCTGTTCCATTGGTCTATGTATCTATTGTTGTACCAGTACCAGGCTGTTTTGACTACCATGGTGGTATAATACTTTCTAAAATCAGGAAGTGTGAGGCCTCCCACTTTGTTCTTCTTCTTCAGTAATGCTTTACTTATCCAGGGCCTCTTCCCTTTCTACATGAAGTTGGTGTTTTTTTCCCCTCCATCTCATTAAAAAATGTAGTTGGAATTTGGAACAGGATTGCCTTGTATCTGTAGATCACTTTGGGTACAATTGACATTTTCACAATATCGAGTCTTCCTATCCATAAGGCTTCTTGCATTAGTACCTTGTAGTTTTCTTTGTATAGGTCTTTTATGTCTCTGGTTGGATTTATTCCCAAGTATTTTATCTTCTTGGGGACTTTTGTAAATGGTATTGATTTGGTGATTTCCTTTTAAAAGTTCTCTTTGTTGGTGTAGAGGAATTCAACTGATTTTAGTATCTTTATCTTGTATCCTGATAACTTTGCTGAAATCTTCTATTAGTTGCAGTAGTTTTCTTGTGGATTCGTTGGAGTTTTCTGTGTATAAGATCATATCAGCTACAAATAAGAATACTTTTACTTCTTCCTTACCAATTCGGGTGCCGTTTATTTCTTTTTATTGCTCTGGCTAGGACCTCCAGCACAATGTTGAATAAGAGTGGTGATAAAGGGTATTCTTGTCTAGTTCCCATTCTCAAGGGGAATGCTTCCAGACTCTTTCAGTTTAGGATGATGTTGGCTGTTGTCTTTGTATAAATACCCCTTATTATGTCAAGGAATTTCCCTTCTATTCCTATTTTGCTGAGAGTTCTTATCATTAATGTGTGTACACTGGTTGATAAGATCATGTGACACTATGATTCTTATGGTTCAGAATTTTTATTTTACACTATTGAAAGAGCTCTTTAATAAATATTTAGACATATATATTTACCATATATCATTCTTGTATATGTATAAAAAATATATTTGAAGTAAAAATAAAGATATTCATAAAATGCTCTTTTTCAGGGTCTAACTTAGTTACTTTCATCTTAGAGATGTCAATATCCATGTGCTTCTACACAACATTCTCCTTTAAGCCATCAGGAGCATTGGTGATCTGATTTTTCTTAAAAGCGTGCTCCAAGATTGTTTCCGGCTTCTTTCTAAGTGGCTAAACATGCTGGAAAGTTTGCACAGGTACTTTACTGAACTTACCAGAAGGTTTCAAAGTAAGATTTTCTGGTACAAACAGGACTTTTATTTCTTCCTGAAATTATCCTTAAATGTGTCTAATTAAGCCACCAAAAATAACAGTCAAGTTCAAGCACATGAATATAATAAGAAATATTGCAGGATAGCTAAGTGAATGCAAGGTACCACTGATTATAAGAATAGCCCAATTTCTGAAATGTTAAATTACACATTTTAAAATTGATAAAATCTGCTATGTGTAGGTGTCAATAAGCCCTGTTTTAAGACCTTTATAAATATTAATTTATTTAATCCTCATGTAACAATACTATGAGGTAGGTTCAATTTTGGTTATTCTTTCCAGTCCATACACATTTACAAAGTCAGAAAGTGGTAGAGATGCTATATTATAATATGTATCTCCTAAAGTTGAAATAAAGTTATAACTTATGTTTGCTTTAAAAAGTTAAGTCTTCTACTACCAGATTGTAAACCCCATGAGAGCACGAGGTGTATTTTTCTGCCTATTGTATGCCCAGCACATATCACAGCGCCTGATAAGCATAAATACTCTTCCCACTGTTTTTCCCTAAGCTCAGTATCTTTTCTTCCTTGTCCATTCCTGTTAATTTTGACTTTGTAATGTAACCTTTTGTGTAAATAGAATACATGTTCTCTTATATGTTGTATGATTTAAGGAAAGTCAGAAGATCTTCCACTTGGAATTATCTTCCTTAGTGATTAATAATTTTGACCATTAGTAATTCATATCTTTGTGTTTGATATTTTTCTGCCTTAAAGGGCCTTTTTTTAATGTAAATACTCACGAGAGGTGTAATATGTTAAATAATACTGTGTGAATTTGTTTGGCTAATCTCTCCTCCAGATAAAGAGAATTAAGATGGTTTTAAAATGAGGATACTATATGCCTTCTGGTGGGAAACTGGTGAAATCAGGGGATCTGGAAGGGTTAAAATCAAATTTCATCAAATCAATATTGTTTAAAATTTTTACTGGAGTATATAACATGCATACAGAAACGTATACAAATCGTAAGCATACAGCCTGATGGATTTTCATGAAGTGAATATACCTGAATAATAGAATATTATCAACGTCCTAGAACCCTTTGTCACTAACCCTTCAAGAACAACCACTTTCTTACTTTTCCATCGTTAATTAGTTTTGCCTGTTTTTGAATGTTATACAAGTGGAATCTTTATAATTTTCTTTTGTGTATGGCTTTCTTCACTCAATTTATGTTTGTGAGATTCATTCGTACGGTTGTGTGTAGTAATAGTTCATTCATTCCTATTGCTCTATTGTCTTCCACTGGGTAAACACATCACATTTTATTTACACATTCATTTACTCTTTTGGCGGCTGTTTCAGCATTTTTCAATTTAGGGCTATTGCAAATAGTATTGCTATGAACCTTAGACATGTCTTTTAGTAAAAACAGATACTAATTTCTGCTGGGTATATACCTTGGAATGGAATTTTGAAATCATATAATATTCAGCTCTAATATGTGGTGCCAAATGGATTTAGAAAGTGATTACATTATTTTCTCTCTCTTTTTTTGTTTTCTAGGTTTTCAAGAAGGACCCATCCTGGTCCTTTATATGATCTAGAGGGACTTCAATGGCATACTTAATCCTTTAATCCTATATTCAACATGTACATATAGAGAATCCATTGTGTGCAAAGAAATATTAGTACCTAATTTTATGCCCTCGTGGCTAAGTGGTTAAAGTGCTTGGCTGCTGACCAAATTGTCAGTGGTTCAAACCCATCAGCCACTCAGCCAGATAAAGACATGGCAGTCTGCTTTGTAAAGATTACAGCCTTGGAAGCTCTATGGAGTAGTTCTACCTTGGCCTATAGGGTTGCTATAAGTTGGAATCAACTTGACAGCAGTGCGTTTGGATTGAGTTTTGGGATTTTATGCTGTAAGGTTGAAAATACGCTTGTATGCCCATTTTCCCATTTGCTCAGTACAGAATTGCTGTAAAATAGGTATTATCATTCTTTCATACATTTGGAAAATAAGGTTCAGAATGGTTAAGTGACTTGCCGCTCAGCTGGTGAGTGGCAATGCCTGAACACACAGCAAAGCGCTCTGACAACAAATCCTGTAACGTTCTACTCTGTCATTTCTCCTCATTTTAGGGATAAACCACGCTTTCTGCTTTCCATCCACTTGCCATTTCTAGGAGGGTTCTGGGCAGCTTACTTTCTTGTTTCTGGTGAGTATTTCAAATTTTTCTCATTCTTCTCAAAATTCAGAGGCTAATTTGGTAATCAACCCTACTCCATTGTGACATTAGGGAGGTGACTTCTACTTAGTACCTTCTACCATTTCACGTACAGGGGTAGCTAGAAGCAGTTTTAGGTAGTGTTCTTTCTGAGCACGCTCTGAAGTAATGCAGAGGTGAAAGCAGCTTAACTTTTCCAGATATACCGAATGAAGGCAACACCCTTAAACCAGAAGAACCTCTTCTAACCTCTGGCAGGGAAACCCAACCAGCATCATCCAGGCTTCTCAATCCTGTTGTTCCTGATAACCCCTTATTCCACATACTCTACCCTTTTCTACCTAAGCCGTTTTCTTAAATTAATAACCATTTTATCATCCAGAACAAAGACATTTTCACTAACACAATTGAGCCTCAATGGCAAAATAATCCAGGTAAGATGGACTGAAAAAACAAAAGGATAAGCGGGTATAAAAACGTATTTGTACTCTAATATTAATACAGTTTAAAACATTAACTGCACAAATAAAAAAGACCTCCAGTCACCAAGTATTTTTTTGTAAAGACAAACCTCAAGCCAATTGCGCCTTTTATGGCATATCCGTAAATTCACGCCACTGCACCTCGATTCATTCAGGATACTGAATGACATGTTGTAATAGCACACAAAAGTACTAGCACAACCTTTTGTTTCTTTATTTACCTCTATTATAAAATGTCTTGGCAGACTTAGCCATTAACATTTTCTGCTTTCTCAAGGAAAAGATAATTTACCCGCTTAAAGATATTAGGCTCCTGTGTATTGTTTTTCTCCATTTGTTGTCCTTGATTCCCCCTCTGAACACTTGAGTGCTTGCAATCAGGGCACAATGACACTCACTAATAACAACTGAACCACTGCACCCGCCATAACACCATGCGGCTCCCAGATTGATCACCATGAGCCCCAGCAACGTAGAACCTAGTCTCTGTGC
The DNA here is from genome assembly GCF_024166365.1 of Elephas maximus indicus. NCBI lineage: Eukaryota > Metazoa > Chordata > Mammalia > Proboscidea > Elephantidae > Elephas > Elephas maximus. Next base: position 12,963,085 of record NC_064841.1, on the reverse strand, counting down.
AGAGGCTGTCTCCTCTCCACAGCTGCATCTGTTCCCTCCCCCGGGAGCATCTGCTGTGAAGCGTAGCCCCTGCTGAGCACTTGTAGGCCCCAACATGGGCCTTTTTTTTTTCCCCTGAAATGTTCAGATCCTAAGTTCTATCGCTCGATTTCAAATACACAGACACCAACGTCCATTTGAACAATACTGGGGTTGGGAGGAAATAGTGTTCTTTTTTTGTTTACATTAAAGGTATTTTTCCTCTGACAGAAAGAATTAAAAGAGATTAGTGAGGCTTTTCTGACAGAAAAGCATATTTCGATTGTTCTGATAGGTGGGAAAGAAATGGTATCTTCTTTTATAAAATAAAATTGATACAAATGCAGAGGTTGTTCACTCTGGGGGAGTTTGGACACCACTCAGTCATTTGATTTTTTTAATGCCTTTCCTTCATCCACGTGGAGAAGCGTGTCAAGTTTGATTTTTATTGTATATTATACATAAATTAGAAATATTGGGCCATAGAGAATCAACGGATGGCATGACCCCATTGGAAAATTTGAAGATGATCCAGTAAGTCTCAAAATCAGAATTTTTAAAATCAAATTAAATCATGAAGATAAGATGGGCTTTTCTCTTAGGAACAGTGACAGCAGTTAGATTGCTGGGGACTGTTTTTACCCTTTGGGGTCAAATCATTTTTATACCCATGTTCAGCGTTCATGGAGCTGTACAGTGGCTGGGCTCCCTTGCCACAATAATCTTATTTAATTCTTTTAAAATCATAAGAGATTCTAAGGGAGAGGAAAGAATGCATCTTTTTGTATTAAAAAAAAAAAAAGGTGTCCAGTCAAGAGTTCTGTTATGTTGGTCCAACAAAATTCCCACCTGCTTACAGTGTCCTGTATTTTTTTTTTTTTAAGCATTATCCAACAAACTTGATCTTCCCTGAGAACAATGTCCACCACTTATAGGAGCCCAGCAGTGACAAATGTAGCAGTAAAACAGGTAGTATCTATTGATTAATTGATTCCTTAAAAGGATACATTATACGATTTTCACATGCATAGATTAGCCATCAATCTTAACCCAAAACCCGTTGCCACTGAGTGAATCCTGACTCACAATGACCTTACAGGACAGACTAGAACTGCCCCACAGTGTTTCCAACACTGTAATTTTCATGGAAGCAGACCGCCACACCTTTCTCCCAAGGAGCAATTGGTGGGTCCCAACCATTCAACATTTTAGTTAGCAGTTGAATACTTAACTGTTGAGCCACCAGGGCAGATACATTTATTATTTTAATGCCAAAATGTGGTTGAGTATATATCAGTTATTTTTTTATATGTTGAGGATGTTTTTTATTGTTGTAAAAATATATTTAACACATTTGCCATTGCAATGTTTTTCATGTGTACAATTTATTGACACTAATTTTTTTTTTTTAATTAAACAGTTACATTAATCATGTACAGCCATCACCATAACCATTGCCAAGTTTTCCATCTAAGGGATTTTTTTTTTTAACAGGTGTGGGGAGTAGCAACCTGAAGTCTATTTTATCAGAGATTATTATCGCCATTCCTGCTTTCTTTTGGCTTGCTTGATATGTTTTTTTTTTTATCCTTTGGTTTTTAACCTCTTTAGGTCTTTGTGTCCAAAGTGTGTCTCTTGTAGATAACATACTGATGAATCATGTTTTTATCCATTCTGCCACTTTCTGTCTCTTGACTGGTGAATTTAATCCATTTACATTCAATGTGGTTATCGACAGGTTTGAATTTACTGCTGCCATTTTGTTATGCTTTTTTTGTGTGTGTATGGTGTTAACGGAAACCCTGGTGGCGTAGTGGTTAAGTGCTATGGCTGCTAACCAAAGGGTCAGCATTTCAAATCCGCCAGGCGCTCCTTGGAAACTCTCTGGGGCAGTCCTACCCTGCGCTATAGTGTCGCTGTAAGTCGGCGTCGACTTGACGGCACTGGGTTTGGTTTTGCATTTCGATAGCGTTAACAGTTTCCTTGCTCTGCTTAATTGTCTGCTCAGTGTGCTTTTTGTTTATGCGTTTTCTTTTCATAGCACTTGTTGTTATCGGTTTAGTGTTTTTTTTTAAGTCTTTTTGTCTCATTGATTTTCTTCTTTATTTTGGTGAGTAGTTGTATTAATTTTCTTTATGGTTACTCTGAAATTTACCTTCATCTTCCTAAGTTTAAAACAGTCTGTTAAGCCTTGATATCGCCTTGACTTCCTCTCCATATGGAAGTTCTATAACTACACCATTTATTACCTCTTTTTGTTTTGAAGTTGGCTCATTTACAGATTTACATCTCTGGATCTCTGTTTTCAATTTTGCGGCTTTATTTTGCTTTTGAGAATTCTTTATCTAGATTGGTATCTGGGTGATGCTGTCATGTGTCTTACTCTCAGGTTGATGTCTGATGTAATTTGTTCTCTGTCCAAAGGACTCCCTTTAATATTTCTTGTAAGGTTGGTCTGATTTTTACAAATTTCCTTAATTTCTGGGAATGTCCTAGTTTTGCCATCATATTTAAAAGACAAATACAGCAATTCTTTTTTTTCAAGGTTTTTTTTTTTATATATCAACACCTTGCTTTCTGGCCTGCCTGGTTTCTGCCAGAAACCAGTCTTATTGTTGCCCCTTTGTACATGATGTTTGGTTTTTCACAAGCTGCTCTCAGAATTCTTTCTTTGTCTTTGGTTTTGGAAAGTTTGATTATGGTATGTCTTGGTGACTTTCTTTTGGGATCTATCCTCTATGGGGTTCATTGAGCTGGGGTCTATCCTGTATGGAGCTCATCTTTCATGATATTAGGGAAGTTTTCTGCCAAAAAATAAATCTTTAAAATTTACTCCGTACTCTTTTTTTCTCCTCCTCTCCTAGAATTCCTCTTAAGCAAATAAACAAAAAAAAAACCTCATTGCTGTCAAGTTGATTCTGACTCATAGCACCCCTACAGAACACAGTTTAACTTCCTCATAGGGTTTCCAAGGCCGTAAATCTTTACAGAAGCAGACTACCACATCTTTCTCCTGTAGAATTTCTATTACCTGTAAATTATTCCTTTTGATAGTGTCCCACTTAACTCTTAGGCCTCCTTCATTTTTCTTCCTTATTTTTCTTACTGTGCTGCAAACAAATTAGTAGCAAGGGATTTGTCTTCTATTTCACTGACTCTTTCTTTGGTTGATTCAATTCTGTGTCCTTCCATTTAGTAATCTATTTCTGATATTTCATTGTTAATCTTCTGGATTTCTAGTTGTTGTTTTTGTATGGTTTCTAATTGTCTGTTTATTTTGTCATTTTTTTCTTGTATTGTTTTCCTGAATTCCTCTAGCATTTTGTCTGTTTTCCTTGACCTTTTTGAAGATCCTATATATGTCTTCTGAATTTCTCATTGGGTAATTCTATTACTATTTCTTCCTCAGGAAGGTTTTCTGCCTCTTTATTTTGCTCACTTGTTTGAGTCATCCTGTTTCATTATATTATTTATTGTCTGCTATGTCCAAGGCCTTAAGGCATTAATTTATTTATATATTTCTTTACCGATTGTAGGTCTCTTTTGTGTGTGCATGTGTGCTGATTTTTTTTGTTTTGTTTTGGCGTATCAGGAACATTGTTTCCTCTCTTTCTCTTTAGAATGTCTTTCTTTGTATTATTTTAATTTTTTTTTTTTTTTTTGCAGCTCTGGTCTACTTGTGACTTTGGTGGTATCTGTTGTCTGGGTGTGAGTTCCTCTCAGTAGTGAGTATGGTGGATCACACCCATGTGTGCATCCTCTTTGGTCTCATACATCTTCTCTTACTGCATTGGGTGGAAGTAGGAGAGCAGGTTCTTTCCCCGATATTGAGTGGCAAGTGTGGGATAGTTAGTGTCCCTCGATAGCCCTTGTGGGACCATGGGTTCCTTCCAGGTTTGTACTACCAGCTTGTGCATTCTCTGGAGGTCAGGGCAGATGTCTTCAGGTCTGCTGTGAGGGAGTACTACCCAAATGGACAGTGTAGACGCACTGTGAACACACGAATTGGAGTCTGAGTAGGCAGTAGGGTATAAAGGGGTTCCAATGCAAGTGCACATGGCCTGCAGGAGCTGCTTGGGTGGATGTTGCAGCTGGATGGAGGTTGGATGAGGGCATTAGGACTTCCTGCTTGTTGACAGAGGTAAATGGCACCTATCAGGATGTGATTGACATTGTTGACAAGGTGATGCGTCTGTCTGGCCAGTCACCAGGGCGTGGGTGCAGGAAGCATTCTTACCCGCCACTGGGTTAGGGATTGTGTCTGTGTGCTTCGGGTTGCTAGGTGGTCAGGGTGAGGGTGCACAGGTCACTGATCACCAGGTTGGTGGCATGGGAACTTACAATATCAGGCACCAGGTGGGCAGGGCAGCAAGGGTGGGGGAGGGGCCTTCAGATGCCAGTCTGGTGGTGAGAGTACACTACACAACACCAATCACTGGGTGGGCAGGGTGGCACAGGTGTGGGCAGAGTGAATACAAACCTCTAGTCACAGGTCCAAGAGCACGGAAGCACATGCTGTAAATCACTTTTTGGGGAGGAGGGTCCATACCACTCATCACCAGGAGGGTGGGAGGGGGAGGATTGGAGGAGCATGTTCCCCTAATCTCTAGTGTGAATTCTGGGGCACTCCTCACAGAGTATAGCTGGTGATCAGGACACAACACTGACGAAATGTGAAGGGGGGGTTAGGTGGGGGATCTCTAGCCCCCACTCCAAGGATTCTGCAGTCCTCCAGTGCCACCCACCGAAATGATCAGGGATCAGTAGCTCTATCCCTATTTTCTGGCTCCCTCCCTGCTGTATGGTCACCTGGATCCCTAAGCCTCTCACTGCCTTCTTGCACTTTCCCTCCTTAGATCCAGTTCCTGCTCTGCTCATTTTGCTTCACTCCAGGCTTGTCTACACAGCATCTCTGTCTTCTGTTCAGGATTCCATGATGTTGCCTTCCTGAGCTCCTCAACTGAGAGTGCTGCTTGCTTTGTTGCAAGATGTCCACACTGTGCTGGGCTGGTTAGCAGGGCACCTGTAATCCATAAGTCTCCTCATTTGTTGTTTTCATTCAGTTCCTCTTTCCCTTTGATGTTTGATCTTCATCCTTCTCTTTGCTGTTCTGGGTTCCTAGATTGTCATCTGCATCAGTTTCGTTTGGTTGCTCGGTTCTTTGCTATAGGGAGGTGGCATGGTGTGTGTGACTAAGCTGCCATCTTGGGCCATCTTTCAGTCATTTTTTAAAGTGTGAGTTTTTAGTTGTTACTACAACCCAGACACTGCAAAGATATATGTTTGCACTGTGGTAAGAACAATCTTTGATTTACTCCTGTTCTTCCTCCTCTCTAGCTGTCCAGACAGGTGAGCTGAGAGCTGGGCTCTATTCTACACCATGTCAATGGAAACTAATTCTGAGTTTCTGTCAACATGGTTTTGTTTTGTAAAAGATATTGGTCCAGGGATAAACCAAAAGTAGAATAATGCAAAGCTTTCCTTCTCTTTCTCTTTGAATCCTGACAACTTCTTTTTTCTCCAGGCCATTTTTAATTTCCTTTACTATGAGGGGAAACCCTGGTGATGTAGCGGTTAAGTACTACAACTGTTAACCAAGAGGTTGGCAGTTCAAATCCACCAGGCGCTCCTTGGAAACTCTATGGGGCAGTTCTGCTCTGTCCTATAGGGTCGCTATGAGTTGGAATTAACTTGACAGCAGCGGGTTTGGTTTTTTTGGTTTTACCATGAGGAGATTCATTAGAAACAATATCCACAACTAGAAAAACCAGGTTCTTGACTCTCTACAATGGGTTGCGCATCCAATATCACTCCTTTTTCTTAGGCATTGTTGTTATTAACTAGCCGTCAATTTGCCCCCAAATCATAACAACTCTACGCACAACAGTATTGAGCCATTGTGATCCATAGGGTTTTCATTGGCTGATTTTTCAAAAGAACATCACCAGGGCTTTCTTCCTAGTCTGTCTTAGCTGTAAGCTCCACCAAAACCTGTTCAGCAACATAAAAAAAAGCCCAGTGCCATCGGTTCAGCAGCATAGTAACACACAATCCCCCATTAATGGATGAGTGGGGGATGCAGCTGATGCAGGGTCTCCCACGTAGAAGGGGACATGCTTTCTGAATGTGTGTTTATTTATTTGTGCCTCACTCCCCTCAGCCCCATTTTAATAATAGAAATTAGGTATAAAGCTCAGTCTTTATGTTAACTTCATCAGTACCTCTCAGAGAAATTAGAGGATCAGTCAAGAAAAATATAAAAGGACCAGGAACATCTTTGGGGATAAGATATAATATTGATTACTGGCATGTACTTCCTGTTCCCTGTGTAATACTCATATTGTGCACTTGACAAGCATCTCTGCCAGAACCTAGAGAAACTATATCACTTTGCGAGCAGGAATTCAATCGAAATTACCATCCACAGACTCAGAAAAGCCTTTCAACAGCAGAGGGGCTCTTCGTGCACGCAATCTCCTGCACACAGGCTGGTTGGCATGGCCAGCCAGCTGTGGATTACCTGTGGGCCTCAGCCAGGTGAGATCACATAGAAGTGAGGGGACTCAAGTCCCCATGCCCACTCCACAGATGGGAATATGTGCAGATGTGAGACACAGGGGTTTGCAGGCATGTAGGGCAACATCAATGAAGGTAAGGATCTCCTCACAGATAACCAGCTCACACATTTCACATGCCTTTCATTTTTAAAAGGCACTGGCGAGAGCTTAAAAAACAAAACAAAAACAAAACTCTGTCACAACAGAGAAGTAGCTACACAAAATTCCAGAACAGCATCTATGCTTGTCTCTCAAAGAGGCAAGCAGAGCTTTCAATCACTGCAAAGCTTGCTATTTCCTTTTTGTCACTTTGTTTTGTTTTGTATTCTGTTCAGATTTGGTCCAAATATTGGTGGCAGCAAAAGAAGTGTGACTGGAGAGTTGGAGAGCACAAGACCGTTCCATTAGGTGCTTCTAAATTCTCACGATCCTGCAGAAACCTCTGTGTATTTCTGAAAATGGCAAGAGATACGTGTTGTGTATTCAAACAATATAGCAGTAAAACCAAGATTCAAGGGTTGTTAATCTCAAACATATTATGGGATTGCAGAGCAACGAAGGTACTGTGTCTCCATTTTAATTACCAGGGTTGGCAGAGGAATCCAATTATGTGGCTGTGTCCCCAACATAACCCTTTCTGTCTTTGTTTGCTGCTGGCTTATTCTAAGCATATGTTGATCACCTCTGTTTATTTGTTTGGCGTGTTTGCTTTCTCCTATGCATGTCTCTTGCTCTAATTTGAAAGAACTTTTTGGAGATTTTATTCTCATTGAAAGAGTTATTCGTCATCCTCTTGCAAGCACGAAATGTTTCATGTTAAGATTTTTTTCTTTTATCATTCCCTAGTGGAATTGAGGCAGTGAGGATAACTGGATTTCCCATGTGCCAGACCATTGTTTTAGTCTGATGGTTACAGGCATGGGTTGCACAAATTATCTAACTCCCGGCTTCTGGCATCCCTGCACCAAAAAATATATATATATATATATATATGTATATAGGCAACTCTCAAGCTTGGGGTACATTTGCATTCCATATGGATTCTTAGTACAATGACAAAGAAATAATCCTCAGACTTCCTGCCTCTAAACATATTTTCATACCCTAGAATCTGTAAGAACCTAGGACTGAGCAAAAGTGAAAAAAAAAATATTTATTTTAAATTATCAATCTTATAGAGAGTCAGGCTGAAACATTACCTGCATATATAAAACAAGGCACTTTTATAATAAACATCAAATCTGTCACCAAGTTCTCTCCTTGACACCCTCCATTATTCCTGGAATCCACTGTTTCTAATATCCTTTAAACTCCTTGAGTATAAGGGCTATGTTTTTATGCATTTTTGTATATCCCAGTGTCTTAGAACTGAGGCTTTCATATAAAAAATAGGCACCCATTTATTCATTCCTTCAACAAACATTCATTGGGCACCTACTCTGTGTCAGGTGCTGTGTTAAACGCTGAGGATGCAACAGTGAAGATAACGCAAAACTACCTGTGCTCATGGAACATGTATTCTTTAGGAGGAAAACAGATAATAAAGGCAAGAAATTAGTACATGTGTAGTATATATTATATCATGGATTGAATTTTGACCCCCCAAAAAATCTCCACACCAGCCCTGGGTCAGAGACTGGAAGGCAGGAGGGGACAAGAAAGCTGGTGTTAGGGAACCCAGGGTTGAGAAAGGAGAGTGTGGACATGTTGTGGGGTTGTGAACCAATGTCATAGAACAACGTGTGTACCAACTGTTTGATGAGAAACTAGTTTGTTCCGTAAACCTTCATCTAAAGTACGACTAAAAAAAAAAGACAAAAAAATGTCGACTTGGCTAGGCCGTGATTCCCAGTATTGTGTGGTTGTCCTCCATTTTGTGATTATAATTTTATGTTAAAGAGGATTAGGGTGAGATTGTAACACCACACTTACCCAGGTCACATCCCTGATCCAATGTAAAGGGCGTTTCCCTGGGGTGTGGCCTGTACCACCTTTTATCTCTCAACAGATAAAAAGAAAAGGAAATGAGCAGAGATGGGGAACCTCATACCACCAAGAAAGCAGTGCTGGGAGCAGAATGTGTCCTTTGAACCATGGGTCCCCAAGCAGAGAAGCTCCTAGTCTGGGGGAAGATTGATGAGAAGACCGACAGAGAGAGAAAGCCTGCCTCTGGAGCTGACACCCTGAATTTGGACTTTTAGGCTACTTTACTGTGAGAAAATAAACTTCTCTTTGTTAAAGCCATCCACTTGTGGTATTTCTGTTGTAGCACCATTAGATAAAGCAAAGCTGGAAAAGAAGGCTATAAATTGAAGAAGGTGGAGACCTGGTGGTGCAGTGGTTAAGAGCTCAGGCTGCTAACCAAAAGATCAGCAGTCCAAATCACCAGCCGCTCCTTGGAAACCTTATGGGGCAGTTCTACTCTGTTCTATAGGATTGCTATGTGTCAGATTCAGCTCCACGGCAACAGGTTTGTTTTTTTGTTTGTTTGTTGGTGTTTAGTAATTATAGATAGAGTGACCAGAGAAGGTGACAGCAGAGAAAGTAAGAAACCTGAAGAAAGTGAGAGAAAAGGCCATGAACTATCTGGGGGAGGAGCGCTGCAGACTGATGGAATAGCAAGTGCAAAGGTCCTGTGGAAGGGTTGATGAAGGTGAAAGAGAAATGGGAGTAGCAGGAGATGAGATGAAATTATGGGGTGCTTGGGTAGAGAGTGGTGGGCAGATGATAAAGTACCTTGGAGGTATTAATTATAAAGTCATTGGACTTTACTCTGAATAATATGGGAGATTATTATAAGGCTTGAGCTTCAGAGGGAAAATGGTGTAATTTATGTTTCAAAGCATCACGTCATCTCTGAACTTAGAATGGATCGCAGGGTAAAAGCTGGGAGAGAAGTTACAATATGACAAAGACCTGTAATATAGTGGGCATGATGAGTTGTGAATACAACTGTATGGGAACCCTGTCAACCCTCTTTCTAGCTAATAGAATAAAGGCAGAATGACAGGCTATAATTATACTCTACCAGCTGGTAAAAGCGTTAGGGGCTCTGTCCCTCAGATTTGTACATCACAAAGATGCCCTGGATTACAAAGCTAAACTAATCTCTATACAGTGTGACTTAAAATGAGATGAAGAAGGAGGAGGAAGGAGAAATCTGAGGAGGAGGGAAAGTGAGAGGAGAAAGAGGAGGAGAAAAAGAAGAGACTTTCCAATTCTTGTATTGCCCCAAGAGTGTCCCTTACCCATGACTGGATGCAGTCGAAAGTACCAAATATTGCTTTCCACAAAAATGCATAAGCATCTTAAATAATAAAAATATACTTGATTCTATTCTTCAAATTCAGTTATTTTGTTTAGCATTTGGTTATACAAATTCTCTTTCCTTGGTTGTTCATCAATTCTGCCTTCTGTTAATAAAAATAAAAGATTTGATAAGCACCTACCACATACAAGGCATTGTTCTAGGCATGTAAGGCAAAGTCTCATAGGATATTACAATGTAGTAAGGAAAACATTATTAAATGTGTTCCTTAGAAGAGCATGGCTCAATACCAGCTCCTGAGAGAAAAAACAAAACATCATCAACTAGTTGTGCCTCATAAGGAGAAAAAAATTACTAAGATTCAGAAGAAAGACCAAATACTCTCTGTTGATACATTAAAGATTTCATGCAAGGTTTGGACTTTGAAGAATGAGTAGAAATTAGACAGGATGAGAAGGGAAGAGTTCCAGGTGTAACGCATTGCCATCAAGTGGATCCCAATTCATAGGGACCCTACAGGACAGAGTAGAGCTACTCCAAAGGGTTTCCAAGGAACAGGTGGCAGATTTGAACAGCTGACCTTTTGGTTAGCAGCCAAGCCCTCAACCACTGTCCCACTGGGGCTCTGAATGGACTATTGAGAATGGAACAAATAGGTTAAGATAGAGCCAAAACAACGTGGTAAATATGGCTTGGTTCTAAAAATAAATGGCTCAGAGGACCAAGTGAGTAAAGCTGGACTTTGTTGCACAGGTAATGGACAGCAGCTACAGGATTTTTCGGGGATGTAAAGGAGAAGAATAATTTTGAGATAAAAAAAACTTTGTTTCATAAAGATCACCCAGGAAGCATTTTTCAAAACGGATTGGAGGAGAGAGGAACCAGATCTTGAGACAGTAGTTAAAAACTGACAATTTTTGAAACATCGCTAAGAGCCCATCTGCCAATAGGTATCCTAATTTCCACACTTGTTTTCAAATTGGAACCCTGGTATTCCATTGCAACCATAAATGAACAAAATTCTGGCTGAATTAATACTACTTTTCCATTAAGAGACCACATACCCAGTGGTTTAGGCCAAATAGTTGCTTTGTAGTTTCAAAGCCAATAAAGAAAAGCTAGCACGGCAACATTCAGAATGTAACCTTTTCAGTTGCTTGGTAATCTTGCATAAAGCCTCCGAGCTTATGATAGTGAATGCTAGGTATCCCCCCAAAAGATATGTTGAAATCCTAACCTATAGCACCTAAGAAGATGACTGTCTAGTTATCTAGTGCTGCTACAATAGGAATACCACAAATGGGTGGCTTTAATGAACAGAAATTTATTTTCTCACAGTTTAGTAGGCTAGAAGTCCAAATTCAGGGTGCCTGCTCTAGAGGAAGGCTGTCTTTCTTTCTCTCTTTTCGCTTTGGTGGAAGGTCCTTGTGTTTTCCAGCTTCTGTTTCTAGGTTCCTTCGTAATCATGTCCTGTGTATCTTCCCCTCCATTTTGTGTGTGCTTGCTTGCTTGTTCAATCTCTCTTTTTTCTCTCAAAGACACACCCTATACTAATAACGCCTCATTAACATAACAAAGAAGACCCATTCCTAAATGGTATTATAACCAAAGATATTGTTATTGTTAGGTGGCATCATGTTGGTTCCTACTCATAGCAACCCTACATACAACAGAACAAAACACTGCCAGGTCCTGTGCCATTCTCACAATAGTTGTTATGCTTGAGCCCATTGTTGCACCCACCGTGTCAATCTGTCTCCTTAAGGATCTTTCTCTTTTTCACTGACCCTCTGCTTTACCAAGAATGATGTTTTTCTCCAGGGACTGGTCCCTCCTGCTAACGTGTCCAAAGTAAGGGAGATGAAGTCTTGCCATTCTTGCTTCTAAGGACCATTCTGGTTGTGCTTCATCCAAACTACAGATATAAGGGTTAGGATTTACAACACATATTTTTGGGAGACACAATTCAATCCGTAACAGTGACCTTGTCTGAAAATAGTATCTTTGAAGATGTTATCAGTTAACAGGAGTTCATACTGAAGCAGAGTGGGTCATAATCCTATCTGAGTATTAAATTAGAAGAACAGACACGGAGTTAGGTATAGACAGAGGAAGGACAGTCATGTGACAAAGGAGGCAGACGCAGCTGTAAGCTAAGGAATGCCAAGAATTGCCAGGAGTCACCAGAATCCCAGAGAAAGGTACGGAACAGTTTGTCTTGCAGAGCTCTCAGAAGATATTAACATGGCTGATACCCTGATTTGGATGTCTAGCCTCCAGAGCTGTGAGGCAATTAATTTCTGTTCTTTGAAGCCACCTACACTGTGGTATTTTGTTATGACAGCCCTACCAGATTAAGATACTATGTATCTCACAATCCAAAGAGAGATGCTATGGCAGGACTGGTTGAAAAGAAGCTGAACTTATTCAACAACCATTTCCTTCCTGCAACCTATACGAAGAGTATGGGTATGTCAATGATTGAGTTGTGTCTACCCAAAATACCTGTCACCTTGGCTAGGTCCTGATTCCCAGTATTGTATGATTGTCTACAATTTTGTTATCTGATGTGATTATATGATGTAATGTGATGAATTAGTGGCAGTTATGTTGATGAAATCTACAAGATTAGATATTGTCTTAAGCCAATCTCTTTTGAGATATAAAAGAGAAGCAAGCAGAGAGACATGGGGACCTCATACCACCAAAAAAGCAGTACTGGGAGTAGAGCATGTCTTTTCAACCTGAGGCTCCTGTGCTGAGAGGCTCCCAGACCAAGGGAAGACTGATGACAAGGACCTTCCTTCAGAGCCAACAGAGAGAGAAAGACTTCCCCTGGGGCTGGCACCCTGAATTCGGACTTCTATTACTGGACCGTGAGAAAATAAACTTCTCTTTGTTAAAGCCATCCCCTTGTGGTATTTTTGTTATAGCAGCACTAGATAACCAAGACAGGGTGTATTGATGAGGGGAGGAATTCTTAAAGTGAGGCAATTTGTAAGGGTAAAGAAAGGTACTGCTTGAGCGTCTCCTCCATTGGTGACAAGAAGAAGAAATTTTCTCCTTATTTCCTGACTGTACATCCCTGAGAAGCAGTATCCCATAGACTCACCCCATGCTGCTACAAGAGTTGAGATTGTTGTAAGGTCTGAGGAAAGTTTGACATGTGGCCCCTAGCAAACCCTAGTGTTTGGTAGCAAACACACTGGAGCCTGGCTCTCATGATGAAAGTTCTGAAGCTAGGAGGATGCCTGACTGCTTTACGTAGGTATGGTAAAGAGAAGAAAGATCACGTAGAAGCAAGCTGAGATTCTAAAATTTGGAAAACAAGGCGTTTGGGTTCCTTTGAGGCAAGTGGATAGCCAGGCTCAGGTCATCTTGAAAGCACCCTACCCCATGATTTAGGAGATGGTTTTGGCGCCATTATCCCTGTCTTTGAGCATAAACAATGTGACCTGGACTCACAGGGACTCACAAGGACACATCAACCGGGCCCTGAGGTACAAAGACAGTAGCTAGGACAATCTCAGAGAACATCTTTTAGGGACCCTTTCACGTAAGCTAAATCAAACAGCACGAAAGACCCACATACTTTCCACTCTTTTCTTTTTCTATAAGCATTTAGTGAAGAGTAAGATTTGTTGGACCAGTGAAGACCCTCCTGACTGTTGTTACTGAAACCTGTACGAGTGATTATTAAGAAAGACGATTCAAAATGCAAAATCACAGTGATTTGGCAGTTTTTGGCAAATTGGTGAAAAGGTGAAGTTTTCACTGGTTTTGCCCATTTGTAACATTAATATATACTGATGATTCTGTAATATTCCTTGGACTTGGGCAGACATGGCTCCGGCAGCATGCTTGTCCGTTTCCCACTTTTGTCTCTGAACTTATGCTGAATAAAACCTTTCTTTTTGCGTTACTATAACTTTGTGGTGATTTTACCCTAGAACATCCACATTAAAAAAAGTCTACTTGCCTTGATGAGGACCTTGTGTGGTGTGCTGTCAAAGGTTCCAGCAGAGAACACAATCTGAATGGTTAGGTAAGGGGTACTACATCCTCACCAGAGAATACACAGTATGGGAGGTCACCATGGGGTACACAGAGACACGAGGTTCAAGTGTTTGGATGCCTTCCATGAAGAGGCAATGCTAGCCCAGAAAAAATTGCCAATAGCTCTACCTAGTAAATCGACCTTTTCTCTCTTCTCCTGTAAAACTTCTTCATTCAGCTTTGTTCTTGGAAGAATCAAGAGGACGGAAAGCAAGAGGAACATACAAGGTGAAGGCAAGTGTGGGTTTACCATGAAGCTAACGAAGCTGTAGCTTCAGAACCCTTCTCTTGTGCCGATGTCTTTGGGATATCATGCACTAAATTTTATATTCATAATTTGCATTATTTTTTCTTAAAGAAGCATTCCCTTCCAATTATATAAGCTTTAGACTCCATAAAACATAAAGAAAAAAAAAGTAGATTATGTTCTTTTCCTTATTGTTACTTACCTGGCTATCAGTTCTGCCATGTTGGAGATGTTGTTTAAAAAAAAAAAAAAATTTTGATTTGGAAGGGGTGATCTTATTAATACCTGAAAATAAGACACTCCGATCACCTGAAAGTGATTGGAAATGCATGGGATATGTTTGAGTTTCCACCAGGGGGCAAGGGAAGGGAAATCAGGGAGAAAACTGGAAGGCTTTGTAGGGGGAAGAGGAAAAGGTGCTTCCAAATTGTACCCTAGCAAGTTTAACCCGTTCACTATTGTGTTACATTAGGAAAGAAGGATGCTCATGCTAGTTTTATGGTGAGCCTTAAATGCAATTTGAAAAGAAACGAATGTAGCTAATCATCTCCCCATTTTCATATTCCATATCTGGACCAAATTTTTACCTTTGGAGTCAAAACTTCAGAGCGAGGCAGTGGAAGGTGCTTGAGTGCTGCACCCAGTATGTGCGTGTGCATGCGGGCACACACACGCACACACACACAAATATTTCCAACCAACATTTGTCCAATAAATCTATAGATATGGAAAAATGACCCTAAAATTACCGCCCATGCGCTGGTCTCATGCTTCAGTAAATCATTGCAAGGCTAAGGATTTTTTCCTCATATGTAAAGTAACATAAATGAGGAATTTGTAATTAAATAATGACATATTCTGTTACCTCAGGAGAAAAAAAAAGTTCATTTTCTTAAGAAACTTTCCTACCTCTCTGTGTAAACAGATTTTGTTTGGTGTGTTTCTCATCTGCCAATAATAGTTTAATTTAGTCTGCAAAAAATATATATATTTTTTAAGAGAAGTCCTCTAAGGGAAATAAAATTAAAAAAAAAAAACAAAACCCATTGCCTTGGATCAGCTTCTGACTCATAGTTTACAAGGCTGTAATCTTTATAGGAAGCCCTGTTGGCACAGTGGTTAAAGTGCTTGGCTGCTAACCTAAAGGTAGGCATAAGCCACTTCGTGAGAGAAAGATGTGGCAGTCTGTCTCTGTAATGATTTACAGCCTTGGAAACCCTATGGGGCCATTCTACCCTATTGTACTCTGTTCTACAGGGCTTCCATGAATCGCAATCAACTCAAAGCAGTGAGTTTCCTTTGGTTTTGATTTTAATCTTAATGGAAGCAGATTGCCACATCCTTCTCCCATGGAGCAGCTGGTGGGTTCCAACCACCAATCTTTTTCTTAGCATCTGAGCTCTTAACCACTGTGCCACCAAAAAAAAACAAACCAAACCCAGTGCCGTGGAGTCGGTTCCGACTCATAGCAACCCTATAGGACAGAGTAGAACTGCCCCATAGAGTTTCCAAGGAGTGCCTGGCAGATTCGAACTGCCAACCCTTTGGTTAACAGCCGTAGCACTTAACCACTATGCCACCAGGGTTTCCGATATATATATGTATGTGTATATATATATATACACACACATAAATCTTTCAATAGAGAAAACTGTTCACTTTATTATCCTGCATTTCTCAAATTTACTGAGTTATCACCCCACTGTTCTTATTTTCTCTATTAAATCGCATGGAACTGTGTTTACTTAGAACTTGCTTTGGAAAATGCTAAATTAAATATTTTAGAATGTATTCCAGCTCCTTAAATAAAGCAACAGGTTATATCAGTGGTAGTAAAATTTAATATATAAATATATAAATATAAATATATATATATATAAAGTACTGGAAAAATGAGCTTAAATTAAATCAGATAGTGAAGCCTCAGATTTAGAGGGCATAAAAAACCAAAACCAAACCCAGTGCCGTCGAGTCGATTCTGACTCATAGCGACCCTACAGGACAGGGTAGAACTGCCCCATAGAGTTTCCAAGGAGCACCTGGCAGATTCGAACTGCCGACCCTTATTGTTAGCAGCCATAGCACTTAACCACTACCCACCAGGGTTTCCTTAGAGGGCGTAGATAGCATTATTTTATGTAGTTTTAATGCTTTTGTTTTCTTATTTATCAGAATATCTCTGTGCATATTATAACTTGCCCCCACTCGTTATAATCAGCTGATCTTTTGTATGAGATATGTCCTTTTTTCTTCTTAGAACATCATGCCCGCAAGTCATAATTGTTATACTTTTGGTCCCATCACACACCCTTAGGAATACATAGTGGTATTGACTTGAGTTTCCATTTGGATTTCTTCCAGAGCCATTGCTTTGAGAGCAGCACATGAAATAACAAAATTGGCATGGGCAAGTTTTACTCCATAGCTACCTCTGTTGTCTTCTGTCGATGATAAGTGTGTGGAACAGTTGAAAACATAATCTAGGATGTCATTTTTCTACTCTGACAGATTGCATTACATATAATTTAGCATTCATCTTCAATTATATTCCGAAGTCTCACACATTTCTGGAAACATCTCTTATTGCTTATGATAGATAATTGATAACAAAAAAAATTATGATGTATATTATGATAGATAATTGATAACAATAGAGGATTGAAAATGAGGAGGTAGAGATGATTGTCCTCTCATTCACTAGCTAGCACACAATTGCCAGTCTTGAGTTTTTCTCTGGCAAAGGCAATCATGTGATTTGGAGCTTTGATTTTTTCTTTGTATTGCTATTATATCAAACAAGGGTAAGCATCTTGGAAAATAATATAAATTAAAGGGATAATAAAGTGAACAGTTTTCTGTATTGAAAGATTTATGTGTGTGTGTGTATATATATATATATATATATACATACACACATATACATATCAGAAACCCTGATGGCATAGTGGTTAAGTGCCACGGCTGCTATCCAAAGGGTTGGCAGTTCGACTCAGCCAGGTGCTCCTTGGAAACTCTATGGGGCAGTTCTACTCTGTCCTATAGGGTTGCTGTGAGTCGGAACTGGCTCCATGGCACTGGGTTTGGTTTGGTTTTTTTGGTGGCACAGTGGTTAAGAGCTCAGATGCTAAGAAAAAGATTGGTGGTTGGAACCCACCAGCTGCCCCATAGGAGAAGGATGTGGCAATCTGCTTCCATTAAGATAAAATCAAAACCAGAGGAAACTCACTGCTTTGAGTTGATTAAGGGAAAGTTAAGTAGATCAAGTTATTTTTGCGAGAAATGTATCAGAATACTGTTGTTGAACTCCTTTTTCTGATTTCACTCGTTAGAGCAGTATTCTGAAATCAAGCTTCTAAAAACATTTCAGTATTAAGCAAAAAACATACCAATGAAGTATAACGTTCAAAAAAAAATCTTTTTAAATATGTTTATTCTTATAGCCTAGACTTTAGCCAAGGTGTCTGTCATGGATTGAATTGTGTCACCTCAAAATATGTATCATCTTGGCTAGGCCTCAATTCCCAGTATTGTGTAATTGTCTACCTTTTGGCACCTGGTATGAGTTTCCTATGTGTTGTAAATCCTATTACTATGATGTTAATGAAATGGATTAGTGGCAGTTATGTTGATGAGATCTACAAGATTAGATTGTGTCATAAGACAATTTCTTTTGAGATATAAAGACAGAAACTAGCAGAGAGACATGGGGACCTCATACCACCAAGAAAGCAGTGCCAGGAGTAGAGCACGTCCTTTGAACCCAAGGTTCCTGCACAGAGAAGCTCCTAGTCCAGGGGAAGATTGATGACAAGGACCTTCCTCCTGCGCCCACAGAGAGAAAAAGCCTTCCACTGGAGCTGGTGTCCTAAATTTGGACTTCTGGCCTACTAGATTGTGAGAAAATAAATTTCTCTTTGTTAAAGCCAACCACTTTTGGTATTTCTTTTATAGCAGCACTAGATAACTAAGACAGTGCCCTTTACATCTGGATTTTAATAAATCACCTCAATTCCCTTCCCATACCACATGCCATTGAATACCAAGATCCTGAGTATTCTATAACTCCATACAACCTGCAGACTTTCTAGATGGTAGTGGTTGAAAGGATGACTTGTTATTGTTGTTGCTTTTCATTTTTCTTTTCTGGCTTTGAGCTTCTGCTCCTGCTGAATCTGTTCAACCTAGAGATCATCCTGCAGTCCTTTACATGCTGTACTGTATTCTGTATTTGTCTTCACTGACATGGAGTGAAGTCTTTTTTTTTTCCTTTGATATCCCTCTCAACTTCACTTGCACGAGGAGCCTGAGTGCACGAGACTTGACTGTAGATCCTTCAGTGATTTGTTGAATTTATCTACTGTCGAGTTGTTTCTGACTCATGGTGACCCCATGTGTACAGAGTAGAACAACTCCTTGGGGTTTTCAAGGCTGTGACCTTTCAGAAGCAGATCACCAGGCCTGTCCTCCAACGTGCCTCTGGGTGGGTCCAATCAGCCAACCTTATGACAAGTAATCAAGGACCTAACCATTTGTGTCACCCAGGGATTTCAGGTTGATAGAGGTGATGTTGGAGTGATTTCAGTAAGGGTGATTTAAATGATTAAAAAAAAAAAAATGATAGAGGGAAGTTATTTAGAGTGTCCCATGGCAATAACCAAAAATCAAAGGGTAAATACCCCCGATTTTTAAAAAAATCTCTGCCCTGGTGGTTTAGACCCTCTGGCTTTCACTCTAACCCCTCCTTCCCTCCTCCTCCCTCCACTGCACCTGGCCTTAGAGCTTCCCCTAGAAATTTAAACACCTTCACTTTATCATGCAGAATAATTTAGTCCTCTAACTCCCTCTCATCTCTAGGTTTACTTTTTCATAATCAAATTTTCATGAATTTGTTCCGTAAAAAGTGTCCGTATCTTCCATTCCCCAGAAATCTCTGCCAGTGGAATGAGGCTCCACAGGGAAATATTTCCCCATTGATATCAATTTCAGCCCTCCTCTTAGTGGGCAGAAGAATTACTATTTCATTTTGGTTCCAATAGTAGTTTTTTCTTTATTATACTTACAAGAATTTTTATATCATCCTGGCTGGCACAAATCGTTAAGTACTCAGCTCCCAGCTCCACTACTAGCAATGTGTACCCACCCAGAGGCACCTTAGAAGGAAAGCCTGGCAATCTGCTTCTGAAAGGGCACAGCCTTGAAAACCCTATGCAGCAGTTCTACTCTGACACACATGTTCGTACGAGTCAGAATCAACTCAATGACAACAACAACATAACAAAAACAACTGTATTTTATTTGAGGAATTTACATCTGTTGGTGGATACCTGGCAAAACACCATTGTGCTTCTTCTGGATTTGAGTCAATCTCATATGTTTCTTGATTAGCACCACCGGAGAAATATTGTAAGAGAGAAAGAGAAAACCGTAGGCTCTATACTGATTAGCGTATGCTAGGTCTACTTTTTCTAGAACTGATAACTTTATAGAGATATTTTCTGAAGTTCTTTCTGACTGATGGAAGTCTGGTCCGCTGCAGAAGATGTCAGATGTGATTGGTCCAATGTCACATATGATGACTTTTTCTTTCTCCCTTTTTTGATTCTGCTACCAGAAATTTTTGTCATTTTACTTTTAACAATAAATGAAAAACAACAGAACAGATATCATCACAAAAGATGAGAACTTGGTGGCATTGTAGGATACCTGAAATGACTTTCTTCAATTCCATTTTTGGAAAGAGTTAAATATTTCATTAGTTTACATTACAAAAACATGTGAAGTCTTATTAATACTTATTAATGTTACTTTTAAATGTCAATAATTAACTAATATTTTAAAAATAAACATCAATCTTCTAAAAATTAAATATAAATCATGTATTATATTACCTCACAGAAAAAGAGAATATAGTATTTTATTATTAGGTCTTCACCTTCTTGTGAATAAGCTGATATTGAACTAGTAATTAAGAACTAATTCCTAGACTTATATCTTAACCCTAAATCCTCTGAGATTCTGCCCAAACCCCAGCTACTCATATTACACCAAACTGAATCCCACACAGTCCTAACGTGACTACACCAGTATTCTCTTTTATTTGTCTATACTCTGTTCCTTCCTTTAGTATTGACACTCAAAATGACAAGCATTGTCTAAGTACTTAGTACAACCTAATTTTAAAAGTGGACAAAAGACTTGAACAGACACCTCACAAAGGAAGATATATTAATTTCCAATAAGTACATGAAAAAGTTATCCCCATCATTAGTTACCGGAGAAATATTCTTTACAATCATAATGAGATAGCCAATAGGATAACAAAATTTAAAGCGTTGGTAAGAATTTGGAAAAAGTGAAGCACTTGCATATTGGACGTAGAAAATTGTACAATCAATTCGGAAATTAGTTGTACATTTTCCCAAAAAGTATAAGTACATCTACTCCATAACCCTAAAGTTCCATTTGGAATTTTCAGATCAGATCACTAAACTCTTTTAAACTTGTATTATTCTAGGTCACTAGCTCTCTTTTAAAGCCCTGTGGTTCAGTGGTTAAGTATTTGGCTGCTAAACAAAAGGTCAAGATTTCGAATCCAACAGCTCCACCTTGGAAGTCCTATGGGACAGTTCTACTATAGGGTCCTATAGAGTCGCTATGAGCTGGAATCGACTCAACAGCAATGGGTGGGATCTCTCTTTTAAATTGTAATTTTACTTTGCCCCTCACTGGTTTTTAGCACTTTAATTGCACTGTGCCTAGCAGTGGTATACTCTATGAATGCATCTTGATCTATACTTCAAACCATATACATTGATTTGAGACAAATAATAGTCTTAAGTATAAAATCCTAAATTGTAAGCCTTATGAAAGCCTTATAATAGTCTTAAGCATAAAATCTCAAATTATACGCTTTATGCAAATCTCAAATTATAAGCGTTATGAATATTTTCATGATTTTTGGATAGCAAAGCACAAAAAGCGAGGGGGCCAAGATGGCGGACTAGGTGGACGCTACTGCAGATCCCTCATGCAACAAAGACTCGGAAAAACAAGTGAATTGATCACATATATAACAATCTACGAACTCTGAACAACAAACACAGACTTAGAGACGGAGAACGAACAAATACGGGCAGACAGAAATCGTTTTCAGAACTAAGAGCCAGCGTACCAGGCAGGTGACCTTCAGAGCCCGGGCTGGGGCAGAGCCCAGGGGGGCAGACGGCACAGACAAGGGGCCCAGGACTACCCCCCCGAACCCATCCCGGGAGGAAGTCTAGCTGGTTGGTGCGGGCGGCGTAGCGGCACAGCCGGTGGGAGAAACACCCAGGAGGCAGTGACAGATCTTGGAGCAGGGAGAGCAGCGTCCCAGCAGGGGAGCCGTCCCGCCAGGAGTTTGGCGGGAGGCAGGCGAGGCACGAGCGTGGGGATCACCTATATTTCCCTAAAGCGACCCCAGGTGGGGCACCCAGACGTTCGTGAGGGTCACGTCCACCCAGTTCGCACGAGCGGTGTGGCGCACCGGAGGGAGAAGTCCCCGGGAGGAAGTGACTGGTCTTGGAGCAGGGAGAGCAGCGTCCCAGGCGGGGAGCCGTCCCGCTGGGATCTTGGCGAGAATGGGCGGGGTGTGAGCACATTCCCCTGAATAGACCCCGGGGGCGGGCCCAGCTGTTCCTGAGGGCCACGCCCACTCAGTTCGCGTGACCGGTGCAGCGCACCGGAGGGAGAAATCCCCGGGAGGAAGTGACTGATCTTGGAGTGGGGAGAGTAGAGTCCCAGCCGGGGAGCCGCCCTGCCAGGAATCTGGCAGATGGGGGCGGAGCGTGAACGCGGGGATCAGCTCTATATTCTGTGGTGCTACACGCCTAGCTCTCTGATCCCTCCCCCACCCTCCCCAGGCGGCTCCATTAACATCTGAATACCCTGAGCCAGAAGGAGAATTCAGATAGGGATCTGACTGCATTTTTTTTTAGCTGATTACCTGGAAAATCTAGTTTCCCAGTGATGGCTTGGAGACAGCAGTCCATATCAAACCACATAAAGAAACAGACCATGACAGCTTCTCCAACCCCCCAAACAAAAGAATCAAAATCTTTCCCAAATGAAGATACAATCCTGGAATTATCAGATACAGAATATAAAAAACTAATTTACAGAATGCTTAAAGATATCACAAATGAAATTAGGATAACTGCAGAAAAAGCCAAGGAACACACTGATAAAACTGTTGAAGAACTCAAAAAGGTTATTCAAGAACATAGTGGAAAAATTAATAAGTTGCAAGAATCCATAGAGAGACAGCATGTAGAAATCCAAAAGATTAACAATAAAATTACAGAATTAGACAACGCAATAGGAAGTCAGAGGAGCAGACTTGAGCAATTAGAATGTAGACTGGGACTTCTGGAAGACCAGGGAATCAACTCCAACATAGCTGAAAAAAAATCAGAGAAAAGAATTAAAAAAAATGAAGAAACCCTAAGAATCATGTGGGACTCTATCAAGAAGGATAACTTCTGAGTGATTGGAGTCCCAGAACAGGGAGGGGGGACAGAAAACACAGAGAAAATAGTTGAAGAACTCCTGACACAAAACTCCCCTGACATCATGAAAGACGAAAGGATATCTATCCAAGATGCTCATCGAACCCCATTTAAGATTGATCCAAAAAGAAAAACACCAAGACATATTATCATCAAACCTGCCAAAACCAAAGACAAACAGAAAATTTTAAAAGCAGCCAGGGAGAAAAGAAAGGTTTCCTTCAAGGGAGAATCAATAAGAATAAGTTCAGACTACTCAGCAGAAACCATGCAAGCAAGAAGGGAATGGGACGACGTATACAGAGCACTGAAGGAGAAAAACTGCCAACCAAGGATCATATATCCAGCAAAACTCCCTCTGAAATATGAAGGAGAAATTAAGATATTTACAGATAAACACAAGTTTAGAGAATTTGCAAAAACTAAACCAAGACGGCAAGAAATGCTGAAGGAGATTGTTTGGCCTGATGACCAATAATATCAGGTACCAGCACAATACAAGGTCACAAAACAGAACGTCCTGATATCAACGCAACTCAAATAGGGAAAGCACAAAAACAAAGTAAGATTAATTCTAAAAAATAAATAAATAAACAAAATAATACACATAACTGGAAATCAATAGATAAACGATCACAATAATTAAAAAGAGGGACTAAATATAGGAGGCATTGAACTGCCAGATGGAGAGTGATACAAGGCGATATAGAACAATACAAGTTAGGTTTTTACTTAGAAAAATAGGGGTAAATAATAAGGTAACCACAAAAAGGAATATCAATTCCATAACACAAGAAAAACGTAACGACTAAACAAACATAAAGTTAAACATTATGAAAATGAGGATCTCACAAGCTACTAAGAAAAACGTCTCAGCACAAAAAAGCATGTGGAAAAATGAAAAGGCCAACAACACACATGAAAAGGCATCAAAATGACAGCACTAAAAACTTATTTATCTATAATTACGCTGAATGTAAATGGACTAAATGCACCAATAAAGAGACAGAGAGTCACGGACTGGATAAAGAAACACGATCCATCTATATGCTGCCTACAAGAGACACACCTTAGACTTAGAGACACAAACAAACTAAAACTCAAAGGATGGAAAAAAATATATCAAGCAAACAATAAGCAAAAAAGAAGAGGAGTAGCAATATTAATTTCTGACAAAATAGACTTTAGACTTAAATCCGCCACAAAGAATAAAGAAGGACACTATATAATGATAAAAGGGACAATTGATCAGGAAGATATAACCGTATTAAATATTTACGCACCCAACGACAGGGCTGCAAGATACATAAATCAAATTTTAACAGAATTGAAAAGCGAGATAGACGCCTCCACATTTATAGTAGGGGACTTCAACACACCACTTTCGGAGAAGGACAGGACATCCAGTAAGAAGCTCAACAGAGACATGGAAGACCTACTTACAACAATCAACCAACTTGACCTCATTGACTTATACAGAACTCTCCACCCAACTGCTGCAAAATATACTTTTTTTTCTAGTGCACATGGAACATTCTCTAGAATAGACCACATATTAGGTCACAAAACAAATCTTGGTAGAATACAAAACATCGAAATATTACAAAGCATCTTCTCAGACCACAAGGCCATGAAGCTAGAAATCAATAACAGAAAAACTAGGGAAAAGAAATCAAATACTTGGAAAATGAACAATACCCTCCTGAAAAAAGACTGGGTTATAGAAGACATCAAGGAGGGAATAAGGAAATTCTTAGAAAGCAACGAGAATGAAAATACTTCCTATCAAAACCTCTGGGACACAGCAAAAGCAGTGCTCAGAGGCCAATTTATATCGATAAATGCACACATACAAAAAGAAGAAAGAGACAAAATCAGAGAACTGTCCCGACAACTTGAACAAATAGAAAGTGAGCAACAAAAGAACCCATCAGGCACCAGAAGAAAACAAATAATAAAAAGTAGAGCTGAACTAAATGAATTAGAGAACAGAAAAACAATTGAAAAAATTAACAAAGCCAAAAGCTGGTTCTTTGAAAAAATTAACAAAATTGATAAACCATTGGCTAGACTGACTAAAGAAATACAGGAAAGGAAACAAATAACCCGAATAAGAAACGAGAAGGACCACATCACAACAGAGCCAAATGAAATTAAAAGAATCATTTCAGATTACTACGTAAAATTGTACTGTTACAAATTTGAAAACCTAGAAGAAATGGATAAATTCTTAGAAAAACACTACCTACCTAAACTAACACATTCAGAAGTAGAACAGCTAAATAGACCCATAACAAAAAAAGAGATTGAAATGGTAATCAAAAAACTTCCAACAAAAAAAAGCCCTGGCCCAGACGGCTTCACTGCAGAGTTCTACCAAACCTTCAGAGAAGACTTAATACCACTACTACTGAAGGTATTTCAAAGCATAGAACAAGACGGAATACTAACCAACTCATTCTATGAAGCTACCATCTCCCTGATACCAAAACCAGGTAAAGACATTACAAAAAAAGAAAATTTTAGATCTATATCCCTCATGAACATAGATGCAAAAATCCTCAACAAAATTCTAGCCAATAGAATCCAACAACATGTCAAAAAAATAATTCACCCTGATCGAGTGGGATTTATACCAGGTATGCAAGGCTGGTTTAATATCAGAAAAACCATTAATGTAATCCATCACATAAATAAAACAAAAGATAAAAACCACATGATCTTATCAATTGATGCAGAAAAGGCATTTGACAAAGTTCAACACCCATTTATGATAAAAACACTCACCAAAATAGGAATTGAAGGAAAATTCCTCAACATAGTAAAGGGCATCTATGCAAAGCCAACAGCCAATATCACTCTAAATGGAGAGAACCTGAAAGCATTTCCCCTGAGAACGGGAACCAGACAAGGATGCCCTTTATCACCACTCTTATTCAACATCGTACTTGAAGTCCTAGCCAGGGCAATTAGGCTAGACAAAGAAATAAAGGGTATCCAGATTGGCAAGGAGGAAGTAAAGCTGTAACTGTTTGCAGATGACATGATCGTATACATGGAAAACCCTAAGGAATCCTCCAGAAAACTACTGAAACTAATAGAAGAGTTTGGCAGAGTCTCAGGTTATAAAATAAACATACAAAAACCACTTGGATTCCTCTACATCAACAAAAAGAACACCGAAGAGGAAATCACCAAATCAATGCCATTCACAGTAGCCCCCAAGAAGATAAAATACTTAGGAATAAATCTTACCAAGGATGTAAAAGACCTATACAAAGAAAACTATAAAACTCTGCTACAAGAAATTCAAAAGGACATACTTAAGTGGAAGAACATACCCTGCTCATGGATAGGAAGACTTAACATAGTAAAAATAAAATATCTATTCTACCAAAAGCCATCTATACATGTAATGCACTTCCGATCCAAATTCCAATGTCATATTTTAAGGGGATAGAGAAACAAATCACTAATTTCATATGGAAGGGAAAGAACCCCCGGATAAGCAAAGCATTACTGAAAAAGAAGAAGAAAGTGGGAGGCATCACTCTACCTGATTTCAGAACCTGTTATACAGCTACAGTAGTCAAAACAGCCTGGTATTGGTACAACAACAGGCACATAGACCAATGGAACAGAATTGAGAACCCAGATGTAAATCCATCCATGTAAGAGCAGCTGATATTTGACAAAGGACCAGTGTCAGTCAATTGGGGAAATGATAGTCTTTTTAACAAATGGTGCTGGCAGAACTGGATATCCATTTGCAAAAGAATGAAACAGGACCCATACCTCACACCATGCACAAAAACTAACTCCAAGTGGATCAAAGACCTAAACATAAAGACTAAAACGATAAAGATCATGGAAGAAAAAATAGGGACAACCCTCGGAGCCCTAATACAGGGCATAAACAGAATACAAAACATTACCAAAAATGATGAAGAGAAACCCGATAACTGGGAGCTCCTAAAAATCAAACACCTATGCTCATCTAAAGACTTCACCAAAAGAGTAAAAAGACCACCTACAGACTGGGAAAGAATATTCAGCTATGACATCTCCGACCAGCGCCTGATCTCTAAAATCTACATGATTCTGTCAAAACTCAACCACAAAAAGACAAACAACCCAATCAAGAAGTGGGCAAAGGATATGAACACACA
The DNA here is from genome assembly GCF_024166365.1 of Elephas maximus indicus. Taxonomy (NCBI): domain Eukaryota; kingdom Metazoa; phylum Chordata; class Mammalia; order Proboscidea; family Elephantidae; genus Elephas; species Elephas maximus. The sequence goes on along the minus strand of NC_064841.1, from coordinate 12,936,227 downwards.
TTTCACTAAAGAAGATATTCAGGCAGCCAACAGATACATGAGAAAATGCTCTCGATCATTAGCCATTAGAGAAATGCAAATTAAAACTACGATGAGATTCCATCTCACACCAACTAGACTGGCATTAATCCAAAAAACACAAAATAATAAATGTTGGAGAGGCTGCGGAGAGATTGGAACTCTCATACACTGCTGGCGGGAATGTAAAATGGTACAACCACTTTGGAAATCCATCTGGCGTTATCTTAAACAGTTAGAAATAGAACTACCGTACAACCCAGAAATCCCACTCCTAGGAATATACCCTAGAGATACAAGAGCCTTCACACAAACAGATATATGCACACCCATGTTTATTGCAGCTCTGTTTACAATAGCAAAAAGCTGGAAGCAACCAAGATGTCCGTCAACGGATAAATGGGTAAATAAATTGTGGTGTATTCACACAATGGAATACTACGCATCAATAAAGAACAGTGACAAATCTGTGAAACATTTCATAACATGGAGGAATCTGGAAGACATTATGCTGAGCGAAATGAGTCAGAGGCAAAAGGACAAATATTGTATAAGACCACTATTATAAGATCTTGAGAAATAGAAAAAATGGAGAAGAACACATACTTTTGTGGTTACAAAGGGGGGAGGGAGGGAGGGTTTTTTATTGATCAATCAGTAGATAAGAACTGCTTTGGGTGAAGGGAAAGACAACACACAATACAAGGAAGGTCAGCCTAATTGGACTGGACTAAAAGCAAAGAGGTTTCCGGGATAAAATGAAAGCTTCAAAGGTCAGCGGAGCAGGGGCTGGGGTCTGGGGAACATGGTTTGAGGAGACTTCTAAGTCAATGGGCAAAATAATTCTATTATGAAAACATTCTGCATCCCACTTTGAATTGTGGCGCCTGGGGTCCTAAATGCCAACAAGCGGCCATCTAAGATACATCAATTGGTCTCAACCCACCTGGAGCAAAGGCAAAGGAAGAACACCAAGGCCACACGACAACTAAGAACCCAAGAGACAGAAAGGGCCACATGAACCACAGACCTACATCATCCTGAGACCAGAAGAACTAGTTGGTGCCCGGCCACAATTGATGTCTGCCCTGTCAGGGAGCACAACACACAACTCCTGAGGGAGCAGGAGGCCAATGGGATACAGACCCCAAATTCTCATAAAAAGACCATACCTAATGATATGAATGTGACTAGAGGAATCCCAGAGACAATGCTCCCCAGAACTTCTGATGGCACAGGACAGGAACCATCCCCGAAGACAACTCATCAGAAATGAAAGGGACTGGTCAGCGGGTGGGAGAGAGATGCTGATGAAGAGTGAGCCAATTAAATCAGGTGGACACTGGAGAGTGTGTTGGCAACTCTTGACTGGAGGGGGGATGGGAAGATAGAGAGAAAGGGAAGATGGCAAAATTGGCACGAAACGAGAGACTGAAAGGGCTGACACAATAGGGGGAGAGCAATTGGGAGAAGGGAGTATGATGTATGTAAACCTACATGTGACAGACTGATTGGAATGGTAAATGTTCACTTGAAGCTTAATAAAAATTAATTAAAAAAAAAAGTATTCATCAAAACTAAAATTTTTGCCCATCAAGAGTCACCATAATAATGTCAAAAAGCATCACAGAATGGCAGAAAATATTTTCATTGTATTCTGTCAAAGAATTTGTATCCCACATGACGATGATGATGATGATGTTTTATGTATATAGGTGTATGTGCATGTGGGCATATGTGTGTGTGTGTGTGTCCCACAAATCAATAAATAAAAAATGATAGAATATGGGCAAAATACTTGAACAGGTACTTCACAAAAGAAAATATCAGAATGGCCAATAAATATATAAAAAGGTGCTCTACCTCATCAAGGATATGCATATTAATATGACAGTGTGAAACATTTACACAACTATTGTAATGACAAATTAAAAATGCTGACAATACCAAAACTCTCACACACCGCTCTTGGGAGTGTTAATTAATCAACCACTTTGGAAAACTATCTTGCTAGATCTATTAAAACTGATATAATTCAGGATCTTCATAACAACCAGTAACTGCAAGGAACCCAAATATCTGTTAATAAGATAAAAAATAAATTGTAGTAGATGTATACCATGAAACATAACAATGAGAATGACCTATTGCTATCTATCATGATACAGATGCATCTCACAAAGGTTATGTCGAACAAAAGAAGCTGATACAAAGAAAATACATATTTATGATTCTATTTTTATAAAGTTTAAAAACAGATGATACTAACTGATGGTGATGGAAATCAAAACAGTTTTTATTATTTGGAACAATAAGATGATTTAGAAACAGTATAGTGATTTTGAAAACAAAAATCCTCACAACTAAACCAATAAGCAGCCACATGATAAACAGAGAAAAGGTTGACCTTGTCAAGGATTTCATTTTACTTGGATCCAGAATCAATGCCCATGGAAGCAGCAGTCAGGAAATCAAACAACATGTTGCATTGGGCAAACCTGCTGCAAAAGACCTCTTTAAAGTATTAGAAAGCAAAGATGACACTTTGAGGACTAAGGCACGCCTGACCCAGGCCATGGTATTCCATGGTATTTTCAGTCTTCATATGCATGCAAAAGCTGGACAATGAATAAGGAAGACTGAGGAATTGATGCCTTTGACTTATGGTGTTGGTGAAGAATATTGAATATACCATGGACTGCCAGAAGAACGAACAAGTCTGTCTTGAAATAAATACAGCCAGAATGCTCCTTGGAAGCAAGGATGGCAAGACTTCATCTCATGTACTTTGGACATGTTATTAGGAGGAACAAGTCTCTGGAGAAGGACATCATGCTTGGTAAAGTAGAAGGTCAGTGAAAAAGAGGAAGGCACTCAACAGGATAGATTGACACAGTGGCTGCAGCGATGGGCAGCAATGATTGGGAGGATGGCACAGGACCAGGCAGTGTATTCTCTTGTACATGGGGTTGCTATGAATTGGAACCAACTCAATGGCACCTAACAACAACAACAAAGTGATTGGTAGGAAGTAGGAGCAGCTGTCTAAGTTATAGGTAATGTTGCATTTCTTGATTTGAAAGGAAGTTACAGGGCTATGCTCATTTGGTAAAATTTTATCAAGCTGTACACTTGTGAAATTTTTTCTTTTCTTTAAACATGTTAAACTGCAATAAAAAGTTATTTAAAGAGGAAAAATTTTCGATGCTGAAACCACAAACATCTCAATGCGTAATAAGTAAAATTCATATACTCTCCTTATACAGGAATTTTTTATGCCTTTATTCAAAACCTTCTTACCTTTGCTTTACATACATTTCTTACCAAATTGCCTTTTCTTGATTTTAACATGATGGTGCCACCACTCATCTATCAGTTTGTCCTACTGTGGTGGCTTGCAAGTTTCTGTGATGCTAGAAGCTATGGCACTGGTATTTCAAATGCCAGCAGGGTCACCCATGGGGGACAGGTTTCAGTAGGGCTTCTAGGCTAAGACAGACTAGGAAGAAGGACCCGGAGGTCTACGTCTGAGAACACTGGCCAGTGAAAACCTTATGAATAGCAACAGAGCATTGTCTGGTATAGTGCCAGAAGATGAGCTCCTCCTTGTGAGGGTGGCCCAGGACCAGGCAGTGTTTTGTCCTGTTGTACATAGTGTCACTATAAGTCAGAATCAATTCAACGGTACCTAGCAACAATGAACAATAGGGTAGAAGTATGAGTTACTCAAGGAAGGCTCACTCAAATGAAGGAAATGGAGTGAAAATGAGAGAATAAACCAATAAAAGATACAATAGCTCAAAATGTACAAAAATCTCTGGACCAAAGTTCTTACACCGTTCGATAGCTCCTGAAATAAGTTACCATATTAAAAGAGAGTGGAGTAACACATATTCAGAACAACAGTCTTCAATAAGCAATAAATATTTAAATCATTCATTCAGTAAACTAATGAAACAAAATTTTAGTCAGCACAAGTTAAGTCACACAGGGGAGGTTAGAGTGAATTTGATGAACAAGTTCTCTGCTGTCACGGAGCTTACCTTTTAGTTGAGAAATCAGACAGGACACAGGTAAACAAATACACAATTGCAGATGGCACTAAGTGCTATGAAAAAGATAAAAGGGATGATAAGCTAGAGGAAGTCACATTTAGTCTGATATATGAACTAGAGGTGACAGCTTGGTCAAAACCCATGAAATGAAAGCAAGCTAAATGTGTTGGAAGAACAGAAAGAAGACAAGCATGGATGAAACATTGTAACAATGACTGCCAGTGAGGAGAGAACAAAGATGGAGGCCAGGTCCAGATCAGGCAAGGTTTCAAGGCACGTGAGGAGTATGTGTTCTATTTTATGTGTGAATTTAAATTATTGGAGAGTTTCATTCTGGGATATAAAATAATCTGATTCACAGTTTTTAGAAGATCACACTGTTTGTGTAAAAAATGGACTGTATGAGAGGAACTTGGGAACACAGTACCAGTTAAGTGTCTATTGAACTATTTTGATTCGTGATATAGAGGAGTAGGAAATAGCATACAGAAATATAACCAATTCATATTTCTAGTGTGATATGTTCTCTGAGGTTTTTACGTAGCAGACTTTTTCATGTACTTTGTAAATGTCCTTTTTAAAGCAAACCAGCCCAAGACAGGTAAATGCATATGAATTTTCAAACCTATGTTTAAAAAAAATTAAAAAGGTAACAGGAGAGTTGCAATGAGAAGGTGAGAAGACAGAGGTTGAAAAAGTAACCGTGAAACTCAGATAATTTTTTTTAACTTTAAGCAAGAACTGGACGTTTACTAAATTCTGTATGTGATTTTCTGCACTATAGCTAAGACAGTCAGTGAGGTATTAGAGAAAGAACACTGTGCTAGGTGTTAAGAATCACAGAGTTGCTGTTAGATGTGTGATTTGAAGGACTGAGTGATCATTCAGGGTATTTTAAACTCAAATATTCTATGATCATTTTAGTGAATTTAAATGATACTTAGAACCAAAGAGCATAATTAACTGAAATATCCTGTTTAGAAGAACTATCAACCATTATTAAAATTTAATAGAAACTATCTTTTAAACTTTGGTACAATATTAGCTTTTAAAAAAATCTTTTGGGACTTCTGCTCCTGGGATGATGGAGTGTTTGTGTATTTCCCTATTTTCATGAAATACAGCAACTCTGGGGATTATATATAAAATAAACATTGTTGTTGTTCTTAGGTGCCGTCGAGTGGGCTCCGACTCATAGTGACCCTATGTACAACAGAGCAAAACACTGCCCAGTCCTGAGCCATCCTTACAATCGTTGTTATGCTTGAGCCTACTGTTGCAGCCACTGTGTCAGTCCACCTCGTTGAGGGTCTTCCTCTTTTCCTCTGACCCTGTACTTCGTCAAGCATGATGTCCTTCTCCAGAGACTGACCCCTCCTGACAACATATCCGAAGTATGTAAGACGCAGTCTTGCCATCCTTGCTTCTAAGGAGCATTCTGGTTGTACTTCTTCCGAGACAGATGTTTGTTCTTCTGGAAATTATAGAACAATATCATTAATATCACACACAAGCAAAATTTTGCTGAAGATCATTCAAAAACAGCTGCAGCACTATATCAACAGGGAACTGCCAGAAATTCAGGCCAGTTTCAGAAGAGGACGTGGAACCAGGGATATCATTGCTGATGTCAGATGGATCCTGGCTGAAAGCAGAGAATACCAGAAGGATGTTTACCTGTGCTTTATGGACTATGCAAAGGCATTCGACTGTGTGGATCATAACAAATTGTGGATAACATTGCAAAGAATGGGAATTCCAGAACACTTAATTGTGCTCATGAGGAACCTTTACATAGATTAAGAGGCAGTTGTTCGGACAGAAAAAGGGGATACTGATTGGTTTAAAGTCAGGAAAGGTGTGTGCAGGGTTATATTCTTTTACCATACCTATTCAATTTGTATGCTGAGCAAATAATCCAAGAAGCTGGACTATATGTAGAGAACAGGGCATCAGGATTGGAGGAAGACTCATTAACAACCTGCGATATGCAGATGACACAACCTTGCTTGCTGAAAGTGAAGAGGACTTGAAGCACTTACTGATGAAGATCAAAGACCACAGCCTTCAGTCAGGATGTTAACCACTATCCCACAGTAATAAGGCCACGAGACCTGTGGCATCAGTGGAAGCCATATTGGGAGTAAGAAAGAGGCACTCCTACACCTCTGAGCCAGGGAGTTATCAGTGGAGGTCTGCTAGAAAGCGAGAATTCCCACCCCAGCTCAGCAGTAAAGAGAAACTTCCCCGTCTCAGATGCCAACAAATTGGTAAACCTAGACTTTTATTCCCACCTGGCAGTAGTGAGAGACTACCTCCCCCCTCTCCTGATCAAAAGGTGTCAAAAGGAGCCAGCTACACAAAGGTTTATATAAGACCCAGAGTCTCATAACATATTACCCAAAAAGTTCAGGTTTCAATGAAAAATCACTAACCATACCAAGAACCAGAAATATCTCAAACTGAATGAAAGGGAATTTTATAGTACTAAATTCATGTATTTAAAAAGAGAGAAAAAGTCTTAAATCAATAATCTAAGCTTCCACCTCAAAAGTCTTGAAAAATAAGAGCCAAATAAGCTCAATACAACCATAAGGAAGGAAATAATGAAGAGCATAAATCAATGAAATTAAAAACTAAACAACTGTAGGTAGAATTTAATTTTATAAATCTGGATCTTTAAAAAAGATCGATAAAATCAACAAACTTCTGGCAAGACTGATAAGACAAAATGTAAGAAGACAGAATTACCAATATCAGGGATGAAACAAGAGATACTACAAAACATGGAAGCATCAAAGTGATAATAAGGAGACACTACGAACAATTCTACATGCATAAATTAGACAAAAAAAAAAATAGAACAATTCCTCAAAAAAAAAAAAAAACCTACCAAAAGTAACACAATTTAGTATCTGTAATGTGGATAGGCCTATGTCTGCTAACCCTATGGGGCAGTTCCACTCTGTCCTACAGGGTCACTATGAGTCAGAATTGACTCAATGGCAATGGGTTTGGTTTTGGTTTTGGTATGGCTGCTAACCAAAAGATCGGCAGTTTGAACCCACCAGCTGCTCTTTAGAAAAGTGGAAACTAAAATCAAAAATATACCATTTAAAATCACTTGAAAAATGAAATACATATAAACCTAACAACAACAACAACAAAAAGCATAGAACTTATATGCTGACACTACAAAATGCAATGAAAGATATCAAAGAAGATCTAAATAAGTAGAGATACATAGCATATTCATGAATTGGAAGACTCAACATTGTAAAGACATCAATTCTCCTCAAACTGATATACAGATTTAATGTAATCCCTACCAAAGTCCCAGAAAAATTTTTTGTAGATATGGACAAGATCATTCTAAAATATGTATGAAAAGATAAAGGTACTAGAATATCTAAGAACAATTTTGAAAAAGGAGAATAATGTGAGAAAGATTAGTCTACCCAATTTTAAAATTTATTTTTTGCTAGAATAATCAAGGCTGTGTGACATTGGGGGAAGGACTGACACAGAACAATGGGACAGAACAAAAAACCCACACACAGACCCAAATATATACGTGCAGTTAATTTCTTTCAAGGTTTTGAAAACAAGTCGTGGGAGGGAAAATAGTGTTTTTGACAAATGGTGCTGGAGCAAGTGGGCATTTATGGGCAAAAAACAAACAAAAATTCTGGACCTACGTCTCACACATTATAAAAACTTTAACTCAGAATGAATCACAGGTATAAACATGAAAAAGTAAAGCTATATGACTTTTAGAAGAAAATCTTTGGGATATAGGGCTAAGCAAATAGTTCTTAGAGCTGACACCAAAAGCAAGAATCAAAACAGGAAAAACTGATCAATAAAAAAAAAAAAACCTTTGATCTTCAAAAGACTCTGTTAAGAGAATCAAAAGAAAAGCTACAGACTTCAAGAAAATATCTGCAAGCCACAGATCCAAAAAAGGACTAGTATATGAAATATGTAAAGAACTATCAAAACTCAAAACAACAAAAAAAAAGCAATTAAAATAGAAAATGGGGAAAATACATGAACAGGTACTTCACTAAAGTGAGTATACAGATAGCAAATAAGCACATAGAAAGTTGGTCAAGAGCATTAGTCATCAGTGAAATGCAAATTAAAGTTACAATGAAACACTACACACCCATCAGAATGAATAAAATAAAAATAGACATGATACAAAATGTTGGTGGCATGAAGAGAAATTGAATTATTTATCTACTGCTGGTGACAGTGTAAAATGAAAACATTCTGGAAAACAGTTCGACTAGTTCTTAAGAAACCAAATGTGTAACTACTATACAACCCAGCCCATTGTTGCGTTCCTGAGCATTTATCCCAGAGAAGTAAAAACTTATGTTCATATAAAACCTGCACATTAATGTTTATATCTGATTTATTTATAATAGCCTCAAACTGGGAAAAACCCAGATTTCCTTCAGTGGACGAATTGTTAAGCAAACTGTGGTACATCCATATCATGGAATTTTACTCAACAATAGGAAAAATGAGCTATTAATATATGCTTTCCAGAGAATTGCAGAATGAATAAAGCTGACCCAAAAAGGTTATATACTGTATGATTCCATTCGTATAAGATTTTTGAAATGACAAAATTACACAAATAGAGAACAGATGGGTATTTGCCAGTGGTTAAGGAGACAGTCTGTCTTAGCCTGGATGTTCTGCTGAAACATGTCCACCATGGGTGACCCTGCTGATATTTGAAATACCAGTGGCATAGCTTCCAGCATCACAGCAATCTGCTAGCCACCACAGTACAACAAACTGACAAACTGAGACCGAATAGAAAGAAAGCCCTGACAATCCACTTCCAAAATTTAGCTAAAGAAAACCTTCTGAATCACAACAGAATATTGTCCAATATAGTACTAGAAGATGAGCCCCCTGGGATGGAAGGCACTACACCGTAGCCTCAACACTGAACTCAAACATACCGGTGATAATGCAGATGGCACAGTACCGGGCAACATTTTGTTCTGTTAAACATAATGTTGCCATGAGTTGGAACTGACAGGAAGACAATTAACAACAAGGACAGGATGGCAGTGGAAAGGAAGCAGGTCTGGCTATAAAATGGAAATTTAAGGGACCCTTATGGTGATCAAACTGTTCTGTAATTTGTCTGTATGAATGTCAATATCATAGTTGTGATATGATATTACACTACAATTTTGCTACATTTTACTATTAAGGGAAACTGGTAATGTGTACCATAGGATTTCTATGCATTTCTACAACTGTAGGTGAATCTACAATTATCTCAAAAAAAAAAGTTTAGTTCAAAATTTTTGGCACATTTTTCTTCCTGAATTAAAAAAATAATATAGGCTCACCATCAACAATGAAGAACTACAAAAAACACATAAATTATAAAGTAATGAACTTCTATTGCCTCTCCTTTTCCACTGTACCCCACATCCCAGCTGACTTGGCCAATGTTAAAAAGTTTGTTATATAGTCATCCATAATTTTCTCTGCCGGATGCAAACACAGAAATGACCTGTAGATGCATGTATGAAATGTTTTTTTTCTGTTCCTTGCATAGTTGCTGTTACTGTTCAATAGGATCACACCATATACACTTCTATATTAAAAAAAAAAAACCCAACCCCACTGCCATCAACTTGATTCCCACTCAGAACAACCCTATAGGACAGAGTAGAACTGCTCCATAGGGTTTCCAAGGATCATCTGGTGGGTTTAAACTGCTGACCCTTTCATTAGCAGCCATAGCTCTTAACCACTAAGCCACAAGGGTTTCCATATACTTTCTATTAAATTTACTCCCTTGTATAAGAATACAATAGGGAAGTCTTTTAGTCAATAGATACAGATGTAATTAGTTTTAATGATGCATTTTATTTCATGGTGGAAATGTGCCTACTGAAATTTATTCAGCCCTTCTCTATTTGACAAAGAGACTGCTTTTTGCTGTTGCAAACAGTATTCCAATTTTATACTCACTCGCGATACATGCATACATATATAATACATACATACCTGTGATTTACTTGTAGTGTAAAGTCCTTGGCATTGAAGTTGAATTTTATACGAATATTCTAAAATTATAATGGATGCTGTAGACCAAAAACAATAATTTTGAACTTTGTACCAAAAGTCTTTGCCTAAAACATGTTTCTCCTGTCTGGATTTCCTATGAATAAACACCATCTGTTTTTTTTTTTTTTTTTTTGCTAGTGATCATAGAGACGGCTTTCTGATAGAAAACAATGCTGTTAACTCAGCAAGTCTATCATGGTGAGATATATTTCCACTAGAAAATCAACAGGATAGTTTGAGGGGGAATCTATTCAATCAGAACAGTAGAAGAGAAAGGAGACCCAGGAATAGGGGAAAGAAATGGTCTATAGTCTAGCGGCCTACATGAACTCCTACCTCCTTTGCCGTGAGACCAGAAAAAAATGCTTGGTGCCTGGCTACCACTACTGAACGTTTTGATTAAGGACCCAGTAGAATGATCCTGATTAAAAGGAGGAAAAATGTGAAGCATAATATCAAATTTCTAAGGAAACCAGACTTACTGGATCCATTGAGGCTCAAGGAACCCCTGAATCCTTTGTCTTGAAATCATCTTTACTCCTTGAGCCAAAAATATCCAGTGAAGTCATCTGTAAGCAAAACAACAGTTTAGCTCAACTAATAAAGCATATTGGCCTTGAACATTTCACTCTTCTAAAGAATTATCTATATGCTATCAAATCGACAATAGTAACTCTATAGCACAGATGAGATCTTTAAAGGACATAAAGAGTAGAAGTTAATGGTGGTAAAACAATATGGAGAGAGAAAATGAGAATGGTGATGCAATGTGAAGAATGTAACCAACGGCATTGATCTGTACATGTAGAAATTACAGAGTGGGTTTATGCTTTGTTGTGTATATTTTCAATAACAAATTTATTTTTAATGTCAGCATAAACATACATATTTGTGAACTCAAATATTTCCAAACTCAACTTTGAATTCTTTAAAATGTTAGGTTAGGCTTTGTTCAAAAGAAATTTTCAAGGTTCCTCTAAACCCTTCAAAAAGAATATTTCACATGTACCTAAACTATATATTGTCAGGCAATTCCAAACATTTGTATAATTTGGTAAGAATTCATCCAGCCATTTTAACTAATGAAGGCCATAATAAAAAGTTGTATTTTATTTTAAGAAACTTATATTACATGTGTGTGTGTATTCACAGATTAGTATACTCAGAGACTTCAAAATTTGCTATTGATGAGATTTCCATATAACCCCAAATGAGTAGATTATAGTTAACCTTCTTTTAAATTTGGATGATGGCTGTATTATAGAGAAAAATCAACAAATGAAGGCCCTTCAATATTTTAAAAATTCTTTTTGGCACTGTTTCTATTTAAATTAAGTTCTGGTGTTAGTCTAATTACAGATAGCTGTTCATTTTCCTCTTGCAAGGAACTGAAAAAAGTAAAAACAAGTGCCTAACCATTTCAAATGGTTCAAGCTTTTTCAAGAGTAGATGAGTTAATGCCAAACAAATAATAGGCCTTGATTATAGCTATCTATTGGAAAAGTTGAGTGTTATAGCTATTTGAAATAAATATTTAAAAAAATATTTTAAATGAATACGGTTATTTTGCAGTTTTAAGGATCTCTATTAAAAATCGTTAAGTTTTTAATGTGGCAAGGAAATGAAAGGCCTTTCTTGGCAAAATCCTGCCTTCTCAAAGGTGTATTTCCTGAATACATCGTCTAATTTCATTGTGGAAGTGGATTATACGGCACTTTGACAACTGTCCATTTTATGCAGCTGAAATAAAAACTGTAGCTCACTTAGTAAAATCATGTTCTCGGACAGTGTTTAGTTCTTTGCAAATAATTTTTCAATTCAACTTGCTCTGCATTATTCTCAAGTATGACTGAGAAAATAAAAGAAAAGGCAGAAGCCTTAAATTCTGAGAATTATTGGGTTATAATCATTAAATCAGAGGGCTTGCCTAGCTCTGGTTTTGCTTGCTGGTCTTCACAAAGCAGTTACCACTTCCACTGGTCTTCTGGAGCTACATTTTACATCTACTCTTAAAGAATTGTGTTTCTGTAGGAATGATTTCTCCCAGGTTATGGTGTTTTCTTCAGTCACTATTGCCTCTGATTGCTTTTCATTTCTATGAGAGAGAAAGAAAATGAGGTGATAGAACATAGAACATCTTACCCCAAATTTGAAATTTGTAAGTCTGCAATTTAAACTTAAGGGAGTATCTTATTCAGCTCACTAGGTTAGGGAATATTCTATCCATTTTACAGATGAAGCAGTAGAGGCTCAGAGATGTTAAAGTGACTTCTAAGAATAGTGCATGGCATGTTATAAGCACTTAAATATTACCCTTTGCCATTAAGTCCGTTCCAACTCACAGTGACCTTATAGACAGAGTAGAACTGCCCCCACAGGGTTTCCAAGGAGCGGCTGGTGGATTTGAACTGCCGACCTTGTGGTAAGCAGCTGAATTCTTAACCACTGGACCACCAGGGCTTCACTTAAATATTAGCTGAATAAATTTGAATGAGTATGACTAATAAGTATTAGAATAAGGAGCATAAGTTAGAATTCTCTCCCAATGCTTGCACCACGACTAACCTCATTGCTGGTTATATTAAATACAAGAAATTTGTAAGGGTATTAGATTCTACTTATGTTCAAGAATTGACCTTTCTTATTAAAATTCTCATTTTTTTTTTTTTCTCTTTCTTCAAACTATGTGCTCTTTATTGTCAGGGGAGAAGAAAAATCACAGTCCTGTGGGAACCAGGAAACCATTCACTTCAGTTCCCTATTTAGTCATTAAATATATGATACTTAATCCAGACCTTTCCTTGAAATGTCATATTTGCATTCTGCTAGAAACTACATACGTTTTCAAACAAATATGAGATGTTTTCTATTTCTGCACCTTGCTAGATCCACTTGCATGAGCTTTTCAGTTTAAAACCATATTAGTCTTATAAAACCTTATTTTTGTTGGTTAAGGTATACATTTTACACTTAGGAACAGGTGTAAACTCTGACATCTGGAACATGCATCCAAAAAGAATGTCCCTGAGGCACTTAGACAAGAGGATATCAATACACATTCACACAATGACATTTCAGACAGATAAGTGCCCTTCTATCTGGGCACCAAATAAGAAAAATAGAAGGCATGAGCAAAGAGCACATGGCACAAAATGAAATACATATGTAGAGACTGACCACCATTGGCAGAGGTTAGGGCCTGATTCCATGGTGAAACCCAAGTCCATTTTAAAATGGAAGACTTAACATTTAACAGCTATGCACATAAAAAGGAATTCGTAACAGAAAAACCTACATCAATCGGAATGACCTTTCTCAGAAATATCTTTTACAGATTTTCCTCCTGGCTGTCTCTTTGCTTCCCTGCTCTACCCCAGACCTTTTTCAATACAGACCTTTTTCTTTCTTTCCTCACAGATAACCCTTACTTTTACTCTCTGTAGTCTTACGAATCAGCTTTCACTGTGGAAAATTTGAGATGATATTTTTGCCATGGTGTTTGAGGACTTTGGAAGTTCCAGAACCCTCTGGATTGTATCAGGCTACTTTCAGCAGCCCTCAAGAAGTTTGTTCAAATTATAACAGTAGGGAAAGAAATGGGGAAACCTGTCCCAGTTCATATACATCAAACTCCTCAAAAATCTTTTTTGTCATTTTTCCTTTATTTCATCCCAACCATACAGAAGGCTAAAAGATCCCTTTTGCTAACTCTAACCCAGGAATCCAAAATCAGAGCACAAGAAAGAAATCATAAATTTAGTTTTAAAACACTCTATGAATGATGGAAGTAACTTTCTGGTAACAAATTTGGTTAATATGCACTTAAAAAAAAAAAAACAGTTGCTGTTGATTCCAACTCATGGTGATCCTATGTGTGTCAGGGTGCAACTGCTCTCTACAGGGTTTTCAATAGCTGATTTTCCAAAAGTAGATTACCAGGCTTTTCTTCCAAGGTGCCTCTAGATGGACTGGAACTTCCAATCTTTCAGTTAGCAGGTGAGTTCATTAACAGTTTGCACCACCCAGGAACTCCAGAGTGTGTTTAGGAATGGATTAAATAAATATTATGGAAACTCTATGGGCAGTTCTACTCTGTCCTGTAGGGTCGCTGTGAGTCAGGATCGACTTGACAGCAGTGGGTTTTTAGTGGGTTATCATATCATTATCCTTTTTTGTTACTGGTCCAAATCTATATTTGCATGACACTCAACTTCCACAGAGGACAAGTTTTAAGAATTTGCAAAACAGATCATCCCAATACATAAATTTTAATCAATTTACACTTTACTAAGTTTAAAGCATATGTTTTTTAGAAAAGGGTACAAAACAGTATCACGCTTGGAAAGTACAGTGATGGACTTCTGAACTCTCCCCCTGCCTTTCTTCCTCCCTCTTTCCTCATTTAGATAAACACTCAGGTGGTGGCAGGCATAGCTGCCCGTCCAGAGTGATAACTGAGTCCTAGCAGGGATTCAGAAAACATCATGGAAGGGCTTTCCCCAAACTTCTCATGTTCTTAGCCATGTCATTTAGCAACTCTAACATTATTTGGTCTCTAAAGTGCTTTCGGCAAAGCATGTCACTTCCAGGCTCAGGTTATCATTTCTTAGGAGGCCAACATTATCCTGTGAAAGTATTTTTCACAAGTTACACGTGTTGACATTATCCTTTAAGACTGGGTGTGAACCCTTTGACTTCTCCTCTTATACAAGCAAGCCAGTGACATCAGGGGCCCAGAGGTGTAGAGTCAAGGTCAAGATTACCCATTAGGTGACATCATGTCTTTTAACATCCACTTCCATTCCAAGGTAATGCTTTTTGTACCGAGGTGAGAGAATGGGAACCACGAAAGAGGTGGATGGAAAGAGACTAATGTCTTATGCCATTTGCTTTTTTCCCTTCTTAGTTGACCATAATTTGTTTTTCTTCTCTTTGTTTTTTAATGTGTTTCATGCTGAATATTCACGTGAAGTGGCTCAGGTGGCTTAGAGAAGATCAAAATTTACACCAAATTTCTTTAGCTCAAACAGAGTCATCTAATACTTCTCACACACACACACACCTTATTTTTTAGAAAATAACGTGTGCCTTCTATGTTTGCCAACTGTGCCATTCCTCCAGGAGGTATTTTCATAAGTATGCTATGCTCATTATTGTGTGTGTGTGTGTGTGTATGTCTGGACCTCATGGCCTCCAGCAAGCAGCAAATTTTCTTTTTTTATTCCCCTTTTACCTCCTTTCCATGCCCTAAATCCCACTAACACACTGTTATGGGTTGAATTGTGTTCCCCAAAAAAGATATGTTGAAGTCCTAACCCCAAGTACCTGTGAATGTGGCCATGTTTGGAAATAGGGTCTTTGAAAATGTTACTGGTTAACTTGTGGTCATACAGGAGTAGGGTAGATCCTAATTTGGTTTGGCTGCTAACCAAAGTGCTGGCAGTTTGAATCCACCAGCTGCTGCTTGGAAACCCTATGGGGCAGTTCTACTCTGACCCATAGGTTTGCTATGAATCAGAATCGACTCAATAGCAGTGAGTTTGGTTTTTGGTTTTTAGTGACCTTATAAAAGAGGAGAAGAGACACAGAGACAGAAACAGAGGGAAGACAGCCATGTGAATATGGAGGCAGAGACTGGAGTGATCTACAAGCCAAGGAATGCCAAGGATCACCAGCCATCACCAGAAGCTAGGAGAAAGGCATGAAACATATTCACTCTTAGAGCCCTTAGAGGGAAACAACCCTGTTGACACCCTGATTTCCAACTCCCAGCCTCCAGAACCATGAGGCAATATATTTCTGTTCTTATAAGCCCTCCAATTACCACAGCCCTAGGAAACTAGTGCACTTACCTAAAATCCAAGAGAAATTCAGCCGCACCCTGACAAATACAGGGTTGGAGGAAAAGGTGCGCGTATCACTTGCGTATCGGTGTCGCACTGCTTTCCTCTACTAACAGATTGATTGAGCACAAAACCTCACAGACTCCCTACTTCTTTAAGACTCTAAAACAGTGTCTGGTGGTGAGTTGTTTGTACATTCGACTCTAATAAGCCAACATATATATATATACAGATTGAGGTTGGCTCATTTTTTTGCAGTATGATTTTCAGAAAATTTCATTGTTGCCAATTAGTCATCCAAAATGAACAACGGCCAAAAATCTAGATGGCAACGCTGTATGGGGGGAAACAGGTGCCTCCTGGGAGGGGGCTCAATTGAAATCCATGGTGGGGGTCAAGAGACATGGATTTTCTCTTGGCTTCACCAGTAGCTTTGTGGCCTGAGGGAAGCACACGGCCTCTCTGACCCTGGTCCTCACCTGGGGGATAGATGCTCTCTCAGCCACTCCCAGTTTATTAACTGCATGCATTTCTCTCGCTGCTCATTTATAACAAGCTGCTTTGCTGAAGGGGACAATTGCATTCTTCCCATTTTCCAACATTTCAAGAGAGTAGAAATTGTTTTCAGAAGGTAGAAAAATTTTACTTTACAATGTGCCACACACATTATTTTTACCTAAAATGTCAATTTCCCTCTCCAGGACTGAAAAACATGCATTGTTGTAGCCAACCATTCAACTGAGGGTATTTCCTTCCACCTGACATGAATGTGGAAGCACCAACAATCTCAAGGTGAAGGAGCAATGGCTTCCAAGATTTGGGTGAAGAAGGGGGGAAGGAAAATCCTGCGTTTGGCTTTCTTCTTTTAGTTTTGTATTTTTAGTTTTTCTCAAAAAGTGCTGCTTTTCTATGATACCTGCACCAGGGGCCAGTAAGTGGGAGCAGAGACTTCACGTTCACTTTCAGATGCCCAGGGGCCCTATTTTCTTCCCCGTCTTCTTCTCCTCCTCCTTCTCCTTTCCCTCGTCCTCTCCCTCTCCAGTATTTACATAAAGACCCATAAAATTGTGTTATTCATGGAATTAAAATAAGGCAAAATTGTGTTTCTGGTGATGCTTCTCTTGCATGGTAATGCGTCTTCTCTCTGTGATATGGTGTTCCCAGTGAAATAACTGGGGCAACAAGAAAAAAGAAATTAAAATCTCAAAACTTTAGTTTTTCTAAAAAGAAGTTACTTCTTTCTCACAGAAACGGAGTATAAGGACTAATTTATAAAGCATCAAAAACTCAAAAACAAAAACACCTCCATTGCCATCGAGTTGATTTCAACTCATGGTGATGCTGCGTGTGTCACAGTAGAACTTTATCCACGGAATTTCAATGGCTGTAATCTTACAGAAGTAGATCGCCCGGCCTTTTTTCTGTGGTGCCACTGGGTGGATTCAAACCACCAACTGTTTCTTGAACAGCTGAGTGAAAATCGTTCATGTCACCCAGGGACCTTTATAAAGCATTAAACAGAAAAACAATTGACCAAGCCTGACTGAACACCGTGCTAATCGTACCAAGATCAGAAATCAGTGCTCAATACAGGCCTTTCCACTTTTTTTCTATTTCATGATGAATACCTTTAGCCTTTAGCCAAGCTGTTGATAGTTCAATAAAATCATTCTAACTATAGGAAAAATACCTCATCAGTTGAATTATCTTAATTTATGCATTCAATTATTTTCACTGTCTAAATGAAAAGCGTCGTGTTTTGACCAGAGCCTAAAAGGACAAGCCATGTTGTTGTCGTTGTTGATGTTCTCAATCTATCCAAACTGCTGTATTTCCTTTAATTAATGTTTAATTATGTTTCTAGTCAATTTTCTATCAATAAACTTGTTTCACCCTTAGCATCAACAGTAGGTTTCCCTCAAGCCCCTCCCCCCTGAAATAAGGAATAAAAGAAATGAAAAAAGAAATAAAACAGCTCCACAGAAAAGAAGAAAACGTTTGCAAGCAGCAAAGTTTCGAAGTGCAAAAACTAAAGGGATTTCAATTCATTAATTCAACAGAAAGAATAGGTCACATTTCTAATGTGTGTTCTGAGAGTGAAGATTTCTCAAGCTTCTTTTAAATGAGTAAAGGGAGAAATAATTGAGCCTGGGGAATATAATGTGATAAAAAGTGATCATGTAAACAGAGCACGTACTACCTCCGAGATCTGAGATGTCTTTCACAGAGCTGAAATACCATGGGAAATACAGGATGGTAGGGTTCAGTCATTTCACTCCCATTGTGAGATAATCACGATTAAATATACTTGTATTCTCTCTTAAGAAACTTCTGATTTCTCCTACAGCACACAGGTTTAAAATTAATCTGAAGTAAATTATTCACATTGGAAAAGGATGCATTCATTTTTTGTGACATTTGATTTTATTTACCAACAACAGTGCAAATACATGCACATATATATATATATATTTTTAACCCTCTATAGAAAACATGGTCATCAGATCAACAAACAGGTTTGTCTACATTTCAATTTTGACTAAATTCACACAAGTGCATTGGCGAGAATTGATTTTTGTTTCCTTTTTTGTCAAACTGATAATCTTCCCTATCTTCTACACAAGGATCCAATGTGTGACTGCTCCTGTGTGCAAAAACCACTCTGGGCAGCACGCTCTTAAGTGTATTTTGCACAAAAACAACAACAGCAAAATGTTCTTCATATTACTTTCCTGACACTTGTTGTCTAATGACAGTTAACACTGATAGTGCAATTGAGAGGAACCGAATAAACATGGGGTAATTCTGAGCTACCAAATATTTGAGGGTTAGAAACTGCATATTTAGGTCATCATTTTAATTCATACTTTCTTTTTGGGCTTACATATATGTTTTTTTATGTAAGGAATATGCATGTGAATATATAAGCAAGGAGCCCTGGTAGCACAGTGGTTAAGAGCTTGGCTGCTAACCAAAAGACTAGCAGTTCAAATCCACCAGCATCTCCTGGGAAACCTATGAGACAGTTCGACTCTGTCCTATAGGGTCGTTATATGTCAAAGTAGACTCGACAGCAAAAGGTCTTCTGAATATATTAACAAAATATAATTGAAAATGCAAAACCACTCTAGTTTGTAGCTATTTTGGTACTACCATAAACAGTGTTACGCAGGAATAAAACCAAAGAGAGGGTTCTAGCTAACAATCTATGTACATGTGCCTAGCACACAAACACATTTCCTATTTGGCTGGAATAACGAGATAAGTAGGAAGCAGGGCTCTGTCGCCTGTTACAGGGGACGAGGTGGAGGAGATATTCTCTCACCATATGTGGGAGGGAGAGTGTTGGGGAATCAGATGCTCCTTCCCAGACTTTCAAATCTTAAGTGAGAAAAAAGATGCAAGGTCAAGTTGAGATTACTTCAGGCAGATACGGTGGAGTAGCAACCAAAGTCCAGGGATGGCGGAGTGTCTGAAATTATGTTATGTTCCAAGCTGACCTGTCAGTGTCAGACTTGGCCTTCCTACCTTAGCTTGGTTCTGAGATTTCTACTCTCTGATGTGCCTTTTCAGGGAAGTCATTTTCTTTTTTGTCATCCAAAATGATGTCTGTCATTGACAGACAAGGATCCTACTCATAAGTGCTGTACCTTCACGTGCATGGGAATTAACCCATGGAAGTTTGGGCTTGAGGATCCCTGGTGGCCCAGATGTTAAGTGTTCGGCTGCCAAACAAAAGTTTGGCGGTTCAAATCCACCAGCCACGACACGGGAGAAAGATGTGGCAGACGAGTTGAAATCCAGTCGAGGGCAATGGGGAGTTTTTTTTGTTGTTAGTTTGGGCTTGAAGGAGCCCTGGTGGTGTGCTGGTTAAGCACTCAGCTGCTAACCAAAAGGACAGCAGTTGGCACACACCAGCCACTCAGCAGGAGAACGATGTGGCATTCTGCTTCTGTAAAGATTACAGCCTTGGAAACCCTATGGGGCAGTTCTACTCTGCCCTATAGGGTCAGTATAAGTTGGAATCTGCTCGATGGCAATGGGCTTGGTATGGTTTTTGGAATTTGGGCTTAATTGGGACAAATACAGTGCATAAATAAGTTATCCTTTGAGGATTCAAAACAAATAAACAAACAAACCCATTGCTGTCAAGTGGATTCTGACTCATAGCCACCCTATGGAACAGAGTAGACCTGCCCCATAGAGTTTCCAAGGAGCAGTTGGTGGATTTGAACTGCTGACCTTTTGCCTAGTAGCCACTGTGCCACCAGGGCTCCCTTTGAGAATTAGCAACCACAAAAAAGAAACACATTTGATCTTTAGTTTGAAATGTGTGAAATTGCTGATATTATTAGATTTTTTTTACATCCAATGGTATCTTCATTATCTAGTGTTGCTTTAACAGAAATACCGTAAGTGGATGGCATTAAAAATATATATATATATATTTTCTCACAGTTCAAGAGGTTAGAAGTCCAAATTCAGGGCACTGGTTACAGTAAAGACTCTCTCTCTGTTGGCTCTGGGGGATGATTCTAGTCTCAGCTTCCTTAACCACAGGGTTCCTAGGTTCCTTGGCAATCTTCACGTGTCATCTGTCTTCTCCTCTCTGTGCTGTCTTTTCTGTGTCTTTGCTGCTCCTTATAACTCAGAAAGGATTAGATGCAGGACTCAGCCTACACTGATATGTCCCGTCTTAGTCATCTAGTGCTGCTATAACAGAAATACCATAAATAGATGGCTTTAACAAAGAGAAGTTTATTTCCTCACAGTAAAGTAAGCTAAAAGTCCAAATTCAGGGCGTCGGCTCCAGGGGAAGGCTTTCTCTCTCTGTGGACCTTCTCAAGGCTTTCTCTCTCTGTCGGCCTTCTCATCAATCTTCTCCCTGACCAGGAGCTTATCTGCACAGGGACCCCAGGTCCAAAAGATGTGCTCTGCTCCCGGCACTGCTTTCTTGGTGGTATGAGGCCCCCCGTCTCTCCGTTCACCTCTTTCTTTTATATCTCAAGAAATTACCTCAAGAGACAAACCAATCTTGTAGACTGAGTCCTGCCTCACTAACACAACTGCCACCCATCCTCCCTCATTAACATCCTAGAGTCAGGATTTACAACATGTAGGAAAATCACACCATACCAGGAATCATAGCCCAGCCAAATAGATACAGCTATTTTTGGGGGGACATAAATTCAATCCATGACATGTCCTAATTAGCATAACAAGTAAACCCTATTTTTAAACAGGATTACATCCACAGGTATAGGGATTAGGACTCCAACACAAGTTTTGGGGGACACAATTCAATCCATAAGAAACGGCAATTTTACATGGCTCAGCCAACATAGGCATATCTTATTTAGTTGAATGACACACTTTCCTCTTAGAAGTCACAGAAGAACTTTTTTCTTCCACACTAATATTCTTTTCTCCCAGAATTTACTGGATTTTTGGGTGATTACCTGTGAAGTATCAGAATGTACTCTAAGCTCCATATGGAGGCTTTGAGGATTAGAAAGGAGGTAAACTTTTGACCATGATTTATTTAAAGAGAACTATAAAAAAAAAAAAAAAAAAATTTTTTTATGAGGTGGCTAGGAACCCTGGTAGTGCAGTAGTTAAGTGCTCAGCTGCTAACCAAAAGGTCAGCAGTTCAAACCCACAAGCCGCTCCCAGGAGAAAGATTTGTCAGTCTACTTCTGTCTTAGAAATCATATGGGGCAGTTCTACTCTGTCCTATAGGGTTTCTATGAGTTTGAATCAACTCAGCGGCAACAGGATTTTTTGGTATGTGGTGGTTTATTTTGAAAAAAATGAATTGTGTAAGCATGTATATATAACTCACATATCAAACACACCTCCCATGAGTTCACTAATTTCCAAATATGATCTTAAATAGCATATGTTCCTTAAACAGACTCCTGGGAATGTTTGATATAACCGATGGATATGACCTATTTCCTAGCCAACTCAGTACAACATATCTGGAAAGTACTTAATTATTGTTAATATTCAAAATACAAATTGTTAGTATTTATGTAAGACCTATGTCCCAGTCATTAAGCAAATATTATCTCATTTAATCTTCACAGTAAGCATATCAGAAATACATAATCATTATGCTTATTTAACAAATAAGTTTTTAAATCTTAAGGTCAAATAATCTGCTCAAGATTACATAGTAAGAGGTCACAAGACAAGAAATGGAACCTAGGTTGGCTTGACTCTAAAACCTATGATTATGAACACTGTTTTATGAATTTCCCAGACTCCTTGGATATCACTACTAATTACCAGATAAAAGGTAAACATATGTAGCACATTAAATACCCAACAGGATTGAAAGGCCTTTCTTTCTTTCTTTATAGAAATCTTTTGAAAATGGTTGAGCTTTCTATTAAAATAATAATAATAATAATTCATTATAAGCACTGCCATTTTCTTCTGTACTGTGGCTTTTTCTTTATTTTCTTGTGGAGGTCTTATCTGCCACCATCTACATATGTCACATTGCCAGCCTCTCTTCTAAATATGGGCAAAACTACCTGCATAGTCATCTCTATTACTAACTCATATGCTTCACATTTGAGAGAGAGAGAGAGCAAAAGAGGCAGAGAAAGGTAGGGAGATGTGGAGAGAGATAGAAGAGGTAGAAGAGAGACAGACAGACAGAGAGAGACAGACGGGGTATTTTATATGACATACATCTCTATTTCCTTTTTTGGTAATGCCAATGCTTTGTAGCTTCTAAGCCAATGGTTTCTTCACTCCAGTTCACAAAGACAAATATGATAACTAAACATTTCCTAGAGGTCTTCATTAATTAAACCAACACTGGTCACCTTGAAACAAATAAACCAGTTCAAAATCAGTTTACATTTTTTTCTTTCTAGTTTAGGCCACTGGTGACTTCTACAGAGTTTAACAATGTGTAGGCCAGGAAAGCTTGGGCCAACTGAACATACATTATGACAAAATGAGTAGTTTTCTGTTTGCAAAATCTTTATGCCTACCACTAGGAGATTCTGTATCCTCAGCTGCCATCTGTATCTCCACCTTTGAGATCCACGTTTGCTGTCACAAAGAGCAGGCATGTGCCCTGGAAAATTTTGTGTTTGTATGGTAGATTAATTGTTCTCAAAGGGGTTTTAACCCAATTACAAGGATCTAGACAGATACCTTGTGCCTCGACAGATAGAATTCATTATTACCTTTATCCCATATGGACCGGCATTGCCAATAGGGATTGTGAGGGGAGTGCAGTTGCCTCTATAACAATCTATGGCTTTTAGGAAATTCCAAACCTGTGCTCTTTGGTGGGGTAGGAAAAGCACTGTGGAAACGTGTGAGGGTGGAACGCTAAGATGTATCATTAAATTAGAATTCCTTCCTCTTATTCGCCTTAACATCTACCACAATAGAGTACTCTGAAAGCTCTGAAGATATATTTTAAGAAAGGTTTCCAGGATACAGAATGACAATCTCCTCTGATGCAAATCAGTGGTATCATTCGTTCGCTGTTGAAAGCAGCTGCAAAAAATAAAAATATTCTCTTGCAGGATGATTGTTTTGGTATGATCTTAATTTCCTTCTTTGTGTGTGGGAAGAAATGGGAGTGAGTAATAATGAAAACATACTGCACAAAACGATTCAAGTGACTGCTTAGAACGTATTCTCTGTCTTTGTAACATCAGAAGTCATCAATTCCACATGACTTTTTTTCTTTTTTCCATTTCCACTTGCAACATAAAATTTTGTATTTCGGAGCATGCTCAGCCAGTTTCTCCTCTTCTGTGTGTGGGCCTGTATATGTGTCTGTGTGCATGTGTGTGTGTGTGTGCATTTGTGCATGTATGAGAGAGAGAATCAGATAAGAAGACAGAGGGGAAAATGTTATCTGCTTTGCTTCTGCATTTCAGCAATCTTCATTCTGAAAGATTTCTCCTAGATATAGGCGAGAATAACTACAGGAGGAAAGAAATTCATTCCTCCATTCAACAAATAGTCATTGAATGCCTGCCATGTGTCAGGCACCTGGGATAATGCATAAATGAAAAATAAAACTGTGCAAAATAAATTTCTACCCTTATGAAACTTTTACTCTTGTAGGGGAGGCAATAAATAATAAACAATATAAACAATATAGAAGGACATAAATTTATAAGTCAGGTTGAGAAATAAAGCAGCAAGGTGAGTGGGATCAAAATTGCTAAAAATATATATGTATATGCATATATATATATATACAAAGCTGCTTCTGTTCTGGTTTCATAACTGGTCACAAGCCGAGTCCCTAAAAAAAATTTTTTTTGAGTCCCTAGGTGGTGCAAATGGCTAAGTGCTCAGTTACTACCCCAAAAGTTGATGGTTTGAACCAACCCAGAGGCAACTCAGCCAAGGTCACAGCCTTGAAAACCCTATGGAGCAACTCTACTCTGCACACACGGGGTCGCCATGAGTCAGAATCAACTCAATGACAACTCAAAACAAAAACTCAGCAGGGCCAAGATTTTCCCTAGTTGGATGATCTAAACTTTTGTTTCTCAAGGTATAATTTCTTAGTAAAAACCCCAAAACCAAAGCCATTGCCGTCGAGTTGATTCCGACTCGTAGCAATCCTACAAAACAGGATAGAACTGCCCCATAGGGTTTCCAAAGAGCAGCTGGTGCATTCGAACTGCTGACCTTTTTGTTAGCAGCTTAACCACTGCTCCACCAGGGCCCCTATTTCTTAGTAGTCCTCCTTTTATTGATTTACCTGTAATTGTCTATTATTATTATTTTACCACTGAGTATTGAAATGCTAAGGGAGACTCCAAAGCATTTTTTTTTTCTTTTTATCCTTGGAATTCTCTTCTCTCTTAATAATTGGCATTAGTCACAGCAGAGTACTTCCTCCTTTGTCTGTAGACATGAAGAAACCAAAATGGTGAGGTGGCTATCACAATTTCCAGTACAGAGGGATCATTTTTTGTGTCCCTTATTAGAAATGTTTCTCTCTTTTGAACTAAGCCTTTCAAAAGTGTTCAGGACAGGAAGCAAAACAATTGGAAGAAGAATATAAAGTTTACGAGAGAAAGAAAATACTCTTCCTTCTTTTAATTTTTGGACCTATGTATGCCTCCTATACAGAGTCCTTCAGTGGCACAAGCGGTTTGTGATTAACTGCTAACCTTACAGTTAGCAGTTCTAAGCCACCCAGTGATGGCACGGAAGAAAGGCCTGGAAATCTACCTCCATAAAAATTACAGCCAAGAAATCCCTATGTAGCAGTTCTACCCTGTAACACATGGGGTCACCGTGTGTCAGAATCAACTCAACGGCAATGAGTTTGTGTGTGCATGTATATATGTAGATGTATATGCACACACACACACACACACAAACAAACCATTGTCATCGAGTTGATTCTGACTCATGGAGACCCTATAGGACAGAGTAGAACTGTTCCATAGGGTTTCCAAGGAGTGGCTGGTGGATTCAAATTGTTGACCATTTGATCATATACATATATTCTTCCTATAGAAGAAAAAGCACACTGTTTGTTGGTTCAAAGTATGCACTGCATTTTTTAGGACAGTGTCTAAATTGCAAGATACCAGCCTTCAGCTCTCAGGGAGACTTCAGCAAGTTATTCCATTGGCCCATTGGTCCATTGTTCTAGCTGCTTCTAGTAGGGTGCATTGTAAGCATCGCGAACACCATGGCTATAATACAAAATGAGTTCCTTAGTCAGAAACCACATTGTGTGAAATACCATGATGGAGAAGAAGGTCTTCAGTTAGCCCATGGATGGCAGTACTTGCAAAAGTAAAGCAGTCAGGAAAAGAAAACTCTTAAGCAGAACAAGTGTCCATTCCTGTCAGGACAAATTTCTGCTCCCTCTGTGATAGAAAGATCTAATGTACTCACTTTGCCATCAGGTGGGCAGATGGTCCCCCAGTGGCTGGTGTCATACTTGGAACTCAGCTTTAGCCTTTGCTGGTTGTAGGTTGGGCACTTAGTAGTAGCAATTTCCACATAAGTCTTGTTGAATGGGGATGTGTATTACTGAGCCCATTCATCATATCTTGCTCTTTTGCCATGGTCAATCTATACATGAGCTCATTGGGCAAGAAATGTCAACTTAAATACACAGAATGGACCATTTTCTCCATCTGAAAAGTCTTCTCTGCAGTGGGTGATTTTTGGTGAGGGAAACTAAGCCATATGGATATCCTATTATTTCGTGCCCTTTCTGATGGGCTTATCTACATACTTTTTCCTTTGACACCAATCTACCAATCTCATGCTTTAGGTCCCAAACCATGCAGATGTGAGGAGAGACAAGGAATGTAGTTTAGAAAAATATGCTTTATTTATTCCACAAACATTTGATTACCTGTGCTGGGCACCTCCTGGTGTGAATAATATGAAAAAGGTAAGCAACGCTGAGTAAAATGGCAAAGAATTGTTCTCAAGGAGCTCACAGCTTAGTAGAGAATATACTAATCAAATAATTGCACAACAATACAACGTTAAACTCTTCTTAGTCTTAAGGAAGAACAAGAACAAGGAGTTGGAGAAGCATACAGCAGGAAAAGCAGATATAGTAAGAGCATCAGGGACAATTTTCCACAAAGTGATATTTGAACAGAGAAATAAAGCTCTATATGAGTTAATTAAATAAAAAATTGGGGGAGAGGAGCGAGTGCTTTCCAGACAGAGAGCATGTGCATGTACGAAGGTCCTGATGTATCTTTGAACATCTGAGAGAAGGCAAGCGTGCCTGGAGCGCATGGACTAAGGGGAAAAGAGGCGTGAGGTGATGCGGGAGGAGGAGGCAAGAAGAGCTTATATGGGGCTGTGAAGATCAGATGAAGAGTTGGAGTCTTCAGCATGGCAAAGGGAAGCCTTTGAAAAAACAGAAAAAAGAAGTAATCAGACTCAAAGGAGCCACTCTGGCTTTAATACAGAGAAAAGACTAGAAGACTCTTAGAAAAGATGGAGACAAGCATTGGTTGAAATATTGCCATTAGTAATAAAATTCAGTCAGATTTTAGGCAGAATGGGTTTTGGGATGTTGGCTTTGGAAGGCAATCACCATTTAAACATTGGATGTATGGGAAAATGAGTTCTCTCTTCCCCTTCACAACTCAAGTATGTAGGGACAACTTTCTGAAACAGTAGTCCTTGCTCAATATAGTTCTTCTCTTTCCACAACACATTCAACATCTACACGGCAGAGAAGGTTGTACAAACCCCATGGTATGGGAATGGTCATTCTGTAAGCGATGATGGTAAGAAAAGGACTCTAAGGACACTGGAAATGAAGAAGCCTGCAGTGAGAAATCTTGTAGCTCCTATGTGGAGGCAGGGTAGCTGAGAAAGGCATGGGCTTTGGAGAAGGATCTAGAACATGAGATTCATCCCTTGTTAACCATTTGACTTTTTATATATCGTTTAATCTCTTTGAGCCTTGGATTTACTAGCTTGAAAGATTATTTGGCTTGCAATGTATATAATAGCATCTAGAGCAAAGGATCCTCACGAGGATTAACAACAAATAATGGGTGCACAATACCTAACACAGAATGAAATGCGTATATGTAACACATACATAAGAAGGGGAGAGAAGGAAACACATGCACATAAACATCCCTTTGCTAAAATCATCTGGAAGTCCAGAGATAGCGTGCTCAGGCCTGTTAATATCAACCCCAGATAACGATATTATTGTCATTTATTCTAAGTCCTTTGCCAGTAATTGTGAACCATTTTCATGCGATTTCCATTGTTGAAATTATGAACAGATCAAGGTAGAAATTCAGTCTTCTTATTTTAGTGATTAAAGCTAAAATATCTAGGATATGGTGATTATTCTGGCCAGGACCTTGATAAATACTGGTGAATTAATAAGTTCTTAAAAAAGGAAGAATTTAATCTAGAAAAATGACTATTACCATTAAATTTATAAATCTTGAAATTATATGATATGCCTTTCTCCAAATAATCACTCATGCTTTTATCTTCCTCATCAGAAAGAAGAGAGAAGAAAAACATTGTGTAGAATCTTACGGAAGTCAGACTCTATAAGGGGTGTTTTATACACATTTCCCATCATTTCTTCTGAACTGTCCTCTGAGGTGTGTATTATTGTGGTTATTTTACGCTGAAGGAGACAGGAGAAATTCAGAGAAGTTCAAGGGTAAAGTTTAACTGCATCCACCCAGTAACCACAAGAACCAGAACGCCAACAAGGAGCAACTGGCTCACGTCCTCACCATTCTACTCGGTTACTTTCTGGGCAACTACCAAAAGCAAGGGGCCCTGACATTTCTCTCATCTCCCCTCTCTCTCCCTTTCTTTTCTCTCTCTCTTTCACTCTCTATGAATCTGACTCAAATCTCCTGGGAGATTAGAACAGAAGAAGAAATAAGAGCTAGTCCACAAGCCAATGACTTTCTTCCTGTCATCAAATCCTCTACAGAACTCAACAGCAAACAGAAACTCAGTACCATGAATAGTATATATAAATTTAAAAATAAGCCAATTTGTATTAATAATTCTCTTTCCTCACTACTTTCTTCTTTCATCTATTCATCTCAAAAGAAATTTTTCTCTTGAGTAATAAAAAGTAAAATTTATTTTTTTTAAGAGAAATTTTTCTCTTGAGTAGCTACTAGAAAATATTTAAGCCTGATATTTGAATATCTGCTAGCCAAGAAATAGGAGTATAGACACTTTTATGAACCATGTGTTTCCCTTTGGCTGTTGTTTAAAACAAAATATTACTTATTTATTGTGGAATATATATATATTTTTATAATACTAGCAGACTCCATTTTTGCTTATATAGGCTTGTTTTGGAAATTGCAATAATTATCCAGATATTTAGCCACACCCATTCTAATTAAGTTATAAGTGCTTACAAAGAAAAATTAAAATTGTTTAAAATAAAAGTTACATGGAATCTAGTTTGGAAGGGAGGTGATTTAATATTTTAATGATATTCTGAGGCTTGATTAAAATATTACTCCCTGAATTTTATAAACTCGATTACTAACCTAAAGTTTGATGGTTTGAACTTACCCAGTGGTACCCCTAAAAGAAAGACCTGGTGATCTGCTTCCATAAAGATTATGGCCAAGAAAACCCTATGGTGCAGTTCTACTCTGTACACATGGGGCTGCCATCAGTCAGAATTGACCTGATGGCAATTTTTTTTTTTTCTTAATGAAGATGATAACATTTCAAAACCTTGTCTATATACATTTCACTATCTGTGTATGGGGTATTTTTAAGTTGTGAAATGAACACTAACTAGTTAATATGTTGATTATGTGACTATTAAACTCAGGAAGTACAGAAGGTATAAAGTAGAGAGTGAAGTGGTTAATTTAAAACTCTGTTCACAAATTCCGTGTTCAGGATCCAAAACTCACAAGATCCAATGATGCTCCATGCTTAAGGAAGTTTCTTTGTTGAGGACCCAGCTATCGGAGAAACGACCCACACTTCAATGAGCAAATGAAATGCCTTCTCTCCCACCTTTAGTGATAAGCTTAATGAATTTGTATGCTAGAAAATTTTCAAACTCAGGATTTGTGTCCTTAGCTCAACTATTTATAAGCTTAAAACACATGCACACGCAAGAATGGCTAGGTATTAAAATAAGTTGGTTTTTATGAGGAATACTTTTCCATGCCAACTTTGCTGCAAAACAAAAGAGAAAGAATCACCTTAGACAAATTTAAGAAAATTTTCCAGTAAATCCCTATATTCTAACATACACAAACTTGAAAAGTTTAAAAATCATTGTGCTCTTGTTTCATAATGTTTGGATTTTTTTTCAAATTAATATAAGAAAAAAACAAAGTGTATTGATTTAATTCATCTAGTAAAATAGTTCAGTTCTTTCAGCTTGAGAAATGCTGAGCATGTTCTTTCCTTTCGGTTTTCTAACTCTAGGTCTTTGCACATTTCATTATAATGCTTTACTTTGTCTTCCTGAGCCACTCTTTGAAATCCCATATTCAGCTCTTTTACTTCACCATTTTTTCTGTTTGCTTTATCTACTCTACATTCAAGAGCAAGTTTCAGAGTCTCTTCTGACATTCATTTGGTCTTTTCTTTCTTTCCTGTCTATTTAGTTACCTTTTACTTCCTTCACATATGACGTTTTGATGTCTTGCCACAATCGGTCTGGTCTTCTGTCATTAGTGTTCAATATGTCAAATCTATTCTTGAGATGGTCTCTAAATTCAGGTGAATAGAATCAAGATTGTATTTTGGCTGTTGTGGACTTGTTTTAATTTTCTTCAGCTTCAACTTGAACTTGTATAAGAGCAATTGATGGCCTGTTCCATAGTCGGCCTCTGGCTGTGTTCTGATTGATGATATTGAGCTTCTCCATCATCTCTTTCCACAGATGTAGTTGATTCGATTCCTGTTTATTACATTCCATGAGGTCCATTCGTGTGGTCACTGTTTATCTTGCTGAAGAAAGGTATTTCCAATGAATAGGTCACTGATCTTACAAAATTCTATTGCATAATCTCTGGCGTTTCTATCACCAAGACCATATTTTCCAACTACCAATCCTTCTTCTTTATTTCCAACATCCCTATTCCAATCATTAGTAATCATCAATGCATCTTGATCATGTTTGATTAATTTTAGACTGCAGAAGTTGGTAAAAACCTCAATTTCTTCTTCTTTGTCATTAGTAGTTGGTGCATAAATTTGAATAATGCCTAATTAACTGGTCTTCCTTATTGGCTTATGAATATTATCCTGTCACTGACAGCACTGTACTTCAGGGAAGATTGTGTAATTTCATTTTATTTTTTGACAATGAATGTGACACCATTCCTCTTCAATTTGTCATTCCCAGCAGAGTAGACTATATGTTTTGTCTGATTCAAAGTGGGCAATTCTAGTCCATTTCAGCTTGCTTATACTTAGGCTATCGATCTTCAAGTGTTACTTTTCATTTTGACAATTTCCAATTTTTCATGATTCATACTTTATGTATTCCATGCTCCAGTTACTAATGGATGTTTGCAGCTAGTCTTTCTCAGCTTGAGTCATGCCACATCAGCAAATGAAGGTCCCAAAAGCTTTACTCTGTCCGTGTCATTAAGGTCAGCTCTACTTTAAAGAGAGAGTTCTTCCCCAGTGGTATTGTGAGTCCCTTCCAACCTGAGGCGCTCATCTTCCAGCATTATATCAGATGATGCTCCGGTGCTATCCATAAAGTTTTCACAAGTCACTGTGGACAGGGTACAAACCTCAGAGAACGGCATCTGAAAACTAGTAGGAATGAAAAATAGTACACTTATTTTGGAAAATGTTTGAAGGATTTTCAAAAAGCTGAATATAAAACTACCATAAACTAAAAAAAAAAAAAAAAACCTATACCTATTGCCATCGAGTCAATTCTGACTCATAGCACCACTGTAGGACACAGTAGAACTGCCCTATAGGGTTTCCAAGGCAGTAATCTTTATGGAAGAAGAATGTCACACCTTTCTCCCACAGTGCGGCTGGTGGGTTCCAATAGCCGAACTCTTGGTTAGCAGCCAAGCACTTAACCACCGCACTACCAGGGTTCCTAAAACTACCATACGATCCAGAAATTAGATTCCTAGGTATCTTTCCTAAGAGAAATAAAAACCTATGCCCACACAAAGACTTGCACATGAGTGTTCATAGCAGTATTATTTATCATTGCTAAAAGGTGGAAACAAATATCAATCAACTGGTGAAAGGATAGACAAAACGTAGCATCTCCTTACAGTGGCTGACTATTCAGCAATAAAATTTAAAGAACTGTTGATATATGGTATCACGGATGAAACTCAAAACCTTTACACTAAATGACAGAAGACATACACAAAAGACGACATATTGTATGATTTCTTTTATACGAGTATCCAGAAAGGAAAATTTATAAAGACAGAAATTTGATTAGTTGTCTGGGGCTAGGAGTGAGAATGAGGATTAACAGTAAATTGTCAAGACAAGTGGTATTGGCAAGGGTGGGAATGTTATAAAACTGATTTATGGTGAAGCTTGGACCAGTCAATAAAGTCACTAAAAATCATTGAGTTGTACACCTAAAATGAGTAATTCCTATGATCTGTAATACATACCTCAATTGTTGTCATTGTTAGTTGCCATGGAGTCAATTCACAACTCGTGACAACTCCATGTGTGCAGAGCAGAGCTACTGCTTAGGGTTTTTACAGCTGTGACCTTGCAGAAGCAGATTGATAGTCCTGTTCTTCAAGGCGCCTCTGGTGGATTTGAACCACCAACCTTTCATCTAGTAGTCAAGCGTTTAGCCATTTGTACCGCCCAGGGACTCCACATACCTCAATGAAATTGTTTTAAAAAGAAAAGAAATAGCTGGGTTCAGCATTAGCTAACTTCATTGAACCTCCTTCTCCTATATGTAAAGTGGAAAAATCTGTATCAATCTCTTAGGGTGGTGGGAGCTTGACAGAAGATAAATACGCCATAAATCTAGAACTTTTTTTTTCTTTTGCCTTTTCAACCTCTGTGTTTCTAGGTATTTTCCCAACCACCTTTGCTTCACTGAATGAACCTTCCTCCTGTTACCTAATGGTTAATTTTGAATCTCCAATTTTCTTTAGTGGCTTTTGGTGGATGGCTTTGCCTGTATTTTAGGCTTCCGGTTTGGACATGTGTTTAATAATGTGCTAAATGGCATGTTATTTTCCAGAAATTTTCTTAAGCCATCAAATTTGTTAGCATGTCTCAGGGTCACACTTGATCCTCCTGCCCTCTCGCATCTATTTTCTAGGGTGGCATAAAATATAAGCTGCCAATGCCTTACTTCCTGCACTGATTAAAAAATTTACTTTAAACCCCAAATTTTTAAAATACTTTTAAGTCTTGAGCAGTCTCTGGATTTTTTTATAAATAACTGAGAAATCAATCATACTGATTCTTAAGGCAGCGTCTCTCAAATCTGGGCTACACCTTGGGGAGTTTTAAAAATACTGATGCCTGAATCACACCTGCAAACATTATAATTTCATTGATTTGGGGGTGTGACCAGTACATCAGAGGTTAAAAGTTCCCCAAGCGATTCGCATGTGCGGACAGGTTTGAAAACCACAGCTTTAAAGTGTGTGTTAAAAGCTACAGAGAGAAAGAAAGAATAGGATGGTTTTGAAACTCTTTAAAAGAAACAGTTGAGTTTACAAGTTCAAGCACTTTGTTTAGACACAGCCTGGACGACAGATATGCTTTACATGGTAAATTACACAGCTCCATGGCCAAGGTTAAGTTTTTACAATCACGCATACATATTTGTAAAACTGAAATGATTCAATAATGTTGGAAATAATCTATGTATTTACTGAATAAATTAATGAATATTTCAAACATCCTCGCACAATATTTTATTCATCAGTCCTCTCAGAATGATTGAAGAGACATTAAGAATTTCAAAACACTTGAGTTTTATCCATATCATGTTGATTTATTTAATGTTTCTGGGTTTTAAAATAAATCATAGAATCTGCATTTTTTAATTCATAACTGAAAACAAATTGTTAACTTTTTTTTACCTTTTTTAAGAGTGACACATATGGAAAGAGTCTTTTATCATAGTTGTTTTTATCTCTTTCACTTCCTCTTGAACCAGTTTAAGTTTGGGATTTCTACAATGAATGTTGTAACGGATAAAGAAATCTATTAAAAAAACTGTTCGGTGCTAAAAAAAAATAGTAATATTCTGGAATAGTAGTCTTTTCAGGAAATTGTTTTTGTCTAACATCTCCTTTGAATCCTATTATAAAATAGTACATATGTTCTCCAAAGGAAAAAATTCTCAGGCTAGTAGTGAATAAGAAAATAGTTTGATTTGGAGCCCGGGTGGCATAGTTGGTAAAAGCTCAGCTGCTATCCCAACGATCAGCAGTTCGAATCCAGCAACCACTCCTTGGAAACCCTAAGAGGCAGTTCTACTCTGTCCTTTAGAGTCGCTATGAGTCAAAGTTGACTCAATGGTAGTGGGTTTGGTTTTTTTTCTTTGATCCTCAAGTTTGATTTTCCTTGGTTTCCTAGATAATGTGAGCCTTTCCCAGAGCCTTCCTCAGAGGCAGTTATGGGTAAGTTACTAGGTAATTGTACATTAGGACAGGAAACCTAACCACGATTTCATGGACTGACTCCCACAAAACACAAGTCATGACATCCAAACCAAAATCTTCAACCGGTATTGACATCCTATGAGATCAGATGATAAACGGAGTTCAAAATTGGGTTAATCTGACGATGAGTTGTCTGTGGCCCAGACTCACTCTGTGGATATTTCAACATTTCTTCTGTTTATGGCTGGAAATGATATCACGATATGTTACAGAATCCTCATACTGACTTCCCATTACTTGTGGTAAGGTAGGAAATACAGTAGGAAGTAAAAGTAGAGGTCTTTGGGCTTCCCTTTTCCTATTACAATCATAAGTCAAACAGTATAATGCATGTCTAGGGTTATTGAAGTAATTATTGTTACAGATAGGGACTGGGAACATGGAGATTTGTTGATTGCTATCACGTTTCCAATTCCCAGTCCGGCTAGTTGAAAAGACTGGTGGTACCTGGTGAAAGATGGTGGATTACTGAAAACTTAACCAGGTTATGGCTCTAATGCTGCTGCTATTCCTGCTGGGGGTTCCTTACTAAAGAAAATGAAGAGGTCTCTGGTACTTGATGTGAGTCTTTCCAGTGGTGTCACTAGGGCTGATGTCACCCAGTGCAGTAACTCATGGTGTCACCCCCTATGCTCATTACCACAGTATAGCTAAAATTTGGCAGACTCATGATTATAAAAACACTGGCAGCAACAACAACAAGAAAAAAAAAAAAACAGTGCGTGCATGTAGCATGTGCAGACAAAACCACGTGATTCAAAGTGTCATTATAATTGGGTAATAAGGACAGCTCTGACCAGAGAGCATTAGAAGGTTCAAAAAGTAAATTAGCATACAGTTTTAGCCTTGTAGGTATAGGCACTGGGTTAGGTACATTGATACATGGAAGCTGGGCTTAGGGAAATATTTTTCGTTGTTATGACTACAGGGATATTTTTATAAAAATGAATAAATTTATGCTGAAACACAGCACAAAGATTTTACAGACAGTTATTTTTGTGTTACCTCATCTGACAGTGTCAACCAGTGTGGTCTGCACCCCCCATACCCCTCTAATGATGGCACTGACTCTTTCCCATAAACAGAAAATTACAAAAGCATCTAAAGGGCCAGCAGTAAAAATTTAATACCCTGCCTTCAGGATACAGCGACACTCCAGCAATATGCCTTGACCATCCCACCATCCCATAGGACTTCATGATAACTGAGGCCACCATGCTGATATGATCTAAAGAATAAGGAGTAGTGAGAGAAAACAGAAGCTCCTGGGGTTGAACATGTTGGAAAATTCCTTCTTATAGTGAAGGACAAGTCATTGTACTTTGTGTCCCAAAACACCAAGAGAAAGGCACAGTTTCTAGAGGGTTACCTGGACATTTACGGCTACACATAGCATCTATAGATTTCTTCCACTGTCCCATTTACCAAGTGATCCAAAATCAAGTAGGGTGCAGAATATGTGTGGTCCAGACCGCAGTCTGTGCAGCTCTGCCACTAATTCTTTTGACCCAATGAACCAATGCTATTGAGCACGTCTTGAAGTTGAGGGTGCAACATGTGAAAAATCTCGATTGAGTAGTCATAGCAAAGATCACTAGGATTTTGGAGCTAACCATGCACTCTTAAGCGAGTTATTATTTCCTGTCTGAGAAATATTTTGTGGCACTAGTGAGGCAGACCTTGGGAGATCAGCTGGCCAACTGGCCTGAGTTGTCCATCTTGAATTAGGTACTATGTGGTCTAATTACCCATAAAGTATGGGACTTCGCCTGAACAGGTCTGAAATGTACAGGTAAGTCTTGGGGGAGGGGGAGTGTTTATACTTCTACATGTCTTTTCTTGTCACAACATTACGTATTGCTCAACCAATATCAGTGACCTCATGGGGAGTTCCCTTTCAGTTTGAAGATGAGTAAACCAAAGTCTAGACTATACCTGACTCTGGGCAATATGCAGTCACGTGCAAAATGGGATAGTTATTATATCACAGCCCCAATCTGAAGGATAGTGGAAAAGGTGGCTCCTCCCATGGACAGAAATTAAACAGTCCATTACTTATTTTACTGTTATGGCTGAGATGATTGACCCTGAACTTGGGTAAATTGAGTTTCTGCTGGGTGGGGTTGGGGGGTTGGGGAGAAGCTAGAGAGTACAGATATAACCTAGGAAATTATTCTGGAATACATAGTAGTTCTGCCTTATCAAGACCTCTGAAAAGCAAAGACTTTGAACAAGGATAACAGTAAATGGGTACTGGAGGAATGAAGTCAGAAATGTCAGCTCTCAACTTCTGGCCAGTTCAAAATATGAATATAGCCTATATCAGTATTTCTATTCCTGCTGAAAATATGATATTTAAAATTCTCTTCTCTTCTTTTTTTCTTCTCTTGTACATAGGATGTATTCGTGGGAATAAATACATAGCTTGCCTGTTGCTGTTGTTGTTGTTGTTGCTATTGGGTGCTGTCGAGTCAGTTCCAATTCATAGTGACCCTATGTACCACAGAATGAAACACTGCCTGGTCCTGTGCCGTGCTCACAATCATTGTTATGCTTGAGCCCATTGTTGCAGCCACTGTGTCAATCCATCTCATTGAGGGTCTTCCTCTCTTTCACTGATCCTCTACTTTACCAAGCATGATGTCCTTCTCCAGGGACTGATCCTACCTGACAACATGTCCAAAGTATGTGAGACGTAGTCTGGCCATCTTTGTTTCTAAGGAGCATTCTGGTTGCGCTTCTTCCAAGACAGATCTGTTCATCTTTTTGGCAGTCCACGGTATATTCAATATTCTTTGCCAATACCGTAATTCAAAGGTGTCAATTCTTCTTCGGTCTTTCTTATTCATTGACCAGCTTTCACATGCATATGAGGCAAATGAAAACACCATGGCTTGGGTCAGGTGTGTAGGTTGCAAAATTTCACGAGATAACTATTACAGAACTAGAGGAAAATATATGTCACCCAGAGATATGGGACTCAAAGAACAGTGGCATCATTTTTGCATGTAGCAGCTGAACATGGCTTAGGGTTGTCTCTCTTTAAGAGTAAAAGTCAATTTAACATCATATAAAGGGGACTATTATTATCCAGACAGCCATTTTTGAAAATCAGATGTTTAGAAGAAAGGGATGTTGGAAGAATTTAGGTAGCTCTTCTTTATATCTTTCCAGAATACTTCTCACTCCCTTCTTTTTAATAACAGGTTGGACCCTTCAGACCACAAACATTCTTTCTTTTTAAA
Organism: Elephas maximus indicus; assembly: GCF_024166365.1. NCBI lineage: Eukaryota > Metazoa > Chordata > Mammalia > Proboscidea > Elephantidae > Elephas > Elephas maximus. The sequence goes on along the minus strand of NC_064841.1, from coordinate 12,898,794 downwards.
ATTTCAGTATTGAACAGTATGATGAGTTGGGGGAAAAACAATAAAATCTGAATAATCAAATGGTGGGGTCCAAGAAAGAAAAGTTATATGTTAGTCTTGAGGTGAGAGAGGAAGAAAAGACAGCACTGGATTCTTGTCCAACCATAACTTTTGCTCGGATTTTGTTAGCTACCCAGGGTCTTTCCAATCTCTCTCTCTCTAAGTTTCTCAGAGTCTTTTTCTGACTTTTGCAACCAAAGAATTTTAACTTATACAGAATTAGAGTTACAAGCAATAGACTCTTAAATAAATGTTGGTATTTGGAATTGGTTATTAGATGAAGCAAAAACCGTTGAGACTCCCAACCATGTTCGGAGATATGAAAGCAGCAGCTTTCTTATCTTGAAACAACCACAAGCAGGAGCTGGCTGGGACCTGGGCCTCCTGAAGATGAAGTTAGCAAAAGAGGTAGCTGCAAGCTGTAGACCTATTTAAAGAAGATAAGAAATGGGAACTTCACAGAGTAGGAGGGTCATATCTGTCAGGCCTGGTAATAATGGAGAAGAACAAGCTAAGTCCCTACGTGTCTCAAAGAACAGAAAAAAAATCAGGTTCCTAGTGTGATTGTGCAGAACGATTACTTGCTGCTTGTAGCTGTGTAGCTGAGCACCCTGAAAACAAATCCCAGTGATGCATCTGGCACATTTCTCAATTATATTAGTCAGTTCACAAACTCTCTGATTTGTTTATGTGAAAGCCAGGACATTGATTAAGAAAGGGAGCACTCTATATAAAGGAACTGACTCGAAGCAGAACATTTCACTGTTATGAACGAGATGATTGGACCCTGACTCCCAGGGGTAAAGGAGTTGCTGCTAGATAGGGCAGAGGAGGGTGGGACAGCTAGAGAATATACATGTGACCTAGGAAATTCTTCTGGATTACACACTCCTTCTACCTTGCCATGAGGTTAAAAACTAAGCATCCTTAAGACCCAATGTAGGCTCTGGACTCTCAAGAATGATTTGAGTCATTATTTAAAGGCCTCTATAAAGTCAATCACCTATGAAGTAATAGTAAGACTCTGGTAACAAATTCCTGGGTTTGAATCTCGTCTCTACCACAAATAACGGTGGTATCCTGAAGAGGTTACTTAAACTCTATACCTTACTTTCCCAGCTGAATACTAATAATATTGTTAGTAAAATTATTTAATGTTTAGGTATGTTCTGAAGATTGAATTAGATAATCCACGAAAAACATGGAACATAGTGACTGGTATGGAGACAGTATTCAGTAGATGTGAGCTATTCATTCAAGTAAAATCTTTAATAATTTTTGAGCAGATGATAAAGAATTTGTAATTAGGCATTGCAGATTTATCAAGCACTTAACTGCCAGACAGTCTTGCTATTTGAGGAAATTTAAAACATGGTCTTTGCAATCAGTGAGCTTCCAATTATTCTAGAAGACCAGAATAAGACATGTGAAAATTTAAATGACAAAGTAGGAGATAATAGAAAGTCGGTGCAGTGAGACAGAAATCACAGGCCTCCCAAGACTAAGTGCCAAATGAGTTCTATTGGTAAAAAGTGTGATATTTTCTTAAATATCTTCTTTTTCAAATGACTCCATTTAATTTCCTGTATTCAAATAATTAAACTCATTTCTCCATGTGTCTTACTTTTGTTTGTGTTCCTACAGCAGGGATCAGTCAAATCTAAATATTTGTTGCATAACTTCACACTTTGGGTTTTTACATTTATTTTCAACTCCCTAAGCCAACAACTGAATCTTTAAAACCTGTAAGACAATACAGTAATCCAAGTGGAAAATGCTTTGAAAGCACTTGGTAGTTGGCAATAAGGCTCGTTATTAATGACAACTCTTCACACATGATGGATGTACTCTCCATAACACCTTTGGGCTTACGCCGTTACTATTAGTATTCCCTTGGACAATTCCCTAAGTGACCAAGGGTAATTTAATACACCTAGCCTCTCCAAACACACTGTCTGGTGGATTTGTCCATAGTGTATCTTAATGAGAAAAGTGTTCTTCTTAAATCAAATGTAAATTACTTTTTTGAAAATAATTTCACTACAGATATGTCCTTGTTGTTATAACAACAGCTATAACTCACTTTAAGCCTATGGTGTTGAAATGCATTTGTTTAAAAAAAAAATTTGTTTTTTTGAATCATGTTTCCTGTTGATTTACATTATTACATTATAGATGTGTTCCTATGGGAAGAAATTTGACCCCAAAATGAATAAATATCATGACTTCACAATGCAGAGTATTTTTGATCATGTATTCAGAGGGACAGCACTTTGCTAAAACTCATCTGTCTGTCATACTGTGGTGCTTTCAGGTTGCTGTGATGCTGGGAGCTATGCCACCTAGCTATGCTAGGCTAAAACAGACTGGGAAGAAGGGCCTGCCTATCTTCTAAAAAAATTGGCCAATGAAAACCTTATGAATAGCAGTTGAAAATAATACATAAAGTCATATTTTCCTGCAAACTGCAAAATTTTCTGCACTCTTATTTATGAATTATGGAAATAATTCCTTAATCACATAATGTTCGTTAGGAGCAATTAAGTAAGATTTCTCTTCAAAAACTTCATAAGCTCTATGGCATGTCTGTAGTCCACCTTGCTCTAAAGATGCTCACATGAAAATCTGGTACTTACACCATGGACTGCCAGAAGAACAAACAAGTCTATCTTGGAAGAAGTACAGTCAGAATGCTCCACAGAAGAAAAGATGGTGAGACTTCTTCATCTCATGTACTTTGGACATGTTATCAGGACAGACCAGTCCCTGGAGAAGGGCACCATGCTAGGTAAAGCAGAGCGGTCAGACAAAAAGAGGAGGACCCTCAATAAGACGGATTCACACAGTGGCTACAACAATGGGCTCAAGCATAACAACGATTGTGAGAATGGCCCAAGACCAGGAAGTGTCTCATTCGGTTGTACATAGGGTCATTTGCTCAAGAGTCACAGCATCAGTGAGGGTTTCCCCAATTATCCTATTTAAAATTATAAAAACCAGTTGCCATCAAGTCGATTCCAACTCATGGCCACCCCAATTGTGTCAAGGTAGAACTGTGCTCCATAGGTTTTTCAATGACTGATTTTCAGTAGATTACCATGCCTTTCTTCTCAGACAATTCTGGGTGCACTGTAACTTCCAAACTTCCAGTTAGCAGCCGAGCACATTAATGGCTTGCACAACCCGGGACTCCATTTAAAAACCCAATCTCTCTCTTCCCTTCCTACAGTATGTATCACCTTCTAGCCTAGCGGACAGGCAGTCCCTGAGTTAGGAATGAGATTCGTTCCTGAGTGCATCTTTAAGACTTTGTAGGTAAGTCAGAACAGGCGCACACGGTTCTTATTTAGCCTACTTGAATGCAAGGGCATTATAAGGACTGGCATTTAATCTGAACAAATTGAAGCGGCTGTCTCTAGAGGATTTTGAGTGAAGGAATGCTATACTTAGTTTTATGTCTTCAAAGGATTGTGACAAATAACAGCCATCCTTAAGTAAATATCTTCACTTACTTGGCTTCATATTCAAGGTATTATCTCTATATCTATAGACATAATCGTCCTTTGTGTGAATAGATCTAAAGGCTGGGAAGGAAGAAGTTCTATTTATTGTTTTGGACAAGCTTCTTGATCTAAGCCTTTTTATCCTTTCCTTACAATTACCCTGTTAAACTAAACGACCAAATATTATATCCTACTTTGTGGAAAAGCCTTTGAAAAGGTGCTCTGAGATCCTTCCTGAATTATTCTGACTCTGATTTTTAAATCCACTTTGACCATTTTCTACCTAATTTTAGGTTTTAGACAACTTTGGTAATCAATAATTTCATTCAAAAGTTTAACAGTTCATTCTGAAACTAATGAAATTCTTGTGCTCCTTAGAGCATATTTTGGTTGCCTATTGCAGATGGAGATATTTCTTTTTGTGTTCTCTGTGCACTATAAATAAAGTTCATTAATAAACTTATAACACAAGCAGTTATTGGGAGAAATACTGTGCATAATTCATTTAAAATAAGAATGGTACGTAGCATATATCACTTTCCTATTACAAATAGATTAATTGGAGATATCTGAGTGCTTATGGTTTCAATATTCCTGAGATATTATTATGTTTATAAGCATCTTACAGCAGAATATGTGAATTTATGATCACAGAGAAACTCATAAAAGAAAATCTACACAGACTTTAGCATTTGATCAATCCTACAAATTATTCTTGGAAACATGAAAGTAGCATCTTTAACTGATGTAAATTGAAAAAGAAGATGAATGCAGTGGTTTGTTTAGCACACTTATAATGAGCCACATCACTGACACAGTCAGAAATGCGATCTAGATGCTAGGAGTATTCCCTCCATCTTGGAATAAACTTTTTGGCCGATGGCATCTTTCATTTTCTCATCAGAGGGCCCACTCCACATCCTCTCCGTCTGCTCTGTTTGGCCACCACTGTCAAGCACACAACTGTGTGGTAACTTGTGCATGAATAGCAACTTCAGAAGAGAGCCCTATTCAGTTAGCAAGTTGGTGAATGAAATTTGGGGAAAATTAAGGCTCTCAAGTACTGATCAACACTTCCCTTGGCATCCTATTAGTCTCACGCTGTAACTGCTTGACAATAAGACTATGCAATTATCTTACAATTACAGCTTCAAGATTTTAACCTGAATGGGTTGTTGGGTCCCACTTTCATTATTTTTACCATATGTCATACTAATGAATGTTTTGTTGTAGTCTTTCTTAGCCAAGTCTTTCTCGTGAGACCGGAAAGTCAAAACAGTGATATCTAATCTACTGTATAATGAGAAAGATACACTAATGCAGTGATAGTTTCTTTTCTTGCTCCTTCTTTTTCATGACTGACTAGCTATTAGACCTATCTTGTTGAAGTTAATCAGTCTGGGTAAAAAATAAAGTAAAATAGAACGAAAAAGGAAAGAAATTTGAAAAAGAGGAAGTAAAAGTGAGTGGGAAGAGAGAGAGAAGTAGTAGGGAAGAGAAAAAAATACTTTATGAGAAAATATAACTGGTAAAAAAAGAAACTCTCATGATTTGTTTTCAATTTCATTTATCAAGCTAGTCAAGGTATTCAAATCTCTATAAATTTTGCCACAGGAAATTTACTTCCACTCACTTTTAGAAAGAAAATGCAAATTGGAAATCATCTGATATTTTCAGTCATTTCATTCTGTCTCAAACCATATTCTTCACTAAAACCCAAAACCAAACGCATTGCTGTCGAGTTGATTCCAACTCATAGCGGCCCTATAGGACAGAGCAGAACTGCTCCATAGGTTTCCAAGGAGTGCCTAGTGAATCTGAACTGTGGCTGTTTTGGTTAGCAGCAGGGCTCTTAACCACTGCACCAAAATTCTGAATTAGAGTTCACATCTGGAACCATACAATGGGTTTCTGTATTATAGTTTCTTAGTTTTATGTCCACTAATGTACCTTCATCATGAAAATCTTATTTTGTGTTTCTACCTCCATACCATACATTATTAATTCATTCATTCATTCACCTACTCAGGCATTTACTCTACCAGAAATTTTGCATGTTTTATGTTCTAGTCATATAGAAAACCTGGGATTTATTTTGATTGAACATATAATCCCAAAACTGGTTTCTAGCCAGGGATAGTCAGCATTTGGGGAGGGGGGAGGATTTATTTTTATACTAGATGATAACTTCCATTTTATTAGTTCATTCTTTTAGACAGAAATAGAAATGAGGGGGGGAATCATCAGCCTATAATGAACCTTCGTTGACCAGTCTGACCTCTTCAAGCCACCTAAATCATATATTTAAGACTTGAAATGTTTCCTTCCTGGACATTTCCTACTAGATATTAAAACATACTGTAGCATAAAAATAATTCAACTAGATCTGTGGAAGCAGAGCCCAGTATATGTAAAAACTTTATGTGTGAGAAAGAAAGCATCACAATTTTATGTGTGAGAAAGAAAGCATCACAATTTAAAATAAAATAAAAAAAAAACTATTCTAAACATACTATTGGGAAAACCAGTCACAGTTGAGAAAACAAGTCAGCTCATATCTTCATTTCTAACTCTAAACAGTCCAGTTGGAGAAAGAGTTTGGAAGAAAGCTAAATAAAACAAGGGCTGTAGAAAAAAAAAAAACAGGGATGAATGTAAGTATCCGAATGGGAAACAGCATTTCCAGAAACAAGGAACAGAATAACAAAGGAAAAATGAACTGTTTAAAATGTATAAATATCAGCATGCAAATTAAAAAGTAAAATGGCAAATATGTTTGCAACATACATGACAGGAGGCTGGAAAATCTTATTATATAATATAATAAGATCTTGTAAATGAGTGGTAACTTTCTATACACCCCAATAGGAGAGAAAAAAGGTGCAAAGAGAAAGCAACACCAAGAAAAAATGTAAAACTCACTGGTATGTAAATGCATGTGTGTATCTTAAATACATTGCTCAATGGGATTATGGGGAGGCTATCAAATTCTTGCACATATAGCCTTTCTAGAAAATAGTATATACCAGGAGCATGAAAGATGGTAGTACTTTTGATCTAAAGATTTCACTAGTTTTACTACTGCCAATCCATCTTAAAATCATTAGAGATTCTTATAAAGATGTGTATTGAAGGGTGGTCAAAACAGCAGTCCTTTCAAAATGTAAAAGTGAAAACAATCCACCTTTCTAACTATATTGCTATGGAAAATGCTATATCTATACAATGAAAATATTACCATAAAGACTAGAATAAAATGAATAAAAACATTAATGGTGATTGTTTCTTGGTGATAGGATAATGGTATATCTCTTTTTTTTGTTTTTAATTTAAATTAAAATTTATACTTTTATGGACTTGTTTACAATGAGTATGTATTATGGTTATACTAAAAATAAAAGTATCTTAAATAAAAACGTATCACCCTCCATCTGGCCTTTTTTATCTTCTAGATTTCTAGATTCCAGAAGGACTAGAAAATCACCCAACTCTGCATGGCAGAATTGGAAACGAGTCAATTCGACCCTGAGATAGTCTGCTTCTTTTCTCTGATCACACTCAGCAATTTCTGCCTGTTGTTGTTAGGTGCTGTCGAGTCGATTCCGACTCATAGAGACCCTATGTACCACAGAACAAAACATTGCCTGGTCCTGCACCGTACTCACAATCCTTGTTATCCTTAAGCCCATTGTTGCAGCCGTTGTGTCAATCCATCTCATTGAGGCCCTTCCTCTTTTTTGCTGACAGTCTTAGGCTGGGTTCTCTAGAGAAGCAAAACCAGTAAAGGTATAAATATAGAGAGAGAGAGAGAAATTTATATCAAGGAAACAGTTCACGTTGTTGTAGAGGCTGAAATGTCCCAAGTCTGTTTATCATGATAGAGGCTTCTCTCAATTCATGTAGCCAAAGGGGCTGGTGAACGCAAGATTGGCAGGTCGGGGTGCGAAAGCAGCGCTCCTGCACTCAGCTTCAGGCTAAAAAATTGATGAATTCCAAAGTCTGCAGATAAGCTGATAGCTCAAGTCCCAAGAGCTGGAGGTCAGCCAAATAGGAGGCAGGATCCAGAGTGAGCAAAAAAGCCAGAACATCAACTTATGCAGGCCACACACCCAAGGAAACTCCTCAACTGATTGGCTACTCACAGAAGATTCAATCATGGGAGTGATCACATATAAATATAGAATCATGGCCTAGCCAAATTGACACACAATTTTAACCATCACACTGACCCTCTACTTTACCAAGTATGATGTCCTTCTCTAGGGACTGATACCTCCTGACAACATGTCCAAAGTACGCTCCTTAGAGCATTCTGGCTGTACTTCTTCCAAGACAGATTTGTTCCTTCCTCTGGCAGTCCGTGATATAGTCAATATTCTACCCAACACTGTAATTCAAAGGAGTCAATTCTTTGGTCTTTCTTATTCATTTTTCAGCTTTAGCATGTGTATAAGGCCACTGAAAACACCATGGCTCTGGTCAGTGCACCTTAGTCTTCAAGGTGACATCTTTGCTTTTCAACACTTTAAAGAGGTCCCCTGCAGCAGATTTGCCCAATGTAACACATCTTTTGATTTCTTGACAGCTGCTTCTATGTGAGTTGATTGTGGATCCAAGTAAAATGAAATCCTTGACAACTTCAATCTTCTCTCCATTTATCATGATGTTGCTTATCAGTCTAGTTGTGAGAATTTTTGTTTTCTTTATGTTGAGGTGTAATCCATACTGAAGGCAGTGGTCTTTAATCTTCATTAGTAAATGTTTCAAGTCATCTTCACTTCCAGCAAGAAAGGCTGTGTCATCTGCATAACATAGGTTGTTAATGAGTCTTCCTCCAATCCTGATACCCCATTCTTCTTCATGCAGTCAGGCTTCTCGGATTATTTGCTCAGCATACAGATTGACTAGGTATGGTAAAAGGATACAACCCTGATGCACACCTTTTTTGACTTTAAACCATGCAATATCATCTTGTTCTGTCCGAACAACTACCTCTTGATCTACGTACAGGTTCCTCATGAGCATGATTAAGTGTTCTGGAATTCCCATTCTTGAAAATATTATTCATAATTTGTTATGATCCACACAGTCATGCCTTTGCATAGTCAATGAAACGCAGGTAAACATCTTTTTGGCATTCTCTGCTATCAGCCAAGATTCATCTGACATCAGCAATAATATCCCTTGCTCCACATCCTCTTCTGAATACAGCTTGAATTTCTGGCACTTCCCTATTGATATACTGCTGCGGCGACTTCTGAATGATCTTCAGGAAAATTTTACTTGCATGTGAGATTAATGATATTGTTTGATAATTTTTACATTCGGTTGGATCACATTTCTTTGGAACAGGCATAAATATGGATCTCTTCCAGTCGGTTGGCCAGGTAGCTGTTTTCCAAATTTCTTGGAATAGACTAGAGAGTACTTCCAGCACTGCATCTGTTTATTGAAACATCTCAGTTGGTATTCCATCAATTCCTGGAACCTTGTTTTTCACCAATGCCTTCAGTGCAGTTTGGACTTCTTCCTTCAGTACCGTAGGTTCCTGATCATATGCTACCTCCTGAGATAGTTGAACATCAACCAATTCTTTTTAGTATAGTGACTCTTTGTATTCCTTCCATCTTCTTCTGATGCTTCCTGCTTTGTTTAATATTTTCCCAGTAGAATTCTTCAATACTGAGATTTGAGGCTTCAATTTTTTCTTCAGTTCTTTCAATCTGAGAAATGCCAAGCCTGTCCTTCCCTTTTGGTTTCCTATCTCCAGGTCTTTGCATATGGCATTATAATACTTTGTCTTCTCCAGCCACCCTTGGAAATCTTCTTTTCAGTACTCTGACTTCATCAGTTCTTCATTTTGCATTAACTATTTGATGTTCAAGAGCAACTTTCAGAGTTTCTTCTGACATCCATTTTGGTCTTTCCTTTCTGTTTTTTTAATGACCTCTTCCTTTCTTCATGTATGATGCCCTTGATGCTATTCCATGACTTGTCTGGTCTTCAGTCATTAGTGTTCAATATGTCAAATCTATTCTTGAGATGATCTCTAAATTCAGGCAGAATATACCCAAGGTCGTATTTGGCTCTCATGGACTGGTTCTAATTTTCTTAAGTTTCAGCTTGAACTTGCTTATAAACAACTGATGGTCTGTTCCACAGTCAGTCCTTGGCCTTTTTCTGACTGTTGATATCGAGTTTTTCCATTGTCTATCTATCATGGCATCATTTCTATCATCAAGGCCATATTTTCCAACTACCAATCCTTCTTTGTTTCCAACTTTCACATTTCATTCACCAGTAATTATCAATGCATACTGATTGTGTGTTTGATCAATTCTGGACCGCAGAAGTTGGTAAAAATGATCAATTTCTTCATCTTTGGCCTTAGTGGTCTGTGCGTAAATTTGAAAAGTAGTCATATTGACCAGTCCTCCTTGTAGGTGTATGGATATTGTCCTACCACTGACAGCATTGTACTTCAGGATAGATCTTGAAATGTTCTTCGAACATGTCTGACTCCTGAACTAGACTCAACACCCTCAACAGCATAAAATTCACTGCTTCCAGTCTTACACAGCTGTCCCCACATCCTTCTGGCCCAGTTGATTCTCCATTCAGCAGCCTCAGTGGTCCTTTTGAAATTTAAATAAGAAAGATTATGTTACCCTCTGCTCAAAACTCTCCCTTCAATGCTGTCCTTTCACTCAAAGTAAAAGCTAAGATTCTTTTAATGTTTTATAATCCTGTTCCTGATCTGGCCCAACTTCTACCCTCCTAGCACTCACTCTGCTGAAACTCCTCTAGTCTCTCTCTGACCTCAAAAGTGCCCCCGCATACTGCCACCACAGGGCATTTGTACCGCCTGTGCCTTCCACCTGGAACACTTCTCTAGACATCCACAACGTCAACATCTTACATCTTACAAGTTTCTGTCCATATGTCACCTCCTAGATGCCCCAATCTCTTTTACTCTGCTTTATTTTTCTCTTCTGCACATATCACTTAATACACATTGGAGTATATTTACATTATGTGTTTTTTGTCTGACCTTTACCACTAGCGTAAAAGTTTTAACAAGGCCTGGGATTTTTGTTTCTTTTGTCTATTGTTATATTCCAAGGCTCAGAATAGCACTTGGCTTGTAGTAAATGCTCAATATAAATTTTTTGAATGAATAAAAGATGATGGCCCCAACTGCTAGCATAGGGCCTGGCACACAGTATGCATTCAATAAATGCTTTTTATTAAACTTTTAAACTTACTTTATACGAATTTCTTTACCTTATCAATTTAATCTTGCTTTTTGTTCTCCCTCTTCCAAAGTTTTTACTAAAGAAGATACTCTGCATTTAACTGGACAAAAACAAAATCTTATTTAAATACAGTAAGCCTTTTTTCCTCAACTGCAATGGAAAATTTAGGATGAAAAGAATAGTTTCCTTATTTTTTTTCTTAACCATCAAAGCTAACATTCTTCGTTTTTTTTTTTTGGTAGAACACCAGAAGAGATCTTTATCTTAACAACAATTCTTAAATGTTTCTGTCCTTTGCTTTCATTAAAGAATTAACATTTACAATACCTATATTCCCTAATAAAATCAAACTAGTGAAGTGACAATCTGTTTTTTTAATCAGGAATAGGTCATCTTATGCAGTAGGATATGACTAAGCCAGTCACATGCAAGGAAAATTTTGCTGAAGATCGTTCAAATGTGGCTGCAGCAGTATATCAACAGAGAACTGGCAGAAATTCAGGCTGGATTCAGAAGACGACATGGAACCGGGGATTCCAAAGCCAAAAACTAAACCCACTGCCGTAAAGTCAATTCTGACTCATAGTGACCCTATAGGACAGAGTAGAACTGCCCCATCGAGTTTCCAAGAAGCACCTGGCGGATTTGAACTGCTGACCTCTCGGTTAGCAGCTGTAGCACTTAACAACTATGCCTCCAGGGAACCGGGGATATTATTGCTGATATCAGATGGAACCTGGAAGAAAGAAGAGAATACCAGAAAGATGTTTACCTGTGTTTTATTGACTGTGCAAAAGCGTTCGACTGTGTAGATCATAACAAATTATGGATAACATTGCAAAGAATAGGAATTCCAGAACACTTAATTGTGCTCATGAGGAACCTGTACCTAGATCAAGAGGCAGTTGTTTGGTCAGAACAAGGGGATACTGAGTGGTTTAAAGTCCTGAAAGGTGTGCCTCGGGGTTGAATCCTTTCACCATATCTATTCAATCTGTATGCTGAGCAAAGAATCCGAGAAGCTGGAGTGTATGAAGAAAGACTCTTTAACAACCTGCGTTATGCAGATGATACAACCTTGCTTGCTGAAGAGAAGAGAACTTGAAGCACTTACTGATGAAGATCAAAGACCATAGCCTTCAGTATGGATTACACCTCAACATAAAGACAACAAAAATCCTCACAACTGGACCAATAAACAACATCATGATAAATGGAGAAAAGATTGAAGTTGTCAATGAAATCATTTTATTTGGATCCACAGTCAATACCCATGGAAGAAGCAGCCAAGAAATCAAAAGACTCATTGCATTATTGGGCAAATCTGCTGCAAAGGACCTCTTTAAAGTGCTGAAAAGCAAAGATGTCACCTTGAAGACTAAGGTGACCCTGGCCCAAGCCATGGTATTTTCAATCGCATCATATGCATGTGAAAGCGGCACAATGAATAAGGAAGACTGAAGAAGAATTGTCACCTTTGAATTGTGGTGTTGGCGAAGAATATTGTACATACCATGGATTGCCAAAAGAGCAAACAAATCTGTTTTTGAAGAAGTACAACCAGAATGCTCCTTAGAAACAAGGATGGGGAGACTGCATCTTGCATATTTTGGACATGTTGTCAGGGAGGATCAGTCCCTAGAGAAGGACATCATGCTTAGTAAAGAATAGGGTCAGGGAAAGAGAGGAAGGCCCTCCATGAGATAGACTGACATAGTGACTGCAACAATAGCTCAAGCACAACAGTGATTGTGAGCATGGTGCAGGACCGGGCAGTGTTTCGTTCTGTGGTACACAGCGTTGCTATGAGTCAGAATCGACTCCATGGAACCTAACAAAAACAACAAGAAGCCACCCAAAGCCCTTAACTCTTTCTGTAAATCAGAGTAAATCATTCACATACCACAATAGCTTATAACCATACAATGCTCAGGTTTACTGTAGGTCCCACAAGACAGTGCAAAGTATAACAGCATCAGATAGAAGACGTGCAACCAGCAATTATTTAATGTGGTAGACCATTCAGCGCTGTCGTAGCCCCCACTTAATGCTGTAAAAGTTAGTGAACTGTAGTCAGAGATACTTGGGAATCCTGGGCCCTAGTGAATCCTTCTCATAGGAGCAGCATTGCCTATCAAATTTTGGGGTGACTGTACAAGGTACTATAGAGGCACTGGAGAGTGTTTCCACTTGCTTCCCCGTCTCTCTCTCTCTATATATATATACACATACCACACACACACACATATATGCTTGCACTGCATCTTGGCTGAGTTAGCGGTAGATTCAAGTAAAAGCAATCTTGTAAAGAGTCTAAGTTATCATTCTCATCAAGCTTAATCCTGGGTCATCCTCCTGAAGTTGACTTAGCTTGTCAGTCCTGTTTTCATTTAACTCCGAAGAAGTTTGAATTTAACTGAAAGCTCAGTAAGGCAGGAAAGAAGTACCATTATACTCCACATAGGAAGGATATGCTGCCTATCCCAAGCCCTAAAGGACAACTAACCAAGATAAAGTTCTCCTTGAGAGTCCAGAAATGCAACCAGGCAAGTTTCCCCAAGATCTGGCAGAAGATGAGTACAATGTAACACCCTAATCAACATCACAGGTCCATTATTTTTGGCAAGTCTCCTCTTCAAGAATGAAGCATTAACATGGTTGTTATGGAAAGGTGGCACAGTGGTTAAGAGCTAGGGCTGCTAACCAAAAGTTCGGCAGTTCAAATCCACCAGCCAACCGCTCCTTGGAAACCCTATGAGGCAGTTCTACTCTGTCCCATAGGGTCACTAGGAGTTGGAATTAACTCTTAGGCAACAGGTTTGGTAGTTTTGGTTTAAGAGAATAGAATTAAAAGGAAGCTGGCCTTTATCTACCTGAGAGTGTTCTTCTGACACTTCTAATTTACTCCTATTTACAGAAGGAAACAGTTCAACTTCAAAGTAGCTACAACTTCTGTCTTATCCTGGCTAAAGTTTACGGAAAAATATATTTTATAAAATATTTTATAAAATATTTTATAAAAATAGTCTGCATGCTGAGTTGTGATTTCACTGCTAAATAATAGACAAAATCAACAGGTATTTATCTTATGCTTCTGGGTATTGTGCAATAACTTGAAATTTCACAGAAATATCCTTGCATACACATATGAGAATTTCAGGTGAAAAAATTTATAATAAAATCTATAAAACAGGCCCATGGGGAGCCCCTAAGTTTAGTTTGATAGAGATTGTTTACACCAATAAATGTCTACGTAATTATTAGCTGTCCTCGGGAATGACGTATTCGTTCATTTAAATTTAAAAGTAGAGTCTGCAAAATCGGCAGTCAATTTTTCTTAATATAAGCCAACATTTTGAAACTACCTACTTCTGAGTGTTTGACAAAGGAGGCAGAAATGGCTTAAACCAAGCCATGACCTGCAAGACAATGGAAAGGTGAACATCTAGGAAAACTCTAGTACCCTAAGTTGGGTGTACAATGTGGTAACAGGTGGTGCTAAGAACTGCTAAGCTGATTTTAATAAAAAGGTCAAATGACTTCAGTTGCATTTCTCCCAGTAAATTCCTTTAAGCAGGTACAAAGGGAAAGCAGGATTAGTTCCCTTGGGTTATGTACAATACAGCTTCCTTCTGTTTTTTCTTTCTAGAGTCTTTGAGATGACATTACTTAAAATGAAATATTACTGTACACTATGTTTTGTTGTCATTCCAGAGAAATGGAAATAATGCTTTATCAAAGTATCTAAATATCTGAAACAACTGTTGATATGATGATGGTTTAAATGGATGAAAAGAAGCCACTCTAAAGGTAACGCTAATTTTCATTCTTTTAGAAGGGGTTAAAATACTGTTTTAAACTAAACCTTAATAACGAAATTATCTTAGGAGAACAAAAAAAGAACAGCTGTTTCAAAATCGAAGAGAAATCATGGCTCTCAAAGTATCCATTTTATCTCAGGCAGGCCACTTAAATTTCTCAACCTATTTTCTCAGTTCTTAAGGAAAAATAGGAAACAGCATGGCTCCTCCACATTTAAAAATATGTGTGTGGGTATATACATATAAACACACATACATATATATATATATATACACACACACACGTAAATCTAAGACTTTGGGATAACTTTCTTAAAAAATATAAATGCTTAGTTTTCTTGTCTTTACATTCCAGATAGTCAAATAACACAAGATTAAGACAGGAGATGGCCACCTGAATTCAGCCAGAATAACAACTCAAGAAATGCAGCTTAATTTTTAGTTACCTGCAGGCAATGAAAACTCTAATGGCAATAAGCTCGGGAATGTCGTCTGGGTACTTAAAGTTGAAACTGCAAGTTTCTTTGCAATTTTAGTATTGATGAACTGACATCCGTAAACTGATGCTTTTCCTTAAATGTTTAACCCACGCCATGTCAGGCATAGACTCTTTTTGACAATGTCAACAGGGGCCTCCCAGAGCTTATCTGCTTCTGCAGACATTAGACGCTGACGTGGAAAACTTTGGTGACTCATGAGATCTGAATTTTCATCCATGAATATCATCCTATTTCCGGTAAAATTTTATCTTTCATCTACCATCTATTTCTGTGAGAACTTGAGGCAAAAAGACATGTTATATCAAATAAGTTAATATCATATTTGAAACAAAATACTTCTCAAATGATTTTTATTTAAATGACAGGTGTTTTCTTTCTTCCAGAGCTCCATTAAGCCAAGTAGTCCAAATTGAACATCACACTGACCTGCATCCATTACAGGAGAGTAAAATAATCAATTTAGAATTTTATTTGTTTTCTTAACTCAAAAGATGATTCCCAACATGTGTTACAATTTGGGGTTCAGAAACACTGCATGCCACATTGCCAAATTCTTTACATATTCATTTATGTAGGAGCACACACCTGCTTTACCACATAACAACTTCTACCAACACATTTCCCTATTAACCTCCCCAACAAAGAATTTTACACGTCTTTGTAAATACGAAACTGGGAAATATTATCGCTCGCTGGTTTTAAGATATGTTGGTGAAAAGACAGGGACGGAGTAATTTGAAGAGTGGGTCAGCTGCTTGTGGTTGCAAATCCCCAGGTAATTCTCCTAAAAGCAAAACCATAATGAATCTGATCTTTCCATTCTTTGTACATCTCCTCTCACCTCACAGCCTGAGAAACTCACAGTGAGAAGCAGAACGTTACTATTCAATGAAGGTGATTAGAGGAGCCCCTGTGAATTCTTTAAGAGTGAATAAGACAGCAAGTATTTGGTGGTGCTTAAGAGAACACTGCTGAGATGTAAGACAAGAATAGGTCGTGGAAAGTATTTTGAGACGCAACCTCTTTCCTTTGGAATTAGTGTTGCCTTTTCATCCAAGAGAAGTTAATTTATATTCCCCACTAATATAACAAAATATTGCTGTGTAACTTATCTCTTCCTTACGGTTGAGTTTCCCTGATAGTACTTTGCCAAAATAACTAGTTCTTTAGTGAAGAAAATGTTCAAGAAATTGAACACTATATGTTATTCTCTTTTTCCAGGCCTTATGGTTGCTCTCTCTCTTTTTCCTTTTCTCATTTTCTATCATTCCTGAACTGATTAGGGAAAAGACAGACTTGGTCTCTGCCTCCAAATAGCTTTGAATCTAGCAAACAAATAATTAAATGACTTTAGTAAGTTTTACAATAGGGTAGAAGGTAGAGCAGAATTAACGTTACAGGGGCACAGAAAGGAAGTAATCACTGAGAACTGAAGGGTGAGTCAAACCCAGGTACAGGAGAGGCCTTTACGTAGCCCCAGAGGCAAGAGAGAGTGTGGGCTTTCCAGGTACTAAAACAAATAAAATAATGTGACTTAAAGACACTGATGAAACTGTGCTAGAGCCTGTAAGCTACGCACCAAAATCCCCTTTGTCTTCATCTTAAACA
Source organism: Elephas maximus indicus (assembly GCF_024166365.1). NCBI lineage: Eukaryota > Metazoa > Chordata > Mammalia > Proboscidea > Elephantidae > Elephas > Elephas maximus. Next base: position 12,882,067 of record NC_064841.1, on the reverse strand, counting down.
TTCCAAACATTCTATTTCTCAACTTCTTACCTTTGGGTTACCGTGCGGTCATGTGACTACTTCCTACCAGCAAAAGGTGAGCTGGAAACAGGTGTTCCACTTCTGGACCAAGGCCCACCCTCTCTTTCACCTTTGTCTGCTGAACGACAGAAAGCAGAGCCCCAGTATGGGAAGGGTTTAGATTCTTAAGTCACCATGTATAGGAGAATGATGGGCTGACAGGAACCCCACGATGGAATGTTATATAAACAATCACCAGCCATTGTGTTTGAACTATTTGGCTTATTCCAACTATCATAGGGGCCAGATTAATGAGTTTGATATTTAGCTTAAAGGCAATAGGGACTTACTGAAGGGCTTTAAAGCGAGAAGTTATTGATCACAAAACAAGTTATCTTCAAATTAACTCTACTGATGATGAAGGAGCAGCCATTGTTTCCAATAATTTAGGTCATTAGCCCCAGGATTCTGTCCCTCTCACATCCTGAATAATATGTGGCATACTGTCCTCAAATAGTTTTAGTAAATTCTAGTCTTGATACAGATAAAATATGTAATTCTAGAGCTTGAAAGAACATAATAGATTTTCAAAAATTTCTTATCACACAGAAAAAGAAGGCTCTTCCCACCATGGTAATTCCTTTAGTCCTTGTGCTAAAGGAAAATGAATTATTCTGGGAAAATGAGTTAAAGTAATTAACCATCCAAAAGTTGGCAATAGCATCTTATTTATACGCCAGGAAGATTTGCAAGAAATTTGAAAAATATAGAAATGTTATCAAATTATTTCTTCTGCTTTGTTTAATTAATACTTTGTTGAGCAAAAACAAATACCTTAAGCTCTCAAATCTCCTTATAAGCAGCATACATCAGTTAGAAATAGTTTCACTGTGACTTTCTATCTTTCTTACAAGTGTATGCCGTTACAATCTGAAACTTCTGTATATTATTTCCTGAACGCACTTGCCGGTTTTAAAGAAGTTGCTACATTGCCTAAGGCTGTCTATTGCCTTTAGTAGAATGAGACTAAACTGATTTTGATTGGCATTTTGCTTGTCCTGCTAAATAGTAAGAGATAAAGGACACTATATTGAGGAAGTTGCTTTTTAATTTCCCTGGGCAACTCAAAGCCCACAGCTGCTGCTTGTGAAAAATGATAGAAATATATCTATCTGCAAATAGGAATATAAGAGAGTTGCATCTAGTGAATAAAAATGAAAGAACATTAGAGTAACTGACGGACCAGGAAATGAGAAACTATAATAAAGCACATAATGGCACATATTAAGAAAATATTATCCAATATGGACATTTTCCTGTGCTGATATTAATTCGGTGTCAATACAGATCCAAAGAATGGAAAGCCATCTTAGTCCCTAATGGCAAACTGGAAATTAATGAAAATAATATAAAAGTTAAAACTAGCCAATAGCACAGTTGCACTCAGTTCTATATCCTCTAATTCCATAAACACAAAAGCATAATCCATGAGAGATGATAAACAAATAAATCAGCCCATAATAAGATTGAACACCAGGAAATGAGCATATTCCATTGAAATGCAAAAATCCTTTCCAATAACTTGAACTATCAAGCAAATCTAGTTTTTCAGTATTGTATGGCTCACAATGTTATGTCCAAGAATAGGTTACACAGGCGGCCCCCGGGTTACAAACAAGATTCATTCCTAAATCTGCTTTTTAGTTGAATATGTTGGTAAGTCAGAACAAGTATATACAGTTCTTATTTAGCATTAGTTTGTCGAATGTTTGTCTTAGCATATATTTTACCTTTCTATGCATGTAAAACACTTAAGAAACATTTCCAAACCACACAATGCTTTTATGAGCATCACAAAGTAGTGCGTGCATTCGTTATTATAAACAATTGTATGTATTTAACTCAGTCCATTCTTAAGTATGAGTTGTCCACAAGTCAGGCATTCATAACTGTGTGGGGGGCGGGGTGGAGAGGAGATGTGGGGTTGAAGAGAGAACCACCAGAGTTAGCCTAACTTTGGGCAAAAACGTAACCTGCCTGTGCCTCATCTTCCTTATTTGAAAAATAGCATGATTTTAACCATCTTAGAAGTTTTATATGAAAACTAGAAATTTCACATACACACATATAATGCCTTCCATAGTATCTGATACATGGTAGGCATCTAAATCATGATAGCTTAAATATTATCATTATTATTATCATTATTAGTATTATGGCTATTACTATTGCCATAATGACATTAAGCTTCACAGGTCTGAGTCCTCTATCAGTACAGTAGTACCTTGTTTCTCTCAGAATGAATTAAGTGGTGTGTGATGATGTGAATATTAAACTGAATGGTCTATACGTGAAGGGATAAAAAAAAATATGTGAAGGGATATGCAGTATATATTATATATGTGTACTATATATATATACATATATAATTATGAATGAATATATATATTCATTAACCTGGAAAATATTTTTAATCTAGCCATTTAACAGCTTATACCTTGAAAATTTGCCCTTATTTAGGTAGAAGAATATAAATATTTTCATTCCTCTCTCAGGATTAAAACAGATGATACTGTGCTATAAAAGTAGTGTTACCAACTACTTGCTTATTGCATAACAACAACAACAACAAAAACAATTTGTCACAGCTGTATCTGAGGTTTCAGGACCTTTTGTTAAAGCTACATGAAAGTGCTCTTCATTTAACAATAGAGAATAATAATGAATAAAACGTAGTTAACCAAAAAAAAGAAATTCTTCAAAGATATTCTTTCATGGTGGCCCTGAAGAGCATTGGACAGAAAGTTCAGGATGATCTATAAAAAGACGGGTGAAGGGAGGAGGGTAGTGAAAGGAGGCAAGGGGCTATGGGGCCATGTGAATCCATGTGGAAAAATGATCAGTGGTGGAGAAGGTTAAATTCTCGATCCCTGAAGTCTTGCTGTTGTGGCTACAGCCCAAGAAAGTTAATGAAAGAAAGGAGCACTGACAACTCCTGCTGCTTCGACAGGAGTTTACCACCTCATTACTGGCAAGATTCTTACAACCAAAAGAAAAGAATACTCCTGCCAAGGAAAAGGGTAAGAGGTAGAGTGAGAGAGTCATCCAAGCAAGGCATTGCTGATATTGGGTGAGGATCAAAGTAATATCAAACAAAGGGAAATGGACAAGAAATAGCTGAACCAAGACCTATGACCACAGACTAGACAACTTACCAGACCCTAGGCGGGAGAAATGGTAAGGACCGAGTCCTCCCTTCCACACAGGAAAAAGTAAATTAGGTGACACCATCTGCTCACTTTCCCAGAAGAGAGAGTTTCAACTCCTCGTGGTTAGCAAGGCAAACATTTTCAAATGCATTACTCTAATTACAAATGATTAGAAATGATTCCTAGAAGTGAAGACTTAACTCGCAGTGTGCCTGACTAATGAACGTTTTCTGCACATTCCACTACTCTTTGAGCTGACTTTGAAAATACTGACTAGAGACACATTCTGAGGCTTTGAAATGATCTTCTTAAAGGCAATAGTATGCTTCATTTTTTCTCTCAGTTTCTCTTCACATACAAATGTAAGATTTTTTTCTAAAACACAATAGGAAACCACATGACTCAGGACTATGAAATACAATTTTTATTGTAGTTGTTGGTTGGTTTTTTTAGTGTGTGTGTGTGTGTGTGTGTGCACATGTGCATGACGAACTGGAAGAAAGCACAGATGAACAGAAATTAAATGTTTAAATTTAAATTACAACATGTAATAATGCTTTTCATTGAGATAGATTTCTTTTTATATATTTAAATTCCAGTGTCATACCTATTTAAGGAGTAAATCATGGCTACACCCTCACCAAAGTACCAGAGTGGCTATAATTTAAAAACTGACAATAGTGAGTGTTGGTAGAGAAATGGAGCAACTGGAACTCTCATACATTGCTGCTGAGTATAAATTCAGAAAGCTGTTTCATAGTATCTATCAAAGCTAAACCTATGCCTAACCTGTGACCCAACAGTTACATAATTCAATATACACTCAATCAAAATACACATATAGGTGCACCAAAAAACATGTTCTGGACTGTTTTTTAGCATCATTTTCCAAATGGGAGATAATATGGACAGTAGAATGGGTAAATAAATTTTGCTGTATTCTTACAGTAGACTACAACATGGGTTGGCAAACTATGGCCCATGAGCCAGCTCCAGGCCACTGCCTGATTTTGTAAATTAAAATTTTATTAGAGCACAGACACAACCATTTCTTCACATATTGTGTTTGGATTCACTTGTGCTATGACCATATGAACCAAACAGCCTAAAATATTTATATTTACAGTAATATTATAATATTTTACTGCTATCTTACAGTAAAAACAAACTATTGCTAGAGTCACCAACATGGATAATTTCAAAAATGAAATGCTGAGAAACCAGACGGACATAATGAAGAAATTACTATTTCGTTCTATTTATATAATGTTAAAATGCTGTCAAAATTAATCTATGGTAATGGATGTTTTAAAATTGGCTACCTTTGTGGGAGAGGGTGATGTGGGCCTGAGGGAGGTTTGTAGTTCTGTCTCTGTGTGAATGATACTTACAAGGGTGTGTTCACTTATAAAAATTAATTAATTTGCTCACTTACAATTTTGAACTTTTCTGTATGTTATACTTCAATAACACTTTGCATTAAAAAGTGAAAAAAGGGTTTATCAAAAGTTAAACATGGGGCAATATCATGCTTATTGAAGGTAGCATGAGATATTATTTTATACCCATTGCCATCGAGTCAATTCCAACTCATAGCAACCCTGTGGGAAAGGGTAGAACTGCTCCAGAGAGTTTCTAAAGAGCACCTGGTGGATTTGAAGTGTCGACCTTTTGGTTAGCAGCCGTAGCACTTAACCACTATGCTACCAGGGTTTCCATTATGTGTGTGTATATATATATATATATATATAATTTTATAGAAGATATCAAATAAACGTTAAATCACATCCAGGGAAAACAAAGACCATGGGAATTGATCATAAAGTACATTTTAAAGTCAAAGGTTCTAAATGTGAAAATTGTCATCTTATCATGAGTAAATTACTCACCTTTGGTTATGGATTGAATTTTGTCCCCCAAAAAGTTGTGTTGAAGTTCTAACCTTTGTACATAAAAATCTGACCTTGTCTGCAAATAAGGTTTTGTTATGTTAATGGGTTTATATTGGAGTAGGATGTGCCTTAAACTTAATCTTTTCTGAGTGGTGTTTTATTAAAAAAAAAAAAAAAAAAACGCGGAATTAACACATAGAGGCAGAGACAATGTGAGGAAGTGTCTACAAGCCAAGGAATGCTGAGGAACATCAAGGCTGTGCAAAAGGAAGGACCGTTCCCTAGAGCTGATGCCCTGATTTAGGCTTCTAGCCTCCAAAACTGTGAGAAAATAAATTTCTGTTCTTTAAAGTCACCCACTTTGTGGTATTGTTGTTACAGAAGCACTAAGAAACAAAGATACTTTATACGATGGAAATATATATTTTACATGTTGTCGCTAAATAATTATTGAGGTTTTTTTTAAAAAAACTATTTTCTAAATGACAGGCAAAATAAGCCTTTAAACAGAATATTATCATTGAATCTTTAATGTCATTGCAAAAAAAAAAAAGTCACTTAAAACAGTAAAAATAGAAATCAAACATTTTTAAGGACAAAGAAAACTGAGATTGAATCTGCCCATGACAGTATGAGGAGCTCTGCTGACCCAGTCCCCAGTGAAACTGGTAAAAATTATTAAAAAAAAAAAAAAAAGCATTTAACGTCTCTGGAAATGATCCTAAGGGGAAAGAACCAATGAAGAAACACCTCTTCAGTAAAGTCTATGAAAATATGGTAAGAAAGACAAGAGTCTGTGATATTTTAACTGAGATTGTTCCCTCCTTCTTCCCTCTCTCCCAGCTCAGTGAGGCAAAGACTTCACTCCAGACTGCTGCAGCTCCCAGCCAGAGTGTTTTCTTCCCGGGGGGATTGTCATGAATTGGTTATGTCCCCCCTAAAATGTGTGTCTTAGCTTGGTTAGGCCATGATTCACAGTATTCTATAGTTGTCCTCTGTTTTGTGATTGTAATTCTATGCTAAAGAGGATTAGGTTGGGATTGTAACACCTGACCCAATGTAAGGGCAGTTTCCCAGGGGTGTCCCCTGCACCACCTTTTATCTTTCAAGAGATAAAAGGAAAGGGAAGCAAGCAGGGAGTTGAGGACCTCATACCACCAAGAAGGTGGCACCAGGAGCAAAGCGCCTGAGAAGCTCTTTGACCAGGAGAAGATTGAGGACAAGGACTTTCCTCCAGAGCCGACAGAGAGAAAGCCTTCCCCTGGAGCTAACACCCTGAACTTGGACTTGCAACCTACTAGACTGTGAGAGAGTAAATTTCTCTTTGTTAAAGCCATCCACTTGTGGTATTTGTTATGGCAGCACTAGGTGATTAAGACGGGGAGCAAAAGTTCAGCATTTTTCACCCTTCCCCCAACAGAAACTGCCAGTGGAAATGACCAGATGTCAGATTTAACAGAAAAAGACTTCAAAATAGACATTATAAATATGTTCATGGAAGCAAAGAACAAACAAAAAAGCATGAATTAGGAAATAAAGGAAAATACAGCAATCTACATATCTAGGAAGCTCAACAAACGCCAAATAGAATAAACGCTAAGAAATTCACAGACATATTATAGTAAAAATGTATAACATCAAAGACAAGGAGAAAATATTGAAAACAGCCAGAGAAAAATGACTGGTGACTTACAACGGAACCCCAATGATATTAACAGCTGACTTCTGAGTAGAAATATAGAGTCCAGAAGGCAGGAGAATAATATATTCAAAGTACTCAAAGAAAAAAAGAGTCAACCAATACTACTACATCCTGCAAACCTATTTTTCAAGAGCCCTGGTGGTCCAGCGGTTAAGCACTCAGCTGCTAACCAAGAGGCCAGTGGTTCAATTGCACCAGCCATTTTGTAGAAGGAAGATGTGGCAGTCTGCTCCTACAAAGGTTTCAGCCTTGAAAACCTATATGGCAGTTCTACTCTGTCCAATACAATAACTATGAGTCAAAATGGGCTCGACCTCTATGGGTTTGGTGTTTTGGTTTATATCTGTGGATGGAAACCCATCTGAGAATAGAGTTTTCTTTGTTATGTTAAAAAGGCTCTATCAGTGCATAAGGTGTGTTTTAAGCCAATCACTTTTGAGGTACAAAAGGAGCAGTTTAGGCACAGAAGCAAAGAAGCACAAATGGGAAAAGACTGATGTCACATGGAGATGTCCAAGAAACCAAGGTAGACGAACTGAAAGAGAAAGGACTTCTCCCCAGAGGTAACAGAAAGAACCTTTCCCTAGAGCTGGTGCCCTAAATTCAGACTTGTAGCCTCCTAAACAGTGAGAAACAGATTTCTGTTCATTAAAGCCATCTCCTTCTGGTGTTTCTGCTACAGCAGCACTAAGATGCTAAGACAGGCCTATAACATATAGAAATGTAACATACGTGTAATGTATTTGCCAGTAACGGTGCAAAAGATGTGGCTGGAAATAAAGCTATATTGGGTTAAGGGAATAACTACAGATAGTAAGGTAGTAATTACAGCAATGTATCATTGAGTTAGTAACATTGATAGGGGTAATATGTATACCAGTAATACCACAAAAAGGGGGCAAGGAGAATAGAGCTATATAGGAGTGCCATTTCTGTATATGACTGGAATTAAGCTGGTGTAAATCAGAAGCGGATACTGATGAATTAAGATATATAAAGTAAGCCCTAGAGTAATCACTAAAAAAAAAAAAAAGAAAGAAATGAGAGTGCTATCTTGAAAATATTCACTTAATGAAAAAATAAAAGAGGAATAAAGGAACAAAAACACATGAGATATAAGTAACAAAAAAAAACTGCAAACATCAATCCAACTGTATCAATAATAACGTCATGTATTAGTGGATTAAGCAATACAATTAAAAGACAGAGTGTTGAGCTGGACTGAAAATAAAAAAACAAAAAACATGATGCAGTTATATGCTGTCTACAGGAGACATGCATTGCATCAAAAAACACAAACAGACTGAAAGTAAAATGATGGAAAAAGTTGTATCATGTATATAGCAGCTACAAGAAAGCTGGAGTGGCTATACTAATATCAGAAAAGATAAACTTTAAAACAACAACAAAAAGTTATTACAGATAAAGAGAGACATCTCATAATGATAAAAAAGGGTCAATTCATCAGGAATATATAACCATTACCATGTAAAAACTAAACTCATTGCCATCAAGCCCATTTTGACTCACAGCAATCCTAAAGGACAGGGTAGAACTGCTCCTAGGGTTTCTAAGGCTGTAATCTTTATGGAAGCAGACTGTCATGTCTTTCTCCCTTGGAGCGGCTGACGGTTCAAACAGACAAACTTATGGTTAGCATCCAAGCACTTAACCACTGCGCCACCAGCGCTCCTTATTACTCTGTAAGGACCTAATATTATTGCACCAAAACACATGAAGCAAAACCAACAGAAATCAGTGGAGATACAATTAAACAATAATAGTTGAAGACTTCAATATCTCACTTTCAATAACGAAAAGAACAAATAGACATAAAATCGACAAGGAAATAGAGGACTTGAACAGCGTTATAAACCAAGTAGACCTCATAGACCTTTACAGAATACTTCACCCAATAGCATTTAGAAGAAAGTTCAAGTTCACGTTGAATTTTTGCATTATAGAATCTGTGCTATACCGGAAAACCTTAATATGTTATAAAACGATGGAAAGTATTTTCTCCAATTACAATGTAAGAAAATTAAAAATCAAAATCAGGGAAAAAATTGGGAAACCCATAAATACGTGGAAATTGAACAGCACGCTCTTAAATAACAAGTGGGTCAAAGAATAAATCAAAAGGAAAATGAGAAAATACTTTGAGATAAATGAAAATGAAGAAGCAATATACCCAAACCTTTGGGATACATCTATAGCAGTGCATGTGGTTCTACTCATTAGGTGCCCTCAAGTAGGTTCCAACACATAGTGACCCAATGCATAACAGAACAAAATGCTACCCGGTCCTGTGCCTTCCTCACAATTGTTGCTATGTTTGAGCCCATTGTTATACCCATGCAAGTCTACCTTTAGAAGGAAGAGAGATCTCAGTCAATGACATAATCTTCTACCTTAAAACATAGGAATAAGAAGAGCAGATTGAACCTAAAGCAAACAGAAAGAAGGAAATAATAAAAGTTACAGTTGAAATTAATCAATTAGAAAATAGAAAAACAACACAGAAAATCAGTGGGGGAAAAAAAGAGTTCTTTGAATAGATCAGCAAAATTGACAAATTTGTAGCTAGATTGAAGTAGTAATAAGAGAGAACTTTTTCAAATTACTAGAATCAGAAATGAAAGAACATAATTACAACTTTACAGAAATAAAAAAGAATTATAAAGGAATACTGTGAAGAATTGTATGACCACAAATTAGACAACATATAAAATGGATACATTTCTAGAAAGACCAAAAAAAAAAAAAAAAACACTGCAGGGTGTTGGCTTTTGGGCTTTCCTTCTGAAGTAATGAAAATGTTCTAAAATTGGCTGTGGCGATAGTTGTACATGTCTGTTAATATACTAAGAACCATGAATTGGTACACTTTAAATGAGTGAATTGTATGGTATATGAATTATAACTTAATAAAACTCCTTTAAAAAAAAAAAAAGAAGTTCAATGATTCTTTTCTCAAAAGCAGCTCTCTGTTGCAGACCTACATCTTATTTCCTGAGTTGAGTTTCTGCTTGTTTATAGTTTTTCTTTTTAATATATATGACCTATAAATGCATTCAGAATCAGATCTCTTGTTTTGTAGTCTATTTCCTACTGAGATTTCTAGATGAAAATACTGTAAACAAAAGTTGAATATTCAATGTTCTAAATGCTTAGAAACCCACTTGTTCTTCCAGAATAGGGTATTTTATGACTAGATCTTACCTATCAATTGTTTAATAAACAATATATTAAATCAAGTAATTATCTGATTTTTTTTTAATCTATACCTGAACCAAAAAATAATCAGCTGTAAGGATAGAATAAAGTATGAGAAAATTTAAAGTATCTTGTGAGATTGTATTCATGTCTGCCTTGGAAGATGTACAGCCAGAATGCTCTTTAGAAGCAAGAATGGTGAAATTGCATCTCACATACTTTGGACATGTGATCAGGAGGGACTATTCCCTGGAGAAGGATGTCCTGCTTAGTCAAATAGAGAGAGAAAAAGAGGAAGACCCTTGACAAGATGGATTGACACAGTGGCTGTAACAATGAACTCAAGCATAACAGTGACTGTGAGAATGGCGCAGGGCCAGACAGCATTTTGTCTGTTGTACATAGGGTCCCTAAAGTCAGAACCAACTTCATTGCACCAAACAACAGCAACATGCATGTTGATCCTTGAGAAAGAGTGACTCAATTTATGGCTAGAAGGATTCAGGAGGGCTAGAATATTGAAAATACTTCCATAACATTATCAGGATAAGAAAAGCACACATACACACGTATACATGCAATGGGAGATATCTGCAGACACTGACAACTCTTGAATACCACATTGATCTTGAACATTTCAGATTATACGTGTTTTCTTTGTTCTCATCCACCTAGAAAAAAAGCTATACTTCTTTAATTGTGTTCTGATCCTTTGTTTTATAAACACTCTCTGGTTACCATCTTCTCTCTTAACTCTAAGTTCCATGAAGGCAGAGACACTGTGCTCGCTCAATGTTCTATTCCTAGGGCTTGGCTCAGTAGCTGAAACCTCCCAAAAACCTAGTCAATGAATATTTATGGCATGAAAATAAGGAAATGAATGAGTGGAGATAGATAAAAATTGGCCCTAAGTAACTGCAAAAGTGCCAACAGATCTGAGAAACCTAAAAAGGTTTCTATTAAGCAAAAACGCGAAATACACAGTCAAAAGCAGGAAGAAGGGAGCAGGTCTGGGTTATGGATGATCTTGCTTATTTATCTTGGACCATAAATGCAGTTTGGTTAAGAAAAATTCATTAAGACACAAATGTTAGCAGGAGCTATTTCAGAATGAGAGTGTTTAATGCACATTCTTCCCATTTTTAGGTATTTTAAAAAATATTCTACAATACGGTTTATTATTTTATAGTTAAGAAAAAAATCATTTTCAATAGGAAATTAAAATGTCTATTTTAACAAACAGTATAGAATAGGCTAGACATTGCCCAGTGGCCTAGATATAGATTGAAAACAAACAAATAGGTCCCCACCATTCAGGGCTTAAGCTCAAGGGGAAGAAAGACACGAAACTAGCCATTAAAAGCATTAGATTAGAGGCTGTATAATTGGTGCTACAGTCTGCTGATTTATTTAGCACTAGAGAGCATCAACTGTGCCTATGAACACTTGTGTGGATAGCCCTGTGAAGCTGTTCAGAATAGGTGATCTATAAACTGTTTTCTTCAAGATAATATTTAAAGTTATTACTAAATAGGCCATCATGTTTAGTAATAATGATTTTAAATACACTCCATTAAATCTTTTTTAGTAAAATTATGAGAGCTTGAGAAAAATGACCTGAGGAATTGTAATTTAAGTAGTAATCAAAATCATGAAGCTAGGAAAGGAATAAGCATTGGAAAATATTGATGTATGGAGAAAAAAAGGGAGTTTCACTTTTTTTTCATTCAACATCAACATTAATTGAAAATGAAAGAGCTTTTATAAATCAGTGATACCAAACTCTTATTCACTTGGAAGTCCAAAAAAATCTTTTATTTCCATAGTGATCGATCATATAATAGAACAGCCTGATCATTCCTTAAATTTGTCAAAAGCAAATGTAAATAAATAAGAGGTAGACACCTCATTTGTTCTTTAAAGTACACACACACACATACACAATGGATAAACAAAAACAAAGAAAGAGACCATAAAATGCAGACCATTATATTTCCCTTTATTTTCCCTGTTTGTATATACTTTTTTTTTAATTTGCTTGTTTTGTTTTGTTTTAATCCCACAATCGTAGATTAGTGAAAAAGAATATTTAATTCCTCTCCCACTTCTGGAAGCTTTGAAATCAGTAGGAGCTTCATACATGCACACAAAGAAAGAGATTGAGTGTGAGAGGAATAAAAAGCATCCAACTTTTGAAGCCAATACTACAGTTATATCAACACTCTGCATGAGAAGCAAATAGTTTTAAAATATTCAGCAAGATGTTGTGAGTTTTTTGAATTTTGAACTGGCTAATGAGTTAGTTGACTTCTTACTACAGAAAGTGACATTCTTCCTTTTCAGGTGATTACCTAGGGAAACCTTGGTTTTAAGGGTGATTTTTACTGTAAATCAGATTCGGAGTTTTGCACAGATTCTAAACAGTGATACAAATGATAATGAGACGGCATCATTGTTGCTCAACTGATTAAAAATAATATTTAAAATCCATTTATTATAGAAAAGCTGTGACTAAAATCCATTTATTATAGAAAAGCTGTGACTATCCAATATAAAAATCCATCTAGTCATCTTGCAGAAGGAGTCAATTATTTAAGTGTGTCAGGTTTTAGAAGACCTTGAAGATTTTGAGAGGTTAAAAAGCTATGAACTAGACCCTTGCTCTTCTCAAGCCAGAGGCCTTGAGAGTGAAGGACCTTCACTTGGTGGTGGGTGTACTGGGAGGATTACATTCTCTAGGTTTCTTCAAAAGGCTCTAGGCACCTATTTTGGAAACCCTAGCAACATAGAGGAATCTCTGGTGGCATAGTGGTTAAGCGCTATGGCTGCTAACCAAAAGGTCAGCAATTTGAATCTACCAGGTGCTCCTTGGAAACCCTATGGGACAGTTCTACCCTCTCCTGTAGGGTCACTGTGAGTTAGAATTGACTCCATGGCAATGGGTTTGGTTTTTGGTGGTATGGTGGTTAAGAGCTACAATTGCTAACCAGAAGGTCAGCAGTTCGAACTCACCAGGCGCTCTTTGGAAACTCTATGGGGCAGTTCTACTCTGTCTTATAGGGTCTTTATGAGTCAGAATTGACTCTATGCCAGTGAGTTTGGTTTGGATTGGTTTGGGCACCTATTTTACCATCTAGACCATCCAGATGAGACATCTGCAACAGTGAAGAAAGTGTAAAAGCCATTTTGCCCACAGCACACCTGGATTGTATTTGGAGTTCATCACAACAAGCTTGCTTCAGAATTAGCCCTGGTTTTCCAGGTGATTCTAGGTATAATTGCATGTTCTTCATATTCAAAATGTCCTAGACGGGGTGCTGGTAGTAATAATTCTCTAGGTATTAATGCAACTAAATAGATGGATTTGGGACAAAAAGTACACAATCTGGAAATGCTATATACATTAACTAACTTGAAAGCAGTTATATCTGTGCCTCTTCTCCAGAACGCTGTTGTTAGATATATTAAAGGGATTTTTTAAAACTTTTTTTCCATAATAAAAAAAGGTGGTAAAAATCGTGGATAGTGTGACAAGAGGCATTTTAAGGGGGAGAGGGGTAGACTGCATAATTACATACTGATTCTTTGTTGTTGTTGTTTTTGTTGTTGTTAGTTGCAGTTGAGTCTGCTTTGACTCATGGTGACATCATGTGTAACAGAAGGAAATGTTGTCCAGTCCTGCACCATCCTCACGATTGTTGGTATTTTTGAGCCCATTGTTGCAGCCATTGTGTCACTTCATCTAATTGAGAGTGTACCTCTTTTCTGCTGACCCTCTATTTTCCCAGACATGAGTCCTTCTCCAGTGATTGGTCCTTCTTGATGATAAGTCCAAAGTAAGACAAAGTCTCACCACCATCCCTTTTAAGGAGCATTCTAACTCTGCTTCTTTCAAGACAGATTTGTTCATTCTTTTGGAAGTCCATTGCATATTCAATATTCTTTGCCAACAACGTAATTCAAAGGCTTCAATTCTTCTTCAGTCTTCCTTATTCATTGTCGGGCTTTCACATCCATATGAAGTAGTTGAAAATATCATGGCTTGGATCACACCTTAGTCCTCAAACTGATGTCTTTGCTTTTTAACACTTTAAAGAGGTCTTTTGCAGCAGATTTGCCCAATGCAATATGTCCTTTGATTTCCTGACCACTGCTTCCAACGGGCTGATTGTGGATTCAACTAAAACAAAATTCTCTACTACTTCAAATCTCTTCTCCATTTATCACGATGTTGCTTATTTGTCCAGTCATGAGGATTTCGGTTTTCCATATGTTGAGGCGTAATCCATATTGAAGGCTGTGCTCTTTGATCTTCATCAGTAGGTGCTTCAAGTCCTCTTCAGCTTTTAGCAAACAAGGTTGTGGCATCTGTATATCGCAGGATGTTAATGAGTCTTTCTCCAACCTGATGCCCCATTCTTCTTCATATAGTCCAGCTTCTTGGATTATTTGCTCAGCGTACAGATTGAATATGTGTGGTGAAACAATACAATGCTGACACACACCTTTCCTGATTTTAAACTACACAATGTCCCCTTAATGTTCCGCTGCTATTCATAAGGTTTTCACTGGCCAATACTTTTCAGAAGTAGACTGCCGGGTCCTTCTTCCTAGTCTGTCTTAGTCCGGAAGCTCAGCTGAAACCTGTCCTCCATGGGTGACCCTCCTGGTATCTGAATACCGGTGGCATAGCTTCCAGCATCACAGCAACGTGTAAGCCCCCACAGTACGACAAACTGACAGACACATGGGCGAAGGATCAGTAGTTGCAAAATATGGCCTTGGTGATAGAAACAATGCTGGAGATCAAATGATAGAATTTTGCAAGACCAATGACATCTTCATTGCAAATACCATCCTTCACCAACATAAACGGTGACCATACACATGGACCTTGCCAGATGGAATACACAGAAATCAAACTGACTACATCTGTGGAAAGAGACGATGGAAAAGCTCAATACCATGAGTCGGAAGAAGGCTAGGGGCCGACTGCAGAATAGACCATCAATTGCTCGTATGCAAATTCAAACTGAAACTGAGGAAAACCAGAGCAAGTCCATGAGAGCCAAAATATGACCTTGAATATATCCCACCTGAATTTAGAGACCATCTCAAGAATAGATATGACGCATTGAACACTAGTGACCGAAGACCAGATGAGTTGCGGAATGACATCAAGGACATCATCAATGAAGAAAGCAAGTGGTAATTGAAAAGACAGGACAGAAAGACCGGACAGAAAGAAAAGACCAAGATGGATGTCAGAGGAAACTCTGAAACTTGGCTTTCGATCGTCGAGCAGCTAAAGCAAAAGGAAGAATTGATGAAGTAAAAGAACTAAACAGAAGATTTCAAAGGATGGCTCTAGAAGACAAAGTAAAGTATTATAATGACATGTGCAAAGAGCTGGAAATGGAAAACCAAAAGGGAAGAACATGCTCGGCGTTTCTCAAGATGAAAGAACTGAAGAAAAAAATTCAAGCCTTGAGTTGCAATAGTGAAGGATTCTATGGGGAAAATATTAAATGATGCAGGAAGCATCAAAAGAAGATGGAAGGAATACACAGAGTCATTATACCAAAAAGAATTAGTTGATGTTCAACCATTTCAAGAGGTGGCATATGATCAGAAACCGATGATGCTGAAGAAAGAAGTCCAAGCTGCTCTGAAGGCATTGGCGAAAAATAAGGCTCCAGGAATTGATGGAATACCAACTGTGATGTTTCAACAAATGGAAGCAGCACTGGAGGTGCTCACTCACCTATGCCAAGAAATATGGAAGAGACCTTCCTGGCCAACTGACTGGAAGAGATCCATATTTATGCCTATTCCCAAGAAAGGTGATCCAACCGAATGTGGAAATTATAGAACAATGTCATTAATATCACATGCAAGTAAAATTTTGCTGAATATCATTCAAAAATGGCTGCAGCAATATATCTACAGGGAACTGCCAGAAATTCAGGCCAGTTTCAGAAGAGGATGTGGAACCAGGGATATCATTGCTGATGTCAGATGGATCCTGGCTGAAAGCAGAGAATACCAGAAGGATGTTTACCTGTGTTTTATTGATTATGCAAAGGCATTAGATTGTGTGGATCATAACAAATTATGGATAACATTGCATAGAATGGGAATTCCAGAACACTTAATTGTGCTCATGAGGAACCTTTACATAGATCAAGAGGCAGTTGTTCAGACAGAACAAGGGGATACTGATTGGTTTAAAGTCAGGAAAGGTGTGTGCCAGGGTTGTATTCTTTCATCATATCTATTCAATCTGTATGTTGAGCAAATAATCTGAGAAGCTGGACTATATGAAGAAGAAAGGGACATCAGGACTGGAGGCAGACTCATTAACAACCTGAGTTGTGCAGATGGCAGAACCTTGCTTGCTGAAAGTGAAGAGGACTTGAAGCACTTACTAACGAAGATCAAAGACCATAGCCTTCAGTATGGATTGTACCTCCGCATAAAGAAAACAAAAATCCTCACAACTAGACCAATGAGCAACATCATGATAAACGGAGAAAAGATTGAAGTTGTCAAGGATTTCATTTTACTTGGATCCACAGTCAACAGCCATGGAAGCAGCTGTCAAGAAATCAAAAGATGCATTGCACTGGGCAAATCTGCTGCAAAGGACCTCTTTAAAGTGTTGAAGAGCAAAGATGTCACCTTGAAGACTAAGGTGCACCTGACCCAAGCCATGGTATTTTCAATCTCATCATATGCCTGTGAAAGCTGGACAATGAATAAGGAAGACCAAAGAAGAATTGAAGCCTTCGAATTGTGGTTTTGGTGAAGAATATTGACTATACCATGTACTGTCAGAAGAACGAATAAATCTGTCTTGGAAGATGTACAACCAGAATGCTCCTTAGAAGCAAGGATGGCGAGACTGCGTCTTACATACTTTGGACATGTTGTCAGGAGTGATCAGTCCCTGGAGAAGGACATCATGCTTAGCAAAGTGCAGGGTCGGGGAAAAGAGGAAGACCCTCAATGAGGTGGATTGACACAGTGGCTGCAAAAATGGGCTCAAGTATAACAACGATTGTAAGGATGGCGCTGGACTGGGCAGCGTTTCGTTCTGTTGTGCATAGGGTCACTATGAGTTGGAACCAACTTGACAACACCTAACAACAACAACAATATCCCCTTGTTCTTTTCAAATGACTGCCTCTTGGTCTACGTACAGATTCCTCATGGAATTAAGTCTTCTAAAATTCCCATTCTTTGCAATGTTACCCATATTTTGTAATAATCTACACAGTTAATATCTTTGTTTAGTCAACAAAACACAGGTAAACATCTTTCTGGTATTTTCTGCTTTCAACCATATCTGTCTGACATCAGCAATGATATCCCTCATCCCACATCCTTTTTTTTAATTCAGCTTGAATTTCTGGCAATTCCCTGTTGGTGTATTGCTGCAACTATTTCTTTTATTATCTTCAGCAAAATTTTACTTGTTTGTGATAATAATTATATTGTTTAATGATTTCCACATACTGTTGGATCACCTTCCTTTGGAATGGGCACAAATATGGATCTCTTCCAGTCAGTTGGCCAGGTAGCTGTCTCAAATTTCTTGACACAGACAAGTGAGCACCTCCAGCGTTCCATTTCTTTGTTTAAACATTTCAGTTGGTATACCATCAATTCCTGGAGCCTTTTTTTCACCAATGCCTTCAGTTCATCTTGGACTTCTTCCTTCAATACCCTCGGTTCTTTATCATATGCTACCTCTTGAAATGGTTTGAATGTTGACCAATTCTTTTTGTGCAATGCATCTATGTATTCCTACCATCTTTTTGTTTCCTGCATCGTTCAGTATATTGCCCACAGAATCCTTCAATACGGCAATTTGAGGCTTGAATTTTGTCTTCAGTTCTTTTAGCAATGCTGAACTTGTTCTTCCCTTTTGGTTTTCTAACTCCAGGTCTTTGCACATTTCATTGTAATACTTTACTTTGCCTTCTGCAGCTCCCCTTCGAAATATTCTGTTCAGCATTTTTACTTCATCATTTCTTACATTCGCTTCAGGTGCTGTACATTCAAGAGCAAGTTTCAGAGTCTCTTCTGACATCCATTTTGCCCTTTTCTTTCTTTCCTGTCTTTATAACAACCTTTTGCTTTCTTTATATATGATGTCCTTGATATCATCCCTCAATTCATCTGGTCTTCAGTCATTAGTGTTCAATGCATCAAATCTATTCTTAAAACGGTCTCTGAATTCAGGTGGAGTATACTCAAGGTTGTACTTTGCTCTAGTGGACTTGTTTTAATTTTCTTCAGCTTCAACTTGAACTTGAAAATAAGCATTATAGTCTGTTCCACAGTCAGCCTCTAGCCTTATTCTGACTGATGACATTGCTCTTCTACCTTATCTCTTTCCACAGATGTGGTCAATTTGATTCCTGTGCATTCCATCAGGCAAGGTGCATGTGCATAGTTGCCATTATGATGTTGAAAAAAGGTATTTCCAATGAATAGTTTGTTGGTCTGTCTTGCCATATCCATCACCAAGGCTGTATTTTCCAACTACTGACCCTTCTTTCTTTCCAACTTTTGCATTTCAATCTCCAGTAATTATCAATCCACCTTGACTGCATGTTTCAGACTACATAGGTTGGTAATAATCTTCAGTTTCTTCATCTTTGGCATTAGTGGTTGGTGTGTAAGTTTGAATAATAGTCATATTAACTGGTCTTCCTTGTAGGCGTATGAATATTATCCTGCCACTCACAGTGTTGTATTTCAGGATAGATCTTGAAATGTTTTTTTGACAATGAATGCAATGTCATTCCTCTTCAATTTGCCATTCCCAGCATGGTAAACCTTATGATTGTCTGATTCATAATGGCCAATACCAGTCCATTTCAGCTCACCGATACCTAGAATATCTATCTTCAAGCATTCCGTTTCATTTTTGACAATTTCCAATTTTCCTAGATTTATACTTCATATATTCCATGTTTCGAATACTAATGGATGTTTGCAGCTGTTTCTTCTCATTTTGAGTCATGCCACATCACCAAATGTAGATCCCAAAAGCTTTACCCCATCCACGTCATTAAGGCCAGTTCTACTTTGAGGAGGCAGCTCTTCCTTAGTCATATTTTGAGTGCCTTTCAATCTTAGGGGCTCATCTTCTGGCATTATACCAAATAATGTTCTGCTGGTATTCATATGGTTTTCCTAGGGCAATTTGTTTAGAAATAGATCACCAGGTCCTCTTCCTAGTGTTTCTTAGTCTGGAAGCTCCAGCAAAACCATGCGTGACCTTGCTGATACTCAAAATACCAGTGGCATAGCTTCTAGCATCAGAGCAATATGTAAGCAACCACAGTACAACAAACTGACAGGTAAGTGGTGGTGGATATAATTACATGTTCTAAAATTCATTTTTTTTTAAATCAAGTTTTCAAGTAAGCTCAGTTTAAAAATATCTGCCATATCTCTTCCGAGTGGAATGAAAAATCAACATTCGACAAGACTGCAAATGGAAGATTTAGGAGCAAAGTATTAAGACCTATGCCAGAATTGCAGTTTCTTTTAAAGAGAAAATGAATTAGCTGTCATATCCCAGACAGATGAACATAAGGCAAACTAATCTCCAGGCAGCACACTAGTCTTGAGGGAAGGCCCTCTCCCACCCTGCCTCATGCATCGAGTGAAACTTCTGTTCAACTCAACATTCAGCAGGGCCTCACCTGCCCTCCATACCCCCTCCCACTTCCTCAACCTCCACTAGCCTCCATCAGTTCTTAGGGCACTTCCAAAATCGTTTTAGGGTATGGTCATTTTTAAGCTCTTTGAGATTCCTAATAGTCTTTAAAGAACATTATGACTCGTGCACACAATTTTAAACATTCTGCTTTGTGGCCTTTTTTAACATCAGCTACAGAGTAAATGTACCAATAATTTTAAGTGCTGACTTGAGTTAATACTTAAAATTATAATCACAATCATAATAAGCAGTCTCTTATTGTAATTTCTCTGACTCAATTTCTTGGCTTCATACTAACCTCAGGCTCCATTTATTATGCAGCTAATATGTGGCAAGTGTGAGGGCAGAGCCATGAAAATGGAGGTTTTGCTCTCACAGAGCTTATATTCTGTTGAGTGAGACAGGCAAAATGAGACGATGGATAATTAAGGATCTGGTGACACAAGCTGTGAAAGAAATAAAACTGAGCAATGCTGCTCAGTGTACAAAGTAACTGGAATGGGGAGCAGAACTGGGTACTACTTTAGACTGGATCATCTGAATGGCTTCTCTGGGAAAGAGAAATGAGCTGATTTCTGAGTGCTAAGGCGGAGGCAGTCACGGGCTGATCTGGGCTAAGATACGGCCACACTAAGGGAAGAACTTGAGGAAAACCCCAGGAAGGCCCCTGCTTACTGTGCCCCAGGGATAGACAGGAGGCCAGTGAGCACAGACAGCAGAGGGTAGCTTGTTTTGAGATTAAACTAGAGAGACAGGAAGATCACAGCAAGATTATGGAGGGCTTCATAGGCCTGAAATTCAAAAAGTGATGACGCATTTTGAAGGATTTTATGCCCAGGTACTACATACATAATCTAACCTGTCCCTCTGACTGAAGCGTGGAGAATGGATTGTAATGGAAGCTAGGATGGAAAAAAAAAAATTAGGGGAGGTTAATTTAGAGCCTTTGGAGAAGTCTAGGAGAGCAACGTTTGAGGCTTTGCCAAAGAATGGAGTGCATCCTGGAGAGAGAGCCAACAGGACTTACTGACCGTTGGGTGCAGGTGCCGAGGTACCTCAGGATGAGAGATCCTTGTGCAATAAATACCTCTAAGGGGAAAAACGGTGGTGTGTTTGTGCTCATCCCACTATGTATACACTTTCTACCCTTTTCCTTTATCTAACCTCAGACCAACAGCACTAAATGTTAAAATTAATTTGTTATTGAGAAGAATAAAGGAAAGATGTGAGCATTCTAACTATCGAAATACTGTCAGGTTTCAATTAAAAATTGTGCTTTGGTGTCTGAGGATCACCTCAGGGAAGAAAAGATTAGTACAAACAGGGAACAGGTTATTTAAATGAAGGGAGCAAAAATCTTCCATTTTCAAAATATAAAGTACTAGAGTAATGAATTTGGAAAACAAAAGGTGTTTGTTCTTGAATTAATATGTACTCAAACCAATCTCAGGAAGTAGTAAAACAGTACAAACAAGGTTAATGACACGAAGTCTAACTCTACCAGCAATAATAGAGGACCTATGTGTTTTAACAGTCTTGGATATACAAATAGATTGTTTATGTACTTATTTTTTATATGAGCACAAATTTTTCAAAGATCTTCCCTTTGTCAGTGATTTGCATAAAAAGAAAGAAAAGGAGGATTAGCAACTTGAATGTGGGGTGCATTTGAAGACTGGGGGCTAGGGTGCATAAGAGAGAGAGATTCAGCGAAAGAACCTCTTTCTACTACCTCTGTGGTAAAGATGACGCTCTTCTGAGATTCAATCTATTTCTTAACCTTAAGATTAGAGGGGAAATTGCTTAAAGAGCTGGTGTCAATAGCACTTCAGTCTTAGAGGGCAGTGTTACCAACACCCAGTTTTTTGTTTTTTTTTTTTTTAAGGTGACTCAGGAGTCCTTGAGTAGTTCAAATGGTTAATGCCAAAAGGTTGGAGGTTCAAGTACACCCAGAGGCAAGAAAGTACAGAGTAACTATTGTTTACTCAGTAAATAATAATTTTCATGAAGTGGCTTATAAATGTTTATCATGACTTTTTTTCATTAATTTTAAGGGTTTATTAATTTAATAATTTAGGGAGAATTTTTGTACAAAAAATTTTAGTATTTAGGGATTTAGGTCTTATTTTTTTCTAGGTGAAGTACAATTTCTCCAAAACAACAACAGCAACAAAGAGAGAAAAAACAAGCAAACAAAGAAAAAAAAAAAAAAAACCGACGACAACAAGAACACACACAGCAATTCTAAGCTGCATTTTTACCCTGGAGCCTAAAATGAACCACTATATAACTTTCAATTTATTTTTATACACGCTTGAAAATTTAAACATTAATTTCTTAGATGGTAAAACATAAAAATTACTTTGGAGATACTGATATTTACGAAAATTTAGCCTTTCAATTTGATTCATAATTTCAAGGAAAATACTTTATGAAAAACATAAATTACAACGTTGTTGCTGTTAGTTGCCTCTGACTCATGGTGACCCCATGTGTGCAGAGTAACACTGCCTCACAGGGTTTTCAAGGCTGTGACCTTTTGGAAGCAGATTGCCAGGTTTGTCTTCCAAGGTGCCTCTGGGTGTGTTTGAACTGCCTACCTTTAGGCTAATTCAAGCACTTAATCATTTGAGCTACCCAGGGAACCTAATTATAACATAACCATTTAAAAAATCATATTAGGGATCCAAGGCTTAGCATGTTCCAAAAATAAACCATAAACAGTCTTATCATTACAAAGTCTGTTTTGCTAAATCCCAACTCTTGTCCTTTCTCCTGCGCCAGCTAAATAAATGCGAGGCATATTTAACAGTGTCTGTAGTCATCCTTTTCTCATGATTTCAAGAAACCAACTATAGTAATTAATGACAACATGCCAAAGCAACAGAGTAATGAAAACTTAGTGGAAGAAATGATAAACTACTCTGAAAATGTGGAATAGGGAGACAAGACGCTCTTGTGTTCAGTTGTATGGAATAGTACAGGGTGAAAAAAATACCCAAGTGCCTTGGCGGAGCCCCAGTGGCACAGTGCTTAAGAGCTATGACGGCAAACCAAAAGGTCAGCAGTTCAAATCCACCAGCCATTCCTTTAAAACCCTGTGGGGCAGTTCTACTCTGTCTGATAGGGTCACTATGAGTTGGAATTGACTTGATGGCAAGGGGTGGTTTGGGTGCCTTGGATTAAAATCAATAGAACAAATCATCTACATGTAAATAAGACAAGATAAATGTGTCTTCTAAAATGAATTTATTTTTATCCATCCATTACTTTATATTATATACTCTTTTTTATTGTATATTCTTCCTCTTTCATTCTGCACACACTCTAAGCTTGATGTGAGGAAAAGATTAAGGGAACATTTAGTTATAGGCAAAACACTGGAGAATTTGGGATGCTTTCGTTTGAAGAAAGAAACAGCAACAAAGAGTATTTGGAGACTAAGTGATCATCTTGCAAACTCATCTTGGTAGGCACTTAGCAGGCACTCATCAGTACAGTTTTTGCCACCATCAGAGCTATATTAACAATGATAGTGACACTTCCTGGGATTTCTCTAAAGGAACACAGTTGGGACATGTTCTTAGCAAAATGCAGTATGCTCTCTGAAAGGTAGGGGTCCCTCCAAAGGGGATTGTATCCTGCCAAAAAGCTCATTTGTATGAGCTTCCCCCCTCCCAGGCTCCCTAGCAACTCTCCCGTTTGCTTGGCACCACGTAGCACCATCACGTGACTTTTTGGCCTGGTTGATTGAGTTCATTGAACATAAAGCCTTGGCAGTAGCAATCATCCTGGCAGGGGCAGAAGCCAGGAAACATATACCAGTAAATGGATCTCATTTTCATCACTGTACATAGGATTTGCTTGATTTATCCCATACCATACCAAGTT
The DNA here is from genome assembly GCF_024166365.1 of Elephas maximus indicus. Classification (NCBI taxonomy): domain Eukaryota; kingdom Metazoa; phylum Chordata; class Mammalia; order Proboscidea; family Elephantidae; genus Elephas; species Elephas maximus. Next base: position 12,858,418 of record NC_064841.1, on the reverse strand, counting down.
CCAATGTGGCAGCCAGACCCTGCACTCAGTTGCCATGCTCACAAAAGGGCTAAGAATCAACTTCTGTGACATTGCCAATGCATACTTTTCTGTGAGTATCTTTTCCTTCTTTAAAAAATTTTTGTGTCACCTTTTTTTTTCTTAGGGTTCAGTGGTGAGTTTAAACAGATTCAACATTGTTTAAATTTTGGAAACTATAGAACAAAAAAACAACAGGAAAAAACCTTCTTTGTATGAACTACAAAAGAATTTAATTCTGAAATAGATTATTAATTTCTTGCTTCATTAATTTTTTTTGTATAATCCAGTTCTTTTGTGTCTTCATTCATCTTTCTTTAAACATGGAACCTCATACTCTTTCTTTACTTGGGTTAATATAGGGAATGTGCTTAAAATTACACTAGGGACATAATACAAATCCATCAGCTGTTAGCTTTTGCTACTATTTTCTACTTCTCACATGTTAAATTATTTAATATTTGTTGCATTCTTAGGTTCTGATTCACTTGTGATCATGTATCCTGTTGATTTGTATCCCTAACACCTGGAAAATATATTGTGCTCAATCAAATGTGGCAAGTCATTGTCATCACTGTCATCATGAAAAATAACTCTACTATTATCGCTATGAAAATGGCGATTTAATAGTAAAGCTACAAAGAAAGTAAAAGAGACACAGCACTAACCACTAAGGTGCACACCTAGGAAGGGCAGATAAAAATAGGGTATACAAAGATGGGAAATAGCTTAGTACTCTATGACTTTACGGACTAGAGAAAGAGAGAAGCAGAGAGACAGAGAATCAAGGTGCTGCAATACGATGTTCTAGGTCTTAATTAAATGCCCATAAACAATCTTCTGTTTGTTCTGGGGGTGATTACAAAAGCTTTCACATACTCTATGTTCTACTTTTGAGAGGCAAAGAGGTCAGATATTTAACATTTATTAATCATCTTCTGTATGTCTGGTATCATGACAGGAAATTTATGACTTTTGTCCCTTTGTCATGTCAGGTACCCATTAGTATTCCTTTTTTAAATATTTTTCAATTGTGGATAGACATTTTAATTAAGCTTCTTGGTATCTCAGTTAGTGTCTGAGCAAAAATTAAAATAAAGGCAACATATTGATATTTAACACAATAGGATGGTCTTTTTGATACATTCATTTAGCTAGGCTGCAGTCCCCAGTTATTCAATCAAGTCATAATCTAGGTGGTGCTGTGAAGGTATTCTATAAATGTGATTAAAGGTCATAATCAATTACCTTTAAGGTTATACTTGATAACTGGGTGGGCCTGATCGCATCAGTTGAAATGTTTTAAAAGCAAAGTCAAGGCTTTCCTGAAGAAGAAGAACTTCATCCGTGGACAAGAACCTTAGCCTGTGCCCAAGGGTTCTAGTCTGCCCTTCCTGATGGCCTGCCTCATGGATTTTAGACTTGTATATCCAGCCCCCACAATCACAGAAAACAATTCCTTGCAATAAATCTCTTAATATATATTTCCTACTAAGTACTACATCTTAATATATATCTCCTACTAGTACTACATCTCTAGTTGAACCCTGACTGATACAGATATTTGTACACCAAAGTGGAGTAACAAATAGGTAAAAATGTGCAAGTTGCTTTGGAATTGGTTAATGGGAAGAGACTCAAAGACTTCTGAGAAGCGTGCTAGAGAAAACCTAGATTTCCTTGAACAGAATGCTAGTAGAAGTATGGGTGTTGATAACTCTGCTAGTGAAGAATCAGAAGGAAATGAGGAGAAAGGAAGAGAAAACCTATATCACTTCAGAGAACGCTGAAATCATCATGAACAAACTCTTAGTAGATACATGGGTGTTAAAGGTGCTGCTGGTGAGGGATTAGAAGGAAATGAAAAACGTGTTCTTGGAAACAGGAGAAAAGGAGGTCCTTGTTATACAGTTGCAGAAAGATTAGCAAAATTGTGCCCTGCAGTTATCTGAAATGCAGGATTTATAAATGATGAAAATAAATATTTAGGAGATTTTCAAGCAAAGCTTTGAAATTATGGCCTGATTTCTTCTTGATGTTTCTAGTAAAATGTGAGACCAATAAGATAAATTGAGGAAAGAACTGCCCAACAAAAAAAGAACCAGAATTTGATAAATTGCAGAATTCTCAGTTTATCTAGGTTTTAAAAGACTCTAAAATTAAGAGGTTCACTGCCAGGAAAGGGGGCCCTCAAAAAAAGTCAAGTGTATGGCTGGACAAACTTTTGCTAATACCTCAAAATTTTATCAAGAGGACAGAGTATTCAGTTATACAAATGGTTCTTTGAAGAGATTAAGTGTGTGACTCGTACATCCTCTGAGCCAACTAGGTAAAAGTCAAAAATAAAGATGGGACTATCTAGGAGAGATCTGTAAAGGAGTCTCTCATCTACTGGAGTAAATCTTCATGGCATATACATGAAACCAGTAAGGTTCCCGAGAATTTATATCAGAGAAACACTGTAACATTGGGGTGGAAGAACAGAAAGAGAATGAAATGAAAGAAGAATTTCAGGTCCCCAAAATCCTACAGGCAGAAAACAGAATGACAAAACTGCTCAGAGACAAACACTTTTTGTTGTTGTTGTTGTTAGTTGCCATTGAGTTAGCTCTGACTCATGATGACCTTATGTAGAACAGAGTGAAACATTGCCCAGTCCTGCTCCATCTTTATGAACACTGATAATCAGAAAATGTTTAAAATGTAAGCTACCACTCACGAAAAAGGAAAGATGAACCAGAGACATAGTCTTAAGCCTAGAGGGCAGAGCCTCAAGCTCAGAGAGGAGAACTGAGCCACAGGGAATTTTCCTAGGCCTTGAAACCTAATTGAGTTTTCTCATCTGAATTTTGAAATTGCTTGGGACTGGCGCCACTCTGCTCCTTTTTTTTTTTTTTTTTTACATAGCTTTCATGTTTGAAAAGGAATGTCTGTAAATATTATTCTATGGCAATCCCACCATTGTATTTTAAGCAGTTAATCTGTGGTTTCACAGATCCACAGAAGGAGAGGGGTTTTGCATCAGGATGGATTATGTCTAGAGCCTCACAAGTACCTTATTTAGATTACTTCAGCGATGACGAGATTTGGAACTTTTGAGCTAATAAGATTTAGCTGAGATTTTGGACTTTCAGTTGATGCTGTAATGGGTTGAGATTTTTGGACTTTGGAAAGAGGTAAATGTATTTTTCATGAGGGGTGGACATGAATTTTTGTGATGCAAATGACAAACTATTATAGGAAAAATACTGGCTCCCCAAAGATGTCCACATCCAAATTCCTGGGACACGTGAATATGTTGTTACCTTATATGGCAGCATAAGCCCATTGTGCAATCATAGGATTGACTGGGTAACGAAGTTGACTGGTATTCACAGAATAGGTTACCTGATTCACTTAGCTATTAAACTCCTTATCTGCTGAGGTTAATCTTTGGTGAGTATCCACATAGGACACAAATATATCCACATTCTTTTTCCATTCAGAGAGGTCCATCCCCAAACTTTCTCACAGACCTCCTTGTCACCAAATTTCAAATTATGTTCCTTCCAAGCACCTGACTATCCAGTCAAATCATTGGTCACAGACCATGAATTATATAAATGCTTACCACAAACTGAGCAACTAAAACAATGCAGATTTACTATTTTACAGTTTTGCAGGTAAGAAGTCTGATATGGTTCTTACCAGGCTGAAATAAAAGGTGTTAATGAGGCTGCATTTCTTTCTGAAGACACTGGGTAGGATCTGTTGCCTCGCCTTTTACAGCTCCTAGAGACTGCTTGCATTTCTTGACTCATGATCTTCTTCCTTCATCTTCAAAATTAGTAAATGTGAGTTGAGCCTTTCTCACATCAGATTCTATCAATCTGACCTCTTTCAAAGTCATATCCCCCTCTGACTCTCTTCTCCTCCATCTAATACTTTTAAGGATCCTTGTGATTACATTGGGCCCACCCAGATAACCCAGAATAATCTTCCATCTCAAAGGTCCTTAATTTATTCACACTTGCAAAAATAAGAGTGACTCCACTATTACCCATAATTATCCAATCGTAAATTGTTGCTGCCTGCCTCTGCCAACCTGAGGCTCTCTTGGTCTAGTGTTAGTTTCAGATGAACAAATGCTTCCACCAGGATTCCCAAGAATGATTCCTTTGAACTGGAAATCGTGACTGTCAGGGCCATCTTGGGCTCCTCATGCCTTTGAATCAACAGGCAAAGAAGGGGGTTACTATGCTGACTGGGGTACAGGAGAAAGTGAGTTGCTATACACAATAGAGATAAGGATAGTTACATCTGGAATACAGGGAATTCCTCAGGGCTTCTCTTAATGCTAACACATTCTATGATTAAAATCAATGGAAAAGTACAAAAACCCAGTGCATGCAGGATTGCTAATGGCCTATGCCCTTCAGGAATGAAGAACTATGCGAAGAACAACGACCAGTTGAGGTGCTTGTTGAGGATAAAGGAAATATGGAATAAGTAATGAAAACGGCAGTTAAAAATACCAGCTATGCTCATTTGAAGAAACAAAAATTGTAATAGTTATATAATAGATATTACTAGATACACACAGCTATTAGATATTACATAGGATATAATATGTAACATTATGCTCATTTCTTTCTTATTTTGTTATATATTTTTGCATATTTTTTCTTCTCTGTTATCCTTTTATCATCTGTGGATTGAATTGTGTCCCCCAAAGATATGTGTTGTAAATCCTAACCTCTATGCTTGTGGTTAAAATCCCATTTGGGAATGGGTTGTCTTTGCTATGTTAATGAGGCACAATTAGTGTGAGGTGTATCTTGAGTCAATCTCTTCTGAGATATAAAAGTGATTAAACAAGCAAGCAGAGATGGGAGAAGATAGATGCAAAGCCACATGAAGATCACTCAGGAGCAAAAGCTCAGAGACAAGGACCTTCCTCCAGAGCCCACGGAGAGAAAAAGCCCTCCCCTAGAGCCAGCACCCTGAATTTGGACTCCTAGCCTCTTAAACTGTGAGAAAATAAATTTCAGTTCATTAAAGCCACCCACTTGTGGTATTTCTGTTACAGCAGTACTAGATAACTAAGACATTATCTAACATAAAATTTATAGTAATAGCTTTATATCATTGTATTTAAGTTACAGGATATAAAAGGAAGAGAATGAGCATCACCCAAGGCTTTGCATCCTCTATATCCTCTCAGTTGTACAGAGGATAGTTGTACCATGTTAGGCAGAATTATGACTCTGTTATTGTCCTTACTTGGAGATAAAGTATGGTTTAAGGAGATGTGTATGGGTGCCATATTGACAAGGGATAAACCTGATGGTCTTTTTGATGTGTCACTCTAGCTAACCTATATTGTTGTTGCTAGTTGCCATCAAGCCAATTCCAGCTAATGGCAACCCCGTGTACACAGAGTAGAACTCCTTCACAGGGTTTTCAAGGCTGTGATCTTTCAGAAGCAGATTGCCAGGATTATCTTCCAAGAGGCTTCTGGGTGAGTTCCAACTGCCAATCTTTTGGCTACTCATTGAGAGTTTAACCATTTGCACCACCTAGAGGCTCCTCAGCTACTTTTCAGGCCCCGGTTGTTCAATCGAACACTAATCTAGGTGTTTCTGTGAATATATCTTATAAATGTGATTAAAGTCCATAATCAGTCAAAAGCAGACATTCTGGGAGAATTGAGTAAAGCTATGAAGCCATCTCTACATAGTTAATGTGAAATTGAATAAAGAGAAGGATGAAGGGAAGACCAACACAAAGCCTTTCTTCATTAAAAAAAAAAAATTTTTTTTTGTTTCTTCATTACGTTAAATTAAAGATTGTAGTAGGTCGTCCATTTAGATAGTCAAGTATAACAAGTGATTTTAAAAATATGAATAGTAGGGTGAAATGTTAAGGAGCCCTGATGGCACAGTGGTTAAGCACCTGGCTTCTAACTGAAAGGTTGGCCATTTGAACCCACCAGCTGCTCAGCAGGAGAAAGACCTGACGACCTGCTTCTGTGAAGATTATAGCCTAGGAAACCCTATGGGCCAATTATACTCAGTCCTATAGAGGCGGTCGATTTGAGTTGGAATCAATCGACGGCAGGGGTTTTTGGGGGGTGAAACGTTAAGAATCTATCAAACAAAAAGTTTTGGAGAGTAGAAGTAAAAGTTAAAGTCATCCCTTGAAGCTGCTTCTTCAATAACAATGGGTTAGAGAAAAATACAGCCTATGTCCTAAGGGCTCTTCCAATGATGGGCATGGCTATGAGAAGACCCCCAAACAGATATTCTTTACAAGTGATCGCGAGGGAGAATAGGAAACCAGCTCCATCTCTTTGGGTGGACAGAGGAATACTTAATACGCCTGTGAACTGCTGATAGGTTGGAAGAATCACAGCGGAATAACTCTGGCCTCACTGTGTGGAAAGAAGCAGGGACTAGGAGCCATAGCATGACATTCAAGTACTCAAATGAAGAATCGTTAGACTTAAATACACCAATAAGGGCCAACAGAACTCAGATGACACCTCTAGTAGGCATCATTGACTTTTCCAGAGCAACAAAATGCTAAGCTCTGTGACAGAATCTTTCTCCATACATTTTCATGAAAATGGCTTTTTTTAAATGGGTGGAGTGATTGACTAACCCTAATTTAACAAGACCCCATAGGTTTTGGGTGTAGGCATTTGTATCAGTGAAGCACAAAACGCAGTTAAGAAATTAACTGTTTATGGTTTGGAGTATAAGAATTCTTGTATCTGGCTACATAACATATTTCCTTTCCACAGGAGGTAGTTATGACAAATTAGAAGTCTGAAAATTTTCTGATGGTGTAAAGGCCCAGCTGTCACTGGGGAGATAGTGATCAGATTTCATAGCTGCATGGTCCCGTGGCGCCACAGAGAGCTCCATATGGTTACCCAAATGTTCCAGCTAAATCCACTGAAAATTTCCAGTCTGAGTTTTACTTGTAAAGAGTAAAACGCTTCTTGTATAAATTTATCATTATGTGCCTACCAAGTTACATGGTAACTGGTTACATTTTTTCAAAACATGAAAAATATAATCAGCCTAAGAACAACTTTGTACAGCTGTTGTGCCATCTTCATGATAAACAGATAATGATGCGTTCCCGGGGCCTCCACAGAATTTACCTCATATCAATTGTAATGTAACCTCTGGAAGGTGAACTTCTTAATGGATGGCTGGTGAATAATTAAAATCTGTGCGGATATCTACTTCTACGAGAAAAACAATTTTATAAACCACTGTTCTCTCATTCCACTAGAAAATCACCTCACTAAATCGTTAATGTGATTTCAATGTACTGGGACACTTGTGCTCATGTCAAAGACATCAGCTTAAGTCTTGCCTAATAAAAAATGACAAATGCATAATTTATTAATTCTTAAATGGCCATGTCCTTAGATACATTCCTTACAAGCAATTTACTTAGAAACACATCTGGCTCAGGAGAGTAACATCTGTTTTAAAGAAGGTCAGCTCTATATTTTAAAGTTAAAGGAATGAGTATGTGATCTTTTATCTGTTACTTTTCTGTACTAGCTCAAGAAAGGATTTATGTTTTATAATTCCATTTTGGGTTTGATGACATTAACAATACAGCAGAAACATTTCACTGGAATTTTTAATTACCAAAAATATAAGCAACGAGTCAAATATTACTTCATGAAAAATTGTTTCATTTTTTAAAAAAGCATCTGTTTTATCTAATTTTTATGATATCCCTCAGACTCTACTGAGTTCAATATTTGTTTTATTAAATGTAAATGCAAGCATTTGGAAATTTATTATTAACAAATACAAAACTGAAATATTAATGAGGGTGCTTCAAATATTTAACATTTTCATTTGAAATGATTTTGCCATTAATTCTTACTCATAGATAACCAGTGTAGCAATTTGTATTAGTTCTGGGGATTCTAAGCTCATATGACCATTTTAAAAGCTTATATTCCATTACTTATCTTATCTTTTATGTTTCTCTGATAGAAGTAACATAGAATTTTTGAAATATGCTTGGAAGATTTTTGAAATAGGCTTTAAACTTTATTTTGTCAGTGTACAAAAATATGCATTGTAAAAAAAAAAATGCATTTTCAAAGCCCGCTATAATAAACAGCCAGCCCTTTTAACTTTACATTTCACCTTGCAACACACACAAAATGTTTAATTATTTGAGGATTAATGGAGGTAGTTTATAATTAAGCTGAAGTATGAACTGATGTCATCATCTCAGTATGATGATATACATTTTTATGCCAAAGCACCTGTTGTTTTGGAAGGAAGCAGCTGATATCATTATCTGCGCAGCCAGATAGCCCTGTTTCCTGCTGCTTAAAAAATTATCCTAAGGGTTACCTAAGTTGGAGTAATTCAGCATTTACGTTTTCATACCCAGAAGAGGACAAAATGGAGAAAATGTCTTCTCCAGCAATCAAGGCAGGGAAAGTGAGAGACATATTGGGAAAGGGGAAGAAGAGGGGGAGGAGGACGGGTAAGACCCTTCAACTTACATGACCAAAGAATACTCACCCCTGGAATGGCCTTCTTAATTTTTCTAAGAGCACGCGTGGTTTGTGAAAGAACAGAACTATGGACACTCATAATTAATTTTGTTAACATAAATGAAATGTTATATTGTTAGAGGAAGTGGAGGGGGAAAAATTTTATACTTTAACACAGAATACAACATTACTATGTTTCTAAATACTAATTACGAACGTTACTATGTTTCTAAATACTAATAAAAATGTTTGCATTTTCAAATTTTATGTAAAAATTACTAACACGATTCAAGTGACTCAAACTTCCATTCTCTCACATCTGTTAAGGTAACCTGCCCCTTACTATACTTCAGTTTATCAGTTGGTTGATTGGTCTTTTGCTATGCATTGGTTAAGGATGAAGACTTATGCAATTTAGACTTACCTTGCCATGTGAACATACCAATCAACATACTTACTCTGTCATTGGCCCCACTCCCAAACTGGGATGAAACTGCCAAATCTCCCAGCGTGACATAATTCTTCAGTGGTCTACACTGCCAAAACAACATTCCAAATATAACCTTGACCATGGGTTGCTCCTAAACTATTCTATAAAAAGTCGCTACCTGTGCAGTACTCTCTTTTATCAAACATACATTCCTCTCAACTTACTTCTTTCCTTCTCGTTGAGTCTCACTGCCCTAATTAATACTGCCCATTCACCATATTTTCTTCTATATTCTCTTTTCTTCCTCTCCACAAGCCAGTTCCCATAATGTCTGCAGGCGCATGTTATTATTTCTCCCAAGATAGCTGCTGTCATTTATTGATCTATAGTTAATTTCAACAACAATCTTATGAGGTAGTGGTTATTATTATCTTAAGATGGGAAATGAGAAAGCTGAGCTTTATAGAGTTACAGTAACTTGCCCATGATCACAGTTAGTGAATGATGGGGCTGATACCCAAACCACCACCAGCCGTCAATGAGTTGATTCCAACTCATGGCAACCATGTGTGTGTCAGAATAGGACTGTGCTCCATAGGTTTTTCAATGGCTGAGTTTTCAGAAGTAGATCACCAGACATTTCTTCCAAGGTGCCCCTGAGTGGACTCAAACTTCCAACCTTTTGGTTAACAATCAAGCACTTTAACTGTGATACTCAGCCTAGGTCTGCCCTATTGTTAGTCCGTGGTCTAAACTGCGACATTGTACCCTTTCCTGTCTTAACTTTTCCTGAAAGTGCTTGTTCCATTCCTTTTCCTTAACTCAAGCCTGATCTTTCTCTGAGAACCACACTTCTTTAGGATTGCTATACTCTCAATCCCATCTTCTTGTTCTCCCTGATCCAACACTCCTGATGGGTCAGAGATTATCATTTACAGCTGCTTTGCTACTCATTGACACTTCTAGATCATTACTCTGCTGTTATCACTCCACTATTTTTATTTATTTATTTGAAACTGAAATAATCCATGTTTCAAATTCCATATTTTTATTTTTTCTTCTGCCATCTTCTTTGTAAGCCCTTTCATAACTTTGGCTTCTACCTCAAAATCTTTTTCCCAATATAAAGGGTTAAAAAAAATCTATCCATAGTGCAGAATTTAAGATACTAACAGAAGAGTAATTAATGTAAAATAAGATTTTGTGCTTGACTTATTAGATAAGCAAAGATAAGTTTTTTTATAACACACTGTATTGATGACAGTGTGTGAGAAATAACCATCTCATTTGTAATTTCATACAACCTCTATGGAGGGCAATATCTTTCAAAATTAAAAGTGCATGCAATTTTCGACCCAGTGAACTAATTTCAGGTAAATATTCTGCAGATACACATATAAAAAAAACACATATACCACGTACATAATAATGACATGTGTGCCAGGATATTATAATCAGCACTGTTAGCAGTAATGAAACACTGGAAGGAACCTAAATGTCCATGAATTATTAATAGTTAAATAAAATAAAAATATCATGCCACAATTGTAAAGAATGATGCCTATTTTTAAGTAGCAATATAGAAAATTTTCCAATATATTGTAAGAGAAAAAAAGGAAAAGCAGCATGCAGAAGTGTCTATAGTAAATTACTGTGTGTGTATGTGTGTGTATATATATCCATGCTTGGAAGAATACACAAGAAACTGATGACAATGATTGCTACCAGTGGAGGAAAGTGGAAAGATGGGAAACTATGGAAAAAAATTTTGTTTTTGTTTTGCTGTTAACCATATATTGATTTTTACTATTTAACTTTGTACCATACACATATACTGTCTATTTTTTTAAAAAAACAAGTACAAGTAATACAAATAATAAATTTAAAAAAGCAAACTAAATATATTAAACAGAATGAAGCTACTGGAGCAGAACTTGTAGCCCTTCACAAGTATATCGGCCCCAATCTAAGAGTATATAGATTTTATTAAGGCTTCGGGCAAAATATGTAGTATTCTGGAATTATACAGTGGTTTCATTTATTAGAGAGCATTCAATTCTTAAGTCAGAAATCACTTAGAGTATTTAAAAACCATATTTAATGCTGATAATTTGTTATACGGGCTGTTATGAATTGAACTGTGTCCCCCCAAAAATGTGTGTTAACTTGGCTAGACTATAATTCCCAGTATTGTGTTGTTGTCCTCCATTTTGTGATTTGATGTAATTATCCTATGCGTTGTAAATCCTAACCTCTATGATGTTAATGAGGCAGGATTAGAGGTAGTTATGTTAACGAGGCAGGACACAATCTACAGGATTAGGTTGTATTTTGAGTCAATCTCTTTTGAGATATAAAAAAGAAAATCAGGCAGAGAGACATGGGGACCTCATACCACCAAGAAACAAGAGCTGGGAGCAGAGCACATCCTTTGGACCTGGGGTCCCTGAGCTGAAAAACTCCTAGTCCAGGGGAAGATTGATGATGAGGACCTTCCCTCAGAGCCGACGGAGAAGGAAAGACTTCCCCAGAGCTGGCGCCCTGAATCCAGACTTCTAGCCTCCTAAACTGTGAGAGAATAAATTTCTGTTCATTCACTCGTATTTCTGTTATTGCAGCACTAGATAGCTAGATAGCTAAGACACAGGCATATATAAGAAGAAAGGTGAGAAGCCACAAAGAGAACAGTGAGGTACCCCAGAGATTAGCAACAGAGGAAGCCACTGTCAACACTAGGCTGAAGAGACAAAGGACTATGTTACTACAGTCCAGCATCCAGACTCACAAGGTAGAAATTGAAATCACAGTCAGGCTGACACATGGGAGCTGGAGCCTCAGCATTGCTACAGATGTTGCCTAAATTAGAGAGGGAAATATATTCTGGTTGGTCCATTTCTCCATCCTTCCAGTGTCCTGTCCTTGCCTTCCAGGCCAGCAGGAAATCAGCTCATATGAGAACCAGAGAAGTGATGCCTTCTGGGATTACTCCCCCTAGAACAGAGCTGGGGAAGGGTGAGAGATAAATCTGAAGGCAAACAAACCCTGAACCAGCTAGCTCATCCTTTTTGCCATTCGACAACCATTCTCACTTTTGTGCTAATATGTAAATTACATATAACAATACTAGGCTTATGCCATCATGAGATAACCATTTATCAGATAAATTGAGATTCTCCAGTTTTATCTCCAAAAATTTATCTCCTAAATCCAGAACTCTAGGAAATTTCTAGTCTTGCCCATCAGGTTGGGATGTGACACTTCATGGTCTGGTGACATATGAACTGAAATTATAATGTTAAGCACAATGAACATTCTTCATAAATAATAAAAGAGGGAGAAATCATTGATTAACACGCAGATATATAACCAAAACATACACAGCTGCTACACTTCTCTGCTCTGGAGTGGTTATGAGGTTGTCATTAATACTTACCACTTTCTTTTCCCACTACACATTTCATGTTACTCTTACTCTCAGGTTAGCTGGTCAGGATTCTTTCTATTCAAGGACTGTCTCAAACCTTAATTCTGGAAAGGTCTGAATTCTTCATGGTCTTGATTTTATTAGATTCACCTTTATTATCAGTGCGGGGAGTTATCTGATGAGCTCCAGGGAATCCCCTGAGTTCCAAATGTAGTTTTTCTTGCTTCTGTTGTATAGCAGCAACCCAATTTTCTCTTAATAATTTGGGGCAGTCAACTCTGTTAGTATTATAATCTCCTCTCTGCTTATTAGTTCAGGGGCATGAAGAGTCCAAAATTCTCAGGGGGTGGTTTTAACTTCCATTTTCTAGACCCATTATTGTGCCCTCTGGTAGACAAATTCTTCCCTTAGACAAAATTGCAGGAACTGGAAGCAAAATGTCTATTTATTGGTTATTAGGTATACTAGTGGGAGGGACTCTTCTCACTACCATGAATTCAATCCAGACTGGCTATGAAAGAACGACATGACATAATTGTGTCTGATTCAAAGCATATGTGGCATGCTTTAGAAGAACATCTCAACTTCAAATGGTTCTCCAACAAGTACCCTAAGTGTCTTCTGTGGGCCACCCATTCTTCTTTCAAGTCTGTTGCTTCTGGATCAGTGAGGCCCCTGGGTGTGAGCATGTTGCTACATTTCTCTTGTGGTTAAATATATTACTTTGTCAAGAGCAATGTCATGTGGGGCAACATGATGATGCATAGGGAATTTTTGAAGTACAAAGATGGTAGCATGATGGACATGCAAGGCAAATTCATATAAAAATAGGTGTTTATTTCAGTGAGGAAAAATTAATCCCACATGGAAGAAGTCCAGTGTCACCAACCCAAAAATTGGCCAACCAACATCCCTAGAGAGTGGTGCCATACTGAACATTCGCTGTTGGCCTGTGCTGTTCAGGAATGGAATATTTATAGGAAATAATAGAAAAGTCTGCTTCGATGAGGGAAATTCCATGTTCTTGAGCTCATAAATAACCTCCATCCATACTGACGTGGCCAGTTTGAACACAAGCCCATCAAAAACAAAACGAAAAATAAAACTAATCCAACAAACAAACACTTCAGAATGGATGAGGAAATGAGCTGCCAGTTCTGTGGCAGGTCATCTTGCCTACATGATTGGCAAGATGAAACAAATATATCACATCTCACACTTTGTGCCCATTTGGCAAAGTCCACCCCTACAACTCTTCTAGGCCTCTTGCCATCAGCCTCCTAGTCTTGTTCTTTCCATGTCCCTGATTAATGGGAAAAAGGGCAAATCATTAGTCATTGCTCATGAATAAGAGTAGCACTGTACCTCAAGCCATCTCTCTCCTGTCACACAAAATGGAAAACCAAATATGCTGTCCAATGTCTTAACCATGTGAAGATTGATCATCACCAGTGTCCTCCAGGATCACCCCTGAGTGGTACTGTAAAGTGACAGCAGTCCATTTCTAGCCTGTGCCAACATGTTGTGCAGATTCTGTGTAAAACAAGCCCTACCATCCTCCATCAACTTGTCAAAGAAAATCCACAGGAGGCCACAGTTAAAGGTTAACAGGGTAGTAACAATGTAGCAGAAGAGATGGCATACAAGTCTAAGCCATCTTTTCATGTCACTTACTTGTGCTTTCAGGATCTATTCAAGCCCAACTCTATATTCCAATTTTATTTCACTGCAGACTGCTGCTACACACGCCCAAACTTAACATAACACACTTGCAAGTCTATATACTCAAGTTCAATTATAATTCTTCAATTTGTAACACTGGAATTTAGGCCTGATCCTCAACCATGTCTCCTTTGTTACTACAAAAGACACTATACTCTTTTATGTTGTCCATACTATCTCTCTGGTTCTCTAAACATGATTTGAAGAAAGGACTCAAAGCTCTGAGTTTATACTTTCCTTTTTGTAAGCTCTTCAAAACTGTCAGAAGCAGCCATTCCAATGACAGTGCTTGAAATCATTACTGCACTATTGGTAGGTTGCAGTTGCTGCTTGTTTTTCCAAAGTCTTGTCTTCAACTGACACTTCAGCCCAAGCAATCATAGGCTCATTTAAGTAATTTAAGCCACCACATGCCAGGTATTGCTGGTATCCTATTTTCTAGCTGCAAGGAGATCATCATTACATTCACATTCAAACAGGGGAGACATCCAACCCCAGAAACCCATCTTGAAAGGCTGACACTTCGGGTGACTCCTAATAATAAGAAGTGGGTCTATCAGGGTCCAATCAGGAAAACAAAATCCCTTCAGAGTCATAAACAGAGCGCATGTAATATAAAAAATGCTTTCATAGGCAGAAGAAGAGGCTGAGAATCAAATCAGGAGAGGGCGGAGCAACCCAGAAATTAGTAACAGCAGGAACTGCTACCTGCACAGGTGTGAAAGGACAGAGGGAGCAGACAGCACTTCTGGAACCCAGGGGACAAGATAAGTCAGAGGAATCTGAAACCATAGTGGGGCTGTCTGGCAGGACCTAAAGCCAGATAAGAAACATGACTATTACCACAGACAGAGACGGGGGAGGAGGGCGGCAAATGCTGTGATGTTTCCTTTCCACTTGTCATTTCATCTCCAACAGAACCACCCATGAGTCAAGATCCAATAGAAAACAGGGAACATAGGAGCCTAGTAAATGCAACCAGCAGAGATTAGCCTGCCTGTGACTCCACAGAGCACTAGAAGGGCAAGAAATGAATTTGAGGACAAACAGGTCTGGGACCAGAACAAATAATTTCTTTTGACGCTGATTCTGAGATCAACCATACCATGCCACCACCTGTTGCCATCAAGTCAATTCCGACTCGTAGCCACCCCATAGGACAGAGCAGAACTACTCAATAGGGTTTCCAAGGAACGGCTGGTGGATTCAAACTGCGGACATTTTGGTTAGCAGTCAAGCTCTTAACCACTGCACTACCAGGTACAGGCATAAGGTATAGGTATAAGGTATAGTAGAAATTCATCTTAGAAATTTCTTAAATCAACCATAAAACCGATCAAAGGGTCTTTAAAAACAAAAGTCATCACAGTAAGGAGCAATGCTCATGACATAAAAGTTCTTAGGAAAACTGAGATCAAACAAATAAAAGCAATCAATATGTCCTCTCCCCTCCACACTCGAGGGGCATGTGTTTATGGAGTGAAATGGCAGCGATCATTGAACGAGAGAATGTTAAATGTGCACGTGCTTTGAATCCACTGCACCAAGAGAAACTGCATGAGCAAGACTTAGAATCAATAACCAAGAACCTCATGGGATTAGGTTCCTTGGTTTGGAGGTTTAGGGTCATGGTTTCATGGGACATATCAGTTAATTGGCCTAATAACATGTTTAGTACCTTTTTCCTACCCTCTAGTTCAATGCACAGTGCCTGGGGGTCTTAAAAGCTGGCAAGTGGCCATACAAGGCACAACAATTGGTCTCTATTTGCCTGGAACACCAGAGGAAGAAGGTGAGTCGGAAATGAGAGGAGGAAATGGAATGTGTGGCTAATTGCCTCCATGAACAACTCCCTTCTTTGCCATCAGACCAAAAGAACTGGATGGTGCCCTGCTACCATTATAAAACATTTAGATCAAAGATTCTATGCTCTTGTTGTTAGGTGCCCTTGAGTTGGTTCTGACTCATAGCGATCCTTTGCACAACAGAACAAAACACTGCCCAGTCCTGCACCATCCTCACAATTGTTGCCATGCTTGAGCCCATTGTTGCAGCCACTGTGTCAGTTCATCTCCTTGAGGGTCTTCCTCTTTTTTTGCTGACCCTCTACTTTACCAAACATGATGTCCTTCTCCAGGAACTTATCTCTCCTTACAACATGTTCAAAGTATGTAAGACGCAGTCTCACCATCCTTGCTTCCAGGGAGCATTCTGGCTGCACTTATTCCAAGATAGACTTGTTCATTCTTTTGGTAGTCCATGGAATATTCAATATTCTTCACCAACACCACAACTGAAAGGCATCAATTCTTCTTCGGTCTTCCTTATTCATTGTCCAGCTTTTGATGCATATGAGGCCATTGAAAACACCAAGGCCTGGGTCAGGCTCACCTTAGTCCTCAGGGTGACATCTTTGCTTTCTAACACTTCAAAAAGATCTCTTGCAGTTGATTTGCCCAATGCAATGGGTCTTTTGATTTCTTGACTGCTGCTTCCACGGGTATTGATTGTGGATCCAAGTAAAATGAAATCCTTGACAACTCCAATCTTTTCTCCGTTTGTCGTGATGTTGCTTATTGGTCCAATTGTGAGGATTTTTGTTTTCTTTATGTTGAGGTGCAATCCATATTGAAGGCTGTGGTCTTTGACCTTCGTCGGTAAGTGCTTCAAGTCCTCTTCACTTTCAGCAAGCAAAGGTGTGTCATCTACATAACACAGGTTGTTAAAGTGTCTTCCTCCAATTCTAGTGCCCCATTCTTCTTCATATAATCCACCTTTTCGGATTATTTACTCAGCATACAGATTGAATAGGTATGGTGAAAAGATATAACCCAATGCACACCTTTCCTGACTTTAAACCATGCACTATCCCCTTGTTCTATTCGAATGACTGTCTCTTGATCCATTTACAGATTCCTCATGAACACAACTAAGTGTTCTGGAATTCTCATCTCCATAATTTTATTCATAATTTGTTATGATCCACACAGTGGAATGCCTTAGCATAGTCAATAAAACACAGGTAAACATCTTTCTGGTATTCTCTGCTTTCAGCCAAAATCCACCAGACATCAGCAATGATATCCCTGGTTCCATGTCCTCTTCATCCAGCTTGAATTCTTTTTGGAAGTAGATTACCTGGTCCTTCTTTCTAGTCTGTCTTAGTCTGAAACCTACCTGCCATGGGTGACTATGCTGGTATTTGAATACCGGTGACATGGCTTCCAGCATTATGACAACACACAAGCTCCCACAGTACAACAAACTAACAGACACGTGGGGAAAAGAGTCTATAGAAGAATCTTAAGCAGAAGGAGAAAATGCTGAACAGAATTTCAAGTTCTTATGGACTCCAGACTTACCAGACCCATGAAGGTTGGGAGAATCCCTAAAACTATTGCCCTGTGATAATCTTTAAACCTTAAACCAAAAATATCCCTTGAAGTCTTCTTAAAAGCAAACAATAGTTTAGCTTAACTAGTAAAAAATGTCTGCGTTGAGCATTATGCTCTTTTAAGAACTACGTACACGGGATCAGCAATTTGGAAGGTTAGATAGGAACCTTAGGGGGCAGTGAGTTTATGTTAATGAGGGAAGAACAACTCAGAAAAGAAGGGTGAGAATGATTACACAACCTGAAGAATGTAAGCAAAGTCACTAAATGATATATATAGAAACTGTTGAATTGGTGTGTTTTGCTGTGTATATTAACAACAACAAAATAAATAAAATTATATATGTGTGCATGTATTAATATATACATATATATAATATATTGTATATACTACCCAAAAACCCATTGCTGCAGAGTCAATTCTGACTCATAGTGACTCTGCAGGGCAGAGTAAAGCCGCTTCATAGAGTTGCCAAGGAGTGAATGATGGATTCGAACTGCCGACCTTTTGGTCAGCAGCCAAGCCCTTAAGCACTGCACCACCAAGGAGTATAACCAAAAACAACAAACAAACTTGCCGTTGACTCAATTCTGACTCATAGCAACCCTATAAGTCTTGTTTAAAAAAAATAAAAAGCCCTAAAGCAAATATTGACCAACCCATGCAATTGACACCAGATTATGTGAGGTAAGGGATTTGGATCTAGATGGATCAGTCAAAAGAGCCCCAGGAGAGCAGGCCGGACAGGTGGGTTTTACCGAATAAGTAAGTCATAGTCCTCAGAGTAGAGGTGAGGAAGTGGTTCTGGTTTTAGAGTAGAGTTCATGTCTCTGGTTGCTCTCTTACAAGGCAGGTGCCAGATGTGAAACCTGAGAGAGGGGTTTCCTCCAATTGTATAAACGAATAGGAGCACAAACATTTTAGGTTTGGGGTCTGTCTGAGAGGCTGTAACACAAACAGGAGGGAGCTGGCTTCCCCAAAGACTTGGCAAGCGATTTCCCCCAAGCTTGATTACCAGGAGCCCTGAAAGCACTGAGGGTGCCAAGAGGAACAGGAGAAGAACAGTAGCATAATCTCCGTGTCTGGTAAAGCAGCAGCTCTCCTCAGCCAGAGAATTTTGGTGCCCAGAGTACAACGGCTGAAAGTGGGAACTTCCGGTAATATAGGGGAAGGGTTAGTATATCTCAGGGTGTTGGAACTCTGTGTTTTAGACTTAAGGACCAAAGTCAATAAAATTTGAGTGCTTACCAGTGTTTCCTCATATGTACCGATAAGCTTATAAGACCTGAGGAAATGTGGGTTACATACAGATAGATGCAGTAGGTCCAAAAAATACCGTCCAGATTGGGCAAAATTTAGATAAGATTTGCCCTTGAAGGAGTCTTCTTTAGTGAAATCTGTTCCTACTTCAGAGTGCCATAAATTAAAAACACGTTCTCTGAAACTCTATTTTTCACTCTTTTCTATATTCCTTGTTGACCTAATCTATTACCATGGCTTAGAACAATGTTTCTAAACCCCAAGTGCACATTAGATAACACGGACACCTTCTTTAAAGTACTGATAACTCACCAGTACTGTAACAGCCTGACATGTGCAGCCCTGGGAGTTAGTATCACCTATGGGGTGCTCTTGCTTTATATCCTAGACCTGAATCTAATAATGAGGAGACAGTCAGACTAACCCCAACTGTAAGATATTCTGCAAGACAACTGGCCTAGATTCTTCAGAGGGTTCAATTCAATGAAAACCGGACGGAGAGAGAATCTTCTAGATTAGGGAAACTAAAGACAACTAAGAACCTGACGGAGTGAGTGAATTTGATTGGATCCTGTACAGTTAAAAATCTGTAATTTTTAATATATCATCCAAACTAGTATGCCTTTGAAAATGATAAGGAAAACTTTGACAACTGTAATAGGGCAGCAGGCAAAAACAAAGATTGTTCCAGGAAATCTAAGGTGCTTTATCTCCTGGTTATAAAGGACATATTTCAGAGAATTAAAAAAATCTGAGGATGGGCTCTATATTGAAAGATGGTATTAAACGATGTTAACTTTCTTATATGTGAAAATAGTGTTCTAATTATGAAGGAAAATGTCCTTATCCTTGGGATATGCATACTAAAGTATTTAGACACAGGATGACATTCAGCCATCCTTTGGCCGGTTTGGCAAAAGGTGAGTTCATGTGTGTGTGTATGTGTGTGTGTGCGTGCACGGGCATGTGTGTAGAAAAAGGGGAAGAAAGATGGAGCTAGTGCAAAATACATTAGTAGTGAGTTTAGTTAAACCAAACCAAAAACCAAACCCATTGCTGTCGAGTGGATTCCAACTCACAGCCACCTTATAAGACAGAGTGGAACTGCCCCATAGGGTTTCCAAGGAGTGGCTGGTGGATCTGAACATGCCAACCTTCCGGTTAGCAGCTGAGCTCTTAACCACTGCGCCACCAGGGCTCCAAATTCAGGTAAAGGGTTATGTATTTCCCTTGCGCTGTCCTTTTAACTTTTCCTTAGGTTCGAAGTCCTTCCAAAAAAAATGTCAACTGGGGAAAAAAAATGAAAATACAAATCGGTAATAGCCATTAGAATACAGGTATGAAAAAAAGGACACTGATTCCTAACCTCCAACCCAACTCCCTATGATTCTGATTTAATTAGTGGGGACGAGATCTGGATCTACATATTTTAAGAGTTCTCAAAGAGGTTTGAGACAATTAAGTCTATGCTGGTAATATCTAGGTCATACTCATTGCTCTTCTCTTTTGCACTACAGTTCTGCAGTTCTAACTGCCTGTTGGATATCTTCATCTGTAGAGCTGCCTGGCACCTCAAATTTACCTCAAGACAAAGTTAGCATCTTTCTACAGCCTCCCCATTTCTTCCAGTCTCTACTCCTTGCTTTCCTGTATCTACTAAAGCACGAAAATTTTCCCAAACACCTGAACTAAAGTGTGTGAAGTCATTTTTTCCCTGGCCCCTCTACCCTATTACTGTCAGATGTGCCATCTGCTCCTCCCCACTGCCGTCTTTATCACCTCCATCCAAGGCCTCATTTTCTCCCTCACTGTACCATTTGTAAGAGTCTTATGACTGAGCTCTCACTTCTATTAGATTTCCTTCTCAAATCCCCACTATGTACTGCAGCCAGAGTAAGCTTTCAAACCATACCTCAAATTTTATCCAAAAACAAAAACAGAGAACTATACAACACAAAGTGTGAACCCTAGTTTGAATGATGGATTTTTAGTTAATAATAACGTATCAATATGGACTCATCCATTGTAGCAAATGTGACTTATTCCCACTAACACCGTCTACCTAGCCTAGCTATATAAAAAAAAAAACTATTGGAGCAAAATTCCAGACCTGCCTTTTCAGGATTCATATCCATATTGAAATTGTTCCTCAAACAATAACACCGTCCTCTGCAGCTTCTTTTTTTTTTAAATTCTTACTATCCTTCAAGGGAGGATCCCCAGTGGTGCAGTGGTTAAGTGCTGGGCTGCTAACCCAAACGGTCTGCTTTCATAAAGATGACAGCCTTGGAAACCCCATGGGGCAGTTCTATTCTGTCCTGTAGGGTCGCTATGAGTCAGAATCGACTCAAAGGCATTTTTTTTTTTTTTTTTTGTCCTTCAAGGAAAAAGAAAAGGGTACGCCCTCAAACAAGAAACTCCTGTTATTTCCTTTTGGTCTTTATTTATATCAAAGTGACTTTCTTACCTTTATTGAAGACTAGGTATTGGGTAAGGGAATCCCCAGGTAGTGTACTCATTGTTGATACATCCTTTCCTGTATCTCTATTTCACTTGCTCACTTCTTACAGTCATTTTTTTTATTTGATTACAATTATCCCATATAGCCATATGTTTTTATTACAATTTTTCCAAAATCTCCATAATTATTCCAATTGTTCATCTATATATGGCTTGCAATATTTTGAAATTTGAATATACTTGTTTACTAAGTGTGTGCTGACTTGAATGGAACAAAAGCTTGTTAGTGTTCTATACAAATCATTTTGCTGCACTTTAATGAAATTACAAAAAGAATTGTGATTGTTTTCACTACTCTTCCAAAATGAGGTAAAATATTTTCATTTTAAATCATATTCAGGTAGTTTAGATCCGATTTCTGTACCAATAAATTAAACTCTGAATCATAAGAAAAATAAAAATGATAGAAAATGTTGGGAAGGCAGAATAAGGGTTTTATAGGAATTGACTAGCAAATGAGGAATGGTCTTTTTTATTAGATTAAACTAGCTGGAAACTGATATTTATTAAAATTTAAATGGATAAATCCTCCAAAACAGTACACATAAATCTGTAATTCTATCTTGCAGTTCTAATGACAGTGAAGAACCAAACTAAATGTTCTCTGTCATTTTTTATGCCACCATAACTTTTGGATGAAATTACAGTCTTATACTGAAGTGCATTTGAAAACCATATGTCCACCCATACTAAATGAACTATATAGAAAAACATTATTTGTAACAAATATCTGTATAATACAATTATGTAAACACCTGCTATGTATAAATGTGTTGTGTTTCAATCACTAATGCTGTGATTGTTTAAAAAATAAGGGGAAAGGAGAAAGAGAGCGATTTTAATATTTTATCTCACAGCAAGAAGAGATATGTAGTTTTCTATAGAATTTTGATGCTGCAAATATGCTATGTTTTTTCTTTTGGCAGCACATTTATTCTTAACACTAGACACTTCCATTCAAAATAAGAATTTTCTTCTTTATTGTCTGACTACTTTGATGATTTAATTGAACAAGATGCCAAAAAAAGTAAATATACATAGATAGGTAGGTAAGTAGATAGATGATACATGACAGATTGGATGGATGGATGGATGGACGGATGGACGGACGGACGGACAGATGGACAGACGGGCGGACGGATGGATGGGCGGATGGGTGGGTGGATGGATGGGCGGATGGATGGATGGTTGGATGGATGGTTGGATGGATAATAGATAGATAGATATGGAATCCAAAAATCCTTGCTGCCAAGTAGTTTCCAACTCATAGAGACCCTATGGGACAAAGCAGAACTGCCCCACAAAGTGTCCAAGGAGCTGCTGGTGGATTTGAACTGCCAATCTTTTGGCTAGCAGCTAAGTCCTTAGCTACTATGCTACCACGGTTTCACAATACAAGGTAGGGAAGGCAAAAGAGGTAAAGGGCTGCCATCTAAAACTGAAAAAAGAAATAGACCAAAGAAGAAATAAATGATTAAAAATTTTCTAATCACGATCGCATCTCAAGATACAAGTTTTTTTTTTTTAATGAAAACGTCTATTGTACAAGTGAACAGTAGTAAAATTATTTTACTCAAATATATTTTTCAGAGAATTAAGGTTTGTGGAATAGAAGGAATTTTAGCAGAAATTGTGCAGGGAATAATAAAGTTCTTCCCAAAATGAATTACTATTATCATTACATAAATAAAAGATCAGGATATATTTTTATTAAGCATATATTTCACTATACACCAAATTATTTCTATTTATTACTTAATCAGCTTTCTTCAGAAGATTTTCTCTGATGATTTTTATAAGTATTTTTTAGAGGAATTTTTTTTTTTCATTTATGCAACATTTGTCTCAAGTAAAAATATTCCTTCACTTATTGTAAACTTGAACCAAACCAAACTTGTTGCCATTGGGTTTCCAAGGAACGCCAGGTGGATTCGAACTGCGGACCTTTTGGTTAGCAGCTGTAGCTCTTAACCACTATGCCACCACGGTTTCCAACTTACTTAACGTAGCTAATAATTTTTTACACTTCATGCACATAACAGACATAAAACTTCTTTGGTTGCCTAGGTAAGTTTTCTTTGGGTTTTTCTTTTAAATAACAATTTTTCATTATATGTTTTAAATTACTGTTCCTTTATGTGAATGATTTGACCTTCATGTGGATTCTTAATTTTTTTTTTTCTGAATTATTTCCATCATCTCTTTTCCAGCATTTCTACAACTCTAATTAGGCTTAATTAGGCCCAGTCTGTACACATGATTTTAAAGAGTGCTAAATAAATTTACCTTCCTATTTCTTCAAAGTACTCTAATTCTTGTCTTATTTAACATTTCACCATTAGTACTAAAATATATTTTTGACTCTGGAGTCATCAAGTTTTTAAGCATTCATTTTAAATGCTAGGCTGTCTAGAAAGTAAATGAATCAGATACTGAATGACGTATCATATATATGAGTAGCTACACACGCCACTCTCCACTCATATCACCTCATCCTACTGGTCAGCAGTCCTGTTGGTTCTTCTGTCAAACTATATCCAGACTCCAACCACTTCTCACCGTTTCCACCATGATGACAACAGTGAACCCGGATTTAGTGCCTGGATTATTATTATATAAGGAGAGGGGACAAAATCATGCTAATTAGGTAGAATTTTGTTTTTCCCATCAACTGAGTTGTCTTAAATAGAAAAGTTAACTTTTTGGGTTGCAAGTTATGTGTCTTTTCAGGTACTTTAGAAGAAAATTTGGACAAGGTACCGATGTGTAAAAGAACGTACCTACTGAGGGTTCTGTGAAAGAAAAATTCTAGCACCTCTGTCCTTCAGAGTCCCCAGAAGTCAATGCAAGTCAAAGCTCCGACTAGAGTCATTTAAACCTAACAGGGCAAAGATTGCAAAGCACAGGAATAGGTAGGAATTGTTCTGGGGGCACATATATTGTGTTCTAAAGGAGAGGTCTAAATAAATACAGGAAAAACAAAAACAAAAAAAAACAAACAGAAAGACTGGAGAAGGAACAGAAGAAAAATCCATAAGAATCTACCAACTAAAGGCTAAACACAAAAGCAAAACCATGGGTTAAAGAAACAAAGGCAAAAACTATATACCCCGTGTGCCTATTAGAACTTCTCTCTCTAAAAAATCAAGTCAAAAACAGCTTAAACCTTTTTTGAAACAAGGATAATTTTTTTTCTTATGTTATTATTCCTCTTCTGTCAGTTCTTTCTTCATCTCTTTTGCACATTTTAGTCCTTTTTTTAAACTAATTTGATCTAGAGGAAATGGCTGAGGTGGTATTTGGGAAAATATCAGCACAAATACCTACCCCTCCCCCACTGTCCAACCTCACCTTTGTCTTCAGCCATGATTGTCTGAAGAAGACAGCATGACTCGTGGACTTTTAGGAGAAGAGAAAAGCCAACCAGCAAATAACAGCCCTGAATATCATGCCATCTAAAAAATAGGAGTAGAGAATGGAGCAGAATCCTTTACATAAACCAGCTCCTCAATTTCTTCTTGAAATTCCCTTTCTGTTTGACCTTTCATACTTAATCAATCTAAAAATATTTTAATGAGAGTAAATATATATTAATTATAAAAATATTATTTGCCAACACCATAATTCACAGGCATCAATTCTTCTTCAGTCTTCCTTATTAATTGCCCAGCTTTGTCATGTATATGAGATGATAGAAAATTCACCATGGCTTGGGTCTTAGTCCTCAAGGCGACATCTTTGCTTTTTAATATTTTAAAGAGGTCTTTTGCAGCACATTTGCTCAATGCAGTATGTCGTTTGATTTCTTGACTGCTGCTTCCATGGGTGTAGATTGTGGATCCAGGTAAAATGAAATTCTTGACAACTTCAATCTTTTCTCCATTTATCAAGGTGTTGCTTATTGGTCTAGTTGTGAGGATTTTTGTTTTCTTCATGTTGAGGTGTAATCCATACTGAAGGCTGTGGTCTTTGATCTTCATCAGTAAGTGCTTCAACTCCTCTTCACCTTCAGCAAGCAAGGTTGTGTTAACTGCATAACGCAGGTTGTTAGTGAGTCTTCTTCCAATCCTGATGCTGTGCTCTTCTTCAAATAATCCGGTTTCTCAGACTGTTTGCTCAACATACAGACTGAATGGGTTCAGTGAGAGGGTACAACCCTGACCCACACCTTTCTTGACTTTAAACACTTAGCATCCCCTTATTCTGTTGGAACGACTGCTTCTTAATATATGTACAGGTTCCTCTTGAGCACAAGTAAGTTATCTGGAATTTCCATTCTTCAAAATATTATCCATAATTTAAATAATAGTTTTGTTAACTGGTCTTCCTTGTAGGCATGTAGATATTATCCTATCACTGATGATATTGTATTTCAGGATAGACCTTGAAATGTTCTTATTGATGATGAAGCTGACACTGCTCATCTTCAATTTGTCACTTCTGGCCTAGTAGACCATATCATTGTCTGATTCAAAACGACCAATGCCAGTTCATTTCAGTTCATTAAAGCCTGGGATATCATTCTTTAAGCACACCATTTCATTTTTGATAACTTCCAATTTTCCTTGATTTATACTTTGTACACTCCATCTTCTAAAGCATCGTCTTGAAGCATTGCTTTTATCAAGATATTTCCTCTCCTTAACAACCTTTAATGACATCTTATGGTCTGCAACATAAAATCTCAAGACATTCGATAAGCATTCCAAATGTATGATGTACTCACAGTTTGTTGAACACAAATCCTGGCATCCATACAGCTTGAGCTATTTATTGACCTCCAAACATCCATTAGCTCATTTTTTTTTTTTTTGTAAATTTTAGTTAATGCCTATTATGTGCCAGTGTGCCAGGGTATACTAAAATAAATAAGACTTGCAAATGGGCACTGGACAATTGGGAAGCCCTAGAAGTAATAATTGTCTTAGAGTGTGCTAAGAACTGTGATGAATTAAAGAAGAGCTGGGCAAGCAAGTGGAGGAGAAGAAATGCTTCTCACAGCAGATAATGCATGAGCTGAGTCCTAAAGGCCAAGGACAGCCAGCTGCACCGCTACAAAATCAAGAGAACATGTTCTAACATAGACTGAGTAGAAGGAGTAATGGAGAAAGATGAGACTGGGAAAAGAAGAATGGACATATTTGTAGAGACATACCAAGAGAGCAAATGTGACTGTATAACTGCCTGCATGACTGACTGATAGAATATGGAAGGCGAATAGGTAAAAGGACTGGAAATGGCTAGGTTGATTCCTAGTTTCCTGTGGATGTTCGACTCAGTGACATTAGGAACTGGAGGAGAAAAGTCATGGGGAGGGGATAGATTCAGTATGTGATATATCGAGTTTGAACTGCCTGAGGGAAATACAAATACAGAAGTCCAGGTGGCTTGTCTCTTCTCTGCCTTTACGCACAATAGTTCCTTCACCTAGAGTGTCCTCTATCTCCCCCTTCACTCTCCAAATCCTACCCATTATCCAATCTAGCCTACCCGCCAGGAATAACAATCTTTCTCTACCTAAAGTTAGCTGTAATATTTGCTCTGGAAACTATTTAAATGACATATGTCCAAATGTGCGTCATCCTCTCAATAAAGCTACTCTTGTCTCATTTTCTGGCACCCATATTGTGTTTGTCTCATTTTTGGGCACCCATATGAGTGTAGGGTTTGGCACGTTATGCAGGCAATTCTGTTGGTTGTTTTTATTTCAGCTTGACAAAAATTAGAAAAGAACAATTTGTTGGACAAGGTACAAGTAAATCAGATGCTGATTTGAGGAATTAATTATGCATTTGGTGAAATACATACTTATTTCTGCAAATTGTTTAGCCCAATCGTAGTGTGCTACAGCAAGATGTGACAGAATAGAGAAATTGTTTCCTAGCAAAGGGCCATGGGTTATGTTGGGTTTTGTGTAGAGGGTATGCTGGGGCCATATTATATCTTAATAAAATAGAGTCCTAGGCTGTGACCATAGGCATGTTTTGTAAATTAGTGAATTATTAGCTTTTATTTGTATGTAAGGGAAGAGCACCTGCCTAGAGATTAATAGATATTGAAATCCATAGCTATCAGGTTTGAATAATATTAAGGTCCCCTTCCCCCTCTGCCTTCTAACATAATAAAGCTTTAATCTGAATTAGGTTTTCAAAAAAATGCATGCAACAATAAAGGCATATAAGCTATGCCGACTTTCAGAATATACAGTAATTGCCCAGGGGTATGCATCACGCTTCTGGCTGATGAATCATAAGCTTGAATACTATTTACTTATTTCCTCTATATGACAAAAAAAAGTGTCGCTAATATTTTTAATGACACTCACATAGCAACTGTCATTGCCTAACAAAATGGAACAGACACACTTGAACACTGAAAACAAAGATACATATCCTTCCCCTAAATCAAATGATATCTTTTCAGAGACAACATCTTTGCATGAAAAAAAGAAGTGTAACTGAGAAGAATTTCCACACCTTTGCTTCGGTAGCAAAATAATTGTGTTGCGTATCTGTTTTTTTGTGATTTGAACCAAATTAAATGTTAAGATTTAAAAGGAGTCCAGTTAAAAATGGTAGTTTAGCAATTATAAAAAAATAATTTCTATGTGTTTTAGGATTGAGCAAATGACTAAATATATTGAGAATAATGAAAGCAAAATGTCTGCCTGTTGAGGAAAGGAGTTAGAAATATGAAAACAGAGAAGATAAGAGTGAACTTTCTGGTAATAAATTGAAATTGGAGGTGTCATTGTGAATGCATAGTTTTTAATATATAAAAGCATAGAAAAATATTGCTATAGATTGGAAGACATCGATATATGCATATTTATATTTTGTAGCTCTTTCTGCTTAAAGGGCCTAGAAGGAAGGATACCTCCATTGGTATGAGTCCACCTAGCTCTCAGATATTGGTTTCTATATACCATACCCCACTAACAGAAGATGGAGATCTTAGAGAAATGACTGAGTCCGGAACTAGAGCAGGAAAGGACAAGATAAGTCTGGACTACTTTGTTGTGGTGTAAGACAAGGAAGTGCTAAAAATATAACAGGAATGTGTCAAAAGGGTATTGAAGCCAGCTTAAATCCACTTTCACTAGTCCAAATCTGGGACAGTTTCAGGAAAATGAATAAGGGGAGGCACAGAACATTCATAAAATAAAATAATAATCTGTAAGTTTATGTTGATATAAATAAATAAACAAATGCATTAATAAATGGGAAAGCAGAAATAATGGAGGTAGAAAATTAATATTTTGCAGGCATCAAAGAAATTTCTGATTTACCCATGAATCATCAAAGTCTGCCAAAACTACTGATAAATTTTTGGTAAAAAAAGGGTATTTACATGTTTCAAAGTATTTCCCCATGAATTAATTATTTAAGAGGGAAATATGGTAACTTTACAGTGAATGAATCTATCAAAAGTAACAAAGCAATCAAAGTTAACAACACCAGTAACAGGACTAACCAACATCAGACTCCTTATCTGATGCACTAGGAATGATACAGAAACGCTTCCATGTTGCTCCTGCTAAAGATATACAACCTAAATCTAACCATAACCACAAACGCAAACAGAGGGACTTCCTATAAATAACTGGGCTGAAAGCTTCAAAGTGTTAAGGTCAAGAAAGAAAAATAGTGTGAGGAAATGTTGCAGATGAAAGGAGATGGAAGAGATAAGCCAACTAAATGCAATGAATCTAGATCAGTGTCATGCATTGAATGGTTTCTCCCAAAAATATCTGTCAACTTGGCTAGGTCGTGATTCCTAGCATTGTATGATTGTCTATCATTTTGTCATCTGTTGTGATTTCCCTAAGTGTTGTAAATCCTATCGCTATGAAGTAATAAAATGGATTAGTGGCAGTTATATTGATGGGATCTAGAAGATTAGATAGTGTCTTAAGCCAAACTCTTTTGAGACATGAAAGAGAGAAGTGAGCAGAGAGATGGGGGGCCTCATAGCACCATGAAAGCAGCGCCAGGAGCCAAGACCGTCCTTTGGACCTGGGGTTCCTGCATGGAGAATTTCCTAGTCCAGGGGAATACTGATGACAAGGACCTTCCTCCAGAGCCAACAGAGAGAAAGTATTACCCTGGAGCCGGCACCGTGAATTCAGACTTCTAGCCTACTGAACCGTGAGAGAATAAACTTCTCTTTGTTAAAGCCATCCACCTGTGGAATTTCTGTTACAGCAGCACTAGTGACTAAAACAATCGGGAAGAAAAGAAAGCCACAAAAGCCATTCTTAGGATATTTGCCAGAATTTAAATATGAACAATGAATTAGATAACCCAACCTTGCTTGCTGAAAATGAAGAGAACTTGAAGCACTTACTGATAAAGATTAAAGACTACAACCTTCAGTATGGATTACATCTCAACATAAAGAAAACAAAAATCCTCACAACTAGATCAATAAGCAACATCATGATAAATGGAGAAATGATTGAAGTGGTCAGGATTTTCATTTCACTTTGATCTACAATCAACTCACCCATGGAAGCAAAAAAAAACAGCAGTCAAGAAATCCAAAGACCCATTGCATTGGGCAAATCTGCAGCAAAAGGCCTCTTTAAAGTGTTAAAAAGCAAAGATGTCACCCTGAAGACCCAAGCCACTGTGTTTTCAATTGTCTCATATGCATGCAAAAGCTAGGCAATGAATAAAGAAGACCATAGAAGAATTGAAGCCTCTTAATTATAGTGTTGGCAAAGAATATTGAATATACCAGGGGCTGCCAATATAAAAAAACAAATCTGTCTTAGAAGAAGTACACACAGAACGTTCCTTAGAAGCAAGGATGGCAGGACTACCTCTCACATATTTTGGACATATTATCAGGAGGGATCAGTCCCTGGAGAAGGACATCATCCTTGGTAAAAATAAAGGGTCAGCCTAAAAGAAAAAGACCTTCAATGAAATGGATTGACACAGTGGCTGTAACAATGGGCTTAAGCATTGTGTGGATCGCCCAGGACCAGGCAGTGTTTCATTCTGTTGTACATAGGGTCGTTATGAGTCAGAAGTGACTCAACAGCACCTAACGACAAAAACAACAATTGTTATCTCTATTATATTTCTTGATTTTGATAATTATACTGTGTCCTTGTTCTTAGGAATATATTCATAAGAACTCATGGATAAAGAAAATGGTGTCTGCAAATTATTTGGGGGAAGAGAGAGAAAGAGAAAGACAGGAAGAGAGAGGAGATAGCAAAAGTCTATAGACCTTCTTTGTACTATTCTTGCAAATTCTCTGTGACAACTTATTTTTCTAAAAAAAAGGAGCTAGTCAGGGGCACAGCATTATAGTAGATGACTTGCACAAGTTGTACTTTTTATGTGATGTCATTCTAAATATAATTTTCAAAGGTAAGTATGTTTCTTCAATTTGAAGAAGTGCATTGATTTTCAAACCAATTTCAAAATACATAGTAAGACAGAAATCCTACCAACCATTTGCTGTCAGGTAGATTCTGACTCATGGCGATCCCATGAGTGTCAGAGTACAGTTGTTCTCCATAGTGTTTTCAATGGCTATTTTTCAGTAGATCACCATGCCTTTCCATCAAGGCACCTCTGGGTGGACTCAAAACGCCAGTCTTTTGGTTAACAGTAAAACACATTAACTCTTTGCACCACCTAAGGACTCTTAAAGATTCTACACGTACCCATCAATGAAGAGTATGATTATTGTTTCTTAAAGGCAAATATAATCACACTCATCCAAATGGAAACCCTGGTGGCGTAGTGGTTAAGTGCTATGGCTGCTAACCAAGAGGTTGGCAGTTCGATATCTGCCAGGTGCTCCTTGGAAACTGCTCCATGGGGCAGTTCTACTCTGTCCTATAGGGTTGCTATGAGTCGGAATCGACTCAATGGCAGTGGTGGTCTGGTCATCCAAATGGTCACCAAAATATGCCCAGGTATCAGAAGTGGTATGGAACCAAGGAGCTAATATTAATTGACATTTTCACCACGTGTTCCTTCCACGATCTGTGTGAGAGAAAATTACCTTATCATTCAATTTTTTATAGAATAAACAAACTTTAAAACATGTTTTCATGGCTCTTTTTATTATGTGACATGTTCCCTAAACAACATCTCCAAAAAAAGAGAGGGAGAGGAGCTCTTTGGACCTAGTGGATTGAAAAGACATTTGACATTTAAAAGTGTATTCATATGAGTTATGGGATCAGTTTGTCAATTTCTGGGGGGAAAAAAAGCCAGCTAAGATCTTGATGAAGATTGGGCTGAATCTGTAGATCACGTTAGGGAGTATTGCCATTTTAAAGATATTAAGTCTTCTAAACCATGAACCTGTAGAATCTTTCATGTTTTAGGTCTTTTTTAGCCTTTCAATGGTGTTTTGTATTTTTTTAGTGTACCAGTCTTGCATTTATTTTGTTAAATTTATTCGTAAGTATTTTATTCTTTTGGATGCTATTGTAAATGAAGTTGTTTTCTTAACTTTATTTTTGGATTGTCCATTGCTGGTGTATAGAAACACAATTGATTTCTATATATTTATCTTAAAAATATATTTATATTCAAACGGAAAGATGGTGTATCTGGGAAATGTGACATGAAACACACATTTTTATTTTTGCATATTTGTTTACTGTTATAGTTGATTAGTGCCAATCTATCCATATTACACTTACTCCTCACTTATCAACTATCTCTTTATCTGACACTTTGCATTTACAAAATAGTAAAAAATCTACTGACTATTTTGCAAATAAACGACACATGTTAGGCAGTAATGAACACAGAGATGCGAGACAAGATTAACACTGGCTGGCTGTGGTGGTTAAGGCTATGCGTCAAGTTGGCTGGGCCATGATTTTCAGTGACTTGTCGGTTATGTACTGGGGTAATTTGACAGTTATGTAATGATGTGATTTGGCGGTTATGTAATGATGTGATTTGACAGTTATGTAATGATGTGATTTTCAGTTATGTAATGACTTGGTCAGACTCTATTTTGTGATCTGATGTGGTCATCCTCCATTTTCGCATAATGCTGATTTTTGCGTATAAAACTGTTTTTTCTTAATCTAACCATGTCGATAAGCGAGGAATAGCTATATTGTGTTTGACCAGAGCCACGAATGTAACATAAAACCATGAAACAAAAATGAAGCTCATGATCTTGCCCTATGAGCATGACGTTATATAAACTTTTCTAGTACTGGCAAGATCAAGATGAGCAAGGTTGTATATTGTAGTTCTTTGAGAAAGCAACAACCATGCTCTTCAAAATTTCTCAAGGGGAACACATATTAATTTCTGATAACTCTCTAGTATAACACACAGCTGCAGGGAGAAAAAAATCAATGGTAAAATCATGATATTCTTCATTTTCTGAAATGCAATCTCCTTAAGATAGATGTCAAACTATGGATTTTTAGAATTGAATGGATCTTTAGATATTCATCTATTCTCTAAAAATCCAAATCCAGTATTTGCTAATGAAGAAACTGAAGCCAGATGCAGTGATTTATTTGAGATCCCCCGGCTAATTAGATGATGACCTGAGATTTGGATCATGTAGCTTAACTAAATTATCTGGATCCTTTCATCTGCCATGTTTGAAAAGTAAAATATTTATTTTACATTAGTAACTTTCCAATAAAGAAGCAAAAATTTAAATATATCCAAGACCATGGGATAGGAAAAACCAAGACATATCTATGTCCTCAATATTATTATATGTTTACAAAATAGCTTCTGCCTTGAAATTTTGCTCTATAAATATTATTTTACTAATTTTTAATACAGAAAATCATCTAATTTGTATTTTCAACTGGCTGATTGAATTACATTTGCAGAACAATTACGCACAAAACTCACTCATAGAGACCCTATAGGACAGAGTAGAACTGCACCATAGAGTTTTCAAGGAGCACCTGGTGGATTCGAACTGCCGACCTCTTGGTTAGCAGCCATAGCACTTAACCACTACGCCACCAGGATTTCCCCAGAATGATTACAAACATTTCAATCATTGTTCAGATGTGATAGGAGTATTTCAAATTGGCAACAAGAGCATACTGGAGCCCTGGTAGAGCAGTGGATACGTATTTGGCTATTAATGAAAGGTCATTAGTTCAAACCCAACAGCCACTCCAAGGGAGAAAGATGAGACATTCTACTTCTGTAAAGATTATAGCTTTGGAAACCCCATGGGGCAGTTCTACTCTGTGCTGTAGGGTCACTAAGAGTCAGAATAGACTCGATAGCACTGGTAGTAGTAATAGTAGTAAGAACATATTTGTGTGCATGTGTGTGTGTGTGTGTGTGTGTGTGTGTTAGCTCCTGTTCAGTTTATATAAGAATGGCTTTTATATCATAAAATTTATTGTAACATTTAAATCAAAATACAGGGATTCTAGTGGTTGACTGTACCCAAATGGCTTATTCTTACTGGGTGCTCCTATATACTAGGTATTTCATTCAGTAAAGTATTACAGTGAGTGACAGCTGCAGACACATGACGACTAATGTTTATGCTATTAACCAGAGATGCCTTTCTAATGTGAAATCTTGGAAGGTTAAACAAAAATGGTGAAAATAGCAACATTAAAGCTTAGCAATTATTAGTGCTACAAATGTGTTTGGCACAAGCAAGTCGTTTCTGTTTAGTCTTAAAAAACTAACATTATTTTTTGTGGCCTATGGTAAGAAAGTCCTCAGTTTAGCCAGGTATTTGCGTGTGTGTGTGCATTTATATGCTCTTTGTCCTGATTATCAGGAGTATTTGTAAAGACTCCATTAATCCCTGATGCTCTTTCAATATTTTTACTTTTAAGTATTTAACAGCTAAAAATTTTTACATGGGCATAAGATTTAAAAAGTTACATCACCAAAGACATACAAAAGGCAAACAAGTACATGAAAAGGTGTATCATTAATTATTTAATTATAATTAATTATTTATTATTACACACTCACTATAATGGCTAAAATTAAGAAGACAGGCAAAACCAAGTGTTGTAAAGGGTGCAGAGCAATGGAAATTTTCATACATTGCTGGTGGTATTGCAAAACAGAAAAGGCCTTTCAAAAGGCATTTGGCAGTTTCTAAAAAAGTAACCATACACTTATCTACCATACGACTCTACAGTCAAATTCCTAGATATTTACCCAAGATAAAAACAGAAAAAGTACAATTGCATAAAGACTTGTATTTGAGTTTTCATAGTGGCTTTTTTCGTAATATCAAACACTGGAAATCACACAAAAGCCTTGGAAATAGTGAATGGATATTTAAAAAAAAGAAAAGAAAAGAAACTGTGATACCTTCATGGCAAAAAAAAAGAGCTAGTGAGACACTGAGGCAGTGGTTAAGAGCTATGGCTGCTAACCAAAAGGTTGGCAGTTGGAATCCATCATCTGCTCTTTAGAAACCCTATGGGGCAGTTCTACTCTATAAGGTCGCTCACTATGAATTGGAATAGACCCAACTGCAATGGGTTTGGTTTCTCTGGGTTTTAGTGAGACACTGTAACAACATGGATGGATCTCAAAAGCATTTTACTGATTTAAAAAAAGCCAGACACAAAAGACTATGTACTATGAAATTCCATTTATATGAAACTCTAAAAAAATTAATAAATAAAAAGCAAAACTATAGTAACAGAAAGCACATGAGTGGTGCTGGGAGTCAAGGAAGGGGATTAACTGCAAAGAAGCACATGGAATCTTTTAGGAGGAAAACAGAATGGCTCAATATCATTATCATGGCAGAAATTACATGACTATGTCCATTTGTCAAAACTCATCCATTGTATTAGTATACTTATTATTGACAAATTTTATTGTACATATATTATACCTCAAAAGTTCTTACCTAGGAAACAGTCTAAATGTCCATCAGCAGGTGAATGAATGAATAAAAAAAAAATGTGGTATATGCATACAATGGAATATTACTCAGCCATAAAAAGAAATACAGTATTGATAGATGCTACAATATAAATGAACCAATTTCAGAAAAAGAAGAGAATTGAGGGGGAATTATATGTTTCAATATTAGGTCAGGCTATAGTGTTAATATAATTTTAACACATATTGTTAAGATAATTTTAACACATTAGTAGTGATATATCATAGGTTATATATATGGAATAGAACATAAAAAAAAAAAAAAACCATTGACATTGAGTTGATTCTAACTCATAGCAACCCTATAGGACACAGTAGAACTGCCCCATAGAGTTTCCAAGGAGTACCTGGTAGATTCAAACTGCCAACTTTTTGGTTAGCAGCCATAGAACTTAACCACTATGCCACCATGGTTTCCATGGACTAGAATAGGAAGTCTATATATAGACAAAGAATACATGCAAGGATTTAATCACAAAAAAGGTGGTATTTCAAATGAGTGGGCGAAAAGGTAGTGAATGACAGGGACAATTGACATAGTTTGTAGTTATTGAATCATATTTCTGGGAAATTTTTCTACAGATATAAAAAATGAGCATAAGATAAAATACCATGCATTGCACCATTGTAAATAACTTAAGGCTGGAAACAATAAGCTGTCCATCAATAGAAAACTGGTAAAATAAATTATGCAGGTCCCTGGGTTGTGAAACAGTTAAGCACTGGACTAAGGGACAAAAGGTTAGAAGTCTGAACCAACCCAGAGGTGTCTTAGAAGACAGGTTTGGCAATCTGCCTGGAATCTGAAAGGGTACAGCCCTGAAAATCCTATGGAGCACAGTTCTACTCTGCAGACATGGGGTCACTATAAGTCAGAACCAACTCGGCAACTAACAGTACAACAAAGTAAATTATGGCATATATATTCAATGGAATACTACAGGACCATGAAAAACAATGACGAAGTTCCTAAAGTATGATAGGAAATGATCCCCTAGATATATTGTTAAATGAATCAAGCGAGTTATGGAATACTACAAATTGTGTGCTACTATCTGTGTAAAACGATTGGTAATATTTGACGGAAAAGTGAATGACTATAAGACAAGGACAAGAGGAGAATTCTATTACATGGCATTACATCATGGAAAACTTCTGGACTATGAATTTTGTACCCTGTGAATATGTAACTTATTCAAAAATAAATGTGGCTGAAATTAGGAAACACTAAAAATAAGAAAAACATCCGTTTGTTGAAACAAAGAAATTTGGAAGACAGCTACCTGGCCATCCAACTGGAATAGATCCATATTTATGCCTATTTCCAAGAAAGGTGATCCAATCAAATGCAGAAATTATCAAACAATATCTTTATTGCCATATGCAAGTAAAATTTTGCTGAAGATCATTCAAAAGTGGCTGCAGCAGTGTATTGACAGGGAACTGCCAGAAATCAGTCCAGATTTAGAAGAGGACATGGAACCAGGGATATCATTGCTGATGTCAGATGGATCCTGGCTGAAAGCAGAGAATAACAGAAGGATGTTTACGTGTGTTTTATTGACTATGCAAAAGCATTCAACTGTGTGGATCATAACAAATTATGGATAACATTGTGAAGAACAAAAATTCCAGAACACTTAATTGTGCTTGTGAGGAACCTGTATATAGATCAAGAAGCAGTTGTTCCAACAGAACAAGCGGATACTGCATGATTTAAAGTTAGGAAAGTTGTGCGCCAGGGTTATAGCCTTTCACCATACCGATTCAGTCTGTATGCTGAGGAAATAATCTGAGAAGCTGGGCTATATGAAGAAGAGGACATCAGAATTGGTGGAAGGCTCAATAACAACCTCCGTTATGCAGAGGACACAACCTTGCTTGCTGAAAGTGAAGAGGACTTGAAACATTGATGAAGATCAAAGACCCTGGCCTTCGGTATGGATTACACCTCAACATAAAGAAAACAAAAATCCTCACAACTAGACCAATGAGCAACATCATGATAAATGGAGAAAAGGTTGAAGTTGTCAAGGGTTTCATTTTACTTGGATCCACAATCACCACCCATGGAAACAGCAGTCAAGAAATCAAAAGATGCATTGTATTAGGCAAATCTACTGCAAAAGACCTCTTTAAAGTGTTGAAAAGCAAAGGTGTCACCTTGAAAACTAAGGTGAGCCTGACCCAAGCCATGGTATTTCCAATAGCATTAAAAAACCAATAGCATTATATGCATGCAAAAGCTGGACAATGAATAAGGAAGACAGAAGAAGAATTGATGCCTTTAAATTGTGGTGTTGGCAAAGAATATTGAATATGCCATGGACTGCCAAAAGAACAAACAAATTTGTCTTGGAAGAAGTACAACCAGAACGCTCCTTAGAAGCAGGGATGGCAAGACCAAGTCTTACATACTTTGGACATGTTGTCAGGAGTGATCAGTCCCAGGAGAAGGGCATCATGCTTGGTAAAGTACAGGGTCAACCAAAAAGAGGAAGATGGATGGATTGAGATGGATTGATACAGTGGCTGCAACAATGGGCTCAAGCATAACAACGACTGTGGGCAAGATGCAGGACTGGCTAGTGTTTTGTTCTGTTGTCTGTAGGGTCGCTATGAGTCAGCACCTAACAGCAACAACAAAATAAGAAATAAGTATTGACCCATTGTTCCTATCATACTTTATGACCAAAGTGATTCAAATAGGAGACTCTAATTGTAAGTCTACACACACTAAGAGGTTCCTTGAGGCCATAGAAGGATTATGTAACTAATGTACATAAAGTGCTTAGCAAAATGCCTGGCGTATATTAGGAAGTCAGTAAATGATTCCTCCTCACAGAGTACTCCACAGGTCTTCACAGTAGCTCTATTGTAGGCTTTTCCTAAATTTGAGGCATGTGAACTTTGGTGGAATGCAAGACAAGTTGAGGCTGCATATGACGCGTTTATGTTTGGTACGAAGATATAAAACTATACAGCACTGACTCACAGTGAAATGAACCTCTTTCAGTCTTCTGTCACATTTAGCCTTACCTTATTTTTAATTCAATTCTAATACTTGCTAGTTCGCTTCGAACTCAGGACTTTTGAAAGAAACAGTGCCTAATTAGGACTTGTAGATGCATGTTGTTTTCCATGTATGTCTATTCTCACCTTTTATTACAGAGAAGAGATACCGGTTCTCCAGTCATGGAACTGATTTTTATATAAGTTCACTTAAGTAAAAAATGTGGGCCAATATTAAATAAATAAGAGTTCAGATGATGAAGAGATATGGCAAGAAAAATAGTCACAGAAGGGTACATAAAGTTTTACAGGAAACAATATTTTTGAAAAATTTTACTACTTTCAGAAAGGCTTTCAAAACCACTTGCACTGGGATTATTTTCTTTTCTATTAGTTTTTAAACTCACTGCCTACACTTATTTATTTAATCAGTCACAAGTTTTCTATGTTGCCTTTTGACAGTCGTACTTTGGTCTTATGTTTATTTATAATATCAACAAGTATTTAATGAGGAACTAGTATGTGCTAGGCGCCATGTTGGGACTGAATTGCAGTGGTGAAGATAAGATTCACATCACTGAAAAATAGAATTTTGAAAAATGATGTTATGATATATGATATACTTGAAGAGAACGATATCTCATTAGGAGCCCCAGTGGTGCAGTGATTAAGAGATCAGCTGCTAACTAAAAGTTTTCTGAGTATAGTGTGAGATATCAGCAATTTTCAAAGGAATCTCACACGTAAAGAGGAAGCACTAGACAACTTAAGTGCAGAAATGAAGTCATTGAAAAGTCAGGGGTCCTTGAAGCATTTAGAGAAAGTTGTTTTCCCATTCCCATTTTGAATCCACATTAATTCCAGAGTAAGACATACTTCAACTACAGGTATGCTGTCTGTAGAAGACTTTTTGACAAATGCTGCAACGAGATATTTGCAACATACATGTATTACTCACACGCTCATTTAAGTGATCTTGAAGGAATCTTTTTTTTTGAGGGAATGAAATTATTACAACTGCATCTTTCTTTCTTCTCTTTTCCCCTTCCTTCCTTCTTTCTTCTCTTTCATTCTTCCTTCTTTCCATTTCTTTCTTCCTCCTCTCCTTTTCTCTCGTTTTTCTCCAAGTTACAAAGATACTTCTCTATTTAATCAATCCATAAAGCTCAGGTACATAAAATATTTACCTTCTGCTATATCAAATTCAAAATAAGGAATTCTTTTAAAAATCTAAGTTTCTGAATGTATAGCTTAAATCTGCTTCTTGTCTAGGAGTATGCTTTTAAAATATTTTTTAATTAATAAAAAAGCCCCTTTCTCTTGGGCTACGTATATGCAAATCTAGGTATATTTCTGTGATCTCTTTGAAAACAAGTTTCTAATATCATGATGACAACATATCTTAAAAAGTTGCATTGCAGCTAAATGGACGGTGTGGTCCTCCTTGCCAGCAGATATGACTACAGGGCTGATCCCTTCCCACTGTCTATTGATGAACAGCTTTTTGCTCTTCCATGGATATTTGGGATAATCATGTGGAAAATCACTACCAATGATGCATATTTAATTGATGAACTACCAGAATTCCTGTGTCTCCTTAGGCTAGGTTGGAGGAAATCTAAGCTCACTCTCAAAACCAACCAGCAGCCAAAATAGAGAGTATATGTGGAAATGCATTCTGAACAACTCTCATGAATACAAAGGAGTTGAAAAGATATTAATTTCAACTTAATCACCACTTATAATTGTATATTTAAAGTATCCATTCATAAAGAGGAGATTATTCTAATATCAGATGAAAGAGTAGACCACTTAGGTTTGACTTTTTAAACTCTGTTATAAGAAATAGCACAGTTTTACAAATCTAGTTTTTAGGATACTTTGGATACAATAACACAGAAGGTCATAGCAAAGTTTTCAAATGTAAGAAAATCCATTGTATTTTTCTGCAGTAAACATGAACGCCATATCCCTACCAGTCTGTTGCCATTGCTATTCTTTCAATTTTCAGTATTTCTAAACATTAAGTGGAAGCTTTTTGCCTGGCACAACGCAGATTTTTCCCACAGCAGAGCAAAACTTCAAGAAATCTGGGTGCACGATCAGACACAGTAATTTTTCCTACACATCAGGTACAAATGATTAAATTATCTTCATGAATATGAGATTATGCATGCAAAATAAACAAATTTAAATGTGTATACAATTACCTGTAATCTGGAAATGAAGTACATGTTGTTCCTGAACTGTAATTATTTGCTCTAACACATGGAGATTTTTGTGGGTTAACTTTGATGACTCCGATTAGAAACAGTTCTTGAATTGGCACGACTCAAACTTGCCTTTATTACTGCAGCATAGCAAAAAACCTTTTTCCTGTCTTTCTTGAAAACATTAAAGGTTTTGAAATCTATTTGCTCTCACCACAACCTGCAGAAACTTGATTTGGGGAGCAATTAGGAGAAATTTTACCCAATTATAGAAATTATATTAACCTCAAAAGCATGATGTGTTTTTTATAATCCTCTGCCATTCTTCACCTCCTCAATAATAGACTTCCAACCAACTAGTAATGGGTTTTTTTTTTTTAACACTAATTTTTCAACTTTGGGGCTGTTCTGAGAGAAGTGATAATATCATTTAAAATGTAATTGTGGCACTCGAATATTTTATTTCTTAAACTATTAAGTTTTCATGAGAAGCTCATAGAATCTTTTGTTTCATGGACCATAAATAAACCCCCAATCCACCACTTCAGCACATTTCTAATTGTAATGCACCGTGTAATGTTATAGGCCATTATACAGATGTTTTCTGTTATTGTAAGGTGCCAGACTGACACTGAAATGTGTGCCTGCATTGGAGAGATAGTGCGAACTCAATCATGAGTCTTAATGTAATAGTTGTTTGTTTGTTTGTTTGTTTGTTTTAATCCAGAAACCCAAATTTATTCAGCTGTGTTTGCCCTTCAAGTAAGCTGATACATTTGAATTCTTGAGAACAGCAACCAACTGAAAACCATGCCCTGATTTCCCAGAAGGAAGTACAAATAAAAAGGTAACAATGTTTCTCTGATTCATATTCTACTATGTATCTTTTTTTAGGGATTTGACACTTGACACCAAGCCTTCTGTCCATTTGGAAAGTCCTTAAATTACATTCCCTGGGTGTTATGATAAGACGTGCTCCCTGTCTGCCTATGTAATAAAAGGGCACCTGATATTTTGGTATGTGGTTATAGTCATCTTTATGAACAATGAATAAACCCGAAGTTTCACCACTCAAATGTATGATGCAAAATTTTGTTTCATGAGTGTTAGTTCCCTGAGAGAGGAAAGTTGCTAAGATCTGAATACCCTATCTATAGACCCAAGAGTTGGATGTTAATAACCCATTTTTGGATGATAGAATGGTAGAATTTTGCAAGACCAATGACTTCTTTATTGCAAATACATTCTTTCACCAACATAAATGGTGGCTATTTTTTTTATATACACATAGACCTTGCCAGAAGGAACACACAGGAATCAAATTGACTACATCTGTGGAAAGAGGCAATATCAGTCAGAAAAAGGCCCGGGGCAAGTTGAAACTGAAGAAAATCAGAGCAAGTCCACGAAAGCCAAAATATGACCTTGATATACCACCTGAATTTAGGGACCATCTGAAGAATAGATTTGAC
The DNA here is from genome assembly GCF_024166365.1 of Elephas maximus indicus. Lineage (NCBI taxonomy): Eukaryota > Metazoa > Chordata > Mammalia > Proboscidea > Elephantidae > Elephas > Elephas maximus. Next base: position 12,816,530 of record NC_064841.1, on the reverse strand, counting down.
GCATTGAACACTAGTGACCGAAGACCAGACGAGTTGTGGAATGACATCAGGGACATCATACATGAAGAAAGTAAGAGGTCACTGAAAAGACGAGAAAGAAAGAAAAGACAAGATGGATGTCAGAGGAGACTCTGAAACTTGCTCACGAACATCAAGCACCTAAAGCAAAAGGAAGAATTGATAAAGTAAAAGAAGATTTCAAAGGGTGGCTCGAGGAGACAAAGTATTATAATGACACGTGCAAAGAGCTGGAGATAGAAAACCAAAAGGGAAAGAACACAATTGGTGTATCTCAGGCTGAAAGAACTGAGGAAAAAATTCAAGCCTCGAGTTGCAATAGTGAAGGATTCTATGGGGAAAATATTAAATGACGCAGGAAGCATCAAAAGAAGATGGAAGGAGTACACAGTCATTATACCAAAAAGAATTAGTTGACGTTCAACCATTTCAAGAGGTAGCATATGATCAGGAACCGATGGTACTGAAGGAAGAAGTCCAAGCTGCTCTGAAGGCATTCGCAAAAAACAAAGCTCCAGGAATTGATGGAATATCAACTGAAATGTTTCAACAAACGGATGCAGTGCTGGAGGTACTCACCTGACTATGCCAAGAAATATGGAAGACAGCTTCCTGACCAACTGACTGGAAGAGATCCATATTTATGCCTATTCCCAAGAAAGGTGATCTAACCGAATGCAGAAATTATAGAACGATATCGTTAATATCACACGCAGGCAAAATTTTGCTGAAGATCATTCAAAAATGGCTGCAGCAGTATATCGACAGGGAACTGCCAGAAATTCAGGCTGGTTTCAGAAGAGGATGTGGAATCAGGGATATCATTGCTGATGTCAGATGGATCCTGACTGAAAGCAGAGAATACCAGAAGGATGTTTACCTGTGTTTTATTGACTGTGCAAAGGCATTCGACTGTGTGGATCATAATAAATTATGAATAACGTTGTGAAGAATGGGAATTCCAGAACACTTAATTGTGCTCATAAGGAACCTTTACATAGATCAAGAAGCAGTTGTTCTGACAGAACAAGGGGATACTGATTGGTTTAAAGTCAGGAACGGTGTGCTTCAGAGTTGTATTCTTTCACCATACCTATTCAATCTGTATGCTGAGCAAGTAATCTAAGAAGCCAGACTATATGAAGAAGAACAGGGCATCAGGATTGGAGGAAGACTCGTTAACAACCTGCGTTATGCAGATGACACAACCTTGTTTGGTGAAAGTGAAGAGGACTTGAAGCACTTACTAATGAAGATCAAAGACCACAGCCTTCAGTATGGATTGCACCTCAACATAAAGAAAACAAAAATCCTCACAACTGGACCAAAAAGCAACATCATGATAAACGGAGTAAAGATTGAAGTTGTCAAGGATTTCATTTTACTTGGATCCACAATCAACAGCCATGGAAGCAGCAGTCAAGAAATCAAACGACACATTGCATTGGGTAAATCTACTGCAAAGGACCCCTTTAAAGCGTTAAAAAGAAAAGTTGTCACCTTGAAGACTAAGGTGCACCTGAACCAAGCCATGGTATTTGCAGTCACATCATATGCATGTGAAAGCTGGACAATGAATAGAAGACCAAAGAATTGACGCCTCTGAATTGCGGTGTTGGCAAAGAATATTGAATATACCATGGACTGCCAAAGAACGAACAAATCTGTCTTGGAAGAAGTGGAACCAGAATGCTCCTTAGAAGCAAAGACGGTGAGACTGTGTCTTACCTACTTTGGACATGTTGTCAGGAGGTATCAGTCCCTGGAGAAGGACATCATGCTTAGCAAAGTACAGGGTCAGCAGAAAAGAGGAAGACCCTCAACGAGGTAGATTGACACAATGGCGGCAACAATGAGCTCAAGCATAACAAAGATTGTAAGGATGGCGCAGGACCAGGCAGTGTTTCTTTCTGTCGTGCATAGGGTTGCTCTGAGTCCGAACCGACTCGACAGCACCTAACAACAGAGAAGGAACAGGGTCACTTTAAGGTTATTAAAGATGTTTCAAAGGAAGGAATATTTTTTTTAAAGAAGTCTAAGGAGATGCCATCTCAATTTTTTTATCTGAAACCATAATAATATTGATAAAATCGTTATGGACTTATGGAGTTACTAGGTACCAAGTGCTCTGCTTACTACTTTGTAGATATCATTTCACCGAAGCCTCAAAACAATAGAAAGAGGCAGCAACTAATATTTATTGAACAGACACTCGCCTAAGTGCTTTATTTTGAATTATTTATTCCTCAGAACAACTGAGTGGAAGAAGTACTACTATTACTCTCATTGCCACAATGAGGAAACTGGACAGTTCTGTCATTTAGCAAAGATATCTGTAGTAGTTTCTATTGCTCTGTAACAAACTATCACATGTATTTTATAGCAGCTTATAAAAATGCCCATTTATTAGCTCACAGTTCTGTAGATCAGAAGTTCCAGCATAGCATGGCTGGGTTCTCTTCTCAGGACTTCAGAAGACGAACATCAAGGGAACTGTCAGACTGAGTGTTTTCCTAGAGGCTCAGGGGTAGAATCTGCTTCCAAGCTTATTCATATTGTTGGCCAAATTCATTTCCTTCCAGCCCGATGTCAGCCAGAAGCCACTCGCAGCCAGATGTCCCCGCGCTTTGCAATTGTCCTCCTTCATCTTCAGAACTAACAATGGAGAATCTCCTATGAAATCCCTCTCCATGTCAAACCTCTTTCACCAGGAAGAGCCTTGCCCCTGGTTCACCTGCTAAGGTTCACCTGATTAACTCAGGTCTACAGATTATATTTTCCCTTTCTTAAAGGCAATCGTAAGGAGCTTTGGTGGCACAGTGGTTAAAATGCTCAGCTGCTAACTGAAAGGTCAGCAGTGCAAACCTACCAGCTGCTCTACAGGAGAAAAATGTGGTAGTCTGCTTCCTTAAAGATTACAGGCGATTCCCGAGTTATGAACGTTGACTTACAGACGTGGATGTTCCCAAGTGTTCGCTGATTATTTCTATATTTTCCTTCGTGAAGTGTCAATATAAGTATTTGCCCATTTTTAATGTTGTTTTTTGTTTTAATGATTGAGTTAGATGCAAGTCCTAAATCAGACGTATTTATTAGAATACTTTCTTTCAGCCTTTGGCTTACTTATTTCATTCCTTAATTGTTTTGGTTTGAAGCAGCAGGAAATTTTAAGAAAGACAAATTTATCATTTTCTCTTTATAGTATGACTCCTAGTTTTCCAAGAGCATTTATTTTTTTAAACCAGTATTTTAGGTTAAATTTTTTCTATGATTTTTCTGCATCTATTGAGAGGACCACATGAGTTTTCTGCTTTATAATGTTAATGTGGTGAATTACACCGAATGATTTCCAAATGTTAATAAAGCCACTTATTCGACATGTGTTATCATTGGGTACCTATTGCTGGATTCATTTTGCTAGTATTTTGTTAAAATATTTTCATCTAAGTTTTTGAGACATATTGGTGCATAATTTTATTTCATGTATTATCCTTGTCTAGTTTTGATATCAGAATTACAATGACCACGTATAGAGAAGTGATCCCTTCAACTCTGCATTCTGAAAGAGAATGTGTAAATTTGGTCTTATTTCTGACTTACATCCCTCATAGAACTGATGAGTGAAGCTATCTGAGCTTGGATTTTTATTTGTGGGAAGATTTTAATTCTTAATTTCATTTCAGTAATAGATTGAGGGACATTCTATGTATATTGGCTATATTTTCTTGAATAAGTTTTGGTAATTTTTGTCTTTCAAAATATTTTTCATATTGTTTAATCATATAATTTCTTTTAAATTTATTGGAATAAAGTTGTTCGTATCTATTTAATTCTTATTATAGGCTATATAACCTCTTCGATTCCTAATACTGGTGATTTGAATTTTCTCTGTCTTTATCCCCCCTTTTCTTCTTTTCTATCTTTTTTCATTTTTATCATTCTAGTTATTGGTTCATCAATTTCAGTGATCATTTCAAAGAACTAACTTCCGGTTTTATCGATTTCTCTTTCGTTTCTTCTGTTTCTAGTTGACTTTTCATTTCTTTGCTTCTTTCTTTTCACTAACCTTGGTTAAATGTGATCTTCTGATTTTAACTTCTTAATGTGATAGCTTAGATCATTAATTTTAAGTATTTATTCTTTTCTAATATAGGTATTAAAAGCTATAAATTTCCTTCTTGTCACTGTTTTAGCTGCATCATCTAACTTTGCTATGTTCTGTGTTCATTATAATTTAGTTCATAATATTTCCCAATTATCACTGATTATTTCTTCTTTAGTCAGTGGTGTGTTGCTTAATTCCCGAATATGCGGAGATTTTCCAGAAGTATTTTGTTGTTGTTGTTGATTTTGAACTCAATTCCATTCTGGTCAGAGACTCATCTCTGTATGATTTAAATTATTTGAAATTTGTTGAAACTTGTTTTAATGGTCCAACATATGGTCTTATCATTATGAATGATCCACATACACTTGAAAAGAATTTCTATTTTGCTGTTACTGACTGTAGTGTTCTATACATATTAATTAGGTTAAGTTGATTTTCTCATGTTTTCTAAATATTCTATGTCCTTACTGATTTTTCTGGTGTGCTCGTTCAATAATTTACTGAAAGAGCATTGTTAAAATTACCAGATACATTGGTGGATGTGATTTATTGATTTCTATCAGTTTTTGCCTCATATATTTTGAAGTTGTGCTTTTTGCTGCACATACATTTAGACTTGTTATATGTTTTTGATGAGCTGACCCTTTTATCAGGATGAAATGTCCTTCTTTAACCCTTTTTTTTAACCCTGGTAATAGTTCTTTTCCTGAACTCGGCTTTTTCTGATCTTAATAGAACCACTAGATTTTTTTTAATGGCTCAAGTTTCCATTCATTCTAAAAAAAAAATGCCTATTAATTGGAGTGTCTGGTGCATTAACATTTAATGTATTTCTTAATATGTTGGTATGTAAGTCTGCTGTCTTGTTACTTGTGTCTGTTGGTCCAGTCTATGCGTTGTTCCATTTTCCTCCTACTCTGCCTCCCTTCAGATTAATCAATTATTTTTTAGTGCTTGATTTTGTCTCCTCTACTGGCTTTTAAGCTAGATCTTTTAGTTTATTTCAGTGGTTTTGCTAGGCGTGTTTTTTATTAAAATATACACACTTAATTTACAATAATCTATTTGGAGTTAATATTAAACCTCTTCATATATAAGGTAAGAAACTTTAAATAATGTGCTTCCTTTTATTTACCCACATCTTTTGCATTGCAATTGTCATATATCTTATTTCTACATATGTTATAAAACCCTCTCTACATTGTTATTGTTTTTGCTTCAACAATTATCTTTTTAAAAAAAAATAGGAAATGGGGAAAAAATGTATGTTTACCTATGTTATTACCGTTTCTGATACTGTCTATTTATTCATGGATGTCTGAGTTTCCATCAGGTATCAATTCTTTTCAGCTTGAAGAACTTATCATAGTTTTAATTGAACTACATTTTGCTAGTGAAAATTCAGATTTTTTTTTTTTTTTAGCTGAAAATGTCTTTATTTCAACTTTATTTTTGAAGGGCATTTTTGTAGTATATAAAATTCTAGAATGACAACCAGCTTTTCTCCTTCTTTTGGTGCTTTAAATATGTTATTCCTTTGTCTTCTTGCTTGCATCGTTTCTGACAAGAAGTCATCTGACCAACTGTACTTTTTTATTGGTTCTACACATAACATTTCTTTTCTAAGTGTTCTTTTTATCTTTGGTTTTCAGCACTTTTACAAGATGTTGTGGGTTTATCTGTGTAGTCATTTTGCTGGGGATCTTCATAGCTTCTTGAATCTTAGGATTAATATTTTTCACCAAATTTTGAAAATGTTAGTCATAATTTCTTCAAAAATCTTTCTACCCCAATCTCCTCTACTTCTGGAACTTAAATTACATGTATTTTGTACAGTTCTGTATTGTTAGGCATGCTACTTAGGCCCTGCGTTTTGTAAATCAATTATTCTCTTTACACTTCAAATTGGAAATTTTCCATTGTGCTGTCTTCACTTTCAGCGATCTTTTTTTCCAAGTCTCCACTTTTCTGTAAGCCCATCCTGTGAATTTTTTGTTGAGGTAGTGTTTTATCATCTCGAATATCAATTTGGCTCATTTTTTCCTTTTTTCCTTTTTTCTTCTGATTCTCCCTATGTATTCACTCATTATAGCCATCTTTTCCTTTAAATCCCCAAGTATATTTATAAGAAGTGTTTTAAAATCCTTTTTTGCTTCTCCCGACATCTGTATCATCTCTATGTCTGTTTTTATCAGCTATTTTAATTCCTGTTTATGCTTCATATTTTTGTTTCTTTGTCTCCTCACATGTTGAGTTTTTTTTGTTTGTTTTGTTTTTAAATTCTCTACTGTACTTTGTAGATCCTACCTCATTGAAGCAGTGTTTTATTTTGGCAGGTAGTAATTTTAATGGCATATCATATTTACAATATCTAATTTCATTTTTAAGTTTTGTTTGGGCTGGTCTAGAATTGTGGTTACTCTTGGGCCTTAGAGTAGCCCTAATTTTAAGGCCTGATCTTTCTGTGAAATCAATTTTACATTCTGTGCTTTCAGCAAGATCTCTTCACTCTGACTTGTCAGAACTTCAACATCTCCCAAAACAGGGTGACCTCTGGAATTTCTATTCAGCTCAAACACATTCAATGACTATTATTTATGGAGTCTCACCCTAGGCATGCCTATCTTAGTTTTCAACCAAATACTCAAGCTGATTTTCAAAAAGATTCTGTACACTGCCCTCTCTCTCTGGTACCCTAAAACACAAATTCCAACAACCTCTGCACTTCTGGATATCTTCTACCCAGAAAAAATCTGTAACTCTGTGTTTGGGCTTCACACCTAATCTTGTGTCAAGATTAGGAAAGAACACCAGGTAGAAAACTAGCATGAATACAGCATTCCCCCAAGTACTTTCTTTTTATCAAGGATCAGTGCTTTATGCTGTCTGTCAAGGCTTAACATATATTGGTTCAAATATATTTTTTAGTTTTATCACTGTTTTAGACAGGAGGATAAGTCCAATACTGATCACTTTATCATAACCATAATCAAAATACCTTCTATAGTGTTCTCAATGTTAACTCCAATCTAATCTCATTAGGAAACTTGAATAACTAAAAGCAATTGGTCTATAATGGGCTTTGGAAACATGTCTAGGCTCAAATCTGTGTGCAGCCATTCCTACGTTGTAATAAAAGCAAGTTACCTAACTTTTCTGTGCCTAACTTTCCTCATTTGTAAAATGCAGATCATACTAGTTCTTAACATGAAACTTTCTAGTGCAAGTTAAGTGAGCTAAATATATGGCAGAAGAACCTCAGATGTTACAATTTTTCTTTCCTACCCCAAAGTCCTGTGTGCCAAATGAAAAAATCGCACATTCAGGCAAATTGTTACTACAATGAATCTGTCCCTGTATTCTATTTCCCTAGGAGAATTTCCCAATAGGGAGATAAATTGTCTTTAAGTAGTCCAGGCTAGTCAGTAATTTAGCAGTTGTTTTTTTTTTTCCCCCTGGTTTTCTGCAATAGGGTAAATAAGTATATTTCAGATAACCATGACCAAGGTAAAGAGGAGAAGGTTTCAGTTTCTCTCATCTGAAACATACTCACTAAAAGGTCGTTGATCCATATAAGACTCTAGCCACCTGTTGCCTCTTTCTTCCTTTTCGTAGCCCAGGTTTTTTTTTTTTTTTTAATAATTTTTATTGAGCTTTAAGTGAACGTTTACAAATCAAGTCAGTCTGTCACATATAAGCTTATATACACCTTACTCCATACTCCCACTTACTCTCCCCCTAATGAGTCTGGCCTTCCAGTCTCCCCTTTCGTGACAATTTTGCCAGTTTCTAACCCTCTCTACCCTCCTATCTCCCCTCCAGACAGGAGATGCCAACACAGTCTCAAGTGTCCACCTGATACAAGTAGCTCACTCTTCATCAGCATCTCTCTCCAACCCATTGTCCAGGCCCTTCCATGTCTGATAAGTTGTTTTCGGAAATGGTTCCTGACCTGGGCCAACAGAAGGTTTGGGGGCCATGACCGCCAGGATTCCTCTAGTCTCAGCCAGACCATTAAGTCTGGTCTTTTTATGAGAATTTGGGGTCTGCATCCCACTGATCTCCTGCTCCCTCAGGGGTTCTCTGTTGTGCTCCCTGTCAGGGCAGTCATCGGTTGTGGCCGGGCACCATCTAGTTCTTCTGGTCTCAGGATGATGTAAGTCTCTGGTTCATGTGGCCCTTCCTGTCTCTTGGGCTCATAGTTGTTGTGTGACCTTGGTGTTCTTCATTCTTTGATCCAGGTGGGTTGAGACCAATTGATGCATCTTAGATGGCCACTTGTTAGCATTTAAGACCCCAGACGCCACATTTCAAAGTGGGATGCAGAATGTTTTCATAATAGTATTATTTTGCCAATTGACTTAGAAGTCCCCTTAAGCCATAGTCCCCAAACCCCCGCCCTTGCTCCACTGACCTTTGAAGCATTCAGGTTATCCTGAAAACTTCTTTGCTTTTGGTCCAGTCCAGGTGAGCTGACCTTCCGTGTATCGAGTATTGTCCTTCCCTTCACCTAAAGTAGTTCTTATCTACTAACCAATCAGTAAATAACCCTCTCCCACCCTCCCTCCCTCCCCGCCTCGTAACCACGAAAGTGTGTGTTCTTCTCAGTCTATACTATTTCTCAAGATCTTATAATAGTGGTCTTATACAATATTTGTCCTTTTGCCTCTGACTAATTTCGCTCAGCATAATGCCTTCCAGGTTCCTCCATGTTATGAAATGTTTCACAGATTCATCACTGTTCTTTACTGATGTGTAGTATTCCATTGTGTGAATATACCACAATTTATTTAACCATTCATCCGGTGATGGACATCTTGGTTGCTTCCAGCTTTTTGCTATTGTAAACAGAGCTGCAATAAACATGGGTGTGCATATATCTGTTCGTGTGAAGGCCCTTATTTCTCGAGGGTATATTCCGAGGAGTGGTAGCCCAGGTTTTTGAAAGAGCTTTCTTTATGGTCTCCAGTCACTCCACACACTCATCGATTTATTGTTACCTGGTTGTTGAATCCATTATATAATAGAAGCTATTTTTACCAAGATTATTACAGGTAAATCCATGTTCTTTCCTAATCTTTTCTGCAGCATTCAATGCTGCTGAAATGCTCTCTTCCTCAGGGAACCATGAGTCTTTACTCCTTCGGTTCTCCTACTACTCCAGATTGTAACTATGTTTCCCTCACAGACCTCTCTACTTCCACCAACTAAAATATTGATGTTCCTGAGGTTTGGTCCTAAGCCAGTTCTGTGGACAATGATATTCTCTCCTGGATATTCAATTACATCTCCATAACGCTCTCAAATATCTCTCCCTATTCCACAAGTCTCTACAGAATTTCAGACTAATATATTCAAATGTCAGCTGGATATTTCCACTTACAAGTTTTTAGCCAGCTCAAGTTCAACAAATCCAAAATTAAACTCATCTCTTCCCCAAGGCTATGATATTTCTTTTCTTCATTATCTCAGTAAAAGTTACAACCATCCTCCCAGTTACCTAAATTAGAATCCTGGGCAAAATATGTGACTTAGTCATCTCATTCCCAATATTTAATCAACGACTAATAACAGTTAATTATCCATCCAATATTTCTTATACGTCTGTTCATTTTTCTTCATCTCCATCATTATTACTTTAATCAAAGTTATTATCATCTCTCAACTAGATAATAATGCATAAGTACCAGTTGCTTTTTCTCCCTCAAGTTTAGACCTTGAATACATAATTCTGCCCAAATGACTACAAAAGCATGAACTTGGATCTGCTGCGCTCCAGCTTAAAATTTTCCTATGGTCTCTCCTTGTGTTAAGGAAAACTCCAAATTCTTTATCATGCTTACAAGGCTTGAATGGCCTAGTCACCGCTTGTTGCTCCAGGTTTATTTCTCACGTTTATCTCTTCCACTCACACTCTAAGCATCAGCTATACAAAACTTTTTTCTTCTCACTTGCCTAAGCATGTTTTATACCTGCTTGCCTCCAAGCTCTCTCATATGCTGTTCTCCATTTCTACAGCACAGTGTTCACTATTCATTTCCTTTAAACCCCGCCAAAAACCCAAACCCATTGCCATTGATTCAACTCTGACTCATAGTGACCCTAAAGGAGAGAGTAGAACTGCCCCATGCGGTTTCCAAAGAATGGCTGGTGAATTGAAACTGCCAGCCTTTTGGTTAGCAGCCAAGCTCTTAACCAGGGCTCCATCCATCTGGTTAAATCCGTCTAATTCCCATGTAGACTTCATATTTCTTCTTATAAGTTCATTTTCTATGGAATATTTCCATAGTCTTCTGAGAGAATTTGGGTTCCCTTCACCGTATTTCTACTATAACCTGTAATTTCTGTAAAAGTGTACATATCTTATTTGCTGGTCCTATAGATAATAAACAATACAAATATAGTAACCATACCTTCCTTGTTCACCATTAGATACTTAAGGACAAGCACAGTGCATGGCATATAAATATATGTTGAAATAATACATAAATAAATTAATAATTGCATTAAAAATCCCTTAGCAGTGCACACACACATAGACACACACACACACACACACCTTCATACTCTTCACCTGGGCTCTCTTTCTGGTTTTGTCACATAATACACAGCCCATTGTGGTACCTTACCCATGTACTGAGGAGCCCTAATGTCGCAATGGTTAAGTGTCAGCTGCTAACTGAAAGGTTGGTGATTCTAACCCACCAGCCACTTCGAGGGAGAAAAGACCTGGGAATCTGCTCCTGTAAAGATTACAGCCTAGGAAACATTATGGATCAGTTCTACTCTGTCCTATAGGGTTGCTTTGAGTCAGAATCTACTGGATGGCACACAACAACAAAAACCTTTGTGCCTGTGGTTTCCTAAATGAATTATGTTCTTTGTTATCTCTGCGACTTTGCGTACCCCGATCCTCCTGTCTGGAATCCCCTTGCATACCTTCTTCACCTAGATTCCTCATCTGGGCGTTCAACTCTCCTGGAAACTGGTTTTCCCCAAGTTACACAAACATGTCATCCTCTGGGCTCACAAAACCTTAGACATGTGTCTACAACAGAATTTTTCACAGCTGCACCAATACGATGTTTGCTTCTGAAATGTACAGAAAATATTTTGCTATATCTTTTTTCAAACACCTATTAGAGAAACAAGGAAATACTAAAACCAATTATTGCTTACTGAATGAAGGAGGGAAATGAGTAGTGGCTCCTATGATATTCCAGTGGCTTAATGACCATAGATAAACTTGGCCATGAACCTAGATGTCTGAGAATGAATTCTCAGGGAGAATTATGTCAAAGAAAAATTTTATATTAGCTTCTTTTACATCCCAAATTCTGTAAGGGTGGTGAGTTTTGTTGAACCATTTCTTCATAGCCAGTAAAAAAAGAACGATTTATATTTTAGAAATAAGTCGCAGATAATAACCCCTGAAGAATCTTTCCTGATTTGAGCAAACCAAGTGGCCTTGCTATCTTCATTCCCTGAACAGAAATTGTTTCGCCAACTGTATTCACATTAGTTGGAATGGGAAGCTGAAGGCTTCATTTATTTAACTATTCACCTGTTCTTCGGCATAAATTTGATGTCAACTGAGCGGCAGCCACTGCACACACGGTCTCGGCTCACTCATGCCTCACTCGCTTCCTCCACAACCCTGTCTGACAAACCCAACATGGCTGAGACTGAGAAATTCAATAAGTTGAAATTGAAGAAGACAGAAACGCAAGAGAAAAATTCACTGCCTCCAAAAGAAACAATCGAACAGGAGAAGCAAGCAGGAAAATCCTAAAGAGGTGATGGCATTAATACGCACTGTGCCTTCCACAGGCATTGCCTTATTTTCCTTCGTTCAGCTGTTTAACTTTGTAAGATGCAAAGAGGTTGGATCAAGTTTAAATGACGGTACTGCCCCTTTTCACATCAAAGAATCGAGGACTACTGAAAACAAAGGCCACTCCCACTGCTCCCATCAGCCTGTCTAGCTGGCAGGGCGGGAAAAGAACTTGTGTATTGTTGAAGGAAGGAGCTGGGGGGGACGACAGTGAATAAAAACACAGGGTTAAAGGAAAGCTGGTCCAACGTGTCCAGAAGGTATAAAATGCAATGTAATCAGTGTGCCATTTTTTTTTTAATTGAAATGATTTTAGTTATTGGAATGCACAATTTTACTAATTTGCAAATAAGTTTTAAAACATGAAAACAAAACAAAAATTTGATGTTGGCATTTGGAGGGGATTTCACCTTAAGTTGGTTTGATTTTAAAATTTTTCAATATTTTCACTTTTTCAAAAAAGAGTTTAACAACAATACTTGAAAGTCCTAAAACAGATGTAAAAACATATGCAATATGATATCCCACATAAGCCAAGACCTCTTCTAAACTGAGAACAGAAGCACTAGATGGTGCCCAGCTACCACTACGGACAGTTCTGACCAGGAACACAATGGAAGATCCTGGATAGAATGGAAGAGAAATGTAGAACAAACATCAAATTCCTTAAAAAGGCCAGACTACTGGACAGATAGAGACTAGAGGAACCCCTGAGATTATCACGCTAAAATATTCTTTGAACTTGGCACTGAAACCACTCCTGCAGATCACCTTTCAGTCAAACAAGATTGGCTTATAAAATAAGCAGCATTACCTGTGAGTAAAATGTCCCTTAAATAATCAACTATATGAGGCCAAATGGTCTACATTTACCCAAAAACAAAGATGAGAAGGCAAGGAGGGGACAGGAAGCTAGATCAACGGAAACAGAACAAACAGAATGGAAATAATAAGAATGCTGGCACATCGTGAAAATTGTAACCAATGTCATGGTACAATTTGTATAAAAATGGTAACCAATATCATGGTATAATTTGTATAAAAATTGTTAAATGGAAAAAATATGCAATAACATAAGCATAAAATAACATATTCTTTATACATCTCTTAATATCGAAATAATTTTGGGAAGTTTAATAATTCAAAAAGTAATTCATGAGTACTTAAAGAAATTTTTTTAAGAGAAAAAAGGTGATTTTTATGTCAAAAAGTATTTGTTATTCACAGTTTTCGTGAAGCAGCAGATGCATCTTTATCACGATTAAATTTTAAGAGCAATACCATGTTTTGAAATTACTACATAATCCAGTTTTAAGGTTATAATGTTCCAAAATTAAAAGAAAAAAAATGGTAATATATGAAGTGCTTGTGATATCTTTATGTACAAGTTTGCGAATCACTAAGTAGCTGTCACTTTCCCTTCCCCAGCATCAATTACTCCACTCTGGATTAACTTACTCCACTCAGTATAATGAGCCCCCAGAGCACATTTCAGTGCAGGGGAAAGCACACATTCCTCACTTGTGGTCAGTGGGATGTGGTTAATTTGAAATCACTTAAACTATTATATCTGTCAAGTGCAGTTATTCTATTTTCAATTCACATCAGTGTTTTAGTATGCAGGTCGGTTATTGGGTCAAACTGGCAGATTAATTTAGGAACGTTCTGTTGCAATGTTCTTCATCACTGTTATTATATGCAGGCCACTGTTGAAACTTAATACCTGACCATTAAAATCAATTGCCAAAGATATTGCCCATAACATAAACAATAATATATGGATAAGAAAGTGATGCTAAATTAGAGATGGTTGTTCACACTTCTCAAAGTACAGGGGTACTCAGTTATGCAAATATGAATCATATTTCAGGAAAATTGGACATTGAAAGCAACATGATGCTGAAAGAAACCTTCAGAATGCTGTAATAGATCTGGCAAAAGCTAGTGAGACTTCTTGTAATATTTTATCCTGTTATTCTTTATTATAACCAGGATTTAAAATAGTGTGAGCAGTGTGTGTGTATATATATACACAAATCCCTCAGCAGTTCAAATCTTTACTTGCTTGGCTGTTAATTGAAAGGTTGGCAGTTCAAATTCACCCAAAGGTGCCTTGGAAGAAAATCCTGGCAATCTGCTTCTGAAAAATCAGCCATTGAAATCCCTGTGGATCACAGCTCTACTCTGACACGTATGGGGTCACCATGAATTGGAATCGACATGACGTAAAATGGTGTGTGTGTATACATACATATGTATACATATACATATGGAAAGAGAAAAAGATCACGTTATTTCAAGGAATAATTCTTTTAATTATTGTGTTAAACAATCTAGGTTAGACTTGCAAGAAGAAAAAAAAAGGTAAAGATAATGAAACACTGGCTCAGTCTAGCCCATTAATAAAAAGCCATGCATTAATAAGAAGTTACGGAACTGAAATGAGCATTTAGGAAATACACATTAGTAAGTAGTATGTTTACCGTATGTTGCTGCTGCAGTTGTTGGGTGCTACTGGTTCCGACTCCTAGTGATCCCATACTGAGAGGAACAAAACGCTGCCCTGTCCTGCACCATCCTCACAACGTTTGATCCCATTGCTGCAGCTGCTGTGTCAATCCATTCCTTTGAGGGCCTTCCTCTTTTATGCTGATCCTCTACTTTACCAAACATGATGTCCTTCTCCAGAGAAAGGTCCCTCCTAATAACATGTTCAAAGTAATGAGACAAGATCTCACCATCCTTGCTTCTAAGGAGCATTCTGGCTGTACTCCTTCCCAGACAGATTTGTTCATTCTTTTGGCAGTCTATGGTATATTCAATATTCTTCACCAACACCATAACTCAAAGGCGTCAATCCTTCTTCGGTCTTCCTTATTCACTGTCCAGCTTTCACATGCATATGAAGTGATTGAAAACACCGTGGCTTGGGTCAGGCACACCTTAATCCTCAAGGTGACATCTTTGCTTTTTAAGGCTTTAAAGAGATCTTTTACAGCAGATTTGCCTAATGCAATGCATCTTTTGATTTCTCGACTGCTGCTTCCATGAGCATTGGTTGTGGATCCAAGTAAAATAAAATCCTTGACAACTTAGTCTTTTCTCCATTTACCATAGTAGGCACTCCTTAATAATTTTACAATATCTCCAAAAATATTGGACATTTCAAAGAGTTACCAGGTCTCCAAATTTTTTGGAAGTTTTGTAAATAAGGTAAAGCCCTGATTAATAGTATCTTGGTTGCAAAGATACAGAATTCAAGACAACAACAATGAAAATTGATTGGAAACCAAAAAAAAATTACTTCCTCAAATAGGAGGAGCTATATACCCTGGAAAAATCACTTTGAAGTTATCCATCTTTTATGTAGGTTGTACTACTGCAGGAAATAGTGCATCGGATTTATTCACAGGCACCCAGAGAACATAACCTTCAAACATCTGTGAGAAACTGGAAGCCACAAAAAGACAACGCAGTCCAAGAAGACCCAGAGATGTTTGTACAGACGCAGCCCACCTTCTGACCATGGCAGAAACCTCAAAGGCTGTTGCTTTGAAATACTACGTAACACTGCATGGAGAATGAGAGAGTAAGTGGTACTGCTGGTAGAAAGTGTGTGATGTGGGAATGTGGGTCAGTACCTAATCCATTTCCCCGCCACTTTCCTGACAATTCAGAAATATCCTGCTCTGACCTCTGAGCTTCCATCCTTCACGATAAATATATATGTAAAAATGGCTTGGGGGCAGTGTCTGACCTCCTCCAACCCCACAAAGGGGAAGGAGAATCAAGATCAACAGCACAAGACTGACTCCCATAAGGTGGGGGCCAGACAAGCCTCCTGTCTCTGTCGTCTTGACTAATTCTAACACCAACCATCTCTCACACAACACTCTCTACTTCTCTGCTGGGTTTGTTAAATCATTGCAATGGCCACACAGAACTCAGACAATACTCGAGATTATGGGTTTATTAGGGAAGTAACAAGTACAATACAGGCTCAAGAACACTTAGTATACAGTTCTTCCATCAAGACAGCCTTTTCCCAGTCATGCTCACAGGCACACTTCTCCCTGGCCCTCCATCTCTGCCCAAAGGCAGTCAGCATTCTCTCTCCATGGGCAGGGAAGCCCACCATGCCATCTCCTGCTGCTGGGTTTCTGCTGCCGGGTCTCTCCTGCTGCCACCTCTAACATCTTCAGGGTTACAGCTTACTCTCTTTCTCTCTCTCTCTCCTGCAGCCAGGAGCTTCTCAGCACAGGGATCTTGGGTCCAAAGGATGAGCTCTTCGCTTCTGGATGTTCTTCCTTGGTGGTGGTGGGATCCTCCTCTCTGCTCTGGAACTGGCTCTTTTTTAAGGCAAAACTAACTAATCACCCTGGTGGGCCACAATTACCCTATCATACAGTCCTACCCAATCACCTGAGTGAAAGTTACAAGAAAACCATGGCTAGAAAAGCCACAAAAAAGTAATCATTTATACCGCAATACGCATCTCTTAAAAAGTCATATATTCGTAATTTACTTTTTTAGTACATCATAAACTGTAGTGCAATAAAAACTGTAGATTCAAATTAAACATAATAATAACAACAAAAGAAAAACTTAAACCTTTTAAATTCTGAAATACTTTGTGTTCTACATGGGTGGTCTTTGGGGAATATGTAATTTTTAGTATCTTGAAATATTCTGCTTAGCTACAGGTTGTGAGAGGCAATTCTGATTTGTCCTTTTTTGAACATTTTTTCAAGCTATTTTAACACTGCAGGTTATGTTTTAGTGGCTAGTTTTAAAGTATATACTTATTGAAGAGAAAAAAGGGTTAAAAATAAATACCTTTCAATCTATATTGACCCTATAGTTGATAACAGAGATCAAAGTCAAAATTAAATGGCTATTTAAGGAAAAAATATCTTAAATAATTTTGAAATTAATAAATACAGTTGCATTTGGGAGCCCCTAAAATGAGTTTCTATTCATAATTTTTTCTCTGAACACTGATTTGGTAGGATGATAATTAGCATAACATTACTGAAGTGTTTCATGGTCAGGTTTGAGAAGCACTGTGTTAAAATCGTTAAAGTGACCTTTGTGTTTTGGTATGGTTTTTTCTGTGCTAATACGCATGTGGTCAGGGACCACTTTTTTGCAGGTGCTACAAATGCACACTTTGGGGCATTATAAATGATCTTTATCTCTAGCAGAGTCCTAGTGTCTCAGTGGTTAAGCGTTCAACTGCTAACCAAGAGGTCGACAACATGAATCCACCAGCTGCTCCTTGGAAACCCTGTGAGGCAGCTCTACTCTGTCCTATAGTGTTGCTTTGGTCAGAATTGATTCAATGGCAATGGGTTTTACCTCTAACAGTGTTGCTGAATTTGAGGGTTAACCCAAGTTAGGTTGTTGATCTATCCCTAGACCAGTGGTTATCAAAGAGGGTTATTCAAAAGAATCATCTGTGATGCTATACACAAAAATGTGTGGGCCACAACCCGGATTTACTGAAGAGAAAGAATGGGAGTAGAGTCTTCAACTGTATAATTTTAATAGGCTCCATGGACAATTCTAATGGTGCACCCTGTTTAAAAAACACTGCTATCCAGAGCAGAACAACAATATTCTTGTTACTTTTCCCTCCAGTTTTCATCTCCACTTATACCTTTATGTCCGTCTTATTATGTCATCTATATTTTGTAGCTAAATATAAACTAACTAAACTAAGATAGCAATATTTTAGAAAGTCTTAAATGAAATATACAATAACACTTTAACAGGAATATTTAGAAAATTGGGTATTCTAATTAATAGGCTATAGTGCTGATCCATGAAACGTGAAGCTATAAGAAGAGCTTTGAATACGAAATACAAAACAAAAATAGCATAGAAGAAGATTATAATTTCTGTAACAATTTAAGGCCTTCCCTCTTTTGAAATACAACTGAGTGCTTTTTCTAGTCTTCCCTCTTCCCAAAAATTCTGATCTCTTACCTAACTTGAAAGGTACTTATGTGTTTCGTTTAACATTAATTGCACTTGTCTACCATTTCAGGATAAAAATCACAGAATCTTATATTTAGGAGGGATCTTAGTGATCATTTAATACAGCTTCCCAGCACTTGCTGGAATGTTGTCTTACTGCTGACTCTACGGCTCTCACTGTATGTGTTTTTCTTCTTTCTATCCCTTTGGGCATTCATACATAAGAACCACTTCCATTTCTTTCCAATTCTATGAAGTATGCTTAATAAATGTTGGTGACTGACTAGCAAATGAATTTATCTTCCATAACATTTACCATTTTCATCCTTTTTCCGTTTTTAGCATTATTAAATTGATTAATAACTTTGCTTTTTAAGTGCTTAACTTAAAAATGAAAAATAAGGTGACCAATGAATAGCCATGATTTTATCACCCACTTGTTATTAACTAGGTCTCTTGCTTGCCAGTGATGGTAACTCAACTCAAACTGCTTTATTCCAAGAAAGGAATGTATTGCTCTTTAAATGAGAAACCAGTGTTAACATTGGCAGAGCTGTATCCAATGCTCAAACAGAGGCATCAGGAGCCTTTCTCTCTCCTACTATAACCTCTGCCTTTCTGGGGGGTTGGCATTTCTCTCAGACTAGATTGCTTCAGAAAACAAAAATCCTTACAACTGAACCAATAAGCAACATCATGATAAATGGAAAAAAGGTTGAGGTTATCAAGGATTTCATTTTACTTGGATCAATAATCAACCCCCACGGACAGAGCAGTCAAGACATCAAAAGACGCATTGCATTGGGCAAATCTGCTGCAAAAGATCTCTTAAGAGTGTTCAAAAGCAAAGATGTCACTGACCCAAGCCATGGTGTTTTCAATCACCTCACACGCATGTGAAAGCTGGTCGGTGAATAAGGACGAGCAAAAAAGAATAGATACCTTTGAATTATGGTGTTGGAGAAGAATATTTAATATACCATGGAAACAAACTTTTTATATAAATTCTTATACCTAATGGTTAATTATTTAAGGTGATTAACTTTAATCCCAAAAGACATAGAAATTAATCAATTGATTAATAGCTAAGCTAAGTACACTTATATAACATAAAATATACAAATATAATGCATATTTGCTATAAAACGAAAGGAAATTATTCAAGTACTTAATAAATTATAAAATGCCGTCTCTGTGGCTCCTTTTCTCTCTAGAATTGGCAAGTGATCTTGTTTCTTCCAAAATAATCAATTAATCAAAAAAATCATTTAATTAGAACCAATCATGTCAAAATTACCTTTAAAAAACTGCTGGAATATCGTACTTGTGTAAAGACCAAAAACCAAACCCAGTGCCGTCGAGTCGATTCTGACTCATAGTGACCCTATAGGACAGAGTAGAACTGCCCCATAGAGTCTCCAAGGAGTGCCTGGCAGATTCGAACTGCTGAACCTTTGGTTAGCAGCTGTAGCACTTAACCACTATGCCACCAGGGTTTCCACTTGTGTATAGTAGCTCAAAAACAAAACAGAACAAAATAAAAATAATCCAGACGGTTAATATTGAAATAATATCCTTCACAGTATTCACCATGATGGGTTTTACTTATTTGTTAAATTTTCCATTACTTTAAAACATTTTAGAAACTCTTTTTTGGAAAGAACCTTCAAGATCAGTTTGCAAGCCACTTGAGAAAAGTAGTTTTGTTTTTGATCATCACACCACATACCCTATCCACAGTTCATTGAAACAACATAAACTCACACCTTACTCAGCAGACTTGACTTCAAATGACTCCTAGTTAATTCCAATGATCAGATAGATCCAAAACAGATGCAGAAGTGTCATCACAAAAGACATTCAAAGACTATATCACATAAATTCAGACAGTTTTAAATAAGACGTTCCAAAAAAGCTTCTTTCTTTTTTTTCAAAATTTTATTTAATTTTATGGAATATAACAAAATGCATAGAAATATTTAATTTTAAAGTGTATAGCTCAATAGATTTTCACACGCTGAACATCCCAGATCAACAAACAGAACACTTTCAGTCAAAAAATATTTTAAGTAGTTACATATTCAAACTAAGTGGATAGCCTCCAAGAGAGACAAGTTGAAATGGAACACTTCCATCTGAGACATATTATTACTTTATGATCACCCTTTACATTTATGTATTAACTATACATTGCAAAATTAAAAGATGTGCATTTACCCACATTTGGCTGCATAACTAAAACACACTACCTTGTTTAAAAACCAAAAAGCCAAGCCCATTGATGTCAAGTCGATTCCGACTCATACTGACCGTATAGGACAGAGTAGAACTGCCCCATAGAGTTTCTCAAGAGTGCCTGGTGGATTCAAACTGCTGACCTTTTGATTAGCAGCCAAACTCTTAACCACTACACCACCAGGCTTTCCTCCTTGTTTAAAGACAACACTAAAATTGAGCTCTAAAAAAAGAGAGATAATATGAACTTACCTAAGTCTAAACATACTCAAAACTACAGTCATATTTACCCATCTCTGAAATAACGTTTCTTTACTCTAGCTGAGAAAAGCGATTTTGGAATCATAACTTTCAGTGAAATCAGTGAGCTGATAAAATGGCAGGTTCCTGCCTCTGCAAAGATTACGGTGCTGATGAAGCCAAGTTCACTGGTTTGAATCCTAGGTGGGCCAATTTACTTTGCTACAGGCAGTCCCCTAGACACTGGCCTGACATCCTGCAAATGGGAGCCATCAGTCATCAGGGGAAGCTGGGAAAAAAAGTGTGGTTGTGGAGCCACCTCATCACCACTGCAGGAAAACAACTCCAAGCTCAAGCTGGTGGAGGCTTAGGCAGTGGCATTTCTCTAGTAAATAAAAGAGGGAACTATCTTCCAAATGATAGTGCAATTGGCACAAGTCATAGTGTAAATCTTCTTTCCAGAGAGGTGCTTCAAGGTCAAGTACATCAACGACAATCAGCAAAGGAGTAATCAATCATTGGTTTGATAGGGGCTGTGCCAACAATGGTAGGAGAGATATGGGGAGATTCCAAAATAATGTTTGAATTTATTTATAATGTGTTCTTTACTCACTTCTAAAAAAAGATTGGCTGTTGCTCAAACAAAATAAAAAATATGGCTAGTAATTGAGAAATTATGGTAATAGAGAGTTTGCTGATTGAAGCAAGCAAAAACCATCAACGTATTATTCTAACTTGGATAGAGAACGTGTCAACATTCTATTTAACTCACTAATGACAGAACTAGTAGGATGACAAAGGCAGTTCAAAAGAATTTGCTAAACTAGAATTCTTTTAGTCAGAAAAGAGAAAAAAAAGCTGATGTAGAGTACCAAATTAGATACAAAATTGGATAAAATACTACAGGTATATAAAACCATCACACTTTACCAGCTTTACAGAATTGTAAAATAGCTTCACTTTGTGTAAACAGAGCCATAGTCTCTAAGGGCAGAGGTTCTCAAACTTGAAGACACCTTGGAAACATCTGAGGAGTTTTAAAAATACTGATAACTAGGTCTTACTCCCAGATATTCTGATTTAAATGGAAAGGTTTGAGGCCTGAGCATCAGGATGTTTAAATCTTCCCAGGTGAAGAAAAATGAGCAAAATTCTAACTCAAAAAGAAAGACCAGACTTGCTGGCCTGACAGAGACTGGAGACCCCCTGAGAGTATGGCCCCTGAACACACTTTTAGATCAGTAATGAAGTCACTCCTGAGGTTCACCCTTCAGCCAAAGACTGGACAGGCCCATAAAACAAAAAGAGACTAAAGAGGCACATCAGCCTAGGGGCAAGGACTAGAAGGCAGGAGGGGACAGGAAAGCTGCTAATAGGGAACCCAGGGTTGAGAAGGGAGAGTGTTGATATGTTGTGGGGTTGGTAACAAATGGCATAAAACAATATGCATGCTACAATATGTTTAACGAGAAACTAGTTTGTTCTGTAAACCTTCATCTAAAGTACAATAAAAAAACAAGGAAGCAAAAAAAAAAAATCGTCTTCCCAGTTGACTCTAATGTACAACCAAGTTTGAGAATGACTGCCCTAAAGCATGAATGGGCTTTTAAGAATTTGCCCTAGTATATTGATACTCAAAACATGACCAATGGCCCAGCAGCATCCACACTACCTGGGAGCTGTTTGAAATTCAGAATCTGGGGCCCGACTTTAGATGCACTGAATCGGAATCTGCATTTTAATAATATCTGCAGGTGACTCACGTTAAAGGTTGAGAATATTTCTCTAACATGCCTTATTTCTAAATATTAGACAATTTTTCTTAAGGTAAAACCAACAGGAAACTGCCGCCATACTAAAACACTGAAATAAAAGAAATTAGCAGATATTTACACAAAAGACACAAACCAAAAAAAAAAAAAAACCCTATTACCATCCAGTACAGACTCATAGTGACCCTAGAGGACAGAGTAAGGTGGAAACCATAGGGTTTCCAAGGAGTAGCTGGTGAATTCTGGATTCGAACTGCCAACCTTTTGGTTAGCAGCTGAGCTCTTAATCACTGTGCCACCAGGGCTCCTCACAACTAGCCGTTAATGATAGGGATGCTGTAATGCTGTGGGGATGAGAGTCAGATCCAAGCTGGAAAACCCACACTGGATCAGTCAGTGGTCCCAGTTCCCAGGGTCTTCAACAGCCTGGGAATCCTGGGGTGGGGGACTTGGAGTACTTAAGATTAATGAATGAGTGCTTAAGGGAACTTCCAGCTAAATGCCATGTTTTATTTAGCCATCAATTCCCATAACTAAAAGCTTTAGAGGAGTTGGAGTGTGGAGGTCTCACATGGGTCAGTCATTTCCAACCACTAGCCAATCAGGTGACAAGCAGAGAACCCTAACTTGGAAAAAAAAAAAATCAAAAAACAGTGCATTTGACTGCCTAATTAGGGCAGAATACAATATTGTTAAGCAAAGATGTCACTTTGAGGATTGAGATGCATCTTGCCCAAACCAAAAACCCAGTGCCGTTGAGTCGATTCCAACTCATAGCAACCCTATAGGACAAAGTAGAACTGCCCCATACAGTTTCCAAGGAGCGCCTGGTGGATTTGAACCGCCGACCCTTTGGTTAGCAGCTGTAGCACTTAACCACTACACCACCAGGGTTTCCCATCTGGCCCAAGCCATGGTATTTTCAATCACCTCCTATCCATAACTTTTATTCTAGAATGAAACTTTTCAGGAATATTAAATAAATTTCCTGGTTACATATA
Source organism: Elephas maximus indicus (assembly GCF_024166365.1). Taxonomy (NCBI): domain Eukaryota; kingdom Metazoa; phylum Chordata; class Mammalia; order Proboscidea; family Elephantidae; genus Elephas; species Elephas maximus. Next base: position 12,793,343 of record NC_064841.1, on the reverse strand, counting down.
AGTAGGAAAACAATTTATCCGGAATTTTCAGTCACTGTCAATTTTCCCAAAATATTTTCAATTCATATATTTATTTATTTAATATATATTTATTGAGCACGGGGGGCTTATCTGGGTTTACTGTGATGAACAAAGCATGGTCCCTGCCTTCAAGAAGCTTACAGTCTGGTAGGAAACAAGAATAATAAACAAATGGGTAAAAGAGCCAGAGTATTATTAAAAAGCTTGGTTAGTGTGATAAAGGAACTGAACAAGGTGATTTCAACTAAAATGGTTGACACAATGCATAACTAAATGCAAAACCAAAAAAAAAAAAAAAAAACCAGTGCCATCGAGTCAATTCCAACTCAGGTAGCTTTACAAAGCTCTGTAAATAAATGTTTCCAAATCATTAAACAATTTCAGGCATAAACCTATGCCATACGGTTAATTGAGGCTGCCAAGTACACTCTCACTCTGCTTAACTCCACAAGTGATAGGAAGCATCCGAACGTTCTGCTAGTGCTTCTCTGACCTCTCTCTCTTCAATACAGCAGGCACTGGAGGTGTTCTCTGAACAGCTCAGTCTGCAGAGTATCTTCCAAAGACGTAAATGTCACACACAGACATTAGTTAGGGCCACAAAAGTGATGAGCAAATACTGATTCAGGTATCTTCTCTGGATTGGGAATGGAAATCTTTATATATGTTGTGTGATGTACGTACCTGTGTGTGTGTATGTCTGTGTGCACTGAGATAGATAGATGATAAACAGATAAAATCAATTTCTAATTGGTATCATATCTTTCATTAGACCTGGTTGTTTTCATTGTTGTTAGGTGCCACCAAGGTGGTTCCAACTCATCATGACCCTATGTACAACATAAGGAAACACTGCCCAGTCCTGCGCCTTCCTCACAATCATTGTTACACTTGAACCCATTGGTGCAGCAACTGTGTCAATCCATCTCGTTGAGGATCTTCCTCTTTTTAGCTGACCCTCAACTTTACCAAGCATGATATCCTTCTCCAGGGACTGATCTCTCCTGATAAAATTCCTGGTAACCAAAAAAACAAACAAACAAAAAAACCCATTGCCATGAAGTTGATTCCAACTCCTAGTGACCCTATAGGACAGAGTAGAACTGCCCCCATACAGTTTCCAAGGAGCGCCCAGTGGATTTGAACTGCCGACCTTTTGGTAGCTCTTAACCACTACGCCACCAGGATAACACCACAATCGCAACAATATAAAGCCCCTATGTGATAAAAGAATTGTCTCAGATTTTGGTTTCGGTTTTATTTTCTGTTCCTTCCATGGCCATTTAACTGTGTTTATCCTCTCCAGACAATATCCTTAATCTTGTTTTACTTAGTGTTAGCCATGGTAGTGACTGTTACCTTTTGCATTGTTCAACCAAAATGCCTCCCTTCTCCTTAATTCATTCTTTGCTTTCTTTATTCCTGGCTCCCCCATCCTTTAACTCTACACTTCAGCTCCTGATACTTCTTTCTTAACCTCTTTGTTTTCTAATGGTAAATTTGAAACCTAATCTCATGATATGATCCTCAGAACATGCAGATCTAAAACTCATATTCTCCTTGTTCCTAAGAACCCAGGAAGAGAGGAAAATGTGCCAGAAATAATTCAAGGGTAAAAGATACCTAGATGTAATTCATAAGGAGCTGGATCAAGGAAAGGGGTCCTTCAACATTGTCAAATATTGATTTTTTTTTTCTTATAAGATGAATAAAACAAAAGAGAAGTAATGTGTGAACTTTCTCAGGAAAAGCTCTCTTTCTCAAAGTAAGATGGTAGAAGAAATAGTTTCTGCTTCATAAATAATAGATGGATTTCGGTAAACATTCAAACTATAAAAGGGTTTGATTCATTCATGTAATGCAAAAACACGATTACGTATTGACGCCTGTTACAATAGCAGAAACTGAGCATACAGTGTTTAATGATAGTATAGAGTCTCTGCCCTCATGAAGCTTACTGTGCAATGAGATGGACAGACAGTAGACCAATAATAACAACAAAAACAATAATAGCAATTAATCTAAATTCATGCAAGTGCTAGTCTGTATGTTATGATACAGACTAATGGGCAAGGAGGGGCTACTTCAGTAGGATACTCAGAACATTCGCTCCCATTTTATTTGAGACACTGTGCCTTCCCGCCAAGAATAACACAGCAATCTGCCCCTCCTTCACAGCCCAAATGAGATTGTTTCTGAAGTTTTTACCCTCGGAAACTTCATTTCCAGCTCCCTAAAGCCAAAGCTAAGTTCACCATACATTTCAGAGCCTGTTTTTTCCTACCGATTTCAGCTCCTGGATCCAACATCACCCTAGAGGCTGAGTCCTACACCCATTCCTTTTAGCCAATAGGTTATAAACCCCAATATCCTGAAATTCAAATAACTTCAGGTCATTTATTTCGGCTTTTAATAGCATTCTTCTCCCACTCATTCTGATCATTCGACACAGGATTACTCAACAGTGGCATTATTGACATTTTGGGCAAGATAATTCTTTGTTGTGGGGGACTGTCCTGTCTATTATAGGATGTTTAGAAGCAGCCCTGGCCCCATCTATTAGATACCAAAAGCACACCCCACCCCTCCATTCCAAGTTGTAATAAAAGTGTCTCCAGACGTTGCCAAATGGTCCCCTGGGGGAGCAAAATTTCCCCCCATTGAGAAAGACAGATACAACATGTTTCTACTCTATTGCTGTGTAGAAATGCCGCTTTAATTAGGAATTTAAACTACATAGAACTGGCTTTCCCTGAGTTCCATATAGTGTAAGGAGTTTAAAGACTAATGATTCTTAATACGTAACAATTTGTTGTTCTTTAGTCATGAAAACTATAACCTTATGGAGTCCCTGGGTGGGGCAAATGGAATATGCTCAGCTACTAACTAATGGATTAGAGATTCTTGTCCAGCCAGAGGTGCCGCAGAGGAAACACTTGGATATCTGCTTCCAATAAATCAGCCACTGAAGACCCCAGGGAGTGCAATTCTACTCTAAGGCTGCCACGAGTAAGGGTTGACTCAGTGACAACTGGTTTTATAGCCTTATTAAAATAGCTAAATTTAAACATTGAAAATTAAAATACATTAGAGCAAGTATTTAAATAAACACATTTGAAGGTACATTCTTACCCTGGCAGATGAGACTTCTCCAGGACAATGGCTAAGACCAGGCCATGCTGGCATCTTGGCCACTCTGCTTGGTTTCTCTTAGCTACTGCAACCTCTGCCACTTCAACAAGAGAACTTTCTATCTGCCTTACTTGCCACTAGTCACTGAGAAGGATCATGCCACTAGCTCTCTCTGTTACTCAGGTCTTCAACAATTTACTTTCAAACTGAAGAAGCTAGAAAAAAAAAAAGAAAAAGTTGTGATACGCCTTTGGAAGGCAGGTACCACACATGGCCTTGGATCACTCCTTTTAGGGAAGAAACTTCCCACCCAGGCAACCAGTACCAATTGCTATTTCGTCAATTCCAACTCATGGCGATCCCATGAGTGTCAGAGCAGAACTGTGCTCCGTAGGGTTTTCAAAGGCTGATTTTGCAGTAGATCCCCAGGCCTTTCTTCTGAGCACCTCTGGGCGAACTTGAACCGCCAATCTTTTGGTTAGCAGCCAAGCACATTAACCTTTTGAACCATTCAAGGACTCCCCCTTAAGCAAAGGAGTAGAGAAAGCCCCTTCCCATGTCTGCTTAAATCAAAATCTTATTAAATTAATCCTTATATCGCTATACATACATATACATTTATATACAAGCATTAAATAATATATAAACCAAAACCAAACCAAACCTTTTGCCATCGAGTCAATTCTGACTCATAGTGACCCTACAGAACAGAGTAGAACTCCCCCACAGGGTTTCCAAGGAGCTGCTGGTGGATTTGAACTTTAGACCTCTTGGTTAGCAGCCATAGCTCTTAACCACTGCACCACCAGGGCTCCGTATAATATATATACGTATTAATTTATATAATATTTAGTAAGCATAATATAACACTTACCAACATGCAGCTCCTACTAACTACCATAGTAAGAGAAATCTTCAAAAGCTCTTATTTGGAATATTTTGACAAGAGTTTAGATCAGGAATTTGTATTAAAGGGAATGATGAATGTTTAAATTATATAATGCACAGGGGAAAAAAAAGGACAATTTTGAAAAAAAACTATTTTCTGTTTAAAAATGTTTTACAGGAGGAGTATAAATGCTATAGCCATCTTCCAGAACTGTCTGGATATTTCATATAAAGTTTAATCACATCTACCCTATAACCAGCAAATCTATTCCTAGGTATTAATCCAAGAAAATGAAAATAGATGTCTACAAAAAGACTCATACAAGAATGTTCATAGCAGCCTTGTTTATAATAGCCTAACACTGGAAACGACCCAAATGACTGTCATCAGGAGAATGATAAATTGTGGTGTCTTCATACAATAGAATATTACTTTGCAATAAGAAGGGAAGCAGCTGCTGATCCAAGCAACATGATGTAATTACGTATTCTATAGACATTCTGCTGAAGAAAAAAGCAAAACTCAGTCATTGTATTAAATTTGAGAACAGACAAACTAACCTATGATTCAAAAAAAAAAAAAAAAACCTATTGCCGTCAAGTTGATTCCAACTCATAGCGACCCATAGGACAGAGTAGAACGGCCCCATAGGGTTTCCAAGGAGCATCTGGTGGATTCGAAGTGCAGACCTTTTCATTGGCAGCTGTAGAGCTTAACCACTACACCACCAGGGTTTCTAACCTATGATAATAAAGAAGTCATAAAATGGTTGCACTGGGGTGTGTATGGGCAGGGGGGAGTAAGGACATTACTGGAAAGGGACATAGAAGAATTATCTGGAGTGAAGGAAATATTCCATATCTTGTTTTGGATGATAGTTTCAAAAATTTATACAATTATCAAAGCCCATCGAATTGAACACCTAAGAACTGTGCGTTTCATTGACTGCAAATTATAAATTAATCAAAAAATACAAAAATGCATTGCCTATATATTTTAAAAAGAAAATGCAGAGAAAAAAAAGGTTTCAAAATTCCATCCCTTTTAAGATAATTGCCATCTCACTGAAAATATCTATTTTTTTTTATTCTTCTATAATCTCCTGAACCTCTGAACATTGGGATGTCCCTGTACCTCTTTCCTTTTCTATTTTTTCTCACTATTTTAGTAATTTCATCTACTCCCATGGCCTTTATTATATTTTTTTTATATGGTAATGGTTTCCCCATACTATATCTCCAGCTGTTTTCTGCCTTTTTGACATCTACTAGTTTAAGGTATTTCAAACTTAATGTATCTAAAACTGAGGTCCTGAATTTGCCAAAACCTACTTTCATTTCATGGTTTTCCATCTCAGTAAAAAAAAAAAAAAAATTAAAACATTCTTCCAGTGGCCCAAACCTTAGCCTCTTTTCTTTATCCTGTACACACGTGTTCAGAAATCCAATCGTTTCTCACCCTCTCAGCAGCTAGCCTGGGTGATTAGAAGCCTCCGAACAGCCCTCCTGCTTCCATCCTTCCTCCCCAACAGTCTATTCTCCACACAGCAGGCAAAGTGATCCCATTAAAAGATAAATCAGATCATGCCCACCTCAACCCCCATGTTCCTCTTCATTCTCATCTTCTTCTACTCTCAACCTCCATCACTCTCCTTCAGCTGTGCTGCCCTTCTTGTTTTTCCTTGAGCGTACCAGGTATGGCACTCATCCCAGAGCCTTTGCACCTGTTGTGCACTCTATCTGGATTCCTCTTCCCCAAGATGTCTGCATTGCTCCCTCTTTTATCTCCTGCAGATCTTACTTAAATATTATCACTGAGGCCTTTCCTAACCACTGTACCTAAAACTGCAGCTTCTCCCCACCAAACATTCCTAGCACCTTGTTGTCTGTTGCTTTGGCACATGGTGACCTTATATGTAATGGAACAAAATGTTGCCCAGCCTGGCACCATCTTCATGATCATTGGTATGTTTGAGTCCTTCATTTCAACCATCATGTCAACCCATCTCATGAGGGTTTCTCTCATGTTATTGGCCCTCTACTTTACCAATCAAGAAGTCCTTTTCCAGTGATTGGCCTTTGCTAGATTGACCATATATAGTTTACCCTCCAAACTGGCACAATTTGAGGGTGAAAGGAGCCACTATTAATAATAATTCAGCTACCATAAGAGGAGGGATCAGTCCCTGGAGAAGGACATCATGCTTGGCAGAGTACAGGGTCAGCGGAAAAGAGGAAGACCCTCAACGAGGTGGACTGACACAGTGGGTACAACAACGAGCTCAAGCATAACAATGATTGTAAGGATGGTGCAGGACCGGGCAGTGTTTCATTCTGTTGTGCATAGGGTCGCTATGAGTCAGAACTGACTCGATGGCACCTAACAACAACAACAACCATAAGAGGCATAAACCAGGACTGTGTCAGGTAAACCAGAAGATACGATCTCCCTGCATATATCCCTGCTTCAGTTTTCTCCTTACCCTTATTATAACGTAACAACTATTTTACTCACCTTTTTATCTAGCTAACTGTCTGCTTTTTCACGTCTAGGGTGCAAGCTCCTTCCGGGCAAAAATTATTTTGCCTTGGCATATAGTAGATGGTCAATAAGTATTTGTTAAAGAAATGAACTTTTAAGTCAGTTTCAGTGATTTGGCAATGATCATTTTGTGCATTACATTCCAACGTAAGGAATTTGAATCTGAAATATGGAGACACTGTCATTATTTTTACTAAGAATAATGCAGTCTGATTAAGAGGAGAGATGGAAAAATGCAAGAGTTAGCAAAGTCTGTGTGAAAATAAATCATTTTATGGATGATCATAATTACATTAAGATTGATCATTACAAAATATAGATCTGGTCTCCTTTCTACCTCTTAAGCCACTATAATAAATTCTCATAGCAACCAGAGTGATGTTTCAAAGACATAAATCAGATGATTTTACTTCCTTCCTTAAAAGCATCAACGCCTCATGGCTTCCCAGGGCATTTAGAGTAAAGTGGAAAGTTCTTACTCTGATCTGGCCTCCACTACCACGCCAACATTATGGCTACCCTTCTCCACCTTGCTTATGAAAAGGCTGCAGTCACAGTGACCTCTCTTTGGTTTCTCCACCATGTCGACATCAACCCTTCAACAGGGACGTCTCACTTGTTGTTCATTATGCGTAGAATTCTTCTCCCCGCCCCCCATCTTTGTGTCAAGGCTCTTGCTTTTCATTCAGATGTCAGCTTAGTTGGTAACCTCTAATAATTACCTTAATTATTTGTGTACCTGTTTATTATTTGTCTGTCTCACACTAGAATATAATTCCAAGTGAAGGGAGGCCTTCTCTATTTTATTGGCTTAACCTCAGCACCCAGAAGAAATTCTGGCATATAATACACACTCAAAAAATACAAAACTGAATAAAAAAAGAGTATCTGAGACTCACCCTTTACAAAAGGAAAAAAAAAAATCTACGTCAAAGTAGCTATTACCCTGATGTTTTATATGCAATTATATACCATATACACTTATGTACATGTATTTGCTATGTTCTTCTGTGTAATTAAAAAGTAATAATGTAATTAAAAAGTAATTAAACATGACAGCTACCAAATATAAGTAAACAAATAAAATGTGAAAGAACACCAAGAGTCAAGAAAACACATCAAAAAAAATGTAGGTGGCCATGAATGTGAAATATTTAATGTGTGAAGCTTGCTTCTTCCTGTTCCAGCAAACCAAACAGTTGTAAGGAGAATAAAACCAGGAGCAGGAAAAGCTCATCCTTGATCCCATCTGGAGAGCTAGTACAAAGAGAGACTTAGAAGAAAGGGGACAAAAACATGCTGGGGTCACAGAAGGAAACTGAGTTGAAAGGAGGGGAAAAATCTGCATTCCGAGTCATTTGGAACAGAGGAGGAAGGGAGACATTATTTGAAGACCATGTTCACCAGAGGCAAACAGGCTGAAAAAGAAATCGACATCTGCGAAATTCTCTTACGCCCCAGATCTAAGGGGGCAGATGAAGATTGTTTACGTAGCACAAGAAGGATTTGGGAGAAAGAAGGAACAGGCGCACACAGAAACATATGCTCTCCGAAGCTACTTGAAAAATAAAGCATGTGGTTGAGAGGGAGAAACATCTGTGTTGCACACGGGCAGACCACCAGTAGTGAAACAGACTAGAGGTAGAGGGGAAAGGCATACACAAACAAGATCGGACATTATGTCTTGTCAAAATGACATGTAAAGGCACTGGTTCTGCATCTCATTCTCCAGTGAGTTCATGGGAGTTTGACCATCTGGGGAAATTAAGGATGAGTAAACTAGCTGTTTTGGCGTTTCCACAATTTTGTAGAAATGACAAAAGATACGTAAGATTTTTCTGCTTGGAAAAAAAATCTTTAGGGTATATTTTTTTGTTTGGGTTTTTTTTTTTTTTTTGGAAACATATTGTAGAGCTGTTATTCTAAACCTGTTGCAGCAATAGAAGCAGCTGGGTTTCTCATCCTCTGACCACAGATTTTCAGCCTATAATAGCTTTAGAAGACATTACCCCACATTAGTCAATGATTGCAGGAAATTTGTTTAACATTAACCAGAGAATGCTCACCTTGAATATTAAGAACTGCGGAGCAAGATGTATTCATTTAAGGAATATATATTGGATTAGAAAAACCTATACTTAATAATAACTAAAACTGGGCTATACTATTTAATAATTTGCTGAAGTATAGAAACAAATTTTAAAGTCTTTGGTACCCACTTTATACTTACTTCACTACATTGGTTAAAGTAAAAATTAAAAGTTAGAAATCAAGACAAATGACAACTGGAAATTAGATTACTATAAAAATGATGTGGTGGAAGCATCTGACCTCCTCTAACTTCACACGGAGGGAGGAGAATCACGATCAACAGCCGAAGGCTGATTCCTATGAGGTGGAGGTCAGGCATGCCTCCTCTCTTCATCATCTTTACCAACTCTGACACCAACCATCCCTCCCACAGTACTCGCTACTTCTCTGCTGGGTTCAATAATTTATTGCAATGTCCACACAGAACTCACAGACAATACTCAAAATTATGGGGTTTATTAGAGAAATAATAGGTTACAATTCAGGTTCAGAACACTCAGGATACAGTTCTTCCATCAGGACAGCCTCTTCTCAGCAGCGCCTGCAGGCCAGCCCCTCTCTGGCCTCAGCCTCTGCCCTCCTCAGGCAAGTGTTACAAAGTTCTTTTAGCTCTGTTGGTAAGTGCCCAGAGTCACCCCACTCCACTGGTAAGCCTCCTGCCTGAAGACGCTCAGATGTAGCTGCATGAGTCAGCGAATCTACCTCTAGCAAGTGCCTGGAGGCACCCTACTCCACCAGCGAGCCATCTGCAGTGCTCAGGTTTCTCATTCTGTAGTCTGGGAACCCATTGTGCTGTCTCTTGCCAAGCTCTCCTGCCCTGTTTCTCTGCCACCATTTCTGGCCGTCTTCAGTGTTACAGCTCTCTTCCTCTCTCTCTCTCAGTCTGCTTGTTCCAGGAGCTTCTCAGCACAGGGATTCCAGATCGAAAGGATGTGCTCTGCTCTTGGCTCTTCTTCCTTGGTGATGGTGAGATCCTCTCTCCCACTTCTGGTATGGCTTGTTTTAAGCCTAGAGGGATGGTAAAATTGACCAACTCTTTGTTAGGGTTCCATAGACCTTATTTGCACAGTTTCACCCCCACACAGATGCCATGAGCTTTATTTGCACTATTAGCAATCTGGCCAATCCCTTTTGTGGGTCATAATTACCTTATTTTTTTAGTCCCACCCCATGGAAACTACAAGACCATTGTGAGAAGGACCATATAAAAGCGATCCATTGCACTGCAATTACCCATAGTTTAGAGTTTTTTATGTTATAGATTATTGTAACTTAAAATGTATCTGTATGTAAACTTACATAAAACTTGTATCCATAGTCATCTTTACACAAACATAGTGTAAGTTTATAAACAGATAAAACTCTTATTATTTCTAAAAGCTAAGGTTTTCTGTCTGGGGTCCTTGATTTCTGCTATGGAAGGAAAGATGACCTAATATTTATTGAGAGCTCACTAAATGCTAACTTTTTATGTATTATCTTATTTAATTCTTATGACAACCCTGTGAGGTTTTACCGTTTCCATTTTCAAAGGCAAGGAAACTAAGACCAAATATAGGAGTAATAGAAAAAGCTAAATTAAGAATTAAGACGCAAATCTAACTCTTAAACTATATTGCCTGAAAGCATGTTATTCCTTTTAACTATATTGCCTCTCTGATAAACTACTCCTGACTGACAATGTCTGACAATGGTGTTATGCCATGACTACAAGTTGTCATTATCAATTCTCAATAAATTTAAAAAGAGAGAGGTGTATATTTCACCTCTGTATTAAAGAGATACATGCTTATTATAGAAAATTCTAAAATACAAAAATCTATAAAAACAATATATCACTGGCACCAAATCACTAGTTTAGGAGCAAAGTTAAAATTTTGGAATAATACCTTTTAAGTTTTTTTTTGTTTTGTTTTTTGGTACAATTTGTGTCTCGCATGTCCATAGCTACTTCCTATCTTGCCTCCACAAACTGATGCATTTCAAAATTCCAAACAAAAGATAGATCCTTTGATCAAGGAGGTCTTTCATACCCAATGGCCAATTTATTTTAATAGTGAGCTTCCAGCCACAAATGGCCCAATTCTAATGTTCGAAAAAGGAAGACTTATAATCAACTTCCAGAATGGCAGAGTGAGGATCTTGGCAAATGCCTCTTTCACAAAAACAATGAACATACTGGCAGAGCCAGTAAAATTAATAAATTCAGAATGATAGAAATTAATCGAAGCCTTAGAAGATACTGAAATAATCTATGCAAGAGAAACTACTGAACCTCAGTTTGTCAGTGTGGCCTGAGACATTGTTGCTTGGGGCTATTCCTATCCACCACCCTCCACAGCTCAGTGGTGTAGTGCCGTAAAAAGCCAGCAGTCTCTCAGCCAGTGTGAAGACTGTACTTGCTTGGAGCTCTGTTAAAAGTATCATACTCAGAGCATATGCAGATGACAAGTGGAAATAAATGAAAGAGAATAGGAAAACAACAGAAAATATCAACATAACCAAAGGTTAGCTCTTGGAAAAGATTAATATAATTGACAAATCTTTAGCTAGAGTGACCAAGAAAAAATACAGAGGGCTCAAATTATTAAAATCAGAAATGAAAAAGGGGTCATTGCTAGCAAACTTACAGAAATATATAGATTGATAGATATACTACAAACACGTATATGCCAACAAATTAGATACATAAATGATGAAATGCACTAATTTCTAGAAAGACACAAACTACTTAAATTAAGTGAAGAGGAAATATAAAATCTCAATGGATGTACAATAAGAAAAGAGATTAAATTAATAATTTTAAAAATTCGCACAAAGAAAATCCCTGCTTCAAAGACTTTGCTGTTGAATTCTACCAAACATTTTGTGGTTACGAGGGGGGGAGGGAGGGAGGGAGGGAGAGGGTTTTTTATTGATTAATTAGTAGATAAGAACTGCTTTAGGTGAAGGGAAGGACAACACTCAATAGATGGAAGGTCAGCTCAATTGGACTGGACCAAAAGCAAAGAAGTTTCTGGGATAAAATGAATGCTTCAAAGCTCAGCGGAGCAAGGGTGGGGGTCTGGGGACCATGCTCTAAGGGGACTTCTAAGTCAATTGGCAAAATAATTCCATTATGAAAACATTCTGCATCCCACTTTGAAATGTGGCACCTGGGGTCTTAAATGCTAACAAGCGGCCATCTAAGATGCATCAATTGGTCTCAACCCACCTGGAGCAAAGGAAAATGAAGAACACCAAGGTCACACGACAACTAAGAGCCCAAGAGACAGAAAGGGCCACATGAACCACAGACCTACATCATCCTGAGACTAGAAGAACTAGTTGGTGCCTGGCCACAATCGATGACTGTCCTGACAGGGAGCACAACAGAGAACTCCTGAGGGAGCAGGAGATCAGTGGGATGCAGACCCCAAATTCTCATAAAAAGACCATACCTAATGGTCTGACTGAGACTAGAGGAATCCCGGCGGCCATGGTCCCCAGACCTTCTGTTGGCACAGGACAGGAACCATCCCCGAAGACAACTCATCAGACATGAAAGGGACTGGTCAGTGGGTGGGAGAGAGATGCTGATGAAGAGTGAACTAATTATATCAGGTGGACACTTGAGATTGTGTTGGCATCTCTTGTCTGGAGGGTGGATGGGAGGATAGAGAGAGAGGGAAGCTGGCAAAATTGGCACGAAAGGAGAGACTGAAAGGGCTGACTCAATAGGGAGAGAGCAAGTGGGAGTACGGAGTAAGATGTATGTGAACTTATATGTGACAGACTGATTGGATTTGTAAACGTTCCCTTGAAGCTTAATAAAAGTTAATTAAAAAAAAAAGGTAATTAATGCTAATCCTTCAAAAGATCTTCTAAAAAATGGCAGAGGAGAGAACACTTCACAAATTATTCCATGAGGTTAGTATCATCCTCATACCAAAGCTAGACAGAAAAAAATTGCATGATAATGAAATGATAGACCAATATCCTTTATGAATATAGATGCAAAAGGCCTCAACGAAACATGAGCAAACTAAATCCAGAAACATATCAAAAGGATTATACACCAAGGCCAAGTGGGATTTATCTCAAGAACGCAGCATTGGTTTAACATTTGACAATGAGTAAATATTAGAGCCAAATAAAGAGAACATACAAAAATCATATGATCAACACAATAGGCACTGAAAAAGCATTTGATGAAACTCAACACCATTTCATGATAAAAATACTCAGTGAACTAGGAATAGAAAGAGACTTTCTCAACCTGATAAGGGCATCAATGAAAAATTCACAGCTGGAGGTTCTCACTTCTCTATGCTAGAAAATTTGGAAGACGATTACCTGGCCAACTGACTGGAAGAGATCCATATTTGTGCCCATTCCAAAGAAAAGTGATCCAACCAAATGCAGAAATTATCAAACAATATCATTAATATCACACACAAGTAAAATTTTGCTGAAGATCATTCAAAAGTGGCTGCAGCAGTACATCAGCAGGGAACTGCCAGAAATTCAAGCTGGATTCAGAAGAGGACACGGAACAAGGGCTATCATTGCTGATGTCAGATGTACCTTGGCTGAAAGCAGAGAAGACCAGGAAGATGTTTACCTGTGTTTTATTGGCTGTACAAAGGCATTAGACTGTGTGAATCGTAAAAATTTATGCATAACATTGAGAAGAATGGAAATTCCAGAACACTGAATTGTGCTCTGTGCTCTACTTAGACAATGAGGCAGTCATTCGAACAGAGCAAGGGGATACTGCATGTTTTAAAATCCAGAAAGGTGTGCATCAGGGCTGCACTATTTCACCACACTTATTCAATCTGTATGCTGAACAAATCATCTGAGAAGTTGTACTATACGAGGAAGAATATGGCATCAGACTTGGTGGAAGGCTCAACAACAACCTGTGATATGCAGATGACACAACCTTGCTTGCTGAAAGTGAAGAGAAGATGAAGATCAAACACTACAGCCTTCACTATGGATTACACTTGAACATAAAGAAAACAAAAATCCTCACAACTGGCCCAGTGAACAACATCATGATAAATAGAGAAAAGATTGAAGTTGCCAAGGATTTCATTTTACTTGAATTAAAATCAACATCCATGGAAGCAGCAGTCGAGAAATCAGATGATGCATTGCATTGGGCAAATCTGCTGCAAAAGACTTCTTTAAAATGTTAAAAAGCAAAGATGTCACTTTGAGGACTAAGGTGCTCCTGACCCAAGCCATATTTTTCAATCATCTCATATGCATGCAAAAGTTGGACAATGAATAAGAAAGAGCAAAGAAAAATTGATGCCTTTGAATTATGTTGTTGGTGAAGAATATTGAATATACCAGGGACCGCCAGAAAAATGAACAAATCTGTCATGGAGGAAGTACAGCCAAAGTCCTCCTTGGAAATGAGGATAACATGACTTCATCTCAGGTACTTTGGACATGTTATCAGGAGGGACCAGTCGCTGGAGAAGGACATCATGCTTGGCAAAGTAGAGGGTTAGCAAAAATAGGAAGACTCTCAACAAAATGGATTGATTCATTGGCTGCAACAATGGGGTCAAACATAACAATGATTGTGAGGATGGTGCAGGACCAGGCAGTATTTCATTCTGTGGTACATAGGGTCACTATGAGTAGGAACCGACTTGAAGGCACCTGACAACAACAACCAATATCAGAAATAGTGGTAAAAGACTGAATGCTTCCCTCCTAAGATTAGAATCAAGACAAGGAAGCTCACTCTTGCCAATTCTATTTAACATTTTAGCCAGGTCATTAGTGAAGTAAAAGGCATCCAGAATGAAAAGGAAGAAGTAAAAAAAAAAAAAAAAAAAACTATCGCTATTTGCAAATAACGTGATGTTTTGTGTAGAAAATGCTAAGGAACCCATTAAAAAAAACTATTAGAACTTATGAATAAATTCAGGAAGTTTGCAGAATACAAAAGCAATATATAAGAATCAATTGTATTTCTTTAAATGGAGCCCTGGTGATGCAGTGGTTAAGACTCAGCTGCTAACCAAAAGGTCAGCAGTTTGAATCTACCAGCCACTCCTTGGAAACTCTATGAGGCAGTTCTACTCTGTCCTATAGAGTCACTATGAGTTGAAATCCACTTTCAGGTAACCGGTTTGGTAATAACTAAAAAATGTAATTAAGTAAACAATTCCATTTACAATAGTGTCTCAAAGTATGTAGGAATAAATTTAACAAAAGATATGCAAGAGGTGTAGACTGCAAACTACAGACCATTGTTGAAAGATTAATTAATTGAGAATATTTCCATATTCATGCATTGGAAGACTTAATATTGGTAAGATCACAATCCTCCCCAAATTGATCGACAGATTTAATGCAATTCTTATCAATATAGCAGTTGAATTTTTTTTTTAAATAGGCCAACTAATCCTAAAATTCACCTGGAAATTCAAAATGTCCAAAATTGCCAAAACAGTTTTGAGAAAGGATAACGAAATATAAGAACTCACAGTTCCTGATTGTAAAACTTAAAACAAAGCAACAGTGGTCATATGGATAGACAAATAGATAAATAAGGTAGAATTGAGAATCCATAAATAAACCTTTAACTTTATGGCCCACCGACTTTTTACAAGACTGCCAAGACAATGCAATGGAGAAAAGAGTAGTTTCTCAACAATGGCACTGGGAACACTGAATATCCACATGCAAAATTTGGACAACTACCTCACACCATATACAAAATTAACTCCAAGTAAATCACAGAACTGAATGTAAATTCTACTAAAAGAAAACATAAGAATAGATCTTTGTGACCTTGGGTGAGGTAGTATTGTCTTAAATACAACACCAAAAGTACAAGCAACAAAAGAAAAAAATAGACAATTTGTACTTCATCGAATTTAAAAATGTTTATGCTTCCATGGATAACATCAAGAAAGTGAAAAAACGACTTATCGAATGGGAGAAAATATTTTCACATCATATCCAGGCACTCCTTGGGTTACAAACGTCCATGTTACTTGACTTCAACTTGCCCTTTTATGTTATGTAAATTTGCCCTTACTTTGAAACGATTGGACCAACCCCATTGGCAATAAATTCTTCATCACAATCACCTTCACTTGCTGCAAGTTCAGCTTTTAAATTATTGAAAAGGCTTTGAGCCTTTTCTTACACTAAAGTAAGGCTAAATAAGAACCATATGAACCTGTTACCACCTTACAAATTCAACTTAAAGGCACAGTTAGGAACTGATTTCATCTGTAACCCAGGGACTGCCTGTATCTGATAAGGAATTTGCATCTAGAATATGTAGAGATCTCTTACAATTTAATATTCAAAAGACAACTGAATTTCAAAAATGGGCAAATAATGTGAATAGACATTTTTCCAAAGCATGCAAAAAATAAAATAAAATATGCTAAATGTCTTTGTCATTAAAAAAAAATCTAAGTGCAAATCAGAATCACAATGAAATACCACTGCACATGTACTAAGATGGCTATAATCAAAATGACAGACAATAACAAGCATTAGCAAAGACATGGAGAAATTGAAACTCTCCTACATTGCTGATTGTTGTCGTTAGGTGCCATCAAGTAGATTTCAAACTCATAGCGATTCCATGTGACAGAGTATTCATTTCAAATTTCCTTGACAAGTCCACTTGAATTTTGTAGGCTGTCTCCTTCCCTAAAGATTTACAGCCTCGGAAACCCTAAGGAGTAGATCTGCTCTGTCCTATGTGGTCACTAGGAGTGGAGTTGGCATCGACTCCATAGCAATGGGTTTTTCTTTTTCTTTTTTTTTTAATCTTTACAGAGGTAAGTCGGCAGGTCTATCTCCCAAGGGACAGCTGAGTGGGTTTGAAATCACCAATCTTTTGATTAACAGCAAAGCGCGTAACTGTTACACCACCAGGGCTCCTGATACTGCTGCTGGGATTGTAAAATAATGCAGCCACTTTGGGAAACAGTTTGGCAGTTACCGACGAAGTGTATGACCCAGCAATTCTGCTCCTGAGGATATGCCCAAAATAAGTGAAAATGTATGTCCACACTAAAACTTGTGCACGAATGTTAACAGCACCATTATTCATAATAGTCAAAAAGTGTAAATAACACGAATGTCCATCAACTGATGAATGGATAAACAATATACGGTCTATTCATACAACAGAATGTTATTTGCTTACAAAAAGGACTGAAGTACTGATAACATGCTACGACATGGATGAACCTTGAGTACTTAAAGGAGCCAGTCACAACCACATAGTTTATGATTCCATTTATATGAAATACCAGAATAGGCAAATCCATGAAGACAAAAAGTAGATTGGTGAGCGCCAAGGGCTAGGAAATGATTGCCAATTGGTACAGAAATTCTTTCCGGGCAATAAAATGTTCTAAAATTAGATAGTGGTGATAGTTGTACAGCTCTGTGAATGTACCAAAAACCACTGAACACTACACTTTTAAAACTTGAGTTATATTATGTGAATTATATCTCTATAACCAAACCAACCAAACCCATTGCCAACAAGTCGATTCCGACTCATAGCAACGCTATAGGACAGAGTGGAATTGCCGCATGGGGTTTTCAAGGAGTGGCTGGTGGATTTGAACTGCCAGCCTTTTGGTTGGCATTCAAATGCTTAACCACTGCACTGACAGGGCTCCTATATCTCAATAAAAGTGTTTAAAAATGAGTATGTCAGTACCTAATGAAAAAGTGTGGCTCCCAAGTTCAGAGCTAAAAAAAAAAAAAAAAACTAACATTTTGTTGGAAATATTTTTGTACTTTTTTCAATTTTGTACAATGTAAATACATTCAGAATAATACAAATATAAAATAAAAATAAGTAAAATCAAGACATTTTCTTTATTACATTCAGTTTGGTTTTTTGTTTGCGTGTTTTGTTTTGTTTTTCTAATGGATGGGTATTTTGAGCCTTCCTAAAAGGACGAATATTAAAAAAGCACTAAGCTGAGAATTGGAGATGTGAGCTTCTCATTTCAGCCCAGGCTCTAGTTCAGCCTATGACTTTGCTCCTCTTCTAACTTCAGATAATCTGCAAAGTGAGGTCGTTAGACTAGATGAATCTGAAGTATTTTATTCTGTAATGCATAAAGCACTCATTACCAGTGTATGCAATATTTTTTGATTCTGAGTCTTCATGTTACTAATCAGCATTAGATACATTAAAAAAAAAACCCAGTGCCATCGATGCAGTCAAATACACCTTCCTTAGGATCTTCTCAACCCGTGGCATCATGTCACTCAGAGTTTTTCTCCTCTTTATCTCAGTACATTTCTCTCAGTCTCTCCTACTGGTTTTTCTCTTCTCTCTAACCTCTAAAATTAGAAATTTCTCTGGGCTCCATCCTTTAAATAGTTTACTCTCTCTCTGTTGTCGTTGTTGTTAGGTGCCCTTGAGTCTGTTTCAACTCATAGCCACCCTATGTACAACAGAAGGAAACACTGGCCAGTCCTGCGCCATCCTCACCATTGTAGCTACACTTGAGCCCTGCTCTTGGCTTTACAGATTACCTACATACTGACAATCCCCCAGTATATTTTTTCAATCCAGAATTCTCTTCTGAGCTTCAGTATTCATTTCAAATTCCTTTGGCAAATCCACTGGCATCTCCTAGACATCTCAAACTTTTTATGTTCAACAGCAAATTCTTAACCATCTCTCCCATGAAACAATTCATTCTTCTACCGTTTTACTTCTTAGTTGAAGGCACTGAGGCCTACACCCTTTCCCACACTAGAAACCACTGTCCATTACCGGTACCACAGTCCTAGTCTAGACAGATATCATCATGCCCTAGATCATTCCTAGGCTCCATTACTGATCTCTCCCTTTTCTCTCTTATCCCCTTTCAGTTCATTTGTTCACACAACACCAAGTGCTATATTTCTTACAATGCTAGTTGGATCATGCCATTCTCCTTCATATACCCCATTATAAGATTTTCATTATATTTAAAACAAAACCCAATTCTTGTCCATGATCATCAAAGCTCTACATCATCTTTTTTACTGTTTTTAGTTGCCATCCAGTCGACTCTGACTCACAGTAACCTTCTGTATAACAGAATGAAATGTTGCCTGGTCTGGCACCATCTTCATGATCATTGGTGTGTTTGAGTCCATTGTTCAGGCTATTGTGTAGTTCCTTCCAACCTAGGTGGCTCATCTTTCAGAAGTGTACTGGACAATATTCTGTGATCCATAGGGTTTTCATGGCTAATTTTTGTAAATAGATTCCCTGGCCTTTCTTCCTAGTCTGTCTTAGCCTGGAAGCTTTACTGAAAGTTCTGCAGGATGGATCACTGCTAGTATTTAAAATATGGGTCAAATAGCTTCTGGCATCACCGCAGCATGCAAGCGACCACAGTACAACAAACTGACAGCAGGTGGTGGCTGCATTATCTGGGCCTGCTAAATTCTTGAAACTAATTTTGGACCCCTGAATCTCCACGCTCTATCCACATGGCCTTCATTTAGTAAAACCACCAAGCTACTTCCCAACTTTGCTTTCATGCCTGCTATTCCTTGCACCTTGAATTCTCTAGGTCTCAGCTTAAATGTATTCTTCCCCAGAGAGGACTCTGTTGATCCCCCAGTACAAACCCCATCCCTTCACTATTGTCTCTTATTGGACTCTATCCTCTTTCCTTCACAGGGCTTATCACTTTTTGTGATTATTAGCATATTTATTAGCATTATTGTTTTAAAAGTTCTTTGAAACTTGAACTCACCATTCATCAGTTTTTATCTGATTTTTTTAACAATTTAACCTATGCAAAAGTATATACAGGGAATGTTTATTTGATATGCAAAAATAATTACAAAAGATAGAATGCCCCCTTCGACTTCTTCAGAATATATTTCTGTTCTGTGAATGACTTCTGTTCTGAGGTGGACTGTGAAGAGAGAGGGAAAGATTTATATAAATCTCTTTAGTTTTAAGCAGCACAAAAAAATATGTTTTATGACTAAGCTCTGCGTAGATGTCTCCCTAGAATCAAAAACCCATTATCTCTGTGATTTTTCCATCTTTCTCACTGTCAACATGCAAGTCCCAGGTATTCTAGATTTTTATAAATGCCATCCAAATATGCTTTAACCAGGCTTTGAACTTTTTTTTTCCTTGCTCTTCATTATAAATAATGGCCAATGGTGTGTCATGGTTTATGGTTATTTTAGACAAACTTTGAGACATGTTGAGGAACATGGGTGAGTGAGATGTCTCAGAATGGACATGTATAAATATATAAGATTGGTTAAGGTTTTGGAGCAATTTTTTTTTCTTTCCTTAAATTTTTTTTTTTTTTTTACTTTTATTTTCTTAATCTGTTGTATAGGATAGTTTCCAGAAAGGGAGACTGAAACTTTTTCACATTTTATTTTAATGAAATTTTAGCAGTCGCCTCAATTTCTCCTATTTGGAGACTACAGTGATCTCACTGGAAATTTCTTTTCTACTAAAAGTAGTTGATCAAATAGAGAAAGTTTAACTTTGATGGAGTATATTACAGTAGTATATACTTCTTTAACAGTTGGTGCCATTGGTACAACTGTTTCTGATGGACAAAAACACATAACTCCATGCCTGGAAGTTATGTATGAAAACTCAGTCACTTGCCTCAACAAATCCTTTTAGGAGCAGGTAGTTTCTGATTTTGGAAACCCTGGTGGTGTAGTGGTTAAGAGCTATGGCTGCTAACCAAAAGGCCGGCAGCTCCTATCTACCAGGTGCTCCTTGGACACCCTATGGGGCAGTTCTACTCTGTCTTTTAGGGTCACTATGAGTCAGAATTGACTCAAAGGCAATTGGTTTGGTTTCTTGGTTTAGTTTCTGATAAATTTTCACTGTAAATGCAGAAAAATGGATACACTTTTTTAATTTGATAATTCTGCCCCTCTGCTCTGTTTTTCCTGGAGCATTTGTTTCAAGTTCAGCTTCCTTCCTAACAAAAACCAGTCTCTGGGATAATGGTTAACTTGTAAGTGTGCTGTTTTTCAAGGAAAACATTAAAATCAGTCTCAAATGTGTGCTCACTCATAAGTTAAAGATCTCAAATAAACCTCTTCTAAGATTTTTTTTTTTTTTTAAGAAAATAAAGAACACCCTTGACTCTTCCCAGACACTGCATAGACTTCCAAATTTTTAAATTCCAGTTGCTATGAGGGATATGGGGAAATCCCGGTGGCATAGCGGTTAAGTGCTACGGCTGCTAACCAAAGGGTTGGCAGTTCAAAGCCGCCAGGCACTCCTTAGAAACTCTATGGTGCAGTTCTGCTCTGTCCTATAGGGTCGCTATGAGTCGGATTCGACTCAACGGCACTGGGTTTGGTTGGTTTTTTTGTATGAGGGATATGACTCCTTCCACTGCCCAGTGGTAACTGTAGGCATCAAAAATAACCAGAGGGAACTCAGAAATACCTAATTCACCAGGACCACAGAGAAATTATGAACAGAAAATGTGTGGAGAGAAACAAGGCCCTAAAAGCAGCTTTTTAAATATTAAAGGGCCTTTAAATGGGCATAAGATATTTCAGTGCTATAAATTACTCTGAAGAAGGTCTTTGAGTTGCTTTGTTACTTTGCTACTTTGCATTGCTCTGAGCTTTCATGAGGGCTAATCCTGAGCTGGAATCTCCCAAGAGGCTTATGTAGCTCATAGTTTTACATCATTATTATGAATAGTCTGAAGCATTGTTGCTGCCCTTTGAAACTTCATTTGCTCAATAAAAAACAGGGCACATGTATATTTGTCATGTACTTCTAATATTGAATCAGCTTGATAGTGATAGTAGGAACTGACAATTAACCTATCAGAGATTGAGAGCAGGTAGCAAGGGAAACCTTTCAAGTGCCAGATTCTTACTGGCAGCGGCAACTCCAGTGTTTTATACAGAAAAAGTTAAGGGGCAGTAGTCTAATTTAAACTGAAGGCTAGAGGGATTGTCTAGAAGTGATAAAAAGCACTATTTTTAATTAGATTGCATATTTATTTGGGATGGCTAAAACCTACATTTGCTTTGCTAAGTTTTTAACTTAGATGATATTATTATTTAGAGAAAAAAAATATTGCTATGGAGTTGATTCCTACTCTTGGTAACCCTATAGGACAGAGCAGAACTACCCCACAGGGTTTCCAAGGAGCAGTTGGTGGATTCGAACTGCCAGCCTTTTGGTTAGCAGCTGAGTTCTTAACCACTGTACCTCTGGACCTCCACTTAGAGAGAAGGGATATAATAAGGGATTCTGATGCTCTCACAGAGAATTTAGGAAGTGAGCATAGTCTCTGGGGGTGGGCAGAAACTACATGCTTTCATTTGTTAAATCAGAATAAATATCTATACAAAATGAATATTATAAGAGCTTCTATACGACTGAGAATTAGAATCTTAAATATGTTCTTAAGCAGTTTAGCACCTACCATCCCTAACCATGAACAGTGTTACCTATATGCTATACCTAAAGGTACTACATAGAAATCACTTTTATACCATCAATGATGTCCTTAACTTCAGTCAATAGGTGAGCCCTGGTACATTATTAGATCCTGGTGGCCAAGAATTCATTCCCCTGATTAATACTCAGCACCTACTACCTGCTAAGACATGTTTCTTACTCACTGCATTCTGAGTAATGCTTGATGAGTCGAACACAGAAACCAAAAGAGGCCTTACTGCTTCAAGGGAGACGACTAGTCTAGACTGGTCTAAGGAACATTCTGAAAATGTTCAAGCAATGCCTTGAGCAGAATGTCATATGGATCTTTTGCATGAGGAATATAGACCAAGTTCATATCTGCCACCCCTTAAACGTTTCTTCTCCATTCCCAAGACTTCTTCTAAGTGTCTTCCCTGTACTCTTCTATATGTTGCTCATCTATCTGGACAGGCAAAAAGGACATGATGTTTCCTGTAAATGCCCCACAGTACCCTACCTTTGTGCCCATGTTCCAGCAATTTCAACAATCGAGAACACTCATAGAAACCCGACAGGACAGAGTAGAACTGCCCCATAGGGTTTCCAAGGATCGGCTGGTGGATTCAAACTGCCGGCCTTTCAGTTAGCAGCTGAACTCTTAACCACTGTGACACAATTCATCTCGGTCACCTAATTTCCTCAGCATGTTTGGAATTCTTAGTATTCGATAATATAATTTGATTGGTGCTTCATTAGAGTTTTAAAAATCTAAAACCATAAGGATTTCAGACGGAAGATTTAAAAATATATGACTTTATTATTCTAAGCAGTTTGTTCACCTATAAAAAGCATCTTTTCTGTGGTATCATTCATAAAATGAACTTCATGGTCCATTAAAATTTGGTAGGGTTTCATGGGTTGGGATAATTGGAGGGAGAAATAACAATTTTCAAAAAAACCTTATTGTCAAATGTATGCATAATTTCACACCTGCTCTTGACTCTATCAAGAACATGGAAGCAATTTAAACAAGGCTTTGGGAAAAAATGTATTTTAGAAGCTGCAGTACTTTAACTTTCTGCTATGGCTTATCATTGTAAAAATCATTTCTGTAATTACGTAGTCTTGCTTGCATTACTTGTTAATTAGGTTTAATTATGCTTTCAGCCAATTACTCAAAATCTGACCTTTTCTAACAAAAGTCAGGCAAGGAGAATGTAGGTGAGGCACAGGAACTAAACTGTAAGCAGTAAACAAATTGCCAATAGTAATTTTTTATTTTTTGCTTACCTACTGAACACTTGGGCAACTCATTACTAGCTACATTTTCTTTTATGCATTTTTGGAAATCCATTACTCTGCCACAGAATTCCCAGGAAACTATAATACAAAAATGTTATTTAACCTTTACAGAATAAGTAGGTAAAATGAACTTTTGATCATCTGAAAAGAATTAAGTTGATAGCTGTCACGTAATCAAGTCTGCATTTATGATACGTGTTAAAAAAAAAAAATGTTCTGTTCTAAAACTAAACTTTGAGCTGTGTTGTGTGTGCACGTGATGCTGTTGAGTCAATTCTGACTTTTTAGTGACCCTGTAGGACAGAGTGGAATTGCCCCATAGGGATTCCAAAGAGCAGCTCGTGGATTAGAACAGCCAACTTTTTGGTTAGCAGTTGAGCTCTTAACCACTGCACCACCAGGACTCCTGAGCTACATTGGCTGTAGGGATATATATCTTTCATTTAAATTTTAATCTGCTAATATTATTCTTTTTTTAGAACACAGCTCTAACAGATACAGTACTTCCTAAGGTACTTAAATTTAGCACAAGTCCCTTAATGGAACATGGGTAGTTGACACCGCCTGTGTCTACACCGGATGATTCAGTGACTAACGCGTTTTGCAGGGTGGAGACCACAAAAATAGTAACTATAGAAAACATTGCCAAGGACTAAAAAACTTTGTTATGCTTGAATCACCCAAAGTCTAAAGCAACTTGAAAGTGAACGTTGAATGTAGAATTCATTCTCTTCGAGATCTGAGGATAATTAAAAATTCTGTGAATTTGTAAATTGTTGGGAGACTAAAATTTAAAGACATCATCTGTTAAATGGTATATTAGGACAAACTGAAATACATGCAATTCTTGTTAATAATTCTTATTTTTACTAGAAGCAAATAAGTATAGAGAAAAATTAAAATCACCAATAATCTCTATGGTATATGTCC
Organism: Elephas maximus indicus; assembly: GCF_024166365.1. NCBI lineage: Eukaryota > Metazoa > Chordata > Mammalia > Proboscidea > Elephantidae > Elephas > Elephas maximus. The sequence goes on along the minus strand of NC_064841.1, from coordinate 12,768,996 downwards.
TTTTAGGGTTTTATTGGACTCTTTGTTATATAGCTGGAAACAGTATACTATTGATTTTATTTTATGGTTTTACACCAAAACTGATGCCTAGAAGTGTTCAATATTATTTTAAAATTCCTTCATGAAAATTATTTTCAGCGTTGGCATAACAGCCTGTCCAATCTTCATTACTGACATATTAATTTAATTCAACCATAAATGAGTCTCAGATTTTTAAGAGATATCTTTACATCTTTAGAGTCCACAACTTCTGCTTCACTCTAATAACTCCTGATCGACTGTCTTTACTTCTATGTAAAAGACTTAAAGGGGAGATTTTCAACACATTAATGACATATGAACTTTAAAGCTGCTTCCAAGTCTGTGAAGAAAATGATTGTACGTAAAATTTTGTCTGCTTATGGATAGGTTTTGTCACGTTGTTCATAAAGAAAATCAAATGTATAATGTACAACTTAGCTTTGTAGATGAAATTAACATATTGGCTTTTCTCAGAAGGCCCAGAAGGATATGGAAAATATTAGGGAAAACTTTGATTTTTCCCAGGCTTTCGGAGCTCTAACTTTGATGTTCTTTCTTCCCAGCTATAGTTCAATTCCACTGAGACAAGGGACCGTATCTTAAAATTTAGGGATTCCAGCTTCCAGCCTAGTATTTTCTATATTTGGATCTTAGTTGTTAATGGTGATGAAGATAATGTAATGTTACTAATGATGAACCTTAAAATATGAGAAATCAGGCAAGGATTAATTTGTGCCAGACGTTTAGTAGCGTAGATGTTCTTTTAAAAGCCCTTCATTTCCACTGTGTGATGCACGTCCAGGAGCTAAACTCTCAGGGTTTCTCCAGTCTCTGTCAGATCAGTAAATCTGGTCTTTTTTGTGAATTAGAATTTTGTTGTACATTTATCCCCAGCTCTGCCCAGGACCCTCTGTTGTGATGCCTGTCAAAAGCAGTCAGTGTTAGTAGCCGGGCACCATCTAGTTATGCTGGACTCAGTCTGGTGGAGGCTGTTTTCATTACGTTGAAGTGTAATAAATATTGAAGGCTGTGCTCTTTGATCTTCATCAGTAAGTGCTTCAAGTCCTCTTCACTTTCAGCAAGCAAGGTTGTGTCATCTGCGCATCACAGGTTGTTAATGAGTCTTCCTCTAATCCTGGTATCATGTTCTTCTTCATATAGTCCAGCTTCTCAGATTATTTGCTCAGCACACAGATTGAATAAGTATGGTGAAAGGATACAACCTTAACACACACCTTTCTTGACTTTAAACCACACAGTATTCTCTTGTTCTGTTTGAACAACTGCCTCTTTGTCTATGTACAGGTTCTCCAGGAGCACAATTAAGTGCTCTGGAATTCTCTGCAATGTTATTTATAATTTGTTATGATGCGCACAGTTGAATGTCTTTGAATAGTCAAAAAAACACAGGTAACATCTTTCTGGTATTCTCTGCTTTCAGTCATGACCCATCTGACATCAACAATGATATCCCATGTTCCACGTTCTCTTCTGTATCTGGCTTGAATTTCTGGCAGTTCCCTGTCGATGTACTGATGCAACCACTTTTGAATGATCTTCAGTAAAATTTTACTCATGCGTGATATTAATGATATTGTTTGCTAATTTCTGTATTTGTTTGGATCACCTTTCATTGGAATTGGTACAAATATGGATGTCTTCTGGATGGTTGGCCAGATAGCTGTCTTACAAATTTCTTGGCATAGATGAGTGAACACTTCCAGCACTGCATCCATTTGTTGAAACATCTCAACTGGTGTTCCGTCAATTCCTAGAGCCTTGTTTTGTTCCAGTCTTCAGTGCCACTTGGAACTCTTCCTTCAGCACCATTGATACTGCTTGAGACCTCCAATTAGCAGATCCATTCTATAAACAAAAATGATTTATTCTCCACATATATTTTAAAGATGAAATTAAAAACATACTTAAGGTATTAATTCATCTTGTTGTAATTTCATATTTTATAATTTTTTATCAGTCAACAAAGAGGAGTAAGATGGCTTAAGTTTTAGACTTAAAGTGGTATCTAAATTGTACCTCAGCCTGATATTATCTAGCAGAGGAAATCTGAGTTAAAAAAAAAAAAAGAGGAAATCTGAGTTACTTCATATTATTTTCTAAGCCCAATTCCCCTCATCAATAAGATAAAAGAATTGGAATATATTACCTCTATGGTCACCTCCAGTTTTTAGGGCAAAACAAAATTTTAAAAAGCTATGATTATACTTTTTTTTTTTCAAGCTGACTATATGAAGAAGAGCACAGCATCAGGATTGGGAGAAGACTCATTAACAATTTTGAATGATCTTCAGCAAATTTTACTTGTGCGTGATGTTAATGATATTGGTCACTGATTTCCACATTCCTCTGGATCACACAGATGACATAACCTTGTTTACAGAAAGTGAAGAGGACATGACACACTTATTGATGAAGATCAAAGACCACAGCCTTCAGTATGGACTATACCTCAACATTAAGAAAACAAAAATCCTCCCACTTGGACCAATAAGCAACATCATGATAAATGGAGAAAAGATTAAAGTTATCAAGGACTTCATTTTACTTGTATCCACAATCAGCACTCATGGAAGCAGCAGTCAAGAAATCAAATGATGCATTGCATTGGGCAAATCTGCTGCAAAAACTTCTTTAAAGTGTTAAAAAGCAAAGATGTCAGTTTGAGGACTAAGGCACATCTGACCCAAGCCATGGCATTTTCAATTGCCTCATAAGCATGTGAAAGCTGGACAATGAATAAGGTAGACGGAAGAAGAATTGATGCCTTTGAATTACAGTGTTTGCAAAGAATATCGAATATACCATGGACTGCCAGAGGAACAATCTGTCTTGGAAAAAATACAGCCAGAATGCTCATTAGAAGCAAGGATGGTGAGATTTCATCTCACGTATTTTGGATATGTTTTCAGGAGGGACTAGTCCCTGGAGAAGGACATCATGCTTGGTAGAGGGCCAGTTAGAGTGAGGAAGCCCCTTAACAAAATGGATAGACACAGAGCTGCAACAATGGGCTCAGACATTGCAATGATTGTAAGAATGGTGCAGGACCGGGCAGTGTTTCCTTCTAGGGTGGCTATGAGTCAGAATTGACTCCACGGCACCTAACAACAGCAACATGATTACACAGGCAGTTAATTCCAACAGACCATGAAAGATAAAAAAGTAATAATATCATCGGTGAAATGAAGAATATGTAGGTCCAGTTAGGAAAGGAACACCCTCCTGGTATCCATTCTTTCCTTCAGTTTTTAAATAATTGTTTAATGTTCTCTACCAGGTTTTAGCAGGAAACATGGCCGCCAAGCTGAGAGTATGTTTCCCAGGCTCCATTGCATCTAGGTGTGACTAAGTTCTTACTAAAGGGATGGGAGTAGAGGTGAGATGTGCAATACTTAAGTCCTACACTTAAAACTCGGGCATGACTCCCCTTCTGGTCTGGAATGTAGACGTGATGCTCATAAGCCACACTGACCAAAACAGATGGTGAAGCACAAACATGGAAGGAACCTACTTCCTTGATGATTTTGTGGGCCAAATAGCCCCCCACAGACCACCCAACTATCTCAGGATTGTTATAAAACCAAACCCAGTGCCGTGGAGTCAATTCCGACTCAGAGTAGAACTGCCCCATAGCGTTTGCAAAGAGCGCCTGGCAAATTCGAACTGCCGACCCTTTGGTTAGCAGCAAAAGCACTTAACCACTACGCCACCAGGGTTTCCAAATACAAATGTTAGATAAACTTACATCTTGTTTGAGCTCTTTGTGGGGTGTTGTGGACACTCTTTGTAGAGTAGTTTAGTCTACACCTATGTCTTTCTTACAACAGAAGAAACAATTACTATGTATTTTTATGGTATAATTAATTCGTATTTATATCCTGCATTTCAGGACTACACTGATGTAACAAAATTGCTGCTGTTAGTTACCACCTAATGGGCTCTGACTCAAGGTGATCTTACGTGTAAAAAAAACAGTCCTGTGCCATCTTCATGATCTTTGGCATGTTTGACTCCATTGTTGCTATTGTTGTATCAATCCAGCTTATGGAGGGTTTCCTTCATTTTTGCTGACCCTCTACTTTACCATGCTATATCCTTTTCTAGCGATTGGTCTTTCCTGATGAGCTGAAGTCTCACCATTCTCGCTTCTAAGGAGCATTCTGGTTGTATTTCTTCTAAGACTGATTTGTTCGTTCCTCTGGCAGCCCACAGTATATTAAAAATTAGTGTTATTTAAATACTTATGTGCATATCTCTGCCTAGAGTGTAAGCTTCCTGAGTGTAAGCTTTCTTTTGCCTCTTTGAAGCTCCACTACAAAGTATAGATCCCAGTAATGATAACACTACACATGCTCATGGTGTGTGAGAAATAGTTTGATTTGAGGTGCAGAGCAAGGGTTTTGGAGCCATGCAGACCTTAGTTCAAACCTCATCTCTTAAGCTTACTGATCTTGGGCTTAGCCTTTCCTTAGAAAGTATTTACCACGTACCAACTACTTAATAAATGCAACTTGGAAGAGTGCTATATAAGATTAATAGACAAGTGCAAAAAAAAGATATTTACAATGTTTTGTAGTTTGCTATAACTTAATTTTACCTTTTTTTCTTTTTAATTCAGTTACATTAGAAGCTACTTTGAAATGGAATGTTATCTTTTCATATTTTGTAAAACATACTTTTTGCCTTAATTAGGCAAAATAAACTGAAAAAGATTATTTGGGTAAATAATCACAGACATACTAGATATATTTCTTAATACATTTTGTTTTCTTAATAATCTCCAAATTAAATTTGAAGATTTTTCCATAGTTTCAGAATATTTTATTTCACTTTTAGAAATGCAAACTCAATAGAATAAAAATTGTATTTTAAATGTGCTGTATTGGATTGAAAATTATTTTAACATTAATTATTTTGTTTTTAATATTGATTAATATGAAACTATAAAAACAGTACAATGCTATTTTTTTATTTGATATGAGTTCTGTAGTTGTAAGAAACTTGGATTAATGTATGGGAAAGGAATTTTTTTAATTCATTTTTGTATACTAGTTAATATTTTATATCTTAAAAAATTAAATTTAATATATGTTACTTTGTTGTGTTTCAGAATGAATTTTGAAAGCACTGCCTTTAGAATTTATTATTAACCATGAATGAATACAAAATTACCCTAAATAATGTCCAACTTTATCAACACTATTCACTGCCAGTAAGAACATACATTATTACTACATTTTTTTAAAAGGAATTCATCAATAAGAAGCAAGACCATTACAAATCCACAGTCTGTAATTGTAATTTCACTCTTAGAAATCTCTGTTAAGGAAATTGTGACCAACGTGGCCAAAAATGTATGAAAAAAAATGTTTATAGCAGCGTTATTTAGATGACAGAATTCGAACAATCTAAATATCCTAAAGTGAGAGACCAGTTAAATAAATTCCACACATAATTGAAGTATTTAAAATTATATTTTATTAAGGAATTTTAATTATTTAAAAATATTTATGATATGAATTTAAATTAGAAATTTTTAGAATAAAATATACTTATAAAAATAAATGTGTTTTAATTATGCAAAATAATAACTAAATGAAAATAGAATTTTTTACTTCTTCAAATATTTTGCATTTCCTCAGATTTCTGTGTTGGGAATTATTTTATTTGCAATGTAAATAATAAGAGCTTTTTAAAAATATGACTCTGATCTCTACTTTGACTTTGAATTCACTATCTATGCAAAATTCAGTACATCTACTCTTTTTTTTTTTCTTTTTAACTCTTTAGGAAAATATTTCTGTGCAACAAAAAATTATATACAATACCCTAAAAGATGGTTGCCATATTTATGCCTTTGTTTTATTTTTATTTTTTCTCCCCACTGAAACCAGTATTTTCATAGTACAATTTATCTCCTGTTATCCTCTCCTGATTAAGGAACTTCTTTTTTGCAACTTTCATTTTCTGTGGCTGGTAGTCTCCAGGTTTTTTCCACACTTTCTATTTGCACATTGTGTGTGCCCTATTGCTCATGCTAAAGTAGAAAAATAACATCCGGGTTTTCACAAAAAGCAAATATTGTAAGAACAAAGACACAAAAGGTGGATTTGATTCTAGTGCAGACAATTGTTCAATCGCATAAACACACATGGCAAATTAAACACACTGAGTTTTTTTTTTTTAATCTCTCTGTCTTTATATAACAGCAAAATTAGCAAAGGTGAGATAATCATCTGGAAATTTGTTTCTCTAAACTTGCTACAAGGAGCCCTTGTGGCTCAGTGGTTAAACGCTCAGCTGCTAACCGAAAGGTTGTCAGCTAGAACCCACCAGCTGCTCTGCAGGAGAAAGATGTGGCAGTCTGCTTTCCTAAAGATTACAGCCTCGAAAGCCCTATAGAGCAATTCTACTCTGTCCTATAGGGTCTGTACGAGTTGGAATCACTCAATGGCACAGAACGATAACAACAACAAACATTCTATAAAGGATAAAATTAGGTTGAGAGCAAAAATTATTGTCTATATGACAGTTGCCCAACAGAATTTTTATAAGGATGGAAATATTCTTCATTTCTGTTGCCCAATACCATAGTCACTAGTTACGTGTGGCTATTTATTTAGCACTTGAAATGGGGTTAGCGTGACTGAAGAATTGCATTTTTAATTTTACTTAATTTAAATTTAAATAGCCACATGTGCCTACAGGCTACCATATTGGACAGTGTGGATCTATTCAAATTTAGCCTGAATTCAGGACAAACATAGGAATTAAGTATCACTATTTAGCTAAATTTTCTTATTTAGCTAAGTTTTCGTATTATTTACTATCAAAAAGAATTTTACAGTTTCACGAATGCCATGGGATCATAGATTTTTTAGCATACTATTATTTCCAAATGCAGTCACACTTAGAAAATTTGACAATTGATTTTTTAAATGCAAGAAAAAAAGCACATTCATATTAAAATTTTTCCCTGTACTACCAAAATGCTTTGTGTAATAAAAGTGAAAATGACAAAACCAAAATTCTGTCATTGGCAAGATGCACAAAGAAATCAAAGAACAAACAAAGAAAAAAAAAAAGCTTGTGTATATATGTTAAACCTAGGGAATCATCTCTCAATATGATTTTTTAATATATAGGAAAGTAGAAATAAGAAAAACTCTACATTCCAGTTCACTAAAGACAGTGACTATTACTATCGTATGTGTTGCCTTGATAATTTTGTCTGTTTGCTGTGAAAATTTTTGTACAGTGTTGTGTAATATTATTCAGAACTCTTCATAAACATTTGGAATGACTAGAAAGTATTCCACTGAGTGGCTAGACAGCAGTTTATTTAACCAATTCCCCACCGCCTTTTTTTTTTTTTTTGGACATTTAGATTATTTCCAGTGTTTTACATTTAAATAAGGCTACTATAAATATTTACCAATTTGTTTTTTAATCTGGTTTGTTAGCATCAACAATAAATATGGTTCTTTCCAAGAGAGAAAACTTATTATGGACATATTCTTATAGAACTCTATCTGAAATACACTATATTGATGATTTTTAGACAGAAGGCCAAAAAAAAAAAAAAAGAATTTTCTCAAAAATTTGTGTAACTGGAATTTAGACACACCTTACTCTCATTTTGCAAAAATAAAGTTGCCATTAATTTTTCACTATATATGTCAGTGAAATTAATACCACACAAAGAAGCCCATGCATTTTCCCTTTCTGATCACAGGCAGCAGCAGTTTACCTCTTCTGAACCATTAAAACAAGCAAACTTCATAAGCATAGGCAGGTGTTGTTCTGATGTCCCTTGATGATTAATGTTTCTTGTCAACAAGGAAATCATAGAACGGAATCCTCCTTGTCTTCTTGGTCTTACATCAGCTAAGGGAAAACTCTATCCATATGATTCTACGGGTTCACTACCATTTACCCTCCAAATCTCCACCTCTTTTAGGCTTTTAACCTATTCTTCATATAAAGTAACAGAGGATGTTGAAGATATTTCCAATTTAGAAAGCTAATGGATTTACAATTTCTCAGATTAATGGTTTTCAATTAGTGAAAATAAAAGCAAGTCCATTATTGGTCTCATCCCCAAAGGATTTGATTATATGCTCAGGTAAAGCATGGAGTCCAACAACAACAAAATAACAATAATTGCTACAAAATGCCTTAAAGATGAGTCAAACATTTAAAAGGGAAAGAAAGTGTACCACATTGGTCAGACAGAAAGGCAAGAAGACCAAGAAGCAACAGGCCACTTTATATACTTTTCATATATTCTATCAACAATTCTTATCACATACTAAGCAATCCCAATATTAAATTAATACCAACAGAGAAACATATTTTTATTCATACCTTTCTTCCAATTAAGAATATACAAAATCCCATATATTTTTGCTCAACTACAATTGTTTGATAGAAGGTGTTGAATTTCAATTTAAAGGCTAAAACAAAAGCGTAAATGGTGTGGTTTTTATTTTGTGAATCGCAGACTCTGCTTTACTGATACAACACCCAAGATTCTAAGCTGACATCAAAGCAAGTAAAAAAAAAAAAATCATCTGAAATGACAGCAGCAGCTGCAGCATCCGCCTCTAAATTAGGCTGTGTTTCAAAGTCTGGACTCAACTGCTAAGCAGTATAAAGACCCAGGAGGAAGGCTGCCCAGAAAAGAGTGAGCCTTCCGATCTAACACATCAAAGTAACACATGCTAGGAAGAGCAATAAATGCATGTGGCCCACATTCACGTGCTGCCTAATTGAGCTGGGCTCACGAAACCAAGACAAACCTTCAGCTGATTCCTGGTTTAAGAGAGGATTTGAGATCTTTTCTATGCAGAAAGCTGACACAAATTGGTTGCAGATTAGAGTCTGACTCTGCAATGAAGCATCCCATAATTTCAAAAGATGGCCATTTTGGTGTCATATGGCATCTTCAAAACACTGACTTCTTAATGGAGTAACATAGAAACTAACCATTAGGTATAAATAACTGCTAAAAATATATATATATGTATATATATAAGCTCTTTAACAAAGAAAGCCTTAATTTGTACATTCAGGGATAGATGCTTTGAGGAAAGGCTATTTCGTTGGTTTTACATATAAATTACCAATTTTGAGGGCATTCATCTTCTAAAGCGTAAGCTATTTAACAAGATCTTAGAATACTAATATCTATTAAGAAAGAGGAGACACAGTTATGGGTTCTAGAAGTAATTTTTAGTAGAAATGTTTCTTGTCAAAAGGTTTCCATTAGGGATCATTACTACATACAGGAGATGTGATCTATTTAGTAGCTTAATTTGCAATTAGATATGTAGCAGCAACACACCCAAGAAGAGCTTTAATATATTAGAACTCTGAAGTCTTTTATTCTCTGTTCATACCCTTTATGCTTTTAGTGTAGTTTGCAGCACAATGCCTTATTATTCCACAAAATACTCTCTGTATGTGTAAATTGCCGAAGTTAACTTACACAACTACCTGAGGAGACTTTAATTATAATTAGTGGAAGGCTGATAATTAATCCTATTACGTGAAATATGCATGAGTTGTCTCTGAGCATATGCACTAAAAGCAAAACCTCAGAAATATGCAGAGCAATTATAAATAGAGAAGACTGGAAAGAGAAAAATGTATCCTTGTTAAAATTCTCAAATGCTTGGCCATATACTTAACTAGATAATTACCATTGCCAGGCACTGAGAGCAAGACAACTTTAGGATTACTCTCTTTAGTGCTCAAGCGATACCTATCATAAAGGAAATTCTGCAAAAATATTGATACTGTTGCCTCATATATTAAGATCCTATCCCAAACTGTCAGACTCCATTGACACTGATGATGAAGGTCTAACTCCACTGACATTAATTCACTCTGTATTTGTATCTAGGATATAAAATAGGATGGGTCACATGACTACACTTCTTAGAAAATATAAGCATTGAGTTATTTGCAGAAGGGCAGGTCATACAATGGACCATTTTTCATTATGATGGTGGGGGTTGGGGAAAATTTTTTTATAAATTTCCAATTAAAGCATGCAATGGTATCCATTATTGATATCTGGTACAAATTGTGGCCCCCAAGAAGAAAAAAAGAACGCTCTTTGACCTTTGTGACAGTCCTGGTAGCCAAGCCTCTCAGAATGTTGCCACGTCCCTTAATGTCCCAGGATTATTGCACTGCATATTTTAATAAGAGGCCTCAATGAATGCCCTTTGTCAAAGTCATAAAACTGGTAGGGTATAGCCTAACCATAAAGAGCCATAGCTCAAGGCTGGAATGAATTTAGCCCTTTGGAACATCTCTCTCATCTACATCCATCCCAGGACATAGGGCATAGGTGGATCCTGAAATTTGAGAAGATCTGCCAAGGAGGATGTTGAGAAGACTCCACCTAACAAGAATGGTTCCCCCACTTGGTACATGCCAACCTCAAGTCTGAATTGGGTCTTTATATCTAAGAGTAGCTAACTTTCTCGGTATCTTAAACAACCGATAACTATAACCATCTAAACAATATATCTTATGAGGAGCTGCTTGCTGTTACTTCCATAACCATAAATAGCCAGGATTATGGGGTCAGAGGGAAGCCAATGGCCCACAGGCAGATATGTCTTGGCCTGTATATGTTCCACCAGAGTTGGCAAAGGATAATGCTTCTATCTACGTGATTGAGTTTTCATGGACTCAGGTCAGTGGCATTGTCTCTTTGATCCGTGATTCCTCTTTAGTCACAGTTCTGTGCTCAAAGTTAATGTTGACTGATTGCACCTGTGAAGTCTCAATATTTATAAGTGATTTTGCCCTTGGCACAATCTTTTTGAACTAGCTAGAGATTTTCAAGGTAAAATGAAAAATATTTTCAAAAACATTATAATTAACATTTGTATATACTTGATAGTTTACCAAGTTTGTCTCACATGCATCATCAGGTAAATTCTCACCAAGAACCCATGGGCATATTATTATGTACAAGTACAGGTGAGGAAACTTAAGCTCAGAGAAAGAAAAATATGCCCTGTCTTATTCAGGATTCTCTAAAGAAACAGAACTAGTACATATATCTATGACTATATATATAACCTATTGCTGTCAAGTCAATTCTGATTTATAGCAACCCTAAAGGATAGAGTAGAACTGCCCCATAGAGTTTCCAAGGAGCACCTGGTGGATTCGAACTGCCGACCCTTTGGCTAGCAGCCATAGCACTTAGCCACCACTCCACCAGGGTTTCCATGACTATATATATACATAACCAGAAAACCAAACCTATTGCTCTCGAGTAGATTCCAACTCATAGCAACCCTATAGGACAGAGTAGAACTACCCCATGGGGTTCCAAGGAGCAGCTGGTAGATCTAACTGCTAACCTTCTGGTTAGCAGACAAGCTTTTAACCATCATGCCACCAGGGCTTCATATATATATATATATATATATATGTACACACACACACACACTGAGATTTACTTCAAGGAAAAGGCTCATGCAGTTGTAGAGCCTGGCAAGTCCCAAACTCTTAGGTCAGGCAGCAGGCTAGAGACCTGTGCTGGCTCACAGATTGTGAGGCGCTGGCAAATTCAAAATCTGCAAGTCAGGCATTGGGCCGGAGATTTTGCAGGCTTACATTCCAAGATTTTTAGGTCAGGCAACAAGAAAAGTGTATGGTCAAGAAAGTAAGTGAACTCAGACAGAACATTATTTACATTCTAGAGGCTGACGACACCCCCAAGGAAACTCTCTTTCAACTGATTAGCTGATCACATCAGATCACATCATGGAAAGTGGTTACCTTACCTTACCTTACCTTACCTTACGTTACCTTACATTATGGAACAGCGACCAGTCTAGCGTCTGGTCAAACCACTGATAATCAACATCGCAGCAAAGTTGACCCATAAAATCAACCATAACATGCCCTAAATCAGACAACTGGTAAAACAGCATATACAGGACTCCCCATGAGAACCACTTCTGCCTCTGAGTTCTTTGCAGCTTTTGCATCACTCACAGCTTCCTTCTGTACAATCAATGTAACAGAGAACCTCTCATCGGTGGGTTCCATGGAAAAGTAGTGACTTTTTCAATGCCTCATCCTTCAAGTTATCCTGAAAATACATATTTTTTAAATCCTTGGTAAAGGCTTATTTGAGATCTTTCATTAACTATGGTCTTAAGTAAAGTTATAATTTATCTTATGTATGCTTGAACGTAATTTGTGTCATTTTGATGTATGTGTTCTTAATTATTTCAAAAATGTATTACTAATTTTTTTATGGGCTTAGATTAACATGAAATAAAGTAGGCTTCCTGGGAAGTTAATAAAATATAAAGTTAATAAGATATAAAGTCTTTAGGCTGATTACTTAATTTGTTTTTATTCCTGTTTTATGAAAATATCAATACATAGTTGATATTTTCCCTTTCTTTTTTACAGCATGGAAAATACTGTGATTTCAAGTATTCTTAATTTAGGTTAAAGTCACTTTTAAACACAATTATTATTATTTTTTTTTCTGTAGCATTAATCACTAAAAAAAAAATGTGAAGTGGAAATGATACCCACTTTGGTGAGGGTAACTCTATATTCTGGTTTATCCAGGGCAATTTAGTTTATGCCTATTATCCCAGTGTAATTATTAATAGCACCACTTTCACTATTACAAGCATCCTAGTTTGGATAATAAATTATATTGGTCCTTTAGAAACCTGCATGATCTACACGCAATCAAAAGCAGCTGAGATTAACATAGATGGAGGCTGATCTTGACAGATCTGCCAAGGAGGGTGTCAGGCAGAACCCAGCCTAATGGGCCAGCCAAATTATGGGCCTTAACCCAGAGGGATTTCCTTGCTGAAATACAAAAAAGAACATAGTATGTACATTTCTCTTCCGTTACTTACATACTTGCTTTTACCTACAAATGCAAACAATTGCTACCCTCAATCCTCATTTCCCCTGTTAAAAGTATCCCTTTTCCTTATTGTCCTGTTTGCAATCTTCTTTCTTTCTATAGTCTCTCCTTTTTATTTATTTACTTATTATTATTGTCTTTTATACTTGCTTCCAGTGATTTTCCAAAGTTATTACCATACTTCTTTCAACTATTCAGTCCTGATTCAGTTCTTGGGATTGTGTTCCCCTAGTTAGGCCCTAAGGCCTTCTCCCAAAATTGGCTTACCAGCTCTCCCCTAATCCTGTGCCAATCTGGAGGCTGGGCAATAAGGGACATTTGCTGTTTCTGCTATGAGAGCTGAAGAAGCTGTGACATTTGCCAAAAAAGAAAAAAAGCTCTTAGGTTCATTCCTCTATACCTCGGTGTATTCATTTATCTTCGCATTTATCCAACAAGTATTTAAGCATGCCTACTATGTTTTTACTATGTATATTCTGCTTTCTTGAAGCAACGGTATGCCTCCTGTAGATATTCTGCCTTCTTGAAGCACTCAGTCTATAAACCCAAATGTAAATTTTGTTAAATGATATGAAGACAAAGTAAAGGAGACAATGAAAGATTGTGAAGGTTAGACTAGGACTCTCTAAGAAAATCTCATTAAATTTCAATAGGGACTAGCCAGGCAAAAAGTTGGGGAAAAAATGTTCCATGGTGATGAACCAGTTTGTATGAAAACCTATTCTACAATGAGCTCTATATATTCAAGCTTCAAAAACAATAATTAAAGGCCTCTTCTATGCTAAGCTCCATTCTAGGCACTGCGGTAACAAAAACAGCTTCTTTCATGGCACTCATCCTCCAGTAGGGAAAACAATAAACATGAAAGAGTGGAAGGAATGGAGGGAGGAAGGAAAGGAAGAAAAGAGAGAGAGAAATTATTTTAGAATAGTAACAAGTGCATTTAAAAAAAAGGAAACAAATGGGTTAGGAAATGGATCACTTTAGATTTGTTGGGCAGAAAAAGACTCATTAAGGAGGTGATAATAAGATTGACAAGAATGGACAGCCAAGTAAAGATCTGAGGTAAGAAGATTATAGGCATAGAAAAAAGCAAATTCAAAGACTCTAAGGTGGAAAAAATAGCCCTGGTGGCACAGCGATTAAATGTTCACCTGTTTACCGAAAGGTCGGCAGGTCAAACCCACCAGCATCTCTGCAGAAGGAGATGTGACAGTCTGCTTTCATAGAGATTACAGCCTTAGAAATCCTATAGGACAATTCACCTCTGTCCATAAAAGGCCAGCATAGCTAAACAGGATTCCTGGTGGTGCAGTGGTTACGAGCTACTTCTGCTAACCTAGAGATTAACAGCAAGAATCACCAGCCACTCCTTGGAAGGCTCTATGGGGCAGTTTTACTCTGTCCTATAGGGTTGCTATGAGTTGGAATCGACTCAATGGCAATGGGTTTGGCTTTTTTTGTTTTGGGGGGGTTCTTTTGGTTATGGCTAAAACATAGTGAGTGGCAAGTAGAGCAACATGAGGAGAGCTTAAGAAGGCAACGCTTATGACCATAACAAAGAATTAGACGTTATAACTTGGGGAACTTAAGAACCCTAGTAAAAAAAGTGAGAGAACCTGGAGGAGTGGATATATCATGAGGGGCATTGTGGACTAGGTGAAGAATTTGGAGTTTTTTCCTAAATCAGTACAATGAGAAATCATTGCTGCTTTCAATCAAATTAGTGATATACTTAGTTCTGTATTTTAACTGGTAACGGTGTGTGTGGGGAACAAGAATGTAAGCAGGGTGAGCAGTTGGAAGACCATTTTAGCAGCTCAGATGGGAGTGATAGTGATTTGGGAAAAAACATAATGGTGGAGATAGAGAAAAATGAACAGATGGAGGTGTTATGGTTGGGAAAACACTAATAGCTTTTGACCTAAAGATTCTAAAATGCGTTCTCTAAAAAACATTATGTTCAGTGCACCACATGTATAAAAATCAAATGTATATAGGGCATTAAAATAAATCTTAAAAATCAATCAATCTTATGTACTTCCTTTAACTTCAATGATTTCTTTCAGGAAGATGGTAAATTTGCAAAAGGTAAGAAGTTTCCTGAACACAACCAAATGCTTCCAGGGACAGAGTAGCAGGGGCGGCACCTGGGAACCATGGTTTCAGGGGACGCCTAGGTCAATCGGCATAACAAATTTTATTAAGAAAAATGTTCTACATCCTATTTTGCTGAGCGGCATCTGGGGTCTTAAAAGTTAGCAAGCAGCCATCTAAGATGCATCAATTGGTTCCCACCCACCTGGAGAAAAGGAGAACGAAGAACACGAAAGATACAAGGAAAATATTAGCCAAAGAGACAGAAAGGGCCACATCAACCAGAGACTCCATCAGCCTGAGACCAGAAGAAATAGATGGTGCCCAGTTACTGACAGGGAAGAAAACAGAGTCCCTGATGGATCAGGAGAAAAGAGGGGTGCACAACTCCAATTCTAGTATAAAGACCAGACTTAATAGTCTGATTGAGACTGGAGGGACCCCGGAAGACATGGCTCCCGGACTCTCTGTTAGCCCGGAACTGAAACCACTCCTGAAGCCAAGTCTCCAGACAAAGATTAGACTGAACTATAGGACATAAAATGATACTTGTGAAGAGATTGCATCTTAGTTCAAGTAGACACATGACACTAAATGGGCAGCTCCTGTCTGGAGGAGAGATGAGAAGGCAGAAAGGGACAGGAGCTCGTTGAATGGACACGGGAAATCCGGGGTGGAAAAGAGGAGTGTGCTGTCACATTATAGGGAGAGCAACTAGGGTCACATAACAACATGTGTGTAAATTTTTGCATGAGAACGCTAACTTGAACTGTAAACTTTCACTTAAAGCACAATTTTTTTTAAAAAAAAAAGGAATGTGGTAAATTTTTTCACATCTTTATTAAAACTTTGTACCTAAGAAGACTTTACTATTATCATATAGAGCCCTGAATTCAGAAGCTTGCGTTGAAAACCTTACACATCTCTAACTACATCAGTTCTAACACCTTCTTAATTAAATTGAAATTTATTTTTCTCCTGCTGTTTTAATGAGAATGTACTCTGCTTTCTGATATACAACAAAAATTATAAACCCTATGGTTCTGAAAGATACACTTTGATATTAACTGTTTTCAAAAATAATGCTTCTATGAAGAAACTTGAAGCAAAGCTATTTACATTCTTATCAGAAGAGTTTCAAATCAAAATGCTGTTTTTATTACTTCAACAAAGAATAGCAATTGATTTTGTCAGGACGTAATTGAAGTACCTACTGCGTGTCATAATATTATTTTTCCTCTCCCACCAATTGCTGAAGCTAAAATAAAGAGAAATTTAGTTAAATTCTAATTTTCTTATCAAAACTCTTACAGGTTAACCCTTTGGTCGTACGTCTCATGAATTTTTTTTTTTTTTTTCTGTTTTGCCCTTCCTTACCAAGAAGATAGATTAAAAATAAAAACCACATTCCCTCGGAAGACTGACATCTCAGGATATCTTTACAATGGCAGTAGTTGCAACAGCCGGCATCCTAGAAAGGCCAATAGAATTAGAAGCCACTGGGAGTAATGTTGGCAGGCAGAGACCAGGTACCTGAGTAAGACATACCTTGGTGCTTTTGCCTCAGGTTTGAGGGCTCACATCCAAGATCGATTTCTGGATCTTCAAGAACTCCTCAGAAGTTTAGGTCACAAGGGTGTTAATTTGGGATTTGAGTCATTTTGAGAAGATATGTGACCACTTTCGAGTGCTGGGTGTTTTGAGGACTCCCCATGAAAACTGCAATCAACTAGAGAGATGCCAGTAGAGATGGGCTAATTATAACCCATAGGGTGACTCAAGTAGGTCCCCCACTGAGCCAGAATTGAAATGTACGTTGAATTCTCTCTTCTGCATTGTAATGAACAATCCAGGCTGCTATGGACTAAAGCAGGTCCTACGAGGTTACTTTAGTTTAACAACTCCAGAGTTCACCAAACCCTTCTGTGGTTTGGTAAGTTACAATTAGAGAGGTGCCCTCTCTAGTCATGATTTCTGAATCCATATTTGACAGCCAAGTGCTTCCAAAGAACATAGTCTCACTTTTGAAAAAGTCAAATAAAATGCTGATATGTGAAACATTAATTAATAATAAAATGAAAGCTAATACTTTAAGAACCATTTATAAGCCAGGTATTGCGACATGTGCTTTACACATATAGCACATGTATGTCATATAACATATGATGTCACTTATTCTCACAACATCTCGTGCGGTAAAGATTAAGAGATGAAGGCAAGATTAGAACCCAGGAAGTATAAATCCAAAGCACAAACACTGGCAAGTCTCCAGAATGGTTGCTCGTGCTCTGATTGGTATGTTCATCATCATCATCATCACTATCATTATAACTAGCAAGTATAACATGCTTAAAACATAACATAATCAAAGCACAGCTTTTTTTTCTACTATTACCACTTTAAACTTTATTCAAGGTGTTAAATTCCTTTTCCTAGAAAAACAATGTAGGAGCTGTTCTGTGCACTCTTGGGCCACAGCTCATCTTACAGTACTCAGCACTGGGGATCTTTCCTGAAATTACCTTGACCTGCCTGGATGCAATTCCCTTCTGGTTGATGCTTGTAATTTCTTCCATGGCCTTTACAAACCAGTGTTCTATTCAGTTTCTTGCTGCTGACAACCATCGCTTCCTCCTATCACCATATTACACGAGACACAGAGAATCCCATGCCAACTTTCTTTCCCAAATATTCCACATCTGGTCTATAAGAAAAACACATTCTTTTCCTTGACAAACTCTGGAAGGCAGGTAGATCACAATACAGTCATCTCTATTTGACAGCCATAGGCTGCTATAACTTCTCTCAATCTTAAGTCATGTATCAGTCTATTGTCCTCCTAATTTCAGGGGACATGTTTCCAGCTCCCCAATGGACCCATGGAAGCTCTGCTCCCCCTACACCTGTTTAGGATTGAGATGAAGGAAGTATTCCTAAAACGAATACACCTTTGGAATGGAGGAAAGTCACAGCAAGGCAATAACTCATTGCAAATAATTTTGTTCACTAATTTCTGCCTCCTTCTCTCCTCTCTATCCTCAAAGTGGGGTAACGTATCCAAGAGTCATGGAATTGGTTCTTAGCCACTTCCTTAGTAAATTCTATTTAAAGTGATACATCACATGCTTACTTTCATAAAAGACATCTAAAGTATTGGCATCAAATTAAAAATGAGGCAGTAAAGAGTTCCAGTCTAACATCCTAATCTATTTATTGAACATCTATTATACTGTGGGCACAATGGAAATGAAAAAAAATGATGTATGAACAAATGAATAGACTTGAGATTAGGCACCTTGTTCATCCAACAATCACTTATAGCTCACATACTAGACACTAAATACCATACTTCACGATGAAACTTTTTTACATACAGGCAGTCCCCAGGTTACAAGTGAGATCTGTTCCTGTGTCTTTAAGTCAAATTTGTAGGTAAGTTGGAACAAGTGCATACAGTTTTTATTTACCCTTACCTTAGTGCAAGAAAAAGCTCAAAGCCTTTCAATTATTTAAAGGCTGCGCACGCAGCAAATGAAGGTGATTGTGATGAAGAGTTTGTCACAAGTAGGGTTTGGTTCATTCATTTCAAAGTGAAGGTAAATTTACATAACATTAAAGGGCAAGTACAAGTTGTCCCTAAGTTGGAGATTTATAACCCAGGGACTGCCTGTAAATAAGACAAAGACATAATTCCTACTATCAAAAAAGGAGTTGGAAATGTAAAGAGATAGCTAAAATTTTAAGGTGTAAACCTGGGTAAACTCTAAATTTTCTCGTATGGTTAATCTCTAGGCTAAGTGAAAGCCTAGCTAAGTGTTGAAGGAATGCCCCAGCACAGAGCCAATCTCAAAGACTGAGAGAGATATTTGTTTGTGTTGTTGGGTTTTTTTGTTTGTTTGTTTGTTTTTAAATACTATTTTGTTGTGTTTTCAGTAAAAGTTGACAGAGCAAATTAGGTTCCCTGTTTGTTTTAGTTTTTCTTGTTTGCTTGCTTGCTTTATTTTTTAGCTCCTGGCATTCAAAGAAATCTCTGTCGAAAAATTAGCTGAGCACAACATAAAGGAACAGACTTCAGTGAACACACATAAAAGAGAACTTAGTCTTTGCAAAAATAGTTTGGAAATGACACTAAACAAATAGACAACTACAACCTTCACCAATCAAAAAACCAGCAAACACTGGGGAAAGGGGATAATCCAAGCTCTAGAGTTGCCGCATTACAGTATTTAAATGTCCAATTTTCAACAACAACAACAACAAAAAAACACAAGTGTCCATTCAAAGGAACAAAATAAACTGACAGGACCCATCCAGAAGAAACCCAGACACTGGACTTACTAAGCAAAGACTTTAATACAACTGTTTTAAATATGCTCAAAGAACTGAAAGAAATCTGGGACAAAGAACTAATAGAAATTTAAAAAAATGATGTATGAACAAGATAGAAATTTCAATAAAGAAACATAAACTATTTAAAAAAATACAAGCAAAAATTCTGGAGCTGAAAAGTACAGTATCTGAAATAAAAGTTCCCTAGATGCATTTAACACCAGATTTGAGTAGACAGAAGATAGAATTAGAAAATTTGAGGACAGAAAAATTGAAATGATCCAGTCTGAGAAGCAGAAAGAAAAATGAATGTAGAAGAATGAACAGAGCCTAAAAACTTTGGGGGAAACCATTAAGCAGATTAACATACAAATTATGTGATACCTAAAAGGAGAGAGGAGAGAGACAAAGGGGCAGAAAAATAGATAAATTTGATGAAAAACATAACTCTACTTATCCAAAAATCTCAACCAAGTCCAAGTAGAATAAATTCAAAGAGATCCACACTAAAGCACATTATAATTAAACTGTTGAAGGCCAAAGACAAAGAGAATCTTGAAAGCAGCAAGAGAGAAGCAAATCAGCATGAATCAAGAGTCCTCAATGGCATTAACAGTAATTTCTTCTCAGAAACCATGCAGGCCATAAGAAAGTGGCATTACATATTTAAAATACTGAAAAGAAAAAAAAAAGTCAATCAATAATTCTATATCCAGCAAAGCTGTCCTTCAAAAAATGAGAGAGAAATTAAGACATTTCCAATTAAGCAAGAGCTGATGAAGGTCATGACCAGCAGGTCTACTCCATAAAAAAATGCTAAAAGAAGTCCTTCAGGTTGAAATGAAAGGACACTAAATCCTAACTTGAAACCACATGAAGAATTAAAGATCTCTGGTAAAGGTAACTGCGGGGGTAAATATAAAAGCCAGTATTATTACATTTTTTGTTTGTTACTTCACTTTTTATTTCCTACATGATTTAAAAAACAAATGAATGCTTAAAAAGTAACTATAAATCTGTTATTGTGCACACAATGTATAAAGATATAACTTGTGATAACATTAACATTAAAGGGGGTTATAGAACTACATAAGAGATGAGTTATTGTATTATATTGAAGCTAAGTTGCTATCGATTCAAACCAGATTAAAATAAATGTAGGATGTTAATGTAATCTTTATGGTGGCTACGAATAAAATATGCACAAAAAGAAATGACAAGAAAAGCAGAATGGTTCATTACCAAAAAATCAACTAAACACAAAATAATGGAGTATCGGAGGAAATGAGGAAAGACAGAATACATACAGAAAACAAATAGCCAATGTCAGAAGTCAAGTCTTTCTTTGTCAGTAATCACTTTAGATATAAATTGATCAAACTCTCCAATATAAAGGTAGAGACTATCAAAATGGATTAAAAAAAAAACTGTAATCCAATTACATGCTGTCTACAAGAGATACACTTTGGATCCAAAGACACAACCAGGTTGAATGTGAAAGGATGAAAAAAAAAAACCATGAACATAGTAACCAAAAGAGAACCGAGGTGGCTGTACTAATATCAACATAGATTTAAGTCAAAAACTGTCTGAAAGTACATTATATATTAATAAAAGGGTCAATTCACCAATAAGCTATGAGAATTATAAATATGTATACACATAGCAACAGAACCCCAAAATATATAAAGCAAACATTAACAGAATTGAAGGGAGAAACAGTTCTACAATAATAGCTAGAGACTTCAGTAACCCACTTTCAACAATGGATACAACATCTGAACAGGTGATCAATAAGGAAAGAGGGTATTTGAACACCATAAACCAACAAGACCTAACAGACATATATAGAACACTCCACCAGGAATAGCAGCAAGGCATTCTTTCTCAAATGTATATGCAACTTTCTCCAGGATAGGCTATTTGTTAGGCCACAAAGCAAGTCTCAGTAAAGTTTAAAGGTCTGAAATCACACAAATTAACTGTTCTGACCAGAAGAGAATGAAACTAGAAATCAATAGCAGAAGGAAAACTGGAAAATGTACAAATATGTGGAAATAACACTCTTAAAAAACCAATGGGTCAAAGAAGATATCACAAGGAAAATTAGAAAATACTTAGAGGTGAATGAAAATGAAAACACAACATACAAAAATATATGAGATGCAGTGAAGCAGTTCTCAGGGGGAAATTCATAGCTATAAACTCCTACGCTAAAAAATAAGAAAGATCTCAAATCAATAACCTATTGCCTCAAGACACTGGGAAAACAAGAGCACACTAAACACAAAACTAGCAGAAGGAATAAAACCATAAAAATTACAGTGAAGAGAAATGAAATAGAAAATAGAACAAAAATATAGAGGATAAACAAAAACAAAAGTTGTTTTGTTTTGAAACAATCCATAAAATTGACAAACTATTACCTGGACTGACAAAGGAAAAAGAGAAAAAAAAAACACAAATAACTAAATCAGAAATGAAAGTGGGAGCTTTACTATTTATCTGCAAAAGAAATTAAAGAAGAATTAAAAAGAATACTATGAACAATTATATGATGACAAATTAGACAATCTAGATGAAATGGACAAATTCCTAGAAACACACAAATTACCCAAACTGACTCAAGAAAGTCTTAACAGACCTATAACAAGTAGAGAGATTGAATCGGTAATCAAAAATCTCCCAACAGTGATATGACAGTGATTAGAGATGGTGATATGGTATGCAGTGTTAAGTAGTAATTATGAGATATTAAGGTTTAAGTGGGTTCAGAATTGGGTTTTTTGAATGCGTACTGGAGACTGGATGAGGAGACCACAGCTGAGAATGTATGGGCATATCTTTATGTCCACTACACAAATATAGTCTCCTCTTTAGTTTGTCTTCATAGCATCCAAAGGCAAAGACCAAGTTTCTAGTCTTCCTGTAACCCTCCTCATAGTGTATGGCTTCTCATTTGAGGGACACATCGCATTCACAGTTAACTCATACAGCTCATGGTGGACATAGCCAAGTGGAAACTTTTGCTTTTATACCTTCAGGTGAAACAGACTTTTACATGCAGAAAGCCGACTTTAATACTTACAACTCTATCAGTGCAATAGGCTCTTAACCATGTAATAAGCATAGCATCAAGACTAGAACAAAGCTAGAGTGACACATACATGGATAGGTCATAGATAGTGGCTGTAACTACTGAATAAGAAAGAAGAGAACAAGGTTTAAACAATGGGCTCTGTTCCAAATGGCTGAGCATACTGAGGTCCAACCATCAGTTTTTGTTGTTAGGTGCCATGGAGTCGGTTCTGACTCATAGCGACCCTATGCACAACAGAATCAAACACTGCCCAGTCCTGAGCCATCCTTACAATAGTTGTTATGCTTGAGCTCATTGTTGCAGCCACTGTGTCGATCCACTTCATTGAGGGTCTTCCTCTTTTCCGCTGACCCTGTACTCTGCCAAGCATGATGTCCTTCTCTAGGGACTGATCCCTCCTGACAACATGTCCAAAGTATGTAAGATGCACTCTAGCCATCCTTGCTTCTAAGGAGCATTCTGGTTGTACTTCTGTCAAGACAGATTTGTTTGTTCTTTTGGCAGTCCGTGGTATATTCAATATTCTTTGCCAACACCACAATTCAAAGGGGTCAATTCTTCTTCAGTCTTCCTTATTCATTGTCCAGCTTTTACATGCATATGATGGGAATGAAAATACCATGGCTTGGGTCAGGCACACCTTAGTCTTCAAAGGTGACATTTTTGCTCTTCAACACTTTGAAGTGGTCCTTTGCAGCACATTTACCCAATGCAATGCATCTTTTGATTTCTTGACTGCTGCTTCCATGGCTGTTGACTGTGGATCCAAGTAAAATGAAATCCTTGACAACTTCAATCTTTTCTCCGTTTATCATGATGTTGCTCATTGGTCCAGTTGTGAAGATTTTTGTTTTCTTTATGTTGAGGTGCAATCCATACTGAAAGCTGTGGTCTTTGATCTTCATTAGTAAGTGCTTCAAGTCCTCTTCACTTTCACCAAGCAAGGTTGTGTCATCTGCATAACGCAGGTTGTTAATGAGTCTTCCTCCAATCCTGATGCCCTGTTCTTCTTCATATAGTCCAGCTTCTCGAATTATTTGCTCAGCATACAGTCTGAATAGGTATGGTGAAACAATACAACCCTGATGTACACCTTTCCTGACTTTAAACCAATCAGTATCCCCTTGTTCTGTCGGAACAACTGCCTCTTGATCTAGGTAAAGGTTTCTCATGAGCACAACTAAGTGTTCTGGAATTCCCATTCTTCACAATGTTATTCATAATTTGTTATGATCCACACAGTCAAATGCCTTGGCACAGTCAATAAAACACAGGTAAACATCCTTCTGGTGTTCTCTGCTTTCAGCCGGGATCCATCTGATATCAGCAATGATATCCCTGGTTCCACGTCCTCTTCTGAAACTGCCCTGAATTTCTCACAGTTCCCTGCGGATATACTGCTGCAGCTGTTTTTGAATGATCTTCAGCAAAATTTTCCTTGCGTGTGATAATAATGATATTGTTCTATAATTTCCACATTTGGTTGGATCACCTTTCTTGGGAATAGGCGTAAATATGGATTTCTTTGAGTCAGTTGGCCAGGAAGCTATCTTCCATATTTCCTGGCATAAACGAGTGAGCACCTCCAGCACTGAATCTGTTTGTTGAAACACCTCAATTGATATTCCATCAATTCCCACAGCCTTGTTTTTCACTAATGCCTTCAGAGCAGCTTGGACTTCTTCCTTCAGTACCATCGGTTCCTGATCATATGGTACCTCTTGAAATGGTTGAACATCGACTAATTCTTTTTGGTAATAATGACTTTGTGTATTCCTTCCATCTTCTTTTGATGCTTCCTGTGTAGTTTAATATTTTCCCCATAGAATCCTTCACTATTGCAACTCGAGGCTTGAATTTTTTCTTCGGTTCTTTCAGCTTGAGAAACGCCAAACGTGTTCTTCCCTTTTGGTTTTCCATTTCCAGCTCTTTCCAAGTATCTTAATACTTTACTGTCTTCTCGAACCACCCGTTGAAATCTTCTGTTTAGTTCTTTTACTTCATCAATTCTTCCTTTTGCTTTAGCTGCTCGACCATCAGTCAGGTGAGGTATTTCTTAGTTCATTTTCCCGACACTGATGGACTGATGGAGTTATAGCCGACAACTCTAAACAGTTCCCAACAGAACAACTTACCATAAAGTTAAATTAGGACTATACAGAATTTTCTACAATAAAGATTTGGTTATGCAAGTTTTGATAGTAAGTTGTTGGTAAAATTAAGCACCATAGATTAGGCCATCTGAAATAACAATAACTATCTTTGGAAGTCTCTGATTGGTGCAAACAGTTTAGCGCTTGGTTGCTAGCCAAGAAGTTCGTGGTTGGAAACCACCTAGTGGTACCTCAGAAGACAGGCCAGTGACCCACTTCCAAAAGGTCACAGCCTTGAAAACCATATAGAGCAGTTCTGCTCTGTACACATGCGGTCTATCGCAGCAATTCACTTCACAGCAACTGACAACAACAATTACCTTGCTTTATTGTTTAGGCTTCCTGTCTCTGCTTCTATTTCTATGGGTTATTTGTACATACACTTTCTCCTAGTGACGTTTGCTATACTCTTTTCTCTCTCTCATAACACTGATAATACTGAAAGTCTACAAAAAAAATTTTTTGTTTGATTTTGGAACCTGTACCACTGAAGAAAAAAACAAAAATTCATTTGGAAAAGTTTAATACCCTTTTTTCTATCTTGAATAAAAAATGAAACTGGCCAGCTTATCAAATTAAAAACAGAAGTACTGCAAAATCTATGATCAATAACTCTTTCATACTTAAATAGCTTTTATAGCTTTTATTTTGTCTTAGCTTTTATTTTCAAAACTCTTGCCTAGCATTTATAACCATTCCCTGATGGCTCAATTGACTTGTCTAAATGGTTTCGTATTTAAAAAAAAATTAAATCTGATGCACTGACTGGCTTCTTACTCCATTTTTAATTGTCTGCTGAAAGAAGTAACTGACATGTCCATGCCCTCGCCCCATGGGAATGGCCAGAAAGAATGCCCCTAAAGCTTTGGAGGTGGTTGTATAAGAGAGGGATACTCACGTCATAAGAAGTTATGAGGAAAGTCTGATGCTCACACACATACATATGTTTATAAGGATTTTAATCTTTCACCAATGAGCAGGTGATGGGGGTGAGTAATGTTTCTAAATCCCTCTATACCACAATGAAAACATGAATTATGTTTTTATCATAGTGCTTCAGAGAGCAGAAAGACTTCTTAGATCATCTATTACATCCTTTAGCAAACTTAGGATTAGTTATAAGAGAATGGCCCCCAGGGCTTGCTCAAAGTTTAGATTTCTTCACCAGCGAGCATTCCTCCATTTTCCATAGTGCCACTGACTCGATCAAGTAGCATTCTTAAAACCATGTTACATTTTTTATTTGATCAGTTCTGTCTATCTTGTTCCAGGTATTCTCAAGTAAAATCCATGTCATTTAATACATCTAATAAGAACAAAAGCTATATTTTTATTTAGGAAATTGTGAACTAAATAATAGTATTACAAGTAATTCAAACAAATTATTTTCAGAAAACCCATGCATAGTAATAAGATGTCTCTATATCTCTACCTTAAATATCTTACTGGCCAAACAATGGCATAGTTTTTATCATTCTTGTAAGCAAATAACCATTATTTTAATATGGAAAACACTAAAATGTTTAACTATAAATCAAGAGCCCCCTGCCCAAAAAAAAAAAAAAGTGTTTACATCTTTGGAAAGCAATCCTGTTTCTGGATAATTCATGCAAAGGAACCAATGAAAAGAAAGGGAAAAAATCTTTATAGGAAAGAGATTCCCATAAGGAAAAATTGGAAACAACCTATATGACTAGCAATGTGGGAGTAGTTAATTAAGCTAGTTTTCCACTTAATAAAACCTTGTGTAAATTTTGTCTGTCTTGGTCAGCTCTATACTCCCACCACCAGTAGCAAAACCTGGCATGTATGGTAAAAAAAAATGTATGGTAGGCACTCAAAATACAGCTGTTGATTGAATGAATCAATGACTGATGGAGCTGTTAACATCATACTTATGAACACTAAGCAATTAAATGTCACAATTGCTTTTGATGCAAAGTTGAAAGCTTAGCAAAAAAAGGAAATACAAAAATACATCTACAACTTGGGCGCTACCGTGAAAACAATGTGGGCAGTGGAAAAGAATAAATGAATATAAACATAGTTGTCAAGATTGTTTTTCTGTTGGCAAATTTTCTGTCATCTTTTTCTTCTGTAACAAGATCTCAAAACAGATGTTTGCATGAATTCCTACCACCTTTGCGCTACACGTTGATAGCTCAGCCCGAGGACCATCTCCTTCTCTTCTCTGTTTCCAAGTACTAAGCTTTGGTTGCCTCCTGCTCCACTCAGGCCTGCCATTTCCTCTATGGCCTTTTCTTCCTTCCTCATTTCTCCCTCACATCTGTGTATTTGGCCTCTTCCAGCCTTCGCAATGGCAAGAGAAAATCGTCCTGATTATGCCAGGCAGAGGCGCCCTAGCCATAGCTGGCATGCAACTCACGCTGTAGCTGTGGTCCCCAAGGAGATAAAAGTATAATTTTACCTCTAGCATCGAGGTGAAGCACAACATATTCCTGAATGTAAGTCCACAGTGAAAGACCCTGAAACCAAAATCATGATTTTTTAAAAAATTAGTAAAGTATTGCCCAGATGGCATGATAACTATTTATAGATTGAGGCAATGGATAGCAAAAATGATGGAAAATTTTTAAAAATCAGAAAAGTTATGTCAATCCATAAAATGACACTAAATTTGGGGAACAAAAAAAAAAAACATTGCCATCGAGTCAATTCCGACTCATAGCAACCCCATAGGATTGAGAAGAACTGCCCCATAGGGTTTCCAAGGAGCAGCTGGTAGATTCAAACTGCTAAACGATTGGTTAGCAGCTGAACTCTTAACCACTGTACCACCAGGGCTCCAAATTTTCGGTAGAAGCAGGAAAATAAGTGTTCTAATAATTCCCGTAAAAAAAAGTACTCACAATTTTTCCCTCATCCAGGCCACAAGAGGACCTCATGGTTATAGAATATTATCCCAGAAATAATGCATTAAAATTGTTCTATTGTCTTAAAGTATACACAATTTACAGAAGAGGGTATTTGTGATGTGGAGCAACACTCCACATGTAGAAGCGGAGAGGGACTACAGTGAAAGTAGGATTGGTGCTAGATGAGGTCACATTGTGGCTAGTAAACTCACAGCATATATAACCCTATGGGATTTTAACACTTCTTTATGTATTTATATGGTTAGAAGGTTGCTGTTGTTAGATGCTGTTGCGTCAACTTCTGACTCATAGCAACCCCATATGACAAAGTAGAACTTCCCCATAGGGTTTTCTAGTCTGTTATCTTTATGGGAGCAGATCATCAGGACTCTCTACTGTGAAGCCGCTGAGCGTATTCAAACAGCCAATCTTTCAGTTAGCAGCTGAGAGCTAACTTCTGTACCACCAGGGCTCCTTATGCCTAGAATAGAGGCTTATAAAGAGCAGTGGCTATGCATCACTAGTACACAGCACCTTGAATAACTAATTCAGAATTTCATCATCTCTAAGACTCCATAGAGAATAAATTGGACTATTATTTTATGTATCTGTAAGGGAAAATAATGCTGCTAAAGATTGACTTATAGCATGGCACATGAGACTAATCCAATTGTCATAAATGTTAAAATGTGGAGGAAAGATGTGCCTGAGAGTTGATGCGATATGGAAGTAAGAATCTCATAAAATATGTTAAATCAATCACACACCATAAATATCTTCATAGAACTGCTATTCTCATGTTATTTGGTTTGATTTTGGTCATGGATTGAATTGTGACACCCAAAAATGTGTGTCAACTTGGCTACTCCACGATTCCCATTATTGTGTGATTACCCACCATTTTGTCATCTGATGTGATTTTCCTGTGTTGCAAAAGATGTTAATGAGGTGGGATTAGCCGCAGTTATGTTAATAAGGCAGGACTCAATCTACAAGACCAGATTGTGTCTTAAACCAATCTCTTTTGAGATATAAAAAAAGAGAAGTGAGCAGAGAGACATGGGGACCTCATACTCACAAGAAATGAGAACCAGGAGAATAGCATGTCCTTTGGACCAAGGATCCCTTCAATGAGAAGCTCCTCAACCAGGGGAAGATTGACGACAAGGACTTGCCTCCAGAGCCAACAGAGAAAGCCTTCCCATGGAGCTGGCACGGGAACTCAGACTTCTAGCCTCCGAGACTGTGAGAGAATAAACTTCTTGTTGAAGCCACCTACTTGTGGTATTTCTGGTATAGCAGCACTAGATGACTAAGACTGGCTTGGTTTGGTTTGGTTTGGTTTGGTTCGGTTCAGTTTGGTTTGGTTTGGTTTGGTTTGGTTTGGTTTGGTTTGGCTTGAAACAGCAAAACTAAGATATACAGTGTGTGCTAATCCCTCAAAGACCATTGGAATTATTCAAATTTAGAGGTTAGCAAAATTTTAAAGATAATTTAGGCCATATCCTTATTTAACAAAAGGGAAAACCGAGGCCCCCCACAGGTAGGCCCGCACAGGTTAAGTATCTTATTCAAATATCCAACTCTGTTACATTGTATGGCAACAGAAAATCTCTAAGACTAAAGCTTTTTTAACCGTTCAACTATTAGCTCCAGTCATTGAAACAACCCATGTCAAAATGACAGTTTATGATATATTAATGACTAAGACAAATTTCTAATATTTTATTAGGCAACAGTACTCTGAATTCTTAAATTCAATAACTTAGTTCTAATTCTATTTAACTATCACTTAAGTATTTCCTTTCTCCACAAGGTCTTTTTGTAAAATTTTTTCTAATATGACATCTGATAGAATTATGTAGCTATTATTTCAGTAGCTGCCATAATTAAGGAATCATTTTTAAAATAATGCATCTCCTTAGTATTTCTCCATTTAAATATTCACTAAACACAGCATCATCACATTTCCTCATAGTCTAGATATGTTTTAAAATTCAGCCCGTAACATAACTGTTTTATTATCATATAACCTTATCCTACTAGGTTTATCTTAATTCTTTCCTCTGCTGACAGGTCTGACCATAGCCATAAACAAAGCAGATGTGTTCAGTAAGCTGCAGTGATGTAAAAATCCTAGTCATGGGAAGTTTCAAGCACAGCTGTGTTCACCTAAGTAAGTGTCATGAGTCTAAAACCACAGATTCCAATGAGATGAGTCTTTGGCCTTCAGGCTTCATTTGGTATATCATGTTCACATAGATTTGAAAGAAATAGCAAACTCCGGTGAGCTCACTAGTGTTGTAAACCCTTAGGGACTTACTTTGCTCCATCTGTGGCTGAATCTACCTAAGAGAAAGAATTCTTTTAGGGCTATCCTATCCCCAAAATAATATTGACCTTGTGGGCAAACCATCCCATGCTGCCATAACGTTTTCAGCCAAGTGAAAAGTGCTTGAAATGAATACCAAGAACTGTGTGGTGGCGAATATGTCAAGGGTGAAGAGTGCCTAGGAGACGGATCAGATCACTTGGGTAGAAATACAGAGAGGGGTACTAAGTAGTCACACATGGCTTTGTCGCTCTTCTCTCTCTTCCTTACACCCTGAGATAGTGCACAGCGTGAGCTATCTGCACCCCGGCGCTAAATCATAGAGGTCTGGATGGATCATCACCACATATGACATGCCCCGGAGGTAATTTTTGGCCCAATCCATAAAATTCAAATTCAGCAGCTGCCCCAGTGACACAAAGCTTCCAAAAATTTCTTCTCCACGACCAAGATCATTGAACTTTTCTTTCCTTCCTCCTCCGCTCCTCACCCCTTCCTCTAACCTCACCCCTTCCTCTCAGCCCCCTGTAGGTCTCCGCCTCCCGCCGTCAGTTTATGCACACTGATTTAATCATGTCCATAACAAAAACAATTTTTTTTTTTTAATAACATGAAATACACAGCTTCTCTAGAAGAGGGAGGGATGAAAGGGGGACAACTGAGCTGACAGTTATGATTCTCTTTGATCTTATTTGATCGGGAAATGCTGGAATGCCTGAACATACTACCAAGTTAATCACTTTTGTCCTGTCCTGCCCCATAGTCAAATCTATTACCATTTTATAGTGAGCTTTTCTGTAGATGTCCCGCTTCTGAATGCTTTTGCCATTCCAAGGTTGTTGTTGTTGTTGTTGTTAGGTGCTGTGGAGTCGATTCCGACTCATATCGACCCTATGCACAACAGAACCAAACATTGCCCGGTCCCGCACCACCCTCACAATTGTTGTTTTGCTTGAGCCCATCTTTGCAGCCACTGTGCCAATCCACCTCGTTGAGGGTCTTCCTCTTTTCCGCTGACCCTGTACTCTGCCAAGCATGATGTCCTTCTCTAGGGACTGATCCCTCCTGACAACATGTCCAAATTATGTAAGACACACTCTGGCCATCCTTGCTTCTAAGGAGCATTCTGGTTGTACTTCTTCCAAGACAGATTTGTTCGTTCTTTTGGCAGTCCACGGTATATTCAATATTCTTCGCCAACACCACAATTCAAAGGTGTCAATTCTTCTTCGGTCTTCCTTATTCATTGTCCAGCTTTTACATGCATATGATGGGAATGAAAATACCACGGCTTGGGTCAGGCACACCTTAGTCTTCAAAGGTGACATCTTTGCTCTTCAACACTTTAAAGTGGTCCTTTGCAGCACATTTACCCAGTGCAATGCATCTTTTGATTTCTTGACTGCTGCTTCCACGGCTGTTGACTATGGATCCAAGTAAAATGAAATCCTTGACAACTTCGACCTTTTCTCCATTTATCGCGATGTTACTCGTTGGTCCAGTTGTGAGGATTTTTGTTTTCTTTATGTTGAGGTGCAATCCATACTGAAGACTGTGGTCTTTGATCTTCATTAGTAAGTGCTTCAAGTCCTCTTCACTTTCACCAAGCAAGGTTATGTCATCTGCATAAAGCAGGTTGTTAATGAGTCTTCCTCCAATCCCGATGCCCTGTTCTTCATATAGTCCAGCTTCTCAGATTATTTGCTCAACATACAGATTGAATAGGTATAGTGAAAGAATACAACCCTGGCACACACCTTTCCTGACTTTAAACCAATCAGTATCCCCTTGTTCTGTCCGAACAACTGCCTCTTGATCTATGTAAAGGTTCCTCGTGACCATAATTAAGTGTCCTGGAAGTCCCATTCTTCACAACCTTACACATAATTTGTTATGATCCACACAGTCGGATGCCTTTGCATAGTCAATAAAACACAGGTAAACATCCTTCTGGTATTCTCTGCTTTCAGTCAGGATCCATCTGATATCAGCGATGATATCCCTGGTTCCACATCCTCTTCTGAAACTGGTCTGAGTTTCTGGCAGTTCCTTGTCTATATAGTGCTGCAGCCATTTTTGAATGATCTTCAGCAAAATTTTGCTTGTGTGTGATATTGATATTGTTCTATAATTTTCACATTCGGTTGGATCACCTTTCTTGGGAATAGGCATAAACATGGATCTCTTCCATTCAGTTGGCCAGGAAGCTGTCTTCCATATTTCTTGGCATAGATGAGTGAGCACCTTCAGCGCTGCATCCATTTGTTGAAACATCACAACTGGTATTCCATCAATTCCTGGAGCCTTGTTTTTCACCAATGCCTTCAGAGCAGCTTGGACTTCTTCCTTCAGTATCATCAGTTCCTGATCATATGCTACCTCTTGAAATGGTTGAACATCGACTAACTCTTTTTGATATAATGACTCTATGTATTCCTTCCATCTTCTTGTGATGCTTCCTGTGTCATTTAACATTTTCCCCATAGAATCCTTCACTATTGCAACTCGAGGCTTAAATTTTTTCTTCAGTTCTTTCAGCTTGAGAAACAGCAAGCGTGTTCTTCCCTTTTGGTTTTCCATTTCCAGCTCTTTGCACATGTCATTATAATGCTTTACTTTGTCTTCTCAAGCCACCCTTTGAAATCTTCTGTTCAGTTCTTTCACTTCATAGATTCTTCCTTTTGCTTTAGCTGCTCGAAGTTCGAGAGCAAAATTCAGAGTTTACTCCGACATCCATCTTGGTCTTTCTTTCTTTCTTTCCTGTCTTTTTAATGACCTCTTGCTTTCTTCATGTATGAAGTCCTTGATGTCATTTCACAACTCATCTGGTCTTCGGTCACCAGTGTTCAATGCGTCAAATCTATTCTTCAGATGGTCTCTAAATTCAGGTGGGATATACTCAAGGTCACATTTTGGCTCTCATGGACTTGCTCTGATTTTCTTCAGTTTCAGCTTGAACTTGCATGTGAGCGATTGATGGTCTGTTCCACAGTCGGCCCCTAGCCTTGTTCTGATGATGATATTGAGCTTTTCCTTCCTCTCTTTCCACAGATGTAGTCAATTTGATTTCTGTGTGCTCCATCTGCCGAGGTCCATGTGTATAGTTGCCGTTTATGTTGGTGAAAGAGGGTATTTGCAATGAAGAAGTCATTGGTCTTGCAAAATTCTATCATTCAATCTCCAGCATTGTTTCTATCACCAAGGCCATATTTTCCAACTACCGATCCTTCTTTGTTTTCAACTTTCCCATTAAAATCACCAGTAATTATCAATGCATCTTGATTGCATTTTCGATCAATTTCAGACTGCAACAGCTGATAAAAATCTTCTATTTCTTCATCTTTGGCCCTAGTGGTTGGTGTATATATTTGAATAATAATTGTATTAACTGGTGTTCCTTGTAGGCGTATGGATATTATCCTATCACTGACAGCATTGTACTTCAGGATAGATCTTGAAATGTTCTTTTTGACGGTGTTCTTTTTCCTCCTCAAGTTGTCATTCCCAGCATAGTAGACTATATGATTGTCTGATTCAAAATGGCCAACACCAGTCCATTTCAGTTCACTAATGCCTAGGATATCGATGTTTTTACATTCCATTTCATTTTTGATGATTTCTAATTTTCCTAGATTCATACTCCGTACATTCCAGGTTCTGATTATTAATGGATGTTTGCAGTTGTTTCTTCTCATTTTGAGTCTTGCCACATCAGCAAATGAAGGTCCCGAAAGCTTTACTCCATCCACATCATTAAGGTCAACTTTACTTTGAAGAGGCAGCTCTTCCCCAGTCATCTTTTGAGTGCCTTCCAACCTGGGGGCTTATCTTCCAGCACAATATTAGACAATGTTCTGCTGCTATTCATAAGGTTTTCACTGGCTAATGCTTTTCAGAAGTAGACTGCCGGGTCCTTCTTCCTAGTCTGTCTTAGTCCGGAAGCTCAGCTGAAACCTGTCCTCCATGGGTGACCCTGCTGGTGTCTGAATACTGGTGGCATAGCTTCCAGCATCACAGCAACATGCAAGCCCCTACAGTATGACAAACTGACAGACACATGGGGAATTCCAAGGTTATTCACCAGCTTTTGTGTTTTCATTTCCAAAATGTGTTCATCTACCTGCATTTTATTTGGTTGTAAGAGGTAGGATCTAATTTTTCATCCTATATAGTCAGACAGTTGTTCCAATAGTGTTTCCTGAACAATCTAACCTTTCTATACTAATATGAAATTATATCTATAATGAACATTCTCTTTCTCTCTCTCATGCACACACACACCTGTTTTAAGAATATCCATTCTGTTCCATCTGTATTTCACCATTTCCCATCTGTAGTCTATATACTAGAACCACATGGTTTTAATCGCTTTATGTAACTTATTAACATCAGGTAGGATAAATATCCCCAGCTATTTCCAAAAAGCAAAATTGACTCTTCACTATCTGTATACTCTCAGATAAGCTTTTGAATCATTTGTCAAGTTGCCAAAAGAATCCTCATTGATAATTTGCTTGCAAATACCTTAATTTGTTTACGAACTTAGAACTAGAATCTTAACTTTACTAAAACTTCCTAACTAGAAATGATCAAATAGTTTTCTCTTTTAAACATTTACATAACTAATTATATTTATTGCTTACCTGAATATTGAACCTTCATTGTAGTCTTTCAAAAGAACATGTATGTTGGTGGTCTAACATTTTAATAGGCATCACAATACAATAATAAATAGTACAGGATTAATTTGCCTGGTTGAATATTCAGGAAAGTTATTAAATATTTTTATGTGTCAGTTTCTTCAACTAGAAGATGATAATTACATGAGATAATACACACAAATATTTTTTACTAAGCATGGTTAGTACTGCAGTCAATTTATGAATATTCAAGATTTTATATTAAGAAATTTTCTATCTATAATCTTAAGAGCAATAATTATATGCTATCTTTCATTTTTATTGCATTATTCTGATGAACAGCCCAAAGATCATATATATATTTCTTCTGTATTCAAGATGCCAAACGTCTGGATAAAAAGCAAAAGAATTCCTTTACCTAATAGAGTGTGTGTGTATGTGTGTCGTGTAGACAAGGAATTAGGCTGGATGACTGTCTCACTTTCTTCCAAATATTTTCACAATTTTAATGAAAAATTTCCAATTTATTGAGAAGGCTGGGAGTGCGAAAAGGAGCGAGGAATTATAAGCAGACCCTCAATCTTTAACCTTGCCAGCTGGAATACCTACATATTGGATTTTAGTTTTTCCTGAGTATAGTGGGTCAAGCCTGCTTTTAGATAATGGGTCTACAAGGCACCCTACACCAATGTTACTCACTCTGCAACATCTCAACCTGGAAACTATTCTTATTCCAATCTTATAGCCCAGTCCTATTAAATAGGCTTCTCTTCTTCCTCTTGTCTCTGCCTTGGGTTTCTTTTTATTTCTGTTTTACTTTTTATTTATATCAAAAAAATGCATATTTTCATTATTAAAAGTTCTACAAAGCCTATTTTCAAAAAGAGACCCCACTCCCCGCCATCCCTGAGTTTTGGATGCCATAGGCAAACACTTTCAATCCTTTTAGCTTTTGTAGAATTTTCTTTTACATTTCTAAATCATATCCATATATCTAATGTTAGAAGCCACCACCCATATGTCAGTTTGTCATACTGTGGTGGCTTCATTTTTCCAGGGATGCCACCAGTGTTCCAAATACCAACAGGGTCACCCGTGGTGGACAGGTTTCAGCTTTGAGATTCTGGATAATTTTTAAGGGTGTAAAGGGACTGCTGACCAAGATAATTATTAACTCCAGGAAAAACAAAACAAAATCAAAATTGCAAAAGAAAGCAAATGTAATCCTAAGACTCAGCTATAAATAGTATTTATATTGTCATAAAGACCTGTCAATCTACTTCCAAAAAATCAACCATTGAAATTCACCCTAAGGAGCACAGTTCTACTCTTGACACACAAGGGGCTGCCATGAGTCAGAATCAACTCACTGGCAACTGATTTGGTGGTTATACACCAAGAATTACACTAGGCACTGGTGATGAAAGGAGAAGAATGAGAAGTGGCTACTAATCCAAGTGGCTGCTAATTCAGTGTCACCTTGCAGTTTATGTACGTGGCACTGGGAAGCAAATCAACAGTAAAGGCATAGTCTGGTAAGGCATGAGGCAGAGGGCATGATGGTAAGTTGTTATACACAGGTTTTTGTTCACTGAAATAATTCATATAAATCATTATATTATAAAAAAATCACCATTTCTACTATAGACAGGGTAATTACTTACCAAAAATTTCCTCATTGAATGATTGGTTATTGATCATGTGCCTGATGTGTTGATAGACAATGGAGATACAATGGAGAATGAAATAAATAAAATCCACGTCTTCACATAGTTCATGGTATATCTAGTCAGACGTAAAATACTTTTCATAAAGACAATATTGCCTGAGCCTGAGTGAAGTCGCACACACACAAACACATAAGTGTTTAAGAAATCAACATACATTAGAAACAAAATCATGCCACCTTTTATTTAAGAGCCAGTAACAACTCTGCTGATATGATAGGCTGAATAATGTTCACCCCAAAAATGTTCAAGTCCTAATCCTGGGAATTTGTGGATATGTTACCTTACATGTCAAAAAGGAATTTGTAGTTAATCACAACAATTAATTTAATCACAAATTAAGGATTTTGAGGTGGGACAGTTGCCCTGGATTATCTATATGGGCTGTTATGGATTGAACTGTGTCACCCAAAAATAGGTACTGTAAATCCTAACCCCTATACCTATGGTTACAATCCCATTTGGGAATGGGTTTTCTTTGTTATGTTAATGAGGCAGTATTCATATTGTGTGTTGTTAACTTAATCTCTTCTGAGACATAACAAGAGCAGACTGAAGTAAGCAACACAGGTGGGAGAAGATAGATGCCACGCCGCATGAGACCCCCCAAAGAACGAAGAAACAGAAGCTAAAAAGAAACAAGGACCTTCCCCCAAAGCCAACAGAGAAATCCTATGAGTCGGAATCAACCCCTAGAGCCAACACCCTGAATTTTTTTTTCTTTTTAGCCTTCTAAATTGTGAGAAAATAAACTTCTGTTTGTTTAAGCCACCTGTCTGTGATATTTCTGTTGTAGCGGCACTAGATAACTAAGACATGGGCCCGATGTAATATAAGGGTTGCTAGGAGTCGGAATCCACTCAATGGCAACAGGTTTAGGTTTTGGTTTGGTTATAAGAGGGAGACATGAGAGTCAGAGCCAGAGAAAAGGCAATGTGATGACAGGAACAGAGAGAGAGAAGGCAACGTAACAACGGAAGCAGAGGTCAGAGTAATAGGAGGAAGGGGCCATTAGCCAAGGAATGTGGGTGGCCTCTAGAAGATGCAAAGGGCAAGGAAATGGATTCTCCCCTAGAATCTCCTGAAGAAGCGCAGTCCTGTCAACCCATTTTAGCATTCTGATTTCTAGAACTGTAAGGTACTATTTTAAGGTAAGTTTCTGATGTTTTGTTTCAGCAGCAAAAGGAAACTAATACAGATGATAATTCCAAACTCTTGAGTGTAATATCCATCAATGTCTTTCAGACAATCACACTGTGGCTTTTCACTCATGGCAGCCTAGCCTGACAGCAGTATAGTTAGGGCTATGTCCTTCATGCCTTCTGTACCTCTAATTATCTCTTCCGTATTCTGGCCATGGACCACCTTCTCCTCCATGCCATTCATTTACATGGACTGCTTAAAGGCAAATTTCTAAATTCATTTTCTTCTCCCCAATTTTAATCTTTCCAATAGTTTTATCATTACAACAGTATCCAAAAAAGTACCTTAGCTTTTTTTAACTCAATACTGTGCTTAATTGTTCTTAAGCCACTTAAAGTATCCATCCAATCAGGCTGCTCTACCTGATTATAGACTTCAGAGAATCAAGGACTATATATTCCTTTGGTTTTTAATCATCTTGCCAGGGCTTCACAAATTTCTGTCATTATGACCTAAATAGAAAATAACAAAATGGTGAACAGTACACTTGAGTAAATATGTGGGGTTGTTGCTGGTCAGGATCTTGGCTACCCCGTTACCTGCCTGAAAACTCTACTGAGGCTATGAAAGTAGGAAAACTCTGTGTAACACTGTGCTACTCATTTAATTTAATCCAACCCACATATGCTAACTGTACTTGTTAACCAGGAATAATAAAGCTACTAGCATTTCTAAAAGCAGATATATGGGACTATCAAGAAAAGTAATAGCAATACTTTATACTTTTATGGAACTTTGTGGTTTATAAACTGCATCAACACACTACTTCATCTGACCATCACGAGAAACCTGTGAGACAAAATAGTAGGCATTATTATCACTATTTCATAAATGAAAAAATAATACTTACAGCAACAAATAACTTCCCAACACTATCAAATGGCAGAACCAGGATTTGAAACCAGCTCTTCTAAACCCAAGTTCTCTGTTCTTTCTTTTCCTCATGATTAATTAAGGCCCCTCAAACTAATGGTGGTGTTTCTAAAACCTTGATTAAGCTGTAAGTTATTCTTTGAGTTCCAAATATTCTAAAATAGGACCTTTTTTATTTTTTAAATTTATTTTCTCTTCTAATGTTTAAAAAGCATAAAAAGTACCAGAAATTAATAAAATGTTAAGTTTTCTCATTATTCATCACTTAGAAAAAAGGCCTAAGCAGCCTCACACTATTAAACATAGAAGTTTTCTGTTTTCCAGTTAATTTGCTGAGGCAGCAAACTGCAACGCTATTGGGGAAGGGCTCCAAGGTATGTGAAGCTGAGAGAATGACTCCAATAGAGAAAGCAGATGCATTATGAAAACGGTTCTGTGGTCTGCATGGCTGGAGGATAAAGACACATACTTTTCTGCCCTTGAGGAGCATGCACGGCTAAATTCTTTTATTCTTGTATCACCTATTGAAGTCAGCAAGTTTCTCTAGGAGGAATCAATCAGACAGCTGCATACTTAGAACAGATAGCAATAAGCCATCTATTATTCCTCTTTTCAGACATAAAATGAGGGAGGAAATGTCATTTATTCATATTACATGCAGATAATATGGTCACCTACCATAATCGACACACAAACCTACTTAAAGTGTTAGCAATATCATTCCAGGAGCCCTTAGGATCCACTCGGATACAAAAGAAAATAATTCACCATGCTTATTTAAATCCTCTGTCACTTAATGATTTCAATTTAATAAGACTGTTTCTTTAAATGAATGATTCTTCAGGAATTTTGTGTGTCGGAGGGGTCGGCTAGCTGTGTTCCAGATGTTAGAACAAAGCGCCATCCCTTCGTTGATCCCAAGGAGCCTAGATAAAGCAGTTGTCTAAATCTTCCAACTGAGGGCTGAGGTTTTGTGCACTGACTATGGAGGTGAATTTCCGGCTGCACCTCTTTAGTAGCTGTGTGACTTTCTTTTTTTTTTTTAGCTTCTCGTAAATCTCAGGTTCCTTATCCGTAAAATCGGTGATGACGAGCATACTTAACCAACATAGGGTTATTGGGAGTTATTGCATTTAAAGCGCTAAGCACAGTGTCTAGGGCCCCTCTATCCTTCTTAGTTGGGGTTCCTCTACTAAATTAATTTCAGAAAACATTTAGATCTCTCCAGATGTTCCAAGTCAGTACAATGCTTTAGAACTGACAAAGAAACTTTATTTTAGGCCCAGAGATTCCATTGCCTTAAAAAAGAAATAGATAGACAGACAGAGATAGAGATAACCCAGTGCTAGATATATAAATTGTTAGGTAAGTAGTAGTCTATTGGAATTTTACTTTTAGAAAATAAAATAATAATAATTAGCTACAAAGTCATGAGTCAAATTAAAAATCTTGGATTTAATTTGCTAGCATAGAGTAAAATATATTTGTGTGTACACTTGCAGGCCTTCTTTTATTCAAGGGTGAAATAGAATAAAATACTGCTTTGTGGAAATACTTGCAGTTACAAAGAAATACCTAGATACTCATATAAGGTATTTTTTTTTAATTCTATTTTCTTAGGTTTAAATCCTTAAAATAAGCCTGTAGAATTCAAAAGTATCAACAAAAATAATGCCCATCATTTAGAGAGGATCTGACATGAGCTAGACACTGTATTTTATTTAATCCACACAGCGCTCCTATGAAAAAGTTACTATTGTCACCCCTTTTGTACAGAAGGGTAAATACGAATTAATTCATAGAATGTTTCACAGTTAGCAAGTGGCGGAGCCCAAAACTGAAACGACATCAAATTGCCAA
Source organism: Elephas maximus indicus (assembly GCF_024166365.1). Taxonomy (NCBI): domain Eukaryota; kingdom Metazoa; phylum Chordata; class Mammalia; order Proboscidea; family Elephantidae; genus Elephas; species Elephas maximus. The sequence continues at coordinate 12,728,830 of NC_064841.1, read as the reverse complement.
GTTCTAATTCATTAACTTTATTCCTGAACCATCGAGTCATCGCCCATTCATTGCATGTGTGTGAGAGTAGATCATAGCGCCCCCCTGTGTGTCAGCGTAGAACTGCACTCCATAGGGTTTCCAATGGCTAATTTTTTGGAAGTAGATCTCCAAGACTTTCTTCCAAGGTGCCTCTGGGTGGACTCAAACTTCCAGCCTTTCAGTTAGCACTCGAGCTCATTAACTGCTTGTACTAACCAGGGACTCAAACCTCTATTCCTACATCCATCTATTATCCCAAATGTACATACGAACTTAAAGCTGAAGAAGACCAGTCAAAAGTCAGGCAGCCCAATAGGGAGAAAACCAAGAAACAAACTCAAATCTCTATTCTCGCCTTTCCCACATCATTCTTACCAAGGTAACAGCAGAGTCGGTTTAACCCAACTCTGCCTCCTAATCACACTGTGACCCTGCAAAAGTCACTTCACCTCTTTCAGCTTTGGTTTTCATGTGATTCAAATGAGAAGAGTAACTCTTTTTTGCAGATTTGAGGTGAAAACCAGAGGTGAGCTGCATAGAGTCTGGCACAAAATAGGCATTCGATGGACACTAGCTACTAAAATTAGCCTCACGGGCCCCTGACTCAAAAAACACTAGTGTTTTCAGCCTATTTTATACCTATCCATAATTCTGGAGAATACTCCAAAAATATTTTCAATTTTTAGAAGGAGGTAAGAAAAAATTATGACTACATATTATTTAGGGCAAGTTGTTAACGATATCTAGTTATATTATTGCTTGTAAGTATTATTCCAGGTGACTCTATAAGCAAGAAAGATGTCTAACAGTATTTTGAAGAGACAGTATAATTCTTTTGAGGAAAACAATAAAGGTTCATAAAGCAAGACATATGGAGAGAAAAAAGTTCTCTTGCAATCAGTAGGCAGATGCCTCTGTTCTGTTTCCTGCCATTATCAAGAACAATAGCTACCCTTTCTGGGGTAGCATTGAAGCAGAACAATTGCAGCTGGATACATAAGGCAACTGTCTCAAGCCAGGAAGAAAGCAAGATGAAGAGAACAGAACAAAATGACAAGCAAAAAGAAAAATCAATTAAAAAAAAAAAAAAAAACACGCACTTATAATGCATAGTTGGGACCAGCCGATATAAGCTCATTTTTAAGACATAGTGAAATTTTTCCTTGAGGCCTTTTAGTCTCCACAGTGAATCTTCCTTGAGGGGCCAAGGTTTTTGAGAACCAGGGCACCTTCTCTAGACATACAGAGCTGAAACAGTGAAAAGTAATGATATCCTGTCATTGAAATAATTCCTGTAAAGCCTCGAAAGAAACAAGTTGGAATCTCTCCTTCCCATTACACATCTTCATTCATACCTAATAATAAACACAAAGCTGATTTGTAAAGATGGTGTATATATCTATGTATGAATACACAAACCTATGTATTTACTGGAGTCCTGGTGGCTCAGTGGTTAAGAGCTACAGCTATTAACCAAAATATTGGAAGTCCGAATCCACCAGCCTAATTCCAAAAGAATAAACACACACACACACACACATATATCTCACCCTAAGATAATCATATAAAAATATGAAAACTGGAAAGTGTTTAACATAGTTATCCAATTTTTTAAAATGTCTTAAAAATCATGGCACACCAATGCAAGATCTACTTTCCAATGTTTAGTAAATGAACGTATGCCCATTCTTCTCACAACAATACATGGCAAGTGAACGCTATTTATGTTAGAATCTTTCAGTGAGCCTTTTGTTTATTTTTGTAAGTTTTTTATCTTGAAATTGTGTCCAGAAGGAGTTTCCTGAGACTGCCATTAGGGGGCATAAAAGAATAATTGTGCAGACCAAAATCATATAACCCTCAAAATCGACCTTGGAGGAAAGAGCTACCATTGAATTTGTTTCAAAAGAATAACTTACAATAAAAAAGAAGAAGAATGGTAGAAATAATTTATATGTAAGGAGCTTTGATAGAAAGTGCCATCTATAAAGAAAATAAGGTGATAGAAGACTGATGGAAATAGCTAACACTTTAATAAGTTTAGTTTGATGACCTCAAAATTAGCCCTTATTCATTAGCATTGGATATTAGCAATCACCAGGGTTCATAGCGGAGAGGAGATAAAAGAGAAAGTCGGAGAGAGAGAAAGGAAGAAGAAATAAAGAGGGAGGCATAGCATGAGAGAAATACAATCTTTTCTCAAAGTTTGACTCATGACAATGGAAAAAAATATGAAAGAAAAAAATCAGAGACGTATCTCTCTTTGAAAAGCATCAGATCAATTTCACAGCTTCAAAGTCTACTCCCATGTAGCTGGCCTCCCTAGTTCACCTATACAACTTCCTTCTTACCTAGGGGCAATGACAACATAAACTCAGTCAAAGGAAAAAGGGGTCTCAAACACAAGAAGATAAACCATTGGTGTGACACGATTTTTAAGACATTTTTAAAAATTGGATAACTAGATTAAACACTTCTAGTTTTCATATTCTTATATGATTCTCTTAGGGTGAGATTATATATATGTATAATGTGTGTGTGTGTGTGTGTGTGTTTATTTCCTTTGGAATTAGGCTGGTGGATTTGAACTGCCAACGTTTTGGTTAGTAGCTGTAGCTTTTAACCACCGAGCCACCAGGACTCCAGTAAATACATAGGTTTGTGTATTCATACGTAGATATATACACCGTCTTTACAAATCAGCTTTGTGTTTCCCATTCTTCAAATCGCTTGATGTTTTAAAGGGTTTTCAATGTATGTTCCATTCTCAATGTCCAAAACTTGAGAAATAAATGGATTCCTATTCATTTAGGAGTAAGACTGGTATTTTTCCCACAAATGATTTTTAATTCAGCTGGTACCCACCTAATCAATATATTTTTAACTTGGTGGGGGACGTCGAGGAGGATTTATAGCTTCTATTTCAGATCAATATAAAGCCCCCTTTTAAATAAGCTGCCTCCTTTGTAGCAACCTTACTTACCTTTATTGAATTCCAGGATAAATTTACAATATCAATCCGTTTCTTTAATTTACAAAACAGTAAAATCCCAAGATCGCCTTCAAACAGAAGGAACACAGCCTCAATATGTTTCTATCACACTATCAAGACTGTTAAGACTCCCTGTAGGGCAGTCTGACTTAAATCCTATAAATTTCCTGCTTAAATTTTCAAACAGAGGAAACCAGGGATACATATGAGAACATAAACCTACCTTTCAGTGATAGTGCTGTACTAGTCTGTATCGCTGAAGGGTATAAAAGAGGCCATAAAGGAATTGGAATTATGCTGAACAGGATCTCAGACTCTGCACTCTATTTGTAAACACAGACCTCTGGAAAGTGCACTGAGACAGATGGAAAAAATATTTTCAACTCTCAGGAATGGGAGGGAGGCACTCAGCAAGCCATGGACCCCACAGGACCCATTCCAAGTGACCAGCAAATGGATCTGACAAAGTTCCACAGAATAAATGACACTGGGAGCAGAGACAGTGTCTGCAAATGCTAGACACACATTGCATTACTTATTTTTATTGTTTTGTTTTCATTTCCTATTTCATTTATTATGTGGACAAAAAATCACATGAAAGTAAAAAATAATAATAAATTTTGCAATTTGATACTTCCTGTTAATTTCTAGCACAAGAGATTTAAGGTATATCTTTATTGATATTTCCCGTCAGTAGAAGTACCAAAAAATGTGGCTAAGGGAAGTTGGGGGCTTTCTTTATCTGGATTGAAAACAAAAAAAAGATAGATGGCTTTCTTTCTGAGATTATTCGAGTACAACTTCACTTGTAAGGCCTCCAAAACTTCTGTGCCTTTTTGTCTCATAGCTCTTGTCCTAGTATTAAAATTATATTTTTACGAATATCTCTCCCCCTACTCGACTCGACGGCAGTGGGATAGGCTATAAGTTATTTAATGGTAAAAATTGTATTCCAAGAACAGAAATTGGCACGGGAAAGGCCCTTGATGCGTGCTTTGTGTATTAATGTGATTTAGGAAAACCTCAAGAGCCAAATGAAAATACCTTCAGGTCTATAATTTATAACTAAGCTCATTTGTTCTGTTTGACAAAATTTATTGAGCATCTCCTATATGCCAGAAACCATGATAGGCACTGGAAACACAACAATAGATAAGATGATTAAAAAATCTTGCCCTTATGGAGCTTATCTTCTTCAGGGAGAGCCAATAATAAATAAAATTAAAAGAAAAAATCTGAAAATAAAACAAGAAATATTCAGAACATGGTAAGTACTGAAAACATAAAGGAAGCTAATATCCTACAGGGTCAATATGAATTGTCATCAACTCAATGGTAATGGGTTAATATACAAATTAACAGTCAGGAGCTCGTACCTTCTCAAAAAAATAAAATTAGAAAAAGAGTTAGAAAGATAAAACTAGCTCCAAACCACACAATGGAGAAAAAAAAAACAGTTGCCTTCCTGTCAATTCAGACTCATAGTGACCCCATGTCAGAGCAGAACTCTGCTCTATAGGGGTTTTAATGGCTGATTTTCAGAAGTAGCTCACCCAGGCTTTCTTCTGAGGCATCTCTAGGTGGACTCGACCCTCCAACCATTCGATTAGCAGCTATGTATGTTAACCATTTGCACCACACAGAGACTCCCACACAAAGAAAGGCAGGAGCATTTTCATGGAAAGAATACTAGTCTTGACCTCAGAAACCCCAGGGGTAAATCACTTGACCTGTTTTGACTCTCATTCAGTTTCCTGATTCAATAAAACTGGGATGGCCTTACTAATTACTTAGAAGTTTATTGCAACTGAATTAACGTTTGCAAAGTTCTCTGGCACATTGTAGATACACAACATGTTTGTCTTTCTCCCACAATGCCTTTTGTGGTACATAACTCTATGGATAAAAAGATGTTCTCCCATGATACTGACACCTCAGGTGGTTTCTCATGATTATTCTGCTGGAGGTCCTTTTTCCCCTTTCACTCAATTTTTATTCCTCCTATCTATAAACCTTCTTACTTTTTTCCAGACTGAACTGTTCCCTCAATTCTACTAATATTCATGACACCATAGTACATATTTGACACATCTAATTCAGTAGCTCTATCTTGTTTTCTTCTGTGAGTTCATATCATCTCCTCAATCAAGAGGAAACTGCTTAATAGCAGAGGTTGTATTAACATGTTGCTTTGCATCTCCAAGGCCTTGTGCATAATTAAATATTTGTTGATGAAGTCCCTAACCATTTGTCTTAGGCTGGGTTCTCTAGAGAAGCAAAACCAGTGAAACGAAGTGTGTGTATATATATATATATAAATTCTTTGCCATTGAGTCAATTTTGATTCATAGTGACCCTATAGGTAGGACAGAGTAGAACTGCCCCATAGGGTTTCCAAGGATTTGAACTGCCTACCTTTTGGTGAGCATCCATAGCTCTTAACCACTGCACCAGCAGGGCTCCATAGAGAGAGAGAGAGCGAGAGAGAGAGATTTATATCAAGGAAATGGCTCACATGGTTGTAGAAGCTGGAAAGTCCCAAGTCCACGGGTCAGGCTGGAAGCTTCTCCTGACTCACATAGCTGCAGGGGCTGGTGAACCCAAGATCGCCAGATCAGACAACAGGCCTCTGGTTCACAGGCTGCAGAGGCCGACAAATCCCAAGATCAGCAGGTAAGTTGGCAGACTGCTGGCTCACAGGCTGCAGAGGCTGATGAATCCCAAGACTGGCAGGTAAGTTGCTGGCTCAAGTCCCAAGAACCAGAGGTCAGGTGAACAGGAGCCAGCTTCAGGATCCAGTACAAGAAAAAGCCCTCAAGCCTTGCCAGAAAGTCCACTTATATTGGATGCAGGCCACACCCCCAAAGAAGCTCCCTGTCAACTGATTGGCAATTCACAGCAGATCCCATTATGGAAGTGATTACATTATTATACAATTGCCAAACTATATCATAACTGCCAAACCACTGAGAATCGTGGCACAGCAAAGTTGACATACAACCTTAAGGATCACACGATTTGTCTTGTGTCTTTCCCCCTTTTTTGCTTATTCTGACATAAAAAACCATTAAGGAAAAGCTTATTCTGATGTTGCATCAACATGAAGATTAAATGTTATACGATAAGGATATGACTCATAGCGGAAACAGATGAAAGTAGATTCTAACATTTTGACATGAGGATTAAATATATTAAGGGTTGATTTTGATTATTCTGCTCAGTGCTTCCAAGGTCTTTGTATTTGAATAGGAAATCCAGTTTATAAAAATGGCAAGCAAAACACATTTGGAGCCATCATTTACTTTCTGTAGGCATGTTCTCAACCATCAAAGCTCATTTTTCTGTAGCATCAAAAAGCATGAAGCTTTACAGCTTGGCCAGACTTTACACAGCCCTACAGCAAAGTCCTTGACCCTTGAGACTGCTGATTGACTGAATGGATTAAACAGACTTCCTAAAATGCCTACAAAGCTGCCAAAAAAAAAAGTAAATCCTAGCTATAAAAAGTACAACGTCAGTAACTCAGAACTCCTTTTAAATCTTTTATTTACAACGTATTCCATACCATAAAATTTGTGGTCCCTAATTCAAATTGTATCCCTCTTTATAAATGCACTTACATGAACCCATTTTAGATAACTTAATATCTAAGTGGCCAAAAAATTCCTTTAGGGTATCAAAAAGAGAACTGACTGGCCTGTAGGCATATTTTACTTGAATGCTATAATATTTTAAGTACTTGAATCTTAACACTTTCAAAGAGAGCAGGCACTCTCAATCTTCCTCCAGGCTTGATTCATGTCTGTGCATACAAGGACTTGCCTCACCCACAAGGTTTTGAATTTGTAGAAACATCTTTAGGAGGCAGATTGATGCTGGGAAAATAGCACCAAAAGGGAAAGTCAGACATTCCAGGTACTAATCAGGTCTCTAACTACCTGTGTGACCTTGGGGAGGTCACCTCATTTTTTCTGGGTCTCTGGTACCTCAACGGAAGACTAAGAGGTTAAGCTAATCACTGATATCTCTTCTGATAACTCACTATTATTTCCCTTGTACTTTATTTGTGATAACTACCATTTGTTTATCATTAAAAACCAAAAAGATGAAAGAAATTAGACTTTTCCACACTAATTAACCATTGTTTACATTGCATTTTTTATGTGTCTTTGATAAATGTCTACTCACTACAAAGCAGTTGTTGGCATATCTCCCAAAACCATATTTTTTTAATTATGTTTTAACCAGCTAAAATCCATCACTGAAATTTTTGAAGTTGACTGTGGTATTTAAAAATTCTTTTTATCACTCACTCATTTATCATTTACCAGTAGTTATTTTAGTATTGAAACTCTTAGTGCTTTCCTTTCTAAAAAGCGAATAGTGTATCATGCTTTAATATCATGGGAGAGTTTCCTTATTGAAATTGCAACGTTACTCTGACTACAGAAATATAAATTTTATAGTATTTTTTAACCAATTTTTCCATTACAGAAAGCCTTTAAATGAGAAGAAACAGATAGGAATTGCTTTCAACTTTTAGTGGGGCTTCAAAGAGCAGGTCACAAAGTTTTGGTGGTATCCTAGTGGCCCCGTCTGTAGAGTGTGGACTCTCTTTTGAGGGCTCAGTGAATACCAGACCTTCATAGTATAATGCTTTGTTAGAAAATGGTAAATGAATTATTGGGAAGGGAAGGCTCAGGAAACTTTCTCCAAAGACCCTTGCTTGGTCCACTTTTCTATATATTCTATTAGATACATTCTTATATTTTGGAAAAAAAAAATTGCGGTAATTAAAAAAAAAATACCCACTGCCATCGAATCAATTCTGACTTATAGAGACCCTATAGGATAGAGTAGAACTGCCCCATACAGTTTCCAAGGAGTACCTGGTGGATTCAAACTGCTGAACTTTTGGTTAGCAGCCATAGCTCTTAACTGCTACGCCACCAGGTTTTCCAGGATATTATAATTCCACTTACTGTTTACTTGATGCTGTAACTATGTTCACATTTTTAGGATTAAAATTAATATTATATCCCTGATTCAAAGACTTAGCCAAGCCAACTTCTAAAAAGAACCTCAAGATATATTTTACATACTTTCATATTTAAATATGTAATCTCCTTACAGTTTCAAAGACAAAATTTTATTTAAGTTGAGAATGCAAAGTTTGATATAAAGAAATATTTAAAATCTAGCTTGTATCATAGCAATCAGTTGTCTTAACTGGATGTTTATGATGATAAACAATCCTTATATTAGAAACTGAAACTAAAATTGTCACCTCTATAGAACTGCCAAGTAAAGCTTTTATGCTGAGGAAACTTCCGGAAAATTATAATAACAAATGTAAAAAGATTCTGTTACTTTCCTTGTTTTCTTTCTATTTATTCTAAGAATACCAGATCCATATACACCCAAGTGACATTAAAGTATTAGATATAATTTGCTGAAATTCAAATGTTTAGAAAAGCCTGCCATCACAGGAAGTAAAAGTTATTCCAGTAATGTTTTTCTCAATGACAATTCTATTATTCATCAACTAATAGGGATCTCTTTTTTCCTGAACTAAAGAAAAGCAACTAATTTTGCCATACCAAAGAATTTTATTTTTACACTCACAATCATTTGATTCTCCTACTTCCTGTTTAACATCTCCTGATCTTGGTGATGGAATGCTGCTAATGAATTTAGTTGGCCGTTTGGGTACTCATCAAAGCATGCAACACGTGCCATCCCTCTATTTCTTTGGAAAGTATACACCAAGTCATGATATCCTAAAGGAAATGCTTATTATAGGATTGGAGAAAAGCCTCTTTAAGGAACTGAGAGTGGGAAGACCAAGGAAGCAGGTGCTATCTGGGAAGAAGGTAACTTTTGCCTTGAGTTAAAATGTAAAATAATAAAAATTACAGGAGTTTAACCGAGAAATATCAGACAAATTAAACACAGTTTTCTCCAAGAGTATTCATAAATGGGAGACCATTATGCCTAGGTCTTCCCAAAACAATTTATATCAGAACAAGTACACAGAGATAAATTATTAAAAGTTAATCTTTCCCTTCCCTTCTCTCTGACACTTTACTTTTAAATTTATCTCATTGATTATTTTCATCTTTTTACTTTTTTCTACAATTATTTTTCATTGCATTTTTATGGGAATTTATATTATGGGATTAACTGTAAACATATTTTACAGCTGTATTTATTTTTAATCACTTTAATATATTAATAATTAAATGGAAAATGTGAGAGAAAAAAACAAAAACTTCAAGGATATGAGATATTAACCTTCCAATGAGAAAGAACAACAAAAATGTTGATAAAGCTTTGAGTTTTTGGATTATGGTAGGTTTAGTGATTTACAATATTCATTCTTTAATACATGAAGGCAACTCTCCCTAAAAGCCTAACTCCTGGGAATGCTCATAATCTTATCAATCAATTTACCTCTCTTCATAGATAGAGTCAATAGAGCTCCAAAAATGGATATCTAGTCCAAGAAAAACCTGCGTGTCATTGTTCAGATGACCAGAAAATGTTGTCAAGTAACGTCTATTGTTGATTCCTCTTACACGCCAATGCATATGTGTGTATTAGTACACTCTTTGTTATTGTTGTCAGTTGCTGTCAAGTTGATTCCAACTCATGGTGACCATATGTGTGCAGAGTAAGACTGTTGTATAGAGTTTTCAAGACTGTGACATTTTGGAAGCAGATCACCAGGGCTACCGTTGGAGATGCCTCTGGGTGGGTTCAAATTACCAACATTTTGGCTACTAGTCAAGCATTTATCTGTTTGTACCACCCAGGGACTTCTATCAGTACACTCAGATATCAATAAAAAGAAATGGGTGAAATTAATTGTTATCATTTATGTGGAAGGATTCCAAGAAGGTGGTAGCCTTGGTAGCAGAGTTTTTTAATCTCCCGAAATTCTAACATAAAACAGACGCAACTAGATGGCAAAACCAAAAATCAATGAACAATGTTTATACCAAAACTAATGTCAAGGTATTCTTGCAAACCCCAAAACATAAGTGGTTGAAGAAAAACCACCAAGTCTGCATATGATCAGTGTCTGTGCATGAGAATGTACAGGGAAGGTATAGGGTGTCTGATGAACCAGAATATGGAAGAATCCCCAAATAGCAATCAGACACTCACTGGAAAGCACAGTGGGCCAATTTAATAACAGCAGCAGCTAAACCTGGGAGGAATTTTCCCCAATCCAACAGTAGGTGAGTGCCAAGGGCCTGCAGTAAATTCTGAAGAGATTGTGGCACCTATAAACATGTAAAACCAATCTACCAAGTTTCCCTAAGACGAGTGCCTGACTCTGAAAAGAAACCTCTGGGAATACGTTCCAAAATGATCCAAACAGAGGGAACAAAGACTCTCAGAAAAAAGAAGTTCAAAATAAAGAAGAGGGGAGGAACACAGTCAGGATATCTCTAAAAGTAAGCTGTCTTCGGCTGAGTTCTCTACAGAAGCAAAACCAGTGAAGCGTCTATACACACACACAGAAACATATCGAAAGAGAGAGATTTATGTTAAGGAAATGGCTCACTCGGTTTTAAATGCTGGCAAGTCCCAAGTCCGTGGGTCGGGATGGAGACCTCTCATGACTCACATAGCTGCAAGGGCTGGCAAACCCAAGATTGGCAGGTCAGACAGCAGACCTCTGGATCACAGGCTGCAGAGGCTGACAAATTCCAAGATCAGCAGGTAAGCTGGCACTCTGCTGGCTTATAGACTTCAGAGCCTGATGAATCACAAGGTCAGTGAGTCAGCTGGCAGGCCACTGGCTCACGGACTTCAGAGACTGACAAATCCCAGGTAAGCTGCTAACTCAAGTCCCAAGAACCAGAGGTCAGATGAACAGGAGCTGGGTGCAAGACTCAGAGTGAACAAGACTTGCCAGAAAGTCCAACTATGTTAGATGCAGGCCACACCCCCAAGGAAATTCCAGGGAAAAAGAATTAGGTTGTCAGTGAACATTTTGAAAACAACACTTTATGACAGAAGAAAATGAAGTAACCTATTTGAAATATTTAAGGATTACAAAATGTGGTCAGTGATTAACATTCAGCAAAAATTAAGTGCGTATATAAAGTGCACAGTTAAACTGTTATTAACATGGAAAAACTCAGGGAATGAGCCTTTTCAGAGGAAATCTCTAGGGAATGGATTAAGGTAATCAAAATGCTAGCAAGGCACGTAAAGACTGGTGGTGAGCATTAAGCATGTAGTTACACGTAGAACTAAGTACAAATGAGGGTTTAAAGAAGAGAGAGTCCCTGGGTGACACAGTTAAGCACTCAGCTACTAACAGAAAGGTTGGCTGCTCTAATCCACTCAGAGACATCTCAGAAGTAAGGCCTAGCAATCTACTTCTGAAAGATCACAGCCATTGAAAACCCTACAGAGCACAGTTGTACTCTGACACACATGGAGTCACAATGAGCTGGAATCAATCAAGCAATGAGTTCATTTTTGTTTTTTTTTAAAGGAGAAAGTGTAGTGTGCAATGGCTATGTGCTATGGCTTTATAAATACGATATAATTATTTTTAAAGTGAAAGAGGAGAGAATAAAGAGAGTATGTGCAAAAAATGCTGAACTCTTCAAAATAATCACATTGGTAGAGGAGTATTAGCATTGTTATTCTGAGACTATAGTGCCGGGTATTGTGGGATAAATTGAAAAAAAGTATGGGTTATTCTATAATACCTCATGCGCTTGAAAAGGAGGACTGTCTGTCTGGAATATGGATGTAAGGAAATATAAATGTAATACAGAGGATGTTAAGTACAGGAAATCTAGGCTCCCGAATTTGTATGAGAAATATCAGAATATATTCAAATGCAGTACTATGGGATACACGTTGTGAGGTGCCACTGAGTTGGCTTCAGCTCACAGCAAATGTATAACAGAACAAAAGGCTGCCATCTTCATGATCTTTGTATGTTTCAGTCCATTGTTGTGGCCATTGTGTCAGTTTATATCATGGAGGGTTTTCCTCATTTTCACCGTCCCTCTACTTACCAACCATGATGTTCTTTTCTAGCAACTGGTCTTTCTTGATGATGTGTCCAAAGCAAACAAGACAAAGTCACATCATCCTCACCTCTAAGGAGCATTTTGGTTGTATTTCTTCTAACACTGATTCGTTTGTTCTTCTGGCAGTCCATGGTGTATTCAGTATTCTTTACTAACATCAAAACTCAAATGCATCAATTCTTCTTCTGTCTTCCTTTTTCATTGTCCACCTTTCACATGTATCTGAGGTGATTGAAAATACCATAACTTGGCCAGCACAACTTGTCCAAGACAAGGTCACATAAGCTCCTCAGACACATCCAAACTCCCTGAGAGACTGAATCATGGGGTTGATGGCTGTGGGTACCATGGTCTCAGGGAACATCTAGCTCAATTGGTGTAACATGGTTTATAAAGAACATGTTCTACATTCTACTTTGCTGAGTAGCATCTGGGGTCTTAAAAGCTATGAGCGGCCATCTAAGATACTCCACTGGTCTCGACCTATCGAGAGCAAGGGAGAATGAAGAAAACTAAAGACACGAAGTAAAGATTAGTCCAAAGGACTAATGGACCATGACTACCACAACCTCCACCTAACTGAGTCCGGTACAACTGATGGTGCCTGACTGCTCTGACAGGAACCACAATAGAGAGTCCCAGACAGAGCTAGGGGAAAATGTAGAACAAACTCTAACTCACAAAAAAAGACCAGACTTACTGGCCTGACAGAGAGGGGAGAAACTCTGAGGGTTTGGCCCCAGACACCCTTTTAACTCAGTACTGAAGTCACTTCTTTAGGCTCACCCTTTAGCCAAAGATTAGACAGGCTGTCATGGATTGAATTGTGTCCCCCCAAAATATCTGTCAACTTAGCTGGGCCATGATTCTCAGTATTGTGTGATTGTCTACCATTTTATGTGATTGTCTACCATTTTATGTGATTGTCTACCATTTTATGTGATTCCCCTATGTGTTGTAAATACTTTCACTATAATGAAATGAGATGTATTGTATTAGTGGTAGTTATATTGATGAGATATACAAGATAAAAAAAAAGTTATATTGATGAGATACACAAGATTAGATTGTGCTTAAGCCAGTCTCTTTTGAGATATAAAAGAAAGAAGCGAGCAGAGAGACCTCATACCACCAGGAGCAGAGTGCATCCTTTGAACCTGAGACTCCTGTGTTGAGATACTCCCAGACCAAGGGAAGACTGATGATGAAGACCTTCCTCCAGAGCCAACAGAGAGAGAAATCCTTCCCCTGGAGCCAGCACCCTGAATTTGGACTTCTAGCCTACTGGACTATGAGAGAATAAACTTCTCTTTGTTAAAGCCATCCACTTCTGGTATTTCTGTTATTAGCAGCACTAGATGACTAAGACACAGGCCCATAACACAAAATGAGACTAAAGGGGCACACCAACCCAGGGGCAAGGACTAGAAGGCAGCAGGTCACATGAAAGCTGGTGATTGGGGACCCAAGGTCAAGAAGAGACAGCATTGACATGTCATGGGGTTGATAACCAATGTCGCAAAACAATATGTGTACTGTTTAACAAGAAGGTAGTTTGTTCTGCAAACCTTCATCTAAAGAACAAAAAAAAAGATCACAGCCAAGAAAACCGTACGGAGCAGTTTTACTCTATAACACATGGGGTGACCATGTGTCAGAATTGACTCCATGGCAACCGACAACAACAACAAAGTGGAGGGTCGGGGGATGATGAGTGGCTAATAGGCATGGGGGTTTAGAGGGAGAGTGATGAAAATGTTCTAAAATTGATTGTGGTAATAATTACACAACTCTAAATATACTAAAAATTTTACACCTTAAATGGGTGAAGTGTGTGAGATATGAATTATATCTCAATAAACCTGTTAGTGGATGTTGAAGAAAAAAAATACCATGGCTTGGATCAGGCACACCTTAGTTATCAAAATGAATACTTTGCTTTTTAACTCTTTAACTTTCTTAAGAAATAAGACATACATTTGCTCACCTATATTTTCCACCTCTCAGGTTTTTTGGAAAGTTGTTTTCCCACTTTTAGTGCATGCAGCCACCAGGCTGTTTGAACCTAAAAAAATAGGCAGTTGCCACAAATTACTGTTTTTACAGGGTATTGTATTAGGTGGTGCATCCTGGAGATGTGACTGTACAAAACTTTTGCCTCTTTTGGCTTTTTACAGTGAGGTAAGCCTTGTAAGTATATTTCCAGGTTCCTGTGTGCTGTTCTGAAGTTGTGTTTCTCATCCTCCCAAAATCTAGAGGGACATACGTGTCCCACATAATTCTAACTCCATAGTGCAGAGAGGGACATGTGTCTTGCCACATAATATTGTTCAAAATCCATATTACCTATCAAAAATTCAGATACAATCAATGATTCAGCATGTATTCCATTAATGACAAATTATCAAAAAATTACAAATAAACTGCTGTGTAACCCTTCACCAAAAAATGTAATAAAATATTACATTTTAAAAAAGTAAAAGTGGAAAATAATTCATACATGAAAGGGTTAAAGAGGTCTTTTCAGTAGATTTGCCCAATGAAATATATCATTTGATTTTTTGACTGCTCCTTTCATGGACATTGATGGTCGATCCAAGTAGAATGAAAAGATTGGTGACTTCAAATTTTCTTCACTTTTTATGATGTTGCTTCTTGGTCCAGTTGTGAGGACTTTAGTTTTGTTCACATTCAGGTGTAATCCATACTGAGGGCTGTAGTCTTTTACCTTCATCAGTAAGTCCTTCAAGTCATCTTAATTTTCTGCAAGCAAGGTGTGTCATCTGCATATTCAAGTTGTTATGAGTATTCCTCCAATCCTGATGCAACTTTCTTCTTCGTAAAGTCCAGGTTTCCAGATTATTTTTTCAGCATACAGGCTGAAAAATAAGGTGAAAGAATACAATCCTGCCTCATGTCTTTTCCAATTTTAAACCATGCAGTATCCCCTTGTTCTTCCTGAACGACTTCCTTTTGATCTGTGTACAGCTACTACAAGAGCATAATTAAGTGTTCTGGAATTCCCATTCTTCATAATATTATTCATAATTTGTTATGATCCACACAGCTGAATGCCTTCTCATAGTCAACAAAACACAGTTAAACATCTTTCCGGGATTCTGTGATTTTGGCTAAGATCCATCTGACATCTGCAATGATATCCCTCATTCCGTATACTTTTCTGAATCCAGCTTGAACTCCTGGGAGTTCCCTGTCAATGTACCGCTGTAGTCGTTTTTGCATTATCTTAAAATAATTTTGTTAGCATGAGATATTGATGACATTGTTTGATAATTTCTGTGTTCCATTTGATTGACTTTCTTTGGAATGGGCACGAATATGGATCTCTTCCATTCTGTTGGCCAGGTAGCTGTCTTTCGAAAATTTTGACATAGACAAATAAGAGCTTTCAGACTTGTATCTTTTTCCTTTTTTTTGAAGCTTTTAGATTAGTATGGATCAAGTCCTGTAGCCTTGTTGTTCACCAATGCATTCAGTGCATAAACACACACATACGTAAATATTATAAAACACCCTAGTTCTCTCCACTGAAGAAGCTAGTGATGATGATTAACCAAGTTTCTCCAGTACACAGATTATGGTCTTAAAATACCATTTCCCACTAAAAGAAACCGGTGATTTTTAGAAAAATAGCTGGTTCCAGTTCTGGGAAAGAAAATGTAGAAGACAAGCCTGGATAAAGAAGACATAATCAAAGACTATTAGGATCATTCAAAAGAACTCAGGTGTCAATTTGAAGAGGCTTCCACTGGCCAATTTTACAATAATTTGAGCTTCAAAAAGAATAATTATTTCAATTAAGACAAAAATTGTAATCTACGAACTTATAATGATATATTTTTAAATGCTAATGGTCACTTACCAAGGATAATAGGGAGTCAATTCATTTTCTTGAGAACTAGTATCTAAAGAATGGAGCCTTTATCACCTGACTTTCCTGTGAGAACTGTTCCACTGGGTAACTGAACAGATAAGGGGGAATATCTGCTTTCCATCTAAGGAAATGATAGACCTAGACTATCACCATTTTCAATTCCCAATGAATTAGTAGATCTAGGCATTGAGCATCAAGAGCAGCTAACATCAGAAAAAAATAACAATAATTGTAAGTGCCTCTTGAAGAAAGAAAACACAAAGTGATCAAACCTGAATTTGATCAAGCCTGTGGATGCAGCTGTCAATTTTCAGAGACTATAAAAAAAAGAAAAAAGAAAGGGAAAGAGAGAAACTCTTTTTTTTTTTTATGAAGAACAGAGGAGCTTGTTAAACAGCAGTAACATTCCCTCAGTTCATCAACATATAAATTGGAAGGAAAAGGAAAAGATATAAGTGGACTGGCATTTTAAAAGAGAAAAAAAGCCATATTTTTTTTTTAATTGGGCAAGATTAAATATAGTGTCTGTGATGCAAAATTGAGTGATAAAACTATAAGGAAGTGATGACCATAAATGTTAGAATAATGGTTACTTTGGGAAAGGAAGGGGATTCTGATTGGGAATAGGCAATTGAGGAGCTTCTGAAGTAGGTGGCAAAGTTCTATTTCTTGACTCGGTGATACAAGGATACCGAAAAAAAAAAAAAAAAAAACCCAGTGCCATCAAGTCGATTCCAACTCATAGCGACCCTATAGGACAGAGTAGAACTGCCCCATAGAGTTTCCAAGGAGCGCATGGCAGATTCGAACTGCTGACCCTTTAGTGAGCAGCTGTAGCACTTAACCACTATGCCACCAAGGTTTCCAATACAAGGATAATGGCCTCAAAAAAACAATTAAGCCATAAATTTGTGTGATTTTCTGTGTTTGTGTTTTATTTACCATGAAAAAAAGTTTCTGTTGTTTTGTTTTGTTTTGGCTGGATAAGATCGAAAGTAATTTTATAATTTAACAATAAAAAAAAAAGATTCTTAAAAAAATCAGAAAAATTTACTTCTCTTGGAAGAAAAAAATAATTCACCATTATACAATAAAGTTTTAAATTCTTATTGGTTTTCCAATGTAATGAAGAGCCTGTTTATGAAACAAAGTGGTAACTGCAAAACTCACTGTTGCTATAAAGACTTGTTAGTCAAAATCATTTAACAAGAGTGTCGTGCTCACTGCCTACGTGGGAGCCGTCTTTCTGGATGATATTAGACTGTTACTGCTTTTCACTAGTCACTGAACTAAAGGATCAACCTGCAAATAGAATATGTGCTGTTTAAAAAAGCGTAAGGGTTTTGTATGGATTAAGAAGAAGAGAAAAATACTTTAACAGTATAAAAGCAAATGTATAGATTAATATGTAAGAGACTTCTTTTGCCTCAGTTTGACAGATTTTTTAAAATGCATATGAGAAAGTCTATAACTGAATTTTTTTTTTAATGGCTCCCAAACTAACCGCGTTGTTGTTTTTAGGTGCCATCAAGTTGGTTCCGACTCATAGTGACCCTATGTACAAAAAAATGAAACACTGCCAGGTCCTGCACCATCCTCACAACCATCCTTATGCTTGAGCCCATTGTTGCAGCCACTGTGTCAGTCCATCTCCTTGAGGGTCTTCCTTTTTTTCACTGGACGTGAACTAAACTGAGTGTGAAAAATGAGACCCTGATAGGCAATAGCTATTGGTTTTCTCTTAGCGCAGTAAGTCCCTGGGTTAGGAACACCTGGCTTACAGACAACTTCACCTTGCCCTTTAATATTATGTAAATTTGCCCTCACTTTGAAACCATTGAACTAACCCCTACTGTCAGCAAACTCTTCATCACAATCACTTTCACTTCACTAGATGCGCATTTTAACTCACTGAAAAGGCTTCCCTCCTTTTCTTGCACTAAAACCCCACCCACTGCCTTTGAGTCTATTGGGACTCAAAGCAACCCTGTACGACAAAGTAGAACTGCTCCATAGGTTTTCCAAGGCCCTAAGTCTTTATGGAAGCAGACTGCCACATCTTTCTCCTGTGGAGTGGCTGGTGGATTTGAACCGCCGATCTTTTGGTTAGCAGCTGAGTGCTTTAACCACTGCACCACGAGGGCTCCTTTTTTTTTTTTTTGCACTAAAGTAAGCCTAAATAGTAACCGTGTGCACCTGTTCCAAATTACCTACAAATTCGACCTAACGGCAGACTCAGGAACAGATCTTTTTTGTAACTCAAGGTCTGCCTGTACAAACACTGGTGGAAAAAATTAAATGTATTTTTTACTTTTGTATATTTAAATCCATATCTTTTGAAATATTTTACTTTAAAGAATTTAATAGACTTTTGAAAGCAACTATCATTACAGTCAAATTTAATAAATGCTGATGCCTGCAAGAAAATTACATATGCACTTCTAGGCTCTTTAAAAATGAATAAATATTGGTTTTCTAAACTTGGTTTTTTTATGAAATTCACTTTTTATTGATAAACTACCATAAGCAAAGTGTGTTTATTTAAAAGCACAGTCAGAACAGCATTTGACAAGCATATACAAAAAAACACAGGTAACACGTCACAGAGGCAACTTTAATCCCTTCAGGCTTTTCTAGCTAGAAGAGCCAATGAGGAAAAAATAAAAACATAGAAGTATCTTGTTTTAAACAAACACATAATATTTATGTGCAGAAGTTTAAACTGACTTCCTTTATATAATAGGATTAATTATACACGGACATACACACAAGTAAGTATGTATATGTGTATATTATATGTATAATTAATGTGTATAAACAGATATAGATATATAGATATAAAATTTCTGGATGCGTACTACTTTGACAATATTTCACAGTGGTTCTGTAATCTTTTCTGGGGCCCATGACATAAAGCATTTTAAGGCTCTAATTTAAGCTTAAAGTAAGTCATTAGTTATTTTATATATCATCCAACCCACCATTTCAGGTTCTTTTAACCTCAGATCTATTACAAAAGCCTTGTTGTAGTCTCATTAATCTTCTCACCATCTCCACCTACTTTCACCTTAACTCTTATTCTAATGTCTCTTCATCATTTTCTTACCATTCCCTTGTTCAAGTCCCTAAATTCTTCTATAGGATTCCAAAATTTTCTTTCATTCTTTCACACATGTATTCAACAGACTTTCTAGTGTTCCAGGTACTGAGATCGGCATAGACAGATTAATTAGACATAAGTTTTATTCAAAGGGGAACAAAAAATAGTAACAATGGCAGTGGCATGTAGTGAGTACGCTGATGGTGTAGAGAGAGAGTAGTACTATAGAATCATTAAATATAAGTACCTAGCCCACATTTGGAAACACTGGTGGCCTAGTGGTTAAGTGCTATGGCTGCTTACCAAGAGGCTGGCAGTTCAAATTTACCAGGCTTTCCCTGGAACCTCTATGGGGCAGGAGTCCCAGTGTGGCACAAACGGTTAAGCGCTTGATTACTAGCCAAAGATTAGCAGTTCAAACCCACTCAGAGGCTCCTTGGGAGACAGGCCTGGCAATCTGCTTCTGAAAGGTTAAAAAAAAAGTTACAACCTTAAAAATCCTATGGAGCAATTCTACTCTGCACATATGGGGCAGCCATGGGTTGGAGTGGACTCGACAGCAACTAACAACAGCAAAAATTGATAAACCTCTAACAAAATTTTCTCTAACAAGAAACGAGAGAGAAGACAATGAATTAACATTTAAATGAAGTGCCCACTAACAAAATGCTAAAAATGCTGTTAGAGGTGTAGGGTTGGAAATCACAGATCATCTGGTTGAAGAAATTACTTGAAAATCTCCTGAGTTCTCAAAGGTAGCCAACCATTGTCCTGACGTTAGAGTATAATGGACCCTTTTTGTTTCAAAGGTAGTTGCTCTCTGAGATCCCTGAGAACAAAACTGGGAAACAACTGGATTCATTTGTACGAAGAACCCCAAAACTTGAAAAAGAGAGTCTAGGCTGGAGACAAGCACCGCCATTTAAGGTTAGGTGGATTGTGCCCTACACAAAGCACCAGCTGGAGGGGCAGTGATTTAGAGCTGAAATTCAGCACATGTTCACTCGGCTGCAAAAATCCAGCCAATGGCCTTTCAAAACAATGGCCTACATGTGCCAGAGAAAATGCCTTTGTAAAATGCACACCAAGATACCTCGGATGGATTAATTACTTTTGTGTGTGGCCTTTCTAGCCATGATCTTGTAACTCTCACCTAGGTGATTGTGTGATAGGGTAATTGTGGCCTACCAAGGAGACTGGTCACTTTTGCCTTAAAAGAGAGCTAATCCCAGACCAAAGAGAAGAGCTTACCACCACCAAAGAAGAAGAGACCTGCAGCAGAAACCCACAGGAAACAGCACAGTGGGCTCCCCAGTCCACGAAGCAAGAAAGCTGAGTGCCTTTGAGCAGAGACTGAGGGTCAGGGAGAAGTCTATGCCTGATCCACGAATTTGGGACTTGCCAGCCTCCACAAACACATGAGCCATTTCCTTTATACGGTTTGTGAGTTCTGTGAGATGCTGCAGGGAATTAGGGAACCCAAAGACAAGAAGGAGAGTACTGAGGTGAGAGGAAGTAACTTATGTTAGAGATGATGGAGTGGTACAGCAGCTTGAAAAAGTTAGACAATTGGGACATCTTTAACCTCCACCTCATAGGAAACAGCTTTGTTCTGATCCTTATAAAAGAAATTATTCATTTAGTACAAATATTATGAGAGGCACTGCTAGCCACAAAGGTTCATATTAAGGGACTAAGAGTCACAGGAGCTCTGGCTTGAGTACAGCCTGTGACTGACGGTAGAAGTTTCCCCACTGGGCCAATAGCAATTGGAACAAGTGATATGGTTTGATAAATTATGATTGCTGTCCAAGTATGGACTAAGAATATGATATTTTCAGACTCCAAGCACAAGCCCTGCTAGAGATGAGCAGTAGCTTAGACCTGTCATGTCTGGAGAGTATGTCTCAGAACTTGGATGAGTGAGTTGGATGAGCTGCACAGTGTGAAAACAAGACAAGTGAGTAAATTCACAGAAGCGAATAAATGAGACTCCAGCTTCCTTTGGCATAGAAAAGAACTGGTGACTACACTTCTTGAACTGAGTAAGCCCTTGGGATTCTTCAACCATTTAAAAGCGGGGTGGAAGTCTGGGGTTTTAAAAGTTTGCAAGTGGCCATCTAAGATAAATCAATTGGTCCCATCCCACTTGAAGCAAAGGAGAATGAAGAAAACCAGACACAAGGAAAATATTAGCTGTCGGCCTGAGACCAGAAGAAATAGATGGTGCCCAGCTACCACCAATGACCACCCTGAGAGAGAACACAACAGAGAGTCCTGGACAGATCAGGAGAAAAATGTAGAACATAACTCAAATTCATGTAAAAAGGCCAGACTTAACGATCTGACAGAGACGGGAGGAACCCCTGAAACTATGGCCCCCAGATGCACTGCTAACCCAGTACTGAAACTATACCCCAAGCCCACTCTTCAGGCAAAGATTAGACGGGACTACAAAACAAAAAACAATACACGTGAGGAATGTGCTTCTTAGTTTAATCAGATATATGAGACCAAATTGACAGCTTCTGTCCAAAAGCAGGGTGAGAAGGCAGGAAGGGACTGCAGCTGGTCAAATGGACACAGAGAACCCAGGGTGGAAAGGGGGAGTTTGCTGTTACATTGTGGCAATTGCAACTAATGTCACAAAGCAATAAGTGTATAAATTTTTGTATGAGAAATTAACTTGACCTGTAAACTTCCACCAAAAGCACAATAAAAAAAAAAAGTGGGGTGGGAGAAGAATTGAGACGATGTACTCATATGAACTTACATCCTACTATGCATACCATTGCTCGCTCTGCTTGAGCAACACTGACCCCCTTGCTTTTCCTCAAACATAAGAGGCACAATCCAATTTCAGGGACTTTCCAATTGCTCTTCTATCACCAGGGAGCTTCATGACTCAACCACTCCCTTCCTTTAGGTCTTTGCTCAAATTCATGCACTGGTTTTTATAGCAAAACTGAAACACCATAAGTGGGTGGTTTTAAAGAATAGAAATTTATTTTCTCACAGTTCAGGGGGGTAGAATTCAGGGCATGGCTCTAGGGGAATGCCCTTTCTTGTCTTTTTCAGCTTCTAGTAGCTGCAAGCCAGCCCTGGCGTTCCTGGGCTTGTACGTGCATCTGTCTCTGTTGTCTGCCTTCCTTTCTCCCTGTATGTGTCTCTGTGTCTATTCTTGCCTTTTTATAACTCAGAAGTGATTAGGTTTAGGACCCACCCTACACTGGTATGGCCTCATTAACATAAAAAAGAAAGACACCTCCCCCTGAATTTCCAAATAAGGTCTTATTTATAGGTATAGGGGTTAGGATCTCAAAACACAGTTTGAGGGGACACTATTCAACCTAAAATGCCCATATCTCCCTTCCTCAATTTATTTTTTCTCACTATACTATACCCTTCTAGCACAATATATATTTTACTTGCGTGTTTGTGTGTATGTGTGTGTGTGTGTGTGTGTGTCTCCCACCACTAGAATGTAAGCTCCTTGAGGGCAGAGGGTTTTACTTGTTTTGTTCGTTGTTATATCCCCAGCATGAAATTTGCAGAGCATCTTGTATTAGATACTAAAATTTAACTAATATTCTCTATATTAAATGTGTTTACTTTCCTTTCTAGAAACATTGGTGACGGTGGAGTGTTTTGGTCCCTGAAGTTTTCGGTTTTCTATAACTAAAGCATTTTAAACCTAAAACTGATCATGGTTGACTCACTGTATATTTAACACCACTGATTTCTCAAAGCCAGAGAAGTACAAGAGAGCCGTCAATTCTTTCCTACCCATCTGTATTTTTGTCTGCTACTTTGCTTTCTATATTATTAGTTTTCTACTAAAGCCAAAAAGGGTATTGTCTTCCTACTAGTTATATATCAAAAAGGACTTTAAAGGACTATCTCCTAGGCACTTCTACTTACCTTTTTTAAAAGTTTATTTCCTACATTGCATTTACATTTCTCTGTTTTTATCCTTAATCACCTGATCTTAACTCCACTTTGTTTCTCATTTCATCTTACAGTTAGGTCTCTGTGTGATGAGATTTTTCTCATACTGAATATAAAAATGAATTACTATGATTGAATATACATTTATATGAAACAAACCGATTGTACGGCAACCAAATAATTTGTCCTAGTATAGTTCAGTGCTGAGCTCAAAATTTTAGAAAAATGTATAGAGAATGACTTGGATATCATTTTTTGAGGGTCACAGAATTGGCTGATAAAGTATTTTGCTTTTGAATATTTGTAGATCTATTATTAAACAGTTTGTTATAAAATAATAGGTAAGGCTATGTTGGCAAAATGTTGAAATAAACCATTAAAAAAAAAAACCATACAGCCAAGAAATTTAACCTTTCACTCATGACGTTTGAGATTACTTTTATAGACAAATTAAAATTTATCAGAAAATCAAATTATTCTGATTTTGACCTGTGTGATGGAGGAAAAATATTCTGAATTTAAATTGAGCCAGGATTATGGAACAAGACTAAGACCTGGCTTCCTTTCACATACGAAGATATTCTGAAGATCCATGATCAGGAAGGGCGCTTATTTTTAGAAATTCTTTCCTGCAGTAGTGGAGATACAATTACACTGGCTTAATGCTCCTTTTCTTCTTTGCTTCCCCACTTTGTGACCGAATACCTGCTTTAAGGGAATGTGGATTTGAGTTGGAATACACACTAGGGTTATGAAATAAGACAAAGCTAATTAAGCCACACAGGGATGGATCTTACAACTTTGGCCTCATTAGCACCCTGCACTTAACAAAGGGGCTAATAAGGCAAAAACAAGTGATTCATCAATCAAACAGCACATTATTGAAAAGCAGCACACGTCAAGCACTCGGCCAGAAGTTATAATGGATACAAAGGAGAATAAAACATAGGCTCCACCCTACAGTTCTTAAAATAGACTTGGGAAAATAGTTATAGTTCACAGCCATAGAAAACTTAAAAACAACAATAAAAAATAATAACTAAGCCAAACTGTTGGGGAAGTAAAGCACTGGAGATGTCCAGAGAAAGAAATATGGACCTATAAATAAATTCAAGGTCTATACTTGAATCTTGAATTTTTTGAGTAGTGGTGTGGCATAGTGATTGGGGGGTTCAGAAGACTCATCTTGTGATGGTTCATATGTTGCAGTGGAATGTGAGCAATAATATGAGGTGAATGCAACAACTTGGGTATATTTTGGTTATATTAAAGAGAAGAAAAGAAGACTAAGAAGTATTACTAACAAAGAATCAAGTGGATGTGAAAACACATCAGACCTAAGAGGGTGATGAGAAAGGTTTTCTAGGTTTTTAAACGTATATTTCTGGGTAAATATCAGACATCCTTAGGTGGCACCGGAAACCCTGGTAGCATAACGGTTAAGTGCTACGGCTGCTGACAAAGAGGTTGGCAGTTTGAATCTACCAGGTGCTCCTTAGAAACCCTATGGGGCAGTTCTACTCTGTCCTATAGGGTTGCTATGGGTCAAAATCAACTCGTCAGCAATGGGTTTGGTTTTTTGGTTTTAGGTGGCACCAATGGTTAAATGATCCACTGCTAACCAAATGGAGGTTTGATTTTATCCAAATGTGCATCAGAAAAAAGGTCTGATGATCTACTTCCAAAAAATCTGTCACTGAAAACCCTACAAAGCACAGTTCTACTCTGACACACATGGGGTTTCCACAAGTCAGAATCGACAAGGTGGCAACTGGTTTGGTTTTTGGATTTTAGGTAGGTTATCAGAGGCATAAGTAAAGAATTTGGTGGTTGGCACCTTTTGGAAAGAAGGTAAAATGATAATTTTATTTTAAACTCCAATTAAGTAAACATTTAATGAGCCTACAATGAGAAAAGCAATCATTATTGTAATTAAGAACAACACGGAACATCCAATTTTCAGGTTGCAGTTGACAGTAATAGTAGAACAACCAATCTTATAATCTTATAGGCTGCTGAAAACAGAACTTAGTAGGGAAGGCAGGAAACGAGATATAGATAATATTGGTATAAATAAAACCAAACCCACTGCCGTCAAGTCGATTCCAAATCATAGCGACCCTACAGGACAGAGAGGTTCCCACAGAGGTTCCAAGGAGTGCCTGGCGGATTCAAACTGCCGACCCTTTGGTTAGCAGCTGTAGCACTTAACCACTACACCACCAGGGTTTCCAATATTGGTATATGCCCATTGAATTAAATATTCTAGATATTACATTTAAGGCCATTTTACTAAATATTCAAGTAACTAACAACTGTGGAGTGTATAAAGAGAGGAAAAGACCTAAGACTCTTGTAAACCTATTATACTCTTAATAAGAAAACTGGAAAAGGACAGCACAAGAAAGGAAATTGATAGACTAACATCACTTATTATAAATGCAAAAATTCTAAATTAAATATTAGTAAACCTTTCATACTGTATTTTTATGCAAATAATGAACACCTCCCATGTTTGTTTGCCGACTGCTCCCTCCCCTCACTAGGCATTTTTTAAGCACCACTATGCCAAACTTTTTTTACATGTTGATGTAAAAAAATTACTTTTTTTACATGTTGATGTAAAAAAATTAGCATAGGACGCATCGGATAATACCTCACAGGGGAAGGAATGATTGGCAAACAAATCGAAGGTGCACGTTATCTGCCTAAAAATACACTAATGCCCAGTTTCGTGACAGGGTAATATATATTCAAGGAAAGCAAAGATGATTTACCTTAGAAAACTTGTTTAATTCAAACATTACAAAATTAAGGAAAACTCATATGAATGTATCAGTTAAAGCACAGAAAGCATTTTACATCATCCAACACACATTCATACCTAAAATAACCCTTTAAAAGTATGAATTTTAAAAACTACATTAACCTGATCAACAATATCTACCAAAATTCCACAGCAAATATTACATTTAATGGTGAAAATTTAGATGCAATCCTTAAAACTCAGAAAAAAATTAAGGATTTCTACAATCTCCACTTTGATTCTTTACTAGAGATTCAATTCAATTCAGTAAGGCACGGAAAAGAAATAAGAGGTATAAGAATTAGCATGAAAAACTAAATTGTCATTAGGTACACAGAAGGTAATTTCTTGGAATATACTAATTTATATGCAGGTATAAATCGATTGATTGATTCTATTACCTAAAATAGAACCTGACCTATATTAAACACCACTAAAAATACCGGTGCATAGATAAATGAATAAAATCTACAAACAAACATTAAAACTAGTAAAAAAGATCAGCAAGTTTGTTACACTGAAAAAAAATGTACAAAAATAAACAGGGTTGTTACGTGGCAGCAACAGCCATTAAGAAAATTAATCATAGCAAAAAACATATGAAGTACTCAGTAATAAATATAAAAAGGTTATTTGTACAAAGTGCACTTACTGAAGAACATAAAATAAAACCAAATAAGAAATATACATGACAATGATAATAAGATATTGTATAGATAAAAACTGACTTCCAAACTTTAATAATAAATTTCATTTCAGTGAACACAGAATTTTGACTTACCATTATGGTCCTAATACTTATATGAAAGGCTAAATAGTGTTCAGTTACATAATGTTTGCTCCAGCCAGATTGCCTGGGTTCAAATCTTGGCTTAGCCACCTATATTCTAATTAAACAATCAGGTCCTAAGTTTCCTCATCTGGGAAAAAATACAATGCCTTCTAGATTTTGAGAGGTATTCATGGGCCTTTATAGTTGCTTACAAAACCTAACTTTGTTAAACATTATTATGCTTTAAGCACTTCACATTAAAAAAAAGAAAAAACCTGCCCACAATGACAATGAATTTATAATCCACCTGAGGGGCAAAAAAGAAGCATTAAATCTATAAAAAATAAGATAAATATAATAATTTGGGGTACAAGTGCTTAATCAGATTTGTACTTTAGAAAGATCACTCTGGCTAATGCTTGCCCCTAGAAGAAGGGCAAGTGCACAGAAAGAGAGGCCCCTTAGGAGTTCATCGCAGTGAACAAGATTTTGAACTAGAATTATTGTTGTGAAAACAGTAAAAACTGGTCACATTTATTGTGTGTGTGAGAGAGAGTGAGAGAGAGAGCCAACAAGGCTATTAGTTCTAATGATTTTTAGCGGATTCTTTAGAATTTTGTATATAAAATATCATGCCATCTGCAAATGAAGATAGTTGTACTTAATTGCATTCCAATCTTGATATCTTTTACTTCTTTTGTGAATAATTGCCCTTACAAGAAACTCTACTACAATGTTGACTAGAGGTGGTGAGAGCAGACATCTCTGTCTTTTTGCTAAACTTAGGGGGAGAGCATTCAGTCTTTCGCCACTAAGAACGACATTAGCTGTGGGTTTTTCATAATTGGCCTTCATCGATTTGAGAAAGTTCCCTTCTATTTCTAGTTTGTTGAATGCATTTATAGGGGAAGAGTGTTGGATTGTGCCAAATGTTTTTTCTGTGTCTATTGAGATGATCATAGACGGGTTTTTTTCTTTATTGTATTGATAAGGTGTATTACATTGATTGATATTTGTGTTTTTGAACCAACCTTGCGTTCCTGGGATAACTCCTGTTTATTCATAGTTTACACTCTTTTTACTATATTGCTGGATTTGGTTTGCTATTATTTTTTTAAGATTTTTGTACCTGTATTCATAATATATATTGGTCCGTAATTTTTGTTTCTTGTGGTGTCTTTGGTCTTGGTGTCAGTTAATCTGAGGCTCATAGAATGAGCTGGGAAGTGTTCTCCTCTTCTATTTTTTGGAAGAGTTTCTGAAGGATTTGTGTTAATTTTTCTTTAAGCATTTGGTAGAAATCACCAGTGAAGCCATTTGGATCTGATCTTTTATGCTGAGAAGTTTTTATTTTTATTACTAATTCAATCTCTTTAATTTTTGTAGCTCTATTCAAATTTTCTGTTTCTTTTCATTCATTTCAGTAGTTTTGTGATTTTCTATTATTTTTTCTATTTTATATGTGTTATTTAATTTGTTGGCATAAAGTCGCTCGTAGTATTCTCTTATGAATCTTTTTATTTCTGTAAGGTCTGTTGTGATGTCTTATATCTCATTTCTGATTTTATTAATTTGCACCTACTGTCTTTTTTCTTGGTCAGTCTAGTTGAAATTTGTCAATTTTGTTCTTTCCAAAGTACAAATTTTAGTTTTTATTATCTTTATTGTTTTTATTTTCTCATTTAATTTATTTAAATTCTAATCCATATCATTCCTTCCTTCTGCTCGCTTTAGGTTTAGTTTGTCCTTATTTTTCAATTTTCTTAAGGTGAAATGTTATGGCATTAATTTGAAAACTTTCTTATTTTTTTTAAATATGTTTATTAACAGCTAGAAATTTCCCTCTAAGCACTGCTTTAGTTGCATCCTACAAATTTTAGTTGAATTATCATTCTTCTCAAACTGTTTTCTTATTTTCCTTGTGATTTCTTTTTTGACTCGTTGATAATTTAGAACAATATTGTTTAGTTTCTATAAATGGCTCTGCAAAGCTCTTACAGATTCCTCAGAATCTAGATTATGTGCATTTTCATGACTCTGTGCATGCCCAGGGTGGTGGGGGGGACATGGAAAAGTGATACTATCACCTCTGGATGGCTCTGATGCTATGCACAAGCAGGAAGTAAAGGGTAAAGCAGAGTTTTCAGCTACTAGAGGGTTAACACATGCCTCAAAACACATATAGAATCCCTTGTCAAAGGCTGGGATACTTACTGATTCAAGGGATATAAGAGAATCTCTGTCTAATCATTAACTGATCATTAAGCTAGCTGAACAAAGACTTAATTGGCTGCACAGTACAAAGAATACAAACTTCAGAGAATTATTCCAGGAAAGTCACTAAACAAACAAACAACAACAATTCTAGATGAAGGAAATCTGATTTCTAGGGTTGCTACATTACATTATATAAACTGTCCAGTTATCAACAAAGTTGCAAAAGGAGGGAAGAATTAAAATGGCAGACTAGTCAGATGCACCATACCTACCCTCTACAGCAAGACCCAAGAAACTAGGTGAAATAGACAACAATCTTGGTACCCAGAATGTCATATGAAACGATAAAAAATTAGATCTTACACCAACTAGAAAAAAAAAACACTGAATGAAAACAGCAGAGGAGAGCTACACAGTGGAAGTGCCCAGTCAGTCAGCCCAGCACAGTGTGACCATCTTGACACAAACCCAGCAGCAATCCTGGTAGAGAAGCCCAAGAGGGAAACTTCACAGATTCCTCATTAGGAGACACTGTGTAGATATGCCTGGAATGAACCAAGGTGAACAGAATATAAACCAAATTTAAGGAGGATAAGTACAAGGAGAGTAAGAGCTCCAGATATCCTGGAGTCTACAAGGGAGGGAGAGGGCTGAGATGCAGAGGCAGGATTATTCATATTAGAGACAGTTCCTGACCATTAGAGTAGGTGGTATACACCAAATGATAGATCTAGAGCATCAGTAAGAGATGCCTCACCCAACCAGACTTCAGGCAGCACCCCCCCACACACACACTTCATTGGATCCAGATCCTGATGGCTGGCTGTAGCCAGCAGAAGGTGCCCCAGCACCCTCAAACAGTGACCAGAGAAGCAGCAGTTCCTGCCCATCCAGCCCTCAGCTGCCATGCACAATCAGCTAACAGTCTCGCACTCATGCTACCAGCCTCAGCTACAACCCATTCCCTACTTCATCCTCCTGACAAGATGGCTCAAGCAAGTGAGCAAAATAAAGAACCAGAAAACGTTTATGAGGAAGAAATGGTAATTGAGCTACCTGATAAGGAATTCAAAAGACACATGTAGGATCCTCAAAGGGATTAAGGAAAACACAGGCAAAACCACGAAAAACACAGACAAAATTCTAGGAGAATTCAGGAAAACAATACAAGGACAAAGTGACACAATAAATAGGCAACCAGAAACCATACAAAAACAGCAACTAAAAATCCAGTAGATCAATACTAAATTTTCAGAAATAGATAACTCAATGGAAGGGCAAACAAGTAGAACTGAATCAATGGAAGACAGAAACAGTGAAATAAAGGAAAAATCCTTTGCTATTAATTTGTTAGAACAATCAGGAAAAAAAATAAAGAAAAATAAAGACATCCTAAGAATTATGTGGGATGCTATCAAGAGGAATACTTTACACGTAATCGGAATTTCAGAACAGGAATAGACAAAAAAAAAAAAAAAAAGCACAGAAAAAAATTTCCAAGATTTACTGGCAGAAAATCTCCCTAATATCATGAAAGACAAGAAGATATCCATTCAAGAAGCTCAACACACTTGATAGAGGATAGACCCCAAAGGAAAATCACCAAGACATATCATAATCAAATTTTCCAAAAACAAAAACAAAGAAAGAATCCTGAGAGCAGCTCAGGAAAAATGAAATGTTACCTACAAAGAGGAACCAATAAGACTAAGCTCTGATTTTTTGGCAGAAATCATGCAGGTAAGAAGGCATGAGGATGACATACATAAAACCTTGAAAGAAAAAAATTGCCAACCAAGAATTATATATCCAGCAAAATTGTCTCTCAAATACAATGGTGAAGCTAGGACATTTCCAGATAAACAGAAATTGAGGGAATTTGTAAAACCAGACCAACCTTACAAGAAATAACTAAAGGGAATCCTTCAGACAGAGAACCAACATCAAACAACAACCTGAGATTAAGACGCATAACAACATCAACAAGATACCAACCCAGATAAATAATTTTCAAAAGTAAAATACAGCAAAAGACTGGAAACAGGGAGCCAAAGACATCAATCTGTAAAAGATGACAACTACAAAATAAAAAACAGGAATGAAAGGTGCAGTTATAGAACTTCCATATGTAGAGGAAGTTAAGAAAATTTCCAGATACAGCAGACTATCTTAAACTTAGGGAGATAAAAGTAAATTTCAGGGTAACCACAAAGAAAATTAATAAACCTACTCACCAAAATAAAAAAGAAGAAAATCATAAAGAATCATAAACACAAAATCAACAGCAACAAAGGAAAGGAAAAGAAAATCTTTAAACAATAAGAACTCAGCACAGAAAAGTATATACAACAAAGAAATCATCAACGCCAACAAAAAGACACAATAAAATGACAGCAGTAAATTCATATCTATCGATAATTACACGAATATAAATAGATTAAATGTACCAGTCAAAAGAGAGTGGCAGAATGAACTAAAAAAAAAAAAAAAACCATCAATATGCTGCCTACAAGAGATGCACCTTAGACACAAAGATAAAAATAAGTTAAAAATCAAAGGATGAAAAAAACGCATCAAGCAAACAGTAGCCAAAAAGGAGCAGTAGTGGCAATATTGATCTCGTATAAAATAGACTTTAAGGCAAAAACAAGCATAAGAGACAAGGAAAAGCATTATATAATGATTAAAGGGTCAATACACCAAGAAAACATAAGTGTAACAAAAATCTATTCACCCAGTAACAGAGCTACAAAATACATAAAACAAACTCTAACAGAATTAAAAAGAGAAATAGACAGTCCACAATAATAGTTTGAGACTTTAACACAACACTTTCAGTGAAGAACAGAACAACTAGAAAGAAACTCAACAAAGATACAGAAGATCTAAACAGCACAATCAACCAACTTGATCTCATAGACATATACAGAACACTCCACCCAACAACAGCACAATACACATTCTTTTCCAGCACACATGGATCATCCTCCAAAATAATCCATATGCTAAAAAAAAATTTCTAGGTCACAAAGCCTCAATAAATTCAAGAACACTAAAATAATACAAAACTTCTTCTCTGATCATAAAAAAAAATAGTGCTATAAAATTAGAAATCAATAACAAGAACAAGGGGAAAAAAATCCAATACATGGAAACTAAATAACATCCTGCTTAAAAACCACTGGGTAAGAGAAGAAATGAAATATGAAATAAAAATAGTTTCTAGACCCAAAGGAGAATGAAAACACTACATAACAAAACCTTGTGACAGAAAAGCAGTGATCAGAGGTCAATTCATAGCAACAAACACACATCAAAATAGAAGAGATGAAATTAATACTTTAACCCTACAACTCCAACAAACAGAAAAAGAGTAGCAAAAGAAGAACATAGTCACCAGAAGAAAAGAAATATTAAAGATTATGACAAATAAATGAAATAGAAAAACAATAGCTAAAAGTTGGTTCCTTGAAAGGACCAATAAAATTGACAAACCACCGGCCTAATTAACAAAGGAAAAGAAGATGCAAATAACAAATAAAAAATGAGATGGGTGAAGTTATGACACAACCAACTGAAATAAAAAGGATCAAAAACCATGAAGATTATGAAGGAAAAGAATAAGGGCAAACCTAGGGGCCCTATTTATGGCATAAATATACTACCAAACAAAACTAAAAAATACACAAACAGAAGAAGATAAACTAGACAAGTGGGACCTCCTACAAATTAAATACTTAATGCTTATCAGAAGATTTCACCAAAAGAATAAAAAGAAAACCCACAGACTGGCAAAAAATCTTTGGCAATGACATATCTGACAAAGGACTAATCACTAAGATTTATAGAAAACTTAAGCACCTCAACGACAAAAAGACAATCCAATTAAAAAATGGGCAAAGGACATGAAAGAACACTTCACCAAAGCAGACATTCAGGTGGCCAACAAACAGGTGAAGAGATGCTTGCAATGATTAGGTTTTAGAGAAATGCAAATCAAAACTACAGTGAGATACCACCTTACCGCAGCAATAACAGCACTGATTAAAAAAAAAAACAACAAATGCTGATGAGGTTGTGGGGAGATTGGAACTCTTGTACACACTACTGATGGAAATGTAAAACACAACCACTGTGGAAAACGGTATGGTGCATCCTTAAAAAGCTAGAAATAAAAATACCATATGATCCAGCAATCCCACTCCTAGGTATATATTCTAGAGAAATAAGAGGAGTGACATGAATAGACATATGGACAGCCATATTCATTGCAGTATTATTCACAACAGCAAAAAGATAAAAACAACCTAAGTGCCCACTGGTGGAGGAATGGATAAACAAACTGTGGTATATATGCACACAATGGAATAAATACTAAGCAACATTAAAGAATAACAATGAATCCACAAAACACCTCATAACATGGATGAACCTGGAGAATCTTATGCTGAGTGAAATAAATCAATCACAAAAGGACAAATATTGCATGAGACTACTATTATAAAAGGTTTATACACAGAAAGAGACATTCTTTAATGGTTACCAGGGATGTGAGGGGTGGGAAAGGATACATATTAACTTTGGTGAAGGGAAAGACAGTACACAATATGGGGGGGAAGTCAGCAGAACTTGACCAAGGCAAAGAAAGACACTGAGAGATACGCAAGAGTAACAGGCAACAACGGTGAGCACTATTACATATACAATCCTGCAAAAACAGTAATAACAGACCATGATTTATGAGTAGATATATAGGCAAATATATAAACTGAACAAGTGTGGGTGGGATGGCACATGGTAGTACATCCACAAGGATGTATAGTTTTGGTAGTGGACATTTCTACATACATATTTTTATATACTGGTAATATAAAAACCAAAACCAAATCCATTGCCATCAAATCAAGTCAATTCCAACTCATAGCAACTCTATAAGACAGAGTAGAACTGCCCCGTAGGGTTTCCAAGGAGCCGCTGCTGGGTTCAGACTGTCACCGTTTTGGTTAGCAGCTGAGCTCTTAACAACTACGCCACCAGGGCTCCACCTCCAATATATATATATATGTGTATAATAGAGTACACAAGGGCCACAGTAATGAAAACATCTTAGCCATAAAACATGGAACTGAAGCACTGGACTTGAGGGTTTAGGACCATAGCTTTGGGGGACATCTAGATCAATTGGCATATCATAGTACATAAAGACAATGTTCTATGTTCCACCTTGGTGAGTAGCGAATGGGGTCTTAATGGCTTGCAAGCAACCATCTAAAATACAACTATTGGTCTCTTCCTGTCTGGACCAAAGAAGAATGAAGAGAGTCAAAGACTCAAGGAAACGATTAGTCCAAAGGACTAATGAACCACACGAACCATAGCCTTCACTAGCCTGAGATCAGAAGAATTAGATGGTGCCCTGCTACCATTACCAACCACTCTGACCAAGATCACAATAGAAGGTCCTGAACAGAGTAGGAGTAAAATGTAGAACAAAATTCAAATTCTTATTTGAACAAAATTCAAATTCATAAGAAAACCAGATTTAGTGATCTGATAGAGACTGGTGGAACTCTCAAGACAATGGCCTTGGACACCCTTCCAACTTGGAACTGAATGCGCTCCCAGAGATCACCTCTCAGCCAACCAATAGACAGTCCTATTAAGGGAATAATAACAACCGTGAGGAAGGTGCACCTCAGAACAATCAACCATATGAGACCAAAAGGGCAGCATTTGCCCAAAAGCAAAGTTCAGAAGGCAGAAAGGTACAGGAAAGCTGGGTGAATGGAAACGGGAAGCCCAGGGAGGAAGTGGGGAGAGTGCTGACCAATTGAGGAGATTGCAACCAATGCCACGAAATAAAAAAAAAAAAGGGGGGGGGGTTGTTTGTTTCGCTGTGTATAAATTGTTGAGTGGGAAACTAATTTTCTCTGTAAACTTTCACCTAAACCACAATAACCCATTCCAAAAAAAAGAGAAAAGCAAGAAGGCATTCAGGAGACACCGAAAGGTTTTGAGAAGGGAAGTGACCTGATTGCGTTAAAAATCTTAATCTGGAAACAATGGGTAAAACGGGTTCTAAAAACTAGATACTGGCATCTGAGTTACTTGAAAATATTCTAGGCTTAAGATGCCAGTAGAATGCCCATGGATAAAAATATTTTAAAAGCCATTAGAAGTACAATTAGGAGAGCATTCCGTGACAATTGTATCAATTTAGGAAAGCATTGTGTAAAGACTTACACTGAAGGGACAAAAGGCGATATGATAGGCAAAGCAAAAATATAGAGAAAAGTAAGAAGGGCAAGAATAAAACTTTGGGAATTGCCTACAGTAGATGACAGAAGACAAAAAAATTAAAAAACATAATTAGAGAAGGAATAAGAAAAGCAGGACTTCGGGAAAAAGAAATTTGGAGAATTTCAGTGTGAGCAACAGAGTTGAATGTTATTGTTGGTCAGGTTAATGAGCAAGAGAGAAGCTGCACCTTTTGTAGATAAGGTGCACCAGCAGGTGGTTAAGTCATAGAACTCTCAGCTTCCACGAATGAGACCAACCTTCAATTCTCAGCCAACACACCTCATGCCCGGCCACCACCCAAGTGTCAGTGGAGGCTCTCATGTTGTTTATCATGCTGAACAGATGACAGATT
The DNA here is from genome assembly GCF_024166365.1 of Elephas maximus indicus. Lineage (NCBI taxonomy): Eukaryota > Metazoa > Chordata > Mammalia > Proboscidea > Elephantidae > Elephas > Elephas maximus. The sequence goes on along the minus strand of NC_064841.1, from coordinate 12,693,362 downwards.
TCCTCGAAGCTTCCAGATTAAAAGGACTAGGAAAAAAGGTCTAGGGATCTACTTCCAAAAATCAGCCAATGAAAAGCCTGTGGATCACAACTGTCGATTTCCAACCAATCGTGGAGATGGCGGCGTGGGAGTGGCAGTGTTTGGTTTTGCTGTGTATGGGGTCACCATGAGTTGGGGGCCAACCCCACAGCAGCTAACAACTTCTCCTAGAGCAATTTCAGTAAAAAAAAAAAAAATTAAAAAAGCTACTTTCAGTGAAGGGAAAGAAGCTTAGAGAAGCTCGTTGAGTAAGGATTGATAAAAACAACAACAAAAAACCCAGTTGCTCTTGACCTGATTCCGACTCATGGTGGCCCCATGTGCACAGAGTAGAACTGCACTCCAAAGAGTTGATACTAGGGCCTATAACAGCATGTCAGACTCCCAATGTCTCTTCCAGCCTATGGATCCTACTGTTCTTCCAGAATGCATGGTAAAAAAAATAAATAAATAACTGAAAAGATGTACAGTACAATGCAATGTCTTCTAAACATTTATCTACTTTAGCAAAGACTCAAAATTGAGACCATAAAGAAGAGAAAAGAAAAGAACTGGACGTATCTCTAAGCACAGTAACATCTTTGACATATTTCATAGGGAAAAAACTCATTTAGTTTTATTTAACATTGCTCTGATAAATTTTTTTTTTTTTTCTGACTAGCATTGTCCAAGATATGAGGGAATAACTTTGAAGTCTGAAGGGAAAATGGAAATATCGATATGAAAGGGATAGGATGACAAATGTGTGAGAGGGAATGCCAAAAACTCCAATACTCATGAACTGGGAGGAAGAACAAAGGCATGTGGTCTGGGAAGCTGGGAGGTGGCCAGGCATGGAAAGCAGATGTGAGCTGTGTATCATTTCACATTCCTTTGCAGCTTCAGAGGAAAAGGGGAGGAAATATGGAAGGATTGGCATGTCACGTGACTAAACATCCCCCAAAGCCCAATGGCTAAGAGCAGAAAAATCCACATAATGCTTTGGAATAAGAAGAAAACACTGTAATAGCAGATTGTAGTTCAGAGGAGACATATTAATTCTGAGAGACTGTGTAAGAAAGAGAAGACATGACAGGAACCGACACTGGTTTTGTGAGTTGAAAATTACCTGGAAGACAAGATACAGAATAGCTTTGTAAATCAGAACTAGACTTCTTCTGCTCTTGAAATTATAGGTCAGGGAAAACTTGATTTAACCAGTCTCTAATGGTGCCAGCCTGTCAGTGGAAGATGACTTACATGAGTTGCTTACAAGGCAAAATAATAACCCTGTTAAATTTAAGAAGGTTTCAAATGGATTTCCTTTCGATGGGATTAAGAAAGTCCTAATATTTAGAAAAAGAAAATTAATATTAATTTTCTAAGGAGACTGATTTATTTTAAATATATTTAAATAACAAAAGAACTACTTTTATCCTTACCTAAGAATTGAGGCAGGCAAATGGTGTGTGAAAAAGTGTTTTTTTATATTTGCAAGCATTTGATAAATTTTAAAAGGTTGTTGTTCCCTGCTCTTTGTTAATGTATTTAGAGAATGATAACAGAGGCTGGGGGGAAAAAGAAAAGAAAAGAAAAACACAGAGGGTGCCTACTGCCTTTGTAAAATCTAAATTTATTGTCTGTTTCATACATCATTAACACCTTCTTTCAGGAATTCCAGTGAAAATCTTTGTTGTTTATAAGGTGTTTGTGCCAGAGAAAATAAAAAGATACAAGAGTTTTGTACGTACCACAAGTATTAAAAACGTCAAAGCTCCTTATTAGCGTGTTTCCTGCCTCCCTGCACTATCTGTTGAAGTCAGCTGAGTCAGAGAAGAGAAATAGTGAAGAATTAAATTCAAAGTAACCAATGTGAACAGTGCTTTTAGCTCAAGACATCTATGCTATGATAATCTGTTACTTGCCTGGCTTAATTATTCATATTATAAAAAAAATTTTTTAGATTGCTAAGCCTACTCATCTGAGTAATCAAACGCAAACTTCTTTTTCAATCGAGAAATATTTGTCCCTGTGATGAGGACAAAGGCTTTGAGATTATCAGGGTATAATTAGTTACCCAGAAGTGATTTATAAATTATAATTCTTAGACTCTGTAGCAGAGCTTGTCTTACTTTTTTGGAAAAGCATATCTAAAAACAGAGGAGGGCAAATGTCTGGCCCACCTCCTCAATGTCTTTGAGATCTCCGTTATCATTTTCAGATTTCAAGGTAGTTTTGTACTCTGTTCCTGTATCACATTTGATTTTGTTCTAATAATTCTGTTTTAAATTACTTTCCACAGAGTAACATAAATGCTCTAGTAACACGCCACTTTTACAGTTTCCAATACCCAGGGCTGCCCCAAGGTGAAGAGCTACACACTTGAGCTGGAAAACAGAACCTTATAAGAGTAAACTTACTTTTTTAGTAATTCAGAGGTCTACATCCAAGTATGACATTTCACTGAAACATTAGAGACTCTTCTAGACTGAAACATTTCATAAAATGGTTACACCAGCTATAGAAAACCTCATCTAAACAGAATATTCCAGGTCAGAGAGAAGAAAGGCATCCCCTGAATTACAGGATAGATGACTTTTCTTTTACATAATAAAATCCATTGTGTTCAAGTCTTATGTCCCCATAGGACAGAGTAGAAGTGCCACATAGGGTTTCCAAGGAGCAGCTGATGGTTTCAAACTGCTGACCTTTTGGCTTGCAGTCGTAGCTCTTAACCACTGTGCCACCAGGGCTCCTTTACATAATAAAGTCTATGTGAATCAACGAACTGCCTAAACTAAAAGAAGACAAGGAGGAAGTGCTTGAAAATGAGAACAATGTGCTGCAGTCAAATTTCGGTCCTAATCTCTTGCAATGAGAAGATCATGCTGGGCTCTCTGTTGACTCCTCTACAATCTACACACCTTTCTCATGAAGGCAATGCAACCTTCCAATATTAAAGGTGTGTAAGGATTCATTAGGAAAGAGTTTAAATTATCCAAGTAAATTTTCCTCCCAAATTAATGACTAATCTCATTAATCAGCTGGGACTGTCTGTAGATCTACTATATAAACCTAACTGGAAGCAAACGTGCATTGTTTTTATCAAGAAAAAAAGCACGTATTTCTGGACTATGAAAATTACATATTTATTATACATATTGGCACTTATTTTATTAGAAGAAAGAATATTAAAACTGCACAAAATTAAATTTTAACCAACTCCTGTTTTGGAGTAGTTACAGATCTCGTGATTAAGGTTCATTTACACAAGAGGATTTAAACAAGAGATTATAGTCCAAGCACTGATCAGTGTTCTCTCCTGCATTTCCTTCTCAGTTTTCCTTCTCTCTCTTTTCTTCTATCGCTCTTCTTTGATTTGCTTCTTCCCATCTCCACACTGGAGTCCTGGTGGCCCAGTGGTTAAGATCTTGGCTGCTGACCAAAAGGCTGGCAGTTCGAATCCACTAGCAGCTCCTTGGAAAGTCTATGGGGGCAGTTCTGATCTGTCATATAGGGTCCTAGGAGTTGGAATTGCCTCAGTGACAATGGCTTTTTGGTTTGCTACATCCATGGTTTGCCTTACACTTTGTCCTCTTCCTCCCTGCCTCCTCCTGATACCCCAACTCATTTCATTCTCCTCTCCCTAGTTCTTATCCTCCTGGTCCTCAGGGAAAAAGAAGATGCCATTATCAACATTCATTGCAAATTTTCCTGTCAGTTCACAAATCTCCCCCTTAACAGTTCCAGTTTCCTTAATCCTCATATAGAATATTCAATTTTTTTTTTCACCTCAGCAGTTGCTTGTTTTTTTTTTTTTCTTTTCTCTAAAATCTGGTGGAGATTATGATTCAACATGCTGCCTGAGAGATGCTAGAGTCACATACTCCATTTCAGGTCCAACTTGGCTGAGTGGAAATTCCCCCAAGTTGGCCTCAGCAGTGGAGAGTTATTGCCCAGAGAGCTGGGAAGGGGAAGGGGATGAGAGCTAACACTGTCATGTGACAGACACCACCCCGCTATTTTCTGTTCTACTCTTTGCTTCCCTGTTTTAATTAGACAAAAATAACAAGCCTTTGTTCTGCAGAAGTGCTCTAAAACCTTCATCAACAAAAGTCCTTTCGGCAAAGTAGCATATGTTAATTCTACATAGTCCAAATTCAGCCAGCTATCACGAAAAATGGGGCTCAAGTGAGCTTTATCTCCTATTAAGTATTCAGTTCCCATTCTCTATCACCTGTAGTAATACACAGGCAATCCTGGATGACTTTCATAGCAAAAATCCTATACTAAAATAATCATTTTGAAAATAGGAAAAAATGAAATCTAAATCTCTTTATTCCCACATAATCTTTAATACTGTTTGAGGCTCATATTGTGAGTTAGATACAGGATGTTAGATTAAAATCCCCCAGTTCTTTATTTCTGTGAACCCCCATGTTCAATGAATCCACATCTTAAATTCCATACTTACACACTCAACTCGGTTCAAATAGCAGAAATTTCACTGTCATTTTTTCTTTTTTTTTTTCCACAGTGTTTTTGTTTTGTTTTGTTTTAAGTGAAAGTTTACAGAGCAAAATAGTTTCTCATTCAAAAATGTATACACAAATTGTTTTGTGACATTGGTTGCAATCCTCACAATGTGTCAGCACTCTCACCCTTTCCACCCGTTTCCCCGTTTTCATTCGTCCAGTTTTCCTGTTCCTTCCTGAGTCTTTGCTTCTGGGCAGATGTTGTCCATTTGGTGTTGGTAAAACTGAATGATCTAAGGAGCACAATCCTCACGTGCATCATTATCTGTTTTGTAAGCCTGTGTAATCTTTGACTGAAAGGTGCATTTTGGAAGTGGTTTCAGTGCTAAGTTAGAAGGGTGTCTGGGGACCCTAGTCTCAGGGGTTCCTCCAGTCTCTGTCAGACCAGTAAGTCTGGTCATTTTTGTGAATTTGAATTTTGTTCTACATTTTTCTCTTGCTCTGTCTGGGACTTCTATAGTGTTTTGTTAAGGCCCATGGCACTTTAAACTGTTTAAAATAGTGAAATCTCACAGTTACTTTATTTTCATTTTTTTCACCCTTTCTTATTCAGTTTAACCCAAGGATTACAATAATTTTAGGGATAGTTTGCTATTCTGGTCTATGTTATTGGGTGCTTTGGACTTAAACGATGTGATTCCACACATTTTACTTCCTACTTTTTTGAACGCTGTTATTAAAAAGTAATGTCCTGAGGAAATCTCCCACTGTAATGTAGAACCAATCATTGCAGTCTAAAGCATCCAAAGCTTCAAATGACAATGTCAAAAGTGAATTACAGCTTTCAAAATAAATTATTGTTGGTCTACACTACACTGTAGAAGTAGTAGACTTTTCAATCAAGGGTTTCTAGTCACTTTCATTTGCATCTTTTTCAAAGATTTTAAAGATATTAACTTTTCAAATATTTTCAGGAATTTCAGAACTTCAGGATTTTTACTATCCCTTCTCAAATATCAGCTGAACTACCTAGGAAACCAGTAAAAGCAAGAATGGCTTAAAAGCCGCATGACTGGTACTCTGGGTTAGGGCTACAATAATATTCACAATGCATTAATTCCTGAGTTATTCTATTTTACACTGGGTTTCTATATTAACTATTTTAATTGGTACAAAACTGGGTCATTGAGAACTCAGTGAAAGACAATAGAAGAGCTAGAACTGACACGGATACTCCTTCTCCGTTTTATCTTGGTGCCTGCAGAATGTTTTACTCATGTTGTTTTAGAGATGGTAGCCCTGATGGCACAGTAGTTGTGTGCTGCTAAACCAAAGGTTAGTGGTTCAAATCTATCAGCCTACCCATGGGAGAAAGACGTGACTGTCTGCTTCCAGAAAGATTTCAGCCTTAGAAACCCTATGGGGTAGTTGTACCCTGTCCAATAGCGTCACTATGAGTCTGAACTGACTTGACAGCAGCAGGTAAGGGGTTGTTTTAGAGTACCAGTCTACTTCAAGATAATTACCAATGAAAAAGAAGAAAAACCTCTATCTGATTAAGCCTAAATGGAGATATGCATTAAACAGTGGACTCTTAAAAACCTCTTCAAATCTTTGGTCTATCATGGAATACCCAAAGGACCATGCATTTTATCTATAATAGGAGACTTTACTCTGGGTAGGTTGTATTCCCAAGCTGGGCAGGTTGGTTTTAATAACAGTTCACTACCACTGTTCTCAAATCAAGGAACCCTGGTGGCATAGTGGTTAAAGCACTGAGCTGCTAACCAAAAAGTCGGTGGTTCAAACCCACCAGCCGCTCAGTGGGAGAAAGATGTGGTAGTTTGCCGTTGTAAAGATTTATAGCCTTGGAAACCCTATGGGGCAGTTCTACCCTCTTCTATAGAGTCACTATGAGTTGGAATTGACTTGAATGCAGTGGGTTTTGGGTATGGCCCTCAAATCAAAACTTTATGTTGCCTAAAATGCTATGTTATATATAATTTTGCAACAACAACAACCAAAAATACGTAGTGAAACTAATGGTGGCTGCAGAAGCTAATACTTCTTAGACATAACCAGTCACTTCATGGGATTAATTTTATTTTGGTTTCAAGAAAAAAAAAATTTTTTTTTTTTTACATAGGAACAATTCAGTCAATTGGCATAACCTAGTTCTTGAAGTTTATGTTTCATCTCCTAGTTTGGTGAGGAGTGCCTGGGGCTGCAAAAGCTTACAAGCAGCTATCTAATATACAACTGCTGGTTCTCTATTCAACTGGACTAAAAGAAAAAGAAGGAAACCCAAGAAGGAGGCAGACTACAGAGCTAATCGTCTCCATGAACCTCTGCCTCCTCTACCTTCAGATGAGAACTAGATGGTGCCTAGCTACCACTATCAAATATTCTGATCAGGAACATAATAAATGGATACTGATAAAAAGGGAGAAAAATGTGGAACAGAACTTCAAATTCTTAAAGAATCCAGACATACTGGACCCACTGAGACTGGAAGAATCTCGAGACTATTGCCCTGAGATACTCTTTAAGCCTTAAAGCGAAACTATACCCAGAAGTCACCTTTTAACTAACTAGCAGGTTAGCTCAAAAAATAATGTCACCCTTGAGAGCTGTACTCTTTTTAAAAATTATCTGCATGAGACCAAATGTATGACAGTTACTCTAAAGCATAGATGAAAAGTTTGAGGGGGAGTGAGTCTAGGTTAATAGGAGTGAAACAGCTACAATAGAAATAATAAGAAAGGTGACACAATGTGAAGAATGTAACCAATGTCACTGAGTATTGTGTGTAGAAATTGCTGAATGGGAATTTTTTTGCTTTGTATATTTTCACCAAAAGTACAATAAAATATTTAAGAAAAGAAACTATACCTTGCCTAGCAACCTTAACAGTTTGCTCTTCTTCCCTTTATACCTACAATTTCACTTTTCTGGAATATCCAAGTTTCCTTTGTTCTTCTTACACTCAGTAAAAGATCTTGCAACATTCTTCATCAAGAAAATAAAAGCTATTACGTATAACATACTTCATCTTTCCACCATATAAATCTATCTGAATTCAAACTCATTCTCTCCTTCTTCGTAATTAAAATGGAGAGCATGTTCCCTGTATGACCAAAAGCAACCCTTCCTCTACTACCTTCTTGAAGTCCTCCTTTTGTCAATTATTCTCTCTCTGAAGCTCTTTAGGAGCCCTGGTGGTGCAGTGGTGAAGACCTGTACTACTAACCAAAAGGTCCGCAGTTTGAATTTACCAGCTGCTCCCTGGAAATCCTATGGGACAGTTCTACTCTGTCCTATAGGGTCCCTATAAATTAGAATCAACTCAATGGCGATGAGTTTGTTTTTTCTTTGTTTTTTGAAAGCCCTTCAACCTCTACTTCTCTACTATATCTTTGAGTCTACACATTATTTAGTATCTTTCATTAAAAAAATAAAAAAAAACTCTGTTGATCACTTTCCAGTTATTTTCCTACCACTCTTCTCACCTTAAAACTAGGGTTTCCCAAGTAAAACCCTATTGATGTTCACTATCTCCATCTCGTCACCTTTTGTTCATTCCTTGTTATTGCTAGTTGCTATCGAGTCAATCACAACTTATGTCAACCCCATGTATGCAGAGTAGAACTGTTCCTTGGAGTTTTCAAAGGTGTGACCTTTCAGAAGCAGATCACCAAGACTTTCTTCTGAAAGCTCTCTGGGTGGGTTCAAAGCGCCAACCTTTTGGCTAGTAGTTGAGTGCTTAATTGTTTGTGCCACACAGGGAGGTTCCACCCACACCACTCCATCAGACTGCTATGCTCTTGTGAAAAGTAAAATCTCTATGTTGTTTTTCAGTCCTCATCCTTTTTGACCTCTCAACAGCATTCAATAAATTTGAAGGTCTTTTTGAATCTTATTTCTTTCTTGGCTTCTGCAACACTGAAAATTCAACTGGTTTTCTTCCTATCTGTCCACTCTTCAATCTCATTTAGGGACTCATTATTCACTGCCCAACCGCTTTCTTTTGGAGATCTTTACAGTTCCACCCTGGACCTTCCTCTCTTCTTGTTTACTCACTCCCAGAGCAATTGCATCTATCCCAAAATTTGAAAAGATCTCAAATTTGTATTTCCATCTCAATATCTCTTCTGGGTTTCAGGCTACTCTATTTGACTGCTTATGTGACATCTCCATTCAGCAATTCATTATATTTCTAAAATAAGGTATCTAAGACTAAACCCTTGATTTTCTACCTAAATTTGTATATTTTCATGTCATTGATTTCTCAGTAAAGTCAAATTCCTTCGACTCAGTTTTTCTATGCCAGAAATCTTGGAGTAATTAACATTCCCCTTCTCCTTTTTTTTTTTTTCCTCTCCTTAGCCCTTTTCCCTATTCATTTCAACTAGCCAATACATGTTTCTTCAGTCTTTAATATACATTTTAATCTCATCCATTTCTCTCTATTTCACCTGGCACCACTTTAGTTCAAACCGCAAGCATTTCCTATTTGGAAGACTAAAACCCCTTGCTAAATTATTTCTTTTATTCTCTGAAGTCTTAAAACCCTTCAATCCATTCTTCCCATAGCACCCAGATTAAAATTTGAAAAATAAATCAGAGTATTTAAGAAGCCTAGCTTAAAGCCTTTCAATGGCTTCTTAATGCATAAAATTCCAAATCATTACCAGGATTTCCATGATCTGGCCCCGCCATCTTCTCCATCTTCCTTTCCCATCAGTTGCCAAGATTTTCTCACTGTATTCTGACCTCCTTTCAGTTTCTCAAAAATGCGAAGTATATCTCTTCCTTCCCACACACAATTCTCATGCCCTGAAACATTCTTCTCCATTCTTCATATCTTCTATCTCATTTTCAAGTTTTGACTTAGATATCACTTCCTTAGCGAGATCTTTCTTGATCATGGAACCCCATCCACATGAAATAGTCCTTTTGTTAAATTCTCTCATATAATTAATACTTTCCCTGAGAGTATTTATGATAGTTTGTTGTTATATATTTTTATATTTTCAACTTCTTGTCTTGTTCTAAGGTTCCGGGGCGGGGGGGAGGAGTTAAATATTAAGGGAAAAGCTAAGATTGGATTGCAAATCTGAATAACTTAATGCCAATCTTGACCCTACCATTAATTAACTTGAGACGGATGTTTAATTTATATGGATATTACTGTTTTTATCTGAAAAGTGATCTATTTGGACAAGTGGTTTTTCAAATTCTGTTGCACCTCAACATTTCTACCATCTTGATTCTGTGAATACTCTGAAACTTTAAGAGATTCTCCACCATTTTCCGACAGCCTGGACGCTTCTAGTGAAAACTTGAGATGTGTATATTCTCAAAAGTGGTATAACAGTAGCTTTTCATGACTACAAGGAAATGAGTATGAATATATTAACAAATGGCTCTTATTCACAGGATTGGAGATAGAAACCTTTTGAAATCTTTGCTTCACAAAATCACTCCTTACTCCTTCCTCCATTTTCAACCTCAAACACCTGATAACTGCAACTGCTTGTCCCCAAACTATTCAGGATCACCCTGATGCTTTCATGAGTGCTGGCCCTTTCTAAAAAGCTCATCATTTTCAGACTTTTTCTTATCCCAAAAGATATTTTTCCAAGAATTCTGTTCTAATAGATCTCACTCCATCATAAATCCAATTTCCTCTTTTTAAATAAGCAATCAACTAACACAATAAACTAATCATGGCTAAGTTCACAGATTCCAAAGGAATTGTGTTACCCTTTCCAAACAAGGTATTTACATTAAACGAGTATATTCATTTGTCTATAACCAATTTCAACAATAATCTATGTAAATTTAAACTCTTTAAATGCCATATGATTATTAAATTTTGCTATAGGTTAACTTAGTTATTTACATATAAATATGCAATGTTTTAATATTATATTTTATAATTCATTACAAACTTAGATATTCATACTGAAAAAAAAAACAACACTGAGAGTGATATAAGCCCTAAATTAAATATTGAGAGATATCTATGGAAAAACTTTTTTCATTTCTATTTAAAATAAATTTTTTGCTCTTAGTACTGAGTTAAATCAAACAACACTTTTCTAACATTTAGTATCACATTTGGAATAGTGCAGTTTTTGAAGTGTAGAATTGTCACTAAATAAAAAGGCAAATTATTTTATTATCATACCTCTTGTTCAAGAAGACATTTCTCAGCACATCCTCCATTCTTTGCCTATAAAACATATGAGAGCTAATATCCTGAGCAATTTAAGCCATGCAAATGTATTGTATTCTAACGTTTCATCGGTGTCTTATTTTAAATTCTAGTTATTACCAATCATAGCCTATTAACTATTAAGTAAACTTTTTCTTTAAAAATTTTAGCAAAAACTATGACCATTTGGTTTGCCAAAGTGATGAAAACATTGACTTTAAAAATATAAAATTCCTACTTAGTTGCTATAGATGAGCAAAGAAATTGATTAGGCATTCCTCTTTATTTAAGAGATATATCAGTACAGAGAGTCATAGTCTGGCCTCATTTAGTCTTTTCATTTGTGGTACTCCATATTACATGAGAGCACATCCATTTGAATCTCTTTAATATTCATGATCCTCTCACCAGCCTGAGGAAAAGAGCTAAAGCTTCTGGTAGCAATCGGAGGAAAGTGATTAACAATGTACTAATCAGTACCATTGACCTGATTCAAAAATGTTTTCAATTCATCCATCACTTTTCTAACCAAAGATGATTGCATTACTTTACCATTTTTTATTTAAATAAAACCCCATGAGCTGAAAATATCAAGCTATTTCTCCTAAATGCACCTTGCAACCAATTTAATTTATTTTTAAAGTAAGTTCTAAAGTGACCTATAATAACCAATTAGTACTTGAACGTAGGAAACCAGAGAACAAGTGGTCTGCAATAAAATCAATTCACTTTGACTTCACATCACTAAATGTTAAATTGTGCCAAGGAATTAATTTTGCAATAAATTGTTATTGTTGTTACAAAAATCCAACTAAGGGATATTACCAGGAGTAATTATCTATATATATCAAAATGCATTGAATGCAGAGTGTGCGCTGTAATTTTCTCCAAAATTGCTTATCATTCAAATGTTAATTTTAAGGATTTCATTTTTATAACTATCACTTTTTTTTTAATTTTCAGGAACTTATTTTTTAAGTATCTTAAAAAGAAATACTACGGGCAGAGTATTCCATTTTTGGAATCAACTGTTACTATTACTGGGTTAATATAAGAGGATGTAGCAATCTAGAAGTAGAACAACTTGCCTTTTGTGCCAAAATGTTACTGAATCTTAGATTTATTTCTGAGCTTATATAGGATTTTATAGTTTTAGAAAGAAAATGGCACCATGAAACTAAATACACATGAGAAAAATAACAATATCATTTCTCTGATGGGTTGAAATATATCTTCATATTAAAAACATAGTCTTAAGTCCAAACTCTTAAATAAATTGTCTATTTCCTATGCACACACTCTGCCACATTTTCAAATATCAAAATATATTTAATATTAGATTCACTAGCATACCTGTGGCAAAGTGCCTAAAGTCATGATTTTGCATTGGATCAACATATTTTTATTCTCTATTTCATTTTTTCCTGATTTTGACTATAAAGACAGTTTTTTGCTGTTGTTAGGCCCCCTCAAATAGTTTCCAACTCATAGTGACATAAGGAAACACTGCCCACCACTGCACCAACCTCACAACCATTGCTATGTTTGAGCCCATTGTTGCAGCCACTGTGTTAATCCATTTCGTCAAGGGTCTTCCTCTTTTTCACTGACCCTCTGCTTTACCAAGCATGATGCCCTTCTCCAAGGACTGGTTCCTCCTGATAACATGTCCAAAGTAAGTGAAATGAAGTCTTGTAATCCTCGCTTCTAAGGAGCATTTTGGCTGAACTTCTTCCAAGACAGACTTGTTCCTTCTTCTGGCCAAAACCAAAACAAACAAACCCATTGCCACTGAATTGATGCTGACTCATTTTTTTTTCATAGCGACCCTATGGGACAGAGTAGAACTACGCCAAAGGGTTTCCAAGGAGCAGCTGGTGGATTTGAACTGCCAACCTTTTGGTTAACAGTTGAACACTTAACCATTGCACCACCAGGGCTCAAAGCTGTCCGTGGCATTTTCTTCCCCAACACCATAATTCACATGCATCAATTCTGCTTCAGTCTTCTTTATTCATTGTTCAGCTCTTTCTCATGCGTATGAGGCAATTGAAAATACCGTGGCTTAGGTCAGGCACGCCTTAGTCCTCAAGGTGACATCTTCGCTTTTTGACGCTTTAAAGAGGTCTTTTGCAGTAGATTTGCCCGATGAAATACTCCGCTTGACTTCTTGACTGCTGAATCCGTGGGCGTTGATCGTGGATCCTAGTAAAATGAAAACCTTGGCAACTTCAATCTTTTCTCCATTTATCATGTTGTTGCTTATTAGTCCAGTTGTGAGGATTTTTGTTTTCTTTAATTTGAGGTGTAGTCCATACTGAAGGCTGTAGTCTTTGATCTTCATCAGTAAGTGCTTCAAATCCTCTTCACTTTCAGCAAGCAAGATTGTGTCATCCGCATATCACAGACTGTTAATGAGCCTTCCCCCAACTCTCATGCCGAGTTCTTCTTCATATAGTCCAGCTTCTTGGATTATTTGCTCAGCATACAGATTGAATAAATACGGTGAAAGCATAAAACCCTGAAGTACACCTTTCTTGATTTTAAACCACGTAGTATCCGCTTGTTCTGTTAGAATGACTGCCTCTTGGCCTATGTACAGGTTCCACATGAGCACAATTAAGCGTTCTAGAATTCCTATTCTTCACAATGTTATCCATAATTTGTTATGATCCATACAGTTGGATGCCTGTGTACAGTCAATGAAACATAGATAAACATCTTTCTGGTATTCTCCGCTTTCAGTCAAGATTCATCTGACATCAGCAATGATACCCCTCGTTCCAAGTCCCCTTCTAAATCCAGCTTGAATTTCTGGCAGTTGCCTGTCAATGTGCCGCTGCAACCGTTTTTTAAATATTTTCAGCAAACTTTTACTTTCGTGTGATATTAATGATATTGATCACTAATTTCCACTTTCTGTTGATCACCTTTTTTTGGAATGGGCACAGATATATATATCTCTTCCAGTCAGTTTAGGTACCATTTAGTATATTCAGACTATCATATATTTTCTTTAAAATCATTATTTAGGGTGGCAAATCATTGAGAATATTACAATAGATTCCAAAGGGTTTAAGTCTGTAATCTAGGTTACAATATGAGAATCTAATTTTTCAAAGAAATTCTTTTTATGGAGTCTCTAGCAAAGGCTATATGTAATTGCATGAAAGTAAATAAAAGGAAATGCTTAGTGAAGCAGACAATGTCTCTGTACTAATCAGGACCTGGCATTTCAGGAAATCACATAGTTTGTGTTGATGTGGACTGATCTTAAGAAATCAAATACATCACATTAAAATGATTATGATTAAGGATATTTTCTCTCCTATTTCCAGTTTTCCTTTCTTTTACTTCCAACTCAGTTATTTAAAATAACAACCCATGAAAAATTTTCTATTCAATTGATTTTGGTGTTCAAATATTAATAATAACATCAAATATTTTCCATTTTTACTTAGGAGAAATCAAAATATTTCTAAAGAATTTTATTATAAAATTTCAATAACATATACCAAGCTTCAATACTTAATGCTTGTAAAGTAATGTACAGTTTAAATTCTCAGAATCATAAAAGTATTTTGGAAAGGAATTAACTAATCTATTAAAAAAAAAATCTATTGGGGATTAGGAAACCCTGGTGGCATAGTGGTTAAGTGCTACAGCTGCTAACCAAGAGGTTGGCAGTTCAAATATGCCAGGTGCTCCTTGGAAACTCTATGGGGCAGTTCTACTCTGTCCTATAGGGCGGCTATGAGTCAGAATCGACTCGATGGCAGTGGGTTTGGTTTTCTTGGTATTGGGGATTAGTTTCCTTACGTAATTGGATCTGTCATACATAACTTTTTAAAATTTTTATTTAAAATTATGAGTTGTAGCTTGAAGGAAATTTCCCAGCCAAAGCACTGGCTACCTGCAAACAGAAAAATAAAGATAATAAAAGCATTATAATTCTATTCTCCATCAAAGGGTGGGTATCAAGGATAAGACAGTAGATGAATTTCTTCATTTTGCACATTGTTTTATCTGCATTATATAGGCAATCATTGAAGAAATATGAGAGAAACTATACAAATAACTCGGCAACGTTTAAATGTTTTCCTACCATTAGACAATTTTTTTTTTCCTATGTGTACATAAAACTACTGAATTGTTTTGGTAAAAGCTTTTCACTTGAGTGAATTTAGAAATCACAGATAAACAATTTTGAGAAAGATGCTTCTGAATAATGAAAATGTTTCAGCAATCTAAGCCTCCTCGGTTTTCCCCAAAATATTTTTTCACGATGGATAACCACCATGAGGATGATGAACTGAAGTATAAATTTGGATAAGTACTTGGTGTAAAAAATCCCAAAATGCAGTTTGTAAAGAAGCTCTGTACAGGCCAGTTGTTGTATCTTGGGCAGCCAGTTGCAAACTTTTAATACTCTGGGCACCACACAACAAACTACTAGGTAGGACAAAAACAATAAACACAATATTAGGACAACTAACTGGGATGTCCTATGAAACAATGGCCCTAAATCTCCCTACCAAGAAACCAAATCCCATGAGGTGTTTGATTGTACATAAGCAGCCTCAATAGCTGCTGAGCTTTTTGTTGTTGTTGTTGTTGTTGTTGTAAATGTATCTGTCTCACAACTTTTGCCAGTTCAACTTTTTACAGGTGTACATCTTATTGACAGTAATTACAGTAATCCACTTGCAACACTGCCCTTAATCAATGCAAATTTTCCCTCACCATAAAATGAAACTCAGTGCTGCATAAGCATTAACTTCCCCTTCTCCCCAGCCCCCTACCCCTTGGAGCAACAGAGGAAGAAGAGTCAGGAATAGGAGCAAGAATGGAATGTGTGGCTAATTGCTTCCATGAAAAACTGCCTCCTTTGCCAGGACACCTGAAGAACTGGATGGTGCCCTGCTACCACTACTGAACATTTTGATCATAGGCTCCATAGAAGAATTCTGATTAAAGGGGAGAAAATGCAGAATAGAATTTTAAATTTTCATGGAATCCAGACATTTTGAGCCCATGGAGGCTGGATGAACCCCTGAAACTATTGCCCTGAGATAATCTTTTATCCTTAAACCTTAACTCAAAAATATCTCCTGAAGTGTTCTTAAAACCAAAAATATTTTAGCTTAACTAGTGAAGAATGTCTGCCTTGAGCACTGTGCTCTTTTAGGAACTGTCTACATGGGATCAAATTGACAACAGTAACTCGAAAGTTTAAAGAAAACTTGGGGGGTAGTGGGTTTACTTTAATGGGGGAGGAACAATTTAGAAAAAAAGAATGAGAATGTTTGCACAGCCTGAAAAATGTAATCAATGTCACTGAATCATATACATAGAAATCGTTGAATTGGTGTATTCTCTGCTATGTATATGCTCAAAAACAAAAAATTAAAAAATTATAAAAAAAAAAAAAAAGAAGCTCTGTAGAGGTTTTGCCCATGAATTGCCCTTTTGGTCAAGTGGTTTATGGTATTAACCATGTGGAGTAGCAAACTGGAAACCTATATGAATTTAAAAAAGAATTTCAAATTATTGGAATGTTGTGGTTCAAACAGATCAACCACTCTCCCTCCTTCTTCTCAAAATGTTTGAAAGCACAAATACACACAAGATATGCGCGTGCATGTAAATAAGCATTAATGAAAAGACTAGCAGTTCTCCTTTGTGTAGGAGAAGGGAAATCATCTAGCCTATTGCTGGACATGAACTGATGGTAAATGCCAGTTACCTCCTGAAAGTGTCATATGATCCTAGTGGTAAAAAAAATTATACACAAACAGACCAAAGAAGACTTCTGAGGAAACAAACTCCCCCTCCCCCCCCCCAAAAAAAAAAAAAAAGAGGCTCAAGGGTTATTTAACTGCACAGGAAGCTCTGGTGGCATAGTGGTTAAGAGCTCAGCTACTAACCAGAAGGTCGGGCAGCTGAAATCCACCAGGCGCTCCTTGGAAACCCTTTGGGGCGGTTCTACCCCGTCCTATAGGGTTGCTATGAGTCTGAATTGACTCGACAGCAATGGGTTTGGTTTTTGTTTTGTTTTGTTTTTTTCTTTAAGACAAATCTTGTCACAGAATAAAATATAAGTTAATCCCGATGAGGTGTGGGGAAAACAGTTGGTGTAGCAATGTCTATAACTATTACCTGTCTCAGAACATCCTTATATGGGCCCCCTTAGATAATAATTCAAATTATTATTCTGATGAGGCTTA
This sequence comes from Elephas maximus indicus, assembly GCF_024166365.1. Taxonomy (NCBI): domain Eukaryota; kingdom Metazoa; phylum Chordata; class Mammalia; order Proboscidea; family Elephantidae; genus Elephas; species Elephas maximus. The sequence goes on along the minus strand of NC_064841.1, from coordinate 12,676,422 downwards.
TGCTTCTTGTAGCTCACTGACAACAAGGTAATTCAAAAATCTGAGCGAAACTGGAAGAACATTAGACCTGTTTTTCATGGGAGGTTAAACAGCTTTCGGGGTTGCGCCTGTATTTGTGGAGGTGGCATATACTTCGTAGGGTCGCTGTGAGTCGGAATCAACTCAACGGCAACGGGTTATTTTTTGTTGTTGTTTGTTTTGATTATTTTTGGTATGTACTTTACCCTTGAAGATATGATTAATAGAATCCATTTGTGATAACTGAAACAACCTCCTATTAATTGAAATTTTCAGTTTCAAACAGCTTTGGGGCATTCAGGTAAATACAGCATAAGAGTTTATAATTAGTCTGACATTTCTAGACACAATTAACTTGCAGATTCAAATACTTGATTTACATATATAAATATCATCATACACTGACAATTCAGAATCTTCCTTTGGAAAATGTAACTCCAAGGCAAGACACTCTCTGGTGGATCTGCATTTAATTCTTCTTATGGCAACATACACACACACACCACACACACACACACACAAATTTGTGACTTCACATCTTTTCTCAATCCCTAAAAACTATTGCTAAGCAATAGGTTTTCTGATCGAGTAGTCTTACAGATCTTATGTGATTTCAAGATATAAAAAAAGCAATTCGAAGGTCTATAAAAATAATTTAGCAAGTCAATTTTATTTTACAGATTCCTTTTTTAGGTTTTCAAATACCTTTCCATTTCTTCACAAAATACACACTCTTCATTAGTTTCTGTGTTAGAGTTTTAAGAATCTGAGTGTTAGGAAGTTACTTGTAAATGAACAAACAGAAGTTATCATTGTGGCACTAGAAATGATGCTATTGAATCAATAAACTTCAAGGTCATTGTTCAAATAATATAAGATAAATTTTTCTAATGAAGAAATTTTTTGCAGAGAAATAAATGTGATGCTTTATGTATTAATTCACCAACCATCTGTCATTATTTAGTAATGTTTTGTGTGGTCCTCTTTTGCCACATGTCCAAAATATAGATGGAAACATCCTAGCTGAAAAGCCAATGAACCAGAGAAGAGAATGAAAAGAACCATCAAAGTGTAAAAATAAAACCCCAATTCATATGGACAGGTTGAAATGTAGGCTCACACTTACTGGAATCCAAAAAAAATAAATAAGTCATGCATTTTTTTAAGAAAGCATTGCTTAAATGGAGGTATTTTTGCACCGGAAAAATTTTTAAATTGAATAGATTTAATTAAATGTGTAGTAGTCAAGCATTTAATGCTGAAACACAGCCTTAAAAAATGTTACTTTAGAGTTGTTTGCCTTTTAAATTCTAACGCTCTGTGTATCTATTTTTCTAGACACCATCAAGGAGACTATTGTAGCTGGAGAAGTTGGTTTGAAGAAGACTAACGGGCAACATCAAGTCAAACCCTCAGGTAGGAATTATTGCCTTTCTGGCTTCAGTTCCCAGCTGTATTATGTCACCAAATCACATGAGAGTGTAATCAAAGATGAATAAAATATTTTTTTTTCTTTACCTTCAGTGCTTTTTCTGTCAATTACAATCAAAGAACATGATTTCAGGTCTGTCAATTTGTGAGGCTCTTTCCTACTGATGACTAAGGCTGTAATCTGCTAAATATAAAATGAATCAGAAAAGTCTTAGGATGATTTTGGTATTAAGGAGAAGAATGTTTTTTCTTCTTTCTCCTCCCACAGGGGACAGAAAATAATTGGTCTTCAAAGAATGGAACCAAAATTTTTTTTAAATGGTCCCTTTGCTTTTTCTCCTTTTATGCGCCCCTCTTTCTGTTTCAATTCTAAATTTCCAGTTCTAACACTGGTTTGTTTTTCTGAGAAAATATACGTAGTATTCTAATGAAAGCGATATGGCCCTTTGTAAATATTTTATTAGCCTCTTGTTTTCCTATGTCCACAACTTTCTGGCCATAATACAGCTGATTAGTTACCCTGGGTGATTAGCAGTCATTCCGCCCTAACTCCAACTTGTAGGCAGGTTTCGGACTTGATTACATTATTAACCATAATCAAAAACATTCTCCCAGAATGATTTTAGCTTGGTAGTAGGGATTGCTTCCTTTGATCTTCTTAGCGTTATTTTATGATAGGTTGCTCCTCATTTACACTACAAATGCTGGCATAAATGAGAGCAGTATCTCTGCTAGAAATGTCTGATAAAATAAAATAACTGGTTCAGCAGCCTCAGCCAGCTGCTTTCATCGATGAAAACTGGCTTGTTGATTATGGGGGAGAGACATTTAGAATGTAAATGTTTGCCATCATGTGAAGCTTGATATAACTTGTTCTCAACTTCTGCCTCTTCCCTCAATTAAATTTTCCTGGTTTCAGTATTTCATGCTATCCAGTGATATATTTATGCAATAAAGACACCTCCTTTTTGGCGTGTTACACCAAATAATTAGTATTCCTTTTGGGGTGCTAATTTCCAGAACAGCTCTTAAAAATATAAGCCTGTAGATGCAATGTATTCCATCTTAATTTGTCTTCCCTAGAATATCTACCTCATAACCCCCTTGTTCTGTTGCTCTCCTGTACTTTCCGTTACCATTTATGCATCCCAGTGCGAAACTAATAATTAGCTGAGTTGTCATGTCCCTTTAAAATGTCTCTATTATTTAGGATAGGAGAGAGGACATCACAGATACCCGAAATTCAGTATTTTTCTGTCATTCAGCACAGAGAGAGAGAGAAGTAGAAAAAGAGAGAGAAAGAGAGGGAAAGAGGTAGAAATACCAGACTAAGAAAAAAAATTGGAACCCAGCCCTGCATACCTCATAGAAGCTGGTAATAAATATAATATGGAGTGCCATCTCTCATTCCAGATGCCAGTAAATTCGAATTATTTAAAACAAACTATCATATACTGAGAAATAGACTCGTTTCTTCAGAGTATTTTGATTGGCAAATGAGTGATTGCTCAGTACATCACAAAAGAAACCACGAAACAGGGAGTCAAAAAACAGTTCTGCTCATGTTTTTGTCACTGACACTGGCTAGGTGACCTTGAATTTAACCTCACAGAATCTCAGTGTCATACATGCATAGCCCAGTGTCATGTATAAACAAGAAGATCAGAGTCAGATCATACAACTTCAGAACCACAAAAACTTTACATGTGACCTGGTGTAAACCTTACCTCATTTTACCAAAGGGGAATAAAGGGCCCACATGTTTTTTGATGATGTAAGGCTGGGACTAAGCAAGTTGTGGATTCAGGATTCACTGAAGCAAAACGACTCTCTGAAAAGGGGCGCACCAAGCTTCAAGCCTAAATAAAAATGTCTAGAAAAACAACATTATCAGCTTTCTGAGTACATTTTGAGCACACAATTAATAACCAAATACAGTACCCTTGAAAAATTAAGACAACGTTTCACACAAGACTACCAACTCAAATTTCAATCTCCCCCACTTCACTTAACCCCATCCCATAAAAAGAAACAAAACAAAAAAACACTGCATGAAAATATTTTGTCTCCTTCCAGACCTTTTATATGTGTATCTATACACATATATGCACCCAATGAAAAAAAATTCGGAAGACGATCTGAATATAATATCAAATTAAGGCGGTGTTAACAATGGAATGGAACCCATCCTTATGCTTATGCCCTGATGATAAGCAAAAAGCATGCCATCCTGGGAGGAAAACTTTGACGATGGTATGAACAAAGGTAGTCTTTAAAAATGTCCATGTATATTTCTCTACAGTACTGTATTAAAATCCCTACTTTCTAGTCGTAGCCTTATCTACACATAGTGAAGGTAATATTGTTTACTCCATTGACTTCCCTTGAGGATAAAATAAAAGTAAATACCCAGGGCAGTGCCTGGAACATAGTATTTACTTGTAATAATAAACCAAACCCAACCCAGTGCCGTTGAGTCAATTCGGACTCATAGAGACCCTATAGGACAAAGTAGAACTGCCCCATAGAGTTTCCAAGGAGCACCTGGTGGATTTGAACTGCTGACCCTTTGGTTAGCAGCTGTAGCACTGAACCACTACGTCACCAGGGTTTCCACTTGTAATAATATCATTTATTATATTTTATTATTTATTATAATTATCTTTTCCCATAGAAATTCTGGTTGCTTGAAGTGTGATGAAACAATGGTTCTTTTTTTTATATTCAGCATTTTTCAGCCCCTGTAACATACAGTACACGTTCAAAATTTTTGATTGGCTGGCTGCCTGGATGAATACATAGATTGGCAAATGTGTGCACACGCCAGGTAAAGGGGTAGACTAGTAATTATCGGGTAATTTTGCACAACTTACAGGTGTTATTGTTGGTTACTGTCAAATCAGCTACAACTCATGGCAACCTTACATATAACAGAGCTAAACTTTGCCCAGTCCTGTACCATCTTCATGATTGTTGGTGTGTTTGAGGCCATTACTGCAGCTATTTTATGGTGGCTTCCAACCTAGGAGGCTCATCTTCCAGCATTATATCGGACAGTATTCTGTAGTGATCTGTAAGGTTTTACTGGCTAATTTTTGGAAGTAGTTGCCAGGCCTTTCTTCCTAGTCTGTCTTAGTCTGGAAGCTCTGCTGAAACCTGTCCACCATGCATAACCCTGCTGGTATTTGAAATACTGATGGCATAGCTTCCAGCATCATAGCAATACACAAGCCACCGCAGCATGACAGGCTGACAGACAGATGGTGGAACTTATAGCTAGCAAGGCCTAAAACTTATTCTACTTTCTCTTCAAATGCTTTGGTTCTATAATATTTCAAAATTTCAGTTCTTCACATGTACTATCGGCATTTTTTTTACATTTTTTTACACAGTAGTGCTACTCAAACTTTTTATCATCAGGGCACACAAAGAAAATGATAATACTTGTACCATTCACTTGAGTGAACTGACCAGGCTGTTCAAGACCAGAAGCAAGGGAAAGGAGGGTTACACTGGAGAAAGGGTAACACTGGGAATAGGATCCTCTGCCATCCAGAATGCCCCTGGCCAACCCACCCAGTCACCCAGAGAGCTGAGGATGGCACTGGTAACCTGTCCCGGGGCAGCAGGCTCACAGATGAACTGGAGGCTCTAAATACTATGACTTGCCTAACATTATTTATTGAAATGACTTTCAATATTATTTTTATAGTTACCTTTATTCTAAGTACTGTTATCTGTGAAATCACAGATCTTATGCTCTATTTTTTTACTAGTAACCAGTAATAACAAACAGCCTTAAGAATCTCAGTGGGTTAAGACAAAACCAAAAACCTAACCCAATGTTGTCGAGTCGATTCTAACTCATAGCCACCGCATAAGACAGAGTAGACCTGCCCCATAGGGTTTCTAAGGAGAAGCTGGTGGATTGGAACTGCCGAACTTTTGGTTAGGAGCTGAACTCTTAACACCGTGTCACTAAGACAACAGGGATTTATTTCTCACTAGTGTTACATGTCCATTGAGGGCTGGCACACTCTCCAGAGACTCTGCCCCATATTGTCCTCACCCAGGGACTGAGGCTGAAGGATCTTCCACCATCCGGAATGTCCCTGGTTACTATCTGTAGGAAGAAGCCCTGGTGAATTGCATGTTGGTTATTAAAGACATCTGACCCAAGTTTTGTTGGACAAAACAGTCTCACACTCATGACCAACATCAAGGGTGTGAGGAAACGTGACCCTACTGTGTGTCTGACAAGAGGAAACTGAAATATTGGCAAACCGCACTAATGATTACTCTTTATTTCCCTTCTACTTTTCCTCCTTGAATATGATCAAGGAAGACTTAGCATAAGGGAGCATATCAAAATGATAAGATATCAACAAATAATATTAAAATCAGTTCTTTTATAAGAGAGGAGATCTGGTGGCTAAGAACTCAGCTGCTAACCCAAAGGTCGGCCGTTCAAATCTACCAGCTGCTCCTTGGAAACCGTATGGGGCAGTTCTACTCTGTCCTATAGGGTTGCTATGAGTCAGGATCAGCTCAACGGCACTGGGTTTGGTTTTTTATAAAAGAGATATTCAGAATCTAATAATGCTATTTTAGCCTTTAAGCATAGAGTTAGAGCTATTTGGATGTAACTTTGCAATTTTTTTTTTTTTGCAATAATATCTGTGGCTATTACTTGCCATTTCAATATTGTACCTGAATTCACTTTACTTTTCAGTGTTTTTACCTATTATTTACAAACTCTGAATTATAAATTTTTAATTCTGAGATGGCTTCGGAGTCATCATGCATGCAAGCATACAACCCATTTTTTAAAGCTACTGTAACCCATTTAACGCCGAGCATGAGCTTGGGCAAGCAAAAGTAGTCTGTTGCTCCAATGTTTTTCATCGAGCCACAACGTATCTTCTCAGTGGCAGCTGCAGCTGTCCTGCACTCCCATGGCAGGCATATCACAATCACAGCCATTTCACTGTTTAATTGGCATTGCTGCCAACCCTCTGATGATCCCACACAGCAGAACCAACACACTCTAAGTGGAGGCCCCAGTGGTCTGACTGGTTAACGAAGTATAAACCACCTGACAAAGCCACATAGGTTGAAGATAAACAAATGAATGAAATAAAAATAAAAATTTTCCTTAGAGGAAAAATTACTATAAATAGAGATGGCTTGGGGTCATGTCTTCTGTTAGGCCAAAAAAAAAAAAAAAAACTTTAAATCCAAAAAGGACCCAGCATAGCTTCACATAGCAAAATGTCTGGATCCTTTATTGAAGTTTTTGTTCTTCATCTGGATGTCTTAAGACTTCCCTGTCTCACTGTCTCATTCTGCAGAAATTACATAAACACAGCACATTCTTGATCCCACCTACAGTGTCTGCACTGACAGGTGGCAGGTGGAAAAGCAAACTCGAAAAGGAATGTGCCCCTATATTTCTAAATGCCCTGTGGCATACCTTGATGATACACAGTATGACACAAGAAATGTGCCCTAAATCTTCAATATGGCAGCCTATTTCCATTCCCTACAGAAAGCAGATATGAAGCATGGGGGCCTGATGGAACAGGCATCCTTCAACCCCATAAATGCAGCCAGATTAATGAAAATATTTTAAAACAGCCAATAATTATAAAAGTGTTGCCTGCCATTGCATAATTATTTAATAAACCATGTAACATACAACTGTTGTTCAGTCACAGAGGCCCAGTTCACACTGCACCATATGGCTAATGGCTTCGATCGCACATCGCACCATACTGAGTGTTCTTCGCATCATACTGTATTGGCTACAGACTCAGTTTGCGGCTAATGTGTGTGTTACCCTTTCTCTGCATGTTTATTTTATGAGATGGCGGTGTCTGTTTTTGGTGCGGATTCCAAAATGACAAACTACTATTTTTTAAAAACCTAACAAGAAAATCACTGCAAGATTAATTTTTAAAGACGGGCTTTTAAAATATGTTTTTTTGTTGTCGTTTCCCCAGTTGCCACGCCACTTTCTGACCTTTTCCACTTTGGTAACTGTTAACAGTGGAAGTCTGCATTTATTACAGTGTCACTGGTGTGTGTTAAAATTATCTGCTTGCATCACTTGAGAACATTTAGCTGGTAGATTTCTCCTCCCTACTGCAGGGTGACACAAAGGCTCAGGGAGTCCCAAATAATTTAGTTCCAGAAACTCTATCTTCCACATCTAGTGTCCCAAGGGCACCTCAGTAAGCCTCTTCCAGCGACATCTTATTGAATATCTCAGTACATGTTGAGATATCCAGAAGCATGTCTTCAACATATTGTTTTCTAAATGAGCACTAATTGAGTAATCCATTTTTTTTGTTTCATTTTGAGGGTAAAAAAAGAAAAAAAATGTCAGATTGATACGTTCCAAAAGTGACCTACCAATTTAATTTTCAAAAACAAAACCAAATATCTGGTCAATTTATTCAGATTGGACAAGCAACTAGACTGAAATTTATGTCTTTGTTTTGCTTTCCAACCAGATGTTTTGGCACTGGTCTTACATTCTTTAATAGTTTGGATGCAAGGAATGAAATTGTCTCTGGGAGTACGGCTACTACCTATCTTATCTGAACAACAAAAAAACAAAGTAGCACACAGATGATCAACAACACAGCCTCTTTGCCTGGAATTAAATGAAAAAGTGATAAAATATGTTTTGTTTCATTTTGTGTTTTTTTTTTTTTAGAGATATAGTTTCAATTTCTTGTTTGGAAAACCCATTTCTGGCTGTCAAATTTTGTTGCTAAACATTAAGGATGTTGCAACTTAGGAAAAAAAATACTGTTTACCCACTTGGAATTTAATCAAATTTGTTGATGGCAGAAATTAGCATGTCTAGTGCTTTTTTTTAGTGCTTAGCAGAAAATCAAGATGATTCTGCCTAACATGCCCCAGCTTTAAAGAGCCCAACATATTCATTTTGTATTTCAGTCAACATAATTTTGTAACAGTTTGGCTTCAAATCTTTCAAGGAAGAATCGAATAAATGGTAAGTTTTCCTTGTTCAAAGAGGAATCATCAAAGGATGAGATGAATTTAGGTTCTGTTGTTGTCTGAAATACAAGCTTCATATTCGTAAAATTCACATATAAAATCATGGAATTAGACGGACAAAGGCCTCCCTGATTAGAAAGCCAAGCACTGCTAATATAATTTTCCCAGATTGAATTTAGCATTCTTTCTTTTATTGGGCCACCTATTGGTTGTGTAAAATTATTTGTTTGTGTGTTTCTCTATAGTTTATCCTAATATCCAATAAAAAACCATTGCCGTAAAGTAGATTCCAATGCATAGCGACCCTATAGGACAGAGTAGAACTGCCCCATAGGGTTTCCAAGGAAGGCCTTGGTGGATTCGAACTGCCAACACTTTTGTCAGCAGCTGAGTTCTTTTTTTTTTTTAATTGTACTTTAGATGAAGGTTTACAGAGAAAATTAGTTTCTCGTTAAATAATGAATACAAATATTATTTTGTAACATTGGTTGGCAACCACAGAACATGTCAACACTCCCCTCTTCTCGACCTTAGGTTCGCCATTACCAGCTTTCCTGTCCCCTCCTGCCTTCTCGTCCTTGCCCCTGAGCTGGTGTGGCCATTTAGTCTTGTTGTGTTTTATGGGCCTGTCTAATCTTTAGCTAAAGGGTGAACCTCAGGAGTGACTTCAGTACTGAGTTTAAAAGGGTGTCCGGGGGCCACACTCTCAAGGTTTCTTCAGTCTCTGTCAGACCAGTAAATCTAACCTTTTTTTGTGAACTAGAATTTTGTTCTACATTTTTGCCTGTCCAGGACTCTGTGTTGTGATTCCTGTCAGAGCAGTTGGTGGTGGTAGCCAGGCACCATCTAGTTGTGCTGGACCCAGTCAGTGGAGGCAGCAGCCGAGTTCTTAATCACTACAATACATTCAGTTTTTATAAGTAAGGCTCAGGACAGACCTTGGTTCACTCCCAGTCACTTCCGACATTTAAGAAAGTCTTTGGAATTAATGGTGCAGTGGTTAAGAACTCAGCTGCTAACCAAAGAGTCGGCAGTTTAAATCCACCAGCCACTCTTTGGAAACCCTATGGGCCAGTTCTACTTTGTCCTATAGGGTCACTATGAGTTGCAGTTGACCCAACAGCAATGGGTTCCTTTTTTTTTTTTAGAAGTAATAGATGTGTACATTTTGAACTTTGAACTTCAGTTTTAAGAAAAAATTTACAGGAGGTGTCAATACTATCCAACTATTTGAACTCACAATTAAAGAAGCTTTGGTCATTTTCATTATTAATTTATCCTATTGTTACTTGACTTCTACCGTATAAAAAATGCATATATCTCTATTCAAAATGATTTATTTTTCAATACAATCAACTTTGTTAGATAAAGTTTGTTCTGCTTAATTTGTAGGTAGGGAGTAGGAACATTACTTGTTTTATACTGTGATAATCCTCTATGTTTATGAAGCTTTGATGCTTCAATTTTTACCTTGCTACTAATCTGGCTATGAATGACTTTTTTTACAGTAGCCAAAGAAGAGAAATAAAGTGTCTAATGGTTGCCTTCATTAGGTGTCAACTTCTTCCCTGCTCCTTCAAGGACTGAAGGAAATCTTTGGTCTGTTTTTCTTCCTACCTTACCCCTCTTTCCTTCTCCCCCCACCCCCACCCTCAGGGAGCAAGAGTGAGCCTACAAAATCACAATTATACCTAAAAGTAAGGTTTGAGTGACTTGTCTTTAAACCCATTGCCATCGAGTCAACTCCAACTCATAACGACCCTATAGAATAGAGCAGAACTGCCTCATAGGGTTTCCCAGGAGTGGCTGGTGGGTTCCAGCTGCCGGCTTTTTGGTTAGCAGCTGAGCTCTTAACCACTGAGATGAAAACCAAAAAACCAAGCCCATTGCCATCGATTCAATTCCGGCTCACATCGACCCTATAGGATAGAGTGGAACTGCCCCATAAAGTTACGGAGGCAGACTGCCACATCTTTATCGGGGTTCAGATTACCAACCTTTAGGTTAGCAGCTGAGCGATTAATCACTCTGCCACCAGGGCTCTAGGGATGATTAGCTTGCTCTCATTTCTCTGCTGTACAGAGGCTCAGGATGAAATTTCTGCCATGGCTGGAGCAGCACCCCCAGCTGATTTAACTGCCATGGATTCCTCCCACTTGACTGGGCTACTGCCTAAGATTTGTAAGGTCTGGCTTCTTGGCACCATCTGATTTCATTATTCCCAATCTCATAGTGATGCAGGGGGTACAAGGGCACCAGGATGCCCACAGTAAATAAGCTGTTTCAATGCACCTAATAGTACCCTGGTGCCCAGGAAGTGTTAATTCACTTCACATGAGTGAACAGTCTACTTCCAGGCAGCAGTTTACCCATGTGGGCTCACCATAGGATTAGCGCATTATTAACAAGACTTTAGTCTTTGTTCACTTTCACACTGTGTCCTGCCTTTGTTAGACCATTTTCAGAGCCGTTGCTTTATGGCTTGGCACATTGACATCAAGATCTTTTTTTTCTTTTAACGAAGTATGGAATTAGGACTCATTTGAATGAGGAAATTCATTGATAACACTGGGCAAATTTATATCTGTTTGGTTGTTTCTCATTCTTCTCTAAGGTTCTTCAAGTATTTCCAATAACCGACACCTGGGGAAAGAATAGATCCAACATGCTAAGCTCTCCACTGAATACTGTACACAAACATATACAAAGAATAAACTATTGAGCCTTAATTGCTTGTTAATAAGTTTTTTTTTTAATTGATCTACTCTAGTTTGGTGTATTCTGTTATCTTTTGCTTGTTTTATCCAGAGACCATGCTGTGATATTGCCTCAACCAACAAAATACAGGGAAATACACAGCCCGGGTATGTGTAAACTAATACAGTTGGCATTTCCCTCTCCTAATGATTTTTGTTCTTTGAGAAGTCACTAAGAAATTTTTTGAAAAAGAGACTAGGAAAATCAAAGTTAAGTAAGAAAACCTTCACTTCTACAGATTACCTCACATATTTACAAACCTATCCCTATTAATCATATAATTAAAATATCTTATTTTTATTTTAAAAACTCATACATACATGCTCCTGTGATGTTTTGAATCAACAGGTTTTGAACGTTTTTTTTTTTTAGTGTTTTAGAGAAAATAAGATTTTCTTAAGAGCAGACACCTAAGCCAACAGGTTAAAATGACGTTAACACACAAAGTCTACAGTGGGTTTTAAACTTAGAAAAATCACATTTTCTATCTACCTCAATTAGAGAGGCTATTTTGTATAATAGGGAACTATACCAGGTAATGTACCATATTTTCTATTTGCGATTACACCATATTTTATCCGAATGCGTATAGCTGTGAATATATCCACAGCAAACATCCATTCTTTGGGCGGTGTATTTGAAAGGACAGGATGAAATGGGGAGAATGCATAATCTGTCTGAGATGGGGAAGGTACCCAGCTGTGAGGAACGTGAGAATGGAAATATATGAGGTGTGACAATAAAGTAATAAAACTAATTTCCCTGTGTGGTTCGTAAGCTAGCTCTAAAGTCAATTCCATGAATGGAGTTCCAAAAATGCTCTGAGCAGTGACAATTTTGCAGATATCAGCACATCAGCATCTCAAATCCAGTGCTGAAGAGCACTGTACACATTTGGGTGTTAACATTTCTATCTGTTTGTAAAAAGATACACCCTTCTGGTTTGAAATACTTTTGGATCTGATGTTTTTGGAATTCCATGAGAAACTCATCATAAAGTTCTTCTAAATACTTGACAAAGCTTTAAAATTCCAAATATTTCCCACACAATTATTCACATCATATGTAGCATATTATAACATTCTGCTGACGTTGCATAAAGGGGTATATTTATCTTGTTTATCCAACCCAAATGTCAGGGGCATGAATAATTATTTTCCATGACACATTTTAAGCAAATGGAGAAGGAAATGCCATAGGTTCCATCACGAAGCATCAATGGGCTGAGGAGAATCCAGGAATGAAAGAAGGTTCTCAAAAGAGAACTACAGATGAAGTAAAAATGAATAACATCTCTCTTCCTGATTACCATTTATGTTCTGAAGTGGCTTCAATAGATTGTACATTAAAAATTCAAAGTATTATTTCATAGCACCTCTGAATTTCAAGAGCTAAACCTTAAAACTCGATTGATTCTAATCTCAGTAGGAAAGGAGGCGTGTATTGCTCTTTTTTATCATGTGCAGAAGATGGGCACTCATTCAGTGGTTTCTGACATTTGATAATGATTAGTTCACCAAATTGCTTCTTCACCTGAAGATAAATTTTTCTCCCAAGTTTTTCGCATTCATTGCTGATTGCATCATGGCGTAAATTCTCCTTTAAATGAAGACCTGCATTAGACAGTTTAGAAACCAGAGCTTCAAACGCGTTCCTTCTGGTTTGAGCCCCTGTTGAGAATTTGCATTTCTGACATTCCCAGGAAGTTATACAGAAGAATCACCAAGGGATCTTGTAAAAATGTAGATTCTGTTTCAGTATCTGGGGTGGACATGCAAATTCTCAGCAGCGGTTTGCACTGAAATGAACCAGTTTCGGAGCCCTGTTAGAATCTAGGTTGGAAAATAAGGATTTTGCAAATATCTAATCTCTAATGGAAACCCTGGTGGCATAGTGGTTAAGAATTAGCTGCTAACCAAAAGGTCCGTAGTTTGAATCCACTAGGTGCTCCTTGGAAACTCTACAGGGCAGTTCTACTCTGTCCTATGGGGTCACTATGAGTCAGAATCAACTTGATGGCTACAGGTTTGGTTTTTTTGTTTTGGTTTGGTTTTCTTCTCAATAATAGAATCACTTCCTAGTCATTGCCAACGTCAGCTAAGGACCAAAACTGATTATGTCAAGGTCAATATATTTGAAGCATCATGTTGGAGAGGGAAGAATTTTTTCAAATTATAAACCTGGTGGATTTACGAAGAGGAAAACTCAGGCCCAGAAAAGTAAACTGATTTATTTAACCTCCCACAGAAAATCACTAGCAGAGTAAGAATTATAACTCAGTATTATAAACACTGGAAACCCTGGTGGTGTAGTGGCTAAGTGCCACAGCTAATAACCTAAAGGTCAGCAGTTCAAACCCACCAGGTGCTCTTTGGACACTCTATGGGGCAGTTCTACTCTGTTCTGTAGGATCGCTATGAATCAGAATTGACTTGACGGCAATGGGTTTGGTTTTGGGTTATTATAAACACCCTGGAATGAACCATAGTCTATTCTGCTTGCCCAAGCTAGTCATGCTTATCAAGGTCCAGATCTCCCTCTCTGAGGCGATAGGACAGCAGAGCAAGGCCAGTTGCAGAGCCCTCTGGTCATTGATTGATCCCCTACCACACAATGGTTTTGTGGCCCCTGAAGGAACTGGCATACGGCCCGCAATGGTACAACCAAGCCGAGATCACTGAGCAGCATGCGATTGGCTCTGCGTGTGGGCATCTGATGAAGTGGGCCATATGGGCTGACATCCAACCCATGCTCTTCTCAGCAGCCTAGGTGGAAGGGATACATTTTTCTAATCCTCATGAAGGTACCATATGGACTAGGAAAGGCCCTGCCCTGCCTTCATTGCTGCTTATTATTCACCCCTTAACTAATAATAAGCTAAGATTTATTTGAGTTATTTCCTTGGGCTGAATTTTTAAAATGTTAAACAAACCTTGCCGAAGACCCTGGAAAGATAGCTGGGACTTCAGAATCATTTGTGACACAATTAGATTGGAAAAGAAGAAACCAAAAGGTGCCATCAGGTTTTGGGACTTTACTGAGGTGTATCTTGCTAAACCCATTGTGGTCAAGTTGATTCTGACTCATACTGACCCTATAGGACAGAGTAGAACTGCCCCATAGGGTTTCCGAGGAGCAGCTGGTGAATTTGAACTGCTGACTTTTGGGTTAGCAGCCGTAGCTCTTAAGCACCACGCCACCGGAGCTCGCTATTTGAGGGCCCCCCCCAATTGCCTCCTAGAGTAAATTTCTTGTATGTCTATATTTTAAGTCTATATCTTAAATTTATGCAAATTTAAAGCTAATATATTATCCTGGTTTTGTAAGACACAATAAAACGAAAATTTAATTTTATTTATGTAGACTTACAAATGAGGGTTTACCCCACAACAGGAATCTGAGTGCCTGTCGACCCAAAATTCCAACAAGTATAAACAAAACCTAGGTCTGGAAATCGTTTTTAAAAGGATATCATTACATTCACAACTGTTAGGGATTGAAATGTGCCCTCCAAAAATATGCATTGAAGTCCTGGCCCCTGTACCTATAGATGCAATCACATTTGGAAACAGAGTTTTTCTTTTGTACATTAATTAATGAGGTCATAACAAAGTAGGGTGGGCCCTAAACCTAATTCCTATAAAGAGAGCAGAATACACTCAGAGACACACACCAGAGGAAGAAAGGTACCACGTGAGGATCTTCTATAAGGAACACCAAGTATTACCAATAGTCACCAGAAAGGAGGAGAAAGACCCATAGAAAGAATTGACATGACCAAGACACTGATTAGGAATTTTAACCTCTAGAATGGTAAGAAAATAAATCTCTGTTCTTTAAAGCCACCCAGTCACAGTATTTCTGTTATGGCAGCAGTAGATAACTAAGACAAATTAAAAGAAAGTTTTAAACTCTTTGACAATTTCTGAGTTAATAATTTAGTTTTCAAAATATGTCATGAGCATTTCTTAACTTCATTTATTTGTTTTAGAAATGTTAATAATTGTATTCTATGTGCTAGCCCAAAGCTAAGTTCTAAGTATACAAAGCTAAGTCACATAACCTTCGGATTTTCATCACTGGCATTCTATTGGTTTCTCAGTTCTCCCAGTGACATTTTGACTTCATGAGAACTAAAGTCTTATGTATATATTTTAATTTTTAAATATGTACACATGGTTTGCCTTAGTTTTATTGCTAGCTGCTTAAATGCTTATCAAATCTCAACTTTTTGTAGGAAAAATATTTGTAGTAATTTCTAATAAAACAAATATTAAAAGTCATAATATACTAAAATGGTTTTATATCGCTTCCAATCCTTGCAACATTTTCATATGTGATATTAAATAGTCAAAAAGAAAAAAATAGTCAAAGTGAATTAGAAACAAGGTCACTGTAATGTATACAAAGATCATTCATCTAACCACTGTTGTTGAGTCAACTCTGACTCATTCATTTGAATAGAGATTCCGTTTGAAATTGTCATTACGTGTGGCATTGTTGTATAGATAATTCTGGTACTTTGCAATATTATACTAACAACAGCTAAATTAATATGAATAAATGCAAAAAGTGAGTATTTAAATGGCCAGGTGTCTTCATTATCTAGCACATTTTCATTAGGAAGCATACCTACTGTTTTCTGTTTCACAGTACTCATTACATAGCAAGATTTTGTTTTGTGGCGGGGCTGAATTTCTTTGTTTCTGTTTGTGTTATCCAGTTTCTGATGGCTATTTCTTTCTAACCTCTTGCAATGGACACTTATTGATGGGCTTGCCTAGAAGCTCTGCTCTTAGAAATGCCTCCCACCTAACCAAGTGTAGTTGTAGAATGGTCAGAGCCAAGTGGATTAGATGCGGACACCTAATCTTAGGTTGGACATATTAGACTCTGTCTCCTAAGAACATGTGGCTGGAACTGTTGTTATTGGTATTCAATATAATCTAATTGTTAAGCACTCAGCTGCTAACCAGAAGTTCAGCAGTTAGAACCCACCAGCAGCTCTATGGACAAAAGATGTGGAAGTCAACTTCTGTAAAGATTACAGCCTAGGAAACCCTATGGAGCAGTTCTACTCTGTCCTGTAGGGTTGCTATGAGTTGAAATTGACTCAATGGCACACAACAACAACAATAACAACTTTTACCCCCAAGAGTATGGTCCTAACACACCATTCTGAACGGGAACTGAAGCTATTCCCGGAGATCACCTTTCAGCCAAACCATAGACAAGCCCATAAAAAAAAGACAACACCCAAGAGGAATGTGCTTTTTAGAACAATCAATTATACAAGATCAAAAGGGGAACATTTGCCCAAAAGCAAAGATGAGAAGGCAGGAAAAGGTAGAAAATCAAGATGAAGGGAAATGGGGAAATGGGGAACCAGGGAGAAAACTGCCACTTGGGGAATGAAACCAATGTCATAAATGGGAAACCAATTTGCTCTGTAAACTTTCACCTAATTCACAATAAAAAAAAAAAAAATTCTAATAATAACAATCTTTACAGGAACAGATCACTAGGTCTTTCTCCCGGGTGCTGCTGGGTGTATTCAAACTGCCAACCTTCCGGTTAGCAAATAATTAACCATCGAGACATCAGGGCTCCTTGTAACTGGAACTGAGAGATACTAATTTAGATTCTAGATTTGTAACCTGTTAATTCATGAGTTCAAGGAAAGCAACATTCAATCATATGAACTCAGAAGCAGAGAATGTTGGTTTTGAAAAAATTTTAAAGTAGAATAAGTATGCAAAAAGGAAGCCAGACAAGAGATTGAGGACAAAAACTCTATGGGATAGGGTGACAGGTGTCTAAATCCTGGCCATAGTGCCTTCTTGAAGACCACCTGCATTCCACACTTGGGGTCTGTGAGGCTGCCCAGATAACATTATAATGTTTTCCTTTTATTCAAGCCAGCCTCTGTTAACTTAATTAACTCTTTGGATCCAAGCAACGCATCACGGACAATAAGCCTATCTCCTATTCCAAGCGAATGAGCCAGATAGCCTATATGCAAAAGCGGTAGGTTTCAAAATTTTTGTCACTTTGATGTAAGTAATAAATTTACCCTTTCTGGAGATTAGTTTATGCCTACTTTATTCATTTGAGTTGAGATCAAATCTAGAAATTATACCATAATGAAAATAAACTACAATCTGGTTTTTGTTTGTTTTTTGCAATATAGTTTTAGGAATTATTTAAAATATGACTGCATTAACTAATGTACTTCTCCATGGATTCCCTCAAGACAGTGCTGTTGGGGAAATCACCAATCTCACCTACTGACTATGAGAGTATCAGAATATCACACAGAAGAGCCTGCAGTCTGGCTCAAGCAATGTTATGAACAGAATAATCCTTGGTTCATCACTCCATATACAGAGATATTAAATATTAGATATTAAAAGGCCTCTATGTAAAATTGGGGGTCCCTGCCTAGGTGCTGCAAACGATAAACCCGCTTGGCTGCTAACTGAAAGGTTGGCAGTTCCAGTCCACCCAGAGGCACCTCAGAAGGAAGGCCTAGTGATCTACTTCCAAAAAAATTAACCACTGAAAACCCTATGGAGCACACTTTTACTCTGATACATGTGGGGTTGCCGTGTGTTGGCACTCCACAGCAGCTATACTTACTGAACTGGACTTAAAATTGGTGTCCTCAAATAAAATGTCAACTCAAGCAAAAATCATTGAGTGTTAATTAAAAACTTTGCCCAAAATGCAAATATCTTGGCTTATTCATCACCAGTCCTTCTTTTAACCATAACTTTCTTGGACAGAGTATAACACATGAGTTTGGGGGATTTCTCCATCCCTGAGATTGGAAACCTCTCCTACTCCTGATGGGTGGGGAACAGAGTGGGAAAGACTAGCTTTCCTGAAGTAAGAACTCAATTTTCCCTTCTCACAGTGCTAAGATCTGTGGCTTCTCTTGCAAGAGAACCCTTTCTCAAAGTTAGGATTTTGTTCATTTGTTCGTTTTAAACAAAATAATCATCCTATGAGTTTTTTTTTTTTTTGAAGACTAGATTAGACTTGTTCTTTTTAAAACTCAAATTCCATTTAACAACCAAATAACTGGCCATTGGCCAGTTGCTTTGAGAACAACCAGATGTTCATAAACATAACCAATCCACTCTGCCATCCCTCACGCTCCAACTAAAGCACAAAGTTTTCCACTGAGCCAGGCCCAGAACAGGGCAAGTGAATGATTTGTTTATCACAGCCAAATCCTTCAGACCTCCTTCACCTCCTGCCTCTCTCCCTTTCTCTGTTTACCCTTTTTAGGCCTCCCACCCTCCTGCTCCCAAAAAAGGTATAGTATGATAGCAACTGCTGTTTGTTTGAGTGTTCTTTCTCTAGTCTTTTAACTTCTTTAAGGAAAATCACTTTATGAACTAGTAAAAAAGTAAATTTTCAAATCAAACACATAGTAATAATAAATACTTTTATTGACTATAGACCATGAAGCTAACAACCTCCATGTTAAGTTTATAAATCAAATTTTGGTTGGCACATTGGCAGTGTTTCTTGAATTCTATACACACTTTTAACAGCTAAAGCACTGTGACCAAATAGTTTTTTCCTAGCATGTTTCCTGAATAAGATGCCAATCAAGCTGAAGGAGAATATTTAATCTATGATGTGGTCTATGGTCAGTTCAAGTTAACCTCATTTATCATCTTCTTAAGCTGGAGTTTTAAAATATGGCCAAAGGACACAGTTATAAATTGTATCACCCATATGGTGAAATTATGGTTCTACTCTTATTAAGGTGTCATTGTTAATACCTCGTTGCCAAAGTAGCAGAACACAGAACATCATCAAATATAAAAGCCTCATACTGTTCTTGAGAGGATTTAGCTAGTCATTGGCTGCATAAATGTGCAATTTGTTCCTATCATATAGACCCAGAGCTGCAGCCCAAAGGGTGGACCAAAATGTCTGGAAGATGGTGCATGGGTCAAAAATTCTATGTGATTTTTCCTTTAAAATATCTGTTTATAGATGGACATCAAGATACAAGCTTTAATAGGACATTAGATATCTGTACGATATTTAGAAAGTATTCATGTAAATCTCATATAGTAAATACTGCCTGGAAATCAGTTGGAAGTAGACACATTTATTTTCTGCTACTTAGGGGAATTAAGGAAAATATGATGTGCTCTGAATCAAGGTTTAAACCAAAAAGAACATCTTTTACAGGGTACTAGCAAATTTGGGTACATTCAGTATTTTCATGAGAAATGACATTCCATGACCCAACCCTATCATGTAGGGCAGCGGTTCTCAAACTTTAACATGCATCATAATCACTTGGAGGGTGATTCATAGGTTACTAAGCCACGCCCCCAGAGTTTCTGATTCATTCGGTCTTAGAAAGGGCTAAAGATTTCTTTAACAGGTTCAGAGATAATGCTGGTGCTGCTGGTCCAGGGACCACACTTTGAGAATGAAAGTTACAGGCAATAAAACAGCCACCTAAGGTTAGCTCCCACATATGCTACTGACTGTTATCCAAATACAACAGTAAAGTACTACAGAAAAACAAAAGCAAACAAACACGAACACCTTTCCCTGAACAATCTTTTTAGAAACCCATTCTAGAAAGTTCATTAAGTCTGTGAAAGCAATACAGAATCTGCTAGTTGATGGATCATAATAATGGGAAAGTGAGCTAAATATGGGTCCCTGTTTCTTAACTGCAATGGATTAAATTGTGTCCCCCAAAAAATATGTGTTAACTTGGGTAGGCTATGATTCCCGGTATTGTGTGGTTGTTCTCTATTATGTGATCTGATGTAATTTGCCTATGTGTTGTAAATCCTAACCTCTGTGATGTTAATGAGGCAGGATTAGAGGCAGTTATGTTAATGAAGCAGAACACAATCTACAGGATTAGACTGAGTCAAGCTCTTTGAGATATAAAAGAGAGAAGTGAGCAGAGAGAGGAGAGGGACCTCCTACTACCAAAAGGCCAGGAAGAGAGTGCATCTTTGGACCTGGGGTCACTGCGCTGAGAAGCTGCTAGACCAGGGAAAGGTTGATGACAAGGATCTTCCCCCAGAATCAACAGACAGAGAATGCCTTCCCTTGAAGCTGGCATCCTGAATTCAGACTTCTAGCCTCCTAGACTGTGAGACAATAAATTTCTGTTTGTTAAAGCAATTCACTTGTGGTATTTCTGTTATAGCAGCACTAGATAACTATGACATTAACTAATAATTTTTTCTTCACACTTCATTATAATATCGAAATATCTTTAAACCTTCTCTTCAATGTACAAAGAATCATTTAATATCTAACACTTGCTATGTTTTAAAAAAGAGAGAGAGAGAGAAAGTACATGAAGTGCTTAACAGGAAAACACACACGTATACACTTCTCCACAAAACCAAAAAAAAAAAAAAAACCAAACCCAATGCCATCGAGTCAATTCCCTCTCATAGCAACCCTATAGGACAGAGTAGAACTGCCCCATAGAGTTTCCAAGAAAAGCCTGGCAGATTTAAACTGCCAACCCTTTGGTTAGCAGCTGTAGCACTTAACCACTATGCCACTAGGGTTTCCATTCTCCACAACACTACAGCTAAAATATTTTTAGATTTATATTAGCTATTAGCTTCACTTTTCAAAGGAATAGTTAAAAATTGTCATGTAGACACGCAATCTGAATTTTTTATGTTTACCCCATTGCTGTAAGGTCAGATGCATATGTCCTTACTTTCATATGGCTTTTATGCTCTCCTGCAGACCCTAAAGGCCTGTTTAACATACAACTACTTCTACCTCCCTGCCACCCAACTGAAATGATATGGGTCAGATAGTCAGTGGCCCAAAAGAGAAGACGGTCCTGTTCAGCCTGCTGTACATCGGTTGGAGTGGGTCATGTGGTCCATAAACAACAGCGAAAATTATTCCTAAGGGGAAAACAAGAAAAAGAAAGCTGGGTAGATCTTCATAGCAAAAAAAAGTTTATTTCAAGTGTTCTGTATTCTTAACTGTTAGACATGAAAGAACCAGTTGTCTTTGAGTCATGGCATTCCCATGTATGTCAGAGTAGAACTATGCTCCATAGGGTTTTCAATGGCTGTGGCTTGGCTGCTAATCAAAGGATAGGTGGTTCATACCCACCAGCTGCTCTGCAGGAGAAAGATGTGGCAGTTTGCTTTCTTAAAGGTTACAGCCTTGGAAACAATATGGGGCAGTTTTACTCTGTCCGATAGGATCGCTAAGAGTTAGACTCAACTCGATGGCAGTGGGCTTGGTTTTGGTTTTGAAATCTTACAGAAACAGGTTGCCTCTGGGTGGACTTAAACCACCCATCTTTCAGTTAATAGCCAAGCCCATTAACCGTTTATGCCATCCAGGGACTCCTGTTAGCACGAAACCTTCACTAAATTATTTCTGATTTTGCCATCATTTTAACTGAAACTGGTTTCGTATTTACCTTTACACTGTCTTTGAAGCAAAAGTTTCCTTAGCAAATTAATGGTACAAGTAAGACTGTAGGAGAAATTATTAAACAGAAGAAGATACTTCCTTAAAAAGTCCCCTAGTGTATCACACATGCATTCATTTATAATCAGTTTACTAATCACAAATAATTCTGAGCCATTCATGTAGACATCTCTTCCAAAGACTCATTCTATGCCTTTTTAAAGTTATAATAAGTGAGTTAATTTTTTTTAATCACATGAATTTTAAGTCTATAATTCTGGCTGCTTTCTCCCGTGATAGGCTGAATTAGGTAAGCTGCATTGTAAAAGCTATATAATAAAGGCAAATATGAACTCTTTTTCAGTTTTCCACAGCTTCAACCTGTCCATATTGATATGTTCTCTGCCGGCATGCGTGTCTCTGAGATGGCTGAACTGACTATCCTATAATAACCTTTAGCTCATGTGACTACGGTTGCTGTTGATGCTATTTTCTTATACCACTATGAATGTATCTTTGTCTTCTAATAGATAAAATGCAATTCAATGTGCCTTTCCTTTTCATAAAATTGTTCAAAATATTTTGTTGTAATTTTAATGTCTTATTAACCAGGGTCCTCAAAAATATGTTCAAAGGTTATATAATATTTTGGTTTATAGAAAAACTTGGAATTCTAAACTCTGGTAAAACATTCAACTTAAAAACATCGATTATCATGACAAGAAATCAGGTACCATAATAGAACTTAAAATTATGAAGGCAGTTACTATACTTATCTAGTGGTAAGACTAAAGGTACAGGGGTGTCATAAGAACAACCTAAAATCAATGCACGTTTTGAAAACTATATTCTAAACTCAGGTCACTTAAAAATTAACATGTGATCTTCCCAGTAACTGTTGGTCCGACAAACAGAAAACCCAATGGTGCGCTTGTGTTGTATGATGATCCACACTTTAAGATAATACCAATGAGAAGCACCCGTAAATACAGAAGCATTTTGATGTATTAGAGATACTGGAAATCACAGGCAAATTGCTACTCACAAGGTACCCTTCTCTCTACGTTTTTACCTGGTTTTAATCTTTTTGTTGTTGTTGTTCCTCCCTCATTAACATACACTTACTGCCCTCTAAGTTCCCTATCTAATCTTTTAAGTTGCTGTTGTCAATTGGATCCCAAATAGATAGTTTTCAAAAGAGTATAATGTTCAAGGCAGAACTTTTCACTCTTTAAGCTAAACTGTTGTTTGGTTTTAAAATAACTTGAGGATATTTTTGGTTTAAAATTTACAGATTATCTCAGGGCAATAGTTTCAGGGGTTCATCCACCCTCCATGACTCCAGAAAGTCTAGAGTCCATGAGAATTTGAAATTCCATTCTGTATTTTCCCCCTTGAGATCAGAATCCTTCTATGGAATCTTTGATCAAAATGTTCAGTAATGGTAGCTGGCCACCATCCAGTTCTGATCTCATGCAAAGGAGGCAATTGTTCATGTAGGCAATTAGCCATATCCATCCCCTGTTTCTGGCTCTTCTTCTTCCTCTGTTGCTCCAGATGAATAGAGACAAATTGCTGTGCCTTAGAGGCCATGAGCAAGCTTTTAAGACCCAGCCACTGTACAATGAATTAGGAGATAGAATAGAAGCACTATACGTATTATTAGACCTATTAAGGATGTTCCATGAAACCATAACTTTAAACCTCCAAACCAAGGAACCAAATCCCACGAAATGTTTGGTTGTACATAAGCAGCCTCAGCAGCTACTTTTTTTTTTTTTTTGTCACTGCTGCAAATTTTCTGTTACAGAACTTTTGCCAATTCAACTTTTTACAGGTGTACAACTTGTTGACAGCAATTAAAATAATTGGCTGTGCAACCCTACTTTTAATGCAATTTTTCCATCACCATTAACCCTCCTTTTTCCCTCTCCAGTCCTCTGCTCATTACCACTAATAATCTTTGTCTTCTATACATTTGCCTTTTATTATCTTTTTATGTAAGTGAAGTCATACAATATTTATCCCTGTGTGATTGGCTTATTTTGCTAGTTTTAATCTTAATTGTCCTATATATCAAAATGGAATCTCAAAATGCATTGACTGTGTCATCTTGTAAATTTGTAAACAAAAGCCCCATGTGATGCTTAATTAATATATTCTCAACAATTTCTAATATACTGTGAAAATTATGGGAAAATCTCAAACTATGAAAAAAGTTAATTGTCATTTCTGATGTAAAGAAGGCATTGCGGCCTTCTTTACATCAGAAATAAGAGAATTTTTAGTTGTATGCTCTTGTCTGGGAAAAGTTAAGCTGAACATTTATTTGGAGATTTAAAAAATATAGTCTTAGAGCTGAAATCTATACATCTATACCCATAAGAATTAAGTGATATCTATAAGATGGTGCTGTAGTTAAGGGCTTGGCTGCTAACTGACAGGTCAGCAGTTTGAACCCACCAGCCACTCCACAGGAGAAAGACGTGGCAGTCTGCTTCCACAAAGATTGGAAGCCTTATAAATCCCGTGGAGCAGTTCCACTCTGTCCTATAGGGTCACTATGAGTCAGAATCCACTGGATGGCAATGAGTTTTGGATAAAAGTATAATGTGCTCCCTTCTAATTAGAAAACAATAAACAAAGCCCAATAAATATTTCCCTAGTTTTGAGAATTATATCATTATGTTAATATAGAAGACTCACTATATTAGCTGAAAAAACTCAAGCCTCCGGTTGCAATATTGAAGGGTTCTGTGGGCAAAATGGAGCCCTTGAGGCACAGTGGTTAAACATTCAGCTGCTAAACAAAAGGTTGGCAGTTCAATTCCACCAGGTGCTCCTTGGGAACCCTATGGGGCAGTTCTACACTGTCCTGTAGGGTTGCTATAAGTGGGAATCGACTCGATGGCAATGGGTTTATGAGCAAAATATTGAACGACACAGGAAGCATCAAAAGAAGATGGGAAGGAATACAGACTCACTGTACCAAAAGGAATTGGATGATGTTCAACCATTTTAGGAGATAGCATATGATCAAGAACCAATGGTATTGAAGGAAGAAGTCCAAGCTGCGTTGAAGGCATTGGCAAAAAACAAGGCTCCAGAAATCAATAGAATACCAATTGAGACGTTTCATAAAACGGATGCAACACTGGAGGTGCTCACTCATCTATGCCAAGAAATTTGGAAGATAGCTACCTGGCCAACTGACTGGAAGAGATCCATATTTGTGCCCATTTCAAAGATAGGTGATCCAACAGAATGTGGAAATTATCAAACAATATCCTTAATAACACACGCAAGTAAAATTTTGCTGAAGATCATTCAAAAATGGTTACGGCAGTACATTGACAGGAAACTGCCAGAAATTTAAGCTGGATTCAGTAGAGAATGTGGAAAGAGGGATATCATTGCTGGTGTCAGATGGAACTTGGTTGAAAGCAAAGAATACCAGAAAGATGTTTACCTGTGTTTTATTGGCTACGCAAAGGCATTTGACTGTGTGGATCATAACATTGTAAAGAACGGGAATTCCAGAACATTTAATTATGCTCATGAGGAACCTCTACATAGACAAAGAGGCAGTCATTCAAACAGAAAAAGGAAATACTGCATGATTTAGCCAGGAAAGGTGTGTGTCAGGGTTGTATCCTTTCAGCATACTTATTCAACCTGTACACTGAGGAAATGATCTAAGAAGCTGGACTATATAGAAAAGAACTTCCACCAGGGCTAGTGGAAGACTCATTAACAACCTGTCATATACAGATGGACAACCTTGCTTGCTGAAAGTGAAGACGACTTGAAGCACTTACTGATGAAGATCAAAGACTACAACCTTCAGTATGAATTACACCTCAACATAAAACAAAAATCCTCACAACTGGACCAATGAGACACACCGTGATAAATGAAGAAAATGTTGACATTGTCAAGGATTTCATTTTCATTTCACTTGAATCCATAATCAACACCCATGGAAACAGCAGTCAAAAAATCAAATGCCATATTGCATTGGGCAAATCTGCTGCAAGAGCCCTCTTTAAAGTGTTGAAAAGCAAAGATGTCACTGTGAGGACTGAGGTGCACTTGGTCCAAGCCATGGTATCTTCAATCACTTCATATGCATGCAAAAGCTGGACAATGAATAAGGAAGATCAAAGAAGAATTGATGCCTTTGAATTATGGTGTTGGTGAAGAATATCGAATTCACCACGGACTGCCAGAAGAATCAACAAGCCTGCCTTGGAAGTGAGTTTGGTGAGACTTTGTTTCACACGCTTTGGACATGTTATCAGGAAGAACCAGTTCCTGGAGAAGGACATCATGCTTGGTAAGGTAGAGGTTCAGCGAAAAAGAGGGAAACCCTCAAAGAGATGAGTTGACATATGACTGCAACAATGGGCTTAAAGGTATCAACACTGGTGAGGATGGCACAAGACAAGGCAATGTTTTGTTCTGTTGTACAGAGTCGCCAAGACTCAGAGCCCACTTGATGGCACCGAACAACAACAACACTGTATTAACCAACTAATCCAAGTATTTCTAACTTTTGCAATCAAATAAATTTAAACTGACATTTTTTTAAATATTAAAACAGTAATATAAAAATTAAATCTTGACCCTGCCTGCATGAGCTGCATGTACTGTATCTACTTACCAGAGTAGACAAAGGTCAATGTTCTTTTTTACTTTGGTGAGGAATAGATAGAATCTGAGATTCTCCAAATAGCAAAACTGTTCTGATTTTAATCTTTTCAGCAGACTAAATATTTGGTGCGTTTTGTTTTTCTCCCATTTTTATTAACTTTTGCTAGTTTACTAAATGTTCATTAGTGAAGACAGAAATCATATCAATTCTCATTTGCATTCCCAATTTCAAAAATTATGCCTTTTACACATAGATGTTCAACAAGTGTTTACCAAATTGCAGTTTTCATAAAGATCAAATGGAACACTCCCCCCCCAAAAACTTAATATTATATAAACAAGGGAGATTTATATCTGCATACTCTCAACCAAGTTCCTTACTTAAAAGTTGACATTGCTAAAATATATAAACATCATGCACAACAGACATGTCATTTTTTGTTGGGTTTTTGGAGTTCACTTGAGCTTCTCACACTGCCTGTTACTGAGAATGTACTTTTTTCACCATACAGCTCGCTTTTTTCTTGTGATTTTTTTTCCCCTATATTCAGTTGAAACCAATATATTCCTACTAAGATCAAAAGATATAACATTGACCTTTACACTCTTAGATATTTAAATAATATTCTTCTATAAGTATCTATTAGGCAAGATTTACTTCATGCCATTTTCAATCAACTGTACAGACAGGCATTATGTGTATAAAATAATTACCCTATTCAAGCTAATGAAAATATTTCATCTATACTTTGTTTATCCATGGAAAGAAACTGTGCATGTCCTCTGCAGTTTTACTACAGGTCATCTGAAGGTCAGCCCCTGGATTCCTCTGATCCATGCAGACTTCCCAAAGGCCAAAGAACAAGGCCCGTTTGATCCAGCACCTGCTGTGAGCCCATCACTTGGATAGTTTTTCTACAAATTTTTGCCAGACTGTGAATAGAGTAATATGTAAAGGGACAGGGAGGCTCAAAGAGCGATAGGAAAATCAGCAAGAAATCAACAAAAATATCATTAGCAACTGCTGATCAATCAGCACGGCATTACTTTCCCCAATATGGCAGCACTCGCCATAAGTCAGCAATTGGCTTCAAGACTGATAGATGTAGTCTACATGTTTTATAGCTTCAATATCTTTGTTTCTGACATGTGATACAGGTATGCAGCAAGAAATAACCATATTTTTACTAAACTTTCACTTCTTAATAGAAAATGTTACAAGCAACTGAAACTGTATCTTGGTAGAATAGTATCAGAGATGGGAAAGCATTAAAGAATTAAAGATGTTGTGGAAACATTTTCCTCTATCATTAACATGGTAAGCAATATTACGTCCCGTGAGAGAGAAAAAAGAAGATCTGTATTACCAAATGGAGTTAAACGGCTTTGGGTTTGGGATTAATAGGATTATTATATTTTACATAAATAATACTAGTGTTATACATTTTTTGCCAACCATGCTCTCCTCCCCCACACCAGGTGTTTTTCCTAAGCGTGCCATACTAATTTTTTTTACAGCAAAATGTAGAATAAATAGCATAGCAGGCTAGGAAAATACTGAGGAGGGGGAGAAAGGCACAGTTGGCCAAAAATATAGGTGTATATATATATAACATGCATGTTATTTGTGTAAAAATAAACAGTCAAACTTCATAAGAGCCATGAATTGCACAATGAACAAAAGTCTAAGTGAAATGCTGTTTTAATGTGCCTGCACTGGTAGAAATCTATGTAAAACCTTATTTTCTACCAACAGTTGTAAATGCTGTCTAAATTGAGGTGAATGGGGTTATAAAGATAGTAAAAGAGCGAGATCTATGAGTTATTTTTAGTTTATCTCCCCTGACATGCAAAATGTCTGACTCAGACACCACAAACCACTGTGCACAGATTGGTAACCAGAAGCAGCATCGGAAATAGGAGAGTAGAAAATACCACAAATAACCTCGAAATTATTATCTCCTCTTCCTGTCTTCTCAGCAAAACTCGTTAAATTGGATCTGCCAATGTTTATTATTTGAGCCATCAGAAAATGCCTCAGCAAAGACATCATCTCTGTTCTCCAAGAACTCACAGTCTATAAATAGATTTAAGGCAAGTTCACAAACAGCAGTATAGGGAGGAATATTTATGAGCACATTACTTCTGAATAGGGCAGCTTCCAGAAGGGACAGGATTTTAGTTGGACCTTGAAAGGTGAGTAGTATTTCACCAGGCAAAGAGAGACAGTTGCCCATTCTACAAAGAGTACCAAAACCACCACACCCATTGCCATCAAGTCAATTCCGATCATAGTGACACTATAGTGCAGAGCAGAACTTCTCCAAAGGAGGCGGGGTGAATTCCAAAGTTCTGATACAGAAGCAGACTGCCACATATTTCTCCCACAGAGTTGCTGGTGGGTTCAAACCACTGAACAGTACTTTAATTACTGTGCCACCAGGACTCCATCTATGAAGAATACTGTTATGGATAGAATTAACCCCCTGCCGTCGAGTCTATTCCGACTCATAGCGATAGAATTATGTCCCCCAAAAATATGTATTGTGAATCCTAACCTCTATGTGCCTGTGGCTATAATCTCATTTGGGAATAGGTTGTCTTTGTTATGTTAATGAGGCAGGATTAGTGTAGGTGTATCTTGAGGCAATCTCTTTTGGGACAGAAAAGAAATTTAAACCAACAAGCAGAGATGGGGGAAGACAGACGCCAAGCACATGAAGAGCATCAAGAAGCAGACGCTCAAAAGAGACAAGGACCTTCCTCCAGAGCTGACAGGCAGAAAACATTTGCCTAGAACCAACACCCTGAATTTGGACTTCTAGTCTCTTAACTGTGGGAACATAAATTTCTGCTTGTTAAAGCCATCCACCTGTGATATTTCTGTTATAGCAGTGCTAGATAACTTAAGAATTTAATACTGGAAGTGTGGGGTTCTGCTCTAACAAATACCTACAATTTGGAAGTGGTTTTGGAATTGGGTCATGGGTGGAGGCTGGAAGAGTTTTAAGGTGCCTAACAGGAAAAACCTAGATTGCCTTGAAAAGACCATTGGTATAATTATGGACATCAAAGGTTATTCTGGTGAGGGCTCTGAAGGAAATGAGGAGAGCTATAGAGAAAGTCTCTATCATCTTAGAGAATATATATATGGCACACTGAGAAGGCAGGGCTGCCAGGCCAAAGAGGCAGAATAATGGTGCCTGCCAGAGCCAAGGCACTGGGGTTGCCACTCTGATGGAATAAAACCTGTTGCCATCAAGTTGATTGTGATTCATAGCAACCCTAAAGGACAGAGCAGAACTGCCCCATAGGGTTTTCAAGGCTGGAATCTTCATGGAAGCAGATTGCCACATCTTTCTCCCCCAGAGCAGCTGGTGTGTTTGAACAGTCAACATTTTGGCTAGCAGCAGAGCACTCAATCACTATGCCATCAGGCCTCCCACTAAGAGAATGGGTCCACCTAAAGCTGAGGAAGCAGAGTTGTCATCCCACAGGCCTCGAAGGTGAAGCTGAAGCCCAGGTCCAAGGGGGTTCCACACAGAATCCAGAGGATGTGACAAACACCTAGAGTCTGCTGGGCAGGGCCATTGCCCAGATTATCTCAGAGAAGAGAGGATTATTTTCAAGCCTTGAGAGCTCATGTACTTTGTTCTGCTGGGTTTTGAACTTGCTGGTGCCTGTTTTTCCTTCTTTTCCTCCAAATTCTCCCATTTGTAATGTAAATGTCTACCCTGTGCCTGTTCCGCTATTGTATTTGTAATATTCTAGATTTCACAGGTTCACAGATGAAAAGAAATTTTTCCCCAGGATGGAATATATGCCTGATGTGTTACCCATATTTGATTTAGATGATTCAGGAGGTGAAATTTTGGACTTAGAATTGAAATAAGACTTTTGGGATGATGTGATAGGGTAAATGTGTTTTGCATGTGACAAGATCATGAATTTTGGGGAGCCAAAGATGGAAAGTTATGTTTAAATTATGTTCTCCCAAAATATGTGTTGTAAATCCTAATCTCTATGCCTGTGGTTATAAACACATTTAGGAATGGGTTGTCTTTGTTACATTAATGAGGCAAGATTAATGTAGGGTGTATCTTGAGTCAATCTCTTCTGAGATATAAAAGACATTAAACAAGCTAGCAGAGATGGGTGAAGACAGATGCCAAGCCACATGAAGACTGCCCAGGAACAGAAGCTCAAAACAGACAAGGACCTTCCTCCAGAGTCGACATACAAAGCCTTCCCCTAGAGCCAGCACCCTGAATTTGGACTTCTAGTCTCTTAAAAAGCTGTGAGAAAATAAACTTCCGTTTGTTAAAGCCAACCACTTGTGGAATTTCTCTTATAGCTGCACTAGATAACTAACTAGATAACTAAGACAAGTATTTATACTTAAATCACATCTTGTACCTCTATTCATCCATCAGCACTAAGTACAATACCTTAATGAAAATATTTTTATATATGTATTAATTTTTGTTTTAGCCTGGCATTGTTTACCAGGTACAATCTGGTTTCAACCAATCTTGTAACCACATTACAAACTATTCCCCCAGGGGAAAAAAGCTTTACTCACTATTTGTGTTTTTTCCACTTTATAAACTTTTGTTCATGACATAAAGAACCCAGCATTTTCTTTCTTCATATACATTCCTGCTAACTGAATTTTTATATATACTTGAGTAATATATACTTGAGTACCCAGTATAATTTCACATCCTCCTGGAAACCAACAGTTTTCACTCCACCATTCAAACTGTCTATAATTTTTCATTTCTTGTATTAGAACACTCAAAGGCTAAGAATCGTATCTTTCATATTACATTTTCTTCTTAAGCGCCTTATTTCTTGCACGTAATAGTAATACAATTTTTTTTTTTTTTTTTTTTACTGAATCAGTGCTTAAGTCCATATAATCAGTGGTTTTTTAATAGCAAATTTCAAAGTTACTGTGCTTAAGGAAATAATATTGCCTGAAACTAGTAGTTGAGAAATTAGTAAGTTAGTTTGAAGCTTTTCTTCAAACAACTCCGGATACCTGTAACGGTAACCAAAATGGGCTCTACGTGAAATTCATTTTGTACCAAACAATGTATAGAGTTACGATGACTAGTTTTGAGGTCATGCGTTCACAAATATTTGCAATTTAGTTTTACTTCACTAAGTTCTCTTTCATTCTTTTCTTAAATAAAAATGTATTTGCTTTCTCCTCCCTGTACTTCAGATTTTAAACAATCACCTAAACTATGATTTTACCCTCTCTTCTTTTATACTTCTTACGTGTTGTATAGACCACAATTCTGTCATCCTATTTTTTTTTTTTTTATTATTAGCATGACTCATTTTTTTGAGGAAGTTGGACTACTTGTGTGACCAGCTGAGGAAGAAACAGAATGAACTTAACTGGGTTTCATTACTGTTGCTGATTTGTGTTTTCTTTGAACTCCTCTACTCCGATGAACATTTTCTTGGATGTTATTTTTCTTGATGAGATTCCTGTGGATGCCACCTAAGGTCACTTGCTCCCTAATCTACTCTTCTCCTCCATTGTCCTATCTTTCCCTCTTAAACAAGTCTTCAATTGGGTCTCTAATTCATTTCCTCTCAAGAAAATGGCTCCACAAATTTTCATAATTAACTATGAATTATGTAACACATTCTATTAGTCACAAGATATAAATTATCCATATATACAAATATGTGTGTGTGTGTGTATATATATATACATTTTTTTTCACCCTAGTTTCAACACAAAAGATTAGGGCATAATGTTAAACCTTCATAGCCACTTAGCTACAATTAACCGACTTCCTGGTATATGAAAAGAGTGATCCCAGTGTAACTTTATGGCCTTTATAATGTAATATCCTAAATTTGTAGTACTCTTATCAACTCCACTTGTACCTTAAATACCAGTTTACCTAAAATAGTGAAGCCACATTTAAAATTCTCTCAAAATTTGAGAAAAAAATTTTTTTTTCATTTATATAAGAAAAACATGAAAATTAGCAACTATTTTGCTGTCAAAAAGATAATACTGAAGAATTACATGAGAAATAACTTTCCTGCTACATGAAAGCAAAATTTTATTGGCATTTTATTGGTAAATCAATTTAGAGGATTAAATGTATATTGCAAATGTCATGGTCAACTTTATCCAACTGCTGCTCAAATTGGATGAATCATTAGCTTAAATGTATACCTTTGGCATAAATGCTTTTTCTATTCGTGCCAGTTATTAATTTATTAAGGAGCCCTGGTGGTGCAGGGGTTAAGAGCTCATTTGCTAACCAAAAGGCTTGTGATTCAAACCACCAGCTGCTCTGTGGGAGAAAGAAGTGACAGTCAGCTTCTGTAATGATTACAGCCTTGGAGAACCTATGGGGTGGTTCTACTCTGTCCTATACAGTAGCATTGAGTTGGAATCAATGGAAAGGCAACAGGTTTGATTTGGGGGGGGGGTTCTTATTAATTTATTGGAGCCCTGGTGGCACAGCGGCTGAGAGCTATAGCTGTTAACCAAAAGGTCAGCAGTTCGAATCCACCAGGCTCTCCTTGGAAACTCTATGGGGCCGTTTACTTTGTCCTATAGGGTCACTATGAGTCAGAATCAATTCGACAGCAACGGGTTTGGTTTTTGGGCGGTTTGGGGGGTTTTGCTCTTTTATCCTTATATTTAACCTCTGTTTCCCAGAATCTTCCTGATTGTCTTTTGAGTATACTTGCTTCTCTCCATCTCCGCTGTCAATACCTTAGTCATTCCCTTGGATTACTCATCTTAACTGGTTACTAACTGATTTCTCCTAATTAACTCTCTCAGTGCATTCTCCAAATTCTCCAAGTGGCCGTGTTCCCTCCTAACATTTCTTAACTACCCTACTGTCTCCAGTCCCTCTCATCTTCAGCCACACTCTCAGGTCGGTTCCCCTGGTCTGAGAAAAAGGTTAAACGTCTCCCGTGGCATCCATGCAGCTCTGGGTTCCTGATCCTCTATCAATATTTCCATCCTCTTTCTGTGCCTTAATATTAAATGTTGGTGACCTACTAGGTTCTACCCTAAGTTTTCCCTTCTCTTCACTGTAAAAAGCACGTGTCTATGAATGCACTTCATACAAAACTATGCAGAGACAGATTTTATTGTTTCTTTATTAAAAACCCATATAGTACATGCTTGATATTATTATGTTCTGATGACCATAGCCTCAAAGAATTTTCTGAAGTCTATAGGGCAGTATATTTTCCATCATAAATCCATAGATTCCTCACCTTCACATAAAGAATAATGCTTTAATATGGAGACATAATATTCATAATCTATTATAGAGTTCATGCTGTTGAGATTATGTGAAAAGAAAAATTGGGCTAATTTTGTAGTGAGTAAGCATATGGGTATTAAAACAAAAAAATTTTTGGAATAAAAGGGGCTTTCTACTTACCAGCTGTGGCAGAATTCTTATATTGTAGAGTTTTATTAAAATAGAAACATTTATCTAATTTCTGTTTCTTGTAAGAATTTAAATGAAATAATATATATGTAATGATTCTCACAATTTCTGGCACCCAATAAGCACTTAATAAACAGTAGTTAAAGCAATAATGTAATCTCTTTCTTTCCCTACCCCTGTATGTCTCCTCTACCCTACTCAAAAAGAATAGCATAACACTGAGAAAATAATTAAAGGCTTCAAGATCCTTGAGAAAGATTTGATAGTCTTTGGTCCTTCAACAAAGTAAACTTTGAAACACAACTTTTAGAATCCTTTCGTGCGACCACCAGGTATCAACTTGAAAGCACGCCAGGTGAAAAAGAAATGTGCACTGAAATTAGTAGGAATCCCTCTTGGGGACAGAGACATAACACAGCAGAAATTTAAAAAAAAGTTAATGTCTTCTAGAATGGGGAGGAGCTGGAAATGGGGGGGAAAAAAACTACACCATTTTTTAATCCCTAAGTGGTACCAATTCCAAAAGGAGCAAAGGCTCCTGGAGGGACCAGGTTACTAGTACAGAAACAGATGGAAAGGAAGGAAAAAGCTCCTCCTGAAGAGAGGTTATTACACACATCTGTGTGATGATCACTCACGTATTTTTCTAAAATATGCACTGCAGAGTCTCTAAGTTCTCTGCTTGTCTTTGTTGCTTTCCCTTAGTTCGCCTATGTTTTTAAAAGAGTCAGTACAATAAATTGCTTGAAAAGAATGATGTTTAGTGATTGAGGGACCCCCTCAGGTATTCTGAATATTAGATTTATGGGCACTCAGGTCCCTTTTTCATTACCCTTCCAGGGTCCCTCCATTTCAATTCCAGTTGTTCACATCCTGTTTCCAGAGACACCCTATGGAGCTGATCACAAGCAGAAGAGTCTGTTTCAACGTCCTTTATTTATTAGGAAAATTCTCTTTCAGAGTCCTGGCATCAGAGAGAAGACCCCAGGGTCCCATGACCACAGTAAATTTGTTGATCTTCCTCAGCACTCAACCTGGCCTTCCTCATTCCTCTCCCCAATTCATCATTCCTTCCTTTTCACAAACTAGAAGGAAAAAAAATTTCAAACCTGGATGCTTCAAAGGAATGGTGGGCCAAATCTCTTGTTAATATAATTTCATATTCATTTGGGGATTCCATTTCTTTCAGTGTGGTAAATCTATTATGTGTCTGATCTTGCTATTCCCAAACATTGGCTTTCTTTTTGTGTTGTAATCCTGCAAATAATTTTACATCATTTTCGCCCAGCCAACAGAAAGTATGATTAGAACAGAAGTCAAAAATCGACAGCACACAGGTCAGATTCAGCACACACATATATTCTGTTTGACCCTCAGAATCTATTAAAATCCTTTGAGTTTGTTGCAGCATTTAAAAACCAGACTTTTACGTGAAATCATGTTGAAATAAAGAAAAATATTCCAATACTGGGCTAACCTCTATCCTTGAAAACAATTGGCTGAAACCCATTAGCATAGACATGTATTTTACAACTCAACACAGCTTCCCCCAACCCACCCCCCAATATCTTTCTCCCATCCACCTTCATTAATTTACATTATCTTTCCGACTCCTCTCAACATTTGCATTCCTGGCTCCCTGTCTAGATTCACACACACACACACACACAAACTTGTACACAGTATACCTGTTACCTCATGAGTGAGGAATATTTTTCTCAAAATTTTCATATCTTATACTTTTTGCTCTACACATATTACCCGTCTAAATCAAAATCAGTATTACACAAAGACTATTTCCAAATTGTTAGTTTCACTAAAACATTTCCAAATGTAGCAGAGATCCTGCTTCAGACCAAACTGGGATTCAGACATGTCTAGATGTGCCCAGTGACCTGAAAAGATGGACATGGAAGAGACCTGCCTGGAGTTTCTGTGTATGGAGATCCAAGGAGAAGCCTCTTGGAAAGCAACTCATCTCAAGGGCAACCTAAGCCACAAAACAGGATTGAAACTGGAGTGAGGGAATGATTCTAAGATGTTGTTGCTGTTTAGCTGCTGTCAAGTAGGCCCCCAACTCATGGCGACCCCATGCACAGTGGGATGAAATGCCACCTGCTCTTCCATCATCCCCATGATTGGTTATAGATGGGATCATTATGACCCGTAGGGTTTTCATTGATCTATTCTGGGAAGTAGGTCACTGGGCCTTTCTTCCGAGTCCTGCTTAGTCTGGAAGCTCCACTGAAAGCTGTTCAGCATCATCGAAACGCACAAGCCTCCACTGAGAGTGCTCCAGTGACGATGCTCTGCATGAGAGGCATTCGCCAGGAATCAAACTCAGGTTTCTGGTATGTTGGTGTTGTTTCAGGTGCCATCGAGTTGACTTTGACTCACGGCAACAGAGCAGAACCGCCCCACAGAGTTTTCTAGGCTGTACTCTACAAGAGCAGATCACCAGGTCTTTCTCCCACAGAGCAGCTTTGTGGGTTTGAACCTCTGGCCTTTGGTTTAGCATCCAAGTGCTTAACTGTTTTGCCACCAAGGCTCCTTGGTTTCTGGGCTGTAAAATGAGAATTTTACCACTGAAACACCAAGGCCCCCGTTTCTAAGCTAGCACAGCTGAATCAAGGTGATCTTGGCACGGTCCCCATCCTTATTTGCCTGGATCCTAGGGAAAGAGAGGAATGTAAGTAGAAACAGCAAGACCTAGTTCTTAGAAAATCTCATAAGACAAGAGGGCAAATATAACACACTGCTTTGTTAACTCTCCGCCAGAGTGTATCCCCAGAAAATCATTACTTATTATCAGTCAACCAAAATATTCTCCATGAATAAAATATTTCAGTGAAAACATAAAAATCAGGTGAATATTTAGATAATCTTGAGAGTGGATAAGGACCTTTCTAAATAGCAAAGAATGAAAAAGTAAAGGAATGATTGATTTGACAATATAAACTTTGGAAACATATACATGGTAAAATATTTAAAATTAAAATAGAAATACATTTGCAATATATATGACAAGGAGAAAACACCCTTAATATATTAGGGGTTCTTATAAATTCTTATAAACCTATAATAAAATTATTAGGAAATTATTCAATCAATATAAATAATCCCTAAAAGATAACCAAATGTCTGTAATTTTCATACCATTCATTATTTTTTAAAAAATATGTGAACTAAGTATGAGATTTCTTTTTTTTTTTTTTTTTTTTTACTACCACATTAGCGAAGATGAAGAAACAGTGATACTTTTATAGGCCACTGTATGTCAAAATTGTCACAACATTTCTGAAAGGCTAATTTGACGATAAATATCAAGAAATGTTAATTTTCACATTCTTCCATTCAGTAATTCCTCTTCCAAAAATGTAAGGAAAACCCAGAGAAATGTAAAAAGATGTATATTCAAAATTGTTCATTGCAATGTTGTTATTTTTAATAGTAAAGAACTGAAGTAAAAGGCATTCCTTGTAATCAAAGTATCGAGTAAATAATTTTATATTCATAGAATAGAATATTACTCCAGCTCTTTAAAAAATCTGTGGTACAAGGAAATTTATGGACCCAGGGGAAAGTACAGAATATATTGAAATATCTTAGCAAAATGTATGCTAAAATATATTTCATACAGAACATTCTGAGAGAGAGAGAGAGAGACTGAGAAGACGAAAATCCACAAAAATGCAAATAGTGGTCATCTGGATTTGCAAAGCTCCATATTTTTGTCTTCAGTTTTTGTCTGTCAGGTACATTTTTAAGAGATCCATTTGAAAGTAAGAGAAAACTAAACGTTATTTTGAATGTTGATCAAGTCATATAATGGTTGAGAAAGTGTATAGCCTAGTGCCAGTCTTACACAGAAAGTATTCATCAAATTTTGGGGGTGGGTGGCGGGGCTCAGTAGGAAGGAGGCTATGGCAGCAGTGGGTTCAGCAGGAATGGCAGACTTTCTGTCATCTAGCAGAAGCAATAGACGCCCCTGACAGACATGAAAATTCCCAACAGAAATGGTGGCACCACCCAGTACAGGCAGGTGACCTGAACAGAACAGTGACACCCAAGGAGGACCGTCAGAAGTAGCAGGGATGCTGGGCAGATACTCTTTCTTGAGCATCAGATTGGATGATGATCCCATTGGGTTAATGCTTGGTAAATAGACTTCTAGAAATGGCTGGGAAGGCAGAGTTTGCAAGATTAGCTCTTACAGTAACAGGTAGACACAAAAGCCTTCGAATTACAGCTGATTTCTGTAAAAGTAGCTCCGGTTTTTAGGCCAGACCAGGGTGGCCTGAGGAAATACGAGTATATCCATTTTTCATAAAAACAAAGCTCAAACAATAATACCTATAGTCATTTATATTGCTCTTTCATCTATATTTGCTGACCCAAGAAAATACATTTTGCTAAAGTTTGCTTCTGCTTCTTCTAGATGAAATACAGAATTTAATATTTCATGATAAAAACCCATATTTCATGATAGGGGTAAGGATTTCCCATAAACTAAGACCATGTTATGAGACCAAATGAAGGTTAATAGAATCAAAGCCATTGTTTGGTTCCAGGCTGTAATATTGTATCATTGCATAGGTGCAGGCAAATCACTATAATTTATTTATCCTCTAAAACAGAGTAAAATGGATATGTCTAAAGTTTTTAGAGTTTTTTATACATCCAGTGCTAACTAAAGGTAAGATTTTGGGGTTACAACTAAACAGCATTCAAATGCAAAAGATTAGTAATTCAGCCATCCTCATGAATATCATAGATTAAATTCAGGTAGCATGTGATTATTTCAAAGCATAAATATACCTTCTTCAGCCTCAGTCTGTATCTATGCAAACAAAATCCAAATAATCATTTACATCTTGCAATTCCATTTCTAAATCCCTGCCAATTTGTTGTTTTCTCTCCAGTAAGATGATGAAAGAACAAACTGTCGATCACATGCTGCCTGAGATTTGCTTTTAAATATTTCAGCAATGGGAAGAAAAAGAGAGAGGGGCAGGGGCAAAGAAAAAGAAAGTTAAATACAGCCAACATGGCAAACCTTGGTAATTGCTAACACAGGGTTGTATGGATATGGCAGTCCATTGCACTACTCTCTACTTCTGCATACGTTTGACACTTTTTGTAATTAAAACAGTTCATTGAACTGTCTAGCTGCTGATTCAACTATCACGTGTAGTTTAACACCTTCATACACATTCCTTTGTACTTTAACATATCATCAACCTACATTATGGGGAAAACTTTAAATTCCTCTCATTTCACGTTAAGCAAGGGTCTCACTATATTCCTTCTCTAACTCAGAGTTTTCAAGATGCAATGCAGGATACTGCTAACTCATACTCCAATCAATTTTACTAAATAAGTAAAGGATAAGCACCTCCTATGACCCCTGAAATACTCTGCTCGAAACAGGTAGTTCTGTGTCCCTGGGTGGTGCAAACGGTTAACACATTTAGCAGCTAACTGAAAGATTGGAAGTTTGAGTTCAACCAGAGACACGTCAAAAGAAAGCCTTCGTGGTCTGCTTCCAAAAAATCAGCTATGGAGCTCAAGTCTACCCTGACACACATAGGGTCGCCATGAATGGGAGTCAACTCAAAGGCCACTTGCTTTTTTTAATGCCTTCAGAGTCTCAGAACTGAAGTCCCTAACCTCAACAGTAATAATAATAGTTGTTGCTCACCAGCGTTCTGAAATGCATTCGAGAAGTTTACCTTAGGATCCAAGTGTCTCTTCCCTCTGAAGGCCCCACACTATGGTCCCAGCTGCCCATCCCCCACCCTGAGGTCTCCGCATTATCACTCCCTCTTTGCTGAGGACATTGTCGTTGTCGTTAGTTGCTGTGGAGTCAATTCTGACTCATAGAGACCCCGTGAGGCACAGGAGAATCTGCCTAATAGGTTTTCTTGGCTATAATCTTTACAGGAGCAGATTGCCAGGTCTTTCTCCCATGGAGCCATGAGTGGCTTTGAATCTCCCCCATTTGGTTACCAGCTGAGCACTTAACCTTTGCACTACCAGGGCTCCTTTGTGCAGGACAGCCCCAATATAATTATTTCACCCAACCCAACCGTTCCCTTTTTTCTATTCAGTCAAACAAGCATTCATTATTTTCCGTATATACACCGAGATTCTTCTCCTCTGCACATTCAGGCATTGTTTCTCTGATTAAATCATACCCCACATCTAGAACTACCAGCTTTAGAAAATAATAATACAGTTAAATTTGAAGTTTGGATACACAATAGATAATATTTTAGTATAAGTGTGTCACATGCCATGTTTGTGACATACTTATACTTAAAACAATATTCATTGTTTATCTGAAATTCAAATTTAACTGGGCATTTCATGTTTCATCTGGCAGCCCTCCCCACTCTCCCAGTCTACATCTTCAAGGCCTACTTTGAATTCTTCTTCCACTCTGAAAACTTCACTGAACCCTTCTTACCTTCTTGCAGTGCTACCTCCTGGAGCGCTTTATCTGTGTCTCTCTTCTGATGCCATGTATTTTAGCTAGTGTCAAAACCACTCACATAAGTATCTCTTCTATCCCTCTTTAAACAACTTGAGGACAAGGGCTGAGCTTTACTTTTTTTTTTTTTTTTTTTCCACTCACATTATTACTTATGTAGCTGGCCTATACTAAAAAAAAAAAAAAAAAAAAAAAAATACTAGTAACTGACAAATATTTCGAATGTCTAGAAATAAACCTTGTAGTGACTTTAGTTGTATCTATTATAATTGTCTAAGTTTCTTATTTTCAAAATCCCTTTGATGGCTTAACAACTTCTCACAAGGTCAGTTAAATAACAAAACCAGTTTCTTGGTTTCAGAATTAAAAATACAGATACTGTTGAAAAATTCCTGAAATAATGGCTCTCAGCCAAGGGGTGGATATAATTCTTGACATATATATTAGTATTAAAAATACCCTAAAACTAATCTTGGATTTGGGTAGCTTACCTTTATAAGACCTTTATATGTCTTTATAATGTCAGCTGTAATTCCTTCAGTTATAGAATTTTTAAAGTAATAGAAAGCATATTCCTTCCATTTACACTAGTTTTCTACTGGATAGTTATTTTTCAGTGTGCCATGTGTTTTATAATACTAGTGGCATACCTCATCTGCTAAGCAAACTGGAGTCAATGTAATTTTAACCCTTAATTATATGAGGGTCAGCTATGCAAATAATTTCAGAACTGTTTACTCTCTTAAATACACACACATAAGCACATGCACGCATAAACACACATACTGAAGAAACATAATCAAACCAGTCAATTATCACTGACTTTCATATTTCATCCAAAGAACAGAAATGATCACTTCTTTGGCTAAATTATGAAACTATTCTCACAAAATTATGTTAACTGGAAAAATTTTCTCCTAACCTTCTTTTTTTCTTTAACTTCTACAGTTCTTTGGGATTCCCTCATTTGTTCATTTCATCCAACAATTGTTATTGCTCTTTTCTTAGACGCATCTTTGTGCTTGGCTATTCTCTCACAGCTAAGTGCAGCTTCCACTATGACAGTCTAAAAAGGAACATGTTAAAGATTTGTAAAAACAGCACAGCAAGGATGAAGAGGGCAAGCTAAAATATTTTCTCAGAGAAAACACTGAGTATTTACAAGGCTAGATCTGATTGAAAAACATAATTTCAGCCCACGTTTGGTGAAACAAGTTTATCTTTCATTTTAAAGCAGTCTTTCAGACTTTTCATCACAGGTCTAAATTAAGATATGCTAAAAGCAAAAAAATAATTTCCATTTTGACCAAAATTAAGTGGTTCTGTCTTCCCCGGGGTCCTCATCATCCTTCACCAATTCATAGCTTTTAGGGCCGTGAAGGAAGTATATGGACCTCCGCTCAGTCAGCCAAATCATTTGTACAGGCCCTAGTCATTGCTGGTATGTTGATGTCACAGCGAGACCACGCTCAGGCCCACAAAGAGAATGTCCTTCATGGTCACAGAAAGAATGCAAGCCTACAATGTCTTTTCACACTGCAATAAGGGAATTAAAGCAGGTGGTTTTCCTAAATTCTCTTGTGGCTCTTGAAACCAGAGGTTGGTCCTGAGCTCCACGCAAAGGAAAAAAATTAGATTTAATACAAATGTCAACAAACTCTCCTCTTTTTAAAAAAAAAACTGTAAATAAATGTATGTACAACTGAAAAGGCTGATGGTAATTGTATTTTTTACTAACACTGCAGACTCCTCAGATATTACACCATGACAACCCTACAGCAGTGGTATTTTGCTAATTCCTACATAAGTGGGAAGATAAAGTGATTTACAGCAAATATAATTGATCTTCCCCTCACCACCACATAAATAGTATTTTCTATAAAAGTATAAAAGCCACATTTATGCCTTAAATTATTAAAA
The DNA here is from genome assembly GCF_024166365.1 of Elephas maximus indicus. Classification (NCBI taxonomy): domain Eukaryota; kingdom Metazoa; phylum Chordata; class Mammalia; order Proboscidea; family Elephantidae; genus Elephas; species Elephas maximus. The sequence goes on along the minus strand of NC_064841.1, from coordinate 12,634,221 downwards.
CAAGTATAAGGCTTCCATACTGTATTGTTTTGCAAGGGTTATCGCGGAATCGTCACCATTTATCATATGTGTACTTCTGTCTTTTTTCTACTCAGAAGCACAGCATGAAAAAACTTCATTTCACATTGAAACATCACTGTGTGGAACAGTGTGATGAAATGAGACACAGGAGGAGTTATACTCTGGTAAACAGTTGGTCTATGGGAATGATAGCATTTTATGCTGAGACTGATATATCAATTTTAAGTCCTAAGAGATGACTGATCTGAAAGCCAGAATGTCACTAGTGATGAACTAGAAGCATGTGAAAAATTACAGGTAACGTGACTAGGCCTGCTGAGAGACCTCTCACCCAGGCCCGTTTTACAAACCAACATAGGGTGTGCTGGCTCCTCCTCTAGCCATGGTTCCCAATTAATTATTCCATATCGCTGGTTGACAAAAAGCATAAGTTTTGTCATGGACATCTCAAATGTGTCACTAAATCAGCTAAGTCCAACAATGTTGTAAATGTGACCAGAAATATATTTCACAGACGGCATTTTTGTCTGCATACATTTTATATAAAGAAAAAGAGAAGGAGGGTTTTAGAGAAAAACTGCTTCATGTAACCATCTGAAAAAAAAAAAAAAGGATTCGCAACACAATTTTTCTGGCCTCCAATAAAAGAAACAGCACCTAGTTTTGTTTTATCCCTCATTCTCAAAGTGCAAAGTATTTTCCTGGTGTATCTATAAACTGTGGCACTTTTTTGAAAATATTTTCTCAATTAAAATGGGAAGCTCTGAAACTACTGTTGGCAGGGATAGTCACATGGATATAAACTGACATTTGTCACACCTTCAGAGGAAAAGACAAATGCCGGAAATGATGACTTTATTTTTTTAAATCTTAAACATTTTCACCTCTCATAAAAATGGAGGAATTAAGCAGAAAATCTGTACAATTATAAAATAATGACTTCTGTATTATTAGGACCAAGCTACTTAATTGCTCTGGCCTCAGTTTCCTCATCTGTAAAATAGGGATAGTAATAGTCCCTATTCAGAGAATAAACCAAAAACCAAACCCATTGCCATAAAGTCAATACCGACTCATAGCGACCCTACAGGACAGAGTAGAACTGCCCCATAGGGTTCCAAGGAGCAGCTGGTGGATTTGAACTGCCAAACTTTTGGTTAGCGGTCGGCCTCTTAACCACTGCACCACCAGGGCTCCCCTTGGAGGATGGTGAGCAGGAAATTGCACTTGGCAAATGCTATATAAAGATGTGTTGCTGTTAACTGTTATTCAGTACTGCATGTTGCCACTGCAGGGATACAAGGAAATACATTCTTTCAAAAGCAATAGTTCTATAAAGAGTAACATGTAAACAGTGAAATAAAATTTAAATGGCATATGCCCATTGCCCTCAAGTGGATTCCACATGATAATGAGCCTATAGGACAGAGTAGAGCTGCCATGCAGGGTTTTCAAAGAGCAGCTAATGAATTTGGACTTCTGACCTTTTGATTAGCAGCCAAACTCTTAACTACTGTGCCACCAAGGCACCTCTCAAAAAATATGTTACAAAATTTAAATATGACAGTAAGTCTGAAAATATCAGGGGCAATAAAAATAGATTCTGTACCATATGCCAATATACTCTGCAATTATCAGTTATAATAAATCCCTCCTTTGTCTTTTTTCTTTGTCTCTAGTCACTTAGCTTCATAAAATGCAACTGCCTCATGAAATATACACTCTTACCAGTCTATTATGAAGACAGCTAAGAACAATAATTTAAAAAAGAAACTGTATAGATATTTTTGATATCTACTTAAAATGTTATGACTACAGAAAAACCTCACAGAACAACGAAAAAAATAAGCAATTCTTTTACATTGGTTGTCAATAATTTGGCTTATCAATTGAAGATAGTCAAAATATTAAGATTCTTGATAAAGTCCTTACAGTCAGGAACTAAATGTTTTAACATATTTTTCATAGCCCTTTCCATTGACCTCTGTCTTCAACATCCAGTCCAAACTGTTACTTTTACATTTTTCAATATAAAATAGACTTCAATTTTCATGTTGTCAAAGCCAATATTCTTTTCCTTGATAGATCCTTCTATCATTTTATGCTTCAAAAGCCTGTCCCCACCTCAAAACGAAATATTCACCTATATGTTCTGCCACTCATAATATCTTTTCATCTTTTAACTGGAATTTACTTTGATATAGGGAAACCCTGGTGGCATAATGGTTAAGTGCTACAGCTGCTAACCAAAGGGCTGGCAGTTTGAATTCACCAGGCACTCCTTGGAAACCTATGAGACACTTCTACTCTGTCCTATAGGGTTGCTATGAGTTGGAATTAACTCAATGGCAATGGGTTTTCTCGTTTGTTTTATATAAAAAAATAATAATAATAATCTCTTTTTTTTTTTTTCCTAGTAATCTTTTTGAGTTGATGGAAAAAGAAATGCAACTTTTATGAAATAAATAGTTTAAATGAGAAGAGCTGAGAGAATCCTACTTTGGATAAGGAGAGGCAGAGAAAGAAGAGGTAATTTGGGAGATGGACACTTGACATGGACATAAACATGAGTGGAGCACCAAGAGGCAGAGGAAAGAGCAACACTGATAGGTAGCTGAGAATGGAGACTTTCTCTACTGTGAAATTTCACTTGGATTGGCCCAAGAAGGGGCTGGGAATGGGAGTCTTGCTAGCATTCTGACCCATAAAAAAGTTAGGAAAAGTGGATGATTGATGACAACTATCCAAAGCTTTTGTCAATGGAGCATCATAAATGGGGGGTGGTGGGTCATTGTCACAGTAGTCAGCCCAATACTTATCTCATAATTTTGGTATCAAAGTAAATAAAATATTTCTGTAAGGAATACTTCATTACCCAATTGCATTTAATATGCCACAGTCGTGAAACACTCACACACAGAGGGAAAAAAAAAATGAAATTATTCATTTATCTAACATAAAAACCAAAACATCAAACCCACTGCCGTCGAGTCGATTCCGACTCATAGTGACCCTATAGGACAGAGTAGAACTGCCCCCTAGAGTTTCCAAGCAGTGCCTGGTGGATTTGAACTGCAAACCTCTTGGTTAACAGTTGTAGCACTTAAACACTACACCACCAGGGTTTCCTAATCTAACATAAAAAAAAAAAAAAACTCTTCAAAAATTTAACCTTGGTTCTATTTTTTCTACCTAACAGAGATCAACAAATAAAATAAATATAAAGGATGGAAACAAAAATTACCTGTAATCCCATCTGCCAAAATACACAAAGTTAATTACTCTTACCATTTGGCCAATAATCTTCCAGTCTTTTATAAACAGAATTATTTTATAAATATAGTCTTACAACATAAACGAACAAAAATTGAAAAGAAATGAATAAATTATAGCACTCAAAAAAAGTTAGAAAGAAATATATTACAGTAGGGCCAAGAATGTGGAATGTGGCTAAAACAAAAATAAACAATACAGAGGCAATCAAGCTAAAAAGGGAAATGTGGTCTTTTATGTGATCTAAAACTCCATTAGATATAGGAATCCCTGAGACCATAAAAAAAAAAAAAAAAAAAAAATTCATCTGATTAAAAAAAAAAAATCAGGGAAAAATAATGGATACCTCTCCAGTGTTCTCAGAGAACAAATGTTTTATAACAACCCTCCACCCCAAAAAAAAGTAAAACAAAAAACTCCAGTTGTTGTGGAGTTGTTTCCGACAAATGGCATTTCCTCGTGTGTCAAAGTAGAACCATGCTCCACAGGGTTTTCAATGGCTGATTTTTCAGACCTAGATCATCAGACCTCTCTTCTGAGGCACTTCTGGATGAACTCAAATTGCCAACCTCTCTGTTAGTTAGCAGCCAAGCATTTTGGATACCCAAGAACTCCAGAGTTGTCTGCAGTATTTCTTTATTATCCTTTCAATGTCTGTTGTGTCTGTAGTAATGCCTCCCTTATTATTCTTGATATTGTTAATTGATATCTTCTCTCTCTGACTTCCTTTTTGATTATGGAATCAAAGTAGGTATACATTGTTGAGTTTCTAAGTATTGGACATTTTTTTGTTATCTGTCTATTGCTGATTTCTACTCAAATTCCATGTGGCCAGAGGATAGAGTTTCTTTCATTTTAATTCTTTTAAAGTTGTTAAGGTTTGTTTCATGACCCACAATATGGTCTCTCTTAATAGTGTTCCATGTGCACTTAATAAGAATATGTATTCTTCTATTGTTCAGTAAAGTGTTCTATAAATGTCATTTAGGTCTAGTTGGTTAATAGTGTTTTTTACCTCATCTTTATATTGCTGACTTTCTCTCTTAGATTGCTGAAGCCTCCAAATATAATTGTAAATTTGTCTATTTCTCCTTCCAGTTTTGAGTTTTTGCTTCACGTATGTTGAATCTTTCTATAAACTACAGTCCCCACATTCACATTTAGCATTGTTATACCTTCTTCGAGAACTGACCTTTTATCATTATGTAATGACTCTTTTTATTGCTGGTAATTTTCTTTGCTCTGAAGTCTACTTTATATGATATTGTTAAACTACTTTCTTTTAATGAGTGTCAGCATGGTATAAGTTTTTCCGTTCTTTCAGTTTTAACACTTTTATATCATTCTATTTGAATTTAGACCCAAATTCTCATAAAATTATATTCAAAATATTTGATAGTCAATCCAAAATTATTCAGCATATGAAGAATCAGGAAATCCTTAACTCAAAAAGGAAGACAATCAATAGCCTAGTTTGAGATGTTTTCATTAAATTTGAGCTGCCATCTATACAAAACCAATTCAGTGGTTAAGACAGAGTTCAAAACAAGACTAAAATGCATCATAAAGGGATTAGGTTGGATATAAGAAAGAGGTTGACAATGAGACTTAAAGTTTTAGAAAAAGTAATGTGTGTGGCACCTTTAAATTAGTTTTGATAATAATCCGGTTAAAAGCAGAGGAACTGACTAAATGGACTCTTGAAATTGCCTTTCTTCCTTTTTGATTCCAGAATTATATGATGAATACCAAGAAGACAAAGTTGTATTGTTGTTGGATATAGTGTAATACTTTTCTGATATGTTGGAATACCACTTTTCTAGACCTATTCAAATTTCAGAGGTTCCAGACACATTTGAGAAGTTTATTAAAACCTCATACCCCTTTCCAGAAAAAAGAATAAAATGAATATATGCACATACAAAAATCTATAGACCTGCCCTGGAAGTCTATAGATCATATATTAAAAATACCTGATTTGCTTGATCACTGCCCATCAGATTTATTTTTTCCTAATGTTTTATTTAACTTTTATTTAAAATGAATAATTTGAATTAAACATTTATTTGCATTAAAAATGCATCTTTGCTAAATTACATAAAATTTAACTAAATGGCAAATGTGATCTTTTAGAAAATGTGCTCTATAAAGAAAATTTTGACATATTAATGCAATTTTCTCATGGCTGTTTAGCATCTAAATTGGATATTTATTTTAATAGGCAAATTCAATTATTTAAAATATCCATTGAATGTTAAAAAATCGATGGTATATTATTTCCACCAAGAAAGGCTGAACAAATTTCAAAAGGAGAAAAATGATGCAAACCACATAAAGAGCCTTCCTTTCATTGAAAAGGGGTAAAAAAAACTAAAATTAGAAATTATGAATGAATAACAATGACAGTAAATATGTTTTAAATCTGTGGAATTTAAAGGACCCTAGTGGTATTCAGAACTGATTTTATGGTCAAAATGCTTACATCAGAAGGGGGGAAAGAAATTTGAAAATGAACCTAGGGAGAAAATAATAGAAGACATTGGTAAAGGTGAAAGCAGAGTCAATTAAAATAAAAACAAAAATTAACCAAAGGGAAAAAAAATCACTAAAACCAAGAACTGAGGAGTTTTCACAACTTACAAAATACAGAAACACTTGGCAAATGAACAACAACAAAAAAAAAAAATCAATAGGTTAAAAAAAGAGAGAGAGATACCAGTAGAATTGAGTTTAAATTTTAAAATAGAATGCTGTGAAAGGCTTTATTCCAGTAAATTTGCAAATATGTCGCTGTTAGGTGCCATCCAGTCCCCCCATGTACAAAAGGACAAAACAGTGCCTGGTCCTGCGCCATCCTCACAATCATTGCTATTTTCGAGTCCAATTGGAAATCTAGGCAAATTTAAAGTATAATGTTCTGATTCTGAAAAGAAGAAAGTAGTAAGAGCAGGAAGCAGTCTCCTCTTCCAGGCTGCAGCAGGCAAAACCAGAGGTGCCTGAGGACGCTGGAGTGCCTTCTATGACAACCTGGCCAGGGCAAGGGGATGGGCAAAGAAGGAGGAGTGGTGTGACGAAATTGTGATGTCAGGGAGAAAGATGAGAGCTAGGATTTTTGTCAGGGGGCTCAGTGGGAAGCTCTGGAGAGAGGGAAGGATATCTGTAGGGATTTTTGTGAAGTTTTGTTTGTTTGTTGGAAGAACCATGTAGGACTTCCACCTTGCCCCTTTAATAATACTAGTTGTCGCGGAGCCCACTCCTACGCACGGCGATCCCATGTGTGTCAGAGTAGAGCTGTGCTCCATAGGGTTTTCAACAACTGAGGTTTCAGAAGTAAACCATCATGCCTTTCTTTTGAGGCACCCCTGGGTTTACTCAAACCCCCTACCTTCCCATTAGCTGCTGAACATATTAAGTGTGTTCTCACCACCCAGGGACTCCCTTCTTTAATAAAGAGTTTTAATATTCTTAGGTCATCTGGAGTCAGAGATTATTTACGGGATGTAAAAGCATGGATAGGTGGGACCATAGACTTCAGGTGCTAGAGGCTTAGATATAAATGTAGGTGAATGCGCAGAAAAAGGGCTGGAAAAATCTTCACTAAACTTAATGCTGGCTAATTCTGGGGAGTAGGATTGAAGTGAAGAGGGTAGGGTGGCAGGTGAAAGAGAAAAGGCTTTATTTCACTCTGATCACTGCCTCCTTCCTTCTTTAGATCTTTTATAATGACTGTATATACATGTATATACTTTTAAAAAATCTAGGGGAATTTTTTAAAAAATAAGATAAATTTTTTTACTCCCTATTTGAGGTTCATGGGATTCTTACATGTATCATCACACTTTTTGCTCTGTGTCCATACGTTATTTATTCACTCATGAATTCAAATATAAAACTACAGTCCCTGTTCAAAAAGGAGATTATAATTTCACTGAGGACCAAGGAGTCAAATACGGCATAAAAAAGGTCAAAAGGGAGCAACATCCTTCTTATCGTGCATCCCTATCATAGAAAGAAAACAGGCGAATGGACTACGGAAATGACCCAGGATAGAAATTCTTATGTTTTTCTGAAGGTAACAAGAATTCTGCAGTTGTAAACACCCACCACCACTCTCTTTTGAATTTTATTTTATGGAGTCAACACCCTGTCCAAGAAGTCCTGACATACCTCATGCACAGTTGGAGATGTGTTGTAACCACTGTCTCACACCCCCATAAAAGCTCAGGGTTTCCTGTTCTACCCACAAGCACCCTCGCTCACACTTGAATATGCCTGGGAGATCCTAGATGTCAGAGGCAGATACGATCTCACGCACTGGAACTGCCCAGCTCCAACAAGGCGAGTAGAACTTGTTAAAGTAAAGTTCCAGCAATATCAAGTTATCAACTTTCCGAATCTAGCCTATTCTATCAGGAAATGCAGTCTGTCACAATAATATTTTCAATAAAATTTCTGCAAAATTAGATGATAACAAGACCATGATATTTTAAATTGAATGAATTTGAAGATAGTTAAGAATTAGACTCCCGGAGGAATACTTGATGTCACGAGCTATGAGCACTACTGTTTAATGTACACTCATGCCCCATCTGCTTCCTTTTCCATTACTCGAGTCTCCTAACCAGTTCCTCACGCACACTTTTCAGCTCCATGCTGTGTTTTCTATTTATTGAATACATTTCTCACTTCAACATTTTTCCACCTGAGCTGGCAGTTGTGGCTGTACCCACGCAGGTCTCCCTAGATTATGAACTTCATATTTTTTCATTTGCCTCATGCTTCAGTTCTCCAGCTTAGTAGGCCCTAAAATGTGCAAATTGAGAGGTGTTTTGAGGCAGCCATTGCTATTCTAGGCCATTGACTTGTCATCAATTAGATTAAAACATTGGTTTACAAAAAATAATGTGTTCTCTTTACTTCATAAAAAATAAAAAACACTCGCAAAAGGGAATCCAGCTGTGCTAAGAAGCAAATTACTTTATGTGGGTAAGCAAACATCTTCTGGTCAGGACTGCAATGTATTATTTTCACGTCCGTTTTACTACATCAGCTTTAAAGTCATGTGAGTGTTACATGTTGTGACTAAGTAAAATGGGAGCGGGGTCTGAAGTCCAAAGACCTGACAGGTTTTTTCATTTCTTTTTTGCTTTTCAACGTGCACAGATCAATTTGGGGGCTTCAAAAGCACATTATCTGCAGGTCCATAAGTACTAATAATCAAGTTGAATGAGAATTAAGGTTCTTCTTTTCACAATATCTCAAAGTTCTGTATTTAAAAAAAAAGTTTGTAAGTAGGTGAGTAAAATCTTCATCCCATATTCTTGAGTCAAGTAATTTTGCAAAGTAGTAAATCTGGAAAAGTCATTCACTTTGATATATGCATTGATTTCGCAAAGAGGGGAGGAGGTGAGAAACACAGAAAAAGAAAATACATTTTCTCTAACCTTGGTACAATCAAAGGTCTTTACATATTTAGTAGATTCAACAGCAACATACCGTGATAGTTTGTTACCTAGTAAAGTTTTACACGAGCAGGAATTTCAGTGTCTCCAAATCATGAGAGGCAAAGAAAGACAATATTCCACTTTCCTTGGACAGGTGATTTCTCCTATTTTCCTTTTTAACGTCATATGAATTTCCTTCTAATTGTTGGTTGTCAGCACAACAACTAATTAAAAACATGGTCTCCTATCACAATCTTTTTGATGCAAATGTAAGATAGAATATTCTGGAAAAGCCAGACATGGCCGAGCCAATTGCCTTGGTGCAAAAGTAGCATTTATATTTCCTGCTGGCAGATGCATTTGCCAAGGAATGTCTAATGTAATAAATTTAGACAATTTAACCAGCATGGTGGATTGGTCCATTTTTGCTGTCAAGCCATCAACACTGGCACTTAACCCGAGTAGAAAGAGACACATGACTAAACTTACAATAAAAGATCCCAAAATCGTTAGTGGTTGTCAAATAAGATGTTTTACTGGCTCACGGTGTGAACATACATACATGCATATGTATCACAGAGCTGATGGAATCAATATCACGACGTGATGAAAAGTCATCTTAGCCTCTTGGTTTCTGAAAGGAGGAAGAGGTAATCCTAGTATAGTTGGCTATTGCTGCTAAATATGTTCTAGAAAGTTAAATAATGCACAAAATATACAGGGATCAGCCAAATGCTGTCTAACCCTATCAAACACAGGTCAGTGCCATCATAGCAGCCAACTAAAATTCCCTCCAGTGGAGCTGGTGAACGTTCGGGGCTCTCAGACAGCCTAGAATTGAGACGGAATTACACTGGCATTGTATAAATAATCTAACTGTGACCTGAGAGGTTAAAACCTATAATTGGAGTGATACTTCAAAGCAAGGACTACTTTTTCAATGCTATTTTGTGCAGCCCTATAGGAAGATGACTTGTTGGGGTTTTATTGGCCAGGAATACTACTGCAGAAGTGATATTTTCAACAGCTGCCGTTGCATTTGGGCTCTGACAAATTAGAGGCTAAATCAAAGCATTAAAGAACATCAAAGCCTTAATTTAATGCAAAAACAAGTACACCAACTGGATCTATTTTACAGTGAATTAATAACACAGATTTACTCAGAATGTAGATGCTGTTTTTTTTTAAGATTTGGAAGAGGATTTTTGCTTACAAAATATAAGGTCCACAGACTGCCATTTTTTAACTATGTAAAAAAAATTTCTTTGATATGCTGAGGAAATTCTAGAAATTTACTAATTGATTGACTACTTAAATTAAAATGTATGTTGATTACCAAAACTAAGGCAATATACTATTGCCATGAATGTCGTGGCAGGATAAATACACAATTGAGCCCCTGGGCTCAACTACTATCCTCCTTCAAAGATACAATATAATCTTTCCAGATGCCAAAATTATTTCTTGTTTATTATTTTAATATAAGAAAAATATACAGACATATAGACACACACTGCTTATGCTATATTGAGGGTTGATATATATTCAGCACAGTCGTCTAACTTGTTGAAGAGGAAAGATATGAAACATTTAGCAGAAATTGAAAATGCAGATACAAATGCAACGTAACAAACACAGTGCAGTGTTGATATGAACAAAGACAATACTAAGAATCAAATACGTTGATTCTTTTTTTTAAAACTCCTTAAAAATGATCACAAATGTAAACTTAAGCTAGGTTTTAAAAATGGATGTTAGGGTATTTGGAAAGCCATCTAAGAGATGTGTTCTGATAGATTTATTCCATTCATTTCCACTAAATTCTAAATATTATCTTAGCCCAGGACTGATCTAGGAAGATCCCCAAACATTATCCCAAAATACACAGGTTACAATAAGAAATGAGGCAAGTTTTTCCAGACAACATCCCCCATGAGACTGGCATAGAATCCTTTGGAAAAATAAGAACAAATTTCAGATTCTTCCTAATGTTGGTATATTTGGTCATAGATGCAATTAATATATTATAGTGTCGGGTTTCATTTTATTTTTAAAATATTCAAGACTATTCTTATTTAAAACTGTACTTTTTCTTTAAAACATGTTGATCATTAGATATGTCACCTAAATTAATATTAATTTCCTACTTGGGCCGATAGGAGTAAGGCAATGGAGGTTATCAGTGCCCATTTTGTCCTTCAGGAAGGGAAGAGAGCCTGCCAATCTGCTCTGATGCAAAGTACACAAATTATGTGAACTCTGATATAAACACAATCCCCAGTTTGAAAACAGTGAATTTGTATCTACCATATATTACAATAGGGCCCCCTTTCTCATTAATTTTACTGAAGTCTCCAGATGGGAAACAAAATATTAATTTTGTTCAGCCTTAGGCATTGTTGACTGTTAAGGTACTTACGAAATCAGTGATCTTATTCACATTAATATTAGATTTCTGCTATAAAAATTTAGGACCCTTGGGTATCGGGTTTGGTTTGTCACAAGTATAATTAATTGTGTTTTAAAAATGATTAATTTGTCAAAATGGCAAAAAATATCTATACATATTGGGCAGACGAGGCTCCTGAGCAAGCTAGCCTACCTTAAAGTCATGGTAATACTCATGAAATTATGCAAATTAATTGACTCTTTCAATGTTGCATAAAATGCTACTTCTAGTACAGTGCATGGAACATTAGGCTGTTCATCCACCAAAAAGGGAAAAAGTTGCATTTCAGAGGCTGAGATCTTTGCAAGCAAGGCCTGTGGTTGAGGATACTCACGACTACAATCTATTTTTCTACAAAGCAATAGGTTTTCAACCATTGCACACAGAACTTGCACTGTTTATTATAATTTTTCCCCCCAAGCAACTGTCAAGAAAAAGTCAGCTCTGTTCTGAGCGTAGTTCCTCCTCCAAACACAAAGGAGGGGAAGAGATTTCTGCTCTTCAGTCTCCCTGAAGGAAAGCGACATTTATTCTAAAATTATTTAGCAATGCAGGTTTTTTTCTGGGGAAGGCTCATTTAAGGACCCTAAAGGCTGTGCTATACTACATTAAAAAGCTCAATATTAGCTCGATTATGTCAACTGAGTTTACTGACTAAACAGTAAAAATCAGTGACAATAGCAAAATGAAAAACAATGCCTCCAGAATAATTCTCCTGTCCAAAAGGAAACTCTAAAAGTTAATTTTCAAAGACTGGAGTAAGAATAGCAAATTTAGAATGGCATATACTACTGAATATTTTAATATCATAAATACATTCTTACTTTAAACCATCTCTAGCGAATGAGTGGTATAATTCAGAAATGTTCAAAAGTTAAATTTTAAAAATTAACAAAATTGCCTATGCATCATCAAACCTACTATAAGGAAATAACAGAATCTCCCATAAAAGATTCAGGGCTGTATTACTCGGTGCTCATCAAAGAAAGATGATGTCCTCTGGTTTGTAACTGTTCCCTCCCATTAGACAAATGAACTCGTGTAATCAATTATTATGGTTGGAGGCAACGTCTCCAGCCTTGGTCTAACAGACATATATTAATTTCAGTTCTCCTCCATCGATAATATTTCACTAATAAACATATCAAAGCACCATTGTTACACTAAAATACCTTCCTCTCAGAGATCCATTGCTTTGGCGTTTTTCTTTTTTTTTTACATGAGTTCAAAACTGACTACTGGATTATACAATTAGATTGATTTTTATGTTATAACCTTCTTATCTTAATGTTCACATAAAATTAAATGGATTTTGAAGAGGGAATTTCATACTGTGCTATGGTTTTAATAATATATTTCCAGATACCATCTTATCTGACTTTTATTTAATGAGAAAATCAAGACAGAACTAGCATTTCCATTTATAAAATAAAATACAAACAGAATTTAAAGACTTTCAGTGGTGTGGAAAATTCTTCACAAAATATTTTTAAACCACAAATTTTAGAATTTGCTTTAAGTAAACTCACACAACTCTTACAAGACATGGCATTCTATGGTATTGTAGACATTATTAATCCTTAAATCTATTTATTTGTTTTTAAATATGTATTCATCAGGCTGATGAATGCTTTTCTTTCAGGGTAATGCTGTGTTGCACAGGTATCTAAACAAATCGCAGAAGTACAAGCTTAAGTAAAAATGTTCAGAGATTCCTCAAACTGCGTCCCTGCCTATACAAAGAAAAAAAATCAATATATTGAAAATACAGCATGTACTATAATTTTGCATTTTACTATGTTATATACATAATATACGTGTATGGCATATATTGCGGAAACCCTGGTGGCATAGTGGTTAAGTACAATGGCTGCTAGCCAAAAGGTCGGTTGTTCGAACCAGCTAGGGGGACCTTAGAAACTCTATGGGGCAGGTCTACTCTGTCCTATAGGGTCGCTATGAGTCACAATCAACTCAGTGGGAACGGGTTTGGTTTCTGGTTTTTGGTTATGTATTGCAAATACAGGGATTTCTTTTGTTTTCTTTCAAAACCAGAAAACCAGGACATCATAAACAGGCAAACGCATTCATCTCCCAAAAAAACTGACAGAAAGCAATTTCCTAATGACCCAACGCTCTGCTCAACGGGTACAATGATTGGTGAAAATAGTTAAAGGGAACTTGCTTACTTTAACTGAGGATCACCTGTTGATGCCATTACCCATTTCTGTTACCCAGGTATGTTTTAATTCATGTGTCTATTTATTATTCTACCATCTGCGCATTGTTCCACGTAGTCAAACAATTTGGATACACTAGTGCACTGTGTAGAGCCCTCGGTGACACAAATATTTGTATTTATGGATTATCAATTATTATTCCTGATATACTGGGAGAAACCAATAAGAACTGAGTTACCAAGTTTTGTTTTAAAACCTAAGTCCCGTTACTCCACACTGCCTGGGGCAGCTTCAGCCCTAGCCAGGAGCCTGGAGCTTATTGGCCCAACCTGAGTCAGACACTGGGCAAAAACTGCAAGAGCCGCCTGCTTTCATCGCTGTCTAGAGTTCATTCTGTGAATTCCAATCATAAAGCACATCTAAAGAATGGCCCAAGCTAATACATGCAACCAGGTGTCAAGTCCAAAAACTACTCTCATCAATGTCAAGGTCAGATTATTCCAAACTCTCGTCAAGAGCCCGTCTTTCCCATATATACAAAGGACGGATAACGCTATGTTCTAAGGTTGCCATCTCCTCTGGTTATTTCTCTCTACAGTTGACTCTATACTGTGAGCAGCAATTCAGAAAAATAAAGCAGGTATAAAGCCAATATCTCTGTACACCTAGAGGATTCCTGGAGAAAACACTGCTTAGACAAATGGTTAAAATCAAAAGAGACTGAGCAGATACTATAAAAGGTCCATAAAACTTGAGGTTGTAAAACATTTTCCTGTTTATTCTCACAAAAGCATGAATCAATACACATTGTAGCAATTGTCACGGCTACCCTTTATTGCATGCTTTTGTGCTAGTGCAATGATCTACATTTGGCACTGCACTTAAACTTCACAACATCCTACAAGGCAGATATTTTGCTTGCATCTTAAACATATGGAAATCAAGACAGAGAAGTTCAAGGTGTTGCTTTAGGGCCTCAACCACACAACTTGTATGTAGCACAGATAGAATTTGACACTCTAGATAGGTCTGCCCCCAAAGCTTGTTTTCTTAACCAGTAACCATAACTACTTCCTCTATCACTGGTAACAGCCTTTCAAGGCAATAGGTACTCTAAAAAGGACTCCTCCTTGAAAGTAGGGAATGGTTATTCTTTGTAACGCTGGCACCTAGCATGGTGCCTGACCTAAGGTAGCTTCTCACAAAATGTTTGAATGAAAGAAATCTAGAAGAAAGGCCAGAACCAAATATTCATCTTTCTCCCTATCAATGGTCAGTCTCCACAATCCAAAAATTTTGCCCAAAACGATAGTTTTATGCTAGAACAGATGGCACATACAGTAACCTAACAACCATCACATTATCATCACTTAGTTTCCATAAGACACCAGAAATGAAAAGACTTCTTGCTTAAGAACCCCAGAACCTGGAATTACAATATAGGTCTACCCAAGCTAAAAGCATTGGCAGGCTCCACCTCCATAAAAGTCTTCAAGAAAGGATAGTAGGAATCAGTCGATTTATGACTCTGCCCTGGAAGCCCTCACCCCAGAAGGCCCAGGTTTATTTCAGACATAGCAACGTGTTATGGATTAATAATCTATATAAAAAATACTGAAGCAACCCATACTCAAAAACTTCATTTGCATTGCAAATGAGTAACCTGCCATAGTACTTTGCTACCCCTCTGACACGTTGCCAGGTGAGGAGCAGAGCTTAAATAAAGTGAAGCTGCTATTCAATCTGTTATTCAGCTCGCCATATAAACACCCACCCATTCTCCTCCCCAGCTCTGAGAAGAAAGATGACAAGGCAGCCACCCCTGCCTACTGGAGGTCCCCAGCATGGAGGGACCCTGAGGTTCTGCACATGCTGAACAAAATGTTTAGAAAGGACGAAGAAAAGGAAGCTGGCATGGAGAAGAGGCACTGTGATTCCTATCCAGAGAAAAGTCATTCCAAATCTAGGAAATCACAGCGCTCCAAGTAAAAGTGATAATGGGTTGCAGCCAAAGCCAGCAGAGGACTTTGGCGAGGCCAGAGGAGACCATTTTGAAGTGCCAAATCAAAGTTCTAAAAATTCACTCAACATTTATTAAATCTGCCATGATGCAGGTTTTCAAAAACTCCCTTGTCGCAGCTCTGGGTTGTTTATATTTGTTTTTCTTTTTGTTTCATCCCTATCTCTATTCACCCTGTAAGACAGTTATCATAGCCTCCTGCTAACTAAAAAATAAGATGTTTCTGGGAGGGCAGTGACTTGTCCATGTTTACTCACCTGCTAAGAGACTCAGGAGCCCTAGTGGTGCACTGATTAAGAGCTCAGCTGCTAACCAAAGGTCAGCAGTTCAAATCTACCAACCGCTCCTTGGAAACCCTATGGGGCAGTTCTACTGTGTCCTATAAGGTCACTATGAGTGGAATCAATTCGACAGCAAAGGGTTTGGGTTTCAGTTTAAGGAGATTCAAGCAAACCAAAACGTAAATACTAACATATCTGATTCAAACTCTCTCATGTTCTCTGCACTCTGCCATGTTCCTGCACACTACACAGTGTTTCAAGTAGTCCCTGGCCTCCAGCAGCAGGAAGAAACAGCAGGTCCAGCAAGGGTGCAGGAACCATTCTCTTTCGAATACTTAAATAAGAGACCCCTCCTGGGCTCACATTTACTCTGTTCTGTCATGTGTACCTTTCCACCTCTCTCTGGTTCCCATCTGAATTCTACGAGGCCTTTGCTCTCCTACATCATCTGCTCTGCTGTTTTTAATCCTGGGAGGATTATCAGTCAAGGCAAAGAAAAGTGCTCTGCTGGAATATGGCTAGAGGAGACATTCTACCTAGGTATGTGGTCACCTATGCCTCATGGCACCCACCACCTCCTCTTCAGCCAGACAGCCAATCAACAAGAAGCTGGAAGAAGTCTAGGTTTTCCTGAGAACCTAATTCCATCACTATTTATTCCTAAACCAGGAAATGCTACCCTTGCTACGTAGACTAGTTACCAGCGCAGCATCACCCTGGAACTTGTTAGAATCTCAGCCTCCCAGGTGTACTGAACCAGAACAGGCTTCTTTGGATTTCCAGGTGCAGGTGGTCCGTAGGCACATAGAAGTTTGCGAAGCAGGGCTCTCTAATCCAAGGCCATTCATTTAGAAAGAAAGGGACTTACTTCTATGGCGGAAAAAGATTTAGGCAGGTGATAGTTACCAGACGTGGAAGTTTGGGAAGCTGACAAAATACAAAAGGAGGAGGGTGTAAAGAACACTACTTGGCCCTGGTCACTCTAATTAGATCATTGTGACACTCTTGCTTATCAGCCAGAAAAAACAAGCATGCTGGATCTGAAATCTCGTCCTGTGTAGTCGCTACTCTGTGCTGATAGGTTAGAGAATTTCTAAATAGTTTGCCGAATCCCTGGATCCCAAACCTGCTGCCCTTGAGTTGATTCCGACTCACAGTGACCCTATAGGACAGAGTAGAACTGTCCACAGGGTTTCCAGGGCTGTAATCTTTAGAGATGCAGACCGCCACACTTTGCACCCTCAGAGCAGCTGGCGGGTTTGTACCGCCGACCTTTCGGTTAGCAGTCAAGTTTTTAACTGCTGCACCACCAGGGCTCCTCTGATGAGAGAGGGGGGTTTAATTGTAATTACAAGTTCGGTCTAAAATCCATCCTTGCATATTTGACTCTGTGTTTGTGGGTGCTCATAAATAGCTCAGAGTACTTGACAAAACGAAGACAAGGATTATTGATATGCTACACACACACACACAAAAACTCACTGCCGTCAAGTCGATTCTGAGTCATAGCAACCCTATAGAACTGCCCCGTAGGGTTTCCAAGGCTGTAATGTTTGCAGATAAAGCATACTGGCACACCTTTTTTCCTGCAAAGGGACTGATGGGTTCAAACCACTGACATTTTGCTCAGCAGCCAAGTGTTTAACCACTGTGCCACCAGGGCTCCTTATGCCATGAAAGAGGAATATTTTTCTACTGCATGCTAAAAGGATACTATCATTGTGGCAAGGGAGTACAACTGCTGGAACACTGTTGAATTCCTAAAGCCATTGCTTTGGCTGTCTTTACAGTCAGCAGCGACAGCTTGGAAGGACTAGATTTATCTCATGATGTTCAAAGGCAACTGTCAAATAAGGGTTTTAAAATGACAAGATTTAAGTTTTATACCAGAAGAGATATTAGTGTTTGGCTAGTTCCCTATGTTAATTGTCAATTGTTTAATAAATCTATGTTAACTTTTTCATTCTTAATGATTAATCAGAACTCTCAATAAGCAGAAGAGATTTTATATGAAAGATTTTTAAAGGAGTTTAAGTAAATTACATTGAGTTAAATAACGTTCCCCAAACTCTCTTGATCATTACAATCAATTGGGTTGATTGTTTAACTTGCAGGTTTTTGAGCTGTACCCCAGACCTAATAAATCCTGAAAGGGGTTTGTACATATATTTAACAGTCCTCCAGGTGATTATAACTGAGAAAGTTGGGGAAACACTGGTTAATCAATTTCAACTTAAGCTATGTTTATACAATGAACTCTTGGATCTCCTTGTATCTACAACATCATGGGGCTAGGGGCGGTTATGGAAGCCTAGTTGCTTATGTTGAGAAGTAGTGCTGGAAAATATTCTGCCTTATGTTTTGGCTGAACTAACTAAATTAAATGAATCTCTGGAGTTCTACACGAGCACAAATAATAAAAGTTAAACATTTTCTCCTACATGCAATGATTTCAAACACTAACAATACTTTCCATTCAGTTTCTATTCTTACACCGTGATTCAAACACATCAAATTTTTACTAAGATTTCATGATGAAAACAATTTTGTAAAAAAAAGGAGCAAAATCAAAAGATACTTTTAAATTAGTATTGTCTCCAAACACAATTCAAGATTTTTTTTTTAGACTTTTCCTCTTATATGCATATTATTTTTTTAAATCCTGAAAAATTCTGGCTCTGAATACCGCATACCTATATTTTTAAGTAAAATTAATTTTTATATGGGCAAATACTATTGAGATTTCAGATGAGCTCAGAAGTTTTTATATCTACCCAAAATTAGTACTATATTGAAAGCCTTTCAAACCTGCATGTACTACACATAAAAAAAATCACAGTATAGTATCATAATCCGCTCGATGGCAATGGGTTTTTGTTTTTTCTGTTATCATGCCTAAATTGCTATTGTTTTTAAAATCAAAATGTATGAAACATGCCACAAACATTTGTAACCTAAGGGAAAGAATAATTAAAAATCAAATTGAATTATGCCATTTATCCATGTCAAATTTTTAATTTTTTTGAATTTATGAGAAAGTAATGTTACAAACTTAATTTGTTATAAAAGTGACATGAACAGAGTTGCTTCATCTGAGATATAGATTTATTTCTGCTTTGTAAAGAAGTACCTAGAAATTTAAAAAAAAAAAGACTATAAAGCATGCCCTCCCTTGTGCATAAATGAAATGCATGGTCCATCACCATTCTGTCTGATTTAATAACTTCACACCAGAGTGTTTGGGGCCCTTGTAAGAGAGAACAGGTCAGCCATTTGTTTACCTACATGGAAGGGGCAGAACCTTGGATTTGCTACAACAATGGGCTCAAACAGCAAGGATTGTGAGGATGGCTCAGGACCAGGCAGCATTTCATTCTGTTGTACATGAGGTCACCATGAGTCAGGACCAATTTGACGGCACCTAACAACAACAGCAACATCAAAATAAGATGTGAGCACTCCACTTCAAACAGAAAGCCATCTCTGTCCCTCTGTTTTATGAAATCTAAATGCACTGGGTTGTAGAACTATATATATTCCATCTCCCTTCTGTAAGGCCCACCAGGGCACCCACGAATAGAAGACACATCTCAGTAGGGTTTTCCTTGTAAAATATTTAAATGAAAAATTGAGCATTTTAAGGCTTACACAATCATTCTTTTTCGTCGTGCAATAAAATATTCATACAATGCAAAAATGCTGCAGTTGCTACAGCATTTTAATTTAAAAAATAAACAATACAATAGTGATTTCCAAGAGTGCCATGCAATAGGATAAAAGAAATACCAAGAAAAAGACGGGAAATGATATTGTTAATCTCCTAGAATTTAATATTTACCAAAGCAACCCTTCACTCTTATTTCAGACAAAAGCCTTTTTTATTAGAGAAATCAAGACAAATTCAGTAGGCAAAGCACAGTGGATTTACTTGTTTTATAAGTTCTCAGTCTTGTAAAGCAGCATTATCAGTTTTGTTACTTCATTGCTTTAGCTCATTACATGACTAAGTCTGCAAACCCAGGAAGACTCCGCCATTAACTTCTTAGGAAGTAATTTGGATTACTTACTGAATTTGGGTGCTGTGACATTTGATTATAAGGAGAGCTTGTGAAGATAGCTCTATTAAGAGCTGAAAAAAAATCACACAACAAAAGCCTTTTAGAAGTTTCTAGAAGGAAGTTCTGCTCTAGATGTATTTCATACCTCTGTTTCCATGATATAGTAAAAGGCAACACACTTAGCTCATATGTGAAAAGTGTGTCATATAAAAATTAAATTTAAGCATTTATACAGTGTGTCTAATATAACAAATAAAATAATTTATCACGAATCTTTAAAGCACTGTAGAAACAAATGGCAATGCATATTTCAACCTCCATAGGGGAAGGAGAAGTAACTCAAGAATGAAGATTTGGGATTATAGGAAAATTAAGTTCATAGGTCCCTATGTGACTCAGGGAAGACTTGGTCTCTGTTTCCTTTTTTAAAAATTACGGATACTGCTTCTGTAGCCTAAGTCAAGTAAAGGCTATCTGTAGCTTTAAGTAAAATTAGCAGTCATTTACAATGTTCAGCCTTTTCAAAGGCATTGACATTCTTCCATGTGAATACATATACATGTTGAAGAGAGCTATCAGTCATTGAGATATTTGCATTTTTTTCTGGAGATAATTTTTCCAGAACATACTATGTAATGTTGATTATTCTTCAAAAAACACACACAAACAAGAGGCTTCTAATACACAGGGCATGAGGTTGCCTTTGATGTTACCCAACTTTATATTGAAATTAAATCTTAGAACTCGGCAGGAAGTAAGCACACTGAGTGTGCAGGGGTTAACCTATGAACCAGGGTCAGGAGGAATTGAAGTCAGCAGGGGCCACCAGATGTTAGAGAACCCCAGGCATCACCTCCCAGTTGGTGATCCGCCTTTCTGGCCCCACCTTGTCCCAGTCTGCATGCTTGAATCATGGCGCTTCCTACTGCCCTCCTGACTCTGACCTCCAGGGTTCCTGACCTTAGTTTACCAACCTGACTTTGCTCTGTAGTGTGTCTGACTTTGACCTGACAATCTGATTCTAATGTTCTGCTCTGTTTCTAATCTCGCTTCCTGTTTGGTCTGTCAACAGTATCCTAGTCTTAATCTCTCTATTTCCACCTCCAGATTTTTACTCTTGACCACTCCTTCTGTTTGATGCTTTGGCATTTTTGACTAGGCCTGTACCTTAGCCAAATTATCTAGCCTACAGAAGGAGTAATGATTCTAGTTTATCCCTTAAAAGCTGGATGTCATTGGTGTATCAAAGTTTCTAGATTTTTAAACTATATGAAAACCAAATACCTTTATGGCATGTAGATTTAGTCCTTCACCGTGCAGCAAGTTGGAGATATCATGAAGAGTCAAGTTTTGAAAACGTTTCGTTGTATCCACCTACTGAGTCGAATAGGATCAACCGTGTATCTCCAGAACACATATATAAATGGCTTCTTTTATTTATTTATGATACCAAACTACAAAAACAAAACCAAACCCACTGCCGTTGAGTCGATTCTGACTCATAGTGACCCTATAGGACAGAGTAGAACTGCCCCATAGAGTTTCCAAGGAAAGCCTGGTGGATTCGAACTGCAGACCGCTTGGTTAGCAGCCATAGCACTTAACCACTACGCCACCAGGGTTACCAAACTACAGTGTGTATAAATATCGTAATATTTCTTAAGAGCCTTGATGATGCAGTGTTTAAAGTGCTCAACTGCTATCCAAAAAGTCAGTGGTTTGAACGCACCAGCTGCTCTGCAGGAGAAAGATGTGGGGCTCTGCTCCCATGAAGATTATAGCCTTGGAAACCGTACGGGGCTGTTCTTCACTGTCATATAGTCGCTGTGAGTTGGAATTGACTCCATGGCACAAAACAATAGAAATTTCTTTCCTAATAAGCAAAAAGACACAATAAAACTTCGTATCATGTGGCCTTCTTTTTGGAAATACGATGTGAGGTGAAGGTGTCACACTGTGAAATTTTAATTAAAGCATAGATAAAATTCCAGTGCTTGGCCAAAAGTTATAACTATCCTGAGTTTGCATATCAGTCAAACTTTGTTAGCTCTGCAAGCTAAGAGTCTTTGTATTTTTTAACAAAACTAAGGAAAAAATGTCCCTTTATGTGTTAAGTAACGGAACTGGGTAAATGTTTACTATCATCACGTGAAACTGCAATATGCAGACACTGAGTAAATCAACTACACCCTAGGAGGAATCAGTCATCAAGCCCTAGATGGAATTTTGTATATTCAGCACTCAAAAGAACAAAAATTATGTATATTGATAAGCCCATGTAGGCTTATAAAACCAATTAACAAACATTGCACATTCCAGCATTTTCTAAGCAGTGATCTGTGAATAACTGCAATTTAAAGGAGCTGACACCATGACAAAGTTCTGAAACAATCCCAGTTTCGTGTTTAAGTTGTGTGAGTTACTGTTCCTTCCCTTGAAAATCTTAATTTAGAAAATTCAGAGGCTCCAAACAGTGTGTTCTGACAGCCGTATTAGTGCCCAGTTGCACCCCTGGGAGCCCAATGACAGAAAGACAAACAAGATATGGAAAACTGTTGTTGTGTTGTTGGTTGTGGTCCAGTCGGCTCCTACTCAAGATGACCTTACGTATAACAGAATGGAACAGTACCCAGTCCCGCGCCCACGGGTGGTGGGTCATTTCAAAACCACTCTGAAGTAACTCCGAATATTTGTTTGGAGAGTAGGAAGGGAAGGAAATGAGAAAATACTATCTACTCTATTTAAAATGATATGGTCATTGACACGTTGCGTCCATTCTTGCAGCTATTATGTAGTGTCTTCTAGCCTGCGCAGCTCATCTTCCAGCTTTATATAGGCCGATATTCTGTTGTGATTCGTAAGGGTTTATTGGCTAATTTTTGGAAGTAGATTGCCAGGCCTTTCTTCCTAGTCTGTCTTAGTCCGGAAGCTCCACTGAAATCTGCCCACCATGGGTGACCTTGCTAGTATTTGAAATACTGGTGGCATAGCTTTTAGCGTCAAAGCAACACACAAGCCACCACAGTACAACACACTGACGGGGAGTGGGTAATTTCAAAACCACTCTGAAGTGACTCTGAATATTTGAATATTAGCTTGGAGGTTAGATAAGCAAGGCAATAAAATAAGAAAATAGTATCTACTCCACATTACCATAAAATGGTGGTATTTTGACGTATCCATCAAGAAACGTAAGTAGATTTCTCTGGATATTGTTGCTGTTACTTGCAGTCCAGTCAACTCCAACTCAGGGGTACCCCATATGTGCAGAGGAGAACTTTCTAGGATTTTCAAGGCTGTAACCTTTTGGAAGCAGATCATCAGGTCTGTTTTCTAAAGTGCCCCTGGGTGAGTTTGAACCACCAACCTTTTGGCCAGTAGTTGAGCACCTAACCATTTGTGCCACCCAGAGACTCCTGAATAATTGGATATCAACCCCTAACTCTGTAAGAGCTAAATCATGTCTTCACCTCTTCTTATGCATCAATTTTTTTCTGAAAGTTTAAGTTCCCACAAATACTGGAAAGCCTATTACTAAGAAGTAGCTTCTTTAAAAGGAGAAAATCACCACACTTCTACCAGTAAATGAAGACAAGATGTAGCGAAATGCCCCCCATCTAGGAAACAGGGGTCATTGTCAGCAAAGAAGAGGCCTAACAGATTCTCTCACCCCAGTCCGGCAGATGCTCACTACAGTACTTTAACCAGTAAAAGAGTAGATGGTTAATACATTTGTTTGCTTGTTTTCAATATCCTGTCTTAATCCCAAAAGGAATTTCTATATTGGAGCAAGAAGGGACAAAAAAGGAAAGAACGAGACCAAAAATGTGCAGTTATAAACAAAAATGTACAGTTCCCTGGAGCAGAAACTCCCTCAGTGTTTTATTTCTCCCCTCTGAATCACCTCCTTCAGCAATATACTACCTCATCTTACACCCACAAAAACTGCCTGTGGAATACTCAGGGGGGAGCCCTAACACACTCCCCAAGGTAACCAAGGTCATGGAGTCTTAGTCCCAGTCTTGTTTAAGACATTTAATCTTGAATGGGAAACTCTGATGGCATAGTGGTTAAGAGTTTAGCTTCTAACCAAAAGGTCAGCAGTTGGAATCCACCAGGCACTCTTTGGAAACATGGGGCAGTTCTACTCTGTCCTATAGGGTCGCTATGAGTTGGAATTGACTCAAAAGCAATGGGTAATCTTGGATGGGTTCAGGGCTGCAGCTACATCCTGCACCTGGAAATGGTCTGGCAGAAATGGCCTGGTGTTTTAAAGTCCGATGGAGGAGCAGGAGGCAAAAGCTGCTGCCGCATCCGTGTGAACAACATTTTGAACTTGAGAAAGTGTGCCACTGTCCTTTGTGGGACTCCTCTCTGGTTTGAATTCACCACAAAACTTTGTCAGAGTACTCAACACAGGGACCTTCACCTCATTCCACGCCTCCTCAGATACCCCAAACACACACATTCATATTGCTATTTTTTCCAGGCTTGAAATATCTCCAAGAATTAGAGAATTTTTTAAGAATATATACATGACAACTCAGTTAAAGGCAGAAGAGAAAGGAATGCTCCAAATTAGGAAGGAGGAGGGGTGCTATATCTCTATGAAGCTAGTGGAAAGTCAAAATGGACCAACCACTTCTTTAGCATTATATAAGTAAAGAAATTTCAGTTGTGTGATTTTCTTTGTTTTTCGATTGAGTTTATAGCAGAAGACACATCCCTTAAACCACCACCTAAATATTAATAATAATAAAGGACATGATCTGGTACCCTTTGTAAACTGATCTGGCCTAAGAAGAATGAGACTACACCGCCTGAGAACTGCTTTGTCGTCCATCAACGTTGTTTACTTTCAACCACGCTGCCTTAGGTAAGCAGCCATTTGGAGTCTTACAGCCACTGAAGGAAGTAGAATCTCTTCATTCTCCGAAAGCATCTCTATTTTCTAGTAGTCGCTGTTTGGGAGCCCTAAATCTCTCCCCTCTTTTTCAAGTACAATGAGTCCCCCCCCCCCGCAAAAAAAAAATAAAAACCAAACCCACTGCAGTAGAGTCGATTTCC
This sequence comes from Elephas maximus indicus, assembly GCF_024166365.1. Lineage (NCBI taxonomy): Eukaryota > Metazoa > Chordata > Mammalia > Proboscidea > Elephantidae > Elephas > Elephas maximus. Next base: position 12,609,428 of record NC_064841.1, on the reverse strand, counting down.
ACTCATACCGACCCTATAGGACAGAGTAGAACTGCCCGATAGAGTTTCCAAAGAGCACCTGGTGGATTCGAACTGCCGACCTCTTGGTTAGCAGCTGTAGCATTTAACCACTACGCCACCAGGGTTTCATATGAGTTTTTCACACACATCTATTTCAAAAAGAATTGAACTGGAATAAAAATAACTAAGTGGCTAATACATCAAAAGTTCAAACAACCTTCTGGGGAAAAAAAGAAAAAATAATGTCTAAGACAGGAATCTGGAAAAATGGAGTAGTGAAGAAAATGTCAGGGCCACTACAGTTACATATGACTTAGGCAACTTCTTTAGGTTTTTTCTCTTCTTAAGAGACAGAAAGACAGAATGCTTTAGCATCTTATTTTTCTCTATATTCCTAAAGAGAGATTTTATGTATAAGCAGAAAAATCTAAGCTGCAAAAAAATGTAGTGGACCAATTCAAACGTGGTCACATTTTAAAGAAGATTCATAAATACTTACTGTGTGTTATGATCTGAATTCTAAGTGTCACTTCCTATGAATGGATTGGAAACCCTGGTGGTGTAGTGGTTAAGTGCTGCGGCTCCTAACCGAGAGGTCGGTGGTTCGAATTCGCCAGGTGCTCCTTGGAAACTGTATCAGGCAGTTCTACTCTGTCCTACAGGGTCGCTATGAGTCAGAATCGACTTGACAGCAGTGGGTTTGGGTTTATGAATGGATTAAATAAGTACCTGATCAACAAATATCCCCTGCTTTTCCACCTGTTTTTTCATAGAGTTGTATCTTTTAAGTTCTACCTGTACGTATTGCATTTTTTTCCTTAATTTGATGACTTGTGAGTCAGAATCAACTCAACGGCAATGGGTGTGGTTTTGGGTTTGAATTACTACTTAAATTTAAACTCACATCTCTTACTGCACCCTGTAAATGAACGTAAGAAGGAAAAGCATGACTCCTTTGACAGCTATCATTTTGTGTGTAGATCGGTATAGGTAGAGCTTTTGAGTAGTGCTGGGGCAGAAATATTTTTGCAACAAAAACAAGACAATTTGTGATTGTGTATTGTCACGTAGCTTAAAAACTACGGGTTAAGCAAATTACCACAGAGACTTTATTCTTAATTCTGCCCATCATCTAAGTGAATCATCAAGTCTGAACCTTTCACTGAGAGCTGCATTTCTTTCTAAATACCTTCCTACTTAGCAGCCAAAAGGGACTCCTCACATCAGTAACACCTTCTATGCGCTGTCGAGTCCCAGCTTGAACACACTAAACTCAGGGGCCTTTGAAATCTTTAAAGCCAATCATATATAGGCAGATTCTGTATCGCAGGGCTGGCTGGCTACACTTAGCACAAAACAATATTTCAAGCTTTCTGATATACATGTGTCACCTCTTTGTGACAAATAGCTGGTATTAATTAGGCACTAGACTTGGTGAGATTGCTGTTATTAACTGAGAGAAGATGGGTTGGATTTAATTGTGTGTGACATCAAAGTCAAGTGACTGATATTTCAAGCATCATTTAAAATGTTTGATATTGAAGTCATTGTATTCACATAAAGACTGTCTAAAAATATAAAGGAGACGGATGAGAAAAGAACTGAAATGCATTTGTATATCTATCTTATGAAGTCTATTTGATGTCATTTTGCTGGTATTTTCAGCCCAAATATGTAATATTAATCTGTTTAGCCACATAACATTTTCAAAATTTAAAGATCTCAAAATTAACACTAAGCTAAACTCCATCTATTTGTAGTGGATGGTAGCCCTTCTTAAAAAGTTGTCATCAATTTGTTTAAAATATATTTTCATGTAAACAGAAATTGAATGTAGACATTGAGCAAAATTATTTCAATAAAAGTATATCTATAAAAGGTACTTGGACATAAGACAGCTAATATAAGTTTCAAATTTAAAAAAACTAAAACTTTATTAAAAGTTTTAAAGAGGAAGCAATTTTTTGATATGAAAAATACATTGAAATGCTATCATTTGAATTTATTCAAAGCTGACCAGCATTTCCTATGTTGCATTAGTCCATGAAAAATGTAGGAGAGAAATATTGTAAGTTAAGATCCATCCAATAAATCCAATTAGTTGAAGTTAAGGAGATTTTAATATAAAAGTAACATAATGGTTTGTTTAATTACTTTCAAAGAAAAGATTAAGATATTTATTTATTTGACAGTTGACATAAAATACACAAGACAATTAAACGAAAATGTGCTTAATTAAAATGTAATATGTTGAAACAAAATATCCCTTGGGTATTGTCTTAAGAATAGAAATATAATGCACAATAGACATAAGTTAATATGCTATCTATCACCGAATGCTTGAATAAAAACCCAAAACCTTCAAGTATCAAAATACTGCAAGTTGGGTAAACAGTATTAAATCATTGCATTTAAATAAATTTCACTTCTTTTCCTGATCATTTTTAATTATATAGATATGTTCTGATGAATATGTAGTCAAAAGGGTATGCTTAGATTTTTTTAACTACTTTCCAGTTTTTGTATCATATACATAATTCTTCCCTTTATTCTCAGAGCTCTCTGAACTGCTTATGCAAATAATAATGATTAATCATTAGATTTTTTGACATATTTGATTAATGATCAAAAATATAATGATAAAATATAGAGTGATTTTTAAAATAGGAGAAGTAAAACTATCTTTGAAATAACCTCTATCACCTCAAAAAATTTTAATGCAATATTTTTAAGATGATCACGAGCCCTTCTTTGTGTAGAAAAACATTAACGTGTGTGTGTACGTCTATGAATCTCTATCAACTTATACACAGTAATTTCCAGGAATAAATAGGGGACAATCCATCTCCTTTGCTTTCTTTGAACCCGATTAAACAACTGTAATCAAAAACCAACTTTCCTAAACCCATAAACCTAATGTATTTTTTTTTAATAATTTCAACTATACTTCTTCTGATATGCAAGCATTTTAAAGGACATTAAGATAAAAATAAGCTATGTATTAAAAATGATCTGCTGTCTATTACTGCTTTGATTTTCTAAATTTATCTCAAAAAACAATTTGGTGTAACAGCTTCACATTGTCACATGTGGCCTTTGAAAGGGCTGATTTCAAAATTATATTCACCTTATCCATTGTACTTATTTCAAATGGTATTTATAAACTGTAAAAAACGGTCAAGTGTAAAGTATCATTAATATAAAAGTTACAGGAGTCACAGCCTGTTAATACTAAAGTGCCTGGCTTCTTAACAAGGACACTTTTTTTACTGGAAATAATCTGACTTGTTTAACAATTACACTTTGGATCCAGACATAATTCAACACTGTGAAGTAGATGACAACCTTGACAGCCTTACTTCACATGTCATATTGTTTAAAGTCTTTCACATTATTTTATTGGATGTTGACAACAAACCTAATGTAAACAGGAAGTTTTATATGTCCTTGAACTATGTATGAATTTTTGTCTATTCCTTCATGCTCTGCCCCCCTCCTCACTCCTTGCCCTTCTTTGTTAAATGATTGATTAGGTACGTTATACAAAAATGTTCAAGGAAAATGTGGCTTAATGTGCATCTATCCCAGGTAAACCTATTTCAAACAGGGCATTGAGAACGTAGCCTGAGAAGTGTGTGATGTTGAAGTCACCTGATACCACAGCATTTTAATGTGGCAGATAAGTTGGGGTGAGGAAACTTTCCTGCACCCTTCAAAACTGATTTTAGATGGGTTTCTATTTCCCCTGTGTGCATAGCAGGCCCGGGTCTATTGTGACTGGGTGGGTTTTTTTCTTTTTTTTTTTTTTTTCCCTCCATCTTTCTCAATACATGTCACTGTTGTTCTCATCAAGAATGACTGGATAAGAGAATGTAATTCAGGAAACTATGTTCATAAGTTTGATCCACATGTGCACGTAAGAATACTCCCTGACCTGGCAGGTATTTTTGGGATTTATTTTCCTGGTAGTAAAGTGAAATAGGGGAGCGGATCTGCTAATTCCATCTCTCTATCAGACTAGATGATAGATTGGATGGACGGATGGACGGAGGGAGGGAGGGAGGGAGGGATGGACGGATGGGCGGATGGAGGGATGGGTGGGTGGGTGGGTAGACAGACAGAGACAGGTAGACAGACAGACAGACAGACAGGAAGGTAGGTAGGTAGGTAGATAGGTAGACAGACTTCTAAACAAGACCTAAACCTAGGTGGCTATAAGCTGGTCAAAAAGAAGTGTCAGCCCTGGTCACTCATGGAGGCAATTGGAACACAGGAGACTTGCTCTCAACGTTTACTTGAGCTGATCTTCCCACCTGGGCCAGCCTTCTCCTCCTCCCTTATCTGTAGAAGGTTTATAAATTCTGCAGGAATAGGAACCTTGTCCTCTTCACCATTACATCTCCAGAGACTGTCAATAGTAGATTCTCAATAAATGCTTATTAAAAAAAACAAAAAACTCTAAAGATGGGAGATGAGTGGTTTCAATTAGTTATGAAAGGATATCACACTATTTTTATTAAGAATCAATTATAAAGAATCTAATTCAAGCTGCAGGAATGAGGGAGTTGCTATGAAAAGTAACCCCTAGAATTGAATTTCAGCCAGTGTATAGCTGGTACATAGGAGTATGGCTGTGCTGGTCAATATATTGAAACACTTACCTGAGTCACCACACCCACAGCTTCCCTGGCCAATCCTGACCTGGGCACAACAGGTGGACACCTAGAAAGCACTGCCCTGGTGTCGTCCAGCCTGCGAGACCTGCCAGCCAGCCCATCTTGGCTCCTACTGCTAGTCCTCATCCTTGCATTTTCCTCTGGTCAGAAAAGATTACAGCAAGGGAGCAATGCAGTGGCAAAACTACCCTGATAGGAAAACAACCAGTACTTATCTGCACCTACATCAGCCAGGTTGTTGGTTCACCCTGCCAACCAGCACTCCCCCAAGATCACACTCACATGGCTGCCTGTGACATCTGAGCCTCCACAGTTTACTGTATCAGTTCTTTAAGATTTCAGATAGCATCCCTGTGTAAAACTATGTACGTAAAAACATACATTGGTCAAAGATAAATGATAAAGAATTAAAACTGGAAGGGAGACAAGACATCATCTTATCTCAACCTTTAATATTACAAATTAGGAAACGGAAATCAAGGGAAGTTAAGTAATTTGTCTAAGTTCACATAGGCAGTGACAAAGATAGTACAGAGGAATATTTGTGTGTGTTTTCAAAATATTTTTAACTACTTATTTAGGTCTAAAATTAGAAAAAAAAACTAAAATTACGAGAGAAGCTGTTAATAAATGCACAAATGGAAAGTTAAAATGGCCCAACTATTTCTTTAAAAAAAAAAGATTTTTTTGTTTTAGCATTACATAATTTTAAAAATCTCATTTGAGTGATTTTCTGTTTTTTGATTTATAGCAGAAGACACATCCCTTAAGCCACAACATAAAAATAATAACAGCAATAATAATAAAGAACATGGACTGGTACCCTTTGTAAATCGATCTGCACGGCTACTACTGATGACTGCCCTGACAGGAAACACAACAAAGAATCCCTGATGCAGCAGGAGAACAGTGGGATGCAGGCCTCGAATTCTTGTAAAAAGACCAGATTTAATGGTCTGACTGAGACTGGAGGGACCCCAGAGGTCATGGCCCCTGGACCCTCTGTTAGCCCAAGCCTGGAGCCATTTTTGAAGCCAACTCTTCAGACAGGAATTGTACCGGACTATAAGACAGAAAATGATGCTGGTGAGGAGTGAACTTCTTGTCTCAAGCAGAAGACACATGAGACTATGTGGGCAGCTCCTGTCTGGAGGCAAGATAAGAAGGCAGAGGGGGACAGGAGCTGGTTGAATGGACAAGAGAAATAGAGGGTGAAAAGAAGGACTGTGCTGTCACATTAAGGGAAGAGTAGCTAGGGGGACACAGCAAGGTGTATATAGGTTTTTGTATGAGACACTGACTTGATTTGTAAACTTTCACTTAAAGCACAATCAATAATTTTTTTTAAATCAACATATGAAATACATCAATGTCTACTCAAAGGAAAGCCTGAGTTGACACAATATTATGAGAGAGATTAAGCTCACCTGGTGGTTCCCTCTGTTTCAGAAAACCAAGGAATTATTCTTAAGTACAAAGCACAAATTTTTTCTTCAAAAAAGATCTCTCCTTTTATGTTCTCTTATCATCAAGAACTTATATCACTAAGGAAGTTTGTCAGTATGGAAATATTTTAGATTTCTAATTGCTGAGGTGAAAGCTTATTAAAGTGCTTTATTTTCTGAAGGAACACTCCCGTAGAAGGGTCTCTAAGCATGTTTCCATCACTAACAACACAGAAGCATCCTTTCTTTGAGACCCTGGTACCAGAAGAAGTGTTTGAGGTAAAAACATGCAAAGCATTTGTACATAGTGAAGAGAACTAGAGAAAGCTAGCTCTTTATTATCAAGTTTTTAGGTATTATTATATCTTTATTATCAAGTTTTTAAGAAACCATTATTATTATCATATTAGTGACCACAGTGGAAAATATGATTTTCATTTTTTTAATCAGGTTCTCCAAACTTCTCTGCATTTTAAGGAAAGGGTAATTATAGCAATAAAGATATTCCAGAACACGGTAAGATGACAAAAGCAGAGCCATTCACCCAAGAAATCACTTTCCTGAAATACCTTTTATTCTCCCAAACCTGTTCTGTTTATTAAGGATACTGCAAGGTGAGAGCCCTGCTGTCACAGTTTTAGCCTCTAGTGCTGGGTAAAATCTAGAATACACATACATGAATTTTAGTGAAATTGGGAACTAATGTATTTGTCATATAGAAATCAATGCATTTTAAAATCAGTTTCTCAGCCAAAAGGAAATTTTCATTCTGCAGATGGGCAAGCTAGAGATGGCCCACTCACCCAGGTCACTCCATAGTCAAGTGCAGAAGCCAGACTCTCCTTCACCATTATTTCCCTCTTCACCATTATTTGTTTTTTTTCTATGACTTTGGGTAGCTTGGTGAAGAAGAAAGAAAATAGATTACGAAGAATGGAAATTCCAGAACACTTAACTGTGCTCATGCAAAACCTGTACATAGACCGAGAGGAAGCTGTTCGAACAGAACAAGGAGATACTGTGTGGTTTAAAATCAGAAACAGTGTGTGTCACCATTGTTTCCTTTCACCATACTTATTCAATCCGTATGCTGAGCAAAAGACCCAAGAAACTGGACTACATGAAGAAAGACAGGGCATCAGAACTGAAGGAAGATTCATTAACAACCTACAATATGCAAATGACACAACCCAGCTTGCTGAAAGCAAAGAGGACTTGATGCATTTTCTGATGGAGATTAAATACTACAGCCATCAGTATGGATTACACTTCAACATAAAGAAAACAAAAATCCTCACAACTGGACCAATAAGCAACATCATGACAATCAAAGAAAATATTGAAGTTGTCAAGGATTTCATTTTATTTGGATCCTAATCAACGCCCATGGAAGCAGCTGGCAAGAAATCAAATCACATACGGCATTGGGTAAATCTGCTGTAAAGTACCTCCTTAAGGCATTAACAAACAAAGATGTCTCTTTGAGGAATAAGGTGCACCTAACCCAAGCCATGGTATTTTAAATTTCCTCATATTCATGCGAAAGCTGGACAATGAATAAAGAAGACTATGGAAGAATTGATGCATGCTAAATTATGGTGTTGGTGAAGTATATTGAATACACCGTGGACTGCCTGAAGAATGAACAAACCTGTCTTGGAAGAAGTACAGCCAGAATGCTCCTTAGAAACAAGAATAGATAGCCTTTGTCTCACGTACTTTGGACATGTTATCAAGAGGGACTAGTCCCTGGAGAAGGACATCCTGGTTGATAAAGTACAAGGTCAGGAAAAAAGAGCAAGACCCTCCATGAGATAGATGGATTGACACAGTAGCTGCAACGGGCTCAAACATAGCAACCATTGTGAGAATGGCACAGGACTGGGCCACGTTTTGGTCTGTAGTATACAGGGTTACTATGAGTCAGAACCAATTCGACAGCACCTAACAACAACATACAAGGTGAAAGGGAAAGAAGAAAGGATGGGAAGGAAACAATACAAATGGAAACTGCAACTAATATAGCTATTTTTCAGTTAACAAGGGCAAGGAGATGAATTAGAAAATAACTACTTGGCATCTCAGAGTTCTCTCAATGCTATCCCTATCATGAGCTTCTTTCTGCTACCCAAAGTAATATCTCAATACCTAAAGTCCTTAATATCATAGATGAACATAAGCAACAATTTCTGACACAGAAAGTACCCAATATGGAGGCCTTTAGAGCTAGGTGAACCTTAGAAACTAATTCCTGTAACTCCTGCCCCTAGTTTATCTCTAAAGTTAATTACATTACCTTGGAGGACAAATACTTTTATTGGTAGTATTTTAACTCCTCTACAGGGATAAAGTTTTATTTTTCTATTTAAATATTCTAACGCTGGACTATCAGAATGTTCTTGGCATGTGGCAGACTGAGTAATCGGCATGTATTAGCTTTCCTAGAGCCGTGGTGGCACAGTAGTTAAGTGATACAGCTGCTAACCAAAAGGTCAGCATTTCAAATCTACCAGCCACTCCTTGGAAGCCCTATGGGGCAGTTCTACTGTGTCATCTAGGATAGCTATGGGTTGGAATCAACTCAACAGTGAGGGTTTTATTAGCTTTCATAGATTCTTTACAGCAACCAAGATCTGATTGTAAAATTGAGATTGCCTGCTTTTTGAAAGCCTAAATTTAGAAGGCACAGTAGACAGCCTAAAATAAAGAAACTGTGGTCAGAAGAAGAGATATTTAAAACCATTATAATAGTGTTTGTTCTGTCTTGTCTATCCAGAGATATAAAGGATATTTTCCTTCTGTTTCAGAAAAATGCAAAATAAAGTCATGTGACCAAAGAAAGCAGAGTGGAGGCCTTATTAGTTTACAGCACAGGAGGGATTCCTGAGGTTTGGTGGGGATGTTTTTTGAGAAGCATCTGCCTTGAAATCTTTATCACATAATTATGTAAAACAAACTATTACGCTTTGTAATATTTGCACTAGTGATCGTAACATTGTGCAATTCTCCACAGTACGAGAACATACAGGCAGCATATTCAGATTGAAATCTAAGATGCTAAAAGAAAAAAAAAATCAAGAAATGCACACTAAATTTTTCTAAAACCTTAGTTTTAGAAATGCCCCTAGACTTCAAAGTCTCATTTTCAGGTTAAAAAATTCTACACACACACACACTTCATAACTTAGGCAATTTACACACTGACTAACCAAAGGTTCTCTACAGAAAACTTCTAAGTAGTGTGTTTCAATGTTTTTTTAGTGTGGTTCAATAAATTTATGTTTATGTATACACATATATAACACAAAAACTCTAACACACACTCACGTGTTCAAATTAGCTTTGGGAGAAGTGTAGGAAATTCATCCAAAGACTCATATATTATGCAATTTGCTGACAGTTTAGTCAATTGTGTTGATGGTCATAGCTTCAGTAGACTTCGAGGAGCATTACTTTCAATGCTATTGAACTGCATTGGTTCCTTTTTGATTATTCCTTTTAATTTTTAAAATAACGATGTCCTCTAGCCATAATAGTAATGCTTACTAGATGCATAGAACTTAGAATATACACAGAAGCACAAAAAAAAAATCAAAAAACTTTAATCTCACTACTCACAAAACAACCCTATTTAATATCTGAAGTATTTTTCTTGTGCTGTCTTTGGCCTCTAACCCCACTGCACAGAAACCACCACTATGGCCATTTTTATATATGTTCTTCCAGTCCTTTTTCTAGAGTAACTGTAGGTCTGTAGACAGGTCTACAGCCATCTGGATTTTTCCAGAGCAAAAGTCATCAAACACTCATCAACACTGAGTAACCTGTGTGTCAGCCAACCCTTCTGAAGGACTGATGATGCTCTGAGATGAAATCACTCTTCCTTCCCTGATAAGCACAACTAGAGAAGAAAGCCCAGGGGTGCTGAAACCTGTTCACTGCTGCCTCTATGTGCCTAATTTGTGGGGCATAGTTAAGGCTGCATCGAAAAGGATTTTAAAAAATCTACTGCTAAGATCCTGTGGACCTCAAGTTGCTTCACGCCTCTGAACCACGAGCTATTACAAAGGCAAAATGAGGAAATGCAGATAAGGATGGTTCACGACAAAATGCTGGAGAAGTCCAAGGGAGAAAAGATTAGAAAGCTTCTCCTACATATACTATTTACCAAAACACAATATGCAGTGGTGAAAAAATAAATAAATAAAGCTAATTGTCCTTTTTTTTCCAACTCAAGAGAATAATCAAAATTAAAAAATAAACCGATTTGCTTGGGAAAATAAAGTCAGCTTCAAGTGAGTTTACTAATGTGCCACATAAAAATGTTTTTAATTTTTCATCATGCAAAAAAAATTGTTTGCCACTGTTTCAGAACATTAAATTATCTCATTGTACCTACTTCCCTTTAATATTTGGTGATTTATTAAAACAGGCACAACTGAGTCCCAAGAGCACGTGTAATTTATGTGTGAAAGTTTGTTATATTCTAAAGTAGAATTTCTTCGTGACAAATAGCATTGTGATCTTATAATAAAATCCAAAGTAACTGTCAAACATACTACCCACATATTTCATTGCTAACGTGTCAGAAATCATATCTGTTCTATAAAAAGAAGTATGAAAAGATCTATAAAAAGAAGTATGAAAACATGGATAGCTAAAGGATATTTCCCTATTTTATTCAGATTACATGTGGTCCATCCATGCTTATACCTGTATAGCTAGATTTCTTTTCAGGGTTCAGATACAAAGAATAATGCTAGCTTTACATTTTACTGCAGAACTGTTGTTGTTGTGTGCCTTTGAATGGATTCCGAGTTACAGCAACCCTATATGACAGGGTAGAACTGCCCCATAGGGTTTCCCAGGCTGTGACTGTTACAGGATCAGGCCACCAGGTCATTTCTCCCACACAGTGGCTGGTGGGTTCGAACCACTGACCTTTTGGTTAGCAGAGGAGTGCTTAACCATTGCGACTTCCAGTTTTTTCCCCAAATAATTTGGAATAGTTTTTATAAGACTTAGATGATCTCTTTCTTGATGTTTCACGAGACTATATGGCTCTAGTATCTTTTGAATTGGGAGATTTAAAAAATTAATTGAATAAATGTTTAATAAAATTTATTATAGTCGATTTTAGTAGTTTCTAGAAAACTAACAATATTATTTAAGTGGATAAGCAGAAACAAAACTACTTGTATTTGCAGGTAATAAATCATATTCTCTCATCATTTCCAACACCGCTAATCTATTTTTATGTTCTCTTACCATTATAATTTATGTATTTTTTTACTCTTAATAAGGGTTTTATTTCTTGTAGTATTTATTTCACAGAGCTATATTTTCCATTCTGCTATTTCTTGGATTTCTGTAACATTAATTTCTATTCTTATCTTTATTATTTAATTGCTTCTACTACCTTGAAAGATTTTTTTGTAGCTTCTTGAGTTAAATATATAACTTATTTTCTTCTAATACATTTATATCTCAATACTGCCTTAGCTGCATCTGTAAGTTTTGATATGTAGTAGTTTTGCCATATTTCACTTCTTTTTTTAAATTAAATTTATTTACTGTGCTTTAGGTGAAAGTTTCCAAATAAAAATTACATAAAAGGATAGAAAATAAAGGAATAGAAAAAGATGTATCACCCCAAGTTTGAACCATAGAATTTTACGATACACATCTTTCTATTAGACAAAATATAACTTAAAGCAAAAGTCATTAATAAAGGTAAAGATGAATATTACATAGTAACAAAAATACTCAATAAACTAGACTATGTAATAGAAAAACAAAAAACAATTTCACTCATAATATCAACAAAAGCTTTAAGATCCCAAGAAATAAATCTAACAAAATTTTCATGGAAAGTATTACACTAGAAAACCAAAAAGGAAAACCTACATAAACGAAGAGATATGCCATGTTCATGGATGAGAAGATTCACTAATATAAAGAAAGTTTCCAAATCAAGTCAGTCTCTCATACAAAAGGCCATACCTACCCTGCCATGCACTCCCAGCTGCACTCCCCTTAATGAGTCCGCTCATTCCTCCTCTCCACCCTGTATTCCCCATGTCCCTTCAGCCAGCTCCTGTCCCCCTCTTCCTTCTCATCTCACCACCAGCCATGAGTCGCCCCCATAGTCTCATGTGTCTACTTGAGCCACGAAGTTTACTCCTCACCAGTATCATTGTCTATCTTATAGTCCAGGCCAACCCCTATCTGTAGAGTTGGTTTGGGGAATGGTTCCACATATTTCACTTCTTAGTATTTTATAATTTCCATTCTTTGTTTCACCTTTAGCTTACTAAATAAACATATATTGTAATTTTAGTTAATAATTCCAAATTTAATTGAATTGTGATCAGGAGAAGTGACCTATATGAAAAGGATAATTTCAAATGAAAAGTTTTTGAGAATTTCCTGGTGCCTAGTAAAGTCACTAAACAACAAACTATGTACTTTAAATGTATATTCTCAATTTGTTCAGTGCACGATTCCATTTACTGTATTTGATCAGTTTGTCTGTTTTGTTTGTCAGCCCCTTTGATTCTTTCTAAGAATAAAAAAATACATAAATTATAATGGTAAGAGAACATAAAAATAGATTAGAGGTGTTGGAAATGATGAGAGAATATGATTTATTACCTGCAAATACAAGTAGTTTTGTTTCTGCTTATCCACTTAAATAATATTGTTAGTTTTCTAGAAACTACTAAAATCGACTATAATAAATTTTATTAAACATTTATTCAATTAATTTTTTAAATCTCCCAATTCAAAAGATACTAGAGCCATATAGTCCCGTGAAACATCAAGAAAGAGATCATCTAAGTCTTATAAAAACTATTCCAAATTATTTGGAAAAAAACTGGAAGTCACAATGGTTAAGCACTCCTCTGCTAACCAAAAGGTCAGCAGTTCAAATCCACCAGCAGCTCTGCAGAAGAAAGGACCTGACAATCTGCTCCCATAAAGATTACAGCCTAGGAAACCCTGTGGGACAGCTCTACTCTGTCCTACAGGGTCTCTATGAGTTGGAAACAATATAACCTTGATACATAATAAGGCAAGAACACTATGAAAAAAAGGAAGTTATTCAACAATCTCACTAAAAGAAAAAAACTGCAAGATTTTTATGCCAGATAATTAACAAATCAAAATATATCGACTACATAGAATTACTTCTAGAATACAAGAATAATTCTAGATTAGAAATGCTATTAATGTAATATAACACATTAGCAAATTATATATGTATTTATGCATGTATGTATTTTTTATATAATACAAAATGCATATAATCACCTTAAATAGGTTTAAAAAATAGTAAAATGTAGCATTATGCTACTTTAGTCTAATAAAATATCGTGAACAAACACATCATAGTAAATATTATAATGATAAATATTTAGACGTGTAGTCATGAAATTAAGGTCAAGCCAAAGATGCCTTCTACGACCACTTCTGTTTTACACTATACTACTGGTCTTAGCTAAAGCAATAAGACAAGAAATAAGAATAGGTCATGGATAAAAATTTACTTATAGATGATATTATTATCTACATAAGAAATCCAGAAGAATCTTTTGGGAGGGTAGCCTAATAAAATAATGAAATTTCATAAGGTTGCTGAATAAAAGATCAACACATAACAACCAATAGTGTCCCTATGCCTCAGTACTAACCAACTAGAAAATGTAATAGAAAAACAAAAAACAATTTCATTCGTAATATCAACAAGGGCTTTAAGGTTCCAAGAAATAAATCTAACGAAATTTTCATGAAAAGTATTACACTAGAATACCAAAAAGGAAAACCTACATAAATGAAGAGATATGCCATGTTCATGGATGAGAAGATTTGCTAATATAAAGAAGTCCGTTCTCCCCTAGATGAAATTTCAGTTCAATTTCAATCAAAACTACCAGGAACTTGACAAACTTATATAAAAACTTCATCTGAAAATACTACCAAGATGCTAAGAATAGCAAGATAGCATTGAGATAGAAAATGGTTTAAGGAATTCCTCAACCACATAGCAAGACTTTTTCCCAGCTATAATAATTTTTTTTGAAAGGTTATATTGGCATAGGCATAGAAAAATAGACCAATAGAATAAGACAAAGTGCCCACGAGTGGACCCATTCATATATCAATATCCAATTAATACATGAAAAAAACAGAGGTGTAATTCGGCAATGTGTAGAAAAATTTAAAATGCATATACCTTATGAACCAGGAATACCCAGTAGATATCCTAGAGGAATTATCACATAGGAACAAAAGTATACATCAGTTTAAAATAGTGATACACTGGAATCGACATAAATCTCCATAACATGAAAATGTATCAGTAAAGTCGGCTTACTCAAACAATGCAATAATATTCAGCAAATAAAATGATTGAACAACATGAATAAATCTCAGAAACAAAACATTGAGTTCAACTCTCATGTATTGCTAATTGAAATGAAAATACTTTAACATTTTTGGAAAATAATTTGGCTATATATGACAAGACTCTTAAATGTATTCATGTGTTTTGACTCAGCAGTTCTGCTTGGAATAGATCATAACTACCTTGTGGGTATGGAAAAATTATATGCACAAATGTGTTCATCATTGTTTTATATGTAACCTCAAAAACAATAGAAGAAAGAAAAAAAGGGGGAATTTGTTAGATATATTATGCATATCCAAAAAGAAAAAGACTATTTGTCCATTCAAAATAATAACATGAAAAAACATATGGTACAATATCATAGAAAAAACAGAATACAATCACATTACAAGGCAATTTCACTTTATGTTAGGATGATTTCTTGAACACATATCATTTTAGACAACTATTCACATAGGAATAAAGGTAAATGAATGAGGAATTTACAGATTATGTACATCTACAGCCATAATTCACTACCCATCTGTAAGTTTGTCATACTATGGTGGCTTGCATGTTGCTGTAATGCTGGAACTACACCACCGGTATTTCAAATACCAGCAGGTCTCTGACTGGTGGACAGGTTTCAGTGGAGCTCCCAGAGTAAAATAGACTGGGAAGAAGAACTGGGAGTCTACTTCTCAAAGACTGGCAGCTGAAAACCTTATGAATAGCAGCTGAACACTGATATAGTGCCAGAAGATGAGCACTTCAGCTTGGAAGGCACTCAAAATACGACTGCAGAAGGGCTGCCTCCTCAAAGTAGAGTAGAAAGACCATCAACAAGATGGATAGACAGAGTGGCTGCAGCGGTGAGCTCAAACATGACAAGGATGCATATAGTTTATGAACCAGGACAGTGCAAGACTAGGCAGAGTTTCATTCTGTTATACATGGTAGGGTTGCTGTGAGTAGGAAACAACTCAACAGCACCTAACAACAACAACAACACAGCCATAATAACATATTTTGACCATAGTGTTTTTTTCATCTTTTCAGCCTTATCTCTCATATGTCTCAGTTTTTTTCTCCAAAATTAGAATACTGGGTAAAATCATGTTTGGCCTTCTTCACAGTGTTTTATCCAAACTAGTTCCATGCCAGTATTATTGATTTTCAGGCCCATTTTTCAATACCAGAACAACCCCACCAGTTGAGGAATTCATTTGCCTGATAGCTTTGAAGTTGAAATCATAGATTTTTACATTTATTTCAGCAATTTATTTAACTATATGACAAATAGTAAATGATACATAAGCAAAAACCTAAGTTCTATGTAGCTGTCAAAATTAACTTCGAAACCCTTTAATCGGCCCTCAACACAATATTGTAAAAATCACCTGTAGTGGATTGAATTGTAGCACCCCCCCGCCAAAAAAAAATACCTCTACGTCTTAATTCCTAGAATCTGTAAATATGACCGTATTTGGCAAAAAGTGTGCTTCACAGATATAATTAGTTAATGAATCTCAAGAAGAAATCACCCCGGACTATCTAAATCCAATGATAAGTGCTTTTATAAGAGATCCACAAAGGTGAGACACATGGAGAAGACCATGCGGAGATGAGGGCAAAGAAGAAAGTTGTGCAGCTACAAACCACTTGGTGCCAACAGAAGATGGAAGAAGCAAGAAAAGGAATCCCTCCCTAGAGCCTGTGGAGGGAGCACAGCCCTGCCAAAAACTTGATTTCAGGCTTCTGGCTTCCAGAACTCTGACAGAATAAATTTCTGTTGCTTTAAGGCACCAAGATTGTGGTCATTTGTTATGGCAGCCACAGGAATCTAGCATATCATTCTTTCATTTTTCTCATTTTAAAATAAAACCATTTAATTTCTAGTAGCAAAAATATTCCTTTAAAAATATGTACCAATACTAGAGGGTCATAATAGACAGTACTATATATATATATATAGCAAGAAGACTACCAAATCAATGCATGTTCACACTTTCAATTATTTTGACAAGGGTAATTTGTAGTTCATTATAATGCTTCAAAATAAGCTAGTTCCCAGTTTTTAAAAGGGTTTTAACTTTAAAAGCATGAAAGCCCCTCAATACATCTTATTATTAAATCTCTAAAAAGTGACTTGGAAATGTCAAATTCCTACAAGAATTATAGCTTTTATTATTTAGCAAATTTATCATTGTTCTTAAATCTATTAAAGCCCAGCAACTTCAAGGAGAGAGCTCATAGCATTCTAAATAAATATGAACTAAAAAAAAAAAAATAAGTTTTGTCTTATATCCATCTAATACATTCACTGACAAGAGACAAGAAGCTGAGATAGACTTGTCAATTTGTGGCTGGACAAAACTCCTAAATACATGTGTTCCATATGCAATTCATCATCTACCCCCATTAGGCTCCCTCTGGCATCCTTGGTATATCTAAACATAAACTTCCCAAAATCAATCAAGGATTAAAATTATGTACACCTGTGATTTGTGGATTTTTCTGTAGATGTGTTGTATTTCAATGAAAGTTCCCAACAACTCAACTAAGAACTGTATCACCTTTGCGTGAGGAAGTATCACTACTGTATTTCTACATGTATCACATTTTCTTCTTCAAAAATGTCTGGACCCGTAGCAGAGGTGGGGGCTTGGGGACCATGTTTCAGGGGACATCTAAGTCAACTGGCGTAATAAAATCTAGTAAGAAAACATTCTGCGTCCCACTTTGGAGAGTGGCATCTGGGATCTTAAATGCCAGTAAGGGGCCATCTAAGATGCATCAATTGGTCTCAACCCACCTGGACCAAAGGAGAATGAAGAACAGCAAAGACACTAGGTAATTATGAGCCAACAAGACAGAAAGGGCGACATAAACCAGAGACTACATCAGCCTGAGACCAGAAGAACTAGGGGGTGACCGGCTATAACCGATGACTGCCCTGACAGGGAACACAAAAAAAAACCCTCTTAGGGAGCAGGAGAGCAGCCAGATGCAGACCCCAAATTCTCATAAAAAGACCAGACTTAATGGCCCGACTGAGACTAGAAGGACCCCAGAGGTCATGGTCCCCAGACCCCAGACCTTCTGTTAGCCCAAAACAGGAACCATTCCCAAAGCCAACTCTTCAGACAGAAATTGGACTGGACTATGGGATAGACAATGATACTGGTGAAGAGTGAGCTTCTTGGATCAAGTAGACACATGAGACTATGTGTGCAGCTCCTGTCTGTAGAAGAGATGAGAGGGCGGGGGGGCGGTGTAGAAGCTGGCCGAATGGACACAAAAATAGAGAGTGGAGGGAAGGAGTATGCTGTCTTATTAGAGGGAGAGCAACTGGGAGTATATATATTAAAAAAAAAAAAGACGTATATAAGTTTTTGTATGAAGGACTGACTTGGTTTGCAAACTTTCACTTCAAGCACAATAAAAAAATTTTTTTTAAATGTCTGGACTGTGTTAAATATCATTGTACCTCCACCAGAAAATAGTGAAAAGAATAAGATCAACTAAAAAGCAGACTCTTGCAGGCAGGTTTTTGAGTTTTAATGCCTAACTTCTTTGAACTGCGCAGAGAAGCTATCAGTGCATAAGTGTGTGTGCACATTAGAAGCCAAGTTCCACTCTCTGAAATCTTTCTCTTTGTTCTATTATCTAACTTAATGCTGATGTACAGCAAACACAAAAACACTTTGAAACACAAATTGGGTCAGAAAAACCGGGGAAGCCAGAAATCAGAGGAGAATCAAAAGGTAGGGAAACGCATGGACATTCAAGTTGGAAAGTCAAACATTTCAGTCCTGACTCATCCCCTTATTAGCTGTGTGACTTTGGAGACATCACTCCGCCTCGCTCAGCCTCAGTGGGTTCACCTGCAACAAACTGTTTAGTGAATATATTTATGGAACAAAAGGGGAAAATAACTTTGCGCTTGGCAAATGTTACTCAAAATAAAAATATAATATTTCACAGGTCTTTTATGAATCACTTAAGTTAACAATCCTACAATATAGTCAAACTTCTGTATTTTATATTTTACTCCCAGACCGTATTTATATGACTTGCTTTTGCACTATGTTAACTACATATGTAATTGTGGTTGCTCTTAAGTCTACACCTATTTATATACTAAATGGGGAAATTTTGAGTGTTGTGTATTCATTTCTGACATTTTATGAGACAAAGGAGAAGGCTAATGTTATAAGCAAAGTTTTAGCTCATACTGATACAAAAGATACCACCTTGAATCTAGGCATCTTAGAAGGAGCTCCCAATGTTTAATGAAATGTTCAAGAATGGAATTCTCATTAACCTTGGACATCCTCCAGATGCTCCTTTGATAATATTAACTACCTCAAACACCATGTGGTTTCGGCCCACTGACCCATACAATCCATGGCGTGAATGCACATGGGAAAGTTGAAATCAAAGTTTGAGAAAGGTGGGTTGTCCAGTTTCAGATGAACCTCTACAGACTCAATATTTTTCTTAGCCCTAGTTGAGTGAAGTTCACATTGTGGGTTTTTTTTTTTTTCCTTTAGTTACTTATCCAGATGATGGAATCATATCTTCTGTGTTGTCTTTCATTTTAAAGGCAGCTGAAGTGTCTGCATAGCGGGTCTACAAAGAGTTTCAGCCACCCTATTGTAATGACTGTGGTCACAATTAAAATATCCAAGTTTGTAGTTCTAAAGTTGCAATTAAATATAGAAAATTGCATTGGATATTTGAATTTCAAGAAGCAAAAAAGCAACGTGCGCTCCATGAAGATAGGCGTTACCGTATGTTTTGTTCACTTCTACATGGGCAGTTCAAATCCACTGCTGGGAAACCCAATGGGGCGGTTCTGCTCTGTCCTATAGGGTCTCTCTGCGTCAGAACCGACTCAACGGCATCTAAAAACAACAACAATATTACCAATAGAATGCTTGGCATGCAGAGGTGCTCAATAACGAGCCAAAAAAATAAATCAACGAAGGATTATGGGTAATTCACTAGGAGGTAGGGAAATGGATAGACATTGCTGAACCTTGATTTGCTCACCAGATAACTCTGGGAACGTTTGGATATTATGCCCTCTCTATTCCTTTTAATTCTTTTCTTTCATGTCTTTCCTTCAGTAATTTTCAGTATTTATCATTTGAAGTAATTTTCGAACGTTTGCCATCCCAATCTCCTTCTTCTCATAAAATGTAATACTTAGAGCTCAATTTAGTACTGAAATTGTGGTGTGATCAGAATGGGCATCGTGATTCTATTTCTTCCCTCATTCCAGACACTTGGCTCTTAACTTTTAATAAGAATTATCTTTAAATCATGCTCGTCTTTTTTTATTATTTTTGTCGTTGAAAACATTATAACGTTAGTTTATGTGGAAACTTTGTCGTTGTTAGCTGCTCTAGAGTCCATTCCGACTCATGGCGACCCCCGAGTGTGCAGAGTAGAACGTGCCCAGTTGGGTTTTCAAGGCTGTGAGCTTTCAGAAGCAGATTGCCAGGTCTGTCTTCCAAGACACCGCTGGGTGGGTTCGAACTGCAAACCTTTCTGCTAGTAGATGAGTGCTTAACTGTTCGCACCACCTAGGGATGTTGACACTGTTGATGTTGTTAGGCGCCGTCAAGCCATTTCCGACTCATAGCGACCCTATGTACCACAGAAGGAAACACTGGCCGGTCCTGCACCGTCCTTACAGTCGTTGTTATGCTTGAGCTCATGTTGCAGCCACTGTGTCAGTCCACCTCACTGAGGGTCTTCCTCTTTTCCGCTGACCCTGTACTCTGCCAAGCATGATGTCCTTCTCCAGGGACTGATCCCTCCTGACAACATGTCCAAAGTATGTTGAAACTAGAGTCAGTTAAATTCCATTTACCTTCCCTTTATTTTTTTTTAACCAGTAAAAACTACACTAATGACTTCAATGAGATCCAAATGATAGGTGTCTTAGTTGCTTAGTGCTGCAAAAATGAAATACCACAAGTGGATGTCTTTAAAAAAAATTTAGCAAATATTAAATCTATTTTCTCATAGTTTAGGAGGCTAGAAGTCTGAAATCAAGGCTCACGTTCTAGAGGAAGGTTTTCTTTCTCTGTTGGCTCTACAAGGAAGGTCCTTGTCTCTTCAGCTTCTGTTCCCTAGTTCCTTGGAGATCGATTTCCATCTGGTTTGGAATCTATCTTTCCTCATCTCTGCTTGCTTAATCTGCTCCTTTTATGTTTTGTAAGAGATTGACTCAAGACACGCCCTACACTAATCCTGCCTTATTAGCATAACAGACAACTAATTCTCAAATGGGATTATAACCACAGGCATACAGGTTAGGATTTACAGCACGTTTTGGAGGGATATAATACAATCCATAGCAACTGACTTTACATTTATCTCTATGATTTTGAAGATTCAGGCTTGTCATTCCAACCTATTAATGTCTTTTTAAAAATAAAGCAGTACAATACACACCTTCATCTAAACTGAATTACACTTGTTCAAAGCAATATGTCCTCTTAGAAACAATGAAAAGTTTGACAGTCCCTAAATGGCCAGGGACTCCGCAACCAGTCTGCAGAGACTGTCAAGTTCAGGAGATAAAAAAGCACACATAAATGTAAAAGTAAAAGAGTTAGAAAAGGAAAAGGGCAATATTCAAAAGGTCCTACCCACTGGCACTGAAGCTAGAAAGGGAAGTCTCATTCATAAATGCTCGGTAGTCTTCTAGGGATTCCTTGCATCTGCGGGTCTTCTCTCTCCATTCTTGCCTCCCTGGAGCCTCAGAAGAAATGGAACACAAGGCATACTTCTGCAGACGACAACCAAGTTTCTGTCCTTTCTTATTCAAAGAACTAGTGAAATCCCATGAAGCATTCTCATACTAACCAAAATGTGTTTCCCCTAACTTCTTTTTAAATATGAAACAACTTATGATGCACTCCTTATATTTTGGCTTTATCTTCTGTATTATTGACATGTACACTTGGGAGGATTCTTAGTGACTTTATATTTTCTGCACAGCTGCTTTCTTTGAAACCGTGAGCATCTTGAAGATAAGAACTGCATCTCAATGATAGCTGAACATAGCTACTTAATGCACTGTGATGAGGATGGTGGTGGTTATTATGAAATATAAGTTAACTAATATGTTCATAAAATTTTCAGAAAGCAATGTGTTTAAGAAAAAGAAGTAGGAAATTATTCTGAAGAAAAGTACCACACTGACACAGACAGACGTGTTGTTTGGGTGTTAATATTGAAAAAAGAAAATGGAAATAATTAAATACTGTTTAATTATTTTAAAAATATTTTTTGAGCACTAGTTTTTTTTTTTTTTTTTTTAGTCTAGGCAATAGGAGTATAGGTGGGAGCATGACTGACAGTTTGTTATCTTCATAAAGCTTCCATTTCTATCCTTTCGGCCAGCTCTCCTTCTCTTTTTCTCTCCTCCTCCTCCCTCACAGTGTTTTCCACTGACAGTGGGATGAATATTTCTTACCAATTATCACAAAAATAAATATGGAAAAATATTATGGGAAACAGCATACTATTGGAAAAAAATATATAGAAAAAAAAAAGCCAAGACATCTACATCTAAATGGAATCAAAAACATAGTAGATATTTACTACTTTCTTAGCATGATACTTTGGACAAGTCTTTAACTACATTAAGCTATCTTAAAAGCTTTGTAGTAACCTGTAGAGATAATGTAAAGCTTCTACTACATTGCCTTGCACGTAATAGGCAGTAAGTGACAACAGTAAAGTGTATAAATATACAAAAAGAGAGATTTGTATCAAGGAAGTGGCTCACATAGTTGTAAAGGCTGGACTGTCCCAAGTCCATGAGTCAGGAGAGGCTTCTCCTGATGCACGTAGCTGCAGGGGCTGGTGAACCCAGGATCGGCAAGTCAGAGAACAGGGCTCTTGCTCACAGGCTTCAGAGGCTGACAAATTCCAAGGTCAGCAGGCAAGACCAGAGGTAAACTGATAGCTCATGTCCCAAAAACCAGAGGTCAGACAAACAGGAGCCAGCTGCAGGATGCAGAGCGAAGAAAAGCCCACAAGCCTAGCCAGAATGTCCACTTATATTCCATGCAGGCCACACATCCAAGGAAATTCCCTTTCAACTGATGGCATACGCACAGCAGATGCCTTCATGGAGGTGATCACATTATATCAAATCTCATCATGGAAGTGATCACAACATCATAGGACTGCTAAACCACCGAGAATCATGGCCTAGCCAAGTTGACACACAACCTTCATAGCTCCCATGTAGTAAAATAGAGTAGACTTCCCTGGGAAACCTCCCAGAGTTAGTGTCCCCTGGATGCCACTCTCAGAGCCAGTCCTGCTGTGAAGTGAGTGCAGCATGTCTGGTCTGCTTGGAAATGGGTCTCAGAAGATCCTTCTATCAGTGGCTCCCTTCTGATCGCATCCAGCTCTGCATATGGCCTTCTCATCCCTATGCCTTTATGCTACTCTAAGCCACTGACCTTCAAAGTTTATTTTTGGATTTCCAATTAAATACTTTTTCATACTTTAATTTTTTACGTCAGAGTTCCAAGTGACTTGTCTAAGAAAAAGAAGATTATGGCTTTTGCATATGAGAAAAATGAGAATTTTTCAAAAAAAATTTAGCTGGAGTTTCCCAGGGACAGCATGAAGTCATCCTATCAAACATCAGTTCATATGTATAATATGGGTTACAAAGTTTTCTGTTCAATAAACATTTTATCAAAGAAAAAATTGGGGGAAAGTATGAAACTTGGTCTTGAACTTAGACTAGCTAAAGTGAATGGAAGAAATGATGAAGTAAAAGAGCTGCACAGAAGATATCAAAGGATGGCTCGAGAAGACAAAGTAAAGTATAATGAAATGTGCAAAGACCTGGAGTTAGAAAGCCAAAATGGAAGAACATGCTCGGCATTTCTCAAGCTGAAAGAAATGAAGAAAAAATTCTAGCCTCAAGTTGCAATATTGAAGGATTCTTTGGGCAAAATATTGAAACACAAAGGAAGCATTAAAAGAAGATGGATGGTATACACAGTCACTCTATCAAAAACTATTGGTCAATGTTCAACCATTTCAGGAGGTAGCATATGATCAAGAACCAATACTAAAGGAAGGAGTCCAACCTGCACTGAAGGCATTGGCAAAAAGCAAGGCTCCAGGAATTGACAGCATACCAATTGAGATAAGTCAACAAACGGACGCAACGTTGGAAGTGCTCACACGTCTATGCCAGGAAATTTGGAAGACAGCTACCTGGCTAACCAACTGGAAGAGATCTATCTTTGTGCCCATTCCAAAGAAAAGTGATCCAACAGAACATGGAAATTATCAAACAATATCATTAATATCACAAGCAAGTAAAATTTTACTGAAGGGAATTAAAAAACAGTTGCAGCAGTACATCCACAGGGAGCTGCCAGAAATTCAAGCTGGATTCAGAGGCTGAGGAAAGAGGGATATTATTGCTAACGTCAAATGAATCTTTGCTGAAAACAGGGAATATCAGAAAGATGTTTACCTGTGTTGTATTAATTATGCAAAGGCATTCAACTGTGTGAATCATAACAAATTATGGACAACATCGTGAAGACTGGGAATTCCAGAAGACTTAATTGTACTCATGCTGAACCTGTACATAGACCAAGAGGCAGTCTTTCAAACAGAGCAAGGGGATATTGCATGGTTTAAAATTAGAAAGGGTTTGTGTCAGGGTTATATCCTTTCATCATACTTATATAAACTATCCTGAGCAAATAATCCAAGCAACTGGACTATATGAAGAAGAACACACAGGAACAGGATAGGAGAAACATTGATTAACAACCTGCAATCTGCAGATGACACAACCTTGCTTGCTGAAATTGAAGGGAACTTGAAGCACTTACTGATGAAGATCAAAGACTACAGTATAGATTAAACCACAACACACAGAAAACAAAAATCTTCAAAACTGGACCAATAAGTGACATCTGGATTAACAGAAAAGATTGAAGTTGTCAAGATTTCATTTTACTTGGATCCACAAGCGACACCCTTGGAAGCAGCAGTCAAGAGGTCAAACAGCATATTGCTTTGGGCAAATCTGCTGCAAAAGGCCTCTCTAAAGTGTCACTTTGAGGAGGACGGTGAGCCTGACCCAAGTCATAATATTTTCAACCACTCCATATGCATGCAAAAGCTGGGCAACGAATAAGGAAGACCAAAGAATTGATGCTTTTGAATTATGGTGTTGGAGAAGAATATTGAATACAGCATGGACTGCCAGAAGAACGAACAAATCTGTCTTGGAAGAGGTACAGCCAGAATGCTCCTTAAAAGCAAGAATGTTGTGACTTTGTCTCAAGTACTTTGGACATGTTATCGGGGAGACCAGTCCCTGGAGGACATTACGCTTGGTAAAGTAGAGGGTCAGCTAAAAAGAGAAAGACCCTCAAGGAGATGGATTGACACAGTGACTGCAACAACGGGCTTAAACATAGCAATGATTGTGAGGATGGCACAGGACCAGGCAGAGTTTTGTTCTGTTGCACATAGGGTCACTATGAGTCAGAACCAACTCGATGACACCTAAAAACAATATGCTTTTCTGATATTTAAGCTATTTCTAGGATTTCTAGGAAGAAGATACACGATATTCCACATTATTCCATAAAGTAGATTCCACGTGAAAATAAGTTAAAAACTAAATGCACCTGTATAAAACATAATGTTACAAATTTCTTCCCATATGCCTTTGTTCAAGCCAACAAACACACGCAAAATAAAATAGTTTTTCTTCTCACATATTTAAAGATTTTGTTTGTTAAGATGGCCATTAATATATGTGATGCTAAAACTCCTTTTACCAGTATAAAACTCACATATTTAATGTCTGACATCATTTTCAGAGCATATCTAAACTATGTACATTAAATAAATTTAAAATAAAACATCACAGACAAACTAGAAATATTCTATCTCTGTGAATTTTAATTGTTCAATACATGAATGGACTCTAGGGTCAAACAATGAAAGCAACTAAAGAACACATTCAAGTCTCTTAAAAACCCAAGAACAAATTTATCAAGTGAGCATTGAGAGCAATGTGTGCCCCCCAAAAGTGTTTTTAGTGCAAGCAGATTGTTTGGGGGAGAGAGTAGCCTCATGTGGACACTCCTGAGTGACTGTTTTATTGAACTACATCTGGTGTTCATTATTTTCTTTTCTGCATGGCATCTATCTCATTTTCTGCATTTGTCCATTTCCTGGTTTCAGCATCTATTCTCCCTGCGTTGCATTCCTGCGTTAGGAAGAGAAGAGACTCTCTGTGCTTATAAAATGTAAGGAGCTCTGTCCGCTTTTCTGCAAGTTTATGAAATTAATTAAATTTTGAGATGGTTATAATGAGAGACAGAAAGAGAAGTTCTTATAATGTACCTTTTCAAATCCAAGAATCATCAAAACTAAAGCTCAGTGCAGCAAGAGAAAACCAA
Organism: Elephas maximus indicus; assembly: GCF_024166365.1. Taxonomy (NCBI): domain Eukaryota; kingdom Metazoa; phylum Chordata; class Mammalia; order Proboscidea; family Elephantidae; genus Elephas; species Elephas maximus. The sequence goes on along the minus strand of NC_064841.1, from coordinate 12,583,429 downwards.
TGTGTTTTCATTTAAGACTTTTCTCAGTTAAAATTCTAGTGTCCACACAATTAGAATTTAAAAATAGGCTTCAAATTCATTATAATCAGAGAAGACAAGTTTATATTTATTTATTTATATTTTAAGAGAACAAATTCCTGGTGTAAATACATTTAGTAAAACCCCATTTTGATTATACTAATTTTAAGGGGATAGATAACAATATTTCTTCATATATTTAATAACCTGATTCAGCTGATGATTTATTTTCTTAATAAAATGCTCATAGCCCATACCAATCTATGCTTAAGGTTTTTTTAACAAACCGTAAAGAAGTAAATATGCTATACAAAGGTAAACCAAGTATAGGTACACAATTGTCGAGAAAAGTAACCTAATACTTCTTGATTTATTTAAATAAATGAAATAAGATAGTAAGTTACCATGAAATGAAATAACTTTAGCAGTGTTAATGATTTTGTAAACATTTATTTTTGTCTGCTAAGACTTCTATTAAGAATTGTGACGATCGTAAAAAATAGCAGATTTAGTCAAGTTTCTTTAACTCTCTTTAAGAAGACTTTGTAAACTTCTAGTAGTTGGCACCTACATATATGAAGGAATTTACCTTCCTTAACATACATGCAGGCTTCCATATTTTCATTTTGACTAAACGTTTAACAATTAGACTTGAATGAATTAAGTAAAGCATGTAAAGAAAAAGAAAACTCCATTTTTGTTGCCATTATACTTCCATGTATCTTGATAAAGCTGAAAGAGCCCTAGGCAAGGAAATAGAAAATATGGAGGTTTGTTCTCCTTCTGAGTTCCGTGTCAAAACATTCTATGATCAGGCCCTTATTATCAAGAAATGTACATTTCTTCCTCAATTTATGAAGAGATAAGATGTAAATAAGTGAAACAGCTACCCAACACCATGAAGCAGCATACAAATAAGTTATATGTCTATAGGCATCAAAGAGAAAGAAAAGCTGAGTAGTGGTTTGTAGAAATGGGCTTGAGTTGGGCATTAAAGAAACCACATGACCTACATTTGGAGAGAGAAAATGAGAAAAGTTTTCAAGCAGATTGAACATAATGAAAAGAGGCAAGAATGAGCATGACATATAAGGAGTAAATCAGACAAGAACCAGAGTGTCCCAGTTATGAAAAATGTGATTAAACTTGGTAGAGGCACACTTTTAGTTTTCTTAGTTTAAAGAACTAAGAAGCATATACTAGAGTGCTTAAGTGCAGCAGTACTTAAACTAAAATGTGCAGTTTTAAATTCTAAATAAAATAAATACTTAAATTAAAAATAAAAACGGGCTGTATTTGCCAAGGTTATATTTCTACGTATCAAAACTACACATATGCCTTATCAGCAAAGACCTAGGGTTTGAAACTCACATTTCATACTTTTTCCAGTGTTAGAATTAGCAAAAGAGCAAATGGGTTAGGGAAGCTAAATTCATGCAGGATTGTAACATTATTTGCTGCTTCAGAGCATAGCCACAGTGGAAGAAATCAAAAGAGAGGGACTGTGGTCACCATCTTTCTTGGGAGGATACTTAATTCACCACAGCTTACTCTCTACCCTATTCCTCCAACATTTCTGCTGTAAGAGGCCAGCCTGGAAGCTACATAAATCCCTACAATATTCTAAAGATTATTATAAATAAGATGGCCCTGCTTTCAGGTTTCTGTATTTTGATCAGATACAAAAAAAAAAAAAAAAACCCATTACCTTCAAGTCGATTCCGACTCATAGCAACTCTACAGGGCAGAATAGAACTGCCCCGTATGGTTTCCAAGGAGCACTTGGCAGATTCGAACTGCCGCCTCTTTGGTTAACAGCGGTAGCTCTTAACCACTACACCACGAGGGTTTCTGGATCAGGTACAGAAAGGTTAAAATAGTTTTTGTGGATAATGTTTTCTTCAATGGTTGTATAAACAAAGCAATAAAATTAGGGAGCATAGAAGAACATACTATTAAACTGCTATTATAATTGCAATATCCATGAGCTTTGTAATGAAAAACAAAACATATTTTGATAGCAAGAAAAACAAAACTTATTAAACATGAAAAGGTGGTAATTTTTATTCCTAAAACAATTGGTCCAGATTTGCCTGATAGCTTAATCCTAATTACTAATTAAAATAAGAATTTAACATTTTAAACACATTTCAGTATTCTGTTTTGTTTTGTTTTTTTTAGTATTCTATGTTTTAGTTTACCTCACAAAGGATTCTTCCACTCACTGTAGCTAAAAAACATATTTTGAAGATAGATGCCTAGTTTTTGTAAAAATATTTCATTGGCTTTTTGAAATGCCGTTTCATAGATAGTGAAAACTATTTGAATTTTACTTCAATATAATATCATCTTTAAAATACACTGAGCTTCTGTTGGGAATGGAAAAGAGTAATGGTTGGACAAGATAATGAACCTGAGCTTATGTCACTGAGGTACGCAGGAAGAAGGTTAAAATGGCAGATGTTTTGTTACATATATACTTAGCACAATAAAAAAAAATTAAGCACATTTAAAAGATAATAATAACATAATAACAACCCAAATAAAGGGGACATTTAAGAAGCCATTCCTAGTTTTCTCTTGCATTTGACCTTTTTAGATTACATGCAGTGTCAACTCCTGGAAAGTTCCAGAAGTTTGACCAGAGTATTATTCATAATAATATTAGAGACATCACTTTAAATAATATGGCACTTTGTTTTCTCCTTATCCTTATGCTTTCATATATCTTATGATTTCAGAATATTGAAAAAATATGTATACATATACAAAAATCTGATGAATCTCTGATTAAATTTTTTTTCATTAGTACAAATCATCGTCATTTATTTGTTTTAAATAACATATCCAAAAGGCTTAGTTTTTACCATTTTTAATTAGGTAACAAAATTTTTATTGACTTTTCTAAGAAGGCACTAAGACTTCAAAAACGGAAATGGTCCTAAAATTCTCAAAAAAAAAAAAGTAAACTCTGAGCCTCTTGAGAGTATTCAGCGTTCATCTGATGGATGTGGTCGCCGTGACCAAAAATGCAGTGCTCATTTTTCAAAGGGAAAGCTTTCTGAAACTCACTCTGGATTCTTTATTCTTAATTAGCCCAAATTCCCACAGAAATCCGATGGCAGGTTGAATCATTATTTCAGTCTCTTACATTATAACTTTATTGTCACAGTTAATATCAGAAGTTGGCGTCAAGACTTTAACAATTTTTAATATATTAGCATTCAAATAGGATCGATCTAACCAATCTAAAGTCAACCTAAATCAAATAGGCTCGATCCCATGTAAGATTCCAATGAAATGCTATCCAAAGAGAAATCAAAGAAGTAACGTTTGGAATTAAAAAAAAAAAAAAAGGTAAGGAGATGTCTTCCTTTCAAAGTATCCTTCACATACTTGTATCATTGGTAATGGGTGATTTCCATTTAAAATAGGTCATTTATGTATCATTATAATTCCAGTATACACGAATAATTTGTTTTCTAAACTTGAGCTATTCCTTACGGTATAAAGCAATTCTTATTATTTCAGACTTTATTTCACATTCATATTTCATGGTATTAGATTAGCTAGTTTGGTAAACTGTGCAATACTTGTGTTTACTTAACATTAATATATATTCTCAGGAACTTGGGTTACAAGAATATAACTAATATTGACTATTACAGTGCTTAACATGCTTAATTAAATAAATCTCTATTTGTAAAATAAGGGAAAATATGCATGACTAGTACTGCAAATTTTAGTTTTAAGAGAAAATGGATGCATTTTCTACTAGCTCAAAGATACAAGGGAAAAATTTATCTTGTGTATTATCTAATAGGCCTTCCAGAACTAAAGACCACAGGAGGTAAGGCTAACAAAATTAATATGCAAAGAAGCTCAACACTAGGGACCTATAATTTTCTTGCAAATGGTTTCGCTTTAAGGATGAAACAGCACAAGACAATACCAATTTCTTTCTTTTTTTTGCAAATAGATGAAGCTTTAAAAAAAATTAACACATGACAGCAGGTGGGAAGAATCTAGACAAGTGGATATTCCAAGTAGGGGGAATTCAAATTTGATTTGCCTAACATTTTATAAACTAATTTGAATTCATTGGTATGTTTTTAAAAAACCAACTTAGGTAAAAAATTAATGAAGATTGGATATCTCTCAGACTTGAAGTAAACATTTAGTTGATTTGGTGAGTTTATTATATATTTCTGAACATGAAAGGGTCTACAGAAACAAAGTTGGTAGAATTTAACACACCACAAATACTTGTGAGCATTTTCTTTCATTTCTTTCCTCGTGATTCTTTTTTTTTTTTTTTAACGTGTTATTAACATGTTCTTGATTGCAAATAACCTGGGTAAGTTAGGAGTTACACAGTGTTCAAGCCGATTTTAAGTTTGCACTTTATGCCGATTTTAAAAAGATCGCACAAAGCATTTTAAACAAAACAGTACAGTTCTCTTCAATCTTCAAATGTGGGAAATTAAATATTTCAAGTCTGATTATGGAAATAGTTCAACTTTAGATGGTATTTCCATATTTGTTCTTAATCTGCTCCAATATATAGGCGTTGTTTCTCTTGTAGTAAACAGCTCACTGTTACTGAATTTTTCATATGTACCCCTGCACCCCAGGAACGGTTTGGTCTTGCACTATTTCTATCAGTTTTTTAAAATACGCTGGTGTCAGGGGAGCTTCGAAACTAACAAATTAGTTCAGTATTATTAGAAATTTTAAAAATCTGGTGTGCAAGAGAAAAGAACTGTATGTCAGAGTGAATACTTCATTTCAACTTTCTCTCATAATTTGATTTTTTGATGTGTCCGAAAGTGATCTATTGTGACAATAAGATTAACTAGTTCATACCCCGGCCACACCAAGGGTAGCAAACAAAATTGTCTGCATTTTGATCATGAATTCTTGAGTGCATAGATGATTAAATTTAATTGGCTAACCATCTATGTATTAAAGACCATTGAAGGAAAGAGATTTGGAGGTTTTGTTGTTTTAATAACTAGCTTAAAATATTTGATATACTGGATGTTGAAGCATAACGATTTTTTACGACCGTAAGAGAAAAAACGTTATAATGGCATTACTCGGTGTAGTAGTTTTGAACTTCTTTCTTAAATACATCAGACACGATTTTTCCTCTCAATGGTAAATTTATAATCAAAGATATTAAGGTACTAGATTAATGTAGTATAATGTCGTGCTTTACAGCAATATACCAGAAGTCTAAATGATTCATACCCCAGGGAAGACTTGATATTATCAATTTAAAGTGTTTAATATACATTTATTTAAATATGAAGTTCCACTTTGCCTGAGGAATGAGTATTTAAATTGACAGCCTAATAAAATTCCTAAGTAATGTAGTCTTTCCACCCATTTACTTATTAGTCATATTTTAAAATCATTCATTTAGAGACACCAGAAAACATGTGACCTAATTGTTTAGGGATACAATAATTGTTTAGGGAATTAAACATTAATTCTACAGCTATCTTATTTTTCTTATCATAAATATAAAGCTTTGATCTTCAGTCTTGCTTTTCAAGGGCCAAAAATTCCTGGATTAATGGCTCAAAATGAATGATTACATGAATAAGAACAGCCAGAATATATAAATAAATAATATCCGTTGTTCACATTAATTAGAACTGTCGGCAGTTATGCCCACATTCCAATTCTTAAACAAAAAAAAAATACATAGTCTTTTATTCTGAAATTAAAATAATATTATAAGAACTAATTCTCTTTTATCATAACACTTTAGATGGTTAAAATCTCACACATTTTATGCTTTATTCTCATAATTTATGTGCCTTGATAAATTTAATTGTTGTAGACTTCATAAAATTGAATTACTTTTCATGCAATCAAATTAGTTACATTAATTGGAGTTATAAATATGGAAATCCAGTAAAGAACACTGTTTTAGCTTACTTTTCTACATAAACGCTTACAAATCTGTTTTCCTTCTGTTTTGGACAAAATGGAAACTGTCCTAATAAGTAGGTGGAAATCTTAAATAATTCATTAACGTGTGTCATTCATATGCTTTTTCTTGTCCTCACCGGGCCTTACCTATTAGTCAGCCAAAACCTACACAAGCATCCACAAGGCATTTATAACATATCAGTCTCTCGTGAAATCCAGTGGGATTGCCAACACAGAGGAGTTTCAACCGGATATGGTGCCCCTTCCCACTCTCCATCTATGTAGAGATTTCATGGTTGGAAACATAGGTCACACACACACTCAAACACACACACTTACAAAGCATATTCCTACACCTTCAGGGATAGCTAAGTGGTAACGCCATAGAGGGTGATTCCAGCCTCCTGAAATTTTTGCTTTGACCTCACAGTGTTTTTTTTTGTTTTTTAATTTCTCGATTTGCTTGCATCTAGTTCATCACAGACCCCACCATTTCCTGTTGTCTTATATTTGACCCAATTCACACATCACCAGGCACATGTGGATATTTTCGTTACTTTTGATTTGGCCTGGCAAGAACCATGTTCTCACAAAAAGATTTGGTTCTCCTGACTTAGAAAAAGGCCCATTGTTTTCCCTCCAACCTTACAATCCTAAAATAACCCCGGCTCCTCCTTATTCCCACTGCTTGACGCAGTGTGCAGATAACTTTATTTTTATAAATCTGCAATATAGTTACCTAGTGTGTCCAAACGTATGAATTTTAATGAATAGAAGAAAACAAAAAAAAGATACAAGTGAAAATATTATCTATTATTATATAAATGTACAAAAATTAAAGTGAGGGGTTTTATGCCAATTGTTTACAAACACAGCATTAGCTGGTTTTTCTTTCAACCGAAATCATTAATCACCAGTTCGTTTTTGTGCTAGAAGCAGTCAGAAGCCATTCTTTTAATAAATCTTTTTTCATTATTCAAATACCATAATACTATGTACCACCAAAATTATATGATGTTCTTGCTAAAATAAGTTCAGGAATGTTACAAAGATTTTTTTTTTTCATTTTATTTTTCAATAGAGAGTCGTACAGAAAAACTACAAAAAACTTTAAGCAACAAATGAAATTAAAGAGGTCATAAGACAACATTTTTGCAGCTACGTGCTTGCATTATAGTGTTATAAATATGACTAATCTTTTCAAGTCCTTGAAAGGAATAATTTATATCTGTATATTATTTAGCTTAAGCTTAATTTAGTGATCTACTTAACAATTCTTTCTAAATTCCAAAACATTTCAAACTGATCTGGAGTTCATCTGAGTTCCATAAAACCTAAATGTGTGCACACATGGCAACATACTTTTCTAGGGAAACAATACGAGATTAACAATGTCAGGAAGATGTTTTAGTAAAAGTATACACTCAGGAATTTTCTCACTTTTCCCATTTGCAAAGAGAGGAAGTGAACAGTTGAAACATACTCATTCAAAGCTGAGGAATGCAACACCCAAGTGTGTTCCTAGAATCGTTTAGTATAAATGTGATATAAATGTGTTAATTCAAAACAGTATCGGGTTAAATAAATGTTGCCTTTAGTGTGGCATAATTTTCTTTTGTGATAAACGTCATTGACTTCCTATTTACTTTTCAATTGATTTTATTTGCCAAATTATATACCAAACAGTCCCATGAGCTTATTGAATATATGGGGGCTAACAATGAAAAATGTGCATAGTTTTAGCACCAACTTTGTAAATTGCCTTAATAATAGCTGGCATAATGTAATAGTATTTTCAACCAGTACTTTTAATTTCTAGCTCATAAAGCCTTTTCATTGAACCCCAAGGGTGTAGCTATAAAAGTAAGATTTAATTTTGTGTATTATGTGGCCTAAATTAGCTTTAAAGCAATAGGAGAAACACGCGGTTACAAAAGAGAGACTGAAATTATTATAACTTGATATGAATTTCTGCAACAAAATTAATTATTGTTTCCATCGTACATAATTTGGAGTGAAAATTTAAGGTTACTCAGAACATGCATTTTAAATCTTATTATTTTTTAAGTGTGACAAGTAGGTAAGAAATCTTCATGGCCATATATAAGAAAAAAACATTGATCAAACACATATTTTCTGTGCCTTCAAGCTCCCGGGTAGACATGAAAGCCAGGGATGTTTGCAGTCACTTATATAATGTTAACTTTTGTAGTCAGAATACATCTTTCTTACACTAATCTCCTCCTAATCATTTACCCCTTGAAATAAAACAGGGAAAGTTCAGCATTGCCTTCTGGTTTCTTATATTTGTATTTAAGGAATATAATGATTTCTTATAATTGTATGATGCTTTACAATTTCAATAAGTTCCTATCTGTGATTTTGTTTTGCTCCTGAGTGAATGTCCATGGCAAGTATTACTATCTCTATTTCATTGGTGGAGAGGTTTAGTGCCTTGTCTAAGACTATTAAATTAAGGTGAATAACTCACATACTGGGTACACAGTAGACCTTCGGAGGTATGTAATAAAATGGCAATATTTTGTTCCAGAAAAACTCACACGTATGTGTAGACCTGGACTATCAGTTCTAATCCACTGCATTTCTTATGAATCACCAACAAATCCACATAGACCACAAAGAGAATTTTAATTTAAGTGACCTGTAATTCGCTCCCTTTTTTTTTTTTTAGTTTCTAAAATTAAAAAAGAAAAATATTCCTCAATAAGTCATGGTCGTTCTTATTAGAGTGAATAATCGCTATACCAATATCCATGGACTATAAGTACTTAATATTTATTGGCCTATATTTTTATATTCAAGAGAGATGTTTAGATAAATTTTGATCTTAAAGATGAATGAAGGAAAATTACGGAATGAAGCTCCCTCTGTAAAACATCATTGCTTGTATATTCCTTTCTTTTCTAAATTTTGGAGACAATGTTCTTTAATTTCTGTTTTCAAGTCTTATTAGAATTCTATATAATACACAGGCAGAAATAATACACAAGAAAGTATGCCTAAATCTGAGAGCCAGAGGACCTAATTTTCAGAGTCAGCTAAGAAACTAGCTTGATCAATAAGTCATTTCACATTTTGCTCTGGTTTTTGTGACTGGAACATGAAAGAATTGCAGTATATAAATTCTAAATACACTAACCAGCTCCAAAATCTCTACAAATATATAAAAGAGGCATATATTTTCCCCCAGGGTTGTTTTTACTTTTTGATCTCTGTTAGCCTAATTAGTTCTTCTCCATTTAGTAAATTGTCATATTATTTGACACAATCAACTTTTAAAAACTAGTATCCACAAAAAAACAATGGATAATGGCAGGACAGTAAAGTATTTGGAAACGTGTTTTTACATGTAACATTTAGCATGTGATGGGGGGGTGGGTTTTCTACAGTAAAAATACTTGATCCTCTTCAGCAAACCTGGGAAGTATGCAATATTCAAATCTTATTTATCTTAAGAGGAGCCCTGGTGGCCCAGCAGTTAAGAAGCCTGGCTGCTACCCAAAAGCTCAGCAGTTGGAATTCACCAGCCGCTCCTTGGAAACCCTGTGGGGCAGTTCTACCCTGTTCTATAGGGTCCCAATGAGGCAGAATCTACTGGAAGCCAATGGGATTTACCTTAAAGTTTGTCATGATGCATGTCTTGTTATCTCAAAATGTGAGATATAATTTAAAATGTGATATAAGAATCATCTATAAGTGTTGGGGGTTTTTTGTTTGGGTTTGGTTTGCTTTTTGTTTTGTTTTTGGTGTTGTCATTGTTGCTGCGTATACTACAAACAGTGCCTGAGGCCAGCACAGGGGTGTGCCCCTCAGTCCCCCCCACCAAGGAGATGGTGCTCTCTGGATGTCAATCAAATGGCGACACAGCAGCACTTGAAAGTCTTGGCTGTGAGCTCACCGAATAAAAAGCCTGACACGGCGTTAATTTATTACCAATCTGGGGGCTTTTCTTTTTCTTCCTTTTTTTTTTTTTCCGTGCTCGCTTTTAACCGATCATTTAATTTGTTTAGTCGCTGTGATTATGCGTTGGTCACATTTGGCAATGGGAACGATCTGGAAAGCTTAGAGGGAATACATTATGGTGCCATAAATTTGAGATGGAAGTATGTTTTTGTATTTCTGCCAGGAATATCAGACAGCCAGTGACTGTTGGCAAATCTGCTTTTTCAGTCTGCTCTGCTCAGGCAGGAGTGGGTGGTCCTGAGGTCATCCCATTCTGTAGCCCAACAGACACTTGCCATTCCTGATGTGTCCCTCTCCTGTGTTCTCTGATTACCAAGAGGGAGAGGTGATATTTAAGTTCAAGGTTTGGGGGTTTTCTTTCTATCAATAAATGAATTTTATAAATAAATACACTTTTAAAAGAAATGTTTTCTCTTCACCAGGTAGTTTTCTCGTTGCCCTAGCTTTTCATATATATAAACTCCTCCATGGAAGCTGCACGTCCCACACCTGAGGTGGCATGTCCGCATTCTCCAAGCCCTCCACCGTGAAGAAGGTGTTTTTGATTTGCATCTGCATCCTGGCTTTCGGTGAGATAAAGAGAGGTTCAGACAGAGGGACTGAAAATTCCCATGAAAAGACAAAAACAAATGAGGTGGTTCCAAGGAGAAGTTTTTACAAGAACAGCATTCCTGATGTTGTGCAAAGGAGTGTGAGCATCCTCCACCCAGCAAAAGCTGCCCGAGAGCAGTTAGGTCTGCCAATTCAGTGTCCCCAGGAGTTATCTGACTCACAAGTGTTTATTGTAAAAAGATATGTTCCCTGGCAACAGCTTTAACATGATGCAACTGACTTTTCTGCACTTCTAAAACAAATGTCTTTTTCATTAGTCGCCTTCGTTTGCTTGTTTGTGTGGGGTACACCTCTCTTTCTGGATCAAAAATTCCGCTTTCTGGCTCAATGTGCCATGGTTCACCATTTATACGTATCCACATTTTTACAAGGAATACGAAAGGAGGGCCATTTCCTATTACGTGGAATATAAGAAGCCATAGTTGGGAACTACATTAGATTATATCCAAGATGTCTTCCATGTTTGTTTCTTAAAATTCAGGTCATATAGGTCGTAAGGGAAAGAGAGGCACACAGAGGCAGGTGGTATGACCAGCTCACTAACAGATTGCATTCCAGATTTCTATCCATAACAATGAGCTTTGGGCATATAGAAAAAAAAAAAATCTAATGACATCAACTGGTGTGTTTTGGACTTCAGGTTACCACAAGTTGTATTTCACATGGTAAAATGTTGATAGCATGATAACCAGCCCAGTTGTATCTCCTTGATAAGAGCAAGCCTGTCATTCCATCCACAAGGTCTTAAAAGTCTGAGAGGAGGGACTGAACCTCCTAGGGAATGACTCGGGTATTGGAGTTCCAATCATAAAATGTCAATCCTGAGATTATTTTGTCAAGTTTTCATTTGAAAAGCAGACTAGAAACCCAGAAAAATAAATATAAATAGTTTAATAATATAATAACTCCAGCTCATAGGGACCCTCTGTCCTATAGGATCTTCTGTCCTAAATCCAACTAGGATTTGTACCTGAGCATTTAACCACACCCTCTAAAAGCTCAGAATGAGCTTGTAAATGCATAGTATATATATTTTGAAGCTCTGGTGGCATAATGGTTAAGAGCTCAGCTGCTAACCAAGAAGTCGGCAGGTCAAATCAACCAGCTGCTCCTTGAAAACCCTATGGGGTACTTCTACTCTGGCCTATAGGGTCGCTATGAGTCGGAACCAACTGGATGGCAATATGTTTGTTCAGATTTTTGTATATTTTTTTATATTATACATATACATAATTGCATTTATACATGAGTATACATTACATGAGCCCCGATGGCACACTGGTTAAGAGCCTGGCTGTTAATCAAAAGGTCAGCAGTTTGAATGCACCAGCCACTCCCTGGAAACCCTATGGAACAGTTCTACTACGTCCTATAGGGTCACTATGAGTCAGAACTGACTTGACAGCACATAACAACAACATACGTTACGTGAATAGTTTAAATTTTAGAGCTGGAAGAAATTTTAGAAACAATATATTCACTTAATAGCTATTTATTGAGCATGTGATTTTCCAGGCATTGTGTTAAATGCTAAGAGCTGCATTCATTCATCCGACGGGTATACACTATGCTTCTGCTATATTCAAGGTACTACGCCCAGCAGTGCGGACATAGCCATGAGCAAGGCAAATTTGCATCCTGTCTTCGCTATGCTCACTTTCTTACAAGGGAAATAAAAAATTGTACTGAGAACTACACGTGAAGGGAAATGAATCTTATGCTCGGGTTTGATTAGGATGAGTAGGAGTTAGCTAGGGCTATGAAACAGAAAGAAACAGAGTGAATCTCAGGAGCCAAAGAAGGTCATTGGTCTAGACTGTAGTCAGCTAAGAGGAAGACAGGAGATAAGGCCTGGTGAGACAGGGAAGAGCCAGAGCACCTGGAAGTCGATAGGCAGAGGTGAGGACACTCAATGGTCCCTACCTTCATGGAGATGGCAGTCCAGCAAGAGCACAGAAGTGTTAACAGATGTTTTGTAGGTAGCACTAGTTTTTTTTTTTTCTAGTTAGATTTGTTTACAACAGATGCTAATTTCTCAAAGTATTCAATTGCAAACTTAGTCTTATTCCCTCTCTGGCATAGATCAACAATCTAAAACTTTGACAAACATTTCCAAAGGACTTCATTTCCAGCCAGTCTTGTTTGTTAAGCACACATATGTATATCCCTGTATGTAAAATAAATGTCATCTTGTTCACAGATCTTGCAGGCCTTTCCATTCTAATTTTACTGACCTCCTGAATATTAGTTTAGTAGTGGAAATGTATAACTTATGGGAAAAGATCACAGAGCATGAAATACTAATTAAATTATGTTTAACTGATAATTGCCTTATAAAACCAAACCTGTTACTGCAGAGTTGATTCTGACTCATAGGGAGCTTATAGGGCAGAGTATTGCCCCATAGGGCTTTCAAGGACCAGCTGTTGGATTCGAACTGCCGACCTTTTGATTAGCACCCGAGATCTCAACCACTGCGCCACCAGGGTCCAATTGCCTTGTAGTTAATGCTATGTCAAAAATAGATTTATTAATATATACTGGATAGTAACCAAATGGAATACCTGCGACATTTACAGATAGTCATAAAAAGCAGCAATTAGTTGTGATAAATCCTATCAGTGTTAAACTAAAATAAGAAGAAAGTCAAAACGCTATGAGCATGCAGCATTAAATCTTCCTAGCACTCAGTTATGTTCTTAAGAACCACCTAATTTAAGACCAAGGGAAAAAAAAAAACCAATTAAGAAAAAAGCCTTGGCTTATTGTTTTGTTTTTATGCAGTACAAAGGATAATGATGTAATTTTTATAACTGAAAAGTTGATTGCAAACTGGCCTGTGTTCTAAATTCTTGGTGTAAGTCTAATTCAGAAGTAATTGAATCCACATTTGCTGAAACGACTAAAAGTTGTTTATAAACTCCTCTATAGTGTTTGCTTTCATAGTGGGATATTCAGGCTATTCAAATCTCAAAATCTGGAGTCAATAGAATTTATAGCATTTGACTCTAATGTACCATATTAAACACTTCAATGTGATTACTACTTCTCAAGATGTTAAAATTTACAATACTGGCACATCTTCTTTGAAAAGTGTAGCCTTCATTAAACCCAAAATTAGCTCTTCTAAAACAAATAACATTTTTTGGACATAACATTTCCTCATGGTTTTATGCTTTACTAATTCAGAGGCAGAGAAACTTAAATATTCTTAGCTGGTTTTTTTTTTTTTTTTTTTTCCTTACTGCAAGTTGCGATAAAGTGTAAATTTAAAAAAAAAAAAACTAATTAAATTGTTTTTTCTAAGCCCTACCTTGTATACATATCATGACATACATGTCACAGCAAAAGTCAATGAACAAGGCAATTGCCCCCAAATTAAGAATGTGCCTATGCTGGCATTTAAGTTGCAAACCTAATGGTTTCACTAGTTAACTGATCTTTGTTCTACTAATTATGGGTACTTATTAAATATTTCTAGAAGTCAGTACATTTTTTTATTAAATATTTTTAGAAGTCAGTACACATTGTCTAGTTAGGAAAAATATTAATATACTATACTTAGCAGTGTTTTGATATGTAAACATCCGCTAAAATAACAACAGTCCTCAGTTTAAATCCACAAAACGCTAGGTAGGAAATGACGGTGGTAATGCCAGCTGAGCTTATTAATTGGCTCATCTTTTGTAGTATTAGTCAGTTTGTAGTCACGTGTGTATATATGTCTCTGCTTTCAATATGCATTTTTGAAGAATCTACACAAAGCAAAAGCTGACTTTTGTTTGCTTGTTTGTTTTGGTGAATATACACAACAAAACATACACTAATTCAACAGTTTTTACGTGTACAATTCAGTGACATTGGTTACATTCTTCAAGTTGGGCCGCCATTCTCAATATGCTTTTCCGAATTATTTCTCCAACATTAACATAAACTCGTCCCTTAAGCTTCTCATCTAACCTTCAAGTTGCTGCTGTCAGTTTGATCACCTAAAGATAATTCTTTAAAAGTGTGCAATGTTCAAGGCAGACATTCTTTTCTAATTAAGCAAAACTATCGCTTGGTTGAGGCCCTGGTGGTGCAGTGGTTAAGAGCTATGGCTCCTAACCAGAAGGTTAGCAGTTCCAATCTACCAGCCGCTCCTTGGAAACCCAATGGGGCAGTTCTACTCCATTCCCTAGGGTTGCTATGAGTTAGAATTGACTCCAGGGCAACAGGCTTGGTTTTTATTGTTTAGTTTAAAGATAACTTCAGGGCATAGTTTCAGTTTAAGATTCCCTCTGGGCAATAGTTTCTGGGGATGATCCAGCCTCAATGGCTCCAAAAAGTCTGGATTCCATGAAAATTTTAAATTCTATTTTACATTTCCCGCTTTAGATCAGGATATGCTATGCCGTTTTTGTTGTTACTGTCATTGTTGTTAAGTGCCTTTGAGTCAATTTGACTCATACTAACTCCATTTGACAGGATAGAATTGCCCCATTGGGTTTTCTAGGCTATAATCTTTACAGGAGCAGATCACCAGGTCTTCCTTCCACAAAGCAATGGAGTGGGTTTGAACTGCCAACCTTTAGGTTAGCAGCCGAGTGCTCAAGCAAAAGATGTCTTAATACTACCTCAGGCTGGGTAAGTAGAGTTACGTCTGAGACAGTGTAGGAAGCAGGTAAAATAATAGCTATTTTTTTTTTTAATGCTTGCTATGTGGCAGGCACTTTTCAAAACACTTTTCATGCACAATCAAATCTTCACAACTCTAATAAGGTAGATATTAATATAGTTATTATAGTGTCCATTTCACAGATGAGGAAACTAAGGCTACAAGAAGTTCAATAACAATCTAAGGTAGTATAAATTCCACAGCCAGAACTCTTCAAGACATTGCTGTTTTGCCTTTTGGTATGTAAGACAGATTTTCAGCCATCAATCTTTATTTTCTAAAGGCCTTCTCTGAAATTTCTTTGGATCTTTTTTTTTTGGAATTTTTTTTTGCCAGCTAATTTTCAGAGGTTTCATCCTCCTGGCCTATTACCAAAATAGTCTTCCTTTCAGTATAACCATTATGCAATAGTGTAAAATTTGAACTTCAATCATCTGACATGCAGCCTTTGTTGTTTGTTCATTTGTTGGAAATGTGACTAAATCAGGAAGATTTGCACTGTATTTCAATAGGAAAAAAATGGTCCTGGAAATTTCTTGTCTGCTGGCACAACTAGGGAAGATCTAAAATAACCATGATGAAAAATCCAAAGCACCCACAAACTGAGTAAGGAAAAACAATGAATGTCCTCAGTAGCCCTTTCCATAGCCACAAAGTGATCTGTACCAAACACCCATCTTGGAACACTGAGATGATCCATCCTGGAGCTGAAGACAGTTGTGGGCACTTTCTAGATCCCCTATTAAATGTCAGTAAATAATGACCTACACGCCAGATTTCCTTGAAAGGATTTTTTTTTTTTAATTTTTTTAAATACTTAAGAACACTTAAAATCAGATGATTTCACAACAAATCTGGATTTACAATCACAGTCCTCATCACACCCAATCATCATGCATTTAGCCCATTTCACTGATTGATGATGTGATCTTATACATAGAAAACCCCAAAGAATCCACAAGAAAACTATTGGAACTAATAGAAGATTTCAGCAAAGTATCAGGATACAAGATAAACATACAAAAATGAGTTGTGTTCCTCTACACCAAAAAAGAGAACTTTGTAGAGGAAATTGTCAAACCAATACCATTTGCAGTAGCCCCCAAGAAGATAAAAATACTTAGGAATAAATCTAACCAGAGATGTAAAGGCCTATACAAAGAAAACTACTAGGCCCTTCAACAAGAAATCAAAAGACACCTACATAAGTAGAAAACATACCTTGCTCATAGACAGGAAGACTCAACATTGTAAAAATGTCAGTTCTACACCAAGCAATCTATAGATACAATGTAATCCCGATCCAAATTCCAACATCATTTTTTAATGAGATGGAGAAACAACTCATCAACTTCATATGGAAAGGGAAGAGGCCCCAGATAAGTAAAGCATTACTGAAGAATAAGAACGAAGTGGGAGGCCTATTATAATAGAACCTATTATGCCACCTTAGTAGTCAAAATAGCCTGGTACTGGTACAACAGGTACATAGACCAATGGAACAGAATTGAGAATCCAGACACAAATTCATCTTCCTATGATTGTGGTTTTTTTTATGAGCAGCTGATATTTGACAAAGGCTCAAAATCTGTTAAATGGGAAAAAGACAGTCTCTTTAACAAATGGCGCTGGCATAAGTGGATATCCAGCTGCAAAAAAAAATGAAACAAGATCCATACCTCACACCATGCATAAAAACTAACTCAAAATAGATCAAAGACCTAAATATAAAATCTAAAACAATAAAGATCATGGAAGAAAAAAATAGGGGCAACACTAGGTGCCCTAATACATGGCATGAAAAGAACACAAAACATAACTAAGAATGCACAAACACCAGAACTAGATAACTGGGAGCTGCTAAAAATCAAACATTTCACCAAAAGAGTAAAAAGACAAACCTATAGACTGGGAAAAAAATTTTGGCTACGACAAATCCTATCAGGGTCTAATCTCTAAAATCTACAAAATACTGCAAAACCTCAACAACAAAAAGGCAAATAACTCAGTTAAAAAATGGGCTAAGGATATGAACAGGCACTTCAACAAAGAAGACATTCAGGCAACTAACGGATACATGAGGAAATCCTCATAATCATTAAAAAACCAAATCCTCATTAAGAAATTAAAACCAAACCGTTGCCGTCAAGCTGATTCCGACTCATAGCAACCCTATAGACAAGAGTAGAACTGCCCCATATAGTTTCCAAGGGGTGCCTGCCGGATTTGAACTGCCCACCTTTTAGTTAGTAGCTATAGCACTTAACCCCTACGCCACCAGGGTTTCCCATAAGCCATTAGAGAAATGCACATCAAAACTACAATAAGATACCATCTCACCTCAACAAGGCTAGCAGTAATAAACAATAATAATAAATGTTAGGTTGTGGAGAGACTGGAACACTTATGCACTGCTGGTGGGAATGTAAAATGGTACAACCACCTTGGAAATCGATTTGGCTCTTCCTTAAAAAGTTAGAAATAAAAGTACCATACAATCAGCAACCCCACACCTTGAAATATATCCTAGAGAAATAAGAGCCGTCACACAAATAGATATATGCACACCCATGTTCGTTGCAGCTCTGTTCACAACAGCAAAAAGATGGAAACAAACCAGATGCCCATCAACAGACAAATGGATAAACAAATTATGGTATATTCACACAATGGAATACTACACAACGATAAAGAACAATGATGAATCTGCAAAACATCTCACAACATGGATGAATCTGGAAGGTATTATGCTGAGTGAATCAGTCCCAAAAGGACAAATATTGTAGGAGACCACTATTATAAGAACTCAAGAAAAGGTTGAAATACAGAAGAAAGCATTCTTTGATGGTTACAAGGGTGAGGAGGGAGGGAGAAGTAAATTCGCTAACTACATAGTAGACAAAAATCATCTTAGGTGAAGGGAAGGACAACACACAATCCAGGGGAAGTCAGCACAAATGGACTAAACCAAAATCTAAGAAGTTTCTTGAACAGAACCAAACACTTCAAGGGACAGAGTAGCAGGGGCGAGGGTCTGGGAACCATTGTTTCGGGGGACATCTAGGTCTATTGGCATAACAAAGTTTATTAAGGAAATGTTCTGCATCCCACTTTGGTGAGTGGCGTCTGGGGTCTTAGAAGCTTGCAAGCGGCCATCTAAGATGCATCAATATATCTTAACACACTTGGAGTAAAAGAGAATGAAGAACAGCAAAGACACAAGGAAAGTATTAGCCTGAGAGACAAAAGGGCACATAAACCTGAGATTCCATCAGCCTGAGATCAGAAGAACTAGATGGTGCCCGGCTACCACCAATGACCACCCTGACAGGGAACACAGCAGAGAGTCCCTGATGGAGCAGAAGAAAAGTGTGATGCAAAACTCAAATTCATGTAGAAAGACCGGACTTAATGGTCTGACTGAGACTGAAGGAACCCCAGAAGACATGGGCTTTCTATTAACCCAGAACTAAAACCATTCCCAAAGCCAACTTTTCAGACAAAATTAGACTGGATTATAAAACACAAAATAATACTCGTGAAGAGTGTGCTTATTGGTTCAAGTAGATACACGAGACTAAATGGACAGTTCCTGCCTGGAGGCGAGATGTGAAGGCAGAAAGGGATCGGAGCTGGCTGAACGGACACGGGAAACCCGGGGTGGAAAGGGGTTGCAACTAGGGTCACATAACAATACGTGTATAAGCGTTTGTGTGAGAAGTTAATTTAAGCCGTAAACTTTCACATAAAGCTCAATCAAAAAAGAAAAGTTGACTCTGACTCGTGGCAACTCCGTGTGTGTCAGGGTAGAACTCTGCTCCACTGGGTTTTCAGTGGCTGGTTTTTCCAAAGCAGATCGTCAAGGCTTTCCTCCAAGGTTCCTCTGAGTAGACTTGAACTTCCAACCTTTTGGTTAGCAGCCGTAGCCCTTCACCACTGAGCCAGCAGGGCTCCTTAGCCTCCTTAAACTTCTTGCCTTTGTGTCGATTCTGACTCATAGGGCTAGGAAAACCTGTGTTTGGGTTAGAATTCAGGCAGTGTGCAAGTGTTCCCATAAATCCTATCTACAGAAAAGTTTTCAAGAGCTGAGAGTGTGGGAGATGAATAGGAAGGGGTGCAAAGGTTGGGCGAGAGTGAAGAAAAGCCTCTGATACAGTTCATACTGCTTCTGCGATACCATCAGCTCCCTGGGACTTTCCAGTGTGGATGGGAGTCTTCTGCATAGAGGTGGCTTCAAGGATCTCCCATACCAGGCTGGGGATCATGGCTCCCCAGTATCTTCCTGCCTCCCATTTTAGCTCTGGTTTCAGAATCCCCAATGTCATGAGGAGTCAGTTAGTTGTATAAGAAACTCACATGTGACATCCTGACTAAAGGCTAAAGCCACAATAGGCCTAGAGGTCATCTCAGAGAATAAAAATAAAAACTTGCCCAAAGGAATATAGTAAATTGCTGAGCAACTGGACTCAGAACTAAAGAGTTTGTTTTTTGTTTGTATGTTTTTAAGTCACTCTGGGAGAATCATACACAACAATCACAAATGACTAGTGTCATGGATTGCATTGTATCCCCAAAAAATATCTGTCAACTTCCCTGGGCCATGATGCTCAGTATTGTGTGATTGTCTAGCATTTTATGCAATTGTCCGCTATTTTACGTGATTTTCCCATATGTTGTAAATCCTATCACAATGATGCAGTAAGTTGGGTTAGCAGCAGTTATATTGATGAGGTCTGCAAGATTAGGTAGCATCTTAAGCCAATCTCTTTTGAGATATAAAAGAGAGGAGCAAGCAGAGAGACATGGGAACGTCATACCACCAAGAAAGCAGTGCCAGGAGAAGAGAACGTCCTTTGGACCCGAGGTTCCTGAGCTAAGATGATCCCAGACCAAGGTAAGACAGATGACAAGGACCTTTCTCCAGAGCTGACAGAGAGAGAAAGCCTTCCCCTGGAGCTGGTGCCCGAATTCAGATTTCTAGCCTACTGGACTGTGAGAGAATAAACTTCTCTTTGTTAAAGCCAACCACTTGTGGCATTTCTGTTATAGCAGTACTAGATGTCTAAGACAACTAGGGTACGTAAAATAATCTGGTAATTCTTTCCCCAGAAATCCTAGCGTTCAAACAGAATTTCACACTAATTAATCATTATTTATTCAGAAGCACCAGTCTGGCTAGAAAACTCTCGGGAGAAAACCAAATGTAAACAGTTCCTGAAACAAAATTCTTTTTTTGTCCAAAAACTAACAGATTGACTCCAGGAATAAAAATTCCTACATTTACAGGCCTATTATTGCCCCCAGACCAATTCAAATTAAGCTGAGTGTATGCATGTGCTACTATAGCTTTATAACAACCAGAACACTGAATTTCGGTTTCTGTAAAGACCAGGTAAATGACAATAAAAACCTTTATTGTTATTTATTCAATTAGTATTCTTCTAACTGTGGAACAAAAACCTGGATTTTTATTCCCTGAATGACTATTAAATGAAATTGGACAACGGCGACATGAAGCTCTCAAATATTCCAGGCTTCTGCAGAGAGAACAACTCCAGCGAGCAGCACACTGTTGCTTAGTCTGTTTGTTCTACTGCCATGCTCTTTACCTTCACATTGTTAAATTGTCTGGGTCTCCTCAAAGGAAAGGCCCTGGGTGATGATGATGATGGCAATGACAAATGTGTGGCCTAATTTTCTGAAAACCGGATGCTTTCTCTATCGTAAATCCTTTGTTAGAAAACATGGCCTGTCTTTAAAACCTTTAAAATATTCTCAACTGGGACAAAGTGAGAAAGTAGGGTGTGCGTGTGTGTTTCCCAAATGATATCCTACTAAAGAAAAATGTCGGGGAAAATGAGTCTTCCAGTCAACATTTGCTGGTGTACCTCAAACACGTTTCTCATAAGCTGAAGCTCCATATTTTACCGATCCTGATACCATTAAGTTAGTATGTAAAAATTTTGTTTTTTAATAAAACAAAATCGAGCTGATAAGACCTAGTGGTTAAGGCCATACATAGGCTTTAGAGTCAGATGGGAAAAAGAAAAAAAAAAAAACAGCTCTGTTGCTCTTAATTCAATTCTGACTCATGGTGACCACATGTGTTTCAGAGTAGAAATGAGTTCCATAGGGTTTTCTTGGTTGTAATTTTTACAGAAGGAGAGAGCCAGGTCTTTCTTCTGTGGCGCCACTTAAAAAAAAAAAAAAGTATTGCCCTCTAGTAGATTCCGACTCACAGCGACCCTATAGGGCAGAGTAGAACTGCCCCACAGGGTTTCCAAGGAGTAGCTGTGGATTCGAATTGCCGACTTTTTGGTTAGCAGCCCTATTAACCACTGTACCAGAGCTCCATGGTGCCACTAACCAAAAAAACCAAACCCACTACCATCAAGTCAATTCCAACTCATAGTGACCCTACAGGACAAAGTAGAACTGCCCCATAGGGTTTCCAAGGGGCAGCCGGTAGATTCGAACTGCCAACCTCTTGGTTAGTAGCCGTAGCTCTTAACCACTGAGCCATCAGGGCCCCGTGGTGCCACCAGGTAGGCTCAAATCTCCAATCTTATGGTTTGTAGTCTAACACAAACTATATGCTCCACCCAGGAGTTAAACAGGTGTAAAAAAATTTTTTTTGAATAAATCTGAGTTCCCCTCTGACCACCACAACTGTATGTTCAACTTTTTTAAACCTCAAATTGCTCACCTATAAAATGAGGAATATAATATCTGCCAGACGAAGTTCTTAAGTGCACCATGTGAGGTAATGATATAAAGTGTCTAACACTTTGCCCAGCACAGAAAGTCACTCAGTTGATGGAAATTTGTTGTCGTTTCCAAAAAATAGTCATATTACACAGTGCTGGCAAGGTTGTTACTAACCAGTTTCTCAACCCGTAGAACTCTCAAAGGGAGTGAACAGAAGTGGATCAAGAGGTAGTTACACACTTGTTTTTTGTTGTATACTACCCTCCTTACAATTTACCTACAAATAAAATAACTGATGATAACTAGAAGGAAACAGGTAAAGATGAATACTCTCAGGACAAAAAGCAGGTGTTTGAAGTGAAAGGGTAGGAGAAAAGCAAAAGAGAATTAACAGAAAGGGGAGAGAGAAAAAAAAAAAAAGAGCAAAGGGAAAGAAGCATGAAGCACCCCTTGGAGTTCTTTCTGTCTGGCCACTCACCCCAGTGGGAACAAGGCACAGCTCACAGAAGCCATGCCTTCCTCACTGGGTACAAGAGCTACAGCCAGGGACACTGTAGACATTTGGGGGTGGGGTGGGGGCAGAACTAAAGCTGTGTATATACTACCTGGTTCAGTAAAAAATTATGGAAATTTTATATACATATATATGATCCATATATATAGATATTTGTATAAATGTATATACATATATACACCTGCTCCTCACTTATCGACTGTCTTGTTATTTGACGTTTCACATTTATGACTATAGTAAAAAATCCACTATCTATTTTGTGCATCGACAACATACGCCTGGCAGTAAAGAGCAACAAAGTGCAAGGCAAGAGTAATGCTGACTGTGATGGTTAAGATTATGTGTCAACTTGGCAAGGCTATGATTCTCGGTTTGGCAGTTATGTAATGGTGTAATCATCCTCCATTTTGTGATCTGATGTGGTCATCCTTCATTTTCACATAACAATCTGGTCTTTGGAACCTAACCTGTCAATAAGTGAAGAGTAGGTTTATATACATATGCTCTAAAATACATATAGATAGATAGATGACAGGTTAGTTAGAAAGACTGGCAGGTATGTAGCTAGGTAGGTATACAGACAGACAGACAGATAGATAGATATTCTTTTAAAATGGCATGGACCTGCTTCTTTTCCCCTCTGTATGGACACCAGTCAGTGCCGTTACACGCACTTATAAAGACCGAAATACTTGTTTTATGGCAATGGAGGGCATCATGCCAGCATTCTTGGGCCTGAGACCTTATTGATAAGACCATTCCAATTTCAAAAGAACCTTCCTACAGAAGACAAATAATTCTTGCAAGTCAGGCAATCTTACTTGAGGTACACAACTTAATGTTAATGAAATTTTAGTTTATGTTGTGCTATAATTTTTTTTTTCCTTTTTAAATTGCTGCTCTTTTTCTGAGGTTAAAATGTTAAAAAAACTTATGAATAAATACATATATGCATATATATATATAATTACATATAACTAAAAACATAACACA